>NC_135232.1:84658086-87101025 GCF_051348905.1 Ranitomeya variabilis
GGGCCATATTGAAAGATATGGGCGTGCTCAGAATGGCTCAAGAAAAGCATCAGCAGGAGCTTCTCCAGAGAGAGGAGGAACATCGCTGCCGGGCAGAGGAGTTGCCAATCCCCATCTTGGCGAAGGCTAAAGCAGAAGACAAGACTGAGGAAGAGTTTGTGCTAAAAGCGGAACAAGACAGTCACCCGGTCGTGACAGGCGTCTTGGTGGAAAGGTCAGAGGCAAAAAGGGAGCCGTCTGTCTATGAATAAAGTGAGACCCCGCTCTTCAAGACCATGATTGATGTACCCGAAGAGGTGCAAGAAGCCTGTACCGGTGAAGGTGTGCATGAGGCCTTCAGAAAAGCAGTGGAAGCATGTAGTGTGCACTGGGCACCAGAGACTAAACGGTTGGTGATACTGTCGACTATGGAAGTCACAGTGAAGCGGGTGGCTATCCTGAGGGATATGCACCTACACTGCCTCCGTACAAAACAGAGGATCATTTTGAAGAATGATGAAGCCGTTCGACGTTTGGAGCGTGAAAGGAAAGCTCTTAGTCGGCTGGGCTTAGTGGAAGACACAGTCCAAGTACCCAAAGTTCTGGTGGCAAAATTAATTGGGAAACTTGGGAGAGTGATGCAGGAGATGGTGGATAAATCCGGTCTGAAGAGACTGAGGATACCGGCTGATGAAGAGGTCCAGGTCATGGGTGAAGATGGGATGGTTCCGTTCCTGGTTGTCGGATCCAGAGAGAGTCTTAGGAATATCTGCATGCTCCTGGAATATCGCATGGCATACCTAAGGGAGGTAGAACAGCTGAGACTTGAGTGACTGCAAGTTAATAAACAGCTGCCAGAGAGGCGAAGAGGTGCTCTAAAGCCTGGAAGTCCTCAAGCTGAAGTTAACAGAGGATATAGACGTAAAGAGAAGAGCTGCTCTCCGAAGAAAGACAATAGGAGAGATCAACAACCGAGAGAGAACCGAAGGTGGTCAGTTGGAAGAGCTACAAATAGTGACTCCTCAGTTAGCTCAGGGCTCAGTGACTTAAGCGGGAGATCCTGTAGCAGACGAGATGACAAGGGGTCATCGTTATCAAAGGATGTGACGGAAAGGGATGATAAATGCCGACGAAAGGGTTCAATAACAGGCCCTGACTTAGACAGACGGTGTGGCTGTCAGGGACGACTGAGAGGGGTCTCTAGACGGTTTAGGATAAGTGCCAAGCCCCACGGCTTTAGGCAGAGGGGGAGGTATGTAGCATGGCTAAAGGGTGTCTAATCGACAGGAGGTATGTATCACAGAGAAGGCTTGTCGCTGTGATGTGACCCGGAGTGTTTTCTGTAATGCTCATAAAGTAATAAGAAATTGTGTAGTATATTTGGGTCCGGGTTACGAGTAGCTATGAGAGATGGGAGGGTCTGGCTACCCATATACCTCACCCCTGGGTAAGGGGCATAACCATGCCTGTCTATGTTTGTGTCAGGACCTGTGGTGATGTCACAACCACATGTCTAATCATGTGATGGGTTCTGGGTGTGGTTTCAGGCTACTTAATGGAGGTGTGTTTGGCACATGGGAGTGAGTGTGGGAGTCTGTCATGGTGGACAGATTTCCATGTGTCCAGGGCGGACACTACAGACAGGAGTCTGTGTGTGTGGAGGTGCAAGCCTCCACAGTGTGTTAAGGCTTCAGGACTGAGCCTGAAGGAACAGACATTTGTTTCCCTATGCCTGAGCCAAAGGCTATTTGTAAGACTGTTTACCTTTGTTTTGCTGACTTAAATGGTTTATGGAGTGAATAAACCCACAAGAACGCTGAAGAGAATGTGCCTCCTGTTTCCTCCTATGGATCTGAGCGAGTGAACCCCTACTGTATGTATGTATGTATGTATGTATGTATGTATGTATGTATGTATGTATGTATGTATGTATGTATGTGTATATATATATATATATATATATATATATATATATATATATATATATATATATATATATATAAAAATAAGGGGAGCACAAAGAACAGAATATAACTCCAAGTAAGTCAAACGTCTGTGAAATCAAACTGTCCACTTAGGAAGCAGCACTGTTTGACAATCAATTTCACATGCTGTTGTGCAAATGGAAGAGACAACAGATGGAAATTATTGGCAATTATCAAGACACACTCAAAGGAGTAGTTCTGCAGCTGGGGACCATATCTCAGTACCAATGCTTTCTGGCTGATGTTTTAGTCACTTTTGAATGTTGGTTGTGCTTTAACACTTGTGGTAGCATGAGACAGACTCTACAACCACATAAGTGGCTCAGGTAGTGCAGCTCATCCAGGATGGCACATCAATGCAAGCTGTGGCAAGAAGGTTTGCTATGTCTGTCAGCGTAGTGTCCAGAGGCTGGAGGCACTACCTGGAGACAGGCCAGTACACCAGGAGACGTGGAGGGGGCGTAGGAGGGCAACATCCCAGCAGCAGGACCGCTACCTCCGCCTTTGTGCAAGGAGGAACAGGAGGAGCACTGCCAGAGCCCTGCAAAATGACCTCCAGCAGGCCACAAATGTGCATGTGTCTGCACAAATGGTTAGAAACCGACTCCATGAGGATGGTCTCAGTGCCCGACGTCCACAGATGGGGGTTGTGCTCACAGCCCAACACCAAGCAGGAGGCTTGGCATTTGCCACAGAACACCAGGATTTGCAAATTCGCCACTGGTGCCCTGTGGTCTTCACAGATGAAAGCACGTTCACACTGAGAACATGTGACAGACGTGACAGAGTCTGGAGATGCCGTGGAGAGTGATCTGCTGCCTGCAACATCCTTCAGCATGACCGGTTTGGCAGTGGGTCAGTAATGGTGTGGGGTAGCAATTCTTTGGAGGGCCGCACAGCCCTCCATGTGCTCGCCAGAGGTAGCCTGACTGCCATTAGGTACCGAGATGAGATCCTCAGAACCTTGTGAGATCATATGCTGGTGCAAGTGGCCCTGGGTTCCTCCTAATGCAGGACAATGCCAGACCTCATGTGGCTGGAGTGTGTCAGCAGTTCCTGCAAGATGAAGGCATTGAAGCTATGGATTGGTTCGCCCGTTCCCCAGACCTCAATCCGACTGAACCCATCTGGGACATCATGTCTCGCTCCATCCACCAACGTCACATTGCACCACAGACTGTCCAGGAGTTGGCGGATGCTTTAGTCCAGGTCTGGGAGGAGATCCCTCAGGAGACCATCTGCCGCCATATCAGGAGCATGCCCAGGCGTTGTAGGGAGGTCATACAGGCATGTGGAGGCCACACACACTACAGAGCATCATTTCCTTGTCTTGAGGCATTTCCACTGAAGTTGGATCAGCCTGTAACTTCATTTTCCACTTTGATTTTGAGCATCATTCCAACTCCAGACCTCTGTGGGATATTAGTTGTGATTTACGTTGATAATTTTTAGGTGTTATTGTTCTCAACACATTCCCCTATGTAATGAATAAAGATTTACAACTGGAATATTTCATTCTGTGATATCTAGGAGGTGGGATTTTAGTGTTCCCTTTATTTTTATTTTTAGCATTGTCTATATATAAAAAAAACTAAGCTGCTTCCAGTGAAAACCAGCAGAACTATGTATGCAGCTCTGGTGTATAATATAGACTAAAGCACAATCAGTACAAGGTAAGCAATGGATTTACTGAAGATGAGCAAATCTTTTGAAATTTGCATTTGCCAGCTTTGTCGACTTTTCCCCAAAAATTTAATTTGCAGAGAACAGATGTGTTGCCAATCATAAATACTGCTAAGCCTCCAATTTCCCTGAAAAGATGAGTATAGAACTCGGAGGTCTCCTAGGACTGTAATGAACCTCTTTCAAGCACTTGAATACTAACACAGCCTGTGAAATGTGAAAGTGACTGCAACAGATGACGGTATGTAAACGGATGGTAACCAGCCTGTTTAATAACACATTTAATGGACAAACTTTTTATGGATTTTAAAATTATCCAAAATATTAACTTTTTGCAGACTGCCATTGTGGTGTACATGGAAGAAGAAGCCATGGTTGTTTGACAAGCAGTGGTCCAAAATGAAATCCTTTTATTGGGGGGAGTAGCAGCAGGTTTGTTGTTTGGAAAATTAACAAACAGACTTTTTAACAAGCCTTCCAAAAAATATCAATTTTTTGGGTAGCAGTTTCCAGTTTATTTACATTGTGCAGGACAGGGTTCCCAGTAGAAGTATAGCTGAAGAACACAATGGACAGGCAGAAGATGTGTGGCTATTAGTGATGAGCAAGTACACTCGTTGCTCGGGTGGTCTCCGAGTGTTTGGAGATTTAGTTTTCATCGTGGCAGCTGAATGATTTACAGCTACTAGACAGGCTGAGTACATGAGGGGGTTGCCTGGTTGCTAGGGAATCCCCACATGTAATCAAGCTGGCTAATAGCTGTAAATCATTCAACTGTGGCGATGAAAACTAAATCTCCGAACACTAACAAATAATCGGAGACCACCCGAGCGTGCTCAGGAATAACCGAGCAACGAGTACACTCGCTTATCACTAGTGGCTATCAGCAGTGACAATAACCGGACAGACTACAACAGGATGGGACAAGAAACGGCTTATCAGTTGTACTGAGATCCCTGATAGCAGCAGTACAGTATTGATATAAATGGCATGATGGAGAGGCAGAAGATCCCCGGCTATGTGGGGTCTCAGCACTGGTGGCAGCAGAACAGTATAAACTAGACTAAAACATAATGGCCAGACAGGCAGATGCTACAGATGATCCAATCATTGGCATCAGCCATAGGTGAATCAAAATTGGCAATTGTCAATGCCCAATTAATCTTAACAAATGTAACGCTGTCAACATTGGCTGAGTACTATCTGCTCTGTTTGGTTGTGACAAACCCACCTGCCGTGCTGAACACCCACTTGGTACAGCATGGAGGACTTGACAGTATGGCCATTGCACAGGTTAAGGATATCTGCTAAATCAAGGATTAGTTCAGGAATTAACTGAACCTGGCTGATCAGGACTTGCATCTGTTTGCTAATGACCATCAGGTATATGCTACACAAACCCTGATCAATCACTGCTGATGGCACCTCTCCCATCTTTTCCTTGCTCTATCAACTGTTTGACAACTGGCTCTCTCCTTATGCTATGACGTGCTCTCACTATCCACAATACTGTAAAATGGCTGCTGCATTCCCTGCCTCTGTTTTTATATAGATTATGATAGTCCATTCTGATTAGCTGTGTTATAACATCATGGGATCGTTTCAAGGCATTATGGGGAAGCCCATCTGGCCGCGCCTGAGGACATACGAGTCCTCTGTGACATCTAATCTTCTGCATTGTGTAAATTGGAGGTAAGCATTTATGCATTTTTGCCATTTTAATCGAATCACAAATTGTTCAAATTTGCAGAATGTTCCAAAAATTCAAATCAAATTAAACTTGCAATGAAAGAATTTGCTCATCTCCCGTATTTACAACATTAACAAGTTTTTATGTATAGTAGATCATATATAATCTGTACAATGATCCTCAAGAATGGACATTCCCTGAAATGCACTCATTCTCAATGTTTCTCATGGAAACTGTTCAGAGCCATTAATACAACCAGATAGTGCCCACCTTAAGTTTAAAAGGAACTTTGCGGAAACCTGGGAAGACAAACATGGTCCATAGAGCATACACTGAGGCCGTCACGCCGGTGATAACCCATGGTGCACGCGAGTTAGACTCTTCACTAAAAAGGAATTTTGACGATTTATTGAATAAAATAATGTCGACGTTATCTTCCATTGTTCACACAACAGCTCTGCAAACAGAAAACGAGGAAAGGAACATAAATCTGTTAGTAACAAACATCAAACTAATTGCCCTATACACAGATACTTAGGCATATAAATAACATCATACGCCATCCTTTTGCTCATGGAGACTCTCAGGAAGCCCATCAGATGATTCATTTACTACAAAAAGCGACAAGAGGGAATTGCTTTCCAATCAAGTAATTAGGGGGTTGGTCAAAGAGAAATATTGCATCTTTAGGGGATATTGACAAGCTTAACATCTCTATAGGGTAGTATGGCTGAAACGTTACAGCAAAAACTTAAAAGGATTTTGCCAAAAATCACAATTTATCCTCTCTCCATAGTAAAGATCACTGATCCTTGGTCGCCAGCGATCTCAACACTTACTCTGCTACTCAAGAACAGGTCCCTGTCTTTCGTGGAGCTGAGGTATATTCCTCTTGAGGAAGTGCACAGTGTCAGTACCTGGGGAGCCCAGGAAAGTGGCGTTACCCACACTGCCCAAGTCTCAAATTGTGGCATCAGCTAGACATATACACTACATGTATGGAGTGGACTCAGGAGCTGAAGTTGTGTTATCCCTTCTAATAGAGCTCCATCATGGCTGTTCACCATGTACATACAACCCCTGGCAAAATTATGGAATCACTGCCTTGGAGGATGTTCATTCAGTTGTTTCATTTCGTAGAAAAAAAGCAGATCACAGACATGGCACAAAACTAAAGTCATTTCAAATGGCAACTTTCTGGCTTTAAGAAACACTAAAAGAAATCAAGAACAAAAAATGTGGTAGTCAGTAATTGTTACTTTTTTTAACCAAGCATAGGGAAAAAATTATGTA
This sequence comes from Ranitomeya variabilis, assembly GCF_051348905.1. Lineage (NCBI taxonomy): Eukaryota > Metazoa > Chordata > Amphibia > Anura > Dendrobatidae > Ranitomeya > Ranitomeya variabilis. The sequence continues at coordinate 84,664,717 of NC_135232.1, forward strand.
ATCACTCAATTCTGAGGAAAAAATTATGGTATCACCCTGTAAATTTTCATACCCAAAAATAACACCTGCATCAAATTAGATCTGCTCGTTAGTCTGCATCTAAAAATATCGGATTACGTACCGGTAATGCTCTTTTATAGAGCCCACGACAGCACCCACTGAGAGAGGGGATCCGCCCCTAGGAACAGGAAACCTACAGAGAGATAAAAGGGGCGGCCCCCCCTCGCTCCTCAGTTGTTTTACAGAGAAAAAGGAGGAACCGCCGCCAGGTTTTTTAGTCTTATCAGGTTTAGGCATATATACATATTTACAACCTCATACCATATTATTCTATTATATACATCTCCCTATTAAGACACCACGTGCAACTAAATAAAGAAAAGGGAGGGAATCGAATGGGTGCTGTCGTGGGCTCTATAAAAGAGCATTACCGGTACGTAATCCGATATTTTCTATTCGCCACGACAGCACCCACTGAGAGATTTTCAGAGACTATATACTGGGTGGGTTAACTGAATCAAGAACCGAAACCCCAAAGGTCAGGTCAGAAGCAGCAGACAGATCTAATCTATAATGTCTATAGAAGGTGTTTGGTGAAGACCAAGTTGCAGCCTTACATATAAGATCTATCGGCACGTTCGCCCTTTCTGCCCAGGAGGTCGACACGGCTCTTGTGGAGTGTGCTCCCACATGCATTGGAGGATCTCTTCCTCCAGCTTTATACGCCAGGATAATGGCATCTCTAATCCAGCGTGATAGCGTGTTCTTTGTAACTCTGGAACCCTTGGTTTTTTCCTGGAAAGAGACAAAGAGAGCCCTACTCTTCCTCCAGTCCCTAGTCCTCTCTAAGTAGGCTAGAATAGTTCTCTTAACATCTAGGGTATGAAGCCTGGCTTCTTCTGGAGTCGAGTGGTCTTCATAGAAGGTAGGTAACAGGATCTCCTGGGATCTGTGAAAACTAGTGGCTACCTTAGGGAGATAACAAGGGTCCGTCTTTAAAATTATTCTATCAGATGTCACGGATAGATAAGGAGGGTCAATAGACAAGGCATGGAGATCACTCACTCTTCTAGCGGATACTAACGCTACTCAGGGTACTGTCACACAGTACCATTTTGATCGCTACGACGGCACGATCCGTGACGTCGCAGCGATCGTATGATTATCGCTCCAGCGTCGTAGACTGCGGTCACACGTTGCAATCACGGCGCTGGAGCGATGCCGAAGTCCCCGGTAACCAGGGTAAACATCGGGTAACTAAGCGCAGGGCCGCGCTTAGTAACCCGATGTTTACCGTGGTTACCAGCGTAAACGTAAAAAAAACAAACAGTACATACTTACATTCCGGTGTCTGTCCCCCGGCGTTCTGCTTCTCTCCACTGTGTAAGCGCCATAGCCGGCAAGCACAGCGGTGACGTCAGACGTCACCGCTGTGCTCGCTTTCCGGCTGGCAGACGCTCACACAGTGGAGAGAAGCTGAGACGCCGGGGACAGACACCGGAATGTAAGTATGTACTGTTTGTTTTTTTACGTTTACGCTGGTAACCAGGGTAAACATCGGGTTACTAAGCGCGGCCCTGCGCTTAGTTACCCGATGTTTACCCTGGTTACAAGCGAACACATCGCTGGATCGCTGTCACACACAACGATCCAGCGATGTCAGCGGGTGATCAAGCGACGAAAGAAAGTTCCACACGATCTGCTACGACGTACGATTCTCAGCAGGATCCCTGATCGCTGCTGCGTGTCAGACACTGCGATATCGTAACGATATCGCTAGAACGTCACGAATCGTACCGTCGTAGCGATCAAAATGGTACTGTGTGACAGTACCCTAACAGTATTGTTTTTAGCGAGATGTTCTTTAATGAGGCCTCATGTAGCGGCTCAAACGGGCTTTGTGTCAAGGCATCTAGGACCAGAGATAGATCCCACTGAGGCACCTGTGGCATATGAATAGGTTTTGATCGTTCACATGCTGATATAAAACGAGAAACCCATCTATCTCCCGCCACATCATAACTAAAGAGGGCTCCTAGAGCTGAAACCTGGACTCTTAGAGTATTTACCGACAGTCCTAATTCAAGTCCTTTTTGCAAGAACTCCAATATTGCAAATATAGGAACTTCAGCGGAAAGTTGTGCAGTATGAAATTTAAGGAATTTTTTCCAAACTCTGACATAGATTTGGGTAGTGGAAGGCTTTCTACTCTTCATAAGAGTATCTATAAGCCCACTGGAAAAACCCCTTAGAGTTAGTAAGTGCCTTTCAAATTCCATACCGTCAGATTCATGCCTTTTACCCGAGGATGGAGAAACGGTCCCTGAGACAACAGGTCCTTGGTCTGAGGCAGGATCCAAGGGTCTGTAGTCGACATTGCCCTGAGCCAGGAGAACCATGGCCTTTTGGGCCAGAATGGGGCCACCAACAGAACTCTTGCCCCCTCCTCCCTTATTTTTCTTATTACTATAGGTAATAGATTCCATGGAGGGAATGCGTAGGCCAGGTCGAATGTCCATGGCACCTGAAGGGCATCGAATATGTCGGGGTTGTCCAGTCTGCAAAGGGAAGCAAATGTTTTGACCTGACGGTTGGACCTTGTTGCGAATAGGTCTATTTGTGGCATGCCCCATCGGTCTGTTATCTGCCGGAAAATCTCTCTGCTGAGCATCCATTCCCCTTGATGAAGGGTATGGCGACTGAGGAAATCGGCACGGATGTTGTCTATACCTCTGATGTGCACCGCTGACAAGGACAACAGATGACTTTCGGCTAACGTCATGATGTCCGAAGAGACTCTCATAAGATTTTCTGATCGTGTACCTCCTTGACGATTTAAATAGGCTACTGCCGAGGTGTTGTCTGAGAGGACCCTTGTGTGAGAGCCTCGTAGCTGGGGAAGAAAGTGGAGTAGGGAATAATATATGGCTCTTAATTCTTTTACATTAGAAGAATTAGCTAATTCTGACCTGGACCAAAGGCCCTGAACCACCTGATCACCAAAATGTGCTCCCCAGCCCTCCGGACTAGCATCCGTGGTTACTACGGTAGAAGGGGTGATGACCCATGGTACCCCCTCTGATAGATTTCCCCAATCTAACCACCATGTAAGGGAGTGTACTACCTCTGCCGTTAAGAAAATTGTTCGATCTAAATGTACCCTATCTTTTGTGTCCTCCTGCAATACCAATTTTTGCAGCTGCCTGGTATGGAATTGAGCCCATTTAACCGCAGGGATACATGATGATAGTGAACCTAACAATGACATGGCATTTCTCAGTGACATATTACGCTTTTTGATAGCTAAATCTACTTTACTAATTATCGAATACTTTTTATCATCAGGCAACCAACATTTTTGGTCTACTGAATCCAGGAGGAGACCTAAAAATTTCTGACAAGTGACGGGTTGGAGTCTGGATTTTTCCCAGTTAATAATCCAACCCAGCCTTTGTAAAGAGGATACCACCTCCTCCAACCTTTGCTCACACTGTAAGAAATTTTTCCCCACAATTAGTAGGTCGTCCAGATATGGGATGACCAATGTGTCTTTTAATCGTAGGAAGGACATTACTTCCAAAAGCAACTTAGTAAAGGCTCTAGGAGCCATAGACAGACCAAAGGGCATTGCTCTATATTGAAAATGACGAACTTGACCGTCTATAACTACTGCTACCCGAAGAAACTGCTGGTGCGACTGGTGTATGGGAAGATGATAATAAGCATCTTTGAGATCAAGTACTACCATGTAACAGTTAGGGAACAAATTTTTAATGGCTGATCGAATGGATTCCATCTTAAATGTTGTGGGTTTTATGAACATATTTAGATTTCTCAAATTAAAAATAGTTCTATAGGATCCGTCAGGTTTTGTAATCAGAAACAAGGGGGAGTAGAACCCCTGCCCGGTTTGAGATGACGGAACCTCTATTAAGACCCGTTTTGCAAGAAGGGACTTGACTTCTACTTCCAATGCTTCTTGTTGTAGTTTGGACTTTAGGGAGGTGAGCCGAAAGGAATCCGGAGGTTTTCGGATGAAGTCTAGAGTGAGGCCTGAGGATATTAATTTTATGGCCCATGGGTTGATAGTTATTTCTCTCCACTGATTGATAAATCCCAGTAGTCTACCGCCCACTGGTGGAATAGGGTTCTCGGGATTTTTCGGCTGGTTTGAAGGGACGTTTGTTAAACAAATTGCCCTTCTGCCTGAAGTCTTTGTTCCTCCATTGCTCTTTAAAGCTTCCCTTTCTGCCAAATGCTGGCCTCCTAAATGCCCTTCTGTAAGCAGGAACAAAGGGATTAGGAAAACCTTTTTTACGCTCACCCGCCTTAGTGAGTATCTCATCCAGAATAGTTCCAAAGAGGTACTCACCCTGACAGGGTATGGCACACAACTTGGATCTGGACTGGGCATCCCCCTTCCAGTTCTTTAACCATAAGGCTCGGCGGGCAGTATTTGCGAGGCTGGCTGTCCTGGCCGCCAGGCGGAGAGAATCCACGGAGGCATCGGATATAAATGCCGCAGCGCTCTTAATTAAGGGGATGGATGCCCTCAATTTCTCTCTAGATATACCACTCTTGATATTCTGGTCCAGCTGGTCTAACCAAACCAGCATAGATCTACTGGTACATGTGGTGGAGATTGCCGGCCTAAATGCAGTGACACAGGCCTCCCACGATTTTTTCAAAAGTGCATCCGATTTCCTATCCATGGGATCAGATAAGGAGCCTGAATCTTCCACTGGTAGGGAAGAACGGCGGGAAGTGGATGCGACAGCCACATCGACCTTTGGAACTTTAGTCCAGGTGTTCAAATCTTCATCCTCAAAGGGGTAACGTCTCTTACAGGATACTGGTGTAAACCCTTTCTGCCCCTTGCTCCACTCTTTTTTAATGAGATCTTTTATAGTCTGGTTTACTGGGAATACGTGGCCCTTTCGCTGAGATAGACCTGCGAACATAACCTCCTGGGCCGTTTGGGGTTCTTTAATCTCCGACACCCCCATCGTTTTCCTCACTGATTTGACTAGACTATTTACTCCCTCAGTCGGGAAACAGACATATTCCTCCTCATCTGAGGAACCAGACAAGTGGGAGACGTCTGAATCAATTTCCCCACTCTCCGCCGACGTGTCAGCATTAGGTGAGGATTTTCTCCTACTTCTCTTCTCAACACTGCCTGAGGGACCACCACTCAAAGATTGGAGTTCCTCCCGAATCATGAGCCGTATTTCGTCCATTTTAACGGACTCCTCCTGCCGCAGGGTATTATTTATGCATGCCTGACATAACGTTTTTGAATAAGAGTCAGGCAGGGGCTCAGTACATATAGCACACTGCTTGTGCTTGGTCTTCTCCTTGCTTTTTGCCTAAAGAGACATGAGCAGAGGAGACCAATATAAGCTCTGAAGGAGCTGAATACCCAAACATTCTGAAGCATACTTTACCGATTGTTGGGTGGATCGTCCGGTCTGGGATGTGGAACGGGATGATCTCCTTCCTGATTTTTCAGTGGAATCACTCTTCCTGGAGTGTCCACTATTCTTTTTTGCAGCATTACCACTTTGCATTTGTGGCTCTTCTACAGGGTGCTCACTGACTTCCTCGTGGGACGACATAATGCGCACTGTTTTCCCCTTCCTATCGGTCCTTTATAGTGTGGACTATCAATCTCAGCTCCCCGCAGCTGCATCTCTTTTTTTTTTTTTTTTTTTAATTACCTGTATTAGGAAAACCTGCGAACACCGTCCAGGAGGCATCCAATATGGCCGCTACCCCGGAAATGCAATGCCGACCTCAGGGGGGTCGGCCATACTACATCCGGGATTCTGGACGCACTGCGCATGCGCCGGCGTCTGCCGCATTCACCCGGCACTGCGACCCCACGCATCGTACCTGAGAGACCGGGGGGAGCCACCGCTGTCCAGCGTCCACATAACTCCAGACCGGGATCAACCAGGTATACTATGGTTGTCTTTCAACAACGATGTCCCAGCAGGGAGACCGTTGGAATCCTTCAGGCCCCATCATTCGGCCGGTGCAGACGAGGAGGGAACCATTAGGAATCCCCGACTCTGCCTCTACTCACCCTGGAGCCCCTGCCGCTCAGCAGAGACGTACAGGCGGCATCCAGGCAAGCTTCTTTTTTTTTTTTTTTTCCCGACACCGCTGTTAGTGTCTACAGAGATCTTCTCTGTGGGCTTCCTCTAGGAACAGGAAACCAACTGAGGAGCGAGGGGGGGCCGCCCCTTTTATCTCTCTGTAGGTTTCCTGTTCCTAGGGGCGGATCCCCTCTCTCAGTGGGTGCTGTCGTGGCGAATAGAAAAGGAGTGATCACACCTTAGAGAGCTGTTGCACCAAGTGCACTGACATGAATCATGGCTCCAACACAAGAGATTTCAATTGAAACAAAGGAGAGGATTATCAAACTCTTAAAAGAGGGTAAATCATCACACAATGTTGCAAAAGATGTTGGTTGTTCAGTCAGCGGTGTCTAAAATCTGGACCAAATACAAACAACATGGGAAGGTTGTTAAAGGCAAACATACTGGTAGACCAAGGAAGACATCAAAGCGGCAAGACGGGAAACTTCAAGCAATATGTCTCCAAAACAGGAAATGCACAACAAAACAAATGAGGAACGAATGGGAGGAAACTGGAGTCAACGTCTGTGACCGAACTGTAAGAAACTGCCCAAAGGAAATGGGATTTACATACAGAAAAGCTAAACGAAAGCCATCAAATAACACCTAAACACAAAAAGACAAGGTTACAGAGGGCTAAGGAAAAGCAATCGTGGACTGTGGATGACTGGATGAAAGTCATATTCAGTGATGAATCACGAATCTGCATTGGGCAAGGTGATGATGCTGGAAATTTTGTTTGGTGCCGTTCCAATGAGATTTATAAAGATGACTGTCTGAAGAGAACATGCAAATTTCCACAGTCACTGATGATGTGGGGCTGCATGTCAGGTAAAGGCACTGGGGAGATGGCTGTCATTACATCTTCAATAAATGCACAAGTTTATGTTGATATTTTGGACACTTTTCTTATCCCATCAATTGAAAGGATGTTTGGGGATGATGAAATCATTTTTCAAGATGATAATGCATCCTGCATAGAGCAAAAACTGCAAATATTTCTTGAAAAAAGACACATAAGGTCAATGTCATGGCCTGCAAATAGTCCGGATCTCAATCCAATTGAAAATCTTTGGTGGAAGTTGAAGAAAATGGTCCATGACAAGGCTCCAACCTGCAAAGCTGATCTGGCAACAGCAATCAGAGAAAGTTGGAGTCAGATTGATGAAGAGTACTGTTTGACACTCATTAAGTTCATGCCTCAGAGACTGCAAGCTGTTACAAAAGCCAGAGGTGGTGCAACAAAATACTAGTGATGTGCTGGAGTGTTTTTTTTTTTTTGTTTGTTTTTCATGATTCCATAATTTTTTCCTCGGAATTGAGTGATTCCATAATTTTTTCCCTATGCTTGGTTAAAAAAGTAACCATTACTGACAACTAGGGTTGAGCGACTTTTACTCTTTTAGGGTCGAGTCGGGTTTCGCGAAACCCGACTATCTGAAAAGTCGAGTCGAATGAAATCGGCCGATTACCGCGAAAAGTCGGGGATCGACCGGAACACAAAACCCAATGCAAGTCAATGGGAAATATCTCTCTCCTCTCTCTCTCTGCACAGAAAAGCTGGTGTTACACATTGCAAATCGCTACAGCACAAAAGCGATAAGATGGCGATAGGCGTGCACGCTGCTAAGACCTATGTCATCACTCTGCCCACGCTCCTTCATTGGCTGAAAAAATGGCGCTAAACGCATCATACGAAACGCGACTTTGGCGCGAAGATCGCGTACTGCATGGCCGATCCCACACTGGGATCGGGTCGGGTTTCATGAAACCCGACTTTGCCAAAAGTCGGCGACTTTTGAATTTGTCCGATCCGTTTCGCTCAACCCTACTGACTACATTTTTTGTTCTTGATTTCTTTCAGGATATGTTTCCACGTTCAGGAAACGCTGCGTGTTTGACGCTTCGTAGAGCCGCAGCGTCAAACATGCAGCGTCCAGATGTTACAGCATAGCGGAGGGGATTTCATGAAATCCCGTCTCCACTATGCATTAAAAGACGCATGCGGCAGACACGCGGAAACGAACATGCGGCGCGTCTTTTCAGACAGCAGCATGTCCTTACAATGCTGAAACAACGCAAGAACAACGCAGGTGACCTGCCAGTGACCTCAGGTGCAGATTTGGTCAGGATTTTACCTGCATAAAATCCTGATGCAATCCTGAACGTGGACACATACCCTTAGTGTTTCTTAAAGCCAGAAAGTTGCCATTTGAAATGACTTTAGTTTTGTGCCATGTCTGTGATCTGCTTTTTTGTTCAAAATTAAACAACTGAATGAACATCCTCCAAGGCCGGTGATTCCATAATTTTTGCCAGGGGTTGTAGATGCCACTGTCAATCTCTGGCAGCAGCAGTTAAATTACATCACAGCCAGTGTGAATGCACGTTGGCTCTCGCTGGCACCTTGCGACGCGAGCATGAGGCGGTGATGGGTTACTATTAGTGATGATTGTGCTTGGGATAAGCTGTTATCTGAACATGCTCATGTCCTAATTGAGTATTTTCAGTGAGCTCGAAAAGAATGCTCGAGTCGCCATGCCTGCATGTCTCGCAGCTGTTCGACAGCCGCAACACATGCAGGGATTGCAGGTTTGTTAGCTGCGGCGACTAGAGCATTCTTTTTCCAAGCACGCTGAAAATACTTCATTAGTACATGAGCATGCTCGCTTATTACTAGTTACTATGGCAGCCTTTGGCTTGCCAAAGGACTTGGTGCTGCCATCTTGGTTCTCCTCTAAGGCTATGCGCACACAATGCGTTTTTGATGCGTTTTTTACTCGCGTAAATGGTCCAAAAACGCAATGTAAAACTAAAGCAAGGTAATTCAATGACAATCCTGTAGTGTTGTGCGCATGATCCATAAATTTGCAGCATTTTATTTTCTGCAGCATGCCAATTCTTTTTGCGTTTCTGCTGCGTTTTTGACTCACTGACTTCAATTGAGTCCATCAAATCTGCAGCAAAAATGTAATTGTAAAAAAGTTTGCGTATTTGCTGCAGATTTGCAGCCAAAAACGCTGCAAAATGTCAAAGGGAAATGATGCCAGAAGGAGGAACAGTGTGTGGGAGGAGAATGTATGCGTGCGTGTGTGTGTGTGCGTACACCCAGGCGTCGTCTGATGGGACTGCTACTCCCATACGGCCTACGTCTTAGTCACATATAACAGACAGCATGAGCCGATGATGGGAGAATAGTCTCATCATCCGGAGCCTGTATTCAATTGTAAAAAAAACAAACAAAAAAACATTTACATAATTACATAGATATTCACATACTCACCGCACGCCTAATCCCCGATGCCAGTGTCTCCTGCAAACAATCATAAACAAACATATACTCACCTTTCCGCCATAGTCCTTTTAAAGGGAACCTGTCACCCCCAAAATCGAAGGTGAGCTAAGTCCACCGGCATCAGGGGCTTATCTACAGCATTCTGTAATGCTGTAGATAAGCCCCCGATGTAACCTGAAAGATGAGAAAAAGAGGTTAGATTATATTCACCCATGGTCCGATGGGCGTCGTGGTTCTGGTCCGATGGGCGTCGTGGTCCGGTCCGGGGCCTCCCATCTTCTTACAATGACGTCCTCTTCTTGTCTTCACGCTGCGGCTCTGGCGCAGGCGTACTTTGTTTGCCTTGTTGAGGGCAGAGCAAAGTACTGCAGTGCGCAGGCGCCTGGCCTCTCTGACCTTTCCAAAGTACGCCTGCGCCGGAGCCGCAGCGTGAAGACAAGAAGAGGATGTCATCGTAAGAAGATGGGAGGCCCTGGACTGGACCGCAACGCCCATCGGACCAGAACCGCAGCGGGACCGCCCCTGGGTGAGTATAATATAACCTTTTTCTCATCTTTCAGGATACATTGGGGGCTTATCTACAGCATTACAGAATGGTGTAGATAAGCCCCTGATGCCGGTGGGCTTAGCTCACCTTCGATTTTGGGGGTGACAGGTTCCTTTAAAGGCCGGGATCACACATACGTGAGATACGGCCGAGTCTCGCAGATGAAAACCCAGCTCTGTGCAGCTGCACAGCAATACATGGAGCAGCACGCTCCGCTCCGGAGTGCCAGCGCCAGAGCTGGGTTTTCACCTGCGAGACTCGGCCGTATCTCGCGTATGTGTGATCCCGGCCTTATACCGAGCGTCCCATGTCGATCTAACCCGGCCGCGTCCATACACTGACAGGAGGTGATCGCTCCCGCACCCGCAGTGTATCACTGAGCCGCCGTGAGAGTTCACCAGAGTTCATCAGCTGATCAGCTCCGGTGCTCTCACTTACAGCACCGCTGTGTGGGGAAGTTCTTGCACAGTAGTGCCGTGAAAGCACCGAAGCTGATGATCTCCGGTGAACTCTCACGGCAGCTCAGTGATACACTGCAGGAGCGATCACCTCCTATCAGTGTATGGGCGCGGCCGGGTCAGATCGACGTGGGACACTCGGCATTAAGTGGAGTACGGCGGACAGGATAGTATTATATGTTGGTTTATTATTTTTTGATTGTTTGCAGAACACGAGGGCGTCGGGGATTAGGCGCTCAGTAAGTATGGTAAATTTAGATTCAATAAAGGAGTCTGTGTGATTATTTCAAATAAAAGACTGTACTCTGGGTGTCTGTGTTTTATACAATATCACTATGAGGTTAGTAATGGATGAGTGTCTTACAGACGCCTCTCCATTACCAGGGGAATAGCACAGATCACGCTCTTTTTCGGCTGTTGCGCATGCGAGAACCACTACGCCAACGCCGGGAAGATAAGCAAGAGGTGGGGGAGAAACAGCCATGTCACCACGCCCTTTTGACCAGACCAGCGTGATTGACAGGCGAAAACGGCGACTTTTGTAAGGTATTTTGGCAGCATAGGTGGGGAATCAGGGTCCACAAAATACACTATTGTAAAGCAGAGCTCAGGCCCTATTTAATGGTATTTTTATCTCATACTGAAAAAACGGGGTGACAGGTTCCCTTTAAATCATGATTTTTTTTTTTTAGTTCGGAGGGGTACTAAACTTTATCTGCATGCACAAGAGAGAACAAAAAAGCAGCAACAATTGCAGAAAAAACTGCTTTTTGTAAGCAGCTTCTTTACTGCCAAGACAGCAGGTTTTGCCTGAGGACAAACGCAGCAAAAAACGCACCGTGTGCACATAGCCTGAAGAGCCTGCGGTACACACAGGCGTACATATGCCTAAGAAGTCGCACATACACAATTTTCACGCTGTTCGCTAGGAGGTCGTTTTGCAGGTTGTGAACGATCCCGCGTCAACCGATAATTTCATTTTTGTCACTTTCTGTAATATCTGCAAATAACACTAATAAATGATTTTATTTCCAGAGTGATCACAATGCATTCTCCTGCAAGAACCACCTGGGTACTGACGATGCAGAAGTCTGCACACCCCCAGGGGGCTCCATGTGGGGGGCACCACCTGTGTGCCAGCACTTACCTTCACACCCCTCCGACTCCTGCACTATGGGACTTGTGCCTCAACCCTTGTTGTCGCAGTACATAACCTCCACCACCAGGGGGCGCGGTAGGAAAGGTCAGTGCTGGCTCAGCACATGACGGCACTGCTAATGTGCCACCCGACCCATACTGCCGGCTCCTGCTGGGAACAACACGGACATGTTTCCTTCTCTCCACCTCACTAGACTCAAAGGGTACAAATGTTTGACATGCACAAAAAAACATTAAAGCGCTCTTTCCCACAGTTAAAATGGCGACTGTCTGATTTCCTGTGTTGGCAGCACGTGACGTTGAAGGAGCAGACGCATGGAATTATGGGAGCTGGGGGCAAGGGTTGTGTGAGGGCATGATGGGAGTTGTAGTTTTACAACTGCTGGAGACTGGGAGAGCCTCTGCTGTGGGGTCATGAGTTCTGCGACATCTCATGTCTGGGCTGATGTGTGACAAGTAATAATCCTATAACTGAGGGTGTGTCGTTAACCCTTTCCTGACTCAAGCAATTTTCATTTTTTGCATTTTAGTATTTTCCTTTTTGTTCTTCCAAGAATTTAGTTTTTTTATTCTCCCTTATAGTTTATTTATACCTTATGTTTTATTTTGAATGGGGCCAAAAGGGGGTGATTTGAACATTTATATTTTTAATTTTTTTTTTTTAAATATTTTTAAAAACTTTTTTTTGCACTTCTTACTGGCTTCAATAGTCTCCTTAGGAGGGTTGAAGCTGCCATCTTCTGATCTTCAGCCCAGCTATGTCCTGTGACAATATTGGTCATCTGCTACATGGCCAGCACTCAGCAAATCAGCAATGACAACCTGTTAGGGGCACGTGTCAGCTGATGAAATCATGTGCCGGAAAAGATGCAGGCTCTGCGCTGGACGTATTCATACATCATATGTCATGAAGGGGTTAAATCCTCGCCTTGTGTCAGCTGACCTCAGTGCGAATAAGGACAGTGCAGAGACCTGCGCATGAGAAGCTATATAGATGAAATTCAGCTCAGAAAGGGGAGAACAACACCCCTGTTTGTACAACGTACAAAAAACTACAGCAAAACCAAAGCCGGAGCATGAGCTGGTATATGTGCAATGTGTAGAAGCACATTCACGTTTTTGATCAGAATATAGTGTTAACTAAGTCCCCTATATACCCTATGTTATTTACATGTACTGTTACTATTTACTTAACAGATTATTTGCTCATGTGATGCGGCTGAACTGCAATTAGCGCAACCTCCACCAGGGGGTGCTGGTGAGGGAAGAGAGGTTGCGTAGCAACACTGAGCAGCCGCACAAGTAACGAAAGAGTGGTCAGCCGAGTCAGAAACTGTCAGGAGCAGAGGTACCAGAGGTCACAGCATGCACAAAGTCAGAGACGAGCCAGAAGTCAGAGCCAAACGGGAGCGTGGTATCCAGAACGTGAGACGTAAGACGAAGTCGAGGTACAAGCCAGAAGTCAAAGCCGGTTGGGAAACGAGGTAACAGAGACGGAAAGCAAGAGGTGGGGTCAGAGATCATACACTGTAAGGAAAATCACCAGACGAACACTACATCAGGGATAGGGAATGGGTCTCATACAAATACGGGAAGTCAGAGGCAGGAGGATCACCAGGGTATACGGGTCAGCTGCTCTAGCATGGAAGTATAAACTATCACTGACTGGCCAGCAGACTGCAGAGGACCGAAAGCCCAGCCAGCTCCAAAAACGAGGCAGAGGGTGTTAACCCCCGCATGACTAGTCCAGAAAGGGAATTGCAGAAAACAAACTCCGGACTGGATCATGACAGCTCATTTTGGTTTTTTGTTTGTTCTTTTTTTTCATGAAACAGCCACAGTGTGAACTTGCTCTTTCACATTCCATGTATACCAGCCTATGTTCCGGCTCATTTCTTTGGTTTTGCTATTTTTATTTTTCCATCCGTAGAGCTGTATGAGGAATTAGGGAGCGATTCATCAATTTGTCATCACCAGAAAACAGTCATAAAACAGGTTCAAAAAGTTGCAAAATTTGAAGTGAAGTTGCAACTCGTGACATTTTCTGCGTGTTTGATGGAGCACTTACAAAATTTCCAGAGTTGGAGAAGGAACAGAATGTAGCTACAACCACCCACAAATGTAACAGAAGTGTCAGCGTTTTTTACTCCAAAAAATCTACTCCACTCCATGACTGCAGGAACTTTTCTCTCGAGAGCGTGCCACTGCAGCAAATTCAGTAAGTGGTGTACGCCTTGTAATGAATTCTGCACTATGTACACTAGCGAGCACTTCATTAAGGCTGGAGAGCACAACGCCGGGCAATCCGTCCCTTTGTTTTTTGTGAGAGAAGCTTTGGCTTTATTAATATCATCTTGAGTTACATATCACATTGGAATTCTGCTGTTTCATTATTAGTTTTTATTCAGCATTTATCATACTGGTTTAATAATTTTTTATTTTGATAGACCTGGCTTTTGTTGACCTGTAGACACTAAATACATTACATTTATTACCTTTGTATTTTTAAGTCTAAACCAGGAATGGAGCAATCAGGAGAACAGACACGTGCACCACGTCTGCATTTTTTACCATCTCCTGGTTTTGACATTCAACTGCTAAGGTAAAAAAAAGATCACCAAAAGTTTGAGCACCCCTGGTCAAAATTACTATTATTGAGAAGCAAGTTGAAGATAAAATGATCTCTCAAAGGCTTAAACAAAAAAAATTACTAATTTCCTTTGTAGGAAATTTTATGAAGGTTTGAAGGTTTATGGCTTTGACAAAACTTTATTGATACATGTCACAATACTGTATCTTGATTTTCTGGGGCAATTGGCTCCTTCCCTGTCCTTAAAGCTGGAAAGGCCCTAGGCTATCCCTGTACCCCAGATTACCCTTGAAGGTGGAGATGCACGCTGATCTGTTTCCTCCCCTACCCTTGGAGGTATGGAACAGAAGTGTATAGAATCATTGAATGTTAGAGTTGTAAGGGACCTCCTGGGTCATCGTGTCCAACCCCCTGCTCAACGCAGGATTCACTAATCCATCTCAGACAGATGTCTGTCCAGCCTCTGAAGACTTGCATTGAAGAAGATCTCATCACCCCTCGTGGCAGCCTGTTCCATTCATTGGACATCCTCACTGTCAAAAAGTTTTTGTCTAATATCTAATCTGTATCTTCTCCCTTTCAGTTTCATCCCATTGCTTCTAGTGTTTCCATGTGCAAATGAGAATATCGATGATCCTTCTACACTGTGACATCCCTTCGGATATTTGTAGACAGTTATTAAGTCTCCTCTTAGCCTTCTTTTTTACAAGCTAAACAGCAAGATCCTTTAACTGTTCCTCGTAGGACATACATAGCAGTCTGCTCACCATACTAGTAGCTCTTCTCTGAACGTGCACCAGTTTTGTCTTTTTTAAATTGTGCCCAGAACTGGACACAGTATTCCAGATGAGGTCTCACCAAGGAGGAGTAGAGGGGGATAATTACTTCACGTGATCTAGACTCTATACTTCGCTTAATACATCCTAAAACTGTATTTGCCATTTTTAGAGGAAGGAAATTAGATTAGGGGGTTCAATCTTTGAGCGGACTGCAGATAGGCCAGATTCTTGTGGTCGGTATAAATGAAGACTGGAAGGACTTCTCCCTCGAGAAGGTACCGCCACTCCCCTAGAGCCTTCTTCATTGCTAACTACAGGTCATCATCATAAAACCAGAAGGGGACTTCTGGGTAACAACTGCCGCAGCCCCAGAAGATGGTGTATCTACCTCCAGAAAAAATTGTTTATTCTGGTTGATGTAACACTGAGAGGAGAAGAAGGCTTGTTACAAGGAAATAAAAGTGGTCTGAGCCTCTGAAGTCCATACTTTCTTTTCGGCTCCCTGATTGATCATGGCGGAGATTAAAGCAATCTGGGACATAAAATGAGAAAAGAATTGTCGGTAGTAGTTGGCGAATTGCTTGATAGCTTTAACACCATCATGATGCGGCCACTCGAGGATGGAAGATACTTTCTCCAGATCCATCTCTACACCTGTGGTCGAGATGAAATAATTTAACAAAGGAAGTGAAGATTGTTCAAACATACATTTCTCACATTTAAGGTGTCATTGTCTGGTGGGAGATTGGCAGCACAATTTTAGAACCATCTTTCCATTTGTCTACATTTTGTCTGCCTCTATGGATCTGCAGCAGCCTTCTGCTCTCACAAGACAGGAGTTTTGGCTGTCGCAACCCCACAAGGTGAACATAAACTTTTTTTCTGTTTTCCCTCTTTTATATCGGATAAGACCCTATTTGAGCTTCATTTTTCCCCAGTCTATTTTTATCCATCTTTCTTGTTGAAGAAGTGTGCGTATGATTAGTAGGCAAATAGTAATCCCAACAGAGAAGATGGTGCCACCGGTGGTCGGACCAGTGGTACCGGTACAAGACGCTCCTCATGGCAAGTCTGTCCCCAACGAAGCACCTCTCCAGATCTCCAAGCAAGGATGGTTTCATGCATGCAGAACCACGGAAGACACAGAAGAAGTGGATGAGACAGGCTAGGAAGCACATTTTCTCAGTGGGCAGCATCTACTTGCTCGGTGCCCACCTGAACGGCTTCGGATAGGGGTTTATCATCAACAGATGACGCCAGCAACGGATTTTGGAGTTGTCAAATTGGGATCTGGTAGCGATCTACCACTGCTTGCTGTATCAAAAACGATTAACAGAAGAAAGGGAACGCAGCCCAGAGGCACCAAATACCCAAAGGGGAGGGAAAAGATATTATTGTCTTATCGATATAGTAAAACCAGATATGAATTAGTATATATCACCCCCCTTGGTTAGTGCTACTGTGAAAAGGTGGACCGAAAATTGAACAATCGGAAAATTGCCACTCAAAAAAAACATGAAAGAGATCCGATTGAAAGTCCAAAATATAAGGTTAAAAATAATTTTATTAGTTGATCAGATAAAAAAAGGATCGAAAAAACGATCACAAATTACATAGAGTAGTAATTCAATAAATTAGCATGATACATTGCATGCTATGAAAAAGGGGCGCTTTTTACCAGAATGTATGTAGTGGATGTGGGGGTGTCAAAATGTGCAATAATATCAAAATTACATAAAATTAACAAAAATGATCAAAAATGGTAAAAAATATATAATGTTTAGTACACACAAAATTATTATTTTTTTAAATATATGAAATGCGTGAAAGTACAGCCATCAAAAATGATATGTAAAGTGCAATGGGGCAAAAATCACAAGAATTATTATGCAATTATATATATAGCAATGTCACAACAACCAAAATACACTGGATATATAAATAATTAGGTGTGAGTGCAAAGTTCCAACACCAGGTGTCAGTGTATCCACATCTTATATTAAATGACCAGGAATGAACATATGAGACCAATTGATGTAGATAAATAGAAAGATATAATAATAAGAGTAATGTTAAATAACTTACACTGTAGTGTGATGTGCTCCTGGTCTCCTGGACAGACGCCCGCACTGCTTGCTGTATGAAGTTCCCTGGAGCACTGGAATCCAGTTAAGCTGTCTTAGGCCGGTTTCACACATTCATTTCCAGTACCAGAAGAAACGGTACCAGAGATATCCGTGTCCGTGTGTCCATGTGTGTAATACGTGTGGCAACCGCGTGCCGCATCAGTACCACACGGGTAGCCATCGGGGAAGAAGCACTACAGGAAGCGCTATTCCCCAGCGCGGGTACTGAAGATGGCTCTCATCATTCTCCCCTGCTCTGCCAGCGATTGGCACGAGCAGAGGAGAATGATGAGAGATATATTAAAGTCAGAATGATGACAGCAGGTGGGGGCTTTTGGGACTCTTACTCCCATCATCCGACACCTGCTGATGCTAATAACAGTGACAGCAGGAACGGATGATTGGGGTATTCCTCAACCGCCACCTGTAAAATAACAAAATAAATGAATGAAAAACCCGACGTGGGTTCCCCCCTATTTTCTTGAACCAACCAGGCAAAATTCACAGCTGTGGGCTGCAACCCTCAGTTGACAGCTTCAGCAAGGTTGGTTATCATGGAAAAGGAGTCCCCACGCTGTTTTTTTAACTATATAAATAAATAATTAAAAATAATGGCATGCGGTCCCTCCATTTTTGACAACCAGCCGTGCTAAAGCTTACAGCTGGGGGCTGGTATTCTCAGGCTGGTAAGGCGCCATTGATATAGGCCCCCCAGCCTAAAAACAGCAGCTGCCCAGAAAAGGTACATCTATTAGATGCGCCAATTCTGGCGCTTTGCCCGGCTCTTCCCACTTGCCCTGTAGCGGTGGCAAGTGGGGTTCATATTTGTGAGGTTGATGTCACCTTTGTATTGTCAGGTGACATCAAGCCCACGGCTTAGTAATGGAGATGTGTCTATAAGACATGTTGTGAATTTGCTTTTTACTCCCTCTAGTGGTTACTAGTTTTTTGACTCTGGTTTTTCTGTCATTCCTTTTATCCGCACCTGGGTCGTTAGTTAGGGGTGTTGCTATATAAGCTCCCTGGACCTTCAGTTCAATGCCTGGCAACGTAGTTATCAGAGCTAGTCTGCTGTGCTCTTGTCTACTGATCCTGGTTCCAGTTATATCAGCTAAGTCTGCCTTTTGCTTTTTGCTATTTGTTTTGGTTTTGTATTTTTGTCCAGCTTGTTCCAAATCTATATCCTGACCTTTGCTGGAAGCTCTAGGGGGGCTGGTGTTCTCCCCCCGGACCGTTAGACGGTTCGGGGGTTCTTGAATTTCCAGTGTGGATTTTGATAGGGTTTTTGTTGACCATATAAGTTACCTTTCTTTATTCTGCTATCAGTAAGCGGGCCTCTCTGTGCTAAACCTGGTTCATTTCTGTGTTTGTCATTTCCTCTTACCTAACCGTCATTATTTGTGGGGGGCTTCTATCCAGCTTTGGGGTCCCCTTCTCTGGAGGCAAGAAAGGTCTTTGTTTTCCTCTACTAGGGGTAGCTAGATTCTCCGGCTGGCGCGTGTCATCTAGAATCAACGTAGGAATGATCCCCGGCTACTTCTAGTGTTGGCGTTAGGAGTAGATATATGGTCAACCCAGTTACCACTGCCCTATGAGCTGGATTTTTGTACTCTGCAGACTTCCACGTTCCTCTGAGACCCTCGCCATTGGGGTCATAACAGTTTGCCAGGCCCGTATTAAATGTTTAATGCATTGCAGAAGAGGGATTATAAGAAAGAAGATTCTGAGTTTTGTTTTTTTTTCTTCTTCTTCCCCTTTACCTCAGAGTGGCTATGCTTGCTGCAGACATGAATGTCCAGACCTTGATTACAAGTGTGGACCAGCTGGCTACTCGTGTGCAGGGCATACAAGACTATGTTATCAGAAATCCTAGGTCAGAACCTAAAATACCGATTCCTGAACTGTTTTCCGGAGACAGGTTTAAGTTTAGGAATTTCGTGAATAATTGTAAATTGTTTTTGTCCCTGAGACCCTGTTCATCTGGAGATTCTGCTCAGCAAGTAAAAATTGTTATTTCGTTCTTACGGGGCGACCCTCAGGATTGGGCTTTTTCGCTGGCGCCAGGAGATCCGGCATTGGCTGATCTTGATGCGTTTTTTCTGGCGCTCGGTTTACTTTATGAGGAACCCAATCTTGAGATTCAGGCAGAAAAGGCCTTGCTGGCTATGTCTCAGGGGCAGGACGAGACTGAAGTGTATTGCCAAAAATTTCAGAAATGGTCCGTGCTGACACATTGGAACGAGTGTGCACTGGCCGCTAATTTTAGAAATGGCCTTTCTGAAGCCATTAAGAATGTTATGGTGGGTTTTCCCATTCCCACAGGTCTGAATGATACTATGGCACTGGCTATTCAAATTGACCGGCGGTTGCGGGAGCGCAAAACCGCAAATTCCCTCATGGTGTTGTCTGAACAGACACCTAATTCGGTGCAATGTGATAGAAAAACCGCAAATTCCCTCATGGTGTTGTCTGAACAGACACCTGATTTAATGCAATGTGATAGAATCCTGACTAGAAATGAGCGGAAAATTCATAGACGCCGGAATGGCTTGTGCTACTACTGTGGTGATTCTACACATGTTATCTCAGCATGCTCTAAACGTATAGCTAAGGTTGTTGGTCCTGTCACCGTTGGTAATTTGCAACCTAAATTTATTCTGTCTGTAACTTTGATTTGCTCACTGTCATCTTATCCTGTCATGGCGTTTGTAGATTCAGGTGCTGCCCTGAGTCTCATGGATCTCTCATTTGCTAAGCGCTGTGGTTTTACTCTTGAACCATTAGAAAATCCTATTCCTCTTAGGGGTATTGATGCTACACCATTGGCAGCAAATAAACCGCAGTATTGGACACAGGTTACCATGTGCATGACTCCTGAACACCGCGAGGTGATACGTTTCCTGGTTTTACATAAAATGCATGATTTGGTTGTTTTGGGGCTGCCATGGTTACAGACCCATAATCCAGTCCTGGACTGGAAGGCTATGTCAGTCTCAAGTTGGGGCTGTCGTGGTATTCATGAGGATTCCCTGCCTGTGTCTATTGCTTCTTCTACGCCTTCGGAAGTTCCGGAGTATTTGTCTGATTATCAGGATGTCTTCAGTGAGTCTGAGTCCAGTGCACTGCCTCCTCATAGGGACTGTGACTGTGCTATAGATTTGATCCCAGGCAGTAAATTTCCTAAGGGAAGACTGTTTAATCTGTCGGTACCTGAACATACCGCTATGCGTTCATATATCAAGGAGTCTCTGGAGAAAGGACATATTCGTCCGTCTTCTTCCCCTCTTGGTGCGGGATTCTTTTTTGTGGCAAAAAAGGACGGATCTTTGAGACCTTGTATTGATTATCGGCTTTTAAATAAGATCACTGTCAAATTTCAGTATCCTTTACCGCTGTTGTCTGACTTGTTTGCCCGGATTAAGGGTGCCAAGTGGTTCACCAAGATAGACCTTCGTGGTGCGTACAACCTTGTGCGCATTAAGCAAGGTGATGAATGGAAAACCGCATTCAATACGCCCGAAGGTCATTTTGAGTACTTGGTGATGCCTTTTGGGCTCTCCAATGCGCCTTCAGTTTTTCAGTCCTTTATGCATGACATTTTCCGGAAGTATCTGGATAAATTTTTGATTGTTTATCTGGATGATATTTTGGTTTTTTCTGATAATTGGGATTCGCATGTGGAGCAGGTCAGGTTGGTCTTTAAAATTTTGCGTGAAAATTCTTTGTTTGTCAAGGGCTCAAAGTGTCTCTTTGGTGTACAGAAGGTTCCCTTTTTGGGGTTCATTTTTTCCCCTTCTGCTGTGGAGATGGACCCAGTCAAGGTCCGAGCTATTCTTGATTGGACTCAGCCCTCGTCAGTTAAGAGTCTTCAGAAGTTCTTGGGCTTCGCTAACTTCTACCGTCGTTTTATCGCTAATTTTTCTAGCATTGTGAAACCTTTGACGGATATGACCAAGAAGGGCTCCGATGTAGCTAACTGGGCTCCTGCTGCCGTGGAGGCTTTCCAGGAGTTGAAACGCCGGTTTACTTCGGCGCCTGTTTTGTGCCAGCCTGACGTCTCACTTCCCTTTCAGGTTGAGGTGGATGCTTCGGAGATTGGGGCAGGGGCCGTTTTGTCGCAGAGAGGCCCTGGTTGCTCTGTTATGAAACCTTGTGCCTTTTTCTCTAGGAAGTTTTCGCCTGCCGAGCGAAATTATGATGTGGGCAATCGGGAGTTGTTGGCCATGAAATGGGCATTTGAGGAGTGGCGTCATTGGCTCGAGGGTGCTAAGCATCGTGTGGTGGTCTTGACTGATCACAAAAATCTGATGTATCTCGAGTCTGCTAAACGCCTTAATCCGAGACAGGCCCGCTGGTCATTGTTTTTCTCCCGCTTTGATTTTGTTGTCTCGTATTTACCAGGTTCAAAGAATGTGAAGGCCGATGCTCTTTCTAGGAGCTTTGTGCCTGATGCTCCTGGAGTCGCTGATCCTGTTGGTATTCTTAAAGATGGAGTTATCTTGTCAGCTATTTCTCCGGATCTGCGACGTGTGTTGCAGAGATTTCAGGCTGATAGGCCTGAGTCTTGTCCACCTGACAGACTGTTTGTCCCGGATAAGTGGACCAGCAGAGTCATTTCCGAGGTTCATTCCTCGGTGTTGGCAGGTCACCCGGGAATTTTTGGCACCAGAGATCTGGTGGCCAGGTCCTTTTGGTGGCCTTCCTTGTCAAGGGATGTGCGGTCATTTGTGCAGTCCTGTGGGACTTGTGCTCGAGCTAAGCCTTGCTGTTCTCGTGCCAGCGGTTTGCTCTTGCCCTTGCCTGTCCCGAAGAGACCTTGGACACATATCTCCATGGATTTCATTTCTGATCTTCCGCTATCTCAGGGCATGTCCGTTATCTGGGTGATATGTGATCGCTTCTCCAAGATGGTCCATTTGGTTCCTTTGCCTAAGCTGCCTTCCTCTTCCGATCTGGTTCCTGTGTTTTTCCAGAACGTGGTTCGTTTGCACGGCATCCCTGAGAATATTGTGTCAGACAGAGGATCCCAGTTCGTTTCCAGGTTCTGGCGATCCTTTTGTAGTAGGATGGGCATTGATTTGTCGTTTTCGTCTGCTTTCCATCCTCAGACTAATGGACAGACGGAGCGAACCAATCAGACTTTGGAGGCTTATTTGAGGTGTTTTGTCTCTGCTGATCAGGACGATTGGGTGACATTCTTGCCGTTGGCTGAGTTTGCCCTTAATAATCGGGCTAGTTCCGCCACCTTGGTTTCGCCTTTTTTCTGCAACTCTGGTTTCCATCCTCGCTTTTCTTCGGGTCATGTGGAGCCTTCTGACTGTCCTGGGGTGGATTCTGTGGTGGATAGGTTGCAGCAGATCTGGAATCATGTGGTGGACAACTTGAAGTTGTCACAGGAGAAGGCTCAGCGCTTTGCCAACCGCCGCCGCGGTGTGGGTCCCCGACTACGCGTTGGGGATTTGGTATGGCTTTCTTCCCGCTTTGTTCCTATGAAGGTCTCCTCTCCCAAATTTAAACCTCGTTTTATTGGGCCTTACAAGATATTGGAAATCCTTAATCCTGTATCTTTTCGTCTGGATCTTCCTGTGTCGTTTGCTATTCACAATGTATTTCATAGGTCCTTGTTGCGGCGGTACATTGTGCCTGTAGTTCCTTCTGCTGAGCCTCCTGCTCCGGTGTTGGTTGAGGGCGAGTTGGAGTACGTGGTGGAGAAGATCTTGGATTCTCGCCTCTCCAGGCGGAGGCTTCAGTACCTGGTCAAGTGGAAGGGCTATGGTCAGGAGGATAATTCCTGGGTGGTCGCCTCTGATGTTCATGCGGCCGATTTAGTTCGTGCCTTTCATGCCGCTCATCCTGATCGCCCTGGTGGTCGTGGTGAGGGTTCGGTGACCCCTCACTAAGGGGGGGGTACTGTTGTGAATTTGCTTTTTACTCCCTCTAGTGGTTACTAGTTTTTTGACTCTGGTTTTTCTGTCATTCCTTTTATCCGCACCTGGGTCGTTAGTTAGGGGTGTTGCTATATAAGCTCCCTGGACCTTCAGTTCAATGCCTGGCAACGTAGTTATCAGAGCTAGTCTGCTGTGCTCTTGTCTACTGATCCTGGTTCCAGTTATATCAGCTAAGTCTGCCTTTTGCTTTTTGCTATTTGTTTTGGTTTTGTATTTTTGTCCAGCTTGTTCCAAATCTATATCCTGACCTTTGCTGGAAGCTCTAGGGGGGCTGGTGTTCTCCCCCCGGACCGTTAGACGGTTCGGGGGTTCTTGAATTTCCAGTGTGGATTTTGATAGGGTTTTTGTTGACCATATAAGTTACCTTTCTTTATTCTGCTATCAGTAAGCGGGCCTCTCTGTGCTAAACCTGGTTCATTTCTGTGTTTGTCATTTCCTCTTACCTAACCGTCATTATTTGTGGGGGGCTTCTATCCAGCTTTGGGGTCCCCTTCTCTGGAGGCAAGAAAGGTCTTTGTTTTCCTCTACTAGGGGTAGCTAGATTCTCCGGCTGGCGCGTGTCATCTAGAATCAACGTAGGAATGATCCCCGGCTACTTCTAGTGTTGGCGTTAGGAGTAGATATATGGTCAACCCAGTTACCACTGCCCTATGAGCTGGATTTTTGTACTCTGCAGACTTCCACGTTCCTCTGAGACCCTCGCCATTGGGGTCATAACAAAGACACCTCTATAAGACACCTATCCATTACTAATCCTATAGTAATATGTTAAACTAGATGGCAGCCCGATTCTAAAGAATCGGGAGTCTTGAATCCATATATACTTTATTTATTCAAATGTAAGAATAATACAATTAATAAATAATAGTAAGAAAGAACAAAAAATGGCTGCACTCACCAGCTCTTGACAATTCTTGTTATTTAAGGTACAGTTACACAGGATCCATGAACATGCTTATGAGGGGAGTGATGAAAGACATCAGACAACAACTTTGCGTGTTGTGGCAAATGCCACAACAACGGTTCTTTGCTTAAGAACAATAATGTAAATAATAAATAATATGTATCAATAACTATGTATATTGGTATGTTCTTTCTTGGCACAAATTGCAGGAAGTAGTATTCTAGGCAATTATATATTAGATGGGCATTTCCTGAAGGAAATACATGGTGCTTGAACAGCGCTACCAGCTTTACAGCAGCACTTTTCACACACGGGACTGGGGGGCGCGCTTACTTTTGCACCCGGGGCCGGGGGCGCGCTTACTTTTGCACCCGGGGGCGCACTTACTTTTGCACCCGGAGGCGCACTTACTTTTGCACCCGGGGGCGCACTTACTTTTGCACCCGGGGGCGCACTTACTTTTGCACCCGGGGGCGCACTTATTTTTGCACCCGGGGGCGCACTTACATTTGCACCCGGGGGCGCACTTACTTTTGCACCCGGGGGCGCACTTACTTTTGGGGCCGCACTTACTTTTGGTGGGCGGGGCTCCTCGGCCTCCGATTTGGTTGGTGGGGCCCCTCGTCCTCCGATTTGGTGGGTGGGGACCCTCGGCCTCCGATTTGGTGGGCGGGGACCGGCCTCCGATTTAGTGGGCGGGGACCCTCGGCCTCCGATTTGGTGGGCGGGGACCGTCGACCTCCGATTTGGTGGGCGGGGTGTTGTGAAATTGGATTTTGGGCTCCCCCGGTGGCCACTGGTGGAATTGAACTTGTGTGCATCATCCCCTCTGTTCACCTGTTCCCATCAGGATGTGGGAGTCGCTATTTAACCTTGCTCCTCTGTCACTTCCATGCCGGTCAACATTGTAATCAGAAGCCTTTCTGTGCATGTTCCTGCTACCAGACAACTTCCAGCTAAGTCAGGACTTTTGTCCTTGTTTGTTTTTTGCATTTTGTTCCAGTTCACAGCTGCAGTTTCGTTTCTGTGTCTGGAAAGCTCTTGTGATCTGAAATTGCCACTCTGATGTTATGAGTTAATACTAGAGTCTTAAAGTAATTTCAGGATGGTGTATTGATAGGGTTTTCAGCTGACCATGAAAGTACCCTTTCTGTCTTCCTGCTATCTAGTAAGCGGACCTCGATTTTGCTAAACCTATTTTCATACTACGTTTGTCATTTTCATCTTAAATCACCGCCAATATATGTGGGGGCCTCTGTCTGCCTTTCGGGGAAATTTCTCTAGAGGTGAGCCAGGACTATATTTTCCTCTGCCAGGATTAGTTAGTCCTCCGGCCGGCGCTGGGCGTCTAGGGATAAAACGCAGGCTACGCTACCCGGCTACTGTTAGTTGTGCGGTAGGTTTAGTTCATGGTCAGTTTAAGTTTCCATCCTTCCAAGAGCTAGTTCCTATGTATGCTGGGCTATGTTCTCTTGCCATTGAGAACCATAACAGTTTGACCGGCCCACAAAGGGTTAAATTAATTGGCAGAGAAAGGAGAGAAAAAAGAAGTCTGCTGAAAAAAAATTTTTTTTTTTTTTTCCTTCAGTTCTGAGTGTGCTTTCAATTGAATCACTTGCAAGTCTGCCTATATTGCAGCCTTCCTCTCTCTCTCTCCTTCTAATCCTGGAATGGCTCTGTGTTCACCTGTTTAAAATGGATATTCAGAGTTTAGCTGCAGGTTTGAATAATCTCACCACGAAAGTTCAAAATTTACAAGATTTTGTTGTTCATGTTCCTATATCTGAACCTAGAATTCCTTTGCCTGAATTTTTCTCGGGGAATAGATCTTGCTTTCAAAATTTCAAAAATAATTGCAAGTTGTTTTTGTCCCTGAAATCTCGCTCTGCTGGAGATCCTGCTCAGCAGGTCAGGATTATGATTTCCTTGCTCCGGGGCGACCCTCAAGATTGGGCTTTTGCATTGGCTCCAGGGGATCCTGCGTTGCTCAATGTGGATGCGTTTTTTCTGGCCTTGGGGTTGCTTTATGAGGAACCTCATTTAGAGCTTCAGGCGGAAAAAGCCTTGATGTCCCTATCTCAGGGGCAAGATGAAGTTGAAATATACTGCCAAAAATTCCGTAAATGGTCTGTGCTTACTCAGTGGAATGAGTGCGCCCTGGCGGCGAATTTCAAAGAGGGTCTCTCTGATGCCGTTAAGGATGTTATGGTGGGGTTCCCTGTGCCTGCGGGTCTGAATGAGTCCATGACAATGGCTATCCAGATCGATAGACGTCTGCGGGAGCGCAAACCTGTGCACCATTTGGCGGTGTCTACTGAGAAGACGCCAGAGAATATGCAATGTGATAGAATTCTGTCCAGAAGCGAACGGCAGAATTTTAGACGAAAAAATGGGTTGTGCTTTTATTGTGGTGATTCAACTCATGTTATATCAGCATGCTCTAAGCGTACTAAGAAGCTTGATAAGTCAGTTTCAATTGGCACTTTTCAGTCTAAGTTTATTCTATCTGTGACCCTGATTTGTTCTTTATCATCTATTACCGCGGATGCCTATGTCGACTCTGGCGCCGCTTTGAGTCTTATGGATTGGTCCTTTGCCAAACGCTGTGGGTATGATTTAGAGCCTCTTGAAACTCCTATACCTCTGAAGGGGATTGACTCCACCCCATTGGCTAGTAATAAACCACAATACTGGACACAAGTAACTATGCGAATTAATCCGGATCATCAGGAGATTATTCGCTTTCTTGTGCTGTATAATCTACATGATGTGTTGGTGCTTGGATTGCCATGGCTGCAATCTCATAACCCAGTCCTCGACTGGAACGCTATGTCTGTGTTAAGCTGGGGATGTAAGGGGATGCATGGGGACGTACCTTTGGTTTCCATTTCGTCATCTATTCCCTCTGAGATTCCTGAATTCTTGTCTGACTATCGTGACGTTTTTGAAGAACCTAAGCTTGGTTCATTACCTCCGCATCGGGAGTGCGATTGTGCCATAGATTTGATTCCGGGTAGTAAATACCCTAAGGGTCGTTTATTTAATCTGTCTGTGCCTGAACATGCTGCTATGCGAGAATATATAAAGGAGTCCTTGGAAAAGGGACATATTCGTCCTTCGTCATCTCCCTTAGGAGCCGTTTTTTTCTTTGTGTCTAAGAAAGATGGCTCTTTGAGGCCGTGTATTGATTATCGGCTTTTGAATAAAATCACGGTTAAATATCAATATCCGTTGCCACTGCTGACTGATTTGTTTGCTCGCATAAAGGGGGCCAAGTGGTTCTCTAAGATAGATCTCCGTGGGGCGTATAATTTGGTGCGAATTAAGCAGGGGGATGAGTGGAAAACCGCATTTAATACGCCCGAGGGCCACTTTGAGTATTTGGTGATGCCTTTTGGCCTTTCAAATGCCCCTTCAGTCTTTCAGTCCTTTATGCATGACATTTTCCGTGATTATTTGGATACATTTATGATCGTGTATCTGGATGATATTCTGATTTTTTCGGATGACTGGGACTCTCATGTCCAGCAGGTCAGGAGGGTTTTTCAGGTTTTGCGGTCTAATTCCTTGTGTGTGAAGGGTTCTAAGTGCGTTTTTGGGGTTCAAAAGATTTCCTTCTTGGGATACATTTTTTCCCCCTCTTCCATCGAGATGGATCCTGTCAAGGTTCGGGCTATTTGTGATTGGACGCAACCCTCTTCTCTTAAGAGTCTTCAGAAATTTTTGGGCTTTGCTAACTTTTATCGTCGATTTATTGCTGGTTTTTCTGATGTTGTTAAACCATTGACTGATTTGACTAAGAAGGGTGCTGATGTTGCTGATTGGTCCCCTGCTGCTGTGGAGGCCTTTCGGGAGCTTAAGCGCCGCTTTTCTTCCGCCCCTGTGTTGCGTCAGCCTGATGTTGCTCTTCCTTTTCAGGTTGAGGTCGACGCTTCTGAAATCGGAGCTGGGGCGGTTTTGTCGCAAAGAAGTTCCGACTGCTCCGTGATGAAACCTTGTGCTTTTTTTTCTCGTAAATTTTCGCCCGCCGAGCGGAATTATGATATTGGGAATCGGGAGCTTTTGGCCATGAAGTGGGCTTTTGAGGAGTGGCGTCATTGGCTTGAGGGGGCTAGACATCAGGTGGTGGTATTGACCGACCACAAAAATTTAATTTATCTTGAGTCCGCCAGACGCCTGAATCCTAGACAGGCGCGCTGGTCGTTGTTTTTCTCTCGGTTTAATTTTGTGGTGTCATACCTACCGGGTTCTAAGAATGTTAAGGCGGATGCCCTTTCTAGGAGTTTTGAGCCTGACTCCCCTGGTAATTCTGAACCTACAGGTATCCTTAAGGATGGAGTGATATTGTCTGCCGTTTCTCCAGACCTGCGGCGGGCCTTGCAGGATTTTCAGGCGGATAGACCTGATCGTTGCCCACCTGGTAGACTGTTTGTTCCTGATGATTGGACCAGTAAAGTCATTTCTGAGGTTCATTCTTCTGCGTTGGCAGGTCATCCTGGAATCTTTGGTACCAGGGATTTGGTGGCAAGGTCCTTCTGGTGGCCTTCCCTGTCACGAGATGTACGAGGCTTTGTGCAGTCTTGTGACGTTTGTGCTCGGGCCAAGCCTTGTTGTTCTCGGGCTAGTGGATTGTTGTTGCCCTTGCCTATCCCGAAGAGGCCTTGGACGCACATCTCGATGGATTTTATTTCGGATCTTCCTGTTTCTCAGAAGATGTCTGTCATCTGGGTGGTGTGTGACCGTTTCTCTAAGATGGTCCATTTGGTTCCCCTGCCTAAGTTGCCTTCTTCTTCCGAGTTGGTTCCTCTGTTTTTTCAAAATGTGGTTCGTTTGCATGGTATTCCGGAGAATATCGTTTCTGACAGAGGAACCCAATTCGTGTCTAGATTTTGGCGGGCATTCTGTGCTAGGATGGGCATAGATTTGTCTTTCTCGTCTGCTTTCCATCCTCAGACTAATGGCCAGACCAAGCGGACGAATCAGACTTTGGAGACATATTTGAGGTGTTTTGTGTCTGCAGATCAGGATGATTGGGTTGCTTTTTTGCCTTTAGCGGAGTTTGCCCTCAATAATCGGGCCAGCTCTGCCACCTTGGTGTCTCCTTTTTTCTGTAATTCGGGGTTTCATCCTCGATTTTCCTCCGGTCAGGTGGAATCTTCGGATTGTCCTGGAGTGGATGCTGTGGTGGAGAGGTTGCATCAGATTTGGGGGCAGGTGGTGGACAATTTGAAGTTGTCCCAGGAGAAGACTCAGCTTTTTGCCAACCGCCGGCGTCGGGTTGGTCCTCGGCTTTGTGTCGGGGACTTGGTGTGGTTGTCTTCTCGTTTTGTCCCTATGAGGGTTTCTTCTCCTAAGTTTAAGCCTCGGTTCATCGGCCCGTACAAGATATTGGAGATTCTTAACCCTGTGTCCTTCCGTTTGGACCTCCCTGCATCTTTTTCTATTCATAATGTTTTTCATCGGTCATTGTTGCGCAGGTATGAGGTACCGGTTGTGCCTTCCGTTGAGCCTCCTGCTCCGGTGTTGGTTGAGGGCGAGTTGGAGTACGTTGTGGAAAAAATCTTGGACTCCCGTGTTTCCAGACGGAAACTCCAGTATCTGGTCAAATGGAAGGGATACGGTCAGGAGGATAATTCTTGGGTGACTGCCTCTGATGTTCATGCCTCCGATCTGGTCCGTGCCTTTCATAGGGCTCATCCTGATCGCCCTGGTGGTTCTGGTGAGGGTTCGGTGCCCCCTCCTTGAGGGGGGGGTACTGTTGTGAAATTGGATTTTGGGCTCCCCCGGTGGCCACTGGTGGAATTGAACTTGTGTGCATCATCCCCTCTGTTCACCTGTTCCCATCAGGATGTGGGAGTCGCTATTTAACCTTGCTCCTCTGTCACTTCCATGCCGGTCAACATTGTAATCAGAAGCCTTTCTGTGCATGTTCCTGCTACCAGACAACTTCCAGCTAAGTCAGGACTTTTGTCCTTGTTTGTTTTTTGCATTTTGTTCCAGTTCACAGCTGCAGTTTCGTTTCTGTGTCTGGAAAGCTCTTGTGATCTGAAATTGCCACTCTGATGTTATGAGTTAATACTAGAGTCTTAAAGTAATTTCAGGATGGTGTATTGATAGGGTTTTCAGCTGACCATGAAAGTACCCTTTCTGTCTTCCTGCTATCTAGTAAGCGGACCTCGATTTTGCTAAACCTATTTTCATACTACGTTTGTCATTTTCATCTTAAATCACCGCCAATATATGTGGGGGCCTCTGTCTGCCTTTCGGGGAAATTTCTCTAGAGGTGAGCCAGGACTATATTTTCCTCTGCCAGGATTAGTTAGTCCTCCGGCCGGCGCTGGGCGTCTAGGGATAAAACGCAGGCTACGCTACCCAGCTACTGTTAGTTGTGCGGCAGGTTTAGTTCATGGTCAGTTTAAGTTTCCATCCTTCCAAGAGCTAGTTCCTATGTATGCTGGGCTATGTTCTCTTGCCATTGAGAACCATAACAGCGGGGACCCTCGGCCTCCGCTTTGGTGGGCGGGGCCCCTCGGCCTCCGATTTGGTGGGCGGGGTCCCTCTGCCTCCGATTTGGTGGGCGGGGACCCTCGGCCTCCGCTTTGGTTGGCGGGGCCCCACGGCCTCCGATTTTGTGGGCGGGGTCCCTCTGCCTCCGCTTTGGTGGGTGGGGCCGCTCGGCCTTCGATTTGGTGGGCGGGGCTCCTCGGCCTCCGATTTGGTTGGTGGGGCCCCTTGGCCTCCGATTTGGTGGGCGGGGCCCCTTATCCTCTGATTTGGTGAGCGGGGACCCTCGGCCTCCGATTTGGTGGGCGGGGCCCCTCGGCCTCCGATTTGGTGGGCAGGGCCCCTCGGCCTCCGATTTGGTTGGCGGGGCCCCTCGGCCTCCGATTTGGTGGGCAGGGACCCTCGGCCTCCGATTTGGTGGGCGGGGCTCCTCGGCCTCCGATTTGGTTGGTGGGGCCCCTCGGCCTCTGATTTGGTGGGCGGGGACCCTCGGCCTCCGATTTGGTGGGCGGGGACCCTCGGCCTCCGATTTGGTGGGTGGGGACCCTCGGCCTCCGATTTGGTGGGCGGGGCCCCTCGGCCTCCGATTTGGTGGGCGGGGCCCCTCGGCCTCCGATTTGGTTGGTGGGGCCCCTCGGCCTCCGATTTGGTGGGCGGGGACCCTCGGCCTCCAATTTGGTGGGCGGGGACCCTCGGCCTCCGATTTGGTGGGCGGGGACCCTCGGCCTCCGATTTGGTGGGCGGGGCCCCTTGGCCTCCGATTTCGTTGGTGGGGCCCCTCGGAATCCGATTTGGTGGGCGGGGACCCTCGGCCTCCGATTTGGTGGGCTGGGACCCTTACCCTCCAATTTGGTGGGCGGGGACCCTCGGCCTCTGATTTGGTGGTCGGGGACCCTCGGCCTCCGATTTGGTGGGCGGGGACCCTCGGCCTCCGATTTGGTGGGCGGGGACCCTCGGCCTCCGATTTGGTGGGCAGGGCCCCTCGGCCTCCGATGTGGTGGGCGGGGCCCCTCGGCCTTCAATTTGGTGGGCGGGGCTCCTCGGCCTCCGATTTGGTTGGCAAAGCCCCTCGGCCTCCGATTTGGTTGGCGGGGCCCCTCGGCCTCCGATTTGATGGGCGGGGACTCTCGGCCTCTGATTTGGTGGGCGGGGACCCTCGGCCTCCGATGTGGTGGGCGGGGTCCCTCGGCCTTCAATTTGGTGGGCGGGGCTCCTCGGCCTCCGATTTGGTTGGCAAAGCCCCTCGGCCTCCGATTTGGTTGGCGGGGCCCCTCGGCCTCCGATTTGGTGGGCGGGGACTCTCGGCCTCTGATTTGGTGGTCGGGGACCCTCGGCCTCCGCTTTGGTGGGCGGGGCCCCTCGGCCTCCGATTTGGTGGGCGGGGTCCCTCTGCCTCCGATTTGGTGTGCGGGGACCCTCGGCCTCCGCTTTCGTGGGCGGGGCCCCTCGACCTTCGATTTGGTGGGCGGGGTCCCTCTGCCTCCGATTTGGTGTGCGGGGACCCTCGGCCTCCGCTTTCGTGGGCGGGGCCCCTCGACCTTCGATTTGGTGGGCGGGGCTCCTCGGCCTCCGATTTGGTTGGTGGGGCCCCTCGGCCTCCAATTTGGTGGGCGGGGACCCTCGGCCTCTGATTTGGTGGGCGGGGACCCTCGGCCTCCGATTTGGTGGGCGGGGACCCTCGGCCTCCGCTTTGCTGGGTGGGGCCCGTCGGCCTCCGATTTGTTGGGCGGGGCCCCTCGGCCTCCGATTTGGATGGTGTGGACCCTCGGCCTCCGATTTGGTGGGCGGGGCCCCTCGGCCTCCGATTTGGTTGGCGGGGCCCCTCGGCCTCCGATTTGGTGGGCGGGGACTCTCGGCCTCCGATTTGGTGGGTGGGGACCTTCGGCCTCCGATTTGGTGGGCGGGGACCCTCGGCCTCCGATTTGGTGGGCAGGGACCCTCGGCCTCCGATTTGGTGGTCGGGGACCCTCGGCCTCCGATTTGGTTGGCGAAGCCCCTCGGCCTCCGATTTGGTTGGCGGGGCCACTTGGCCTCCGATTTGGTGGGCGGGGACTCTCGGCCTCCGATTTGGTGGGCGGGGACCCTCGGCCTCCGATTTGGTGGGCGGGGACCCTCGGCCTCCGATTTGGTGGGCAGGGACCCTCGGCCTCCGATTTGGTGGTCGGGGACCCTCGGCCTCCGCTTTGGTGGGCGGGGCCCCTCGGCCTCCGATTTGGTGGGCGGGGTCCCTCTGCCTCCGATTTGGTGTGCGGGGACCCTCGGCCTCTGCTTTGGTTGGCGGGGCCCCACGGCCTCCGATTTTGTGGGCGGGGTCCCTCTGCCTCCGCTTTGGTGGGCGGGGCCGCTCGGCCTTCGATTTGGTGGGCGGGGCTCCTCGGCCTCCGATTTGGTTGGTGGGGCCCCTTGGCCTCCGATTTGGTGGGCGGGGCCCCTTATCCTCCGATTTGGTGGGCGGGGACCCTCGGCCTCCGATTTTGTGGGTGGGGCCCCTCGGCCTCGGATTTGGTGGGCGGGGCCCCTCGGCCTCCGATTTGGTTGGCGGGGCCCCTCGGCCTCCGATTTGGTGGGCAGGGACCCTCGGCCTCCGATTTGGTGGGCGGGGCTCCTCGGCCTCCGATTTGGTTGGTGGGGCCCCTCGGCCTCCGATTTGGTGGGCGGGGACCCTCGGCCTCCGATTTGGTGGGCGGGGACCCTCGGCCTCCAATTTGGTGGGCGGGGACCCTCGGCCTCCGATTTGGTGGGCGGGGACCCTCGGCCTCCGATTTGGTGGGTGGGGACCCTCGGCCTCCGATTTGGTGGGCGGGGCCCCTCGGCCTCCGATTTGGTGGGCGGGGCCCCTCGGCCTCCGATTTGGTTGGGGGGGCCCCTCGGCCTCCTATTTGGTGGGCGGGGACCCTCGGCCTCCAATTTGGTGGGCGGGTGTTGTGAATTTGCTTTTTGCTCCCTCTAGTGGTTACTAGTTTTTTGACTCTGGTTTTTCTGTCATTCCTTTTATCCGCACCTGGGTCATTAGTTAGGGGTGTTGCTATAATAGCTCCCTGGACCTTCAGTTCAATGCCTGGCAACGTAGTTATCAGAGCTAGTCTGCTGTGCTCTTGTCTACTGATCCTGGTTCCAGTTATATCAGCTAAGTCTGCCTTTTGCTTTTTGCTATTTGTTTTGGTTTTGCATTTTTGTCCAGCTTGTTCCTAATCTATATCCTGACCTTTGCTGGAAGCTCTAGGGGGGCTGGCGTTCTCCCCCCGGACCGTTAGACGGTTCGGGGGTTCTTGAATTTCCAGTGTGGATTTTGATAGGGTTTTTGTTGACCATATAAGTTACCTTTCTTTATTCTGCTATCAGAAAGCGGGCCTCTCTGTGCTAAACCTGATTCATTTCTGTGTTTGTCATTTCCTCTTACCTCACCGTCATTATTTGTGGGGGGCTTCTATCCAGCTTTGGGGTCCCCTTCTCTGGAGGCAAGAAAGGTCTTTGTTTTCCTCTACTAGGGGTAGCTAGATTCTCCGGCTGGCGCGTGTCATCTAGAATCAACGTAGGAATGATCCCCGGCTACTTCTAGTGTTGGCATTAGGAGTAGATATATGGTCAACCCAGTTACCACTGCCCTATGAGCTGGTTTTTTGTATTCTGCAGACTTCCACGTTCCTCTGAGACCCTCGCCATTGGGGTCATAACAGTTTGCCAGGCCCGTATTAAATGTTTAATGCATTGCAGAAGAGGGATTATAAGAAAGAAGATTCTGAGTTTTTTTTTTTTTTTTTTTTCTTCTTCCCCTTTACCTCAGAGTGGCTATGCTTGCTGCAGACATGAATGTCCAGACCTTGATTACAAGTGTGGACCAGCTGGCTACTCGTGTGCAGGGCATACAAGACTATGTTATCAGAAATCCTAGGTCAGAACCTAAAATACCGATTCCTGAACTGTTTTCCGGAGACAGGTTTAAGTTTAGGAATTTCGTGAATAATTGTAAATTGTTTTTGTCCCTGAGACCCTGTTCATCTGGAGATTCTGCTCAGCAAGTAAAAATTGTTATTTCGTTCTTACGGGGCGACCCTCAGGATTGGGCTTTTTCGCTGGCGCCAGGAGATCCGGCATTGGCTGATCTTGATGCGTTTTTTCTGGCGCTCGGTTTACTTTATGAGGAACCCAATCTTGAGATTCAGGCAGAAAAGGCCTTGCTGGCTATGTCTCAGGGGCAGGACGAGGCTGAAGTGTATTGCCAAAAATTTCGGAAATGGTCCGTGCTGACACATTGGAACGAGTGTGCACTGGCCGCTAATTTTAGAAATGGCCTTTCTGAAGCCATTAAGAATGTTATGGTGGGTTTTCCCATTCCCACAGGTCTGAATGATACTATGGCACTGGCGATTCAAATTGACCGGCGGTTGCGGGAGCGCAAAACCGCAAATTCCCTCATGGTGTTGTCTGAACAGACACCTAATTCGGTGCAATGTGATAGAAAAACCGCAAATTCCCTCATGGTGTTGTCTGAACAGACACCTGATTTAATGCAATGTGATAGAATCCTGACTAGAAATGAGCGGAAAATTCATAGACGCCGGAATGGCTTGTGCTACTACTGTGGTGATTCTACACATGTTATCTCAGCATGCTCTAAACGTATAGCTAAGGTTGTTAGTCCTGTCACCGTTGGTAATTTGCAACCTAAATTTATTCTGTCTGTAACTTTGATTTGCTCACTGTCATCTTATCCTGTCATGGCGTTTGTAGATTCAGGTGCTGCCCTGAGTCTCATGGATCTCTCATTTGCTAAGCGCTGTGGTTTTACTCTTGAACCATTAGAAAATCCTATCCCTCTTAGGGGTATTGATGCTACACCATTGGCAGCAAATAAACCGCAGTATTGGACACAGGTTACCATGTGCATGACTCCTGAACACCGCGAGGTGATACGTTTCCTGGTTTTACATAAAATGCATGATTTGGTTGTTTTAGGGCTGCCATGGTTACAGACCCATAATCCAGTCCTGGACTGGAAGGCTATGTCAGTCTCAAGTTGGGGCTGTCGTGGTATTCATGGGGATTCCCTGCCTGTGTCTATTGCTTCTTCTACGCCTTCGGAAGTTCCGGAGTATTTGTCTGATTATCAGGATGTCTTCAGTGAGTCTGAGTCCAGTGCACTGCCTCCTCATAGGGACTGTGACTGTGCTATAGATTTGATCCCAGGCAGTAAGTTTCCTAAGGGAAGACTGTTTAATCTGTCGGTACCTGAACATACCGCTATGCGTTCATATATCAAGGAGTCTCTGGAGAAAGGACATATTCGTCCGTCTTCTTCCCCTCTTGGTGCGGGATTCTTTTTTGTGGCAAAAAAGGACGGATCTTTGAGACCTTGTATTGATTATTGGCTTTTAAATAAGATCACTGTCAAATTTCAGTATCCTTTACCGCTGTTGTCTGACTTGTTTGCCCGGATTAAGGGTGCCAAGTGGTTCACCAAGATAGACCTTCGTGGTGCGTACAACCTTGTGCGCATTAAGCAAGGTGATGAATGGAAAACCGCATTCAATACGCCCGAAGGTCATTTTGAGTACTTGGTGATGCCTTTTGGGCTCTCCAATGCGCCTTCAGTTTTTCAGTCCTTTATGCATGACATTTTCCGGAAGTATCTGGATAAATTTTTGATTGTTTATCTGGATGATATTTTGGTTTTTTCTGATAATTGGGATTCGCATGTGGAGCAGGTCAGGTTGGTCTTTAAAATTTTGCGTGAAAATTCTTTGTTTGTCAAGGGCTCAAAGTG
Organism: Ranitomeya variabilis; assembly: GCF_051348905.1. Taxonomy (NCBI): domain Eukaryota; kingdom Metazoa; phylum Chordata; class Amphibia; order Anura; family Dendrobatidae; genus Ranitomeya; species Ranitomeya variabilis. The sequence continues at coordinate 84,700,933 of NC_135232.1, forward strand.
TCTCTTTGGTGTACAGAAGGTTCCCTTTTTGGGGTTCATTTTTTCCCCTTCTGCTGTGGAGATGGACCCAGTCAAGGTCCGAGCTATTATTGATTGGACTCAGCCCTCGTCAGTTAAGAGTCTTCAGAAGTTCTTGGGCTTCGCTAACTTCTACCGTCGTTTTATTGCTAATTTTTCTAGCATTGTGAAACCTTTGACGGATATGACCAAGAAGGGCTCCGATGTAGCTAACTGGGCTCCTGCTGCCGTGGAGGCTTTCCAGGAGTTGAAACGCCGGTTTACTTCGGCGCCTGTTTTGTGCCAGCCTGACGTCTCACTTCCCTTTCAGGTTGAGGTGGATGCTTCGGAGATTGGGGCAGGGGCCGTTTTGTCGCAGAGAGGCCCTGGTTGCTCTGTTATGAAACCTTGTGCCTTTTTCTCTAGGAAGTTTTCGCCTGCCGAGCGAAATTATGATGTGGGCAATCGGGAGTTGTTGGCCATGAAATGGGCATTTGAGGAGTGGCGTCATTGGCTCGAGGGTGCTAAGCATCGTGTGGTGGTCTTGACTGATCACAAAAATCTGATGTATCTCGAGTCTGCTAAATGCCTTAATCCGAGACAGGCCCGCTGGTCATTGTTTTTCTCCCGCTTTGATTTTGTTGTCTCGTATTTACCAGGTTCAAAGAATGTGAAGGCCGATGCTCTTTCTAGGAGCTTTGTGCCTGATGCTCCTGGAGTCGCTGATCCTGTTGGTATTCTTAAAGATGGAGTTATCTTGTCAGCTATTTCTCCGGATCTGCGACGTGTGTTGCAGAGATTTCAGGCTGATAGGCCTGAGTCTTGTCCACCTGACAGACTGTTTGTCCCGGATAAGTGGACCAGCAGAGTCATTTCCGAGGTTCATTCCTCGGTGTTGGCAGGTCACCCGGGAATTTTTGGCACCAGAGATCTGGTGGCCAGGTCCTTTTGGTGGCCTTCCTTGTCAAGGGATGTGCGGTTATTTGTGCAGTCCTGTGGGACTTGTGCTCGAGCTAAGCCTTGCTGTTCTCGTGCCAGCGGTTTGCTCTTGCCCTTGCCTGTCCCGAAGAGACCTTGGACACATATCTCCATGGATTTCATTTCTGATCTTCCGCTATCTCAGGGCATGTCCGTTATCTGGGTGATATGTGATCGCTTCTCCAAGATGGTCCATTTGGTTCCTTTGCCTAAGCTGCCTTCCTCTTCTGATCTGGTTCCTGTGTTTTTCCAGAACGTGGTTCGTTTGCACGGCATCCCTGAGAATATTGTGTCAGACAGAGGATCCCAGTTCGTTTCCAGGTTCTGGCGATCCTTTTGTAGTAGGATGGGCATTGATTTGTCGTTTTCGTCTGCTTTCCATCCTCAGACTAATGGACAGACGGAGCGAACCAATCAGACTTTGGAGGCTTATTTGAGGTGTTTTGTCTCTGCTGATCAGGACGATTGGGTGACATTCTTGCCGTTGGCTGAGTTTGCCCTTAATAATCGGGCTAGTTCCGCCACCTTGGTTTCGCCTTTTTTCTGCAACTCTGGTTTCCATCCTCGCTTTTCTTCGGGTCATGTGGAGCCTTCTGACTGTCCTGGGGTGGATTCTGTGGTGGATAGGTTGCAGCAGATCTGGAATCATGTGGTGGACAACTTGAAGTTGTCACAGGAGAAGGCTCAGCGCTTTGCCAACCGCCGCCGCGGTGTGGGTCCCCGACTACGCGTTGGGGATTTGGTATGGCTTTCTTCCCGCTTTGTTCCTATGAAGGTCTCCTCTCCCAAATTTAAACCTCGTTTTATTGGGCCTTACAAGATATTGGAAATCCTTAATCCTGTATCTTTTCGTCTGGATCTTCCTGTGTAGTTTGCTATTCACAATGTATTTCATAGGTCCTTGTTGCGGCGGTACATTGTGCCTGTAGTTCCTTCTGCTGAGCCTCCTGCTCCGGTGTTGGTTGAGGGCGAGTTGGAGTACGTGGTGGAGAAGATCTTGGATTCTCGCCTCTCCAGGCGGAGGCTTCAGTACCTGGTCAAGTGGAAGGGCTATGGTCAGGAGGATAATTCCTGGGTGGTCGCCTCTGATGTTCATGCGGCCGATTTAGTTCGTGCCTTTCATGCCGCTCATCCTGATCGCCCTGGTGGTCGTGGTGAGGGTTCGGTGACCCCTCACTAAGGGGGGGGTACTGTTGTGAATTTGCTTTTTGCTCCCTCTAGTGGTTACTAGTTTTTTGACTCTGGTTTTTCTGTCATTCCTTTTATCCGCACCTGGGTCGTTAGTTAGGGGTGTTGCTATAATAGCTCCCTGGACCTTCAGTTCAATGCCTGGCAACGTAGTTATCAGAGCTAGTCTGCTGTGCTCTTGTCTACTGATCCTGGTTCCAGTTATATCAGCTAAGTCTGCCTTTTGCTTTTTGCTATTTGTTTTGGTTTTGCATTTTTGTCCAGCTTGTTCCTAATCTATATCCTGACCTTTGCTGGAAGCTCTAGGGGGGCTGGCGTTCTCCCCCCGGACCGTTAGACGGTTCGGGGGTTCTTGAATTTCCAGTGTGGATTTTGATAGGGTTTTTGTTGACCATATAAGTTACCTTTCTTTATTCTGCTATCAGAAAGCGGGCCTCTCTGTGCTAAACCTGATTCATTTCTGTGTTTGTCATTTCCTCTTACCTCACCGTCATTATTTGTGGGGGGCTTCTATCCAGCTTTGGGGTCCCCTTCTCTGGAGGCAAGAAAGGTCTTTGTTTTCCTCTACTAGGGGTAGCTAGATTCTCCGGCTGGCGCGTGTCATCTAGAATCAACGTAGGAATGATCCCCGGCTACTTCTAGTGTTGGCATTAGGAGTAGATATATGGTCAACCCAGTTACCACTGCCCTATGAGCTGGTTTTTTGTATTCTGCAGACTTCCACGTTCCTCTGAGACCCTCGCCATTGGGGTCATAACAGGCGGGGACCCTCGGCCTCCGATTTGGTGGGCGGGGACCCTCGGCCTCCGATTTGGTGGGCGGGGCCCCTTGGCCTCCGATTTGGTTGGTGGGGCCCCTCGGAATCCGATTTGGTGGGCGGGGACCCTCGGCCTCTGATTTGGTGGGCGGGGACCCTCGGCCTCTGATTTGGTGGGCGGGGACCCTCGGCCTCCGATTTGGTGGGCGGGGACCCTCGGCCTCCGATTTGGTGGGTGGGGCCCCTCGGCCTCCGATGTGGTGGGCGGGGCCCCTCGGCCTCCGCTTTGGTGGGCGGGCCAGGCCCCTCGGCCTCCGCTTTGGTGGGCGGGGCCGCTCGGCCTTCAATTTGGTGGGCGGGGCTCCTCGGCCTCCGATTTGGTTGGCAAAGCCCCTCGGCCTCCGCTTTCGTGGGCGGGGCCCCTCGACCTTCGATTTGGTGGGCGGGGCTCCTCGGCCTCCGATTTGGTTGGTGGGGCCCCTCGGCCTCCAATTTGGTGGGCGGGGACCCTCGGCCTCTGATTTGGTGGGCGGGGACCCTCGGCCTCCGATTTGGTGGGCGGGGACCCTCGGCCTCCACTTTGCTGGGTGGGGCCCGTCGGCCTCCGATTTGTTGGGCGGGGCCCCTCGGCCTCCGATTTGGATGGTGTGGACCCTCGGCCTCCGATTTGGTGGGCGGGGCCCCTCGGCCTCCGATTTGGTTGGCGGGGCCCCTCGGCCTCCGATTTGGTGGGCGGGGACTCTCGGCCTCCGATTTGGTGGGTGGGGACCTTCGGCCTCCGATTTGGTGGGCGGGGACCCTCGGGCTCCGATTTGGTGGGCAGGGACCCTCGGCCTCCGATTTGGTGGTCGGGGACCCTCGGCCTCCGATTTGGTTGGCGACGCCCCTCGGCCTCCGATTTGGTTGGCGGGGCCCCTCGGCCTCCGATTTGGTGGGCGGGGACTCTCGGCCTCCGATTTGGTGGGCGGGGACCCTCGGCCTCCAATTTGGTGGGCGGGGACCCTCGGCCTCCGATTTGGTGGGCGGGGACCCTCGGCCTCCGATTTGGTGGTCGGGGACCCTCGGCCTCCGCTTTGGTGGGCGGGGCCCCTCGGCCTCCGATTTGGTGGGCGGGGTCCCTCTGCCTCCGATTTGGTGTGCGGGGACCCTCGGCCTCCGCTTTCGTGGGCGGGGCCCCTCGACCTTCGATTTGGTGGGCGGGGCTCCTCGGCCTCCGATTTGGTTGGTGGGGCCCCTCGGCCTCCAATTTGGTGGGCGGGTACCCTCGGCCTCCGATTTGGTGGGCGGGGACCCTCGGCCTCCGATTTGGTGGGCGGGGACCCTCGGCCTCCGCTTTGGTGGGTGGGGCCCGTCGGCCTCCGATTTGGTGGGCGGGGCCCCTCGGCCTCCGATTTGGTGGGCGGGGCCCCTCGGCCTCCGATTTGGTGGGCGGGGCCCCTCGGCCTCCGATTTGGTTGGTGGGGCCCCTCGGCCTCCGATTTGGTGGGCGGGGACCCTCGGCCTCTGATTTGGTGGGCGGGGACCCTCGGCCTCCGATTTGGTGGGCGGGGACCCTCGGCCTCTGATTTGGTGGGCGGGGACCCTCGGCCTCCAATTTGGTGGGCGGGGACCCTCGGCCTCCGATTTGGTGGGCGAGGACCCTCGGCCTCCGATTTGGTGGGTGGGGCCCCTCGGCCTCCGATGTGGTGGGCGGGGCCCCTCGGCCTCCGATTTGGTGGTCGGGGACCCTCGGCCTCCGCTTTGGCGGGCGGGGACCCTCGGCCTCCAATTTGGTGGGCGGGGACCCTCGGCCTCCGATTTGGTGGGCGGGGACCCTCGGCCTCCGATTTGGTGGGCGGGGACCCTCGGCCTCCGATTTGGTGGGCGGGGCCCCTCGGCCTCCGATGTGGTGGTCGGGGCCCCTCGGCCTCCGCTTTGGTGGGCGGGGCCGGGCCCCTCGGCCTACGCTTTGGTGGGCGGGGCCGCTCGGCCTTCGATTTGGTGGGCGGGGCTCCTCGGCCTCCGATTTGGTTGGCGGGGCCCCTCGGCCTCCGATTTGGTTGGCGGGGCCCCTCGGCCTCCGATTTGGTGTGTGCTCTGCCTGGGGCCACTGTGCTCTGCCTGGGGCCCCATATGCTGCCTGGGGCCCCCGTGCTCTGCCTGGGGCCCCATATGCTGCCTGGGGCCCCTGTGCTCTGCCTGGGGCCCCTGTGCTCTGCCTGGGGCCCCATGTTCTGCCTGGGGCCCCTGTGCTCTGCCTGGGGCCACTGTGCTCTGCCTGGGGCCCCATGTTCTGCCTGGGGCCCCTGTGCTCTGCCTGGGGCCCCATAAGCTGCCTGGGGCCCCTGTGCTCTGCCTGGGACCACTGTGCTCTGCCTGTGGCCCCATATGCTGCCTGGGGCCCCTGTGCTCTGCCTGGGGCCCCTGTGCTCTTCCTGGGGCCCCATGTTCTGCCTGGGGCCCCTGTGCTCTGCCTGGGGCCACTGTGCTCTGCCTGGGGCCCCATGTTCTGCCTGGGGCCCCATATGCTGCCTGGGGCCCCTGTGCTCTGCCTGGGGCCCCATATGCTGCCTGGGGCCCCTGTGCTCTGCCTGGGGCCCCTGTGCTCTGCCTGGGGCCCCATATGCTGCCTGGGGCCCCTGTGCTCTGCCTGGGGCCCCTGTGCTCTGCCTGGGGCCCCATGTTCTGCCTGGGGCCCCTGTGCTCTGCCTGGGGCCACTGTGCTCTGCCTGGGGCCCCATATGCTGCCTGGGGCCCCTGTGCTCTGCCTGGGGCCCCATATGCTGCCTGGGGCCCCTGTGCTCTGCCTGGGGCCACTGTGCTCTGCCTGGGGCCCCATAGGCTGCCTGGGGCCCCTGTGCTCTGCCTGGGACCACTGTGCTCTGCCTGGGGCCCCATATGCTGCCTGGGGCCCCTGTGCTCTGCCTGGGGCCACTGTGCTCTGCCTGGGGCCCCATATGCTGCCTGGGGCCCCTGTGCTCTGCCTGGGTGTAGGACACTGGTGATGTCACTTATCTCCGGACATTAGCTCCGGACATTAGCTCCGGACATTATCTCAGGACATTAGCTCCAGACAAAGCCACGGAAGTTGGCACAAATTGCAGGAAGTAGTATTCTAGGCAATTATATATTAGATATCGCAGGCGGCGTCTGAGGAATACCCCGATCATCTGCTCCTGCTGTCACTGTTAGGCCACGTGCACACGTTGCGGAAAGTGGTGCGGATTTTTCTGGACTGATTTTGGTAAATCAACAAGTAATCCGCACTGGGGATTTCCTGCAGAATTACCACGGATTTACCGCGATTTTTTTGCGGATTTTGTGCAGATTCCACCTGCAGTTTTACACCTGCGGATTCCTATTATGGAGCAGGTGTAAACCGCTGCAGAATCCGCACAAAGAATTGACATGCTGTTTAATATACAACGCAGCGTTTCCTCGTGGTATTTTCCGCAGCATGTGCACTGCGGATTTTGTTTTCCATAGGTTTACATGGTACTGTAAACTCATGGAAAACTGCTGCGAATCCGCAGTGGCCAATCCGAAAAACATGTGCACATAGCCTTATTAGCGGCAGCAGGTGTTGGATGATGGGAGTAAGAGTCCCAAAAGCCCCCACCTGCCGTCATCATTCAGACTTTAATATAACTCTCATCATTCTCTTCTGCTTGCGCCGATCACTGGCAGAGCAAGGGAGAATGATGAGAGCCGTCTTCAGCACCTGCCGCTGGGGAACAGAGCTTACTGTAGCACTTCTTCCCCGGTGCCGATGTGTGTCACATGGAGGACATCAATGTGTGTTCTCCGTGTGCACGTGTGCGGGACGTTTGGCCATCCATGCTGACGGTAAAAAACGGCCATGTCTATGTGTGGGGCACACGGACACACGGTCCGTGGAAACACACTGACACGTGAACAGAGGGTCTACGTGTGTATGTGTCTCCGGTACTTGTGAAAATTGTCACCGGAGACACGGACGTGTGAAAGAGGCCTGAATGAACTGGGAACCTCCACAAGCCACAGATACAGTCAGGATTAATGCAGAGAGGAATTGCTCTTACCCAGGGTAGCCTCTCATAAAGGCCCTAGGCTTGGGAGGTTTCCAGCTTCTTGGGACAAGAGCGAATGAGATGACAGGTGTTTCCACAATAGATGCACAAGCCCCTTGCTCAATGAATCTCCTGATGTTACTCTCTCAGCCCCACGTTGTCAACTTGCATAGGTTCAAGAGGTGCTACAGGGCGAGGGATGCTGAGAAATGAGCAGCCTTTGGAAGGATGGAGCCAGACAAAGCGTTTTCTTTCATGCACCATCTCTCGGGAGCGCTCCTGGAATCGGAGATAGATTTGGATTTATCTTGTCTGTCAATAGGATATGATAGTCTGAAGTCTATGTTTGTCATGGATGTCATTGATAGACTCCCCGCTTTTTACACTGTGGGGATGACAATCGATTGATGGAGGGATTTATCTCCCTCTGTTAAACTCTTCACTGTCATTATTCACAGACAACCCCCCCTTCCCACAAAAACAATAGCAAATACCCTGTTAGGCCTCTTTCACACTGGCGTCGGTACGGGTCCGTCACTATGCGTCGGGCCGACGTACCGACGCACGTTGTGAAATCTGTGCACGACGTAGGCAGCGGATGCAGTTTTTCAACGCATCCACTGCCCATTCTGAAGTCCGGGGAGGAGGGGGCGGAGTTTTGGCCGCGCATGAGTGGTAGAAAATGGCGGACGCGACTGACAAAAAAATATTACATTGAACTTTTTTTTTGATGATGGTCCGCGAAAACACGACGGATCCGTCGCATGACGGACGCGAAGTGTGGCCATCCATCGCGATCAGTCGCTAATACAAGTCTATGGGCAAAAAACGCATCCTGCGAGCACATTTTCAGGATCCGTTTTTTGCCCAAAACGACGGATTGCGACGGATTGCTAAAAACGCAAGTGTAAAAGTAGCCTTAGGCCTCTTTCACACTTCCGTCTTTTCTCTCCCGGAGTTTTGAAAAAACAGGATCCTGCACATTTTTCTGCAGGATCCTGTTTTTTCCCATAGACTTGTATTAGCGACGGATTGTGACAGATTTCCATCCGTTTCATCCGTCGTGCACTGGATCCGTCGGAAAATAGCGGTCCATCATGAGGAGAAAATATTCAGAGGAACTTTATTCTGCATGTCGGAAAATTGCTCAGCGACGGGTCCTGCGCTGTCCGTCGTGGGCTATAATGGAAGCCTATGGACGCAGGATCCGTCGCTGACTGTCAAACACAGGAATCCAGCGACGTATCCCGTTTTTCCACTCTGAGCATGAGAGAACTCTCTCTCTTTCTCTCTCTCTCTCTCGAACTCCTTCGACGCATCCGTCATAACACTGGATGCGTTGCACACGTTTTCAGCTACTTTCACAACATCCGTTGATACGTCTCTTCACTGCATTGCGACGCACCAGCAACGACAGAAGTGTGAAAGAGGCCTTACCTAGGCTGGTTTCACATTTGCGTTTCCCTGATCTGCGGACGGCTGCGGACTTCCTCCGTGAAGCCCCACCCTCGGCCGCACCTCCGCCGCTAGCTCTGCCTACTTCTGCATGCGGCCCGCATGCGGCCTGCGTACCTATCTTTACCTTAGGTACGCAGGTCGTGCGGCTGTATGCGGAGGCTGCAGGCTGCATCCTACGCTGGTCTCCGCATCGTCAAAACGACGCATGCGGCAGCCTCCGCATACAGCCGCACGACCTGCGTACCTAATGTTAAAGATAGGTACGCGGGCCGCATGCAGAAGTAGGCGGAGCTAGCGGTGGAGGTGCGGCCGAGGGCGGGGCTTCACGGAGGAAGTCCGCAGCCGTTCGCAGATCAGGGAAACGCAAATGTGAAAGTACCCTTAGAATAAGGATGAGAAATATAATAGAAAAAAAGTAGATTCTAAAGTGAAACTTTCTCAGGTAAGTAAAACATGAAGTTTATTTCACAAAACATGATGGCACAATGATAGCACATAGCAGACCAGACTACAGAGAGATGAAGCCACGACTGACTAGTTTCGACATACAGCCTTAACCATGGACATAGAGAAATGGATGCTCAGCAGCATTATATACCCTCTATTTCCAATTACATGTTGCTGGCATCCTCTCAGATAACAAATAGTGATGAGCGAGCATGCTCGGATGTTATCTGAGAATCTTGGGCGTGCTCATATATTATGTTCGAGTCTCTGCAGCTTCATGACCTGCGATTGTTAGACAGCCTCAACATGTGGGGATTCCCTCCCAAATAGGCAGTCACTGCATGAGTTCAGGCTGTCTAACAATCGCAAATCATGCAGCCACAGAGACCGAACATAGTATATGAGCACTCCCAGATACTCGAATACCATCTGAGCAAGCTCAGATAAGATGTTATCCGAGCATGTTCGCTCATCACTAATAACAATAAATACTAAACTGGCTAAAGAGTAAAAACCACATTAAAATGATATTAATGAAGCATAAGTGAATATATGGATTTTGTTCGCGACGCCACCTGTGGCTCTCGGCCAATAGGGACTGACGTTGGTTATAGGGGTCCTCTCGGGTGATGTTGTTGCAGCAAGATGGTAACGCTTCCCTCAGGTGAAGCGGGGTCCCCAGGGCTTCCCAGGTGTAGGGCACGGATGGTGTAGTGGATAGTGTGGCGAATAACGAGGACACATGTTTGCAGTCTTTATCTGGTTTATTGTAGCTTCAGGCAGCCACAGTCCAGGGCACCAGATCACAGGACAGACAGGGTCCGGCCAGCTTAGGAGCGAATCCAGAGTCCCCTTCACCAGTTGGAGATCAAAGCCTTCCTCCAAGTGCGGTGGTGATGTGGTCCCTTACTGCCTAAGATTTTCACATAAGGTCCTCACAGTTCCTCTCTGTCCCCCATGAAGGTTAGCAAAAAAGTGGTAGCGGGTGCACCACTGTAACAATAATACGAAATGTTATAGGACAGGGTGCTCCACTAAGCATGGAAATAGCAAATGTCAACATGAAGGTTAGGACACAACCCATATGACAGGTGAACTGGGCCTTTTTACAGGGTCTCTAAGATCACCCGGGCCCTATAATTATCACTGTGTCTCCTGGGTATAAATGCGGACAGGTGATGTACAATCCAGCTGTCCTGCCGGTTTCTGCTATGCCACTATAGAATTCAGCACGGCCACGGTTTTTCGGCTACCAGAATCTGCACTAGCCAGGGAGGTAGCCTCTTCTCAGCTCTGCTCCACTGGTGTTTCTCTCCTGTGCTTTCTCCCTCCTGCACTCTTTCTACAAGTTGTTTGGGCTTTCTGTTTCCTTGCTCCAGGAGCTGATGTTCCTCGGACTACACGCTCCTTCAGACTTCCTGGCACTCACTGCCATCTGCTCTCTTCAGGTCCCCTGACAGTCTGCTGTCTGGGACAAACTGTCTGCTTCTCTGTCCTGACTGCTCTCTAACTTCCTCTCCAGCCAGAATTTATAAGGGAGTTCACCCTGAATCAGGGTTCAGAGCTCCCCCTTTTGGCCTGGAGTGTGAACGTGTTGTATGTGAGATTTACCTGGTGTAAGATATCCTTCATCGCTCCCAAGCATGACATCCCTCTCCCCAAAGGGAGAGCAATGCCACTGTGACGACCACGACCCTGGGGCGCCACATTGGCGCTGTGAAATAAGTGTATAGTGTCAACTAGCATCGGAAAATTTCCGGGGTCTCGGCTACCGGGAATCGGTTTTTACCGTCCCCAGTCTTGTGATCGCCTTTTTTCACCAAATAACAGCGATCGCAGAAAAATAAGAAAGTCTGATTTTCCATTCATTTCTCTCTCCTCTGATATGATCTAGCATTGATATGGAAATATTTGGGTTGGATAAATTTATCCCTCTGTGTGTGCTGCGGCCGCTCCCAATTAGACTGAGTATTTTGAGCGCTCAAGGAATGAGACTGCACACCATGTTGTGTCAATAACATTCCATCAATACTCATACTTTATTGTACATACATAGTTTTTATGATAGCAGATAGAAAGGAGTGGTTAGGGGTTGTTAGGGGTGGTTAGTTAATTACGATATTGTCTAGCTCCTCTGTCATTGGTTATCTAAACATATATGGAATATTGTGATTAATGCTCATATGACTGCAGATTAAGGAACTAAAATGTAGCTCTCTGCATGTAGGACAGAGTTGAGACATCTGACCCAAGTTCCGCTTTTGAGATGGAAAACCCCATACAATCTGTCTGGCTTATATCAGTTCATTGTCAGCCATTTTAAGCCATTGATTATAATGTATATATTGGCTGTGAGCATATGAGTATATATGATTATAGAGGAGTATACATGCAAGTGAGATCTACATGATATATATATTTCTATCACAAGCCCCCCTTAGATATCACTTGCCCTAATCCTAGCCTCCTGTCCCAAAGCGCTGCAACTCTTTTGTGCTGTCGGTGAACTGACACAAGCCTAACGCCTGTGCCCCACTCTGTACAGACTTTTCGCAAAAGGGCGGTCAGGAGATCTGTCCCTAACGGGGGTTCATTGCAATCAGTCTCTTAGTCAATAGCATGTGTAGTGAGCGATGTGTAGTCTTTATCAGGTAGGTCATCTATTCGGTCAGGCAGGGCATCCACAACATCATTCTGGCTTGGGTGTCATCTTCTGGTAGGGGAGCTTTCTTGCAATGCGATGAGTGGCTCCAAGTGGGTCTTCCCTCCAGTTTCACAGAGCTTGGTGTCATCAGCAGCACTTGAACAGGACCATCAAATCTGGGATCGAGTGGTGTTCTCCTTACAACTTTTTCACCAACACCCAGTCTCCTGGCTTCTAGGAGTGCGTAGCGGACACTGAATCTGGATCTGGCAATGAAGAAAAAAACTCGAGAATGGATGTTAGCAAGTTTCTTGGTGAGTTCAATTTACATAAGCAGACAAAGTATCATATTGCATAATCAGCTGCTGAGGGAAAGGATACCCCTAACCTGGGACTAGACACAAACAAAATTTCATAGCTTTTCTGGGCCTCTGGAAGTGTGCCTTACACTAAGTAGTGTGATTGGGAGTGTGTAGGCCTAAGTCTGACCCTACTGCTGACTAGATCTCTCGTGTGAGATTTGCTGTGAATGCGGGTCCCTGGTCACTCTCTATCACTTCTGGGACCCCATAGCTGCATATCTCGTCTCTGAGAGTACCTTCTTTGCATTAGTCTTTGCTGACTGGTTCCTCACTGGGAAAGCTTCTGGCCATCCTGAGAACACGTCCACGACCACAAGGGCATATTCGAATCCTCCACTTGGCGGGATTTGGATGTGGTCTATCTGGATCCTCTGGAATGGGTACAGTGGTCTGGCAAGACGATGTGTGGGAACTCTCTCCATTCTTCCAGGGTTGCATTTGCCGCAGGTCAGGCAGCTGCTAGTGAACTTGGCTGTTAGGGTGGGGATCCCTGGTGCGAACCAGTAAGCACCAATCGGATCATTCATCTGTGTCTTTAATCTGTGTGTGGGCCCATGTGCCCACTGGATCACGATAGGGTTCATGCTTTGGGGTAAACAGGGTTTGTAGTCCATTGAGTATACCCTTCCTTCTTCATGTGTTGCTCACTTCTGCATCCAGCATTCCTTCTTGTCCTTTGGGGCTTGCTCTTGCAGCTTTTTAGCATATCACAGGACGTCATTTGGTCAGGTTTCTTGTCTTCAGTCGTCATGTAGTAGCCGTCCGGCTCTACGACCTCTCCCACTTTTCCATATTGTCTTCCCTTGACTGCTTCTTTGGCTGCCATGTCCGCCATGTTGTTGCCTCGTGCCTCTACTGTGCTTAGTTTTCCATGCGCTTTGACTTTTAGTATTGTCACCACTTTTGGAAGTTGAAGTGTGTTCAGCAGGTCCTTAATGGCTCCATGATGCTTCACGGTTGTTCTGCTTGCTGTGATGAAGTCCCTTGCAGCCCAGATGGGTCCAAAGTCGTGTGCTATGCCAATGCGAGTACCTCAAATCGGTATACATTTTCTCAGTCTTGTCTTCTGCCATCTGGTAGGCCTTCATCAGCGCTATCAGTTCTGCTTCCTGGGCTGACAGACTGGGCGGCAGACTTCTGGACCACAGGATCTCTTGATTGCTGGTCACTGCACATCCCGTGCGGAATCTTCCTTCATCATCTGCAAATCTGGAGCCATCCACATAGAGGATCAACTCTGGGTTGGTCAGTGGCTCTTCTGCCACCTTGGGTAGTCCTGCTGTTTCCTGCTGCATGATGCTGAAGCAATCATGGTCATCCATCCGGAGCAAATTCAGATCCCTACAGAAGGTATCATGCAGATTTTGATCAGAATTTTTATCTGAGGGTCCATATCTGTATCCCCCCTTGGGAGTGGGAGTATAGTGGACGGGTTGAGGACTGTGCATCTGGAGATTGTGACATTGTCGGGCAGGAGTAGAGAGCACTGGAGGCGAAGATGCCTGGCGGTGGAGAGATGTTTTAGCTGGGTTTGGTTGAGGATTGCTGAGATGTCATGCAGAGCCAGGATTTCCAATGGTATTTCCACTGATGTCAGTAGTCCTGTCCTGGGAGGAAGAGGCTCCCCTTGCAACTGGATCCAGGCGAGCTGAAAAGTAGTCCAAAAGTCTCTGCTTTCCCCCCTGAAACTGCGTCAGGACTCCAGTAGCAAGGCCTTCTTTTCTCATCAAGTAGAGACGGAATGGCTTCTCGTAGTCAGATAGGCCTAGTGCTGGCGCTGAGACTACTGCGCCTTTTAACTTCTTGAACGAGCTGAAGGTTGCATCTCTCAGGAGGAACGGGGTCACGCTGACGTATTCACACAGAGGCTGTATTAGGACGGAAGCATCAGGGATCCAGGCTCTGCAATCCGAAACTAGACCAAGGAAGGCCTGTAGAGCCTTTGGAGTTGTTGGAGGAACCATCTTCTCCACTGTGGTCTTCTGGTCATCTGTCAGGCGTTTCGCCTGGTGAGCAATACAGTGCCTCTGGAATGTAACTTGCTTCAGACACCACTGGACTTTGTTCTTTGAGACCTTGCAGTGCTGCACCGCCAGGTAGAGTAGGAGATACACGGAAATGGGCTTTATACGTGTCAAAGTCAATTGCACGAAGGAGTAGATTTTCCATGTATTGTAGCAGGGTTACTTCTGCATGTTCTGTGACCCAGTTGGTGAAGACTGTGGACATTGCTTTGGTGAACTGTGAAGGGCTGTTCTGGGCCCACTGTGGCATCCCTGTCCATGTGTGGTATCCCCCCTGGTGCATTAAGGCAAACAGGAACTGGTCTTCCGGATGAAGGGGAACACTGGAGAAAAACATTAACCAGGTTGTTCACTGTGAACACTTTTGCTGTGGCAGGCACATTTGAGAGCAGAGTGTTTTCAAACACCGTGGCGTCATTCACAGCTCTCAGGTCATATACCATTCTGAACTTGGCTGGCTCTCCTTTTACAGTCTTTTTCATGACGGGGAAAACCGGGGTATTGCAAGGCGATGTGCGAGGAACAATGATTCCTATTTCCAGGTAGACCTTCAGTTGGTCAGAGGCAGCTTGACTCTAGGCCTGGCCTGGGCCTTACGAGGGTACGGGGTACATGGCTTGAGTGACACCCGTACTGGGGCAACTTGAGGTTTTCTCACATGCTGGGGTCCCTTAGAGCAGAGGTCCCCAACCGCCGGTCCACGGACCAGGACCGGGCCGTTGGGGTTTTTCAGCCGGTCCGCGGCGCCGCTGACAGCTACCGTATATACTCGAGTATAAGCCGAGATTTTCAGCCCAAATTTTTGGGCTGAAAGTGCCCCCTCGGCTTATACTCGAGTCACGGTCGGCGGGTGAGGGGGAGAGTGCGCTGAGGCATACTTACCTGCTTCCGGCGCTCCTGGCGCTCCCCCTGCCCGTCCCACGGTCTTCGGTGCCGCAGCTCTTCCCCTGTTCAGCGGTCACGTGGGACCGCTCATTAGAGAAATGAATAGGCTGCTCCACCTCCCATAGGGGCGGAGCCGCCTATTCATTTCTCTAATCAGGGGTAACGGTGAAAAAAAAATTGGCTTTCCTGGACGTCCTAATTATGAAATAAAAAAATGGGGACGCCCTGGAAACCACCGTTTTTCGTAAACCGACCTCCACAAATTCGTTATTGAAGTGGGATAGTCATCACCCTTACTCTTTGAAAAAAGGTATACCTAAGGGTCAGTACCTAAGGTTAAAAAGAAATTGTTCAAATGAAAAAGACTTCAAAGACAAGGCGGACGATTTGCGCCAAAGATTCCGCATTAAGGGTTACCCCGATTGTGTACTCAGAGAGGCGTTTAGACATGCGAACAAACAAGATAGGAGAGGACTTTTGGTACCAAAAAAGAGAATTGAGAACCCGGAGGGGAGAGCTCGACTTATTTGTACCTTTGACAATGGGGCCCAGATGGTTAGGGAGGTAATCCAAAAATATTGGGGTATCCTCCAGATGGATGAGGACATCAAAGGTTTTGTTGGCGAGAGACCACACATCACCTATAGAAAGAGCCGGACGATAGGAAACCGATTGGTACGTAGCCATTTTGTTACACCTATGGCTAAAGGAACATGGTTACCGGCCAGAACTAGGGGATGTTATCGCTGCGGTGATTGTATCGCTTGCGAACACATATTGGTAGGTAAGAACTTTGAAAGCACCAGTGAGTCCTTTGAGGTCAGGGACTTCATTAACTGTAAAACTTAAGGGCGTAATCTATCACATTACCTGCAGATGTGGTAAGGCCTATGTAGGAAAAACTATAAGAGAGTTTAGGAGGAGAATAGGAGAACATCTAGGCGACCTCCGTAACAAAAGAGATACATCTGTGGCTAGACATGTGAATGGCCTGCATAATGGGGATGTGAAGGCCATACAGTTCATGGGCATCGAAAAAGTGATGCCACCAAGAAGAGGTGGTGATTATGACAGGGTTCTGCTCCAAAGAGAATCAAGGTGGATATTTCGCCTTAACACATGTCATCCATATGGTTTAAATGAGCAATTGAGTTATAGCTGCTTCCTGTGAATTTGAATACTATACCTAGGATTAATGTAGAAAAAGAATAGATAAAACCTTCTTTAGGTTTTATATTTATAGGTTATAATCTTGTTCCTTCCTTCGGGAATACTTAGTCAATCAAACAGACTTTACTTTGTCTATTATGACGTGATCAGTAGAATACTAGCCATTGCTGTATTCTACACATCTGTATCTCTGGCCCCGACATATGAGGCATAAAACTGAGAGGTATATGTTCTTATGGACACCACTTTTAGGACGGTTTTTCTTCCTCTATAATATATATAAATAACCCGTTCCCCCCCCTCTCCCTTCTCCCCCCCCTTTTTTTCATGTAAATATATGGGTTTCCATATTCACATTAGCAACTTCCCCTGTTAAGTCCCTTATTTGTAATGGAATAACAGTACAAGCTCATAAGGCTCCCTAATAAAACACCTACTTCATACAACAAATATCCATTTGTGAGTATTGGGGTCATTTTTTTTGATACGCCGTGTGTGGAATAATAACAGACATGTATTTTAAATTCAATATCTTCTGTATACTTTGCATGACAAAAAATGGTAACCTTTTTAGATATTCTTCATGGGCAAAATATGCGCAGCAGCGGTCAATTGGCATAACATGTTATAACATGGTGCCGCTGGAGAGACAGCAACGCCGGTATTCAGAAACTGGTATTATTTTTCTTTAGCGGCGCCTGCGCATTAGTTGTCGGCCCGGGGAACGCTAACCGGAAGCTCTGGCCGGCAGCTATTTTGGGTGCACACGCCGTGTTAGAACACGCACGCGCAATGAGTGTAGGTACTCCGGTACCGGAAGTATACACACATGGGGGTTAGAATGGCGATACCACGCCATGAAACAACACGTGGCCCTGCAGAAACAAAGGTAGGACGCCATGTAATTAAACAGGAAACTATTTAAGGGTTATCTTTTCCGTCCTTTATCTCACCCTGCCATTAGTCCAGACCAGAAACTAGTTGCATTGGACACATAGCAGCCACCTCCCGATGGAGGGGCACTCGTTTTAAGTAGAATATCCCACAATTCTCTATATTCCCCTGATGAATCTCCCCAATGGGAGAGGAAACGCGTAGGGAAGCATAATTCTTTTTGTGGTGGGTACAAGTATTTAGCCTGACTTGGGGACTGCCCTTGTCAGGGCAGGAGCAACACAGGGGCACGACCGGGGTAGAACAGTAACAATTTCCCCCTCCCCCTTTCAAGCATCAGCAAGCTCCTGCCAGGAACAAACTACCGATTTGGTGAGATAAAACCAATTTTTTAGTGAGCACTGGTATTTATGCACTGTTTTGCACTTTATCACAGTTATTGTCCATAAAAACGTTTTTATAATAACTATATTAAAGGTTATGTTTTAACTTTACTCATAAGGTATTCTCTTGGCAAGTTTGATTTGTTCCTTTATGATTGGCCAGAGTGCATCACCTGCTTCTATTTCCATTTATGGCCCAGAGATCATTCCAGGTGGCTGCATATGTTCACTGGTTCTGGTACATTCTTCTGTAAAATGGCATGGGATGCATCCCTGGTTCTGGAAGATTGTCATCTGACTTGAAGTGCAGTGCACATAGTGTAATGGTGGTGCCTCTATCTGCCCCTGCATTCTTGGTGCCTGTGGGTTTCTTCTCCTAGTACTGGACAGCATGTATGATGTTCCCTCTTCATCTTCATCAGAGGAATAGTTGTGATAGCTTGTACTGGGGTCATACACTGGCTGATTTTGGACTTAGAAGTTGCTTTTTTATGTGAGGATGTCTCCCCCCTTGCTGAAGCTATGATGGATTAGGCTTATAGTTCTATGTTGGTGTGAATGTAGGCAGCTCTGACCGGTGCTGAAATTGTACATTATCAATACATAGTGATATCATTCCTCCCCCCTCTGCACCCAGGGCTGAGCTGTCTGCTGCCTGATATGTCTGGGGGCTGCCCACTGCAGGGGGGGGGGATTTTCACTTTCTTTCCCCGATATCACAACTGGCAATGGCTGGACTGTGCCACGGGCATAGAAAGAGGAACCTTGTGCTGTAAGCACCATATTGTTTGAATTGGGCGTTGGCCCAGCCGGCAACGAAGAGGAAGAAAGAGGAAGAAGGAGGAGGGGTTGATGAGTGAGGAAAAAAAAAAGTAATAGAAGGGGGGGAGAGAGAAATGTGGAGATGAGTGAAGAAGGAGGAAAGAGGCGCGGAGAAGGAGACTGAGGCGATAGAGGGAACAGAAAGGTGCGGTGAAGAGAAACGGGAAGAATCAGGGTGTGCAGAAGGAGGTGGAGAGAGAGAAAGAGGGAGGAGAAAAGGGAGGTGAAGATGGAGAGAGAGAGAGAGGGTGAGGAGAAGAGGGAGGAGAGATGGATGTGGAGAAGGAGGAGAGAGCGAGGGTGAGGAGAAGAGGGAGGAGAAGATGGAAGATGTGAAGGAGAGAGATAGAGAGGGAGAGAGAGAGAAGAGAAAAGTGTGGAGGAAGAGGAGAGGAAAAGGAATAGACGGAGGGGAGAGCGAAATGTGGAGATGAGTGAAGGAGGAAAGAGGTGTGGAGAAGGAGAATGAGGAGATAGAGGGAGACAGAAAGGTGTGGTGAAGAGAAATGGGGAGAATCAGGGTGTGCAGAAGGAGGTGGAGAGAGGAGGAGGGATGGGTGTGGAGAAGGAAAAGAAGGAGGAGATAGGTGTGGTGGGGGAGTGGAGAAGGAGGAGAGAGAGAGAGTGAGGAGAAGATGGGAGGTGTGGAGGAGAGACATAAGGAGGAGAATAGAGGAGTGGGGAGAGAGAAAAGTGTGGAGAAAAAGGAGAGGAAAAGAGAGTGAGAGAGAAGAATGCGGAGAGAAAAGACTGACAACAGAATGAGAACAATAGAGTGGAGCAATGATGCCTTCTCCCTGTAGGGAGAGACGGGGTGCACCACATACTGTGCAAAAACTCCCTATACCATGGATTCTGCTTAAAGCAGACTGCACAGATCCAATATTTCCCGTCTTATACACACAAAAAACACATCCTGGTTTGCTCACATAACTTTCTGTACCACCTAAACGATGTAAGCTCTGCTGCTACTTCATACCATGTATTGGCATTCAGCAATTAACATCAGCTAACTTCCCTTATTTTCCTTTCTACGTCATGCCATTCCGCAGCTTGAAGTCTGCCATTCTAATGAATTTCACGTACTTTATACCTTCCAAAATTCTTCACATACTTAACACCTTCGTATTCTGCCACTATCTGGGGGGCTGTTTTCTCATCAGGAAGTAAAAGACTCTCCTGTTGCTTGGCCACTTTATTCCCCATGGCAAAAACAAAAAAATGAAAAAACACACAAAAGGAAAAAAGACACCAAAAAACTTCTAAAAATTAGTATATAAAAACTACAAAAAAAAAAAAAAAACGATAAACCCGTCAAAAACTTAGTTCACAACCAAAAACTCAAAATTTTGATACAAAAAGAAAAAAAACTTTAGAAAACTTTAATAAAAAAACTATATGAAAAAAAACAATAAAAAAAACCCATATACAGGTCCTTCTCAAAAAATTAGCATATAGTGTTAAATTTCATTATTTACCATAATGTAATGATTACAATTAAACTTTCATATATTATAGATTCATTATCCACCAACTGAAATTTGTCAGGTCTTTTATTGTTTTAATACTGATGATTTTGGCCTACAACTCCTGATAACCCAAAAAACCTGTCTCAATAAATTAGCATATCAAGAAAAGGTTCTCTAAACGACCTATTACCCTAATCTTCTGAATCAACTAATTAACTCTAAACACATGCAAAAGATACCTGAGGCTTTTAAAAACTCCCTGCCTGGTTCATTACTCAAAACCCCCATCATGGGTAAGACTAGCGACCTGACAGATGTCAAGAAGGCCATCATTGACACCCTCAAGCAAGAGGGTAAGACCCAGAAAGAAATTTCTCAACAAATAGGCTGTTCCCAGAGTGCTGTATCAAGGCACCTCAATGGTAAGTCTGTTGGAAGGAAACAATGTGGCAGAAAACGCTGTACAACGAGAAGAGGTGACCGGACCCTGAGGAAGATTGTGGAGAAGGACCGATTCCAGACCTTGGGGAACCTGAGGAAGCAGTGGACTGAGTCTGGTGTGGAAACATCCAGAGCCACCGTGCACAGGCGTGTGCAGGAAATGGGCTACAGGTGCCGCATTCCCCAGGTAAAGCCACTTTTGAACCATACACAGCGGCAGAAGCGCCTGACCTGGGCTACAGAGAAGCAGCACTGGACTGTTGCTAAGTGGTCCCAAGTACTTTTTTCTGATGAAAGCAAATTTTGCATGTCATTCGAAAATCAAGGTGCCAGAGTCTGGAGGAAGACTGGGGAGAAGGAAATGCCAAAATGCCTGAAGTCCAGTGTCAAGTACCCACAGTCAGTGGTGTGGGGTGCCATGTCAGCTGCTGGTGTTGGTCCACTGTGTTTCATCAAGGGCAGGGTCAATGCAGCTAGCTATCAGGAGATTTTGGAGCACTTCATGCTTCCTGGCACCTGCTCACAGTGCCAAAACCACTGGTAAATGGTTTACTGACCATGGTATTACTGTGCTCAATTGGCCTGCCAACTCTCCTGACCTGAACCCCATAGAGAATCTGTGGGATATTGTGAAGAGAAAGTTGAGAGACGCAAGACCCAACACTCTGGATGAGCTTAAGGCCGCTATTGAAGCATCCTGGGCCTCCATAACATCTCAGCAGTGTCACAGGCTGATTGCCTCCATGCCACGCCGCATTGAAGCAGTCATTTCTGCCAAAGGATTCCCGACCAAGTATTGAGTGCATAACTGAACATTATTATTTGATGGTTTTTTTGTTTGTTATTAAAAAACACTTTTATTTGATTGGACGGGTGAAATATGCTAATTTATTGAGACAGGTTTTTTGGGTTATCAGGAGTTGTATGCCAAAATCATCAGTATTAAAACAATAAAAGACCTGACAAATTTCAGTTGGTGGATAATGAATCTATAATATATGAAAGTTTAATTGTAATCATTACATTATGGTAAATAATGAAATTTAACACTATATGCTAATTTTTTGAGAAGGACCTGTATATATTTTCCCTCTCCCCTCTCTCTGCGCTCAACGCAGTTAGAGACACACACTTCCCCCTTTCATATGCTATTGCAATCAATGTCACTAAAATCACGTATCTGAAAACACGTATGTCGCACCAAAAATGATAGATACAATTTGTTTCACTTCTTCACAAAAAGCACATAGCCGGCATTGCAGCTGAAAACAGTCAGGAAAAAAAACAGATGTGACAGTGTGATTTACAATGCATCTCTGCTCGCAGCTGAAAAAAGAGGAAGTTCAGTGGAGAGAGAGAAGAAAAAAATTTCTTTTACAACTGTAAAAGTAGCGATACATGAATCGAACCAAACAGAAACAGGCAATCCGGGAGATGCCCTTTTAAATTCTGTGACACGTGCAGGTTGCGCTGGGAACAGACTACTGCCAATCGCACTGGGCGCACCTGCGCCCGGGCCGCCTGAGTGAGAAGCACAACAAGCGGGAAATCTACCACCCCGGTCCGGTCGTCCTAACTGGATCGCCGGCACTACGGGAATCTGCAGTAGCCCTCTAAGTTATCACTACCCGTGCCTGGAACATGGGACTACCTGCCCCGGAACTCTACCTGTTCCTCCTATGCACGGGAATCCTGCAATAACTTATCGAGCGATTTGACCTCCTGCGGTCTGTTACCCAGCCACGACAAACAAAAGTCACTTTTTCCTTCCTTCTCCCGGATCTTACACAAACACAGAACACATACACGGCACACAGCAGACACCTCCCAGGGTTTGGATTCAGGCTTCAGACTTTTTACACTACCTGGGAATTGGTGACCACACCTGACCGGCAAGAGGTATAGACCCGGACTGAGCACAGGGGGCTTTCAGGTAAGAGGATAACATTTTCTTACCTTACTTATGGAGCTGCGCAGTCTCCGTCCCGTGAACCAAGGCCGTGGCAACACCTCCATCTCTCCGGTCAGTAGTGGGTCCCCGTGTGCGTTTCATCCATGCCTCACTGTTGGGCACCATTTGATATGGAAATATTTGGGTTGGATAAATTTATCCCTCTGTGTGTGCTGCGGCCACTCCCAATTAGACTGAGTATTTTGAGCGCTCAAGGAATGAGGCTGCACACCATGTTGTGTCAATAACATTCCATCAATACTCATACTTTATTGTACATACATAGTTTTTATGATAGCAGGTAGAAAGGAGTGGTTAGGGGTTGTTAGGGGTGGTTAGTTAATTACCATATTGTCTAGCTCCTCTGTCATTGGTTATCTAAATATATATGGAATATTGTGATTAATGCTCATATGACTGCAGATTAAGGAACTAAAATGTAGCTCTCTGCATGTAGGACAGAGTTGAGACTTCTGACCCAAGTTCCGCTTTTGAGATGGAAAACCCCAGACATTCTGTCTGGCTTATATCAGTTCATTGTCAGCCATTTTAAGCCATTGATTATAATGTATATATTGGCTGTGAGCATATGAGTATATATGATTATAGAGGAGTATACATGCAAGTGAGATCTACATGATATATATATTTCTATCACAGCATACTAGAGGAGAGAGAAATTGGGTCCCCTGAGCCTTCCTGGTACCTCCGGCATCCCTGGACTATCCGGCTTTGTCCCCCAGCCCTCTGTGTAATTTTCTCAGAGATCTGCAGGCCAACAATAGGAGATTTTTCCTATTGGTTCATTTTGATCACTGTGATAGACCCTATCACAGTGATCAAAATAAAACATAGTAAATCAAACCCTCCTTTGTCACCTCCTTAGTTATTTAAAATAATAAAGTAAAAGTATTTTTTAGATTCTTTGCAGATAGGGTTAGGGTTGGGGTTAGATCTAGGGTTAGGGTTGTGGTTAAAACTAGGGTTAGGGTTGGGCTAGGGTTAGGGTTAGAGCTAGAGTTAGGGTTGAGCTAGGGTTAGGGTAGGGTTAGGGTGTAGCGTTCCAGAGCTATAACCTCATAAAGTAACAGTGGTCAAAATTGTAAAAATTGGCTTGGTCATTAAGCTCAAAATTGGCTAGGTCACTAAGGTGTTAATCCTAACATATATCTGGTATCCAACATACTTGTAGATCCAATAGGATTCTCGATTAACGATTTTCCTTTTCCAGTCTCCTCCTATAATAGATCTAGACACTCTTTGAATGCCAGAAGGGCAGAAGTATTCCCTTTGTTCACACTGGAAAAGTGTCTGGATACTGCTGAGATATTAACCCCTGCTGGACTATCAGCAGGGGCGGAACTACCGGGGTCGCAGAGGTCGCGGCTGCATCAGGGCCCGGGCCCAAAAGAGGGCCCGGTGCCGCCGCGACCTCTGCGACCTCGGTAGTCCGCCGTGGGCGCAGCTTACCGGGCCGCCGCCAGGATGAATTGCAGGCTGAGCGGCCGGTCACTGTGGGGGCAGGCCGTGCGGCGTCACGTTCCTCGGCTCCTCCTCCTCCTTTTCGCGGGGCTGCCAGGCGCGCGCGCGCTGCCTGGGGGACTTCGAGCGGTGAAGGTACGTGCAGCAACAGGACATGTGGGGGGTGCGACATGTGGGTGCGCCATGCTCTTCCCAGGTCCCGGGCTGCCTGGCGATGCCGATCGCCGAGCCCACGGCCCAGGTATGTCCGGGCGGCAGGAGCCGGTGCCATTATCGTTTAGCTGGGGGGGGGGTGCCCTGCAATCCCCCCTACAAGTGCTCAAACCGCCCTGTGAAACTGTATTGGGGAGCCATGGGATGCATTCCCCCCCCCCCACCACCACATACATTGGTTTTGTGTATCTGCAATTCTTTTAAATGTAATGGCTGCAGTTATTGCGTGGTATATACAATTGCTCTGTTTGAACTTTCTTTGTGTCTATATTTAGGGTTTAACACCTGGATTTATTTTTCAAATTTCATTTTCAGATTGTTTAACTTTTATAACAGTTTATATCCACCATGTCCTCTTACCATCATTTGAGTGGCTCACAAAAACGTAAAAAAAAAAGGGAAGATGAACATAAAGTTCAAAAATTCCCAAAAATAAGCATTTTCTTCTCGCAGACAGCTACTGCTTCTGCATCTGCTGCTACAGACACTGTAACTGGTCAACGTGAGGAGATGATTGACAGCCCTAGCACTTCTACAGTTGCTGAAAGCTCTCAATCACCTTTAGGGGTGGAAAGTGCCCACACTGAAGCATGTAGCAACCAAACAAGCAGCACATCTGATGTGCAAGAAACAATAAAGGATACAGGCACCAGCTCTGCCTCCATAGAACATTCTTTAATTGAAGAAAAGTATGTTACAGATAGGGGACATTATCCTGTAACAATTACAGATTACAATATCAAACGTTTTATTCTTGCCAATGGTCCCTGCAGGCCTAAAGGGCCATTTCCTAGAGACAATGATGAACATCGTAGATGTTTCTCTGAAGCCTACTATGAAAGGACCACAAAAGCAGGGCACAGACTTCCAGTCACATGGCTTTGTTATTCTCCAAAGTTAAATGCTGCATATTGTGAGCCGTGCTGGTTATTTGGTGACCGTAACAAGTTAGGCTTTGAACCAGTATGGGCTAAGGGAATTTGTAAGTGGCAACGACTTTCTGCTAAAATAAAGATTCATGAAGCTTCCCAAGCTCACATGAACGCTTGTGTTGTATATGATACCTGGAGGAGAAACAAATTAATAGATAAAGAGACTGAAGTACAAATTTTAAAAGAAAAAAATTTTTGGCGACAAGTCTTGCACAGAATAACTAGTGTGACACTCACTATGGCTATGGCCAATCTATCCTTCCGTGGGCATAGAGAAAAGATAGGCGAGATTAGTAATGGAAACTTTCTTTCTATAATAGAACTCCTAGCAGAATATGATCATGTATTGAAGGAGCTCCTCCAGTTACCTTTAGGAACAACAAAATATCTAAGCCCCAAAATTCAAAACGAAGTTATAGATATTCTTGCAAAACAACTTCAAGATGTCATTGTAGGTGAAATTAAAGCTTCTCAGTTTTTTTCCATAATTATGGACACTACTCAAGACATATCCAAAGTTGACCAGTTAAGTCAAATATTCCGGTATGTGACTGTATGCAGGGATGAGAGTGAAAGGGCAACTGCTATAAACATACAAGAGGTGTTTTTAGGCTATCATGCAGTTGAAGACCCTAGTGCTGCAGGACTTGAGAATGATATTCTCAAGTGCATAGAAAGTAAGGGCCTACAGCTGTCAAAATGTCGGGGCCAGGGTTATGATGGGGCTGCCACAATGAGAGGAGTTTATACAGGAGTTCAGGCTCGCATTCTAAAGCGAGAAAAGAATGCCTTGTATGTTCACTGTGCAGCCCATAACCTTAACTTGGTTATACAGGATGCTGTGAGCAATGTTCCTGAGACTTCACGATTTTTTGAGGTGTTGCAGAGTTTGTATGTCTTTTTTGGAGAAAGCATCACTCGGTGGTCTGTTTTACAATCCTTCACCACTGAATCCTCTCTCACCCTAAAAACCTTATGCCCTACACGATGGTCATCCCGTTACGACTCACTAATTGCACTTCGCTTTCGGTTTGTTGATGTCCTTAAGGCACTCTCTAAGTTGATATTGACATCCACCAAAGCTAAAGAGAGGGAAGAGGCTATGGCCCTTAGGACAAAAATTGAATCTTTTGAGTTTGTCCTCCTTATTGTTGTGCAGAGCAAAATTCTGGACAAGATAAATACTATCTCAAAGGTTCTTCAGTCAGACCATATGGATCTATCCAATGCTGCCCACTTAATTCAGAGTACCATAGAACATCTTAGCAGCTATAGAGACCAATTTGAGGATAGCAAAAAAACTGCCATCACACTTGCTGAAAAGTGGGGAATTTCTGCAGTGTTTGCAAATAAAAGGATTGCAAAAGTAAAGAGATACAGTGATGAGCTGAGCTTGGATGAGAGACTGCAGGATCCGGAGCGGAGATTTAAAACTGCTGTTTTTTATGCCACTTTAGACATAATCGTGTCTCAGTTAACAAGTAGGTTTAGTAGCATGAGCACAATAGTTGAAAGATTTAAGATCGTTCAGCCATCTGTATTGGCTACTGAATCAGATGATGACCTATTTCAAGCTGCAGTGCGATTTCAGCAGTATTATGAGGAGGATATATCCTGCGATTTTCCTGGGCAGCTACTTGGCTTCCGTGCAACACTTCAAAATGAGATAGTCAAGTCCCCCACAGTCAAAGATCTGGCTCATCTACTTATTATAGACAATGCTGCTTTGTCATCTACACTCCCAGATGTGTGTACAGCATTGTTGCTTTTTCTCACATTGCCAGTTACAGTTGCCTCAGCAGAAAGGGCATTTTCTAAATTGGCCTTGATTAAAAATTACCTAAGAAGCACCATGTCACAACAAAGGCTTTCTGGGCTTGCCCTGTTAAGCATTGAAAACGAAAGAGCCAGAAAACTGGACATTCCGGCAATTGTTGATAAATTTGCTGATTTGAAAGCAAGGCGGCGCAAGTTCTAACTATGTATTTTGCGTAAGTGTGCAGTTTGTTAGAACAAAGAGTTCCTACTTTGAAAAAGTTCATACTAACACAAAGTTCATACTAACACAAAGTTCATACTAACCAAAGTTCGTACTAACACAAAGTTCAATTTGTTACCTGGTTTGGTTTCACTAGTATTTTGCCTGCCTTCTTTTGGTAAAACATGCTTGCTTGTGACGCAGTAACATAGTAACGATAAAGTACCCATAAAGTCAAAATCAAAGCATATCTGTTATATTACCTCCCAAATAGTGTATATTTTTGTAAGTGTGTTCTCAGAAAAGAATTTTTAGGATGATTTCTTGCCTACTGTTCTTGAGCCACCTATGCAATTTATGTAGGTCTCTGTGAAGCAGTGACTGTAATTGGAATAATTGTTTGTGAATGGAGGGGTTAAGGTGGCTCTTTCTGCAAACCTGCAGAAAACTACTAAATAGCTGTTCATTGAAAATTCAAAGAATATGCAAAGTGTAGTTAAAAACAGAGGCAGGAACAGCCATCACCCCACAGACACATTGAATGCTTTGTCCCATACAGTGTGATGCAGGAGGGCTGGCATTTCAGCAAGCATCAATCTATTTAATAAAGCATTTAAGCTTGTTAATAAAAAAAAAAATACCTTTACCATTTGAGAATGGTACCACAAAAGCATCATACAAAGAAGGCAGGCAATCAACAATTGCAAAAAGCATTTAAATTAATAAATGTTCCCATTTCCTTTTCTACAGTGACAAGAATATTCATATTGCGTTTTATTACGTTCCTGTTTGAACACAGTTTGCCGTTTTAAGCATTTGTTCGAGTTGATTCTTTGAAACCGTTTTTATGTTGTTCCGCTTTGGTTAAGAAGCATGACCAGCACTGACTGAAAAACCAATTTCTGTAGGTAAAAATTCTTAACATGTAAACTTAATTTCCAGGTAATGTATTAGACTGTCAGCTAATTTTCCTTACAATCTTTTCTTTTTAGGGGATGCAACATGAAAGTTCATCTTTTGAGGGTAAGCTGTTGTTTACAACACTTTTTTCTTATCTTTCGGAAATGTTTTTTTTGCAATAGATATTTACTTCTTAGTTTAACATTGTATGCGTGTGTCTGTATATCATTTTTTATTTTTTTTTGGGGGGGGGGGGCCCATTCAAAAGTTCGCACCGGGGCCCGCAGGACTGTTGTTACGCCCCTGACTATCGGCATCAGATATTCGCCTACTGATACGTTTTTTTGGACCTGTAGCACCACCCACATATTGTATTCTGCACACCTCACATTCTATTAGATAAATTATGTTTCATGTGTTTCAGTTATTAAAATCCTTAATATCAAAACTAAGTCCATTAATATAAGAATGAAAATTACTGCGTTTCTGAGCAGGATACTAAGGTTCATGGTGAAAGGGTAATAGGTCATGAAGGGGTTAATAGGTCACTCTAGTTCCAACATAGTGACTGTGATTCCTTTTAAAAACAATCCACTGCTTCAAATTCCACAGGAATGTGAGGTGTGCCCCTTTAAAAACCATATCCGTAGGCGAATGTCTGATGCTGTTAATCCATGATTAAGGCTGTATGCTGAAACTAGTCGGTCATGGCTTCATTTCTCTGTAGTCTGGTCTGCTCCGTGCTATGATTCCTGGTTTTAATGTTTTTGTGAAACAAACTTTTAGTTTTACTTGCCTGAGGAGGTTTTGCTGGAGAATTTACTTTTTTTTTCTACTTGCTGGCCTGGGCGGCTCCGTGTCCTGTTCCTCCTCGTGGCACAGGTGTTTTCATCGTTGGTGAGAAATATTATAATTTATTAAGAGTTTTAATTAAATAGAATAAAAAGTCATGAAAAAAATACATTTTAATGTATTATATCATTATAAAAGTGCAATATCCCTTTAAATTTGCTGCTGTATTAATCTCAGTGCCATCCAACAGCCAATAGAATCGTGGGATTTAAATTTAAATCAAGAAGAAAGCTTCAGTTGGTGCCACTCTGCAAACTCTCTTTATAGAGAGAAGACCGGATCCTTTTTAGGCTTCAAAGAGACTTCAGACTTTTCTTTGGACTGAGAACCGAATCCTGATCATCACGATGGGAAATTTACTGCCAATCGCAACTACGGAGAGGAAAAAGATCACATTTCAGAAACGGCCTTAGTGATTTGTGTCATTCCAGGTGGTGGCTTGGTTGGCAGTTGGATCCTCCATATTGATAAGAAGCTGATCTGAATTATTGGTTTTGACCAAAATCTGGAAAATGTGGGTGATTATGAACAAATATGGGGAGATCTGGGTGACAAAATAAATGTAGATATTTTAATTTTAAAAATGTAAATATTTGGATGACTATGGAGAAATTAGTGATGAGCGAGCGTTCTCGGATGAGGTGTTATCCGAGCATGCACGTGTGCTCACCGAGTGTCTTCGACGTGCTCGAATAGCATGTTTGAGTCCCCGCTAGGGTTGAGCGAAACGGATCGGTCATTTTCAAAAGTCGCCGACTTTTTGAAAAGTAGAGTTTCATGAAACCCGACCCGATCCCTGTGTGGGGGTCTGCCATGCGGTACGCGACTTTCGCGCCAAAGTCGCGTTTCAATGACGCTAAAAGCGCCATTTCTCAGCCAATGAAGGTGGACGCAGAGTGTGGGCAGCGTGATGACATAGATCTCAGTCCCCACCATCTTAGAGAAGGGCATTGCAGTGATTGGCTTGCTTTCTGCGGCGTCACAGGGGCTATAAAGGGGCGTTCCCGCCGACCGCCATCTTACTGCTGCTGATCTGAGCGTAGGGAGAGGTTGCTGCCGCTTCGTCAGAAGCAGGGATAGCGTTAGGCAGGGTAAATAAACCCCAAACCGCTTGTGCTGTAGCGATTCCCACTGTCCAACACCACCTTTTGTTTGCATGGACAGTGGAAGCTACATTTTTTTTTCCTCAGCGCTGTAGCTCATTGGGCTGCCCTAGAAGGCTCCCTGATACCTGCGTTGCTGTGTGTGTACGCCGCTGTGTAAACCAACTGCTTTTTTCAAAGCACAAATCCTGTTGTTCCTTCCTTTCTGCACAGCTATCTTGTTTGTTTGTCCACACTTTTGTTTTTTTTTGTGCAGCTGTCCACTCCTTGTTATTGCTGCCTGCCATACCTTGCTGAGATTACTGCATGGAGATAGTAATTGTAGGACAGTCCCTTTTTTTTTTTAATTCTCCCTGAAAAAAAAAAAAAAATAGTGGGAGATTTTGTTTGGCATTTCAGCTTGAGTGCCGGTACTGTGTGTGCCATCTGTCTCAAATTATTGGGGCACAGAAAACCTAGTGTGTCATACTGGGATTTTTTTTTTTTTTCAAATTCTCCCTGGAAAAAAATAAATAGTGGGAGATTAAGATTGGCATTTCAGCTTGAGTGCCGGTACTGTGTTTGCCATCTGTCTCAAATTATTGGGGCACAGAAAACCTAGTGTGTCATACTGGGATTTTTTATTTTTTTTTTAATTCTCCATGAAAACAAATAAATAGTGGGAGATTAAGATTGGCATTTCTGCTTGAGTGCCGGTCCTGTGTGTGCCATCTGTCTCAAATTATTGGGGCACAGAAAACCTAGTGTGTCATACTGGGATTTTTTTTTTTTTTTTAATTCTCCGTGAAAACAAATAAATAGTGGGAGATTAAGATTGGCATTTCTGCTTGAGTGCCGGTCCTGTGTGTGCCATCTGTCTCAAATTATTGGGGCACAGAAAACCTAGTGTGTCATACTGGGAATTTTTTTTTTTTTTTTTAAATTCTCCCTGAAAACAAATAAATAGTGGGAGATTAAGATTGGCATTTCTGCTTGAGTGCCGGTCCTGTGTGTGCCATCTGTCTCAAATTATTGGGGCACAGAAAACCTAGTGTGTCATACTGGGATTTTTTTTTTTTTTTTCAAATTCTCCCTGGAAAAAAATAAATAGTGGGAGATTAAGATTGGCATTTCAGCTTGAGTGCCGGTACTGTGTGTGCCATCTGTCTCAAATTATTGGGGCACAGAAAACCTAGTGTGTAACATTGGGCCTGATTTTCCTTTCAGTGTCAGCCACCTAAAGGTATATATAAATCCTACAGAAGTTTGAGTTCACCTTATAAGTAGTGTTGAGCGATACCGTCCGATACTTGAAAGTATCGGTATCGGAAAGTATCGGCCGATACCGGCAAAGTATCGGATCTAATCCGATACCGATACCCGATACCAATACAAGTCAATGGGACTCATGTATCGGACGGTATTCCTGATGGTTCCCAGGGTCTGAAGGAGAGGAAACTCTCCTCCAGGCCCTGAGAACCATATTAATGTGTAAAATAAAGAATTAAAATAAAAAATATTGCTATACTCACTTCTCCGACGCAGCCTGGACCTCACCGAGGGAACCGGCAGCGTTGTTTGCTTAAAATGCGCGCGTTTCCTTCCTTCCGTGACGTCACGGCTTCTGATTGGTCGCGTGCCGCCCATGTGGCCGCGACGCGACCAATCACAGCAAGCCGTGACGTAATTTTGAGGTCCTGGATGCCTAATTCTAGGCATTCAGGATTTTAAAATTACGTTCCGGCTTGTGATTGGTCGCGTCGCGGTCACATGGGCGACGCGACCAATCACAAGCCGTGACGTCACGGGAGGCAGGAGACGCGCGCATTTTTAAAATTACGTCACGGCTTGTGATTGGTTGCGTGCCGCCCATGTGGCCGCGACGCGACCAATCACAGCAAGCCGTGACGTAATTTCAGGTCCTGATGCCTATTTCTGCATTCAGGACCTGAAATTACGTCACGGCTTGCTGTGATTGGTCGCGTCGCGGCCACATGGGCGGCACGCAACCAATCACAAGCCGTGACGTAATTTTAAAAATGCGCGCGTCTCCTGCCTCCCGTGACGTCACGGCTTGTGATTGGTCGCGTCGCCCATGTGACTGCGACGCGACCAATCACAAGCCAGAACGTAATTTTAAAATCCTGAATGCCTAGAATTAGGCATCCAGGACCTCAAAATTACGTCACGGCTTGCTGTGATTGGTCGCGTCGCGGCCACATGGGCGGCACGCGACCAATCAGAAGCCGTGACGTCACGGAAGGAAGGAAACGCGCGCATTTTAAGCAAACAACGCTGCCGGTTCCCTCGGTGAGATCCAGGCTGCGTCGGAGAGGTGAGTATAGCAATATTTTTTATTTTAATTCTTTATTTTACACATTAATGTTGTATTTTACACATTAATGTTGTTTCGATACCGATACCCGATACCACAAAAGTATCGGATCTCGGTATCGGAATTCCGATACCCGCAAGTATCGGCCGATACCCGATACTTGCGGTATCAGAATGCTCAACACTACTTATAAGTTGTTTTACAGTAACAAATACCGTTACTTTGGTTAC
This sequence comes from Ranitomeya variabilis, assembly GCF_051348905.1. Lineage (NCBI taxonomy): Eukaryota > Metazoa > Chordata > Amphibia > Anura > Dendrobatidae > Ranitomeya > Ranitomeya variabilis. Next base: position 84,732,835 of record NC_135232.1, read on the forward strand.
GTTTTGCAAACAATGAGGAAGTCTGGTGGAAGAGGTCGTGGCCGTGGGCGGTCATTGTCAGCTGGTAATGATGGTAGTGGTGGTGGAGCATCAGGTGGTCATGGTAAAAGCAATACAGCACCTAAGTCTCGAGTTGTTGAGCCAGGTTCGTCATCTGGCTACACAAGGCCTCGAATGCTCCCTTTTCTGGGAGTAGGAAAACCGCTTATAAAGCCGGAGCAGCAAGAAAAAGTTTTGGCTTTCCTTGCTGACTCAGCCTCTAGCTCTTTTGCCTCCTCTTCTGGAACTGGTAAATGTAAAAGCAGCGCGTCCTTAGTGGATGTTCACGGTCAGGGAGAAGTCGCTTCCTTGTCTTCTTCAGCAAGAACAACAGAGAAGGATGCGTCTGGCGACACAACGTGTTACTCCATGGAGCTCTTTACACATACCGTTCCTGGGTTACAAAGTGAAACAGTTAACAGGCCATGCCCAGTAGAAGTTGCATTGGACATGGAGTGCACAGATGCACAGCCACAGCCAGATTACTATGCTGTTCCTTTGACTCAGACCAGAACATTGCCCTCGCAGTGTACTGAGCCAGAATCAAACCCAGCTGAAACTATGGTGCCCCGTCACGAACGCTATCCCACCTGCTTACACGGTGACACAGACGAAGTTGCACACGAGATAGAAGAGGAGGTCATTGATGACCCAGTAGTTGACCCCGATTGGCAGCCATTGGGGGAACAGGGTGCAGGCGGCAGTAGTTCTGAAGCGGAGGAGGAGGAGGAGACGCAGCAGGCATCAACATCGCAACAGGTTCCATCTGCCGTGCCCGTATCTGGCCAAAAACTCGTGGCAAAACCAAAACCAGTTGGAGGACAGCGTGGCCATCCGGTTAAAGAAGCTCAGTCTGCAATGCCTGAAAAGGTATCCCATAGTAGAAAGAGTGCAGTCTGGCATTTTTTTAAACAACATCCAAATGATCAGCGCAAAGTAATCTGTATAAAATGTTCAACTACCTTAAGCAGAGGTCATAATCTAAAAAGTCTAAATACAAGTTGCATGCATAGACATTTAACCACCATGCATTTGCAAACCTGGACTAACTACCAAACGTCCCTTAAGGTTGTAGCACCCTCGGCGAATGAAGCTAGTCAGCAACGCTACATCCCTTCCGTCACTGTAAGCCCACCATTTCCCGCACCACCTGCAGTATCTGTGCAGGTTTCGTCGCTAGGCCAAAGCAGTCAGGGAATCACCAGGTTCGTAGTAGGAAACACTGCATGTAGGGCACCGGCAAGAATACCGTCTCCAACCCTCTCTCAGTCTGCCATGTCCACCGGCACCCCCGCTAGTTCCACGATCTCCAGCTCTCCAGTCCAGCTCACCCTACATGAGACTCTCGTTAGAAAAAGGAAGTACTCATCCTCGCATCCGCGTACACAGGGTTTGAACGCCCACATTGCTAGACTAATCTCGTTAGAGATGATGCCCTACCGGTTAGTTGAAAGCGAAGCTTTCAAAGCCCTGATGGACTACGCTGTACCACGCTACGAGCTACCCAGTCGACACTTCTTTTCCAGAAAAGCCATCCCAGCCCTCCACCACCATGTTAAAGAGCGCATCGTCCATGCACTCAGGCAATCTGTGACCACAAAGGTGCACCTGACAACAGATGCATGGACCAGTAGGCATGGCCAGGGACGTTACGTGTCCATCACGGCACACTGGGTGAATGTGGTGGATGCAGGGTCCACAGGGGACAGCAATATTGGGACAGTTCTGCCTAGCCCACGGTCTAGGAAACAGTTGGCTGTAGGCTTTCGCCCCCCCTCCTCCTCCTCCTCATCCTCCTGCAGAAGCGAGAGCTCGTACACAGACCGCAGTCGCACAACCAGTCCATCCACAGCTGCCACTGTTGCACACCAGGTGTCCCATTATGGGACAGCTAGTGGCAAGCGTCAACAGGCTGTATTGGCAATGAAGTGTTTGGGCGACAACAGACACACCGCGGAAGTTCTTTCCGAGTTCTTGCAGAAAGAAACTCAGTCATGGCTGGGCACTGTACATCTTGAGGCAGGCAAGGTAGTGAGTGATAATGGAAGGAATTTCATGGCTGCCATAGCCCTTTCCCAACTGAAACACATTCCTTGCCTGGCTCACACATTAAACCTGGTGGTGCAGTGCTTCCTGAAAAGTTATCTGGGGTTACCCGACCTGCTCCTCAAAGTGCGCAGACTTTGCTCGCATATCCGCCGTTCGCCCGTACACTCCAGCCGTATGCAGAACTATCAGCGGTCTTTGAACCTTCCCCAGCATCGCTTAATCATCGATGTTGCAGCAAGGTGGAACTCAACACTGCACATGCTTCAGAGACTGTGCGAACAGAGGCGTGCTGTTATGTATTTGTGGGAGGATACACATACACGGGCAGGCAGTTGGATGGCAGACATGGAGTTGTCAGGTGTGCAGTGGTCGAAGGTACAAGACCTGTGTCAAGTCCTTCAGTGTTTTGAGGAATGCACACGACTGGTTAGTGCAGACAACGCCGTAATAAGCATGAGCATACCCCTAATGCGTCTGCTGATGCAAAGTTTGACGCACATAAAGGAGCAGGCGTCTGCAGCCGAGGAAGAGGAAAGCCTTGATGACAGTCAGCCATTGTCTGGTCAGGGCAGTCTACAGGACGAGGTAGCGGGCGAAGAGGAGGAGGACGAGGAGGATGATGGGGATGAGTATTTTTTAAATGAGGAAGCTTCTCTGGGGCCGGGTTCAGGTTTTTTGAGGGAGACAAGTGACGTAGATTTGCCTGTAACTGCCCCTCAAACCAGCACAACCGCAGATTTGACAACTGGAACTTTGGCCCACATGGCGGACTATGCCTTACGTATCCTCAAAAGGGACCCACGCATTATTAAAATGATGACCGATGATGATTACTGGTTGGCCTGCCTCCTTGATCCTCGCTATAAAGGCAAATTGCAAAATATTATGCCACATGAGAACCTCGAACAAATATTAGCAACCAAACAAGCAACTCTTGTAGACCGTTTGATTCAGGCATTCCCAGCACACAGCGCCGGTGATGGTTCTCACACGAGCTGCAGGGGGCTACAGGGCAGAGGTGTTAGAGGTGCACAAATCAGAAGTCGCGTTGGACAGAGGGGTTTTCTGACCAGGTTGTGGAGTGATTTCGCAATGACCGCAGACAGGACAGGTACTGCAGCATGTATTCAAAGTGACAGGAGACAACATTTGTCCAGTATGGTTACTAACTATTTTTCATCCCTTATCGATGTTCTCCCTCAACCGTCATTCCCATTTGATTACTGGGCATCCAAATTAGACACCTGGCCTGAATTGGCAGAATATGCATTGCAGGAGCTTGCTTGCCCAGCAGCTAGTGTTCTATCAGAAAGAGTATTCAGTGCTGCTGGATCAATATTAACGGAAAAAAGGACTCGTCTGGCTACCCAAAATGTTGATGATCTAACCTTCATTAAAATGAACCAGTCCTGGATTTCAAATTATTTTGCCCCACCTTTCCCGGCTGAAACCTAGCTTTCCTATAAAAAGGTCTTGCTTGTGGACTGGTCTTACTGAGTGTTCCAATCTCTTAATTTGCAGCAGCTGTTTGTCCAGCATACGACATGTTTACACCTCCCAAAATGGGAAAACTCCCCCCACGGGGCCGTGGTCTCGCCACTTGGCGCAAGCACCCGTTAAGAGTGCCGTTTGTCTGAAGAGGTGGGTGTGCCCGCGTTTGGTCGACGGCACTGCCACTGGGTCCCTCATAGTAGAATAAAGTGTCTCTGCGGTGGTGGCGCGCAACCAACGTCAGACACACCGTTGTAACATGAGGGGCCCTGGGCCTGTACCGCCAGCCACAAGAGAGTTTCCCCCCCCCAGCTCAAACTGTGCTCTACCACGTGCAAAATTATCTCTCACAGCTCCAACAATGTTTAGTCTATGCGCTGACATCCTTCAATGCCTGGCACTGACAATACCAATTTGTTGACATGTATGATGCTAGTTAAAATAGTCAGGGTCAGCGTCCTACATTGACACCAGTAAATACTTAGTGCCAAATTACTATGTCTGAAACTCAACAGAGGAGCCCACCCCGGTACCTAAGTATGCCACACTTTTGTTTTTTTGTTTTGTTGTTTTGCGAGACATTAACATCTATTTATTTTTTGGGAGTACTAACTGTGTCAGACACTCCTTGCAGTCGTCCTCCGCTGACCACACTAATGCTGGCTGTGTACCCATGTAACCTATTTAAAACTGGATTGAGCCTTTTTTATTATTTTAGGCCTAGTAAGTCTGTCTGCGGTCCCTCCTTGCAATAGTCCTCCACTGACCACACCAATGCTGCCCGTGTACCCATGTAACCTATTTAAAACTGGATTGAGCCTATTTTATTATTTTAGGCCTAGTAAGTCTGTCTGCGGTCCCTCCTTGCAATCGTCCTCCGCTGACCACACCAATGCTGCCTGTGTACCCATGTAACCTATTTAAAACTGGATTGAGCCTATTTTATTATTTTAGGCCTAGTAAGTCTGTCTGCGGTCCCTCCTTGCAATCGTCCTCCGCTGACCACACCAATGCTGCCTGTGTACCCATGTAACCTATTTAAAACTGGATTGAGCCTATTTTATTATTTTAGGCCTAGTAAGTCTGTCTGCGGTCCCTCCTTGCAATCGTCCTCCGCTGACCACACCAATGCTGCCCGTGTACCCCTGGAACCTATTTTAAAGCTCATAGAGCCAATTTTTTTATTTTATTTAATATTAATAAAGCCATGATGGACTACGCTGTACCACACTACGAGTTACCCAGTCTACACTTCTTTTGCGAGAAAAGCCATCCCAGCCCTCCACCAGCATGTAAAAGACCGCATTGTCCATGCACTCTGCCAATCTGTGAGTACAAAGGTGCACCTGACAACAGACGCATGGACCTGTAGGCATGGCCACGGAAGGTTACGTGTCCATTACAATGCAATGGGTTAATGTGGTGGATGCATGGTCCACAGGGGACAGCCTACTAAGTCTGTCTGCAGTCCCTAATTCAAATTGTCCTCAATTCAGGCTTTCGGGCTTTTTAAAAAAATAAGAAACAGCTTTTGGGCTACTAGTTTGGTTGGGTCCTACTAGCGGTGTCTGCCGCTCCTGGGTGTTCTCCTCCTCCTGGGTGTTCTCCTCCAGGTTTCCTTGTCTGAGCTTCAACCTTCAGGCTCTCATTAAGTAGTTGTTTAGATAACACAGCATTAGGCCTACTAGTTTGGTTGGGGCCTACTAACGGTGTCTGCCGCTCCCTGGTGTTGTCCTCTACTGAAGAAAGCTGAGCTTCAATCTTCAGGCTTTCGGCCTATATTATCAGATATTAAACTGCATTTGGGCTACTTGTTTGGTTGGGCCATACTAACGGTGTCTGCCGCTCCCTGGTGTTGTCCTCTACTGAAGAAAGCTGAGCTTCAATCTTCAGGCTTTCGGCCTATATTATCAGATATTAAACTGCATTTGGGCTACTACTTTGGTTGGGCCTAGTAACGGTGTCTGCCGCTGCTTGGTGTTCTCCTACACTTTACAAAGCTGAGCTTCAATCTTCAGGCTTTCGGCCTGTATTTAGCATTTCAAACTGCATTTGGGCTACTACTTTGGGTGGGGCCTACTAACGGTGTCTGCCGCTCCAAAGTGTTCTCCAGGTTTTCTTGCCTGAGCTTCAACCTTCAGGCTCTCATTAAGTAGTTGTTAATGTAACACTGCAGTTGGCCAACTAGTTTGGTTGGGGCCTACTAACGGTGTCTGCCGCTCCTGGGTTTTCTCCTGTTTGGTTTTTTTGAGCTTCAACCTTCAGGCTCTCATTAAGTAGTTGTTAATGTAACACTGCAGTTGGCCAACTAGTTTGGTTGGGGCCTACTAACGGTGTCTGCCGCTCCTGGGTTTTCTCCTGTTTGGTTTTCTTGAGCTTCAACCTTCAGGCTCTCATTAAGCAGTTGTTAATGTAACACTGCAGTTGGCCTACTAGTTTGGTTGGGGCCTACTAACGGTGTCTGCCGCTCCTGGGTTTTCTCCTGTTTGGTTTTCTTGAGCTTCAACCTTCAGGCTCTCATTAAGTAGTTGTTAATGTAACACTGCAGTTGGCCAACTAGTTTGGTTGGGGCCTACTAACGGTGTCTGCCGCTCCTGGGTTTTCTCCTGTTTGGTTTTCTTGAGCTTCAACCTTCAGGCTCTCATTAAGTAGTTGTTAATGTAACACTGCAGTTGGCCAACTAGTTTGGTTGGGGCCTACTAACGGTGTCTGCCGCTCCTGGGTTTTCTCCTGTTTGGTTTTCTTGAGCTTCAACCTTCAGGCTCTCATTAAGTAGTTGTTAATGTAACACTGCAGTTGGCCAACTAGTTTGGTTGGGGCCTACTAACGGTGTCTGCCGCTCCTGGGTTTTCTCCTGTTTGGTTTTCTTGAGCTTCAACCTTCAGGCTCTCATTAAGTAGTTGTTAATGTAAAGGTACCGTCACACTAAACGATATCGCTAGCAATCCGTGACGTTGCAGCATCCTGGCTAGCGATATCGTTGTGTTTGACATGCAGCAGCGATCAGGATCCTGCTGTGATATCGCTGGTCGTTGATTAAAGTTCAGAACTTTATTTGGTCGTCAGATCGCCGTGTATCGTTGTGTTTGACAGCAAAAGCAACGATACCAGCGATGTTTTACAATGGTAACCAGGGTAAATATCAGGTTACTAAGCGCAGGGCCGCACTTAGTAACCCGATGTTTACCCTGGTTACCAGTGTAAAATGTAAAAAAAAAAACAGTACATACTCACCTTCTGATGTCTGTCACACGTCCCTCGCCGTCCGCTTCCTGCACTGACTGAGTGCCGGCCGTAAGTGAAAGCACAGCACAGTGGTGACGTCACCGCTCTGCTGTTAGGGCCGGCGCTCAGTCAGTGCAGGGAAGCGGACGCCGGGGGACGCGAAGGTGAGTATGTAGTGTTTGTTATTTTACATTTTACACTGGTAACCAGGGTAAACATCGGGTTACTAAGCGCGGCCCTGCGCTTAGCAACCCGATGTTTACCCTGGTTACCAAGGGACCTTGGCATCGTTGGTCGCTGGAGAGCGGTCTGTGTGACAGCTCTCCAACAACCAAACAGCGACGCTGCAGCGATCGGCATCGTTGTCTGTATCGCTGCAGCGTCGCTTAGTGTGACGGTACCTTTACACTGCAGTTGGCCAACTAGTTTGGTTGGGGCCTACTAACGGTGTCTGCCGCTCCTGGGTTTTCTCCTGTTTGGTTTTCTTGAGCTTCAACCTTCAGGCTCTCATTAAGTAGTTGTTAATGTAACACTGCAGTTGGCCAACTAGTTTGGTTGGGGCCTACTAACGGTGTCTGTCGCTCCTGGGTTTTCTCCTGTTTGGTTTTCTTGAGCTTCAACCTTCAGGCTCTCATTAAGTAGTTGTTAATGTAACACTGCAGTTGGCCAACTAGTTTGGTTGGGGCCTACTAACGGTGTCTGCCGCTCCTGGGTTTTCTCCTGTTTGGTTTTCTTGAGCTTCAACCTTCAGGCTCTCATTAAGCAGTTGTTAATGTAACACTGCAGTTGGCCTACTAGTTTGGTTGGGGCCTACTAACGGTGTCTGCCGCTCCTGGGTTTTCTCCTGTTTGGTTTTCTTGAGCTTCAACCTTCAGGCTCTCATTAAGTAGTTGTTAATGTAACACTGCAGTTGGCCAACTAGTTTGGTTGGGGCCTACTAACGGTGTCTGCCGCTCCTGGGTTTTCTCCTGTTTGGTTTTCTTGAGCTTCAACCTTCAGGCTCTCATTAAGTAGTTGTTAATGTAACACTGCAGTTGGCCAACTAGTTTGGTTGGGGCCTACTAACGGTGTCTGCCGCTCCTGGGTTTTCTCCTGTTTGGTTTTCTTGAGCTTCAACCTTCAGGCTCTCATTAAGTAGTTGTTAATGTAACACTGCAGTTGGCCAACTAGTTTGGTTGGGGCCTACTAACGGTGTCTGCCGCTCCTGGGTTTTCTCCTGTTTGGTTTTCTTGAGCTTCAACCTTCAGGCTCTCATTAAGTAGTTGTTAATGTAACACTGCAGTTGGCCAACTAGTTTGGTTGGGGCCTACTAACGGTGTCTGCCGCTCCTGGGTTTTCTCCTGTTTGGTTTTCTTGAGCTTCAACCTTCAGGCTCTCATTAAGCAGTTGTTAATGTAACACTGCAGTTGGCCTACTAGTTTGGTTGGGGCCTAGTAACGCTGTCTGACGCTGCTTGGTGTTCTTCTCCACTTTACAAAGCTGAGCTTCAATCTTCAGGCTTTCAGCCTATATCAGATATTAAACTGCATTTGGGCTACTTGGTGGGCCTCTGTTTGGGTGGGCCTACTAACGGTGTCTGACGCGCCTTGGTGTTCTCCTGTGCTTTTCTCCTGAGCTTCACTCTTCAGGCTTTCGGCCAGTATTTAGACTTTTAAACTGCATTTGGGCTACTAGTTTGGGTGGGCCTACTAACGGTGTCTGCCGCGCCTTTGTGTTCTCCTGTGCTTTTCTCCTGAGCTTCACTCTTCAGGCTTTCGGCCTGTATTTAGAATTTTAAACTGCATTTGGGCTACTAGTTTGGGTGGGCCTACTAACGTTGTCTGCCGCTCCTTGCTGTTCTCCACTGAACAAAGCAGTGCCGCCTGTTTACTACTGTTACCAATTGTGAACTGCATTTAGCCTAGTTACTTTTTTGGGCCTACTCACTGTGTCAGCCTCTCATTACAGTTGTCCTCCACTGAACAAAGCATGCCGCCTGGTTAGTCCTGTTACCAATTTTGAACTGCATTTAGCCCACTTTATTATTTGGGCCTATATCTGTGTTTCCTTCGCATCCTGCCCATTGCCCAGCCAGTGCTAGATGAGTCTGCTGGTACATAGACCCAGACCGCTACATTCCCCTTGCACTCTACACAGCCAGAATCTGACCCTGCTGAAAGTCAGGTTCCCCTTCCCGCATACTATACCACCTTACACGGGGACAAAGAGGAAGGTGCAGATGAAAGTGCAGGTTCCTTCATCAGGTGGGGGGGGCATATTCATTGGCAACGTCACTGGCACAGGGCCCCTCATAGTACGCAAAAGTGTCGCTGCCAGTGGGAGGCGCCCCCGCCGTGCAAACACACCGCCGTACTGTGAGGGGCCCTGTGCCAGTGCCAATGCGAACGAGTGGGCCCCCCTGCTTGCTCAGGATCACAGCACTTGCAAAGTTGAAATACTTACCTCTCCCTGCTCCACCGCTGTGACGTAGTCCACGTTTCCTGGGCCCACTAAAAACTAGAACCAGCCCTACCCCCCACAACTTTTGCCAAATGACCCCCAATTTCCAATGCCTAACTATTATTTTAAGGGAAATTAAGATTGACAAGCTTCATTAACAAGAATGGATGTTTTTGCCATTAAAATGGGCACTCTAGGTGTTTTCCTGGCCCCCACTCACTGCCGACTATTCTACCCCATTGACTTGCATTGGGTTTCGTGTTTCGGCCGATCCCGACTTTACGAGATAATCGGCCGATTTCACTCGACTCGACTTTTGAGAAAGTCGAGTTCCCCGAAACCCGACTCGACCCTAAAAAAGTCAAAGTCGCTCAACCCTAGTCCCCGCGGCTGCATGTACTGGGACAGGACTTAGAGTTGCTCTGCCCATATTTCACATGTAGGTCCCGATAAACCAAGACTGTAGTCTTGATAAAGAGGTGTACTAAAGTCAGACAATCATGATTTATTGAGAGGAGCACACACGTCTTAAAAGTTTTTTAGCACCTTCGTGTTTGTCTCATCATAAATCTTATTCCAGTCATGGACTGGAGTAAGATTTGTGGTGTAAATAAAGCTGCTGTCACGGCCACTCCTTCCCGTCATACTTACCCGCTGCTGCACGCTCCTCCTGCAGGCGCACGTCCTCTCCTTCATCCTCCGCTCCATGGTTCTCGTCGGGTGCGCGTGCGCACCGCTCACTCCAGCACTTCCTCTTTCTGATTTACAGGCACTCTGTATCTCCTCTCTGTGATCCGGGAGGACCGTGACCCGGAAGTCCTCCAGCACTCCATGTATATAAGGCGATTCCTTCCTCTGCTCCTTGCCTGTCTGTCATTTGTGCTTCTGTGACTCAGGCCCACTTTTGTCTTTGCACTGCCTGTTTTGAGTCTCCACTCTATCCAGCCAGTTCAGCTTCTCTGTCTCTCCCAGGCTTCCTTGTCTCCTCGTCCAGTCCAGCCCTCCCAGTGTCCTCTCCGTACTCTGTTAGTCTGGTGTCTCTGTCCTGTCCTGCTTCCTTTGTGTCTTTCCCTTCGCAGTGCTCCTTTGGTCTCGCCTGTACCCAGCTCTTACCTAACTGTACTTCATCTTACCGTGCTCTGTCCGTCCTACGTCTAGCTTCTCTATTTTGTACCTCCTACTACTTGTCTCCGGGTTCCAGCTTCTGCGGCAATAGTCTCCCTTGGGTCTGCCTCTAACGCTCCCTGTATAGGGGGTGGTCTACCTGATCAGCTCACCCTTGGGAAGTTCGTTGTCGTGGATCTGCGGGTCCACCCCAGGTATTCTAAAAGATCTCACAATAGGACTGCACTCGGATGACATCTGAGTGCAGTCTGATTGTCACAGCTGCCACTCATTATGAATGTGATGAGCGGGGTTTCTACGCCTCCAAATTGCCTCAGTTCTGCGCGCTTTGTTGGGGCAGGGTGAAAATAATGAGAACGCTAAAAGTTGCAAAATTTTAGCGCAGCCTCTCACTGTGCCAAAATGTAGCCACTTTTCAAAGCTTTTTACACATTAAAGCTTTAACGAATTCATCTCTTAGTTTTTGCTGAAATGTTATTCCTCAAAGTCAATGAATAGTCAGACCTACAATGATAGCTGTTCAATAGAGGAGCATCTGCTTAAAAGCTGGTTGTGTTCACTACACTCCCTGACAGAAGTTATGTCGCTTATCCATGTTATGTAAATAAAAGCTTATAACCTGACGTTAAATTCATCCATTGGTTATATAAATTATTCTTTTGAAAGCTGAAACCCTCCGAAATGTGGTATGGGTTAAGAAAATAAATTGGCATCAATGCAGAAATATTGATCAGTTAATGGACACAGAATGGTCAGATTTTGGCAAGACCAAAGTTTTGTCGCCCGATCATATAATGCCCCCAATCCTAGTTTACATCCTCACCTGTGCTCAGTAAATGATCGGTTAATTAGTGTGTGTGTATAAAAAGAAACCCAGCACCTCAGACCTTCACTTGAACTGCAACTTGAGCTCTGACAACATGCCAAAAATACACACTGTGACCAAAGCCTGGATTATCAAGAGGCTGAAGATCAGATCCACTGCAGAGGTGGCTGGCACCTTTAATGTGTCTCAGCATCAAGTACAAAGATTTAAAAAAAGGATTTGAAGAGACTGGAGATGTGTTTGACAAGCCCAGGTCCGGCAGACCCTGCAAGACAACTGCTCAGGAGCAACGTTTGTTGGTTACAAAATCCAAAGGAAGCCCCTCTTTCACTGCAGCAGAGCTCCAACAGGTCTGGTCACCTCAAGCCCCTTTGTCAACTAGAAGAGTTTGTAGGATTCTGTCTCGAAATGGCCTCCATGGTCGAATCAGTGCCCAGAAGCCAGCACTAAATAAAAGGCAAATTAAAAACCATGTGGCATTTGCCACAGCCTGCTAAACAGATGGACGCTGGAAAAGTGGCAGAAGATGGATTTCTCTGATGAATCTTCAGTAGAATTACACCACAGCCACCACAAATACTGCAGGAGACCTACTGGAGCCTGTATGGATCCAAAATACACCCAGAAAACAGTTAAATTTGACGGTGGAAAGATCATGGTCTGGGGTTACATTCAGTATGGGGGTGTGTGAAACATTTGCAAGGTGGAAGGCAATATCAATAGCCTAAAAGATCAAGAAGTATTAGCTACCTCTTATATTCCAAATCATAAAAGGGGTCAAATTCTGCAGCAGGGTGGTGCTCCATCTCATACACCCATCTCTGCAACAAAGTTCCTCCAGGCAAAAAAGATCAAGGTGCTCAAGGACTGGCCAGCCCAGTCACCTGACATGAACATCATTGAGCATGTTTGGGGTAGGATGAAAGAGGAAGCTTGGATGACAAAACCAAAGAATCTAGATGAACTCTGGGAGGCATGGAAGACTGCATTCTTTGCTATTCCTGATGACTTCATTAATAAATTGTATGAATCATTGTTAAACCGCATGGATGCAGTCCTTCAAGCTCATGGAAGTCACACAAAATATTAAATATGACTCTAATAGCACCACAACTTCATTCACCAATGTTATGCAACATATATTTGTATTTTAAGTTAATTATTTGTTTGAATATCACATTACTTTCTGTGGGCGACAAAACTTTTGTCTTGCCAAAATCTGACCATTCTGTGTCCATTAACTGATCAATATTTCTGCATTGATGCCAATTTATTTTCTTAACCTAAACCACATTTCGGAGGATTTCAGCTTTCAACAGAATAATTTATACAACCAATGGATGAAATTAATGTCAGGTTATAAGCTTTTATTTACATAACATGGATGTTATGCTGTAAGAATCAGGCTGCACTCAGATGTCACCCGAGTGCAGTCCTATTTGAGTGTGACGATTCAAAGAGGGAAAACGGAGAGTGGACCCTCTAGACCGCGACGACGAACCCCTCACGGACGAGCTGACCAGATAGACCGCCCCCTATACAGGGAGAGTTAGTGGCAGGCCCGTGAGGGACTATCGCCACGGAAGCTGGAGGACCAGGACGGGAGAAGACCAAGAAGAGGCGGAGATAGTAGGACCACAGGATAGGTGAGTACTGCAGAGAAACAGGACTGATGGGTAAACTGTAGCAGTGCAGGGACTGGCGGAGGAACTGAGGAAACGCAGAGGCTAGCAGGATAATCCCAAAGTCAGAGGGAAAACGAACTTCACAGAGACTAAGAGCGGCCAGGAACACCTGAAGGAACAAATGATAACCAGGCACAGAGGGACGGCAGGAAGCAGTTTAAATACCTAAAGGCAGGGTAGCACTTCCAGGTAACAGACCTCCAGAACCATAGAGAGGACAATAAGGAGGACCGACTTCCGGGTACTAGTCCTCCAGGACCATAGCGGAGATGAAGAGGAGGACCGACAGAAGATCAGAAGTGCACACTCGCAGCACTGAACCTGGTATGCGCGCGCGCACGAGAAGCAGAGGCCGGGAGCGAGCGCGGAGGGAGAGACGCTGACTGGGGAGGTGGCAGCAGCGGTATGATAATGGATAAGCGACATAACTTCTGTCAGGGAGTGTATGTAAATGTCACAGTAATAAATAAATACAGTAATAATAATAAAAAAAAGAAATTCAGGTGCCAAGGTTTTTTGATTGGATTTAGCGTATTTTGAGGGCGCTGAATTAAAGGGAACCTGTCAGCAGGATTGTGCTCAGTAACCTACAGATAGTGTAAAGGCCCCGTCACACATAGCGATTTACCAACGATCACGACCAGTGATACGACCTGGCCGTGATCGTTGGTAAGTCGTTGTGTGGTCGCTGGGGAGCTGTCTCACACAGACCGCTCTCTCCAGCGACCAACGATCAGGGGAATGACTTCGGCATCGTTGAAACTGTCTTCAACGATGCCGAAGTCCCCCTGCAGCACCCGGGTAACCAGGGTAAACATCGGGTTACTAAGTGCAGGGCCGCGCTTAGTATCCCGATGTTTACCCTGGTTACCAAAAAAAACAAACAGTACATACTCACCATCTGATGTCCGTCAGGTCCCTCGCCGTCTGCTTCCTGCTCTGACTGAGTGCCGCCGTACAGTGGGAGCAGAGCGCAGCGGTGACGTCACTGCTGTGCTCTCACTTCTCACTGTACGGCCGGCAGTCAGTCAGAGCAGGAAGCAGACGGCAAGGGACCTGACGGACATCAGATGGTGAGTATGTACTGTTTTTTTTTTTTTACATTTACGCTGGTAACCAGGGTAAACATCGGGTTACTAAGCGCGGCCCTGCGCTTAGTAACCCGATGTTTACCCTGGTTACCAGTGAAGACATCGCTGGATCGGTGTCACACACACCGATTCAGCGATGTCAGCGGGACCTCAACGACCAAAAAAAGGTCCAAGCCATTCCGACACGACCAGCGATCTCGCAGCAGGGGCCTGGTCGCTGGTCCGTGTCACACATAGCGAGATCGCTACTGAGGTCGCTGTTGCGTCACAAAACTTGTGACTCAGCAGCGATCTCGCTAGCGATCTCACTATGTTTGACGGGGGCTTAAGGCCATTACACTGATTACAATGATACCTGGTGTGATTAAATCTGTCTTGTGGTTGTTGTTTAATCTTTATTTTCAGTTTTCAGTTAATGATATGCTCGTGCTCCAGGGCGGCCTGTCGGGGTCTTTATGTGGTGCTCTGCTTACATATTCATCTGATCCCTCAGTGACCTAACAACTATTTTACATAGTGAATATAATATGTTTTGGAAAAAAAAAATTCACATTCAGCAGCCAGGCGTCAGTGGCGGCACCTGCACTGTAGCATGTATCAAAAGTATCAAAAAACTGGGCACTTAATAATGCTTGTAGAAAATAAAGTCATTTATTTTACATCTGGACAAACAGATCAGTGGTAGCTCGTTTCTTGCTAAACGTTTTCGGTCCTTTGTGGACCTTCCTCAGAGCAAGTTTATCTGGAGCGTAGGATCTGGACTTATAATCAGATGTATGATTATATTGGCAGCGCGCCTCGCTCAGCGTCTCAGCACGCCACCAGCGCTCCAGGCAACAGAACGCATACAGTGTGGGCACACCGCATGCCCAAGCAGCTTATTCTGCTCGCAGTCACGGTCTCCATTACTGCCTCTGAAATTAGCCTCCACATATATTGCCAATATACTCATACATCTGATTATAAGTCCAGATCCTACGCTCCAGATAAACTTGCTCTGAGGAAGGTCCACAAGGACCGAAAACGTTTAGCAAGAAACGAGCTACCACTGATCTGTTTGTCCAGATGTAAAATAAATGACTTTATTTTCTACAAGCATTATTGAGTGCCAAGTTTTTTGATACATTTGATTTAAGGGGCTGGAAACCCTACTTGAGCACCTCTACTCCCAAATATATAGAGTGCCGTGTAACTTGTAGCATGATCGCATGTATAATGTCCATGTAATTATTTTATTTGGTGATATACATGTATTCAGAAACAACAAATTCTCTCTTAAAATGACGCCGGCCGTGCCTGCGCAGTAGCATCTATCGGATCGCCAGTATAAAATAATCACATGGACATTATACATGCGATCATGCTACAGTGCAGGCGCCGCCGCTGCTGAATGTGAATTTTTTTTCAAGACATATATTCAATATGTGAAATAGGGGGAAGGTCAGTGAGGGATCAGAGACCTGTCAGAAGCCACACAGATGAATACCTAATCAGAGCACCACATGAAGACTCCACAGGCCGCTTCGGAGCACGAGCATATCATTAACTCAGAACTGAAAATAAAGACAACAACCACAAGACGGATTTCAACACCAAATTTGAGATCTTTGGTTCCAACCACCGTGTCTTTCTGCAACGCAGAAAAGGTGAACGGATGGACTCTGCATGCCTGGTTCCCACCGTGAAGCATGGAGGAGGTATGATGGTGTGGGGGTGCTTTGCTGGTGACACTGTTGGGGATTTATTCAAAATTGAAGGCATACTGAACCAGCATGGCTACCACAACATCTTGCAGCGGCATGCTATTCCATCCAGTTTGCGTTTAGTTGGACCATCATTTATTTTTCAACAGGACAATGACCCCAAACATACCTCCAGGCTGTGTAAGGGCTATTTGAGCAAGAAGGAGAGTGATGGGGTGCTACGCCAGATGACCTGGCCTCCACAGTCACCAGACCTGGACCCAATCGAGATGGTTTGGGGTGAGCTGGACCGCAGAGTGAAGGCAAAAGGGCCAACAAGTGCTAAGCATCTCTGGGAACTTTTTCAAGATTGTTGGAAGACCATTTCCGGTGACTACCTCTTGAAGCTCATCAAGAAAATGCCAAGAGTGTGCAAACCAGTCATCAAAGCAAAAGGTGGCTACTTTGAAGAACCTAGAATATAAGACATCATTTCAGTTGTTTCACACTTTTTTGTTAAGTATATAATTCCACATGTACATTCATAGTTTTGATGCCTTCAGTGTGAATTTACAATTTTCATAGTCATGAAAATACAGAAAAATCTTTAAATGAGGTGTGTCCAAATGTTTGGTCTGTACTGTATATTTTTGAGTAAAATGTAAATTGTTCCTTTATTCTATAAACTTCTGACAACATGTCTCTGAATTTCCAAGCAATAGATTTTGTATTTTTTTTCTGAAAAGGAGAAATGGTCAAAATTAAAAAAAAACAAAAAAAAAAACCCAGTGCTTTCAGACCTCAAATAATGCAAAGAAAACAAGTTGATAATCATTTAGAAACAACAATACTAATGTTTTAACTCAGGAAGAGTTCAGAAATCAATATTTTGTGGAATAACCATGATTTTTAATCACAAGCTTTGCGTCTTGGCATGCTTTCCACCAGTCTTTCACACTGCTTCTGGCACAAAAATTTAAGCAATTCTTCTTTGTTTGATGGCTTGTGACTATCCATCATCCTCTTGATTACATTCCAGAGGTTTTCAATGGGGTTCAGGTCTGGAGATTGGGCTGCCCATGACAGGGTTTTGATGTGGTGGTCTCTTAATTTGTTAGAGCTGTATATGCCATAGTGGAAAATCCCAGGGTTCAATTCCTAAAGGTCTTAGCCACTCTGGGTTTCCTGTCTGAACCTTATTCAAATGCTCGGTCCTTATTAACAGTCATGTGATCCATGGGAACGAGGGACCAACTATCAATGAATTTGTGTCCAATGATTTTTTCCCCATTTTCATGGACACAGGAGTACCCAAAGGAGCTACCCACACAAAACCGTATCGTGAAAAGCAAAATAGCCACTAACGTCTGACTGCCAAGACGGAGTCAATTGCTCCCCTGTAGGATCCTTTTGGAACATCTGCCATCCCTTTGCTCCAATTTTTCCAACACATTTTAAAGTATCAGCAAAATGATCATATGCGTTTAATTGGCTACCGTCAGCTGCTGTGGGCCATGCCCCACTGCAGGTAGACTCACTCCTAGAGTGTGTCACAGGTTTCAGCTGCTGCCCCGAGCTGTGGTTGTAAGATGGATCTTTCATGCATTGCATCGATGGGTCCAAGCGTTGGTCTTGCTTGAATTTTGACCTGCTGGTCACTTGGTTCTTGACAGCTGTCTCTACAATATTTCTTGGTTCGGTGTCTTCTTCTGCGACCTAACCAGAGAACGATGATGACGATTCATTGCCGCTTTCGCTGCCTGTAAAAGATAATGGAGAGCGAGAAGCCAGCCTCGTGATGTATGACCTGCAGCACTTCCTCCTGGTCCCTTGTATACTCATAGGCATCAGAGTCAAGGGCTTCGAGGACAAAGGATATCTAAGAAACCAGACGCAGCTTCTCCTAAATGCCCTATAGGGTTATCCCTCCGAACCACTGATATTTGATGGGTATAACTATCACTTGCCAATGGCTACTATGCAGAGCTGTCTTTTCATTAAGTCTGGGCTGCCTACCTGAGGAGTTATCTGCTGCGGTGCAGACTGTAACAGCCTTCGCCACAGACCCATGTTACTGGGGTGGAGAAGCCATGACCCCGCCACTGCCATTACTGGAAAATGGAAAAGAAAACTTTGCTCAAAAAAATATACTTGAAACCGTCCATGCCTGGAGATCAGTGGCTGGCTACCACATGTGTGCAAATAGAAATAGAAGACTTACTGGAGAGTGCCAATTCCAACTGTGCCACGGGCCCGTGATAATCACATGCTCTGCGTGCCTGTCGGGCACCCAACAACAACCTGCAGCCAAGGATCTCGCAAAACAAAGGCGGGAGCTGGGTGATTTGCATTCCAGCGCTGGTGTTTGAGAGCGAGCTGTAGCCACAGATCTCACGGTACTCACGTGGAGGCTTTGGGACAGGCAGTTCGGTGTGTGTGGCTTACTACGAGGTGCAGAACATCCGTCACGTCCACGCAGGATTAGTTAATCGTGCTGCTGACACCACGCCAGCACCTTGAGGAGTAATGACAAACTCTGCTCCACCAACCAACCCTGGACCATTCCTTCCAAGGAGTCACTCATGGTGACCAATTACATTCCTCTGCTTTTCAAATTCAAAAATATCATCCCTAAACAATTATCATTAACCCTTGCAGTCCCTGGCACATGCATTAATCATTATGGTGCCTACAAGTAGTACTGATGCCAAAGGTGGACTTTGGTCAGTTTTCTGGTTGCGGGTGCTGCACCCAGAAGGTTTTGAGCTTACTGATGATTTAAAGAGCAACTAAACTTTTCTTCACTAAATTTTTCTCCTCACATTGCAGACTTTTGATTTTTTTCAATATTCTTCATTAGCTTATTTTGCTTCCTTCTCTCCCAATCCCCGTCCTGAAGTGCTGTCTCAACCCTTAGACCAGAAGCTTCTTTTCGCAAGATTCATCCATAAGCAGTCTGCGTATGAGCCTTTTCCTGTCTGATCCTCTCTGCTTTTCACTTTTTACTGATTTGGCTTTTATCCTAAGGCTACTTTCACACTAGCGTCGTGCGCTGCACGTCGCTAAGGCTACGTTCACATTTGCGTTGCGTCGGGCGCAGGTTCGGCGACACATAGCGGCGCATGCGTCATGCGCCCCTATATTTAACATGGGGGCGCATGGACATGCGTTGTCTTGCGTTTTGTGATGCATGCGTCATTTTTGGCACAAGCGTCAGGGCGCACAGGACGCTGCATGTTGCAGGCCTAAATTGGACGCATGCGTCACAAAAAGCTGCGTTTTGCATGCGTTGTGCGTTGCGTCGCCGACGCTGCGCCGCACAACGCAAATGTGAACGTAGCCTATGCGATGTTGCGGCGCACTAACGCTAGCTGTGGAAGCGCCACACAACGGGGGCAGCGTATGCTGTTTTTCAATGCATCCGCTGCCCCATTGTGAGGTGCGGGGAGGCGGGGGCGGAGTTCCGGCCACGCATGCGCGGTCGGAAAAGATGTGAACGACGCACCAAAAAACGTTACAAGGAACGTTTTTGGTGGCGACGGTCCGACGCAACACGACGCAACCGTCGCACGATGGTTGCGACGTGTGGCAATGCGTCGCACTGCGTCGTTAATAAAAGTCTATGGAGAAAAAACGCATCCTGCAAGCACTTTTGCAGGATGCGTTTTTTCTCCAAAATGACGCATAGCGACGTGCAGTGCACGACGCTAGTGTGAAAGTAGCCTTAGTCATATTGCACGACTCGTTAAAGGGTTGATTGTGACTTGTAGGATCGCTACTTCCAACAGGTGGCGCTATAGAGTTAAGTCCTCTTTTTCTCAGAAGAGGCAATTAGCATGCTTTTCACCTGAGCACTCAGCCAAGGGAATCCCTGTACTTGGATTATTTATTTCACATCTTGGAGAACAACAACTGAAAGAAACCTATAAAGGAGCATGTACCAGGCAGGTGACACAGCAGTGCAGCATTGTGCTTGTGGGGCCAATCAAGCTGTGGGATCAGAAATTGGGGAATACTTGGGTGTACACTGGACAGATAATATTAGTGGCCAATATTAGCGGCCACTAATGAGAATAAATTCAAACAATTATGCTACGTAAATAATGACTGAGGTTTGTTACAAATGCTTCTTGTTTGCAGCAGGTTTTGTTTTTCTTTAATACATTTTATTATATTATAATTATTTTTCTGTCTGCCGGATATCAGAACATGATGGAGGCCGTGCAGGACTAATACAAGAAGTTCTCAGCTGAGAAGGAAAAAAGTTTCATTCTTCCATGAGCTGCAGTTGTTTGTGGTCAGTAGGGAGCTCCATTGGTAAGTACACTGCTCAAAAAAAAGGGAACACTAAAATCCCACATCCTAGATATCACTGAATGAAATATTTCAATTGTAAATCTTTGTTCATTACATAGTGGAATGTGTTGAGAACAATAAAACCTAAAAATTATCAATGTATCAACTGTTTGTGCAGACACATGCACATTTGTGGCCTGCTGGAGGTCATTTTGCAGGGCTCTGGCAGTACTCCTCCTGTTCCTCCTTGCACAAAGGCTGAGGTAGCAGTCCTCTTCCGAGGTTGTTGCCCTCCTATGGCCCCCTCCACGTCTCCTTGTGTACTGGCCTGTCTCTTGGTAGTGCCTCAAGCCTCTGGACACTGCACTGACAGACACAGCAAACCTTCTTCCACAGCTTGCATTGATGTGCCATCCTGGATGAGCTGCACTACCTGAGCCACTTGTGTGGGTTGTAGAGTCCGTCTCATGCTACCACAAGTGTGAAAGCACAACCAACATTCAAAAGAGACCAAAACATCAGCCAGAAAGCATTGGTACTGAGATGTGGTCTGTGTTCCCCACTTGCAGAACCACTCCTTTAATGAGTGTGTCTTGATAATCTACTATTTAATTGTCTAAGGGTCACTTCCGTCTTTCTGTCTGTCCTTCTGTCTGTCACGGAAATCCCAAGTTGCTGATTGGTCTCGGCAAAACAGCCATGACCAATCAGCAACGGGTACAGTCCGGCAGCAAAATGGCCGCTCCTTACTCCCCGCAGTCAGTGCCCGCTCCGTACTCCCCTCCAGTCAGCGCTCACACAGGGTTAATGGCAGCGTTAACGGACCACGTTATGCCGCGGTGTAACTCCGTTAACGCTGCTATTAACCCTGTGTGACCAACTTTTTACTATTGATGCTGCCTATGCAGCATCAATAGTAAAAAGATCTGTTAAAAAAAAATAAAAAATAGTTATATACTCACCATCCGTCGGCCCCTTGGATCTAGAACAGGCCTTTCTCACTCCTCGCGATGCTCCGGTGACCGCTCCCTGCATTGCGGTCTCGCGAGATGATGACGTAGCGGTCTTGCGAGACAGCTACGTCATCATCTCGCGAGACCACAATGCACTCTTGGGACCGGAGCACGCGAGGAGCATCGGTAAACGCTTCGCCTGGATCCGGGTCCAACGGAAGGTGAGTATATAACTATTTTTAATTTTAATTCATTTTTTAACAGGGATATGATGCCCACATTGCTATATACTGCGTGGGCTGTGCAATATACTATGTGGCTGTGCTATATACTGCGTGGCAGTGCTATATACTACGTGGGCTGTGCAATCTACTACGTGGGCTGTGCAATATTGTTATGATCCGGTGACTTAGGAGCCGCATGAGAGACTTTCTCAGGAGTAGGTGGTATCTGTACTGACCGCAAACCCTAAGCTGACACCGCAACTAGAAGTAGCCGTGGGGTGTGCCTAACCCGTCCTAGACACCTCGACACAGCCGGAGGACTAAATACCCCTATAGGTGGAAATGGGAATTCTATCTTGCCTCAGAGCAGAGCCCCAAAGGATAGGCAGCCCCCCACAAATATTGACTGTGAGTATAAGAGGAAAGACACACACAGGCAGAAAAAACAGAATTTAGCAAAAGAGGCACTTCTAGCTAAATAGAAAAGGATAGGACAGAATTCTAAGTGGTGAGTATTAAAATCCTAAAAATATCCACAGCAGAAAATACAAATATACTACATCTAACTAAAGACATAGCAAGTATATCTGCAACTCCTGAGAATCCAGCATGACTGAAAAATCCAAACAAAGTCTAAGCTGGACAAAAACACAATGAGTTGCACTGAATTACAAAGCACACTGCATGTGTGCACAGAGACAAAAAAAACAGACACTTAGCTGAATTGGCAGCAGAGCATGAGGAACCAGAGAGAGATGCAATCCCTCCAAGAACAATGGACAACTGGCCAGGAGTAATGGATCCTGCAAACCTAAATACCTAGTAGAGCTGCCATCAGCAGAAACACCTGCCCTGGATTACAACCCCAAGACAACTGCACTACCACTAACAACCACCGAAGGGAGCCCAAGAGCAGAATTCACAACAGTACCCCCCCAGTCCTTGAAGAGGGGTCACCGAACCCTCACCAGAGCCCCCAGGCCGATCAGGACGAGCCAGATGAAAGGCATGGACCAAATCAGCAGCATGGACATCAGAGGCAAAAACCCAAGAATTATCCTCCTGGCCATAACCCTTCCATTTGACAAGATACTGAAGCCTCCGCCTCGAAAGGCGAGAATCCAAAATCTTCTCAACCACATACTCCAACTCCCCATCAACCAACACAGGAGCAGGAGGATCAACAGAGGGAACAACGGGCACCACATATTTCCACAATAAAGATCTATGGAAACATTATGGATGGCAAAAGAGGCCTGAAGGGCCAAACGAAAAGACACCGGATTGATGATCTCAGAAATCCTATAAGGACCAATAAACCGAGGCTTAAACTTAGGGGAAGAAACCTTCATAGGAACATGACGGGAAGACAACCAGACCAAATCCCCAACCCGAAGCCGGGAACCAACACACCGACGATGGTTAGCAAAACGCTGAGCCTCCTCCTGAGACAACACCAAATTGTCCACCACATGAGCCCAAATCTGCTGCAACCTGTCAACCACAGAATCCACACCAGGACACTCAGAAGGCTCAACCTGCCCCGAAGAAAAACGAGGATGAAAACCAAAATTACAAACGAAGGGCGAAACCAAGGTAGCCGAACTAGCCCGATTATTAAGAGCGAACTCGGCCAATGGCAAGAAAGCCACCCAATCATCCTGATCAGCAGACACAAAGCATCTCAAATAAGTTTCCAAAGTCTGATTAGTTTGCTCGGTCTGGCCATTTGTCTGCGGATGAAATGCGGAAGAAAAAGACAAATCAATGCCCAGCCTAGCACAAAAGGTCCGCCAAAACCTAGAAACAAACTGGGAACCTCTGTCGGACACAATATTCTCCGGAATACCATGCAAACGAACCACATGCTGGAAAAACAACGGAATCAAATCAGAAGAGGAAGGCAATTTAGGCAAAAAGGCACCAAATGAACCATCTTAGAGAACCGGTCACAAACCACCCAGATAACCGACATCCTCTGGGAAACCGGAAGATCTGAAATAAAATCCATAGAAATATGCATCCAGGGCCTCTCAGGGACCGGCAAAGGCAAAAGCAACCCGCTAGCACGGGAACAACAAGGCTTGGCCCGCGCACAAGTCCCACAGGACTGCACAAAATAACGCACATCACGCAACAAAGAAGGCCAACAAAAGGACCTACCAACCAAATCTCTGGTACCAAAAATACCAGGATGGCCTGCTAACACAGAACAATGAACCTCAGAAATCATTCTACTAGTCCATCTGTCAGGAACAAACAGTTTGCCCACTGGACAGCGGTCAGGTTTGTCAGCCTGAAATTCCTGCAGAACCCGTCGCAAATCAGGGGAAATGGCCGAAAGGACCACCCCTTCCTTCAGAATGCCGACCGGTTCCAGTACCTCAGGAGAATCAGGCAAAAAACTCCTAGAGAGGGCATCAGCCTTAATATTCTTAGAACCCGGAAGATACGAGACCACGAAATCAAAACGGGAGAAAAACAAGGACCATCGAGCCTGTCTAGGATTCAGCCGTTTGGCAAACTCGAGGAAAATCAGATTTTTATGATCGGTCAAGACCACAATACGGTGCCTGGCTCCCTCAAGCCAATGTCGCAATTCCTCAAACGCCCACTTCATAGCCAACAACTCCCGATTGCCGACATCATAATTGCGTTCAGCAGGCGAAAGCTTGCGAGAAAAGAAGGCACACGGTTTCATCAAGGAACCAACAGAATTCCTCTGAGACAAAACGGCCCCTGCCCCAATCTCAGAAGCGTCAACCTCAACCTGAAACGGAAGAGAAACATCCGGCTGACGCAACACCGGGGCAGAAGTAAATCGGCGTTTAAGCTCCTGAAAGGCAGAGACAGCCACAGAGGACCAATTCGCTACATCAGCGCCTTTATTCGTCAAATCGGTCAGGGGTTTAACCACACTGGAGAAGTTAGCAATGAAACGGCGATAAAAATTAGCAAAGCCCAAAAATTTCTGAAGGCTCTTCACGGATGTGGGCTGAATCCAATCATGAATGGCCTGAACCTTAACCGGATCCATCTCTATAGATGAGGGAGAAAAAATGAAGCCCAAAAAAGAAACCTTCTGCACTCCAAAGAGACACTTAGACCTCTTCACAAACAAAGCATTATCACGAAGGATCTGAAATACCATCCTGACCTGTTTCACATGAGACTCCCAATCATCGGAAAAAATCAAGATATCATCCAAATATACAATCATGAATTTATCAAGATAATTCCGGAAGATATCATGCATGAAGGACTGAAAAACAGATGGAGCATTAGAGAGTCCGAATGGCATCACAAGGTATTCAAAATGGCCTTCGGGCGTATTAAACGCAGTTTTCCATTCATCACCCTGCTTAATACGAACAAGATTATATGCCCCCCGAAGGTCAATCTTAGTAAACCAACTAGCCCCCTTAATCCTGGCAAACAAATCGGAAAGCAAAGGCAAAGGGTATTGAAACTTGATCGTGATCTTATTCAAGAGGCGATAATCAATACAGGGTCTCAAGGAGCCATCCTTCTTAGCAACAAAAAAAAATCCCGCTCCCAACGGTGAAGAAGATGGCCGAATATGCCCCTTCTCCAAAGACTCCTTAACATAACTCCGCATGGCGGTATGTTCCGGCACAGACAGGTTGAAAAGTCGGCCCTTGGGAAACTTACAGCCTGGAATCAAGTCAATAGCACAATCACAGTCCCTATGCGGTGGAAGGGAACTGGACTTGGGCTCATCGAATACATCCTGGAAATCAGACAAAAACTCTGGAACCTCAGAAGAGGTGGAAGAGGAGATTGACATCAAAGGAACGTCACTATGAACCCCCTGACAACCCCAGCTAGTCACAGACATAGACTTCCAATCCAACACAGGATTATGTATCTGCAACCATGGAAAACCCAGCACAATAGCATCATGCAAATTATGCAACACCAGAAAACGACAATCTTCCTGATGGGCTGGCGCCATGCACATGGTCACCTGTGTCCAAAACTGGGGTTTATTTTTAGCCAAAGGTGTAGCATCAATGCCCCTTAAAGGAATAGGGTTCTGCAAAGACTGCAAGGGGAAACCACAACGCCTGGCAAATTCAAAGTCCATTAAATTCAAAGCGGCGCCTGAATCCACAAACGCCATGACAGAAAATGACGACAATGAGCAGATCAAGGTCACAGATAACAGAAATTTAGGTTGTACAGTACTGATGGTAACTGAACTAGCGATTCTCTTTGTACGCTTTGGGCAGACTGAAATGACATGAGAAGCATCGTCACAATAAAAACACAACCTATTCTGACGTCTGAATCCTTGTTGTTCCGTTCTAGACAGAATCCTATCACACTGCATAGGCTCAGGCATCTGCTCTGAGGACAACGCCACAGCGCTCAAAGTTCTGCGCTCCCGCAAGCGCCAATCAATCTGAATGGCCAGACACATAGAATCACTCAGACCAACAGGCGTGGGAAACTCCACCATAACATCTTTAACAGATTCAGAAAGACCCTTTCTGAAAATTGCAGCCAAAGCATCATCATTCCATTTAGTCAGCACAGACCATTTTCTAAATTTCTGACAATACAATTCTGCCGCTTCCTGACCCTGAGACAGGGCCAACAAGGTCTTCTCTGCTTGATCCACAGAATTTGGTTCATCATATAATAATCCTAGAGCCTGAAAAAAGGCGTCTACATTAAGCAAGGCCGGATTCCCAGATTCCAGTGAAAATGCCCAATCCTGTGGATCGCCACGCAACAGGGAGATGACAATTTTAACCTGCTGAATGGGATCACCAGAGGAACGAGGTTTCAGAGCAAAAAACAGTTTACAGTTGTTTTTAAAACTCAAAAATTTGGACCTGTCCCCAAAAAACAAATCAGGAGTTGGAATCCTAGGCTCTAAAAGCGGAGTCTGAACAATATAATCCGAAATACCCTGTACCCTAGCACCAAGCTGGTCTACACGAGAAACTAATCTCTGAACATCCATGCTAGCACAAGTCTCCTCAGTCACCCAGAGGAA
Source organism: Ranitomeya variabilis (assembly GCF_051348905.1). NCBI lineage: Eukaryota > Metazoa > Chordata > Amphibia > Anura > Dendrobatidae > Ranitomeya > Ranitomeya variabilis. The sequence continues at coordinate 84,758,986 of NC_135232.1, forward strand.
AAGAGGGAAGGAAAGAAAAAACAGGCTACAGAAAAAAAAATGGCTCAACACCTTTCTTCCCTTCTTCTGAGATGCATTTAACTCATTGTTGGCCAGTTGTACTGTTATGATCCGGTGACTTAGGAGCCGCATGAGAGACTTTCTCAGGAGTAGGTGGTATCTGTACTGACCGCAAACCCTAAGCTGACACCGCAACTAGAAGTAGCCGTGGGGTGTGCCTAACCCGTCCTAGACACCTTGACACAGCCGGAGGACTAAATACCCCTATAGGTGGAAATGGGAATTCTATCTTGCCTCAGAGCAGAGCCCCAAAGGATAGGCAGCCCCCCACAAATATTGACTGTGAGTATAAGAGGAAAGACACACGCAGGCAGAAAAACAGAATTTAGCAAAAGAGGCACTTCTAGCTAAATAGAAAAGGATAGGACAGAATTCTTCGCGGTCAGTATTAAAATCCTAAAAATATCCACAGCAGAAAATACAAATATACTACATCTAACTAAAGACATAGCAAGTATATCTGCAACTGCTGAGAATCCAGCATGACTGAAAAATCCAAACAAAGTCTAAGCTGGACAAAAACACAATGAGTTGCACTGAATTACAAAGCACACTGCATGTGTGCACAGAGACAAAAAAACAGACACTTAGCTGAATTGGCAGCAGAGCATGAGGAACCAGAGAGAGATGCAATCCCTCCAAGAACAATGGACAACTGGCCAGGAGTAATGGATCCTGCAAACCTAAATACCTAGTAGAGCTGCCATCAGCAGAAATACCTGCCCTGGATTACAACCCCAAGACAACTGCACTACCACTAACAACCACCGAAGGAAGCCCAAGAGCAGAATTCACAACAAATATACTACGTGGGCTGTGCAATATACTACGTGGCTGTGCAATATACTACGTGGCTGTGCTATATACTGCGTGGTTGTGCTATATACTGCGTGGCTGTGCAATATACTACATGGGCTGTGCAATATACTACGTGGGTGTGCAATATACTCAGTGGGCTGTGCAATATATTATGTGGCTGTGCAATATACTACGTGGGCTGTGCTATATACTACGTGGGCTGTGCTGTACACTACGTGGGCTGTTATATACTACGTGGCCTGTGTTATACACTACGTGGGCTGTGTTATACACTATGTGGGCTGTGTTATATACTGCGTGCGTGGGCTGTTATATACTACGTGAGCTGTGTTATATGCTACGTGGGCTGTTATAAACTACGTGGCTGTGTTATATGCTATGTGGGCTGTTATACACTCCGTGGGCTGTGCTATATACTACGTGGCTGTGCTATATACCCTGTGGTCTGTTATACTGTATACTACGTGACTGTGCTATATACTCCGTGGCTGTGCTATATACTTCGTGGCTGTGCAATATACTACGTGGCTGTGCTATATACTACATGGGCTGTGCTATATACTACGTGGGCTGTGCTATATACTTTGTGGCTGTGCTATGTACTACTTGGCTGTGCTATTTACTATGTGGGCTGTTATATACTACGTGGCTGTGCTATATACTACGTGGCCGGCCGCGAACAATCAGTGACAGGCGCAGTCCGAATCCTGTGTAGTCAATGTATTATTCTAAAATCTTCATAAATAAACTATATACATATTCTAGAATATCCGATGCGTTAGAATCGGGCTACCATCTAGTTGCCAATAATTTCCATCTGTTGTCTATTCCATTTGCACAACAGCACGAGAAATTGGTTGTCATTCAGTGTTGCTTCCTAAGTGGACAGTTTGATTTCACAGAAGTTTGATTTACTTGGAGTTATATTCTGTTAAGTGTTCCTTTTATTTTTTTGAGCAGTGTATATATATATATATATATATATATATATATATATATATATATATTATGTGTATTTTTTTCTTTTTTCTTTTACTTTCCATATATTATATTTAGTAGAGATGAGCAGATCAATCTGCGGAGGATTGAGTTTGACTCGACCATATCTCCCTCTCTCTCCCACCAAGGCCGACCTCCCATGGGCCTTCTCTGTGGTACTTATGTTATTACTAGAAATGTGTAAAATGTTTTACCATTTTAGGCTACTTTCACACTAGCGTCGGGCTCGGCCCGTCGCGGTGCGTCGGGCCGAGGTCCCCGACGCTAGCGTTGTCTCCGCCGCACAACGGGGGCAGCGGATGCATTTTTCCAGCGCATCCGCTGCCCCATTGTGAGGTGCGGGGAAGTGCGGGGAAGTGCAGGGAGGTGGGGGCGGAGTTCCGGCCGCGCATGCGCGGTCGGAAAAAGCGGACCGTCGGGAGCAAAAAACGTTACATGTAGCGTTTTTTGCTCCCGACGGTCCGCCACAGCACGGCGCAACCATCGCACGTCGGTTGCGACGTGTGTCATTGCGTCGCAAATGCGTCGCTAATGTTAGTCAATGCAGAAAAAACACATCCTGCAAGCACTTTTGCAGGATGCGTTTTTTCGGCAAAACGGCACATTGCGACGTAATGCAGTTAACGCCAGTGTGAAAGTAGCCTTAATTGAACCTGTGCAATACTATAATTTTACCACAAGAGAGCAACAGAGGATAACTAATATAAATTGGGGAAATTAACCTCTTTACACCTTATGACAGTGTTAAAGTTTGGGCACCCCTCTGTTATTGTGAACAGTTATACAAGATGAAGATGAAATGATCTCTAAAAGGCCTAAAGTTAAAAAGGTGTGTATATACTAACACATAGATTGCACGCAGGTGGACTTCCTTTTACTAAGTATTTGACTTCTGAAGAAAATTGCTTGCACCAGAAATTTTTAGGGGCTTCATAGCAAAAGGGGTGAATACATATGGACATGCCAATTTTTAGTTATGTGATTCCACAAATTTAATTTATGCCAATAATTTTCTCACCTCCCTTCAGTTCAGTTCAACTTATTTAGCGCTAATGCATCACACACAAATCAGATTAGAAAAATATTTAAACACAGGTTGCATGTAAAAAAAATATATATATATATCTGCATAAGAAGCATTTCAAGGTCCTGGAGTGGCATAGCCAGTCTCCAAACCTGAACCCAATAGAAAGTCTTTGGAGGGAGGTGAAACTCAATGTTGCCGAGCGAGAGCCCCGAAACCCGAAAGATCTGGAGATCTGTATGGAGGAGTGGGCCAAAATCCCTGCTGCAGTGTGAGCAAACTTGGTCAAGAGCTACAGGAAACATGTGACCTCTGTAATTGCCAACAAAGGTTTATGTTCCAAATTTTAAGTTCTGTTTTTCTATTGTATCAAATACTTATTTCATGCAATAAAATGAAAATTAATTATGAAAAAATCATACAACGTGATTTTCAGAATTTTTTTTTTTTGGGGGGGAGGTTTGTCTCTCACACTTGAAGTGTACCTACGATAAAAATTACAGACCTCTCCATTCTTTGTAGGGGGAAAACTTGAAAAATCGGCAGTATATGAAATACTTATTTTCCCCACTATAGATATAACCACCTCTTGAAGTTGAAGTATTTTAGCCAAGTGGGTGTGGTTATTAACACTTCTCTGAGGTTTTCTTTTTGATGACCGTTCCCATGTGGCTAAAAAGACTAGAATTACATATAGGGAAGATAAGGCTTTATCTTGGGAATAGAAGGTTGCATTGACAACAAAAAACAACACCAGATTCAGGAGAACAGACGGCATTTACACTAGGTAAAATAAAATTCTTATTTATGGCCAGTGACAGGTCCACTTTAAACATATATTCCTTTCCTCATTTTTTGTCCTTTTCTTCTGCCATTTAGGTAGACATTTTCTACATTTCTTTTTGTTTTCATTTTTTATTTTCATCACTGATAATTTTGTTTTCCTCTCTGGTCATCATCGCTCTCCCATCGGCCTCATTCACCAGCTCCTTCAAAGCCTTTGCATCAAATTCAATGTAGAATGAAAAATCAAATTCAATGTAGAATGAAAACAATCAGTATGTAGGACATGTTTGGGTTTTATGCCATACAAGGTACTGGAAGTTAACACATTTCAAGTTTTGGGGGTTAAAGTGAAGAGATTGGAGGAATTTGGCTGCTTACTTGAAGAAACAGCAGCACTCTTGCCTGTGGGTTGTGTTTTATTATTGCGGATGCATTCCTCTCTAGTAAATGGGGCGAAGTTACACTACCAAAAATATCCTAAAAAATAATGAGGCTGTTTCTGAAGGAAAGCAGCCTCAATTCTCTAATCTTATAAAGCCCTTTGAGGCAGAACAGAGATTTGGAAACTGAATATAGATGCAGAGACTGGGAGAAGTCTCTTTCTGCATTTCATTTAATAGATTTTAAGGCCACGTTCACACGTTCAGTATTTGGTCAGTATTTTACCTCAGTATTTGTAAGCCAAAACCAGGAGGGGGTGATAAATGCAGAAGTGGTGCATATGTTTCTATTATACTTTTTCTCTGATTGTTCCACTCCTGTTTTTGGCTTAGAATTACTGATGTAACAAACTGACCAAATACTGAACATGTGGCCGTGGCCTTAGAGTCTGCGTCCTAGAAGGTGGCGCTGTCTGCACCCCTTTAGATTGTATAGTTGTTACCTGATTTGTTGTTAACAATCTCTTCCAGTTCTTCTGACTCCAGACTGTCATGCTGGTATCTGTCATGCAAAGACATATAAACTAGTACGGATGGTAATATTCCATTACCCATGAAAACAGAAGATAAGACATAAAGGTATGTGTATAACAGGTTGAAATATGCAGATGTCTGTGCACAAGATTTTTGAGCCGAGGGACACAATTTCAGATTAAGCAGATCCCAAAGGACGCCAAAAAACATTAGGTATTACAGGGTATTACCTGCTAAAACGCATAAATGCATAAATGCATAAAAATCCAATTTGTGCTGACTCCATTTTAGGACCCCCACTTATCAGGAGAGTAGTGGTCACATTCTTCATCGTCCACGATCCAGAAAGGACAAGACCATGGCTTCAGCTATCTCCATTGTAGTTTATGTGAGACCCTGAGAGAGTCAAGACTTTCCCTTGTACCCCACACAGTAATGAAAATACCAGCACTCACACATGGCCGCTTTTTCACCCCATCTACTCATGTCTGTGCTATGCAGGAGTCAGGCTTCCCCAAATTTGCCAAAATAGGGGGCCTTTGAGATGGCTACACAGAGCATCATTTGTACTTACCGATTGGTACAATACTACCCGTCACTCCTCATCCACTTGATCTAAAAAATTCATGTGACCTTCTACCAGTATCCAATGGTCAATGTTTCTACTTGCAGAGAGTGACATGTCAAGCCTGACATGCCAAGGTGAGGAGACTTTTAAGCCTTGCAATGAAATATGCAAATTGTCTCTTCAGAGAGGAAGAGGACTAGAACCCTAGTGCCACCTGTTGGCACTAGGTGGCTACTACCAATAGATGACACTAGAGTTCTAGTCCTCTTCCTCTCTTAAAAGGAGCCAGTTAGCAGGATTGTGCACAGTAACCTACACACAGTGTCAGGTCGGCGCCGTTATACTGATTACAATGATACCTTGGCTGATGAAATCCATCTTGTGGTTCTTTTTTAATCTTTATTTTCAATTATGAGTTAATGATATGCTCGTGCTCCGGGGCGGCCTGTGTGGGGTCTTCATGTGGTGCTCTGATTAGGTATCAATAATGCACACTGCTGACAGGTCACTGATCCCTCATTAACTGCCCCCTAGTTTACATAATGAATACTTGTACATTCAGAATAAAAAAAACCAAAACCCTTATGCAGGCTGGTGCCGGCTGTGGCCCCTGAGCTGCAGCATAATCGCATGTTTACTGTGTAGTTACTACATGTGGTTGAGCTTTTTCTGAGGAGTATAACAAAAAAAACTATTTTAAAATGGCGCCTGCCGCGCCTGTGCAGTAGCAGCTATCGGTGTACATAGCGGTGATCCGATTGCTGCTACTGCACATGCGCCGGCGGCGCCATCTTGCTAGAGAAAAAAAATTGAAAGATTTCTGATTTCTCCTTTTTTTGGTAATTGATATAGAAAATGGAAAAAAAGAACATACTGTATAGGATAATGAAGATCATGCAGGATATATTTTTCAAGTCCAATCACACACTATATTTATACAACCCCTGGCAAAAATTATGGAATCACCAGCCTTGGAGGATGTTCGTTCAGTTGTTTAATTTTGTAGAAAAAAAGCAGATCACAGACATGGCACAAAACTAAAGTCATTTAAAATGGCAACTTTCTGACTTTAACCCCTTCCCGACCTTTGACGCTACGTAGGCGTCATGAAAGTCGGTGCCAATCCGACCTGTGACGCCTATGTGGCGTCATGGAATGATCGCGTCCCTGCAGATCAGGTGAAAGGGTTAACTCCAATTTCACCCTATCTGCAGGGACAGGGGGAGTGGTACTTCAGCCCAGGGGGGGTGGCTTCACCCCCCCCGTGGCTACGATCGCTCTGATTGGCTGTTGAAAGTGAAACAGCCAATCAGAGCGATTTGTAATATTTCACCTATAAAAATGGTGAAATATTACAATCCAGCCATGGCCGATGCTGCAATAGCATCTGCCATGGCTGGAGACCCCGATCTGCCCCCCCCACTGCCACCGATCGCCTCCCCAGTCGTCCTTTCTGCCCTGTCCTCCTGTCCGCTCCCCTCCGTCCTCCTGTCCGCTCCCCCCGTGCTCCGATCCCCCCGTGTTCCGATCCCACCCCCCATACTTACCGAGCTCCGATGTCCCTCCCGGTGTCCGTCCATCTTCTCCATGGGTGCCGCCATCTTGGAAAATGGCGGGCGCATGCGTAGGGCGCCCGCCGAATCTGCCAGCCGGCAGATTCGTTCCCTGTACATTTTGGTCGCTGTGATAGGTTCTATCACAGGGATCAAAATAAAAAAAATAGTAAATAACCCCCCCTTTATCACCCCCATAGGTAGGGACAATAATAAAATACAGAAAATATAATTATATTTATTTTTCCATTAGGGTTAGGGGTAGGGTTGCACTTTGGGTTAGGTTTGCACTTTGGGTTAGGGTTGCACTTTGGGTTAGGGTTGCACTTTGGGTTAGGGTTGCATTTAGGGTTGCACTTAGGGTTAAGGTTGCACTTAGGGATAGGGTTGCACTTAGGGTTGCACTTGGTGTTGCACTTAGGGTTAGGGTTGCACTTAGGGCTAGGGTTGCACTTAAGGCTAGGGTTGCACTTAGGGTTGCACTTAGGGTTAGGGTTGCACTTAGGTTTAGGGTTGCACTTAGGGTTAGGGTTGCACTTAGGGTTAGGGTTCCACTTAGGGCTAGGGTTGCACTTAGGGCTAGGGTTAAAATTAGGGTTAGGGTTAGAATTAGGGTTAGGGTTGCAATTAGGGTTAGGGTTACAATTAGGGTTAGAATTAGGGCTAGGGTTGGAATTAGGGTTAGAATTAGGCTATGTGCACACGGTGCGGATTTGGCTGCGGATCCGCAGCGGATTGGTCGCTGCGGATTTGTAGCAGTTTTCCATCACATTTACAGTACCACGTAAACCTATGGAAAACCAAATCCACTGTGCCCATGGTGCGGAAAATACAGCACGGAAACGCTGCGTTGTATTTTCCGCAGCATGTCAATTCTTTGTGCGGATTCCGCAGCGTTTTACACCTGCTCCATAATAGGAATCCGCAGGTGAAATCCACACAAAAAACACTGGAAATCCGCGGTAAATCCGCAGGTAAAGCGCAGTGCGTTTTACCTGAAGATTTTTCAAAAACGGTGCGGAAAAATCCACACACAAATCCGCAACGTGAGCACATAGCCTTAGGGTTAGGGTTGGAATTAGAGTTAGGGTTGGAATTAGGGTTAAGACTAGGGTTAGGGGTGTGTTGGGGTTAGGATTGTGGTTAGGGTTGGGATTAGGATTTGGGGTGTGTTGGGGTTAGTGTTGGAGTTAGAATTGAGGGGTTTCCACTGTTTAGGCACATCAGGGGGTCTCCAAACGCGACATGGCGCCACCATTGATTCCAGCCAATCTTGCGTTGAAAAAGTGAAATGGTGCTCTCTCCCTTCCGAGCCCCGGCATGTGCCCAAACAGTGGTTTACCCCCACATATGGGGTACCAGCGTACTCAGGAGAAACTGGACAACAACTTTTGGGGTCCAATTTCTCCTGTAACCCTTGGGAAAATAAAAAATTGCAGGCTAAAAAATTATTTTTGAGGAAAGAAAAATGATTTTTTATTTTCACGGCTCTGTATTATAAACTTCTGTGAAGCACTTAGGGGTTCAAAGTGCTCACCATACATCTAGATAAGTTCCTTTGGGGGTCTAGTTTCCAAAATGGGGTCACTTGTGGGGAGTTTCTACTGTTTAGGCACATCAGGGGCTCTGCAAACGCAACGTGACGCTCGCAGAGTATTCCATCAAAGTCTGCATTTCAAAACGTCACTACTTCCCTTCCGAACCCCGTGTGCCCAAACGGTGGTTTACCCCCACATATGGGGTATCAGCGTACTCAGGAGAAACTGGACAACAAATTTGGGGGTCAAATTTCTCCTGTTACCCTTGGGAAAATAAAAAATTGTGGGCTAAAAAATCATTTTTGAGAAAAGAAAAATTATTTTTTATGAGGTATCCGCGTACTCAGGAGAAATTGCCCAACAAATTTTAGGATCCATTTTTTCCTCTTGCCCATGTGAAAATGAAAAAATTGAGGCTAAAAGAATTTTTTTGTGAAAAAAAAGTACTTTTTCATTTTTACGGATCAATTTTGAAGCACCTGGGGGTTTAAAGTGCTCACTATGCATCTAGATAAGTTCCTTGGGGCATCTAGTTTCTAAAATGGGGTCACTTGTGGGGGAGCTCCAATGTTTAGGCACACGGGGGCTCTCCACTCCAAACGCGACATGGTATCCGCTAAAGATTGGAGCCAATTTTTCATTCAAAAAGTCAAATGGCGCTCCTTCCCTTCCGAGTTCTGCCGTGCGCCCAAACAGTGGTTTACCCCCACATATGAGGTATCAGCGTACTCAGAACAAATTGGACAACAACTTTCGTGGTCCAGTTTCTCCTTTTACCCTTGGGAAAATAAGAAAATTGTTGCTAAAAGATCATTTTTGTGACTAAAAAGTTAAATGTTAATTTTTTCCTTCCATGTTGCTTCTGCTGCTGTGAAACACCTGAAGGGTTAATAAACTTCTTGAATGTGGTTTTGAGCACCTTGAGGGGTGCAGTTTTTAGAATGGTGTCACTTTTGGGTATTTTCAGCCATATAGAACCCTCAAACTGACTTCAAATGTGAGGTGGTCCCTAAAAAAAATGGTTTTGTAAAAATGAGAAATCACTGGTCAAATTTTAACCCTTATAACTTCCTAGCAAAAAAAAAATTTGTTTCCAAAATTGTGCTGATGTAAAGTAGACATATGGGAAATGTTATTTATTAACTATTTTGTGTCACATAACTCTCTGGTTTAACAGAATAAAAATTAAAAATGTGAAAATTGCAAAATTTTCTAAATATTCTCCAAATTTCTGTTTTTTTTCACAAATAAACGCAGAAATTATCGACCTAAGTTTACCACTAACATGAAGCCCAATATGTCACGAAAAAATAATCTCAGAATCGCTAGGATCCGTTGAAGCGTTCCTGAGTTATTACCTCATAAAGGGACACTGGTCAGAATTGCAAAAAATGGCGAGGTCATTAAGGTCAAAATAGGCTGGGTCATGAAGGGGTTAAGAAACACTAAAAGAAATTAAGAACAAAAAATGTGGTAATCAGTACTGGTTACTTTTTTAACCAAGCATAGAGGAAAAAATTATGGAATCACTTAATTCTGAGGAAAAAATTATGGAATCACCCTGTAAATTTTCATACCCAAACATACTGGTAGACCAAGGAAGACATCAAAGCATGAAGACCGGAAACTTAAAGCAATTTGTCTCCAAAACAGGAAATGGCACAACAAAACAAGTGAGGAACGAATGGGTGGAAACTGGAGTCAACGTCAGTGACTGAACTGTAAGAAACCGCCTAAAGGAAATGGGATTTACTTATAGAAAAGCTGAACGAAAGTCATCATTAACACCTAAACAGATAAAAACAAGGTTACTATGGGCTAAGGAAAAGCAATCGTGGACTGTGGATGATTTGATGAAAGTCCTATTCAGTGATGAAGCACGAATCTGCATTGGGCAAGGTGATGATGCTGGAACTTTTGTTTGGTGCTGTTTCAATGAGATTTATAAAGATGACTGCCTGAAGAGAACATGCAAATTTCCACAGTCATTGATGATATGGGGCTGCATGTCAGGTAAAGGCACTGGGGAGATGGCTGTCATTACATCTTCAATAAATGCACAAGTTTATGTTGATATTTTGGACACTTTTCTTATCCCATCAATTGAAAGGATGTTTGGGGATGATGAAATCATTTTACAAGATAATAATGCATCCTGCCATAGAGCAAAAACTGTGAATACATTCCTTGAAAAAAGACATATAAGATCAATGTCATGGCCTGCAAATAGTCCGGATCTCAATCCAATTGAAAATCTTTGGTGGAAGTTGAAGAAAATGGTCCATGACAAGGCTCCAACCTGCAAAGCTGATCTGGCAACAGCAATCAGAGAAAGTTGGAACCAGATTGATGAAGAGTATTGTTTGACACTCATTAAGTCCGTGCTTCAGAGACTGCAAGCTGATATAAAAGCCAGAGGTGGTGCAACAAAATACTAGTGATGTGTTGGAGTGTTTTTTTTGTTTGTTTGTTTTTCATGATTCCATAATTTTTTTCCTCAGAATTGAGTGATTTCATAATTTTTCCCCTCTGCTTGCTTAAAAAAAAGTATCGATTACTGACTACCACATTTTTTGTTCTTGATTTCTTTTAGTGTTTCATAAAGCCAGAAAGTTGCCATTTGAAATGACTTTAGTTTTGTGCCATGTCTGTGATCTGCTTTTTTTCTACAAAATTAAACAAATGAATGAACATCCTCCAAAGCCGGTGATTCCATAATTTTTGCCAGGGGTTGTATATACATGGGAGAGAGGGTCATAGCTGAACTGATAAAAAAGAATACAAGGTAAAGGTTGAGAAATTCTCCTTTATTCCACATCTAGAAACCAAATGGCTCCCTTCGATAAATGCAAGAAAACGCAAGAATAAACCTTACAAATCAGGGTTATAGATTTTTTAGACTTCTTGAAATAGAGTATGACAAATGCTGATATGATATTATATAGGACATGCATTGGCATTTTCTTCTTGGTAACAAAAAAAAATATTTTTGGACTTTTTTTGTGCAAGTAAATATGTTTCCAATGCAATTACAATTTCTGCAGTCAGGTACAGCATACACAATTTACTATTCATAACATAGAAATATATTAATAGAATTTTAGACATATTTTACATCAAATACAACATCTCATTTAATAAAATACTTCAGTTCACTCCAAACAGTCAAAGGTTTCAACCACACCCCCGAGGATACAATATGATTTGTATATTCTAACAATGCACAGCTTAAACCACAGACACCGAGTATTGCATACAGCCACCGAAGACGCGTCCACACTGATATCATGTACACCACAGAGGTCATCAAATATTGCACTTCATGGCCCATGGACTCTCAGACGAGAGTTGTTGTTTTTTTGTCGTAATATAAAAATATATGTGTATATTTATAGCTCTCAAACATTTACTCATGCAACATTGAATACACGAAAGCTCAGAACTTTTTACTATACACAGCACACGAGGATCACGGAGCTACAGGTTCACATAACACAATATAGTCACGGTTTCATAAGCACAAAAATAAAGTTAGAAAACAGCTATTGACCTGTCCTTATATATTCACCTGAAAACGAAGAGGTAACAAGGGATTGTGGCTCTCCTCTGATCAATATGCTCATTAGGCTCATTAGACACAAATACAGTACCCCTGGATAAGCTTTTTATCCAAAGAGCCATACAAATGGACAAGTTCAAATCCAACCTAAAGTATCTGTCCTTCAACTAGAACTTGAGGGAAAGTTGAGATGTTCCTTAGATCCTTCAACAAACAGGCAAAAAACAAGGTAGTGATAATGGGAGTACTCCTATTCTTTGCATCCATAACCGCCACAGATTTTTTTTTAGTAAATAAAAAATACTATTTTTTTGAAAGACCAGTGAATGAAATCAATATTGGATTTGCCACCAGATTTGGAAGTGAGGAATTCGATAGAAGGACTGGTGCAAGTATTAGTGAGCTGTAGATATTTATTTGCTCCTACACTGTTGGTAAATTAGTGTTTCTGGAGGCAACAATGAGCTTCCACTCAAGAGAAGAGCGGTATCCACCAAAGCCTAAACATTTACACTTATATTTGACTCAGAATAATGTTGAATCTGGGCTTTGACTTTTAATGGCAGTAAATGGTTTATCCAGTTTTTCTTTTTAACTGATTTTTAGTTTTTATAGGGCTTTCAACTTTGGCAAAAGTTTTGTCTACTCTAAAAATCAGGTGTCCCAGACTTTTTGTCAGTTACTTGCCATTTTTCAAGTACAACAGATGATTGTATATCATATTTAAGGTCCTCATAGACATTAGATAAAAATTGGTCAAACTCTGCAATTTCGGTAGGAAAGCATGGGGTCGTCCCAAATTTCCAACAACAGTTGATTTGGGGGGAAAAATGGATCAGACGGTGGGAAATTCAATACCCAATCCTTTTTTCAGGTGAGTCAAGGCCCTGCCAGAACTATCTAGCAACAAACTTCTCCTCTTTGAAAACACATGAACAAGTGGCCTAGTTGATCGCTCATGTGTATGGAGGATTCAGCAGAGATAACGTCTTTTCAGTAGCCAGCTTTCTCATGTGTATGACCAACTTTAAAAAAAATTAAATAAGCCTATGAAAAATATATTCAACTTATATTGCTTTTACTCAGATATTAACAACCAGTCATATGGTTGTGACCTTCCCAAGCTACAGGCATTAAATATTGCTATTTAATTGACAAAATAGAAAATGAAAAGATATAGTGCCAAAGTTGTTGTTTTTTTGTTTTTTTTAAGTAACCAAATAAAAGTTGGTCAGGGTCTTCCAATTTCTTCTAATTTTATATTTCAATAGTTAAGTGCCTGTCTGGATTTAATGCAATATCTTGATCTGATCTCTTTCCAGATAAAAGTCTTCTTATTAGAATAGTGAGTCAATGTCTATAAATACCAACTGTCTGTATTGTTGTACTTGCTCCTCGGGATTAAAAGGACTTCAAGAAATCTGAGCCCTGTGAAACATAACTATACATAACAGAGATTGAGATTAAGGGTAGATCAAGAAGTGTGACTAAATTCTCAAAGAGGTATGCTACCCATCTCCATCAATTTTGTCTTCCTATAGTACCAATTAGAGATGAATGTATAGATCTGCAGAGGATCGACTTTGAGTCAAATTCCTTTAAATTCTCAGGACCCCACAAATGCAAACACTCTGCAATTTGATTCTCGAGCATTGCCCCCAAAATATATGCCCATGTTACACACTGCTGAAGACTCAGAAAGCAAGCTAATATTATCAGGCATGACTGCATGTGCTTCCTTATAGTGCTTTGCAGCTATCATATCACACGGTGTAGCACAGCTAATCAGGGCGGACTATTACACCTAATATAAAAAATGAGGGCAGCTCCATTTTAGGCTCGTAGGGATAGGAGTTTTGAGCTTACAGATCATTCTACATCGGAATAGAATAAGACCTAATCTAATTGTGATTTACTACTTCAGTGTTGAATCACATTAAAAATGGGAGTGTTAGTCTAAACCTGTAAATACTAATCCAAAGATTCAAGTGATTTAGGGAGATTCTGTAGCTGTATAGTCACTCAGGGTGACGGAATTGATTAATCTGTGATATGCTGCAGTAATGGCAACTAAATAACAGCATTGTGCTATTCTTCACACCCTGCAAACAAGGAGGGCAGTATTAAACCCCTCAGTGCTAATTTTGCTAATAAACCAAAATCCTGAAACCAAGGCTTGTGTGCCACAGGTGTGCATCCTGAATTATAAGACAGGCAGCCATTAAAAGAACAAGCCAAAAGAACAATATCCATAATTCAGAAATTTAAACGCACCTGTCTACCTCATAAAATGTGTGCATTGATTAAAAAATTATTTTTTTGCACACTTTCTGGTCATTATAGTCCAATATTAGACCTTTACAGCTACCTAAATACTGCTGGTTTACACTAGTTAGCAAGCATTTTCTCCTATCCAGATACATTGAGGTCAAATGGATATTAATAAGGCTGCGTTTGCATTACAGAGCTCAAAATGGATTCAATACTTTCCTCAGATAGGGTGTTACACTCTTAGTTTTTGGTCAATTGTTGGCTTTTTAGTATTGAGATTCACAATTTTTCAGTAAAATTCTGCAAAAAGCTGCAAACTCAAATTTCAAACGACCTGTCCAATTCCAGTCCCAGTCTCACTAAAATGGTATGCCAAAATAAAACGTAATGATTAATGTTACTCTGCTTTTGATTAGTAACAACCCTAAAGACACTAGACTAAAGTTGACTAAACCCACCGATATTAAGGAAATCGTCCAACAATCTAATGTGTATAGGGGCCTCCCGACTCTCCGATGAGAGATGATGTCAGGAAACAGAAAGATGGACATGTTGAAATTCCAAACACTGAACATTTTGTTTGGTTGATGCTGAATGAATGGCAGTGGCTCTTTCATAGAGAACAAAGGAACATTTGGCTGAGCTGGAAGAGATAGGTGGCAGCCAAATGATTGGCTGACAGTTATCTAATAGTAGCAGGAGAAGGGAGAGAGCAGCAAACTGATCGAATGAATAGACAGGAGGTGTGTTTCAGACCTCCTTAGACTCCCGGTAGGCACTGTAGCTAAGCTGTAGTCACAGATCATAATTATCTATTGGTATTACATATATTTTTGGAGCTCACAACTAAACATACTCCTAAAGAAAAAGAGTAAGTATTACCTGGTCATTATAAGATTTTCCTCTCTGAATTGAGATGTTAGATCTTTTACAATTAAATAATTATTGAGACTTTATATTTTGTTTCCTAAAATGCATGTTTTAGTTCAATATTGAATGTCCACGTTTTATACAGATAAGTCCAACCTTACCTTTCTGCAAAATTCGATAGAGAATTCCATTTCTTCCAATACAAATTAAATACATTGCAGCAACATGATGCTTACAGGCTGCAGTTTACATTATGACCCTCGGGTGGACACATATAAGCACGTATAGTATAAACAGCTCCTGACCGAGCATTGCAAAATGTAGTTGTTGTGCCATGAGCAGAGATAAGAAAGGATACGAGTATAGATATTTCATTATTGATGTATGATTTATAGCATGTATCCATGATAGCCGAGTTGAGTGAAAAGAGCAATAAATGCAAATAGTAAAGAAATAAACAATATACGGTACTTACAATAGGACATTTTAAACAAGACTGCACGACAGACTGACTAACGCCTTCAAAATTGTACAAGTTGTCCAACTGATCCACACATTTATATACAAGTGTACGTCATAATTGGAAATCTACTACTTTATACGGACACAATAAGTTCACTCATTACACTGAAAATATATAGATTATACCAGGATTCAATTATTTGCATTTAATATAAAAATCTAATAAAAACTGATTAAAAGTTCTATGTGTATAGTAAATGCTACATTATAGGATTGTAAGGAACATTTCAGTACATTGTAAGTAACACTATATCTTCTTTTCAAACACAATTCTATTTCATTTCTTGCAAAATCTTAAGGGATGTAGCTCCGGGGAGTGCAGTGGTAGGAGTCACACCCAGGCCATGGTGCCTAAGGGTGTACAGTGGTCCTTCGTTGTTTACCCTTGGGTATCTTTACTATAAAGGGCACATGAAAAGAGACCTTATAGAGGGGTTATCCAGGGCTATATTATTTTTTTTACTATGAGCCACCAAACTAAGAGGCAGGTAATTGCTAACTAGTTAGCAACTATCTTTCTGTTCTATACGGTGCCGTTTCAAAGAGGTCACTGACCGCTCCTGCCGGCGATTCAACTGCTTTATGTCAACAGATCAACTCTTCTTCTACTCTGCTCTGCTGACAGGGCGTGACTGTCAATGTCATGCTGATTGACAGCCAGCTTCCTGCTGGCTGTCAATCAGCATGGCATTGGCAGGCACATCCCATCCACAGAGCAGAGTAGAAGAGAAGTAGCTGTCGGCAGCTGTTCTGAATCACCGGCTGGAGCAGTCTGTGACTTCTTTGTGCCAGCAGAGATTTGAGCTGGGCCCACATTAAAAAATATAATCATGGATAAACCCTTTAAGAATTTTGCTTTGGGACCTAGGAGGTTTCAAGTTACACCTCTATGAATCGTGTTTATCACTACATGAATCTATCCTGCCAGGAACTCGAAAATCTGTTGCTTCTTCTATCGTCAGGTGCTGAATGACCAACAAATGAAAAAAAATGCCCTCTTTGGAGGTCTTTAAGCAGATTTTTAATGTCTTCCATATGCTGCAATGTTTTCCAACGAAGGGGTTCAGTATCAGCAATTTCGAGAGTTGTGATCTATTAGAATGGTAGGTAGACATAAAATGCATTATCAAATTTATATGTTGAAATAACTTATTGTCCATTAGATTTCAGAGTGTCGTAGTGTTTGAGCCCACAAACTTTACTATTCTATGAGTATTAGGTTTGACTACAGCTGGAGAGCCACAAGTTGAAGACCTATAGCTGTATACTGTAGAATGTATCCTTTATACATACTGTATATGTCAGATGACTGTCAGCACAGAAGATAGGAAAGATGTCTGCTAATTATTTTACCTTGCCGCCTTCTCTACATCTCTCATAGAAAACACAGAATAAGGCAAAAATTATACATTTTTGCCGAAACTCTGAAGTTTGGTGTCGTCTTCTCTAAAAGTCAGCTACTGTTAAGCAACGGTCTGAACATATCATGGTCACGGCATTGAAAAATAATAAATCTAACTCTGTGTAGAAGAAAGAGGCAGATCGGGGAATACAGTATTGTTTATTGACCTGCTATTCATTTCAATAAACAGTTTCCCGGTGACTACATTTTAACAGAGTTGGTTTACTTTTCATATTTTGTCCTGTTTATGCGTGAAAATTTTTTGATATAAATATAATATCCAGCTTTTGAACCAAAAAATAATTTGTAGACAGATTGTTCATGGCAGAATGGCAGCTCGATTGTCCTGTCTGAGTCAAGATAAGCTGCTGTTGCATTGACAATAGAAAAAAGGAAATCATGGCTGTCATTATTTGGCAGTGGTTTCATGTCAAGTTATGCCTTTTTTCTGGTCTTCCCGCAGTAATAATTGATATAATCGGCCCTGTATTTTTCCTCACGGGCTGAAAATAGTTGTCTAACGAGCGATATGAGACTCATCATACCCTTTAGTTTAATCATTGTGAAATTTATAAGGCAAAGAAAACCAATTGTTGTGAATCACCTTGTTTGTCATAGATATAAAAATAGAGTCCATCATTTTATATCACCTGCTTGGCCTATCACATCGAGGTAAGGCATTGATGGCGGTGTTAACCCTTGTCTTTCATTATATTACGTAAGTCGATACATTTTTTGTAATAACGGAATCACATTTTATTATAGGTGTCTATTTACTGCTATAACATGAGCTGTTATCATCATGAGATCTAGATTACACACTGTGGATATAGACACACTGATATATTTGTAGTTGAGTACAATATATTATAATTAACTAGTGCTAATATTTTCATACAAGCCACTAGGCAACAATATAAACTATCTAAGCAAACTTCTTCACTGTCTCTGGACACTTTGCCATTGCCATTTCTGTTATCATACACACAATATCTGTATTATTATTATTATTATTATTATATATATATTAATAGTAGTATAGTAATTAGTATAGGATATGTTGGCAATAACATTTTGTATGCAAAAAATAATACAAAGTCATATATATATATATATATATATATATATATATATATATATATATATATATATATATATATATATATATATATATATATACACACACACACTCACTGGCCACTTTATTAGGTACACCTGTCCAACTTCTTGTTAACACTTAATTTCTAATCAGCCAATCACATGGCGGCAACTCAGTGCATTTAGGCATGTAGACATGGTCAAGACAATCTCCTGCAGTTCAAACCGAGCATCAGTATGGGGAAGAAAGGTGATTTGAGTGCCTTTGAACGTGGCATGGTTGTTGGTGCCAGAAGGGCTGGTCTGAGTATTTCAGAAACTGCTGATCTACTGGGATTTTCACGCACAACCATCTCTAGGGTTTACAGAGAATGGTCCGAAAAAGAAAAAAAATCCAGTGAGTGGCAGTTCTGTGGGCGGAAATGCCTTGTTGATGCCAGAGGTCAGAGGAGAATGGGCAGACTGGTTCGAGCTGATAGAAAGGCAACAGTGACTCAAATCGCCACCCGTTACAACCAAGGTAGGCCTAAGAGCATCTCTGAACGCACAGTGCATCGAACTTTGAGGCAGATGGGCTACAGCAGCAGAAGACCACACCGGGTACCACTCCTTTCAGCTAAGAACAGGAAACTGAGGCTACAATTTGTACAAGCTCATCGAAATTGGACAGTAGAAGATTGGAAAAACGTTGCTTGGTCTGATGAGTCTCGATTTCTGCTGCGACATTCGGATGGTAGGGTCAGAATTTGGCGTAAACAACATGAAAGCATGGATCCATCCTGCCTTGTATGGAGCATCTTTGGGATGTGCAGCCGACAAATCTGCGGCAACTGTGTGATGCCATCATGTCAATATGGACCAAAATCTCTGAGGAATGCTTCCAGCACCTTGTTGAATCTATGCCACGAAGAATTGAGGCAGTTCTGAAGGCAAAAGGGGTCCAACCCGTTACTAGCATGGTGTACCTAATAAAGTGGCCGGTGAGTGTATATATATCTATATATATATATATATATATATATATATATATATATACCTACAGTATTCTTTAATGGACATCTGACAGTAGGATCAACAGTCTATATGGGCATGTAGGTCCTATGAAGTTGATTAAAATGATACCTTAATATCTGTGATCTGCTTTCTTATTCCAGAGAAATCCACTTTTTTTTATATGTAAATAATCTTTTAAGATATATGGGCCAGACACAGATCTCCTTGAGAATCTGGCTCCAGGGAGAGTTATCAGTGTGAGACATGTAGTGATTGACACTTTACTCACATAATCACACACAGCTCACTAATTCAGTACAGAAGAAGTGAACTTTGTCTCATTATTAAACATTTGCAGCAGCAGTTGTCCTCCCATAGTTCTGGCAGATCTACTGCAGAGCTATGCCTGATTATAACTGATACGGTACAGCAGAGTTAAACCGTGTCTTATTACAAACACAACAGGCACATTTGCAGTTGTCCTCTCACAGTGCTGTCAGCTCTGCTGTACTGCCTCTGCTCTCACATTGGCTGCAAATGAGATGGAAGTTGAAGCACTTTGAGAGGACACCTGCTGCTGCAAATGTTTTTTTTTCATGAGACAAAGTTCACTTCTGATGCAATATGTTAGATCAGATCTTGCTGCACAGCTGTGATTATGGCAGCAAAGTTTCAGTCATTACATGTCTCACACTGGTAAATCCACCTTTCATTTAAAATGAGCTCTGTAGGCAGATTCTCAGGGAGGTCTATGTCCAGCCCATAGATCTTCACAGCTAATTTACAAATAAGAAAGGTGTGGATTTCTCTTTAATATGACATCCTGTAATGCCCCAAAGTTGTAGTTTATGTGTCTTTAAGATGTATCACAGCTCGCAGCTCATAGAAGTGGTTTATATATGAATATAGTGATGTACTTGTTATGTTCTGCTATCAGGAGGTTGTAAAGAGTCAACAAAGCAGTCCTTCATTCCATATCTGGCCATAAGGTAACATGGTTAGAACACATGACTAGGTCCTGGGCTTGGTAGAGAAGGAGACATTTTGTGCACAAGTATAGTTGCCTAGGAAAGCTGAAGGAGCAGGTAAGGAAGCAGCCAAAGCTCCTGTATAAAAGAAACCACAGCCTCAGATAACTGTGTTACAAGGACTGTGCATCTAAGCAGAAGTTGGAGTTCAGGAATCACTGTACCATTTATATATCTGCATTACCATACTGGAAAGTAATTGTGATTTTGCCATTGGAATTGAATCTCTGTTAAATCATCATTTACCTGGATGTACTCGTGTATTCATGCAACAAGTAAAAGTTATCAACAACCCCTCTGGCCTCCCTGTTTTCTGGACTATTTGGAGTGCACCATATTACATCACACTACCAGAAAACAGAGGTTATATACTGTAAATGCACCCTGGCATCACAAACTTTACTTTATTTAATTTTTTTTGCCTCTCGCATACCGAAGTGCTAACATCCGAGCACCACACGGTGCGTGACCTATGGCATATCAGTGCATGCCTTAACCAGATTTCAGATATCAAGGTATCATTTTATTCAGCTTCCTATGATCTCCATTCCTGTATAGGCGGCTTAGGTGGGTTGAACCTATTGACAGATTCCCTTTAAACTTGAGTAATGATGATCTAATTTCCCGTAGTGCCATAGATACAGCCTTCACCCCCATATGTCACACCTAGTACAATAGAACTACATAAGATGCTATATCTTTTAAAGAACATAATGATACCTGGCACTGTTATACAAGTGTGACACATCCAAAAGATAAAGAACACAATTCTGCTCTGCGGGAAAAATTACACAGCACACAAGTATATATTCATTGTTATCTAACAGAACGGTCCAGCTTTAGAAATCAGCAGTGGAAAGTGAAGAAAAGCAGATGATCCAGCTCTCGATGCCGCAGTAAAATATTTGTATTTAAATTTCTCAAATCTGTAAAGATTCTGCTTACCTATTCTTTAAGAATTGCAATGTAAAGGTCAGGGGCTCATCAAGTGCTGGATCATCTACAAACTGAAAATTGGAGGAAATATAAGATTTGATTTTAATAAAGTTTTCTATTATAGATCTACTATTGTAGATATTCTTGTTTTCCCAATAAAATGATATTTCATAATGATTTCAGCCTCTCACTAACTGCAGATATATTTTTATTAAGTTTGCATAACAGAGTACTGAGAAAATTCTACTGTGGGCTCAAGCATGAGAGGTATCGACCGAAGAATTCAAGCAGGCCAAATATTGTATGTAGTTCATTATAGAAAGGTAGTAATACGGATGTAGAAAAGGTTGCCATGACTCATAACCCACATTGTGATAGCTTTTCACAAGAGGTTATATCATTTAAGATGATTAAGAAAGATTAACATTGCAGAAGCCGTTTATCTAAGTCAAGTTTGGTGTCAAATAAAAAAAATTTTTTGCAGTGATATCCCAGTGCTGTGTTATCTGAGTAATGGGAACTAGAGATGAGCGAGAGATTCGAAATTCAAATTCACAGCGAATACATTTGCACAATTCTCAATACTGGAAAACTCATAATTGCAGGGAGGGAGAGGACCCTGCTGACCATAAGACCTTACACTCTACAGCAGAAAGAGAGGACTCCACTGACCATCAGACCTTACACTCTACAGCAGAGAGAGAGGACTCCACTGACCATAAGAGCTTACACTCTACAGCAGAGAGAGAGGACTCCACTGACCATAAGAGCTTACACTCTACAGCAGAGAGAGAGAGGACTCCGCTAACCATAAGATCTTACAATCTACAGCAGAGAGAGGACTCCACTGACCATAAGACCTTAGACTCTACAGCAGAGAGAGAGGACTCCGCTGACCATAAGAGCTTACACTCTACAGCAGAGAGGACCTCGCTGACCATAAGACCTTACACTCTACAGCAGAGAGAGAGGACTTCACTGACCATAAGAGCTTACACTCTACAGGAGAATGGACCTCACTGATCATAAGAGCTTACACTCTACAGCAGAGAGAGAGGACCACTGACCATAAGAGCTTATACTCTACAGCAGAGAGGACCTCGCTGACCATAAGAGCTTACACTCTACAGCAGAGAGAGAGAGAGGACCCCGCTGACCATAAGAGCTTATACTCTATAGCAGAGAGGACCTTGCTGATCATAAGAGCTAATACTCTGCAGGAGAGAGAGGATGATTATAAGAGATTACACTTTACAGCAGAGAGGACCCTGCTGAACATAAGAGCTTACACTCTACAGGAGAGAGAGGACTCTGCTTAGCATAAAAGCTTACACTCTACAGGAGAGAGAGAGGACCTCGCTGACCATAAGAGCTAACACTCTGCAGGAGAGGACCCCACTGATTATAAGAGATTACACTTTACAGCAGAGAGGACCCTGCTGAACATAAGAGCTTACACTCTACAGGAGAGAGGAACCCACTAACCATAAGAAACTACACTTTACAGAAGAGAAAGTGTAGGCCCTGCAGAACATAAGAACTCACTCTCTATGGGAGAGAGAGAGTACTCTGTTGACCATAAGAGCTTACACTCTACAGGAGATAGAGACTTACCCAATAACTCTGGAGATGGAAAGTGACTCTGCCGAACAAAATATGCTCCACTGGGAACCGCTGATCTGTGATGGCCCAGATACTGATCACCACTGTACAGGGTATGATAACCCCTGAGATGTCATAGCTGCAGGGCATTATGGGGAAGCCTTGTGGCCAAGTAAAAGACATTATCCCACTCTCTGAAGCTTCAGCAGTGTTGTAAATTATACTGGGGACTTTTTTTGTGAACCGCAAATCAAATCTCAAAGTGTTTGAATTTGCTTGAAACCACAAATTTCAGGAAAGTATTTTTAACTCGATCCTCAGAGAATTGAGACACGCTCATCTCTAAAGGTATCCTTTGCAATATCTGTACATTTTGGATTTTCTAGATCCATCAATGCCATAGCCACTTGTCTGGAAAAGACATAGGGTTTGATTGGTTAAGACCACACATCACATGGAGGTAACTATGGCACCACACCAAGATTGAGAATTTTGGAACAAAAGCCTGCCACATGACTGTTGGTGTGAATCAGCATTAGAAAATGTGGCACATTTTAGATTTTTGTAGTAAGTCAGCTACTCTCTGAACATCTCTAGTCTTGTTGTCGAATGATCCTTCTGCTATGCTCGATCCTTCACACTCTAATTCCAGCACAGAGGGGCATTTGCACTCATTGAAGAGGCACAATGGTGATTGGAGATTTAGTTACAGGCAATGTCTCCATGGGAAACTAAGAAGTAATTTGCGCACTGGGATTCCAAATAGTTCAAGGTAGGATTTCATGAAAGGGTAGCTATAAAGGTTTCCGCATCTACAGCCCGATAGTAGGTGGCTGCATTGCAAAAAATAGAAACCTTCCAACAAAAATTAATGACGATACACTTGACTTACATTTCTAATGAATTACATAAAAATAATCCAAATAATAAATCTCATACCAGCAAATGCTTAAAGTTAAATCATCAATGGTATTGAGGAGACCAGGACATTGGGTAACATTCAGGAGAGAAATGCCATTCGTTCTGGATATAACAGTCTTAGAAAAGCGCAGATGTCACGAATATATAAACGTAATAACAAGAGTGAGGAAAAAGTAAATTATCAGAGCATACAAAGCTAAGTAGCTTGCAAACAGCGGGAACATTTATTAGAAGGTCTCAGCCTCCAGGCCACCATTCATCAGCTGGCCATACAAAACAAGCCATATTTCTTTCCTTTGAAACAGATACATAGACAGTAGAAATGCTAAGAGTACGGACCGCTTTTTTCTTAAATACTTGTTGGCAATAGAACACGAAGACGCCTAGATGGTGACATTAACATCCACAGTTGGGCTGCTGTGGTGGGGGCTTGTCTGTCAGTCTTGTGCTCTGCTTTGAAGCCGTCACAGCTGGGTCCGTCTCTACGTTCTCCGACATTTTATCACAGATGATATCCACAAGGCGCTCGAATGTCTGCTTCACATTGATGTTATCTTTAGCGCTTGTTTCAAAAAATTCAAAACCTGAAAGAGAAGGAGAACAATTCATGACAATTTCACAGAGAGGGAGATGGAAGGGAAGGCTCTGCTGCAAAATATAAGTGATACATAAAAGGAGAGGATCATTGGTCTATAAATCACTGGATGGTATTAGTCAATGGATTATTATACTCTGCAACGTGGACAGAGATCTAGTAGGAAATATGGCTGTAAAGTCAATCTGAGGCTATCGTCTCAAAAATGCAACCCCGGACAAATTTGGCACTAGTCACTCCATCTATAAGGTCTCAGAAGAACCCCAGTATTCACCATTTAATAGCTACACCTTGATCTAGACTCTCAATGTAGGCCCCCTGTGGTGCATCTACAGAGTAGCTACTGGACGGAGAAGAGAGGCTGATGAAAGGATAGTAGAACTAAGCTAAGTCAGTAACAAGAGTGAGAGAACCCTAGATATAACAGTAACAGTAGCTAAAACCATAGTCAAAGAAAGATCTTGGGTCAGATACTGGGTAGACGAGAACAAAATCAGACAGGTTTTGGTCAAAATCAAATGAGAACACAAAGGCAGACAAAGTCAGGGTCTCAAGCCGGGTCAGAATCTATAGAGAAAAAAAAAACAGAATGTAGCATCAAAGTTCAAGGTGTAAACCAAGCAGAATATGTACAGTGGCATCTCCTACTGTGCACTGGGAGTTTAAGTAAGGTGTGGCACTGGGACATTGGCTACAGCAGGAAGCTGATTACCTCTGCTGTGCTGATGGTCACCACACAAAGTCATTCTGCCTGGCTGGGCAGCACCATAGGGCCCGGCCACACCAGTATGTCTGGCTGGCCAGTGTCATGCACTGCCCAGAGATACTAGTCATGACTTCTCCACCGTCCCCAGCAGACTGGATCTGTTGCCAGGAGCTGCCATGGTCAGATATTGTAGTGACAGGTCCAGGCAGAGATGTGACAATGATATAACACACTACATGAAGTTAAAGATTTGATCTGACTCCCAGGTCCACCATCTACTATCAAATGAAAGGGGCTAGTTGGCTCGCTAAAGTTCTACAGATCGCTTAATGGCTTCCCATTATGTTCCTATGGGCTCCTTCTCACTTGCGAGAAATACGTGCGAGTCTCGCATGTTAAAACCAAGCTCTGGCGCCGGCACTTGGGAGCGGAGCGTGCAGCTCCATGTATTGCTGTGTGGCTGCACGCTCAGCTCTGGAGTGCCGGCGCCAGAGCTTGGTTTTAACCTGCGAGACTCGGACGTATTTGCTTCATTCACTGTTTATAGGAGGGGGAATTACACCTGCTTACTAGAGCTCCATTTTGCACAGAAAACTTTTGGTTCCCCCATCCTAGAGATCAATGGGGTCTCTGCAGTCAGACCCCACTGACCATATATTTATTATCTGTCATGTAGATAGGTAATAAAGGTTGTATATTGGCCTACCCCTTTAAGGCTAAAGAGAGCATAATTTTTTCAGTCCTCTTCTATTAACCATAAAAGTAAGCCCAAATAGAAAACTAAGGACCTTATAAAAAATATCTAACAGCGATAACAAAAGCTTTGCCTTGATTAATTGTTAAAAGGCTATTCCCATATTCACAAATGGATATTGTCAGATAGTACATGTAAAAACAAGCATTTTTGCAAATTACAACTTATTAACATTTGCAGCCTTTCTTGAGTTATTAACACTTTTTCTATTTACAGATAATTGCCTAGGAGACGGACCTCCGCTGTTATATAGCTTGTAAGTAGTGATGAGCGAGTGTACTCGTTGCTCGGGTTTTCCTGAGCACGCTCGGGTGGTCTCCAAGTATTTGTGAGTGCTCGGAGATTTATTTTTTGTTGACATAGCTGCATGATTTACGGCTGCTAGCCAGCCTGAGTACATGTGGGGGTTGCCTGATTGCTAGGGAAGCCCCACATGTAATCAAGCTGTCTGGCCGTCGCAAATCATGCAGCTGCAGCAACAAAAACTAAAACTCCGAGCAGTCACAAACACTCGGAGACCACCCGAGCGTGCTTGGGAAGACCTGAGCAACAAGTACACTCGCTCATCACTACTTGTAAGCAATGTGCTGAAACTCTTCGGGATTAGGAGATGGAGATAACAATGTGCTTTTGCTTATGTTTTCTCTCTCTCTCTCTCTCTCTCTCTCTCTCTCTCTCTCTCTCTCTCTCTCTCTCTCTCTCTCTCTCTCTCTCTCTCTCTCTCTCCTCCGTGCAAGGCATATGTTATTTTTTGACTCCAGAAATTACTACGTCCGAAAACATAACATAGCACTATGATGCCGCAGGAGCCGGAACCTATGTCATCACGCTGCCCACAATTAATTGGCTCAAAAAAATGGCGGGGAAGGCGTCATTCGAAACGCGACTTTGGCGCCAAGTTCGCGTTCCACGTGGCCGACCCACACTGGGATCGGATCGGGTTTCATGAGACGCCGACTTTGCCAAAAGTCGGCGACTTATGAAAATGAACGACCCGTTTCGCTCAACCCTACTTACAAGCACTATCAGCAGTGGTCTGTCTCCAAGGCAACAAGCTTTAAAGAAAATAAAAAATTGTTAATATCTCAAGAACGGCTGAAAATTTTAACAAACATTAAATGACAAAATTGTTTGCATTATAAGCTCCATCCGACCCATTTATGATGATGTGAATAATTCTTTAAGGGGAGAAAAGATCGTTTTGGTAAATGAGGCCCAATGTATTTTGTTACAGCTTTCTTACAGACTGAAGCTTGTTTTCTTCCAGAAAATTTCTTACTGACTTCACTCATATATTTATTTATTTTTTAATAGCCTTCGGCTCGATCTCAAACCATGGGGATTTGATGGATGAACGATCTGTAGGAAGATTGATCTTGTGCATGTCTAGATAGGTCCACCATGGTCTTTTCCATCATTATCGTGAAAGTATCAAGCCATCGGGTTGCTGACAACCTACTCTTCACCTTGTTCCTCCTATTCTTCAGACCATGATGTCCGTCTCCAGTGATTGCTCTCTTTGTATGATGTGTCCAAAGTAGGCAAGTTGTAGCTTAGTGATGCTTGTTTCGAATGACATATCTGGCTTGACTTGTTCCAAGATTTGTTTGATCTTCTTGCCATCCCTGGTATTGATAACATCCTTTTCAGCACCACATTTTTAAGGAGTTGATTCTTCTTCTGTCTTGTTTCTTTATCGTCCAGATTTGCATCCATAAGTTAAAATGGAAAAGACCAAACTATGTACAAGCCATGTCTTTGTCACCAGTGAAATGTTCCTTGATTTGAAGACCTTTTCCAGTGACACCATTATTGATTTGTCCATAGCCATTCTGCTGTTGACTTCCAGGGTCATAGCTGTGTCTTGAGTGATCACTGATCTCAGTAGGGTGAAGTCCTTTACACCTTCCAGTTTGTCATGCTCATCTCATATGTTTTCCCGTCGTACCTGGCAGTAGTCCATATCTTCATCTTCTTTATATTGAGTAGCGGTCCCATATTCGAGCATTCCATGTTTGATGTTCGAGCTCATTCTCCTATGCTTTTTCAGATTATGTGTTTTTTGTTGATGAGCACTGATAACCATTTGTTTTATTGAAGCCTCAGGTTTTCTCATAACATACAGCATAACCCTTTGCAACCTAATCCCTCTCTTGTATGCCTTTAGGCAAGCTACTAAAGGTCATTCGAGATATTTCAACAATGACCTTTCCATTGTCGTTCTCCCATACACAGAACCAGCATTTGCTAAAGCTACAATTGTGTCGCCAGTCTCTCCTTGCTCTGGAAGCTTGTAATTCTTACACAGGTCTCTCTTAGTGCGCCCAACTCCCCCAATAGTCAATATAGCAGAAAGCTTTTGCAGACTGTACCCCCAGATCGGCCCAGCAAGGAAGGAATGTGTTTACAAGTTTCTATACTCATGACCTGTCATAAATTTGATTTCTCGACCTTTTCGTTCTTGATAAATCATTGTAGGACTATATTGTTCATAATCATAATACCGAGGTTGGAAATCTGATGTGTATGTAAGCCTGTGCCACTCACCCAGTTGTTCTGCTAGGTGTTTCCCTCTCTCTGCCGAGATCACGCGTTCATCTTCCATGTCACATTTATTACCGACTAATATCACTTGAGCGTTGTCCCAAGAGTAAGTCTTGATTTGCGTTGACCTGAAATATAGATATTGTGTTAATCATTTTGTTTAGTTCCTGTACCGGTTTTTCCAGGACATAAAAAGTGAATACATTGCAATGAGGCCGTCATCAGATTTGACAGTACAACCTGTATTACAATATTAAACAGATCCTATAGACCTGATAAGGCTAGTGTACTTACTTTCAAAATCCATGTAAAATAGCAACACATTCTCCAATTTAAGGGGGTTATCCAGCAGATTTTGCCTGTTCTGCCCTGCCATGATCTGTTCTGCATCCGGACCTCCTCTGCCGGTGATTTTTCCTGATTCTGCCAATGTGATGTCACCAGAGCAGCTCTTTCTCTTGATCTGCTCTGTTGACATGGTGTATCATTGCCGGAGTCATGTTGATTCACTGCCGGCTCCCCACTGCCCAACTGCAGGAAGCCAGACATTAATCAGCATGACGACGTCAGTGATAAACCATCAACAGAGCAGATCAGGAGAGAAGGAGCTGTTCTGTTGACCTAATGTAAAAGGAAGCAGGAGAATTGCCGCATGATCCATGAGAGACCATCGCAGGGCAGAACAAGCATTAGTAAGCAATTACTTGCCAGTAAGTTTTTAGCCCCATAAGGAAGAAAAACAATCGGAGTTCCGTATAACCCTTTTAAAAATAAGCATTTTACGAGTTCACCTAGAACTGCATTCATAAAATGCTGATTTTAATAGTAGGCAGGGAAACTTTAACAATGGATTATCAAGTGACATGGATCTTAGAAGTATGAACCACAGCCCTTTCAGGTCCAAGGCATCTACATTTTGTATAGTGAATTCTGGTGACAAATCTGCTCTAAAGGGAATCTGTCAGTGGGTTTTTGCCACCTAATCTGAGAGTAACATGATGCAGAGACACAAACCCGGATTCCAGTGATGTGTCACTTACTGAGCCGCTTGCTGTAGTTTTGATAAAATCACAGTTTTTTCAGTAGATTATCACTGGAGGACCATTAAACCTGATGCCATGTAGTCTGTACAAACTCCACCAGATAGTGCACCTTTCTGCCTATGCACAGTGTACAGAGAAAGCTGCCAATCAGTGGTGTGGGCGGGGTTATACATTGCTTAGTATTCAGAGATCTGCTAGATCTATAGCAGAGAAAACTATGATTTTATCAAAATTGCAGCAAAGTAAGTGACACATCACTGGGATCAGGGTCTCTGTCCCAAATCATCCTGCTCTCAAATGGAGTAGTAAAAACTTGGCAAAATATTCTCTTTAATGCCAGAGATCTAGACAAGGGATTACTGTACAAGAATAGTCTGTACATCCCTTAATCTCAAACCACAGATTTTGCTGAGAGCAGCATGCTCTGATTTTCTATTAAAATTGGGATATTGGAAAGTAGATTCCGTTCTCTATGAATGATTTTACCAAACTGAAAATCACTCGTATGGATATATTGCATTACTACATTGCTCCACATGCATTTTTTATTATTTCCAAGAGCTTGTACAGTTAGAAATTAAGAAATTACAGCAAATATATCACCACTATAAGTTAAGTCAGTTTCAAACGTTCGTTAGTTATTTCCTTTTTGTGCATTCGAAAAGCCGAACAATTTTCATCCGTGTTTTAGATCAGATTTTCATAAGAGTTTGGTCAGTGCACCCAGTTTATTCATCAAAGTTTAATCAGTTTTTGTCATGTTAAAAAAAACTATTAGAAGTTTTTCAAACTTCACCTATGAAACAGTCCGTGAAAAATTAGACGGCACAAGGATCGCATCAGAGTGTTTTTCACTGACACACAGACGTGCATGGATGAGTATAATCAGTGACTAAGATAACAATCGTCCATTTTAGTTTTTGTAAACTCTTCGTGCCCCAAAAAATAGTGTGAACAACCCCCAAAGACTAAACAAGTTATCACCAATCCACAGGATCGGTGATAACTTATCGATCGGTGAAATCCGACCATTGGAAACCGCACTGATCGGGAGGATGGGGAACTTTTAGCCCTGATAGGGCACTTTTATCTCCATTTTAAAATGGAGCGGCAGATCAGATGTCTGATCACAGATCCATTCATCATCTTTGAGGCTTCCAGAAAAAGCCAAGTGCAGCAATCGCCAGCCACTTAGGAAATGAATTGATCAGTGGTGGAGTCATACATGAACTCCATACTAATGGGGATAAAAGTTCCACATCGGCCAATTCCCAGCAGTTGGACCCCCACCAATCAATAAGGTATCAATAATCCAGTGGATAGATGATTACATGTTTTGACCGGAGAACCCCTGTAAGTGAATTTTTGCCACTGTATTTGTTATGCCAGTGCTGGATGCAACGCACAGAGAACACAAGGCAGGAACGGTCGGTGAACAATATAATTCTGCTAAAATACAATAGTAATTTACAGTAATTCTAAACAATTGGTGATAAATAATAAGGCAAATCAACAATGAACCAAATAACAATACGAGTGAAGCAGCAACGAAAGTTCTTCACTATATAACACTAATGTTCTCTATACAAAAGTGGTACGCCCATTCACGGGAGTTACCAAGAAGCTTCTTCCTTTAACTGTGACCCTAGCAGGGGTCACCGGGTTTTCCCGCTAGGCCACAAGTCTTTCTGACAAAGTCTATTAAAGCACGTTGAGACTCCCACGCACCAACCGGCCCATTCTCAACATGCTGTCCTGACTCCGGCTGACCCCAGTACTATATGTTATAGCTGGAAGTGAAGGCCCCACTCACTTGTGCTGCTTATCAGGAGTTGCAAGCGTGCCTCTCTAGTTGTCGTCTCCTCGTGGATCTTCAATGCTTGACCATTGGCGAATATCTCCTGGGCCTGGAGTGGAAAGGACTGGGCATCGGCTCTTGACGGGCGACGTCTGGTCTCTTGGTCTTGACATGCGCAGTCAGAACTCTGGGTCTTCCAGGGCGTAGTCTGAACCTTGTCAGGCGGCTTGACCGGAACTTTGGCAGCATAGTCTTCCCGCTGAGGCTTGTCACGCTGACCTCGGTGCCATCCCTGGTCAGCATCTGCTCCTCTCTCTCTTTAGGCCAAATCTGCTTGTGGCTTTTTTATTCAGGAGCTCTGTCATGTAAGTCACCTGACCAGCACACGAAACTGCTCCTCCTGCAATTCTACTGGTACAAGCTGGTTCCACCTGATCTCACCCAGCTAACAGATGGCAGTCTTTCCTCATTAACCCCTTCAAGACACAGCCCATTTTTGTTTTTGCGTTTTCGTTTTTCGCTCCCCTCCTTCCCAGAGCCATAACTTTTTCATTTTTCCATCAATATGGCCATGTGAGGGCTTATTTTTTGCGGGACGAGTTGTACTTTTGAACGACACCATTTATTTTACCATATCTTGTACTGGAAAACGGGAGAAAAAATCCAAGTATGGTGAAATTGCAAAAAAAGTGCAATCCCACACTTGTTTTTTGTTTGGCTTTTTTGTTAGGTTCACTAAATGCTAAAACTGACCTGCCATTATGATTCTCCAGGTCATTACGAGTTCATAGACACCAAACATGTCTAGGTTATTTTTTATCTAAGTGGTGAAAAAAAATTCCAAACTTTGCTAAAAAAATTAAAAAAATTGGGCCATTTTCCGATACCCGTAGCGTTTCCATTTTTCGGGATCTCAGGTCAGGTGAGGGTTTATTTTTTGTGCGCTGAGCTGATGTTTTTAATGATACCACTTCTGTGCAGATACGTTCTTTTGATCGCCCGTTATTGCATTTTAATGCAATGTCGTGGCGACCAAAAAACCGTAATTCTGGCGTTTTGAATATTTTTCTTGCTACGCCGTTTAACGATCAGGTTAATCCTCTTTTATAATTGATAGATCGGGTGATTCTGAACGCGGCGATACCAAATATGTGTAGGTTTGATTTTTTTTATTATTTTATTTTGAATGGGGCGAAAGGGGGGTGATATAAACTTTTATTTTTTTTTTTTTTTTCATATTTATTAAAACATTTTTTTTTTAACTTTTGCCATGCTTCAATAGCCTCCATGGGAGGCTAGAAGCTGGCATAGCCTGATCGACTCTGCTACATAGGAGCGATCATCAGATCGGCGCATGTCGTGAAGGGGTTTTAATGTTACATCCCACAAGGGCTCTTGCCCTATGATTCCTCTTACAGTATAACAGTCACACATAGGGAGGATTAAACTTGCAAGTACCGTATATAAAGTGAACCTGTCACCAGAAAAACACTATTAACCTGCAGATATGGGGTTAATCTGCAGGTTAATAGTGTTATTATGCTGGCCGGTGCCTGTGTAAAGAGGAAGATTGGACCTGTGTAATGCCTGGTCCGGAACCGTAGAGGCTGCGTCCCGTGTTGGGGACAGAATGGGGAACCGGACAGTACCCTTGATCTGGTGAGAGGGGGCGTGGCGAGACAGGTTGGAGAACAGAAAGTTTGGGAAAGGACAGGGGATTCCCATTGTCAGAGAGAGGAAGTAGGGGTGTACCACGCTCCGCAGCGAGAGAAAAAGTGCAGAGCCGTGCCCCGGCAGAGGTTATGTGAGGGCCCCCGAGAGTCAGTGAGCGCAGGATTTCCTTAGAATTTCACAGGTGATGGAATTATTGCCTATGAGGGTGATGCAATTATCACCTGGGCAATACTAAGGAAATCCTGAAAACATGACCTGTTGGTGGTTCTTGAGGACTGGAGTTGGGGAACACTGGATTAGGGGCTCAACAGGCAAAACCGGTGACCGCCCGTTGCCGCCAGAAGCTTGATCGTGAGTTGACAGGTTACGCCGGTATTACAACTCTCATCAGACTGCATATGATTAAAGAACAGAGAAGTCACGATAAGTGAGGTTTAATAAGAAGCCTGTTGTGTTATAACGTAACTGGACTGTTAATTACCCGTTACTTCCCTACGAGGAGTTCATTATGGTTATAGATTTAACTGCACTGTTGTTAATCATTGTTCTGCATTCCCTTCGTTACTGCATCCTAGCACCTGCTTACACCTGCACATTGCTGAACGCTCCGGGGGGAAAATTAACTTTATTCCTCTCAGTAGCATTCGGGTTTTATCCATGGGGGCGGCCGAGATTCAGTCACTGCTCTGAGTATACAGAGTGGCGGCTGTAACTGCTCCCCCGGCCCTGACTGAATACAGAGCCAGTGTCATTCAGGGCCGGAGGCGTGGTTTTGGGCTGGCACTGAGAATACGGAACGGCGGCTGTAACCGCACGCCCGGCATTAGTCAGTCAGTGTCGGGAGCGAAGTTACAGAGACTGCTCTGTATTCTCAGAGCGGCATGTGAACCAGCTCAGGCGCAGCCCTCATGACTGAATCGGAACCACTGACATGGAAAATAAAGTTCAATTTCTCCCTGCAGCTATCGGTTAAGTGCAGGCGCTGACCAGCATAATAACGCTATTTACCTGCAGATTACAGTCAGCAGTAGTGTGGTCAGTTAGGCCCACTAATACACACTCTCAGGAGCAATAGAGTATTTGCAATGAGAGTTCCCATTAACTAAAACATAACTTTTATTGTGATCACTAAAAAAACCTGGATAAACAAGGCGATAACCAACGTTTTTTGTTTTTTTTTACACGGCACTGGTTAACTTTAACACAAGCACTTTATCACTGATTATGTCTTTTGTTGGTTATCACCTTGTATATCCAGGTTTTTTTAGTGATCATAATAAAAGAATGCGTATGTAGTTTATTTATGAAGATTTAAGAATAATGCAATGAATACACAGGATTTTCCGGGTAAAATAGTGACCAATCAGCGAAGCGTGGTTCAAAGCCAGCACCAATTCGCGGCCGGACTGCACCTGTCGCTGATTGGTCGCGGCCGGGCGCGACCAATCACCGAAGCGGTGTTTAAATCCTGCACCAATATTGCTGATTGGTCGCGGCTGGGCGCGACCAATCGGCGAAGCGTGGTTCAAATTCCGCACCAATTTGCGGCCGGACTGCGCCTATGGCTGATTGGTCACGGGCAGCTGGCGCGACCAATCAGCGACGCGGGATTTCTGTTATAGACAAAAAGACAGAATTAGACAATTATATAGTAGACTAGATGGTGGCCCGATTCTACCGCATCGGGTATTCTAGAATATGCCTACACGTTATGCCGCGGTGTAACGCAGTCCGTTTAACGGACTGTTAAACCGCTATGGGGGCACTGACTGGAGGGGAGTAGAGGGGGGCACTGACTGGAGGGGAGTAGGGAGGCAGCACTGACTGGAGGGGAGTAGGCAAGGGCCAATTCGCGGCCGGACTGTGGCCGTTGCGGATTGGTTGCGGCCGGCCGGCCACGACCAATCAGCGACTCGGGATTTCCTTGACAGACAAACAAACAGACGGAAGTGACCCTTAGACGATTATATAGATAGATGTCCCTCATCCTTTCCCCTTCATTTAATAATATCCCCTGTCCGGTTTCCTTTATGTAATGATGTCCTCCAGCCTTGGCACTTATGTCCTCTATCCTGAGTTCCTATGTTTCTCCATCTTGGGTCCCTATGTTCCCCAATCTTGGGCCTCTATGTTCCCTTATCTTCGGCCCCTTTTTTTCTTGTCCTGTGTCATGTTCCTCTGTCCTTGGTCCCGATGTTCCTCCATCCTGGGCCCCTATGTCCTTTGTCCTGGGATCTTATGTCTTCCTTAGTGCCGCATTCCCATAGGAAAATATAAAAAAAGATTCTTCTTACCTCCCCACGCTCTCGCGGTGACTGACAGCCAGGGGCTGGCTGGCAATTTTCAGCCTGGGGGGCAATCACAAGGCAGTGGCCCTCGAGTTGCGGTGGCCCTCCTTTTCCCTGCTTATATCTGGCCACTACATTAAAGTAGCAGAGATAACAGGCTTTAAAAACAGGCTGGTACACAGATATGGGAACTGAACGGAGCTTGCTGCATAGATATGGGAGCAGAATCGAGCTTACTCCAGAGATATGAGAACAGAACGGAGCTTACTACAGATATGTGAGCAGAAAAGAGCTTACTACTGAGATATGGGAGCAGAACAGAGCTTATTATAGAGATATGGGAGCAGAACCGAACTTACTAGATTCAGAGATATGGGAGCCGAACTGAGCTTACTGCAAAGATATGGGAGCAGAACCGAGCTTACTACAGAGATATGGGAGCAGAACCGAGCTAACAGCAAGGAAATGGGAGCCGAACCAAGCTTACTGCAGAGATATGGGAACAGAACGGGGCTTACTACAGAGATATGGCAGCAGAAACGAGCTTACTACAGAGATAAGGGAGCAAAACCAAGCTTACTACAGAGATAGGGGAACAGAACCGAGCTTACTACAGAGATATGGGAGCAGAAACGAGCTTACTGCAAAGATATGGGAGCAGAACCAAGCTTACTACAGAGATGTGGGAGCAGAACCGAGCTTAGTGCAGAGAAATGGGAGCAGAACCAAGCTTATTGCAGAGATATGGGAACAGAATCGACCTTACTACAGAGATATGGGAGCAGAACCAAACTTACTACAGAGATATGGGAGCAGAACCTAGCATACTACAGAGATAAGGGAGCAGAACCGAGCTTACTAGAGAACTAAGGGAGCAGAACCGAGCTTACTACAGAGATATGGGAGAAGAACCGAGCTTACTGCAGAGATATGGGAGCAGAACCGAGCTTACTACAGAGATAAGGGAGCAGAACCGAGCTTAATAAGTCTACTACATGGAACCAAGTCTGGTACATAGAAACTGGAGCAGAACTGAGATTACGACATACATACAGTACTATAATCTAGATTACTACATTGATAGAGTACCAGAACCAAGCTTACTGCTTAGATATGGTGCCATAACGGAGCTTACTTACAAACATACACACAACAATACAGCTACACAGTGCCTAGTACTATCACCACTACACAGAGAATACATAATATTATAATATCACCATTACCTTTACATGAAACTACATTCTATACAAAGACCAATGATGCCACCATACACTCCCTGACAGAAGTTATGTCGCTTATCCATGTTATGTAAATAAAAGCTTATAACCTGATGTTAAATTCATCCATTGGTTGTATAAGTTATTCTTTTGAAAGCTGGAACCCTCCAAAATGTGATTTAGGTTAAGAAAATAAATTGTTATCAAAGCAGAAATATTGATCAGTTAATAGACACAGAATGGTCAGATTTTGGCAAGACAAAATTTTTGTTGCCCACAGACAAATAATTAACTTAAAATACAAATATATGTTGCATAACATTGGTGAATGAAGTTTTGGTGCTCATCTAGATTCTTTGGTTTTGTCTTCCAAGCTTCCTCTTTCATCCTTCCCCAAACATGCTCAATGATGTTCATGTCTGGTGACTGGGCTGGCCAGTCCTTGAGCACCTTGATCTTTTTTGCCTGGAGGAACTTTGTTGTAGAGATGGATGTATGAGATGG
This sequence comes from Ranitomeya variabilis, assembly GCF_051348905.1. NCBI lineage: Eukaryota > Metazoa > Chordata > Amphibia > Anura > Dendrobatidae > Ranitomeya > Ranitomeya variabilis. The sequence continues at coordinate 84,795,575 of NC_135232.1, forward strand.
AGCACCATCCTGCTGCAGAATTTGACCTCTTTTATGATTTGGAATATAAGCGGTAGCTAATACTTCTTGATATTTTAGGCTATTGATATTGCCTTCTACCTTGCAAATGTTTTGCACACCCCCATACTGAAGGTAACCCCAGACCATGATCTTTCAACCACCAAATGTAACTGTCTTCTGGGTGTATTTTGGATCCATACGGGCTCCAGTAAGTCTCCTGCAGTGTTTGTGGCAGCTGTGGTGTAATTCTACTGAAGAGAAATCCATCTTCTGCCACTTTTCCAGTGTCCATCTATTTAGCAGGCTGTGGGAGTTTGTAAATGCCACACGGTTTTTTATTTGCCTTTTGTTTAGTGCTGGCTTCTGATTCGACCATGGAGGCCATTTTAAGACAGAATCCTACAAACTGTTCTAGTTGACACAGGTAAAGGTTTAGGTGTGCACTCAGCCTTAATATGGCGAGGTGCTAGTGTAACGGACCAATGGCCCAGAATAACAGTAAAAGTTAAGTTCACTGCACTCTCTCTAGGTTTCTTATGCAAAGTCTGGTATAAATTTATTATACATAAACTGGGAGCGTAACAGAATATTACAGCATCTGTGATTTTTTACATACAACGTTTCGGCTCAACCAGAGCCTTTGTCACGTAATCGCTTGTTCCAGCTAAGATAGTGATATACAGAGAAGGCGGAAAGTCCCAGCGGTGCAATATAAGCTCTATTGTAATCTAAATGTCCGCCTATGGAGGATCCTGTCCAGTAGTGTGGACCTGCAGTGTCTGTTATGACAAGCGGCGCTCCCGCGCCTTGCTAACGATCGGCGTGTCACGTGCGGTGAATATAACTTTTACTAGTTGACACAGGGACTTGAGGTGACCAGACCTGTTGGAGCTCTGCTGCTGTGGAAGAGGGGCTTGCTTTGGATTTTCTAACCAACAAACATTCCTCCTGAGCAGTTGTCTTGCGGGGTCTGCCGGACCTGGGCTAGTCAAACACATCTCCAGTCTCTTCAAATCTTTTTTTTAATTCTTTGTACTTGACGCTGAGACACATTAAAGGTGCCCGCCACCTCTGCAGTGGATCTGGTCTTCAGCCTCTTGATAATTCAGGCTTTGGTCGCAGGGTGGATTTTTGGCATGTTGTCAAGAGCTCAAGTTGCAGTTCAAGTGAAGGTCTGGGGTGCTGGGTTTCTTTTTATACACACACACTAAATAACCGATCATTTACTGAGCACAGGTGAGGATGTAAACTAGGATTGGGTGCATTATATGACCAGGCGACAAAACTTTTGTCTTGCTAAAATCTGACCATTCTGTGTCCATTAACTGATCAATATTTCTGCATTGATGTCAATTTATTTTCTTAACCTAAACCACATTTTGGAAGGTTTCAGCTTTCAAAAGAATAATTTATACAACCAATGGATGAATTTAACATCAGGTTATAAGCTTTTATTTACATAACATGGATAAGCGACATTACTTCTGTCAGGGAGTGTACAACTTTTACTACTAGTATACTACAATACCGATCATTAATTTTAAAAAAGCACAACACTAAGTGCCATTGTATACAGGAACTCTGTATTTACGGTCAGTGTAAAGATACTACAGTGATCACTGGTGACATTATACACAGGAGATCTGTATAAGGTGTCAGTGTACAGGTAATACAGTGATCACCACTGCCAGTGACATTATACACAGGAGCTTTGTATATAGTATACAGTGTATAGTGTCAGTGTACAGGTAATACACTGACTCACTAGTGATGTCTCTAGCTGAAGTCCTTCATCTTTGCTTTTCATTTTCATCCAGCACAGACTGCCATCACTTCTTCCAGCCAGGACTCGTCTCTGCATAAAATAACACAGTTACCTAGAGCATGGCTTCCAGACCACATTCCCCACTTTTTCCCTTTCTTCTACACCATGTTCCAAATTGTTATGCAAATTATATTTTTCTCGGATTTTCCTAAATGGTCAGTGCAAATGACAGTCAGTCTAATAAAAGTCATCACCCGTTAGAGTAGACATCGAGTTTTATTGGATAAATCTCCCAATGATAACAGTATAATCTCCAAAATGAATAAAAACTCAAAATGCACTGTTCCAAATTATTAGGCACAGTAGAATTTCTAAACATTTGATCTGTTTTAAAGAACTGAAAATGCTCATTTGTGGAATTTGCAGCATTAGGAGGTCACATTCACTGAACAAAAAAGATATTTAACTCCAAAACATCCTAACAGGCCAAGTCACATGTTACCATAGGAACCCTTCTTTGTTATCACCTTCACAATGCTCGCCTCCATTGAACTTGTGAGTATTTGGAGAGTTTCTGCTTGTATTTCTTTGCATGAAGTCAGAATAGCCTCCCAGAGCTGCTGTTTTGATGTGAACTGCCTCCCACCCTCATAGATCTTTTGCTTGATGATACTGCAAAGGTTCTCTATAGGGTTGATGTCAGGGGAAGATGGTGGCCACACCATGAGTTTATCTCCTTTCATGCCCATAGCAGCCAATGACTTAGAGGTATTCTTTGCAGCACGAAATGGTGCATTGTCATGCATGAAGATGATTTTGCTCCTGAAGGCACGTTTCTGCTTTTTATACTATGGAAGAAAGTTGTCAGTCAGAAATTCTATATACTTTGCAGAGGTCATTTTCACACCTTCAGGTACCTTAAAGGGCCCTTCCAGCTGTTTCCCCATGATTCCAGCCCAAAATATTACTCCTCCATCTCCTTGCTGACGTTGCAGCCTTGTTGGGACATGGTGGCCATCCACTACTCCATCCATCTGGACCACCCAGGGTTGCTCGACACTCATCAGTAAACAAGACTGTTTGGAAATCAGTCTTCATGTGTGTCTGGGCCCACTGCAACCGTTTCTGCTTGTGAACACTGTTTAGGGGTGGCCGAATAGTAGGTTTATGCACCACAGCAAGCCTTTGAAGGATCCTACACCTTGAGGTTCGAGGGACTCCAGAGGCACCAGCAGCTTCAAATAATTGTTTGCTGCTTTGTAATGGTATTTTGGCAGCTGCTCTCTTTATCCAATTAATTTGTCTGGCAGAAAACCTTCCTCATTATGCCTTTATCTGCATGAACTCTGTCTGTGCTCTGTTTCAGTCACAAATGTCTTCACAGTATGATGATCACTCTTATGTTTTCATGAAATATCTAATGTTTTCATACTTTGACCAAGGCATTGCACTATTTAATGCTTTTCAGCAACAGAGAGATCCTTTTTATTTCCCATATTGCTTGAAACCTGTGGTCTGCTTTATAATGTGGAACATCATTTTTAAGTAGTTTTTCTTTAATTAGAATCACCTGGAAAACTAATGATCACATGTGTTTAAGATTGATTTCAGTGATCCACTGAGCCCTGAGACACAATACCATCCACGAGTTTATTTGAAAAACAAAACAATTAAATCTTTATGACACTTATATCCAATTTGCATAATAATTTGGAACATGGTGTACACTAGACATCTGAATACAGAGGTGCACCCACAAACAATATATAATTGGTTATTATGCAACCTCATAGATTGTAAGCTTGCGAGCAGGGCCCTCATTCCTTTTGGTATCTGTTGATCTATGTGTTTATTGTTATGCTTAATGTCCATTGTCTGTACAAGTCCCCTCTAAAATGTAAAGTGTTGGCACTATAGAAATAAAATTATCATAATTATTATTATTAACCGACCATTCCAAATATAAATTATAATCCACCACTGTGCACCCACTAACTTTAAATAGCCACTTTCCTTATTTAATATATAAATTAATTAGCACCTGTACTCTTTCCCCCAATTCATTACCAGTCACTTCATCCTCAACGCCCCCCACTATGTACCTACCACTCTAACCCTAACCCCGATTCATTATAGTTACATGCCCCTCCCGCCCCAATTCATTGTCATGTCTTTCTCTCTCACCCTCTATTCATTATCAACTGCTCTACCCCACATTCAATACATCATTTACTCCCCCACCCTTAAAATTCATTATTTGTTCTTCCCCTAGATCATCATTTGCTCTCCCCACCCCCTCTTCAATTGATCATTTGCTCTCCCCACCCCCACCTTCAATTAAATTGCTGTCCCCTGTCCCTCACACTGAATTTATCATTTTGCAGTCCCCCCACTTTAATGTGAGGTCCCCTTCATTCATTGCAGTCCCCTATCACCCTCTCACTTCATCTGCAGTGCCCCTTCATCATTTGCAGCCCCCTATCCCCCTTCCATTTCATCATGAGCAGTCCCACATCAGACACAATTCATCATGTGCAGTCCTGTAGTCCCCTTCTCCCACTTCATCATGTGCAGCCTCCTTACACCCCCCACTAAATAACTTGCAGTTACCCACCATTACATTTATTTTATAAAGAAAACAAAAAAGTTTGTCATACTTACCTCACCAGTCGCTCCCCTGCAGTGCCTCTCTGCTTCTAGCATCCGGGTCATGTCGGCGTGTGCGTGAGGACGCCATCGCGCATGCCCAACAGCTAACCTGGAAGTATAGAGAACATGAAGGGAGCAGTAGCTGCGCAGCCGTCAAGGTGACAGCCAAGCATAGCTCCTGGCCCCAGCGCAGACGTGTGCGCTAACTGTGATGCAGCTGTGTCTGCTGCCAGCCGCGTCACAGTACAGCAGACATGGCTGCGCACAATTTGCTGTGTGGCTGTAGCCACCACCAGGCAGCCGGCCCTGAACAGCTGCTGGGGGAGCGGCCCGGGGGGGCATTTGCCTCTTTGCCACCTGGGCCAGTCAGCCCCTGCTGACAGCCTTTTGCTGGTTCAGATCCAGCGCGGTTGTTAAAATGATGATGATGCACGCATGTCACAAGCAGCATAGGATGTAACTGCCATGTGCTGACCGCGCCAGGAGCGGATGTCAATTCCTGGCCTCTGATAGGCCGGCGGCCATTTTTAACTGTTGCGGTGCAAGAAGCCGGTGGTTTCTGCACCACAATAAATTTCAACTGAATGAACATCCGATGATGCACATTAAGTTTAAGCCAGCGTAGTTACTGGCTGGCCCCTCTACCTCCTATTCTGTGGACCACCGATGGGCCAGTCCAACCCTGCTCATATATGATTATGTATTTGGTAACAGGCAATCCTCACATGTGTTGCAGCTGTCAAACAGCCAAGAATCATGCAGCCGCAAGGCCTTGAACATATCATCCATGCTTGTCCAAGATTCTAGGTTAGCATGCGAGCATGCTCAGATAACATCTTATCCCAGCACGCATGCTCATCACTATCAGCTATGCAATTCAGATTTAACAAATGCCATTCTGCCTGGGTGTTACCAGTAATTCAGAAGGACTCAGTCCAATAAAGTTCAAAGGGGAAGAGAAAGTGTTTTGACTCCTATTGCTTGGTGCCCTGCTTATCTGGGCTCAGGCATTTCCACTGTCATATTAATTATATTGGAATATTGAACTGTACATAAAATAATAAATGTTTTGGACAAATATATGTCTCTCTCTTCCCATTGTTACTAATTCTGCATTAATGTGTTTGCAACTCCTCTAAAAAAAAAAAACCCACTTGAGCTTCATAATGGCTCCTGCAGTTTTTGGCTTGGTTTAGTAATATAGAATAAGAACGCTGGGAACGTGACAACGTGATTATTAATGAGCCAGAAGCAAGGTAAAATCTGCCCAGCAGGTTATTGTAGAAGGACACGAAGACTCCGAGTAGATGTTATATAGGAATAATAATTGCCTAGCACAGCGTGAAACGAATACATCCGGCAAATGACAATTATTTCTCCACTGGGACATCTGTAATTAAATGGTCGGCTTAATGTTAACACTACCGTACTAATGGACAATAAAAGTGGAAAAGAACGGGTCAGGACGTAGTGCGAGAGTCACCTCAGAATATTTTAGTGCTGCCTGAGGGTTGAGCTGATTGCAGAGGCCATACGGGGCTTTACTGGCAATTTTACAGCTACTAAGATCAAGTAATGTTTTACAAGCTTTAACAAGCATAAATCTTCTTTATGCTCTGTTGTATTACTTCCATAGATAACGAGGAGGGCTAAATCAATCTTTAACTGATCTTGTCAATTCTATCTGAGTGCAGCATGATATATGGGCACAGACCCTAACTCCAGCGATGAGTCATTTATTGGGCTTTTTTCTTTTTGCTATTTCAATAAAAAGAGTGTTTTATCAGCAGGAGATTATCACCAGAGGACTAGGTGTCTGGTGCCTCCTAGTCCAACCCAGCTCCCAGCACTGATTGTCAGCTTTCTGTCACTATACAGTGTACACAGAAAGCTGCCAATCAGTGGTGTGGGAGGGGCTATACAGGGCAGAGCATTCTGAACTCTGCTAGATCTACAGCAGAAAAAACTGTGATCCTATCACAACTGCTGCACCCAGTAAACTAAGTGATACATCACTGGAATCAGAGTCTCTGTTTATACATCATGCTGCTGTCAGATTGCAAAGCAAAAACATGCTGATAGGTTTCCTATAAAGGGATTGTCTTGGGTTTATATATTGGTAATCTATCCTGAGCTTAGCTTCTATTCACTTCTATAGCATCAGAGCTACGATAACCAAGAACAGCCACGCACATTGTATGGAGCCAGCCATGCTCCTCTGGACCTGCACACTGTGTTCATTGGGCAAAGAGCTGATCGGTGAAATAGGTCATCATTATATAGGACTTGGATAATAATCCTAGAGGACTTATGTAGCCCATTTAGGATTGTAAAAATGTCAGATCTGCTCTGACGAAGTATGATCCCTGGCTGCATACACCGTCTCTAAACCAGTTGTCCACTATGATATTCACGACATATCAGTAGAATTTTGGTTGGGGTCCGATACTCTATTCATTTGACAGGGAGCTGCAGTGGTCACTAAATTGTCGATGGAGCTCCACAACTACTTACATTAGGCCACCGCTGGCACTGAGAACAGCGGATCGGTGGAGCTGCCGGGTGTCAGACTCCCACTGTGGAATATTGATGATTTATCCTATCATTGATACCTGTGCAGATGAATGGGAGCTGGAATACTGGTAAAGGGTGAAGACATGATACCAAGAATAAACGATGTATATACTTTGTATATAGGGGGCTATGTGGGGTCTCCTACTGCATATAGGGAGGTTATATGGGGGCTCATGCTGCACATTGGGGACTATGTGAGGGTTCACACTGTATATTGGGGTCTATGTGGTCGCTCATGCTGTATATAAGGGGACTGTGTGGGGACTCATACTGTATGTAGGGAGGTGGGTGCTCATACTGTATATAGGGGATGTCCGCATACTTAATTCTGCACAATATTGAGACAATAAATTTTACTATAAAATAATTCTAATTAATATCAAGCAAAATTAATTTCAGCCTAATGGTTCCATAAATCACGGTCTCTAATGTGGACCCTTGGGAAAATTAATTGCCCACCCCTGCTCTATAGGAATACCCATTGGGTGCTCTGCATATACACTATCTGATGGGAAATTAGGGCAGTATGAGATTGTCACGCAAGCCTCGTCTATCTACCTTTTTGGTGTTTCGTATGTCTATTGACTAGCAACATGAATGATAAAAGATGAAAGGCACATAAAGTTATCACCAGTCATGAACATTTCTTCGCGGGATCCCTAGAGGATATATATTAGTGGTAGTTTCATGTGAATTTCAGACTTTGAGTGGGCGCAGTCACTTATGACTCCCTACTGAGCAGCGGCGCCCAATTATTTCTCTCTGCATTAGTGACCCCCTATCATAAGTTCAACCAAATAGTCTCCATCCATTAAACACTAATGGGTACTAGGGCATTTCAACGAAAAGCCAACTGTTCGGCAGACACAGATCCACAAGACAGTCGCTCTTGAAGGCTCGCTAATTACAAAAATGAAATCATACAAACGACCTATCAGGCTACAGAGGGAAAGTATCTGCCTGGAATAGTGTTTAAAGTGACAGCTCCTTACATAAACCTCCTCGCTAGAGATGATGGATTATTTGCAAAAAGCCGTTATGCAAATAGTTCATTACTGCAAAAGGAAATCTCACAGGAGGCAGACGTGTATTTAAGAGGCGGCGGATGGAAACACTTATCCTTTATCTTTCTATTGTACAATACCAAAGACTTGTCAAAATATAAGAAATATTCTTCTCCTGAAAAACCACAGCGATATCTCTCCTTAAAATGACTTCGCAGGATTCATTTATCAGGACGGCTTTGTCATCTTGTGATTTATTCTCCTAGTTTTTGTTCCTGTCATTGACTAATTGGATTTTTGTAGTTTTACCATTTTCAGTTATTTCTTGAATAGATAAAAATATTACAGGTATATTATGGTGACAGTAAGAGTACCCCTAAACACAGTGCCTGCTCCAAAACCCCCAGAACACTGACAGCTAGAGGACCCCATGATAATAAAAAAGTGTACTGTCTTAGCCAATGAAATATAATTTCCCATATGTGCCCCAGAGGCAGAGTACAGAGGATGTTTTCATCTGGAGTGACGCCACCTGTTGTGAATTCTGTTCTCGAACTCCCTCCTGTGGTTATGAATGGTACTTCGGCGAGTTCTGTCCATAGACTCCCTCTGGTGGCTGTGAGTGGAGCTGCTGGTTCTGAGGTTCCTCCTCCAGCTGACCTCGTTTAGGCCTTGGCTGGCTGCTCTATTTAACTCCACTCAGATCATTACTTGATGCCAGCTGTCAATGTCCTAGTACTGGTTCAGTTCTCTTGGATCTTTCAGATGACCTGTCTACTTCAGCAAAAGCTAAGTCCCTGCTAGCTAATTTGTTACCACAGTGTTTTTGTCCAGCTTGCTATTATGATTTTGTCTTGTTAGCTGGAAGCTCTGGGATGCAGAGTGGCACCACTGCGCCGTGAGTCGGTGCGGTGCTCTCTTTTGCACACTCTGCGTGGTTTTTTTGTTAGTTTTTTATGCTGACCGCAAAGATACCTTTTCTATCTTCAGTCTGTTTAGTTCAGTCCGGCCTCCTTTGCTGAAACCTATTTCATTCCTGTGTTTGTGACTTCCATCTTAACTCACAGTCAATATATGTGGGGGGCTGCCTATTTCTTTGGGGAATTTCTCTGAGGCAAGGTAGGCTGTATTTTCTATCTTTAGGGGTAGTTAGTAGTGTTGAGCGATACCGTCCGATACTTGAAAGTATCGGTATCGGAAAGTATCGGCCGATACCGGCAAAATATCGGATCCAATCCGATACCGATACCCGATACCAATACAAGTCAATGGGACTCATGTATCGGACGGTATTCCTGATGGTTCCCAGGGTCTGAAGGAGAGGAAACTCTCCTTCAGGCCCTGGGAACCATATAAATGTGTAAAAGAAAGAATTAAAATAAAAAATATCGCTATACTCACCCTCCGACGCAGCCGGGACTTCAGCGAGGGAACCGGCAGCGTTGTTTGTTTAAAATTCGCGCTATTACTTGGTTACGTGAATTCCCGGCTTGTGATTGGTCAGGTCGGCCATGTTGCCGGGACGCGGACCAATCACAGCAAGCCGTGACGAAATTACGTCACGGCTTGCTGTGATTGGTCCGCGTCCCGGCAATATGGCCGCCCTGACCAATCACAAGCCGTGACGTCACGGGAGGCTGGACACGCGCTCATTTTAAAATGGGCGCGTGTCCAGCCTCCCGTGACGTCACGGCTTGTGATTGGTTGCGCCGCGGTCAACCAATCACAAGCCGGGAGGCTGGACGCGCTCATTTTAAAATGGGCGCGTGTCCAGCCTCCCGTGACGTCACGGCTTGTGATTGGTTGCGCCGCGGTCAACCAATCACAAGCCGGGAGGCTGGACGCGCTCATTTTAAAATGGGCGCGTGTCCAGCCTCCCGTGACGTCACGGCTTGTGATTGGTCAGGGCGGCCATATTGCCGGGACGCGGACCAATCACAGCAAGCCGTGACGTAATTTCGTCACGGCTTGCTGTGATTGGTCCGCGTCCCGGCAACGTGGCCGACCTGACCAATCACAAGCCGGGAATTCACGTAACCAAGTAATAGCGCGAATTTTAAACAAACAACGCTGCCGGTTCCCTCGCTGAAGTCCCGGCTGCGTCGGAGAGATGAGTATAGCGATATTTTTTATTTTAATTCTCTCTTTTACACATTTTAACATTAATGTTGTTGCGATACCCGATACCCGATACCACAAGAGTATCGGAATCCCGGTATCGGAATTCCGATACTTGCAGCATCGGAATGCTCAACACTAGTAGTTAGCTCTTAGGCTGTGAAGAGGCGTCTAGGCAGAGTCAGGAACGCTCCACGGCTATTTCTAGTTGTTGTGATAGGATTAGGGGTTGCGGTCAGCAGAGCTCCCACTTCCCAGAGCTCATCCTGTATTACTAGTTTGCTCATCTGGTCATTTCTAGTGCTCCTAACCACCAGTTCAATCATAACAGTACAGCTGGCCCGGTAAAGTGTTAAATGCATCTCAATAGAGGGATAAGAGAAGTTCTGAGACCATTTTTTTTTCTGCAGTGTGTTTTGTTTCTCTTTTCCCCTAAATCTCTGGGTGGTTCAGGACACAGGTGAAGATATGGACATTCAAAGTCTGTCCTCTTGTCTGGATCAACTCACTGCAAGGGTACAAGGCATTCAAGATTATGTAGTTCAGAACCCGATGTTAGAACCCAGTATTCCAATTCCTGATTTGTTTTCTGGGGATAGATCTAAGTTCCTGAATTTCAAAAATAATTGTAGACTGTTTTTTGCTTTGAAACCCCGCTCCTCTGGTGACCCCATTCAGCAAGTAAAAATCATTATTTCTTTGCTGCGTGGCGACCCTCAAGACTGGGCATTTTCCCTTGCGCCAGGAGATCCTGCATTGCGTAATGTAGATGCGTTTTTTCTGGCGCTTGGATTGCTTTATGATGAACCAGATTCAGTGGATCAGGCAGAGAAAAGTTTGCTGGCTTTGTGTCAGGGTCAGGATGAAGCGGAGGTATATTGTCAGAAGTTTAGAAAGTGGTCTGTGCTTACTCAGTGGAATGAATGTGCCCTGGCGGCAATTTTCAGAAAGGGTCTTTCTGAAGCCCTTAAGGATGTTATAGTGGGATTCCCCACGCCTGCTGGTCTGAATGAGTCTATGTCCTTGGCCATTCAGATCGATCGACGCTTACGTGAGCGCAAAAATGTGTACCATGTGGCGGTGTTTTCTGAGCAGAGGCCTGAGCCTATGCAATGTGACAGGACCTTGACCAGAGCTGAACGGCAAGAGTACAGACGTCAGAATGGGCTGTGTTTTTACTGTGGTGACTCCACTCATGCTATCTCTGATTGTCCTAAGCGCACTAAACGGTTCGCTAGGTCTGCCACCATTGGTACGGTACAGCCAAAATTTCTTTTGTCCGTTACTCTGATTTGCTCTTTGTCGTCCTATTCTGTTATGGCATTTGTGGATTCAGGCGCTGCCCTGAATTTGATGGACTTAGAGTTTGCCAGGTGCTGTGGTTTTTTCTTGGAGCCCTTACAGTATCCTATTCCATTGAGAGGAATTGATGCTACACCTTTGGCCAAGAATAAGCCTCAGTACTGGACTCAATTGACCATGTGCATGGCTCCTGCACATCAGGAGGATATTCGCTTTTTGGTGTGGCATAATCTGCATGATGTGGTCGTTTTGGGTTTGCCATGGCTACAGGTCCATAATCCAGTATTGGATTGGAAATCAATGTCTGTATCCAGTTGGGGTTGTCAAGGGGTACATGGGGATGTCCCATTGTTGTCTATTTCGTCTTCCCATCCTTCTGAAGTACCTGAGTTCTTGTCATTTACCGGGATGTATTTGATGAGCCCAAATCCAGTGCAATACCTCCTCATAGGGATTGCGATTGTGCTATTAATTTGATTCCTGGTAGTAAGTTTCCGAAGGGCCGACTGTTCAATTTATCTGTGCCAGAACACACTGCAATGCGGAGTTATATAAAGGAGTCCTTGGAGAAAGGGCATATTCGCCCGTCGTCGTCGCCGTTGGGAGCAGGGTTCTTTTTTGTGGCCAAGAAGGATGGTTCTCTGAGACCTTGTATAGATTACCGCCTTCTCAATAAAATCACCGTCAAATTTCAGTACCCTTTGCCGCTACTGTCTGATTTGTTTGCTAGGATTAAGGGGGCTAGCTGGTTCACCAAGATAGATCTTCGAGGGGCGTATAATCTTGTGCGTATTAAACGGGGCGACGAATGGAAAACAGCATTTAATACGCCCGAGGGCCATTTTGAGTACTTGGTGATGCCATTCAGGCTTTCTAATGCTCCATCTGTGTTTCAGTCCTTTATGCATGACATCTTCCGAAAGTACCTGGATAGATTCATGATTGTATATTTGGATGATATTTTGGTCTTTTCGGACGATTGGGAGTCTCATGTGAAGCAGGTCAGAATGGTGTTCCAGGTCCTTCGTGCTAATTCCTTGTTTGTGAAGGGGTCTAAATATCTCTTTGGAGTTCAGAAGGTTTCATTTTTGGGCTTCATTTTTCCCCTTCTACTATCGAGATGGACCCTGCTAAAAGTTCAGGCCATTTATGATTGGACTCAGCCTACTTCTGTGAAGAGCCTACAGAAATTCCTGGGCTTTGCTAATTTTTACCGTCGCTTTATCGCTAATTTTTCCAGTGTTGTTAAACCATTGACTGATTTGACCAAGAAAGGTGCTGATGTGGTCAATTGGTCCTCTGCGGCCGTGGAGGCTTTTCAGGAGTTGAAGCGTTGTTTTTCTTCTGCCCCTGTGTTGTGTCAGCCAGATGTTTCGCTCCCGTTTCAGGTCGAGGTGGATGCTTCTGAGATTGGAGCAGGGGCTGTTTTGTCTCAAAGAGGTTCTGATGGCTCTGTGATGAAACCATGTGCTTTCTTTTCTAGAAAGTTTTCGCCTGCTGAGCGCAATTATGATGTGGGCAATCGAGAGTTGTTGGCTATGAAGTGGGTGTTTGAGTGGTGGCGACATTGGCTTGAAGGAGCCAAGCATCACGTGGTGGTCTTGACGGATCACAAGAATCTGACTTATCTCGAGTCTGCCAAGCGGTTGAATCCTAGACAGGCTCGATGGTCGCTGTTTTTCTCCCGCTTCAATTTTGTGGTTTCGTACCTTCCGGGTTCTAAGAATGTGAAGGCCGATGCCCTTTCAAGGAGTTTTGTGCCTGATTCTCCGGGAGTTCCTGAGCCGGCTGGTATTCTCAAGGAGGGGGTAGTTTTGTCTGCCATCTCCCCTGATTTGCGGCGGGTGCTGCAGGAGTTTCAGGCTGATAGACATGACCGTTGCCCAGCGGAGAAGCTGTTTGTCCCTGATAGATGGACTAGTAGAGTTATCTCTGAGGTTCATTGTTCGGTGTTGGCTGGTCATCCTGGAATCTTTGGTACCAGAGATTTGGTGGCTAGATCCTTTTGGTGGCCTTCCTTGTCACGAGATGTGCGTTCTTAAGTGCAGTCCTGTGGGACTTGTGCTCGGGCTAAGCCCTGCTGTTCTCGTGCCAGTGGGTTGCTTTTGCCCTTGCCGGTCCCGAAAAGGCCCTGGACGCATATTTCCATGGATTTTATTTCAGATCTCCCTGTCTCTCAGAGGATGTCAGTTATCTGGGTGGTTTGTGATCGCTTCTCTAAGATGGTCCATTTGGTACCTTTGCCTAAATTGCCTTCCTCCTCTGATTTGGTTCCATTGTTTTTCCAGCATGTGGTTCGTTTGCATGGCATTCCGGAGAACATCGTGTCGGACAGAGGTTCCCAGTTTGTTTAAAGATTTTGGCGGTCCTTTTGTGCTAAGATGGGCATTGATTTGTCTTTTTCTTCAGCTTTCCATCCTCAGACAAATGGCCAAACCGAACGAACCAATCAGACTTTGGAAACATATCTGAGATGCTTTGTTTCTGCTGATCAGGATGATTGGGTGTCCTTCTTGCCTTTGGCTGAGTTCGCCCTTAATAATCGGGCCAGCTTGGCCACTTTGGTTTCGCCCTTTTTCTGTAATTCTGGTTTCCACCCTCGTTTTTCTTCAGGGCAGGTTGAGCCTTCGGACTGTCCTGGTGTGGATTCTGTGGTGGACAGGTTGCAGCGAATTTGGACTCATGTAGTGGACAATTTGACATTGTCCCAGGAGAAGGCTCAACGTTTCGCTAACCGCCGTCGCTGTGTTGCGTCGCTGTGTTGGTCCCCGACTTCGTGTTGGGGATTTGGTTTGGTTGTCGTCTCGTTATGTTCCTATGATGGTTTCGTCTCCTAAGTTTAAGCCTCGTTTCATTGGTCCTTATAAGATTTCTGAAATTCTTAATCCTGTGTCATTTCGTTTGGACCTTCCAGCTTCTTTCGCCATCCATAATGTGTTCCATAGGTCGTTGTTGCGGAGATATGTGGCTCCTATGGTTCCCTCCGTTGATCCTCCTGCCCCGGTGTTGGTTGAGGGGGAGTTGGAGTATGTGGTGGAGAAGATTTTGGATTCTCGTGTTTCGAGACGGAAACTTCAGTACCTAGTCAAGTGGAAAGGTTATGGTCAGGAGGATAATTCCTGGGTGGTTGCCTCTGATGTTCATGCTGCCGATCTTGTTCGTGCCTTTCATTTGGCTCGTCCGGATCAGCCTGGAGGCTCTGGTGAGGGTTCGGTGACCCCTCCTCAAGGGGGGGGTACTGTTGTGAATTCTGTTCTCGAACTCCCTCCTGTGGTTATGAATGGTACTTCGGCGAGTTCTGTCCATGGACTCCCTCTGGTGGCTGTGAGTGGAGCTGCTGGTTCTGAGGTTCCTCCTCCAGCTGACCTCGTTTAGGCCTTGGCTGGCTGCTCTATTTAACTCCACTCAGATCATTACTTGATGCCAGCTGTCAATGTCCTAGTATTGGTTCAGTTCTCTTGGATCTTTCAGATGACCTGTCTACTTCAGCAAAAGCTAAGTCCCTGCTAGCTAATTTGTTACCATGGTGTTTTTGTCCAGCTTGCTATTATGATTTTGTCTTGTTAGCTGGAAGCTCTGGGATGCAGAGTGGCACCACTGCGCCGTGAGTCGGTGCGGTGCTCTCTTTTGCACAATCTGCATGGTTTTTTTGTTAAGTTTTTTATGCTGACCGCAAAGATACCTTTTCTATCTTCAGTCTGTTTAGTTCAGTCCGGCCTCCTTTGCTGAAACCTATTTCATTCCTGTGTTTGTGACTTCCATCTTAACTCACAGTCAATATATGTGGGGGGCTGCCTATTTCTTTGGGGAATTTCTCTGAGGCAAGGTAGGCTGTATTTTCTATCTTTAGGGGCAGTTAGCTCTTAGGCTGTGAAGAGGCGTCTAGGCAGAGTCAGGAACGCTCCACGGCTATTTCTAGTTGTTGTGATAGGATTAGGGGTTGCGGTCAGCAGAGCTCCCTTTTCCCAGAGCTCGTCCTGTATTACTAGTTTGCTCATCTGGTCATTTCTAGTGCTCCTAACCACCAGTTCAATCATAACAGCCATCCCCTGACAAAAGCTTAGGGCGAAACGCGCGTCGGGACTTGACCTTTAGATCCACCTCATGGTGATTACATGAGTATGGTATACACTCATTGGGATACTGTGATCCCTCATTGATAGCTAACTTTGGCACATTCCCACTTTGGACACTATTGTATTTCAGCCTCATTCATCTATTTATGGTGCGTGTATTCATCTTATACCTGTTCCCCAATGTTTCCCCAATTACAATTAACGTGTTGCATCGTTGGAGGGCACAGTTATTCTATGTCTCTTCTTGCTCTGTGCTCTTTTTCAGTGTGATTTATCTGCTTTTACCTGTTATTTATTTATATATGTATTAATAAAACATTATTTATTTGCACCATCTATTTGGATGTTTACTATTTTTATAGGTTTTGTCTTTGTGTCTGGCTCTGAGGGTGGAATGAAAGAGAATAAAAGGAGAGTGTCAACAGCATGACTGAACTTCCACCCGTCATACCTACCATACCAGTGGAATACATGGAGCTGTGGTATGTGTATAATCAGTAAACTATGCAGCGGTCTAGTAGGGTTTGCTGTGCAGAGGACCTGCCTGACTGAGGTTCACTTATGTCAGAATCTGTATTTAGGATGAGTCACTTTGGAACATTTCCAGGAGACTTGTTAATGAATGCAGAGCCCAGAACCTCACAATATAAGCACATTACTGAACCCTGAGTGCAGCTGGTTATGCTGCCATAAATTACCATTAGACGCCAAGCTGTATACCACAGACCCTACCCACCGAGCTGTGTGTTATAGACCCTGTACCAATGTGGGTAACCACAAGGCTGTGAACCATGAACCCTAACAACCAAACTGTGCACCATAGACCCTAACCATCAAGCTATGTACCAGACCCTAGCTACCAAGCTGTGTACCATAGACCCTAACCACCAAGCTGTGTATCATAGACCCTAACCACCAAGCTGTGTATCATAGACCCTAACCACCAAGCTGTGTACCATAGACCCTAACCACCTGTTAGGGCTGGCGGAAAGCACCAAATAATATTAAGGAGGCTATAAGGTGCGTTCGCAGCCCGGGGTCCACCGTGCAGAGATGACACCTGCTGCTCGGTAATGGCGGACAGTATATGGCGGTATAACGTGAACACACGCGGTTTAACTTCACTCGGTATGTAGGAGGCGAACCCTGTCACAGAGCCGCAATACCGCAGAATGAACGCTAGTGTTTTGGTCATCGGACCCTGCCCCAAGGACACAGGGTTAGAGTCCCTCTAGACCCACTAGCGTTCGGCGCTGCAACTGCGGTGCCAGGGAGAAACTAAACTTAAAGATTTACCGCACTATATGAGTACAGCGCTGCTCTGGCGGACGCCACTAACCACCCTAAACTTGGGACAGGAAAGCGCGCTATCTGCATATGGCGCTGCTCTGATGGACACTGCTATGGATGCTGTACTGTCGTGCCTTGTGCTGGATGGCATAATCTCGCGCTAGTTAGCTCCAATCACCCACACTCAGTCAACAACGCTAGGGAAGGGGATAAATTAGGAGCTTTCATCAGATTGCATACACACACATCCACACATACACAATTATAGATTTATACTAGCGCATGGCCGAGCAGCCATGCAAACCTTTCATAGCAGCGTCCTTCCGACACCTTCCCAGTGGTCCAATCAGGGCTGCTTCAGGACCTGAGCATGTGACCCCTGACCTCCAATGAGAGGTCGTCCTACCGGCATGCTCAGTTGACAAAAAGCAGGACTTAGTCCCTGGAGCGTCTGCTCGCCGCTGATTAACCCCTTTACCCCCAAGGGTGGTTTGCACGTTAATGACCAAGCCAATTTTTACAATTCTGACCACTGTCCGTTTATGAGATTATAACTCTGGAACGCTTCAACGGATCCCGGTGATTCTGACACTGTTTCCTCGTGACATATTGTACTTCATGATAGTGGTAAAATTTATTTGATATTACCTGTGTTTCTTTGTGAAAAAAATGGAAATTTGGCAAAAATGTTGAACATTTCGCAATTTTCCAACTTTTAATTTTTATGCAATTAAATCACAGAGATATGTCACACATAATACTTAATATGTAACATTTCCCACATGTCTACTTTACATCAGCACAATTTTGGAACCAAATTTTTTTTTTTGTAGGGAGTTAAAAGGGTTAAAAGTTGACCAGCAATTTCTCTTTTACAACACCATTTTTTTTTAGGGACCACATCTCATTTGAAGTCATTTTGAGGGGTCTATATGATAGAAAATAACCAAGTGTGACACCATTCTAAAAACTGCACCCCTCAAGGTGCTCAAAACCACATTCAAGAAGTTTATTAACCCTTCAGGTGTTTCACAGGAATTTTTGGAATGTTTAAATAAAAATTAACATTTAACTTTTTTTCACAAAAAATTTACTTCAGCTCCAAATTGTTTTATTTTACCAAGGGTAACAGGAGAAAATGGACCCCAAAAGTTGATGTACAATTTGTCCTGAGTACGCCGATACCCCATATGTGGGGGTTAACCACTGTTTGGGCGCATGGCAGAGCTCGGAAGCGAAGGAGCGCCATTTGACTTTTCAATGCAAAATTGACTGGAATTGAGATGGGATGGCATGTTGCGTTTGGAGAGCCCCTGATGTGCCTAAACATTGAAACCCCCCACAAGTGACACCATTTTGGAAAGTAGACCCCCTAAGGAACTTATCTAGATGTGTTGTGAGCACTTTGACCCATTAAGTGATTTACAGAAGTTTATAATGCAGAGCCGTAAAAATAAAAAATCATATTTTTTCACAAAAATTATCTTTTCACCCCCAATTTTTTATTTTCCCAAGGGTAAGAGAAGAAATTGGACACCAAAAGTTGTTGCCCAATTTGTCCTGAGTACGCTGATACCCCATATGTGGGGGTAAACCACTGTTTGGGCACATGGCAGAGCTCAGAAGGGAAGGAGCGCCATTTGACTTTTCAATGCAAAATTGACAGGAATTTAGATGGGACGCCATGTTGCGTTTGGAGAGCCACTGATGTGCCTAAACATTGAAACCCCCCACAAGTGACCCCACATTGGAAACTAAAACCCCCAAAGAACTTATCCAGATGTGTTGTGAGAACTTTGAACCCCCAAGTGTTTCACTACAGTTTATAATACAGAGCCGTGAAAATAAAAAATCTTTTTTTTTTCACAAAAATAATTTTTTTAGCCCCCAGTTTTGTATTTTCCAAGGGTAACAGTTGAAATTGGATCCCAAAAGTTGTTGTCCAATTTGTCCTGAGTACGCTGATACCCCATATGTGGGGGGGAACCACCGTTTGAGCGCATGGCAGAGCTCGGAAGGGAAGGAGCTTCATTTAGAATGCAGACTTAGATGGATTGGTCTGCAGGCGTCACATTGCGTTTGCAGAGCCCCTAATGTACCTAAGCAGTGGAAACCCCCCACAAGTGACCCCATATTGGAAACTAGACCCCCCAAGGAACTTATCTAGATGTGTTGTGGGAACTTTGAACCCCCAAGTGTTTCACTACAGTTTATAACGCAGAGCCGTGAAAATAAAAAATCATTTTTTTTCCACAAAAATTATTTTTTAGCCCCCAGTTTTGTATTTTCCTAAGGGTAACAGGAGAAATTGGACCCTAAAAGTTGTTGTCCAATGTGTCCTGAGTACGCTGATACCCCACATGTTGAGGTAAACCCCTGTTTGGGCGCACGGGAGAGCTCGGAAGGAGCACTGTTTTACTTTTTCAACGCAGAATTGGCTGGAATTGAGATCGGATGCCATGTCGCGTTTGGAGAGCCCCTGATGTGCCTAAACAGTCGAAACCCCCAATTATAACTGAAACCCTAATCCAAACACATCCCTAATCCTAATCCCAATGGTAACCCTAACCACACCCCTAACCCTGACACACCCCTAACCCTAATCCCAACCCTATTCCCAACCGTAAATGTAATCCAAACCCTAACTTTAACCCCCCCCAACCCTAACCCTAACTTTAGCCCCAACCCTAACTGTAGCCTTAACCTTAGCCCCAACCCTAACCCTAGCCCTAATGGGAAAAAAGAAATAAATACATTTTTTTAATTTTTTAATTTTTCCCTAACTAAGGGGGTGATGAAGGGGGGTTTGATTTACTTTTATAGCGGGTTTTTTAGCGGATTTTTATGATTGGCAGCCGTCACACACTGAAAGACGCTTTTTATTGTAAAAAATATTTTTTGCATTACCACATTTTGAGAGCTATAATTTTTCCATATTTTGGTCCACAGAGTCATGTGAGGTCTTGTTTTTTGCGGGATGAGTTGACGTTTTTATTGGTAACATTTTCAGGCACGTGACATTTTTAGATCGCTTTTTATTCCGATTTTTGTGAGGCAGAATGACCAAAAACCAGCTATTCATGAATTTCTTTTGGGGGAGGCGTTTATACCGTTTCACGTTTGGTAAAATGGATAAAGCAGTTTTATTCTTCGGTTCAGTACGATTACAGCGATACCTCATTTATATCATTTTTTTATGTTTTGGCGCTTTTATGCGATAAAAACTATTTTATAGAAAAAATAATTATTTTTGCATCGCTTTATTCTGAGGACTATAACTTTTTTACTTTTTCTTTGATGATGCTGTATGGCAGCTCGTTTTTTGTGGGACAAGATGATGTTTTCAGCAGTACCATGGTTATTTATATCCGTCTGTTTGATCACGTGTTATTCCACTTTTTGTTTGGCGGTATGATAATAAAGCGTTGTTTTTTGCCTCGTTTTTTTTTTTTTGCAGTGTTCACTGAAGGGGTTAACTAGTGGGACAGTTTTATAGGTCGGATCGTTGCGGACGCGGCAATACTAAATATGTGTACTTTTATTGTTTATTTTTTATTTAGATAAAGAAATGTATTTATAGGAACAATATATATATTTTTTTTTTGGAATTTTATTTTGGAATTTTTTTTATTTTTTTTACACATGTGAATATTTTTTTTTTACACTATAACATTGCCCCGGGGGGGGGCATCATGTTATAGTGTAAGATCGCCAATCTGACACTTTGCTGTGCACTGTGTCAGATCGGCGATCTGACGTGCACAGATCCAGGCTTCCCGGCGCCTGCTCTGAGCAGGCGCTGTGAAGCCACCTCCCAGCAGGACCCGGATGCCACGGCCATTTTGGATCCGGGCCTGCTGCAGGGAGGAGGAGGTAAGAGACCCACTATGATAGGTACAAGAAGACACATCTTGTATCACTGACTACAGAGGACATATGGATATCAAAGAATAGGGTCTCGGCTTCTATTCTACATGAGATCATTTGAATGGCTGACATATAATTCTGGTTTTTCCGTGCTGGCTAATTGAAATTTCCCTCTAAGCAAAATCAGTTGTTTTCTGAGGATGCTGAAAACTGGTCCAGGGTAATCAGCAGGTCACCTAAGGGGCTACATTTTGAAAGCAGTTGCCTGTGATGAAACAACCCCTTTAAATTTCTTACTTTACTGTACAAGGGTTCCCCTGGCTAAATCAGCTGTTTACTGGGGTTTACTTGAGAGGGATCCATGACAAGCTGACAAATATGTTGTATGAACATGTGGAAGAAGGGATATATAGGCCTCCTCACGGAACACAGCCCAGCTGTGGATCCAGAGTCTGCCTCCTTCAGAATTGCACCCATGCTCAGATGAGCAATGTACTACTGTATATCATCTGGTACACAGGAGATAACTGTAGTGATGGCAGTCACATCCAAGCCTAGGGGGCTCAAATGGCACATGTTGGGGGTATGATGCAGACTCAGGAGCTGATCCTGCTCTACACCCTCCAGATAAAAGCTGTATCACAACGCTAGCCTCCACCTCTACCAGCAGCTAGCTCTGATGGCTTCTGTTAACTTCTTAAATGTCATTGCCATAATTGCAATCACAATCAAGGTGTCCATGGATTGCGGTGGCAGTCAGTACCTACAGAAAGCCCCCGTGGCTGCCAAGTTGGTACTACTGTGAAGCTCGGCCACATCATTCTACCAATATACTGCAATACTGTGGTTTTAGCAATACTGTGGTTTTACAGTATATAGAACATGTGATCAAAGAAGTATAGATTCAAGTCCCCTAAGGGGCCTAAAAATAATGAAATGTTTTGAACATAAAAAATTAAAATCATCCTTCTTTCCCCCTAAATATAAAGAAATGAAAAGATAAGTATATTTAGTATTGTCTTGTCTGTAAAATGATTTACTTAAAATGTATGGTAAATGCCGTGCAGAAAGAAAGATCGGAATGCAAGAATTGACATTTTTCAGTTGACGCAACGCCCTCAGAAAACACTACCAATTAAAATATAGATGAAAATATTTGTTAAAAATTTGAACCTCAAAAAAATGCAACACAAGCCAATTTTTTTTTCAAATTTCTGATGTTTTTCACCAGTTAATCAATCTGTAAGTTTTTTTTTTTTTTTTAACGCTTTAAGAGTAATGACCTAGGTAATCATACTGCTACAGTGGGTACGGAAAGTATTCAGACCCCTTTAAATTTTTCCCACTTTGTTTCAATGCAGCCATTTGGTAAATTCAAAATAGTTCATTTTTTTTCTCATTAATGTACACTCCGCACCCCATCTTGATTGAAAAACCCCCCAGATATGTAGAAATTAAATTTTTTTACAAATTTATTAAAAAAAGAAGCACTGAAATATCACATGGTCATAAGTATTCAGACCCTTTGCTCAGTATGGAGTAGAAGCTCCCTTTTGAGCTAGTACAGCCATGAGTCTTCTTGGGAATGATGCAACAAGTTTTTCACACCTGGATTTGGGGATCCTCTGCCATTCTCCCTTGCAGATCCTCTCCAGTTCCGTCAGGTTGGATGGTGAATGTTGGTGAACAGCCATTTTCAGGTCTCTCCAGAGTTGCTCAATTGGGTTTAGGTCAGGGCTCTGGCTGGGCCGGTCAAGAATGGTCACAGAGTTGTTCTGAAGCCACTCTTTTGTTATTTTAGTTGTGTGCTTAGGGTCATGGTCTTGTTGGAAGGTGAACATTAGGCCAAGTCTGAGGTCCAGAGCACTCTGGAAGAGGTTTTCGTCCAGGATATAATAATAATAATAATAATAATAATTTTGTTTATGTAGCGCCAACATATTCCGCAGTGGTTTACAAATTATACAGGGGACTTGTACAGACAATAGACATTACAGCATAACAAAAATCAGTTCAAAATAGACACCAAGAGGAGTGAGGGCCCTGCTCGCAAGCTTACAAACTATGAGGAAAAGGGGAGACACGAGAGGTGGATGGTAACAATTGCTTTCGTTATTTGGACCAGCCATAGTGTAAGGCTCGGGTGTTCATGTAAAGCTGCATGAACCAGTTAACTGCCTAAGTATGTAGCAGTACAGACACAGAGAGCTACTAACTGCATAAAGTGTATGAGAACATGATGAGAGGAACCTGATTATGGTTTAAGTTTTTTGAATGGGTCACACGGGGATAATTAGGTTAATGCACTGAGGTGGTAGGCCAGTCTGAACAAATGCGTTTTTAAGGCATGCTTAAAACTGTGGGGATTGGGGATTAATCATATTAACCTGGGTAGTGCGTTCCAAAGAATTGTCGAAGCACGTGAAAAGTCTTGGAGATGGGAGTGGGAGGTTCTGATTATTGAGGATGTTAACCTCAGTCATTAGCAGAACGGAGAGCACGGGTAGGGTGGTAGACTGAGACCAGGGAGGAGATGTAGGGTGGTGCTGAGCCATGGAGTGCTTTGTGGATGAGGGTAATAGTTTTGTACTTGACCGCATTCATGTTTCCTTCAATGACAACCAGTCGTCCCTGCAGCTGAAAACACCCCCATAGCATGATGCTGCCACCACCATGTTTCACTGTTGGGATTGTATTGGGCAGGTGATAAGCAGTGCCTGGTTTTCTCCACATATACCGCTTAGAATTATCACCAAAAAGGTCTATCCTCGTCTCATCAGATCAGAGAATCTTATTTCTCATAGTCTGGGAGTCCTTCATGTGTTTTTTAGCAAACCCTATGCAGGCTTTCATATGTCTTGCACTGAGGAGAGGCTTCCATCGGGTCACTATGCCAAAAAAGCCATACTGGTAGAGGGCTGCAGTGATAGTTGACTTTGTGGAACTTTCTCCCATCTCCCTACTGCATCTCTGTAGCAGGGTCATTCCATGTCAAGTGAACCAATGATTTTTACCACTATATTTTTAATTCTTTTGAGATTTTGTTATTTGGTAATAGTTTGTCAGAGAATGCAAAATGTGAAGAAGAAAAAAATTCTAGATTTTTTTTTTTTTTTTTTATTGATTTTCAAAGTTCGGAAAAAGTGCGAATTTCGGTGTTGCCTGCCTTTACATTTCTCCCCATAACTCAGGCTAGAAAAGAGATAGAGAAACAAAATAAACACCATTCTACTCAGAATTGTACAGACTTTCACCAGATATGTCACAAGAGTATCTTTGATAATATTTTACCTATGCGAACGCAAGCGCAAAACTTTAAAACGCATTTCCGAAAAAAACGTTTAATTTAAAAATTTCAAAAACTGCACATGTGCCTGCTATGCTCCTATTCACATCTGTACCAAAATACAAGCTGGGATCGTGATGGGATCATATTTTTAAAAATAAAACTATTACAGTGTCAGTTCAAAAATCTTGATTTCAGATCTGCTCAGCTTGTGGTCTAACAGTGTGGGGTCTAGATTTACCAAATAATCCATGATTGCTAGATATTCCTGTATTATTTATTATGTTACAGAGTATTAGAAGCAGGAGAGGACAGAGGAGAAGCTTTGTTAGGGCTGAGAATGACCAGGGGTAGACGGTGACTGCAGAGCAGATGACAGGCCGGCAGCTCGGGCCGTATTCACACCAAATCTGAACACCCAGGAGAGGTAACTCCTCAAATGGAGGGAGAAAAATATTCTTAACATCCAGTTCATGTGTTGTACAAACCAGGACTACAAAGAGGAGGAGGAGAGTTTGTTATATCGGTTACAGGAAGCAGAACCCATCACAGGGACTCAGCAATACCGGACTGTCATCCCATGTAGTGGAAATAAAGACAGTGACATCCATGACGTGGTAGAAGGCGGCACAAGATCGGCCATGGATGACACAACTGGTGATGTGACCTGTGAATATGATTAGCGCTGACGGCTACTGGACTCTCCAAAACAGATATAACTCAGGTGGAGCCGAGCACCATGACAGGCGGTACATACTCTGACACAGAAGGAAACGGCCATTGCTAGTTAGCGCTTATGGACAAGATGACATTTCATCCTCTAGAAGGGACACATTGATGATAGAAGGCCAGTATAAAAACCTACTATTAATTGTTTGATTAGTTCATATTTTATAGAACGAGGATTTAACTACTGAACTATTCTTCTTAAACACTTCAGAAATGAGATGTTTAGTGATATAGTAGAAAAAAAATTGTTCCATGTATAAATAGGTGGTAGAAATATCGGCTCTTTTAATCTTGTTTTTAACATATAATTAGGATCAGACTGTATTTAGAAAACCACACTTGAGGATGTGATCACCTTTTATCTTTTGGCTTGTTCAATGAATTCAGGTTGAAAATGCTGAGCAAGTAGTTATGATGATTAAGGCTACTTTCACACTGGCGTTTTTTGTCCTCCGTCGCAATGCGTCGTTTTGGTCAAAAAACGCATCCTGCAAAAGTGCTTGCAGGATGCGTTTTTTCTCCATAGACTAACATTGGCGACGCATTGACACGTCGCAACCGTCGTGCGACGGTTGCGTCGTGTTGTGGCGGACCGTCGGCAGCAAAAAACGTTGCTTGCAACGTTTTTTGGTACGTCGGGAACGTCTTTTCCGACCGCGCATGCGCAGCCGGAACTCCGCCCCCTCCTCCCCACACCTCACAATGGGGCAGCGGATGTGCTGAAAATCTGCATCCGCTGCACCCGTTGTGCAGCACAAACAACGCTAGCGTCGGTACGTCGGCCCGACGCACTGCGACGGGCCGAGTACGATGCTAGTGTTAAAGTAGCCTAAGATGCATTTATTCTGGCACTTTGTTTTTTGTGTTTCTTTATTGTTACATATAAATGTTGAATGCAGCAAGTTGTAATTTGAAAAGAAAAAAGGAAGAAACTCACACAAACATAAAATCAGATGATTCAAGGCTTAAAAAAAAATACAAATGTGATAGATCCCAAGTTGAATCCCTGTACAAATGTAAACAAGGACACAAGTAACACACATGCATGTTTTCACAATTTTAAAACATACGTTTTTTTCAGAATTGCGCATCAAAATTTTTAATTTGATTTCTCCAAAACAAAATATAAAGAAACATAGTCTTGTGGCATATCAAATGAAAGCCGGTACCGTTCTGAGAAAAATGATGCCTCTCCTACCTCTATATCTTAATTCTAGCCCGAGATATGATACAAAATGTAAAGCCATACCAGGCCAAAATCCATGCTTTTTCAAAACTTTAAAAATCTGTAAAAAATTAACTGATGAAGAAAAAAATTCTAAACTTTTAATTTGTAATTAACTAAAGTTGTACTTCATAAAAACAAAAAATAAAAAAAATCTAAAGACGTAAGGTAAAAAAAATATTCATATTTGGATCACTTGATATGGAATGACCCAGCACAGCCTGTTGTGAATTGTGTCTGGGCTCCCTCTGGTGGCCTTTAGCGTTACTGCGGGTCTGTAGCAGGGCTCAGTTGCCTCATTTCCTGCTATTACTGGTCCCTATTTATTTCCACCTGGACCTTCACTTGTTGCCTGCTGTCGGTGTATTCAGTCCTGTTTCTGTGCTCTCCTGGATATTCCTTGTGACCTGTCTCCTGCCGGAGAAGCTAAGTTTGTTTGATACTCTTGCTCATTATTACCTTGAAAACGTTTCTCAGTATATAATGAGTTCAGTCCAGCTTGCTATTATGTGATTTTTCGCTTGCTGGTTAGTTCTGGGGTGCAGAGTGCGCCCCTCACATCGTGAGTCGGTGTGAGGGTTCTTGTATTCTCTGTGTGGTTTATTTTTGATAGTTTTTGTACTGACCGCACAGACTCCTATCTATTCTCTGTCTATCTAGTGTTAGCGGGCCTCATTTGCTAAACCTGTTTTCATTTCTGTTTGTATTTTCCCCTTAACTCACCGTTATTATTTGTGGGGGGCTGTCTAAATACTTTGGGGTTATTTCCCTGAGGCAAGTGAGGTCTTTGCTTTCTCTCTAGGGGTAGTCAGTTTCTCAGGCTGTGAACGAGGCATCTAGGATTTTTTAGGAACGTTCCACGGCTACCTTTAGTGTGTGCGGATAGGATCAGGATTGCGGTCAGTATAGTTTCCACATCCCCAGAACTTGTCCTATATTCTGGTCTTATGTGTCAGGTCAGTTTTGAGATCCTACCACCGGATCACAACAGTACAGCAGGCCCGAAAGTGTTAATGCAGCAGAAGAGGGAGAAGAGAAATCTTGAGGTCATTTTTTTTTTTTCCTCTGCACTGTGTTTGGCTTCTCTCCTCCCCTTAATCTTTGGGTGGTTCTGAACTCAGCTGCAGACATGGCCATTCAGATTGATCGTCGTTTGCGGGAGCGCAAACCTGTGCGCCATCTGGCGGTATTTTCTGAGCAAAAGCCTGAGCCTATGCAATGCGACAGGATTCTGACCAGATTCGAACGGCAAAACCACAGACGTCAGAATGGGTTGTGCTTTTACTGTGGTGATTCTGCTCATGTTATCTCAGAGTGTTCTAAGCGCACAAAAAGATTCGCCAAGTCTGTCACCATTGGTACTGTACAACCTAAATTCATTTTGTCTGTTACTCTGATTTGCTCTCTGTCATCCTACTCAGTTATGGCTTTTGTGGATTCAGGTGCTGCTCTGAATTTAATGGATTTGTCATTTGCCAGGCGCTGTGGTTTTATCTTGGAGCCTTTACAATTCCCTATTCCACTAAAGGGAATTGTTGCTACACCATTGGGCAAGAATAAACCTCAGTACTGGACTCAAGTGACCATGTGCATGGCTCCTGCACATCAGGAGGTGATTCGTTTTCTTGTGCTACATAATTTGCATGATGTTGTCGTGTTGGGCCTGCCATGGTTGCAGGCTCATAATCCAGTCCTGGATTGGAAAGCAATGTCTGTGTCAAGTTGGGGTTGCCAGGGAATTCATGGCGATGCTCCTTTGGTGTCAATTGCTTCTTCTACTCCTTCTGAAGTCCCTGAATTTTTGTCGGACTACTAGGATGTGATTGATGAGCCCAGATCCAATGCCCTACCTCCTCATAGGGATTGTGATTGCGCTATAAATCTGATTCCTGGTAGTAAGTTCCCTAAGGGACGACTTTTTAATTTATCTGTACCAGAACATACCGCTATGCGGAGTTATATAAAGGAGTCCTTGGAGAAGGGGCATATTCGCCCGTCCTCGTCCCCTTTGGGTGCAGGGTTCTTTTTTGTGGCCAAGAAGGATGGTTCTCTGAGACCCTGTATTGATTATCGCCTTCTAAATAACATCACGGTCAAATTTCAGTACCCCTTGCCACTGTTGTCTGATCTGTTTGCCCGGATTAAGGGGGCCAGTTGGTTCACCAAGATAGATCTTCGAGGAGCGTATAATCTTGTGCGCATAAAGCAGGGCGACGAATGGAAAACAGCATTTAATACGCCCGAAGGCCATTTTGAGTACTTGGTGATGCCTTTTGGGCTTTCTAATGCCCCTTCTGTGTTTCAGTCCTTCATGCACAACATTTTCCGAGAGTATCTGGATAGATTTATGATTGTGTACCTGGATGATATTTTGGTCTTTTCCGATGATTGGGAATCTCATGTGAAACAGGTCAGGATGGTATTTCAGGTCCTGCGTGCCAGTGCCTTGTTTGTGAAGGGCTCTAAATGTCTCTTCGGAGTCCAGAAGGTTTCCTTTTTGGGCTTTATTTTTTCTCCTTCTACTATTGAGATGGATCCAGTCAAGGTCCAGGCTATTCATGACTGGACTCAACCTACATCTGTGAAGAGTCTTCAGAAGTTCTTGGGTTTTGCTAATTTTTACCGTCGCTTCATCACTAATTTTTCTAGTGTGGTTAAACCTTTGACGGATTTGACCAAGAAGGGTTCTGATGTGACTAATTGGTCTCCTGCGGCCGTGGAGGCCTTTCAGGAGCTGAAACGTCGCTTTTCTTCGGCTCCTGTCTTGCGCCAGCCCGATGTCTCTTCCTTTCCAGGTCAAGGTTGATGCTTCGGAGATTGGAGCAGGGGCTGTCTTGTCGCAGAAAAGCTCTGATGGTTCTGTGATGAGACCATGCGCTTTCTTTTCAAGAAAGTTTTCGCCTGCCGAGCGGAATTATGATGTTGGTAATCGAGAGTTGTTGGCAATGAAGTGGGCATTTGAGGAGTGGCGACATTGGCTTGAGGGAGCCAAGCATCGTGTGGTGGTCTTGACGGATCACAAGAATTTGACTTATCTCGAGTCTGCCAAACGGTTGAATCCGAGACAGGCTCGATGGTCGCTATTTTTCTCTCGTTTCAATTTTGTGGTTTCATATCTTCCGGGTTCAAAAAACGTGAAGGCTGATGCCCTTTCTAGGAGTTTTGTACTTGACTCCCCGGAAGTTTCTGAACCGACTGGTGTCCTCAAAGAGGGGGTGATTTTGTCTGCCATCTCTCCTGATCTGCGACGAGTGTTGCAGGAGTTTCAGGCCAATAGAACTGACCGTTGTCCACCGGAGAGACTGTTTGTCCCGGACAGATGGACCAGTAGAGTTATTTCCGAGGTTCATTCTTCGGTGTTGGCGGGTCATCCTGGGATTTTTGGTACCAGGGATTTGGCGGAAAGGTCCTTTTGGTGGCCTTCCTTGTCGCGGGATGTGTGTTCCTTTGTGCAGTCCTGTGGGATTTGTGCTCGGGCCAAGCCTTGCTGTTCTCGTGCCAGTGGATTGCTTGTGCCTTTGCCTGTCCCGAAGAGGCCTTGGACACATATTTCCATGGATTTTATTTCAGATCTTCCTGTCTCTCAGAGAATGTCTGTCATCTGGGTGGTTTGTGATCGTTTTTCTTTCGTTGGTCCATTTAGTACCCTTGCCTAAGTTGCCTTCCTCCTCCGATTTGGTACCACTGTTTTTTCAGAATGTGGTTCGTTTGCATGGTATTCCGGAAAACATTGTGTCTGACAGAGGATCCCAGTTTGTGTCCAGATTTTGGCGGTCCTTTTGTGCCAAGATGGGCATTGAATTGTCTTTTTCGTCGGCCTTCCATCCTCAGACGAATGGCCAAACTGAACGAACTAATCAGACCTTGGAAACTTATTTGAGATGTTTTGTTTCTGCTGATCAGGATGATTGGGTGACTTTTTTGCCATTGGCTGAGTTCGCCCTCAATAATCGGGCTAGTTCTGCTACTTTGGTTTCACCTTTCTTTTGCAATTCTGGTTTTCATCCTCGCTTCTCCTCGGGTCAGGTTGAGCCCTCTGACTGTCCTGGGGTGGATTCTGTGGTGGATAGGTTGCAGCAAATTTGGAACCATGTGGTGGACAATTTGACGTTGTCTCAAGAGAAGGCTCAGCACTTTACTAACCGCCGTCGCTTTGTGGGTCCCCGACTTCATGTGGGGGATTTGGTATGGTTGTCTTCTCGTTATGTTCCGATGAAAGTTTCCTCTCCTAAGTTCAAGCCTCGATTCATCGGTCCTTATAAGATTTTGGAAATTCTCAACCCTGTGTCATTTCATTTGGACCTCCCAGCTTCGTTTGCCATTCACAATGTGTTCCATAGGTCATTGTTGTGGAGATATGTGGTGCCTGTGGTTCCTTCTGTTGATCCCCCTGCTCCTGTCTTGGTCGGGGGAGAATTGGAGTACGTGGTGGAGAAGATCTTGGATTCTCGTGTTTTGAGACGGAAGCTTCAGTACTTGGTTAAGTGGAAGGGCTATGGTCAGGAGGATAATTCCTGGGTTGTCGCCTCTGATGTCCATGCGGCCGATTTGCTTCGTGCCTTTCATTCAGCTCGTCCTGATCGGCCGGGGGGCTCTGGTGAGGGTTCGATGACCCCTCCTCAAGGGGGGGGGGGTACTGTTGTGAATTCTGTCTGGGATCCCTCTGGTGGCCTTTAGCATTACTGCGGGTCTGTAGCAGGGCTCAGTTGCCTCATTTCCTGCTATTACTGGTCCCTATTTATTTCCACCTGGACCTTCACTTGTTGCCTGCTGTCGGTGTATTCGGTGTATTCAGTCCTGTTTCTGTGCTCTCCTGGATATTCCTTGTGACCTGTCTCCTGCCGGAGAAGCTAAGTTTGTTTGATACTCTTGCTCATTATTTCCTTGAAAACGTTTCTCAGTATATAATGAGTTCAGTCCAGCTTGCTATTATGTGATTTTTTGCTTGCTGGTTAGTTCTGGGGTGCAGAGTGCGCCCCTCACATCGTGAGTCGGTGTGAGGGTTCTTGTATTCTCTGTGTGGTTTATTTTTGATAGTTTTTGTACTGACCGCACAGACTCCTATCTATTCTCTGTCTATCTAGTGTTAGCGGGCCTCATTTGCTAAACCTGTTTTCATTTCTATGTTTGTATTTTCCCCTTAACTCACCGTTATTATTTGTGGGGGGCTGTCTAAATACTTTGGGGATATTTCTCTGAGGCAAGTGAGGTCTTTGCTTTCTCTCTAGGGGTAGTCAGTTTCTCAGGCTGTGAACGAGGCGTCTAGGATTTTTTAGGAACGCTCCACGGCTACCTTTAGTGTGTGCGGATAGGATCAGGATTGCGGTCAGTATAGTTTCCACATCCCCAGAACTTGTCCTATTTTCTGGTCTTATGTGTCAGGTCAGTTTTGAGATCCTACCACCGGATCACAACAACAGCCACAGTGATCTTGGGGTTCTTCTTTACCTCCCTCACCAAGGCTCTTCTACCACGAATGCTCAGTTTGGCTGGACAGCGAGGTCTAGGAAGACTTCTGGTGGTCCCAAACTTCTTCCATTTAAGGATTATGGAGGCCACTGTGGTCTTTGGAACATTGAGTACTGCAGAAATTCTGTTGTAACTTTGGCCAAATCTGTGCCTTGCCACAATTCTGTCTCTGAGCTCCTTGGTCAGTTCCTTTGACCTCATGATTCTCATTTGGTCTGACATGCACTGGGAGCTGTGAGGTCTGATATAGACAGGTGTATGCCTTTCCAAATCAAGTCCCATCAGTTTAATTAAACACAGCTGGACTCCAATGAAGGAATAGAACCATCTCAAGGAGGATCAAAAAGGAAATGGACAGCATGTGACTTAAATGAGTGTCTGAGCAAAGGGTCTGAATACTTATGACCATTTGATATTTTAGTTCTTCTTTTGTATTAAATTTCCAAAAATTTCTACAGTTCTGTTTTTTTTTTCAGTCAGTTTACATTAATGTGAAAAAAATGAACTTTTTTGAATTTACCAAATGGCTGCAATGAAACAAAGAGTGAAAAATGTAAAGGGGTATGAATACTTTCCGTGGATTGATTCACGGGTCACTGGTCCAGCGTCCAGGTCAGTGGAATCTGGCAGCTGAACGGGAGGCCGCCAATCTCTAACCTTCCGGTGTCCTCAGTGCAGCTTTCAATTAGCCAGGGCTGGGCTGACACCAAATCCACACAGCTCAGCAGCATCTTTAGACCACAGACGGCACAGTTCTAATGAAATCACATCCACTTTGCTTGAACAGTTAAATATGACAGAATTTCTCTGCAAAAAAAGCAGCAGAAAATATGCAACATTTATGCTACATGTGAACAAAGTCTACATTTTGAAGCAAATTGGATATGATTCAATGAAATCTCCGCCCTAGGTGCGTCTAAAGACGCTGCTTAACTCTGGGTTTGCTGCATTTTTTCTCTATAGGCTTCTTCTGGGAACAAAAAAAGCCGCTGCATTTTTAAGCTCAGACTCAAAGCTTTTCTGTACTATTAAAAAGTCTGCTTCATATCTGCATTAAAGTCACATCAAATAAGGGGAAAAACAGATAAAGAAACACAGCAAACAGCAATAATCAGAGAAGATTGTTATTGGGTTGTGTGGTGAGGACACCTACAGAAAAAAAGCAGTATTTACGCTATGTGTGAACACGTTCTCAGCGTTATAGTTTTATTACATTTTTTCTGGGTTTAATAGAAAAAAATATTATTACACCATTTACTTATAATCTGATTGCTGTGTTGTGCGGGTTGTCAGGATTACAGGGACACCAAATATGTCCGTGTTATTTGCTGATTTGTGAAGTTTATTATTTAGAAAAAAATGCATTAAAAATTACGTATGTACATAAGGTACATGCAGTGGGAATGTATTTGTGTTGTTAATCATATGATGAAGAAATACAATGTGACTGGTAATGGACAACAGTCATTACATCTGAGATTACACTGTTGTCCATTAAGATAAGTGCTAATTTAATGTGTAAACACTACTAAGAAGTGTGCTAGTCATGTTTTATCTTTGTGGAAGTCTTAAGGTACCTTCACACTAAGCGACGCTGCAGCGATACAGACAACGATGCCGATCGCTGCAGCGTCGCTGTTTAGTCGCTGGAGAGCTGTCACACAGACAGCTCTCCAGCGACCAACGATGCCGAGGTCCCTGGGTAACCAGGGTAAACATCGGGTTACTAAGCGCAGGACCGCGCTTAGTAACCCGATGTTTACCCTGGTTACCAGTGTAAAATGTAAAAAAACAAACACTACATACTCACCTTCGCGTCCCCCGTCGTCACAGCAGCAGAGCAGAGACGTCACCAATGTGCTGTGCTTTCACTTTACGGCCGGCGCTCAGTCAGTACAGGAAGCGGACGCCGGGGGACGCGAAGGTGAGTATGTAGTGTTTGTTTTTTTACATTTTACACTGGTAACCAGGGTAAACATCGGGTTACTAAGCGTGGCCCTGCGCTTAGTAACCCGATATTTACCCTGGTTACCAGTGTAAAACATCGCTGGTATCGTTGCTGTTGCTGTCAAGCACAACGATACACGGCGATCTGACGACCAAATAAAGTTCTGAACTTTAACCAACGACCAGCGATATCACAGCAGGATCCAGATCGCTGCTGCGTGTCAAACACAACGTGAAGTGTTTAGTGTGAAGGTACCTTAACATCTGAGATGTGCTATGTTGGTTGTAATGACTTAAGGTACCTTCACATTAAACGACGCTGCAGCGATATCGACAACGATGCCGATCGCTGTGTGGTCGCTGGAGAGCTGTCACACAGACAGCTCTCCAGCGACCAACGATGCCGAAGTCCCAGGGTAACCAGGGTAAACATCGGGTTACTAAGCGCAGGGCCGCGCTTAGTAACTTGATGTTTACCCTGGTTACCAGTGTACATGTAAAAAAAAAAAAACAGTACATACCCACATTCCGGTGTCTGTCACACGTCCCCCGGCGTCTGCTTCCTGCACTGACTGTGATTGCCGGCCGTAAGGCACAGCACAGCGGTGACGTCACCGCTGTGCTCTGCTTTTACTTTACGGCCGGCACTCACAGTCAGTGCGGGAAGCGGACGGCGGGGGACGTGTGACAGACACCGGAATGTGAGTATGTACTGTTTTTTTTTTTTTTTACATTTACAATGGTAACCAGGGTAAACATCGGGTTACTAAGCGCGGCCCTGCGCTTAGTAACCCGATATTTACCCTGGTTACCATTGTAAAACATTGCTGGCATCGTTGCTTTTGCTGTCAAACATGACGATACACGCCGATCTGACGACCAAATAAAGTTCTGGACTTTCAGCAACGACCAGCGATATCACAGCAGGATCCTGATCGCTGCTGTGTGTCAAACACAATGATATCGCTATCCAGGACGCTGCAACGTCACGGATCGCTATCGTTATCGCTGCAAAGTCGTTTAGTGTGAAGGTACCTTTAGATTTTAGACTTCTCAGTAGTGTTTACACATTAAAAGCACTTATCTAAAACCTTAAGGCCCCGTCTCACTAAGCGATTTACCAACGATCAGGACCAGCGATACGACCTGGCCGTGATCGTTGGTAAGTCGCTGTGTGGTCGCTGGGGAGCTGTCACACAGACCGCTCTCTCCAGCGACCAACGATCAGGGGAACGACTTCGGCATCGTTGAAACTGTCTTCAACGATGCCGAAGTCCCCCTGCAGCACCCGGGTAACCAGGGTAAACATCGGGTTACTAAGCGCAGGGCCGCGCTTAGTAACCCGATGTTTACCCTGGTTACCAAAAAAAACAAACACTACATACTCGCCTTTCGGTGTCCAGGTCCCTTGCCGTCCGCTTCCTGCTCTGACTGAGATCCGGCCGTACAGTGAGAGCAGAGCGCAGCAGTGACGTCACCGCTGTGCTCTCACTTCTCACTGTACGGCGGCAGTCAGTGAGAGCAGGAAGCAGACGGCAAGGGACCTGGACACCGAAAGGCGAGTATGTACTGTTTGTTTTTTTTTACATTTACGCTGGTAACCGGGGTAAACATCGGGTTACTAAGCGCGGCCCTGCGCTTAGTAACCCGATGTTTACCCTGGTTACCAGTGAAGACATCGCTGGATCGGTGTCACACACACCGATTCAGCGATGTCAGCGGGGCCTCTGTTGTGAATTTGCTTTTTGCTCCCTCTAGTGGTTACTAGTTTTTTGACTCTGGTTTTTCTGTCATTCCTTTTATCCGCACCTGGGTCGTTAGTTAGGGGTGTTGCTATATAAGCTCCCTGGACCTTCAGTTCTATGCCTGGCAACGTAGTTATCAGAGCTAGTCTGCTGTGCTCTTGTCTACTGATCCTGGTTCCAGTTATATCAGCTAAGTCTGCCTTTTGCTTTTTGCTATTTGTTTTGGTTTTGTATTTTTGTCCAGCTTGTTCCAAATCTATATCCTGACCTTTGCTGGAAGCTCTAAGGGGGCTGGTGTTCTCCCCCCGGACCGTTAGACGGTTCGGGGGTTCTTGAATTTCCAGTGTGGATTTTGATAGGGTTTTTGTTGACCATATAAGTTACCTTTCTTTATTCTGCTATCAGTAAGCGGGCCTCTCTGTGCTAAACCTGGTTCATTTCTGTGTTTGTCATTTCCTCTTACCTCACCGTCATTATTTGTGGGGGGCTTCTATCCAGCTTTGGGGTCCCCTTCTCTGGAGGCAAGAAAGGTATTTGTTTTCCTCTACTAGGGGTAGCTAGATTCTCCGGCTGGCGCGTGTCATCTAGAATCAACGTAGGAATGATCCCCGGCTACTTCTAGTGTTGGCGTTAGGAGTAGATATATGGTCAACCCAGTTACCACTGCCCTATGAGCTGGATTTTTGTATTCTGCAGACTTCCACGTTCCTCTGAGACCCTCGCCATTGGGGTCATAACAGTTTGCCAGGCCCGTATTAAATGTTTAATGCATTGCAGAAGAGGGATTATAAGAAAGAAGATTCTGAGTTTTTTTTCTTCTTCTTCCCCTTTACCTCAGAGTGGCTATGCTTGCTGCAGACATGAATGTCCAGACCTTGATTACAAGTGTGGACCAGCTGGCTACTCGTGTGCAGGGCATACAAGACTATGTTATCAGAAATCCTAGGTCAGAACCTAAAATACCGATTCCTGAACTGTTTTCCGGAGACAGGTTTAAGTTTAGGAATTTCGTGAATAATTGTAAATTGTTTTTGTCCCTGAGACCCTGTTCATCTGGAGATTCTGCTCAGCAAGTAAAAATTGTTATTTCGTTCTTACGGGGCGACCCTCAGGATTGGGCTTTTTCGCTGGCGCCAGGAGATCCGGCATTGGCTGATCTTGATGCGTTTTTTCTGGCACTCGGTTTACTTTATGAGGAACCCAATCTTGAGATTCAGGCAGAAAAGGCCTTGCTGGCTATGTCTCAGGGGCAGGACGAGGCTGAAGTGTATTGCCAAAAATTTCGGAAATGGTCCGTGCTGACACATTGGAACGAGTGTGCACTGGCCGCTAATTTTAGAAATGGCCTTTCTGAAGCCATTAAGAATGTTATGGTGGGTTTTCCCATTCCCACAGGTCTGAATGATACTATGGCACTGGCTATTCAAATTGACCGGCGGTTGCGGGAGCGCAAAACCGCAAATTCCCTCATGGTGTTGTCTGAACAGACACCTAATTCGGTGCAATGTGATAGAAAAACCGCAAATTCCCTCATGGTGTTGTCTGAACAGACACCTGATTTAATGCAATGTGATAGAATCCTGACTAGAAATGAGCGGAAAATTCATAGACGCCGGAATGGCTTGTGCTACTACTGTGGTGATTCTACACATGTTATCTCAGCATGCTCTAAACGTATAGCTAAGGTTGTTAGTCCTGTCACCGTTGGTAATTTGCAACCTAAATTTATTCTGTCTGTAACTTTGATTTGCTCACTGTCATCTTATCCTGTCATGGCGTTTGTAGATTCAGGTGCTGCCCTGAGTCTCATGGATCTCTCATTTGCTAAGCAATGTGGTTTTACTCTTGAACCATTAGAAAATCCTATTCCTCTTAGGGGTATTGATGCTACACCATTGGAAGCAAATAAACCGCAGTATTGGACACAGGTTACCATGTGCATGACTCCTGAACACCGCGAGGTGATACGTTTCCTGGTTTTACATAAAATGCATGATTTGGTTGTTTTAGGGCTGCCATGGTTACAGACCCATAATCCAGTCCTGGACTGGAAGGCTATGTCAGTCTCAAGTTGGGGCTG
The DNA here is from genome assembly GCF_051348905.1 of Ranitomeya variabilis. Classification (NCBI taxonomy): domain Eukaryota; kingdom Metazoa; phylum Chordata; class Amphibia; order Anura; family Dendrobatidae; genus Ranitomeya; species Ranitomeya variabilis. The sequence goes on from NC_135232.1 coordinate 84,832,701, forward strand.
TCGTGGTATTCATGGGGATTCCCTGCCTGTGTCTATTGCTTCTTCTACGCCTTCGGAAGTTCCGGAGTATTTGTCTGATTATCAGGATGTCTTCAGTGAATCTGAGTCCAGTGCACTGCCTCCTCATAGGGACTGTGACTGTGCTATAGATTTGATCCCAGGCAGTAAATTTCCTAAGGGAAGACTGTTTAATCTGTCGGTACCTGAACATACCGCTATGCGTTCATATATCAAGGAGTCTCTGGAGAAAGGACATATTCGTCCGTCTTCTTCCCCTCTTGGTGCGGGATTCTTTTTTGTGGCAAAAAAGGACGGATCTTTGAGACCTTGTATTGATTATCGGCTTTTAAATAAGATCACTGTCAAATTTCAGTATCCTTTACCGCTGTTGTCTGACTTGTTTGCCCGGATTAAGGGTGCCAAGTGGTTCACCAAGATAGACCTTCGTGGTGCGTACAACCTTGTGCGCATTAAGCAAGGTGATGAATGGAAAACCGCATTCAATACGCCCGAAGGTCATTTTGAGTACTTGGTGATGCCTTTTGGGCTCTCCAATGCGCCTTCAGTTTTTCAGTCCTTTATGCATGACATTTTCCGGAAGTATCTGGATAAATTTTTGATTGTTTATCTGGATGATATTTTGGTTTTTTCTGATAATTGGGATTCGCATGTGGAACAGGTCAGGTTGGTCTTTAAAATTTTGCGTGAAAATTCTTTGTTTGTCAAGGGCTCAAAGTGTCTCTTTGGTGTACAGAAGGTTCCCTTTTTGGGGTTCATTTTTTCCCCTTCTGCTGTGGAGATGGACCCAGTCAAGGTCCGAGCTATTCTTGATTGGACTCAGCCCTCGTCAGTTAAGAGTCTTCAGAAGTTCTTGGGCTTCACTAACTTCTACCGTCGTTTTATCGCTAATTTTTCTAGCATTGTGAAACCTTTGACGGATATGACCAAGAAGGGCTCCGATGTAGCTAACTGGGCTCCTGCTGCCGTGGAGGCTTTCCAGGAGTTGAAACGCCGGTTTACTTCGGCGCCTGTTTTGTGCCAGCCTGACGTCTCACTTCCCTTTCAGGTTGAGGTGGATGCTTCGGAGATTGGGGCAGGGGCCGTTTTGTCGCAGAGAGGCCCTGGTTGCTCTGTTATGAAACCTTGTGCCTTTTTCTCTAGGAAGTTTTCGCCTGCCGAGCGAAATTATGATGTGGGCAATCGGGAGTTGTTGGCCATGAAATGGGCATTTGAGGAGTGGCGTCATTGGCTCGAGGGTGCTAAGCATCGTGTGGTGGTCTTGACTGATCACAAAAATCTGATGTATCTCGAGTCTGCTAAACGCCTTAATCCGAGACAGGCCCGCTGGTCATTGTTTTTCTCCCGCTTTGATTTTGTTGTCTCGTATTTACCAGGTTCAAAGAATGTGAAGGCCGATGCTCTTTCTAGGAGCTTTGTGCCTGATGCTCCTGGAGTCGCTGATCCTGTTGGTATTCTTAAAGATGGAGTTATCTTGTCAGCTATTTCTCCGGATCTGCGACGTGTGTTGCAGAGATTTCAGGCTGATAGGCCTGAGTCTTGTCCACCTGACAGACTGTTTGTCCCGGATAAGTGGACCAGCAGAGTCATTTCCGAGGTTCATTCCTCGGTGTTGGCAGGTCACCCGGGAATTTTTGGCACCAGAGATCTGGTGGCCAGGTCCTTTTGGTGGCCTTCCTTGTCAAGGGATGTGCGGTCATTTGTGCAGTCCTGTGGGACTTGTGCTCGAGCTAAGCCTTGCTGTTCTCGTGCCAGCGGTTTGCTCTTGCCCTTGCCTGTCCCGAAGAGACCTTGGACACATATCTCCATGGATTTCATTTCTGATCTTCCGCTATCTCAGGGCATGTCCGTTATCTGGGTGATATGTGATCGCTTCTCCAAGATGGTCCATTTGGTTCCTTTGCCTAAGCTGCCTTCCTCTTCCGATCTGGTTCCTGTGTTTTTCCAGAACGTGGTTCGTTTGCACGGCATCCCTGAGAATATTGTGTCAGACAGAGGATCCCAGTTCGTGTCCAGGTTCTGGCGATCCTTTTGTAGTAGGATGGGCATTGATTTGTCGTTTTCGTCTGCTTTCCATCCTCAGACTAATGGACAGACGGAGCGAACCAATCAGACTTTGGAGGCTTATTTGAGGTGTTTTGTCTCTGCTGATCAGGACGATTGGGTGACATTCTTGCCGTTGGCTGAGTTTGCCCTTAATAATCGGGCTAGTTCCGCCACCTTGGTTTCGCCTTTTTTCTGCAACTCTGGTTTCCATCCTCGCTTTTCTTCGGGTCATGTGGAGCCTTCTGACTGTCCTGGGGTGGATTCTGTGGTGGATAGGTTGCAGCAGATCTGGAATCATGTGGTGGACAACTTGAAGTTGTCACAGGAGAAGGCTCAGCGCTTTGCCAACCGCCGCCGCGGTGTGGGTCCCCGACTACGCGTTGGGGATTTGGTATGGCTTTCTTCCCGCTTTGTTCCTATGAAGGTCTCCTCTCCCAAATTTAAACCTCGTTTTATTGGGCCTTACAGGATATTGGAAATCCTTAATCCTGTATCTTTTCGTCTGGATCTTCCTGTGTCGTTTGCTATTCACAATGTATTTCATAGGTCCTTGTTGCGGCGGTACATTGTGCCTGTAGTTCCTTCTGCTGAGCCTCCTGCTCCGGTGTTGGTTGAGGGCGAGTTGGAGTACGTGGTGGAGAAGATCTTGGATTCTCGCCTCTCCAGGCGGAGGCTTCAGTACCTGGTCAAGTGGAAGGGCTATGGTCAGGAGGATAATTCCTGGGTGGTCGCCTCTGATGTTCATGCGGCCGATTTAGTTCGTGCCTTTCATGCCGCTCATCCTGATCGCCCTGGTGGTCGTGGTGAGGGTTCGGTGACCCCTCACTAAGGGGGGGGTACTGTTGTGAATTTGCTTTTTGCTCCCTCTAGTGGTTACTAGTTTTTTGACTCTGGTTTTTCTGTCATTCCTTTTATCCGCACCTGGGTCGTTAGTTAGGGGTGTTGCTATATAAGCTCCCTGGACCTTCAGTTCTATGCCTGGCAACGTAGTTATCAGAGCTAGTCTGCTGTGCTCTTGTCTACTGATCCTGGTTCCAGTTATATCAGCTAAGTCTGCCTTTTGCTTTTTGCTATTTGTTTTGGTTTTGTATTTTTGTCCAGCTTGTTCCAAATCTATATCCTGACCTTTGCTGGAAGCTCTAAGGGGGCTGGTGTTCTCCCCCCGGACCGTTAGACGGTTCGGGGGTTCTTGAATTTCCAGTGTGGATTTTGATAGGGTTTTTGTTGACCATATAAGTTACCTTTCTTTATTCTGCTATCAGTAAGCGGGCCTCTCTGTGCTAAACCTGGTTCATTTCTGTGTTTGTCATTTCCTCTTACCTCACCGTCATTATTTGTGGGGGGCTTCTATCCAGCTTTGGGGTCCCCTTCTCTGGAGGCAAGAAAGGTCTTTGTTTTCCTCTACTAGGGGTAGCTAGATTCTCCGGCTGGCGCGTGTCATCTAGAATCAACGTAGGAATGATCCCCGGCTACTTCTAGTGTTGGCGTTAGGAGTAGATATATGGTCAACCCAGTTACCACTGCCCTATGAGCTGGATTTTTGTATTCTGCAGACTTCCACGTTCCTCTGAGACCCTCGCCATTGGGGTCATAACAGGCCTCAACGACCAAAAAAAGGTCCAGGCCATTCCGACACGACCAGCGATCTCACAGCAGGGGCCTGATCGCTGGTACGTGTCACACATAGCGAGATCGCTACTGAGGTCGCTGTTGCGTCACAAAACTTGTGACTCAGCAGCGATCTCGCTAGCGATCTCGCTATGTGAGACGGGGCCTTTAGAATGCAGTTGTAACTTGATCTTATCACTTCACTGGTTTTACCACCTTGTCTCTGATTGGTTGAAGTGTGCAGATATCTTTCTATTATACTCAGACACACAGCTGCTTTTAATGCGCAACTACTGAGAAGTGCGGAAGATTCTTTGCTTCATTATATCTTTGTGGAAGTCTAATATTTTAACTGATTTAAGTTTTCCTGCTTAAAATAATAAAAGTCTATGAGTTCAGAACCTTAAAATTTCAGTCAGTTATCTTCTCAAATAACTTGAATGTTGAAAAATTAAGTCATTCTTGTGTATATCACTCAATTCTGCTGATATCAAGGGGGTATAATACGCCATGAGGGTGTATGAAATGCCTTAGGCCAATTTATAATAAACTGGCCTAGGCCATAATATATCTGGGGTAAAATCAAGCCTAGCCCATTTTAACCCCGGGGATCGTCTGGACTTGAGGTACACTATTGGACCTGATCACAAGAGAAGAAATGAATAATTTAATTTATCCACTGAGTGGATAAATGCGGCCCACACCCCGAGGAAGAGAAGCTACAAAGCGAGGAGGATGAAGACGTCGGAGAGAGGTGTGAGAATCAGAAGCCAGGACAAAGTCCTGACATCTCAGGACGGTGTGACTCAGCATTCAAATCGGGACAGTCCCACTGGAATCCATTATGATTGAGAGCTATGCTCTGATGGCACTCAGATCAGAGTGTGATCCAATTCTCTCAGATAAGGAGAAGATAGAAAAAAAATTTGACTGCAAAATCAGACCGCATTCAGATGTCATCTGAGTGCAGTCCGATTTTTTCCACAGACTTACTGACTTCCATGGCTGAGGGCATGCTGTAATTTTCCTCAGACAGACTCTGTCCAAAGACAAAATTGGAAATGTGCACAGCCCCGCAAGTACGTATTATCGGATTGCACTTGGACTGAAAATACGATGGTCTGCACCTGCCCTTAGGCGAGGGATGAAAGCACAGAAAATAAAATGGACCCCGGTGGTAGACCTGTGATAGTTGAGGGCCCTTTTAAAGATTTCGCATTGGGGGCCACAAGCTACATCACTGGTTATACATGAGAATAAACTCGTGAGAGTTGTTCCCATGGAGGCCGCTGAAGGCATATGAATATGTGGATGACAGAATTCATTTTGTGAGGTGTTTGCAGACAGATTTAGGTGTTTTAATGTGTTAGACACGTGCTAAGTAACCAGTCCTTGATGAGACGCAGACACACAAGGAGGACATTAGACGATTTTGAGATTCTGGGAAAGACAAGCCGGGGTTCCCATGGAAACTGTCCGCCTCCATTTCATCAGAGAGGAAGATGCTGAACACTGACCTATGTATTTACTTTGTGCTACAAAATATTGGATCAGCAAAGCTTTCCTTCCAACGACGACAAAATCCCTGGCCATTCCCTTGTCCATGTAATTGCTATATTTGCATTCACACCTTCTTTCTATTCAGGCACATTGGTTTTTGAAGATTTTTTATTAAATCTTGGATCGTCACCAAACATGTATTTTAGAAATAGGTTTTGCATTTGCGTAAAAGAATATATTAGCTTATAGAGTTTCATTACAAACAACATGAAGTTTTCATACTTTTTTCCACTTTTGAAGCTGAGACATGGGGAGCAATTTCACATGGTCTGAGAAGCCTCATATTAAAGAGAATTGTATTGGAAAGGGTTAATAAGCACTTCTGGGACAAAGACATTTGAAGTCTTGAGCTTGTGTTAAATGGAATCTGTCACCAGAGTAGCATACATTTTATTATGTACAGCCAGAGATCCTGATTATAGCGATGTGTCAATTACTGGGATTTTCAGGGTGGTTTTGATATAAACACTGTTTTCTCAGCAGGAGATGATCATTACAGGACTAGTAAACTGCTGCCATGTAGTCCTCCATATTCATGAGCTCTGTATAACCCCGCCCCCACCACTGATTGTCCATTTATAGTGCACAAAGAAAGCTGCCAATCAGGGGTGTGGGCGGGGTTATACACAGCTCAGCATTCAGAGAACTGCTAGATCTACAGCAGAGAAAACTGTGATTTTATCAAAGCGACAGCAAGCAGTTCAGTAAGTGATACATTGCTGGAATCAGGGTCTCTGCCACTAGATCATGCTGATCTTAGATGAAATAGGAAAAACCTAGTGAGAGATTCCCTTTACGGAAGGACATGATTTCCCCTAGACACTTTACACGTCATCCACCAATGACTAATCACTGCCTATCCATTGTATATCATGCACCCACCGTTTCTCAATCAGATGTTTTATAACTGTATATATTTGTTTAATCGGACCCTGTGTGACTCTAGGTTAGGGGTCTATGGTGGTGTTTACTGCTAATTAAAACATTTTTTAAACATGGATATTAAAAGTAATATTTTAGGTTTTATTTAATTCTAACAATTTCTTTTCCTAATATATTAAGAGTGAGATTTATGTATTGATTTTGCCTTTATATGTGACCTGTGCTAATTTTAATCACAGCTATATGTCTGGGCATGGCAAGGTCTTCTATTTGTTTGTGGTAAGTGGACCTTGCGTGACTCTAGGTTAGGGGTCTATGGTGGCGTTTCCTCCTAACATACCTCATTTTAAACATAGAAATTAAATGTTATATTGTAGCTCTTTCTCAGATGGTTTAAAACAGAGCTGGGCAAAGTGCGGCCCAAAGGCCACATCCAGCCCTCTGGCCCGTGGACCAAGACAGCTAAAGGGCTAAAAACAGTGGGCAACGGGCCGCAGCATGCCCTCGCCCTCCACCCATCTGCTGGTACCGCCATCCGTATCATTAGGATGCAGACAGCTGCGAATACATGATTGGTGGAGGACAGAGCCACCAGCTCCTTCTGCCACCAATCAGTATGCACGACAGCAGAGGACGGAGACTCAGTGAACCAGAGACAGGAGCAAGGGAAACGGGAGCACGGCGAGTATGTTGTTATTTTGCTCATATACACTACCATTTTTGTGACAATTTTGTGTTTTCCATGAAAACTCATACTTTTATTAATCAAATCAGTTACCAAATGAATTGAAAATCTAGTCCAGACATTGACGAGGTTCGAAAAAAAGATTTTTATTTGAAATAATAATTTTCTTCTTCAAACTTTGCTTTTGTCAAAGAATGTTAGCCCCCCCGCGTAAACCTGAAAGAAATATAGCGGGGGTCTCATGGCCTCATGGACCCTGTCATTTAATATGACTTTCTGTCAGAAGAAAGGTCAAATAAAGGTCAGGTCAGTCATCTCTGAAAGTGTGACACTGGTTTTATCCAGTTTTTTCTGGTATGTTTGGCAGCTATTGTAACGGTTTTCTATTGGCTGTTAGCAGCTTTGCCGCTCTTTTTTTGAATATATAAACACCTGTTTTGTGGTATCTGGTCATTCTGTCAGAGGAAGAAGATAAAGAAGACACATACCCCAGGATGGAGAATCTCCTGCAACAGCTCCTGACTAGAGCCGACGGCGAGGATGGAGCGGACTGGCTGAGGCAGTGCCTGGCTATGAAACCTATCTTAGCGCCTGCCGATGCTGTCCCTCATCCTCCAGAAGATACCCTTCGGTCGCCGTGTCAAGCCTCTCCGGTCCTGCCGACACCCACCGCTTCAGGGAGGCGCAGGAGGCAAAGGACCCCATACTCTCCAAAGTCGCTGTCGCCGCCTGCTTCCAGCCGCAGTGTCCAAGAAGGAAGAAGGAAGTCACGGCGCCGCCCTCCTCAGAAGTCTCGCAGCCCAGCGCGAGACTTCCACCGCCAGCGTCATGACAGAGCGCCGACCGCCTCATCTGAAGTGGCCGGGATGTCTTCAACACACCGCAGCCGTAAAAGCGCTGCGGTGTCATTGGATTCTACAACAGCGGTGGCTTCTGCAGCTGCGGTCCAGACCACCGGTTCGGGAGGACCCCCTGTCGTCACACTCAGAAGAGGATGAAGAAACGCCGCTTACAGCAGCTTCCCATATGAGCTTGCCCAACATGGAGGGCTCGAGCTCCAGCTGCTGTATGGAGCAGAGAAACGACCAGCATTCATCGAGGGGTGAGACTTTCAATGTTCCTTTGTCTGTTCCACACTCACATTTAAAAGACATCATAAAGAAAAGTGTTAGCTGAAACTTTAAGAGAAGCTATTCCCCCCCCCCCTTGCTGTCACATCAGCTGTACACAGTGCTGCAATTTCTGACATTTCATCAGCTAACACCGCCTGTTATGATTTTCCCAATGGCAGGGAAATCAAAATAACAACGGACTAGCTCTCGGGTGATGGGAACTAAAGTGACCGTGACCTGAACCTGACACGACACTGGAAGTAGCCGGGGAGTGTTTCCTACGATGCCCTAGACACCACGCGCCAGCCGGAGATCTAACTACCCCTATCAGAGGAATATACAGGCCTGCCTTACCTCCAGAGATGAACCCCAAAAGGAGATAGCAGCCCCCCACAGATATTGACGGTGAGTCAAGAGGAAAAGACATACGTAGGATGAACAGCAGATTTAGCACAGTGAGGTCCGCTTACTAGATAGCAGAAGTACAGGAAAGAGTCACTTCACGGTCAACTTCAAAACACTACTCAAAAACACCATCCTGAAATTACTTTAAAACTCCAGTGACAACTCATGCCACTGGAGTGGCAATTTCAGTTCACGAGAGCTTCCAGCTACAGAGAGTCACATTGCAAATAGCTGGACAAAAATAGAATAAACTAGAAACAAAATTCAACTTAGCTGAACAGGAGCTTGAGGCAGGAGAATGCAACAGAATGCTACTGATACATTGTTGGCCGGCATCAGACCAGCAGCCAAGCAGCCTTAAATAGGAAACTCCCCTAATGGGTGTCAACAGGTGATCAAGGATAGAAGAAGGCAAATAAGTGACACTACCATAAAACACCACCGGGGGAGCCCACAAACAGAATTCACAACAGTACCCCCCCCTTAAGGAGGGGGCACCGAACCCTCACCAGAACCACCAGGGCGATCTGGATGAGCACTATGAAATGCACGAACCAAATCAGGAGCATGAACATCAGATGCTGTCACCCAAGAATTATCCTCCTGACCATAGCCCTTCCACTTAACCAGATACTGAAGTTTCCGTCTGGAAACACGGGAGTCCAAGATCTTTTCCACCACATACTCCAACTCACCCTCAACCAGCACAGGAGCAGGAGGATCAGCAGACGGAACAACCGGCACCTCATACCTCCGCAATAATGACCGATGAAAAACATTATGAATAGTAAAAGATGCTGGGAGGTCCAAACGAAAGGACACAGGATTGAGAACCTCCAGAATCCTATAAGGGCCGATAAACCGAGGCTTAAACTTAGGAGACGAGACCTTCATAGGAACAAATCGAGAAGACAACCAAACCAGGTCCCCAACACAAAGACGAGGACCGACACGCCGATGATGATTAGTGAACTGTTGAGTCTTCTCCTGGGACAACTTCAGATTGTCCACAACCTGTCCCCAAATCTGATGCATTCTATCAACCACAGCATCTACTCCAGGACAATCCGAAGACTCCAATTGACCGGACGAAAAGCGAGGGTGAAACCCTGAATTACAAAAAAATGGAGAAACCAAAGTGGCAGAACTGGCCCGATTGTTAAGGGCAAACTCTGCCAATGGCAAAAAATCAAGCCAATCGTCCTGATCAGCGGACACAAAACACCTCAAGTAAGTCTCCAAGGTCTGATTAGTACGCTCAGTCTGGCCATTAGTCTGAGGATGGAATGCAGACGAAAAAGACAAGTCGATGCCCATCCTGGCACAGAACGCCCGCCAAAATCTAGACACAAACTGAGTACCCCTGTCAGACACTATATTCTCAGGAATACCATGCAAACGCACAACATTCTGAAAAAATAGAGGGACCAGCTCAGAGGAGGAGGGCAATTTGGGCAAAGGTACCAAGTGAACCATCTTGGAAAAACGGTCACACACCACCCAGATGACGGACATCCTACGAGAAACAGGAAGGTCAGAAATAAAGTCCATAGAGATGTGCGTCCAAGGCCTCTTAGGAATAGGCAAGGGCAACAACAACCCGCTGGCCCGGGAACAGCAGGGCTTAGCCCGAGCACAAACATCACAAGACTGCACAAAAATACGTACATCTCGAGACAAGGAAGGCCACCAGAAGGACCTAGACACCAGATCCCTGGTGCCAAAAATTCCAGGATGACCTGCCAACGCGGAAGAGTGAACCTCCGAAATAACTCTACTGGTCCAGTCATCAGGGACAAACAGTCTACCAGGCGGACAGCGATCAGGCCTATCCACCTGAAACTCCTGCAAAGAGCGCCGCAGGTCTGGGGAGACAGCTGACAATATCACCCCATCCTTCAGGATGCCAGTAGGTTCGGAATCACCAGGCGAGTCAGGCTCAAAACTCCTAGAGAGGGCATCCGCCCTCACATTCTTAGACCCAGGCAGATATGAAACCACAAAGTTAAATCGAGAGAAAAACAACGACCAGCGCGCCTGTCTAGGATTCAGACGCCTGGCTGACTCAAGATAAATTAGATTTTTGTGGTCAGTCAAGACCACCACCTGGTGTCTAGCACCCTCAAGCCAATGACGCCACTCCTCAAATGCCCACTTCATGGCCAAGAGCTCCCGATTTCCAACATCATAATTTCGCTCAGCGGGCGAAAACTTTCGAGAGAAAAACGCACATGGTCTCATCACTGAGCAGTCAGGACCTTTCTGCGACAAAACTGCACCTGCTCCGATCTCGGAAGCATCTACTTCAACCTGGAACGGGAGCGAAACATCAGGCTGGCGCAACACAGGAGCAGAAGAAAAGCGGCGCTTAAGCTCCCGAAAGGCCTCCACAGCCGCAGAGGACCAATTAGCAACATCAGCACCCTTCTTGGTCAAATCAGTCAAAGGTTTAGCAATGGCAGAAAAACCCGCTATGAATCGGCGATAGAAATTAGCAAATCCCAAGAATTTCTGAAGACTCTTTAGAGAAGTAGGTTGTACCCAATCACAAATAGCCTGAACCTTAACAGGGTCCATCTCCATAGATGAAGGGGAAAAAATATATCCCAAAAAGGAAATTCTCTGAACCCCAAAAATACACTTTGAGCCCTTCACAAATAGAGAATTAGCTCGTAAAACCTGAAAAACTCTCCTGACCTGTTGAACATGAGATTCCCAGTCCTCCGAAAAAATCAAAATATCATCCAAATACACAATCATAAATTTATCCAGATATTCACGGAAAATATCGTGCATAAAGGACTGAAAAACGGAAGGGGCATTCGCGAGACCGAAAGGCATTACCAAATACTCAAAATGGCCTTCAGGCGTATTAAATGCGGTCTTCCACTCATCCCCCTGCTTAATCCGCACCAAATTATACGCACCACGTAGATCGATCTTAGTGAACCACTTCGCCCCCTTTATGCGAGCAAAAAGATCAGTCAGTAAAGGTAACGGGTACTGGTATTTAACTGTAATCTTATTCAGAAGTCGATAGTCGATACAAGGTCTCAATGAACCATCCTTTTTACCCACAAAGAAAAACCCTGCCCCCAGTGGAGACAAAGAGGGGCGAATATGACCCTTTTCCAAAGATTCTCTGATATACTCCCGCATAGCAGTATGTTCAGGTACAGACAAATTAAACAAGCGACCCTTAGGAAATTTACTACCGGGAATCAACTCAATAGCGCAGTCACACTCTCTGTGAGGGGGGAGAGAATCAGTTTTAGGCTCCTGAAAGACATCATAAAAATCTGACAGAAATGCTGGGATCTCAGAGGGAGTAGATGAAGAAATGGGAACCAAAGGTGCATCCCCATGAACCCCCCGACATCCCCAGCTCAGCACAGACATTGATCTCCAGTCCAAGACTGGATTATGAATTTGTAACCATGGTAATCCAAGTACTAATACGTCATGTAGATTATATAACACAAGGAAACGAATAATCTCCTGATGGTCTGGGGAAAGATGCATAGTCACTTGTGTCCAATATTGTGGTTTATTGCTAGCCAAAGGTGTAGAATCAATACCCTTTAAGGGAATAGGAACCTCCAGAGGCTCTAAATCAAACCCACAACGCTTGGCAAAGGACCAATCCATGAGACTCAGAGCGGCGCCAGAATCCACATAAGCATCCACAGTAACAGATGATAAAGTACAAATCAATGTCACGGACAAAAGAAATTTAGACTGCAAGGTACCCATAGAAAAAGATTTATCAACCTTTTTATCAACCTTCTTTATGCGTTTAGAGCATGCTGATATAACATGAGCTGGATCTCCACAATAGAAGCACAACCCATTTTTGCGCCTGTAATTCTGTCGTTCGCCTCTAGACAATACACTATCGCATTGCATATGCTCTGGTGCCTTTTCAGAGGTCACCGCCAAATGATGCACAGGTTTTTGCTCAGAAGATACCGCCATATGGTGCACAGGTTTTTGCTCAAAAGATACCGCCATATGGTGCACAGATTTTTGCTCAGAAGATACCGCCATATGGTGCACAGATTTGCGCTCCCGTAAACGCCGATCAATCTGGATAGCCAATTTCATGGCATCATTCAGACCTGTAGGCACAGGGAACCCCACCATGACATCCTTCACGGCATCAGAGAGACCTTCTCTGAAATTAGCTGCTAGAGCGCACTCATTCCATTTAGTAAGCACCGACCATTTACGAAATTTTTGGCAGTATATCTCAGCTTCATCTTGCCCTTGGGAAAGAGCTATCAAGGCTTTCTCAGCCAAAATCTCTAAATTAGGTTCTTCATAAAGCAACCCCAAAGCCAGAAAAAACGCATCTACATTTAATAACGCAGGATCCCCTGGCGACAATGCAAATGCCCAACTTTGTGGGTCACCCCGCAATAGAGAAATAACAATTTTAACCTGTTGCGCAGGATCACCAGCAGAGTGAGATTTCAGAGACAAAAACAATTTACAATTCTCTCTGAAATTCAAAAAACGGGATCTGTCTCCGGTAAAAAATTCAGGCATAGGGATCTTAGGTTCAGACATTGGAGCACAAATAACAAAATCTTGTAAGTTCTGGACCTTTGTAGCCAGGTTATTCAGACCTGCAACCAAACTCTGTGGATCCATGATTCAAACAGGTGTAACCAAAGCCATTCAGAGATTAAGAGGAGAGGAAAAAAAAAAAAAAAAAGGCTGAAGACTGCAGTTTAAGCAAGGAGTACAAATAAGCACTAAGGTGCACTTTCCAAACACAGAAGGAAAAAAAACCTTTTCATATCCTTTCCTGCTTTAGTGCATAGTTTTAACACATGTTGGGCCGGCCAAACTGTTATGATTTTCCCAATGGCAGGGAAATCAAAATAACAACGGACTAGCTCTCGGGTGATGGGAACTAAAGTGACCGTGACCTGAACCTGACACGACACTGGAAGTAGCCGGGGAGTGTTTCCTACGATGCCCTAGACACCACGCGCCAGCCGGAGATCTAACTACCCCTATCAGAGGAATATACAGGCCTGCCTTACCTCCAGAGATGAACCCCAAAAGGAGATAGCAGCCCCCCACAGATATTGACGGTGAGTCAAGAGGAAAAGACATACGTAGGATGAACAGCAGATTTAGCACAGTGAGGTCCGCTTACTAGATAGCAGAAGTACAGGAAAGAGTCACTTCACGGTCAACTTCAAAACACTACTCAAAAACACCATCCTGAAATTACTTTAAAACTCCAGTGACAACTCATGCCACTGGAGTGGCAATTTCAGTTCACGAGAGCTTCCAGCTACAGAGAGTCACATTGCAAATAGCTGGACAAAAATAGCATTAACTAGAAACAAAATTCAACTTAGCTGAACAGGAGCTTGAGGCAGGAGAATGCAACAGAATGCTACTGATACATTGTTGGCCGGCATCAGACCAGCAGCCAAGCAGCCTTAAATAGGAAACTCCCCTAATGGGTGTCAACAGGTGATCAAGGATAGAAGAAGGCAAATAAGTGACAATACCATAAAACACCACCGGGGGAGCCCACAAACAGAATTCACAACAACCGCCCCTGTTAACTCTTTTAAAGAAGCTCTGACATGCGAGCTGTCTCCCTTAGGATTCCATTTAAGCCCTTCTGTTAAAGAGCTTATTTGGAATAATCATTTAGTCGATATTTTTTCTTTACTGCCTAGAAAGGACCAGCTTTCAAAATCCGAAAAGAATGATGAGAAAGCTGATTCTGATGAATTTAACCGCACCAACTTTAAATCTTTCAACAATTGGGTGCAAGCTTTTTCTATTTTTGCTGCAGTTTTGGGTGAAAAATCTCCCCATCTCTGCAACAAGTTATTTCAGCCCCCTTCTAGTTCAAGTAAACGCGGTGTTTGTTTCGCTTTCAACGATTCCTTTTGTAAGTGGAACAACAACTGTAGATTCCGCCATGAATGCTCATTCTGTGGTAACTCACACCCTATGTCTAAATGTTTTAAGTAACAAGCAGGTCAACAGTCCTCAGGTAAGGAGCCTAATTAAAAAAGCACAGACGCCAGTGATTCTGGCAAACATGTCAGTATGCCTAAGCAAATATCCCGACCAGGGGACCAGTGAGCTGCTTTTTAATGGTTTTTCAGAATGATTTTTTATCCCACAATTTAAAGGGGCGGGCTGTTCTGTTGTTCCTAATTTACCCTCTTTAAAGGCTCACCCTGAGGCAGCTAGGGATAAAATTATTAATTAAATTCAGCTAGGCAGAGTTTCAGGCCCTTTTTTAACCCCGCAGTTTGTTAATTTCCATATATCACCATTGGGTATTGTACCAAAAAAAAAAAAAAAAAGATGAGGGCTCTTTCCGGCTAATTCACCACTTATCATATCCGCTGGGTTCATCCATGAACGATGAAGTGGACAAGGCTTTATGCTCCGTGTCCTATTCATCTTTTGATTCTGCATTAGAAATCCTCAAGAAATTTGGTTTTAATGCTTTAATGTCCAAGTCAGATATTAAGTCTGCTTTTAGACTCCTTCCTGTTCACCCGTGCGGTTTTAATTCTTTAGGTTTTTATTTTGATGACTGTTTTTTTATCCAAATGTGTGAGCACTTCGGTGTTCCTATTGCTCACAGAAAAACAGTTGGTCCATCTAGATCTATCGAATTTCTGGGAATCACTCTTGATTATCAAAAAATGGAATCTGACTTCCTGATGAGAAAATTTTTAAACTGCGCATTGCGTTATCAAATTTTTTAGCCAAGAACAAGGTCACTCTTAAGGAAATTCATTCATTGTTAGGTCTATTGCATTTTGCGGTTTGCGTCATTCCTATAGGTCGGGCTTTTTGCAGACGTTTATAGGATGCCACTTAAGGTGTATCTTCACCTCATTCGCATGTTAGTATCCGTTCTGACCTAAAGGAAGACACTAGAATTTGGCTCTCCTTTTTGTCAGAGCATAACGGCAGATCTTTGTGGCAGTCATTTTTTGTCTCTGGCGATTCTTTTCCCTTTCTTTTCACAGCGGATAGCCAGCGTGGCTTCAGTATTTTATTTGACTCCCATTGGATGTCCATCCTGTGGCCAATAAGTTGGGTGTCTAAGAAAGTAACTTCAAACGTAATGGTGTTGGAACTTTTTTCTATTTTTGCAGGAATATTAATTTGGAGATCACTAATGCAGAATTCCAGGATTTTATTTCTTTCCACTAACCAGGCAGTAGTTGTTTTTATTTATTTTTATTTATTTATTTATTTATTTTTTTTTTCTATCAGCACGTTATCTTCTAAAAATACTTTTGCTGCCAGAATTTTGAGACAATTGGTTTTACAATGCCTGAAAGCAAAGTTGGGAAAGAGCAAATTTCTTTTCATAACTGACTCTTTACAAAATCGTCAGTGGTCGAATTTTTTACTGCAGGTTCTCAACGTGGATTCGGAAGGACCCTCTTACCCTTTTCAATTTGGGACATGATTGCACTCTGATACAGTATTTTATAAAAAAAAAAATCATTATCTAATAGATCATGGGCTGACTATTCGGCTGCATGGCTGAATTGGAACAATTTTTGCAACCTACATTATTTTGACCCAACAGTTTCTAATCCGGTAGCAGCACTAAAGTTTGCTGAATCTATAGTACAAAACGGTTTGTCTTACTATGCAATAGCGAAATGCCTAGCAGGAGTTTCATTTTTCCTTAAACTTTCTGGCAGTATTGCTTTAACTAATCTTTTTCCAGTAAAGCAGTTTTTAAAAGGCTTTAGGAAAACCAATTTTATACCTGACTCGAGACGACCTATTTCCCTGTCTTTATTGAAAGAATTGTGCTCCTGTCTCATCCACGTTTGTGTAAATTTTAAGGAAGCCTTATTATTTAGCTCTATTTTTTTCTCTGTCCTTTTTTGGAGCACTTCGCGTTGGTGAGGTGGTTTCTGTTAAGAAATCGGAGCCTTCGGGACTCATGATTTCGGATGTCCAGATTCATGAGTAGTTTTTTGTTTTTTTTTTATTTTATTTATAAGAAAATTAAAGACAGATTAATTAGGCAGGGGATCTAGGTTGAAAATTAACGCGATCCATGTCTCTATCATTTGCCCTGTTGATAACACGGCAAATTGGATTAAGGTCAGACCTATGGGACAGGGCCCATTATTCATTCATAGAGATTTTTCTCCTGTTACTGTCTTTCAATTTAATTTTGTCCTAAAGAAATGTTTACGCTTTTTGGGTAAAAAACACCTTAAAATCACATCTCATTCGTTTAGAATCGGAGCAGCTACGGAGGCCTCTAGGGCCGGGCTTTCCGATTCAGGGATAAAGGAATTGGGAAGATGGAACTCCAAAAGGTTCAAATTATATGTACGACATGATCTGTATGACTATTAATTATTGTTTTTCTTTCAGGTCCGCTAGTCATTTGGATAGTCGGACATTCTTTTATCTTCTGGGCCAGGAAGAGGGCCAGCCAACGATCTTATGCTGAAAATTTATCCTTTAATCCTTCTGATATTCAGGTCTGGTGGCATGGAGTTCGCGGCTTGAAATGGCATTGCCTGGTTGCTGAAGTGAAGAAATGGCTAATTAAATTTCCTTCCCCTGATTTAATTATATTTCATGTAGCTGGGAATGATCTCGGAAAAATCAGGACTCTTGACTTATTATCGGCCATTCGATCCGATATTATTTATCTTAAGCAAATTCTGCCTGATTCAAACTTTGTTTTTTCAAGATTATTCCCAGACTTTTGTGGCACGACAATCAATTTTCTTTTTTAGATAAAATCCGGAGAAGGGTCAATAAATCCATGGAAAAATTTTTTTCTTTTAATTTCACGGTTTTCATTCCGGCATTTGGATTTGGAGGGTTTTTTACCGGGCCTTTATAGGCCTGATTTGGTTCATTTATCTGATATTGGCCTTGATATTTTTAATTTGGACCTACAAACTATCATTGAAAAATGGCTGTGTGGTTTGGGGGGGCCATGTCTCGCTGAGTCCTGGCCTTGTGGGAAAATCACCCATGTCTGGGTGGATTGGTTTATTGGAAAAGTTTGGTACTTTGGTTTTATAATTTATGGAGTTTATTTATTGGTGATTAATTAATTTATGTAACCCTAAATAAACTACACGGCCATCTTTATCCACAATTAAAGCGTTTTGTGTTTTTATTGTATGAATGGGTTCTATGAGGCCATGCTCCCTTTACAGCAATTACAGAATTTGCAGACCTTTGGCATTCTCTTAGAGCATGGATAGAATTGGTAAACTCAATTATACCATATGAGCGAACATTATTTCTAAATAGGGGCTGTTTAAAGAAATATGACAAAATTTGGGACAGATGGAATTCTTCTCACTCTACTGTACCATCGCCATGGATGACATGGTGAAAACACATCAAAATATACTATATGGCATCAGACAGTTATTTTATAATATATAGGTATCTGGTGGCGGAATAAGATAGGACAGTTAGTTTTATTAGTTGTATAATGTCATCTTGTCAAGGTACAAGTCACCAAATAGACATAAAGTTGAGTAATGCCTTCTGTTTACCTGACCAATGGTTTATTATATATACAGCAATATATGGACTCATGAAACTGAAATTATGCGAGTAATTTAATGTGCAAACTGTGTTGTCCATTTGTAATCACCTTGACAAATGTACATATAATGATTTGGTTACATATATATGTATATGTTGTTTGTTTTAGTTAATAAACAAATTAAAAAATAAAAATCTTGAGAAATTTCACCCCATGCTTCCAGAAGCCCCTCCCACAAGTTGGTTTGGCTTGATGGGCACTTTTTGTGTACCATACGGTCAAGCTGCTCCCACAACAGCTCAATGGGGTTGAGATCTGGTGACTGCGCTGGCCACTCCATTACAGATAGAATACCAGCTGTCTGCTTCTTCCCTAAATAGTTCTTGCATAATTATGAGGTGTGCTTTGGGTCATTGTCCTGTTGTAGGATGAAATTGGCTCCAATCAAGCGCTGTCCACAGGGTATGGCATGGCGTTGCAAAATGGAGTGATAGCCTTCCTTATTCAATATCCCTTTTACCTTGTACAAATCTCCCACTTTACCAGAACCCCAGACCATCACATTACCTCCACCATGCTTGACAGATGGCATCAGGCACTATTCCAGCATCTTTTCAGCTGTTCAGCTCACAAATGTTCTTCTGTGTGATCCAAACACCTCAAACTTGGATTCGTCTGTCCATAACACTTTGTCCAATCTTCCAATGTCTGTGTTCTTTTGTCCATATTAATCTTTTCCTTTTATTAGCCAGACTCAGATATGGCTTTTTCTTTGCCACTCTGCCCTGAAGGCCAGCATCCCGGAGTCCTCTTCACTGTAGACGTTGACACTGGCGTTTTGCGTGTACTATTTAATGAAGCTGCCAGTTGAGGACCTGTGAGGCATCAATTTCTCAAACTACAGACTCTAATGTACTTGTCTTGTTGCTCAGTTGTGCAGCGGGGCCTCCCACTTCTCTTTCTACTCTGGTTAGAGCCTGTTTGTGCTCTCCTCTGAAGGGAGTAGTACACACCATTGTAGGAAATCTTCAGTTTCTTGGCAATTTCTCGCATGGAATAGTCTTATTTTCTAAGAACAAGAATAGACTGTCGCGTTTCACAGGAAAGATTTTTTTTTTCTGGCCATTTTTAGAGTTTAATCGAACCAACAAATGTAATGCTCCAGATTCTCAACTAGCTCAAATGAAGATATTCTAACCATCCATTAGCCTTCTTACACAGTTAGCAAACACAAAGTACCATAAGAACACTGGAGTGATGGTTGTTGGAAATGGGCCTCTATACACCTATGAAGATATTGCATTACAAACCAGACATTTGTAGCTAAAATAGTCATTTACCACATTAACAATGTATGGAGTGTATTTCTGAATCATTTAATGTTAGCTTCATTGGAAAAAAAACTGTGCTTTTCTTCCAAAAATAAGGACATTTCTAAGTGACCCTACACGTTTGAACAGTAGTGTATGTATGGGATATGTGCCTATATATAGGGCACTATGTGGGGGCTCACTCTGTTTTGGAGGCTATGTGGGGGCAACTTCTGTATATAGGAGGCTATGTAGGGGTTCATACTGTATTTATGAGGCTATGTGGATGCTTATACTGTATATAGGGGCTATGTGAGGTCTTATACTGTATATAGGGGCACATACTGTATATAGGAGACTGGGGGTGCATACTGTATACAGGAGGCTATGTGGAGGCTCAAAATGTATATACTGTGAAGGGCTATGTGTGAGCTTATACTGTATTTGGGAGAGCTCAAACTGTACATAGGAGACTATGTGGGGCTCATACTGCATCTAAGGGCTATATGGGGTCTCATACTGTATGTAGGGGCCTATGTGGGGGTTTATACTGTATATAAGGTGCTATGTGGAGCTCATGCTGTATATAGGAGGAAATGTGGAGCTCATACTGTATATGGGCGGAAATGTGGATGCTCAAACTGTATATCCTGTGTGAGCTTGTACTGTATTTGGGTGATGGCTAACTGTACATATGTGGAAATGTGGGGGCTCAAAGTATATAGGGGTTATGTGGGGGCTCAAAATTTATTTAGTTGGCTGTGTGAGGCTCATACTGTGTAATGAGGATTTCAGCATACTTAATTCTTCTTAATATTAAGTGATAATAATAATATATGTTTTTCAAATATCAAGAATGGTTCATTTTTGCTGGCGTTTGGTAAACCTGAAGTGTCAGTTTTGGTCATTTCCTGGGCTTTTTTTTACAGCTGTGTTTTTTGCATTTTTTCTTGTCATGTTTTACAGCAATTTCTTGGAAGTATTTTATATTCCACTACCCAATTAAGAAAACAGTAGTATTTTTTGCAGCAGAAACACTAAAAACTGCAGAAATTAAAACACAAGGGCATAGTTTGGGAGTGTTTTCAACCTTCCCATTGACTTGTATTTTAATTAATGAACGTCTTCCTAGTGGAAAACGCCCAAACAATGGTCATATTTTTTTTTTAATGCTTGGCGTCTTTCAAAACCTGAAGCATTTAAAAGAAGTTGAAAAGCCTGAACATATAAACTGTTATTTTTACATAGAAATGAATATGTTCATTCTTTGACCATTTTTGTGTGTGGTGTTTTCTGTGCAAAAAAAATGACCAGAAATAGATGACCTGTGAACACACCCTTAAAGTTTCTTGAGATACAGTACAATATTTTTATGTATCATATTACTGTTGGTTTTCTGGTCTAAGGATTACAGTTCCCAGAATGCAAATTGGCAAGTCTTTATCAAGATAGATTTTAGCTATCAATTTTAGCTTTGAAGCATGCAGAATTGTAAATGCAGCTCTAGCCTACAATACAGTATAATAGAAGTCTATATTATTATTTATTATAGCGACATTTATTCCATGGCGCTTTACATGTGAAAAGGGGTAAACATAAAAAACAAGTACAATGATCTAGAAAAAAACGAGTCACTGACTGGTACAAGAAGAGAGAGGACCCTTATCCGCGAGAGCTCACAATTTACAAGGGATGGGTAAGGATACAGTAGGTGAGGATAGAGCTGGCCGTGCTGCGGTATGGTGGAAAGAGAGTTACTGCAGATTGTAGGCTTGTCGGAAGAGGTGGGGCTCAAGGTTCCTTTTGAAGGTTTCCACGGTAGGCGAGGGTCTGATATGTTGGGGTAGAGTTCCAGAGTAGGGGAATGCATGAGAGAAATCTTGTATGCGATTGAGGGAAGAGGAGATAAGAGGGGAGTAGAGAAGAAGATCTTTTGAGGATCGGAGGTTGCGTGCAGGTAAGTACCGGGAGATAAGGTCACAAATGTATGGAGCTGTAACAACTCTGCCGTCATCACTGCATGGCCTCCCATCCCCCAGCTGCCTAACACACCAACTTACTCACTACTCCGGGCCATGCTGTGAGTTCTGTCTTCTGCCGGCTCCATGCTGGGTGCCTCTTTTCTCCTGCCTGCTCTCTGCATACTTCCTGGCTGTGTGCATAGGGGGGTGGTGCCGACACTCCCTGGCTCTTATTGAGTCAGTGTGCATCTTCCTAAGGTGTCCCCAGCCAATTGTCAAGAGGCCTCAGGTACTTAAGGCATCCCCGCCCATAGGAGGATATCTGAGCAACTTACTTCCTCAGTTAGTGTCTTGCTGCTGAGGTGCCAGGTCCTGTCTTGTTATTTCTCTTGTGTCAGCCACCCAGAGGGGCATCATACCCTGGTCTGTACCTGTGTCTCCTGTTTCTGCCACCCAGTGGGGCTTCGTATCCTGGTCTGAGTCCTTGCTTCTGTGCCTTGTCCCGTTCCTGACCCTGTCTGAACCTAGTACTATGCCAAAGGAGGCAGAGCCAAGAGCAGAACCGCTGGAGGCAGCGGTTCTGCGCTTTGCCCCGCCTCCTTCGGCTCTGCTCTTTGATCTGCCTCCTTTGGCTCTGCTCTTTGATCCACCTCCTTTGACTCTGCTCTTTGATCCACCTCCTTTGGCTCTGCTCTTTGCTCTGCCCCTGCGGTTCTTTTTTTTGCTCCACCTCTTGCGGTTCTGGTCTTTGCTCCACCTCTTGCGGTTCTGTGTTGCATCCGCTCCTTGTGGTTCAGCTCGCTGCACTGCAACCTTGCGGTTCTGCTCTACTTCCATTCTGCAACCTGCGGGTCAGGTCCCTACCTGTTCCCATATAGCCTCTAGTCTGAACAGGCCCCTACCGGTTCCCATATACTCTACAGTCTGAACAGGTTCCTACCTGTTGTCATATACCTGCCCATATTCCTGTCCCTACCCAGTCAGTACCTGTCCTGCCAGAGTACCAGCCAGGTCCGCCTGCCCTGCCAGAGTGCCAGCCGTGCCCGCTTGCCAGTTTCTCAGCTGTGCCTGCCTGCCAGTGTCTAAGCCATGCCCGCCTGCCAGTGTCACAGCCGTGCCCGCCTGCCTGTGTCTCAGCCGTGCCCGCCTGCCTGTGTCTCAGCCCTGCCCGCCTGCCTGTGTCTCAGCCGTGCCTACCTGCCTGTGTCTCAGCCGTGTCCGTTACTAATCTTATAGTTTTATGGTAAATAAGGACACAGCCAGAATAAAATCGTTTAATGAAAAAATGACACAGACTCCTTTAATATTCTCAATTAAACCATACTTACGACCTTGCTTTATTCCACCGAAGCCATCACTCTCCGGTAATAAAAATAAAATAAAAAACAATATACCATACCTGTCTGTCGTTCTGTCCTACGCCGTAATCCAAGACTGGGGAATAATTAGTTTTCAACCTGGACGGTGCCAACCGTCCAGGCTGAGAACCACTGGTGAATGAGCTGCTGCAAGTGCAGACTCAGAGGCCGGCGGTGACGTCATCGAGGTTATCTCTGGTCACTGAGGCTGTGTTCTCAGCTGGGTTGAACTGCCATGACCTCGGTGAGATCCCCACTAGCACTGTGAGAAAAACTCTCACGGTGCTAGCGGGGATCTAACCAAGGTTACCGCAGTTCAGACCACATTTTCCCTCAGTCCTGAGGTCATCGCAGTTCAGCCCGACCTCGATGATGTCACTGCTGGTGAATGATGCTGCGCTCTCAGCAGCTTAGTCACCAGTGGTTCTCAGCCTGGACGGTCGCATCTTGGCATCGTTCAGGTTAAAAACTAATTATTCCCCAGACATGGATTACGGCATGGGACAGAACGACGGACAGGTATGGTATATTGTTTTTTTATTTTATTTTTATTACAGGAGATTGATGGCTTCAGTGGAATAAGGTGAGGTCGTAAGTATGGTTTAATTGAGAATATTAAAAGAGTCTGTGTCATTTTTTCAATTAAACAATTTTATTCTGGCTGTGTCTTTATTTACCATAAAACTATAAGATTAGTAATGGAGAGGTGTCTTGTAGACACCTCTCCATTACCAAGCCGTGGGCGCGCTGTCACCTGACAATACAAAGGTGACATCAACCTCACAAATATGAACCACACTTGCCACCGCTACAGGGCAAGTGGGAAGAGCTGGGCAAAGTGCCAGAATTGGCGCATCTAATAGATGCGCCTTTTCTGGGCAGCTACAAGCTGCTGTTTTTAGGCTGGGGGGTCTATATCAATGGCCCCTTACCAGCCTGAGAATACTATCCCCCAGCTGTGAGATTTAGCAAGGTTGGTTGTCAAAAATGGGGACCCCACGCCGTTTTTTTATTTAAATAATTAATAAAACAGTGTGGGAACCCCTCTATTCTTGATTACCAATCTTGCTGAAGCTGACAGCTGAGGGTTGCAGCCCCCAGCTGGGAGTTTTGCCTGGCTGGTTCAAAAAAATTGGGGTGAACCCACGCTGGGTTTTTCATTCATTTTTTTTGTTGGCTGAGGAATACCCCGATCATCCGCTCCTGCTGTCACTGTTATTAACGGCAGCAGGTGTAGGTGACGAGAGTAAAAGTCCCAAAAGGCCCCACCTGCTGTCATCGTTCGGACTTTAATATAACTACCATCATTCTCTTCTGCTTGCGCCATGCACCGGCAGAGAAGGGGAGAATGATAAGAGCCGTCTTCATCACCTGTCGTCGGGGAACAGCGCTTACTATAGGGCATCTTCCTCGGTGGCCTTCCGTGTGGTACTGATGTGGCACACAGTTGCCACACGTGTGCCGCACGTATTACACACACGGATATCTCCGGTACTGTTTTTTCCGGTACTGGAAATAAACAGACGTGTGAAACCGGCCTAAGAAAGTGCAACTGAAGAGGGTGTGTCAGAGGGTGTGAGTCAGGTTTCGGTGATGCCGAGGAAGGAAAGTTTGTTAGTAATCATGGATGTAGGAAAGTTTGTTGCAGACAGAGTGAGCGATCCATAGAGCTCCTGTGGGACTGAGGAAGCGGGGCTGGGCGAAAGGTTAGAAAGGTTGCGGAAATTTGTGATAGATCCTGGATGGCAGGTAGAAATGACTATGGGGATGTGGTGAGGAGGACCCGGATTTGGAGAGGAGCAGAGAAAGTGTTAGTAGCTGGGAGTAGGAGAGGGCATGAGGTGGCTGTCTGTTTTTGGAGACACAGGATTTTATGTTAAGGAACAGTTCTGAGGAGGAGGTGAGATGGATGGAGGGAGAGATGACTAGTTCATTACTGGGTATAGGGATTAGGGGGTTAGTAGAAAGAGGAGGACTATAGGGTTGAGAGTGAAAACAAACTGAAACATTGCTAACGCTACTTTCACAGATCAGGTTTTTTGCATCAGGCACAATCCCACGAATGTTGGAAAAAACGGATCCGGCACAGATTGTGAAAAACTAATGCGACGGATCCGTTTTTTCAACGGATCCAACTAGCATATCCAGAAAATTGTATAAAAAAAAATTTTGAGCATGCTCAGTTTAAAAAAACGGAATCCGTCATTTTCTGGATCCGGCACCTTCCGGCTCCCATAGGCTTCCATTCTAGTAAACAGCCGGAAGCGCCGGATCCGGGGCTTCCAGCTTTTTCGCCGGAGACAAAAAAGTTGCTATGGACGTTTTTTCCAAAAACCAGAAACGGCAGATTTGCGAAAACCGGACGAAACGCAATGTCATCCGGCGCAATCCGGCACTAATACAAGTCTATGGGAAAAAAATGGATCCGTTTTTTTAAAATTTAGCTGGATTGAGCCTGACAGCGAAAACCTGATGTGTGAAAGTAGCTTTGTATCCAGTTACCTTCAGTTCCTTTCTGGTCTATTTACTGCAGGACAATTATATGATGGACTTGCCTGTCTATGGCCGGGTTCACATTAGCGTATGTGTGCGCAACGTATGATCTGCATAGATCCGCATGCGTACATATCTTTAATATGGTGTGCTTTTGCATGCCGATGTGTACGCATGCGTCGTTTCGGGGCGTGCGGCGGTGTCCGGCGAACACAACATGTTGCATTTTTTGAGGCGTCAAATATTGCGCAATCATGCGCATGCGGATGAGTGCGTCAATAAAAATAAAAACTTTGATGCGAGGAGAAGTGCTTCAAGACAAAAAAAAAAGACTATTTCAATTGCACGGTGCATAGTAGAGACAATGATTATGTTCATTTTCACATAAATCCTAAATTCAGCCCCTAGAATAGTAACATCCCAGACGTAGCAGGCACATTACTGTCATTCCTCATCCGTCTGTCTATGGTCACAATGTGCTGCCATCTCGCTATGACGAGAGGCACATGACAGGCACAGTGTTTTATCGCTTGTAGCCTGAGCAGCGGGATGCAATAGTGCACAAATAAAACATGTCCCACAAGAAGAGCGCTCGGTCCGCACAGCTGCTGCGTGAAACAAGAAGCACTTACCAGTCCTGCACGGCATTGAACGACTCCTCATTTGTAATGTCATACATTAAGATAAAACCCATAGCACCTCGATAATAAGCTGTGGTAATGGTGCGGTATCTCTCCTGACCAGCTGTGTCCTAAAATAAGAAAGAATAAGGAGTCATGTTAAGAGTTTTTTCAGCTTTATTATTGCCATTTTCAATTAAGTACATTCCTTAATGTAATGTAATGGCTCCTGTAGAGGTTAGTACTGGCGTCTACAGAACTGGGGAAGACGATTTTACTCCGATCCATTTAATATCCGTATAAAAAACCTAATGGCAAATCAAAACTCATGGTTTTACTATAGATTGAACCCAGGGCCTTCTGGATGTAAAACGCAGAGTTTCTTAAAGCGTTTTTTTTAGGTTTAATAATACAGTTGGGAAATAAATATTTGATACACTGCTGATTTTGCAAGTTTTCCACCTACAAGGAATGTAGAGGTCTGTAATTTTTATAGTAGGTACACTTCATCTGTGAGAGACAGAATCTAAAAATCAGAAAATCACATTGTATGACTTTTAAATAATTAAATTGCATTCTATTGCATGAAATATATATTTGATACCATAGGAAAACAGAACTTAGTATTTAGTACAGAAACTTTTGTTAGAAATTACAGAGGTCAGACGTTTCCTGTAGTTCTTGACCAAGTTTGCACACACTGAAGCAGAGATTTTGACCCAATCCTACATACAGATGTTCTCCAGATCTTTCAGGTTTCGGGGCTGTCTCTCAGCAAAATTGAGTTTCAGCTCACTTCAAAGATTTTCTATTGGGTTCAGGTCTGGAGACTGGCTACGCCACTCCAGGACCTTGAAATGCCTCTTACGGAGCGGCTCCTTAGTTTCCCTGGCTGTGTGTTTCGGGTCATTGTTATGCTGGAAGACCCAGCCATGACCCATCTTCAAAGCTCTTCCTGAGGGAACGAAGTTGTTGGCCAAAATCTCGGGATACATGGCCCCATGCATCCTCCCTTAAATACGTTGCAGTTGTCCTGTCACGTTTGCAGAAAAGCACTCCTAAAGAATGATGTTTCCCCCACCATGCTTCACAGTTGGGATAATTTTCCTTGAGTTGTACTCATCATTCTCCTTCCGACAAACTTGGCGAACAGAGTTGATACCAAAAAGTTCTATTTTCTTCTCATCTGACCACATGACCTTCTCCCATGCCTCCTCTGGATCATCCAGATGGTCACTGGTGAACTTGAAACAGGCCTAGACATGTGCTGGCATGAGCAGTGGGACCTTGCGTACCATGCAGGATTTTAATCCATGACGGCGTAGTGTGTTACTAATGGTAGTACTTAAGACTGTGGCCCCAGCGCTCCTCAGGTCATTGACCAGGTCCTCCTGTGTAGTTCTGGGCTGATTCCTGACCTTTCTCAGAAACACCCTTACCCCACAAGGTGAAATCTTGCATGGAGTACAAGACCAAGGAAGACTGACAGTTATCTTGTGTTTCTTCCATTTTCTAATAATTGCGCCAACAGTTGTTGCCTTCTCACCAAGTTGCCTGCCTATTGTCCTGCAGCTCATCCCAGCCTTGTGCAGGTCTACAATTTTGTCCCTGGTGTCCTTAGACTAGGTTCACATGTTGCGTTTTTGATGCGTTTCCCTAAGGCAAAACCTGCTCTCTTCACAGTAAGTTTTGCTTAGTTTTTATTGCGTTTTTTGCTGCATTTTTGGTGGGGTTTTGGTGCATTTTTTCCTGTGTTTTTGTCAGGGTACATTTGTCACTTGTGCATGTTGTTAAAGTATGTGCATAAAAAAAATCTGTTTCTACAGGTTTTGACACCAAAAACGAAGCTAAAACTGATATCTGTGTTTTTTCAGGGTGTTTTCACCATTTTTTGCATGATCCATTGCTTTAAATGGGTGAAAAACGCTGAAAGAAGTGACATGCTGCATTTTGCAAAAACCAAGGATTTGCACAAAATAATGAGGGCAAAAATACTAAAATGTGTGCATGAGATTTCTGAAATCTCATATACTTTTCTGGTACTGTAAAACGTAGCTGAAAATTTGTATTTAAAAAACACATTAAAAAAACTGCTGAAAAAACCACAACGTGTGAACATAGCCTTTGACAGCTCTTTGGTCTTGACCATGGTGGAGAGGTTGGAGTGTGATTGATTGAGTGAACTCATTACCTGTATGAAAGACACCTGTCAACACAAACAGGTGCAATGAAAACAGGTAATGCGTGCAGAGTAGGAGGGCTTCTTAAAGAAAAACTAACAGGTCTGTGACAGCCAGAATTCTTGCTGGTTGGCAGGGGATCAAATACTGATTTCATGCAACATAATACAAATTAATTATATAAAATCATATAGTGCGATTTTCTGAATTTTTTCTTAAGATTCTGTCTCTCACAGGTGAAGTGTACCTACGGTAAAAATTACAGACCTCTCCATTCTTTGTAGGTGGGAAAATTTGCAAAATCGGCAGTATATCAAATATTTATTTTCTCTACTGTAGGTGTTAACATTGCTCAGTCTATCTGTACACAGTTCAGTAGAAGCCGTAATATTGGGTATTGCAACACTGCATTAGTCACTTCAACAGGACAAGGAACAGGTGATAAAGGAATAGGTATTGCAGACTGACACACCACGTGTATTGGTACAGAGAGGGGGACGCTGAATTTCAAAGCTTGATGACTTGACATGTAGGGGAGGGACATACAGGTGCTTATCACAAAATTAGAATATCAACAAAAAGTTAATTTATTGCAGTTCTTCTATACAAAAGGTGAAACTCATATATTCCATAGAGTCATTACAAACAGAGTGATCTATTTCAAGTGTTTATTTCTGTTAATGTTGATGATTATGGCTTACAGCCAATGAAAACCCAAAAGTCATTATCTCAGTAAATTAGAATAATTAACAAAAACACCTGCAAATGTTTCCTAAGCATTTAAAAAGGTTCCTTAGTCTGTTTCAGTAGGCTCCACAATCATGGGGAAGACTGCTGACTTTACAGATGTCCAGAAGGCAGTCATTGACACACTCCACAAGGAGGGCAAGCCACAAAAGGTAATTGCTAAAGAAGCCGGCTGTTCACAGAGTGTTGTATCCAAGCATATTAATGGAAAGTTGAGTGGAAGGAAAAAGTGTGGTAGAAAAAGGTGCACAAGCAACCGGGATAACCTCAGCCTTGAAAGGATTGTTAAGAAAAGGTCATTCAAAAATTTGTGGAGATTCACAAGGAGTGGACTGCTGCTGGAGTCATTGCTTCAAGAGCCACCACACACACAGACGTTTCCAGGACATGGACTACAAGTGTCTCATTTTTTGTGTAAAGCCACTCAGAACCAATAGACAACGCGTCTTACCTGGGCCAAGGAGAAAAAGAACTGGATTGTTGCTCAATGGCCCAAGGTGTTGTTTTCAGATGAAAATACATTTTACATTTCATTTGGAAATCAAGGTCCCAGAGTCTGGAGGAACAGTAGAGACGCACACAATCCAAGCCGCTTGAGGTCTAGTGTGAAGTTTCCACAATCAGTGATGGTTTGGGGAGCCATGTCATCTACTGGTGTAGGTCCACTGTGTATCATCAAGACCAAACTCAGTGCAGCCGTCTACCAGGAAATTTTAGAGCACTTCTTGCTTCCCTCTGCCGACAAGCTTTGGAGATGGAAATTTATTTCTTCAGCAGGACTTGGCACCTGTCCACACTGCCAAAGGTACCAATTCCTGCTTGATTGGCCAGCAAACTCGCCTGACCTTAA
This sequence comes from Ranitomeya variabilis, assembly GCF_051348905.1. Taxonomy (NCBI): domain Eukaryota; kingdom Metazoa; phylum Chordata; class Amphibia; order Anura; family Dendrobatidae; genus Ranitomeya; species Ranitomeya variabilis. Next base: position 84,862,086 of record NC_135232.1, read on the forward strand.
CCCCATAGAGAATCTATGGAGTATTGTCAAGAGGAAGATGAGAGACACCAGACCCAACAATACAGATGAGCTGAAGGCTGGTATCAAAGCAACCTGGGCTTCCATAACACCTCAGCAGTGCCACAGGCTGATCACCTCCACGCCACGCCACACTGATGCAGTAGTTGATGCAAAAGGAGCCCCGACCAAATACTGAGTGCATTTTCTGAACATAAAGTACATTTCAGTAGGCCAACATTTCGGATTTTAAAATCATTTTTCAAGCTGGTGTTATAAAGTATTCTAATTTACTGAGATATTCTAATTTTGTGAGAAGTACCTGTATATACGAGACAGGGAGGTGTTATACATTTGATTGATGGTCCGAAGGCCATATCATGTACCATGTATCATGTATCATGCCATATCATATACGAAAAATATCATGTTTGATACTGCTGTAAGACAGTAGAAATAACCAATAGGAAAGCCCTATGGAAATAAAGGTGGGAAGGACACATTTACAATGTAGACATGTGCATGATTAGTGGGAATATGCCAAAATATCAGGATGTCTTTATGTTTGATGTAGGGTTATAATACTAATAATTGTCTCCTGATATATCCGAAGTAAAGAGAGATATGCGCTGATACAAGTCTAACTAAACCATCTTTGATGTCATCAATGGGACTGAAGAAAAGAACAAAAATGGACAACTAACAAGACAGCCACTATTGCCGGACTATAGCAAATCAGAATTGGGTAAGCCTAGTGTGAAGGAAAGGGAGTAAGATAAACCTAGCTTAAATATACTGTAATACTGGGACACATATAAGTAAACTGCATTGAAGAGAAATGATCCATCAGCTACATGTAAATCTAATGATTGCATTATTTTTTATAACAGTTGATTAAAATTATTCTTAGGACCTTGGATCAGCCGCCATGTCAGTAGTTTTTGGCAGCTGGACAAAACTGCCCGCTACTGACCAGCATCTCCGATGCCTCTTTTGATTAGTAGCCCCCATCACCTTAAAGAGTGACGCACATGATGTCGTAGGGGTTCACCTCTCATAGGATGTGTTGGATGCCATGCAGATGTGGCAGGTAGTAGGCAGTTGCCCTGGTGTAGTTGCACGGAATAAAAATGTGGCTGCTCGGCCTCGATCCTGCAAATCTTTGTGCTTAAAGGCAATCTGTTAGGTTATTTTTGTGTACCATACTAATAGTGTCCTGAAATAGGGCTTGGGCAGCCCTTTCTGGATATGTTACTGTATGTGACCCCATTGTGTTGCTGTAAAAAAGTTCATAGTCATGTATCGACTAGTTGAATGTATGTAAATTAATTAAATTAATTAAATTTATTTGAACCCCTCCCTCATAATCTGCCCACCCCTCTGTGCAGGCATCAGTGAGTCAGTCAGAATTGGCTTATTACTTGCCCGAGGTTCGCATCACAATCCTCAGACTGCCTATCTGCTCTCCTGACCTGAGTGTGACAGCATATACAGTTAGGTCCATATATATTTGGACAGAGACAACCTTTTTCTAATTTTGGTTATAGACATTACCACAATGAATTTTAAACAAAATAATTCAGATGCAGTTGAAGTTCAGACTTTCAGCTTTCATTTGAGGGTATCCACATTAAAATTGGATGAAGGGTTTAGGAGCTTCCGCTCCTTAACATGTGCCACCCTGTTTTTAAATGGACCAAAAGTAATTGGACAATTGACTCCAAGGCTATTTCATGGACAGTTCTGGGCAATCCCTTCATTATGTCATTCTGAATTAAGCAGATAAAAGGCCTGGAGTTGATTTGAGGTGTGGTGTTTGCATTTGGAAGGTTTTGCTGTGAAGTAAACATGGGGACAAAGGAGCTCTCCATGCAGGTGAAACAAGCCATCCTTAAGCTGCGAAAACAGAAAAAAACCCATCTGAAAAATTGCTACAATATTAGGAGTGGCAAAATCTACAGTTTGGTACATCCTGAGAAAGAAAGAAATCACTGGTGAACTCATCAATGCAAAAAGACCTGGGTGCCCACGGAAGACAACAGTGGTGGATGATCACAGAATAATCTCCATGGTGAAGAGAAACCCCTTCACAACAGCCAACCAAGTGACCAACACTCTCCAGGAGGTCGGCGTATCAATATCCAAATCTACCATAAAGAGAAGACTGCATGAAAGTAAATACAGAGGGTTCACTGCACGGTGCAAGCCACTCATAAGCATCAAGAATAAAAAGGCTAGACTGGACTTTGCTAAAAACATCTAAAAAAGCCAGCACAGTTCTGGAAGAACATTCTTTGGACAGATGAAACCAAGATCAACCTCTACCAGAATGATGGAAAGAGAAAAGTATGGCGAAGGCATGGTACAGCTCATGATCCAAAGCATACCACATCATCTGTAAAACACGGCGGAGGCAGTGTGATGGCTTGGGCATGCATGGCTGCCAGTGGCACTGGGTCACTAGTGTTTATTGATGATATGACACAGGACAAAAGCAGCCGAATGAATTCTGAAGTATTCCGAGACATACTGTGTGCTCAGATCCAGCCAAATGCAGCCAAACTGGTTGGTTGTCGTTTCATACTACAGATGGACAATGACCCAAAACATAAAGCCAAAGCAACCCAGGAGTTTATTAAAGCAAAGAAGTGGAATATTCTTGAATGGCCAAGTCAGTCACCTGATCTCAACCCAATTGAGCATGCATTTCACTTGTTATAGACTAAACTTCAGACAGAAAGGCCCATAAACAAACAGCAACTGAAAACCACTGCAGTGAAGGCCTGGCAGAGCATCAAAAAGGAGGAAACACAACGTCTGGTGATGTCCATGAGTTCAAGACTTCAGGCAGTCATTGCCAACAAAGGATTTTCAACCAAGTACTAGAAATGAACATTTTATTTACAATTATTTAATCTGTCCAATTACTTTTGGTCCCTTTAAAAACAGGGTGGCACATATTAAGGAGCTGAAACTCCTAAACCCTTCATCCAATATTAATGTGGATACCCTCACATGAAAGCTGAAAGTCTGAACTTCAACTGCATCTGAATCGTTTTGTTTAAAATTTATTGTGGTAATGTCTAGAACCAAAATTAGAAAAATGTTGTCTCTGTCCAAATATATATGGACCTAACTGTACCTCTATGTACGCTCAGGTCAGGAGAGCAGAACACCAGTCCAAGGATTGTGATCAGTGGTACCCTTTCTCAGTAATGGTGTCATCTAGGAGGGCTATTCTCTTCTTCCTGAGGCAGACTATAACCACTGCAGTAAAGGATGAAGCGTCTCACGTGTTCCTCTTTGGACCTATCTCGTTCTCTAGGGTGGCACACCAACTGGCAGGTGTTACTCACCCCTACTTACTAGACTTCTATCCAAGCTTCTTATTTGCTTCTGCTTACAGCTGTCTGCAGATCATTCTCCTGTCCAGCCTAAAACAAATACACTTTTTACTCATCCATTTGAGTGGGCTGACATGGTAATGATAACACAATGAGCAGCTGTGTGAAATACTGAGTCATGGGGAATGTGGAGTTAACTCTTTATTCTCTATATCCATCACTACTGCTGCTCAGTGGCATGCTGTCTGAACACGTTAAATAAGTTACCTGCTACTTTTAGATTGATGACCTATGCTTAGGATAGGTCATCAATGTCTGATCGGCCAAGGTCCAACACCTGGCGCTCCCACTGATCAGCTGTTACCGGTGTCAGCGGCCGCTGGCTGGAAGTACTCACTTGAGGAGCTGGCTATCTTCTGAGGATAGGTCATCAATATAAAAGCAGTGGACAACCTCTTTAAATCCAGGGCATATCATCTACAAATATATTGATGTACACAACATCAATTCCTTGTATCACAAGTGACAACTGATTGGATCTGTCGTACGGTTGTCATAGCAGAATTCTAAACACATTGTATAGTATAAAACATTACATTAAAGATAACAACAGATGTTAATATTAACATCAACAGATAGCAATGTGGGATTCACATAGTAACTGTCTGATATTTGCAAGAGGGTGGCGGAACCATGTTTAACCCTCTTACAATCTAGAGCAGGGTCCTTGGGTAAATTGAATTTCTGACTCTAGATCAGTGTTTCCCAAACTCCAGTCCTCACGGACCCCACAGGTCATGTTTTCAGGATTTCCATAGTGTTGCACAGGTGAGAGAGTTCCTGAGGGCTTGATGAAACTTCCACCACCTGTGCAATACTAAGGAAATCCTGAGAACATGACCTGTGGGGTCCGTGAGGACTGGAGTTTGGGAAACACTGATCTAGAGTGATAAATTAAATTAACCCAAGGATCCCTACGTTTTCCGTATATATTATATGTTCGTACATTTCATATAGTACAGTAACTGTGAACAAATGGAAACCTTTACTGTATAGAATATACACTGTATATATTCATGCCATATATCACTATATTAGAAGTAAAGTATCCATTACATCTCAGGATTCTGTTCCATATGACGCTAACATTCAGAAATGTAGGATCTATTCATTCAGCTGATACTGCTCTACCATTGTTGCATTGTGTGAGTATCTTCATCTTTTGTATGCTGCCTGTCAATCAAACGAATGGCTTATAGAGATTAAAGGCACTGATGTGACATTTACACAGAAGCGGGTATGAGAACATGAGCAAACACAAAGCTCAGAGGCTATTCAGCCTTATACTGAGCTGTCTTTGAGTTTATTTCATTTCACACCCATTCTGCGCTCATACCTACAATAAAGGATTGCTCGTGTATTTTAGGACCTACGACAATGTGATGATGTCTCGAAATGATCTGCTGAATACAATGTTAAATGGCTGCCCTGGTTATGTGTAAAGAAGAAAATGTTGAATTGTAAAATCTCAGGAGGCAAAATATGAGGCTGTAACACACCATTACGATTTATGTGAAATCATTCAAAACATTACACATATCACAATCCATCACGGTTCATTTATATAGAATCATTTATTTTATTTACACTTATTATTAATGAAGTAACATTTTTCTTATTATCATGGTCATATAAGAAAAATTAAATATTGTGTGATTATTAATATTATTAACAGAAATATTTGTTTGCATATGGAATATTCTCTTCTTGCTAAAATATGTTTGGTATATTTGCAAGAAATATGTTTTAAAGGGAACCTGCCACCAGGTTAGGCCGTTATGAGATGTGGCCACTACCTTTCAGGGCCGATATACAACATTCCATAATGCTGTATATAAGCCCCCAACCCGACCTGAAGAGAAGAAAAATACCTTTTATTATACTCACCTGCGGGGCGGTCCGGTCAGAGGGGTGTCGCTCTTCTTGGTCCGGCACCTCCCATCTTCTTGCGATGCCACCCTCCTGCTTGCTTCGTGTGGATGATGCGTTCCTGCATCATCCGCACAGTCTCCTCGGCACAGCGCTCTTGCGCAGGTGCACTTATCTGCCCTGTTGAGGGCAGAGCAAAGTACTGCAGTGCGCAGGCGCCGGGAAAGGTCAGAGAGGCCCAGCACCTGCGCACGGCAGGACTTCCCTTTAAATGGTAGTGAGTCTGATTGCAGGATCACACGACACAATGTTTGCAGTCCGAAACCTTGGAGACATACAGTCCAGTATGGACACAATGGTAGGAAGCTGTCTACCAAGAATATTTTCATTGCAGCATTATTTTTAATGCTGGATGGATGGAGATCTTTTTTTTTTTTCGCGAATAGGCATGATCTTTTAAATTAAGGAATTTATAGTGTTGAAAGTAAACTCTAACTGCCTCTCAAATAACTCCACACTAAGGCAGTTTCCATTGTCTGTTAGTATATACTGTGAATAGTATATCTATATAACAGGATTGGTCTGGAACTTGTCGGTTTTTATAAGTAATAATTCACAAAATATGTCCTAAAGTAGGGAAGGGCACTTCATGTAATGTATAACAACAAATACCCTTATAAATATAGATATGGGAGACAGGAAGAGATCCACTGGTAATGTTTAAAATGTTACGTTTTATTAAAGATAAATGATAAAAACATGCAAGGTAAAAAAGCACATAATATATAGCAGTAATACCGTAGGGGACGTTGGGCAAACAAGGGAGCCAGAAAATATAATATGTGTGTGAGGAGACTATAGGAAGGATTTCATAGGATCTGACATATACGGTAATTATACAGTAGTATGGTCACTACCTACCTTATAAGTCAAACTCAATGATATGTGAGAAGACTATTGGAAGGGTATCATAAGATCTGACATATAAAAATATAAAATGGTAGGTCACTCATTTTCTTATAAGTCAAAACTCAGTGCCCAAATAATAACCCTAAAAGCAGACCAGATAATAATAACAATAAATAATATTAACCACCATGTGCTGACATATACTTTAGGTAAAAAGGGTATATGCGGTAATAACGGCTAACTAATCCCATTTACTCAGGAAGAAGCTGGCAGCGAAACGCACGTTGGGGTGAGGGAATGCTTGGGCATCTAATCTGGCAGCACTTCAGGTAATCATTATGGCTACGTACTTACATAATTAGCTATGCATCTCTTTATGTCTGACACATATTACATTTTTCTAGCCCCCCCCCCCCCCCCCCCCTTGCTTGCCCAACGTCCCCTACAGTATTACGGTTATAGATCATGTGCTTTTTTACCTTGCATGTTTTTATCATTTATTTTTAATAAAACGTAACATTTTAAACATTACCAGTGGATCTCTTCTTGTCTCCCATATCTATATGTATATGGTTTTTATAAGTATTGCTGGGAGGGATAAATTGACCTTGAAAAAAAAGAACTTTATTCAGTTTGGTCCCTCCTCTAGATGCAGCCTTTACCTACAAAATGTAAATAGTAATATATTAGTTATTAGTATACATCATGATGGTACTACTTTACCTTCTTTACATAAACTGAATAAAGAAACAGCAATCAGTAAAAGTGCATGAATTGCTGCAAATCAAACCAGTGCTTTAAAAGAATGAAAAAAATACTCAGGATACATGATAGGTTAGAAATGATGCTAAGGTCACCAGTGCAGACTGCATTTTTATTTCCACTATCCTGAGGTATATCTGTAAATAATAAGTGTATATAAATACATAAGTAAATAAATATCTACAGGTGCTTCTCACAAAATTAGAATATCATCAAAAAGTTAAGTTATTTCAGTTCTTCAATACAAAAAGTGAAACTCATATTATATAGACTCATTAAAAACAGAGTGATCTATTTCAAGTGCTTATTTCTGTTAATGTTGATGATTATGGCTTACAGCCAATGAAAACCCAAAAGTCATTATCTCAGTAAATTAGAATAATTAACAAAAAACACCTGCAAAGGCTTCTTATGCATGTAAAAAGGTCCCAAAGTCTGTTTCAGTAGGCTCTAGAGTCCACAATCATGGGGAAGACGACTGAATTGACAGATGTCTAGAAGGCAGTCATTGACACACTCCACAAGGAGGGTAAGCCACAAAAGGTCATTGCTAAAGAAGCTGGCTGTTCATAGAGTTCTGTATCTAAGCATATTAATGGAAAGTTGAGTGGAGGGAAAAAGTGTGGTAGAAAAAGGTGCACAAGCAACCGTGATAACCGCAGCCTTGAAAGGATTGTTAAGAAAAGGTCATTCAAAAAATTTGGGGAAGATTCACAAGGAGTAGACTGTTGCTGGAGTAATTTCTTTAAAAGCCACCATACAGAGGTATCCAGGACATGGGCTACAAGTGTTGCATTCCTTGTGTGCAGCCACTCCTGACCAATAGACAACGCCAGAAGTGTCTTACTTGGGCCAAGGAGAAAAAGCACTGGACTGTTGCTCAGTGTTCCAAGGTGTAGTTTTCAGATGAAAGTACATTTTTTATTTCATTTGGAAATCAAGTTCCTAGAGTCTGGAGGAAGAGTGGAGAGGCCACAATCCAAGTTGCTTAGTGTGAAGTTTCCACAATCAGTGATGGTTTGAGGAGCCATGTCATCTGCTGACTCAAATCCCAAGGGGGAACTTTCTGAATTACCACTGGTCTAGATCTACTACATGATTTAATAAAGCGAGACACCCACCTATTGGAGGCTAAATTACAATTATATAAGGCTCCTAAAGCCGACACTTGTACTTTGAGCGTATTGGTTGCCAACCCTAGTTGTAAGCCTGCTTGTAGAAACTCTAAAATAGCACCCACAGGAGCCTCGTCCCCCAAAGGTTGTCCCAAAAACTCCAGGAACCTCTTCCATGTCCTACCATAAATTCTTGATGTGATCGGTTTTCTACTTTTCAACAGAGTGGAAACTAGCCCTGGCGAGAATCCCTGCCGACTTAGTAATGCCCTCTCAAATTCCAGGCTGCCAGATGGAAGCCCTTCACTTGAGAGTGGCATACTGGTCCCTGGGTAAGCAGGTCGGGAACCTCTGGTAGAATCCATGGATCGGTTACTGACATCTGTCTTAGGAGGGAGAACAATGGTCTTTTCGGCCAAAATGGAGCAATCAGAATCACCCTTGCTTGCTCCATTCTGATCTTTCTCACTACTACTGGAATCATTGCTATCGGTGGAAACACGTAAGCGAGGCTAAATTTCCACAGTATTTGAAGGGCATCTACCGCAAACGGCTTCCCTCTTGGATCTAACAAGCAGAATCTCTCCACCTTCCTGTTGTGAAGAGTGGCAAATAAGTCTATTACCGGTTTGCCCCAAGCCTGCACTATCTGTTGGAATACCCGGGGATTCAGTGACCATTCTCCCTGTCTTAGCTTTAGGTAGTCTGCTTTCATGTTTTCAACACCCTTTATGTGCAGAGCTATGAGGGATAGTAGGTGACGTTCTGCTAACTGGAGAAGGACAGATGTTGCCCCCATAAGGGAAAAGGACCTTGTTTCCCCCTGGTGGTTAATATAAGCTACCACTGCATAATTTTCGGACATAATCCTGGTATGACGACCCTGAAGGATTGGACGTCTGATGTCTTTCTGGTTGGGACCAGGTCCCCTGTATCGAGAGGGTCCATAGATGTGCACCCCATCCCGTACCGCTTGCGTCCGTTGTGATTACATTCTCTATCGGAGTTAGCCACTGAACCCCTGATGCCAAATGATCCCTTACAGTCCACCAGATTAGGGAATCCCTCACGCCTACTAAAAGGTGTACTTTTCCCTCTAAGTGCCCTTTTAACAATTTTTGTGTTGACAGGACCTCCCACTGTAATTGTCTCAGGTGAAATTGTGCCCATTTCACAGCGGGTATACAGGATGTTAGTGATCCTAACAGGGACATTGCTTTTCTTAGTGTCATTACAGGCTGCTATATTGCCAATTCCACAAAACTCTGTATTTTAATTATTTTGTTCTCTGATAGGAGACAGAGCTGGCGTGTGGAGTCTAGAACCAACCCTAGGAAGGACTGAACTTTCTCTGGTGTTAACCCTTTCGCGACATGCGCCGTACATGTACTGCGCATGTCTGGTCTCCTGCTTTGATGTGCGCTCCGGCGGTGAGCGCACATCAAAGTTGCGACATGTCAGCTGTTTTGTACAGCTGACATGTGCGCGCAATAGCGGCGGGTGAAATCGCTATTCACCCGCCGCTATTAACCTGTTAAATGCCGCTGTCAAATGCAGACAGCGGCATTTAACTACCTCATCCGGCCGGGCGGCCGGAAATGACGTCATCGCCGACCCCCGTCACATGATCGGGGATCGGCGATGCATCAGGATGGTAACCATAGAGGTCCTTGAGACCTCTATGGTTGCTGATGCCGGCCTGCTGTGAGCGCCCCCCTGTGGTCGGCGCTCACAGCACACCTGCATTTCAGCTACATAACAGCGATCTGATGATCGTTGTTATGTAGCAGAGCCGATCGGGCTGTGCCTGCTTCTAGCCTCCCTTGGAGGCTATTGAAGCATGGCAAAAGTAAAAAAAAAAGTTTTTAAAAATGTGAAAAAAATATTAAAAATATAAAATTTAAATCACCCCCCTTTTGCCCCATCCTAAATAAAACAATAAAAAAAAAAAAAACCTACACATATTTGGTATCGCCGCGTTCAGAATCGCCCGATCTATCAATTAAAAAAAAGCATTAACCTGATCGCTAAACAGCGTAGCGAGAAAAAAATCCGAAACGCCTGAATTACGTTTTTTTGGTCGCCGCGACATTGCATTAAAATGCAATAACGGGCGATCAAAAGAACGCATCTGCGCCGAAATGGTATCATTAAAAACATCAGCTCGGCACGCAAAAAATAAGCCCTCAACGACCCCAGATCACGAAAATTGGAGACGCTACGGGTATCGGAAAATGGCACTTTTTTTTTTTTTTTTAAGCAAAGTTTGGAATTTTTTTTCACCACTTGGATAAAAAATAACCTAGACATGTTAGGTGTCTATGAACTCATAATGACCTAGAGAATCATAATGGCAGGTTAGTTTTAGCATTTAGTGAACCTAGCAAAAAAGCCAAACAAAAAACAAGTGTGGGATTGCACTTTTTTTGCAATTTCACCGCACTTGGAATTTTTTTCCCATTTTCTAGTACACGACATGGTAAAACCAATGATGTCGTTCAAAAGTACAACTCGTCCCGCAAAAAATAAGCCCTCACATGGCCATATTGACAGAAATATAAAAAAGTTATGGCTCTGGGAAGGAGGGGAGCGAAAAACGAAAACACAAAAACGAAAAAGGGCCGCGGCATGAAGGGGTTAATCTCGACTTGATATTTATTTTCCAACCCAATACTGCTAGGGTCGTAGTTACCTCCTCTATTTGTGCTAGACAGTGATCCATCAATCTCCCTATTATAAGGAAGTCATTTAGGTAAGGGACAATAACTATGTCTCGAGAACGGAGGAAGGACATGACTTCTGACATTAACTTGGTGAATATTCTTGGCGCTATAGACAGACCGAATGGGAGGGCTGCATATTGGTAGTGCCTGAGTCGTCCTTGGACATATACTGCTACTCTCAGAAATCTTTGAAAGTCCCGATGGATTAGGACATGATAATGAGTGTCTTTTAAGTCTATAGCCGCCATGAAGCAGTTCGGAAACAACACTTTTATCTCTGTATTTACCGACTCCATGTTGAAGGAGTAATTTACCACTGACCAATTGAGTTTCCTCAAGTTGACAATAGTCCTTAGCGAACCGTCCGGTTTCCGTATCAAAAAGAGAGGGGAATAAAACCCTCTTCCTCCCTCTTTCCTCGGAACTTCTACTAGAACCCGTTATAGTACTAGCTCCAATACCTCCGCTTCCAAGGCTAGTTGTTCCTCCGGGAATTTTCTGTGGGGTGGCAACACAAAAGTCTGTCGAGGGGGACGAATAAAGTCTATCTTTAGGCCGTCTTTGATGAAACTCAATACCCAACGACTGGGGGAAATATTTACCCAGGCGGGGAAAAAGAAAGAGAGTCTTCCCCCTACCTCTGGACTGGCGTCAATGGGAGGGCTTTTTTGCTGATGTGGAGGGTCCCTTAAACTTGTACCCAGATCCCAGTTTCTTCTATCTCCCGGGGGTGACCTCTATTAAATTTTCCTCTCCGAAAATAAGGCCTTCTAATATACACTAGGAAGCGAGGGAAACCCTTTTTCCTATCACCTGCTTTCTCTAAAATGTCCTCCAGCTTCTGACCAAAGAGGAATTTACCATCACACGGGATGGAACAATGTCTATTTTTTGAAAGAAAGTCGCCCGGGCACCCCTTTAACCACAAAGCACATCTAGCTGCTTTAGACAAGCCTGCTGCCCTAGCCGCTAGTCTTACAGAGTCTGCTGAGGAATCTGCTATGAAAGCTGCTGCTCCTTGTACCATTGTCATATTAGCTAGGACTTCTTCTCTTGGCACCTTAGTTGTCAGTTGATCCTCTATTTGTTGCAGCCAGACTAGAGGGAGCGGGCAACACATGTCCCAGCTATTGCCGATTTTAGACCTCCTGCGGCTGCCTCCCAGGTGTGTTTTAAGAACACATCCGCCTTTTTGTCTAATGGGTCTCTTAACATGCCCGGGTCCTCTAAGGGTAGGGATGAATTTTTAGATGACCTAGCCACCGCACCATCAATTTTAGGGACTTTATCCCACACTTCTGAATCCTTTTCCTCTTAGGGATACAGTCTTTTAGAAGATGAGGGGAGGCTACCAGATTTCTCAGGCTTCTTCCACTCCTATATAAGGGCTTTTACTCTAGCATTGACTGGGAATGTACACTTCCTTTTCAAAATGGATAAGCCCGCAACCCAACGGCAAGGGTCCTCATAAACTTGCGAGTCCTACTCTAATATCAAAAACAGCTAACATAGAAAAATTAACAGCTATGTTAGCTGTTTTTGAAATTAGAGTAGAACTCGCAAGTTTTGAGGACCCTTGACGTTGGCTTGCGGGCTTATCCATTTTGGCCAAAATTGTAACTAATACCTCATCTAATGTACTATATACATTATTTAATTTTTCATCTTTTTGCACTTTTTATCATCTTTTTGCAGGGTGCAGCAGGGCCCCTTTATGTTGTTCCTTGTGTGTTGCATGTATATATATAGTGCTGGACGGCCCGCCAGCTAATACTATGGGCGTGATCAATAGGTTGTCTAGACACTGTGCATCACATTTATCTGTGTGAATAGTGTCTTATGCAAGCCTTACCTGTGTGCATTTTTTCTACTAGGCATCCAACCCCTCTAATGTTTGGGCGAGTGGGTGGTTGCTCTCATCAGTAGCTTGCACCTGTGCTGCTTTAGCATTTATTATCAGGGGCCTGCTGCACCCTGCGAGTGCATTTGTCATCTGACAAGTTTTGGTGAGTCGGCTCTTCATGTTGTGTTTTTTTTAATTATTCTTTAAGAAGCCCTCCTACTCTGCACTCATTACCTGTATAAAAGACACCTGTCCACACAATCAATCAACCACACTCTAAACTCTTTACCATGGCCAAGACCAAAGAGCTGTCTAAGGACACCAGGGACAAAATTGTAGACATGTACAAGGCTGGAATGGGCTATAGGACAATAGACAAGCAGCTTGGTGAGAAAGCAACAACTCTTGGCGCAATTATTAGATGGAGGAAACACAAGATGACTGTCAATCTTCCTGGGTCTGGAGCTACATGTAAGATATCACCTTGAGGGGTAAGGACTATTCTGAGAAAGGTGAGGAATCCACCCTGAACTACATGGGAGGACCTGGTCAATGACCTGAAGAGAGCTGGGACTACAGTCTCAAACATTACTGTTAGGAACACACTACACCGTTATGGATTAAAATCCTGAACAGCACACAAGATCCCCCTGCTCACGCCAGCACATTTCCAGGACTGTTTGAAGTATGACAAAGACCATCTGGATGATCCAGGGGAGGCATGGGAGGTCATGTGGTCAGATGAGACCAAAATAGAACTTTTTGGTATCAACTCCACTCGCCATGTTTAGAGGAAGTAGGATGAGTACAACCCCCATGAACATCGTCCCAACCGTGAAGCATGGTGGGGGAAACATACTTTGGGGGTGCTTTTCTGTAAAGGGGACAGGACGACTGCACTGTATTCAATAACTTGAAACACACAGCCAGGACAATTAAGGAGTGTCTCCATAAGAAGTTTCCTGGCCTGAATCCAATAGAAAATCTTTGTAGGCAACTCAATGTTGCCTAGTGACAGCCCCGAAACTTAGAAGATCTGTATGAAGGAGTGCACCAAAATCCATGCTGAGGTGTGTGCAAACACGAGTCAAGAACTACAAAAAACATCTGACCTTTGTAATTGCAAACAAAGGTAACTGTACCAAATATTAAGTTCTGTTTTTTGATTGTATCAAATACTTATTTCATACAATAAAATGCTAATTAATTATGTAAAATCAATACTATGTGATTTTCTGGACTTTTTTTATTCTGTCTCTCACAGTTAAAGTGTACCTACAATAAAATTACAGACCTCTGCATTCTTTGTCTGATAGGACACTGATCCAGGGAGCTAGTCTGCATGGCATATGTGGAGTCGGGTAGGAATCTTTTCCTTAATATGGGTCAAATTACAGCTGCCTTATGGGGTATTTGCCTTTCTCTGGATCAACATGTTAAGTTATAGGTTAAACTCAATGGACTTGTGTCTTCTTTCAACTGTAAAACTATGAATCATACAATAAAAGCCCAAAGATCCAGCAGAAGATAGATCTTATCACTTACTATGGTTCATTTTCTATGGTTTGATTCACAAATAAGGTTTGATAATATATTTAGGTGTGCAACGATAAAAAAACAAATGATAGATGGCAGTCTCTCAGAACAATTTCCTCTTGTAGGTCCAAGGAACCCTAGTAGGAAGATGAAGCCCTGACCAACTGATAAAAGCTAGTGAAGCAGAACTGAAGGCACTAAAAAGAATACGGTATACATCAGTAGTAATTCCGTATATGTACAATCTATATGTTATAGATAATGGACCTGTCACATCCCGACTATAATCAAAAACGTACAATCATAAAAAGAGAGACAGAAAGAGAAAAAAGAGAAATGTTGCAATGAAAGCTACTCTACGGGTAATTGGGGAGCTGATGGTGAAAGTTATTTTGGTTGACAGTGTGAATTATCTTCTGTGTGATTACAGACTTTGAGGTGATGGCGGGGGGGCTTTCGGGATCATTATGATGTTCACACTAGCCTTCACAAGCTGGCAAATGCTATTTATAGGGATATCTGACATTAGTTAGGTATGGCAGTAGAGCAGTCACTTCACAGAGTTGCTGCTTGAGGACATTTATACTTGTTTTTATATGTATGCACTAAGGATAGGGAAAAAGTAATATCGCATCTATTATATACTTATGTTAAAGGTTTGTCACCTTACCGATCTTTCGCCATGCCTGTTCTGTGGTTTCCCATTTCCCCACTGGTCTCTACATCCCGACATGACATAGGAAATTAACCCTCAGCCAATCACAAGCTACAGCCGTGACCCACCCCTGCCAGTGATTGGCTACAGCTGGTATTATGTCCCAGCAAAAGACAGTAGAGACTGACGGGGACAAAACAGCTTCTGAATGGAGCGGTTGGGGATTAATGAGCTGAGCGTCAGTTTTGTTATAATACAATTCTGACAAATATATTTTTTAATGTGCAAACTAGACAACCCTTTTAGTTATACATATTCCCTCTTACTCTGTCATCACAATATGGTTGTTCAAACTAATCACAGGGGTTCGGCGCACCTTTGGAGAGGCCGAGCAGTTCCTTGCACCCTCCCACAAACTTTTTGTGTATCTATCTCTGCCCTCCTTTTCCTGATTGACAGGGAGGAAGACATTTTGAATCATTTTAAAATAACAAAAATATTTAAGCAAAATTTAAAAGATTTTTTCTATTAGTAAAAGTAAAACAAAAAAAGCTTTTGTTACCTTTTTTTTCACGTAAAAAAATAAATGCCTCTGGCTGAACTGATTGTGATCTTCAGGCTTTGTGACAATGATTATTTACTCTATCTACAGTATGAAGAAAAGTAATTTAGATGGGAGTGGAGGGGGTGAACTAACAACAACGAAACACAGAACTGTCAAAAGGAACCAGAATATATAGTCCTAATAGGGAACTACAGGAAGCTGAAATGACTGTTGTCATGGTAATATAAATCTAACAAAGATCAAAGAAATGGAGGTGGTCAGGAGTTTAATGACACCATACTTATCACTGAGAGAGGTAAAAATAAACTGATAAATATGACCTTGGAATCAAATGGAAGTTTAGTGCTGGGTTAATGTGACATTTTCCAAGAATACAGTATATAAAATGCAAATATTACATTTGGGACCTGCGCCGATATTCAGAATGGGGGACCCTGAACCCTTTTCTGCCTGGTGAAGTGGCCCTTGGACAATGCATCCAGGTACAGAAATAATAGAGTCTGTTGCTATATTCAGCTTTAGAGGAGATCTCGAGGCAAGCTAACAACTACTTCTGTGATTCTGATACACACGAGTGGCCACTGCTGTCTATACAGGAAGGGCAAGGTTTAGGGAAATCCTAAGGATTTGGGTGGACCACCCTATTAATCAGCAGAGCAAAGTGGTTTTGGTGTTCCCATGAGTGCTTCTTCTAAGTTGAGTACTTTAGAAAAAGAGCCCAAATACAGTTATGCTCTACCACACTACCCGTGCTCTCCATTCTGCAACTGATCTAAGAATAACATCCTCCATAATCCAAAAATTGCACCTCCGTTTCCAAGACTTCGCTCGTGCTGCGCCAGTGTTCTTGAATGCACTACCCTGGAAGATCCAATTAATATTTAGCCCCCATACTTTTAAGCATGCTTTAAAAACACAGCTTTTAAGACAGGCCTATCACCTCACTTCACTAGTCTAACTCTCTCCTGTTCCCTATTCTAATTTTTACTTAGAATCTGGTCCCTATCTGCACATTTTCCATGCACCCAATAGCACTTAGTGACTGCATTTAGGCTGGTAACCGGATCAGGCAGCTTTATATCATAACCCCCTATTTATTATAATGATGACTGGACTGTACATAACAAGCACATTCTACCTATTGTGCCCCGCTATATATCCTTACAGGTTGTAAGCATGCGAGCAGGACCCTCACTGTAATTAGTGAACCATGTGCTACTTTGTAAGGGCTGATTACTAAGACCATAACACCAAACCTTTAAATAAACAGGCTGCCTCCCTCCCGGTAATAAACAGCTCCAATATGGCACAGGACACATGACTTTGATGGACGGGGTCGGTCACAGCTTTTATTTCTTTTATTCTTAAATGTAACGTAAATGTAACAGAAACGTTATGCACCACCTGTTCTCGGAGGGCAAGTTCATATTCAGCTCCATACCGATAAATTTTACCGCAGCTGTGACTTAATTCATTTCACTAAAACATAGAAAAACTCTGTCAAAACTGCAACATCTTAAAAGGAACCTGTCAGATCCCCCATGCTCTCCAATCCAGCAGCAATGTATACCATAAATCAGTTAAATAAGTGCTTTAACCCCTTCACCCCGGAGCTTTTTTCGCTTTTTCGTTTTCGTTTTTTACTCCACTTCTTTCCAGAGCCATAACTTTTTTATTTTTCCGTCAATATGGCCATGTGAGGGCTTATTTTTTGTTTTGCGGGACGAGTTGTATTTTTGAAAGATACCATTGGTCTTACCATGTCGTGTACTAGAAAACGGGAAAAAAAATTCCAAGTGCGGTGAAATTGCAAAAAAAAGTGCAATCCCACACTGGATTTTTGTTTGGCTTTTTTGCTAGGTTCACTAAATGCTAAAACTGACCTGCCATTATGATTCTCCAGGTTATTACGAGTTCATAGACATGAAAAATGTCTTGGTTCTGTTTTATTTAAGTGGTAAATTTTTTTTCCAAATTTTGCTTAAAAAAAAAATTAATTGTGCAATTTTCCGTTACCCGTAGCATCTCCATTTTTCGTGATCTGGGGTCGGATAATGGCTTACTTTTTGCGCGCCGAGCTGACATTTTTAATTATAGCACTTTTGTGCAGATAAGGTCTTTTGATCGCTCGTTATTGTATTTTATTGCAATGTCGCTGCGACCAAAAAAAAGTAATTTTGGCGTTTTTATTTTTTTTCTCGCTACGCCGTTTAGCGATCAGGTTAATCCTTATTTTTATTGATAGATCGGACGATTCTGAAAGGGGCAATACCAAATATGTGTAGGTTTGATTATTTTTTTATTGTTTTATTTTGATTTGGGCGAAAGGGGGGTGATTTAAACATTTATATTTTTTTTATATTTTTAAACACATTTTTTTTTAAATTTTGGCATGCTTCAATAGCCACAGATCACCTCTATGCAGCAGAATTACAGGTTTGCTATGAGCGCCGACCACAGGGTGGCGCTCACAGCAATCTGCCATCAACAACCATAGAGGTCTCGAGGAGACCTCTGGTTGTGATGGCAACGCACCGTGCGCGTACTTCCGGCCATGCGGCTGGCAGCTCTTGTTAAATGCCGCTGTCAGGGTTTGACAGAAGCATTTAACTAGTGAATGGGTGCGGGCAGATTGCGATTCCACTCGCGCCCATTGCGGCCACATGTCAGCTGTTGAAAACAGCTGACTTGTCGTGGCTTTGAGGTGGGCTCACCGCGGGAGCCCACCTCAAAGCTGAGGATTCTGCCAGCTGACGTACTATTCCGTCAGCTGGCAGAAAGGGGTTAAAAAAGCATTTATAACCACCACTCTATGCCAATGAGGGCTTTGACTAGTCGATGGGGCATTAATTCCCCAGACTAGTCAGCCCTCTTTCCATGTTATTACACCCCTGTGGGCATGATAACAATTTATATGAGCTGGCCACATCGCCAGCTCATGCAAATCTGCGCATGCGTGCCGCTCATACCGGCAGCGTCACTGCGTCTCTGAAGCTTGGTGTACTCTTCCTGGCTTCAGAGGCGCTCTGCGCATGTTCATACGTTCTGAAGAGGACTTCCGGTCATGAGCAGTGCGCATCTCTGAAGCGGAGGAGTGTACACCCAGCTTCAGAGACGTAGTGACGTTGCCAGAATGAGCGGCGCGCATGCGCAGATATGTCAAAGCCCTCATTAGCATACTAAAAGTGGAGGTTATAAATGCTTTTTTAAATAATTTATTTAACTGATTTATTCTATACAGGGTTGGTTGGGGAGGCGGTTTAATCACATATAGCTCAATGCTGCTGGATTGTAGGGAATAAGAGGGAAGGGAGGGAAGCTCAGTCAGCAGGAACCAGTGATGAGGCAGGTCAGTCCCAATAATGGGGTATTTATTATGGAACAGTGCCAACATCAAAACCGGAAAGGAAGGGGGAATAGAACAGGAAGATAAATTCCTTATCAAATTGGCATATAGAACACCTGGTGGTAGGATTCATTGAGAAGCTGATGACCCCTTGTTAAAGACAGCAATGCGCTGGACCAAAATTAACCCAATTCAAACCAGCCATGAGGGGAAGGTGAGAGAGCAAGCAATGAGGAAGGCATGTTAACCTCTGGCCCTCTTCCGCTTGTGGTCCTCAGTTATTGGCTGTACATGTATCCACTCAATCGTGAAATGCTGTGGAATATGTTGATGCCATATAAATAAAAATATGGGTTGTGGTATTTATTAATGCTATGACCAGAGTGTACAGTTTAGAGTAATCCATGGCTCCCATGCACTTTAATGGCGCTGAGATTCAGTGAAAGAAAAATCCGGCTCCACGAAAATTCAAAAACTCTTTTTCATTGGTGTAAATAGAAGACACTCCAGTCGGAAGGATTCAATACTTGGAACTACAAGTGTGGCTCATTCCCTTTGTTCTGCTGACCGCCATAACTACTACTAATTATACATTGAAGGCTCATACTTAAAATAGAGCATCAATTTATATACCTGAAAAAACCTCTTTGAAATAATATACAACTGTGACCCCAAGGAAATAAGTCAGAACTATTGTCCATGACAATGTTAGCACTAGTGATGAGGGAACGTGCTCTGAAGGTGTTATCTGAGGTGCTAACAGAGTGTCTTCGACGTGCTCGAAAAGTATGTTCGAGTCCCTGCAGTTGCATGTCTCATGGTTGTCCGACAGTCGCAACACATGTGGGGATTACCTAACAAACAGGAAATCCCTGAATGTGTTATGGATATCTAATAGTCACGAGACATGCAGCTGCAGGGACTCGAACATATTTTTCGAACACGCCGAAGACACTCAGTTAGCACACAAGCATGCTTAGATAATGCGTTATCCGAGCATGTTCCCTCATGACTAATTAACACCTCTGTTATCTGTAATAAATAAGGTAGTCGTCCTATCAAATGAAAAAGACTTTTCCTGCAAACAGATCTCCGAAAACCAAATAGA
Source organism: Ranitomeya variabilis (assembly GCF_051348905.1). NCBI lineage: Eukaryota > Metazoa > Chordata > Amphibia > Anura > Dendrobatidae > Ranitomeya > Ranitomeya variabilis. The sequence goes on from NC_135232.1 coordinate 84,881,918, forward strand.
TATTGATCACATAATGAATTTGGACAGAAATATGTAATGAAATCTGCCAACCAAGGCCCTTACGAAAATGATGACAGCACCCTGTGAGTAGACAGAAATGATAATGGCACGCTCTGCTAATTAATTAGAATCATAACTAGAAGAATAAGAATTTATAATTAGACATCAGACTGATGAGAGAACCTCAGACAAAAACAGCTAAATAATCTTTTTTTAATATTACCTTAGTTAAAAGTATATAACTAATCCCTCTGTTGAACAAAATGGGATCTGGGGTTAATCTGCCGGTTGATAGCATTCTGAACCTGTCCGGTGCCGTCACTTAGACCCCTGCTGCTGGGAGGAAATTAACTTTATTCCTCCCGGTAACGTTCAGGTTTCTGTCACGGGGTGGTGCCGACACAGTTTCAGTTACCGTTCTGTGTATAGAAAGTGGTAGCTGTAACCATGCCCTGGCAATGACTGATAGCTGGGCCTAATAATGAGCTGCTGTCAGTCAGTGCTGGGGGTGCGGTTACAGTCGCCGCTCTATACACAGAGCGATAACTGAAACCGTGGCGGCACCACCCCGTGACTGAAACCAGAATGAGTAAAGTTCATTTCCTCCCTGCAGGGAGGGTCTAAGTGCCAGCACTGGGCAGGTTCAGAGTGCTATTTACCTGCAGATTAACCTCATATATGCAGGTTAATAGTGTTATTTCATGTGACAGGTTCCTTTTAAATTTATGGGCATCAATGCTTCTAAGGACCTTCTCTGCTACTGAAAGCCGTAAGTCATGGTTACATTTGGTGGAAACTGTTCTAGAGCCTTTTCTAGAACCCCATTAAGGGGCTACCATCGTGATAAGTTCCAAGGGCAGTAGTAATTTTTCAACAAAAAAAATTCAATTTTGTCTTTAACTCCTATGAAGACCGTTGCGTTTCAATGGTTACAAACAAACTCTGTGTATTCTGATCCTGCAGATATATATTGAAGAGAACCTGTTATGTCCACAAAACAGTATTTACCTGCAGATATAAGGTTAATCTACAGGTAGATAGTGTTCACATCATGCCTGCCTTACTGTAGCAGTGGCTACAGAGAGAAAACCTGTTATATCCTCCAACTAGCCTCTTGCTTCCAATCATTGGGGAGGTGTAGAGAGTGGCTACAGTCGCTGTTCACTACACAGTGAGCTCGGCTTACTTGCATATTAATTGACAGCCTGCTCTGTGCACACACACAGCAGAGTAGGCTGTCAATCAAAATGATGGGGAATGATTACAGCAGCGCACACTGTGAGCCGTGACTACAGCTCCCTGCACCACCCTGATAATTGAAAGCAAGCGTCTGCAGGGAAAATATAACCTCATTTTCTCTCTGTAGCTGCTGCTCCTGTAAGGATGGCAGGCAGGCTTTTAATGCTATTTACCTTCAGATTAATGTTATATCTGCATGTAAAAAGATTTTCTGCACAAGACACGTTCTCTTTAAGGCCCTCAAACACATGAGCTATATCTCCTCATTTCCCCATATAAAGGAGCACTTGGCCGAGTGCTCATGTGTTCTCTATCAGAGGAGTCTGGCAGATTTGTATCTTCTGAAGGACAAAAGGAACAGCCAAAGTCAACAAGATTGATTCTTCTCTTCCTCAACATCATCTGTTGGAGGAGAGTCGGGAAGCCCCTATAAACAGGTGCTTCTCACAAGATTAGAATATAAACAAAAAGTTAAATTAGTTCAGTTCTTCAGTACAAAAAGTGAAACTCATATATCATATAGTCATTACAAACAGTGTGATCTATTTCAAGTGTTTATTTTGCCGCATTGATGCAGTAATTGATGCAAAAGGAGCCGCGACCAAGTATTGAGTGTATTTACTGAACATACATTTCAGTAGGCCAACATTTCAGATTTTAAAATAATTTTTTAAGCTGGTGTTATAAAGTACCGTATTCTAATTTATTGAAATAACGACTTTTGAGTTTTCATTGGCTGTAAGCCATAATCATCAACATTAACAGAAATAAACACTTGAAATAGATCACTCAGTTTGCAATGTGTTATGGTTCTCAATGGCAAGAGAACATAGCCCAGCATACATAGGAACTAGCTCTTGGAAGGATGGAAACTTAAACTGACCATGAACTAAACCTGCCGCACAACTAACAGTAGCCGGGTAGCGTAGCCTGCGTTTTATCCCTAGACGCCCAGCGCCGGCCGGAGGACTAACTAATCCTGGCAGAGGAAAATATAGTCCTGGCTCACCTCTAGAGAAATTTCCCCGAAAGGCAGACAGAGGCCCCCACATATATTGGCGGTGATTTAAGATGAAAATGACAAACGTAGTATAAAAATAGGTTTAGCAAAATCGAGGTCCGCTTACTAGATAGCAGGAAGACAGAAAGGGTACTTTCATGGTCAGCTGAAAACCCTATCAATACACCATCCTGAAATTACTTTAAGACTCTAGTATTAACTCATAACATCAGAGTGGCAATTTCAGATCACCAGAGCTTTCCAGACACAGAAACGAAACTGCAGCTGTGAACTGGAACAAAATGCAAAAAACAAACAAGGACAAAAGTACGACTTAGCTGGAAGTTGTCTGGTAGCAGGAACATGCACAGAAAGGCTTCTGATTACAATGTTGACCGGCATGGAAGTGACAGAGGAGCAAGGTTAAATAGCGACTCCCACATCCTGATGGGAACAGGTGAACAGAGGGGATGATGCACACAAGTTCAATTCCACCAGTGGCCACCGGGGGAGCCCAAAATCCAATTTCACAACAGTACCCCCCCCTCAAGGAGGGGGCACCGAACCCTCACCAGAACCACCAGGGCGATCAGGATGAGCCCTATGAAAGGCACGGACCAGATCGGAGGCATGAACATCAGAGGCAGTCACCCAAGAATTATCCTCCTGACCGTATCCCTTCCATTTGACCAGATACTGGAGTTTCCGTCTGGAAACACGGGAGTCCAAGATTTTTTCCACAACGTACTCCAACTCGCCCTCAACCAACACCGGAGCAGGAGGCTCAACGGAAGGCACAACCGGTACCTCATACCTGCGCAACAATGACCGATGAAAAACATTATGAATAGAAAAAGATGCAGGGAGGTCCAAACGGAAGGACACAGGGTTAAGAATCTCCAATATCTTGTACGGGCCGATGAACCGAGGCTTAAACTTAGGAGAAGAAACCCTCATAGGGACAAAACGAGAAGACAACCACACCAAGTCCCCGACACAAAGCCGAGGACCAACCCGACGCCGGCGGTTGGCAAAAAGCTGAGTCTTCTCCTGGGACAACTTCAAATTGTCCACCACCTGCCCCCAAATCTGATGCAACCTCTCCACCACAGCATCCACTCCAGGACAATCCGAAGATTCCACCTGACCGGAGGAAAATCGAGGATGAAACCCCGAATTACAGAAAAAAGGAGACACCAAGGTGGCAGAGCTGGCCCGATTATTGAGGGCAAACTCCGCTAAAGGCAAAAAAGCAACCCAATCATCCTGATCTGCAGACACAAAACACCTCAAATATGTCTCCAAAGTCTGATTCGTCCGCTCGGTCTGGCCATTAGTCTGAGGATGGAAAGCAGACGAGAAAGACAAATCTATGCCCATCCTAGCACAGAATGCCCGCCAAAATCTAGACACGAATTGGGTTCCTCTGTCAGAAACGATATTCTCCGGAATACCATGCAAACGAACCACATTTTGAAAAAACAGAGGAACCAACTCGGAAGAAGAAGGCAACTTAGGCAGGGGAACCAAATGGACCATCTTAGAGAAACGGTCACACACCACCCAGATGACAGACATCTTCTGAGAAACTGGAAGATCCGAAATAAAATCCATCGAGATGTGCGTCCAAGGCCTCTTCGGGATAGGCAAGGGCAACAACAATCCACTAGCCCGAGAACAACAAGGCTTGGCCCGAGCACAAACGTCACAAGACTGCACAAAGCCTCGTACATCTCGTGACAGGGAAGGCCACCAGAAGGACCTTGCCACCAAATCCCTGGTACCAAAGATTCCAGGATGACCTGCCAACGCAGAAGAATGAACCTCAGAAATGACTTTACTGGTCCAATCATCAGGAACAAACAGTCTACCAGGTGGGCAACGATCAGGTCTATCCGCCTGAAAATCCTGCAAAGCCCGCCGCAGGTCTGGAGAAACGGCAGACAAAATCACTCCATCCTTAAGGATACCTGTAGGTTCAGAATTACCAGGGGAGTCAGGCTCAAAACTCCTAGAAAGGGCATCCGCCTTAACATTCTTAGAACCCGGTAGGTATGACACCACAAAATTAAACCGAGAGAAAAACAACGACCAGCGCGCCTGTCTAGGATTCAGGCGTCTGGCGGACTCAAGATAAATCAAATTCTTGTGGTCGGTCAATACCACCACCTGATGTCTAGCCCCCTCAAGCCAATGACGCCACTCCTCAAAAGCCCACTTCATGGCCAAAAGCTCCCGATTCCCAATATCATAATTCCGCTCGGCGGGCGAAAATTTACGAGAAAAAAAAGCACAAGGTTTCATCACGGAGCAGTCGGAACTTCTTTGCGACAAAACCGCCCCAGCTCCGATTTCAGAAGCGTCGACCTCAACCTGAAAAGGAAGAGCAACATCAGGCTGACGCAACACAGGGGCGGAAGAAAAGCGGCGCTTAAGCTCCCGAAAGGCCTCCACAGCAGCAGGGGACCAATCAGCAACATCAGCACCCTTCTTAGTCAAATCAGTCAATGGTTTAACAACATCAGAAAAACCAGCAATAAATCGACGATAAAAGTTAGCAAAGCCCAAAAATTTCTGAAGACTCTTAAGAGAAGAGGGTTGCGTCCAATCACAAATAGCCCGAACCTTGACAGGATCCATCTCGATGGAAGAGGGGGAAAAAATGTATCCCAAGAAGGAAATCTTTTGAACCCCAAAAACGCACTTAGAACCCTTCACACACAAGGAATTAGACCGCAAAACCTGAAAAACCCTCCTGACCTGCTGGACATGAGAGTCCCAGTCATCCGAAAAAATCAGAATATCATCCAGATACACGATCATAAATTTATCCAAATAATCACGGAAAATGTCATGCATAAAGGACTGAAAGACTGAAGGGGCATTTGAAAGGCCAAAAGGCATCACCAAATACTCAAAGTGGCCCTCGGGCGTATTAAATGCGGTTTTCCACTCATCCCCCTGCTTAATTCGCACCAAATTATACGCCCCACGGAGATCTATCTTAGAGAACCACTTGGCCCCCTTTATGCGAGCAAACAAATCAGTCAGCAGTGGCAACGGATATTGATATTTAACCGTGATTTTATTCAAAAGCCGATAATCAATACACGGCCTCAAAGAGCCATCTTTCTTAGACACAAAGAAAAAACCGGCTCCTAAGGGAGATGACGAAGGACGAATATGTCCCTTTTCCAAGGACTCCTTTATATATTCTCGCATAGCAGCATGTTCAGGCACAGACAGATTAAATAAACGACCCTTAGGGTATTTACTACCCGGAATCAAATCTATGGCACAATCGCACTCCCGGTGCGGAGGTAATGAACCAAGCTTAGGTTCTTCAAAAACGTCACGATAGTCAGACAAGAATTCAGGAATCTCAGAGGGAATAGATGACGAAATAGAAACCAAAGGTACGTCCCCATGCATCCCCTTACATCCCCAGCTTAACACAGACATAGCGTTCCAGTCGAGGACTGGGTTATGAGATTGCAGCCATGGCAATCCAAGCACCAACACATCATGTAGATTATACAGCACAAGAAAGCGAATAATCTCCTGATGATCCGGATTAATTCGCATAGTTACTTGTGTCCAGTATTGTGGTTTATTACTAGCCAATGGGGTGGAGTCAATCCCCTTCAGAGGTATAGGAGTTTCAAGAGGTTCTAAATCATACCCACAGCGTTTGGCAAAGGACCAATCCATAAGACTCAAAGCGGCGCCAGAGTCGACATAGGCATCCGCGGTAATAGATGATAAAGAACAAATCAGGGTCACAGATAGAATAAACTTAGACTGAAAAGTGCCAATTGAAACTGACTTATCAAGCTTCTTAGTACGCTTAGAGCATGCTGATATAACATGAGTTGAATCACCACAATAAAAGCACAACCCATTTTTTCGTCTAAAATTCTGCCGTTCGCTTCTGGACAGAATTCTATCACATTGCATATTCTCTGGCGTCTTCTCAGTAGACACCGCCAAATGGTGCACAGGTTTGCGCTCCCGCAGACGTCTATCGATCTGGATAGCCATTGTCATGGACTCATTCAGACCCGCAGGCACAGGGAACCCCACCATAACATCCTTAACGGCATCAGAGAGACCCTCTCTGAAATTCGCCGCCAGGGCGCACTCATTCCACTGAGTAAGCACAGACCATTTACGGAATTTTTGGCAGTATATTTCAACTTCATCTTGCCCCTGAGATAGGGACATCAAGGCTTTTTCCGCCTGAAGCTCTAAATGAGGTTCCTCATAAAGCAACCCCAAGGCCAGAAAAAACGCATCCACATTGAGCAACGCAGGATCCCCTGGAGCCAATGCAAAAGCCCAATCTTGAGGGTCGCCCCGGAGCAAGGAAATCACAATCCTGACCTGCTGAGCAGGATCTCCAGCAGAGCGAGATTTCAGGGACAAAAACAACTTGCAATTATTTTTGAAATTTTGAAAGCAAGATCTATTCCCCGAGAAAAATTCAGGCAAAGGAATTCTAGGTTCAGATATAGGAACATGAACAACAAAATCTTGTAAATTTTGAACTTTCGTGGTGAGATTATTCAAACCTGCAGCTAAACTCTGAATATCCATTTTAAACAGGTGAACACAGAGCCATTCCAGGATTAGAAGGAGAGAGAGAGAGGAAGGCTGCAATATAGGCAGACTTGCAAGTGATTCAATTGAAAGCACACTCAGAACTGAAGGAAAAAAAAAAAAAAAAATTTTCAGCAGACTTCTTTTTTCTCTCCTTTCTCTGCCAATTAATTTAACCCTTTGTGGGCCGGTCAAACTGTTATGGTTCTCAATGGCAAGAGAACATAGCCCAGCATACATAGGAACTAGCTCTTGGAAGGATGGAAACTTAAACTGACCATGAACTAAACCTGCCGCACAACTAACAGTAGCCGGGTAGCGTAGCCTGCGTTTTATCCCTAGACGCCCAGCGCCGGCCGGAGGACTAACTAATCCTGGCAGAGGAAAATATAGTCCTGGCTCACCTCTAGAGAAATTTCCCCGAAAGGCAGACAGAGGCCCCCACATATATTGGCGGTGATTTAAGATGAAAATGACAAACGTAGTATAAAAATAGGTTTAGCAAAATCGAGGTCCGCTTACTAGATAGCAGGAAGACAGAAAGGGTACTTTCATGGTCAGCTGAAAACCCTATCAATACACCATCCTGAAATTACTTTAAGACTCTAGTATTAACTCATAACATCAGAGTGGCAATTTCAGATCACCAGAGCTTTCCAGACACAGAAACGAAACTGCAGCTGTGAACTGGAACAAAATGCAAAAAACAAACAAGGACAAAAGTACGACTTAGCTGGAAGTTGTCTGGTAGCAGGAACATGCACAGAAAGGCTTCTGATTACAATGTTGACCGGCATGGAAGTGACAGAGGAGCAAGGTTAAATAGCGACTCCCACATCCTGATGGGAACAGGTGAACAGAGGGGATGATGCACACAAGTTCAATTCCACCAGTGGCCACCGGGGGAGCCCAAAATCCAATTTCACAACAGCAATGACTCTATATAATATATGAGATTCACTTTTTGTATTGAAGAACTGAAATAAATTAACTTTTTGCTGATATTCTAATTTTGTGAGAAGCACTTGTACATTCGATGGTCCACCGATATTGGCGTGTTTGGCTCACTTTTACCTAATGTGGGAACCTTTACTCCCTTTTATCTTTTCCCTCCACTACTGTCCATAAGCAAAAAAAGAAAAGAAATTGAAATTAGTAACGCACGACTGAAAAATTGCTTGTAACAATGGAGATGAGGTCTAAATAGGGGCTGTCTACACAAAACAGTAGAATTTGTTTTAGACTATTAGCAATGCACCTCCATTTTTACTTCCGATACATCAACTGTATAACAAAAATTGAAAATGTCATGCTTTTTAAGGTCTTGTCCCAAGGTTAAAATAAACAAACAAAACAAAACACACTAACCAAAGTAACCAAAAGACAGACAATCCAAAATACACATATTATTCATTGGCGCGGTGTTAAGGGGAGGGGCGTATTTTTTAAATTTATTTATAAGATTTTTTTGCTACTCTTTTTACACTTTCAGACAACCCCTTTATATACATTTGTAATCCTCAATGAAATTCTAAATTAATTACTGTGTTAGATTTATAACTCAAGATTTGCTTCATCAGGTTCCTTCTGGATATATTACACACATATTAGACATTGCAAAGGTCAGTGTAATTGTTTCATTTTTATTTCTATCCTAGGAACATAATCTGTAATTTTCAGCCAAGTGTTTGGAAGAGACATCAGCAACAAAAGGATAAACTCTGAGTCTGACCTTTACTAAGAGGAGCAGAAGTGTTTCTATGGCAACTCTATGAGAAAATGCCCAGAATGCTGCACTCCGTTTCACTAATGATCGCATAAAACTTGATTTGCCAATCAGTTATCAGTTTGGATTATTACTAAAAATAATGTCAACCACCTCACGGAGTCTGACCAAGTAATAACAAGAATAGCAGGGAAAAGTCATTAAAATGGACAGGTGTACATTTAATGTGTATATATGTATATATATATATATATATATATATATATATATATATATATATATATATATATATATATATATATATATATATATATATATATATATATATATATATATATACATACTTCCTTCTCACCCCAAATGGGGGTGGTCTTTGTTGTCCTTTCTCATTCTCGGGTAGTCTACCAGAAGCCTGGGAGTTTGAGGGTTCTGTGCAGGATCTTAAGGCCCCATCTCACATAGCGAGATCGCTAGCGAGATCGCTGCTGAGTCACAAGTTTTGTGACGCAACAGCGACCTCAGTAGCGATCTCGCTATGTGTGACACGTACCAGCGATCAGGCCCCTGCTGCGAGATCGCTGGTCGTGTCAGAATGGCCTGGACCTTTTTTTGGTCGTTGAGGTCCCGCTGACATCGCTGAATCGGTGTGTGTGACACCGATCCAGCGATGTCTTCACTGGTAACCAGGGTAAACATCGGGTTACTAAGCGCAGGGCCGCGCTTAGTAACCCGATGTTTACCCTGGTTACCAGCGTAAATGTAAAAAAAACCAAACAGTACATACTCACCATCTGTTGCCCGTCAGGTCCCTTGGCGTCCGCTTCCTGCTCTGACTGAGCCGCCGTAAAGTGAGAGCACAGCAGTGACGTCACCGCTGCGCTCTGCTCTCACTGTACGGCCGGATCTCAGTCAGAGCGGGAAGCAGACGGCAAGGGACCTGACGGGCAACAGATGGTGAGTATGTACTGTTTGTTTTTTTTTACATTTACGCTGGTAACCAGGGTAAACATCGGGTTACTAAGCGCGGCCCTGCGCTTAGTAACCCGATGTTTACCCTGGTTACCCGGGTGCTGCAGGGGGACTTCGGCATCGTTGAAGACAGTTTCAACGATGCCGAAGTCGTTCCCCTGATCGTTGGTCGCTGGAGAGAGCTGTCTGTGTGACAGCTCTCCAGCGACCACACAGCGACCACACAGCGACGCTGCAGCGATCAGCATCGTTGTCTGTATCGCTGCAGCGTCGCTGTGTGAGACGGGGCCTTTAGTTGTTCCCAGCATTGCGCTTTTCTGGACAGAGAGCTCAGATGTTGCTCCTGGGATCTGTTGTAGCCATTCTTCCAACTTAGGGGGTCACTGCTCCAAGTGCTCCTATCAGCCCTGGAATCACTGTTGCCTTCATCTTCCATATCTTCTCCAGTTCTCCTTTGCGGCCCTGGTATTTCTCTAGCTTCTCATATTACTTCTTTCTGATGTTGCTGTCACTTGGCACTGCCACATCTATTATCATTGCTGTCTTGTGATCCTTGTCTATTATCACATCAGGTTGGTTAGCCAACACCTACTTATCCGTCTGGATCTTGAAGTCCCACAGGATTTTAGCCCTTTCATTCTCCATCACTTTTTCTGGGGTCTCCCACTTGGACTTAGGGGGACTTAGTCCATATGCTGTGCAGATGTTCCTGTATACAATTCCCACTACTTGGTTGTGGCATTCGGTATTCACTGTTCCTGCTTGCATTTTGCATCCTGCCACTATGTGTTGGACAGTTTCAGAGGTTTCTTTACATAGTCTGCACCTTGGGTCTTGTCTTGTGTGGTAGATTCCTGCTTCTATGGATCTGGGACTTAGTGCTTGCTCTTGTATCACTATGATTAGTGCCTCTGTGTGGTCTCGGAGTCCAGCTTTCTCCAGCCATTGGTCGGATTTCTACATGTCAGCTACCTCCATTATCTGTCGATGGTACATCCCATGCAGCGGCTTGTCTTGCCATGGCACTTCGTGTTCCTGTTCTTCCTTCCAGATCTGTTGTTGTTGCTACCTTAGGCATTCTCTCAGCATCTCATCTTTTGGTGCCATTTTTCTGAGGTATTCCTGGATACTCCTTATTTCATCCGTGATGGTGGCTTGGATTCTTATCAAGGCTTGCCCACCCTCCTTTCTGTTGATATACAATCTTTGTGTGCTAGACATAGGGTGGAAACCTCCATGCATTGTGTGGAGCTTTTGTGTCTTCACATCTGCAGCGTCCATCTCTTCTTGTGGCCAGCACACTATGCCAGCAGGGTATTTGATAACTGGCAGGGCATATGTATTGATGGCGCGGATTTTATTCGTCCCATTGAGCTGGCTCTTCGGGACCTGTCTTAACCTTTGATGGTAGTTGGAGGTTGCTGCTTTCCTTGCCTCCTCATCATGGTTACCGTATCCTGGTGGGACGCCGAGGTACTTGTAGCATTTCTGTACATCGGCTATGTGTCCTGCTGGTAATTCCATGCCATCAGTCTTGACTATCTTGCCTCTCTTTATTACCAACCCGCCGCACTTCTCCAGTCTGAAGGACATCCCGATGTCTTCACTGTAGATCCTTATCAGGTGGGTCAGTGAATTGATGTCTCGTTCGTTTTTTGCATACAGCATGATGTCATCCATGTAGAGGAGATGGCTGATGGTGTTTCCCCTCTTGAACTTGTATCCATAGCTAGACTCTGTAATTATCTGACTGAGGGGGTTCAAGCCTATGCAGAACAGCAATGGGGACAGTGCATCACCTTGGTATATTCCACATTTGATGGTCACTTGTGCTAGATGTCTTGCATTGACTATCAATGTTGTTCTCCATTGCCCCACTAAGTTTCTGAGGAAGGTTCTTCTTAATTTCCTGTTGACATTGTAGAGAGCCAAGCATTCACAGATCCATGTGTGTGGCATTGAGTCATAGGCTTTCCTGTAGTCAGTCCAGGCTGTGCTGAGATTGGTCTGTCTGGAGCTTGAGTCTTGACTGCTCTATCTACCAGGAGCTGGTCCTTACAGCCTCTGGTGTTGGTCCCAATGCCTTTCTGAGCTGGATTCATGTTCATATGGTTCTGTAGCTTGGTGGCTATGATGCCTGACAGGAGATTCTGTGTTGTTGTAAGGCAGGTTATTGGGCTGTAGTTGGATTGAACTGTTCCTTTGTGAGGATCCTTCATGATCACCACTGTTCTTCCTTGTGTTAGCCAAGCTGGGTGGTGGCGTTCATGTACCGCTGTTATTTTCCTTAGCCAGTAGGTGTGGATCATGTCTGGGCCAGGTGCTGTCTTGACACGCTGCTGGATATCTGCCTCCCGTATTGTTCATTCTCTGCTATTGGTGGAGTTGCTGCCTTTGTGCTGTTACTGTGTAGCTGGGAGTATACCTTGAATGGTTCTTTGGAGAACAGGGTATTTATCTTCTTAGCCTCAGCTTCTCTAGTGTATCTCCCTAATCTTGCAGCGAGTGCTGTGAGCCTTTCTTTAGCAGTCTCTAGGGCTTCAGTTGAGGTCAGGCCTTTGTACTTGTCCAGCTTGGTCTTATTCTTGATCTTTACACCCTTCTGTATTTCTGTTAGTTGGCTGACTTCTCTTCATGTCACCTTGATCTTTGTCTCCAGTCTTCTTTTCTAAGGGGCACATACTTCTGTTGTTCTTGATGGTTATATAGCCATGCATTTCCATAGATCAGTTTATTAGTTTGAGTTATTATTATTAGTTTGAGTTATTAGTTTATTAGTTTGAGTTATTGTGGAAGGTATTGATGCAAGTGCTCTATTGACATCTTCTAGCATACTGTCTGGTGGTGTTTCTTTGCTGAGCCTTGGCAGTAGATCTCTGGTATTGATGGTATTAAGTTTATCTAAGATCTTCTGTTTCAGATCAGCTGCAGAGCTCTCTAGTTGTTTGTCCAGGTTTTCATGTGGGTGGATCCATCTCAAGTTGTGATAATAGCTTTCTCTTTATGATACTGAAAAGTTGGGTGACTAGTTGTATCTCAGTCAGTGGACATGCAGGGCTTATATCCATCCAGAGTTTCTGCTTCATAAATCCACTCTCATTTGGTCTACTGTTATGGTAGCATTTAATCAGATCCAGGTTCTCTTGACTTGTCCATGTATGGTTTGTTCCAGTAGCCCATTTACAATGGGTACAGAAAGTATTCAGACCCCTTTAAGTTTTTCACTGTTTCATTGCAGCCATTTGGTAAATTCAAAAAGTAATTTTTTTTCTCATTAATGTACACTCTGCACCCCATCTTGACTGAAAAAACAGAAATGTAGAAATTTTGTATATTCAGGGTGGTCCAAAAGTAGGTGGACAGAAAATAACATTTATTTTGATTTATTATTATTATTATTTATTTTAAATTTTTATTCTGTTAAACCAGAGAGTTGTGACACAAAATAGTTAATAAATTACATTTTCCACATGTCTACTTTACATCAGCACAATTTTGTAAACAAATTTTTTTGTTAGGAAGTTATAAACGTTAAACGTTGACCAGCAATTTCTCATTTTTACAACAAAATTTATAAAACAATTTTTTTAGGGACCACCTCACATTTGCAGTCAGTTTGAGGGGTCTATATGGCTGAAAATACCCAAAAGTGACACCATTCTTAAAATTGCACCCCTTAAGGTGCTCAAAACCACATTCAAGAAGTTTATTAACCCTTCAGGTGTTTCACAGCAGCAGAAGCAACATGGAAGAAAAAAATAAACATTTAACTTTTTAGTCACAAAAATGATCTTATAGCAACAATTTTTTTATTTTCCCAAGGGTAAAAGGAGAAAGTGGACCACAAAAGTTGTTGTCCAATTTGTCCTGAGTACTCCGATACCCCATATGTGTGGGTAAACCTCTATTTGGGCACATGTCAGAGCTCGGAAGGGAAGTAGTGATGTTTTGGAATGCAGACTTTGATGGAACGGTCTGCGGGCGTCATGTTGCGTTTGCAAAGCCCCTGATGTACCTAAACAGTAGAAACACCCCACAAGTGACCCCATTTTGGAAATTAGACCCCCCAAGAAACTTATCTAGATGTGTGGTGATAACTTTGAACACCAAAAACCATGTTTAATAAGTCTCCCCCTTCATAACCCTATTACACATACTGCCCACCTACTTTTGAACCACCCTGTATAGTGAAAAGGTGTTTGCTCCTTCCTAATTTCCCATTCTTTTGCATGTTTGTCTTGTCTTTATTATTAAGGGAAAAAGAAATACAAACCCATGGGCAGCACGGTGGCGCAGTGGTTAGCACTACACTAATGTGTGCAAAACTGTAAAGCGCTGCGGAATATGTTAGCGCTATATAAAAATAAAGATTATTATTATAGGGCCCTGTGTGAAAATGTGATTGCCCCCAAAACTGGTTAGGCCACTTTTAGCAGCAACAACAACTACAATGATGTGTTTGCGATTACTGGCAATGAGTCTTTTACAACACTCTGGAATCATTTTGGGCCGCTCATATTTGCAGAATTGCTAAATTTCAGCCACATTGTTGGGGTCTGAGCATGAACCACCTTTTAAGGTTATGCCACAGTATGCCACCAGTATGGCACCTTGGTGGCACAATTACGCTGTCCATCACTTTTCCTGATGCTATATATAAATATATACAGTGGGGAAAATACGTATTTGATACGCTGCCGATTTTGCAACTTTCCCCCTACAAACAATGAAGAGGTATCTTTTTATCATAGGTACATTTCAACTGTGAGAGATGGAATCTTTAAAAAATCCAGAAAATCACATTGTATGATTTTTAAAAAATTAATTAGCATTTTATTGCATGAAATAAGTATTTGATATAATAGAAAAACAGAACTTAATATTTGGCATAGAAACATTTGTTTGCAATTACAGAGGTCAAACGTTTCCTGTAGTTCTTGACCAAGTCTGTACATACGGCAGCAGGAATTTTGGCCTACTCCTCCATACAGATCTTCGTCAGATCTTTAAGGTTTTGGGCCTGTGGCTGAGCAACATTTAGTTTAAGCTCCCCCCCCCCCCCAAGATTTTCAATTGGGTTCAAGTCTGGAGACTGGCTAGGCCACTTCGCAACTTTGAAATGCTTCTTGTGGAGCAACTCCTTAGTTGCCCTGGCTGTGTGTTTCCGGTCCTTGTCATGATGGAAGACCCAGCTGTGACCCATCTTCAATGATCTTACTGATGGAAGGAGGTTGTTGGCTAAAATCTCGCGATACATGACCCCATCCATCTTATCTTCAATACAGCGCAGTCTACCTTTCTCCTTTGCAAAAAAGCACCCCCAAAGTATGATGTTTCACCCACCATGCTTCACGGTTGGGATGGTATTCTTGGGGTTGTACTCATCCTTCTTCCTCCAAGTGGAGTTCATACCAAAAAGTTCTTTTTATCGTCTCATCAGACCACATGACCTTCTCCCATGCCTCCTCTGGATCATTCCCTTGGTTATTGGCGAGTTTCAAACGGGCCTGGAGACGTGCTGGCATGAGAAGGGAGACCTTGTTACTAATGGTAATGTTTGAGACTGTGATCCCAGCTCTCTTCAGGTCACTGACCAGGTCATCTGGGCTGATTCCTCAGCTTTCGCAGAATCATCCTTAGCCCGCGAGGCGAGATCCTGCATGGAGCCTCAGACCGAGGAAGATTCAGTCGTCTTGTGATCCTTTCATTTTCTAATAATTGTGACAATAGTTGTTGCCTTCTCACCAAGCTGCGTGCCTATTGTACTGTAGCCCATCCCAGCCTTGTGCAGGTTTATAATTTTGTCCCTGGTGTCCTTAGACAGCTGTTTGGTCTTGGCCATTATGGAGAGGTTGGAGTGTGATTGATTGTGTGGTCAGGTGTCTTTTATGCAGGTAACAAGTTCAAACAGGTACAATTAATACAGATAATGAGTGCAGAGTAGGAGGCTTCTTAAAGTAAAAGTAACACGTTTGTGAGAGCCAGAATTCTTGCTGGTTGGTAGGTGGTCAAATATTTATTTCATACAAGAATATGAAATTTAATTATTAATAGTATAAAACTCTCCATTCATCTAAACTACAGCGCTTCTCTCCCCCATGATAATAGCTGTATGGTTTAAATGATTTGACCAGTGCTTTGACACAATGATCCTTCACAAGCATGAACACAACCGCAATAGACCATGATGACAGAGCAGAAATGACTGGAAGGTTCTAGTAATCCTTTTTCTGAGGAAAGATTAAGTAAAATTGTCCATTAAACAGATTGATAGACTTTATCATGTTTTTCTGTCTCAACATTGCATAAAGGGGATGAAACGCTGAACTCTACGATAGATTACATATAATTGTGTCAAGCCGAAATGCCGCATCATAATGTATTTTTCTACAATATTACAATATTTAGAAACTATAGAAGCAAATCTTATGGTGTCTTCAGTTCTTGGACACAGACAATATTCGGTACCACACTAGAAACATTTGGACAAAAGAGCAATATCTGTTATGATCCGGTGACCTTGGAGCCGCATGAGACTTTCTCAGGAGTAGGTGGAACCTATACTGACCGCAATCCCTAAACTGACACCGCAACTAGAAGTAGCCGTGGGATGTACCTAACAATCCTAGACACCTCGACACAGCCGGAGGACTAAATACCCCTATAGATGGAAATGGAAATCCTATCTTGCCTCAGAGCAGAACCCCAAAGGATAGACAGCCCCCCCACAAATATTGACTGTGAGTATTAGAGGAAAGACACACGCAGGCAGAAAACAGGGTTTAGCAAAAGAGGCCACTCTAGCTAGATAGGAAAGGATAGGACAGAATGCTGAGCGGTCAGTGTTGTGAATTTGGTTTTTGGGCTCCCCCGGTGGTCACTGGTGATACTGGACTTGTGTGCTTCACTTTCTCTGTTCACCTGTTTCCATCAGGATATGGGTGTATCCTATTTAGCCTTGCTGCTCAGTTATTCTAGTGCCGGCCATCAATGTAACCAGAGCCTTTCTGTTGCATGTTCCTGCTTCTAGACTACTATCAGCTAAGTTGGACTCTTAGTCCTGAGTTTGTTTTGCATTTTTGTTCCAGTTCACAGTTATGTTATTTTTCTGTAGCTGGAAGCTCTTGTGGGCCGAAATTGCCACTCCGGTGTCATGAGTTGACACATGAGTCTTAAAGTAATTTCGGGATGGTATTTTAATAGGGTTTTCAGCTGACCGTGAAGTTCCCTATTGTATCTTCTTGCTATCTAGTAAGCGGACCTCGCTTTGCTGAACCTACCTTCATACTGCGTATGTCTTTTCCTCTGAACTCACCGTCAATATATGTGGGGGGCTTCTGTCTCCTTTTTGGGGGAATTTCCCTAGAGGTAAGCCAGGTCTGTCTTTTCCTCTATTAGGGTTAGTTAGTCCTCCGGCTGGCGCTAGGCGTCTAGGGATAAAACGTAGGTACGCCACCCGGCCACTGTTAGTTGTGTGGTAGGTTTAGCTCACGGTCAGCTCGAGATTCCATCACCCAAGAGCTAGTCTGTTGTTTAAGTTCTCTGATGTTCCCTTGCCATTGGGAACCATGACAGTATGGCCGGCCAAGGGTTAAAACCGTTGGCAGAAGAAAGGAGAGAAAAAGAAGTCTGCAGATTTTTTTTTTTTTTTCTTCTGAGCTTGCTTTTTAGTTGACTCAGTTGCATTTCTGCTCTAATTGCAGCCTTTGTCTCTCTCTCTCCTTCTAATCCTTGAATGGCTCTGATCTCACCTGATTAAAATGGATCCTCAGAGTTTGGCTACAGGTTTGAATAATCTTGCTACGAAGGTTCAAAATTTACAGGATTTTGTTATTCATGCTCCTATATCTGAACCTAGAATTCCTATACCAGAATTTTTCTCCGGGGATAGATCTCGTTTCCTGAATTTCAAAAATAATTGTAAATTATTTCTTTCCCTGAGATCTCGCTCCGCTGGAGATCCCGCACAGCAGGTTAAGATAGTAATTTCCTTTCTGCGGGGTGACCCTCAAAACTGGGCATTTGCATTGGCACCCGGGGATCCTGCGGTGCTCAATGTGGATGCGTTTTTTCTGGCTTTGGGGTTGCTTTATGAGGAACCTAACTTAGAGATTCAGGCTGAAAAAGCCTTGATGGCCCTATCTCAAGGGCAAGATGAAGCTGAAATATACTGCCAAAAATTTCGTAAATGGTCTGTGCTTACTCAGTGGAATGAGTGCGCCCTGGCGGCGAATTTCAGAGAGGGTCTCTCTGATGCCATTAAAGATGTTATGGTGGGGTTCCCTGCACCTACAGGTCTGAATGAGTCCATGACAATGGCTATTCAGATTGATCGGCGTTTGCGGGAGCGCAAACCTGTGCACCATTTGGCGTTGTCTTCTGAGAAGGCTCCAGAAAATATGCAATGTGATAGAATTCTGTCCAGAAGCGAACGGCAGAATTTTAGGCGAAAGAATGGGTTGTGCTTCTATTGTGGTGATTCAACTCATGTTATATCAGCATGCTCTAAACGTACAAAAAAGGTTGATAAGTCTATTTCAATTTGCACTTTACAGTCTAAGTTTATTCTGTCTGTGACCTTGATTTGTTCATTATCGTCAATTACCGCGGATGCCTATGTGGACTCTGGCGCCGCTTTGAGTCTAATGGATTGGTCCTTTGCCAGGCGCTGTGGGTTTGATCTAGAGCCTCTGGAAGTTCCTATACCTCTGAAGGGTATTGACTCTACACCATTGGCTAGTAATAAACCACAATACTGGACACAAGTGACTATGCGTATGAATCCAGACCATCAGGAGATGATTCGCTTCCTTGTGTTGTACAATCTACATGACGTTTTGGTGCTCGGATTACCATGGTTACAATCTCATAACCCAGTCCTTGACTGGAAAGCTATGTCTGTGTTAAGCTGGGGATGTCAGGGGGCTCATGGGGACGTACCTTTGGTTTCCATTTCGTCATCTATTCCCTCTGAGATTCCGGAATTTTTGTCTGATTATCGTGATGTTTTTGAGGAGCCTAAGCTTGGTTCACTACCTCCTCACAGAGATTGCGATTGTACCATAGATCTGATTCCGGGCAGTAAATTTCCAAAGGGTCGTTTATTTAATCTATCTGTACCTGAACACGCTGCTATGCGAGAATATATTACGGAGTCCCTGGAAAAGGGACATATTCGTCCTTCTTCATCTCCCTTAGGAGCCGGTTTTTTCTTTGTATCTAAAAAAGATGGCTCTTTGAGGCCGTGTATTGATTATCGACTCTTGAATAAAATTACAGTCAAATATCAGTATCCTCTGCCACTGCTGACTGATTTGTTTGCTCGAATAAAGGGGGCTAAGTGGTTCTCTAAGATTGACCTCCGTGGGGCGTATAATTTGGTGCGAATTAAGCAGGGGGATGAGTGGAAAACCGCATTTAATACGCCCGAGGGCCATTTTGAGTATTTAGTAATGCCTTTTGGTCTTTCAAATGCCCCTTCAGTCTTTCAGTCCTTTATGCATGACATTTTCCGTGAATATTTGGATAAATTTATGATCGTGTATCTGGATGATATTTTGATTTTTTCGGATGACTGGGATTCTCATGTCCAACAGGTCAGGAGGGTTTTTCAGGTTTTGTGGGCCAATTCCTTGTGTGTGAAGGGTTCTAAGTGTATTTTTGGGGTTCAAAAGATTTCTTTTTTGGGGTACATTTTTTCCCCCTCTTCCATTGAGATGGATCCTGTCAAGGTTCGGGCTATTTGTGATTGAACGCAACCTTCTTCTCTTAAGAGTCTTCAGAAATTTTTGGGCTTTGCTAATTTTTATCGTCGATTTATAACTGGTTTTTCTGATGTTGCTAAACCTTTGACTGATTTGACCAAAAAGGGTGCTGATGTTGCTGATTGGTCCCCTGCTGCTGTGGAGGCCTTTCGGGAGCTTAAGCGCCGCTTTTCTTCCGCCCCTGTGTTGCGTCAGCCTGATGTTGCTCTTCCTTTTCAGGTTGAGGTCGATGCTTCCGAGATCGGAGCTGGGGCGGTCTTGTCGCAGAAAAGTTCCGACTGCTCCGTGATGAAACCTTGTGCGTTCTTTTCTCGAAAATTTTCGCCCGCCGAGCGAAATTATGATATTGGTAATCGGGAGCTTTTGGCTATGAAGTGGGCTTTTGAGGAGTGGCGTCATTTGCTTGAGGGGGCTAGACATCAGGTGGTGGTATTGACCGATCACAAGAATTTGATTTATCTTGAGTCTGCCAGGCGCCTGAATCCTAGACAGGCGCGCTGGTCGTTGTTTTTCTCTCGGTTTAATTTTGTGATCTCATACTTACCAGGTTCTAAAAATGTGAAGGCGGATGCCCTTTCTAGGAGTTTTGAGCCTGATTCCCCTGGTGATTCTGAACCTACAGGTATCCTTAAGGATGGGGTGATATTATCTGCTGTTTCCCCAGACCTGCGACAGGCTTTGCAGGAGTTTCAGGCGGATAGACCTGATCGTTGCCCGCCTGGTAGACAGTTTGTTCCTGATGATTGGACCAGTAGAGTCATCTCGGAGGTTCATTCTTCTGTGTTGGCAGGTCATCCCGGGATCTTTGGTACCAGGGATTTGGTGGCTAGGTCCTTCTGGTGGCCTTCCCTGTCTCGAGATGTACGAGTTTTTGTGCAGTCTTGTGATGTTTGTGCTCGGGCCAAACCTTGTTGTTCTCGGGCCAGCGGATTGTTGTTATCTTTGCCTATTCCGAAGAGGCCTTGGACTCACATCTCTATGGATTTTATTTCTGATCTCCCTGTTTCTCAGAAAATGTCTGTCATCTGGGTGGTGTGTGACTGTTTTTCAAAGATGGTCCATTTGGTGCCCTTGCCTAAGTTGCCTTCCTCATCCGAGTTGGTTCCTCTGTTTTTTCAAAATGTGGTTCGCTTGCATGGTATTCCGGAGAATATCGTTTCTGACAGGGGGACCCAGTTCGTGTCTAGATTTTGGCCGGCGTTCTGTGCTAGGATGGGCATTGAATTGTCTTTTTCGTCTGCGTTCCATCCTCAGACTAATGGCCAGACTGAGCGAACTAATCAGACCTTGGAGACTTATTTGAGGTGTTTTGTGTCTGCGGATCAGGATGACTGGGTTGCCTTTTTGCCGTTGGCGGAGTTTGCCCTCAATAATCGGGCTAGTTCTGCCACTTTGGTTTCTCCTTTCTTTTGCAATTCGGGGTTTCATCCTCGTTTTTCTTCCGGTCAGGTGGAGTCTTCGGATTGTCCTGGAGTGGATACTGTGGTGGATAAGTTGCATCGGATTTGGGGACAGGTGGTGGACAATTTGGAGTTGTCCCAGGAGAAGACTCGGCATTTTGCTAACCGCCGTCGTCGTGTTGGTCCTCGTCTTCGTGTTGGGGACTTGGTGTGGTTGTCTTCTCGTTTTGTCCCTATGAGGGTTTCTTCTCCTAAGTTTAAGCCTCGGTTCATCGGCCCGTATAAGATTTTGGAGATTCTTAACTCCGTGTCCTTTCGATTGGACCTCCCAGCATCTTTTTCTATCCATAATGTCTTCCATCGGTCATTATTGCGCAGGTATGAGGTACCGGTTATGCCTTCCGTTGAGCCTCCCGCTCCGGTGTTGGTTGAGGGTGAATTGGAGTACGTTGTGGAGAAGATCTTGGACTCCCGTGTTTCCAGACGGAAACTTCAGTATCTGGTCAAGTGGAAGGGCTACGGTCAGGAGGAGAATTCTTGGGTGACAGCCTCTGATGTTCATGCCTCTGATTTGGTCCGTGCCTTTCATAGGGCTCATCCTGGTCGCCCTGGTGGTTCTTGTGAGGGTTCGGTGCCCCCTCCTTGAGGGGGGGGTACTGTTGTGAATTTGGTTTTTGGGCTCCCCCGGTGGTCACTGGTGGTACTGGACTTGTGTGCTTCACTTTCTCTGTTCACCTGTTTCCATCAGGATATGGGTGTATCCTATTTAGCCTTGCTGCTCAGTTATTCTAGTGCCGGCCATCAATGTAACCAGAGCCTTTCTGTTGCATGTTCCTGCTTCTAGACTACTATCAGCTAAGTTGGACTCTTAGTCCTGAGTTTGTTTTGCATTTTTGTTCCAGTTCACAGTTATGTTATTTTTCTGTAGCTGGAAGCTCTTGTGGGCCGAAATTGCCACTCCGGTGTCATGAGTTGACACATGAGTCTTAAAGTAATTTCGGGATGGTATTTTAATAGGGTTTTCAGCTGACCGTGAAGTTCCCTATTGTATCTTCTTGCTATCTAGTAAGCGGACCTCGCTTTGCTGAACCTACCTTCATACTGCGTATGTCTTTTCCTCTGAACTCACCGTCAATATATGTGGGGGGCTTCTGTCTCCTTTTTGGGGGAATTTCCCTAGAGGTAAGCCAGGTCTGTCTTTTCCTCTATTAGGGTTAGTTAGTCCTCCGGCTGGCGCTAGGCGTCTAGGGATAAAACGTAGGTACGCCACCCGGCCACTGTTAGTTGTGTGGTAGGTTTAGCTCACGGTCAGCTCGAGATTCCATCACCCAAGAGTTAGTCTGTTGTTTAAGTTCTCTGACGTTCCCTTGCCATTGGGAACCATGACAGGTCAGTAATAAAATCCTGAAAATAACCACAGCAGATACTACAAAAATTCCACCATCTAACTAAAGACATGGAACGTATATCTGCATCTCCTGAGAATCCAACTTGACTGGAAAAATCCTGCACAGTCAAAGCTGGACAAGAAAAAACAATGAATAGCACAGATCTGTAAAGCACACAGTATGTGTGCTGCAGAAACAAAAACCAGACACTTATCTTTGCTGAATGGCAGGAGGGCAGGAGGAACAGACTGACATCCAAACCTTCCAAGAACAATGGACAACTGGCAAGGACTAATGAATCCTGCAACCTCAAATACCCCAGTCAGCACTGCAATTAGCAGGGACACCTGCCCAGGATTGCAACCCAGAGGCAACTGCATTACCACCAACAACCACCGGAGGGAACCCAAGAGCAGAATTCACAACAAATATCCCCCTGAAGGGAACGAGCTGGACAGCCCAATATCATGGCACATTCATGCCAATTGTGTATTCACTAGTGATGAGCTAACATGCTAGGATAACGTCTTATTCAAGCATGCTGGGGTGTTATCCGAGCATCTGGGCGTGTTATGATCTGGTGGCCTAGGAGCAGCATGAGGCGTACTCTGGAGAAGGTGGTAGCTGTACTGACCGCAGACCCTGAACTTAACACCGCAACTAGAAGTAGCCGTGGAATGTACCTAGCACTCCGTAGACATCTCGACACAGCCGGAGGACTAATTACCCCTAGAGATAGAAAAGGGAAAACTATCTTGCCTCAGAGAAAATCCCCAAAGGATAGACAGCCCCCCACAAATATTGACTGTGAGAGGAGAGGGAAATAACATACGCAGACTGAAATCAGAATTTAGCAAAGGAGGCCACTTCTAGCTAAATAGAAAGGATAGGACAGAGTACTATGCGGTCAGTATTAAAACACTAGAAAATATCCACCACAGAAAATACAAAATCTCCACATCTAACTAAAGACATGGAGGGTATATCTGCATCTCCAGAGATACCAGCTTGGCTGAACAAATCCTTATACAGACCAAGCTGGACAAGACAAAACATGGAAAATAACTTGAACGATCAGGCCCACAGCATGTGGACTGCAAAAAACAAAGCCAGAACTTATCTTTGTTGAAATGAACAGCAAGCCAGAGAGACCAGGCAGGGAAGTGAATCCTCCAGGACAACAATGGACAACTGGCACTAACTAAAGGGTCAAGCAAGACTAAATAGCCCAGTCAGAATTGCAATAAGTGGACACACCTGATGAATGCTGCGATCCAAAGACAGCAGCGCTACCACTTATAACCACCGGAGGGAGTTCAAGAGCAGAATTCACAACAGTACCCCCCCCCCCCTTGAGGAGGGGTCAACGAACCCTCACCAGAGCCCCCAGGCCGATCAGGACGAGCCAAATGAAAGGCACGAACCAAATCGTCAGCATGAACATCGGACGCAACAACCCAAGAATTATCCTCCTGGCCATAACCCTTCCATTTGACAAGATACTGAAGCCTCCGCCTCGAAAAACGAGAATCCAAAATCTTCTCAACCACATACTCCAACTCCCCATCAACCAACACCGGGGCAGGAGGATCAACAGAGGGAACAACAGGCACCACATATTTCCGCAACAAAGATCTATGAAAAACATTATGGATGGAAAAAGAGGCCGGAACGGAAGGGCCAAACGAAAAGACACCGGATTGACAATCTCAGAAATCCTATAAGGACCAATAAACCGAGGCTTGAACTTAAGGGAAGAAACCTTCATAGGAACATGACGGGAAGACAACCAAACCAGATCCCCAACCCGAAGCCGTGAACCAACACACCGACGACGGTTAGCAAAACGCTGAGCCTCCTCCTGAGACAACACCAAATTGTCCACAACATGAGCCCAAATCTGCTGCAACCTGTCAACCACAGAGTCCACCCCAGGACAATCAGAAGGCTCAACCTGCCCTGAAGAAAAACGAGGATGAAAACCAGAATTACAAAAGAAGGGTGAAACCAAGGTAGCAGAACTAGCCCGATTATTAAGGGCAAACTCGGCCAAAGGCAAGAAAGCCACCCAATCGTCCTGATCAGCTGACACAAAGCATCTCAAATAAGTTTCCAAAGTCTGATTAGTTCACTCGGTTTGGCCATTTGTCTGAGGATGAAACGCGGAAGAAAAAGACAAATCAATGCCCAGCCTAACACAAAAGGCTCGCCAAAACCTAGAAACAAACTGAGAACCTCTGTCGGACACAATATTCTCCGGAATGCCATGCAAACGAACCACATGCTGAAAAAACAACGGAACCAAATCAGAAGAGGAAGGCAATTTAGGCAAAGGTACCAAATGAACCATCTTAGAAAACCGGTCACAAACCACCCAGATAACCGACATCCTCTGGGAAACCGGAAGATCTGAAATAAAATCCATAGAAATATGCGTCCAAGGACTCTCGGGGACCGGCAAAGGCAAAAGCAACCCACTAGCGCGGGAACAGCAAGGCTTGGCCCGCGCACAAGTCCCACAGGACTGCACAAAAGAACGCACATCCCGTGACAAAGAAGGCCACCAAAAGGACCTACCAACCAAATCTCTGGTACCAAAAATCCCAGGATGGCCAGCCAACACAGAACAATGAACCTCAGAAATCACTTTACTAGTCCATCTGTCAGGAACAAACAGTTTCCCCACTGGACAGCGATCAGGTTTATCAGCCTGAAACTCCTCAAGAGCCCGTCGTAAATCAGGGGAGATGGCAGAAAGAATCACCCCTTCCTTCAGAATGCCGACCGGCTCAAGGACCCCAGGAGAATCAGGCAAAAAGCTCCTAGAGAGGGCATCCGCCTTAACATTCTTAGAATCCGGAAGGTACGAGACCACAAAATCAAAACGGGAGAAAAACAGGGACCATCGGGCCTGTCTAGGATTCAGCCGTTTGGCAGACTCGAGGTAAATCAGATTCTTATGATCAGTCAAGACCACAATACGGTGCTTGGCCCCCTCAAGCCAATGACGCCACTCCTCAAATGTCCACTTTATAGCCAACAACTCACGATTGCCGACATCATAATTGCGTTCCGCAGGCGAAAACTTTCGAGAAAAAAAAGCACACGGTTTCAACAAGGAACCATCAGAATTCCTCTGAGACAAAACGGCCCCTGCCCCAATCTCAGAAGCGTCAACCTCAACCTGAAATGGAAGGGAGACATCCGGCTGACGCAACACAGGGGCAGAAGTAAATCGGCGTTTAAGCTCCTGAAAGGCAGAAACAGCCGCAGAGGACCAATTCGCCACATCAGCGCCCTTCTTCGTCAAATCGGTCAGGGGTTTAACCACACTGGAGAAGTTGGCAATGAAACGGCGATAAAAATTATCAAAGCCCAAAAATTTCTGAAGGCTCTTCACAGAAGTGGGCTGGATCCAATCATGAATGGCCTGAACCTTATCCGGATCCATTTCTATAGATGAAGGAGAAAAAATAAAGCCCAAAAAAGAAACCTTCTGTACTCCAAAGAGGCACTTAGACCCCTTCACGAACAAAGCATTATCACGAAGGATCTGAAATACCATCCTGACTTGTTTCACATGAGACTCCCAATCATCTGAAAAAATCAAAATATCATCCAAATATACAATCATGAATTTATCAAGATAATTCTGAAATATATCATGCATTAAGTACTGAAACACAGATGGGGCATTAGAGAGCCCGAATGGCATCACAAGGTATTCAAAATGGCCTTCGGGCGTATTAAACGCAGTTTTCCATTCGTCACCCTGCTTAATACGAACAAGATTATATGCCCCTCGAAGGTCAATCTTAGTAAACCAACTAGCCTCCTTAATCCTAGCAAACAAATCAGAAAGCAAAGGCAAAGGGTATTGGAATTTGACCGTGATCTTATTCAGGAGGCGATAATTAATACAGGGTCTTAAGGAGCCATCCTTCTTGGCAACAAAAAAAAAACCTGCTCCCAATGGTGAAGAAGATGGCCGAATATGCCCCTTCTCCAAAGATTCCTTAACATAGCTCCGCATGGCGGCATGTTCTGGCACAGACAAGTTAAAAAGTCGGCCCTTAGGGAACTTACAAACTGGAATCAAGTCAATAGCACAATCACAGTCCCTATGCGGTGGAAGGGAACTGGACTTGGGCTCATCAAATACATCCTGGAAATCTGACAAAAACTCAGGAATTTCAGAAGAGGGGGAGGAGGTAATTGACATCAAAGGAACGTCACCATGAACCCCCTGACAACCCCAACTAGTCACAGACATAGATTTCCAATCTAATACCGGATTATGCACCTGTAACCATGGGAAACCCAGCACAATAGCATCATGCAAATTATGCAACACCAGAAAACGACAATCTTCCTGATGGGCTGGCGCCATGCACATGGTCAGCTGTGTCCAAAACTGAGGTTTATTTTTAGCCAATGGTGTAGCATCAATGCCCCTCAAAGGAATAGGACTCTGCAAAGGCTGCAAGGGGAAACCACAACGTCTGGCAAATTCTAAGTCCATTAAATTTAAAGCGGCGCCTGAATCCACAAATGCCATGACAGAAAATGACGATAATGAGCAGATCAGGGTCACAGATAACAGAAATTTAGGTTGTACAGTACTGATGGTAACAGAACTAGCGATTCTCTTGGGTCGCTTAAGGCAATCAGAAATAACATGAGCAGAAACGCCGCAGTAAAAACACAACCTATTCTGACGTCTGAATCCTTGTCGTTCAGCTCTAGACACAATCCTATCACACTGCATAGGTTCAGGACTCCGCTCGGAAGACAAACGCCACAGCGCGCACAACTCTGCACTTGCGCAAGCGCCGATCAATCTGAATGGCCAGAGACATAGAATCACTCAGACCAGCAGGCGTGGGAAACCCCACCATAACATCTTTAACAGATTCCGAAAGAACCTTTCTGAAAATTGCAGCCAAGGCATCCTCATTCCATCTAGTCAGCACAGACCATTTTCTAAATTTCTGGCAATATAATTCTGCCGCTTCTTGACCCTGAGACAGGGCAAACAAGGTCTTCTCAGCATGATCCACTGAATTAGGTTCATCATACAATAACCCTAGCGCTTGAAAAAAGGTGTCTACATTAAGCAAAGCAGGATTTCCAGCTTCCAGGGAGAACGCCCAATCCTGAGGGTCACTGCGCAGCAGAGAGATGACTATTTTAACCTGCTGGATGGGATCACCAGAGGAACGGGGTTTCAGAGCTAAAAACAGTTTTTCAGTTATTTTTAAAGCTCAAAAATTTGGACCTGTCCCCAAAAAACAAATCAGAAGTTGGAATTCTAGGCTCTAAAACCGGAGTCTGAATGATATAATCGGAAATACCCTGTACTCTAGCAGCAAGCTGGTCCACACGAGAAGCCAATCCCTGAACATCCATACCAGCGCCAAACTCCTGAACCACCCAGAGGTAAAGAGGAAAGAAAAGGCACAACAGACTACAGAAAAAAAAATGGCTCAGCACTGTCCTTTCCTTCTTCTGAGATGCAATTAACTCATTGTTGGCCAGTTGTACTGTTATGATCTGGTGGCCTAGCAGCAGCATGAGACGTACTCTGGAGAAGGTGGTACCTGTACTGACCGCAGACCCTGAACTTAACACCGCAACTAGAAGTAGCCGTGGAATGTACCTAGCACTCCCTAGACATCTCGACACAGCCGGAGGACTAATTACCCCTAGAGATAGAAAAGGGAAAACTATCTTGCCTCAGAGAAAATCCCCAAAGGATAGACAGCCCCCCACAAATATTGACTGTGAGAGGAGAGGGAAATAACACACGCAGACTGAAATCAGAATTTAGCAAAGGAGGCCACTTCTAGCTAAATAGAAAGGATAGGACAGAGTACTATGCGGTCAGTATTAAAACACTAGAAAATATCCACCACAGAAAATACAAAATCTCCACATCTAACTAAAGACATGGAGGGTATATCTGCATCTCCAGAGATACCAGCTTGGCTGAACAAATCCTTATACAGACCAAGCTGGACAAGACAAAACATGGAAAATAACTTGAATGATCAGGCCCACAGCATGTGGACTGCAAAAAACAAAGCCAGAACTTATCTTTGTTGAAATGAACAGCAAGCCAGAGAGACCAGGCAGGGAAGTGAACCCTCCAGGAAAACAATGGACAACTGGCACTAACTAAAGGGTCAAGCAAGACTAAATAGCCCAGTCAGAATTGCAATAAGTGGACACACCTGATGAATGCTGCGATCCACAGACAGCAGCGCTACCACTTATAACCACCGGAGGGAGCCCAAGAGCAGAATTCACAACAGGCGTGCTCTTATATTATGTTCGAGTCCCTGCGGCTGCATGATTTTCTATGGGGATTGCGTATCTAATAGGCAATTCCCATGTATTTAGGCTGTCTAATAGCCGCAAATCATGCAGCCACAGAGACTCCAACATGATATACAAACACTCCCAGATTACCGGATAACACCTGAGCGTGCTCGGATAAGACGTTCCTTCAGACGGCTGTAATAATCGGACGCACTCGGCCATGCAAGTCAATGAGTGGGAGTGTCTTGAGACCCTCACACTAAACATAGTTGGGCAGATTCTGCTGAAATTATTGCATTTGTCAGGCTATTTAATTTGTATGGCCAGTTTAATAACTAATGTGCTGGCAATGATAATGTTGTCATCATATGATCTGTGTGTGCAATGATAACTCCTTGGTTTAGGATGTCAGTAAAAGGTGCACATATTCAGTATAATAGTAATGGTGAGTACTCTGAATCATTTCCTCTGGTGGGCACAAGGTAATCCAGTCTGGCACCAGTCCATGTGCATTTATGCATGCACTAAAGCTTTTGTATGGTAGCTATACACCTTATATAGCTATTACCGAATGCTTATTTGACCATAGATATTGCTGCCTTCCAGCTTTCCAAAAACAGATGCATGCTCAGCTTGGCAGACCAAACGTGTACCTACAGTTGTGCCCAAAAGCTTACATAACCCGGCAGAATTTTTGCTTTCTTGGCCTTTTTCAGAGAATATGAATGATAACACCAAAACTTTTTCTTCACTCATGGTTTGTGGTTGGGTGAAGCCATTTATTGTCAAACTACTGTTTTCTCTTTTTAAATCATAATGACAACCCAAAACATCCAAATGATCCCGATCAAAAGTTCACATACCCTGGTGATTTTGGCTTGATAACACGCACAGAAGTTGACACAAATGGGTTTGAATGGCTACTAAAGGTAACATCCTCACCTGTGACCTGTTTGTGTGTAATCAGTGTGTGTGCATAAAAGCTGAGTGAGTTTCTGGGATCCAGTCAGACTCTTGCATCATTCATCCAGCCACTGACGTTTCTGGATTGTCAGTCATGGGAAAAGCAAAAGAACTGTCAATGGATCTATCGGAAAAGGGATACAAAAAGATATCCAAGGAATTGATAATGCCAGTCAGCAGCGGTCAAACTGTGATTAACAAATGGAAAATCAGGGGCTCTGTAAAAACAAAACCACAATCACGTAGACCAACAAAAATGTCATCCAGAACTGGCAGGAAATTTGTTTGGGATGCAAAGAAAAAAAAAACACATAACATCAGCTGAAATACAGGACTCTCTGAAAACTAGCGGTGTGGCTGTTTCAAGATACACAATAAGGAGGCACTTGAAGAAAAATGGGCTGCATGGTCGAGTCTTCAGAAAAAAATCATTACTGCGCAAATGCCACAATGTAGCTCGCCTACAATACGCAAAACGGCATAGAGACAAGCCTCAAAACTTCTGGAACAGGGTAATTTGGAGCGATGAGACCAAAATTGAACTTTTTGGCCACAACCATAAACGTTACATTTGGAGAGAGGTCAACAAGGCCTATGATGAAAGGAACACCATTCCTACTTTAAAGCACGGAGGTGGATCGTTGATGTTTTGGGGACATGTGAGCTACAAAGGCACAGGAAGCTTGGTCAAAATTGAAGGAAAGATGAATGCAGCACGTTATTAGCAAATACTGGAGGCAGCTTTGCACTCATCAGCCCGGAAGCTGCGCATGGGACGTACTTGGATGTTCCAACATAACAAAGATCCAAAACACAAGGTCAAGTCAACCTGTCATTGGCTACAGCAGAACAAAGTGACAGCCCAGGAATTTACAGGAACTAGAAGCTTTTTGCCAAGAAGAGTGGGCAGCTTTACCATCTGATAAAATAAAGAACCTCATCCACAACTACCACAAAAGACTTCAAGCTGTCATTAATGTTAGAGGGGGCAATACACAGTATTAAGAAATGAGGTTTGTGAACTTTTGATCAAGGTCATTTGGATATTTTGGGTTGTCATTGAGATTTAAAAAGAGACACAGTAGTTTGACAATAAATGGCTTCACCCAACCACTAACCATGAATGGAGAAAATGTTTTGGTGTTATCATTCATATTCTCTGAAAAAAGGCTAAGAAAGCAAAAATTCTACCGGGGTATGTAAACTTTTGAGCACAACTGTATGGGAAAGACTTATCTCCTAAGAGAACAAAGGTGTTAAAATTATATTAACCCAATCCTTCTCACCACCCAACATCATCTGAGGGAAAATGGTGAGGGGCCCCCATATATATTAGATCATCAACGCACTTATGAAGTTGGGTTCTGCCATCTTTTATCTCCACTTATTAAGCGATACCCATGAAGAAAGACAATTTGTGTAGTACAGATGGTAAAACTATTTTATGTGCAATTCTTCTCTACGGCACATTTCTTCTTTTTAAAATCAAATACTTTTACATTAAAATGTCACATTTGTTAAAGTTTTACAAGTCCAGTGAATTGCGGGATGTAGTTAATAACCTACGAAGCATTTAATATACCTCCCTCAGCAGTTATCCACTTACTATATTGTTGGCAGGCATGACTTACTTACAGAATTACTTGCTCAGAATATGAGAAAAATGAGAACTGCCTTCACATAGGATCATACTCCTCAGCCTTTATAAAGCTGTGGCTGCCCCCTTGGCCCACGCGGTTTCCATACAGCAATGTTACTGATGGTTCCTGCTGATGATTGTGCGATATTTCTGTGGATCATTTGGCCAATGTGGTGAGGTCCTGATTGAAATATCCCTATGTTTTGTATATACAGCTCCTATGTATTACTATGTGTCACCATGGTTACAGATGCCAATCAAACTTACCGTCACTCACCGATTCCCCCCCACTAATAAACCATTATGTTTATAGAGTACAACAGAAATTCAGAAAGAGCATCTGATACTTTATTTCATGGTGACAAACTTCCATTACGGCATATTTTTTGGATTTCGAAAACCATTATGTTGGTGGGGGGGGGGGGAGGAGGGGGTACATCCTCTTAGACTACCAATGCAAAAACTAACAGACCAAGGACCTTTCATCTGTCCATCTCTACACACAGTGAAGCAGCTGTGCTACAATTTCCACAGTGGATGGATGGGAGCTCTAATTCTGTTGTATGATAGTTGCCAATTCTTCTGAGAGGCTCCGGAAAAAAAGAGGAGACCTCCCAGGGTTGGCTGAACCCTCCTGCAACCTCCTGGATAGCAGGAATGTAGAAGAAACTCTTGGATAGAAAAGGTAATGCCATTTTCTCCATGTATCAGCCAACATATCTCTACCCCTTTTCAATAACGGATGCCATATAAAGCTCACAATAAAACCCAAGGTCATGCTTAAATATTATTTAGTAAATAAAAACCGTACTACTCTCTGAAAAAAGTGAACATATATTGCCATATAGTTCCCTTATAATATTGTAATTCAGTTTTCAAACAACAGCATAGCCTATCTCCAGATAGTATTTGGTGATTTTTTTTTCTTCTGTGGATCGTCTAGCTAGTGTGATAGACTCTTAGTAAATAAGGGCTTGGGACACTGCCCAATTAGTCACCCCCTAAAACGTGAATCCCCTACCTATCAGGAAGCTATGATACATCTAGAGCTAAGCCGTCACTATCTATGTGGCTCATAAAGCCCTAATACAAGCTACATGAAAGTTGTCTCAACATACTGACTTCGGCAGGACCGGCCAACAGTCTGATGTGTAGGATACTCTGTTGGGGGAGAGAAGGATCTGTACGTTGGAATTTCATCAGCTTATTCCTTTGTTTCCAGAGGACATAAGACGCTGACAGATGTGTCTGTGGCTTTTTCCTCTCTCTCCATCGAAAACACCTAAACATTTGGCTGAGCACTCGTGCTTGGTGGCTGTTCGAATGTTTGGCAGCTATCTCATGTGTATAGGTGGGTTAATTGATTTTGTGAAAATTGATTTGGGGACAAATTTTTCAAATTTGTCATATTTTGCTAATCCAAAATAAATCTTGATTCGTCCATCGAAATAGCATAAAACAGAAAAGCATCACATGACCGTGGCTCAGAGGGTTACTCTATAATGACTTGTAGGTAGCCCACCCTTTAGCAATTGTGAAGAACCATGTAAGTGTAAGGTCACTAATGACTCAAAGCCACTATCAGAGCCCAAACAGGAGATGCTGCTGCCATTTTGTAGGTAATTGGGATATAAGAGAGGACCTCAGAGCTTAGTCAGAGCGATACAGATCACAGTGAGAAGAAAATAGATGTGTCATGATATTCATTTTCTCGCACTTGTCCAGTGTCTGTGACTTCCGCATTTGTGGTGTGGTCACTTTGACATTACAAAGGCTGGCTTAAAGCTTAGCTCGAAATAGGGTTGGATACAGTCCTAGGAGACCTCTGAGTGTTACACGCGTCTTTCCAAGGCAACTGGAAGTTTTGGAGTTCTTTCAATTCATGCAGAATCAAATCAGCTGATATCTAATTTTTCATCCTAATCAAACCCAAAACAGAATTTGGGAAGATTGCTCATCTCTACTCATGGCCAGCTTTAATCTGAAAACAGGATGAACTGTGTATGTTTTGGGGAAGAGTATCTGCTGAAAAAGGCAGAAAATGCACCATATTCCACAAGGAAAATACTGGAGAGCAAATAGCGGTTAAATGTGTGACTGCTCTCATGTACCACAATCCGGTTAAATTCAGCCATATTGAACCGAGCATGGCTGATAACATCTAGAGCACATTTCAGTTTATTATCAGACCTGTGCGGCGTGTAATGGACGACTGTGTAGGAGCTCCGGTATACGGCACTAAATTCTGCTGAACCAATTAGAGAGATAAGAGCAGACACAATAGCATTCACCTTCAAGGAGAATGGCAACCAGCGCAGGGAGCAGTGTAATAATATCACCAGGGCAAATGCTTATCACATCGCATGTGCGCTTAAAATCGCAGACTTTAATCAATTTGCGTTGTGGTCAAATTAATGAAATCTAGTAATTTTTTTTTAATACTGTGTGATATTACAGCTAAATTACAGTGCTGCATAAAAGCCAAGGATGGAAGGCAGCTTTTAATTAAAGGGCCAATGCCAATTGGCAGCTATTAGAGGGGGTATATAGTATGTCTGATTGGTTAATTTTGTAGGATTCTGTCCAATTCCTACTGGAATCATAACATCTGTAAGGCCCATATTGGCTGTCACCTACAATACCTGACAGATTAAGACAATGTACGGACTATGGGTTTACTCTTATTTTTGTATTTGAGTATGCTTGTATTTAACTGTTCAGCACATGGAAAACTGAGGAATGGCTTTTAAACCTTTAAGTACTCTCTTAGTTTTAGATCCAATATATTTCACTGGATATAAAAGTTCCAATTTTCTAATTAAGAGCCCCAAATACCATGTATAATACATAAGGTCAAATAATAAAATTTTTGGTGCCAGGAGTCACCAATAGAGGGCGCTATGGGCCGTGCACTCTGTGATGTTATTAAACTCACTGTATTACAGGATGGCGTAAACTCCTAAGCTCCCTCTAGTGGTGGCTGGATGAAGGTAGAATATTATCATTTATCTCTATGCTCAAGCATTGAATTCTGGAGCTCTTAGCTGTGTATTTGGAGCTCCAAATACTATAGATTAAAGGTATGTGTAGACTGGCTGATGGCGGCTGTAAGTTAACTGCTGATTGGCTACATAGGGGCAGATCAATGGATGTTCAATAGCTAGTGATGAGCGAACATGCTCGGATAATGTCTTATCTGAGTATGCTTGGGTGGTGTCGGAGCATCTAGGAGTGCTCGTTTATTATGTTCGAGTCCTTGCAGCTGCTAGACAGCTTCAACATATGTGGGGATTCCATAACAAACAAGCAATCTCTGTATTACAAATATTTCAAGGAAACCTGGAAACAGCTACATTTTAATGGTTTCTTAATCATGTAACTGTTTCGTATCAGCATAATATGGCTCCACTTAAAATTACAGTTAACTATTTAAGCAAAGTGAAGTTTTTGTTACTTTTAGCGTTTTCACACCAGTCCCGGGAAGATCTGACTA
The DNA here is from genome assembly GCF_051348905.1 of Ranitomeya variabilis. Classification (NCBI taxonomy): domain Eukaryota; kingdom Metazoa; phylum Chordata; class Amphibia; order Anura; family Dendrobatidae; genus Ranitomeya; species Ranitomeya variabilis. Next base: position 84,916,419 of record NC_135232.1, read on the forward strand.
AGTGTGCAGCACTGGCGGGAAGGGGGTGTGGAAATACCCGTCCGTCTAATTCACGACTAGAGGTGACATACTCCAGTATGAAATCTTACTCTGAAAGATTTCTAGAGAGGTACATGGTTGGGTACACCACTTGTAACACGTTTCATTGAGTGGTGTAAACCTCTTAGTAAATCAGGTGCCTCTTACTTTAAGGCCTCTTTCACACTTCAGTTGTTTGGCGTCAGTCTAAATCCGCCATTTTCCTCCAAAAACGGATCCGGTTTTTTTTTTCGACGGATCCGTTTTTTTCCCCATAGACTTGCATTAGCGACGGATTGTGACGGATGGTCGTCCGTTCCATCCGTCATGCGACGGATCCGTCAAAATTTGGCGGACGTCATCTAGACATTGACGGTCATTGCAACGTTTTTTGTCTGCGTTGAAATGGCGGATCGCGATGGATCCGTCGCGTCCATCATTTCATAGAATGGCCACCTATGGGCGACGGATCCGTCGCGACCGTCATTTCGGCGGATCCGTCGCCCCAATCCGTTTTTTCAATTTTTTTCAATTGCGCATGCTCCAAAAAGTATATACAACCCCCGAGTAACGGATCCGTCAAAAAAACGGATCCGTTACATCCGTTTTTTCAACTATTGTGACGGATCCGTCGATCCGTCATTATGTCGGAAGTGACTGACGCCAAAAAACTGAAGTGTGAAAGAAGCCTTACATGCGCATTCATCAAGATAGAAGTGAACAACGCCTGTCTTATTGAATCAGGACCTAAGTATGCTGTAGCTAGTGAAAGCAACCCAATGATTCTGGAGTACTTACTGTGAAAATCTAAGTCAGAACGGCTGGATAGCGTTGGACTAGTAAAATGCACATTTTTATATCAGACGTGAAAAATTTCACAAAGGGTTATACAGGTTTTACATGGATTTTCAAAGTACGTAAAACAGCCTCGTCAGGTCAAGAACAACAATTCTGTCATTTATTCTCAGGGGTGTATATAAACGTTGCAAAAGAATCAGTAACCCGGAGCATGCTTTTCTTGCCAAGGTCCCATATGCATTACCTGGAAAGAAAACTCGTATTAGCAATATAAATGACAAGCGCATTGAGGCCCTATTACCTGACATTACACCTTTGTTATCTTCCCAGCAGGTTGCAACAGAGATTACAAACACATGCTGATAATGATGAACTAGACATTTCAGCCATTCTTTGAAATATGGTCTTTTGGCTTCTGATAAGTCACTTTCATACTGTGCTCAAGTTGAGAAAGCAGATTGTAGGCTGCAATGGGTGAAATGCATAGTTGCCAACAGTCCAAAATTTGTTGTAATTAGTGATGAGTGAGTATACTCCTTGCTCGGGTTTTTCCGAGCACGCTCGGGTGGTCTCCGAGTATTTGTTAGTGTTCGGAGATTCAGTTTTAGTCACCGCAGCTGCATGATTTACAGCTACTAGACAGCTTGATTACATGTGGGGATTCCCTAGCAACCAGGCAACCCCCACATGTACTCAGGCTGGCTAATAGCTGTAAATCATGCAGTTGCGTCAACAAAAACTAAATCTCCGAACACTAACAAATACTCGGAGACCACCCAACCCGAGCAACGAGTTTACTCGCTCATCACTAGTTGTAATGTCCCAATTAGAGGTTAGCAAATTTTTCAAAATCGGTTCCGATTATGATCAGCACTGAATATGGTTTTTGCAATATTCACCGAACACAGCCGATTGTCATTGGAGTCAATGGGAGTAGAAATGAACGAATATGGTCGGGACCAATCATCAAACATAAATTCGGCACGAATAGGGAACAAATATGGCATGAACATGGCAAATTCAGATTCGGTGAACAAATTTGCTCAACTCTAGTCCCAACTAAGGGGATGTCCTGGTCTGGGGGGGTTATGTAAAAGCTGCAGGCAGGCTCACTGGTATTGGTGTGCTCATGGGCAAGACTGGAGGAAGGACTTCAACATCAGCTGTGTTAAAAAGTACGGAAATGAGAAATTAGATGTGGGTCTTTCCACGATTGGTTGTGCAGCGCCCCAGAGTCCTGGTCGTTGCAGTACTGTTGCTCCGCCACTAAGGGGGGCTATGGTACGTCTGATGGCACTGAAGGAGTTCATCTGACCAGGTATCACAGACACCAATACATTTCACAGTCTGGCCTCCAGGGGGAGCTAAGGGCACTATGTATTAGGCCACTCCTCACAGTCTGGTAAAACTGGGGGTTGGATAGGAAGTTAGATCAGAAAGCTGACTGGGTTGGAACCAGGCAACACCTTGTGGCAGAGGGTGTTGTAGGGGGAAGATTCAGAGGGGCCCCTGTCAGGGGTGGGATCCTGACAGAGGCCTAGCAACCAGAGAGAACGTTACGGGACCGCGCCTGCACGATATAGCGGCGGTACCCCAAGAAAGGACAAGAAGCGAGGTTTATTGTGCTGAGTGAGAAACGAGATCAACACAACAAGGAGAATACCAGTAGGAGTCGTGCTGTAAGACGAGGCAACATCTACTGAGGCGCACAACCGGTGGCCGGAACGCCGAGGAAGTATAGAGCTCCAGGCCAAACTTCAAACCTACGGCAGGACAGTCAGTTATAGGCGGGCTGTCTCACCCAATTGACCTAGGAAGACACAGGGGGGTAACAACAGGAGTGGGGCGACGCTAGAGTCCCGGAAGAGCTCCGAGCCTCCCCGTCATACGGGTGCGTTCTAACCATAAGATCTGGGGGACGTGGAAGTACATCAGAATCGAGTTGTGAGGGAACACGAGAAACAGACACAACAGTTGTGGGGACTATCCCGTAAGCACAGCAGGGGAGGACCACAACACACAAGCGCTAGAAGGTAGGCACAGATTTCCACCTGCAAAGGGAACTCTGGAGGTGCCATCGGACCGGCCGGACTTGCGCAGCCTGGTTAACCGTATTCCTGACTGAGGATCCTGAAGCCTTCAGTAAAGAGGTAAAGAGACTGCAACCTGGTGTCCTCGTTATTTACTGCGACCAGCACTGCACTGCACTACCACCACCATCCACACCTATTATTGGGCGCCCCTCGGCAGGGCCACGGACCGGGTCTAGCCACCGTGACAACCCCAGAGCAGAGACTCAGAGGCCTGGTACCGGGTACCCCTCGGCCCTGCGGCAGTGGGGGCGCTGCAGTTGTTTCCATACATTCAAAGAAGAGTTTATCTAAAGAGTTAAGGTACCGTCACACTCAGCGACGCTGCAGCGATATAGACAACGAGCGGATCGCTGCAGCGTCGCTGTTTAGGTCGCTGTACAGACGACAAACACAGCAGCTCCAGAACGATGCAGGAGCGATCCTGTGAAGTAACGGTGATTCACTTATCGTTCTCACAGGTCGTTAGCTCCATGTAAAACATTGCTGGCATCGTTGCTTTTGCTGTCAAACATGACGATACACGCCGACCTGACGACCAAATAAAGTTCTGGACTTCTAGCTCCGACCAGCGATTTCACAGCGGGATCCAGATCGCTGCTGCGTGTCAAACTCAACGAGATCGCTATCCAGGACGCTGCAACGTCACGGATCGTTCTCGTTCTCGTTGTAAAGTTGCTGAGTGTGAAGGTACCTTTAAACAATACCATCATCTAGAATTCATTATTCTCTATTAGGTAATTGCCGATACATTAATTATCTAAAAAGGATTGGCAAGAGCAAATTAATTTAAGTGGAGGAAGTGTAAACAGGTTCAGCAAATTTAGGTTTTCACACAATGAAGCTCGGTCACTAAATAGTTTAATGGCAACCTTACAGCTTCCATATGACGAGTCAGCAATTAAAAACGACTGACACCGACAAAAAAAATGAAATTCCTTCAAAGTAAAAGCATTGAGTGGAATGTCTTGGTATCTTTCCACCTGTGAGATCGATTCACAATTTAGTCCACTAAGTTAAAAGATTATCTAAGGGGGAACTGTCAGACGGAAAAGATTTCGCACCTAAGGCTTAAAAAATGGTGTATATATTATAGCACAAGTCATTGCGGAGATTCATGCTTTGATGGCAACGTGTTCTCAAAAAATACTGATTTGGGAACCTCCAAAGTTTTGGTTGGGCCGCTATAATTCAGTGTCACCTATATCAGCCTACTGAACCATGGCTGGTGTAAAGATAACACTTTTCAGAATAGACAGGGCCTTTCTTTGTGTTGTGTATTAATAACATACATAAAATAAAAGCACAGAATGTAATATACGGTATAAAGTATAGCTGTATGGAGATCCAGAAGTAATCACTTATTACCATTTATTACCACTGTTATATTTTCTAATTACTGTTTAATCATTTTTAATATTTTTTTTGCATTTTCCATATGATTATTTTTCTTCTCATCTTTTTTGGAAAAAAATCCATAAATCTTGCAGTTTTCACTCCGACCTATGAGGCTTGTCTTATAGTTACTGATCTTTAGAGATCACTTTTCACCAGTCATCTCATTACCATCACAGACAGGAATACAATGAAAAGTATCAACTACATTGAGATAACAATAAATTAACAACAAACAATCAGCTCACCTCCACCTCTCTGCACAATGACCTCTGCACAGATAACAGTGCATGCTAGAAAACTCTCACAATAAGTGAAAAAAAATCTCAAATTATTGCTGACTTTGGCTTTTGTTGCTGCTGGAAAGTGTATCTCTGAAGACCGTCAGAGCAGCTCAGGTTAGATGGCTGCCTACATAATCACATACAAAACATAACATAGAAACATATACATAGTTACATAGTTATTAAGGTTGAAGGAAGACTTTAAATCCATCTAGTTCAACCCATAGCCTAACCTAACATGCCCTAACATGTTGATCCAGAGGAAGGCAAAAAAAACCCATGTGGCAAAGAGTAAGCTCCACACTGGGGAAAAAAATTCCTTCCCGACCCCACATACGGCAGTCAGCCTAGTTCCCTGGATCAACGCCCTATCAAGGAATCTAGTGTATATACCCTGTAACATTGTTCTTTTCAAGAAAGGTATCCAGTCCCCTCTTAAATTTTAGCAGTGAATCACTCATTACTCATCATACGGCAGAGAGTTCCATAGTCTCACTGCTCTTACAGTAAAGAACCAGCGTCTGTTATTATGCCTAAACCTTCTTTCCTGCAGACGTAGAGGATGCCCCCTTGTCCCTGTCACCGGTCTATGATTAAAAAGATCATCAGAAAGGTCTTTGTACTGTCCCCTCATATATTTATACATTAAAATAAGATCACCCCTTAGTCTTCGTTTTTCCAAACTAAATAGCCCCACTGCTAACCGCGACCCAGTCCGAGTGTGCTCCATTAATAACCACCCTTTGTTTCCTATCCCTGAGCCAGCTCTCAACCCACTTACACATATTTTCCCCTATCCCCATTATTCTCATTTTATGTATCATCCTTTTGTGTGGCACCGTATCAAAAGCTTTTGAAAAGTCCATATACACTACATCTACTGGGTTCCCTTGGTCCAGTCCGGAACTTACCTCTTCATAGAAGCTGATCAAATTAGTCTGACATGAACGGTCCCTAGTAAACCCGTGCTGATACTGGGTCATGAGGTTATTCCTCTTCAGATACTCCAGTATAGCATCCCTTAAGGTACCGTCACATTAAGCGACGCTGCAGCGATATCGACAAAGATGCCGATCGCTGCAGCGTCGCTGTGTGGTCGCTGGAGAGCTGTCACACAGACAGCTCTCCAGCGACCAACGATGCCGAAGTCCCCGGGTAACCAGGGTAAACCAGGTAAACGCAGGGCTGCGCTTAGTAACCCGATGTTTACCCTGGTTACCAGTGTAAATGTAAAAAAACAAACACTACATACTTACATTGCCGTGTCTGTCGCGTCCCTCGCCTTCAGCTTCCCTGCAATGTGTAAGCGCCGGCCCTAAGCACAGTGGTGACGTCACCGCTGTGCTTTGCTTTACGGCCGGCACTGACACAAGTCAGTGCAGGAAGCTCTGAGCAGCAGCGCGGACGCCGGGGGACGTGACAGACATCAGAGGGTGAGTATGTACTGTTTGTTTTTTTTTTACTTTTACAATGGTAACCAGGGTAAATATCGGGTTACTAAGCGCGGCCCTGCGCTTAGTAACCCGATATTTACACTGGTTACCATTGTAAAACATTGCTGGCATCGTTGCTTTTGCTGTCAAACACGACGATACACGCCGATCTGACGACCAAATAAAGTTCTGGACTTTCAGCAACGACCAGCGATATCACAGCAGGATCCAGATAGCTGCTGCGTGTCAAACACAACGATATCGCTATCCAGGACGCTGCAACGTCACGGATCGCTATCGTTGCAAAGTCGTTTAGTGTGAAGGTACCTTTAGAATGCCGTCCAGGATTTTACCCACAGTAGAGGTTAAGCTTACTGGCCTATAATTTCCGAGTTCAGTTTTTGTCCCCTTTTTGAATATTGGCACCACATTTGCTATACGCCAGTCCTGTGGTACAGACCCTGTTATTATGGACTCTTTAAAGATTAAAAATAATGGTCTATCAATGACTGTACTTAATTCCTGCAGTACTCGGGGGTGTATCCCATCCAGGCCCGGAGATTTGTCAATTTTAGTGATTTATAGACGCCGCCGTACTTCCTGCTGGGTTAAGCAGGTGACACTTAATGGGGAATTTTTCTTATCACTGATCATATTGGCTGCCATGGGATTTTCTTGTGTAAATACTGATGAAAAAAAGTCATTTAGCATATTGGCTTTTTCCTCATCCTCATCCACCATTTCACCCAGACTATTTTTAAGGGGGCCAACACTATTATTTTTTAGTTTCTTACTATTTATATAGTTAAAGAATATTTTGGGATTATTTTTACTCTCTCTGGCAATGAGTCTCTCTGTCTCAATCTTTGCTGCCTTTGCTTTTTACAGAATTTATTTAATTTTCTATATTTATTTAATGCCTCCTCACTACCTACTTCCTTTAATTCTCTAAATGCTTTCTTTTTGTCCCTTATTGCGCCCCTTACAGCTCTATTTAGCCATATTGGTTTCCTCCTATTTCTAGTATGTTTATTCCCATACGGTATATACTGTGCACAGGTCCTATCCAGGATGCTAATAAATGTCTCCCATTTTCTTTGTGTACTTTTATGTCTCAGGATATCGTCCCAGTTAATTGCACCAAGATCCTCTCTCATCCGTTGGAAATTTGTCCTCCTGAAGTTTAGTGTCCTTGTCACCCCTCTACTACACATCTTATTAGAGGATACAAGAAAACGTATTATTTTGTGACCACTATTCCCCAAGTGACCCCCAACCCTTATATTTGCTATGCGGTCTGGCCTGTTGGTTAATATTAGGTCTAGCAGTGTCCCCCTCCTTGTTGGGTCCTGAACCAGTTGTGAAAGGTAATTGTCTCTCATAGTTGTCAAAAACCGATTACCTTTGCTGGAACTGCAGGTTTCTGTTCCCCAATCTATTTCCGGGTAGTTGAAGTCCCCCATAATAATGACTTCTCCTTGAGTCGCAGCTTCATCTATTTGCTTTACGAGGATATTCTCCATTGCTTCCATTATTTTTGGAGATTTATAACAAACCCCTATCAGTAATTTATTATTTTTTCCCCCTCCCCTTATCTCCACCCACAGGGACTCTACATTTTCATTAGATTCACCTATATTATCACGCCGGATGGGTTTTAAGGTCGATTTTACATACAGACACACCCCACCCCCTCGCTTATCTGTACAGTCATTTCTGAAAAGGCTATAGCCCTGCAAGTTAACAGCCCAGTCATGGCTCTCATCCAGCCATGTTTCAGATATCCCCACCATGTCATAATTATACTCCAACAACATTAATTCTAATTCGTCCATTTTGTTGGCGAGGCTTCTGGCATTAGTATACATGCACTTGATGTTCCTCTCTGCACCTCTATTCTTTCTTAAATTATTAACTGTTCTAACCCCACCCCCCATGCCACCGCCACCCCCACCTTCCTTATTTGTGCCCAGGTCTCTATCTGCACTATCTTCCCCTCCTATAAAATTTATACCCTCCCCCCCAATCCCTAGTTTAAACACTCCTCCAACCTTCTAGCCATTCTCTTCCCCAGCACAGCTGCACCTTCCCCATTGAGGTGCACCCCGTCCCTAGCGTAGAGCCTGTAGCCCACTGAGAAGTCGGCCCAGTTCTGCAGGAACCTAAACCCCTCCTTCCTACACCAATTCTTGAGCCACTTATTAACCTCCCTAATCTCCCGTTGCCTCTCTGGCGTGGCACGTGGTACAGGCAGTATTTCGGAAAATACCACGTTGGAGGTCCTTGCTTTCAGCTTGCAGCCTAATTCCCTGAAATCATCTTTAAGGACCTTCCACCTACCTCTAACTTTGTCATTTGTGCCAATGTGCACCATGACCGCTGGGTCCTCACCAGCCCCTCCCAGTAATCTGTCAACCCGATCAGCGATGTGTCGGACTCGAGCGCCAGGTAGGCAGCACACCGTCCGACGATCCCTATCTGTTCCCCTAATAATTGAGTCCCCCACTACCAGCACCTGTCTGGCTTGTACTGCTCTCCTATTTCCCTCCTTACTGTAGCAGTCACTCCTCCGGCTTTCAGAGGGCATAGCTGGCTGCAGCAGTGCTACCCCTGTACTGGCACCCCCCTCATCCGCCAACTTAGCAAACTTATTGGGGTGTGCCAGATCAGGACTAGCCTCCCTGGCACTCTTCCCTCTACCCCGCTTTCTGACTGTCACCCAGCTAGCTACTTCACTGTCCTGCAGCTCCATCCTACCATCCCCCCCCTCATCTATCCCATTGAGCATCTGACAGTGAGCAGAAGACTCCTCTCCATATTGTCTATGGATCTCAGTGTTGCCAGCTGCACATTTAGATCCAGAATCTGGGCTTCCAAATGCACAACGTGCCCATATCTCGCACAGCAGTATGCACCCTCGACCGGCTGATCAAGGACTGCATACATGTGGCAAGATGTGCACTGGATGGCATTAACAATAGTGGAGCACATTTCCTAATGGGGATTGCACCAGACAAAAGCGTTAAATAAAAATAAATACAAAGTATTAATAAAATACAGACAGCAATTCCTCCCTTGGAAACTCCCTGATTCCAATGTCACTGCATCACAAGTCACACTTACCGCCGTTCACACTTACACTCAGGTCACACTCACCTCGCTCACACTCGCTAAGCTGAAGATTTAAAGTTTTGTTTATTTTTTTCCTCTTCAGCAACAATCCACCTTGCTGTTCAATGCTCTACCAAAAAGGCAGCACTGGGTCCTGGATTCAAATCTGTTAATCAAGGACAACATATGGAACAAATTTGTATGTTCTCCCCGTGTTTACGTGGGTTTCCTCCTGGTTCTCCAGTTTCCTCCCACACTCCAAAGACATACTGATAGGGAATCTAGATTGTGAGCCCCAATGGGAGCAGTGCTGATGATGTCTGTAAAGCACTGTGAAATGTGATGGCGCCAGGGGTGGATTAAGGGTAGCCAGGGCCCCGGGCTGTTCAGACACTGTGGGCCCCCCCGGTCATGTGACGGGGGGGTCATGTGACGGGGGGGGGGGGGGGGGTCATATTATACCCGAACCAGATTATTCCAGAAAAATGGCCGGGCCCTACTCTACTGTAACCTATTAAATATTTGTTAAAATCTGCAATATAATTTAGGTATATTTTGACCAATAATATCACATACAAGGAACAAATACCACCGCGCCATGACCAGACCACAAATTACAAACACAGTGATCGAATAATATCACATACAAGGAACAAATACCACTGCACCATGTCAAGACCACATATTACCACCACTTGGTGACCAAATAGCACATTCAAGGGACAAATACCACAACACCATTTCCAGACCACATATTACCACCACATAGTGACTGAATACTACAATACTGATCAGTAATAATAAAAAAAACAAAACACAATACTATCACCATAAGTGCCAGTATTCACAGGAGATCTATACTTAGTATGCAGTGTCTGTGTAGAGGTAATACAGAGATCACTGGTGACATTATACACAGGAGCTCTGTATATAGTATAGTGTATAGTGTCAATGTATAGGTAACACTGACTCACCAATGACGTCTCTAGGTGAAGTCCTTCATCTTTCATCCAGCACAGACCGCCATCATTTCTTCCAGCCAGGACTCGTTTCTGCAGGAAATAACACAGTTATCTCGAGCTCTGCTTGCAGAACACATTACTTAATTTTTCACAACTTCTACATTACACATGGAGAAAAAAAGGCGATATAGAGTCACTCTGCACAGTAACAGGACCGCCCCCCCCCCCCCAGTTAAAACAGTATACTCAAAAAATAAAATAAATACATCACTGCAGTAATAATATCCCTTAATTAGCCCCTATGGCAATAATATTCCCCACCCTGGCCCCGTGTGTCTCATTCCTGGCTCCTGCCATATGTTCTCCCATCCTGCACTCATGAGTATCCATTCTACCCCATGTGATCTCCCCATCCTGCCCCATCTGTCTCCATCGTATTCTCCTGCCCCATGATCCAATCCTGCCCCATGTCTTTCATTCTGCCCCGTCTCTACATTCTGCCCATGCCTCCAGTCCTGCCCCCAGTGTGTCCAGCAATCTGCCCCAGTGTGTCCAGCATATTACCCCCAGTGTGTCCAGCAATCTGCCCCAGTATGTCCAGCATATTGCCCCAGTAACCAGTCCAGCAATCTGCTTCAGTGTGTCCAGCATTGCCCCAGACAGTGTCTCCAGCAATCTGCCCCAGTGTCTGACTCCAGCATATTGCCCCCAGTGTGTTCAACAATCTGCCCCAGTATGTCCAGCATATTGCCCCAGTGTGTCCAGCATATTACCACCAGTGTGTCCTGCAATCTGCCCCAGTATGTCCAATTGTCCAGTATTGCCCCCAGTGTGTCCAGCAATCTGCCCCATTGTCTCCAGCATATTACCCCCAGTGTGTCCAGCAATCTGCCCCAGTATGTCCAGCAATCTGCCCCAGTGTCTCTAGCATTGCCCCAGTGTCTCCAGCAATCTGCCCCAGTGTCTCCAGCAATCTGCCCCAGTGTGTCCTCCAGCATTGCCCCAGTGTGTCCAGCAATCTGCCCCAGTGTGTCCTCGAGCATTGCCCCAGTGTGTCCAGCAATCTGCCCCAGTGTCTCCAGCATTGCCCCTGTGTCTCCAGCATTGCCCGTGTCTCCAGCATTGCCCCAGTGTCTCCAGCAATCTGCCCCAGTGTCTCCAGCAATCTGCCCCAGTGTCTCCAGCAATCTGCCCCAGTGTCTCCAGCATTGCCCCCATTGTGTCCAGCAATCTGCCCCAGTGTCTACAGCAATCTGCCCCAGTGTCTACAGCATTGCCCCAGTGTCTCCAGCAATCTGCCCCAGTGTCTCCAGCAATCTGCCCCAGTGTCTCCAGCAATCTGCCCCCAGTGTGTCCAGCAATCTGCCCCAGTGTCTCCAGCATTGCCCCAGTGTGTCCAGCAATCTGCCCCAGTGTCTCCAGCATTGCCCCTGTGTCTCCAGCATTGCCCCAGTGTCTCCAGCAATCTGCCCCAGTGTCTCCAGCAATCTGCCCCAGTGTCTCCAGCAATCTGCCCCAGTGTCTCCAGCATTGCCCCCAGTGTGTCCAGCAATCTGCCCCAGTGTCTCCAGCATTGCCCCAGTGTCTACAGCAATCTGCCCCAGTGTCTCCAGCATTGCCCCAGTGTCTCCAGCATTGCCCCAGTGTCTCCAGCAATCTGCCCCAGTGTCTCCAGCATTGCCCCAGTGTCTACAGCAATCTGCCCCAGTGTCTACAGCAATCTGTCCCAGTGTGTCCTCCAGCATTGCCCCAGTGTCTCCAGCAATCTGCCCCAGTGTCTCCAGCAATCTGCCCCAGTGTGTCCAGCAATCTGCCCCAGTGTCTCCAGCAATCTGCCCCAGTGTGTCCAGCAATCTGCCCCAGTGTCTCCAGCAATCTGCCCCAGTGTCTCCAGCAATCTGCCCCAGTGTCTCCAGCATTGCCCCCAGTGTGTCCAGCAATCTGCCCCAGTGTCTACAGCAATCTGCCCCAGTGTCTACAGCAATCTGCCCCAGTGTCTACAGCATTGCCCCAGTGTCTCCAGCAATCTGCCCCAGTGTCTGACTCCAGCATATTGCCCCCAGTGTGTTCAACAATCTGCCCCAGTATGTCCAGCATATTGCCCCAGTGTGTCCAGCATATTACCACCAGTGTGTCCTGCAATCTGCCCCAGTATGTCCAATTGTCCAGTATTGCCCCCAGTGTGTCCAGCAATCTGCCCCATTGTCTCCAGCATATTACCCCCAGTGTGTCCAGCAATCTGCCCCAGTATGTCCAGCAATCTGCCCCAGTGTCTCTAGCATTGCCCCAGTGTCTCCAGCAATCTGCCCCAGTGTCTCCAGCATTGCCCCAGTGTCTACAGCAATCTGCCCCAGTGTCTACAGCAATCTGTCCCAGTGTGTCCTCCAGCATTGCCCCAGTGTCTCCAGCAATCTGCCCCAGTGTCTCCAGCAATCTGCCCCAGTGTGTCCAGCAATCTGCCCCAGTGTCTCCAGCAATCTGCCCCAGTGTCTCCAGCAATCTGCTCCAGTGTCTCCAGCATTGCCCCCAGTGTGTCCAGCAATCTGCCCCAGTGTCTCCAGCATTGCCCCCAGTGTGTCCAGCAATCTGCCCCAGTGTCTACAGCAATCTGCCCCAGTGTCTACAGCATTGCCCCAGTGTCTCCAGCAATCTGCCCCAGTGTCTGACTCCAGCATATTGCCCCCAGTGTGTTCAACAATCTGCCCCAGTATGTCCAGCATATTGCCCCAGTGTGTCCAGCATATTACCACCAGTGTGTCCTGCAATCTGCCCCAGTATGTCCAATTGTCCAGTATTGCCCCCAGTGTGTCCAGCAATCTGCCCCATTGTCTCCAGCATATTACCCCCAGTGTGTCCAGCAATCTGCCCCAGTATGTCCAGCAATCTGCCCCAGTGTCTCTAGCATTGCCCCAGTGTCTCCAGCAATCTGCCCCAGTGTCTCCAGCAATCTGCCCCAGTGTGTCCTCCAGCATTGCCCCAGTGTGTCCAGCAATCTGCCCCAGTGTGTCCTCGAGCATTGCCCCAGTGTGTCCAGCAATCTGCCCCAGTGTCTCCAGCATTGCCCCTGTGTCTCCAGCATTGCCCCAGTGTCTCCAGCATTGCCCCAGTTTCTCCAGCATTGCCCCAGTGTGTCCAGCAATCTGTCCCAGTGTGTCCTCCAGCATTGCCCCAGTGTCTCCAGCAATCTGCCCCAGTGTCTCCAGCAATCTGCCCCAGTGTGTCCAGCAATCTGCCCCAGTGTCTCCAGCAATCTGCCCCAGTGTCTCCAGCAATCTGCCCCAGTGTCTCCAGCATTGCCCCTAATGTGTCCACAGTCCACCGTTAGCTTATAAAAAAACAAAGAAAAAAACAAACAAACAGTCTCCTCACCTTACCAGCGCTCCATGCGGTGAGCTCCCTCCAGCCGCGCACACTCGCCGGCGACTGACAATGACGTCAGACGCCGGTGACGTGTGAGCTGCGGCCGACTTCAGCTGCCAGCCTCCAATTGGCTGGCGGCTGTTGTTAACCATTGAGGTGCGGGCGAGCGCCCGCACCTCAATAGGAAAGCGCCGCAGCGCCGGAAGGGGCCCGGTGAGCAGATGAGAAGGGGCCCAATGCGGACCCCCTCTCTCTGCCCACCGGGTCCGGGGGGCGGGGCACATAAATGCCGCCGGGCATTCAGTCACACTCCGGCGGATTATCAGAGGGTCAATCTGCGGTGGCCCAGGGCCCCCCCAAGCCACTGGGCCCTGGGCTACCGCCCATATTGACCCTCTGATAATCCGCCCCTGGATGGCGCTAGATAAGCGAGTACAATTAATAAAATATGTACAATCAGAAATAAACGCAGATTACAAAAAAATATTTATCAGTATCTAGTTTTAAAAGGAATCTGTCACCAGGTTTTTGGTATGTAATCTAAGAGCCACATAATGTAGGCACTGAGACACTGATTCCAAAAATGTGTCACTTGCTGGTCTTTTTCTGCTATAGATCTAGCAGAGCTCAGAATGCTGAGCTCTGTATAACCAGCCCACAGCACTGATTGGCAGCTTTCTGTGTACACTGTTTATTGACAGAAAGCTTCTAATCAGTGGCGTGGGCGGAGTTACACAGAGTAGATGACTAGGAGGCACAAGGCAGCTAGTCCTGTGGGTGGTGATAATTTCTTACTGATAAAAGACTGATTTTATTGAAACAGTAACACACAGTCTAGTAAGTGACACATCACTGGAATCGGGCTTTCAGCCTGATATCATGCTGCTCTCAGATTATATTTTTAAAAAAAATTCTGACATATTTCATTTAATTAGTAAAATATGTAGATGAGCTACTCCCTTTGAATGACAAGACGATTACAAAAAAGTCCTTTTGGCATAAGTACAGTATTACCTCGGCTGTATTGAAAAAAGTATGACAGACATTGATATTTAACCAAACTGCATAAAAATGTCACATTTCTTTAGGCCACTCTGAATATTACAACAGCTATCTATAGGCTGAATACAAAGATGAAGTCAATACAACAGGTAATAAAAAAAATAGCAAGTGAGGGAAAAACAACAGAGAAAAGCATTGCTATTGATTTCCATTATTAGTTCACTGTGCTCTAGTGTAACTTAAAAGCAATGAATACCCTTTGTCAATTGCCTTATTAATCACTATGAGACAAGCCTGGAGGGACAGACCAGAAAACTAGTGTGAAAAACAAATCTCCATATACTGTATACATAAAACTTACACTGAACATAACATAAACATAAAAATAATAAGAAAATAAGAAAAAAAATTGCAAATCATTGTTTTCTATCAAGTTGCTAAGAAAATATTAACAGGTCTGTGAAAAAAAATAGTTTTTACTTAACAAAGCATCCATTAAATAAGAATTGAAACCTTAGCTGAAATCTCAAACACCTTGATCTACACTCACTATCTGAATCCTTTCTCCGTCTTGCAGACATAGGTTCCTTACACAATACAGATGCTGCCGCCGCTTTTTATGACACCACAATACCTGCAGCTCTCGAATCGATCTCCCCCCTCAAACTTACCAAAACTCGCACAATCAACAAGCAACCCTGGCATACAGCCTGACTAAAAAACTGAGGTGGGCATCTAGGGTAGCTGAGCGGAGATGGAAAAGATCCCATTCCATCACATCACATTCTAACAGTCACTCACCACTTTCAAGTCCACACTCACTGTATCAAAACAAACCTATTTCTCATCTCTCATATCCTCCCTGTCTTACAACCCTAAACAACTATTCAACACTTTCAATTCTCTCCTCCGTCCCCCAGCGCCTTTTCCCTCTCCTCTCATATCAGCTGAAGACTTAAGGCCCCGTCTCACATAGCGATTTACCAACGATCACGACCAGCGATACGACCTGGCCGTGATCGTTGGTAAGTCGCTGTGTGGTCGCTGGGGAGCTGTCACACAGACCGCTCTCCCCAGCGACCGACGATCAGGGGAACGACTTCGGCATCGTTGAAACTGTCTTCAACGATGCCGAAGTCCCCCTGCAGCACCCGGGTAACCAGGGTAAACATCGGGTTACTAAGCGCAGGGCCGCGCTTAGTAACCCGATGTTTACCCTGGTTACCAAAAAAAAAAAAACAGTACATACTCGCCTTTCGGTGTCCAGGTCCCTCGCCGTCTGCTTCCTGCTCTGACTGAGCCGCCGTACACTGAGAGCAGAGCGCAGCGGTGACGTCACTGCTGTGCTGCGCTCTCACTGTACGGCCGGATCTCAGTCAGAGCAGGAAGCAGACGGCGAGGGACCTGGACACCGAAAGGCGAGTATGTACTGTTTGTTTTTTTTGGTAACCAGGGTAAACATCGGGTTACTAAGCGCGGCCCTGCGCTTAGTAACCCGATGTTTACCCTGGTTACCAGTGAAGACATCGCTGGATTGGTGTCACACACACCGATTCAGCAATGTCAGCGGGACCTCAACGACCAAAAAAAGGTCCAGGCCATTCCGACACGACCAGCGATCTCACAGCAGGGGCCTGATCGCTGGTACGTGTCACACATAGCGAGATCGCTACTGAGGTCGCTGTTGCGTCACAAAACTTGTGACTCAGCAGCGATCTCGCTAGCGATCTCGCTATGTGAGACGGAGCCTTTAGCCTAATTCTTCAAGCAGAAGATTGATAACATCAGACAAAGCTTTGGCCTAAAGCCCCACAGCCCCTCCCCATAACTACTCAACCCTCCTCCTCCAAAACCAGCTGCTCCGCCATTACGAAAGATCAACTTTCCTCTCTACTCTCCAGATCACATCTCTCTACCTTCCCCTCATGCTTCAAACGTGCCTTAATCAAACCCATCCTCATAAAGCCCTCTCTTGACCCATCTTCTCGGTTTAGATATGGCTCCATATCACTTCTTCCCTATGCCTCAAAACTACTGGAACAACACTTCCATTTTGAACTGTCCTCCCATCTCTCCTCCAAGTCTGGCTTACAATCTGGCTTTTGACAACATCATTCCACTGAAACTGTCCTGACTAAAGTCACCAATGACCTACTAACTGCTAAAGCCAAGCAATACTACTCAGTCCTCCTCCTTGACATGTCCTCTGCCTTCGACACAGTGGACCATTCCCTCTTATTATAGTTTTCCTCATCTCTTGGCATCACAGACCTGGACCTATCCAGGATCTCTTGAAACCTAACAATTGACAGCCATTCTAAACTGAGTGTGCCTGTCCTTGCAGACCACGGCCGTTACTCGATTTGAGGCTGGGCCAGTACCTGCATGGTTGACTGGCCAGGAGTCCCCTGGTTCCATGGACCTGAGGAGTTGCACCTCAATGGGGAGGGTGCAGCGGTGCCTGGGGGGGAAATGGTCAGATGGATGGAGGAGCTTTAAAACTAGGATATGAAAGGAACATAAAAAGGTGAGAAGATGTAATAAAAGCGTTAATAGTATTAAATGTTTGCTGGCAAATGCGAGAAGTCTTGCAAACAAAATGAATGAACTGGAGACTCTTTTGTCAGCCACAGAATAAGATGTGGTGGGCATTACAGAATCCAGGCTGGATGAAAGCCATGACTGGATGACAGAGTGTTACACTACATTTAGAAAGGACAGGAAAGACAGAAAAAGTGGTGGGGTGTGTATTTCTATTAAATCAAACTTAAGACCTGTGCTTAATGACGACATTGGGGGGAGCTGCGACAATGTAGAGTCCGTGTGGGTAAATGTACATAGGGCTGGAAATAATGGAAAGCTGCTAATTGGAGTTTGCTACAAGCCTCCTAATATAGCTGAACAGGTAGACGAGGAAATGCTGCAACAAATTAAAAAAGCAGAAAATAATAATAGTGTTATGGGGGATTTTAACTATTCAGGCATTCAACATGGGACATATAATCTTCTGTTTCTGCTTAAAGCTGTAAGTTCTTATCCACAATTCAGGACAATACCTCTCTCAGCTGGTAGAAGAACCAACCAAGGGAGGTAATCTGCTGGATCTGGTTCTGTCAAATAAACCATATTCCAGATCTACAGGTCAGTGAGCATTTTAGATGCAGTGACAATAACATGGTAAGTTTCAATGTAATTTTTCAATCAAACATTCAAAAGAGGAATTGCAAAAACCTGGAACTTTAGGAAAGCTGATTTAAATAAATTAATGGAAGAGCTTAATCATGTAGCTTGGGACCATGTCATGGTAACTGGGGATACCGACCATAAATGGGGCATGTTTAAGGATATACTACTAGAATCCTGTAGAAAAGTTATACCCTCTGGAAATAAAATGTCCAGGAATAAAAAGAAGCCATTATGGATAAATAAGACAGTACAAAGTTTAATAAGACTAAAACAAAGGTCACTCAAAATCTTGATGGCCGAGAAAACAGAAATAGCATTACAGGAATATAAAGATCTCAATAAGAAATGTAAAAAAGAAGTCAAGCTAGCAAAGTTATCCACAGAGAAAAAATATCGCCAGTGACTTTAAAATAAATCCCCAAATTTTTCATTAAAACGTCAATATCAAAAAGGAAAAAAAAGATGGTCTAGGCCCCTTAAAAGACAATAATAAGATAATTACAGAGGACAAAGAAAAGGCTGAGATATTAAACAAGCTCTTTTCATCCATATGCACCAATGAACTGATTGATCCAAGGATTATTCAACGAGGCTAAAATCAAAGTTTGCCACCTGATATACCTAGTTTAACACAAGAAGAATGCCTGTGTCTGAGCAAATTAAGCATTGACAAATCCCCTGGCCCACATGGTATTCATCCACGTATACTGAGGGAATTAAGCTCAGTAATTGACAGACCTCTGTATCTTACATTCTTAGACTCTCTTGTTACAGGGTCAGTGCCACAGGATTGGAGAATGGCTCACGTGGTACCGATATATGAGAAATGTAAGAAGGTGGATCCAGGGAACTACTGTCTGGTAACATTAGTAGTGTGCAAAGTTTTTGAGGGCATTATAAGAGATGACCTGCAGAGATATATTGCAGAGAACACTATAATAAGTACTTACCAGCATAGTTTCATGAACAACAAGTCATGTTTAACTAACATGTTGGGTTTTTATAAGGAGGTAAGTGCAAATCTGGATGTTGGTAATGCAGCTTATGTGATTTATCTGGAGTTTGCAAAGGTATTTGATACTGCAGCCTTATACTGAAGCTAAATAAGCAAGGACTGGGGGAATGACAGGAAACATAGTCATCAAAAATAGTACGTTCTCTAAATGGGATAGTCAGCAGTGCGTCAGTGCCAAGACTGATTTTTTTTTAACCTCTTCATTAATGACCTTGTGGATGGGATTGAGAGTAAAGTGTCAGTCTTTGCTGATGACACCAAATTATGTAGGATATTAAAATCTGACCTTGACATTACAATATTACAAATCGATCTGGTTAAGATGTGTGAATGGGCAAACACTTGTCAAATGAGATTTAATGTAGATAAATGTAGAGTAATGTACCAAGATCGGAGTAATTCTATTGCTGCATATACTGTACATTAAATAGGAGTATACACAGGACTACAGAACAGGAGAAAGACTTGGGTATTCTGGTTACAAGTAGCAGCAGTGCTCAATGTCAAGTAGCAGCCGCAAAAGCAAACAAGATTTTAAAAAGAGACATAAAATCCTGTGATCCCAACATATTGTTACCTCTCTCTATAAATTACTGGTGAGGCCACTTCTAAAATATGGGATCCAGTTTTGGGCTGCACATTTAAAAAAGGAGATTCAAAAATTAGAATCAATTCAAAGTGCATTGGTAATCTGACCTGGTGTTGGTAAGGCTGTATCTTTTTTCTGTGATGCTTTTAGTTCAAAGACAGGCATCTAGATTATTACAAAGGATGGAAAGTCTCTCATATGAGGAGAGGTTGGAAAAGTTGGGCTTGTTTAGCTTAGAAGATGATGCTGATGACACGCAGATCTATCTCTCTGGACCCAATATCACCTCCTCACTAACCAGAATCCAACATTGTATGTCCGGTATTTCATCTTTCTTCTCTGCTAGATTTCTAAAACTTAACATGGATAAAATAGAATTCATCATCTTTCCACCATCTCACTCAACCCCCCAAACATAACTATCCATCAAAGTCAACCAGTTCCACAAGCTCTCTGCCTTGGGGTAACCCTTGACTCTGATCTCCACTTCAAACCACATATCCAAGCCCTTTCCACTTCCTACCGAGTCCAACTCAAAAATATTTCCTGGATCAGCATATTTCTTAACCAAAAATCTACAAAAACACTAATGCATGCCTTCATAATTTACCGCCTTGACTACTGCAACCTCCTGCTTTGTGGCCTCCCCTCTAACACTATCCCACTCCTTCATCCTATCCTAAACTCCACTGCCGAACTAATCCACCTGCCCCCCCGCTATTCCTCGGTCTCTCCTCTCGGTCAATCCCTTCACTGGCTCTCTATTGCCCAGAGACTCCAGTTCAAAACACTAACCATGGCATACAAAGCCATCCACAACCTGACTCCTCCATACATCTCTGTACCAGTCTTTTGTACTTACTTATCTGCACGCAACCTCTGATCCTCACAAGATCTCCTTCTTTACTCCCCTCTGATGTCCTCTTCCCACAATCGCATAGAAAATGTCTCCCGTGCATTTCACTCCTACTCTGGAGCTCTCTACCCCAACATATCAGACTCTCGCCTAGCGTGGAAATCTTCAAAAGGAACCTGAAAACCTACCTCCCTCTTCTGACAAGCCTACAACCACCAGTAACCCTTGCCCTTGTGGGCAGGATCATCTCTCCTCTTGTAGCAATCAGTGACTCGTTTTGTTCAAGATTAGTGTTTTTTGTTACACTCCTTTTCACGTGTAAAGTGCCATAGAATAAATAGCACTATAATAATAATTATTATTATTAATAAAATGTCACTAGGTCAAAAGTGAACAGTTTTTGCTCTTATTTATTCCCACTGCTCCCCTGCTTATTCTGTTTTTGTTTTATTTAAATTTGCCATATATTTGGAGTAATATGGGACTAATGCCACATTGCAGAGCAGCCTAAATACACGCCTCTAAAGAACCAGTGAGTAACTCCCCTTGTGAAAAACAAACACAAAATAACAAAAAAAAACAATAACGTATCTCTGAAACCGTATGGTGGATTTAAAATAAAAATAAAAAATTTCGGAAGCAGGAATAAAATAAAAGCCAAAACTGGCAACTTTTGACCTGGTGCCAGATCATCTTTAAAGGGAATGTTCACCTTCAGAACTAATATTTTTTTATTGTCCCTTGCATCTAAAATGAAAAATGGAAGTACAATTAAAAATCTTCAACGGTTTTGAGTCTACAGCTCCTATGGAGATCTATGTGTTTCCATAGTAATGAACTACAAACAATGTGCAGACTCATGAGTCACATTATAGTATACAGATTATCCGGTCTTCTAGATTAGTGGGACAGTCTAATCCTAAATACAAATCATATTTTAAAATAACTTTCAGCACTTTAGCAGGAAGCAGCCGTACAGAAATCATTGTCATATTGGCTCTTTGCAGCCACTTTATCTTTGTCACTTTCAGGCAGTCACACTTGACTTCAAATTCAACACATCAGAATCCAAAAGCTGGAAGTGTAAACAATGTGCCAGGTGCAATACAATTAAGGCTGTATGCCCACGTTGCTCTTCTGCCGCGTTTTTTGCCGCAACAAAAACGCATTCCCATGAAATCCTATGGGATTCCGCAGTTGCTGTGCCCATGCTGTGGATTTTCCCGCTGTGGAATCGCATAGCGGTAAAATCCGCAGCATGTTCATTATTTATGCAGAATCGCGGCAATTCCGCCTCCATAGGATTGCATTGAAACGCTCACTTTACGCATGTGGCTATGCCCACCATGCGTAAAGTGAGCGCTTCATGTGCGGATGGTACCCACGGTCTGCAGGAGAAGAGACTCTCCTTCAGGCCCTGGGATCCATATTTCTGTAAAAAAATAATAAAAATAAAAAATATGGATATACTTACCTTCTGATGGCCCCCCGGAGTCCTCCCGCCTCTCAGCGGTGCACGCGGTGGCTTCCGTTCCCAGGGATGTATTGTGCGAAGGACCTGAGATGACGTAGTTGTCACGTGACCGTGACGTTACAAAGGTCCTTCGCGCAGAGAATCCCTGGGAACTGAACGTACCAGGAGCGCTGCTGAGGAGATCGTGGGACTTCAGAAGGTGAGAATAACCATATTTTTTATTTTTTTATTATTTTTAACATTCTATCATTTACTTTTGATGCTGCATAGGCAGCATCAATAGTAAAAAGTTGGTCACACTTATCAAGCACTATGCTTGACAAGTGTTACCAACCTGTCAAATCACTTTTCCAAGCGATGCCTCAAATCGATTGGAAAACGCAAGCATTCTGTAAGCTAAAAACGCTTGCAAAACGCTTGTGTTTTGTGGGAAAACACATGCGAATTCCGAATGCGTTTTACCCGCAGCAAGGAGTTGTGGAAATGCTGCGGACATTTCCGCAGCATTTCTGCAACGTGGGCACATAGCCTTAAAGTTCTATCCTAAAACTAGCATATCTTAAGTGACAAATATGAAGATATCATCATGACAAAAAAAAAAAACTAATCGATTTGAAATTGAATTATTGTTTATAGTGCATTACGAAATGCACTACAGAAAAAGCTTTTTTATATGAGTTTTCTTTGGCTGGAGGGTATATTCTTTTCTATTTTTGAAAAACAAAATGTGTTAAGAAGCTTTCATAAGACAACAATAAAAATTCTACATTCGTACAATATAACACATTGATAAATGAGGTTGCAATTGAAAAATGTCAAACATTATGTCACGCTCATCGGTGGCACACATGGTTCATGGACACACTGTGCCATGGGGTCGGGCTTACCTGGGAAAGGTGTAGCTAAGTGGCTACCTGGTGTTCACTGTTGCTCCTGAACTGGGCCGGACTGGGACTAAAATTCAGCCCTGGCATTTGAAGTTACAAAGGCCCACTTGTCACATGGTGACTGTATAATATCTTTGTACACTTGCAGGCAGGGACGGTTTTAGGCAAAGTGGGGCCCTAGGCAAAGTTTAAAATGGGGCCCCAAATGCTAACATATCGCACATCACACAAAAGCATTTCTGTAAGTATTTACAAGCGCTGAGTTCAGGCCGCTAAATGAGTTTGATCGACAATACTGAAGTTGTTCAACGCTTGTTTCCCGACCTCTTTCCACCGTCTGAGAAAGAATGATGGGACAGAACGATCACTAATAGATCACTAACAGATCACTATACAGTATCATGTTATCAGCAGCACATCTACAGGTAACACCGGCGATGTGCTGCTGAGAACAAGGATTTTTGTTCCGGCAAAAACAATCTGAATATGCAGCATTTTACTTGTTTAGTAAAATACACCCCATAGGCCTCCATATATTATAATGTGCACAACAGTCCTCCTGTATACAGTAGTATACAGCACAGCCCACACAGTAGTATATACAGCAAAGCCCACACAGTAGTATATACAGCACAGCCCACACAACTGTAACTGAGGCAATGACAGACTAGCACAGCCCACATCTCATCTCTCCCCCCCTTGATAATGGCCCAACAGTCCAGTAAATAAAACAAACCACACTCCTCACCTCTCCTCTTGCCCGCGCTGCTCCCTGCTCCTGTCTCGGCGGCTGCAGTCTGCCTGGGACACAGCAGGTGCGCGATGATTTGATGTAATCGCGCACCCGCAGTGTCAGAGGCAGAGCGGGGAATGATAGGAGAGGGAGCGTCAGCAGATGCTCTCTCCTCCATAATTGCATTCAACTGTACCGGCGTCATAGACCGGCATCATAGAGTGCAGCGGCCCTTCAGGCATTTGCCAGAAGTGCCCGATGGCAGTCCGGCCCTGCTCCTGAAGGTGGAGCCAGGTTTGAGCTGCAGGTAACCGACAGGTACCACGCCAAAGCATATCCAGGTACCGCAGCTGCCGATCCCAGGGTTCGGGTTTGCTAGATGGGGACATGGAAGCAGAGTCACAGACAGTAAGGATTTGGAGACTGATGGACATTATGGACAATGTGGACTTCGGGGATAGGTTCTTGTTCAAACACACAGGTCTCAGGAAAGGTTTAGGCACCACCGACGAGGCTACAGGGTTTAGGTATCGCTGAAGTGACTTCTGGGTCATGTATAAATAAAACAGGACTACAGGGACAATACAGTAGAGGGAAATAACTATATTAGACTAAGGACAGGGGACCTGGCAGTAAGTCGGCGTCCTCGAATGGAGAGAGCAGGGGAACCATGCAGTGTCCCTGGCAATGGACGTTACACATTACAATTGGATCTAAAGAATGTTAAAAAAAAAATTGCTAAAAATAATTTATGAAGTAGAGCTGTATTAAAAAATTTGGAAGGTGTGGCGTCCGAAGCTCCATGTGCATCAATATTGTAACGCTAGTCACTACTCACTACTCACGAACAAGCCACGAGGCTGGGTAGTCAAGAGGTCTGAGGTCAAAAGCCTGGAGGGTATGTCATAGACAGAGGGGTGAGACAAAGGCCTAGTCAGGGAATAGTCCAGGGTCAAAATTCTAAGACTGCAGCGAATCAACACAAAAGGGCTAGGCTAATGCAAGGTCAAAGGCATATCTGAGGTCGAACAACAAGGATTAGAAGAATACAAAACTAGGAGCATATAGAGCAAACACACACCTCTTGAGGAAAGCTACAACTGGCAGCAATCTAAGAGAGAGAGCTGGTTAAATAGCCAGGTAATTACTCAAGATACAAGACACATGGATAAAGCTCAGGCACACATTGGTCCTGATTGGACAGCTAAACTGTCACTCATGACACTGACAGCTCCAGCATCTGATTGGACGGTAGAGCTGTCCAGCACCATACTAACAGCTCGGCATGCCCCTGTCCGAGTTGAACTACAGAACTGTCATTCGCTGCATCCAGACACACACGAGGAATCCTGACAACTATGTTACATCCAATACAGATCAGACTGCAGAACGAGTTATTATCAAATCTTTTGAAGTTTGCATTTTCCAGGTTCAGCAAAGTTTTTCCAAAAATTCGATTTATTCACTGCAAATTGCAGGTAGTCTAATTGTTCTGATATTATGTACCTAATCTGAAGTTTTCTGAGGTTTCCTACTAGTGTCTACTACTTATTTTTATGAAGAGAGGGAGAGAGTGACTGCACATAAAGTGATGCTTCCAGTTTTGAGGTGAATGCACAGTACACAGTACTAACTGACAGATTATACTACCATCAGAGACATCATAGTCTCTCCTGGTTAGAAGCCCTCTGCTATGTGATGTGATGGCTGCAAGGTATTTTGGGAAAGCCCACGTAGTCTGTGACGCATAGAATCTAATACAATGTGTAAAATGGCGAGGGATATTTTTCACGAGAATCAAATTGTTCATTGTTCAAATTTGCAGGGAATTGCAGATTTCAGGAAACTGTACTCGAATTCGATTCAAGGTGAATCGATTTGATCATCTCTAGTTACAAATGATTTTGTAGCATGCTTTTCTGATCGTACAGCCTTTAACCAGTCTTTAAGGCTAATACCTCCTCTGTTGAACGATCTTCTAAGTTGGTTTATGACCAGTTAAAAGTTCAACTTTGATGCAGATGGAACTTGGATTAGAAGAGTTAAACCAACCTAAATCTAAGGAGAGCTTTTCACATTCCAAATATCCAAATACACATATTTAACTCTTAAAGGAACAATATAACATATCTGATGAAAGGGTTCAGTGGGTAGTGTATAACAAAGATTCGAAGGACAAAAAAGACAGAAGTCATCAACCATCACCAAAATAACTCACTGTATTTTTTGCACTTTTAACTGTTAAAGGGTTACTCTCAAATTGTCTCTTGAGCAGTTCTGAGCTATACAGTCTCCTTAGTTCCTGATTTCCATCAGGGCCAGCTCTTTCTCTTTGAGTGTCAGCTTTGGTAATAGAACAGTAGAATTGTATTATTAGTAAAACTATAAAAGTCTGCAAAAGTTCTTCTTTAACACATTCAGCTATGCGCAATTTGTGCACTTTTATCACTATATTTAGACATAGGGATAATGAGGCATTTGAACAAGCACACAGCATGGGACAGCACACAGCAAAGAAAGCAGTGATTAGCAAACCTGCTATGAAAGTTGTCAACTGGTGATTTATAACTGCATCTCTTCAGAAGATGAAAGGGAGGGAGGTGAGAAGCTAACTGCTGTATAGAAATCAATAAGATGAAGAAAGCTAATTGGGATGTTAAGAGTTAACTCCTCTCCTTCAATGCCAGCTGTACACTATAAAAGATAAAGACTCTCATTGCAGGAGAATGACAGCAGATAGACAAAGCAAGTCAATTGCAAACTTGCTTATTTTCATGCTGTTTAATTAAACGGAACTTTAATCTTTAATATGTATTAGTTTGTATCAGACACTGGCTATATGATTTTAATTTATGTTTGACTTAGAAACGACATGGAATTTCAGAGAAAAAAAATAATTTCATGAACACCGAGGACTGTGACACACAGGAGACTAGTTGGACAGGAGGGTTCTCAGCAGCTTCTCCCCACACGCTGCCCTAGATTGGCTGGTCTCTCCTTCTAAGTATGCGTCTCGGTCCCCTGCACGGCCATGCGCTAGTATCAATCCAAATATGTGCTTTGCGCCAGTGTGGTTATGTATGAATGGATTCAGGGACCCGGCTGAAATAAGCCCCTAGAATACCGGCACCTCCGGTGAGGAGATTGTATGAACATATTTAGGGACCCGGCTGAAATAAGCCCCTAGAATTCCAGCACCTCCGTTGAGATTGCGTGTGTGCATAACCACTGGCTGCTATCAGTTCGGCAGCAAGCTTGTGCTCCTGTGAGGCTAACAGGGTGCAGTGCTTTCCTCTCACGGCTACTCTGTGAAGTAACAGAGCTAGTCTATACCGCCAAACAGTGCCACCATTCACTAGCAGCAGGTTCCTCCTGCACGGTGGACCCCGGGCTGCGAACGCACCATTATAATACACAGCTATATTTACTCGGTGCGTTCCGCTAGCCGTAACACTCTTTTATTTACTTTGTTATCTTTTTTATGTGCCTGTTACTCTGTTGTGTCAATATTTGTTATCCCTTCATCTGCATGTTTTGGCATTTAATATGGCTTATTTTTGCCTTATTCACTAGGGTCTTTTGATTGTACTGCTTTCTCTATCCTAAACAGAGCCTTTTACTGGGGTATATTCGATTATACCTGGTATTATTTAGGTTTACCCGAACTTTTACTGTGCTCATTTTTGATACAGTATTATAATAGGGCACTTTATGGATATTATATTCTTTAAGATCTGATTAATTTTTATAGGTATCCCTGAATGACATAGTAACAACAGATATTATCGTTTGTATTATGACTTTTCTAGTAAATCAATAAAGGGAAAACATTTATTGGATTTCCACTTTTTTCTATAGGTTTTGATGGTATATAGAAGTGCATTATTTATTTTGGGCCATATATTGGGACTTATATGCCTCAGTATGTTTAGCAATTCCCACTAAATATGAAGCTGCCCAGACTCTATCGGTTAGACCCTTCTCATCTCAAGACTCACTCTTGAGGGCCCTGTTTCTCTTACCTCCACTCATAGTTTAAGGGGTCTAAATCTCATAACAAGGTTCCTAGATACAGTGTGCCCACACCCTGCTCTCGAAAGCCCATTATCTTTATCCAGATCCTAATATCAATGACTTGTCTCCATTCAGGACCTGTCACCAAGAGTCTCACCCTTGATTCTCACCAAAAAAACTTACCTTAGGTGATATGGAGGCCATATATCAGGCCTCTCGTTAGCAAAGAACAGATCTTAGGAATAAAACCTCATTCAGACTTTTCCTCACACATGAATAAAAGTTTATTTTTTATCAGTGAGCTGGATTCATTTTTGGTCCATGTGTCAGGGTTTACAATCCGTGTGTCATTCATTTTTCTTGTATGAAAAAAAATATTGTAGATTTTTTTTTTTTATTTAAAGCTTCTGCCATCAACTGCTTAGTGAAAACAGAGTGTTTTATATTTTTCATTTATGGACCCATTGAAAGGGTGAGTGTGACAATCGATCGGAAAAAAAACAGACAAGTAAACATGAAAAAAGAAGGCTAAGAACATGATACGGGTGTATGCCGATACCAACTACAACTCTAGAAGGCACCACATAGGAACCATCTCCTAAAATCCCCAAACCTATCGCATTTGATGTAGTAAAATGCAACTTTTGGGGGTCTTTGGATAAAATTGGAGACACGCAGGTCCTGTATGGAATCTGTAAATTATGGACGTCTAGATGGGGCTTATGAAATTAATTGATTTCTTAGCATATGAAGAAATGAAAGCCAATTAAAACTATAAAACAACCATTTTCACTTTTTGAACAGAATTTCATGGTACAGAGATATCTAGATATCTGTAAAAAAGTCTAACAAGTGATTGTTAAACTATGCATTAATTACCTAATTATTTTTAGCATTACAATTACCATCAAACTAATGATCCATAGAAAATGTGAGAAAGTTGATTAACAAGCAGATTCTGGATTCTGGACCTCTAGGACACAGTGGAGCGGCTGTGTAGAGAGTGCTGTCCAATGCGGAAGAAATGATGATGAATGCATTGCATTGTGCATGACATCATCCTGCGTCTCCGTAATCACAAAGTGCTTATGCTGTAATCTTTAAAACCGCCTAGAAAAGAAAATCATGAAATATGGATGCAGTAACTTAATCTTTAGCAGTCACGGAAGAACGAATGTAATCTGTGGCTGGTAAAGTAATATCAAGAAATAAATCACGTATTGAATTGAAATGGTAAAAATAGCCTAAAACACATTAAAGATTGGAGTCAATGACAGTAAATTATGCTCTTTCAGGGTTTTGACAATATGAAAAATCAATTAACTGTTTGCATAATTTATATAGCACTTGAAATCATGATGCAATTAGCATTTTAGGTCACTTACCATTACCACTCCATCTACCCTTCCTTTTATGTAGTGCCACTGTTGTCCTAGTTTTTACTCTCACACCTAAGCTTTCCATAGCTCTGCACCTCACCCTGCTAGAGATGAACGGATCAATCCACAGAGGATCAAGCTAGAGTCAAGTTTCCTGAAATTCCCAGTTTCACGTGAATTCAAACATTCTGAGATTCGAACCACAGTTCAAAAATGAAAAAACATGCCCGGCACCATTTCCTACACTGCTGAAGTGAGCTGGACCCATTTTTCGTCCTTGTGTCAGTGTTTACAATCCATGTGTCATCCATTTTTGGTGTAGGCAAAAAAAATCTCATAGAGGTTTTTTTTTTATATTGAAAGTGAACCTGTCACCAGGTTTGGCCAATAAGAGATACGGCCATCACCTATCAGGGCTGATATACTGCATTCGATAAAGCTGTATAGCAGACCCCAACCCGACCTACAAGAGAAGAAAAATAACTTTCATTAGACTCACCTGCGGGGCGGTCCGGTCCGATGGGCGTTGCTGGTCTTGGCCCGGCACCTCCCTTCTTCTTGCAATGCCGCCCTCCTGCTTGATTTGTGCGGATGACGCGTCTCCTTGGCACCGCGCTCCTGCACAGGTGCACTTATCTGCCCTGTTGAAGGCAGAGCAAAGTACTGCAGTGCGCAGGTGCCGGGGAAGGTCACAGAGGCCCGGCGCTCGACAGGGCAGAGAAGTACGCCTGTGAAGGAGTGCTGTGCCGAGGAGACTGTGCGGATGCCAAAGGGACGCGTCATCCACACGAAGCAAACAAGAGGACAGGAATCGTAAGAAGATGGAAGACGCCGGACCAAGACCAGCGACGCCCACCGGACCGGACCGCCCCGCAGATGAGTATAATAAAGTTATTTTTCTTCTCTTACAGATCAGATTGGGGGCTTATCTACAGCATTATAGAATGCAGTATAACAGCTCTGAAAGGTGATGGCCGTGTCTCTTATCGGCCAAACCCGCTGACAAGTTCACTTTAAAGCTTCTGTTATCAACTGCTTAGAGAAAAAAGGCAAAAAGAAAAGAGTGGGCTAGTGTCATTTTGCACTGCTGTGTGGGCCTCCCCATAACGCCCTGCTTGTATAACATCTAACGGCTTATTACACAATTATAATTATTACAATTTTCAGGTTTATATTTTAAAAAATATTTAGAAAACGATGTATCTTTTCCTTTACTCTTCACAAATACTTGCTACTTTGCTTTTGCTATATCAAATAAAATCCCAATAAAATATATTTAAGCTTGGAGATATAACGTGTATAAAAGGAGAAAAGTTCACAGGGTATGACTACTTTTTCAAGGCACTGTATATGAGAAGTTATTGCTATTTCTGTACACGTTTACACTATGAAAGATCAACTGCAACAAGTGCATCTTAAAAGGGTTGTCCATTACTAGGTCAACCCCTTCTTAAACTAAATGTTCGGCCCTGATAAAATAATGACGTCTATACTCACCTCCCATGTCAGCTCCGTTCCAGCGGACAGATTTTCTCAGATGAGAAACAATAGAGTCGTGTGACCCAAGCCTTATTTGTCGAAATCTGATCACAGTTAAGGCCCCGTCTCACATAGCGATTTACCAACGATCACGACCAGCGATACGACCTGGCCGTGATCGTTGGTAAGTCGCTGTGTGGTCGCTGGGGAGCTGTCACACAGACAGCTCTCTCCAGCGACCAACGATCAGGGGAACGACTTCGGCATCGTTGAAACTGTCTTCAACGATGCCGAAGTCCCCCTGCAGCACCCGGGTAACCAGGGTAAACATCGGGTTACTAAGCGCAGGGCTGCGCTTAGTAACCCGATGTTTACCCTGGTTACCAAAAAAAACAAACAGTACATACTCACCATCTGATGTCCGTCAGGTCCCTTGCCCGTCTGCTTCCTGCTCTGACTGAGTGCCGCCGTACAGTGAGAGCAGAGCGCAGCGGTGACGTCACTGCTGTGCTCTCACTTCTCACTGTACGGCCGGATCTCAGTCAGAGCAGGAAGCAGACGGCAAGGGACCTGACGGACATCAGAATGTGAGTATGTACTGTTTTTTTTTTTTTACATTTACGCTGGTAACCAGGGTAAACATCGGGTTACTAAGCGCGGCCCTGCGCTTAGTAACCCGATGTTTACCCTGGTTACCAGTGAAGACATCGCTGGATCGGTGTCACACACACCGATTCAGCGATGTCAGCGGGACCTCAACGACCAAAAAAAGGTCCAGGCCATTCCGACACGACCAGCGATCTCGCAGCAGGGGCCTGATCGCTGGTACGTGTCACACATAGCGAGATCGCTACTGAGGTCGCTGTTGCGTCACAAAACTAGTGACTCAGCAGCGATCTCGCTAGCGATCTCGCTATGTGAGACGGGGCCTTTAGATCTACTAACTCTCAGCACTTACTGTCATTACAGCACCGGGAGAAGAGGTGTACTGTTATGTCATTGCTTACAACGCTCATTTGAAGTGAAGTCATCAGGGCAGCAGGGATAGAAGCAGGTTAGCATGGTGCGGACAGGAGGTGGAGCGTACCGAACAAGAGTGTTGAATCACAATCCAAAGACACAGGTATGTATCCTAATGGGCCTTAATGGAGATGACAACATTGACCTACACCAGGCAACCTTCAAAACATGACGTGGAGCACAACAGAGGGCAGCGTACCGATCTGAAGGGAGTGAAGCCCGAGATAGATATATATGACAGTAGTGATGCAGATGAGCAGGACACTGAGCTCAGTGATTGCCCGCAATAGCTGGTTTGGCTGTCGTTGTGACATCACCACCACAGTATGTGAACAAAGATTGAAATAAAAAAAGGAAAATTTGTCATCATATTAACAATATGTAAGTGGAAGGCTTCACTCTCTTGGGAACATTTCCCACAGCGCCGACGAATTATTCACTGTAACCTGTGAATGAGAAGGCATGCTTGAATGCTTTTGGCAGATTGCAGGCGTCAAGACTAAAGGTGTTAATTAAGAGAGAAGAAGATTTTATCTCCTATTTATTTCTTGACCTAGTTTTCTCCAGATCACTTTCCAGTGGATTAACAATACACATATGGGCTCAGTCATTCTGGGAAAACCCAGCAAAAATTCAGAAAGTGGGTTTACTTGGAGGAAAAGACAATTACTGAGCCTGATGTGTTGTTTCTCCGAGTTCATCACACCTGCTGTGACGAATCATGCCGTTTTCTGTGAATTGTACATGACATTATGCTATGTAATTGCTGTCAATTGGAATATATTTTTCATTATTTTTTTTTTACTAATTTTATTTAGGCTTTTATGAACTTTGGACATATAGTGCTGCTGAAAAAAGTTCGGACACTCTTGTTTATGCAATAGTTTTTTTCTTCTTATTGATATGTGCACATTGTAGATTCAGACTGAAGGCAGCAAAACCACCAAGAAGTCCAGTACATAAGGATTTGATGCTAAGAAAGATGCGTGAAACAAACCACAATATGTGTTGAACCTTAGAGTCCTCAAAATACCCCTCTTTTACTCTGATGACATCTTTACACACTCTTGACATTCTCTAGTGCTGCTGTAATGCCCCAAAGTTGCAGGGTATGTGCCTGTAAAATGTAGCAGAGCTAGCAGCTACCTCAGTATGTTTGCACAATGTTCACCATTTTCTTCATGGATAATGTATATGACAATTCAGTGCATAGAAGTGGTTTATATATGAATACAGTGATGTACTTGTTATGTTCGGCTATCAGGAGGTTGTAAAGAGTTAACAAAGCAGTCCTGCTTTCCATATCTGGCCATATGGCCACATGGTTAGAACACATGACTGGGTCCTGGGCTTGGTAGAGAAGGAGACATTTTGTACACAAGTGTAGTTGCCTAGGAAAGCTGAAGGAGCAGGTAAGGAAGCAGCCAAAGCTCCTGTATATAAGAAACCACAGCCTCAGATAACTGTGTTACAAGGACTGTGCATCTAAGCAGAAGCTGAGAGTTCAGGAATCACTGTTAAATCATCGTTTATCTAGAAGTACCCATGCATTCGGGCAACAAGTAAAAGTTATCAACAACCCCACTGGCCTCCCTGTTTTCTGGACTATTTGGAGCACACCACATTACATCACACTACCAGGAAGCAGAGGTTAATTATGTGCACCCTGGGATCACAAAATTTATTTTTAGTTTATTTTTTTTCTCCCTGACATAGCAAAGTGGTAACATCCGTACACCACATGGTGCATGACTTATGGCATAGCAGTGCGTGAATTACACTGCTTCATCCTGTATTCAGCAAGAATGGCTTCCAATTAACAGGTATTCTTTATCAAGAGTTCACTTGTGGAATTGCTGGCCCTCGGAAAGTGTTTGGAACCATTGGGTATGTTTTGCAGAGGCAGCATGGTACTGAGCCCAATTCTACAACTGTTCAAAACCAGAATGACAAGAACCATTCAGCTAAGTTAAGATAAATTACAGTCCATCATTACTTTAAGATGTGAAGGTCAGTTAAACTGGAAAATTGCTAGAACCTTTAAGTTCAGTCATGATGAAACTGTCCCAGGAATGGAAGACCGATAATTATTTCTGCTGCAGAGGATAAGTTCAGCAGAGATAGCAGCATAAAAAAAATGCAAATTAACAGAAACTCAGATAACAGCCGTCATAAATGAAACACAGTAGCAGACACATCTTAACATCAACTTCCAAAGAAACTGAGAGAATCAGGCATTTATGGTCAAATTGTTTCAAAGAAGAAGCTACTGTGGACGACAAACAAGACACCTATTTGGGCCAAGCAACACAAAGACTGGACATTACATCAATGGAAATCTGTACTGTGGTCGAGGAGTCATAATTTTAGATATTTGGTACTGACCTCCATGTCTTTGTAAGATGCTGAAAAGGTGGGTGGATAGCGTTTACATGAGTGATGCCCACCATGAAGCGTGGAAGGAGGTGCGAGTCTGGGGGAGCTTTGCTGGTGACACTGTTGCTGATTTATTACAAGTTCAAAACGCACTTACCCAGGATGGCTATCACAGTACTCTGCAGTGATATGACATCCCATCTGGCTTTCACCTAGTGGGACCAACATTTGTGTTGCAATAGGACAATGACTCAAAACATATCTCCAGGCTATGTAAGGTCTATGTGACCAAGAAGGAGACGGATAGAATGCTGTGTCAGATAAGGTGGCCTCCACAATCACACAACCTCATTCCAATTGAATTGGACCAGAGAGTGAAGGCAGAGCAGCCAGCAGGTGCACAGCACCTCTGGGAACTCCTTCAAAACTGTTGGAAAGGCATTCTATCTGACAATCTGATGAAGCTGCTTGAGAGAATACTAAGGGGGTGTAAAGCTGTTGCTGACATAATAGTAAAAGGGGGGTACTTGAGGTATCTAAGATGTAACACATATTCTGGTTTGTTTCAAGAAGATTTCTTTACTCCTTGTTCCATATGTGTTCCTTTGAGGTTTTGCTGCCTTAAGTCTGAATGAACACATTCCAGTAAGAACAAGGAAAACCATTACATAAACAGGCATTTCAAAATTTTTCAGTGTATTCACCCTGATCAGCCTTATACTATATATCAGCTGATCGCTGCTGCTCCCTGCATCACAGTAAAGAGCTTATTTTGGCATCACCCACTAGAAATGTCCAGTAAATGTCCATGTAACACATAAGTGGCTCAAGTCCATCAGCACTGCCGTGTCTTCATAGAGTAGGGACCAGAGCAGGGGTTGTACTGGGTATGTCATTTTCTTTATAATTCTTTGTGGAGTCTGCTCTCTATTACTAAAACAGAACAGAAAAACAGGAACTAAAAAAATACAGTATAGGTGTAATCAGAGTGTAAGGCTACATTCCCATGATGAGATTTTGGTGAGTTTTTCACGTTGCAGATATTCTGCACCACTCCGGAACCCATTAAATAAAATGGGTAACTTGCTTTTTTTTTTTTTCGAAAATACACAGCGTAAAAAAAACTCACAAACAACTCATTGTGGGAACTTAGTCTAATGGATCTATACTATGCATAATTAAAGGGACTCTGTCACCTGAATTTGGAGGGAACAATTTTCAGCCATAGGGGCGGGGTTTTCGGGTGTTTGATTCACTCTTTCCTTACCCGCTGGCTGCATGCTGGCTGCAATATTGGATTGAAGTTCATTCTCTGTCCTCCGTAGTACACGCCTGCACAAGGCAATCTTGCCTTACGCAGGCATGTACTATGGAGGACAGAGAATGAACTTCAATCCAATATTGCAGCCAGCATGCAGCCAGCGGGTAAGGAAAGAGTGAATCAAACACCCGAAAACCCCGCCCCTATGGCTGAAAATTGTTCCCTCCAAATTCAGGTGACAGAGTCCCTTTAATACAATAGTATATATTGCCTGCCATAGAATACCTAGATAAGAGTATGTTCACATAAAGCTTTTTGCATCAATTTTCTGTGCAAAAAAATGTATATTTTCCACACCAAAATCGAAGTAAAATACATTTGAAAGAAAAAAAAGAAACTTTTTGAGGAGTGTGAGACAGTAGGTGCGCTCATTGCATTCATATGTCATTTTTCACAAAGACTCGCAGGGAAGGCAGCGGACAAAATGTAATTAAGAACGCTGAGATTTCACAGATACATTTAATTAGATTTTGAACAGCGCTTATGCCAGAGAGATAGATGCAGATTTGGTTATGTTGTTTATCTCACTAATTATCTGAAGTTAAGCAAATTAAACCCGAGGATCTGCACGATCACAATTGTTTAGACACAAGACTTTTTTCATCTGAAAGGAGGCACCATGCAATTTTTTTTACTCTGTTTACTAAGAGAAATCATTCTTTTTTCTTTTTTTATTGTATGGCAATGAGAATTCATCCTTGTTCTAAGTTTTTACCTTGTCTCCTCCTACATAGTGATGAGCGAGTGTACTCATTGCTCGGGTGACCTCCGAGTATTTGTTAGTGTTCGTCACCTCAGCTGAATGATTTACAGCTACTAGCCAGGCTGAGTACATGTGGGGGTTGCCTGGTTGCTAGGGAATCCCCACATGTAATCAAGCTGGCTAATAGCTGTAAATCATGCTGCTGAGGCGATGAAAACTTAATCTCCGAGCACTAAAAAATACTCGGAGGACACCCGAGCAATGAGTACACTCGCTCATCACTACTCCTACATGCAGACCCCCAGCTGGACATTTGGTACATATAATTAAGTACACTACAATAGATGTGATGCAGCTGAAAGTACCTGGGAGCTTGTAGTCCTGATGTGAGTTGGGGATCTTTATTAGAGATGAGCGAATATCCCAACACCCAGGCTCTCTATTCATGTGTTGTGACTGTCACACAACCGTGACACATGCAGCTGCGGCGCTGAACAGCTGATCAGCCGGTGCGACCCAGGAAGCCGCGTTCCTGCAGCAGCTTGTTCAGTAAGTGCTATAGCTTGCCGAATAAGGAGGAAGCCTAAGATATTCCCTCATCTCTAATCTTTATCCTGTCCATGGTCATTATAAATGGACAGGTTTTATATTTTTTCAGGCTGCAGGGACAGCTGTTGGAGAAGACAGGGAACTTCTGACAATGATGGTATTCTAGGCTTGATGAAGAGACCTGAGTAGTCTTGAAAGCTGCCATTTATTACAATTAGTAATGACGAGCGAGTATACTAGTTGCTCGAGCTTTTGAGTATACTCGTTGCTCATCACTAATTACGATCTCTTCAGTTATCCATTAAAAGGTATCAACCACTGAGGAGTCTGAAATCTTCATATTTTTCTATCTACTGGCTAACACGGAACAAAGACATATATTTTTCCTGTACCATCAGAATAAGACAACCAATATCTAATTGATGATGGTCCGATATCCATCACCGCCTTGATCAGCTGTTCTCAGTGCAGTGCATTAATTGTGGAGTTGTTGCTGCTAAGTATTGAAGGCTAAGTACTAATTATTCAAAAAATGGTGGATCTGCAGCACACAGCAGCGGCCACTACACAGCTGACTGTTCATCTACACAACTGCTAACATCTGTCTGGCGCCAGCACTGGGTACACCTGGTCATGGGGGTGCCGAGTGACCAAACCCACCGATCCGATATTGATGATTGATCCTAAAAATAGGTGTTTTATATAAAAGCAGAGAAGCAATACTTTAAAGGATATAATATGAAAAGCTCATGATGTAAATGTTATACATCATAGTCTATGAGTGATGGATACCACTGTATGGCATTCCAAGCTGTACAGTGACAATGGCTAGACACAGGCCATAATGATACTTTATCTATCTGACTAGTGGACCCTTTCAGATACATACCCATATGTCTGGAGCTTCACCTAACATATACTCTTGACTTAAAAAATAAGATATTAACCGATCCCCAATGCCAAAGCTATGATTACACTCCTCAGCATGTATGTGCAATGCATCCATAGGTTCCAGATCACTTTACAGAGGCCAAAGGAATATCCTTTTTGTGCTCAGCCGGGCTGCTACACGCTGTATGTAAGTGTGTAGCAGTGCAGCTAACTGGACTTTCTTACATAGAGGCATGGAGCAAATATCATGGAAGCCTATGGGCAATGAATGCCACTAAGTCCTCATTCATTAGTTTTTCTTACATATGATTATTTTGATCAGACTTTGATCAGAGAGTGGTTCAAGTGTCTTCTGTTTTTCCTGTACGTGGAGAAAAAAAAAATGTCTCTGTCAGTCCATAAAAATCGGACTGCACTCAGATGGCACCTCAGTTCTATCCGATTTTTGTTCTTGAACTGATAGAATTGCTTTGCTGGTTTTGATCTGACCCTTAGATCAAAATCCGACATGTCTCCGCGATTTTCAAGGACATACAAAAGTGCCCATAGACTATCACAGGTACAAGTGCTGTCAATAAAAACAGCGGATAGCACTCGTATCCGAAAATCGGACGTCTAAATGAACCCTTAGGCTCGCCTGCAATCTGAACATTTATATAAATTGTATGGAAAAAGCAAATATGACTCATATTATCCTTAATGCATTAATTAAGAAAGCTTTTAAGTTACATCAGAACCACAATTCTATACCAGGAGGTTGCAAGGGCTGCCAAATTTACAGAGGTTGTAGAAAGGTTTAACATAATCATTTCAAGTGTCCTCTTTGAACGAATCCACTGGGACAACACCAGTAAAACCAGCATAAGAACGACAGCAGAGAGAGAGTTCAGAGTTCTTGAGGTATATTATCTATCAAACAAGAGGAGTTCAGACAATGGTGACATATACCGATGGCGAAGCAGTCGATGCCAGACAGGGGTTGTATAGTAATGGACAAACATGGGGATTTAATTCAACGTTCATGGATGGTTTTATAGATTTACATATATACATGGGTTTGTGTCTTGACCCCACCAATCGCTCAAAACTCAAAAGGGGCAATAGTAAGTCTATGGGTCTAAATACCACTCTGTGTGTGTTGGTCAGTTCAGAGCAGTGTTTTGAGTGATCGGTGGGGTACTCAGGACCCGGACCACAACCGATCGGCAGCTATCTGCAATGCCTGATATTACACAAAGGCAAATAATAATTTACGGTCAAACGACTGGAAAATTCTGCCCCAAAATTGCCACATAGGAAAATCAGGCACATGAGAAAGTTTTAGCTCTATAAGACTTACTATTATTGACATATTGATCCCCCAAAAATTTTATACAAACGCATTCTCAATATATTTGCTAAAAAAAAAGCAACACAAACTCAAATATATATGTATTGTACAATTATTATATTTACTTGCAGAAACAAAATAAGACACTGCAGAGTAACACATAGTCCAGCATATACCAAGAAGAGTGAGGGCCGTGCTCGCAAGCTACAATCTATGAGGAAATAGAGGACACACAAAAGGTAAATGGTAAAAACTGCTAGTCATGTATGGTCCAGCAATCAGTATAATAAATAAGGGCATTCAAATAACACTGCATGAACCGGTCAGCAGCCAGTATGTGTACAAGTACAGAGTCAAAGTGCTACATAGTGCATGGAAGGGAGAAAAGGGAATAGTAAGATAAGTGAGGTGAAGTGACAGGTCAGCCTAAAGAAATGTGTTTTTAGGGCATGCTTGAAACTGAGGATACTGGGAATTAACGGAATTACTTGGGGCCGTGCATTCCAGAAAACTGTTGCAGCACGAGTGAAGTTTTTTAGCTGGAATTTGGAGGTGTGGATTATAGAGGATGTTAGGTTATAAGCAAACGAAGGGCACAGGTAGGGTGATAGACAGATACGAGGGAGAAGTAGGGCAGTAAAGAACTGTGGAGAGCTTTGTAGGCGAGAGTAATAAATTTATATTAAACTCTGTAGCGGATGGGTAACCAGTGCAAAGACTGGCACAGAGTAGAGCCATCAGTGTAGCAGCTGGTCAGACATATGATCCTGACTGCTGCATTCAAGATGGATTGGATAGGGTACGGTTTAGTAAGAGGGAGTCCAATCAGTAGAGAGTTGCAGTAGTCCAGGCGAGAATGAATAAGAGCGACAGTAAGAGTTTTTGCAGAGTCAAAGGTAAGTAAAGGTCGAATTCTAGACACATTTTTGAGTGAAAGAAAGATATGAGTCCTATATAATCCTAAGACAGCAGGCATTCTGCTTGGAAGTTATGGTAGAAATACATACAAAAATGGTAGTTTCAGGTTCAGGTAGGTTAGTAGGGGATGGAAAGATTGGTGTTTAGTTTTTGACAGATTCAGTTTTAGACAGAGGGAGGATATGATGTTAGAGACAGCGGACAAAATCACTGATATTTTATAATAATGCAGGGGTGATGTGAGGAGAAGATGTGTATAACTGGGTGTCATCAGCTTAGAGATGGTACTAAAAACCAAATCTCCTCATGGTTTGTCCAATAGGGGCGGTGTATAGAGAGAAGAGGAGAGGGCCTATGGCTGAACCCTGAGGAACCTCGACAGTAAGGGGAAGAAGAGAGGATAAGGAGCCTGCAAAACT
The DNA here is from genome assembly GCF_051348905.1 of Ranitomeya variabilis. NCBI lineage: Eukaryota > Metazoa > Chordata > Amphibia > Anura > Dendrobatidae > Ranitomeya > Ranitomeya variabilis. The sequence continues at coordinate 84,956,011 of NC_135232.1, forward strand.
TTTCTATGTTGCTTATTTCTAAGCCCCTGATCTGCCTTATACTATATATCAGCTGATCGCTGCTGCTCCCTGCATCACAGTAAAGAGCTTATTTTGGCATCACCCACTAGAAATGTCCAGTAAATGTCCATGTAACACATAAGTGGCTCAAGTCCATCAGCACTGCCGTGTTTTCATAGAGTAGGGACCAGAGCAGGGGTTGTACTGGGTATGTCATTTTTTTTATAATTCTTTGTGAAGTCTGCTCTCTATTACTAAAACAGAACAGAAAAACAGGAACTACAAAAATACAGTATAGGTGTAATCAGAGTGTAAGGCTACATTCCCATGATGAGATTTTGGTGAGTTTTTCATGTTGCAGATTTTCTGCACCATTCCGGAACCCATTAAATAAAATGGGTAACTTGCTTTTAGAAATTTGGAAATTAGAGACTAAGCAACTAGGAAAGTAAGCTCAGATGATGAATGGAGGGTGGAGTTGGCTGATATAGCAGGAGATCTCTTTATGACAGAGTGGGTATAAATTCCTGCCGAGTTTGGCCGCGCCTCCCTATAGCCGGGTGGAGATTCACAGCAACAGGCTGAAATAGCAAAGCTGAAAGTATTGCACAAGGCAGCTCAGAGAGATGGTCAGGTACTGGGTGGAGCAGAGCAGAACACGCGATGAGTAGGACGTACGAGTCTCCAGTATAACAGCACTATAATGTAGTCATTGTAAAAACACACATTAAATAATATCAAAACCATTAATCACCCATGATAATGAAAATATATGCTTGCCTTATCAGGCCAGCTATGTTACACCGTGATCCATCATTCCACCAATTTTCCACCAATTTTCTATGTTGCTTATTTAGATTTAGATCTTTAAAGGTTCTTTAGGGAGAAGTAGTTATGACTTTGTCAACAAAATAATTTGTTTTAGAGTAAATCAAGAATGTATTCAGTATTAAAGTCTAAAAAAGTTATAGCAAAAATGCCTAAATATCGGCCCAAGCCGCATTTAGCTAGGGAACATACAATTACCCTTACTTTTTAACTTTACATTAAAAAAAATGGTAAAGAGTCAGCAATTGTTTTAACATTATCAGAACCCCAGCAATTTTTATATATTATTATTAATATTATTATTATTATTATTATTATTATAAATAATAATAATAATATAATTTTATTTAAAAATATTATACAATAATATTGATGTAATGCCATGTAGATCAATGAACTCATTGCCAGGAGAAATTTGTGAAGTGCCCAGATAAATAGCACATGATAAATTACTCAACGATCCATAATTTGCCCAGATATTCTTATATACAGTAGTACTTCCCACATAAAGCCAACAGTTACTGACATATTTTGAAGCTTCTGGGCCTCAAGGCAGAATCTCCAACAGGGAACCCAAATTATCATGGGTCTTTAAAAGTATTGGGCTTCTTATAAAGAGCAAAGGAACCTTTAGGACCCTGCATCCATTATAGTTATACCCCTTCAAATAGCAACAGATAGTGCCATACTGCCACATTGGTATTATATTGGGACTTACTACACTACTCCTTTAATTATGGCATCAGATTGCACCATGTTAGTGCCCATTTTTTGAACATAGGGCTAGTGACCATTTACTGTTTCATGAGCATACAAAGGTTCGTAATTTGTCTCTATAGTGCCATATTTGTACATGTAATAGCAAGCATTGCTCAGAGAGCGAAGTTCATGGGTAATATAGAGGAATACATAGCTGAGCAGTGTGCAGATTGCTATACTGTACCTGCCGAGACTCAGTGTCTCTACATACCATCATTCTTTGCCAACATATTGTAGACAGCAGCGCCAGCTGCTTTCATCAACTCCACAATCCCATTACCTCGATTGCCCCTGCACCAAGGCAATTGGGAAAAGCCAAGGCTAAGTGCCAGAATTGGGGCACCTAATGGGTGCGTCATTTCAGGGGAAGCTGAGGGCTTCTCTTATTAGAGTGGGAAGGGACAAGTATCCATTGACTTCCCAGCCGATTAATATCAGCCAGCAGCTGTCTGTTTTGCCTTTGCTGGTTAATAAGAATAAAAGTGCCCCCCACTATTCATTTATTTAGGGTCCCCCCATTTTTAGTAACCACCAAAGGCAAAACAGACAGATGTGAGCTGATATTAAAATGCTGGGAAGCTCCATGGCTATTTGGCCCTACCCAGCATAATGAGACTAGCTTACAGAGGTCTGCTTTCCCTTAGCTGTTATTAAAAACAGACAGTACGCCACGTCATTTTTTTACCATTTATTTTTTTTGCTAAATACATGTACAGTAAACTAAACATGCACGGCACCAATTATATCTCTCACGGACATCTATCTATCCATCGATCTATCTATGCACATCTAACACACCTGCATCTGGGATTTCTATTCTGCATTCTATTCCAGTACGTGTCACACTGATGGTGCAGATGGACGGCACACACGGACACAGATAGCACCGGTATTGGTTTTTCATATCCAGACGTGGATAATACGCCCTAAGTCATATGGGTGTGCAGAGCTGTCTGTCAAAGTGTTAGGGTGTATTTACAGACACCGCTCAAAACTGTAGCAGTGCTGGTACATTTCTATGACTTAAAGCGAGTGGCTCTAGGGAGGAAATAAATTAATTTTCTCCCTGTAGCCGCATTTTCAGTAAGTCGGTCAGACAGCATTGTAACATTATTTACCTGCAAATTAACCCTCTATCTGTAGGTAAATAGCATTTTCCAAAGTGACAGGTTTAATAGCAACAGCTTTTAAACAGTACAGACAATTTAATCAGTGCCCTCTTCTTTATCCGATGCAGTGACATAATGATTTTAGGAAAAGCAGGCTTCTTCATCTACTTAAATATGTGCAATAACGTATGACAGATAACATTTTCATGCAATATTAAGAAATAATAAAGCTTCATTGTGCTCATAAAAATGCAGTGTTCACCTCTGGTACATCCCCTCATCCACAGCTAACCTCTATACACAATAGTTTCAGGGTTTTTCCCCTGGCGAAAGATATAGCTTACAGTTTGCATAAGATTGTATAGCAACACTCACAACAAAAAAAGACAAAGGTGGCTATATAAAACTGGGTCATGCACAATAATAACAATTACGATAGTGCGAATGTTTGGGTGAATTAGTACAAATAATCCATGTGGAAAAAAAATCTATTAAAAAAAAGCACAATGTCAGAAAACTGGATACTGTACAAGACCTATCAAAACTCGTAAATCAGCTTTGGAGTAAAAAAATACCTCCTAAACCTGAGGAGGTCACATTTGTGACGATACGTGTGGGGTTACCTCCTAACAACTTATCCTCCTTGGCTTTTTTAGTACTTACTTTAGTAATACTTATAATTATATATATATATATATATATATATATATATATATATATATATATATACTAGATTGTGGCCCGATTCTAACGCATCGGGTATTCTAGAATATGCATGTCCCCGTAGTATATGGACAATGATGATTCCAGAATTCGCGGCAGGCTGTGCCCGTCGCTGATTGGTCGAGGCAACCTTTATGACATCATCGTCGCCATGCTGTGCCCGTCGCTGATTGGTCGAGGCCTGGCGGCCTCGACCAGTCAGAGACGTGGGATTTCCAGGACAGACAGACAGACGGACAGAAAAACCCTTAGACAATTATATATATATATATATATATATATATATATATATATATATATATATATAATTGTCTGTCCTGGAAATCCCGCGTCTCTGATTGGTCGAGGCCACCAGGCCGCGACCAATCAGCGACAGGCACAGCATGGCGACAATGATGTCATAAAGGTTGCCTCGACCAATCAGCGATGGGCACAGTCTGCCGTGAATTCGCCTCGACCAATCAGAGACGTGGGATTTCCAGGACAGACAGACAGACAGACAGACAGAAAAACCCTTAGACAATTATAGATATATATATATATATATATATATATATATATATATATATATATATATATAATTGTCTGTCCTGGAAATCCCGCGTCTCTGATTGGTCGAGGCCACCAGGCCTCGACCAATCAGCGACGGGCACAGCATGGCGACAATGATGTCATAAAGGTTGCCTCGACCAATCAGCGATGGGCACAGTCTGCCGTGAATTCGCCTCGACCAATCAGCGACGGGCACAGTATCGACGTAGATGTCATAATGGTTGCCATGGCGACGATTTCCGTAACCTCTCTAACCTTATACCCATTCGCTCAGCCCCCACTTCCCCAGTCCCACTAACAGGAGCTCTTTGGAACGCTCGCTCTGTCTGCAACAAGCTTTCCTAAATCCATGATCTTTTTGTTACTACCAAACTTTCCTTCCTCGCCATCACTGAAACCTGGCTCACCCCTTCTGACACAGCCTCTCCTGCTGCACTTGCGTATGGTGGATTCCACCTTTCTCACACACCCCGCCCCGGCAGCAAACATGGTGGAGGAGCTGGTTTCCTCCTGTCAGATAACTGCTCCTTCACCCAAATCCAATTACCCCCCTCTGTTACCCTCCCTTCCTTTAAGGTGCACTCTGTGCGCTTCTAGTCCTCCTCCAACTGGCTGTCATTTACCGGCCCCCACCTTCTTGGACCACTTCACCACCTGGCTACTTCATTTCTTCTCCACTGACATCCCCACTATTATCTTGGGTGACTTCAACATCCCCATTGACACTTCCCTCTCAGCTGCCACTAAGCTACTATCTCTCACTTCCTTCTTCGGCCTCACTCTATGATCTTCTACAACCACCCACAAAGATGGCCTCACACTGGACCTCATCTTCACCCGCCTCTGCTCCCTATCTAACCTCTCTAACTCACCTCTTCCTCTTTCTGACCACAACCTACTCACATTCTCTTCCCTCTCCACTCCTTGTCTACAATCCCCAACCCACAAACTTTCATACACTCGCGCAAAACCTTAAACCCTCGCAGAGATCTTAAACACCTCGATCTACACTCACTCTCTGAATCCCTTCTCCCTCTTACATAAATAAGTTCTCTACACAATACGGATGTCGATACCGCTCTATAAAACACCACAATAGCTGTAGCTTTGGAATCTGCTGCCCCTCTCACACATACCGAAGCTTGCAAAATCAACAGACAGCCCTTGCACACAAGCCTGACCAAAGAACAGCTTCCAGGGCTGCTGAGCGGAGATGAGCACTTCATCACAACGATGCACTTCATCGCATTCAAACAGTCCCTCACTACTTTCAAGACCACACTCACCACAGCTAAATAAACCTACTTCTCTCAAGCTTTAAAGGGAACCTGTCACCCCCAAAATCGCTGGTGAGGTAAGCTCACCAGCATCAAGGTCTTATCTACAGCATTCTGTAATGCTGTAGGTAAGCCGCCGATGTTACCTGAAAGAGGAGAAAAAGACGTTAGATTATACTCACCCAGGGGCGGTCCCGCTGCGGTCCGGTCGGATGGGTGTCTCCGGTCCTCTCCGGCGCCTCCCATCTTCGTTCCATGACGTCCTCTTCGGGTATTTACGCCGCGGCTCCGGCGCAGACGTACTTTGTCTGCCCTGTTGAGGGCAGAGCAAAGTACTGCAGTGCGCCTGCGCACGGCGCTGGAGAGGACCGGAGACACCCATTCGACCGGACTGCAGCGGGACCGCCCCTGGGTGAGTATAATCTAACGTCTTTTTCTCCTCTTTCAGGTAACATCGGCGGCTTACCTACAGCATTACAGAATGCCCCTGATGCCGGTGAGCTTACCTCACCAGCGATTTTGGGGGTGACAGGTTCCCTTTAAACATGCCTCAATCACACCTATCCTAAAAAAGCCCTCTCTTGACCCATCTTCTGTATATAGCTATCGCCCTAAATCACTTCTCCCCTATGCCTCAAAACTACTGGAACAACACGTCCATCTTTAACTGTCCTCCCATCTCTCTTCCTCCTCCCTCTTCAACTGCTTACAATCTGGCTTCCGGTCGCACCACTCCACTAAAACTGCCCTAACTAAGGTCACCAATGACCTATTAATCGTCAAGAGCAAGCGACACTACTCTGTCCTCCTCCTCCTGGACCTGTCCTGTTTTTGACACAGTGGACCATTCCTTATTATTACAGACCCTCTCATCCCCAGGCATCACAGACTTGGCCCTATCCTCGCCCCCTATCTGTCGGAGTCCCGCAAGTTTCAGTCCTAGGGCCCCTGCTTTTCTCCATTTACACCTTTGGCCTGGGACAGCTCATAGATTCTCACGGCTTTCAGTATCACCTCTATGCTGATGACACACAGATCTACATCTCTGGACCAGATATCACCACACTACTAACCAGAATCCCTCAATGTCTGTCCGCCATTTCATCCTTCTTCTCCGCTAGATTTCTAAAACTTAACATAAACAAAACAGAATTCATCATCTTTCCCCATCTCACGCGACCCCCCCCCAACGAACCTATCCATTAAACGGCTGCCCACTCTCCCCAGTCCCACAAGCACGCTGCCTCGGGGTAATCCTTGACACTGATCTCTCCTTCAAACCACATATCGAAGCCCTTTCCACTTCCTGCCGCCTTCAACTCAAAAATATTTCATGGATCCGTACATTCCTAAATCAAGAATCTGCAAAAACCCTAGTCCATGCCCTCATCATCTCCCGCCTTGACTACTGCAACCTCCTGCTCTGTGGCCTCCCTTCGAACACTCTCGCACCCCTCCAATCTATTCTAAACTCTGTTGTCCGACTAATCCACCTGTCCCTCCGCTATTTCCTGGCCTCTCCCCTCTGTCAATCCCTTCACTGGCTCCCCATTGCCCAGAGACTCCAGTACAAAACACTAACCATGACATACAAAGCCATCCACAACCTGTCTCCTCAATAGATTTGTGACCTCGTCTCCCGGTACTTACCTGCATGCAACCTCCGATCCTCATAAGGTCTCCTCTACTCCCTTCTAATCTCCTCTTCCCACAATCACATACAAGATTTCTCTCGCACATCACCCCTCTCTAGCACAACATATCAGACTCTCGCCTACCATCAAAAGCTTCAAAAAGAACCTCAAGACCCACCTCTTCCGACAAGCCTACAACCTGCAGAAGCCATCATTCCACCATACTGCTGCACGACCAGCTTTACCCTCACCTATTGTATCCTCACCCATCCCTTGTAGATTGTGAGCCCTAGCGGGCAGGGTTCTCTCTCCTACTCTACCAGTTATGACTTGTATTGTTTAAGATTATTGTACTAGTTTTTATTATGTAAACCCCTCCACACATGTAAAGCGCCATGGAATAAATGGCGCTATAATAATAAATAATAATAATAATAAGGATAAGAATTTTTATGCTGGACTGGTGGACGTAGCATCAGGAACACAAATGGTTTAAGGAGCGCAAAATACTTGCCTTGCTCCGGGCACTGAAAACCCTTATTATACCACTGACGGGAGTCATACTAAATTATTTAGAAATGAACAATACCTTCTTTAAAGGTCACATCCATATCTACAGTGGAAAAATTTCCAATGAAACACCCAATGTGTGTATATATCAGTTACTATAAATGCACAAAGTATAAAAAACCTATTCAGATTAAATTGTTCGCTCGCCATAATGCACATCACAAAGTTCGGAAAATTACCAAATGGCGCTGCTTAAGAGCAGCAAAGCCAAATGCTTTGACATCGCACATTGAATGTCAGATTACAATAGATGAGGCTCTGACACACTGTCATCAGCAATAGCAAAGATCAGGATTACAGGGAAATAAAAGCAGCCATAACATAATACTGCATAAAAGACGTCGCCATCGCGATGAAAAGATCTGCTCTTTAAACAAAAACTAAATTTCTCCCCCTGCTGCTTTAAGCTCAGAAATCGCTGTTTGGCTGTTACTGTTCAAAGGTAAAACATCGCTGAGTTAATTTTTTATGAGATGTCCTTAGGCAGGAAAACCTCAGTTACAATAATAAAGAAAATATGAGAAATGTAGTCACGATTTCCGCTAATGCCTCTAAGGGGCTGCTTAATGAAAAATACCATCCCTCCAAATAAGTGAGAGGAGGGAGACGAGATGATACACCCGCGAGTTGTCTGCCACGGGTCTAGGCACAAAAGGTATTGATAAGTTTAGATGCACAGGCTGTAAAAGGACAAAAAAGCAGAATATAAAATTAGATTAAAAAGTTCTAGTCTTCGGGACATAAAGCCTGGACGAGTCGATATATATTAACTCTGCTGCGGAATATAATCTAGTTTAGGCTACGTTCACATTTGCGTTGTGCGCCGCAGCGTCGGCGCCGCAGCGCACAACGCAAACAAAAACGCAGCAAAACGCATGCACAACGCTGCGTTTTGCGCCGCATGCGTCGTTTTTTTCATTGAATTTGGACGCAGCAAAAATGCAACTTGCTGCGTCCTCTGCGCCCCGACGCGGGCGCCGCAGCGACGCATGCGGCGCAAAACGCAAGTGCGCCGCATGTCCATGCGCCCCCATGTTAAATATAGGGGCGCATGACGCATGCGGCGCCGCTGCGGCGCCCGACGCTGCGGCGCTGGCCGCAAATGTGAACGTAGCCTTACTGTTACCACCTACAGACAAAAGCCGCCTGATAACAACATCCAGTTCAGAGATCCTCAGGATACATTTTCATATATATGCATATATTGTTGAATTCTCACCAAGCTGCTTGCCCTTTGTCCTGTAGCCCATCCCAGCCTTGTGCGGGTCTACAATTTTGTCCCTGTGTGCTTAAACAGTTCTTTGGTCTTGGCCATGGTGGAGAGGTTTGCGTGTGATTGAGTGTGTTGACAGGTGTTTTTCATACAGGTAATGAGTTTAAACAGGTGCAATTAATACAGGCAATGAGTGCAGAGTAGGAGGACTTCTTAAAGAAAAACTAACAGGTCTGTGAGAGCCAGAATTCTTGCTGGTTGGTAGCTGATCAAATAAATATTGCATGGCATGCAATAAAATGCAATTTAATTATTTAAGAATCAAACAATGTTATTTTCTGGTTTTTATTTTTAGATTGTGTCTCTCACAGATACAGACCTCTCCATTCTTTGTAGGTGGGAAAACTTGCAAAATCAGCAGTGTATCAAGTACTTATGTTCCCCACTGTATGTCCTATATCCCAGGCCCCTTCCTGGTATATATGTCCTCTATCCTGGTATTTATGTCTTCAATTCTGGGCCCCTTCCTGGTATATATGGTATATATGTTCCCCATCCTAGTATATATGTCCCTCATCCTGGTATATATGACTCGCATTCTGATATATACATCCCCTGTTCTTCCATTGATCTTCAACACATAAAAAAACGAGCGATACTACTCACCTTGTCCCCGCTTCAACATTGCAAGGCATCCTTTTCTGTAGCTGGCAGCTGACTTCAGCGTGCAAGCTATGGGCAGCGTATGACGTTGCTGCCATGCACCCTCCATCATGGGCAAACCGACATCAGCTGCTGCCCTCTGATTAGCCGGCAGCTTGTATTGTAGGGCAGGGACCCGGCAGGTGTCTGTGCCGCAATGCATTTCAGGTGAATGTGCTTCCTCAGACGCACATCCAACTGAAATAAGCACCAATGTCAACAGACGCCCCTCACGCAAGGGCCGGTTTGTTTGCTACGCCCCTGGATACAACATAGGTTCTGCTCCATGGTCTACGCAGAGATAGGAAGTGGTGATGTCCTGTTCCACCCGGCATCTGCGACCTGTGATTGGCTGCAGCGGTCAGTTGACTTTGCGCAAAATAAAACATTCGATGACGTGTTGCTTAAGTCACCTGATTGCTGATATCACCTCTTCCTGTACAGATTATGAACGTTGATCCGGGCCGATGCTGGTAGGCGATTATGGCTGAATTGTTGTTTTTAACAAATCCTGTGACCTGTGACCTTATTTAGCCCAAACAACCCCTCTCAATTGATCAAAGCAAAGAACCATAGAAAGTACAGCTCTCCTTAAAGAGTTGAAGACTTCACATCATGTGTTAGCCAAACGTTGATTCTGCATTCAGGTCTCTCTCTCAAATGCCTTCTACACACAAATATTCAGTTTCTCCCCCGCTCGCGAGTTTTGAATGGGGAGAGTTGAGAATTATGCAGTCAGCGTATCTCCTTAATAACAGAGGGGTCAAGCTTTAAAAGTCAAATTGACGACCCTTATTTCTCCTGAAATCAGCTGTCAAGGGAGGTAGGAAGGCCCCCATACACGTAAAACTGACAGCCATTCCTGCAGATATAGGCAGGTTCGGCCGAGTGTAGCTTTTGTGTATGGGCCTTTATGCCCAACAGGTCAAGTTGATAACACTTAGCTTTCAGCTTACAGCTAATTGATCACTTGATAGATGATGAATGTTTTTGGTAGTAAAATACCTTGAATACTATTTAGAATAAGGCTACTTTCACACATCAGTTTTCTCTCTCTCTCTCTCTTCTCCCCAGAACAGGAAGTCCAAACTCTATCCCCGGGTATATATATATAAAAAAAAGGATCCAGCAAAAAAACGGATCCGTCGCATCTGTTTTTCACTATTTGCGCCGGATCCGTTTTTTAAAAAATTCACCGGATTGTACCTGTTGGCAAAAAACTGATGTGTGAAAGTAGCCTTAGGCTACTTTCACACTAGCGTCGGTACGGGGCCGTCGCCATGCGTCGGCCCGACGCATGCTGTGAAATAAAAGCACAATGGGGGCAGCGGATGCAGTTTTTCAACGCATCCGCTGCCCCATTGTAATGTCCAGGGAGGAGGGGGGTGGAGTACCGGCCGCGCATGCGCGGTCGGAAATGGCAGACACGACGCACAAAAAACGTTACATGTAACGATTTTTGTGCCGACGGTCCGCCAAAACACGACGCATCCGTCGCACGACAGATGCGACATGTGGCCATACGTCGCAATGCGTCGCTAATGTAAGTCTATGGGGGAAAAACGCATCCTGCAGACAACTTTGCAGGATGCGTTTTTTCTCCAAAACGACGCATTGCGACGTAGGCAAAACAACGCTAGTGTGAAAGTAGCCTTAGATGTTAGACTGCAGCAGAATGTAATTTTTGAGAAATGCAGAAAATAGTAGTAGTGAAATGTTCCGAGGTCAGTTACCAAGAAAGCACGCATTACACTACTACACTAAAGGGGAAAAGGTAAAGGCAAAGTCATAGTCAGGTCAAGGTCCGTGATCAGATTACCAGGAAAATAGGGAATCAAAGTAAAGGGGATAGGCAACCAGATGGTCAGAATGAGGTCCAATGTCAGGTAGTGATAGACCTATAACAGAACACAAGAATACAAGGCAATCCACTGAGCAAATTATATATCTGGCAGAGATCTGGGACTGACAGCAAAGCTAAGTAGTTGGGCAATCACCAGGGACAGGGAAGACGCAAAGACAGTCCAGTACCTCCCATGGGGAGGCTGCATTATACAATATGAGGGGAGCTGCATTATAATCTATGGGGGGGAGGCTCCATTATACCCTTTGAGGGGAGCTGCGTTATACCCTATGAGGGGAGGCTGCATTATATTCTATCGGGGGAGGCTGCATTATACCCTTTGAGGGGAGCTGCGTTATACCCCATGAGAGGAGGCTGTATTATATTCTGTGGGGGGAGCCTGCATTATACCTAATGATGGGGCTGAATTATACCCTATGAGGGGAGGCTGCATTATATTCTGTGTGTATGGGGAGACTGCATTATACCCTGTGAGGGGTCTGCATTATAACCTATGAGAGGGGCTGCATTATGCCATATGAAAGAGGCTGCATTACACCCTATAAGGGGGCTGTATTATACCCTATGAGAGGGGCTGCATTATGCCATATGAAAGAGGCTGCATTACACCCTATGAGGGGGCTACATTATATTCTGTGGAAGGCTGCATTATACTATATGAGGGGGTTACATTATACCCTATGAGGGGGCTACATTATATTGTATGGGGGGCTAGATTATTTTCTATGAAGGGGCTGCATTATTCTATATAAGAGCTGCATTATATTCTATGAGGTGGCTACATTATATTCTCTGAGGGGGCTACATTATATTCTATGAAGGGGCTGCATTATACTATATGAAGGGGCTACTTTATATTCTATGAGGGGGCTACATTATATTCTATGAGTGGGCTACCCAACCCCTGCTACATAATTAAGATGTGTACTACCTTATATTATGCCCTGATATTAGCGCGTTTTACCGCACAGTTGGTGGTCTTGTATTTATTTTTATGTAGCTCCATAGTGGGCCCCAAGAATGGTTTTCTATGGTGGGCTCAAGGTGCTCCAGTTCAACACTGCAAGCATGTATCACTTAGTGGTCTGATTGGTGTAATTTGGATATAATCCCTATTTTCTCTGCTGTAGATATAGCAGTGGTCAGAATGCTGAGCCCTGCATAATCCCACTCACACCTCTGATTGGCAGCGTCGGTGTACACTGTGCATAGGCAGAAATCTGCCAATCAGTGGTCGGGGTGGGATTACACAGATTAGCCTGACTGGTCTGCACATTAGACCTAGTAAGTGAAGTGATAATCTCCTGCGAAAAAAACACTGATTGCATTGAAACTACAGCAAACTGCTGAGCAAGTGTTTGGAATCAGAGTCTCTGTCAATACATTATGCTGCTCTTAGATTTAACAGCAAAAACCTGGTGACGGATTCAGAGAAAAAAAATGGACAGGATGCTTTTCCCAAAACAAATGGAATTGGCTCAGAAATAATCTAGTGATAAATATTGTTTAATTGATCGAGAAAGGTGGAACTTGATGGTTGTGTTTTTTCACTTTATATAGTTATGTGAAAAGGATCTGATGTTTGTGTATCACTCTATATGCTTTATGACTTTTGGGACAATTTCTCACCAGGATATGCCAGTCAATATTAACCTGGCTCCGACCAACCTCATATGAGCTCCATGGTCTGCCGCTATAATATGTAGTCTCTTGAATATAAACTTGTAAATATGCAGTTTATACATACACAATTTTCATTTTGTTGATTGTGACCCCTAGACGTATAAAGATGACTGTCACCAGCACAATTACACCACATATCAGAAAGTGAAGGGACGGCATTCTCCATTGAGGCTCTGACAATGTATTTATAAGGGGATTTTCCAACATTTTGCTTTTGAAGTGAATTATGGATAAGCAGCTTAGCTCCCGCAGATGAGGATTCATCACAGTTTGAAGCCAACAAATGCAAAGTATTTGCACAGATCAAAAGCCACAGTATGTCCGCCACGTTTCACCATCTAGAAGAGGGAAGACCATGCTCTCTTCTTTTAAGTGGTCATTGTCATAGTCAATTATCACTTATTTGTCATTTACTGTATGATTTCTAAAATTAAGAATTGAAGTTTTAAAACTAAACCTTTTAATACTGTACAAAGCTCTAGCACACAGGCCTAATATTCTTAGACTATGTTCACATGTTGCGCTTTTGCTGTGTGTTTTTTTTTGCAGCCAAAAAAACCTTCTCTTTGGGCAGTAAAAAACCTGTTGCCAAAACAGGGTGTCATGTATTTTTTTTTGCAGCGTTTTTACAGTATCTCAAATGTTTAAGCATTGCTTTCACCTTTAGGTCAAAACTGAATCTGAAGACCATGCTCTGTGACACAGGCCTACTAACCTAAGGCCACATGGACACTCTGAGCATTTGGTGAGTTTTTTACCTCAGTATTTTTATTTAATCCAAAACCAGGAGTCAGAGAAAAATACAGAAGTGGTGACGATTTTCTATTATACTTTTCCTCTGATTGTTCCACTCCTGAGGTAAAAAACTCACTAAATACTGAACGTGTGAATGCGTCCTCAGAGTGAGGGTGGGGAGGGAGGAAGAAATTAAAAATCTTTTTACCCTGAAAAATGTCATCCATGCAAACCCCTACAGTTACATCATTCCTACTTTAAGGCCTTATTCAGATGGTGTTCACGTACATAAGGTGTCAACAGTGTTTTGAATCCGAGTGTCACCAGTAATTGGACAGTGTGTCAAAAGTGTTTGGACAGTGTGCCACCAGTGTTTGGATCCGAGTGTCACCAGTGTTTGGACAGTGTGCCACAAGTGTTTGGATCTGAGTGTCACCAATGTTTGGATCCAAGTGTCACCATTGTTTGGTCAGTGTGTCACCAGTGTTTGTGTTCAGAGTATCACCAGTGTTTGGATCCGAGTGTCACCAGTGTTTGGACATTGTGTCACCAGTGTTTGGACATTGTGTTGCAAGTGTTTGGTCAGTGTGTCATCAGTGTTTTTCACGGATGGATAAAGAAATAAATTACAACGCTTCTCCAGTCCTTTACAATGTGAAACATGGACAGCACACGGATGGTACAATAAGGCTTCTTTTACACATACCGGGCCTTTTTTGCAGGCCGTATAGCCGCAATTTTCACGGTCTGCTGCAATAACAGACCATGGCTGTTTTTCGGGTTCCCAATACTATAGCAAAAGTATTGGGAAAAAAAACGGAGGTCCACAAAACCGGAAGTCACGACGCACCACAAAAACAACCTTCCGTTGTTTTTGCGGCCCCATTGATTCACAATGGGGGCTGTGTCCGTAAGCCGTGAAAAAGATCGAGCAGGTTCGATCTTTTATCACGGCTGTAAATACGGCCCTCACTGCCATACGGTGCGCCGTGGAATTATTGCAGAAATCTATTGCGGAAAATCACTGCAAATGTAAAAGAAGCCTAATGCCATCCATGTGCTGTATGTCTTTTTCACGGACCTATAGACTTGTATTGGTACTCTTTATATGTGCTGCGGATAAAAATCGGAAATGTGAACAGCTCCAAAGACAATAATGGACATGATGGCCTAAAGCAGATGTATCATTAGGAAACCTTATTGTTTCCTACTAATTTTCATACTTTTTTCAATTTTCATGTGACCATCCACATAGACTAATATACTCTGGTCAGTGTAGGCCGACATCTCCTGTACACAGCAGATTGGGACAGGATGAGCAGGGTTGTCTGTATATAATTAGGTGGTGGATAAATAACTAACAGCTCTTTAGTTGAGCTGGAAATCTAGATAATGCAAGTTAGTGAAGGCCTTTTTTTTGTATGAAAGTTCATTACAAATCAGTGATCCCTGGGAACACGACAGCGACCAGGTAATGAAGGAGGAATTGGTGTAGTTGACATGTGCCCCTAACAGCGGCGGGTGGAATCTGCAATCCACCAGCGGCTGTTAACAATGGTAATTTCTGACTGCGGCATTTAACATGCAAGCGCCGGAAGCATGTTACTAACCCTGCTCATTGGCACCCCTGTCAGATGACCGTGGGGCGCCAATATGTTGGCATGACAACCCAGGGTCTGCAGGAGACCACTGTGGTTGTCACTGCACATCTGCTAAGAGCACTGCCCCGTGTCGCAGGGCACTATGTGTAGTAAAAGCGGTCAGAAAATAGCAATTTCAAGTCTCCTAAGGAGACTATTAAGGCAAGTAAAAAAGTTTAAAAATTATTTTTTTTTACCATTCAAAATAAAACAATTAAAAAAATAAATAAATACACATATTTGGTATTTCTGCATTCAGAAACACCCGATCTATCAAAATCAGCCCGGAACGCAAAAATAGGCCCTCACCCAGCCCCATATCCCGAAAAATTGAGACATCATGAGTGTCGGAAAATGGGAAATTTCTTTTTTTTTATTAACAAACTATGGATTTTTATTCACTTAAAGAAAAAAGAACCTTGACATGTTTGGTATCTGTGAACTTGTAATGACCTGGAGAATCATAACTGTGGGTCAGTTTTAGCATTTAGTGAATATGGTAAACAACAAAACAAAACAAAATTGTAGAATTGCACTTTTTGCAATTTAATTTTTTCCGCAAAAAACAAGCCCTCACATGGCTACATGGCCAGAAAAATAAAAAGTTATGTCTTTTGGAAGAAGAGGGGAGGTAAAAATGAAAAAAAAAAAAAGCGAATGTACTGTAATGTGAGTTTCGAACCCAATATTCTTGAGACTATGTTTGTCAGCAAATACAGAAGTATACCATGCGCTTTTTTCCCATTGCAGTAAATGATGTTAAATATGGATGAAGCTTCCCTCTCCTCTTCGTCACTCTAATGGGAACCACCGTCTGATTTTACAGTAAACTCCAGGAAATCCTCCTTGTGAGATTTGAAATAAATGAGATACAGCAGTAACGGGGTGCATAATGTTTGATTATTACACATCATGAATATTCTACCCATACATTATACATACAGTTTTCCATATACCTTTACTCAAGTTATATAACTTGTGTATATAAAATATGTGAGCAAATTAGTTCTGTGACAGAACAAAATAAACTAACTCGTAGTCGTAACTGCAATATGGGAGACGCAGATACCCTTTACATCAATATCTATCCTTTATTAAGCCTTGCCGGGAATAAATGGCATGCCAGAAACTCATCTAGAGGTATATGTTTTGGGTTGCTTGCTCCTTTCTCATCACTCTGGCTGCTTGCGAGAGATGTCATTGAGGCAAAAGCCTGCTAAAATGAACATTTCACCAGGTGAATAATGTGGCCAGTGTTTGCTCTTATTTTATTCCCGCTATTCACCTGAGTATTACATTTAAAAAAATCCAACATACGGTTCCAGAAGTACGGACCATTTTATTTATTTCTTATTTTTAAGGTCTTGTATTGCTTCTGGATTTGAACCCTTGATTCTGTGTTCGGTGGTCGGCATCTCTTTCCTTTTCTTTGGGAGTTTAAAGGCCCCGTCTCACATAGCGAGATCGCTAGCGAGATCGCTGCTGAGTCACAAGTTTTGTGACGCAACAGCGACCTCAGTAGCGATCTCGCTATGTGTGACACGTACCAGCGATCAGGCCCCTGCTGTGAGATCGCTGGTCGTGTCGGAATGGCCTGGGCCGTTTTTTGGTCGTTGAGGTCCCGCTGACATCGTTGAATCGGTGTGTGTGACACCGATCCAGCGATGTCTTTACTGGTAACCAGGGTAAACATCGGGTTACTAAGCGCAGGGCCGCGCTTAGTAACCCGATGTTTACCCTGGTTACCAGCGTAAATGTAAAAAAAAAAAAACAGTACATACTCACCATCTGATGTCCGTCAGGTCCCTTGCCATCTGCTTCCTGCTCTGACTGAGATCCGGCCGTACAGTGAGAGCACAGCACAGCAGTGACGTCACCGCTGCGCTCTGCTCTCACTGTACAGCGGCACTCAGTCAGAGCAGGAAGCAGACGGCGATGGATCTGACGGACATCAGATGGTGAGTATGTACTGTTTGTTTTTTTTGGTAACCAGGGTAAACATCGGGTTACTAAGCGCGGCCCTGCGCTTAGTAACCCGATGTTTACCCTGGTTACCCGGGTGCTGCAGGGGGACTTCGGCATCGTTGAAGACAGTTTCAACGATGCCGAAGTCGTTCCCCTGATCGTTGGTCGCTGGAGAGAGCTGTCTGTGTGAGACAGCTCCCCAGCGACCACACAACGACTTACCAACGATCACGGCCAGGTCGTATCGCTGGTCGTGATCGTTGGTAAATCGCTATGTGTGACGGGGCCTTTAGTCCTGTTTATCTTTGTTTCTGTCGGTTTTGGGTAACAGGTGTTATTCATTTACTCTGTCCTATCACCTCTCGGGTGCAGCTTTATATACCTTCCCCCGACTGGTATTTCCTGCTGGTGATACTTTGTTGGATTCATTCACTTAGCTGTTGCTTGTGTTGGATGCAGTTTCTTTGTGTGTGATTCCTTTTCTCCTTAGGGAACTGCTACTCTAGAGATCCTAGAAGCTGCTAAGAACATTTAGGGTAAGACGAGTGGGAGCGCCATTGCGTCACCTTAGAGTGCCAATCTTCGTAGTCAGGCAGGGACAGATGAGGGTCAGAGAAGGGTTTTTCCTATTATGAACATGGAAATACGAGAAGCAATGGAACGAAACTGAAAGGGAGAAGATACAGATTAGATATTAGAAAAAACTTTTTGACAGTGAGGGTGATCAATGAGTGGAACAGGCTGCCACGAGAGGTGGTGAGTTCTCCTTCAATGGAAGTCTTCAAACAGAGGCTGGACAAACATCTGTCTGAGATGGTTTAGTGAATCTTGCATTGAGCAGGGGGTTGGACACAATGATCCTAGAGGTCTCTTCCAACTCTAACATTCTATGATTCTATGAAAATAAAAGCAAAAACTGGCTACTTTTTACCTGGTCACAGATTACTACAAGGGTTGTTCAATAAGTTATCTACTAGAATGTGAAAACAATATTTTCTTAGAAAATTAAACAATACTTTTCAATGTAATCCGCCTTGACTTCAACACAATTATGCCACTCCGCCTTTCTCTGTGATTGCATTATTATCAGGAAATTGTTGCCTACGCAGAAATTTCATCAGGTTCTGAAATAGAAAGTAATCACTGAGAGCAAGGTCTGGACTGTAGGGTGGATGGTTACGCTCCATGAAGCCACAATCCCTGAGAAAAGGTTGTGATTTGCGAGACTGGTGGCGCATTATCATCAATCAGCAGCATACCTGTCGACAATGGCCTACACAGCATTTCTCTTTGATTGCCTCACATAATGCCATCATTGGTGCAGGAACGGTGTCTCCAGTAATTGTTGTGTTGTGTTGCATGAATTCTAGGAATAAAACGCCTTTTGTATCCCCAAAAACTATTCCCTTGATCTTTCTAGCTGACTGCTAGACATGAAATTACTGTGGAGTTAGTGATCCCTTGTGTTTCCATTGCATGGACTCTTGTTTGGTTTCAGGATCATGGTGGTGGACCCATGTTTCATCACTTGTAATAATTCGAGAATAGAAGTCTCCTGGAATTTTTCAAAGCATGTCTAAATTCTCTTGCCTACATTGCTGGCGACATGTATTTTGCCTAGGCGTCAACATTCATGGCATCCACTACGAACTGACCTTTGACATCAACAAAACATCATGAATGATACTGGAAACTTCCCCCAAAAATGGCTAATTTGTGAGATATTACACTACCTTTGACCCAATGATCTTCCAAAATCATGGCCTTTACTTACAGCACATTCCCACTGAAGATGCTTCGACAGGTGGTCCTGAACAGTGGTCATCGTCAATTGATTCCCTACTGCTTGGCCTAAAACTTTACATGGTAGTAGGAAGGTGCTTTATCACTATATACAGGATTCATCGTTTCATGGATTTCTCTGGACTTCTTTTCTTCCTTTGTAAAAAATTGAATCATGTAACGAAGCTCCAAATCCCTCACTTACATTGTAGAGCCGCACTGTACTGCACTTGCCATCCTGTCACTTCCAATGCTTTCATCAGATTGAACATTTACTGTATCTGCTGCATGTCCAGACATATCTTAAGATGCACAGAAAAGCTCAGCTCAATAACACTGACAAAATCATGCAGAAAACTTATTGAACACCCCTCGTACCTTTCCTATGGGGCTTTTGCAGAATAGTTTCTTTTTGTTCATCATTTCCAATAAGACTCCATTCTCAGAAGGCGACTTTAGGACTCATTCAAAAGTCCATTTTTTCTCATACTTGAAAACACTTTGAAACACCATCCAGATAAAAACAAGGACACGTAAACCCCCCATAGACTATAAAGGGTACATAACCCATGGCCACAGTCACATGTTGAGTATTTGGTCAGTATGTAACATGATTATTTGTAAGCCAAAATCAGGAGAAGGTGAAAAATGCAGAAGTGGTGACGTGTTTCTATTATACTTTACCTCTGATTGTTCCACTCTTAATTTTGGCTTACAAATACAGATGTAAAATACTGACCAAATACTGAATGAGTGAATGTGGAACATCTGTGAAAAACAGTGAGAGAAAACATATCAGAAAAACAGATGTCTTGGTAAGGCCCAAACCAGAAATGATCAAAATATCTCATTGACTATAATGGATTCATGTTGTATCCTCATTCAGACATTAAACAAGAGTTAGTTCTCATTTGTGTAACAGTTTAGGCTATATAAATAACACACATAAGTCTATACAGGAGCTGCAGACACAAAACAATAGCATACTTAGTGCTCGCTCCCATGAGCATGTAAGTCAGATGGGTGTTATCCGATGTTTTATCACATAGCACTAGGCCCAATGTTATACTATGGGGCAGTGAAGATCTGCGTTCTTTTTCTCATGCCAATTCACCATGCTGAAAATCAGATCAGGCGCCCCCATTCAAGTCTATGGGTGTAGAACATCAGACTGAACTCTGATGTCATCCGAGTGCAATCAGATTTACGGGGACACAGACAATGGAGAAATTACAATCTTTGTCTTCTCCACACCTGTGTTCCAATTCTTTCCTGTGAGAGAATCAGATCACAGCAAACTGACACTCGGATCAACCTCTGACTTTAAGCGGAGTGTCATTAGCATAATTGATCCGATTCTCTCGGAAGAGAGAAACATCGCTGGTGTGACCCCGGCCTAATTGAGACTTCCTGCCAAGATGTTGAATTTTTCTGATGTAATAAAAGGATGAAAAATTGTTGCAACATTTCCTATAACTTGTAGTTAATAATGTGATGAAAATTATTTTTTTTCTTATCAGACAACCCCTTTAAACAGAAGCTATGTGACTGCAGACTTCCGAATCCTGACATTGTGTGGAGCCTTTTAAGAGCGCGCGGTCTTGTGACCATAAGTACATTATTTGCCTTCTTGGGGTCACATGCTGACTAGAAGTGCACTGAAAGGAGATGAGCAGGTCTAGTGGGAATGTGACCAAGCATATCACATATATGCGTTCACATGACTGCTCACTCACACCAGCAATACTGGAGAGTCATGAAAGTGTGCGCATCTTATGCCGTTCGGATTCCTAAGTCTGCAGTCACATGGACAAATCCTTCAATGCAGAATCAGACATGGGGTTTATAACAAAAAGCACTAATCTAGTGTAAGCAGTAATGCATGCCTCCAAGCAAAACTCGCCACATCTGCTCCACATAGTATTATTCTCAGTCTTATCATTAGACTCGCCACCTGGCCGGTGAGTGACTGGCATTTATGGTAATTGATTCCAGAATGCTGATTTTTAATTGTCTTCCCTTACTATAATGTTATACTGTGCTTTGCTCTCCCTGAACACACAGAGCCCTGCATTGCTCAGCCACAACCATCTATCATTATCTGCTCTGATCTCTGTGATTTTTGCAGGCAATTAACAGTAAACTGAACATGATTAGCAGCAGGTTGGTTTCAGCTCCCTATAATGCGGGAAGACATTGCTGGAGCCTGCATGAGTTTAACACCTTATCACTATGTCCCCAGGGATCAAAAAGACCCCCATATACTTCCTATAACAATTGTCCAAACCTGTCGACTATGGTGGGATTGGATGACCACCTAATGTGTGTGGGGGTCTTCAAACTCTTCCCTGACAGATGATCTGGGCAGAAAGATCATTGGAAACCAAGTAGGTAGGAAGGTGTACTTACATGTTAGGCCACACCAAGGGTGCACCGAGCCCCTGTGCTTGGTTTGTACAGTCATTCTGTGCTGACAAACTCCTTTAACACTAATTTGAGGGATGCTGACATTGGCCTCAGACTGCCCTGGACACAGGGCCACTTCAAGGTAGGGCAGACATACCCGGTATTTGTCATTAGTCCCCTAAGGACCTAGCGTCTTTTTAGGAGGAATGTTGAACACATTTGGGCACCACATCCTGAGACAGTGACATCAGTGGCGCACCACTAAATGCGGAAGGTCACTAGGCTGCAATGGGGCTGTGAGCCAGGGGGCTCCCTCTCCCATTATTCCCCCTCGTCGTCTAATGTCTTGGAGCAGTGGGCATCTGATGCCTTGAGATGTGCTGGTAGTTCAGAACTCTCACAGAGATCGGAGCAGAGGGGGAATAAGAAGGAAAGATGAGTATTGTATTTTTTAAATTCAGTGAGTAAATTGTGGTGGCTATAATACTGTATGGAAAACTAGGGGAAGTGCATTATATTGTATGGCGGTCTACAGGGAGTGCATTATGCTGTATGGAGGACTATGTGGAGTGCAATATACTGTATGGTGGTCTATGGGGTGCAGTATACTATATGGAGGACTATGGTGCCCATCCTACTATAAAGAGGGCTACTTGGGGGCTATTATAATATTTAAAGGGCTATGTGGGAGCCTTCATACTTTATGGAGGGCTATCTATGTAGGGGTCATTATACTGTATGCAAGCAATTATACAGTGTGAAGGTTTGTGTGGGTTCATCATACTGTGTGGAGGGTTATGTGGGGGTCACTATACTGTTTGGAGGGCTAATGGGGGCCATTACACAGTGTGGTGAGGTGTGGGGCCATTATACTGTATGTAGCCCCATTATACTTCATGGAGGGCTGTGTGGGGTTCACAGTTGGGGGATCATGCTGCATTGGGGTAACAATACTTTGCCGAGGAAGTTGAGCTGGGGTACAGTAGGGTCATCATACTGTTCCTTTGAAGGGTACTGTGAAGCAATTCACTGTGGGAGTATCATACCGTAGGAGGAAAATTACTTTGTAAGGACTGCAAAGTTGTGAGACATGCTCTTTTGTGACCCCTCCAAATATTAAGTATTTTTGTGTTGAGTGAGGGTGCGGGGGGGGGGCATTAAAACTTCTGCGTTGGGGCCCCATGATTTCTATGAATGCCACTGGGTGACATCACTGTCATATGAAGAAGTACTGTTAGTCACCATAAAAATAGATATACTTACATTTTTTCCGTAAGGCTGGGATTGAACTGTTAGTCAAGTATTGTAACTGGAATGTTATACATTGCAAATATTACATCTGTGTCTGGACATGATGCAGTTACCTCTGCTGTGTTCACTAGGCGGACAGCGCCGCACTGATACTGTGGTCACTGCTGGATGAAAGCATGTGGCTGTTTAGCTCTAAAATTACTGAGACTAGTTGTCCCTTTCCTGTCCATCTGTGTTTTGCTGCAGTGAGCTGCTATATACCAGAACCCCCTTGAAAACAATGGAGACCCAAACTTTGGGTCTGGTGAGAGAAAAAAACATCTCTCTCACTTCCCCCAGAACTTCCGGGGGAAGTCTGTGTTCAGCGTTTAGCACTGGACACTAACTGTCCGATAAAATGCCTAACTTTTATGTTTGGGTCTGCTCATCTCTACTCACAACCCTTTCCTTTTGACTGAATTTTTTTGGAGAGTAAATGTGTCATCCTCATGATGCTATAAATGAGCATTTTACAGATATTTACAGATATTTGGGTTATTTTCTGCATCTGAGGCTGATGCTTTCTTGAGCTGCCAGTGAACCTCCAGGGAAGTCGATGGCGCCCCATGTGGGATATGACATTACTGAGTCTTTTCTTTGAAGTATTCAGCTTTAAATCTACTTTTGCTCTGTCTTCAAGAGTTAATTGTATTTTAGCCGAAATATTATGGCTCCATGGATCGATGCTCTTCTTCCATCTTAACACTGACACAAATATTACAGAGAAATGAGTACAGTAAATACACAATTATTTTCTTGTACCGCTGTTCCCCGAGAGATTACAAGTTGCTAGGCAACAGCTTAGCAACCAGTTTACAAAAGTATCTCACTACAAGACAGATAAAACTTCATTACTACAGTATATTCTACGAATTTCCTAAAAATATGAATAGAAATGAAAAATAAAAACCCTAAGGTCTGAGGTCTTATGGAAGAATTGAGCTAAAGATTAAAAGGTGAAGTATCCTGACTCAAATGAGAAATAATAGTTGGTTCGCATTTTGTGTTAGCATTTTGAAGCTTTGCAAGAATTGAAAAATCTGTATAAAATTGCACTGCATGGCCATCTTTTTAATCTAATGCCAAGACGTATGTAGACATTAGTAGACCGCATTGAATATTATCTCTCAGCTGGATACCTCTGCTTTCTTATCAGGTATTCTAACAAAGGTACCAAACCTTACAATACGAAACCCATGTCCATGTGCCCTATTAGATATGGATGTCATAGAGCAGTCATCCTTATCCTTTCTTACCTTTTGAGACACGTTAAGCTCGGAGAGAGGGTCACAAGCCAAATCCAGAGCCCCCAGAGAAATGGCATTAAAAAGGGAATCTGTCACCTACTTTTTCGTATATAAGCTTCGGCCACCGCCATCAGGGGCTTATCTACAGAATTCTGTAATGCTGTAGATAAGCCCCCGAGGTACCCTGAAAGATAAGAAAAACAGGTTAGATTATACTCACCCAGGGGCGGTCCAGTGCGGTCTGGTCCGATAGGCGTCGCGGTCCGGCGCCCCCCATCTTCATGCGATGACGTCCTCTTCCTTGCTTTCTGTCGCGTCTCCTGGGCAGGCTTACTTTATCTGGCAGCGTAAAGTACTGCAGTGCGCAGGCGCTGGGCTTCTCGGACCTTTCCCGGCGCCTGAGCACTGCTGTACTTTACTCTGCCCGCAACAGGGCAGATAAAGTATGCCTGCGCCGGAGCCGCGACAGGAAGCAAGAGGACGTCATCGCATGAAGATGGGAGGCGCCGGACCCGGAACGCGACGCATATCGGACCGGACAGCACAGGCCGCCCCCCAGGTGAGTATAATCTAACCTGTTTTTCTTATCTTTCAGGTTACATCAGGGAATTATCTACAGCATTACTGAATGCTGTAGATAAGCCCCTAATGGTGGTGGCCGCAGCTTATATACTAAAAAGTAGGTGACAGATTCCCTTTACGCTCTTGCCTTCCGCACCCCCCACAGTAGTGACACTCAGAGGTTCCATTACTAGTATGACAGCCATGAAATAGAAAGGAAATCTTTGGCACAACAATCCCCCCAAAAAATTGTTGCATAAAGTGATGATTTATTAGTTCCAGTTCTGACTAAAAATACAGATACACAGTATGTGTCGTAAGCCTCGATCCATAAAAGATCTTTTCAAGGTGATCTGTATGCTGAGAAGTCGGCAGTCAAAGAGATGCAGACATAGCAGTGCGGTGGCTAGCCGACTTCTCATCATAGAGGTTACCTTGAAAAAGACCTTTACGTGTCAAAACATACTATAAGACTGAACTCAAACTAATAAATCATCACTAAATGCAACAAATTCTTAATTGGATTATTGTGCCGAAGATTTCCCTTCTATTGCATGACCTAGGTTGTTTCTTCTGAACACAGCGCACATTAGCAGACAGTGAAAGCTTTTCTATTGCTGGTATGGCAGCCAAACCTGTCACACCAAGGCAGTATATTTACATCTGTAAGTTCCCACCTTGCCCCCATTCAGTATTCTCGCATCCAACACTCCCACCACACTTATACTTCCAGATTCATGCACCCATCAAGCTGCAAATTTAATGATACTGCCAGTTAAACATCCAAATCTGCTCTTCTATGTGAGTGTACTCACAATAGTCACCATCTGAAGATTTGCTCTTCATAGCTGTTTGCTAGACCTGATGCTAATGCACCAAGTTGGCAGACATGCTGGAGCCACATACAGTGATATGTAAAAGTTTTGGAACCCAGGGTCAAAATTACTGTTATTGTGAACAGCTAAGAAAGTTGAAAATGAAATGATCTCTAAAAGGCCTAAAGTTAAAGCGGACGCATTTCCTTTGTATTTTAAGCAAAAAAAAAAATATAAATAGTCATTATTTTCATAGAAAAAAATTACTAAAAGGAAAATGGGCCAATGCAAAAATTTGGGGACCCCAGATCGCTAGTACCTAGTAGCAAGCCCAAACTTTTACATGCCACGATATCACAGGCCTGTGAGCCACATGGGTGGGATCCCCTGTCATAAAGTATGGTTGCCCAGCAGCCGCTCTAACAAATGAGGCAGGTCTGTGCATTGCAGGCTTTGTCATTTATTCAAAAGGCACTTATATACTGCAGGTGAATTACGTGGTCAGACATGTCTTCTGTAATATCAACATAAAGATCGCGGAAAAAAGAAGCAAAAGCTAGCATACATGTTGAGAAAATTGATTTACACACTTATGACATTTTGTAACATAACCTTATTTTGCTTCCTTTTCTCCCAAATACTATACTATACTGCTTTGATGCTTATTGCTCCTTTAGAAGCGGTTTTCAAAAAAGATCCCTGGACATCCCTCGTTCTCTGGGCGCCGGCAGCTTCTTCCTGTATTGAGTGGTCACATGGTACTGCTCATTACAGTAATGAATATGCGGCTCCACCCCTATGGGAGTGGAATGTGTTATGGTTCTCAATGGCAAGAGAACATAGCCCAGCAAACATAAGAACTAGCTCTTGGAAGGATGGAAACTAAACTGACCATGAACTAAACCTGCCGCACAACTAACAGTAGCCGGGTAGCGTAGCCTGCGTTTTATCCCTAGACGCCCAGCGCCGGCCGGAGGACTAACTAATCCTGGCAGAGGAAAATATAGTCCTGGCTCACCTCTAGAGAAATTTCCCCGAAAGGCAGACAGAGGCCCCCACAAATATTGGCGGTGATTTTAGATGAAATGACAAACGTAGTATGAAAATAGGTTTAGCAAAATTGAGGTCCGCTTACTAGATAGCAGGAAGACAGAAAGGACACTTTCATGGTCAGCTGAAAACCCTATCAAAACACCATCCTGAAATTACTTTAAGACTCTAGTATTAACTCATAACATCAGAGTGGCAATTTCAGATCACAAGAGCTTTCCAGACACAGAAACGAAACTACAGCTGTGAACTGGAACAAAATGCAAAAACAAACAAGGACTAAAGTCCAACTTAGCTGGGAGTTGTCTAGCAGCAGGAACATGCACAGAAAGGCTTCTGATTACAATGTTAACCGGCATGGAAGTGACAGAGGAGCAAGGCTAAATAGCGACTCCCACATCCTGATGGAAACAGGTGAACAGAGAGGATGATGCACACCAGTTCAATTCCACCAGTGGCCACCGAGGGAGCCCAAAATCCAATTTCACAACAGTACCCCCCCCTCAAGGAGGGGGCACCGAACCCTCACCAGAACCACCAGGGCGATCAGGATGAGCCCTATGAAAGGCACGGACCAAATCGGAGGCATGAACATCAGAGGCAGTCACCCAAGAATTATCCTCCTGACCGTATCCCTTCCATTTGACCAGATACTGGAGTTTCCGTCTGGAAACACGGGAGTCCAAGATTTTTTCCACAACGTACTCCAACTCGCCCTCAACCAACACCGGAGCAGGAGGCTCAACGGAAGGCACAACCGGTACCTCATACCTGCGCAATAATGACCGATGAAAAACATTATGAATAGAAAAAGATGCAGGGAGGTCCAAACGGAAGGACACAGGGTTAAGAATCTCCAATATCTTGTACGGGCCGATGAACCGAGGCTTAAACTTGGGAGAAGAAACCCTCATAGGGACAAAACGAGAAGACAACCACACCAAGTCCCCAACACAAAGCCGAGGACCAACCCGACGCCGGCAGTTGGCAAAAAGCTGAGTCTTCTCCTGGGACAACTTCAAATTGTCCACTACCTGCCCCCAAATCTGATGTAACCTCTCCACCACAGCATCCACTCCAGGACAATCCGAAGATTCCACCTGACCAGAAGAAAATCGAGGATGAAACCCCGAATTACAGAAAAAGGGAGACACCAAGGTGGCAGAGCTGGCCCGATTATTGAGGGCAAACTCCGCTAAAGGCAAAAAAGCAACCCAATCATCCTGATCTGCAGACACAAAACACCTCAAATATGTCTCCAAGGTCTGATTCGTCCGCTCGGTCTGGCCATTAGTCTGAGGATGGAAAGCAGACGAGAAAGACAAATCTATGCCCATCCTAGCACAGAATGCTCGCCAAAATCTAGACACGAATTGGGTACCTCTGTCAGAAACGATATTCTCCGGAATACCATGCAAACGGACCACATTTTGAAAAAACAGAGGAACCAACTCGGAAGAAGAAGGCAACTTAGGCAGGGGAACCAAATGGACCATCTTAGAGAAACGATCACACACCACCCAGATGACAGACATCTTCTGAGAAACAGGAAGATCCGAAATAAAATCCATCGAGATGTGCGTCCAGGGCCTCTTCGGGATAGGCAAGGGCAACAACAATCCACTAGCCCGAGAACAACAAGGCTTGGCCCGAGCACAAACGTCACAAGACTGCACAAAGCCTCGCACATCTCGAGACAGGGAAGGCCACCAGAAGGACCTTGCCACCAAATCCCTGGTACCAAAGATTCCAGGATGACCTGCCAACGCAGAAGAATGAACCTCATAAATGACTTTACTGGTCCAATCATCAGGAACAAACAGTCTACCAGGTGGGCAACGATCAGGTCTATCCGCCTGAAACTCCTGCAAGGCCCGCCGCAGGTCTGGAGAAACGGCAGACAATATCACTCCATCCTTAAGGATACCTGTAGGTTCAGAATTACCAGGGGAGTCAGGCTCAAAACTCCTAGAAAGGGCATCCGCCTTAACATTCTTAGAACCCGGCAGGTAGGACACCACAAAATTAAACCGAGAGAAAAACAACGACCAGCGCGCCTGTCTAGGATTCAGGCGTCTGGCGGACTCAAGATAAATTAGATTTTTGTGGTCAGTCAATACCACCACCTGATGTCTAGCCCCCTCAAGCCAATGACGCCACTCCTCAAAAGCCCACTTCATGGCCAAAAGCTCCCGATTCCCAACATCATAATTCCGCTCGGCGGGCGAAAATTTACGCGAGAAAAAAGCACAAGGTCTCATCACGGAGCAATCGGAACTTCTCTGCGACAAAACCGCCCCAGCTCCGATTTCAGAAGCGTCGACCTCAACCTGAAAAGGAAGAGCAACATCAGGCTGACGCAACACAGGGGCGGAAGAAAAGCGGCGCTTAAGCTCCCGAAAGGCCTCCACAGCAGCAGGGGACCAATCAGCAACATCAGCACCCTTCTTAGTCAAATCAGTCAATGGTTTAACAACATCAGAAAAACCAGCAATAAATCGACGATAAAAGTTAGCAAAGCCCAAAAATTTCTGAAGACTCTTAAGAGAAGAGGGTTGCGTCCAATCACAAATAGCCTGAACCTTGACAGGATCCATCTCGATGGAAGAGGGGGAAAAAATATATCCCAAAAAGGAAATCTTTTGAACCCCAAAAACGCACTTAGAACCCTTCACACACAAGGAATTAGACCGCAAAACCTGAAAAACCCTCCTGACCTGCTGGACATGAGAGTCCCAGTCATCCGAAAAAATCAAAATATCATCCAGATACACAATCATAAATTTATCCAAATAATCACGGAAAATGTCATGCATAAAGGACTGAAAGACTGAAGGGGCATTTGAAAGACCAAAAGGCATCACCAAATACTCAAAGTGGCCCTCGGGCGTATTAAATGCGGTTTCCACTCATCCCCCTGCTTAATTCGCACCAAATTATACGCCCCACGGAGATCTATCTTAGAGAACCACTTGGCCCCCTTTATGCGAGCAAACAAATCAGTCAGCAGTGGCAACGGATATTGATATTTAACCGTGATTTTATTCAAAAGCCGATAATCAATGCACGGCCTCAAAGAGCCATCTTTCTTAGCCACAAAGAAAAAACCGGCTCCTAAGGGAGATGACGAAGGACGAATATGTCCCTTTTCCAAGGACTCCTTTATATATTCTCGCATAGCAGCATGTTCAGGCACAGACAGATTAAATAAACGACCCTTAGGGTATTTACTACCCGGAATCAAATCTATGGCACAATCGCACTCCCGGTGCGGAGGTAATGAACCAAGCTTAGGTTCTTCAAAAACGTCACGATATTCAGTCAAGAATTCAGGAATCTCAGAGGGAATAGATGATGAAATGGAAACCACAGGTACGTCCCCATGCGTCCCCTTACATCCCCAGCTTAACACAGACATAGCTTTCCAGTCAAGGACTGGGTTATGAGATTGCAGCCATGGCAATCCAAGCACCAACACATCATGTAGGTTATACAGCACAAGAAAGCGAATAATCTCCTGGTGATCCGGATTAATCCGCATAGTTACTTGTGTCCAGTATTGTGGTTTATTGCTAGCCAATGGGGTGGAGTCAATCCCCTTCAGGGGTATAGGAGTTTCAAGAGGCTCCAAATCATACCCACAGCGTTTGGCAAAGGACCAATCCATAAGACTCAAAGCGGCGCCAGAGTCGACATAGGCATCCGCGGTAATAGATGATAAAGAACAAATCAGGGTCACAGATAGAATAAACTTAGACTGCAAAGTGCCAATTGAAACAGACTTATCAAGCTTCTTAGTACGCTTAGAGCATGCTGATATAACATGAGTTGAATCACCGCAATAGAAGCATAACCCATTTTTTCGTCTAAAATTCTGCCGTTCACTTCTGGACAGAATTCTATCACATTGCATATTCTCTGGCGTCTTCTCAGTAGACACCGCCAAATGGTGCACAGGTTTGCGCTCCCGCAGACGCCTATCGATCTGGATAGCCATTGTCATGGACTCATTCAGACCCGCAGGCACAGGGAACCCCACCATAACATCCTTAATGGCATCAGAGAGACCCTCTCTGAAATTCGCCGCCAGGGCGCACTCATTCCACTGAGTAAGCACAGCCCATTTACGGAATTTCTGGCAGTATATTTCAGCTTCGTCTTGCCCCTGAGATAGGGACATCAAGGCCTTTTCCGCCTGAAGTTCTAACTGAGGTTCCTCATAAAGCAACCCCAAGGCCAGAAAAAACGCATCCACATTGAGCAACGCAGGATCCCCTGGAGCCAATGCAAAAGCCCAATCCTGAGGGTCGCCCCGGAGCAAGGAAATCACAATCCTGACCTGCTGAGCAGGATCTCCAGCAGAGCGAGATTTCAGGGACAAAAACAACTTGCAATTATTTTTGAAATTTTGAAAGCAAGATCTATTCCCCGAGAAAAATTCAGGCAAAGGAATTCTAGGTTCAGATATAGGAACATGAACAACAAAATCTTGTAAATTTTGAACTTTCGTGGTGAGATTATTCAAACCTGCAGCTAAACTCTGAATATCCATTTTAAACAGGTGAACACAGAGCCATTCCAGGATTAGAAGGAGAGAGAGAGAGAAAGGCTGCAATATAGGCAGACTTGCAAGAGATTCAATTACAAGCACACTCAGAACTGAAGGAAAAAAAAAAAAAAAATCTTCAGCAGACTTCTCTTTTCTCTCCTTTCTCTGTCAATTAATTTAACCCTTTGTGGCCGGTCAAACTGTTATGGTTCTCAATGGCAAGAGAACATAGCCCAGCAAACATAAGAACTAGCTCTTGGAAGGATGGAAACTAAACTGACCATGAACTAAACCTGCCGCACAACTAACAGTAGCCGGGTAGCGTAGCCTGCGTTTTATCCCTAGACGCCCAGCGCCGGCCGGAGGACTAACTAATCCTGGCAGAGGAAAATATAGTCCTGGCTCACCTCTAGAGAAATTTCCCCGAAAGGCAGACAGAGGCCCCCACAAATATTGGCGGTGATTTTAGATGAAATGACAAACGTAGTATGAAAATAGGTTTAGCAAAATTGAGGTCCGCTTACTAGATAGCAGGAAGACAGAAAGGACACTTTCATGGTCAGCTGAAAACCCTATCAAAACACCATCCTGAAATTACTTTAAGACTCTAGTATTAACTCATAACATCAGAGTGGCAATTTCAGATCACAAGAGCTTTCCAGACACAGAAACGAAACTACAGCTGTGAACTGGAACAAAATGCAAAAACAAACAAGGACTAAAGTCCAACTTAGCTGGGAGTTGTCTAGCAGCAGGAACATGCACAGAAAGGCTTCTGATTACAATGTTGACCGGCATGGAAGTGACAGAGGAGCAAGGCTAAATAGCGACTCCCACATCCTGATGGAAACAGGTGAACAGAGAGGATGATGCACACCAGTTCAATTCCACCAGTGGCCACCGAGGGAGCCCAAAATCCAATTTCACAACAGGAATGGGGTCCATATTCATTACTGTAATGAGCGGTACCATGTGACCGCTCAATACAGGAAGAAGCTGTCAGTACCCAAAGAACGAGGGATGTCCAGGGACTGTGCCAGGAGCAGGTGAGTATTATTATACAGCTGCCACTCCCCCTCCCCTGCCGACCCCTGGGAATGACTCGAGTATAAGTCGAGAGGGGCAATTTCAGCCTAAAAAAATGGGCTGAAATTCTCGGCTTATACTCGAGTATATACGGTACAGTAAAAAAATATAGTATTAAATACAAAGAATGCCAATCTTTGTATTTATTCAGATGTGCAATTAATTTGATGCCTTCAGGTTAGAAAATAAAATCTACTTCTGAACCCCTTTTTGCACCACTTTTTGGCTTAAAGCTTTAGAACAGTGATTCTCAACGCCAGTCCTCAAGATCCACCAAAAGGTCATGTTTTCAGGATTTCAATAGGTGATGGAATTAAGGTGAACATGACCTGTTGGTGGAATTTGAAAATTGGAGTTGAGAAACAATGCCCTAGAAATTTGCTACACCGCTGTTGGCTGTGTCCATTCCACTAAATCTTCGCACTTTTAGAATCACTTAAGAAAAATGACTAGAGGTCAAACAAGTCAAGTAAATTATAGTGCAAATATGCTGTGCCTTATATTTATACATTTACTATTTCATAAAAGTGATGGAAAACATTCAATATTTTTCCCACAACTTTAGTGCCAAATGTCTGACCCAGGAACCAATGCCAAGACACACCACGTGGTACCCAACAGTTTTTCATTGGTACTATTGGAGCTATAAGAAGTTGGCCAGTGATGTGATTGAGCGTGAGACATTTGATTTAGAGCTATTCTTTAACTGGAATTTTATTGGGAGGAGGACTTGATAGAGACGATAAGGGAAGAGACAAATCTTTTCTTTTAGCCACCGGCTGTGACAGCCTTGCTTTAAACCTTGAACTGTCATCTCAATTTTTGATTACCACGTCCCATATTCTATAAATATATCCCAAATGGCAGTTAATAGCCATCTTCTTCTCAATAACTCATAACTTCCACCTTCATATACCTCAAATATCCTATTGATTGAAACAATGACTTATTTGTGTATGAAAGAGACGCTTCCTCTGCCTGAACTCTGTATATAACCACTATCAATCTCCTTATATTCACTTGTATCCAGATTTATTAAGTAGATTGTTTGTCACTGTGTAATTGAATCCCCTCTTACAACAGCCTGGAATCTGTCCCGAACACTTTACTCTGATTGTACTTCTGGAGCTTGCCTTGACCCAGTACAGACTGTAACTAGAAGTTTATTATTTTTATTTTTTTTGTTCGCCTCCTTCACAAAATTTCATAATCATTTTTATTTTTCCTTCAGTCACTCGGATAAAAAAATACAACGACAGGAGCTAAATGAAAAAAATCATAAGCTCCGTCTAGTAAAGTGGACATGAAAAGTCGAGCAGAAGTCGTATTAGAAGCTCCTTTATGTTGGAGAAAAAAAAACAGTAATATTTATGTATGATGATAGAGAAAGAGCCAAATGTTCGTTTCGTGTTAAAGTGCACTCTGATATTTGTGTAGCTTAGCTGTTCAAAAGCAAAGTTAGTGGACGGCCAAGCTAAGCAAACGGAGTAGGCGCAATAAGAACGAGAATAATATCTTGCCGACATTTTTATTTAACGCATTTCATGACTTTTCTTTTTAATAACATTTTTGGAGAAACCTAGCACACCTTCTCATTATTGCTAACATGCCCCTAATTTATTAAGTGATTTAGACACTTTTTGACCCCATCAAGGGGTTGAGGCTTAGCTGAATAGTAGACTTTTCTTAGGCTAGGTTCACACTGCGTTAGGGCAATCCGTTTAGCGCTAGCGGATTGCGCTAACGCAATGTATTTTTAGGGGTCATGTTTAGGGGTCGCGTTAACGTCCCCGCTCTCGCAGATCCCCGATCTGCGAGAGCAGGGAACGGACCTCGGGCGCGCCGCGGACGCTGCAAGCAGTGTCCGAGGCGCGCCACAAAAGAACGGCACATCGCTAGCGCGAGCCGAAAAAGGCACGCGCTAGCAATGCGCTTCAGGCAGGAAGAACATTGCTGTCAATGGGTGTGCTAATGGACCCGTTACACGGCGTTAATTGCGACATTTTCGCCGTGCAACGCTGTCCATTAGCGATCACCCAATAACGCAATGTGAACCTAGCCTTAGGGTGTGGCAAATTGTACCCAAATTTTGGCACAAATAAACTAGTCTAAAGTAAGCCAACCAGGAGGTGGTGTAAAACAGGACAAAAATGTCTATGGATGTGCCAACTTTATTATCCCTCATTGAACACTATGAATAATTTAATGCAACTGACATGGAAACCTGTATCCCAAGCAAAATATTCGTCATCACATTATAATCTGAGTAAGAAAGAACATTTATTTGGAATAAAAGTTACAATTAAAACAGATAGATAAGGCGTTTACAGGACCCGTATGAGCATGGGAGAGGGATCTGACATGTTGCAAAAAGGTGCAAAAAGTGAAAGCATAAGAATTATTAGTTCGCAAGGAAAATTCTAGCGCAGGAGACTTGAAGGTGCCTCGTTTCTGTTAGAATATCTTATCTATGTTACAATGTCTTACAGAACGGTCTAACAATATCTTCAGGCTCATCCTTGGTTTCTGTTAGTTGAAACAAAACATGATTTTATAAATCTGATATATACAGTGGGGAAAAGAAGTATTGGATACACTGCTGATCTTCAAAGTTTTCCCACCTACGAAAAATGGAGAGGTCTGTAATTTGTATCGTAAGTACACTTCAACTGTGAAAAACAGACTCTAAAAAATCCAGAAAATCACATTGTATGATTTTTACATATTTCATGTAATAAAATGCAAATTATTTAATTATTTGACACATTAAAAAAGCAAAACTTAATATTTGGTATAGAAACCTTTGTTTGTAATTACAGAGGTCAGACGTTTCCTGTAGTTCTTGTCCAAGTTTGCACACACTGCAGCAGGGATTTTGGCCCACACCTCCATAAAGATCTTCTCCAGATCTTTCAGGTTTCGGGGCTGTCGCTCTGCAACACCGAGTTTCACCTGCCTCCAAAGACTTTCTATTGGGTTCAGGTCTAGAGACTGGCTAGGCCACTCCAGGACCTTGAAATGCTTCCTACGGAGACACTCCTTAGTTGCCCTGGCTGTGTTTCGGGTCATTCTGGAAGACTCAGCCACAATCCATCTCTAATGCTCTTACTGAGGGAAGGAGATTGCTGGCCAAAATCACGCAATCCATGACCCCATCCATCCTCCCCTCAATACGGTGTAGTCGTCCTTTCCCCGTTTATAAACACAAAATCGGACTTATATAACTATAGCCTATGAAGAGAACCAGATAGTAACTTATAAAATCCCCGTCCCTAGAAGAAGCGATGACAAAACATGCATTGGGGTGAGGGGGAAGTGCCAGCCATCTGCATCTGTGCTCTTGAGTCTGATTAAGGTATATACCAGCCTTGCATATCTACATGTTGTCTACTGACGGGGTTCTTGTAATTACACTGGTCTCTTGTTTTACTTGTGCCTTTCTATACTCTGGGGTTTATATTCCCACATTATATGATTATGTAAAGGATTTTTCCTCAACATAGATTTTTTCAATATTAAATTAAGGCATTATTACTCTTAATCCAGTTGGATATATGAACCTGCATTTTTTATTTTTATTTGGCTACATACAGGATATTTGTCATTTCTCACTTGGGGACCACAGTTATACCTTGAGCTTTTATATTATATTTGGTAAACACTTCCCCCTTCTGGGCATTCTGCTTTTTATTAGGTTTTTCTATGTATAATTTTATTGATATTTTCACTAAAAATTGATTTTATACGTTACTATCTGGTTCTCTTCATTGGCTATGGTTATATAAGTTCCATTTTTGTTTATACATTGTGACATGAAGTGCCAGCTTCTTTACAAACGGACAATATTTGATGTATTAAGTCCTTTCCCCTTTGCAGAAAAGCACCCCCCAAAGTATGATGTTTTACGGTTGGGTCAGTGTTCTTGGGGTTGTATTTTTCCTTCTTCTTCTTCATCCAAAGAAGGCAAGTAGAGATGATACCAAAAAGTTCTATCTGACTATATGTCTACATGTCCTTCTCCCATGCCTCCACTAGATCATTCAGATGGTCATTGGCGAACTTTAAACGGGCCTGGACATGTGCTGGCATGAGAGGGGACCTTGCGGGCTCTTCCGGTTTTTAACCATGATGGTGTAGTTTGTTACGGTAATGTTTGAGACAGAGGTCCCAGCTCTCTTCAGGTCATTGATCGGGTCCTCTTGTGTAGTTCTGGGATGATTCCTGACCTTTCTCAGAATTTTCCTTACCCCACGAGGCAAGATCTTGCATGGAGACTCAGACTGAGGAAGATTGACAGTCATCTTGTGTTTCTTCCATTTTCTAATAAGTGTGCCAACAGTTGTTGTCTTCCTACCAAGTTGCTTGCCTATTGGCTCCTTTTTCTTATCTTATGTTTGTATCATGGTTTATGTGAGTATGATTGTTTGTCTGCTTATTTAATAAAGGATATTCTTTTTATTTGGTAGTGTTTTTGTTACTCCTTTTTTTCCTCGTGTTGAATACTGCCTATTGTACTGTAGTCCATTCCAGCCTTGTACAGGTCTATAATTTTGTCCCTGGGGTCCTTAAACAGCTATTTGGTCCTAGCCATGGTGAAGAGGTTGATTGATTGAGTGTGTGGACCGGTGTCTTTTATACAGGTAACGAGTTCAAACAGCTGCAATTAATATAGGTGATGAGTCCAGAATAGGAGGGATTGTTAAAGAAAAACTAGCAGGTCTGTGAGAGCCAGAATTCTTTCCAGTTGTTAGGTGATCAAATACTTATTTCTTGCAATAAAATGCAAATTAATTATTTAAAAATCATACAATGTGATTTTCTGGATTTTGTTTCAGATTCAGTCTCTCACAGTTGAAGTGTACCTACGATAAAAATTACAGACCTCTCCATTCTTTGTAGGTGGGAAAACTTG
This sequence comes from Ranitomeya variabilis, assembly GCF_051348905.1. NCBI lineage: Eukaryota > Metazoa > Chordata > Amphibia > Anura > Dendrobatidae > Ranitomeya > Ranitomeya variabilis. The sequence continues at coordinate 84,992,963 of NC_135232.1, forward strand.
CAAAATCGCCAGTTTATTAAATACCGTACTTATTTTCCCCATTGTACAGGTCTACTGGAGCCTACCAACTCTCAGTAGATGGGGCCCTCGTTCTGTAACCTTACCTTTCAGACAGTTCTGTTCTATCAAGAGGATCCCCACCCATCCATGTATACCAAAGTTACTAATGAATCCTTATACACGGTGTAGAGTAATATATTTCATAGATAATTAACGTGTGGCAAAACTAAAAGCAAACTCATAATGGAGCAGGTAAATTATTCCTGAAATATGCATAGTGATCATTATTTGACACTTATATGGTATCTAACTCAAATAATCATTAACCTTGAACCCGATTTTAGGATTTGATTCACACTATTTACATAAATTAACTGTTGTAGTAGTTACTTGCGAAAAGGAATGCAAATTAGTAATTTCCCCATGGCTATGTAGATACATAATTAATCTTTCCCAGGGTGAATAAAAAGGAAAAAAAACACATTTACTTACAAAAAATACTTTTTCATCATAATTATTCATTTGGGGAATCAATAGGATTTGCTGTTTGTTAACCAGTGGCCCAACATGCTCTACCTTTCTAGAGCTATAGATAGTGGTGACATATGGGTAGACAGTCTAGTAGTTCATGTTGAATTATGAATTTATTAATTGATAATATTAAAGAGGCAAATATAGGTGGAAGAACTTTCCCTGCTAATGGTTTTCTTGAAACATTTGTCATCCTCTTAAATCGGTATTCCACGACATTTTTGGCAAACCAAGTGTATACAGTGTCATGTATAAGTTTGGACACCTCTGGTCAAAATTACTGTTATTGTGAAGAGTTAATGAAGCTGAAGATGAAATGATCTCTAAAAGGACTAAAGTTAAAGATGACACATTTCCTTTGTAAAAAAAAAAAATATATATATATATATATTATATATATATATATATATATATATATATATAATTTGCCGAAAGTACAAAGGAAATATGTCATCTTTCACTTTGGGCCTTTTAGAGATCATTTCATCTTCAGCGTCATTATCTCTTCACAATAACAGTAATTTTGACCAGAGATGCTAAAACTTTTACATGCCAAATGTATAAACACAGATGTTAAAACCTCACTGATATAACATGTATGGATTATTCAAAACATGTAGTATAGTATGTCCTTAATCTTTCTAATGTCAAACCTCCTTAATAATAATAATTATTATTATTATTATTATTATTATTTATTGTTATAGCGCCATTTATTCCATGGCGCTTTACAAGTGAGGAGGGGTATACATAATAAAAACAAGTACAATAATCTTGAACAATACAAGTCATAACTGGTACAGTAGGAGAGAGGACCCTGCCCGCGAAGGCTCACAATCTATAAGTTAAAAACAAATCCTAAAATTATAATCCCACAGTTTTCTACTTTGGTAATCACCAATGTAATTTTGATCTCTAACACAAGTAAATGATTTTAAGGGGCCAAACACTAATAATATCAAGTTTCGGTGGCATGTTACTACATCAAAATACATTAGTTAACTATTGGCTGAATTATCCTTTGGCCAACAGCTATCTTCCCCATCTTCCCCATGCACAAGAAAACTTGGCTCGGTGTACCGGATCACTGACCTTGGGGAAGATATCTGTTGGCCAAAGGATAATTCAGCCGATTGTTAACTAATGTGTTTCAAGGTATTCACATACTATCAAAACTTGATTTATTAGTGACTGGTGGCCATTACAATCAATCCCTCTGAGAGAGACACCGCAAGACTCTTGTGCTAGCATCTTATCTTCCCAGGAACAAAAAGATCCATCATTGGAAGTCCAATGTACCGGCTTCTTCTCACCCCTGACATAATCTGCCAGGGAAAAGTCATCCGACCCCTTTATAAACATCATACTGTTGGCTGATCCACCAATAATGTTGGGTTCAGCTAACTTTAGTCAAACGTGTATAAGGACCTTTAGTTGCAAATGCATCGGACTCAGGAGCCTGAGGAGGCCGAAAAGCCTTATTGTATAATAACACATTAATGTTTGGGGGCTAAGGACCATCCATGGGCAGGATGTATCAGGCATTGTATTATTTCAGCCATGCAACTCTGATATGCTCCTCTATTTCAGAGAACATACTTTAAAAGCTGCCGGTGATTGAGCAGTCAGGTTCCCTTTAGTAGATTTTGCCTTTGGATCCCCAAATCATACCTCTGCATGAATGACAGTGATTCTCATCCAGAAATGCTTATTAATATACATTTAATACAAACAATTACATCTTTATTCTATGCTTATGTCTCTATTACCCTAGAATAGGAACGCACAGTGTCACGTGGTTCTATAACAAATCATGGTAACATTTTGAAATGCCAACAACTTTACAGTGTCCTTACAGAAAAAAAAGTTGCAAATGACTATGCAACCGTCACACGTACAACCATGGTGAGTGATCCCTGAATTACATCACGACTCGCAACCTATGAGATATCCTGCAGCTATAGCCTTATGTCTCTTACACATGATCATATATCAACTTTGGTCAGCCCCCAATATGGTTTCGATAGTGCCCTACTGTACCTCCAATTTTGCACAAAAGCCTACGTTGGTTTCTAGGAAAGACTGACTTCTTAAATTCGTCATTCCCATCACAGATATTAATGTTTTAGCCACAAAATTTGCAATACATTTTTTACAAGTGTTGGAGGGGGATGTTCAAATTTGCTTTGCTTTTCTTGTACCGTCTGAAAAAGTACTCTAACGGAGAGAATATTGCCCTTGTGCACCCACGTATCCATTCATTCTTCATCTCGATGCACCAGCCACCTCATGGGATGGAAAGACCACCTTCTTGATATAGTTGTGGGTCCATTGAAACTTTAGATATGCCATAAACATCTGAGATGGGTATACCCCTTTAGTACGTGGTCAAACATGGCACAATCTTGTATCTGAAAATTAATAACCGTTGGCGGCCATATTAAGGTGGTAATTGCTTTGCAATATGCTTATTTTCATATGAGGCTATGAAGGCACATTAAATCCTTTCTGCTATAATTTATTATATGTGATGTCTTTACAATTATAGATTTAATGCAATTATTATAATTGGTATTTTCTTGCACAAAGGTGAAGTCTGTAATCAATTAGATAACTTGGGGCTGACAGGCAAAATTGGAATTATTGCACTTCAATATTCTGATCTGTGTAGGACTGTAGAAGAAAGGATGAAATCACAGAGGAAATGCGATCAGAGGCCAACGGCAATGAAACATTATAGATATTTCCAAACTCACATTAATAGGAATAAAGAACATGTTGATTTATTCCTTGATTGATTTCGCTATTAAAGTGTCTCTTATTAATTAATTGCGCAATTGGTGACTGTTTAATTTAAAGGAAAGGAAGACACAAATTAGTCTCTGGGAGAAGTTGTATTATCCATAAATAAATAATAAGCAATGGAAAAAGAAAAATACAAAACGTAGCCCTTCCCATATCCCGGAAAAAGTTTTTTTTACTGGAAGTTTCCCCCAACTAAAGGGTGCTCATAAGTTGTCCTGCTGAAGAACCCACAGCGATCAGCGGCAACCTGCGATGGAACCTTACAATGAGCGCTTAATTTCTCTGCAGTGCCACCACAGGATAGATAAAGCATTACACCGATCCTATAGGAATCAATAGAATGTTTGTAAAGCATAGAAATGCTGGATCCTCCAGACAGACAGAGCTCTTTGTAGCTGACCTCTACTCTGGCTAACTGGGGGTCTCCCTTTTATTACCATTTTTATTGACTTTTTTAATGATTTTTGCTTCTAACTCCTTTGGTTCTGACAATGTCCACGTGTTTCACATACCTTCTAGCCGAGTACTATTACTAGGAAATGTCCTACTATCAAGAATAGGATTTTTCTTATATTTGTAAAATGTGAAACTCTCAGGAATTTCTATCACTCTAAGGATTCAATCAGGTCAGTCCAACCGTCTTTGGATTCCAATTGAAAGTTGTATTTTGTAAAAGTACGAGATTTTCTGCTTTTAAAAATTCTCAGATTGTAGTTCCCCCAAATCAAGTTGCTTTTTATTATTTCCGTTCCCGTGAGTCCTCCAGCTATTAATAATGGAAGAAATGCAAGTCTTCATCTGTTTTCCCTTGTGGAAACACCCAGAGCCAAGAGTTTCAATGTGTGAAGATCTTGTCTTCTGCTGGTTCCAATCACCAAATAAGTCACCAAGGACTGTTTCAGTAAAACTCTAAAGGGAACCTGTCAGCTGATTAATTCTACCAGAACCACGGGCAGCATGAATCAAAGATTGGCAATTTTATTGTAGACAAACATTTATTGCCTGACAAACAGGCAATCCCCGCATGTGTTGGGGCTGTCAAACAGCCAGCCGCGAGACATGCAGCCACGGGAACTTGAACATATTATTCGAGCACGTCAAAATCACTCGGTTAGCACACGAGTAAAGACTGGTATTAATAAAAATTGTAGCGCATCTTTTCTTAAAGATCTACATTGTTCTGTCCTTCCATTATTCTGGAAATTTCAATTTTGGGGGTCTCCATTTAATCTTGTCAACAGAGCGAATCTGATAATGTTAGCCCCGATTGAACAGTGTCAGCATGTGTTAGGAGACGCTTCCAACTGGTAACGCCCACTCAGTTGATAATTTATTCATTCATTCCCAGGAGAAATAACACCGGAATCTAATATTTTAAGAGTGGTGACCGGTCCTCTTTAAATATGAATAAATCTATTGTGCAGCTCCCTAGTCCTCTAAGCCACCGTCATGCACACAAACATGGGATAAAACCAGACGCCACAACGAGCCTTGAAGTTTATTATGCAGACACTGAAATAGCTTAATGTCTTTACGTTGCTGGTTCACAAAATGCATCAGTCTAAGTGTTCTCAATGGTAATTGTGATTCTTATCAGCCATTGGCTTTACGAGCCCTGCATTACCTGATGAAATATGAAGAATGCCCGCATGCATTATTTATTGTTGATTTATGAACGGGCTATTGAATGTAACCCAGTCAGATGATTTATTTGTGTCACTCTCCAGTGTCTGGTTTACTAGATAACAATCACGTAAAATTGCCCCTTTTATTGGATTGTTTTTTTCTCATTTCCGCAGCCTTTAAATAAAATGGCAATTTTTGGAATGGAAGAAGACGAGTATAACTCACCCAGATCTGCAGCTTGATTCTTTTTTCATTTTTGAAGACAGTCTTCACCTTGAAATCTATCCCCACTGTGCTCACAAAAGCGGAGGTGAACGAGTCGTCGGCATACCGAAACAAGAAGGACGTTTTGCCAACGCTGCTGTTTCCGATGATAAGTAATTTGAACATATAGTCAAAGTTCTGATCAGACGTGTCTTTCTGTCCATATTTGGAGTCCTGTACAGACGCCATCTGTAAGATAAAGAGTAGCACTTATTACTAGAAGGTCTTCTCTTTGTCAGCGCTGTATTATCCTTTGCATGTTTGCTATACTTTTGGAAGCTTCAATTAGACACGTTTACCTATACAATCTTCTCATTTATATTTGGGTGATTCCATTAACTAGAATGATGGTCAGGATAAATTCACTACACCCCAAAACGTTTTTCTACAGCAAAGAATTAATTTTTGTCCATGCACCTAAGATATGGCCCACTGTCTCATGTATATAAACCTAGTCTTATTAGCCCTTGTGGTCCTCAAGAAGACAACCAAAGAGAAGAGTTGAGGACCACACCAGGTCGGTTAACAAGATTAGATTTACACATATTGAAGAGAGATTGAGGTTTCAGGAACTGAGATGAGTAAGAAAAAAAAGAAAAGAAATTCAGGAGAACAGCAATATTTACATCAGTAAAAAAAAAACAGAATCATATTCATGGCAAATCGCAGGTTATTTAAGTACGCCACGCAAAATATCTCCAGAAATATATATGTTCGGTGGAACTATTTGGATACCTTATGAATGGTAGCTCTTTTGCTAACAAAATGACATTTATATAGCAAAGACAAGAGAGATATCTGAGCAGACCAGGAATGCTATTATCGCCAATCACAAGCAATCTTAAGGGTGCAAGACATCTCTGAAGACTCTGGGCATCATAGCTTCAACAATTAAAATTTTTTGCCACAACTAGAACAGTTAAGAACTTTCCAGGACATGTTGGAAACAGGAGAATTGACCCTACAAAATTGGTTGAAAATATGGCAAGTAAACCACATACAACATCTAAAATACTTCGGTCTGGGCTGGAGACATCAGGAGTGATAGTCAACACCATACGCAGCAAATTGAGCAAAACAGAGCTCTATGAGCGGAGGACAAGAAAAGGACCCTAATGCTTAAAAATAAAAATATAAAAGAGTGATTATTATACCTATAAACTATCAATAGAATAGGTCAATAATATCAGATTGGTGGAGATCCAACACCAGTACCCCCACCATCAGTTGTTAGGTCCTGCAGCTCCCCGAATATACACAGTGCATGTAGCCAGAAAAGCTCAGCTCAGAACACTGTGCAATGGCTGCTCTTGGGCACTGTATCTACGCAGGAACTGCTAAAAGCTGATTGTGAGGGTGTCGGGAATTGTATCCCTACCGAGCTGATATTAAATGGACTTGTCACATGAAAATAACGCTATCAACCTGCAGAAATGGGGTTAATCAGTGGCTGTAACTGCGCTCACGGCACTGACTGACAGCCGGCAGAATGCGGGCACGTTTACAGTCGCCGCTCTGTATACTGAACCCGCATCGGTGCCACTCTTATGACTGAATGCTGAACACTGCTGGGAGGTATAAAGTTAATTTCCTCCTGGCAGCGGGGCTCTAAGTACAGACACCAGAAGGTTCAGATGTTATTAACCTGCAGATTAACCGCAAATCCTTGGTCCTTAATAATGTAGTCATGGACAACCACTTAAGTGCTCCTTGGTGCTTTTTTAAATGTCATTTATTACCCTACACCATTTGTACCACCGATATTAACCTTGGTCAGGGTCCCATGACTTTAAATGACAAGAACTCTAGATCTCTCATTCGTATAAATAAAATATTTGTTCAGAAATCAATACGGATTGCAGGCAATTATAATGTACAAAAAATACAATTGATGGAACCAAATGAGAAATAATCAGGATCGCATCACATCAAAAATTTCATGTGTATTTATATATCCTGGAATAGTGTTGACATATGATAAGTGACATGTGCCGTAGTATTGGTTGACTTGTAAATTGATAATAATATACTCAAGAAGGAAAACACATAGCTTGTTGGAGATACCACGCTACCAGTAAAGCACTATATTATACAAGTGCTGAAAAACGTACAGTAAATGTGTAATATGATTTTATTATGTGCTGAATTGGGAAAGATGAAGATAAGAAAATGTAAACCATAAGCCAGAACAAGTATTGACAAAGAGATGGAGGGGACTATGTTACAACACCCAAGGGGGTAAGATAATGATACTGTTTCCAACATGTAAAAATACCGTACTTCCACCATGTTCAAATTAGTGCAATAGGGGATAGTGACAGAGGCCTCCCCCCATCCCGTAAACTGTTCGCACTCCCCGAGTCCCTTACATTAGTCCAGTATTTTAGTTTAAGTAAAATATTGATGTAATTATGTTTTCACTTTGACCTCACAGTTTTTTGTTTGTTTTTTTTTACAAAAAACAAGTTATACTTAGTAATATTTTTTTGTTCCATTATTAAGTAACATTTTTTAATCTATTCCTAAGCCTAACACTAGACCTAAATCTAGCTCCCAGTCTAATTCTATTCTTAGTCCTAATACGAGACCTAAGCCTAACTCTATCCGTAAGCCTAACCGTATGCCTAACCCTATACCTAGATCAAATCCTAAGCCTAACCATATTCCTCAGCCTAACTCAATCTATAGCCCTAACTTTAGTTAGAGGTAGAAAACTGTGAAACTGTCACAGCAACTCTTAGTAATGCATGAAGACAGTATTTGCACTGCACTTTATTCCTTCATTAGCTGCTACTCTTCTGTCCTCTTGTTTGCTGCTTATGCCAAGAACAACAGGTGAGACTAATTTGTCGTCGGCTGTTGCACTCTGCAACATTATGTAGAGCTTTGGTCACTGCCTATGCAGAGCACAGTCAACTACATCTCACCTGATACGCTCTGTATAAGCAGCTCCAGGTGGGCATTTACTGTGCCGCTCAAAGGAGAAATGGTTCCTGTAGGTGTTGATCACTTGACAGATATTTCAGATATCTTGAAGCACATTTCCTGTTTATACCGGGTGATTTGCTGCTGAGAACAATAATTTTTGTTCCAGAATGAACATCACTCTGTATGTCACATGCACACACTCACGGCCGACGTTAGGGGCAGGCAGACCAGGCAGCTGCCTAGGGACCCTGCTTCTCCAGGGGCCCCCAGCTGAGCCAGTGGCATGCCGCTAATAGCTGCACACCACACGGCTGCTGAGGGGCCTTGCGCCTCCCCCAAATCGCTGATTCAACTTATAGGCATCACAGATGCCGATACAGTTGGAAGCATTGATGGCTGAGAGAGCGTCAGCTGACGCTCCCTCTCCAATCACTCCCCCTCTATTTGTGACTCAGCAGGCACACGATGTCACTTCATCATGCGCCACACTGTGCCAGCAGTGGGGCCAATGAGACCGGAGAAGTAGAACCTGAGGCAGATCGGGGAACAAGGAGCAGGGGTGAGTATTGTGCAAGTGTGTGTGTATGCATTATTGTGTGTGTGTGTATACAGTATATGCATTATTGTGTGTGTGTGAGAATGCGGGTGCTCTATTATACTGTGAGTGTGTGTGCGCATGTGTGTCTGCACTATACTGGGTGTTGGGGAGCTGCACTACACTGTATGTTGGGAAGCTGCACTGTACTGTGTGTTGGTGGGAGCTGCAATACACTGTGTGTTGGGGAGCTGCACTATACTGTGTGTTGGGGAAGCTGAACTGTATTGAGTGTTAGAACTGCACTATACTGTGTGTTGGGGGAGCTTCACTGTACTGTGTGTTGGGGTGCTGCACTGTACTGTGTTGGGTAGTTGCACTATACTGTATGTGGGGGGAGCTGCACTGTACTGTGTGTTGGGGGAGCTGCACTGTAATGTGTGTTGGGGGAGCTGCACTGTAATGTGTGTTGGGGAGCTGTAGTATAATGTGTGATGGGGAGCTACACTATACTGTGTTGGGGGAAGTTGCACTATACTGTGTGTTGGGGGAGCCGCACTGTACTGTGTTTGGAGGGGAGCTGCACTATACTGTGTGTTGGGGGAGCTCCATTATACTGTGTGTTGGGGGAGCTGCACTATACTGTGTGTTGGAGGAGCTGCATTATACGGTGTGTGGAGTGGGGCTGAATAATACTGTGTGTGTGGAGGGGGATGCATTATACTGTGTGTGGAGTGGGGCTGAATTACATTGTGTGTGGAGGGGGCTGCATTACACTGTGTGTGGAGTGGGGCTGAATTATACTGTGTGTTGAAGGGGGGCTGCATTATACTGTGTGTGGAGTGAGGCTGAATTAGACTGTGTGTGGAGGGGGCTGCGCTATATTGTGTGTGTGTGGGGAGATGCACTATACTGTGAGTGGAGGGGGGCTGCATTCAGGGCCGGACTGGCCATCTAGCAATTCTGGCAAATGCCAGAAGGGCCTGTCTGGGCATGGGCTGCCTTGTCTGCTACAATGTTAACAGAATCGGTGCTCTCAAGACACACATACTGTTAAGAGTTGTGATGGAGCACAAAGTTGCTGACTCCGTCACTTACCCCAGCAAGCCACGGGTATCATTAGAAATATTGGTCTTGTAGAAAATCTTCCTTTCCTCCATCCAGGGTAATATTAGTAATATATCCCATCTGGTTCATGGGGACGGGGACAACATGGGCCTGTGTGATTTCAAATGCCAAGACTGAATTTCAGGCCCAGTCTGTATCTGGCTGCATTAGACTGTGTGTGTGTGTGTGTGTGTGTGTGTGTGTGTGTGTGTGTGTGTGTGTGTGTGTGTGTGTGTGTGTGTGTGTGTGTGTGCAGCATAAGCATATTCTGAAGGGGCTGTAGTACACTCTGAAGGGGGCTGCAATATATTCTGAAGGGGGCTGCAGTATACTCTGAGGTGGGCTGCAGTATACTCTATGAGGGGGCTGCAGTATACTCTATGGGGGGGCTGCAGTATACTCTATGGGGGGGCTGCATTATACTCTATCAAGGACCATAGGGAGTGCATTATACTGTATCGAGGACTATCTGTCCCCATCATTCTTCCTCAGAGTGAACTCTGCACCTGTAAATACAGCCAAAATGTTTGTATGATGTGGAATACTTGAGCATTTGGGGCCCCGCTTTAAACTTTTGCCCAGGGCCCCACTTTCTCTAAAACCGGCCCTGCACACACTCCATGCTACAAACACACATATTGTATGTTATACACACACATTACACACATTGTATGTTATTCACACACACACACAGACACAAACGTCATGCTACACACATTGTATGCTATAACACGCTCTCCACATTACACGTACAAGCTGTATTTTACACACACAGAATGTTACACAAATTTCATGTTAAATAGTGATGAGCGAATATACTCGTTACTCGAGATTTCCCGAGCACGCTCGGGGGTCCTCTGAGTATTTTTTAGTGCTCGGAAATGTAGTTTTTCTTGCCGCAGCTGAATGATTTACATCTGTTAGCCAGCATAAGTACATGTGGGGGTTGCCTGGTTGATAGGGAATCCCCACATGTAATCAAGCTGGCTAACAGATGTAAATCATTCAGCTGCGGCAATAAAAACTAAATTTCCGAGCACTAAAAAATTCTCGGAGGACACCCGAGCGTGCTTGGGAAATCTCGAGTCACGAGTATATTCGCTCATCACTAATGTTAAACACACTGAAAATTTCATATACACTGCATATGTTACATATACTACGTGACACATTTACACTGCAGTGTACACCCACTATGTGTTATACATACACTGCATTTTACAAACACATAGTGCAGGTCACTCACTCACTCAAGATTTTAGGATGTATAAAAAGAGAGATAAAATCCCTCTATTATCCCTTTATAAATCACTAGTGAGGCCACATCTAGAATATGGGATCCAGTTTTGGTTTCCACATTTTAAAAAGAATATTCAGAAGTTAGAATCAGTTCAACGACGGGCAACTAGATTATTACAAGGGGTGGAAGGTCTCTCATATGATGAAAGGTTGGAAAAGTTGGGCTTGTTTAGCATTGAAAAAAAGACATTTCACAGATCTCATTTACATGTATAAATACAGGTGCTTCTCACAAAATTAGAATATCATAAAAAAGTTAATTTATTTCAGATCTTCAATACAAAAAGTGAAACTCATATAGTCATTACAAATAGTGAGATCTATTTCAAGTGTTTATTTCTGTTAATGTTGATGACTTTGGCTTACAGCCAATGAAAACCCAAAAGTCATTATCTCACTAAATTAGAATACTTTATAACACTGCAGTGCTGGGGTCCTGGGTTCAAATCCCACTAAGGACAACATCTGCAAGGAGTTTGTATGTTCTCCCCGAGTTTGCATGGGTTTCCTCCCACACTGCAACGACATACTAATAGGGAACTTAGATTGTGAGCCCCAGTGGGGAGAGGGCCAATAATGTTTGTAAAGCGCTGTGGAATAATTGGTGCTATATACTGTAAATGAATAAAATAAATAAAAAATAAACACCAGCTTGAAAAATTATTTTAAAATCCAAAATGTTAGCCTACTGAAATGTATGCTCAGTAAATGCACCCCCACACCATCACACCTCCTCCTCCATGCTTCACGGTGGGAACCAGGCATGTAGAGTCCATCCGTTCACCTTTTCTGCATCGCACAAAGACACGGTGGTTGGAACCAAAGATCTCAAATTTGGACTCATCAGACCAAAGCACAGATTTCCACTGGTCTAATGTCCATTCCTTGTGTTCTTTAGCCCAAACAAGTCTCTTCTGCTTGTTGCCTGTCCTTAGCAGTGATTTCCTAGCAGCTATTTTACCAAGAAGGTCTGCTGCACAAAGTCTCCTCTAACAGTTGTTGTAGAGATGTGTCTGCTGCTAGAACTCTGTGTGGCATTGACCTGGTCTCTAATCTGAGCTGCTGTTAACCTGCGATTTCTGAGGCTGGTGACTCGGATAAACTTATCCTCAGAAGCAGAGGTGACTCTTGGTCTTCCTTTCCTGGGGCGGTCCTCATGTGAGCCAGTTTCTTTGTAGCGCTTGATGGTTTTTGCCACTGCACTTGGGGACACTTTCAAAGTTTTCCCAATTTTTAGGACTGACTAACCTTCATTTCTTAAAGTAATGATGGCCACTCATATTTCTTTACTTAGAATTTGTATTATGGCAAGAAAAAAGCAGCTAACAGTCTATTCAGTAGGACTATCAGCTGTGTATCCACCAGACTTCTGCACAACACAACTGATGGTCCCAACCCCATTTATAAGGCAAGAAATCCCACTTATTAAATTTGACAGGGCACACCTGTGAAGTGAAAACCATTCCTGATGACTACCTCTTGAAGCTCATCAAGAGAATGCCAAGAGTGTGGTGCAAAGCAGTCATCAAAGCAAAAAGGTGGCTACTTTGAAGAACCTAGAATATAAGACATATGTTCAGTTGTTTCACACTTTTTTGTTAAGTATTTAATTCCACATGTGTTAATTCATAGTTTTTATGCCTTCAGTGTGAATGTACAATTTTCATAAGTCATGAAAATACAGAAAAATCTTTAAATGAGAAGGTGTGTCCAAACTTTTGGTCTGTACTGTATATATACACAAATATATTTATATGATATATATATAGCACCACATGCAAATATCTAGCCCTCTTGAAATGTCATCTGTTAGTTTTTAATTTTTTTATCTTTTCGTTTTTTGCTGACATTGGAATAAAGAGTCTTTTATGTGTTTTCAGCTTTTTCACTAAGGGCTATTTGTGGATATTTGGTTTACTTACATGCTGCAAGGAGCCTGGAAGAATTTTGTGTCCTGTGGTTTAGTTATATTTTTACAATTACGGTGATATATGCATTACTGGTACTGATTCATATTAACATTTATTTACCATCTAGGCAAGTTACAGACTGTTTTCCTTACTGATCCTTGGTCTGACTACTGGTACTGACTATTTTGACTATTTGTTGGTACATTGTGGTCCCACATACATGTTCTTTACAGTGGTGTTCTTTTCTTTACAGAGTTCATTAGGGGCAGTGAAGGCTAGCCATCGTTGAGCGGAGGCGCCACTTCACCTTTAGGGTGCCAACCACCGCGGTAAGGCAGGGTGACCAACAGGCCAATACTAGGGCTGGTAGCCCCACTTTTCACTCCTTTCGTGCTCCTCCCTGTGTGGTTTACAAGCCCCCCTGTTATTAATAAAGTTGTTGTATATAGTAGGTGGGTCTTTTCTTGTTTTGGTTTTTTTTTTTTCAATTTTTTCAGACCTACAAAGGTTCAATGTTTCTTGTTTTTTTGTTTTTTTTTACTCCTGGAACCCTTTCCAATCCGAAGATTGGGGAGTGTTAGAATGTAGACTGTAGACGATAGCCAAGTGCAATGTGTGACTATCTCCAGTAGTCCTATAGATAATGAATCGAGTGTGGCCTCACATACATACCCACCACTTAATTGTAACAGGGCATTTTAGAGCCCTGTTCTCAGGATTGGTGGTGGTCCCAGCAGTTGGACCCCTAGTTATCAGCAAAGTATCACGCATCCTGTTCATAGTTAAAATTATAGTCCTTTAAGGAGATCCAGCTACAACAATTTGACAGAAGTGGAAAATGTGTACTTTTGGGTAATTTTAGGGAAAAACACTCTGTATACGTGAACTGCATTTAGTAGTTAGTAAGACTACTGAGAATCGAGTCTTAGAAAAGTAACTGAGATTTTCCACATAAATTAAAACATTATTCAAAGTGACATTTAGATATTAATTAAAAATACCATGTTTAGGATAAGATGATACTGGAGAACCTGAGAACCTGGAAATTACTGTCACCGGGATTTCAAACATGCTCATCAAGCAAATCTGCATAATTAGAAGATGTCTTCTAATTTCCAATGGAATATATTAATAGCAGCCATCTCAAAACAAGTCCCTGAAGAAAGGGGGCTGCTGCAGACTGGAGACCCTTTAGAGTAACGGCGGCGAACCTATGGCATGCGTGCCAGAGGGGGAATGCAGAGCCCTCCCGGAGGGCACGCGTGCCTTCTCCTCAGGACTAGTGCTATCATCACTCTTCTCAGCCCCCTCGCCATCTCCCTCATCACTAGCACTGTGGCCACTCTCCTCTTCACCCATGTCATCCCATCAGGTCACGCATCCTCCCATCAGTCTGTGCGCGGGCTGAGGAGAGTGGCAGCGCTAGTGCCCCCATGAAGGATTGTGATATATGAAGAGACCAGATCAGCGTTGGAACAGGCAGAAGTGAGTAGTTACCATATATACTCGTGTATAAGCTGAGTTTTTCAGCCCATTTTTTTGTGCTGAAAACTCCCCCCTCAGATTATACACAAGTCATTGTCCCAGAAGATGAAGAGGAGGAGCAGCGTGTCACAGGAGGCAGGAGCCGGCGACTACAGCTAAAGCCTGTGCCTGCTGCTGAAGAGAAATGAATATTCACTGCCAGTGCAGTGAATATTCATTTCTCTTATAGCGTGCAGTGTCAGCCACAGCAGCCAGCTATCATGGGTGCCCTCTCATTAAGGTAATGAATATTCACCTCTCTTCACTCGCATAGGCGTGAAGAGAGGTGAATATTCATTACCTTAATGACCGGGGACACGTGATCGCTCGGCCACAGATGCTGCTGGTACAGTAACAAGATGCTGCGATGGTGCGCAGGGAAGGTAAGTAGGATTTTTTTTAATGCTTTTCTCATGGTAGCCATGCATGCAAGGATAGGGATGAGGAGCCATGCACACAAGAATGGGGATGAGGAACCATGCATACAAGGATGGGGATAAGGAGCTATGCATACAAGGATGGGGATAAGTAGCTATGCATACAAGGATGGGGATGAGGAGCCATGCATACAAGAATGGGGATGAGGAACCATGCATACAAGGATGGGGATAAGGAGCCATGCATACAAGGATGGGGATAAGGAGCCATGCATACAAGGATGGGGATAAGGAGCCATGCATACAAGGATGGGGATAAGGAGCTATGCATACAAGGATGGGGATAAGTAGCTATGCATACAAGGATGGGGATGAGGAGCCATGCATACAAGAATGGGGATGAGGAACCATGCATACAAGGATGGGGATAAGGAGCCATGCATACAAGGATGGGGATAAGGAGCCATGCATACAAGGATGGGGATAAGGAGCCATGCATACAAGGATGGGGATGATGAGCCATGCATGGAAGGATGGGGATAAGGAGCCATGCATACAAGGATGGGGATAAGGAGCCATGCATACAAGGATGGGGATGAGGAGCCATACATACAAGGATTGGGATGAGGAGCCATACCTACAAGGATGGGGATAAAGAGATATGCATACAAGCAGGGCCGTATTTAGAGTTTCTGCTGCCCTAGGCACTTTTAGTGCTGCCCCCCCCCCCCCATTGGTGAGTATGACACTATCGGCAGTGACTTTAGCAAGAATCGCTGATGTGAAAGTCGCCTTTTGCAGCAGATTGGGAAGTTTTTCTGCATGTGCCGCGTAACGGATCACTTACGGCAACACTGCGTTCGGCCTCATTCATTCCTTATGGTATTTGCGGCACTTGCCATGATCTGGCAAATGCGGTACCATACCTCCCAACTTTTGAAGAAGGGAAGGAGGTACAAAGTGTGCGTCGCACGTAGCGCGCCGCGGCAAATTTTAGGCCACGCCTCTGACCACACCCATTTCACAACTAGTCACACCCATATCCACGTCCCAACCACAGCCATTTAGCACTGCTGATCACACTGTTTTATATACAATAATTATAAATGAAAAAATATGGCCACAGTGCTCCATACTGTATAATGGCCACACATGATGCTCCATACTGTATAATGGCCACACATGATGCTCCATACTGTATAATGGCCACAGATGATGCTCCATACTGTATAATGACCACATGATGCTCCATACTGTATAATGGCCACACATGATGCTCAATACTGTATAATGGCCACACATGATGCTCAATACTGTATAACGGCCACACACAGTTCTCCATGATACTGTATAATGGCCACAGTGCTCCATACTGTATAACGGCCATACATGATGCTCCATATTGTATAATGGCCACACATGATGCTCAATACTGTACAACGGCCACACATGATGCTCAATACTGTACAACGGCCACACAGTTCTCCATGATACTGTATAATGACCCCCCCTCCTGTATGCATGGCTCATATTCCCCCCCTGTATGCATGGCTCACACACTCCCCCCCTGTATGCATGGCTCATATTCACCCCCCCCGTATACATGGCTCATATTCACCCCCCTGTATGCATGGCTCATATACACCCCCCCCCTCTGTATGCATGGCTCATATTCACCCCCCCCCCGTATGCATGGCTCATATTCACTCCCCCCATATGCATGGCTCATATTCATCCCCCCCGTGTGCATGGCTCATATACACCCCCCCTGTATGCATGGCTCATATACACACCCCCCCCTGTATGCATGGGTCATATTCACCCCCCCCCCTGTATGCATGGCTCATATTCACCCCCCCCTCTGTATGCATGGCTCATATTCACCCCCCCCCCCGTATGCATGGCTCATATTCACCCCCCCGTATGCATGGCTCATATTCACCCCCCCCCCCCGTATGCATGGCTCATATTCACCCCCCTGTATGCATGGCTCATATTCACCCCCCTCTGTATGCATGGCTCATATTCACCCCCCCCTCTGTATGCATGGCTCATATTCACCCCCCCCCCTCTGTATGCATGGCTCATATTCACCCCCCCCCTGTAGGCATGGCTCATATTCACCCCCCCGTATGCATGGCTCATATTCACCCCCCCGTATGCATGGCTCATATTCACCCCCCCCCCCGTATGCATGGCTCATATTCACCCCCCCTGTATGCATGGCTCATATTCACCCCCCCTGTTTGCATGGCTCATATTCACCCCCCTGTATGCATGGCTCATATTCACCCCCCTGTATGCATGGCTCATATTCACCCCCCCTGTATGCATGGCTCATATTCACCCCCCCCCCTGTATGCATGGCTCATATACACCCCCCCCGTATGCATGGCTCATATACACCCCCCCTGTATGCATGGCTCATATACACCCCCCCCCCTGTATGCATGGCTCATATACACCCCCCCGTATGCATGGCTCATATACACCCCCCCCCCGTATGCATGGGTCATCTCTCCACCCCTCCCTCTGTATGCATGGCTCATATTCCACCCCCCCTGTATGCATGGCTGATGGCCCATCAGCCATGCATACAGGGGGGGTGGAATATGAGTCATGCATATGGCTCATATATTCCCCCGTAGGACCAGGTATATACCGTGCCCTGGCATACACAGGGGTGGCAGAGCAGGACTTGGATGGCGTGCGGGGAGTTTGCCAGTCAGCCGGACCGGGACCCGCTCGGCTCTGCTATATCTGCGCAGCACTCACCTTCAGGTCGTGCGGGTCCCGGTCCGGCTGACTGTCATACGATTTCTCCGGCGTCAGCATCGGGGCAGAGGAGCCGTTGAACTCGACCATGAAGATGCGAGCGTCGGCTTCCTCCTTAGGGGGAGACGGCCGCCCACGACTGCTCCGAGCTGCGGCGCGAGAAGACACTTCCTGGCTGGATAGTGCACCTGCTCTCCGCGCCCCCCCCTCCTACACGCCCAGTGTGAGTTGTGAGTATTGTTTTCAAGGAGGGTGGGTGGGACTCGGTGGCAGGGGGCGGGAGGCGGGGGGGCGGGGCCGTCGGTCGCTTGTGACCTGGGACAAAAAAAAACAAAACCCTTGCTCAGGTGCCGCCCCCCCGCAATGTCGCCGCCCTAGGCACGTGCCCTCGAGTGCCTAGTGGCAAATACGGCCCTGCATACAAGGATGGGGATAAGGAGTCATGCATACAAGGATGGGAATAAGGAGCCATGCATGGAAGGATGGGGATAAGGAGCCATGCATACAAGGATGGGGATAAGGAGCCATGCATACAAGAATAGAGATAAGGAGCCATGCAGACAAGTATGGGGATAAGAAGTCATGCAGACAAGGATGGGGATGAGGAACCATGCAGACCAGAATAGGGATTAGGGGACAATGCATACCTGGCTTATACTTGTGTCAATACTTTTTCCCAGGTTTTCATGGCAAAACTAGGTGCCTCAGCTTATACTCGGGTCAGCTTATACACGAGTATATATGTTTTTGTTTTTTTAATGTGAGGCAATTATACTGTATGGAGCACTATGTGGGCACATTATTCAGTATGAAACTATGTGGGGCCATTATACAGTATGGAGAATCGTGTGGGGCCATTATACAGTATGGAGCATTATGTGAGGCAATTATACAGTATGGAGAACTATGTGGGGCCATTTTATAGTGTGGAGCATCGTGTGGGGCCCATTACACTTTATGCAGGACTATGTGGGGGCCATTACACTGTATGGAGGACTATGTGGAGCCATTATACTTTAATGAGATCTATGTGGAGCCATTGTACTGTATGGAGGACTTTATTTGCCCATTATACTGTATGGAGGGCTGTGTGGGGATTGTAGTTGGAGAATCATACTGTGATGGGGTCACCATTCTTTGTTGGGGAAACTAAGGGAGGTACAGTAGGGTCATCATACTGTGCGTGTGGAGGAGTTCACTATGGAGATATCATACGGTGTTTGGGAGAACTTTTGTTAGCATCATACTTTATTATCTGTTTTATTCAAGGTTTTTTTATCCTTTGTTATTACATATTTAAAGTAGGCCATTAGGCCATATATTTTTTTTACTTCTGTTACATAACATATTATATTATTCCACTATAATTCCAAAAGTTAATCGTTTTATTTGATAAGGAAAAACTTCCTCAATTGTAGACATTTTTTTTAACAAATATCAAGGTTGGCCCACGACTTTGTCAAAGCTTTAAACTTTGGCCCTCTGTGTATTTGAATTTGATGTCCCTGCCTTAAAGGGTTTGTTCTCATCATGATAAAGGGTTACAATTGCAAACAGGTTGTAAAAAACAAACAACTTTGCAATTTTACTTTTGATTAAAAATCTTCTCCATTCTCAAGAAAAGACCTTCACTACAATTGGTGGCTGGTATCTTAGGCTTGGAGTGCAGCGCTTACAAGCTCTTTGATATTGACTATAGAGTGCTAATGTACGAGTTGTCTTTCTAATCTAAAACCTCAGTATTCAGGGCATTGCAGTTTGGGCACTCGGTCTCTAAAAGGTTCGCCATCACTGATCTATTCTAGTGTAACCTGTCACTCTGTGATTTTACGGTACACGGCACATGAATTGCCGGCTTTTATTCTATCTATTATATATGTGTGTGTGTTTTGACGAATATTTCCTTCAAAAACGATGTGTAAATGACATAGAGATTTGCACTACGTAAAAGCTCATGTTAAAATCGCATTGCAATCGGATAGCAATCGCACTGTATTCGGATGTAAATCAAATGCTAGATGTGAAAAATCGCACTGTACTCGCATTACACTCGTGCGACTCTCGGCAGGAAGACTTGGACCGATTTTTCATACGTTAAATGTGACTCCGGCCTTAGGCACTAAAATCCAACAGTCGGATGCTTTTTTTCCTCTGACATCAGAGAAGAATTGGGAAAACACCATACATGAAATGGTTGTCTGCACCCGCTGAAATCAAGTTTTGCCGACATTCATCTATTGTGTATGGGTAACATAATAATAAATAAAATATTATCACACCGACTAATTTAGAGTACTTACAGGTGTGCAGGTCACAAATTCTTCCAGACCTTGGGGTCTGATGGGTCCTATTGGAATCCAAACCCAAGACCTCAGGCAATGACATCTACAGTAGTAGAAGATTTGGGCCATGGCTGAAACCTTGAGTAGAACTCCGCTGTGGTTTCTGACCCTGGGAGACATGTTTATCGCTAAGGAAGCTGCATGGCATTATCTCCTGAGGAGCACACGAGGAGATGACCACATCTCCACATTGATTAGTTTGACCTTTCTGATAAAGGAAAGTTCTGGATTGCCTGCGGACTGTGAAGGAACTGCGCTTTTCAGTTTACACTGTATTTTGGAGGTGATGCAGGGATGGACCTTGTATGTGCTATGTGTGTGGCTAGGACAGAATATAAGAAGGCATACAGATCACTGGCTGTTGGACTTTTAATCCGCTCCTCTACCACATTTTTCTTTACTTATATTCTTGTCCCATAAAGAGAACCTGTTACAAGGTTCATGATGCCTCAACCAAAGCGGCCATGAATTAGAGCCTGGCTGCGTAATCGCTGTTAGGTATGTTTTTCTCCGAGAAGACACAGTTTGGAAAGTCGATCAGGGAGTGTAGGGGGAGACAAGACTAACCAGGTACTGCCTCCGTGCGGCTTCTCCCTGCCTTGCTCCAGTTGACTGACAGGTCTCTCCCCGTGTACATACATGGAAGAGCCCTAGTAATCACCTGGAGCAAGGCAGGGAGAAAGTGGCCAGGAACCACACTGGACTAGCCACATCTATCCCTACAGTGCATGTCTTCAAACTATGTCTTCTCTGAAACTCCTCGGCGTTTCAGAGTAAAGACACCTGTCTGCAATCGTACAGCCTGGCACTGATTCATCCTGCTTATAATAAACTCTTAAAGATTTAGTTGTCCTTGGCAGCCCAACAAACCAGCAGATTCGACAGGGCCTAGTACATAAGATGGCCGCAGCATATTAATATTTAGTGACATTTCAGGGGGGCACTGCCTACTTTGCATTGATGTGCAATAATTAATTTTTTTGTGATCTTTGCAGTTTATACTATAGTGACAGCCATTTCATGTTTTTAATGTAGACACATGGAGAGATTGTCAGTAAAATCATAGCACCTTGGCGTCTTTGCTACGGTCTACCAGCTCCTGACTTTTTGCCAATTTCTTGACAACTGGTTGATTGCAATCTTGTCTTCTTTTGCTTGCTCGTTTTGTATGAACTACTTGATTCTTCCTGACAGGCCTGAATGGTCTATGCCCGGTTTCCCTGCTGTAAGATACGGCTACGTTCAAGAGTTATCACTGACGATCTCATGGTAGTCCGGAAGAGAGTGACACAGGAGTCGTACTTTATAATGATCCGATGACGACATACCATGATAAAGTGAAGCTGCCATATACATATATAAAAAAACGGATTGTACTATTGCAATTACAAATTGCAAATAACCTAGACGCCATACAAACATTTCTTACCACGCAGTGAAGGGGAGTTTGGCATTTGCCACATATGAATGGTGACACAGTTGGCAAATATAGTCTGGCTCTATATCTTTATATGTTTAATGTCTTAATATTTTGTTACCAGCAGTCCTACTGTATATATTAAGTACAGTTGTGTGAGTTGAGAACATCAGCTACATCTATATGAAATTGCTGGACATCCCATTCCAAAACCATTGACGGTAATATGGAGTTTTACCCCTACTGCAAGCATTAAAGGATTATTCTCATGCTTCAAAGTTATCCTCTATCAACATAATAGGGGATAACTCCCTGATTGGTGGGGGGTCCATCCGCTGAAACCACCACCGATCCCGAGAACCTGGGCTCTGAAGAGCCCCACATGAATGCAGCAATGGCAGATCATGTGCAGCGCTGCTCCATTCATTCTTAATTGGACTGCTGGAGATAGCTAAATGCAGCGCTCATAAAAATGAATGGAGCTGCTGTGAACATGACTGACCACCACTCCATCCACATGACTGTTTGATTTGATTTGATTTGTTTGTTTGATTTTTTTTCCAGAAAAAATAATTGTATTATCATCGGGATGGTATCTATATATCATTCGCTTTCACGCATCGGCAGTGAATAAAATTTATAGCACCAAGTACAGTTTCCTATGTTAATAATTACAATGTAGCTGTAAAAATCAGATACTACTGCATATGGATGATTCGTAAGGGATCAGATTTTTCTTTTTTCGCACCCGTAGAATTAAAAAGGTGAGTCTCATCCACAGATACAGAAGACACTGGTGCATGCTGCAATTTTTCCAGTGAATGTTCAGTATGTGTAAAAAAATAAAAAATAAAAAAAAAACCCTGTCATCTGAATAACATTGGTCTGAGCGCTGCGCGTGTGATGTCTGTTTTCACACCGACAGTGCTCCGACCTAAAGTACGATCGTGTGAACAGAGCGTCAAGACCGCAGAGCTCTTTTGTACCACTGATATCATACAAATGTTCGTCTAAGGCCACGTTCAGTATTCGGTGACCGGTCAGTATTTTACCTCAGTATTTGTAAGCCGAAACCAGGAGATGAACAATCAGAGGGAAGAAATAATAGAAACACGTCACCACTTCTGTATTTATCACCCAATCCTGGTTTTGGCTTACAAATACTGAGGTAAAAAACTCCCCAAATACTGAACGTGTGAAGCTGGCCTAAGAAGATCACATGGCAGTGTGATTGATTTTTACTCATCTGTTCTCAATAGTTGTAAGCAAAACACCTGAACTGAATAATTAGGAGGGAGGGTTCACTTACTTTTGGCATACATGGCACATGATAGATAATTTGGCATTCAGCTTGCTTTCTTGACAGGCCACTGTAGAAGGTTAAGCTTTGCCTGAGAGCCTGCAGCCGCAGCTGCTCCCACTGATAACACAACATGGACTCCCATAGGACTTAATGACTTTGACACGGTACAGCAATAGACATTACCACGGAAAGTGAAAGTCGGACAATAAATCACATCTTTTCATATTTGAGGAAGAATTTGACATTGAGATATACAAGACCATATAGATATTATGGGAAACACCAAACATATGCATTGTCTAAAGAATGTAATAAGCAGCTCAATATGGAGGACCTGGCCTGTCCTTGTGTTACACAAGAGCCCACAGATTTAAAAGAAAGGGGAACGGCGTAATGCTTAATTTCCCCTGTGCTGGCGCTGTAGAGAAATGTAAGATTTGCTGTTTGACTCCCCAATGGATTACAGCTGATCACTGGGGGTCCGGGTTTTGGGATTCTTCTAAGAGGTGGGAATTCAGCAGTCTATTGTGAAGTTAGGAAAATGGAAAGAATACAATATTGGGTATATGTAATCACGCCATCATTTTCAGCTTTAAATTCACAGATAGATAATAGATACAAGCATGGTCATCAGATGATTCACTGACCAGACTCCAGCTACAGTCGGTCATCGTGGACGGGGAGTAGGAGAGGAACCTCACTTTTCTATATAATGTAGATCATTTCATAGAGTTGTTAAAATAGTGTAAAAATTAACTCAACAATGAACACAAGATGCCATTACTGCTCCTGTAGAGGGAAATGCTGGAGATCACTTCATCACTCATTTAATCTCTGGTAATAACACACCTTGTGGATCCCAAATCCATCCCTTGTACACTGATACAGCCATTATGTAGATATTTAGGACCTGTCACTTCATCTGGCTGGTAGGTAAGTAAAATGTCTTTGTGTAATTGTGTGTTATTATACATGGCACTGTAAACAGACAGTTGTATTTCCAAGAGTGTATACAATGCTGATAGATAATAGGTAGATAATAGATGATATTGATCCTAGGACAGTCTCTGCATAATTATACAGTAACTACATAAAATATCATATAAGGGCACAACTTGCCTGGTTCATGCATAGGTCACAACATAGCTAATTTAGTAAAGCAGACAACGACAAGCCTTAGCCCGGTGTACGCTGCGGAGTAAATTCTTTAAAACCTGGGACATATTTGTAGCTGTTCATCACATTTTTCAGAACTACTGTAAATACTAATGTGTGCATTCCTGATTGTAGTATTGTGCACACCACCTGATTGTAGTGTGTAGTATTGTGCTCATCACCTGATTGCAGTGTGTAGTATTGTGCATATCACCTGCTTGTAGGGTGTAGTATTGTGCACATCACCTGATTGTAGTGTGTAGTATTGTGCACATCGCCTGACTGTAGTGTGTCGTATTGTGCACAGCACCTGATTGTAGTGTGCAGTATTGTGCTCATCACCTGATTGCAGTGTGTAGTATTGTGCACGCCTGATTGTAGTGTGTAGTATTGTACACAGCACCTGATTGCAGTGTGTAGTATTGTGAACACCGCCTGATTGCAGTGTGTGGTATGGTGCACATCACCTGATTGCAGTGTGTGGTTTTGTGCACATCACCTGATTGTAGTGTGTAGTATTGTGCACATCACCTGATTGTAGTGTGCAGTATTGTGCTCATCACCTGATTGCAGTGTGTAGTATTGTGAACACCGCCTGATTGCAGTGTGTGGTATGGTGCACACCTGATTGCAGTGTGTGGTATTGTGCTCATCACCTGATTGCAGTGTGTAGTATTGTGCACATCACCTGATTGCAGTGTAGTATTGTGCACATCACCTGCTTGCAGTGTGTAGTATTGTGCACATCACCTGATTGTAGTGTGTAGTATTGTGCATATCACCTGATTGCAGTGTGTAGTATTGTGCACATCACCTGATTGCAGTGTGTAGTATTGTGCACAGCACCTGATTGCAGTGTGTAGTATTGTGCACAGCACCTGATTGCAGTGTGTAGTATTGTGCACAGCACTTGATTGCAGTGTGTAGTATTGTGCACAGCACCTGATTGCAGTGTGTAGTATTGTGCACAGCACCTGATTGCAGTGTGTAGTATTGTGCACAGCACCTGATTGCAGTGCGTAGTATTGTGCACAGCACCTGATTGCAGTGTGTAGTATTGTGCACAGCACCTGATTGCAGTGTGTAGTATTGTGCACAGCACCTGATTGCAGTGTGTAGTATTGTGCACAGCACCTGATTGCAGTGCGTAGTATTGTGCACAGCACCTGATTGCAGTGCGTAGTATTGTGCACAGCACCTGATTGCAGTGTGTAGTATTGTGCACAGCACCTGATTGCAGTGTGTAGTATTGTGCACAGCACCTGATTGCAGTGTGTAGTATTGTGCACAGCACCTGATTGCAGTGTGTAGTATTGTGCACGCACAGCACCTGATTGCAGTGTGTAGTATTGTGCACAGCACCTGATTGCAGTGTGTAGTATTGTGCACAGCACCTGATTGCAGTGTGTAGTATTGTGCACAGCACCTGATTGCAGTGTGTAGTATTGTGCACAGCACCTGATTGCAGTGTGTGGTATTGTGCACAGCACCTGATTGCAGTGTGTGGTATTGTGCACAGCACCTGATTGCAGTGTGTAGTATTGTGCACAGCACCTGATTGCAGTGTGTAGTATTGTGCACAGCACCTGATTGCAGTGTGTGGTATTGTGCACAGCACCTGATTGCAGTGTGTAGTATTGTGCACAGCACCTGATTGCAGTGTGTAGTATTGTGCACAGCACCTGATTGCAGTGTGTGGTATTGTGCACATCACCTGATTGCAGCCTCTGTGTTTGCTCAGTGCAGTCTCGCAGTCCCTCTTGCAGCATCTGTGGGGTTAATGTGCTGTGTGAGGAGGCACCGGCGCTGCTTTGTCTCACTCACCTGCACGGGAGCTTCGTGTCTCATTCTGCCCGAGTTCTCCCTTTCCTATAGCTAAAGTCTGATCCAATTGGAGAAACGTCCTTGGTCCTCTGCGGCCAGATCCCGGCTCCTGCACACTGAGCACTCGGCTTCCTGGAGGATCAGCACCAGGAGCTGTCCACTGCCTTCATCTACTCCTCGCCTGTCAGCGCCCCTTCTGGTTCTTGTAGTCCTGGAGCCTCCTGCCTCCCCTAATGCATCACTGTGACATATGCCGGGATATAAACTACACCTCCCACAATGCAGCAGTGCACAGCTTCCATCTGGCAGCCTTTCTCCACTGGAAAAGTGAAAGATGCAGTTGCCCCTTTAATGCTCTTGTTCTCGGGCTGTGCAGGGAGTGAGGATGATGATGGTTCTGGCCATTGTGCTTGGCATGCAAGGCATAGACCAGAGGTACCTACCTTCCCATACAGCTCCATGTGACTGGCAGGCTCCTGTGTGACTGGCTGCAGGCGGTGTGCACACTGAGGATGGGAAGAGGCTGCTCAGCAGCACAGACCAGCATCAGTGCATCAGCAGCTGGAGAGGACACAGGGCAGGGAGGACACAGGCAGCAGCAGGGCAGGGAGGACACAGGGCAGGGAGGACACAGGCAGCAGCAGGGCAGGGAGGACACAGGCAGCAGCAGGGCAGGGAGGACAATGGCAGCAGCAGGGCAGGGAGGCCAATGGCAGCAGCAGGGCAGGGAGGACACAGGCAGCAGCAGGGCAGGGAGGACACAGGCAGCAGCAGGGCAGGGAGGACACAGGCAGCAGCAGGGCAGGGAGGACACAGGCAGCAGCAGGGCAGGGAGGACACAGGCAGCAGCAGGGCAGGGAGGACACAGGGCAGCAGCAGGGCAGGGAGGACACAGGCAGCAGCAGGGCAGGGAGGACACAGGCAGCAGCAGGGCAGGGAGGACACAGGGCAGCAGCAGGGCAGGGAGGACACAGGCAGCAGCAGGGCAGGGAGAACACAGGCAGCAGGGCAGGGAGGACACAGGCAGCAGCAGGGCAGGGAGGACACAGGCAGCAGCAGGGCAGGGAGGACACAGGCAGCAGCAGGGCAGGGAGGACACAGGCAGCAGCAGGGCAGGGAGAACACAGGGCAGGGCTCTCCTCACCCACAGGGAGCACTACTAGGTCATTACCTCTGTCCTCAGCAGCAGAGGATGGACTGCTCTCCCCACTGCTCCCAGCAAAGCCATCAGGAACCAGTGCACCCTAAAAATCCCACAGACCCAGCATAGACCCTCCAGCAGGACAGCCATACTGACCTAACCATGCATTGTGCTGGAAACATAATAATAATAATAATCTTTATTTTTATATAGCGCTAACATATTCCACAGCGCTTTACAGTTTGCACACATTATCATCGCTGTCCCCGATTGGGCTCACAATCTAAATTCCCTATCAGTATGTCTTTGAAACATCCATTTAAAGGGACTCATCATCAACACATTCTCCATTTAAATTCCAGCATCTCTGAACAATGAATTCACCCTGCGCCCACGACAAGGTCTGCACAGGGTCCCATAAGGTGAGATAAATGACATGCTCCCCCCTCCTCCAACCAGGACTCTGCTTCCGAGGTGTCATGGCTGTGATAAAGGGAGGGATACATGGGAAAATGATCGAGCTAAAGAGAAGGATGGGTCCGATAACAATTCTCCAGCTCCTGATGACACTTCACAATTGCTCTCCCAAAATGCACTAAGACAAGTTCTTAGATGAGCGGTGCTATTCAGTAAGGTGTTCAAGGAACATTATATAGAGGGGGCAGACTTAGGAAGGTCTCAATCGTAAACGTTATATTTAAAATAGCACTCCCATCAAACTATTTATCTTAATATATAGCAGTCATCGTATTATACAGCACCGTGTACTTACAATTGCTCATTTTGCCTGTCTACCCAGATAATTCTTCTTTTCCATTAGATCTATTACATCAGGTGATTAATAACTGACTAAGCTCTATGTAGAAATAGGAAGTCTCTTTTTCCTACATGATTCATTCTCCTCTTCAACTTCAGACCCAGCTGCTCCTTGTCCCTCCTGCCAGGCACTTTTGCAGTGATGACTCATGCTGTGACAAGACCTAATACATTCTACATAGAGCTTAGAAGGATTCAGCTGGTCCGTTTTGAATCACTTGATGTCATAGATCTAATGGAAAAGAGGAGAATAAGCAGGGTAGAAAGGCAAAATGAGCAATTGTAAGTACACAGTGCTATATGATATGATGACTGCAATATATTAAGAGGAGCAAAAATTTTATGGGAGCAACCTTCCATTTTTACCAAAATATAATATTTGAGAATCCTTTTTCTAATTTCTGCTGCTAATCAGCCACTTCCCGATGTAAGGGAAAATATAATAGTAGGAATATAGTATTAGCATAAGCCTGACATTCACATGATTAACTCTGCTCAAAACACCATAAAACCAGCGAACTCTTATTACACGTCAGGCGGCTAACAGGATGAACAGGGAACGTCAACACCTCGATTTTCTTATGTGTTAGCCTTGGATTTTTTTCACCATTGTTGGCGGGATTTGGGATTTCCAAATGTTTTTGTCCAATTTATCATTTGTGACTTTTTTATTACAAAATCACTAAATTTTTGTGCAAACCTACACCAGTATCCTTCCCCCCGGGCTGGAGTAATTTTATTTACTTCTGACATTTTTCAGCAAATTTTGCTACATTTTAGCAAAACATGGGACCTTTTGCTTTAAAAAGGCACTAAAAAGGTGTGCACAAAATTGTCTTTGAATCAGCATCCTGCCTGTGCAATCTTGAAGAATTTGGTGCAAAAATCCAGTATTGAAAACCACAAGACAAAAAGAAAATGGCTAACAAAGCTCAAAATAGAATCTGACTCATAGAGTGCAGGAGCCAAGCCTAGGATAGAATCGGAAAGTATCTTCTAAAGCCGCCAACGACAATGATATCATAGTAGTATAGTATCGTCTGGCAATAGTGCAATGGAGCTACTAATTGTACCCTATGGCTGTCTCACAATTCTGATTAACTACTTGCTGCCACCATAAGCATCGGACATAAGTCCAGACTCTTTCACGGGCGTTGATTTGTAGTCCAGGCTAGAGGCCCAATTATTAGGCTGCCCTGAGTGTTGACCCTGTTGTTTAATAGTGTACTCTGCTGCCAAAATTGTTTCCCCATTATTGTTACAACATTCATATGTCTAGCTGCTGGTGCCATTGTTTCTTTATACCGGCGCTCACAACGACCAAACTTGGCACCTGCTCTCCCCAACTACATAGATATGTGCAATCAGTTTTCTATGTCTAGAATGAAGGCCCTTTTACACGAGCCCCGATTATCCATCTGGTTAAGCATGCCACCCATCCCCCACTGAGCCAGCCAAATGCCTGTTTGTTGGGTGATCATGTAATTTATGCTGGCAAGAAGAAAAAAACATTGTTCACGGTGGTGAATAATGCTATTTGGGGACATAACTAGAGATGGGCGAACCTGAACAGTAAAGTTTGGCGTCTGTACCGAACACCTACTGTTCAGGCACGGACACCAAACACGGACTTCACCAATGAGTCCGTGTTATTGTTCAGGTTCAGCTGCCCGACCATCGGGTGTTTGTCGCACGTCATGTGCATGACAGCGCGGCAAACACAGCTTCTGATCAGTGATTAAATCATTCCTGCCGATCAGAGAGCCGTGGTTCCCACGCTGTCAAAAGACAGCATGAGCCCGCAGCTATGACCGGAGGTATAAAGTTTACCTCCGGTCACTGGTGTCAGCTGATGGGACTACCACCACTGCTGCTTCTAATAACTGTGAGAGCAGGAGTTGCTGATGGGAGTATTCATCAGCTGGCTTCTGTGCTGTAAGTAAATAATTAAAAAAAGAAACTGACGTGGGTTCCCCTGTATTTTTGATAACCAACCAGGCAAAACTCACACCTGGGGGCTGCAACCCGCAGCTGTCAGCATTAGCAAGGTTGGTTAGCAAGAATAGAGGGGTCCTCACGCTGTATTTTTTAATCATTTAAATAAATAATTTAAAATAACAGCATGGGGTCCCCCCCATTTTTGACAACCAGTCTTGCTAAAGCAGACAGCTGGGGGCTGGTATTCTCAGGCTGGTAATGGGCCATGGATATTGGCCCCCACCAGCCTAAAAATAGCAGCCTGCAGCCTCCCAGAAATGGCTCATCTATTACCTAAAGTTCTCACAGATAGATAGTGTCAGGCTGTAATTGACATCTCCCTTCAAAAGAGCTAGAAGGTGTGAAATGTTTCCCCTTCTTCCTGGTTCCCAGCTAGACCCCCTGGTGAGATTGGAGACAGTAGACTTCTTGCTCAGGATACCATATGCTGTGACCCCCTGTGAGACCTGCAGTCTCAGAACAGATGTTAAATTATTTATTGCTAGTCACACATATATGCCTATACATATTTCCCAACAACCGTCTACCTGCTTCAGTTTAAAAAAAAAAAATAAAAATGGAAGCAACTAGTTAGTATGACACCTGAGGAAAAAATCAGTCCATTTCTATCGGAGGGTAACACTCATATGTATGTGTGACTGCAGCCTTAGACTCACATATACATGTTCACACTGCATCTGTGGTGATGCAAACAGGATGCAAACAAATTCCTCTTTACGCATAACTTAGGCAACTTCTAACAGATAAGTTTCCATTTTTAGCCCAGATCCAAACGTATACTGTGAATAATATGCAAACATTTGCAGTCTCTCTAGATTAATCCTCTATTTTTTTTTTTTTACTCCCAAGTATTACTGAATACTAAGACACACTGTTCAGTACCATCAATAAATTGTTACCTAAACGTAAAAGAATTGGAAGAAATTTTAAAACAAATGATTTCTTCCACAAATCGCTCTGGTCTTAGCTGTATCTCGTATTGCAGAAAAGCCAAATTCACTTAAATAGATCTAAACTGCTATACCAGACCCAGAACATAAACTGGGGGTGCTAATGGGAAAACCCTTTAAGGCCTGTTTCACATGTCAGTGGCTCCGGTACGTGTGGTGAGCGTTTCCTCAAGTATCCTAGACACTGACTCACGTAGACACATTAAAATCAATGTGTCTCTGCACATGTCAACGTGTTTTCACGGACCGTGTGTCCGTTTGAAAAACATGGAGACATGTCAGTGTTCGTGGGAGCGCACGGATCACACGGACCCATTAAAGTCAATGGGTCCGTGTAAAACACGTACCGCACACGGATGCTGTCCGTGTGCCGTGCAGGAGACAGCGCTACAGTAAGCGCTGTCCCCCCTGCTTGTGGTGCTGAAGCCGCCATTCATTTCTTCTCTCCAGCAGCGTTCGCTGGAGAGAAGGAATGAAAAATCAATGTTTACTCGGACTCCCATGACAGCACGACGAGAGAGGGGATCCGCCCATTAGGAACAGGAAACCTACAGATACAAAAGGGCGGCACCTCTCCCCTGCATCAGTTGGTTTCCTGTTCCTAAAGGGACGGGTGCCCACAGATGAATCTTATGGAGCCCAGGCCGGCCGGCCGATTCCGGTAGCGAGGGGGTCTCCTACCTCGGCCGGTGCGGAGATCCCTGGAGACGCCACGGTGGTCCTTGCTGGACTGCACGTCGGTGGCATTCGCAGCAGGGAGCAGAGTCCAGAGGATTTCTCGCCTCCGTCAGTGCCGGTAAGTATTTCCCATTGGCGGTGCAGCGGTGGCGTACTTGCGGGGTGCCGGCGTCAGGACTATGTGGCCGGAGCGCTGCGATCCGTCCCCGGCGTCCTGCACCGCTCTCAGCGTGTGCTGGAGCGTTTCCGGGTGCGGTGACGCGGGGGGGCGGAGTTAGTAGCCGTTTCCGGGTCGCCGGATGTCTGCGCATGCGCAGTCGATCCAAAATGGCGGCGCCCATGTATCCTGATTACCGGTATTCTCCCACATGGATCCTATCCTCCCTCCGGTATCCTGGGCCAATGGGAATGGCACTGACCTATCTGCTGACCGGATCCAAGGGGGATTTAAGCAGGTGACGATTCAGGAACCCTGCTTTTGGTCGCAAATTCGTCATGGAGAGTGGTGGTGAGCAGCAGCAGCTGCTTGATGATGTGCGTCAGAAGCCCAAGGAGAAAGACAGAAGCGACCAGTCCAGTCGTAAAAGCTCATCCGGGCAGGGATCAAGAGCTTCGACTAGGAAACAACCCCCTCGCATTCCGGTACTTTACTTTGGCGCACGGGTAAGTGATCTACGTGAAAGTTCACTCTGTGACGCGGGCCCCTTATACTTTATCATTCTAGGGAAAGAAGAGTGACAAGTCAAAACATAAGGAGTGTGCCCTCTGTGGAGTCCCCTTACCAGACTCTTGTCCTAAGAAATTATGTGCCCCCTGTATACAACAGACGGTGAGGTCTACAGGTGTGGTGGGGTGGAAGTGACATTAGGTCAGATAGTAGTTATCACCTATACTGTCCCCCCCCAGGTAGCAGAAGAGTCTGTGAGTGCGGCAAACCTGAAGGAGATGATACGTTTGGAAGTGAGGGAATCTCTACGGTCCCTATCCCAAACGGGAGGTTCAAAACATAGAACCCCCCTGGACTCTAATTCTTCGGAGGAAGAAAGAGAAGAGGGTGCCTATCACTCTAGTCCTTCCTCCTCTTCATCAGATGAGGAGTCTGGACGATTTTGTCTGCCCCTGGATAAGATTGACAAAGTGGTCAAGTCAGTTAGGGGCACAATGGGCATAGAAGAAACCAAGCCGCAGCCCTCAAAGCAAGAGATGATGTTCAGCGGACTAGATCGTAAAAGACACAGATCTTTTCCAGTGAACGAAAAGATTCAAGACTTAATCCTCCGGGAATGGAAGAAGCCGGAAAAGAAGGGTTCCTTACCGCCAGCTTTAAAACGCAGGTACCCCTTTGATGATCCGGTTGTAGAGACATGGGACAAAGCCCCTAAGTTGGATGCGGCGGTGGCAAAAGCGTCCAAGAGAGCCTCGTTGCCATTTGAGGATATGGGGACCCTCAAGGACCCCCTTGATAGAAAAGCGGACATTTTTCTTAAAGGTACCTGGGAAACAGCGGCAGGATCTCTCAGACCAGCGGTTGCCGCGACATGTACAGCCAGATCTTTAATGGTCTGGCTGGATCAGTTAGAGACCCAGCTTAAGGACGGCGCTTCCAGAGATTCTATTCTGAAGGCCTTACCAACAATTCAAAATGCTGCGGCCTTTCTATCAGACGCTTCGGTGGACTCAGTCAGGATGGCGGCTAGAGCGGCAGGGCTCTCCAACGCGGCTCGTAGAGCCTTATGGTTGAAGTGCTGGTCAGGCGACATACAATCCAGAGCTAAACTCTGCGCAATCCCGTGTAAGGGAGAATATCTCTTTGGTCCAACTCTGGATGAGTTGCTGGAGAAAGCGGGGGATGACAAGAAGAAATTTCCTAATCCTTCTTCAGCATCCTACCGTCGGCCCTTCAACAGAAGAAGATTTGGTCGCGGAAAGAAACGCGGGTCCTCACCCTCTAGAGAGAGTTTTAGATGGGAGGACAGACGCGGAAGAGGTACGGGCTATATGTTTCGCCGTTCCTCAAAAGAACAGAAAAAGCCGGACCAATGACTAGCAATCCCCGTGGGGGGTAGACTGTCAACATTCTCTTCAGCATGGTTTGACATTTCGAACAGTAAATGGGTCCGAGGCTTTATAGCAAAAGGCCTAAAGCTTGACTTTAGTCATTGGCCTCGGGATAAATTTAAGTTAACCCCTTTACGCTCCTCCCCCCTTGAACAAGCAGCCCTGGAAGCAGAGGTCATGAACTTATGCTCCAAGAGAGTTTTGATCGAAATCCCAGGATCAGAAAGAGGGAGGGGATTTTACTCTCCTCTTTTTCTGATCAAGAAGCCAGACGGATCGTTTAGAACGATCATAAATCTCAAAAGCCTTAATGAATTCCTAGTCAATGAATCATTTAAAATGGAAACAGTCAGTACAGCAATAAAAATGTTGTTTAAACACTGCTTCATGGTAGTTGTGGATTTAAAGGACGCATACTATCATGTTCCAATACATGAAGACTTCCAGAGATTCCTGAGAGTAGCTGTGACAATGGGGGGTCAGGTTCGTCACTTCCAGTTCAGAGCTCTTCCCTTTGGCCTATCAGCGGCCCCTAGGGTATTTACAAAGTTAGTGGCCGAAGTCATGGCGCACTTGCGAGAATCTGACATCCTGATTGTCCCCTGTTTGGATGACTTCCTTATAGTGGGAAGTTCGGCAGACCATTGCCTCTCACAACTAGAGACAACCACAACCAAACTTGAACATCTGGGGTGGATCATAAATTATGAAAAATCCCGGTTACAGCCCCAAATGATACAGAGATTCTTAGGGCTGTTAAATTCAGAAACCCAACAGTGTTGTCTTCCGCCTGACAAGTTGTTATACATCCAACAACAAGTATCTAAAGCAATTGATAAACCATCCATGACCCTTAGACAGGCTATGTCACTGTTAGGATCTCTAACCTCATGCATTCCCGCTGTCCGTTGGGCCCAATTTCATACCAGACCCTTACAATCCGAGGTACTGGTTAATGATAGAATTTTACAGGGGTCCTTGCAGAGTCAGATTACCTTGGGTCCAAAAGCCCTTACTTCTCTTAGATGGTGGCTAAACAGTGACAATTTATCGGCGGGAGTTCCCTGGGTAACACGGGTGACACGTATTGTAACAACGGACGCTAGCCCTTCAGGTTGGGGAGCACACATGGATGACATGATAGTTCAGGGTCTATGGGACCCCTTAACATCAGCCTCCTCTAACCACAGAGAATTAATGGCAATTGAACTTTCAGTTAAAAAATTCCTCATATGTCTGCAGGGTCACCACGTCAAGATCCTCTCGGACAACCAGGTGGCGGTCGCATACATAAATCACCAGGGTGGAACTCATTCCGAATCTCTGATGAGAGTGGCGGACCGGTTATTCCAGACAGCGGAGAACAATTTTCTATCTTTAACCGCACTGCACATAAGAGGAAAAGAAAATGTGAAAGCGGACTTTCTAAGCCGCAACACCCTGAGACAAGGGGAATGGTCTCTAAACGATCTCGTGTTCAACCAGATTGTCCAAAAAATGGGTACATCCAGAGGTGGATTTATTTGCCACCAGGGACAACCGAAAGACAATAAAATTCTGTTCCCTAAATCCCAGGGAGAATCCTCTGGCGGTAGACGCCTTTCTGATCAACTGGGACTTTCGGTTGGCTTATGCGTTCCCCCTGCTGGGCCTGATACCTCTGGTAATCAGGAAAATAAGAGAAGATCGGGCAAGAGTTATATTGATTGCCCCATTCTGGCCCAGAAGGGCCTGGTTCACCTGGCTCAGGGTCATGTCAGTGGAGGACCCCTGGGTGCTTCCGGACATCCCAGATTTGCTCCACCAGGGTCCGATCAGCCATCCTCAAGTAAAGAGTCTCCATTTGACGGCATGGAGTTTGAGAGGGCGTTACTGAAAAACAAAGGGTTCTCCCCAAATTTGATTGAAACCCTTATGAAAAGTAGGAAGCAGATTACAACAACAATCTACGCTAGAACCTGGCGGAAATTCCTGGCCTCTTCTGACTTTAATTTAGAAGAGGGAATACCTATAAAACAGATCTTAGAATTCCTGCAAAGGGGCTTAGAGCTAGATCTATCCACTAGTACCCTAAAAGTACAGGTCTCGGCCCTAGGGGCCTTGTTTTCCTGCAACGTCGCCAATAATTATTGGATCTCAAGGTTCATTAACCCCTTCCTGACATCAGACGTACTATCCCGTCGAGGTGGGGTGGGCCCGTATGACCGCCGACGGGATAGTACGTCATCATCGATCAGCGGCGCTCACGGGGAGAGTGCGGCCGATCGCGGCCGGGTGTCAGCTGCATATCGCAGCTGACATCCGGCACTATGTGCCAGGAGCGGTCACGGACCGCCCCCGGCACATTAACCCCCGGCACACCGCGATCAAACATGATCGCAGTGTACCGGCGGTATAGGGAAGCATCGCGCAGGGAGGGGGCTCCCTGCGGGCTTCCCTGAGACCCCCGGAGCAACGCGATGTGATCGCGTTGCTCTGAGGGTCTCCTACCTCCCTCCTCGCCGCAGGTCCCGGATCCAAGATGGCCGCGGCATCCGGGTCCTGCAGGGAGGGAGGTGGCTTACCGAGTGTCTGCTCAGAGCAGACACTTGGAAAGCCTGCAGCCCTGCACAGCAGATCGTCGATCTGGCAGAGTGCTGTGCACACTGCCAGATCAATGATCTGTGATGTCCCCCCCTGGGACAAAGTAAAAAAGTAAAAAAAAAAATTTTCCACATGTGTAAAAAAAAAAAAAAAAAAATTCCTAAATAAATAATAATAAAAAAAAATATATTATTCCCATAAATACATTTCTTTATCTAAATAAAAAAAACAAAACAATAAAAGTACACATATTTAGTATCGCCGCGTCCGTAACGACCCAACCTATAAAACTGCCCCACTAGTTAACCCCTTCAGTAAACACCGTAAGAAAAAAAAAAAAAAAACGAGGCAAAAAACAACGCTTTATTACCATACCGCCGAACAAAAAGTGGAATAACACACGATCAAAAAGACTGATATAAATATCCATGGTACCGCTGAAAACGTCATCTTGTCCCGCAAAAAACAAGCCGCCATACAGCATCATCAGCAAAAAAATAAAAAAGTTATAGTCCTGAGAATAAAGCGATACCAAAATAATTATTTTTTCTATATTTTAGTTTTTATCGTATAAAAGCGCCAAAACATAAAAAAATGATATAAATGAGATATCGCTGTAATCGTACTGACCCGACGAATAAAACTGCTTTATCAATTTTACCAAACGCGGAACGGTATAAACGCCTCTCCCAAAAGAAATTCATGAATAGCAGGTTTTTGGTCATTCTGCCTCACAAAAATCGGAATAAAAAGCGATCAAAAACGGTCACGTGTCCGAAAATGTTACCAATAAAAACGTCAACTCGTCCCGCAAAAAACAAGACCTCACATGACTCTGTGGAGCAAAATGTGGAAAAATTATAGGTCTCAAAATGTGGAGACGCAAAAACTTTTTTGCTATAAAAAGCGTCGCTGGTTTCACACTTGCGTTTTTGTCTGCAGCGTTTTTTTGCACAAAAAAACGCATGCGTTTTTTCCCTATATTTGACATGAAAAACGCATGCGTTTTTTTTTGTACGCGTTTGGTCGCGTTTTCAAACGCATGCGGTTTTTTTCTGCATGCGTTCATTTTCAGAAATACAACCTGCAGTATTTTCTTGCGTTTTTAAGCACATGCGTTTGTTTGCGTTAAAAACGCATGCATTTTTATCGAAAAAAAACAGAAAACACACTGAAAAGCCACCCACCACCATCAAGGTGATAAAGGGATCCAAACCCTAACCCTACCCCTAAACTCATCCCTAACCGTTTAGTGAACATTTTCTGACAGTCATAGTGCCACGTATTTCAGTGCCACGTATTTCAGTGCCACGTATTTCAGTGCCACGTATTTCAGTGCCACGTATTTCAGTGCCACGTATCACGTATTTCAGTGCCACGTGTTTCAGTGCCACGTATTTCAGTGCCACGTTTCCTGTATTTCAGTGCCACATATTTTAGTGCCACGTATTTCAGTGCCACGTATTTCAGTGCCACGTATTTCAGTGCCACGTATTTCAGTGCCACGTGTTTCAGTGCCACGTGTTTCAGTGCCACGTATTTAAGTGCCACGTATCACATATTTCAGTGCCACGTATTTAAGTGTCACGTATTTCAGTGTCACGTATTTCAGTGCCACGTATTTCAGTGCCACGTATTTCAGTGCCACGTATTTCAGTGCCACGTGTTTCAGTGCCACGCATTTAAGTGCCACGTATCACATATTTCAGTGCCACGTATTTCAGTGCCACGTATTTAAGTGCCACGTATTTCAGTGCCACGTATTTCAGTGCCACGTATTTAAGTGCCACGTATTTCAGTGCCACGTATTTCAGTGCCACGTATTTCAGTGCCACGTATTTCAGTGCCACGTATTTCAGTGCCACGTATCACATATTTAAGTGCCACGTATTTCAGTGCCACGTATTTCAGTGCCACGTATTTCAGTGCCACGTATTTCAGTGCCACGTATTTCAGTGCCACGTATCACGTATTTCAGTGCCACGTGTTTCAGTGCCACGTATTTAAGTGCCACGTATCACGTATTTCAGTGCCACGTATTTCAGTGCCACGTATTTCAGTGCCACGTATTTCAGTGCCACGTATTTTAGTGACACGTATTTCAGTCACGTTTAGGGTTAGGGTTAGGGCTTTGGAGGTAAAGTTAGGGTTAGGGTTTGGATTACATTTACGTTTGGATTAGGGTTGGGATTAGAATTATGGGTGTGTCAGGGCTAGGGGTGTGGTTAGGGTTACCGTTGGGATTAGGGTTAGGGGTGTGTTTGGGTTAGGGTTTCAGGTAGAATTGGGGAGTTTCCACTGTCCAGGCACATCAGGGGCTCTCCAAGCGCGACATGGCGTCCAATCTCAATTCCAGCCAATTCTGCGTTGAAAAAGTAAAACAGTGCTCCTTCCCTTCCGAGCTCTCCCGTGCGCCCAAAAAGGGGTTTACCCCAACATATGTGTTATCAGCGTACTCGGGACAAATTGAACAACAACTTCTGGGGTCCAAGTTCTCTTGTTATCCTTAGGAAAATAAAAATTTGGGGGGCTAAAAATCATTTTTGTGGGAAAAAAAAGATGTTTTATTTTCACGGCTCTGCGTTATAAACTGTAGTGAAACACTTGGGGGTTCAAAGTTCTCAAAACACATCTAGATAAGTTCCTTGGGAGGTCTAGTTTCCAATATGGGGTCACTTGTAGGGGGTTTGTACTGTTTGGGTACATCAGGGGCTCTGCAAATGCAACGTGACGGCTGCTGACCAATCCATTTAAGTCTGCATTCCAAATGGCGCTCCTTCCCTTCCGAGCTCTGTCATGCGCCCAAACAGTGGTTCCCCCCCACATATGGGGTATCAGCGTACTCAGGACAAATTGGAAAACAAATTTTGGGGTCCAATTTATTCTGTTACCCTTGTAAAAATACAAAGCTGGGTGCTAAAAAATCATTTTTGAGAAAAAAAATTAAAATTATTTTCACGGCTCTGCGTTATAATCTGTAGTGAAACACTTGGGGGTTCAAAGCTCTCAAAACACATCTAGATAAGATCCTTAGGGGGTCTACTTTCCAAAATGGTGTCACTTGTAGGGAGTTTCAATGTTTAGGCACATCAGGGGCTCTCCAAACGCAACATGGCGTCCCATCTCAATTCCAGTCAATTTTGCATTGAAAAGTCAAATGGCGCTCCTTCCCTTCCAAGCTCTGCCATGCGCCCAAACAATGGTTTACACCCACATATGGGGTATCAGCGTACTCAGGACAAATTGGCCAACATTTTTTGGGGTCCAATTTCTTCTCTTACCCTTGGGAAAATAAAAAATTGGGGGCGAAAAGATCATTTTTGTGAAAAAATATGATTTTTTATTTTTACGGCTCTGCATTATAAACTTCTGTGAAGCACTTGGTGGGTCAAAGTGCTCACCACACATCTAGATAAGTTCCTTAGGGGGTCTACTTTCCAAAATGGTGTCACTTGTAGGGAGTTTCAATGTTTAGGCACATCAGGGGCTCTCCAAACGCAACATGGCGTCCCATCTCAATTCCAGTCAATTTTGCATTGAAAAGTCAAATGGCGCTCCTTCCCTTCCAAGCTCTGCCATGCGCCCAAACAATGGTTTACACCCACATATGGGGTATCATCGTACTCAGGACAAATTGCACAACATTTTTTGGGGTCCAATTTCTTCTCTTACCCTTGGGAAAATAAAAAATTGGGGGCGAAAAGATCATTTTTGTGAAAAAATATGATTTTTTATTTTTACGGCTCTGCATTATAAACTTCTGTGAAGCACTTGGTGGGTCAAAGTGCTCACCACACATCAAGATAAGTTCCTTAGGGGGTCTACTTTCCAAAATGGTGTCACTTGTAGGGGGTTTCAGTGTTTAGGCACATCAGGGGCTCTCCAAACGCAACATGGCGTCCCATCTCAATTCCAGTCAATTTTGCATTGAAAAGTCAAATGGCGCTCCTTCCCTTCCAAGCTCTGCCATGCGCCCAAACAATGGTTTACACCCACATATGGGGTATCATCGTACTCAGGACAAATTGCACAACATTTTTTGGGGTCCAATTTCTTCTCTTACCCTTGGGAAAATAAAAAATTGGGGGCGAAAAGATCATTTTTGTGAAAAAATATGATTTTTTATTTTTACGGCTCTGCATTATAAACTTCTGTGAAGCACTTGGTGGGTCAAAGTGCTCACCACACATCAAGATAAGTTCCTTAGGGGGTCTACTTTCCAAAATGGTGTCACTTGTAGGGGGTTTCAGTGTTTAGGCACATCAGGGGCTCTCCAAACGCAACATGGCGTCCCATCTCAATTCCAGTCAATTTTGCATTGAAAAGTCAAATGGCGCTCCTTCCCTTCCAAGCTCTGCCATGCGCCCAAACAATGGTTTACACCCACATATGGGGTATCATCGTACTCAGGACAAATTGCACAACATTTTTTGGGGTCCAATTTCTTCTCTTACCCTTGGGAAAATAAAAAATTGGGGGCGAAAAGATCATTTTTGTGAAAAAATATGATTTTTTATTTTTACGGCTCTGCATTATAAACTTCTGTGAAGCACTTGGTGGGTCAAAGTGCTCACCACACATCAAGATAAGTTCCTTAGGGGGTCTACTTTCCAAAATGGTGTCACTTGTAGGGGGTTTCAGTGTTTAGGCACATCAGGGGCTCTCCAAACGCAACATGGCGTCCCATCTCAATTCCAGTCAATTTTGCATTGAAAAGTCAAATGGCGCTCCTTCCCTTCCAAGCTCTGCCATGCGCCCAAACAATGGTTTACACCCACATATGGGGTATCATCGTACTCAGGACAAATTGCCCAACATTTTTTGGGGTCCAATTTCTTCTCTTACCCTTGGGAAAATAAAAAATTGGGGGCGAAAAGATCATTTTTGTGAAAAAATATGATTTTTTATTTTTACGGCTCTGCATTATAAGCTTCTGTGAAGCACTTGGTGGGTCAAAGTGCTCACCACACATCAAGATAAGTTCCTTAGGGGGTCTACTTTCCAAAATGGTGTCACTTGTAGGGGGTTTCAGTGTTTAGGCACATCAGGGGCTCTCCAAACGCAACATGGCGTCCCATCTCAATTCCAGTCAATTTTGCATTGAAAAGTCAAATGGCGCTCCTTTCCTTCCGAGCTCTGCCATACGCCCAAACAGTGGTCTACCCCCACATATGGGGTATCAGCGTACTCAGGACAAATTGTACAACAACTTTGGGGGTCCATTTTCTCCTGTTACCCTTGGTAAAATAAAACAAATTGGAGCTGAAATAAATTTTGTGTGAAAAAAAGTTAAATGTTCATTTTTATTTAAACATTCCAAAAATTCCTGTGAAACACCTGAAGGGTTAATAAACTTCTTGAATGTGGTTTTGAGCACCTTGAGGGGTGCAGTTTTTAGAATGGTGTCACACTTGAGTATTTTCTATCATATAGACCCCTCAAAATGACTTCAAATGAGATGTGGTCCCTAAAAAAAAATGGTGTTGTAAAAATGAGAAATTGCTGGTCAACTTTTAACCCTTATAACTCCGTCACAAAAAAAAATTTTGGTTCCAAAATTGTACTGATGTAAAGTAGACATGTGGGAAATGTTACTTATTAAGTATTTTGCGTGACATATGTCTGTGATTTAAGGGCATAAAAATTCAAAGTTGGAAAATTGCAAAATTTTCAAAATTTTCGCCAAATTTCCATTTTTTTCACAAATAAACGCAAGTTATATCGAATAAATTTTACCACTAACATGAAGTACAATATGTCACGAGAAAACAATGTCAGAATCGCCAAGATCCGTCAAAGCGTTCCAGAGTTATAGCCTCATAAAGGGACAGTGGTCAGAATTGTAAAAATTGGCCCGGTCATTAACGTGCAAACCACCCTTGGGGGTGAAGGGGTTAAAGCCTCTAGTAGGGCTAGACCCATACATAGGGATAGATCTATGCCTTGGGATCTTAACCTAGTCCTGTCAGCATTGACTAGAGAGCCGTTTGAACCATTACAATCAGCTTCAATTAAGGCATTATCCCTTAAAACAGCATTTCTGGTAGCAATAACATCTGCCCGTAGGGTAGGAGATATACAAGCTCTCTCCAGAATTTCCCCTTATACAGAGTTTCTGCCAGATAGGGTAGTCCTCAGACCAGACCCGGCCTATTTACCAAAAGTATCATCTCGGTTTCACAGGTCTCAGGAGATAGTGTTACCATCTTTCATTCCCAATCCCTCCAACCCTAAAGAAGAGCTACTCCATACACTAGACGTTAGGAGATGCCTGTTAGAATACATCTCTGTTACTGATACATGGAAGAAAGATAATGCGTTATTTTTATCTTTCCAAAATCCTAGAAAGGGACTCGGGGTATCAAAGTACACACTAGCGAAGTGGATTAGGGAGGCTATCTCTTTGGCTTATACTGCAGGTGGGGGTCCGACTCCGCAGAATCTGAGGGCGCATTCCACCAGGGCCATGGCTACATCCTGGGCGGAGAAATCTGGAGTATCAATCGACCAGATATGTAAGGCGGCCACATGGTTATCCCCGTCCACCTTCTTTAAGCACTATAGGTTGGATTTAGGGGCCTCCTCTGATCTCACCTTCGGGTTAAGGGTGCTGCAGGCTATAGTCCCTCCCTAGGGTAGTGTTACATCTCTGTAATTCTCTCGTCGTGCTGTCATGGGAGTCCGAGTAAAGCATTAAGCTACTTACGGTAGCGGCATTTCTCGGAGGCCCATGACAGCACCCTTAGTTCCCTCCCTATTTCACGTGGGGGTTGCACCTCCTATAATGTATATATCTCACGTGTATATGCCCAGTTCCAATATATGGGTTAAAATTTTGTATATATACTGTATATAATGTGTATTTTTGTATGCTACTAACCGCGGTAGTCCTCTCAAGGCTCTGAAATACAACTGATGCAGGGGAGAGGTGCCGCCCTTTTGTATCTGTAGGTTTCCTGTTCCTAATGGGCGGATCCCCTCTCTCGTCGTGCTGTCATGGGCCTCCGAGAAATGCCGCTACCGTAAGTAGCTTAATGCTTTTTTTAATTTTTTTTGTGGTTAAAATAAACTTCCCGGCAACCTCCCCCCTCCCAC
Source organism: Ranitomeya variabilis (assembly GCF_051348905.1). Classification (NCBI taxonomy): domain Eukaryota; kingdom Metazoa; phylum Chordata; class Amphibia; order Anura; family Dendrobatidae; genus Ranitomeya; species Ranitomeya variabilis. The sequence continues at coordinate 85,036,004 of NC_135232.1, forward strand.
CCCCTGTGCGCCCGCCCGCTGGAAATAAAATACTCACCTAGCTCCCTCGATGCTTCCTCTCAGCGCCGCAGCTTGTCCTGTATGAGCGGTCACGTGGTGCCGCTCATTACAGTGATGAATATGCGGCTCCACCTCCCAAGGGCGAAACGTATGTCGGCGTCCTGGGATCCTTAGTTCTGTGTTGATCTCTTCCATTTATGTTGAGTCTGTTATCTGATATGAGCACTTTATTTACCGTATGTTGTATTATTTGTCTATTCATTTTTTGGGGATATTTTCTGTAGCACCATTTCACTATTCTATCCTTGTGCAGTATCTCTTACACACAGACTATTTCCTAAATTATTATATAACACTTATTAGTTATATGATACCCATTTCTTATACGTTGGTCATGAACATTTTTCTGTATGTACCAAAAAAATTATGTTTTTTAGATAATTTCCTTCTTGTGGTTATTCACTCCCATCAGTTGGGTTAATTTGTATCTATTTCGGAATATAAACTCACTAATATATATATATATATATATATATATATATATATATATATATATATATATATATATATATATATATTTTTATTATTTATTTTATTGTGCATATTTAATCTGAGAGCAGCATAATGTAGAGGCAGGGAGCCTGATTCCAGGGATGTGTTATTTATTAGGATGTGTGATGTACTTTCAATACAATCAGTGTTTTATCAGTAGGAAATTATCACTACTGGACTACATGTCTCGTGCACACCACTCAGTCTAATCTGTATAAACCCAACTGACTACTCACAGTGTGCCTCAGAAAACTGCCAGCGATGGGTGTGGTCAGTGTCGGCCCACCATTAGCCAACTCCAGGGCCCCACTTTTCAGCTACATATAAATGTGACATTATCCTCAATCACAAATTTATATAACAATGAACTGGGCAGATTGATAAATGAATAAGATGCCGCCTTTGTCTGTACATAGCGATTCTAGTATATTGTGCCAGGTCATATAAGAAGGTGGTGGCTCAGTCCTGCACCGGGGCCCACTGGAGGATTCACCTGCTTTCCTGTCGTTAAGTCCAAGCCTGGGCATGGGCAGGGCTATGCACAGCACAGAAGTCTTAGCTCTGCTACATCTACATCAGACAGAACAGGGATTATATTGAAACTGCACCAAGAACTCCAGTAAGTGACACATCGCTGGAGTCAGGCTCTCTGTCGATGCATTATGCTGCTGGCAGATTCCATAGCAAAAAAAACTGCTGACAGATTCCCTTGAAACCTAAAAATGGTAAGTCAAAAATAAACTTTTTACATCTTTTGAAATTATAGGACGGTAACAGAATATTGTATTTTGGCTATACAGTTTCTTGAATGTACAGTATGCTCCAAAGGCATCCAGTCTGAGTCCCCAAAAATGTGGCTGATTACTGGCAGTAAGAGTTTCAGCGCTAAATATTACTTTTGTAGCTTAAGCCTAAGAGATGAAACAGCCTAATCAGCTCATAAGCATAATACATCTCATGAATGCATAATCAAAACTTAAATCAGCCGCAGAAGTAAACCGAGCAGAAATGAACAAAGCAGGAGGTAAATTGTGGATTTTGGAGCAAATCATGTTATCTACTGAAGGTAAATTTTTCTTTTATTCAGGGCTGTGGAGTCGGTAAGCCAAACCTCCAACTCCGACTCCATAATTTCCATGACACCAACTCCACCAAAGTGGGCTCTGACTCTACGACTCCGACTCTGACTCCATGACTCCGACTCTGACTCTACGACTCCGACTCTGACTTCACGACTCCGACTCTGACTTCACGACTTCACGACTCCGACTCTGACTTCACGACTCCGACTCTGACTTCACGACTCCGACTCTGACTTCACGACTCCGACTTCACGACTCCGACACCAACTCTGACTCCACGACTCCGACTCTGACTCCACAGCCCTGCTGTTAGTCTAATTATATTAATTAGCAAACATTAAAAATGGAAAATCATAACCAAAACCATTCTGTGGGTTACAATGGAATATTATGTTTTCAGAAAGGCATTGACGGTGAAATTATTTTTTAGCATTGGTTATAATGGCTTGTTTGATTTCATCTACATTATAAGAGCAAAAAAAGGGACACAAGACATAATCGTTGAATTCTGGATTTTCATTCTGTTCCAATGCACAAGTGCACAAAATCCAGCCCTTAGCTATGCTGTCTGCCTTTACTAACAATTGGGAAGGAACGGGATGCTTTAAAGAATTTAATTCCCGCGTGATCCTGTAATTGGATGTCAACCGTGTAATAAGTCAATTTGGGAAATTTCTTTACTCCTAAATATTCCATGCTCAACTGCGATTATTGATAAGTGGAAGCATTTAGGAACCAAATAAACTCAGGCGCAAAGTAGCAGACCCCGTCGGGTAATAAAATAAATGAAAACAACAATTGAAAAAATAAAAAAGAACAAAAAACTAAAAATAAGAAACAGCGCCAGACTAAATCCCTGTTTTTAGCAGTGCTCCCATTGAAAAAAATATGCCAGATAAATAAAAATAAGTCCTATGAAAAGGGAACACAATTTTTTTTTTTTTTTATTGTAGTAGTCCTTTGTAGTCATTAAATAATATAAAAAATATTTTGCCGCTATCAGTGAAAAAAAAAAAAGGAATATAAAAATAGCATAAATATGAAGCCCCATGTGTCACGAAAGAAAAGACAAAGTTATTTGAATTTCTGAATAAGAAAAAATTATAGAGTCATTAAAAGCACATGTATGGTAAAACCCGAAAATGGCCCTGGTCAAAGAGGGGTGAAGGTAGGGGGAATTTATATTAAAATATATGAAACAAAAAAACTGTAAAAGGTTTCAATTCCCCCATATTCACCCAAACATAAATAGCACAATGTAGAAAATAAAAGTATTGACATACTGAGTATTGCTGTGTGCGTAATTGTCTGAACAAAGAAAATATTTATCCAATATGGAGAATTCGGAATTGGAAAAATAATATGGTGACTGAAAACAATAACTATATAAATTTAGTATCTCCATAAACTCACTGACCTTTAGAACGAATTTTCCTCGTCATTTTACTACTAAGTGAACGTTGTAAAAGCCAAACCCCAAAAAGCAATCAACATTTCAGCTTTGTGTTTTTGTTTTTTTTGTTTTTTAATTCCACTCCACTATGATTTTTCTTTCCCATTTTTCAGTAAAATGAATGGTGAAAACTCGTCACGCCAAAATCAAGCCGTCTACTGCTACTATATGTCGAGGAAAAATAAACAGGTTATGGATCTTGAAAGGCAAGGAGGGAAAAACTAAAGGTAAAAAAAGGTTCCCAAGGGAATAAAACACTAACATTGGCTAAGGTTAATCTCTTCACCCCTGGGCAATTTTCCATTTTTTTTCATTTTTGTGTTTTCCTCCACTTCTTCCAAGAGCCATAAAGTTTATATATATATATATGTATATATATATATATATATATATATATATATATATATATATATATGTCAATATAGCAGTATGAGGGCTTGTTTTTTGCGGGACGAGTTGTACTTTTGAATGACCATTGATTTTACTGTAGTGTACTGGAAAACATAAAAAAAATTCCAAGCGCTGTGAAATTGCAAAAAAAAAAGTGCAATTCCACAATTGTGTTTTGGGTTTCTTATTTACTATGTTCACTGTATGGTAAAACTGACCTGGCACTATGATTCCCCAGGTCAGTATGAGTACGCACATACCAGACATGTATAGTTTATTTTATTTAAGTGGTGAAAAAATTGCATTTGTTGCCATTTTCACGTTTTTATTAATACCATTTTGGGGTAGATATGATGTTTTGATTGCCTCTTGTTGCATTTTATTGTAATGTTGTGGGCAAAAAAAACTTAATTCTGGAGTTTCAATTTTATTCAATTTTATTTTTCGTTATGCTGTTTAATAATCAGCATAATTTATTTTATATTTTGCTAAATGGTATGTCTATATTTTATTTATCTTTATTATTTTATTTTCTGTTGAACGTTTGTTTTTTTAATTTTTTAAAACTTTTTTGTTTTCATGGGTCGGCGTTCACAGGAGTATTGTAATGGCAGAAACGGGGGAGTTCTGAAAGCCCCAGCCATCATGACAACCCATCTGTGCCTCCCCAGTCACATAACAAATGGGCGGGATTAATGACGAACTTCCGGCTGGCGCGCATTAAATCTCACTATCAAAGATTGACAGCGGGATTTAACTGGTTAACAGCCATGGGTGTAGCTCCAATCCACTCACGGCTGTTAAAGGCACATTATAACTGACTAGATGGTGGCCCGATTGTAACGCATCGGGTACTCTAGAATATGTATGTACGTACGTCGCGCTGTGAGTGGGGGTTAAATTCCACACCAATATCGCTGATTGGTTGCACCCGGCTGGCCGATCAGTAATGCGTGGTTCAAATCCGGAACCAATTCGCGGCCGCACTGCGCCTGTCGCTGATTGGTCGCGGCCGGCTGGGCACGACCAATGACCGAAGCGGTCTTTAAATACTGCGCCAATATCGCTGATTGGTCGCGGCCAGCCAGACGCAGCCAATCAGCAAAGTGTGGTTTAAATCCCGCGTCAATTGGCGGCTGGACTGCGTCTGTCGCTGATTGGTCGCAGGATGTCGGGGGTTCGGGGTGCCGGATATAACACAGCCACATAGTATGTAGCACAGCCACGTAGTATGTAGCACAGCCACGTAGTATGTAGCACAGCCACGTAGTATGTAGCACAGCCACGTAGTATATAGCAGCCACGTGGTATATAGCAGCCACATAGTATATAGCAGCCATGTAGTATATAGCATTCATGTAATATATAGCAGCCACGTAGTAAATAACACAGCCCACGCAGTATATAACACAGCCCACGTACTATATAACACAGACAGCCACGTAGTATATAGCAGCCACGTAGTATATAGCAGCCACGTAGTATATAACAGAGCCCACATAGTATGCAGCAGTGTGGGCACCATATCTGTTAAAAAAAAAAAAAAAGAATTAAATTAAAAAATTGTTGTATACTCACCCTCTGGCGTCCACCGAAGTTGTCCCGATGCGTGCGAGGCTGCCGCCTGCTTCCGCTCCCAGTGATGCATTGCGAAATTACCCAGATGACTTAGCGGTCTCGCGAGACCGCTAAGTCATCTGGGTAATTTCGCAATGCATCACTGGGAACGGAAGCTGGTGGCAGCCTCGCTGCCACGCGCATCGGTGGACGGCGAAAGGTGAGAATTGCACCATTTTTTAAATATTTTTTAAAATTATTTTTAACATTATATCTTTTTACTATTGATGCTGCATTATGCCGCGGTGTAACGCAGTCGGTTTAACGGACTGCTAAAACGCTATGAGGGCAGCAGACGATGACTGGGGGGAGTATGGAGGGGGCACTGACTGCAGGGGGGTAGGGAGCGGCCATTTCGTGGCCGGACTGTGCCCGTCGCTGATTGGCCGTGACCAATCAGTGACTTGGGATTTCTGTGACAGACAGACAGACAGACAGACGGAAGTGCCCCTTAGACGATTCTATAGATAGATTAAATCAGCTGTCATGTGTGAGGAAAGATACAGGCTCAGCTTGTGAACCTGCATCAAAGTAAGGTATAAGACATATGTCGTAAATATACGTCATATGTCCTGAAGAGGTCAAACTTTTTTCAGAAATAGTTTCTTTTTGTGAACGAGTTGTTCTAATTCCCATTGACTAAAGGGCCAGCTTCATATGTGTAGAATAAGATGTAATATAATGTATATAATATATATATATATATATATATATATATATATATATATATATATATATATATATATATATATATATTCTGCGATCTGCTTGAACACACAGTCTTTCAGAGACCATTCTCTCTAACTCAGTCGATTGCGACTCAGGAAGTCTGCCCTGACATTTTCTGCGCCACTACTGAGGGTTTCCAATCAAGGACAGGAAACCAGCTGATGTGGAGAGAGGAGCCGCCCTTTTTATCTTGAAGGTTTCCTGTCCTTGAAGGGCGGATCCCTCTCTCGTGGTGCCGTTATGGGTGCCTGAAAAATAGGCCTTAATTATCAAAACTGTGTAAGCTGAAACTAGCCTAGTTGCCCATAGCAACCAATCACAGAGAAGCTTTAATTTTTCCACAGTCATTTAATAAATGAGAGCTGCTCAGTGATTGGTTTTTGAAGGCAACAAAACCAGTTTCCATGTTAATTGGTAATAAATAATGAGGCCTAGTGTCTTTTGTACTTCTTACGTTTTCCATAGCAGAAGTTATTATATTATACTGTAAATGTAGTATATTCTTGGACCTTTAATGACTCGAATCTCATTGCACACAATCTTCCTGTCGGAGAGTAAAACAGCATATGTCAGCAGCAGACATACAGTATTAGTGATACAATCCAAGTTAGATTTATTATTCATCAATGATGTACTTAAATCAGGGATTTAGTCGTCATTGTGAGGATTAATCAAGGAATAGACATTGTGAGGACTGATTAGCCATCTAAATAAATCACCTTTCTGCTATAAATTGTCAGCGTGCCTTCCTGTATCAAGTCTGACTGTAGGCTAATTTATTTTAATTACGTTGTAGGAAATATCAGAATAGACTTGCCTCTGTTCATTCTAACAAATGCTTATGAGATGTCAGTGGTTTTTGTGATACGCTGTTACTAAGCAACAATAACACGAAATACAAGGGTCTTCAAGGGGACGTCCACATTTAATAGATGCCTATTATTAAAAAGTCAAGGGAAAACATCACAAACATGGGCCAAGAATGTAGCTATAGTGCCCAATACCTAAAAAGGGCCACAATTTAAAAAATTGGTAGATTCTAGAAAACTCTGACACAGTTCAAGTAATGTTCACAGTGTAGGGATGCAAGCTTTTAGCAAGGAGGAATAATAATGTAGGGCATACCTAGGGGGATAGGTGGAGCATCAGCCAGCAGAGGAGCACCATTGAGCTGCCTGATGCGATGATCCGAGGTCGAGATAACAGCCAGCTCAGAAAAGGTGTAAAACGCCAGCTCCCAGCATTCAAGTGTACTCGTGTCTTTCAAGCATGACTACAATTGAATCCTGGTCACCTGCACTTCCGGGTCAGGGCACCGTCACCAGCGTTATCAGGTCATCTGATCACACTGCTGACATCACTCTCCGGCAAGTTGAATGAATGTTAGTACGGTAAGTGCTCCAGCTGAAGAAAACAAAGATTAATTTAATGGGGAATCTTCTTAGGGAAAACTATAGGATGGGGGAAGAAAAGTTTGATGACGCCGAATGGGCAGGTAGAAATGTGTGAGGAAACAATATGGGAAGCACGGGGGGATGAAGAAACAGTATGGGGAGCATGGAATGAATGTGTTGGGAGATGGTATGGAGACAGTATTAGGCTGCTGTCACACTAGCAGTATTTGGTCAGTATTTTACATCAGTATTTGTAAGCTAAAATCAGGAATGGAACTATTAGAGGAAAACTATTGTAGATACATATGCACCACTTCTGCATTTATCACCCACTCCTGGTTTTGGCTTACAAATACTGGTGTAAAATACTGACCAAATACTGCTAATGTGACGGCAGCATTAAGGGGAATAGTGTGAGGAGAATGTATGGGGGAAGAAAAGTATGAGGGAGCACGTTATACATAAGGGTAGCATGGGGGTACAGTGTTAGGGCACAGTATGGAGGGAACAGTATGCCAAATAAATTTTTGCTCTAGATCCGACTCTGGAAAATGTATTTATACATTTACAGGAAGAATATCAGGATTGTTATAATGCAGAGTTCTAAGAAAGAGTGCTACATTTCATGAGGAATACAAGTATTACTAGACCAGATAAATAAGGTCCTCTTTATAGTGGATATGATTAACACAAGCATAGCAGTGATGTATTGGCAAACTAGTAACTTGCTTGCAGAGATGCATTAACTACATAGCAGAGAAGGTGAGACTTGTGACTTGACAAAGCAGTACTTGAAAGCAGGAAAATAAAATGAGATTGCTGCTTGAAGCTTAATAATAGCTTAAATGTGTATACAAATAAGAATTTACAGGACAGATGCTGTACCTTGCTTGCAGAATAGTGGGTGTGAATGTTCACAGATGCTGGAATGAGCTAGGAAATAAACACTAGAAATTGAATAGAGGTCAGGAGTAGCAAGACATAAACAGACACCTGAATGGGGCTGAACTAAGAGGTAGGCGAAGCAACTCTTGACAGACACAATGTAGACAAGTGCTATGCTTTCTCTATACTCAGACTACTGGCATCTGCCTAAGCTGGTATTATAAAGCTTTGGGTAATGATGATGTCAGAGGTATTTTCTTGGTTAGGAGAATAAAACCGGCTTGAACTAATGTGATAGGATAAAACAGCATGATTTAGCTCTAGAGGTGTGACAGGTAACACTTTTTGCTTACTGACTGCTTCTCCAGCACTGCCTATTTAACACTGTTCCCAGTCTTTATTGAAAGGCTGCAGGAGTGACACCACGAAAACAGCAAGTAACTGGAGCAGCCAATCATTCAGCTCAACAGTATTGCCAATGTAGTCAGCAAGAGACCACGAAACCAATTGATTTGTTGTCGTAGTCACATGCTGTAGTCTTGATGTCACCCTTGCAGCCTGTCAACAAAGTCTGGTGCCAGCCTTGCAAGCGGAGATGATTTGATCACTCTGTGAAATCCACGGTCCAAGTCACTACTCTCTAGCCAGAGACAAGAACTGCAAAAATTTTCTTACTTTCCGGGATCTCATGCTCTGCTTGTGATTAGCATATGATAACCTGTGTGCCGCACCCATTAAAGTTTATGTCACGCCACAAACACAGGGAATTTGCGTTGCTCCTGTCCACGTCCAGAGAGCACTGACCTGAACCATAGACCAATGTTGCACAAAGCAATTTGCTCATCACTACTAGAAAGTAAAAATGTATTATCCTGAAAACCTTCTTTGAGATAGGTACTGTAAATGCAGTGACTGATGACTCATGCAGGGCAAATTGACCTCCTGTTTCTAGATAGAGCTTAGAAGGATTCAGATAGTCAGTTTATAATCACATGATGTCTTAGACCTAACAGAAAAGAGAAGAATTAGCTGAGTAGAAAGGCAAAATGTGCAATTGTAAGTACACAGTGCTATATGATATGAGGGCTGAAATGTGTTAGGAAAATAAAACTTTGATGGAAGGAGGAGATGGACTTCTTTAACATTATTGTTCCATTTTTAACTACTAGGAGTATGATTCAGTAGCTTTAATATGATGCTCTTAGGCCGGCATCACACTGGCGAGTTTTACGGACGTATGAGTGCAGAAAATACACCCGTAAAATACGCATAACACACGGCCCAATGATTCTCTATGGCCCAGCTCCTATCAGCCATATTTTACTGATCCGTAATATACGGTCTTGTACCGCCGTAGAAAATCGCAGCATGCTGCGTTTGTCACCGTATTGCACAAAAAAATCGCCAATGAAAGTCTATGGGGGCGAGAAAAATACAGATTACACACGGACCAGCAGTGTGACTTGCGAGAAATACGCAGCGGTGTTAGAGAAAAGTCGGTAATTCAATTGCCGACTTTTCATTTCTCCTTCACAAACCCGACAGGATATGAGACATGGTTTACATACAGTAAACCATCTCATATCCCCTTTTTTTTTGCATATTCCACACTACTAATGTTAGTAGTGTGTATGTGCAAAATTTGGCCGCTGTAGCTTCTAAAATAAAGGGTTAATTTGCGGAAAAAATTGGCGTAGGCTCCCGCGCAATTTTCTCCGCCAGAATGGTAAAGCCAGTGACTGAGGGCAGATATTAATAGCCAGGAGAGGGTCCATGGTTATTGCCCCCCCCCCCGGCTACAAACATCTGCCCCCCAGCCACCCCAGAAAAGGCACATCTGGAAGATGCGCCTATTCTGGCACTTGGCCACTCTCTTCCCACTCCCGTGTACCGCTCTGGTGGAGAAAATTGCGCGGGAGCCCACGCCAATTTTTTCCACGATTTAACCCTTTATTTTACAAGCTAGAGTGCCCACATTTTGCACATACACACTACTAACATTAGTAGTGTGGAATATGCAAAAAAAAAGGGGATATGAGATTGTTTACTGTATGTAAACCATGTCTCATATCATGTCGGGTTTGGGAAGGAGAAATGAAAAGCCGGCAATTGAATTACCGGCTTTTCACATATCTCGCGCTGAATTAAATATAAATACAGAATATATATATGTGTCTCAATGATATATATATATATATATATATATATATATATATATATATATATATATATATATATATATAATATATATATATATACACTCACCGGCCACTTTATTAGGTACACCTGTCCAACTTCTTGTTAACACTTAATTTCTAATCAGCCAATCACATGGCGGCAACTCAGTGCATTTAGGCATGTAGACATGGTCAAGACAATCTCCTGCAGTTCAAACCGAGCATCAGTATGGGGAAGAAAGGTGATTTGAGTGCCTTTGAACGTGGCATGGTTGTTGGTGCCAGAAGGGCTGGTCTGAGTATTTCAGAAACTGCTGACCTACTGGGATTTTCACGCACAACCATCTCTAGGGTTTACAGAGAATGGTCCGAAAAAGAAAAAAAATCCAGTGAGCGGCAGTTCTGTGGGCGGAAATGCCTTGTTGATGCCAGAGGTCAGAGGAGAATGGGCAGACTGGTTCGAGCTGATAGAAAGGCAACAGTGACTCAAATCGCCACCTGTTACAACCAAGGTAGGCCTAAGAGCATCTCTGAACGCACAGTGCGTCGAACTTTGAGGCAGATGGGCTACAGCAGCAGAAGACCACACCGGGTACCACTCCTTTCAGCTAAGAACAGGAAACTGAGGCTACAATTTGTACAAGCTCATCGAAATTGGACAGTAGAAGATTGGAAAAACGTTGCTTGGTCTGATGAGTCTCGATTTCTGCTGCGACATTCGGATGGTAGGGTCAGAATTTGGCGTAAACAACATGAAAGCATGGATCCATCCTGCCTTGTATGGAGCATCTTTGGGATGTGCACTGACAAATCTGCGGCAACTGTGTGATGCCATCATGTCAATATGGACCAAAATCTCTGAGGAATGCTTCCAGCACCTTGTTGAATCTATGCCACGAAGAATTGAGGCAGTTCTGAAGGCAAAAGGGGGTCCAACCCGTTACTAGCATGGTGTACCTAATAAAGTGGCCGGTGAGTGTATATATATATACATACTGTAGATATGTTTTAACGAACATTTGAGCACATAAATCAATAAATTAGATGTCGGTTTTGCAAGCCTGCGAGAAAATCTCGCAGTACGGATGCCATACGGATTACATATGGAGGATGCCATGCGCAAAATACGCTGCCACACCCTGCCTACGGATGACATACGGATCACTATTTTGGGAACATTTCTGCGTATTACGGCCGTAAAATACGGACCGTATTTACATACGCTGAGTGTGACGCCGGCCTTAAATCTAAAAGTAAATGATAGTAAATACATTCTGTAGAAAAGATCTTTGAAAAATAATAAACTTTTCCAATACAGTATATAGCAGCACTGTCTGTTCAAAAAGCACAATCAGACCGTTCATATGAAGGAGACAATGTTCTATGCATCTTTCTATGTCCACTACAGTAAAAAATCGAATAATGAGTGCTTCTTCTGTGCAGTGTGCGACGGCTGCCTTGTACTATGACAGCTATATAGAACAACGCTGTCTGATTGTGGCCTAGGCAATAAAAAAAACAGTCACAATGGGTTATGTGTGCTCTGCAGTCTCCGCGCACACAGCCCAATTACTACAGAAAAAGCATCTGCGCATGCGCGAGCAGAGCGGGAGATCCCAGTCACGAGACTTGCTGTTAACAGCCTGTAAGAGGAAAATAACGTCATTTTGAAAATTATTTGTATTTGAAATGTTTGTTTTTCTAAAGTTTTTTTTTTTTTTTCACATAGAATGCATTTACTGCCATGTCACTTCCTTCCCCAGACCGATCTTTCTTTTTTTTTTTCATTTTAATTTTTTCCTCTCTTTTTTTTTTTTTTTTTTTTAAATAGCCATAATTTTTTTTTTTGCACTGACATATACATATGAGGGCTTGTTCCTTTTGTGGAACGGTTTGTAGTTTTGAATGACACCATGTATTTTACCATATAGAGTAAAGAAAAATTGATGAAAAAAAAAAGCAATCCTGCCACAAGTTTTTTTTTTTTTTTTTTTTTTACAACATTGGTTGTGCAATAAAAGTGTCCTCTTCAGGTCAATACGATTACTGTGGTACTAAACTTGTAAAGTTTCTTTTTACTACTTTATTGCCTTAAAAAACAAAATTTCAATTTTGTAAAAAATAAAAAAATCACCATTTTCCGAGACCTGTAACTTTTTTTTTTCATATTACCATCAATGGATCTGTGTTTTTATCTTTTTTCTTGTTACGGCAGTTAAAGATTGGCATAATTAATTTTACATTTTGATAGACTGGACTTTTCTGCAGTTATAGCAGTGGCAAGTAAGTGGTTAACGGCAGTGATTGGTGAGCGTGATGATCCCTGCTGTTATTGGCTGATGCCAGCTAAATAATGTAGTCCGAAGATTTTGTAATGCTGTACAACCCCTTTAACAATGGTGTTGGCTATCAGAAGTACTCAGTAATGAGCCGGGGTTTGAAGAATACGCTATAACAGTATTTAGTTCACCGCCATGCATTAAACAAACCTAAATGCTTGGATGGAACAGAGAATTAATTGGATTTCTTTGATAAGTAGTTTGGAATTGGCCTAGTACATCATGTAATGGCTCTCTGAAATGCTGATTTTCTTAAGTGTCCTGAAGGATTAAACTGTGTTTTTGTAATTGTATTATGACTTTTATTCCTTTGCAGAAATGCTCTAAAATACATGGAAATCCAAACTTTATATTCTATTTGAATACGTTTATCTAATGAGTGCATCCTTCAGGTTATTGGGTGACAAATCGAAACAAAGAGTTACAATCCTTGCTTAACGAGAATATTTCACTAAGTTTTTTTCCTATTTAACCTGAGAGCAGCATGATCTAAGGGCAGAGACCCTGATTCCAGCAATGTATCACTTAATAAGCCACTTATTGCAGTTTCAATAAAATCTGTGGTTTATGAGCAGGAGATTATCATTGGAGGACTAGTTGTCTCATGCAATGTAGTCCTCCATATTCATGAGCTCTGTGTAACCCCCCATCACTGATTTGCAGCTTTCTGTCAATGTACAATGTACACAAAAAGCTGCCAATCAGTGGTGTGGACAGGTTTTATACAGAGCTCAGCATTCAGAGCATTGCTAGGTCTGCAGCAGAGAAAAATGGCTTTCAATCAAAACTGCAGCAAGCGGCCTAGCAAGTGAGCCAAGGCCAGAATCAGGGTCTCTGTCCATGTATCATGCTGATCTCAGATTACATAGCAAAAACCTGGTGACAGACCCCTTCCCCTGCTTGTATTCTTTGTTTTTTCATCCCTGCTTTCCAAAAGCCATTTTTTTACATTCTTATCAACATAACCGTACTATATTAGGGTTTGATTTTTGCTGGTCAACATGTATTTTTGGCACTTTTTAATTTACCATATAATGTACGAGAAAACTATAAATTCTTGCCTACGCATTTCAGTTTTCACCATTTTTAATATGTTTGTTTGGAACCAACAAGCTTTGGGCATTAAACTGATATACTGTAAAAACTAGAGGAAAGATTTGTGTAGCTGCTGCTGATGTACTTGGCTTATAAAACATTGAATGACTGGATACGACTGTATTACCTTATCAGCGAAGTGCAGGACTAGGGCCGCATTCAGATTGTGCAATCAAATAGCATTTTCCTGATTTTCCTGCATTAGGGTACCGTTACACTAAAAGACTTACCAACGATCACGACCAGCGATACGACCTGGCCGTGATCGTTGGTAAGTCGTGGTGTGGTCGCTGGGGAACTGTCACACAGATGCAGCGCCCCAGAGTCCTGGTCGTTGCAGTATTGTGGCTCCGCCGCTATGGGGAGCTATGGTACGTCTGATGGCACTGAAGGAGTTCATCTGACCAGGTATCACAGACACCAATACATTTCACAGTCGGGCCTCCGGGGGGAGCTAAGGGTTCTATTCACTAGGCCACTCCTCACATACTGGTAAAACTGGGGGTCAGGCAGGAAGTGAGACAGAAAGCTGACTGGATGGGAACCAGGCAACACCTTGTGGCAGAGGGTGTTGCAGGGGAAGATTCGGTAGGGTCCCTGTCAGGGGTGGGATCCTGACAGAGGCCTGGCAACTTGAGAGAACGCTACGGGACCGTGCCTGCTCAGAATAGCGACGGTGCCCTAAGGAAGGAACAGAAGCGAGATATATTGTGCTGAGTGAGAAACAAGATCACCGCAGAGGGAGAATTCCAGTAGGAGTCGTGCTGTTAGACCAAGGCAACATCCTACTGAGGCGCACAACCGGTGGCCGGAACGCCGAGGAAGTACAGTGTTTCAAGCCATACTTCAAACCTACGGCAGGACAGTCAGTTACAGGCGGGCTGTCTCACCCAGACCCAGGAAGACCTAGGGAGGTACCAACAGGAGTGGGGCGACGCTAGAGTCCCGGAAGAGCTCCGAGCCTCCCCGTCATACGGGTGCGTCCTAACCGTAAGATCAGGGGGACGTAAAAAGGGAGAACATTACAGTTGTGAGGGAACATGAGAAACAGACACAACAGTTGTGGGGACTTTCTGTAAGCACAGCAGGGAAGGACCGCAACACACAAGCGCAAGAAGGTAGGCACAGATTTCCACCTGCAAAGAGAACTCTGGAGGTGCCATTGGACCGGCCGGACTTGCGCAGCCTGGTTATCTGGATTCCGGACTGAGGACTCAGAGATCTTCAGTAAAGAGGTAAAGAGACTGCAACCTGGTGTCCTCGTTATTTACTGCGACCAGCACTTCACAACTACACCATCACTCACTTTACTATCACCGGACGTCCCCCACTGACCAGCAGGGTCACGGACCGGGTCTAGCCACCGTGACAACCCCAGAACAGAGACTCAGAGGCCCGGTGCCGGGTACCCCTCGGCCCCGCGGCAGTGGGGGCGCTCCACAGACAGCTCTCTCCAGCGACCAACGATCAGGGGAACGACTTCGGCATCGTTGAAACTGCCTTCAACGATGCCGAAGTCCCCCTGCAGCACCCGGGTAACCAGGGTAAACATCGGGTTACTAAGTGCAGGGCCGCGCTTAGTAACCCGATATTTACCCTGGTTACCATTGTAAAAGTAAAAAAAAAAAAACACTACATACTCACATTCTCATGTCTGTCACGTCCCCTGGCGTCCACAGGGTTACGCGCTGCTGCCGAGAACTTCCTGCACTGACTGAATGTGTCCGCGCCGGCAGCAGCGGTGACGTCACCGCTGTGCTCTGCTTTATGGCCGGCTCTGACACATTCAGTCAGTGCAGGAAGTTCTCGGCAGCAGCGCGTAACCCTGTGGACGCCGGGGGACGTGACAGACATCAGAAGGTGAGTATGTAGTGTTTTTTTTAAAACTTTTACAATGGTAACCAGGGTAAATATCGGGTTACTAAGTGCGGCCCTGCGCTTAGTAACCCGATATTTACCCTGGTTACAAGTGAACACATCGCTGGATCGGCGTCACACACGACGATCCAGCGGTGACAGCGGTTGATCTGACGATGAAAGAAAGTTTCAAACGATCTGCTACGACGTACGATTCTCAGCGGGGTCCCTGATCGCAGTAGCGTGTCAGACACAGCGAGATCGTAAGTATATCGCTGGAACGTCACGGATCGTGCCGTCGTAGCGACCAAAGTGCCACTGTGAGACGGTACCCTTAGGTAAATTGAATTGTTTGGCCTCAAGAAAAACTGTCACCCATGTTGTCTTAGCCAGGACCATAAGCTGTGATGTCTCACTCATTGATCATCTGACGGATAAGTGATTGGATTCAGTGGGCAGATACTTGGACCGTTTATTCAAGAAAAGCAACCAGTCATAGACCTTAGTGGTCAGGTGACCGAAGAACTTTACGTCGTAGCTCCCACTCCCAACTTAGAGCTCTACAACGGTCTGCATCACTGAATCCGCAGGGGTTGGGGCACATGAGTATGCATCATGTTGTCACGCCATAAAGATTTTGTTGAGACCTCTGGTGAGGTTTCCATCCTCTGAATATAAAGTGTTTTCATTGACAGGAAATCATTATTCTGAATATGGTGAGCCACATATGCTCACATTCACTACTGCTGCCATATAGGTAGACTCGGGGCTGGTAGGTTTTTTTTATGTACAGTTTATCAATTTTGGCAATTGGGATCAGTTTCTAACGGATTCAATTAAAGATATGGAACAGAAAGAGATCCCAAATGGAGAACAACTAAAGCTTGAGGGCCTCATTCATCAAGACCGGCATTGTTCACACCGGCCTTGATGAGATGTGTTAGAGCCAGACGTTCCTGACTCATGAGGAGACGTACAAATAAAGTTGCACTCTGTGGCGCTACCACATGAAAACATGAAATATGATATATGAATTGCATTACTGCTCTAGAAAATGGGAAAAATTGAGACTGCTTAGCCCAATTCATGTGTGCCCAACAGCCGCGATAAGGCAATCCTCATTGCTGGGAACCTAATGTGAATCCTCTCCTAGGCTGAAGCCTATATTTATATGGATAAATAGGATCCTGCTTGTTGTGAACTATATTTCTTGGCTCCCTCTTGTGGTCATTAGCGGTATGGCACTTGGAGTGTCTTTCCCCAGGTTGGCACCCACCTGATTCGTTTGGCCTTGGGTGTGCCTATATAAACTTCCTGGATACTCTGTATTGTGCCTGGCTTCGTTGTTATCAGACCATGTCTGTTTTCTCCTGTCTCCTGGTCTCCTGATTTTCAAGATAAGCTAAGTCCTGCTTTCTTATTTTTGTGCATTTGAATTTTCCTTATTTTGTTCCAGCTTTGTTTAAAATGTGATTCCTGATTTTGCTGGAAGCTCTAGGGGGGCTGTTATTCTCCCCCCACACCGTTAGTCGGTGCGGGGGTTCTTGGATATTCAGCGTGGACATTTTGTAGGGTTTTTTGCTGACCGTATAAGTCTTCTTCCTATTTTCTGCTATTAGTCAGTGGGCCTCTCTTTGCTAAATCTAGTTCATTCTTACGTTTGTCATTTCTTCTTACCTCACCGTTATTATTTGTGGGGGGCTTGTATTATACTTTGGGGTCTTTTCTCTTGAGGCAAGAAAGGTCTTATTTTCTCTGAAAGGGTTAGTTAGTTCTCCGGCTGGCGCGAGACGTCTAGAACCAACGTAGGTACGTTCCCCGGCTGCTGCTAGTTGTTTGTGCTAGGATCAGGTATACGGTCAGCCTAGTTACCACTTCCCTATGAGCTGGTTTTTTGTGTTTGCAGACTTAGCTGGTACTCCTGAGATCCTCTGCCATTAGGATCATAACACCTGCTATGATTAAAACTGCTACAGGCTGATGGGTGCTGTGCTCAGTCAGAGAGCCTATGTATACAAATAACAAAAGACTGACCATCACTTACTAACAGAAACCCGGTGTGTACAGGTGCGAACTAAGAGTAGCCAACTCCATATATAACCAACAAAAGATGCCATACAGAGCCACAGTATGGCATCCGATTTTTACAGATACATTACAATTCTGTAGCATAGGAAACTGTAAAGAGTTATGTAAATGATTAGTAGCTGCTGAAGATGACAAGAAAAAAATCCACTTTTCTGGATGCAACTTCTGGATGAACCTACTCCAACATTGTCTAATCAGTGCTTGGAGTTTAATACAATTTCTGTGTCTTTGTCCTTCCGCTTTCTGAGGATTGGCCAGAGGTTCTCGATGGGATTGAAATCTGGGGAGTATCTTGGCCACGGACCCAAATTTTCACGGTGTTGTTCACTGAGCCATTTAGTTATCACTTTTGCCTTGTAACATGGTGTCCATCAGCCTGGAAACAGCATTGCTCATCACCAAATTGCTCCTGGATGGTTGGGCGAAGTTGCTTTTGGAGGATGTTTAGATATTACTCTTTATTCATGGCAGTGTTCTTAGACAAAATTGTGAGTGATCCCACTACTACATGAGTGAAAAGCCCCCACCTATGAATGGTGCCAGGGTGATATACTGTGAGCAGGACTCGTGTTCACCTTTTCTGCTCTGAAACATAATTTTTCCAGATGGATTTATGGTAACGTTCCCTTTTTTCCTCCGGACAATAATTTTTCTAGACTTCCCAAAAAGTCTAAGGCCATGTGCACATGCTGCGGATTTTGCTGCGGATCCGCAGCGTTTCCGCAGCTGCGGGTTCGCAGCAGTTTCCCATGTGTTTACAGTACCATGTAAACCTATGGGAAACGCACATGCTGCGGAAAAAAACGCGTGGAAACGCAGCGGTTTATTTTCCGCATGTCAATTCTTTGTGCGGATTCCGCAGCGGTTTTACACCTGCTCCATAATAGAAAACCGCAGTAGAAACCGCACAAAAACCGAGGTAAATCTGCAGTAAATCCATGAGAAATCCACAGCAAAAATGCACTGTTTTTGCCCTGCGGATTTATGAAATCCGCTGCGGAAAAATCCGCAGTGGACATTTCTACGTGTGCACATACCCTAATTGGGGCAGAGAGTCTTAGATGGTCAGTAACAAGGAACCAGAAGGACTCCATGTGCTGCTGTACAAGGTCATTGCACACATGCCTTGTCCCTAAAAAACATAAAAACATTCTTAGGGTATGTTTCCACGTTCACGAAACGCTGCGTTTTTGACGCTGCGTTTTTCCGCAGCGTCAAAAACGCAGCGTCCAGATGTTACAGCATAGTGGATGGGATTTCATGAAATCCAGACTCCACTATGCGTTAAAAAACGCATGCGTTTTTGCCGCGAAAACGCATGCGTGGTGCGTTTTTTCGAAACGCAGCATGTTGCTACTATGAGCAAAACACGCAGGTACACCGCAGGTGACCTGCCAGTGACTTCAGGTGCAGTTTTGGTCAGGATTTTACCTGCATAAAATCCTGACCAAAGCCTGAAGCAAAACTGAACGTGGAAACATACCCTTATGCTCTTTATTCACCGCTGACCTCCAATACTGGTATCTATTGTAATCTGTCCTGTGACACAGATGCCGATATCTAAATTGCAATCTTTATTGGCCAGCAGCTTCCATGAAGCCCAAAAATATGACTTCTAGTTCACCATAGTTTTCTGATGCAACCTTTGAAATGTAGATTCTGTCAGTACCTAGAACACGTAACACGAGGCCGCAGAACAAGTTGCTTTGATTGAATCTGATTTCGCTTTGTGCTGCTAAATTAAAGGCACTTTTATTTGCTGGTTCTCTGAGCTGGAAATTTGCTGCATTAGTTAAGATAAGGAATTTTCATTCCACTAAGTGATTACATAAGAGCCAATTTTTTTTTATTTTGAGAGCCTAATACAAATGAGGCTTTGCAGCATTTATTCAGATCCGATAACATTATAAAATGAGGAATTTGGGGAACATATTAGTAAAGTTTGCAAAAGTTCACGTTGAATGAAACTGAAAAGTTATTTTTTAGCTCATTAGCAACTGAGTGGAAGTGATTTGAATAGTTAATTACCATATGTGCAACACCACAGGAGACAGTCCAAAGAAGTGGCATGTGTGGTCCACCAGAACCCTTCACGAACATATATAGGAAAACTTTACCCACTCATCATAGCGTCACGCTCATGTGAGCGCATGGGGGCAGGTCCGCGGCTGCAGACGCGTCACTTCCGGCCATCCAGGCGCCAGTGCAGGTCAAGGAAAATGTTTCCTGTGACGCCACTGACCCCCACTAAGCCATATGGGTGCCTTCCAGGACATGCACACACCGGGGACATACCGCGCATGCGTGCTGCGTGACGGCCATTTTGACTAGGGGAAAAAGTGTGGCCATCCTATTCAGGAAGAGTTGGTGAATATACACGCTGTGACCATGACAAATATAGGATATAAAACAGTGACAACAATGGAAAAAGACATAAATTGGTGGACATTGAACATCGGCAGCAATTGGTGGAATTCCATATTCGGACACAAAAGGTATCGAACAGTACTCATTTTCTAAAATTCTTGTTATCCTCGGTCCTGCCGATGACAACAGATTTTAATCTGGTCCAAAAAATTTGAAAATATTTAGAACAGATGTATAAAACGAGAAATCACCTTAGGTGATTCATCAATGTGTCACTGAATGAAACATAAAAAGAAAAGAAAAGAAAAGAAACAGCGTTAAAAATGGGAGAAAATGGACATAAAAGTCATTTATAACAATAGCAACCTCATAGGAAGGGAACAAAGGATAGTTTTTCATTTAAGCCATGAGGAGACAGCGTGCTGAGAGTGATGATCCAGCGGCACTCCAGCTGCGCCAAAGATTTTTTCAGATCACCACCACGTATTCCACAATGCACCCTATCGATGCCACGTATTTGTAAAGCTGATGGGTCACAATCCTGGTCCAGCTTGAAGTGCCTAGGGATCGTTTTGAGCTCGGCATCCTCATCAGAGTTTTTTGCAGCCATGATGTCCCTCACATGGTCCCACGCTCTAACCCTTCGTTCCCGCCAGGTGAGTCCTACATAAATCAGATTGCAGGTGCAGATAGCATAATACACCACATGCGTGGTACTGCAAGAAATGTAGCAAGTGATCCGGAAATCCCTACTTCCATCAGCAGAGGTAAAAGAAGTTGCTCAAACAATGTTACGACAAGCTACACAAGATCCACAAGGATAACACCCCATTTTTGTTTTCCAGCCCCAAAAGGGTTGGGGGGGGGTCAGTGAAATAATGGCTTCTCACTAACAAGTCCTTTAAATTTCTACCTCTCTTGGCTGTCATGAGTGGGCGATCCGGAATGAGACGTCTGAGGGTGGGTTCTTTTAGTACGGGCAGATCTTTCGTGACACCGGACCGTGCTTTACAGAGAAGTTTGTCTCTTGGTGCTCTTCTTGCACGCTGATAGCTCTGTTTGATACTCCTGTTACTGTACCCCCTCTCCCAAAATCTGTATACAAATGACAAACATTTTTGTTTTCCAGCCCCAAAAGGGTTGGGGGGGTCAGTGAAATAATGGCTTCTCACTAACAAGTCCTTTAAATTTATTCTGAATGAAAAACAATCCTTTGTTCCCTTCCTATGAGGTTGCTATTGTTATAAATGACCTTTATGTCCATTTTCTCCCATTTTAACGCTGTTTCTTTTCTTTTTATTGTTTCATTCAGTGACACATTGATGAATCACCTAAGGGTGATTTCTCGCTTTATACATCTGTTCCAAATATTTTCAAATTTTTTGGACTGGATTAAAATCTGTTGTCATCGGCGGGACGGAGGATAACAAGAATTTTAGAAAATGAGTACTGTTAGATACCTCTTGTGTCCGAATATGGAATTCCACCAATTGCTGCCGATGTTCAATGTCCACCAATTTATGTCTTTTTCCATTGTTGTCACTGTTTTATATCCTATATTTGTCATGGTCACAGCGTGTATATTCACCAACTCTTCCTGAATAGGATGGCCACACTTTTTCCTCTAGTCAAAATGGCCGTCACGCGGCGTGCATACGCTGTATGTACCCAGTGTGTGCGTGTCCTGGAAGGCACCCATATGGCTCAGTGTGGGTCAGTGACGTCACAGGAAACATTTTCCTTGACCAGCACTGGCACCTGGATGGCCAGAAGTGACACGTCTGTGGCCGCGGACCTGCCCCCCATGCGCTCACATGAGCGTGACGCTATGATGAGTGGGTAAAGTTTTCCTATATATGTTCGTGAAGGGTTCTGGTGGACCACACAGCCCCCCGAGGAAGCAACACAAACGCGAAACGCGCGTCAGGGCTTTTGCTTGGCGTTTACAATTGTGCCCTGTTCCCCGTTCCCACATGGGTAAGCATTAAATTTTGGCACTATTAGCGGCACTTTATCCCCTGATGTTTGGAAGCATGGCTTGTGATACGATATGTTCACTTGTTTACTGAGACTAATGAGGGTATTTCACACACATGCCCTGTCAGGGGCCTGGCATTAACTATCTAGGTGCCAATTGCAGTTGGTTACCATCTCAACTTGCACCTATTGGGAACACTGGCATTATCCCTTTAATGTGACTTTGTCGTAGTTTTTTAACTTTGTCTTGTATTATACCAGGGTTTTTTAACCCACACTATTTATTTGAGGTTTTGTTGTATATTAAAATAACTATTTTTTCACTACATATTTGCATGCAGCCTCAGTTTTTACTGTTCATTGGAGTGATTGCTCCATTGTCGTAGGTTTAGTATATTTCTGCCTCTCTTGCAGCATTCCTCATCATGTCCTCCAGTGCAGAGCAGATCTCACAGAGTAGACAGGAGACTGTCACTATTACCCATGTGGCAAAATATTTATTTTTCTTTTCAGAACCAATCCAGGGCAGACGAGCAGGAGCAGCATACTCTGGCCCAAGTTCTGGCCCAAGGTGGCAAGACGGCGTGTAAGTATTCTTGACTGTTTTTGGTTATTCTTGACTGTTTTTGGTTACTCTTGACTATTTTTGGTTTAAGTGTTTTATCTTTACAAAATTAATGTATTTCTTTCATTTCTAGGTTCCACAACGGGAGGAAGCAGCCATTGATAATGACCGCCTCATCACATTGGTACAGGAACGAGTTCCGTTGTGGGATACCTGGGAGCAGCAGCACTCGGCTGCTGTGGTGATTCGGCGGCTGTGGAATGAGGTGGCCGAAGCGCTAATGGACTACTGGGACAATGCCACGCCACGAGTTCGAAAGGAATTTCGTAAGTATTGCAATGTGGTCTGATGCGGCAGTGGACCTGAAGGCCGGGATCACACAACTGTGTGTGATGCGATAAATTCCTGCGAGTTTCTCGCATCACACACGGTTGTGTGATCCTGGCCTCAAGCAGTGGCGTAGGAAGGGGGGTGCGGGGGGGTGGGCCGCCCCGGGCGGCACAATGCGGGGGGTGGGTCACCGGGCCGCAGCCGGCGCTGCAGCTGTTTAACGCTATTGACGTGCGGGCCCGCGCCCGCACGTCAATAGTTAACAGCCGCCAGCCAATCTGAGGCTGGCAGCTGACGTCAGTCCCAGCGTGCATGTCGCCGGCGTCTGACGTCATTATCAGTCGCCGGCGAGTGCACGCTTCAGCTGCGTGGAGAGAGCAGGAGCGCGGTCAGGTAAGCAGAACTTGTTTTTTTTTTGCAGTCCCAATCATGTGATGGTAACATTCACCGGCGAAAGAATTTAACTTGTCCATCTGAGGTCTTATTTCTGCTGCATGGTTTTTTTATTCTAAAAAATCATCATAGAGAATTCAAATTCAGCGTACAGGCTTTACCAACTTACTCCGCTGCCGGGCCGATTGGTCATTTGGTGGGAGGGCGGGACTGTGTGTAGCAGCACCCAGACGTAGGCAGAAAGTGACGTCATTCTGGGAATGCTGGAGTGTCTGCAACCAGTCCCGCTCTTTTGCCGGCTACAGGAGTGCCATTCTGGTGGCCCGGGCCCTGGTCTGACCTTACTTTATTTTTTTGTTATTTTGTTACAACATTTGAAATCAACTTTACTCCCAAAGTGACAATTTAAAGTTTCAGTTAAACAATAAAGAGTTTTGTTTCTGTGCATGTTGTCCTGACTATTTTTGGTAACCTTTGTGTGTATTGAGCTGGGGGTGGGGGCGCCAAACTTGGGAACAGCCCCGGGCGGCAAAAGCTCTAGCTACGCCTCTGGCCTCAAGTGCATTGTTTAACACATTTTTTTTTCTCTATTTACAGTGAACAAAGTCAAAACCCATTGGCGTTCGTTGAAGGATTGCTTCAACAAGGACCTGAGACAGGAGATCCAAGTTAGCAGTGGTGCTGCAGCAAGGATCGGGAAATATAAGTACCACCGGGTGCTGGATTTCCTGAGGACTGTCCTTGCTCAGAGAACATAAGTATTTTTGTGTTGTATTCCATTGTGTTGTATTCACTAATCTGAATTTTTCTATTCCACAGGAGTTGGTGCTTTTACAATTGTTATTTTTTGGTAGTAATGTTTTACTTTTCTTTTCACAGATCCTGGAGCAGCACCCTCGAACCTGGATTGTCCTCTGGAGCGGTCCCTCATTGTACAGCCACGGACCAGTCCCAGCCATCCACCAGCGATGCAGCAAGTGGGCCAGCGTCACAGGCTAGAGAACAGGCAGCTGGTCCTTCAGGTGTTCCCCTGTCCCAGTCCTCTGCCTCTGTTTTGGGGGGTCTTCCCTCCAGCGGCAGAAGGCCTCGGACAGGTCACTCATGCCCGAGTTTATTCACTTGAGCTCTGTCTTCCAGAATGGCCTGAAGGCGCTGGGAGATAGACTGGAAAGTGGTCTGACCCATATTAACACACTTTTCCAGGATGTCAACCAATGCCTTAAACGTCTGGAAGGCGACCTCCAGAGACCAGCACACCATTTTTTTTAATAAGATAGAGCAGGGCATGTCGGAACACCTTACGCCTGAACTCCAGCCATGGCCGGCGTTATGGCAAGGCAGACTAGGCAGCTGCCTGGGACTCCCACTCCCTTGGGGGCCCCCAGCATCTACAGCAGACGCTTCACTGATAATAGCATTATCAGTGAAGCTTCTGATGTAGAGACTGGTTAAGTACCTGTAGTGACATCACGATCAGGTGACCTGCCATGTGACCATGATGTCACCACAGGTCATGTACTCTGGGAATGTCTGGATGTTTCTGGCAGTGAAAAAGGAGCATGCAATGAAGCACAGGAGCGGCGGCCACTGAACCTCCCCCATCAAAGTAATAGAAGTGCTCATTTGCCAGTGTTCCTGTCCTCCTGCACAGAGCCTCTGAGGGGGAGCTAGAGCTAGAGCTGGTAGCTACCAACCTGAGCTGGCATATAAGTAGAAGAGCAATGTGTGTGCTGCTCCTGGTGGAAAAGGCTCCTGTCCTGCTGTCAGCTCCTCCTGCTCTTGTCGGCAGTTACAGCAGAGGAGAGGGAAGGTGTCTGCTGGGACTGTGCTGCTGGGACTGTGCTGCTGGGACTGTGCTGCTGGGAGCTGGAGAAGCTGATAGTGTGGAACATCTCATTCCCTCCAGCATAAAGCACTGTGTGTATCTGAGGTTTGTGCAGTGTATATATGTCTGGTGTGTATAGTGTGTGGTATGTGTAGTGTGTGCTGTCTGTGAGCTATGTGTATGTGTTTGTGAATTACATGTGTAATGAGGTTGCTTTCCCTGCTCCTTACCTGGAACCACTTAGTCGGACAGCTGGGTTGTTGGGGGAGGACTTTCTGCCCTGGACAGAGGGGACCATGTGACTGCTGGGGGCAGAGAGGAAGAGAGAGGGGTGTGGTCAGAGAAGAGCGGGAGAGCAGAGCACGCGAGACATAGGGGACAGCGCGCCAGAGAGAAAGCAGGCTTCAGTGCCGCTCTCCCGAGAGAGTGTGCTCCCCGTGAGGGCACTGAGGCTGAGATACCAGCCGTAGTGAAGGCTGGATGTGAGAGTGTGGACATGGAAGCCTCCATAATCAGAGAAGACGTATCCCCTGACAGTGACCTGAACGAGCAGCCCCGGTGACCGCAGTGACAAGCCAGGACCCCTGAGTGTGACAAGTAAACTGCTCAGTGTGTGTGTAGCATTGCTACTGCAGAAAGACTGTCAGGCTAATATACAGAGACTGTGCAGTAGAGTGGCTGTGTTACTTCCTGCTTCCAGCTTCACTGGGAGAAAAGACTGCAAAAACTTAACCCCGGAGTCTCCTGTTCCCAGGAGACAGAGGAGAGACTTCAGGATCTCAAGCGCTGCTGGTGACTGTACCCACATTGGAATAAGGACCCTCCAGTCAGGACCACCCTGGACTGATAAGTTACAAGAACACTCGTT
This sequence comes from Ranitomeya variabilis, assembly GCF_051348905.1. Lineage (NCBI taxonomy): Eukaryota > Metazoa > Chordata > Amphibia > Anura > Dendrobatidae > Ranitomeya > Ranitomeya variabilis. The sequence continues at coordinate 85,061,987 of NC_135232.1, forward strand.
AACCCTTTTGATTCTGCTTAACTGTTTACTGTTTGATTTACCTCTATTAACCCCCTGTTTACTCCCTGCGAGGAGAATCTAACTCCTGTTAATAAATTCCCCTCAACAGTTGGTCTGTCTGTTCTGTGGTGACATACTCAACCCTGCACTCTATTGCACATGTATCAAATGAGCATTTGTTGTGCAGCATGTGTGTGCCATATGTGTGTATAAGTGCATGCTATGTATTTGTGTGTGTATAAGTGTGTGCCATGTACACTGTGTTCCAAATTATTATGCAAATTATATTTCCTCATATTTTCTCTAAATTACCTATCTGAATTGCAGTCATTGTTATTTTCCAGTCATCTACTATTCTTTTATAATTACAATGTTTTGGAACAAACTGCCTATGAAATCAAACATTTTTCAAGTGAAAACTTTATTCTAGGTGATGTTACATTTGCACATAGGACCCCTTGTTCGAAAGAAGCTTCTGAACTCTCTCGTCCATTGAATTTGTCAGTTTTTGGATGGTTTCTGCTTCAATTGTTTGGCATGTGGACAGAATACCCTCCCAGAGCTGTTGCTTAGATGTGAACTGCCTCCCGCCATCATAGACACTTCTTTTGATGATGCTCCAGAGGTTCTCAATGGAGTTGAGGTCAGGGGAAGATGGTGGCCACACCATAAGTTTGTCCTCTTTTATGCCCATAGCAGCCAGAAATGCAGATGTGTTTTTTGCAGCATGAGATGGTGCATTATCATGCATGAAAATGATCTTGCTGCGGAAAGCACGGTTCTTCCTCTTGAACCATGGCAGGAAGTGTTGTTTTAGAAACTCCACATAGATTATGGAGTTCAGCTTTACCCCTTCAGGGATCATAAAGGGGCCGACAATCTCTCTCCCCATGATTCCAGCCCAAAACATTACTCCACCTCCTCCTTGTTGGCGCCTTAGCCGTGTTTTCATGGGGTGTCCATCAACCAGCCATTCTCCACCCCATCCATCTGGACCATCGAGCGTTGCACGGCACTCATCGGTGAACAAAACAGTTTGGAAGTCAGTCTTCATGTATTGTTTGGCCCACTGGAGCCGTTTCTGCTTGTGTGCAGTGGATAGAGGTGGTCGACAGGAAGGTTTACACACAGCTGCAAACCTCTGAAGGACCCTGCATCTTGTTCTGGGGACGTTGGAGGCACCAGCAGCTTCAAAAACTTGTCTGCTGCTATGACAAGGCAATATTGCAGCTGCTCTTTTAACCTTACGCAATTGCCTGTTGGAAAGAGTCCTCAATTTTTCCTTATCAGCACGCACACTTGTGTGCTGGGAATCAGCTACATATTTCTTGATTGTGCGATGATCACGATGAAGTGACAGTAAAACACGCACCCAATGTAACCTTAGTTCACAGCCTCCAGGTGTTTCAGCAGATGGAAACTCCATTCTCCCTTAAGGTTTCTGGCTTCACAGCTGAAGGGAGACCCGGTGGCTGTGAACTCTGGTAATCTTTTAGGTCACCTGAGTTCATAGTCACTGGCTCTCATGGAATATTTAGTGCCAGACTCACAGTTGTTCATCAGTTCGGCACTGGCGCTGCACAGTGTGAGAACAAGCTGCTGTGAACTCAGGTGACCTTACAGTAAGGTCACAGGCCAGATCACACAGAAGTTACCATGAGAGCCGCCACCTGTGACCTGCAGTTGGAGCGCCCCCACTGCCGCAGGGCCGAGGGGTACCCGGTACCGGGCCTCTGTGTCTCTGCTCTGGGGTTGTCACGGTGGCTAGACCCGGTCCGTGACCCTGCTGAGGGGCGTCCAATGAAAGGTGTGGATAGTGGCGTGCGGTGCAGGTCGCGGAGAGTAACGAGGACACCAGGTTGCAGTCTTTTTACCTCTTTACTGAAGGCTTCTGGGTCTTCAGTCCCGAATATGGTTAACCGGGCTGTCTGAGACTGGCCGGTCCGATGGCACCTCCAGAGTTCCCTTTGCAGGTGGAAATCTGTGCCTACCTTCTAGCACTTGTATGTTGTAGTCCTTCCCTGCTGAGCTTACGGGATAGTCCTCACAACTGTTGTGTCTGTTTCTGAAGTTCCCTCATAACTTATTCTGATGTTCTTCTTCGTCCCCCCAGATGATATGGCTAGGACGCACCCGTATGACGGGTAGGCTCGGAGGTCTTCCAGGACCCTAGAGTCGCCCCTCTCCAATTGTTGCCCCCTACGTCTGCTTAGGTGATTGGGGTGAGACAGCCCGCCTATAACTGACTGTTCTGCCGTAGGTTTGAAGTAAGGCCTGGAGCTCAATACTTCCTCGGCGTTTCCGGCCACCGGCTTCGCGCCTCAGTAGGATGTTGCCTCATCTTACAGCATGACTCCTACTGGTGTTTCTCCTTGTTGAGTTGATCTCGTTTCTCACTCAGCACAATAAACCTCGCTTCTTGTCCTTTCTTGGGGTACCGCCGCAATAAAGTGCAGGCACAGTCCCGTAACGTTCTTTCTGTTCGCTAGGCCTCTGTCAGGATCCCACCCCTGACAGGGACCCCCCTGAATCTTCCCCTGCAACACCCTCTGCCACAGGATGTTGCCTGGTTCCAACCCAGTCAGCTTTCTCTCTAACTTCCTATCCAACCCCCAGTTTTACCAGATTGTGAGGCGTGGCCTAATACATAGCACCCTTAGCTCCTCCTGGAGGCCAGACTGTGAAGTGTATTGGTGTCTGTGATACCTGGTCAGGTGAACTCCTTCAGTGCCATCAGACGTACCATAGCCCCCCTTAGTGGCGGAGCATCAGTACTGCAACGACCAGGACTCTGGGGCGCTGCACAGTAACCCTAATTATGTCACAATTCATTACTGCAACTGTCAGTTTTCATGCTAATCTCACTGTGTTCCAGACACTGGTGAGCAGTTACGTTCCTGATGTTACTGCTCACCACTTCATCTGGATCTAGCAGAGTTGAGAATCATTGTGGGCTTCGGTATTATGGATTAACGGCAGACAGGTGAGGATTATTTTTATTTTTTATTTTATCCTAATATTGGCTAAAGGAGGGGCAACCGGGTAGAGCCAGACAAAGCTCCAGAATTGACACATCTAATGGATGCGCCTTTCCCGAGGCGGCAGTGGGCTACTATTTTTAGCCTGAGGAGGCCAAATATCTATAGGCATTCCAAGCCTAAAAATAGCAGCTAATAGCTATCTGCTTTACCTTGACTGGTTATAAAAAATTAGATGGTGGTCCGATTCTAACGCATCGGGTATTCTAGAATATGTATGCGTAGTGTATAGCACAGCCCACGTAGTATATTGCACAGCCACGCAGTACATTGCGCAGCCCACACAGTGCATTGCGCAGCCCACGCAGTGCATTGCGCCGCCCACGCAGTGCATTGCGCAGCCCACGCAGTGCATTGGGCAGCCCACGCAGTGTATTGCGCAGCCCACGCAGTGCATTGCGCAGCCCAAGCAGTGCATTGCGCAGCCCAAGCAGTGCATTGCGCAGCCCAAGCAGTGCATTGCGCAGCCCACGCAGTGCATTGCGCAGCCCACGCAGTACATTGCGCAGCCCACGCAGTACATTGCGCAGCCCACGCAGTACATTGCGCAGCCAACGCAGTACATTGCGCAGCCCACGCAGTACATTGCGCAGCCCACGCAGTACATTGCGCAGCCCACGCAGTACATTGCGCAGCCCACGCAGTACATTGCGCAGCCCACGCAGTACATTGCGCAGCCAACGCAGTACATTGCGCAGCCAACACAATACATTGCGCAGCCCACGTAGTACATTGCGCAGCCCACGTAGCACATTGCGCAGCCCACGTAGCACATTGCGCAGCCCACGTAGCACATTGCGCAGCCCACGTTGTATATTGCGCAGCCCACGTTGTAGATTGCGCAGCCCATGTGGTATATTGCCCAGCCACGTAGTATATAGCACAGCCCATGTAGTATATTGCCCAGCCCATGTAGTATACTGTATTGCCCAGCCACGTAGTATATAGAACAGCCCATGTAGTATATTACCCAGCCACGTAGTATATTGCCCAGCCCATGTAGTATATTGCCCAGCCCACGTAGTATGTAGCAATGTGGGCATCATATCCCTGTTAAAAAAAAGAAATAAAATAAAAAATAGTTATATACTCACCTTCCAGAGCCCCCGGATCCAAGCGAAGCGGTTACCGACGCTGCTCGTGCACTCCGGTCTCAAGAGTGCATTGCGGTCTCACGAGACCGCTACGTTATCATCTCGCGAGATCGCAGGATGGACCGTTTACCAGAGCATCGCGAGCGGGAAATGCCTGTTGTCTATCCGGGGGCCGACGGATGGTGAGTATATAACGATTTTTTATTTTTTTTATTATTTTTAACATTAGATCGTTTTACTATTCATGCTGCATAGGCAGCATGAATAGTACAAAGTTGGTCACACAGGGTTAATAGCAGCGGTAACGGAGTGCATTACACCGCGGCATAATGTGGTCCGTTACCGCTGCCATTAACCCTGCGTGAGGGCAGACTGGAGGGGAGTACGGAGCGGGCACTGACTGGGGGGAGGAAGGAGCGGCCATTTTTCCGCCGGACTGTGGCCGTCGCTGATTGGTCGTGGCTGTTTTGCCACGACCAATCAGTGACTTGGATTCCATGACAGACAGAGGCCGCGACCAATGAATATCCGTGACAGAAAGAAAGACAGACAGAAAGACGGAAGTGACCCTTAGACAATTATATAGTAGATGGGGGGACCCCACAACATTTTTTTTCTAATTATTTATTTAAATTTAAAAAAAAAAGCATCAAGGCCCCTCTGTTGTTGATAACCTGCCAAGATAAACCAGACAGTTGAGGGCTGAAGCCCACAGCTATCTGTTTTACCTGTGCTTTTTATAAAAAATAAAGGGGAACCCAATACTTGACATGGCTGTGATGGGACCGAAAGTGCCCACACAGGAAAAGCTTGTTGATTGGCTGCATTACAGGCTTTCAACAAGCTTTGTGCAAACAAACCCGAACAGTAAGGCCGGCGTCACACTTGGCGTAAGACAATACGCCACGTATTATACGTCCGTACTACGGCCGTAATACGGAGAAATGTTCCCAAAATATTGATCCGTAGTCAGGGTGTGTCAGCGTATTTTGCGCATGGCATCCTCCGTATGTAATCCGTATGGCATCCGTACTGCGAGATTTTCGCGCAGGCTTGCAAAACCGACATCTAATGGATTTATGTGCTCAAATGTTCGGGAAAACATATATACAGTATATATACAGTATATGTAATTGAGACACATATATATATATTCTGTATTTAGATTTCATTCAGCGAGATATCTGTGAAAAGCCGGTAATTCAATTGCCGGCTTTTCATTTCTCCTGCAGAAACCCGACAGGATATGAGACATGGTTTACATATAGTAAATAGTGTTGAGCGATACCGTCCGATACTTGAAAGTATCGGTATCGGAAAGTATCGGCCGATACCGGCAAAGTATCGGATCCAATCCGATACCGATACCCGATACCAATACAAGTCAATGGGACTCAAGTATCGGACGGTATTCCTGATGGTTCTCAGGGTCTGAAGGAGAGGAAACTCTCCCTCAGGCCCTGGGAACCATATTAATGTGTAAAATAAAGAATTAAAATAAAAAATATTGCTATACTCACCTCTCCGACGCAGCCTGAACCTCAGCGAGGGAACCGGCAGCGTTGTTTGCTTAAAATTCGCGCTTTTCTTTCCTTACGTGAAGTCCCGGCTTGTGATTGGTCGTGTGCCGCCCATGTGACCGCAACGCAACCAATCACAGCAAGCCGTGACGTAATTTCAGGTCATTCAGTATTTTAAAATTACGCTCCGGCTTTGTGATTGGTTGCGTCGCAGTCACATGGGCGACGCAACCAATCACAGCAAGCCGTGACGTAATTTCAGGTCCTTAAGGATTTTAAAATTACGTCCCGGCTTTGTGATTGGTTGCGTCGCAGTCACATGGGCGACGCAACCAATCACAAGCCGTGACGTCACGGGAGGCTGGACACGCGCGCATTTTAAAATGCGCGCGAGTCCAGCCTCCCGTGACGTCCCGGCTTGTGATTGGTTGCGTCGCTGTCAACCAATCACAAGCCGGGAAGCCATTTTAAAATGCGCGCGTGTCCAGCCTCCCGACTTGTGATTGGTTGACCGCGACGCAACCAATCACAAGCCGGGACGTCACGGGAGGCTGGACACGCGCGCATTTTAAAATGCGCGCGTGTCCAGCCTCCCGTGACGTCACGGCTTGTGATTGGTTGCGTCGCCCATGTGACTGCGACGCAACCAATCACAAAGCCGGGACGTAATTTTAAAATCCTTAAGGACCTGAAATTACGTCACGGCTTGCTGTGATTGGTTGCGTCGCCCATGTGACTGCGACGCAACCAATCACAAAGCCGGAGCGTAATTTTAAAATACTGAATGACCTGAAATTACGTCACGGCTTGCTGTGATTGGTTGCGTTGCGGTCACATGGGCGGCACGCGACCAATCACAAGCCGGGACCTCACGTAAGGAAAGAAAAGCGCGAATTTTAAACAAAGAACGCTGCCGCTTCCCTCGGTAAGGTGCAGGCTGCGTCGGAGAGGTGAGTATAGCAATATTTTTTATTTTAATTCTCTCTTTTACACATTTTTACATTAATGTTGTTTCGATACCGATACCCGATACCACAAAAGTATCGGATCTCGGTATCGGAATTCCGATACAGCAAATATCGGCCGATACCCGATACTTGCGGTATCGGAATGCTCAACACTAATAGTAAACCATCTCATATCCCCTTTTTTTTGCATATTCCACACTACTAATGTTAGTAGTGTGTATGTGCAAAATTTCAGCGCTGTAGCTGCTAAAATAAAGGGTTAAATGGCGGAAAAAATTGGCGTGGGCTCCCGCGCAATTTTCTCCACCAGAATGGTAAAGCCAGTGACTGAGGGCAGATATTAATAGCCAGGAGAGGGTCCATGGTTATTGGCCCCCCGTGGCTACAAACATCTGCCCCCAGCCACCCCAGAAAAGGCACATCTGGAAGATGCGCCTATTCTGGCACTTGGCCACTCTCTTCCCACTCCCTGTAGCGGTGGGCTATGGGGTAATGAAGGGTTAATGCCACCTTGCTATTGTAAGGTGACATTAAGCCAGATTAATAATGGAGAGGCATCAATTATGACACCTATCCATTATTAATCCAATTGTTTGAAAGGGTTAAAAAACACACACACACATGATTTAAAAGTATTTTAATGAAATAAACAGCGGTTGTTTTAATAATTTATTGCTCTCTCAATCCATTTCCAGGCCCTCGCTTGGCAAAATAATAAACACACAATATACATACCTTCTGCTGACCCGTCACGTCCAACGAGGTAATCCATCTGAAGGGGTTAACTAATATTACAGGCACGAGCTGCGATAAACCACTCGCTCGTGTCTGTAATCCCCCGGGTGCTGAAAGGAAAGCAGTGATCTATACTTACATTGAGTCGCGGTGATGCGCCCCTGCTGGATGTTCTCATGAACTGCAGCCTGGGAACTTTTTCCCACGCTCCAGGTCATATGAGGACATCCACCAGGGGGCGCATCACCGCGACTGAAGGAAATGTAGGTCAATGACCTACATTTCATTCATTCGCTGGGGAATTACAAGCACGAGCACACCGCTGCATTAGCAGGGCTCCTGCCTGTAAAATATTTTAACCCCTTCAGATGGATTACTTCGTGGGACGTGATGGTTCAGCTGAAGGTATGTATCTTGTGCGTTTATTATTTTGCCAAGCGAGGGCCTGGAAATGGATTGAGAGAGCAATAAATTATTAAAACAACCGCTGTGTTTATTTCATTAAAATACTTTTAAATCATGTGTGTGTGTGTGTTTTTTAACCCTTTCAAACAATTGGATTAATAATGGATAGGTGTCATAATTGACGCCTCTCCATTATTAATCTGGCTTAATGTCACCTTACAATAGCAAGGTGGCATTAACCCTTCATTACCCCATAGCCCACCGCTACAGGGAGTGGGAAGAGAGTGGCCAAGTGCCAGAATATGCGCATCTTCCAGATGTGCCTTTTCTGGGGTGGCTGGGGGCAGATGTTTTTAGCCACAGGGGGGCCAATAACCATGGACCCTCTCCTGGCTATTGATATCTGCCCTCAGTCACTGGCTTTACCATTCTGGCGGAGAAAATTGCGCGGGAGCCCACGCCAATTCTTTCCGCCATTTAACCCTTTATTTTAGCAGCTACAGCGCTGAAATTTTGCACATACACACTACTAACATTAGTAGTGTGGAATATGCAAAAAAAAGGGGGATATGAGATGGTTTACTGTATGTAAACCATGTCTCATATCCTGTCGGGTTTGTGAAGGAGAAATGAAAAGCCGGCAATTGAATTACCGACTTTTCTCTAACACCGCTGCGTATTTCTCGCAAGTCACACTGCTGGTCCGTGTGGAATCCGTATTTTTCTCGCCCCCATAGACTTTCATTGGCGATTTTTTTGCGCAATATGCTGACAAACGCAGCATGCTGCGATTTTGTACGGCTGTAGAAAGCCGTATGATACTGAACCGTAATATACGGCTGATAGGAGCAGCCCCATTGAGAATCATTGTGCCGTTTATTTTGCGAGTTTTACGGACGTAATTTCTGCGCTCTTACGTCCGTAAAACTCGCCAGTGTGACGCCGGCCTAACACAGACTTGAGGGAGAAGTCCTTGTTTGAGGTCTATGCATGGCTACTAGGTGCCCGGTGCGGACCCTGAAGGTTACCGTTTGGGTTCGCCCATCTCTACTCAATATCATAATGGGAAAGACAGAAAGTAAATGTATTCCAGTTGGCAGATACACATACAATTTAATGCATTAAAAGATGGAAAAAATAAATAACACATTAGAGAGAAACAATTATTGTTCCATACATTTTTATTGTGAGATGGATTTGAGTCATGGAATTATCCTGTGTTGTGTGAAGCCACATCATTCATTAGTCACATTATTAGAAAACATGCACCATCTGTAGTTTATAGCGTACAGTAGAACAAAATAAATGGCACTACAGCTCAAGGATGGAAACTGGCTCCAGGGATTTAATCTCATACGGACTGCAGAGAATCAGCAGAAAATGATTATTCAGTATATCCACCATAAATGGAATATCTCCAGCTCAATTTCTTGCCTTTTACGTCTGATACAGCAGCCTGGGCAGCAAGTGAAGCCTGACTAAATATTCCCTACAAAGCTTCAAGTCCAGTAGTCAGCTCCTTTGTGTGCTGCGTCTATTTCCAGATTTCTTGGCAAACTTCTCAGAGAGTCCTGGATTCGCATAGCTGAAATGTTAGAGCATCCTTTTAAGGTATAGTGCTCATAATTATAATTGGCCAAAGTCCATGCAAGAAAATATTATTTTATCTTGATCATTATCGGCAGCACAATCTGAAATTTTAATCCCGTTTATGAGGTGGATTTATTCGCCAATTTATTCGTCAAATATTCGTCGAACATAGCTAAACGCCGTTCAAGTCAATAGGAGGCAAAAACAAATGCATGCACAACACCTTCAAACGGGAACAAAAGCTGCCAAAACACATCAAATGAGGGACAGACACCAGGAAAGTGGCCTCAATTCACCCATAGTACAAATTGTAGCATGACATGGCAGCAGTCAGCCATGTATGAAGTATCGGGATCTGGCCCAGCATTTACAGCTTTGAATTGAATGTCACAGTAAGACGAGGTAGGTGAGGGATCGGTGAAGGCCTCCTTTGCTGGGAGCCCTGGTACTACATGCAACACCTCTACCTGCTTCCATGCTTAGCCACATATCTCCTCCCGCAGGCTATTCAAAGTCTGCTCCAGCATATAGATGGCCAGAATAGTGATGCTGATGGCAGCGTTGTCAACGCTAACCATCTTAGTAGCCATTTCAAAACTGTGCAGAAGGTGTAGAGGTCCTTAATTTGAGCCCACTCCGTAAACGTGATATGCACCATGTCCGTACTGCATTGGCCCAGGCTATACAACATGACATACTGTGTCAGGGCTCGTTGCTGCTGCCACAGTCACTGCAACATGTGCAGAGTGGAATTCCACAGTGTCGGCACATTGCATATCAACCTGTTAACTGGCATGGACAAAAACCTCTGTATCGATGCAAGTCGATGACCTGAGGGGTGCGAACGGCGAAAATGAGCATGCAGCTTACGTGCTTTCTGGGGCAGTTCACCCAGGTCAGGATAGTGACAGAGGCAGTGACAGAGAAAATGCTGTACCACCAGGTTGAGGACGAGAGCCATGCAAAGCACGTGTGTGAGTTTGCCTCGCCGTAGGGCCGCCACCATGTTTGCACTGTTGTTGGACGCAGCATTCACTGGATGCAGGTTCAGTGGAGACAACCATTAATCAAACTCAGCCTGGAGAGCTGTTCACAGCTCTTCAGGTGTATGACTGCAATCTCCAAGGCATATCAATTTTAACACTGCCTGATTGCAGTGAGCCTTGGCTGCACAGTGCGGAGGTGGTGAGAATTCGCTCTGCAATGTTGGAATGCGTGTCTCATTAAGGCAGAGGTTGAGGGCGTAGGTGGAGGCCCTAAAGGAGATAGAGGGGGCAGAACCAGTGGAGGAAGTGTTAAATGTAGAGGTTTGTCCTGCAAGCCTGGGGGATTCCAAGACTGGTGGAGCAGCGTCTGCCCCCACAGCCACCAGAATCACCCAGTTCCCAGTCAGCGAGATGTAACGCCTTTGGCCATGCTTACTCATCCCAGTGTCTGTGGAGAAACGCACCCTGGCAGACATAGGTTTAGCCAAGGAACTGGTGATGTTGTCTGTGACATGCTGGTGTAGCGCAGGCACAGCTTTCTTAGAAAAGTAATGGCAACTAGGCAATTGGTACTGGGGGACTGCGATAGCAAGAAAACACCAAAAAAACAAATTAATTGGGATCCTAGACCCCAACAAGAACCAGAGAAAACAAGGATCCCTAAAATATAACTTTTAATCCATAAAGTTAAAAACAATTATTCCTAATTTGGAGACATTGCAACACATGGGTTACCATAGGGAAAACAATACATTAGATATGTACTATTAGGCCCTGCAGGTCCACTAATGCTGGCCCCTGCCTGACTGTGGAGGTTGGCACCCTAAGTTTCAGCGGTAGGCGCCCCTACTCAGCGGCGGCTTGCCCTTCTAACCCTAGTCAATCCCTATGGTAATTAAGGATCGTGTCCCAATACACCCATTGCCCAAAAAGGTGGGTTTTTCTTTTCTCTCCGCTTTGATGATTACCCATTTTGATTGGGAGTGTCTTTTTTTCCTATTGGTACTGAATAAGGATACAGGGTCATTGGGCCATTATGGTTGCAAATGAAAGGACACTGCCATTAGGAATAGACACATTTTTTTGATGGAGCGGAGTCTTCTCTTTTTGTATTTTAACATTTGGACAAATGAGACATTTACACATTTTCTTGCTCAGATCGCATTTGTATATTTGAGTCCTATTAGGGATATACAAGGGCAGAAAAACAAATTTAGTTTTTTTGTTTTTTGTTGTTTTTTTCTAATTTTTTCTATTTTTTTCTCCAATTTTGCTTGGTTTTTCTATTGTTTTTTCTTTTTGGGCAATGGGTGTATTGGGACACAATCTTTAATTACCATAGTGATTGACTAGGGTTAGAAGGGCAAGCCGCCGCTGAGTGGGGGAGCCTACCGCTGAAACTGAGGGTGCCAACCTCCACAGTCAGGCAGGGCCAGCATTAGTGGACCTGCGGGGCCTAATAGTACACTTCTAGTGTATTGTTTTCCCTATGGTAACCCATGTGTGGCAATGTGTCCAAATTTGGAATAATTGTTTTAACTTTATGGATTAAAAGTTATATTTTAGGGATCCTTGTTTTCTCTGGTTCTTGTTGGGGACTGCGGTAGCATCAGCATTTGGAAACTGTCTGTATCTATTTCCCTGGCCAACAGATTGGAGATGGTGGAGCTCAACCTCTTAGCTTTGTCATGCGTATGAGGAAACAATCTTTTACGTGACCACAACTGCGGAAGAGGAGGAGAGGCCACTTGAAGCTGCGGTTGCCATCCACTCGAGCACATGCTCTTTCTGGGCCTCATCAACAAGGCGCACCGCTGTGCATCTGCCAAAGAAAGGTAGTGGAGTAGCACACCCAGTAACAGAAGTTGTCAGATGTCTTTGCACAGGACGTGACGTTGTTGGTTCACTAGTACTTTCAATAACCTTACCACCTACCCCACGTACCCCTTGAAGACTAAGCCTAATTCCCCTTCCACCATGGCCTCGCTTTTTCCCAGGCATGTTGCTCAGTGTGGTAGGAGCACAGTATTTGCCAAAAAAAAATAGATTTTAAACTCTGCAACACTTCTGCTAACAGCTGAATTTCAGCGGCAGTAAAGTCTAAAGGCGTGTTGTATCACGTTAGTCACAGAAGAAAGAATTGTTTGAGTGTGGATGCGTCCTGTATGACAAAGTAGATATGCTACAAGCAATTTGGAAGTCAGATGTCCCCTACTGTATGGCGCTATGAATACAATAATTTATTGGTGGCCTCTGGATCAGGCCTCTATAACACAATAGATGCTACAAACTATTTTAAAGTCAGGTCCCCTACTGTATGACGTTAACCAAAAAATATTTTCTGTTGCTAATGTGCGTGAGGAGTGCAGGCTGTTTCACATTTACATAGTAAAAAAACATTATTTAGAATGCTATACTCATGCATGGAGCACAATAGAAGCAGTGCAAAACACACTTGTAGGACATGTGCCCTGCTGGCTTTGTATCTGGACCTCTGTAATGGCCCACCCAAAAAATGGTGGAAGGTAAATTTAACTGCCACACTGGACACTAGCTAGCTACACTTTCTGACTGATATACAACCGCCTAGCTAACTAGCTAAACTCTTGCAGCTAACAGTGCCAGTGTCAGGAGCAGCCTCTCTCCTCTCTGCGCTGTTAGTGTCAAAATGGCATGAAAACAAGATGTCAGCTCTTTATATGGAGAGGGACATGTAATTTCAGCAAACAATGACACAAGCCATTGTGTCAGGACATTGTAGGTGTTTCCTGCGTCCAGATTGGCTAGCCGCAATGTGCACACATAAAGTTAGGAGCAAAAAAAATTACTGTTTACAAGAATGCCGCACCCCTGAGCTCTGCAAACCCCCTCCCCTCATCAAACATGTGCCAAATGCTCATGATACACCACCATTATCATTGCTAAAGAGCTGAAAATACTTTTGTTTCAACACAAATATTTTCCTGCACTTATTACCGAATGTTACTAATTTTTCCTGATTTTATAAAATTTTGCTCATGTTTCCTATCACAAATCCGAATGTGCCATGTTCATGCCAAATTTATGTTTGGCGATCATTTTCCGAACAAATTTGCTCACCACTAATCTTGAGTGCGCATTGATCTGAATAGGTAGAAGTCCTTTACAACTTCTAGTTCGTCGCCGTACATCTTGAATGTGCCCCAGTTGTACCTCACAGTAGTCAATATCTTTGTCTTCCTTATATTGAGTGGGAGTCCCATGCTCGAGCTCTCCATCTTGACACTCCGTAATAAGTCCTTTATTCCATCTACGCTTGTTGCTATCAATGTTGTATCGTCTACGTATTTAAGAGTGTTGATAATTCGTCCAGCAATTTTGCTTCCTTCTTTACACACAGTGTAAAATTACACAAAGGTGGACTCAGTTATAACACGTTAATTTTTTTTGTAAAGATCTTAACATAAAAATAACAAATATTTCAATTTTCATTTTAAATATATGTAACACAGACACCAGATTTAAACAATAGGTAATTTTCAGATTATATTGTCCCTTTAAGTAAATGTTCTAAGAGGGAATAAAAAGAACAGCCCAAATTGTAATAATATCAAGTTGAATAAGATGATAATTAATTATTGTTTCTAAAATCTTATTTAATTCACTCACTTTATATTGTATTAAAGCCCAGTTCCAACCATTTTTCTGATGGTGCTAGTCTTAGATTTCAGGCGGGGGGTATAAATCGCATTAGCTCTTTCCTCTTAATCCTTAAAAGTCTTTTTAGTATGTGTTAGTAAAATATGAATATGTAAAAAAAAATGTAGGTCACAGCAGTGTTTGCCTCTGGACTCCTGACATCGCACATGCGTGTTATTCTACCGTACCATACTAAATTGATGTGACATTCCTGTCTGTGTGCCTTAGCTTGGAGGTAAACTCCGCTACAAATAGCATCTTACACACAGTGCATAGAGAGGACACTGAATTATTCTGCTATTAGAATCCTAGAAATTAAGAATAAAGAATCTTGGAAAATAATGTAAATTTGAAAGAACAAATATTGTAAAAAAAAATGCCTCTCTGACCTTTCCCGGCGCCTGCGCACTGCAGTACTTTGTTGTGCACTCAACAGGGCAGATAAAGTACACCTGCTCCAGAGCCGCGACAAGAAGCAAAGAAGAGGACATCATCGCATGAAGATGGGAGGCACCGGACCTGGACCGCGACGCCCATCTGACCGGACTGCATCGGACCGCCCCTGGGTGAGTATAATCTAACTTGTTTTTCTTATCTTTCTGGTTACATCGGGGGCTTATCTACAGCATTACAGATTGCTGTGGATAAGCCCCTGATGGCGGTGGCCGCAGCTTATTGGCCAAAAATGGGGTGACAGATTCCCTTTAACAGCCTTTGATTCAAAGAGCATGCTGGGCCACTTCCCTTCTTGTTTTCCTGTGAGTAAATTAGGAAAGGTTACATACAGACAAGAATTCTACCATAAGTGAATGACTTTTCTATTACATTCACCATCCTGTGACTTCCATCAGCCTGTAGTCATCCTTTCTTTATGTTCATCTTGTCTGTAAATTTTCTGAAACTTCCTTGGTTCCCTCAAATGTCAATGTACTGTAAATAGCAAACAGAAAGGAGAGGGGAAGAAGGGGGATGCAGATGCAGTTTATCTTTTTTTCATCTGCTAGACTGCATGTCGTGAGAGTAAATATGCAAGAGATAGAGTTCCGTAGTTTGGAGGCCATACTGCATAATGAAAATCCACAACTAACAGTTCAGTACATGTCAATTAGGGTCTACCAAATTCCATTCACACGACAACAAAAAAATCATATTTTAGGACATATCTGAAATCATGTATTTCAGCATACTGTGTATTTTGGACTATTTTTGTTTAGAATCGCCAAGAAAAAGGCGTGTAACTGAATTATAAAATTATTGTCTTGTGGCATACTGTAACACAGAGGTGTCAAACTGCATTCCTCGAGGGCCGCCAACAGGTCATGTTTTCAGGATTTCCTTGTATTGCACAGGTGATAATTTAATCACCCGCACAGAATGAGTCCAGCACCTTGTGGAATGCTAAGGAAATCCTGAAAACATGACCTGTTGGCGGCCCTCGAGGAATGCAGTTTGACACCTCTGCTGTAACAAGTTAACAACTCAACTGATGGCTGCTGTGTATCCTTCTGTGGTTACTGTGCAAAGCAGCTCAATTATGTTGAAAATATATTTTACTATGAATTTTTGCCATAATAGCCAAGAAGCAAAAGATACACACACACAGCTGGATAGAGGGGTGCTGCTATAGGGTGTCTATGAATGTGCCTAAAATTTCTGGCCATAGGAGACATATAGGTATTGTAAGGCTGTGGTAGGACCGTACGCAGTGAAGAGGCAGTGACCCACAAAGTTCAAACACAAAAGTCTCTTTAATGTGTTACTTCACACATAAAAGTGCATAGCATTTTATAGTACACGTCGTCAAAGTTCAATACACACAGTTGCATCTCATCTCAGTGCCCGTTTCATAGCACCACACATCATATGGCTTTTAGATTGCAGTCCCTAAACACGCCGGACCTCTCCTTGTCCAGTATCCGTTTGGTGACCACATGCCATATTCCAGTCTCCAAACACAGCTTCACATGTTACAGACACTAAACATGCCAGTCCTCCTCTGACCAGTTCCTGTGGGTGTCCTGCACTGCTGTATCACAGTATCTGTACACACCTGTTTGCAATCGTTACACATGCCAGTCCTCTTTCGGGCACAGGACATCCACCTCCGATACGCATCCGGGCACAGGACTGTCCACATCCGACTCTTTCGGGCACAGGACATCCACCTCCAGTTCATCTCCGAGCACAGGACTGTCCACATCTGAGACCAGTTACCATGGACAACTTGCTTCGCTGTGTAAGCTGTGTGTGCCAGGCTATTCAGCTGCCATAGATGCTGGCTCCGCTGGACTGTGCTGCCTCACATACACGGCAAGGGCTCTGCAGGCCTCTGCTCTGCACAACAGCACACACCAGACTGACACTGACGTTGCACCTGACACCTGACACACCCATTGTTAGGGCTAGCGGAATGCGATAGATACGTGATAGATACGAGGTGCGTTCGCAGCCCAGGGTCCACCGTGCAGAGATACCTGCTGCAAGTAATGGTGGATGGACACTGAGCTCACACGTGGGTTAAACTTCACCCCATGTGAAATTAAAGCGAGCACTGTTGCCTCACAGAGTTGCGCTGTACACATGGACTAAAACCCTAACTAAGGATTGTGCTTGCTCTGGAACTCTTCTGTGCTAACCGCACACATGAAGGAACCAGATGCTAAGCCAAGGCTAATTGCCCCCACTGACGCTAGCTGCCTGCCTGAGTGTACAGCTCCAGAGCTAAACAGACTCACACCACTTATATACAGTGTGGCAGAGTATCCACTGGCAACTGCCAAACACAAATGATACTAGCGCATGGCCGTGCAGCCATTAGAACCTTTTATAGCTGTAGCAGTTCAGAACCTTCCTAGTGGACCAATAGGAGCTGCTACAGGACCTGAGCATGTGATCCCCAACCTCCAATGAGAGGTCTTCCCCTGGGCATGCTCAGGAAGGGAAAAGCAGGACTTAATCCCAGGAGTGCCTGCTTGCCGCCGAACAGCACTAGTTATAATGGCTGAACCTGGAAGGGCAGCAGTAACCAAACGTGCAGTATCTGTCCTGGCCAGGTGCTGGGACCGACATCTCCGCTGAGCAGGCTCCACTGCGGCAGGAGAAGAATGGGAGACCGCAGCGGACATGGCTCGAGATTCCCCCTGTGCAGCGGCAGGAACTCGACGCCTAACACCCATACCCCCTTACTGCAGGGTTTTTAACAAACACATGGAAAACCCAGACCAGAAATCTGTGACTGCCATGCACACCTATGGACTTCATCCGACTCCATGCACAACCTTGGGGAGAACACACAGCCACCCCTACCTGTGACACTACTCACTGCCTCACAGTATATTGGTGTATATTCACCAGGGGACATTGGCTAAAAATATAGGACATGGAAAAGGCTTAAAGTGAACCTGTGAAGAGGAAGTGTGGTCTATGGAGAAAAAAGTGTCAGTGATCCTTACTCTCACACAGTCCTCTAAAGACAAGGTAAAAGAATGTTCTAATGAGGTATTATTTTTTAGTGCAATGTGACCACACTGTAGCCTGATTTACTTTGTCATTGCTTGACTAGGTATGGTTAAATTTGCCTTTTATTGCATACCCCATAGAAACAATCCCTTACCTTTGCACCCTTATGGTGTCTTTATGATGTAACTACTAACCACCAAATCAAGGACAGCACAAACTACCATATGTGTTTGACTCATAGCATACCAACTTTCATTATCCCACCATCAATTTACCACCAACTCTAAGGACCCCATTTTTTCAATGCCGGATCCTATGACCAATTATGTAATAACTAATCACATTTCAGTGCAACTAATCCTGCAAAAATGTAGTTGTTACATTCCATTCAGAAGGATGTGCATCTGGGAATCCTAATCCATAGTGGCCAGGACTTTTCCCTATATTGATATTGACACCCCACCCTCCCATCATGCTGTCTACCTGAGTCTTTAGGGACCTAGGCTACCTCACCCCTTTTTTTGGGTCTGGCAATAGACCAATGGGAATATTGCAAGGTATCCATCCACATTAGTGCAAATTTAGGAACACGTGCCTAATATCTTATGCATATCCAAGCAAATGAGGGGCCAGAAGGATTGGGCATGTTGACTTTCAATGCCCAATCCTCCTTTTGTTCATTGGTGAAATAAGCCACACAGATGTCTGGCAGTGGCTTACTGTCTTCCCCCCGGAGCAGCTGAACTGAGCTATGATTGGAACAGCTGTTGGTTGAATGAGAGTATGGCCAACAGCTCCTAAATAAAAAGAGGCAAGAACTTCTTTAATTTTTCACATGCGCTTTACAGACCTCATCATCACTGTACCCCTTGATGCTCATAATCTAAATTCCTTGTCAGTATGTCTTTGGAGTGTGGGAGGAAACCAGAGTACCTGAAGGAAACCCAACCAAACACCGGGAGAACTGATGTTGTCCTTGGTGGGATTTGAATCCAGAAATCCTGTGCAGCAAGTCTACAGTAGTAACCACTGAGCCAATGGGCAGCCCCAAATAAGGTCAAAATAACATCAATGATGTCAATGATGATCTTCATAATTTGTGTGCTGTGTTTCATCTGTAAGTACTATATATTATATGTTGGCCAGGGTCTCATTTTCTAGAAGAAGTAACCATCCCAAGTTTCCATCCCACACAGATCTGTAAACAAAAAGATTCGATTTCTAATATGTGTTCTCTTTCATTGTGTTCTCTCAAGCTGCTACAGTCCTGATGCATTATTTATCCCTAACTAATATTACAATGGATTTTTAACAGCAAATCATTAATTATTTAGATGTTTATTGTAGTCACATTGGTAATTACCACTGCTGATCTGGTGGGGCACGTAAACTGCTTTCTCTTGTCTGGCTGGAATTACTGTAGGTTTTTATAGTTTAAGGGCATATAGGACATCAATTTGATGGGCTGAACTGCCCCCTCAAACTTTTATAAAATAGTTTAAAGACTTATCTAATATTCATGAAAGTCAAGGTAAGCTTATCTAACGATTCTTGTTTTCGGACCTACGGAACTGCATTGCCTATGAAGTCTATAATAATTTTTAAAAAATGTTTGTATTAATGTGTTTTACCAGTATTTTTCACAAATAGGAAACATACTGGAGAAATGATGCCACCAGGCTGACAGAAGACTACAATCCTTGGTTCTCCAATAATGCAAAGTATAGGAGAAATAAATGTAATAAACAGAAGATCACGGAAGGTTAGCAGGATCTTTTGTTTGTTCATTTGCTTCTTAAAAGTAACATAGAGCAACATTTTTAAATAGTTTTTTATTAAAAATGTCCTATTTTTTCTGCTGTAAAACCTGTGCCGCTACTTTACATAGCTGACTGTGCTGCTGCATCTGATGCAGATTTGAGAGCAATTGCTCCTGCCTATTGTTTGCTACTGGCTGGTATTATCTGATCTCTCAGCTTACCCTCTTCCTTCTCTCAGTGATAAAAATACCACTAGATACAGGGAGGAAATCATGTATTTGCAAATTACAAAACAAAGCTTTTAGGGTGAAGAGGACCCAGAGTCTGCAAGGTAAAGATTACATAACCAGTGCATGTTCTCTAATTCTGGGGAGCTCTTAAAGACATGTTATGTGCAAAAGAGATAAAAACTTAGGACTCAGATAAACCAGTATGTATTTATATACAGGTGCATCTCACAAAAATAAAATATCATCAAAAAGTTAATTTATTTTAGTTCTTCAATACAAAAGCTGAAACTCATATATTCTATAGAGTCATTACAAACAGAGTGATCTAATTCAAGTGTTTATGTCTGTTAATGTTGATGATTATGCCTTACAGCCAATGAAAACCCAAAAGTCATTATCTCAGTAAATTAGAATAATTAACAAAAACACCTGCAAAGGCTTCCTAAGTGTTTGAAAAGGCTTAGTCTGTTTCAGTAAGCTCAACAATCATGGGGAAGACTGCTGGCTTAACAAATGTTCAGAAGCCAGACATTGACACACTCCGCAAGGAGGGTAAGCCACAAAAGGTCATTGCTAAAGAAGCTGGCTGTTCACAGAGTGCTGTATCCAAGCAATTTAATGGCAATTTCAGTGGAAGGAAAAAATGTGGTAGAAAAAGGTGCACAAGCAACCGGGATAACTGCAGCCTTGAAAGGATTGTTCAGAAAAGGCCATTAAAAAATTTGGAGGAGATTCACAAGGAGAGGACGGCTGCTGGAGTCATTGCTTCAAGAGCCACCACACACAGACATATCCAGGACATGAGCGACAAGTGTCACATTCCTTGTGTCAAGCCATTCATGACCAATAGACAACTCTAGAAGTGACTTACCTGGACCAAGGAGAAAAAGAACTTGACTGTTGCTCGGTGGTCCACAAACAACAGTATCACTGTGCTTGATTGGACAGCAAACTCGTCTGACCTTATTGTCAAGAGGAAGGTGAGGGACACCAGACCCAACAATGCAGATGAGCTGAAGGCTGCTATCAAAGCAACCTGGGCTTCCATGACACCTCAGCAGTAATTGATGCAAAAGGAGCCCCGACCAAGTATTGAGTGCATTTACTGAACATACATTTCAGTAGGCCAACTTTTCGGATTTTAAAATCGTTTTTCAAGCTGGTGTTATAAAGTATACTAATTTACTGAGATAATGACATTTGGGTTTTCATTGGCTGTAAGCCATAATCATTAACATTAACAGAAATAAACACTTGCAATAGATCACTCTGTTTGTAATGACTCTATATAGTATGTGAGTTTCACTTTTTGTATTGAAGAACTGAACTTTTTGATGATATTATAATTTAGTGAGAAGCACTTGCATTTTCTTTTTCATTGGTTGGCTATGCTAGTAAAACTTTGTAGACGTCTTTCTGTAATGTCCATTCCACAATTATTCAATTATTTACAAGGTTTCTAATGGTCTACTTCTTGCATCTTAAGTCATAAACATAAGAATACATTCCCAAGGAGTTTTTATGTAGATTTTTCAGGCTGAAAAATCCACATTGCAAACTGCATAAAAAGTAAGCTTTTCTTTATTTGGTGTATTTGTTAATTTGCTTTTTTATACTTAAGGTGCTTTTTTGTGGTTGTTTCTATTGAATCAGTGGCCAGATTTTGGGTTTTATATTTTTAAATCAGAAATGCCTCAGGAAATTACTTTTTTTTGTTGTTGTGCACATTGTAAAAACACTTGAAAAAAAGAGCATCGTGCACTACATTTCTCACTGAAATCAATAAAAAGGATTTGCAAAAAATATTTTTTAGAATTTTTAACTTTGATTTTAGGGAAGAGTCCACATCAGCAAGATTAATTAAAAAAAAAAAATGATCTGCGTAAACATACGCTATCAGTCTTTATTCCAGTCTGAACTCTGCCCAGGTTCCTTATCATTAATGATTGCATTAGGCAATTGCAATGCAGTATGAATGAAATGTCTGTTACAGTACCTGCAGTTCTTGTTTTCTTCTTCCTCAAGGCAGTACTTTCTTCATCCATCAAAAACCCAAAAAAGTTCTTTCACCTGCCAACTTATAGATGATAAAGTTTGTATTATGTATTCTACTAATATGTCAGATGCATTTCATTTAATTAAAAAAAATGATTTTATAGTTGTTTCATGTCAAGCAATAAACAAAGACAGACGAAAGGAATCAGAAGTTCTTATACTGTGTTGGATAATGTTTTTATGCAATTTTTTTTCTACCGGTTGATACCATAAGGTAGATGCACATTTGTATTTTCCTGGCTAAAGCGGCCCAAAAATTGAGATATTGCTTTTTTAGGCACTGTAGAGCGTGCTCAATTAAAGTCAACAAGTCGATATTTAAAAAGTATTTTCTGGGTTTTTTCAGCATAGTCTGCTCAACAATAGAAAAACAAATTCTGTGTGCACATACAGTACAGGCCAAAAGTTTGGACACACCTTCTCATTTAAATGATTTTTCTGTATTTTCATGACTATGAAAATTGTACATTCACACTGAAGGCATCAAAACTATGAATTAACACACGTGGAATTATATAGTTAACAAAAAAGTGTGAAACAACTGAAAATATGTCTTATATTCTAGGTTCTTCAAAGTAGCCACCTTTTGCTTTGATGACTGCTTTGCACACTCTTGGCATTCTCTTGATGAGCTTCAAGAGGTAGTCACCGGGAATGGTTTTCACTTCACAGGTGTGCCCTGTCAGGTTTAATAAGTGGGATTTCTTGCCTTCTAAATGGTGTTGGGACCATAAGTTGTGTTGAGCAGAAGTCTCGTGGATACACAGCTGATAGTCCTACTGAACAGACTGTTAGAATTTGTATTATGGCAAGAAAAAAGCAGCTAAGTAAAGAAAAACGAGTGGCCATCATTACTTTAAGAAATGAAGGTCAGTCAGTCCGAAAAATTGGGAAAGCTTTGAAAGTGTCCCCAAGTGCAGTGGCAAAAACCATCAAGCGCTACAAAGAAACTGGCTCACATGAGAACCGCCCCAGGAAAGGAAGACCAAAAGTCACCTCTGCTTCTGAGGATAAGTTTATCTGAGTCACCAGCCTCAGAAATCGCAGGTTAACAGCAGCTCAGATTAGAGACCAGGTCAATGCCACACAGAGTTCTAGCAGCAGACACATCTCTACAACAACTGTTAAGAGGAGACTTTGTGCAGCAGGCCTGGTAAAATAGCTGCTAGGAAACCACTGCTAAGGACAGGCAACAAGCAGAAGAGACTTGTTTGGGCTAAAGAACACAAGTAATGGACATTAGACCAGTGGAAATCTGTGCTTTGGTCTGATGAGTCCAAATTTGAGATCTTTGGTTCCAACCACTGTGTTTTTGTGTGATGCAGAAAAGGTGAACGGATGGACTCTACATGCCTGGTTCCCACCGTGAAGCATGGAGGAGGAGGTGTGATGGTGTGCGGGTGCTTTGCTGGTGACACTGTTGGAGATTTATTCAAAATTGAAGGCATACTGAACCAGCATGGCTACCACATCATCTTGCAGCGGCATGCTATTCCATCCGGTTTGCGTTTAGTTGGACCATCATTTATTTTTCAACAGGACAATGACCCCAAACACATCTCCAGGCTGTGTAAGGGCTATTTGATCAAGAAGGAGAGTGACTCCACAGTCACCAGACCTGAACCCAATCGAGATGGTTTGGGGTGAGCTGGACCGCAGAGTGAAGGCAAAAGGGCCAACAAGTGCTAAGCATCTCTGGGAACTCCTTCAAGATTGTTGGAAGACCATTCCCGCTGACTACCTATTGAAGGTCATCAAGATAATTCCAAGAGTGTGCAAAGCAGTCATCAAAGCAAAAGATGGCTACTTTGAAGAACCTAGAATATAAGACATATTTTCAGTTGTTTTACACTTTTTTGTTCAGTATATAATTCCATATGTGTTAATTCATAGTTTTGATGCCTTCAGTGTGAATGTACAATTTTCATAGTCATGAAAATACAGAAAAATCTTTAAATGAGAAGGTGTGTTCAAACTTTTGGTCTGTACTGTATTTCCTCATCATCATACTAAAATGTCAGTCATCCATTGACTTCCTAGATGAGTTTACAGCTGAAGGGGTTGTTCATGATTTTTACGTTGATGTCCTATTCTTAGGACTGGTCATCAATATCTGACCCGTGGGAGTCCGACATCCTGTCAACTAGTTGTGCTTATTTGCGGAGCTACACGCTAGAGCTCCATCAGCAGTATAGTGGTTGTGGCTTTGTACTACACATCCGCCCCCTATTAATTTGATTTGCACGCCTACTGATCAGATATTGATTACCTATTCTAAGGATCGGTCATTAAGGTAAAAGTCCAGGACAATCTCTTTAATCAAGCACCTGATTCCTGCTGCTCTAACCTCAAGTAACATGAATCAAAGACAAATACACCCCCTGACGAAGCTTGGGTGAAACGTGCGTTGGGGCTGGTGGGCCAGCACATGTATATTCTACCCCGGTATATTCACATACTATCTTTGATGTAAGTACTAGACTTTGAACTATCTTTAAGCTAAAGTTGTGTAGCAATAGTCATTGTTTCCCTTTTTCTTTGACTAGGGGTATTTGGTTAGAGGCCATAATGTTGATAGGCCCTGCTGTAAATATACATATGAAATAATTCTTTGCTAAGTTTATTTCCATGCATGCTGGCACCACTTTTTTCAGGAGTGCTCTGTTTGTGTCTTATTTATGTTTGTTCAGTCATATTATTCTTTTAAAAATATTGAAATAAAATATTATTTTATATGAGATCTATTTTTTACACTCGGTTTTCTCATGTTTGTCTGATGAATCAAAGACTGTCTTCTGCATTCTAGAAATGTATGTTTTAATCTGAAATGTTGCCGCATTTCAGAGAAAAACATTAATTAAAAACATGGTCTGGGAAGGGGGAATTAATCCAAGAGGCAGGTTCTCCCTGTATACACTCATAGGAGAGGAGAATCCAGCAGGGACATGCCTCTTGGAAAAATCATCTTAGGTAGGAGAGACTGATGAATTTTTTCTTTATGCCACACTGATGGTCAAAATGGAACGGACAAATGGGCCAAAGATGGATGAAAATTGGATTCGGCACATCAATGAAAAACAGTCTGTGCAAAGAAGAAGAAAAATGGACATCAGAATAAGTCTAAGGGCAGATGCAGACTAGCGTATTTTCAATCCTACTAGAATCCGACAAAATATTGAGTCGCACTGTGCTCTTGGAAAATATCGGACTGCACTCGGTTGACATCTGAGTGCAGTCCGATTTCCGCGGCCTCACAGAATGGAAAAGATAGAGAATGGAGGAAATGGAAACATTTTTTTTCTCGATCTTCTGAGAGAATTGGAGCTCGCCGTGATCACACTCTGATCAGTGTGATTTGCATAATTGGCATAATTCTCTCGAGTGAGAGAATCTATCGCCGTCTGCACCTGCCTTTACCAAAAAGGCACGCCTCAACACATCTGATTATCCACCACCCTTGGATTATTCAGATGGAACCTGAAAACCCATCTCTTCAGGAAAGCCTACAGCCTGCAATAACCACCCGAGCTGCCGCCTCACCACCACCCGAGCTGCCGCATCACCAATCACCCGAGCTGCCGCCTCACCACCACCCGAGCTGCCGCCTCACCACCACCCGAGCTGCCGCCTCACCACCACCCGAGCTGCCGCATCACCAACCACCCAAGCTGCCGCCTCACCACCACCCGAGCTGCCGCCTCACCACCACCCGAGCTGCCGTCTCACCACCACCCGAGCTGCCGCCTCACCACCACCCGAACTGCCGCATCACCAACCACCCAAGCTGCCGCCTCACCACCACCCGAACTGCCGCATCACCAATCACCCGAGCTGCCGCCTCACCACCACCCGAACTGCCACATCACCAACCACCCAAGCTGCCGCCTCACCACCACCCAAGCTGCCGCCTCACCACCACCCGAGCTGCCGCCTCACCACCACCGGAGCTGCCGCCTCACCACCACCAGAGCTGCCACCTCACCACCACCAGAGCTGCCGCCTCACCACCACCCGAGCTGCCGCATCACCAATCACCCGAGCTGCTGCCTCACCAACCACCCGAGCTGCCGCCTCATCACCACCCGAGCTGCCGCCTCACCACCACCCGAGCTGCCACCTCACCACCACCAGAGCTGCCACCTCACCACCACCAGAGCTGCCGCCTCACCACCACCCGAGCTGCCGCATCACCAATCACCCGAGCTGCTGCCTCACCAACCACCCGAGCTGCCGCCTCACCACCACCCTAGCTGCTGCCTTACCAACCACCCGAGCTGCCGCCTCACCACCACCAGAGCTGCTGCATCCCCGACCTTCTGTCTCTTCCCCAGTATCCCGTAGAATGTAAGTCCGCAAGGACAGGGTCCTCTCCCCTCCATCGTAAATTTGTGCACTGTAAATTATATCTATAACCCTGTATGTAACCCCTTTCTCATGTACAGCACCATGGAATTAATGGTGCTATATAAAAAAAAAAATAATAATAATAATAGACGGTATTTAGTTCATTTTGATATGCAAATAGCTATTTAATTAGTATTATTTTCTATGTATTCTTATCATAACACTATGCAACACTGTAAAAATTGCTTATGACAGGACATACTGTACACATGCTAGCTTCAGAATATTCACAAAAGGCCTTACTGTTAGAGAACTGCAGCTTTCCTGGCACCAAGGTAGATGCAATAAGTAAGTGTCAACACTAAAAAGCTTTGTCCGGCAGGTATCCGGCCTCTAATCAATTGCCACATGAGCAGTAACGAGATTAAAAAGGGTGAGTTAATTCATCGCTTACAATAATGCAAACAGCAGCAGCAGAGTGAAATCTGTCACAGTAATTAAGAAATGAACAGATGAACTAAGGTAAGGAAGGTCAGAGCTGGGAGCGAAGAAATAAGTCACCCAGGTGATGCCCAAATAACTGAGTCAGGAGGGATGAGCCCATAAGCTTTTCCCCAACAACAGACAAAACAACAGTGAATAGAAGTTAATGTGCCTAGAGGAAAAGATGCCAACGAGAGAGTGACTCAGGCGTCAAGGCTTTGTGCTTACACCGGGAATCTCAGCTGAAGGCACAGCTGGTAGCACATGAAGGAAGTTGTTGATCAGTGAAGCTTGTCTGTGACGTCAAAGGCTTTTACTGGAAGCGACGTCTCCAGAGTGAGTTTCACCTGCAAATTGGGACATTTCGGCCATACGTCCATTAGTCTATGCAGATCATAAAAGAGATGTTATTGGCAGGGATATTACCGAGCCTTAATCACATTTATGCTCTATTCACACACAAGGACGGCTGTGCATTCAGAGCATTTGTAATCAGTGGATGCTAGTCCTGATAATGTTCACATCATTCTCTAAGTCACCGATATACAAATTATTCAAAATTTTGGCTCTAATTATTCAATATCAGCGCTTTTGATGATTGGGTACCCGGGGCATGGTGGAGTATGAGGTGTCTGATTCATGAATCAGGTAAGGCTAGTTTCACATTTGCGGTAGAATCCGCAGGGTTTAATCCGCAGCCTGAAACGCACGATAAACCGCGTGCAAACGCAGCATTTTTTAGACGCGTAAAGTAACGCATGCGGTTAAAAAACCACTGCTTTTCATGTGTTTTTTCTGCGTTTGCGTTTTCTTTGCGCATGGTGGAAAATTTAACATGAGAAAAAACTAGATAACCAGACACCGCCAATGGGACTACAGTAGGCGTGTATTATGGGATATCTTTATATAGATCCCTGGACTGCTGAAATCTTAACAGTTTGCTACTGTATCCTGTGTCATGATGGATCTTCGCATGGAGAGCTTTTATTTCAACCTGGATTTAAGTATCAAGCTGTTTCTTGCCTGTGCATTTGCGTGGGAGCAACAAAGAAATAGAGAACGACAGAGAAGGACACTGCGTCGTCGTTTTTGGAGACACCCCATTAGTGAACTCTGGGAGAGCTGTGGAGCCTATCACACGCTGTATGGCGAGATTAATGCCAACCCGGACAAATTCCCGGAATATACCAGGATGTCTCAAGAGTCTTTTCGGGATTTGCTTGGTCGTGTCTAAGGAGCCATCCGGAGACAGGACACCCAGCTCCGTAGAGCGATTCCTGCAGAGGAACGTCTGCTGGCCACATTAAGGTACGTAATAATTCTACACAAATGCCAGTCAGAATTATTGTTGGTCTGCCATGTATTCTTTGTATTTTCCTTTACGTCTTTAGCTAAATGCCACCATAAATAGAATTGTTTGTAATTTTTTTTTAATTATTTTATTTCAGATTCCCGACTACCGGAGAGAGCTTATCATCGCTCCACTTTCAGTACCGGCTTGGAATTTCCACCTTTTCTGGAATAGTTGCGGACACCTGCCGGGCTTTGTGGAACGTTCTCTGGGATGAATTTATCCCACTACCCACCGCGGACATGTGGATAGAAATTGCAGAAAAATTCTGGAGTGTGTGTGATTTCCCCAACTGTTTAGGAGCGGTGGATGGAAAGCACATCCGCATTATCAAACCCGCCAGAACTGGATCGGAGTACTTCAACTACAAAAAATATTTTTCTGCAGTGCTCATGGCAATAGCAGATGCGGACTGTCGCTTCATCGCTGTGGACATTGGAGCTTTTGGCCGTGGCAATGACTCACAGACTTTCACGAACTATTATATGGGCCAACATGTGTATGGCAAAAATTTAAATTTTCCCCTGCCACAACCTCTCCCTAACACTCAAGGCCCACCGATGCCATTTGTTATGGTTGGGGATGAGGCTTTTCAGATGTGTGAAAACCTACTGAAGCCATATTCCAGTCGGGACTTGAACCACACTAAAATAATTTATAACTACAGACTGACCAGGGCCCGAAGAACAGTGGAGTGTGCCTTTGGGATTCTTGTCTCAAAATGGCGCATTCTTGCGACAGCCATTAATCTAAAAATGGAGACAGTTGATGAGGTGGTCAAAGCCTGTGTGGTTCTCCACAATTGCATAATGGCTAAGGAGGGACCCAACATTGAACTTGATGAACCAGTTGCAAATCCATTGCCAGATTACCAGCATCACCCGCTGCGGTCAATTGTTGAAGTTGGCCACATGCGGAACCAATTTGCTGCCTATTTTGATTCTGATATTGGATGAATGGCATGGCAAGATAATATTGTGTAAAATGTGCTGTTGGGTTTGGGTCTGTACCAGTTATGTTTTAAATGTCACTTATATTTTTTGTTAATAAACTACGTGTTTTGATATATTTACCGAGTCTCCTATGTATTTCCTCTAAAAAACACTTATGTTGTTAGTGGTAAGGTAGTTGACGTCATTACATCCTGATTAAATCCCAGCCTCATGAATTCACTATTTCTGACACCTGTCCAGGTGAGTATAGATATGCCTTGTATGACCTCCATTGTCTCTTCAGTTTGTGTGAGGCCTCTTTCACATGTCAGTGTCTCCAGTATGTGTAGTGACAGTTTTCTCACGTACCGGAGACACTGACACACATAGACCCATTCAAATGAATGGGTCTATGCACATGTCTCCGTGTTTTCTCGGACAGTGTGTCCATGTTGAAAACACGGAGACATGTCCGTTTTTCTCCGGCAGCAAAGCGCCCCGCACACGTGCACATGGAGAACAGTGTGCACTCTCCTCCGTGTGCATGTACCGCCCACAGGAGAGACAGCGCATATTCATCACTGTAATGAGTGGTACCATGTGACCGCTCACAAAGGACAAGCTGCCGGCGCTGAGAGGAGACATCGCGGGAGCTGGGTGAGTATTTCTCTGCAAGCGGGCGGGCGCACGGTGGGTGGGAGGTGGGAGGTGAACCCCAAACTTTATTTTTAACAAAAAGAAAACAAAAAACGTGATTTCTCGTCTCTTCTCTCCTGCAGGGAGAAGAGATGAATGCCGCCTTCAGCACTACATGCAGGGGACAGCGCTTACTGTAGCGCTGTCTCTCCTGCATGGTCCGTGTGGTCCTCAAGCGGCACATGGGCGGCACAAGGCTGCCACACTGATGTGCCACGTGAGCACACGGACACAGATAACTCCGGGACCGATTTCTCCGGTACTGGAATTATCTGGACGTGTGAGACTGGCCTGAAATAGATTACATAGACTGAAGAGCAAATGGAGGTTATACACGGCAGTTCTCTACTCACCAGGTCAGATATCATAACTGAGTTTTTTGACACATGACCTGTTGAGTATAGATCTGCTTTGTATTACCGCCATTGTCTCTTCAGTCTGCGACACAGATTAAGCAGACTGAAGAAATTATGGAGAAAATACAAGGTTTTTTGTTTTTTTTTGACAACTCATAGCTCCATACCAAACACACAAAGCTGCAGTGTTGTACTTAATAACTACTGGAGCTATGAGGTGGCAAAAAATCAAAGTGTACGGCACAGTGTGTTTATTTTGGGCACAGTGTGTGCTGCCGGTGGTGAAATACACAAATAACTAAACAGTATTGGGGCAAAAAACATTAACATTTAATTTTAAACAAAAAAAAATTAACTGCACCTACTTGGCGTAGAGTGATGGGACTGGGGGGTGTGTAGCTGTGAGGCCTGGCTAACTGGAAGACGCAGGGGTGGCAGGAGAAGGGGCAATTAAAGTACTGGGGTCTGGGAGTTCGGGGATGGTGCTTGAAGCATGAGAGGGTAGAGACACACTGGAAGGGTGAGACAAACCTGACATTACAGACACATTGGGAGGTGAGGGGGGAGGGATAGCGATAGTCCGCTTTTTCTTTTTCCCTTTCCCTTTTTGGGATCGGCGCTGCAGTCTGGGAAGCCCCAGGGGGTTCTTTTCTTGCAGCCTGGTCATGGTGGCTGACCTGTCAGGGTCCGTGTGCCGCTGCTGCTGCAAGGTTGTGGTGGTGGGGAAGGCCATGCCAGGGTCCTGCTGCTGCATGGTTGTGGTGAGGAAGGCCATGCCAGGGTCCTGCTGCTGCATGGTGGTGGGGAAGGCCATCCCAGGGTCCTGCTGCTGCATCATGGTGGTAGAACAGAAGGCCATGCCAGGGTCCTGCTGCTGCATGGTGGTGGTGAGGAAGGTCATGCCTGGGTCCTGCTGCTGCTGCTGCATCGTGGTGGTAGAGTGGAAGGCCATACCTGGGTCCTGCTGCTGCATCGTGGTGGTAGAGCGGAAGGCCATGCCTGGGTCCTGCTGCTGCTGCTGCATGATGGTGGCAGTGGAGGAGGTCCAAGCAGGAGCAGCACTTGTCATGGTGGTGGCGGTGGGCTGTCCAACAGCACTCGGCATGGTGGTGGTGTTGTAGTGGTGTCCGGCAGTGTTTGGAATGGTGGTGGTTGTGCAATGGTATGCAGCAGAGCTCGGCATTGAGGTCAAGCATGACACTGTTGGCACAGGTGGAAATGCCACCACTGGCTGCTGAAAATACCGACTCTGCTGCATAGCCTGCACATAAGCAGCATTGCAGGCCTGCATGACACTAAGCTGGAGATCAGGAGTAAGGTGTTCCGACATGCCCTTCTCTATTTGATGAAAAAATGATGTGCTGGCCTCTGGAGGTCGGCTTTCACTTGGTCAAGGCTTTTGGTAACCTTCTGGATAAGTGTATTCATATGGTTTATGGCACTATCCAGTCGGTCACCCATCGCCTTGAGTCCATCATGAAAGACCGAGCTCAAGTGCAAAAACTCGGGCATGAGTGACCTGTCCGAGGCCTTCTGCTGCTGCCGGGAAGAGCCCAAAAAAAGAGTCAGAGGCAGAGGACTGGGACAGGGGAACATCTGATGGACCAGCTTCCTGGTCTCCAGTCTGTGTTGCAGGTCCACTTGCTGCAGCGCTGCTGGATGGTTGGGATGGGTCCGTGGCTGTTTGACGAAGGATCGCTCCAGAACCAGGGTCAAGAGTGCTGTTCCATGTGCTGTGAAAGAAAAAAAAATATACAGATTAGGCAATACAGCACAACCCATTACACCACAAAAAATACTTACGTTCTCTGGGCAAGGACCGGTCTCAAAAATGCAAGGATGCCGTGATATTTATATTTGCGGATCTTTGCTCCAGAACCACTAGGAACCCGACTCTCTTGACGAAGGTCCTTGTTGAAGCGATCCTTCATCGAACGCCAACGTGTTTTGACTTTGAGCACTGTTGAAAAATATAAATAATGATTAGACAATGCACTTTTGACCATGATCACACAACTCTCAGGAGTTTCTCTCATCACACACAGTTGTGTGATCCCGGTCAAGGTCACTGCTGCAGCACACCGCATTGCAATACTTACAAAATGCATTTCGGACTCGAGTTGGGGTGTTGTCCCAGCCATCCCACATCGCTTTGGCCACCTCATTCCATAGGCTCCGGATCGTCACGTTGTCCGAGTGCAGCGGAACCCGGGTGTCCCACAACGGGACTCGCTCATGGACCAGAGAGATTAGGATGTCATTGTCTATGAGGTCCTCAACCCGTTCTGGAACCTAAAAAATAAATAAAGACATTAATGTTGGAGACATTAACATAAGAAAAGGAAAGAAAACAACAGAGACAGAAAAGTGGCATGAATATTCAAAGTCAAGAAAAAAAAAAGGAGTCAAGAAGAAAAAGGTAAAGAAATGCACATTCAAGAATAGTAAAGTCAGGATACAGTAAACAGTCAGCTAGGTATACTTACACGCTGCCGCCTTGCCACCCGACCGTGTCCACGCTGCTCCTGCTCAGCCTATACCACAGTGGCAGAACCGCTCTAAAAAAAGGAAAATAAACATTTGTCACATGTTTAGATGTGACAGAGAATACATACCAATCTGAAGAGGTGAGTACTCACTTCACTTTCAATTCCACCTTGTGCAGGCCCAAGCCTTTGCTCCTCAGAAGATGACATTCTGATGCATGCAGCAAGAAAAAAAAAGACAGAAATTAGGACATATAGAGACAGAACATAGAAAATAAAGACATTGGCTTTGATACTCACATTGTTCAGAGTGTAGTTTCCTCACAGCTACAGAGCTTGTTCTCCTGTTCCCAGTCTGCTGAGTTGTGGACTGCAAATGTCCACTCCCTCCTTTTATCAGTTTGTATGTGGGGGTGGCTAATCAGTGCCTAGACAGGTTTTCCTGTGGTACAACGCATGTGTTCACATAGACCGTAATACGTTTTTTTTTTGCTGCATTCCTTCCGCTAACAACCGCATACATTTTGAGGCGGCAAATTGACGCCTCTGAAATTACTACATGTAGCGTTTAAAGCGCCAAGCCGCAGACAACGAAATGATGCATGCGTCATCAAACGTGGCAAAACCAACCAATCGCAGGCATCTGCGTCCCTAAGGATAAAGATAGGAATATACGACGCATGCGGAAAATTGCGGCACAAACGCTACGGACACACACAACCACAAATGTGAAACCAACCTAAGACAAAAGTGTCCTGGTCTCGTTGCACCAAATCTTACTACAGTGGAAGACTGGAGTAAGATTAGTGACGTAAGAAACGCTGCCGCTCGTCATGGATTTGACAAATTTCGTCATGCCCCATCATGCACACTTTGTCTGAGCTGAGCAACAATGCTGTGAAAATGCCAAAAGTCACAAAATTCTGATGTAGGAGATATAACCTACAACTTGACTGAAGAAAGCACCAGTAGATCGCCAGTGGTGGAAAAACTCTCTCTTCATAGGTCTCCATGTTTCATTGTGCCCATTAACAGGATTTTTTGTGGTTTGATAGTTTGACAAGTGGCAAAGGTTCATCCTGGGCAAAATTAAAAGTTCCTGTGTCTTGCCACAAAATATATGCCCTCCATAAACACACACATGCATGCATGAAAAAATAATTATAATTATCAAATATTAACCCCTAAGCAGGACTAATATTGTCACCATACATTGATTAAATATTACCCCCAAACTAATATTGATCAAAATGTATTATGCAAAGACTATGTTACCAATAATAATACTTGTGAGAGAAAATAATTCATTTTGTTTGTTTATGGTATCCATTTTGAGTATGTGTTATCCATTTTGTCCTATGTGTCCTGTGCAATGGTGATCAGGTAACACTGATGGATGGGGAAGTTTCGCAGTTTTATTCAAGCCCCTAAAGTTCTGTTGGCTCATAGTTCTGAGTGAACTTTTCCTTTGTGACACTATATAAAGTGCCTACATGTGTTAATAAAGCAGAAGTCTTATGGAGTACACAAAACATGGTTGTGCTGTATTGATTTCCTCAAGATCTCAAAAACATATTTTAATATTTGGAGTTCAGAAGGCATACTGTAGATGAGAGTATATTTCGCTCACACTATTCAAGGCCCTAATAATATTCTCAGATAACGGTCATTACCACTGCAGTGATTGTGATTTGATATTACCATATTATTACTGAATAAGAACTACTATACAATGCCTAATATAGCCCTCATACACTTCCACCAAAGCCTGGGATGAGCGCCCCAAGATGGCTGCAGTCATCCTCCCCTACTCTCCCTGTCCTGATAGCAGGGAAGACCAAACCTTGTTCCATAGATGAGGAGGAGCTTAGGAATGGGGAGTTATCACAGAAAATGTTATCTAGGAAGCTCTACCAACACATAATGTAAGTACAAGTGCTTCCATAACACCAACTGGAGGGAGCTTCCATCACCCAGTCTAAGATTAGCTTCTGCTGGTGCACTCCTGCTCCAGACCCTAATTGTTGCACATGCTTGGTCTACCTCCATAACAGGTAAGGCATGGGCAGGGGGCCCCTCTTGGGATGAGAGCTCTGGGCAATAGCTTAGAGAGCCCTTTTGCAAACTCCAGCTTCTTATACAGTGTGTACACAATAGGGGAGGAACAGCAAATTAAAGGGAATATGTCAGTAGTTTTGGCCGATATGGCCATCACCTTTCAGGGCTGATATACTGCATTCTATAATGTTGTATATAAGCCACCAACCCGACCTGGAAGAACTGAAAAATAATTTTAATTGTACTCCCCTGCAGGGCGGTCCGGTCCGATGGGCGTCGCTGGTCTTGGTCCAGCGCCTCCCATCTTCTTATTATTGCTGCCCTCCTGCTTGCTTCTTGTGGATGACACGACCGACCCTCCATCATCCACACAGGCTCTCCGGTATCGCGCTCCTGTTGAGGTCAGAGCAAAGTACTGCAGTGTGGAGGTGCCAGAAAAGGTCAGAGCCCCGGCGCATGCGCACTGCAGGACTTTGCTCTGCCCTCAACCTCAACAGGAGCGCGATACCAGGGAGCCTGTGTGGATGATGCAGCGATGCGTCATCCACAAGAAGCAACCAGGAGGACGGCGTTCATAAGAGGATGAGAGGCGCTGGACCAAGACCAGTGACACCCATCAGACCAGACCGCCCCACAGGTGAGTATAATAAAGGTTATTTTTCAGTTCTTCAGATCGGATCAGGGACTTATCTACAGAATTATAGAATGTTCTATATAAGCCCTGAAAGGTGATGGCCGTATCTCTTATCGGCCAAAACTGCTGACAGGTTCCCTTTAATGTATGATGACGGAATGAAAGATCTCCGGATCAATTAACTGTGGTTACATTCTCTATTTCTCTATTATAGGGGATCAGAAAAGGGGAATCCTGTGTGCCACTAGTAAATTACCTAACAAAAATTGGATCCCATAATGAAAAGTATTGGACCTCCAGATTTAAACCTGATTCAGATGTTGCCGGAGACGTTTATGCTAAACTCTAGGAGTCAAAGTTTTGTAATGACTGATGCTATTATTCTCTGGAATAGCAACACTAATTTCATAGAGTGATGAATAATAATTCAAGTTCTGATAGACTGAAGGACAAGCTGTTCTGTACCTGATAGTGTGCAGGAACCTGGCACCCTGTTAGGCTGTTTCAAGGACTGTTTCAAGGACTGAATCTCCGCAGATGCCTGAACTCCCATGTGGATATAGAATGAAACTTTCAGAAATGGACATACAGTTACAGTTCTTAGTTGCTCATATACCGTGGCCATGTATTGTATGATTTCTTGACATGTTCTTATTTCAAATTGCTGTAATGATCTTTAAAAAGTAACAACTTTAAAAACCCACCATTAACAACATCTGGAAGGAGTTTTTATGTTCTCCTTGTAGTTGCTTACATTTCTGGGGTTCTCCGGTTTCCTCCGATACTCCAAAGACAAACTGATAGGGAATTTAGATTGTGAGCCCTAATGGGGACAGTGATGATGATGTTGGTTAAGTGCTGTGGAATTATTGCTGCTGGAGCTAGCTGAGAAATCTACTGGAATATCTCCAGCTGTCTTTGAGACAATGAATGGAGCAGATGTATGTACGGTATGTACAGGCACCTGTCCATAATGAGACATTCAAGAGCACCAGCAGTTGGACTCCAAGCGATCAACAAGTTGCCATCTACTCTGTGGATAAGAAATATTACCAATCTTGTGGATTGGTGGTAACTTTCATATTTTATTAGCATATACATTGCTATTTTACTACCCAAAAATGATATAATTCTGATGACTGGGATATCAGGCACCACGTGATCACTAGAACAGACTCTTATGGACAGATACTTGCTCCCATCTTCAGACGCATAGGCTTACACACCAAGAGGCAGATGCTCACTTCCATAAATACTTGTGCAGATTCCCACAAGTCATACTCAGAAAGTCACACAAAGTCATACTTACAAACACCCATGGACAGATGATCTTTTGCTTGGGTCATATGGAACAAAACATGGAACAAAACAACCAAAAAGCTTTTTTTTCCCAATAATTCCAGGCTGAAGAGTAGAAACATTTTTTAGGTTCATATACATATGCAATGCTCTCTGCTGAGCAATGCATAGGGTTTTTTCATTTGGAATCCTTGAAAAACAGGATTCCGATGGAAACTCCAACAGAGCCAGTCACTGTTATGAGACTGAAAGTGTCACTTGGGAAAATATCCCGCACCATCCTGGCAATCCTTGTCTTTTTCACAAGACAGTGACTGGCACATAGACTAGTACTTGGTACAAGTTTCAGATAGTGGTACTGTAGCCACACATTAGCAATTACCCTATTTCCGACAAATTCCAGACTCTCCGGAGTTCTACTGAAGGGGGCGTACATGGAAATTATGGGACCCCTTGGCAGAAGTTCTAATTGGGCACCCAACAAAAAAATAATCAAAATTCGGCAGGGTCAAAGAAGAGCATATCTTACAACTTTTCAGCCTTTACAAAGTAATTTTCCTCCAACTGAAGCCCTAGATTCCCCTTTCATTGTACCCATAACGTATGATGCAATCAATAATGCCCCTCAAATACAGTAAAAGCAGATACCTACACACTGGATTCCTACACATTATACAGTACCCTCCACACACACAGTACGATGACCCTACTGTACCCCACCTTAACTTCCCCTGCAAAGTATAGTGACCCCATCAAAGTATGATCCCCCAACTGTGACCCCCAAACAGCCATCCATGCAGTATAATGGGCCTACATATAGCCCAATGGCTCCACACCTTAACCCACTTTATACTGGCCCTCACTAGCCCTCCAAAATGTATAATGGCTCCCACACAACCCTGCACACAGTATGATGGGCCCAACGCAAATCTTCACACTGTATAAATGCTTGTATACAGTATACTAGCCCCCGCATAGCCCTCCATATAGTACAATGCCCTCACCATGGTCTTTCATATAGTAGAACACTCTTTATAGTCCTCCACACAGCATGATACATCCTCCATAGTCCTCCATACAGTTAAATGCACTCCCCATAGTCCTCAATACAGTATAATGGACCCCCATAGTTCTCCATATAGCATAATGCACCCCTTTGTCCTCCATATGGTATAATGCACTCCCCATAGTCCTCCATATAGTATAATACACTCCGCATAGGCCTCCATATAGTATAATGCACTCCCCATACTTCTCCATACACTATAATGTTCTCCCCATTCTCATCCATATAGTATAATGCACTCACCATAGTCCTGCATACAGTATAATACACTCACCACAGTCCTTCATATAGCATAATGCACTGCTCCCTGTCCTTCATATAGTATAATGCACTCTCCATAGTCGTCCATGTAATATGCACCACATAGTCCTTCCTATTGTAAAATGTACTCCCCACAGTCCTCCATACAATATAATGCACTCACCATTGTTTTCCATATAGCATAATGAATTCCGTAGTTTTGCATATAGTATAATGCACTCCTCAACATCCTACATATAGAATAATGCACCCTATAGTCCTCCATATGGTATAATGCACTCCATTTTATTTTATATGATATAATACACTCCCCATAGTTCTCCATACAGTTTAATGGACTCCCCATAATTCTCCAAAATGCACCCCATTTTCCTCTATATAGTATAATGCATTCCCCATAGTCCTTCATACAGGATAATGCACTCCCCATAGTCGTCCATATTAAATAATGCACCACATAGCCTTCCATATATTATAATGCACTCCCCTTAGTCCTCCACATAGTATAATGCACTCCCCATAGTCCTCCATACACTATAATGAACCCCATAGTCCCCCATACAGTATAATGCACTCCCCATAGTCAAAAATATAGTATGCCCTCCCTATAGTCCTCCATATAGTATAATGTAACCCCCATAGTCCTCCATATAGTATAATGCACCTATAGTCCTCCCAATAGTATAATGCACTCTCCATAATCCTTCATTGTTTTCTATATAACATAATGCACGCCTCATAGTCCTCCATATACTATAATGCACCACATAGTCCTTCATATAGTATAATGCATTCCATATTCCTCCATATAGTATAATGCACTCCCCATAGTCCTCCATACAGTATAATGAACTCCCCATAGTCCTCCATATAGTTTAATGCACTTTCCATAGTCCTCCATATAGTATAATGCACTCCACATACTCCTCCATATAATATAATGCACTACACATAGTTCTCATATAGTAAAATACATCCCATA
Source organism: Ranitomeya variabilis (assembly GCF_051348905.1). Lineage (NCBI taxonomy): Eukaryota > Metazoa > Chordata > Amphibia > Anura > Dendrobatidae > Ranitomeya > Ranitomeya variabilis. The sequence goes on from NC_135232.1 coordinate 85,100,453, forward strand.
GTCCTCCATATAGTATAACATAAAGCACCCCATAGTCTACTTCTCATAGTCGTCCATATAATATAATGCACCCCATAGTTGTCCATATAGTATAATGTACTCCCATAGTTCTCCATATATTATAATGTATCCATAGTCCTCCTTATAGTATAATGCACTTTCCATAGTCCTCCATATAGTATAATGCACTCTCCATACTCCTCCATATAGTATAATGCACTCTCCATATTCCTCCATATTGCATAATGCACATCATAGTCCTCCATATAGTATAATATAAAGCACTCCATAGTCCACTTCCCATATAATATAATGCACCCCATAGTTGTCCACATAGTGTAATGCACTTCGATTGTCCTCCATATAGTATAATGCACACCCCACTGTCCTCCATATAGTATAATGTACTAACTATTGTTCTCCATATAGCATAATGCACCTCATAATCCTCCATATAGTATAATGCACCCTGTAGTCTTTCATATATTACAATGCACTCCATATTCCTCCATATAGTATAATGCCCTCCCCTTAGTCTTCTATACAGTAGAATTGACTCCCATAGTTCTCTGTATAGTATAATGCACCCTATTGCCCTCCATATAGTATAATACACTTCCCATAGTCCTCCATATAGTAGAATGCACTCTCCATACTCCTACATATAATATAATGCAGTCCCCATACTACTCCATTTAGTATAATGCACGCCCCATAGTCCTCCACTCAGTATAATGAACTCCCCAAAGTCCTCAATATAGTAAAATATACCCCATAGTCCTCCATATAGTATAATGCCCCACGTAAACCTCCATATAGTATAATGCACTCCTCATAGTCCTCTATACAGTATAATGCACTCCCCATACTCCTCTGTATAGTATAATGCACTCTCCATAGTCCCCCATACAGTATAATGCACCTGATAGTACTCCATATTGTATAATGTGCCTCATAGTCCTCCATATATTATAATCCACCTCCTCATAGTCCTTCATATAGTATAATGCACCACATAGTCCTCCATGTAGTATAATGCACCCCATAGTCCTCCATACAGTATTATGGCCACCACAATGTAGTCACTGCTTAAAAAAAAATACTCACCTCTCCACTTTGTTTCCCCTCTGCTCCAGTCACTAAAGTAAGAGGTCTGAAGAACCGCACATCTTAGCTAAGTGGGCACATCTTCCACATGTAGTGGGATCTATTAAATGAATGATCTCCACTATGGTACTTATATAAATTTAATTTTATTGAACACAATGTTAAAAGCACAAATACAGTAAAATTACTACATGTAAGAAAAGGTGCACAATCCAATAAAGGGACTATATTGCCATAGGAGATTGCAGTATTATCTAGGCGAGATATAATATATATAAAGTGCAAAATACCTTATGCCATGATATGGAAGTCCATGAATAGACTACTATCTTAGTCAGAAAAACCAAACTTCATGATATAATGTCCTGAATCAAACCCCACAAAAGACAAATGGCATACACTCGAGGTAGTAGTAGAATATTACCTTGCTAATTGCCTGCTGCCCCTAGGGGCAGAGGGACGCCGGGGAAATTGCAGCAGGCGATTAGCAAGGTAATATTCTACTACTACCTCGAGTGTATGCCATTTGTCTTTTGTGGGGTCTGATTCAGGACATTATTCATTTAATAGATCCCACTACATGTGGAAGTCTTGTTGGATGGTACACATACCCTTCGTTTGGGAGGGATTTGTTTTTGAAGAATATACAGCAATTGTGTGTGAACTAAGTGGGCACATGTAGTGATGTCATCATGCCTGCTGCGCTATGTCAGATGCCGAGGAAGAAAGATGTATGAGGAAGCGTAATTGATGCTCCCTCTTTCATCATTACTTTCAACTCTACCGACACAGTTGAACATACAATGATGGGCCCCCACGACTGATGGGCCCCATAGCAGCCACGTGGCCTGCCACCATTGGCGGTACACCATTGATACAGGCCATAAAATGCAGTCATCTGAATCTGTTCTAACTGCTCCTCCGTCTGCCTATTTGAGTGTGTTACTGATTCATTTAATACCGCAGTAGCACAAAATCTCCTTACTCAGTCTAAACCCAAAGATGATAAATGACTTGGAATTTAATTTTACCTTTCTTCTGTCCTAAAACTTTAATTCACTACAGCTTTAAAAATTGCAACTCTGTTTTAAAGAGGAAGAAAAAGCATTATCTAGACATTGGGTGAGATGATATTACCATATATCATTTTCCAAAAGATCAATGTATTCTGCATTTCTGTATAATGTATTAGACTATTCAACCAGTCGCGCTGAACAGATTTAGTGTCATGATACTTGCCTCTCCCTGATCCAGCACTAAGCGATGTCAACGAGGGATGTTATTTGCTTTATATAGTAAAGTAGGTGAAGACTGAGGGTCGATACATTATTGCATTTACACCTTCTTTCTTCTAGTTTATGATGTTTTAAGCCAGTTTTTATTCACATTACATTTTTCTTTTAATTTGTGCATTATTTAAATCGATTTGTCAATTTTTTAATGTTTGCCATTTTAAAGATAAAAAGAAGCAACACGGCACTCGTACTAATAATCAGTATAGGTGCTCAAGTAGGGTATCCAGTGCCAGAAAATCAGAAATAACTTGGCACTCAAGAAGAATTTTGGTGTACAGAAGAAGATCCTTTAATGTGCATCCACAAGGCGCGTCTCTCTGAACGACTTCTGCAGCATTCCACGTGCGCTGACACATAAAGGATCTCCCATTGCATCCAGGCCAGTTGAATAATCCAGTTGGAACCAACACTGACCCCATACACGCTTTACCTAATATACCAGTAAAATTGTTCTGATGAAGGTCCGGATGTGGACCGAAAATGTTCAAACTTATATCTTTGTGGATGCACATTAAAGGATCTTCTTCTTTACACCAAAATTCTTCTTGCGTGCCAATTTTTTTCTGATTTTCTGATTTTACTATTTTAAAGAGGTTATCCACTACTTTCACATTGATGGCCTATCTTTAGGAGAGGTCAGGAATGGCACCTGGCACCCCCGCCAATCAGCTGTTATCGTGGTGGCTGCCGCCGGCCAGAAGTATTTACTTGCAAAACTCAGGATGTTACTGCACATCTGCCTCATATTTATTTTTATAGGAGGCGGATGTGCAGTACCCTGTGGTGGCCACTGCCGCCACCGATAACAGCTGATTGGCAGGGGTGCCGGGCAGGGCTGGCTCCAGGTTTTCATGGTCCCTGGGAGAAAGAGTCTCAGTGGGCCCCCTTAACACACACCAGAATTCATGATGCACAGATATGGCAGAGAAATATAGGTATATTACAATGCCAAAGATTTCACTTACTTTTTACATTATATGAATGACATCTATTGTAAATTCCACAATAGTTCAGAAACCAGAGAGTATAGTCCTCTATACAGAATTATGGGTGCCACATAGTGCTCCATACAGAATAATAAGTCCCATATATTGCTCCATACAGTATTACGTGCACCACATAATGCTCCATACAGAATAATAGACCCAATATAATGCTCCATACAGAATAATGAACACCATATAATGCTCCATACAGAATAATAGACCTCATATAATGCTTCATACAGTATAATGAGCTCCATATATTGCTAGTGATCGGCATCATCTATGTAGCAACACTCTTCTCTACAATTGTCAGGTTCTGACATTACAAAGTGATGGTTATACAAACATCATTTACAAACTGGTCAATGGAAAATTTCTGCTATTGTACTTTAGATATTTATTCCAAAACTCTGCCTGTTGCATATTGTCAGTAAATAAGGTTTTTCTTTTCACTCATTTTGAAGGAAAAATGAATAATTTATAGAATACAGCATCCAGATGGAAGCTGGAGACAATCTATGAGTAATATATCTACAAGTTAAACAGTGGCACAACCCTTACGGTGCTCGTTTTTCCATTAGCAGACAGTGCTTTGGTAGCAGAAACGATTCTCCTGGCTGAAGAAAAAACAGCTTGTGCGTCAGAAAAAGTTTATTTTCACAACTCGTCTGAAGAAAGAAAATGAAGTGGCAATCAGCTATTCCAGTCTCTATTATTAACCCAGGAAGCGAGAAGAGGCTGCAGGCAAGATTTCCAAAATGGTGTATTATTTCACTGCTGATGCCAAGTTCATTGTGGAGATTGTGCACTGTAGTGTATAATGAAGTCATTACTTTACAGGTGCTCTATAATCTCACCAAATCAACGCCGATAATTATATCTGAGTGTTCTGCGTAATCTTCAGCTTCGCTACCAATTTACACTGATCAGTCTGCAGGCGGCTTGGCAGTTTTGGGCTGGTTCTGCCGCCTGGAGAATACAGCACCAGCTCTTGTTTAACAGGTTTCCAGCTCAATATATGTGATAATGAGGACAGATGTTTCTATGAAGACATGATGATGTATCCTGTTCTGTTTTTTTTTTTTTTTTTTTAAAGCATTACAATTCTTACAGCTAGAATAATTGTATCTTCTTCCTCAGAATTGAAACAGTAAAACTCATTTATGTGCAAGCTATTTTAAGAAGGACCTATTGTTAAATATATTTAGCATTAGTATAGGAGATAAAAAAGTGTAGTCATTCGTAGCCCTTAACAAAAAATATATTACGGTAAATGAATGATCAGGGGGAGATGGGAAGCGGAAGAGGTGCAGCTGGGGTGTTTCTCTTCCTCACTGTGTATGAGATGTGTGGTGCAGTGACCAATGTTGCAGCCAGGGGGCGCTGCATGTGCACTTCGGGATGCACTTGGAGACATAATTGTGTTGAAACAACGACTGGTCATGTGATTGATGGACGGTATGTATCGCAGAGGTGGGTGGCCCTGTGATGGAAGCCTGGGTATGTTTTGCTCAAGCAGATCTACTACTGAAGGATTTGTTTACATTGGGAAGGCTTCCAGGTGATTGGAGAGATGGGTGGGTTCAGTCACCTACAAACCCACCCAAAGAGGCGTGTCTGAACACGTAAGGTGGTTTTGTGTGAAAGGACCTGGTGAATAGATCCGGTGTGGTAAGACTGAGGATTCCGGATGATGGTGAAGTCCAAGTAACTGGTGAAGATGAGATAGTTCCATTTGTTGTAATTGGCTCAGTAGATAGCCTTAGGAGCATTCGAGTGCTTCTTGAATACCGGGTGACGTATCTAAAGGAAATAGAGCAGCTAAGACTGGAACGTCTGAAGATTAATAAACAGCTGCAGAATATAAGATGGCGACCACTTCCAACCCAGAGTATGGAGATACAAAAAGGTACCCTAAAGAGTAGAAGAGTCCAAAGAAGTAACTCTTCTGTTAACTCAGGGCTGAGTGACCGAGGTGGGAGACCTGGTAGCAGATGTAGTAGCGGAGGGTCAGACTCAGACCAGACAGTCAGCTCGACTGTAAGTGGGTTGACCAAAAGGGGTCTGCTGACACAGACAGATGGTGACTCAAGGGTTGAAGCCCAGGACCGACAAACTGACCACTGGGGGTGGGGGAGGCCTATCAAAGGTGATGTAGGTTCCCGGTATCGGAACCCCGGGTTTATGTCATGTGTCCACCCCAATAGGGTTGAACAAAGGGGGGAGGTATGTGGTGCAGAGACCAATGTTGCAGCCAGGGGGCGCTGCATGTGCACTTCGGGATGCACTTGGAGACATAATTGTGTTGAAACAACGACTGGTCATGTGATTGATGGACGGTATGTATCGCAGAGGTGGGTGGCCCTGTGATGGAAGCCTGGGTATGTTTTGCTCAAGCAGATCTACTACTGAAGGATTTGTTTACATTGAGAAGGCTTCCAGGTGATTGGAGAGATGGGTGGGTTCAGTCACCTACAAACCCACCCAAAGAGGCGTGTCTGAACACGTAAGGTGGTTTTGTGTGAAAGGACCTGTGGTGATGTCACGCTCACCTGACTGGCCATGTGACAGGTACCTGGGTGTGGTTACACCTATGAAAAGGAGGTGTGTGTAGCCCAGGCGGAGTGAGTGTTTGGGACTCTGTCAGAGTGGACACACTTCCATGTGTTCTGGCTGGACACCGCAGAGTGGCCTGTGTGCTTTAGGTCCTGGACAGTCAGTGTTGGAGGCTCTTGGGATTGGAGTCGTCCTGGAAGCACTGCGAAACCGTCGACTTGGACGGTCAATGTGGTGAGGACCATGGGACTGACCGGTAGTCAGCATGAGGAGTGGAACTCCTGAAAGGTAATCCCGGACAAGGGGGATTATATTATACAGCAGAAAAGCCTATCAGCTGCATGAACGGACTGAGGGTCGTGATAAGTTCATGAAATGTAACGCAATGGACTGTACGTCATGTGGTTTATGACACTTTAATAAACCAAATAAGACTGTTATGTGTGAGATATCGTGCCTGAAGTGTTTATCCTGCTGCCAAGCGAGTATTCCCCAACCCACTCAGGTAGCGTATTCCCACAGATGGAAAACTTAAGGAAGATGAAGTTGAGTAATTTCAAGCTTTATGCTCATTACTGCCAGCCACTTCCCCCAATGCGGTTGTTACCGGGATTCCACTTTTTCTCTCTCCTGTTTAGTTCTTCTGGAAAACCTTGTTAAATTTCTGATATTGTCCTTTTCTGGGATATCTGGTGCTCTGTGACTAGAGTGAACATGCTGATTCTCAGCTTCTTTGGCCACTGCAGACAGGGCTGTCACAAGAAATTTCAGGTCCCTATACTGGCAACATTTTCGGGTCCCCTTGAGACTCCGCCCAGGCTCCACACCCCAGCTCTGTCTCCAACCCGCGAACCTTCCACAGTCCCATCGCCCCCTCTGGGAAAAACTCATCTTATGCACCACATCCTCTCCGATCAGATATTAACAGTTCCCATCAAACACCATATAACATACATAGCCAGCAGCTTTTGTTCTGGTCAAAAGATTTTTTTAAGCCTTCACAAAAAGGTAGACTTGTGGCTGGGCCGTACTCTGTTCTAACCTATTAAAAATTTCTTAAAATATCCAATACTCTTTTCAGGTATATTTTTATATATTTTTCTTTAAGGGAATGAGTCACATACTTTTTTTTAAATGACCATTAATACCACATACAAGGGACAAATACCTTCACACCATGACCAGACCAGATATTACCACCACATAGAGACCAAATAATACCACATACAAGGGACAAATACAGCCACACCATGTCCAGACAACATATTGCTATCACATAGTGACCAAATCATACCACATACCATGAACAAATAACACCACACCATGACCAGACCACATATTACCACCATATAGTGACTGAATAATATCAGATATGAGGAACAAATACTGACACACCATGACCAGACCACATATTATTACCTCCAGGTAATGACCAAATACTACAATACTTTTTTTTAAGAAAGCAATACGAAGTGCCATTATACACAGGAGCTCTGTATTTACGGTCAGTGTGCAGGTAATACAGTGATCACCAGTGACATTATACACAAGAGCTCTGTGCATAGTGTATAGTCTACATGTAATACAGGGATCACCAGTGACATTATACACAGGAGCTCTGTATATAGTGTCAGTGTATAGGTAGTACAGTGATCACCAGTGAGATTATACACAAGAGCTCTGTATATAGTGTCAGTGTATAGGTAATACAGTGATTACTTGTGAGATTACACGCATGAGCTCTGTATATAGTGTCAATGTGCAGGTAATACAGTGATCACCAGTGACATTATACACAGGAGCTCTGCATATAGTGTCAGTGTATAGGTAATACAGTGATCACCAGTGAGATTATACACAAGAGCTCTGTATAGTGTCAGTGTACAGGTAATACAGTGATCACCAGTGACATTATATACAAGAGCTCTGTACATAGTGTATAGTCTACAGGTAATACAGGGATCACCAGTGACATTATACACAGGAGCTCTGTATATAGTGTCAGTGTATAGGTAATACAGTGATCACCAGTGAGATTACACGCATGAGCTCTGTATATAGTGTCAGTGTACAGGTAATACAGTGATCACCAGTGACATTATACACAGGAGATCTGCATATAGTGTCAGTGTATAGGTAATACAGTGATCACCAGTGAGATTATACACAAGAGCTCTGTATAGTGTTAGTGTACAGGTAATACAGTGATCACCAGTGACATTATATACAAGAACTCTGTACATAGTATACAGTATATAGTGTTAGTGTACAGGTAACACCCTGACTCATCAGTGATGTCTCTATCTGGAGTCCTTCATCTTTGCTTTGCTTTTTCATGCAGCACAGACCACCATTACTTCTTCAAGCCAGGACTCATCTCTGCATAAAATAACACATAGTTACCTACAGCACCGCTTCCAGAGCACATTCCAAACTTTTTCCCTTTCTTCTACAATTCACAGCTGAATACAGACATGCACCCACCATTAATATATAATTAATTATTATGCCACCCACCATTCCAAATTTAAATTATAATCCACGAATTTGCCCCTACTAACTATACATAGCCACTTTACCCACCTAAAAAATATATAAAATAATTAGCACCTGTACTCTTTCCCCCAATTCATTACCAGTCACTACATCCTCAGCGAACCAACTCTGTACCCCCTGCTCCCCAATTTCATTATATTTACATGCCCCTTCTGCCCCAATACATTGTTATGTCTCTCGTCCACCCTCTATTCATTATCAGCTGCTGTCCTCCGCATTCAATACATCCTTTACTCTCCCCCACCCTCAGTTCATCACTATTTGCTCTCTCCCAGGCCATCATTTGCTCTCCCTCTCCACCATAAATTAATCATTTGCACTTCTCACCCCCACCTTCAGTTCAATTGCTATCCCTTGTCCCTTACAGTCCTCCATCCCCCCTCACTTCATCATTTGCAGTCCCCCAAGCCCTCTCACTTCTTCATTTGCAGTCTCTCATCCCCCTCACTTTATTTCCAGTCCCCCTCCCCTCCACACTTCATCGTTTGCAGTCCCCCCTCAGACACACTTCATCATCTGCAGTCCCGCTCCCCCCCACTTCATCATGTGCAGTCCCCCTCCCCCCACTTTATCATGTGCAGTCCCCCTCCCCTCCACTTCATCATTTCCAGTCCCCCTCACCCCCCACTTCATCATGTGCAGTCCTCCCCTCAGACACACTTGATCATGTGCATCCCCCAGACACACTTCATCATGTGCACTCCCCGTCCAACCTTCATCATTTGCAGTCCACCCACTTCATCATTTGCAGTCCCCCCCACTTCATCATTTGCAGTCCCCCTCCTTCTCTCCTCACCCATTTAATTCATTTTATAGGAAAACAAAAACGTTTTTCATACTTACCTCACAGACGATCTCCTGTAGGCGCAGCTCCCCTTTTAGCGTCCTCTAAGGCTACTTTCACACTGGCGTCATCTGGCAGACGTCGCAATGCGTCATTTTGGAGAAAAAACGCATCCTGCAAAGTTGCCCGCAGGATGCGTTTTTTCTCCATACATTTGCATTAGCGACGCATTGCGACGTATGGCTACACGTCGCATCCGTCGTGCGATGGATGCGTCGTGTTTTGGCGGACCGTCAGCACAAAAAAAGTTACATGTCTGCCATTTTCGACCGTGCATGCGCGGCCGAAACTCCGCCCCCTCCTTCCCGCTCATCACACTGGGCAGCGGATGCGTTGTAAAACTGCATCCGCTGCCCACGTTGTGCTAATTAGCACACCGTCGGGCCGACAGTTTGCGACGGCCCCGTACCGACGGACAAGTGTGAAAGTAGCCTTAAATGTTGGTGTGTATGTGATGATGATATCATCGCATATGTGCCATCACCTGATCAAAAGAACATAGAAGACGAAGGGAGTGCAAACTGCACAGCCATCAAGGTTAGATGGCCGTGCACAGGCCAGAGAGCGCTCCCAGGCCTCAGTGCTGACGTGTGCGTTGTAACGCACAGCACTTTAGTGCACTATGGGGCCCGGTGATCAGAAGCACAAGAGCGGGGCCTCGGACCTGTGGGCTTTCCTCTGTACTGCTGATCACTGGGCCCCATACAGCAGTAAGGGCAGTAATGCCCTGATGGTGGCCCTGCCTGCAGATACATCTAGTGCTGCATTGTCTTTTCCATCTGGAGTTTAGCTGAAATGATGGAGACAATGATCCCATTGTTTGCAGAAGGATAATTCCCACCTGTATGCAGCATCAGTTGTTGCACATGACTGTGCATGCACCATATGGGGATTAAATCATAACATTTCATGCAGTGCAGAGATCCTGGCCTAAATCACCACCATGATGAAAATGCGTGATCTAATCTGATTTACAGTATTTCTACATCAGGTATGCCATTGGATGTTATTGTCCTAGTAGTGAAAAACCCCTTTAAGTTGCATTGTGATGAAAAAACCTGAGCCTGATGCAACAAATATGTGTGAAGTCAGCCTAAGTCAATGCATGCCGAGTGACTTCCTCTCAAACAGGCCCCTTGTCACCTCAAAGTGATATAATTTCCTTGTTGTCCAGCAATGTCTTGGCTGAGGCCTCCCCACTCCGTGTACAGAATATCCCTGTGTATATCTGTCCTGCAACTGATCCTGTCCATTTTTAAAAGGATTTTTTAAGAAGCAAATGAGGCCTCATTTGCAGCATCCCTTTCAACTTGGTTAATCCAGGGAACTTCTACAACAAGCCAATAAAATGTTTTTTTTTCTTTCTGAAGAAGGATGAAACTTTGTGTCCCTCTTTTGCTACTGTTTTTGCTACTCTTTTGGCTACTTTGGTCTGAATAGGTTGACAATTAGAAATAAATACACTCTACCGCTGGCCAAAAGAAACTCAATCAAACTTAATCCTTAAAAAAGTGCTATTTTTTGTAGCATATTTGTTAAATCAGCCAACCATTTTAAGCCATGGTATATTGCTCATTATTTACCATCTTTAATTTATTCCGTTTATGCATGGAAGTATATTAAGGTCGACTTTGGCCCAATGCTTCATACTACTGTATATATCCTTAATTTTTCCTCCCTAGCCTTTATCCAGGGTGTGGACAATCAGACTGCTGAGTAGCAGCACACTTCCGTCTTTTGCTCTCCGTCGCAATGCGTCGTTCTGTGCAAAAAACGCATACTGCAAAGTTGCCCGCAGGATGCGTTTTTTTGCTCATAGACTTGTAATGCCGTCGGATCGCGACGTATGGCCATACGTCGCGTCCGTCGTGCACTGGATACGACGTGTTTTGGCGGACCGCCAGCATGAAAAAACGTTCAAGGGAATGTTTTTTCGTACGTTGGGTCCTACATTTCCTACCGCGCATGCGCAGCCGGAACTCCGCCCCCTCCTCCCCGGAACTTTAGAATGGGCAGAGGATGCGTTGAAAAACTGCATTCGCTGCCCACGTTGTGGCGAATTTTCACAATGTCCGTTGGTACGTCGCGCCAATGCTTTGTGACGGCCCTGTACCGACGGAAGTGTTAAAGAAGCCTAAGGCCGGCGTCACACTAGGCGTATAAAAATGCGGTCCGTTTATTACGGCCGTAACACTCAGTAATTGTCCTAAAACACTGTTCGGTATTCAATGTAAGGATGCGATTTTTACGCACAAATTTATCCATGTGTCATCCGTATGGCTTCCGTACAGCGATTTTTTTCAGTGAGACATATATATATATATATATATATATATATACATATATATATATATATATAATTCAGCACTAGATAGCAGAAAAGCCGGTAATTCAATTGCCGGCTTTTCCTATCTCCTTCACAAACCCGACAGGATATGAGACATGGTTTACATACACTAAACCATCTCATATCCCTTCTTTTATTACATATTCCTCTTTACTAATGTAACAAGTGTCTCTGTGTAAAATTTGGGGTCTCTAGCTATTAAATTAAAGGGTTAAATCCCGGAAAAAATTGGCGTGGGCTCTCGCCAGAGTGGGAAAGCCAGTGACTGAGGGCAGATATTAATAGCCTAGGGAGGTACCATGGTTATTGGCCACCCCCTGGCTAAAAACATCTGCCCCCAGCCACCCCAGAAAAGGCACATCTGTAAGATGCGCCTATTCTGGCACTTAGCCTCTGCCTTCCCACTCCTGTGTAGCGGTGGGATAAGGGGTAATGAAGGGTTAATGTCACCTTGCTATTGTAAGGTGACATTAAGCCAGGTTAATTATGGAGAGGCGTCAATTATGACACCTATCCATTATTAATCCAATAGTACGAAATGGTTAATAAAACACACACACATTATTAAAAAGTATTTAAATGAAATAAAGACACATGGTGTTTTAATATTTTATTATACTCTTAATCCACCTGAAGACCCTTGTCACCTGAAATAAAGTTAAAAAAACCAAACAATATTCCATACCTTCCGTCGTTCAGTCTTGTCCCACGCTATAAATCCATCTGAAGGGGTTAAATCATTTTAGGGCTTGTGAAGGAGATAGGAAAAGCCGGCAATTGAATTACCGGCTTTTCTGCTATCTAGCGCTGAATTAAATATAAATATATATATATATATATGTGTCTCACTGACATATATATATATATATATATATATATATATATATATATACCTATTCTATGTGTACACATTTATTCTACTTATTCTATTCTATTCTGTCAGTGTGATTTTACTGTACACTGCACTGAATTGCCGGCTTTTCTATAGAAAACCGGTGCGTATTTCTCGCAAGTCACACTGATGGTCCGTGTGTAATCCGTAATTTTCTTGCCCCATAGACTTTCATTGGCGGATTTTTTGCGCAATACGCTGACAAACGCAGCATGCTGCGATTTTCTACGCCCGTAACATACCGTATATTACGTATGCTTAATATACGGCAGATAGGAGCTGCCCCATAGAGAATCATTGGGCCGTGTGCAATGGGTATTTTCTGGACGTATTTTCTGCGCTCATATGTCCGTAAAACTCGCTAGTGTGACGCCGACCTAACTCGACCCCTCAAACAGAGCTATCCATCAAGGTCAATGACTGCTCACTCTCCTCAGTCCTGAAAGCTCACTGCCACGGGAAAACCCTTGACTCCTATCTTACCTTCAAACCACATATCCAAGTCCTTTCCACTTCCTGCCAACTCCAACCCAAACATATTTCCCAAATTCGTACATTCCTTAATCAATCATCTGCAAAATTACTAGTGCATAACCTCATTATCTCCTGCCTCAACTACTGCAACCTTCTGTTCTGTGGCCTCCATTCTAACATTATTGCACCCCTCCAATCTAACCTTAAACTCTGCTGCCCGGCTAATCCACCTGCTCCCAAGCTATTCCTCGGCCTTTCCTCCCTGTCAATCCCTTCACTGGCTCCCCATTGCCCAGAGACTACAGGTCAAAACCCTAACCATGGCATATAAAACCATCCCCAATGTGTCTCCCCTATACATATGTGACGTAGTTTCCCAGTACTTACCTGCACGCAACCTCCGATCCTCACAAAATCTCCTTCTCTACTCCCCCCCTTATCTCCTCTTCCCACAATTACTTACAAGATTTTTCCCATGTAGTCCACCTTCTCTAGAACTCTCTACCCCAAAATATCTGACTCTTGCCTACCGTGGAAACCTTCAAAAGGAGCCCGAAGACCTACCTCTTCCAACAAGCCTAGAACCTACAGTAACCCTCGATGCACCATAATGCTGCACAAGTAGTTCTACCCTCACCTACTGTATTCTCACTCATCCCTTGTATACTGTGAGCCCTCGTGGGCAGGGTACTCTCTCCTCCTGTACCAATTGGTGACTTGTATTGTTCAAAATTATTGTACTTCTTTTTTATTATGTATACCCCTTTTCACTTGTCTGAAGATCTAGCTTTCCACTTTCCACTGCTGCCTGCTCTTCACCTGCTGTTGTAACTTGGTACAGATGTCAGCTGTGTTTAGATGGACTGAATAAGAATGGAAAGGAAGTCTGAAAAGAGATTTGGTCTTCTAAGTGACCTGAAATTACAAAAAGGTTACATAAGTATGTGAAAGTGAGTAGCCAAAAGTACAAGGAGACCAAGTATAGTGCAAATAAGTCTAATGACAATAAAAGATCTTATACTCCCTATTGAGTCCATAGGGTGCTAATGTTTGTAACTTATGTATCCAGAAAGCTTCTGTCTCCTTCAATTTGAAAACCCTACTGACACCTCATCTGGCCAAAGGTATTGTTTCTAACACCTGAAATCCTAACTGTGCCACATTCTGACCCGCAGAGACAAAGTGTGATGTGTGTAATTTTGTGTTGAGAAATGCAGCCTCGATATGTTGGGTGGTCTCTAGTGATGAGCGAGTATACTTGCTGCTCGGGTTTTCCCAAGCATGCTCGGGTGGTCATCCGAGTATTTGTGACTGCTCGGAGATTTTAGTTTTTGTCGACGCAGCTGCATGATTTACGGCTGCTGTACAGCCTGAATATATGTGGGGATAGCCTGGTTGCTAGGGAATACCCACATGTATTCAAGCTGTTTAGCAGCTGCAAATCATGCAGCTATGGAGACAGAAACTAAATCTCCAAGCACTCAGTAAAACATTTTCCTTCATAATGTTTGAACACTGCAAAAAGGGAAGGCAAGGAAAAGTACCCTTGCTTTGAATAGGGCAGCACGGTGGCTGCCCTGCCTTGCAGTGCTGGAGTCCTGGGTTCAAATCCCACCAAGGACAGCATCTGCGAGGAGTTTGCATGTTCTCCCCGTATTTGCATGGGTTTCTTCCGGGTTCTACAGTTTCCTCCCACATTCCAAAGACATACTGATAGGGAATTTAGATTGTGAGCCCCATCAGGGACAGCAATGATAACGTGTGCAAACTGTAAAGCGCTGCGGAATATGTTAGCGCTCTATAAAAATAAAGATTATTATTATTATTATTAATTGTCAGATTGAATTGTGTATACTTGTATACATGAGTCAATATCTGCCCTAACAAGCAGATTTCTTAATTTCTATTTTCAAATTGAAGGAGAAAAAAGCCGTTTGGATACATAGGTTACAAGCATTAGAACCCCATGGACTCCATAGGGAGTATGAGATCTTTTATTGATGTAATTAGACTTGTCTGAGCTACACGATGCCGTGATACCATACGCTATACCTCATACACTGATGAACTTCAGGACAGGTAACTTATTTTTAACTGTTCTTCTACTTATTGTTTTTTTATGGCTCCACTTGTATATGTACTTTCCTACCATTTGACTGTCATAGTTCCTTTCTCATACACCTTAACTTTAATCATATATGTCTTCACAGATTCCCCTAGCACCTGGACAAGTACCGTAACTATTCCTTCTTGTCTGAAAAGACTGGAGAAAGAGCACATGCTGAAAAAACGGGGATCACCAAGAATAAAAATTAAAAAAAATAAATTTTTTATTTAGTACATAACAAAGCAAACAAAGGACAACATTAAAAAACATTTAAAAAACAAAACTGGTAAATGCACAAGTCATGCCCATAATAAGGTAATGAGTCATGACACTACTTCAAACAAATGTTCATATATTTTAAATGGATTAATAAATCAGACTAGAAATGTAAAGATTCATTAGAAAAAAAAACAATATGCTCAGCAGATGGCAAGTCTAAGTTCACGGCACCATGTCAAAGAAACAGCAGTGGAGAAACGAAACAGTGTCTACAATGAAGCAACTGGAACAGTTCAAGCAAGGAATTGGGTTGCTTCCTCCTCCTCCATCCTTGCTCACCAGCATGGCCTCACCTGCCTTGACTACATTCTTATATGTGCAGGTTTGATGTTCTATCTTTTCTGGTTGCACAATCTTTTTGGTATTATCCAAAGTGCACCTTTGATATGCTTTAATAGGGTTTTATTATCTAAAATCATTCTATTTATTTTTGCCCTACTTTCTACACGCATCCTTGTATTTTTTACAGCTAAATGGTTTGATCCTCCTCTCCATATTGTATTATCATGTGTTATAGGATCCATACACTTTTATTCCTTGCTTGAATTGTTCCAGTTGCTTCATTGTAGGCACTGTTTAGTTTCTAGACTGCTATTAAATTTCTAATCTGATTTACGAATCCATTTAAAATATATGAACATTTGTTTGGAGGAGTGTCAATACCTTATTATGGGCATGACTTGTGCATTTACCAGTTTTGGTCTTTAACCCCTTAAGCCCCAAGGGTGGTTTGCACGTTAATGATTTTTTTTTTGTTAGGGAGTTATAAGGGTTAAAATTTGACCAGCAATTTCTCATTTTCACAACACCATTTTTTTTTAGGGACCACATCACATTTGAAGTCATTTTGAGGGGTCTATATGATAGAAAATACCCAAGTGTGACACCATTCTAAAAACTGCACCCCTCAAGGTGCTCAAAACCACATTCAAGAAGTTTATTAACCCTTCAGGTATTTCACAGGAATTTTTGGAATGTTTAAATAAAAATGAACATTAAATTTTTTCCACAAAAAATTTACTTGAGCACCAATTTGATTTATTTTACCAAGGGAAACAGGAGAAAATGGACCCTAAAAGTTGTTGTCCAATTTGTCCTGAGTATGTCGAAACCCCATATGTTTGGGTAAACCACTGTTTGGGCGCATGTCAGAGCTCGGAAGGGAAGGAGCGCTATTTGACTTTTCAATGCAAAATTGACTGGAATTGAGATGGGACGCCATGTTGCGTTTGGAGAACCCCTGATGTGCCTAAACATTGAAACCCCCCACAAGTGACACCATTTTGGAAAGTAGACCCCCTAAGGAACTTATCTAGATGTGTGGTGAGCACTTTGACCCACCAAGTGCTTTACAGAAGTTTATAATGCAGAGCCGTGAAAATAAAAAAAAAATTTCCCACAAAAATTATTTTTAGCCCCCAGTTTTGTATTTTCCCAAGGGTAACTGGAGAAATTGGACCCCAAAAGTTGTTGTCCAATTTGTCCTGAGTACGCTGATACCCCATATGTGGGGAGGACCACCGTTTCGGCACATGGCAGAGCTCGGAAGGGAAGGAGCACCATTTGGAATGCAGACATAGATGGATTGGTCTGCAGGCGTCACAATGCATTTGCAGAGCCCCTAATGTACCTAAACAGTAGAAACCCCCAGTGAGAACTTTGAACCCCCAAGTGTTTCACTACAGTTTATAACGCAGAGCCGTGAAAATAAAAAATCCTTTTTTTCCCACAAAAATGGTTTTTTAGCCCCCAAATTTTTATTTTCCCAAGGGTAACAAGAGAAATTTGACCACAAAAGTTGTTGTCCAATTTGTCCTGAGTACGCTGATATCCCATATGTTGGGGTAAACCCCTGTTTGGGCGCACGGGAGAGCTCAGAAGGGAAGGAGCACTGTTTTACTTTTTCATCGCAGAACTGGATGGAATCGAGATCGGACGCCATGTCTTGTTTGGAGAGCCCCTGATGTGCCTAAACAGTGAAAACCCCCCAATTATAACTGAAACCCTAATCCAAACACATCACTAACCCTAGCCCCAACCCTAGCCTTAACCCTTGCCCTAATCCTAGCCCTAACCCTAGCCCTAACCCTAGCCCTAACCCTAACCCTAGCCCTAACCCTAGCCTTAACCCTACCCCTAACCCTACACTTAACCCTAGCCCTAGCCCTAACCCTAGTCCTAACCCTAACCCTAGCCCTAACCCTAGCCCTAGCCCTAACCCTAGCTCTAATCCTAACCCTAGCCCTAACCCTAGCCCTAATGGGAAAATGAAAATTAATTCATTTTTTTAATTTTTTTATTATTTGCCTAACTAAGGGGGTGATGAAGGGGGCTTTGATTTTTCTTTTACAGTGGTTTTTGTTAGCGGATTTTTATGATTGACAGCCGTCACAGACTAAAAGACGCTTTTTATTGCAAAAAATAGTTCTTGCGTCTCCACATTTTGAGAGCTATAATTTTTCCATATTTTGGTCCACAGAGTCATTTGAGGTCTTGTTTTTTGCAGGACAAATTGATGTTTTTATTGGTAACATCTTCGGGCACGTGATATTTTTTGATCACTTTTTATTCCGATTTTTGTGAGGCAGAATGACCAAAAACCTGCTATTCATGAATTTCTTTTTGGGGGGCGTTTATACCGTTCCACGTTTGGTAAAATTGATAAAGCAGTTTTATTGTTTGGGTCAGTACGATTACAGCGATACCTCATTTATATCTTTTTTTATGTTTTGGTGCTTTTATACGATAAAAACTATTTTATAGAAAAAATAATTATTTTTGCATTGCTTTATTGTGAGGACTATAACTTTTTGCGGGATAAAATGATATATTCAGCGGTACCTGTTGTGATTCGGTTCGTGGGCTCCCCCGGTGGTCTCTTGTGGTACTGGTGTCCTGCAAGCTTTGCCTTCTCAGTTCACCTGTTCCTATCAGGATGTGGGAGTATCCTATTTAACCTTGCTCCTCAGTCATTCTAATGCTGGCCATCAATGTATCCAGAGTGATTCTGTTGCATGTTCCTGCTCCCAGTTTTCTGCTCAGCTAAGTTGGACTCTTTAGTCCTTAAGTCTATTTTTGTATGTTTTGTCCAGTTTGCACATATGCGAATCTCTGCAGCTGGAAGCTCTTGTTGGGCTGAAATTACCACTCCAGTGGCATGAGTTGTCACATGAGTTAAGGTAATTTCAGGATGGGTTTTGAAGGGTTTTGCAGCTGACCGCGAAGGCCTCTGTTGTATCTTTCTGCTATTTAGTTAGCGGGCCTCTCTGTGCTAAATCTGCTTTCATACTACGTGTGTCTTTTCATCTGCTCTCACCGTTATTATATGTGGGGGGCTGCTATCTCCTGTGGGGACATTCTCTGGAGGCAAGCCAGGACTGTGTTTTCTTCTACCAGGGGTAGTTAGTTCTCCGGCTGGCGCGCGGCATCTAGAGACAACGCAGGAATGCCCCCTGGCTACTTCTAGTGTGGTGTGTAGGTTTAGCATCGCGGTCAGCTCTAGTTTCCATCACCCGAGAGCTTGTCCGTTTATTCTATGCTTCTGATGTTTCCTTGCCATTGGAAACCCTAACAGTATGGCCAGCCCAAATGTTTAATCTATAGGCTGAAGCAGGAGAGAATAGGAACTGTGTGAAACCTTTTTTTTTTTTTTTTTTTTTCCTTCCTCTGAAGTTGCACTCCAGCTCTAATTGCAGTCTCCTGTTTTCCTCTCCTCTTAACCCCTGAATGGCTCAGACTTTATCTGTTGAAATATGGATCCCCAGAGTCTGGCTACCAATTTGAATAATCTTGCCTCTAAAGTTCAGAATATACAAGATTTTTTGTTACATGCTCCTCGGTCTGAACCTAAAATTCCTATACCGGAGTTTTTTTCTGGAGATCGATCTTGTTTTCTAAATTTTAAATACAATTGTAAATTGTTTCTTTCGCTGAGATCTCATTCTGCTGGAGATCCTGCCCAGCAAGTAAAAATTGTTATTTCTTTACTGCGGGGTGACCCCCAAAATTGGGCATTTTCATTGGCACCAGGGGATCCTGTGTTGCTCAATGTGGATGCGTTTTTTCTGGCTTTGGGGTTGCTTTATGAGGAACCAAATTTGGAGATTCAGGCTGAGAAAGCCCTAATAGCCCTCTCTCAGGGGCAAGATGAAGCCGAAATATATTGCCAAAAATTTCGAAAATGGTCTGTGCTTACTCAGTGGAATGAGTGCGCTCTGGCGGCAATTTTCAGAGAAGGTCTCTCTGATGCTGTAAAAGACGTCATGGTGGGGTTTCCTGCGCCTACTGGTCTGAATGAGTCCATGACAATGGCAATTCAGATTGATCGGCGTTTACGGGAACGCAAACCTGTGCACCAGTTGGCGGTGTCTTCTGAAGAGGCACCACAGAGTATGCAATGTGATAGCTTTCTGTCCAGAAGCGAACGACAGATTTATAGGCGCAAAAATCATTTGTGCTTTTATTGTGGAAATTCTACTCATGTTATATCAGCATGCTCTAAACGAACAAAGAAAGTTGATAAATCCTCTGCTATTGGCACTTTGCAGTCCAAGTTTATTTTGTCTGTAACTCTAATTTGTTCGTTATCTTCTATTGTTGCGGATGCGTATGTGGATTCTGGCGCCGCTTTGAGTCTTATGGATTGGTCCTTTGCCAGGCGCTGTGGGTTTGATCTAGAGCCTCTGGAAGTTCCTATACCTTTAAAGGGTATTGATTCTACACCATTGGCTAGTAATAAACCACAATACTGGACACAAGTGACTATGCGTATGACTCCAGACCATCAAGAGGTGATTCACTTCCTTGTACTGTATAATCTACATGATGTGTTGGTGCTGGGACTGCCATGGTTGCAAACTCATAACCCAGTCCTTGACTGGAAAACAATGTCTGTACTAAGCTGGGGATGTCAGGGAAATCATGGGGACACATCTTTGGTCTCCATTGCTTCATCTATTCCCTCTGAAATTCCTGAGTTTTTGTCTGATTATCGTGAGGTTTTTGAGGAATCTACTCTTAATTCTCTTCCTCCTCACAGAGATTGCGATTGCGCCATAGATTTGATCCCTGGCAGTAAATTTCCTAAGGGTCGTCTATTCAATCTGTCTGTACCTGAACATGCTGCCATGCGAGAGTATATTAGGGAGTCCTTGGAAAAGGGACATATTCGTCCTTCTTCGTCTCCTCTTGGAGCGGGGTTCTTTTTCGTAGCTAAAAGCGATGGTTCTTTGAGACCTTGTATTGATTATAGACTCTTGAATAAGATCACAGTCAAGTATCAGTATCCTTTGCCATTGCTGACAGATTTATTTGCTCGCATTGAGGGGGTGAAGTGGTTCTCTAAGATTGATCTTCGCGGTGCGTATAATTTGGTGCGAATTAAGCAGGGGGATGAGTGGAAAACCGCATTTAATACGCCCGAGGGCCATTTTGAGTATTTGGTGATGCCTTTTGGTCTGTCAAATGCCCCTTCGGTCTTTCAGTCTTTTATGCACAATATTTTCCGTGAATATCTGGATAAATTTATGATTGTGTATTTGGACGATATCTTGATTTTTTCGGATGACTGGGAATCTCATGTTCAACAAGTTAGGAGGGTTTTTCAGGTTTTGCGGACCAATTCTCTGTTTGTTAAAGGTTCAAAGTGTGTTTTTGGGGTTCAGAAGATTTCTTTTTTGGGGTACATTTTTTCCCCCTCTTCTATTGAGATGGATCCTGTGAAGGTTCGGGCTATTTGTGACTGGACGCAACCGACTTCTCTTAAGGGCCTTCAGAAATTTTTGGGCTTTGCTAACTTTTATCGTCGATTCATAACTGGTTTTTCTAGCGTTGTCAGGCCTTTGACTGATTTGACTAAAAAGGGTGCTGATGTTGCAGATTGGTCTCCTGCTGCTGTGGAGGCCTTTCGGGAGCTTAAGCGCCGTTTTTCTTCTGCTCCGGTGTTGTGCCAGCCTGATGTTTCTCTTCCTTTTCAGGTGGAAGTTGATGCTTCCGAGATCGGAGCGGGGGCGGTTTTGTCACAGAAAAGTTCAGATTGTTCAGTGATGAGACCTTGTGCGTTCTTTTCTCGAAAATTTTCGCCCGCCGAGCGAAATTATGACGTCGGTAATCGGGAGCTTTTGGCGATGAAGTGGGCATTCGAGGAGTGGCGTCATTGGCTTGAGGGTGTTAAACATCAGGTGGTGGTCTTGACTGATCACAAAAATTTGATTTATCTTGAGTCGGCCAGACGTCTGAATCCTAGACAGGCGCGCTGGTCGTTGTTTTTCTCCCGGTTTAATTTTGTGGTTTCGTATCTGCCAGGTACTAAGAATGTGAAGGCGGATGCCCTTTCTAGGAGTTTTGAACCTGATTCCCCTGGTGATTCTAAACCTACGGGTATACTTAAGGATGGGGTGATATTGTCTGCTGTCTTCCCAGACCTGCGACGTGCTTTACAAGAGTTTCAGGCGGATCGGCCTGATCGTTGTCCGCCTGGTAGATTGTTTGTGCCGGATGAGTGGACCAATAGAGTCATCTCGGAGGTTCATTCTTCTGCGTTGGCAGGTCATCCGGGAATTTTTGGTACCAGAGATTTGGTGGCTAGGTCCTTCTGGTGGCCTTCCCTGTCTCGGGACGTGCGTACTTTTGTGCAGTCTTGCGATGTTTGTGCTCGGGCCAAGCCTTGTTGTTCTCGGGCTAGTGGGTTGTTGTTGCCCTTGCCTGTTCCTAAGAGGCCTTGGACACACATCTCTATGGATTTTATTTCTGATCTCCCTGTTTCTCAGAAGATGTCCGTCATTTGGGTGGTGTGTGACCGCTTTTCTAAGATGGTTCATTTGGTGCCCTTGCCCAAGCTGCCTTCCTCATCTGAGTTGGTGCCCCTGTTTTTTCAGAATGTGGTTCGGCTGCATGGTATTCCGGAGAATATCGTTTCCGGCAGGGGATCCCAGTTTGTGTCCAGATTTTGGCGGGCGTTTTGTGCCAGGATGGGCATTGATTTGTCTTTTTCGTCTGCATTTCATCCCCAGACAAATGGCCAGACGGAACGTACTAATCAGACCTTGGAGACTTATTTGAGGTGTTTCGTGTCTGCTGATCAGGATGACTGGGTCTCCTTTTTGCCGTTGGCTGAGTTTGCCCTTAATAATCGGGCCAGTTCTGCCACTTTGGTCTCCCCTTTCTTTTGCAATTCAGGGTTCCATCCTCGTTTTTCATCTGGTCAGGTGGAGTCTTCGGATTGTCCTGGAGTGGATACCATGGTGGATAGGTTGCATCGTATTTGGGGGCAGGTGGTGGACAATTTGGAGTTGTCCCAGGAGAAGACTCAACGTTTTGCTAATCGCCATCGTCGTGTTGGTCCTCGTCTTCGTGTTGGGGACTTGGTGTGGTTGTCCTCCCGTTTTGTCCCTATGAGGGTCTCTTCTCCTAAGTTTAAGCCTCGGTTCATCGGTCCTTATAAGATTTTGGAAATTCTTAACCCTGTGTCTTTTCGTTTGGACCTCCCAGCATCCTTTGCTATCCATAATGTCTTCCATCGGTCATTATTGCGAAGGTATGAGGTACCACTTGTGCCTTCTGTTGAGCCTCCTGCTCCTGTGCTGGTTGAGGGTGAATTGGAGTACGTGGTGGAGAAAATCTTGGACTCCCGTGTTTCCAGACGGAGACTTCAATATCTGGTGAAATGGAAGGGCTACGGTCAAGAGGATAATTCTTGGGTTACAGCTTCTGATGTTCATGCTTCTGATTTGGTCCGTGCCTTTCATAGGGCTCATCCAGATCGCCCTGGTGGTTCTTGTGAGGGTTCGGTGCCCCCTCCTTAAGGGGGGGTACTGTTGTGATTCGGTTCGTGGGCTCCCCCGGTGGTCTCTTGTGGTACTGGTGTCCTGCAAGCTTTGCCTTCTCAGTTCACCTGTTCCTATCAGGATGTGGGAGTATCCTATTTAACCTTGCTCCTCAGTCATTCTAATGCTGGCCATCAATGTATCCAGAGTGATTCTGTTGCATGTTCCTGCTCCCAGTTTTCTGCTCAGCTAAGTTGGACTCTTTAGTCCTTAAGTCTATTTTTGTATGTTTTGTCCAGTTTGCACATATGTGAATCTCTGCAGCTGGAAGCTCTTGTTGGGCTGAAATTACCACTCCAGTGGCATGAGTTGTCACATGAGTTAAGGTAATTTCAGGATGGGTTTTGAAGGGTTTTGCAGCTGACCGCGAAGGCCTCTGTTGTATCTTTCTGCTATTTAGTTAGCGGGCCTCTCTGTGCTAAATCTGCTTTCATACTACGTGTGTCTTTTCATCTGCTCTCACCGTTATTATATGTGGGGGGCTGCTATCTCCTGTGGGGACATTCTCTGGAGGCAAGCCAGGACTGTGTTTTCTTCTACCAGGGGTAGTTAGTTCTCCGGCTGGCGCGCGGCATCTAGAGACAACGCAGGAATGCCCCCTGGCTACTTCTAGTGTGGTGTGTAGGTTTAGCATCGCGGTCAGCTCTAGTTTCCATCACCCGAGAGCTTGTCCGTTTATTCTATGCTTCTGATGTTTCCTTGCCATTGGAAACCCTAACAGGTACCATGGTTATTTATATCTGTCTTTTTGATTGCGTGTTATTCCACTTTTTGTTCGGCGGTATGATAATGCCTTGCCTTGGTTTTTTTTTTTCTACCACGTTCACTGAAGGGGTTAACTAGCAGGACAGTTTTATAGGTGGGGTCGTTACGGATGCGGCGATACTAAATATGTGTACTTTTATTGTTTTTTTATAAATTTAGATAAAGAAATGTATTTATGGGAACAATATTTTTTTTTCTTTATTTAGGAATTGTTTTTATTTTTTTTTTACACATGTGAATATTTTATTTTTTTTACTTTAGAACATTGCCCTAGGGGGGGCATCATGTTATAGGGTCAGATCGCTGATCTGACACTTTGCACAGCACTGTGTCAGATCAGCGATCTGACATGCAGGGCTGCAGGCTAACCAGCCCTTGCTCTGAGCAGGTGCTGGTAAGCCACCTCCCTGCAGGACCCGGATGAAGCCCCGCAGCCATTTTGGATCCGGGGCCTGCAGGGAGAAGAAGGTAGATCACATCGCGTTGCTCCGAGGGTCTCAGGGAAGCACGCAGGGAGCCCCCTCCCTGCGCAATGCTTCCCTATGCCGCCGGAACACTGCGATCATGTTTGATTGCAGTGTGCCGGGGGTTAATGTGCCAGGGGCGGTCTGAGACCACTCCTGGCACATAGTGCTGGATGTCAGCTACGATAGTCAGTTGACACCCGGCCGCGATCGGCCGCGCTCCCCCTGTGAGCGCGGCCGATCGCATATGATGCACTATCCCGTCACTGGGAATTAAGTCCCAGGTCACCTCGACGGGACACTACGTCATATGGGATTAAGGGGTTAAATGTTTTTAATATTGTCCTTTGTTTGCTTTGTTGTGTGCTAAATAAAAATAACTTTTTTTTTAAATTTTATTCTTGGTGATCCCCGTTTTTTCAGCATGTGCTCTTTCTCCAGTCTTTTCATATCGTACTATAACATGCTGTGGGAGATCCCATCCACTATTTAGGATTAACAATCTTTAAGCGGTGCCCTCCATGGTAACACAAGCCCCAATAAAATCCCCAATAAAAACACATGACACCAGAATTTTGGTTGGAAGAAATGGCCGTGGCGTTTATTTTGAGTTACCATAAATGTATTTTAAACCGAAAATAAATATTAAACCATTGAATAGTAAAACTTCACATTTTTTTAAACTCCAATCACATTACCCAATCCACCCGAAATCAACGGGCGATTTTCCCACAAATAAACGGCACGACGGCTATGAATAAACATAACTTAAGGGAGGGAGGGCGGGATCTTCAATCTTCATCAGCTGACTGGTGACAGTTTGTTGAACAGCTGATCTTTTATAGAGGAAATTCTTCCCGCACTTATTGCCTGAACCAATCAAAATAACGGAAAAGTGCGGGAAGGCAAGCCAGATGGAACCAGACAGAACCTGCTCGTGCTTTTTATAGCACAGCTTACCATAAATTAACCCTTTACAAACCATAGGGCTATGAATGAATCTCGCCTAATAAGAACCATTGCTCAAAACTGGGAGAAAAAGAGGGGGGGGGGGCGAGGCTGTGTTATCATGCGACCCCCTTTGCATTTGCTAAAGGGGGGGCATTCATGGTAACACAAGCCCCAATAAAATACCCAATAAAAACACATGACACCAGAATTTTGGTTGGAAGAAATGGCCGTGGCGTTTATTTTGAGTTACCATAAATGTATTTTAAACCGAAAATAAATATTAAACCATTGAATAGTAAAACTTCACATTTTTTTAAACTCCAATCACATTACCCAATCCACCCGAAATCAACGGGCGATTTTCCCAAACGCCTAGCCTTTCAAAGGCGAGGCCCAACCCCAAAACGCCAGAGCCATTCCTCGATAATTGTCTGGAAATCCAAGTTTAATATATCCAGGCCAACATCGGATAGGTGAACCAAATCCCTTCTATACATGCCTGGAATAACTTCCTCCAAATCTGAATGCCTGAAAGAAAAGCTCTCGGTTAGTGACATAAACTTCTCCATACTCCTGTTGACTCGCTTACGGATCTTCTCCAAGAATCGCATGTCGCTACCAAACCATAAAAACCTTGGAATAATTTCTGAAAATACTAAAACTGTATTAAAAAAATTCTGTTTTCAAAATGGATATATCCCTTCTCATAAAGGATAACAAATTCAGCGTGCTAACTTTTCCTAAATCGTTACCTCCTAAATGCAAAATTATTAAGTCTGGATTAGGCCAAATTTTTTTTAGGCTTCTCAAATCATCGATTAAATTCTTCCATTGCATTCCACGCCTGCTAAACCAAAAAATTTGAAGAAAAGAAGAATTAAAGGAAAGATTCTCTGTATACGATCTCACTTTGGCTCGTTTTTCAGCCCAAAACACAAAAGAATGTCCAATGATCCAGACCGATAAAATACCTGTAAAATGAACCAAGAGTTAAGATGGATATAACTCGGGACGTATGTATAACTTGAATCTATTGGATTCCCATCTGCCGATACTTTTTATCTTACTATCCTGGAGACCTAACCTAGAGGCCTCAGTTGCCGCTCCAATACGGAAAGAATGGGAAGATATTTTTAAATCTGGCAAATTCAATGTTTTTAAGCATTTTTTGAGAATAAAATGAAACTGGTAAATTGTAGCCGGATTACCGTCTGGGTGAATAAAAAATGGGCCGTTGGATTTAGGCCTTAATAGCATCCATCTTCGCGTATTGGAGACGGGGCAAATAACACCATCGGAGATAGCATGCAATTGTAAAGAAGAGCCCCTTCCTAACTGGTCTGTCTTTGATTTTTTTATAAATAATGTGATATGAGAATCAAAAAGCTTAAAGTCCTCAAAAAACAGACCAGAAGGAACGGATTTCTTTTGAGATACCAGCTCGCCAACTCTTAAAGCCGCAAAGAAGGCGAGAGAGAATGCTGTGGAGAAAAGGCAGGATTCAAAGTCATTATCACAAATTGAAAACAGGCAGGAACAAAGGTCTTTAAGCAGCTGGAAAGAAATAGGCCTTCGTTCGTCATGTTTAAAGTGAGTCTTTTTAAAACCTTTTAAAAATTGTTTGACATGAAATAGGTCCGACATTGGCTTAACACCTAAAAATTTAAGAAAAAAGGAAACACCCGCCACGTTTTTTGATAGAGCTGAATAAGACAAACCTCTTAACACTAAATGTTCCAAGAAACTCATTGCCATTCCTACATTGCAAACAGTATGATGATGGCCTTTAGCCATACAAAAATTGAGCCATAAATTCCACGCGGCCGAGTATTCGGCCCATGTTCTATCCGCTAAGGATTTAGATATAAAGTGTGAAATCAATCCTGTATTATATTCCAGATCCAATGTGGGCAGATTGCTCTGTTTCCGTCCACCACTGAGGATTCTTTCTGATGCAGGGAAAGCTGGCGGTGACAAATAATTGCAGCATTACTATTGGATACATTAGAGGAGAAAGATGCTTTTATCCAGATATTATAATCCAGACAAAGGAAAACCATATGCCTAATGATCCTTGCAGACCATTGGTTTTTCGATGACAAGGTATTCACTGCAAACACTAGACCTTGATTGTTGGAAAGAAACAAAATTCTCTTATTCCTAAGTAATTCACCCCACAGCTGTAGACATAAAAATAAAGAAAATAAATCCAAAACAGTCTGGTTATTTACAACTTTAAGCTCATGCCATAACGCTGCCCATTTTTCAGAAGCCCAAAGGGAAGCTAATGACAGGCCAAAGCCAATCCGATTGATAGCGCAAAAAGACAAAGATAAATCGTTAGCTGAAACAAATAATGATTGCCAAACACTTCTCCCATTAAAACTAGATAGAAATTTTAACCAGACTCTCAAATCTTCCTTTAAATCCTTACCAAGCCGTATGTGACAATGCGAGGATGAATATCCTGCAGTGGCTTCGTACAACCTTCTGGAGAAAACCCTGCCAATAGGAATAATTCTTAGCGCAAAGTTTAGCAGACCTAGCAGGGACTGGAGTTCTTTCAAGGTCACCTTCTCTCTAGACAAACAATGTGATATAGCCACTCGTAACTTTGATAATTTCTCGTCAGGCAAGCAACAAGTCATATTTTCAGAATCTATCAAAATACCTAAGAACTCAAGAGATGTACAAGGTGGGACTGTTTTTTCACCAGCAACAGGGA
The DNA here is from genome assembly GCF_051348905.1 of Ranitomeya variabilis. Taxonomy (NCBI): domain Eukaryota; kingdom Metazoa; phylum Chordata; class Amphibia; order Anura; family Dendrobatidae; genus Ranitomeya; species Ranitomeya variabilis. Next base: position 85,128,624 of record NC_135232.1, read on the forward strand.
CCCCAAAATGATTGCAAATTCTTAAAAATTTGTCCATCAAAGAATAGCAAATAGTAGAATCTACCGGACCAATAAATAAAAAATCATCTAAATAATGTAATATACCACCGCCTTTAAAATCTAATTCAACCACCCACTGAAGAAAAGTAGAAAAACACTCAAAGTAAAAACATGAAAGTGAGAAACCCATAGGGAGGCATCTATCAAAGAAAAATTTATCCTGAAAGGAAAAACCAAGAGAATTGAACCCTTCAGGGTTAACAGGTAACAGCCTAAATGCCGATTTTATATCAGATTTTGCCATAAGGGCGTTATGACCAAATGTATGTAACAAATCTAAGGCCACATCAAAGGAAGTATAATGAACCGACCAGTTATAATCAACCACGTCGTCGTTCAAAGAGGTTCCCCTAGGATAAGACAGGTGATGAATAAGTCTATAAGACCCTATGTCCTTTTTTGGAACTATACCTAGCGGAGAGATTCTAAAATTTTCAAATGGAGGGGTATCAAAGGGACCCGATATTCTATCAGCATCTAGTTCTTTAATGATTTTCTCACTAACAATGTGTGGAAGTTCAAGAGCGGATGGGAGGTTAGGAACTACCTTACAACCTACACCAGAAAAAGGGGGCACAAAAAATCCGTTCATAAACCCGTTAAATAGAAGGGAACTAGTCGCTTGATCTGGATAAATTTCTAGCCACGGGGCCATGTTTTCCAGGCTCACTGGTGTCACTGCCTTTTGAAAACATCTCTTTTCCGTTACCGCTTTGGCTAGCTTGCATTTGTTTCTTGAAGCATTTGTGCATAGGGTGAACGCCCCCACAAAAGGAGCATTCATGCCTAAACCGACAGTTATTAGCCCATTTACAATTTGATTCGTTAAAGGCAAAGCACACTCCCTTTTTAACTAAAGGAGCGGAACTTTGCCGGGATGATGGGAACCTCTGAGGAAGCATGAGGTTAATCCACAACCCCACATCCTTCGTACCCCATGATAAATTGGGAAACATTGACAGCTTTTGACGGAATGCCTCGTCATAAAGTAACCAGGCCATGCCCCCAAAATTGCGGTATGCCTCTAGAATAGAGTCCAAATGCTGGAACAGTCCAGAGCAGAGGTTAGGGTACTTCTCGCCGAGAACAGCAGAATAAATGGAGAAAGCCTGTACCCGGTTATTAAAAGACTTTACTGGATTGGATTTCTTTCTATCATCAGAGTCATCTTTTTTCTCATACCTATTCTGCTGATCCCTACCAGAAGGCAATAAAGAAAAAATATCTACAAATGCTCTGCTCCAGATCTGTTCCTTTACATTTGTGCTCAAGTGAAAACCCAAAGGGGAGACTTCGCATGTAAGCGACTCTATTAACAGTACTTCTGGCAAGCCGGGTTTTAAAACAGGGCCCGCAATGCCAGAATTCGCATCATCATTAGCAGTTCTAGGTATAGCAGGAAAAATCCCATTGCCTAAATAGTCTGCTAATGCTTCCTTGATTAAATCCTTAATATTGGGAGGATGGACAGACAATGGTACATTGAACACCTCACCACTTCCATGACGTCCCGTATCCTCTGCGGCTGTGATGAAAGCACTCGAGCCTGCTCTTGCAGGCGAATGCGAACGTTGTGCAGGAGGCGCTGGTGTGGGAATCCAAGATCTGGCGGCTGCTGCAGGTGTAGATGTAGCGCTGGGTATAACCGCGCCGGCGGTGATGAGTGCTGGTGTTTCCCACGCTCCCATGACCGCTGCAGCGCTTGTACGGCTGCCGCGGTTAGATGGAACTTCAAAAATCCCCGCCGGCGAGGAAACTGCTTCCGGGTTCTCCCTCCGTGACGTACCCGGTTCTTCTACAGCATCCGGCGCTAGTGGCTGAGGGAACAGCAGCTCTCGCGATGGGGTCCGGGATTTCCAGCTGGTCGACTTCCGCCTGTTGACGCGTTGATCTTGAGAGCACACCGAGACCCGGGAAGATGGAAGCGACGGCGAGTACACGGCTCTTGCTGACCGATTTCGCCCGGAGCTGCGGCTTGCTCTTGCCGGTACTGGAGGCGATGCTGGAGGCTGAGGTGAAGGCGGGGACTGTGGAGAAGAAGAAGCCGGGACCTCGCTAATGGAGGTAGGTTTTATAGCCGGTCCCATGGATAGGCAACTCCTCAACCATTCCGCGCTGCCCTCCGACTCCGCCCACTGGATCAGCTGTTGTAGTAGAGAATCCATCTGTGATCTTCAATCTTCATCAGCTGACTGGTGACAGTTCGTTGAACAGCTGATCTTTTATAGAGGAAGTTCTTCCCGCACGTATTGCCTGAACCAATCAAAATAACGGAAAAGTGCGGGAAGGCAAGCCAGATGGAACCAGACAGAACCTGCTCGTGCTTTTTATAGCACAGCTTACCATAAATTAACCCTTTACAAACCATAGGGCTATGAATGAATCTCGCCTAATAAGAACCATTGCTCAAAACTGGGAGAAAAAGAGGGGGGGGGGCGAGGCTGTGTTATCATGCGACCCCCTTTGCATTTGTTAAAGGGGGGCGTTCATTCTCTCCCCCTTCCTTTGCATACGTATTTTTACATTTTGCAATTCTCTGTGATAATTCACCCTAGAATTACTTTGTGAATGTTTTTCCCAGCAATATGCGCTCCTGAAGGATGACGATGGAACTCGATATTCTGATTCAAGGATGATTTTTATTTCAAACTAAAATACAACCGGTTTCGACTTCTTAGTGTTCCTCAGGTATAATGTCATGCATATAAACAGATCTATCTGAACACATTTTATAGCAGATATCCCTGCATGTCAATTTGGGTGGGGGCTGACAGATCTATTCGTCAGACACACCCAGATACTCAGATATGCAGGAATTTGCACTCTGAGGAATCTAACAAAATTCATATACCAAATAAATTTTATACACAAGTTTTTTTTCCTTTTCTTTTTTCCCCACACAAGGAAGAAAAAAAGTGTTAAAAAAAAAAAAAATTACACACAAATTCTTCACTAAAATGTTTTTTTCTTTTCTAAAAACACTATAAATATAATTATAATATATGTAAAATTTCTTTTAAAATGTTATTAAACATACTAAAATGTAAAATCCTACAAAACATATACATTATAAGAAAAAAAAACAAAAAAAAACCCACTTCCTTTTTTCATATTGGGACTATTTCCAAATGCCAAATACAAATCTTCGAAATGTCATTCATATCAAAACTAAAAAAACTAATATGCAATTTTGTACCTGTCAATTTACTTGCTTTGTACATCATATACCTTCTATAACATCATTTAATCCATCTGGGTATAATGTACCCAGACGGAAGATCCAATATGATTCTTTCCAGTTTAACTTTTGTACTCTATTAGTACAGTTCACAGGTATTTGCTCCAACGGGGTTACAGAAATATTGAATGTTATATTATGCTTCAAACATAAATGCCGGGATAAGCTCTGTTTTAAAAAGCCATTTTTAGTATTGTGTCTGTGGCCATTCATACGGGATCGTAAGGACTGAATAGTCTGACCCACGTATTGCAGGCCACAGGCACAGGTACAACATTTTTGGGAACCACATCGATAAATACCCGGTTTGGAAGCATCCGTTTTGTTTATCCTAATTTTTTTCTTTTCTCTTTATACATTCACGTTCCTCATCTTTGGTCATTCTGAGATTACTAGGGGCAATTATACCCTTCACTGTTTGGCCCATACGAAAAGTAATATTGGGTTTGTCTGTTAAAAGTTTTTTCAAAAATGTATCTTTTTTCAATAAGTACCAATATTTATTTAAAATGTTTCTTATCTCTGTATTACTACTATTAAAAGCAGTGATAAAATTATACTGCCACCCATCTTTTTTTCTGTCCTTATTATTTTTCGTTTTTATTAGTTATCTGCTCAGGTTTTTCTCCTCCTTCCTTAGTTATCCCCTCTTCCACTTCCTTATTTTTATTATTCTCTCTGGATAAGCACTCCTGCTGAGTTCTTTCTAGATTGGTTCTATATGCTGCCATAATTAATCGCTTTGGATATTTCTTATCCGTAAACCTATCGATCAAAATTTTCGATTGTTCCACATAATCTTTCTTATTTGTATTATTTCTCCTGATTCGACGGAACTGGCTATAAGGAATGTTTTGCTTCCATTTTTGGTGGTGTGCGCTCTGATAATCGAGGAAACCATTGGTGTCAGTTTTCTTGAAGTAAGTTCTAGTGCTAATTTTTTTGTTTTTATGAGATATTTCTAGATCAAGAAAATTTATTTTTTCTTTATTAACCTCTGCGGAAAAAGTGATACCCCAGTCATTCCTGTTTAATGCCACAATAAATTGTTGAGCTTCAACTGCAGTGCCTTTCCAGAATATAATTAAATCGTCATTGAAGCGTCAATAATCTAATATATAAAGCTGAATGTGTGTGTGTGTGTATGTATGTATGTATGTATGTATGTCCGGGATTGGCATCTGAACCGTAGCAGCTACAGCCACAAAATTTTGCACAGTCACACGTCTGGACCCCGAGAGCGTCATAGGCTATGTTGTGAGGTGAAATTTTAACCCCGCGCTTTCCAATTCACCAAACAATTTTGCCCCTATCTACATAATGGGGAAAAAGTGAAAGGAAAAGTGTTGGAGGCGTCGCAGCTACAGGCACAAAATTTTGCACAGTCACACGTCTGGACCCTGAGAGCGTCAAAGCTATATTGTGAGGTGAAATTTTAACCCCGCGCTTTCCAAGTCACCAAACAATTTTGCCCCTATCTACATAATGGGGAAAAAATGAAAGGAAAAGTGTTGGAGGCAAATTAACAGCTGCCAGATGTGAACAAGGGGGACTTAAAGAATGACAGCGATGGCACCAAAGAGTATATACTGTACAGTTGCTAAGGTGGGGCCCCAACATGGGATAATCACACCACCACGGGGATATGAACACACACACAAAATGCGCCACACACTACCACGTGCTCGAACACATATACCACCCTCAGTGCACATTTCACCACACATACACCAACCTCGCCACATAAAAGTAGAAACACAAAAGTCGCCGCTCAAAACTCGCCACGCGCAAAACTCTCCACATGCAAAACTCGCCACACGTGCAAAACTCGCCACACGCAAAACTTGCACACGCAGAAAAATTGCCACACGCAGAAAAATTGCCACATGCACAAAAGTTGCAACACATGCAAAAGTTGCCTCACACAAAACTTGCACATACTCAAAAGGCACCACACATAAAACTCGCCACGCGCAAAACTCGCCATGCGCAAAACTTGCTGCACACAACTTGCTACACTAACCTGTCACATGCAACTCGACACACAAAAAGTTGCTACACGCATGTCGCCACACAAAACTCATCTCACAAAAGTCCCTACATGCATGTCGCCACACGCAACTCAACACACACAACTTGACACACGAAACTCGCCCTAAAACACACACAAGTCTGGTATCCTTCAAAAATAAAAATCTGATTAATAAGCAGACAAACTACAAGAGCAACAAATGTACCATATAGGAATCCGGCAGCTGTCAGTCACATGACCAGTCTATTATGTGTATGTGTGAGCTAATATATACTGCCAGGGGGTGGGCTTACTGTTGGCTGGGGATTTATCAGGCTGCCATTTTAGCTTACAAATACTGAGGTAAAAATACTGACCAAATAACGTGTGAACGAGGGCTAATACAGGAGGAGATGGCATACAGCTATATACTATATACAGGAGATGACACACAGGTATATACTATTTACAGGGGAGATGACACACAGGTATATACTATATACAGGAGGAGATGACACACAGATATATACTATATACAGGAGAGATGACACACAGGTATATACTATATAGAGGAGGAGATGACATACAGGTACATACTACATACAGGAGGAGATGACATACAGGTATATACTATATACAGGAGGAGATGACACACAGGTATATACTATATACAGGAGCAGATTACCTACAGGTATATAGTATATACAGGAGGAGATGACACAGGTATATGCTATGTATAGGAGGAGATGACATACAGGTATATACTATATACAGGAGATGACACACAGATATATACTATATATAGGTGAGATGACACACAGGTATATACTATATACAGGAGATTACATACAGGTATATCTAATATATAAAGCTGAATGTGTGTATGTATGTATGTGTGTATGTCCGGGATTGGCATCTGTACCGTCGCAGCTACAGCCACAAAATTTTGCACAGTCACACGTCTGGACCCCGAGAGCGTCATAGGCTATGTTGTGAGGTGAAATTTTAACCCCGCGCGTTCCAATTCACCAAACAATTTTGCTCCTATCTACATAATGGGGAAAAAGTGAAGGGAAAAGTGTTGGAGGAAAATTGACAGCTGCCAGATGTGAACAATGAGGACTTAAAGAATGAGAGCGATGGCGACAAAGAGTATATACCGTACAGTTGCTAAGGTGGGGCCCCGACATGGGATACTCACCACACACGGGGATATGAACACAAACACAAAATGCGCCACACACTACCACGTGCTTGAACACATATACCACCCTCAGCACACATTTCACCACACACACACACCAACCTCGCCACATAAAAGTCGAAACACAAAAGTCACCACTCAAAACTCGCTACATGCAAAACTCGCCATATGCAAAACTAGGCTCACGCAAAACTCGCCACACGTGCAAAACTCACCTCATGGAAAACTCACCTCATGCAAAACTTGCACACACAGAAAAATTGCCACATGTACAAAAGTTGCACCACATGCAAAAGTTGCCTCACACAAAACTTGCACATACTCAAAATGCACCACACATAAAACTCGCCACGCGCAAAACTCGCCATGCACAAATCTTGCTGCACACAACTTGCTACACTAACCTGTCACATGCAACTCAACACACAAAATGTTGCTACACGCATGTCGCCACACAAAACTCATCTCACAAAAGTCGCTACATGCATGTCGCCACACGCAACTCAACACACACAACTTGACACATAAAACTCGCCCTAAAACACACACAAGTCTGGTATTGTCCTTCAAAAATAAAAATCTGATTAATAAGCAAACTACAAGAGCAACAAATGTACCATATAGGAAATACGGCAGCTGTCAGTCACATGACCTGTCTATTATGTGTATGTGTGAGCTAATATATACTGCCAGGGGGGAGGGCTTCCTGTTGGCTGGGGATTTATCAGGCTGCCAATAGCAACCAATCACAGCTCAGCTTCTATTTTGCTACAGTTAATTAACCTGAGCTCTGATTGGTTAATATAGGCAACAAAGACATTCTCAGTATAACAAAGCTAATATATGTTGTGAAATGCTTCTATTTGCTTAGTTTTTGCCTTTTAATAATTACATTTCTATCTATTTGTTTTGTGGTTTTTGTGTGCAGAATAAATTTTTGTTAACACATTCTATTTTGCTAACAGCAGTCATTAACCCGGGCGAAGCCGGGTAGTACAGCTAGTATAATATATTGTTACTGTAAGGTAGCTGACATAAGGGGGATGAGGACTCAAAGCACCCCATGAAAAGATTCGCAAAACTTGGGGCTACCCGAGTCCCCATCGCGGTGCCAAGCCGCTGTATATACAATTGCCCCTGGAAAGTAAAAAGGTTGTGTTCCAATATGAATTTTAGACCCATTATTAAAAATTATCTCTGATGTTCTGGCATATCAATTACCTCATTCAAATAATGTGAAACTGAATGTATTCCCAATCTATGATCAATATTGGAGTAAAGAGCGTGTACGTCTAAAGTTATGAACATGTAATCTTCTTCCCAAACAAAATTTTCACATTCTTTTATTAATTGGCTGAAGTCTAGGAGAAAAGAAGGTAATTTTCTAACTAGATCCTGCAGGTACAGATCAATGTAATGAGACAGCTGACTAGTTCGGGGATAGGGTCACTAACTAGTCAGCTGTCTCATTACATTAACAATACAATACAGTAACCACGGGCTGCATTCTATGTTATAAGAATACATTGCTTATAATTAAATTATTGAAGGGAACCTGTCACACCCCCCCCCCCCCCCCCGGGGCCTATTAAGGTAATAGAGCCACCTTCAGAAGCACTAAGGCTGCATTCTGTGAAGGTGGCTCTTATGTTTTTGATCCCTAGTAACCCTGAAATATTCTCTTTTATAAATTGCGTGCACTGACGCCGCTACCATGAGGCGACTTGAGCCCTTTGGCTCAGGCGGCAGAAGAGAGGGGGCGGCAGATTCTGTAACTGGATTTGCGCTGCTAGGTTTTTTGTTTTTTTTTAAACTCCAGGGTCAAGTGCCCGCCCCCCCTCCTCCCTCCTGAGCCCCCTCCATCCCTCCTGCTCCCCCCTCCTCCCTCCTGCCCCCCTCCTCCCTCCTGCCCCCCTCCCTGAAGACGTAATACTCACCTTCCTCCAGCGGTGGCTGCAACGGTGTCTCAGCGCCGGCAGTGCATCCTGTCTTCAGCGGTCACATGGTACCGTCATTAAGGTCATGAATATGCACATATTCATCACCTTAATGAGCGCTACCATGTGACCGCTGAAGACAGGAAGGAAGACGCTGCAGAGATGCCGGGAAGTTCTGCGCCGCCCGGTGAGAGGTGAGTATGACAGGGAAAAAGTATGGGGGAGCCACGCACGCAGGTGAGAAGGATGGGGGAGCCATGCACGCAGGGGAGAAGGATGGGGAAGCCACGCACGCAGGGGAGAAGGATGGGGAAGCCACGCACGCAGGGGAGAAGGATGGGGAAGACACGCACACAGGGGAGAAGGATGGGGGAGCCACGCAGGGAAGAAGGATGGGGGAGCCACGCACACAGGGGAGAAGGATGGGGGAGCCACGCACGCAGGGGAGAAGGATGGGGGAGCCACGCACGCAGGGGAGAAGGATGGGGGAGCCACGCACGCAGGGTAGAAGGATGGGGGAGCCACGCACACAGGGTGGGAGGATGGGGGAGCCACGCACACAGGATGGGAGGATGGGGGAGCCACGCACACAGGGTGGGAGGATGGGGGAGCCACGCACACAGGGTGGGAGGATGGAGTATAAATACTAGGCCCTATAGGGGGGGACACAGTGTGTATAGAAAGGAGAGGTCAGTGTAAAGAGCATGTACCATAAGACGGACAGTGTGGGGGTCATATTTTGTGCAGACAATATAGTGAGGGGCAATTTTTCATTCAGGAGCATTATAATGACACTTGTATCTTTAAGGGCATCATGTGGAGACTTTCTGCAAAAGAGCGGAGAAGATGGAAGTCTGCAGAGACGAGCTGTGGATGAGAAAACTCATCATGGGGTCTGGATAAGATGAAGAAAAGGAGAACGACTCCAGAGACAACGTCATCTATAAGGTACCTGGATGTAAATGTTATTTGTGTTACTGACTAATTCTGATGTTTTTATTTATGTTAGGAGCATTAAAGGGGATGTCCAGGTTTGTGATGAGTCTGCAGTCATTCTTTGTGACTGCAGACTTCTGACTTCTCACAGTGCACACTGCACGCTGTCAGGATTCTCTCGTGCTTGCGATTTAAATACATGCAGTCACATGCTGACTAGACATGCGTGGCCCCACTCTATGAAAATTAACTGAGCGAGGCCGGGCACGTCTAGTCGGAATGTGGTCAGAAGTATACAAATAACATGCTTGTGCTGACATGACCGTCCACCGGCCAGGGAGAATCCTAAAAGTGTGCAGTGCATGAGTTGTGAGAATTCAGAAGCTGCGATGTCAGGATTCAGCTCTGCTGGTTCCAGTCGTCACATGGACACTTCACTCATATGTGATTTTCATACTTATGGTCCTGTGACAACGAGCTTCTCTTCTGCTTCTCTCAGTTTTTCACTGAACATTGAGAGCATTAGGGAGAGGAGCTCGTGGGTACATGACTAAGTGTGCAAATCGCATATGTCCTGGGGGGAGGCACCAAACTGAATTCTTGCCCCTGGTGCCAGAAACCCTAGATACACCTCTGCTGGTATGCTACTGTGAGCGGCGATTACCGGGTTCGGTGGAGGGATGTGTGTGCACAGGCAGTGAGGCAGGGACTGTGTGTGTGCGTGGGGGGGGGGGGGGCGCCATTTTTCCTTTCGCCTCAGGTAGCAGAGAGGCTAGGTTCACCCCTGTACTAGTAATACAGAGATAAGAAACATTTTAAATAAATATTGGTACTTATTGAAAAAAGATACATTTTTGAAAAAACATTTACCAGACAAACCCAATATTACTTTTCGTAGGGGCCAAACAGTGAAGGGTATAATTGCCCCTAGTAATCTCAGAATGACCAAAGATGAGGAACGTGAATGTATAAAGAGAAAGGAAAAAATTAGGATAAACAAAACGGACGCTTCCAAACCGGGTATTTATCGATGTGGTTCCCAAAAATGTTGTACCTGTAAAATTATCACCCATATGACTCATCACATCACGTCGTATAGTACGGGTGATACCATAGCGATCACACAAAAACTAACGTGTGATAGTGATTTTGTGATATATGTTATTACCTGTGCCTGTGGCCTGCAATACGTGGGTCAGACTATTCAGTCCTTACGATCCCGTATGAATGGCCACAGACACAATACTAAAAATGGCTTTTTAAAACAGAGCTTATCCCGGCATTTACGTTTGAAGCATAATAAAACATTCAATATTTCTGTAACCCCATTGGAGCAAATACCTGTGAACTGTACTAATAGAGTGCAAAAGTTACACTGGAAAGAATCATATTGGATCTTCCTTCTGGGTACACAGGGCCGTATTTCACTCGAGGGCACGTGCCTAGGGCGGGGACAATGCAGGGGGCGGCACCTGAGCAGGTTTTTTTTTTTTTTTTTTTTTGAAATTATAAAGTCCGGTCCGGCTGTGGTGGTCACCTTAAGACAGCGACCTAAAACCCCGCCCAGGGGGGGAGATGAGCCACGCATACAGCCAGGCCCAGGGGGATAGATGAGCCACGCATACAGCCAGGCCCAGGGGGATAGATGAGCCACGCATACAGCCAGGCCCAGGGGGATAGATGAGCCACGCATACAGCCAGGCCCAGGGGGGAGATGAGCCACGCATACGGCGGGGCCCGGGGGGGAGATAAACCAGTGCCCGAGCCACTCACGCAGATACAGGGAAGGGGAGATGAGCCACGCATACAGGGGGGGGGGGAGATGAGCCTGTGCCTGAGCCACCCATGCATACAGGGGGGGGGAGATGAGCCACCCATGCATACAGGGAGGGGGAGATGAGCCACGCATACAGGGGGGGGATGGGAGATGAGCCAGTGCCTGAGCCACCCATGCATACAGGGAGGGGGAGATGAGCCACGCATACGGGGGGGGGGGGGAGATGGGAGATGAGCCAGTGCCTGAGCCACTCATGCATACAGGGAGGGGGAGATGAGCCACCTATGCATACTGGGAGGGGGAGATGAGCCAGTGCCCGAGCCACCCTCGCAGATACAGGGAAGGGGAGATGAGCCACGCATACAGGGGTGGGGGGGTGGGAGATGAGCCTGTGCCTGAGCCACCCATGCATACAGGGAGGGGGAGATGAGCCACGCATACAGGGGGGGATGGGAGATGAGCCAGTGCCTCAGCCACCCATGCATACAGGGAGGGGGAGATGAGCCACGCATACAGGGGGGAGGAGATGAGCCACCTATGCATACAGGGAGGGGGAGATGAGCCATGCATACATGATGGGAGGAGGGTGGGCCATTATACAGTATGCATGGAGAATCATATGTGGCCATTATACAGTATTGAGCATCATGTGTGGCCATTATACAGTATGGAGCACTGTGTGGCCATTATACAGTTTTGAGCATCATATGTGGCCATTATACAGTATTGAGCATCATGTGTGGCCATTATACAGTATGAAGCATCATGTGTGGCCTTTATACAGTATTGAGCACTGTGTGGCCATCTTACAGTATGGAGCATCATGTGGGATCATTATACAGTATGGAGAACTGTGTTTGGCCATTATACAGTATGGAGCATCATGTGTGGCCGTTATACAGTATGGAGCATCATGTGTGGCCGTTATACAGTATGGAGCATCATGTGTGGCCATTATACAGTATGGAGCACTGTGGCCATATTTTTTAGTTTATAATTATTGTATATAAAACAGTGTGATCAGCAGTGCTAAATGGGTGTGGTTGGAACATGGATTTGGGTGTGACTAGTTGTGAAATGGGTGTGGTCAGAGACGTGGCCTAAAATTTGCCGCGGCGCACGTAGTGCGCCGCAAACTTTATACCTCCTTCCCTTCTTCAAAAGTTGGGAGGTATGGTACCGGATTTGCCAGATCACGGCAAGTGCCACAAATCCCATAGGGAATGAATGAGGCCGAACGCAGTGTTGCTGTAAGTGATCCGTTACACGGCAGATGCAGAAAAACTGCACGATCTGCTGCAAAAGGCGACTTTCACATCAGCGATTCTTGCCAAAGTCACTGCCGATAGTGTCATACTCACTAAAGGGGAGGCAGCACTAAAAGTGCCTAGGGCAGCAGAAACTCTAAATACGGCCCTGTGGGTACATTATACCCAGATGGATTAAATGATGTTATAGAAGGTATATGATGTACAAAGCAAATAAATTGACAGGTACAAAATTGCATATTAGTTTTTTTAGTTTTGATATGAATGACATTTCGAAGATTTGTATTTGGCATTTGGAAATAGTCCCAATATGAAAAAAGGAAGTGTTTTGTTTTTTTTCTCCTATTTTTTTTGTTATAATGTATATGTTTGTAGGATTTTACATTTTAGTATGAAATCACACTTTAGTATGTTTAATAACATTTTAAAAGACATTTTATATATAGTATAATTATATTTATAGTGTTTTTAGAAAAGAAAAAACATTTTAGTGAAGAATTTGTGTGTAATTTTTTTTTTTTTAGTGTGGAATTTTTTAACACTTTTTTTCTTCCTTGTGTTGGGAAAAAAGAAAAGGAAAAAAAACTTGTGTATGAAATTTATTTGGTATATGAATTTTGTTAGATTCCTCAGAGTGCAAATTCCTGCATATCTGAGTATCTGGGTGTGTCTGACGAATAGATCTGTCAGCCCCCACCCAAATTGACATGCAGGGATATCTGCTATAAAATGTGTTCAGATAGATCTGTTTATATGCATGACATTATACCTGAGGAAGACTCCAAGAAGTCGAAACCGGTTGTATTTTAGTTTGAAATAAAAATCATCCTTGAATGAGAATATCGAGTTCCATCATCATCCTTCAGGAGCGCATATTGCTGGGAACAACATTCAGAAAGTGTTATCGCCTATGAAAGCACTGTTCAGAGCGCTCATCAGTTCCCAGATCTTTGTAGCAAACTGAGTGGAAAGTGGAATGGAGTGATCCATGGATTGGATCTATACACAGTATGTCAAGACACCAAAAAGGTGAGTGGATTCCCACTGAGTACACACCTTTGGAAACTAACTACTACACTTAGAAGTCTGCACTTCCCATTTCTCTCCATGTAATCCCCTCTTGTTTTATACATCACCCTAGAATTAGGCTCTTTTGATACCAATGGTCCACCTGACCTCATTTGCTTTCATGTTATTTACTTTAACCCCTTCATGACCCAGCCTATTTTGGCCTTAATGACCTTGCCGTTTTTTGCAATTCTGACCAGTGTCCCTTTATGAGGTAATAACTCAGGAACGCTTCAACGGATCCTAGCGATTCTGAGATTGTTTTTTCGTGACATATTGGGCTTCATGTTAGTGGTAAATTTAGGTCGATAATTTCTGAGTTTATTTGTGAAAAAACTGGAAATTTGGCAAAAATTTTGAAAATTTCGCAATTTTCACATTTTGAATTTTTATTCTGTTAAACCAGAGAGTTATGTGACACAAAATAGTTAATAAATAACATTTCCCACATGTCTACTTTACATCAGCACAATTTTGGAAACAAATTTTTTTTTTGCTAGGAAGTTATAAGGGTTAAAATTTGACCAGTGATTTCTCATTTTTACAACAAAATTTACAAAACCATTTTTTTTAGTGACCACCTCACATTTGAAGTCAGTTTGAGGGTTCTATATGGCTGAAAATACCCAAAAGTGACACCATTCTAAAAACTGCACCCCTCAAGGTGCTCAAAACCACATTCAAGAAGTTTATTAACCCTTCAGGTGTTTCACAGCAGCAGAAGCAACATGGAAGTAAAAAATGAAGATTTAACAAAAATGATCATTTAGCGAAATTTTTTTTATTTTCCCAAGGGTAAAAGGAGAAACTGGACCACGAACGTTGTTGTCCAATTTGTCCTGAGTATGCTGATACCTCATATGTGGGGGTAAACCACTGTTTGGGCGCACGGCAGAGCTCGGAAGGGAAGGAGCGCCATTTGACTTTTTCAATGAAAAATTGGCTCCAATCTTTAGCGGACACCATGTCGCGTTTGGAGAGCCCCCGTGTGCCTAAACATTGGAGCTCCCCCACAAGTGACCCCATTTTGGAAACTAGACCCCCCAAGGAACTTATCTAGAAGCATAGTGAGCACTTTAAACCCCCAGGTGCTTCACAAATTGTTCTGTAAAAATGAAACAGTACTTTTTTTTCACAAAAAAATTATTTTAGCCTCAGTTTTGTCATTTTCACATGGGCAACAGGATAAAATGGATCCTAAAATTTGTTGGACAATTTCTCCTGAGTACACCGATACCTCTCATGTGGCGGTAAACCACTGTTTGGGCACATGGTAAGGCTCGGAAGGGAAGGAGCGCCATTTGACTTTTTGAATGAAAAATTATCTCCATCGCTAGCAGACACCATGTCACGTTTGGAGAGCCCCTGTGTGCCTAAACATTGGAGCTCCCCCACAAATGACCCCATTTTGGAAACTAGACCCCCCAAGGAACTTATCTAGAAGCATAGTGAGCACTTTAAACTCTCAGGTGCTTCACAAATTGATCCGTAAAAATGAAAAAGTACTTTTTTTTCACAGAAAATTTCTTTTAGCCTCAATTTTTTCATTTTCACATAGGCAACAGGATAAAATGGATCCTAAAATTTGTTGGGCAATTTCTCCTGAGTACGCCGATACCTCATATGTGGGGGTAAACCACTGTTTGGGTGCATGGCAAGGCTCAGAAGGGGAGGCGTGCCATTTGACTTTTTGAATGGAAAATTAGCTCCAATCGTTAGCGGACACCATGAGCACTTATAACCCCCAGGTGCTTCACAGAAGTTTATAACGCAGAGCCGTCAAAATAAAAAATAATTTTTCTTTCCTCAAAAATGATTTTTAGCCCAGAATTTTTTATTTTCCCAAGGGTAGTGTTGAGCGATACCTTCCGATATCGGAAAGTATCGGTATCGGAAAGTATCGGCCGATACCGTCAAAGTATCGGATCTAATCCGATACCGATACCCGATCCCTATGCAAGTCAATGGGACGAAAATATCGGAATTAAAATAAACCCTTTCTTTCCTTGTAGGTTAATTCTACATGAAGGAAAACAACTAAGGATAATGTAGGATGTATTGGGGGAGGTGGCGGAGACATTAAAGGCACAGAGGTTTAGCCCAAACAAATAGAATAGCAGGTTTTTTTGTTTTTTCTTATGACGTTCGGCGTTAGAAAGATTTTGACTATTTTTTTTTTTTTTTTTTATTTTGTCAGATATTGATGTTTCACTACTTCCACGTCCTTCACCTTCTTTTTTACTTCTCCCACACTTTCTTCTTCATTATCCTCATCATCAGCTTCTTTGACATCAACTATCTTCACCTTATTCATCTTCTTCTTCTTCTACCTATAATTTTTTTTTTTACATTGTTCATATTCTTTTTATTTAACTATTATCTTTTTCATATTCAACTTCTTCATCATATTCTTATTTGTGACAGGCATTCCCGTAGTTGTTATCTATAAAAGTTTGAAGATTACACCTTCCGTTCTGCCTGTCACAAAAGAGTTACATTTGTCCGCGTTCAGTTTGGCCTGCAGCATCAGGCTTTATCCAGGGGCACCACGAGGAGGAACGGACTCACCCCCATACACTGCTTAGTCTTCTTCTGCTTATAATTTAGATAATATTTTTTGCTCTGATATTTAGTGTTATGCTTAATGTTCTTCTGCTCTTTGTTCTGCAGCCTCTTGTTCTTCTGCTTCTCGGTCTTCCAGGTCGTCGTCGTCTCCAGGGTCGTCGTCTCCGGGGTCGTCGTCATCGGGGTGGTCTTCAGGGTCGTCGTCTCCGGGGTCGTCGTCATCGGGGTGGTCTTCAGGGTCATCGTCTCCAGGGTCGTCGTCATCACGGTGGTTGTCGTCTCTGGTGTCGTCGTCATCTTAGGGGTGGTCTTCCGGGTCATCGTGTTTAGTCTCTTGAACTTGGAAATGTAGCAGAAGGTACAAGAAGGCTGAGAAAATGCCGAGAAACAGCTGATGGAACTGGAACTCGGATGGCTACCCGAAGGTCCAAGAGCCAATGGAACTACCGTGGACCAGCTGACGTTACTGGAACCCGGTTACTAAGCAGGAGGTACCCGTGCCTGAAAGCACTACCAAGGACCACCTGACGTTGGTGGAACTCGGATACCCATAGGGAGGCACCTAAGCCAAAGGCTCTGCCCGGAACCAGCTGACGGTACTGGAACCAGGATGGGGAGCAGAAGGTACAAGAGAAAAAGACACTGCCGAGAACCAGCTGACGGTACTGGAACCAGGATGGGGACCTATTCAAGCTTGTCTTCCTAGAGCCCCAACTGGCGGTGTTAGAGCCCAGGGTCAGCAGAAGGAGGAGCAGGGGGAGGGGAGTGTAGGCCGAAGCCTGCACTGGCGGCAGCTTTGGGTCTGTTGTGCCTGCGTGGCGGTCGCAGGACACGTTGCCGGCTACACAGCAGGGGAACAGCTGGCGGTGCTGAACCCCACTGACACATTGGCGAGGTGTTTGGCTCTGTGCAGCCAGCACTTCCGGACAGCAACTAGCGGTGTTGGAGCCCGGGCTCTGCCGGTGGAGCAGAGTGTAGGCCGAAGCCTAATTGAACCGATTTCAAAGGTAACCTTTAACCCCCCCTCAGGGGTTACAAACTAGAAGAGCCACAGCTTATGCAGCAGTAGTGCCGCACAAGTCAAAGGTTGCTCTTTTAATTTTTCTCCTTGCACACGCCGAATGAAACACGTATAACATTTAGCCCTTTATACAGGCAAACTGTGTTGGAGGCGTGAGTTCCCTTCGTAATGAGACGCAGCACAGCTGACAAAAATGCCACCTTGGTGCTTTGCGCGGCCTCCTGAGCTTCGTTATTTGCTGCACAGGAGTCTGCGCTGTCGTGTTATCCCTTGGCCTTGCGCTGTTAGCGCTGCCCGTCCTCTGACAACATTTGATGTCGGCTGGTGCGGTACGCAATGACCATGAATCCCAGCCCCGCAGTGTCTTAACATTGTTAAAACACTGCGGGGCTGGGATTCATGGCCTGGCGCAGTACATATGTTCGCCTCTCGCTCGGGTTCTTACACCCGCTTCAGACTATGCGGCGTCAGCTGATCCCTTATCGCATGCCACGGCCATGAAGCCGCACAGTCCGAAGAAGGCGGAAGGAGATGAGGGATAGGCGAAGAAATGCACCGTTCATGCCCGTCAATCACACCCTCGCAGTCAAAATAAATAAGACACCGAGGGGCGTTGTGTGGGGCAAGGCGGCGGCAGAGGCGCAGCCAGCCAAACAATGAGGCCAGAAGACGGGCAGCGCTACCAAGGAGCTTGTTGCGTGTCAATACAAAGGAAAATCACACCTGAGGGACGTTTTAATGGTCTCAGAGGACTCATTTTAGACGTGTTCAGTTCCCCATGGGCAAGGAGAATAAGTTTCCTAGCCACCTTGCACACATGCAGCATTACTGCTGTACAAGGTGGCTGTAAACCATAGAAACACCTGGGGGAGGGGGACAGGTTCCCTTCAATTTCAGTTCTTGTGTCTGCGTGGCTGTCGCAGGACACGTTGCCGGCTACACAGCAGGGGAACAGCTGGCGGTGCTGGACCCCACTGACACATTGGCTGGTGTTCTTCTCTGTGCAGCTAGCAGTACCGGGCCCCAACTGGCGGCGTTAGAGCCCAGGGTCAGCAGGAGGAGGAGCAGGAGGAGGAGCAGGGGGAGGGGAGTGTAGGCCGAAGCCTGCACTGGCGGCAGCTTTGGGTCTGTTGTGCCTGCGTGGCGGTCGCAGGACACGTTGCCGGCTACACAGCAGGGGAACAGCTGGCGGTGCTGAACCCCACTGACACATTGGCGAGGTGTTTGGCTCTGTGCAGCCAGCACTTCCGGACAGCAACTAGCGGTGTTGGAGCCCGGGCTCTGCCGGTGGAGCAGAGTGTAGGCCGAAGCCTAATTGAACCGATTTCAAAGGTAACCTTTAACCCCCCCCTCAGGGGTTACAAACTAGAAGAGCCACAGCTTATGCAGCAGTAGTGCCGCACAAGTCAAAGGTTGCTCTTTTAATTTTTCTCCTTGCACACGCCGAATGAAACACGTATAACATTTAGCCCTTTATACAGTCAAACTGTGTTGGAGGCGTGAGTTCCCTTCGTAATGAGACGCAGCACAGCTGACAAAAATGCCACCTTGGTGCTTTGCGCGGCCTCCTGAGCTTCGTTATTTGCTGCACAGGAGTCTGCGCTGTCGTGTTATCCCTTGGCCTTGCGCTGTTAGCGCTGCCCGTCCTCTGACAACATTTGATGTCGGCCGGTGCGGTACGCGATGACCATGAATCCCAGCCCCGCAGTGTCTTAACATTGTTAAAACACTGCGGGGCTGGAATTCATGGCCTGGCGCAGTACATATGTTCGCCTCTCGCTCGGGTTCTTACACCCGCTTCAGACTATGCGGCGTCAGCTGATCCCTTATCGCATGCCACGGCCATGAAGCCGCACAGTCTGAAGATGGCGGAAGGAGATGAGGGATAGGCGAAGAAATGCACCGTTCATGCCCGTCAATCACACCCTCGCAGTCAAAATAAATAAGACACCGAGGGGCGTTGTGTGGGGCAAGGCGGCGGCAGAGGCGCAGCCAGCCAAACAATGAGGCCAGAAGATGGGCAGCGCTACCAAGGAGCTTGTTGCGTGTCAATACAAAGGAAAATCACACCTGAGGGACGTTTTAATGGTCTCAGAGGACTCATTTTAGACGTGTTCAGTTCCCCATGGGCAAGGAGAATAAGTTTCCTAGCCACCTTGCACACATGCAGCATTACTGCTGTACAAGGTGGCTGTAAACCATAGAAACACCTGGGGGAGGGGGACAGGTTCCCTTCAATTTCAGTTCTTGTGTCTCCGTGGCTGTCGCAGGACACGTTGCCGGCTACACAGCAGGGGAACAGCTGGCGGTGCTGGACCCCACTGACACATTGGCTGGTGTTCTTCTCTGTGCAGCTAGCAGTACCGGGCCCCAACTGGCGGTGTTAGAGCCCAGGGTCAGCAGGAGGAGGAGCAGGAGGAGGAGCAGGGGGAGGTGTTGTGATTTTGCTTTTTGCTCCCTCTAGTGGTCATTAGTGATTTGACTCTGGAGCTTCTGTCTTTTCCTATATCCTCACCTGGGCCGTTAGTTCAGGGGCGTTGCTATATAAGCTCCCTGGACCTTCAGTTCAATGCCTGGCATCGTTGAAATCAGAGCTAATCTGTTGTGCTCTTGTCCTATGATCCTGGTTCCTGTATTTCAAGCTAAGTCTGCTTCCGTGCTTTTTGCTTTTGTTTTGTTTGGTATTTTTGTCCAGCTTGTTCCAATCTGTATCCTGACCTTTGCTGGAAGCTCTAGGGGGCTGGTGTTCTCCCCCCGGACCGTTAGACGGTTCGGGGGTTCTTGAATCTCCAGCGTGGATTTTTATAGGGTTTTTGTTGACCAGATAAGTTATCTTGCTATATTCTGCTATTAGTAAGCTGGCCTCTCTTTGCTGAACCTGGTTCATTTCTGTGTTTGTCATTTCCTCTTACCTCACCGTTATTATTTGCGGGGGGCTTGTATCTTGCTTTGGGGTCCCTTTCTCTGGAGGCAAGAGAGGTCTTTGTTTTCTTCTCCTAGGGGTAGTTAGATTCTCCGGCTGGCGCGAGTCATCTAGCGATCCGTAGGCATGATCCCCGGCTACTTCTAGTGTTGGCGTTAGGAGTAGCTATTTGGTCAACCCAGTTACCACAGCCCTATGAGCTGGATTTTTGAATATCGCAGACTTACACGTTCCTCTGAGACCCTGTCCACTGGGGTCATAACAGGGAGGGGAGTGTAGGCCGAAGCCTGCACTGGCGGCAGCTTTGGGTCTGTTGTGCCTGCGTGGCGGTCGCAGGACACGTTGCCGGCTACACAGCAGGGGAACAGCTGGCGGTGCTGAACCCCACTGACACATTGGCGAGGTGTTTGGCTCTGTGCAGCCAGCACTTCTGGACAGCAACTAGCGGTGTTGGAGCCCGGGCTCTGCCGGTGGAGCAGAGTGTAGGCCGAAGCCTAATTGAACCGATTTCAAAGGTAACCTTTAACCCCCCCTCAGGGGTTACAAACTAGAAGAGCCACAGCTTATGCAGCAGTAGTGCCGCACAAGTCAAAGGTTGCTCTTTTAATTTTTCTCCTTGCACACGCCGAATGAAACACGTATAACATTTAGCCCTTTATACAGTCAAACTGTGTTGGAGGCGTGAGTTCCCTTCGTAATGAGACGCAGCACAGCTGACAAAAATGCCACCTTGGTGCTTTGCGCGGCCTCCTGAGCTTCGTTATTTGCTGCACAGGAGTCTGCGCTGTCGTGTTATCCCTTGGCCTTGCGCTGTTAGCGCTGCCCGTCCTCTGACAACATTTGATGTCGGCCGGTGCGGTACGCGATGACCATGAATCCCAGCCCCGCAGTGTCTTAACATTGTTAAAACACTGCGGGGCTGGGATTCATGGCCTGGCGCAGTACATATGTTCGCCTCTCGCTCGGGTTCTTACACCCGCTTCAGACTATGCGGCGTTAGCTGATCCCTTATCGCATGCCACGGCCATGAAGCCGCACAGTCCGAAGAAGGCGGAAGGAGATGAGGGATAGGCGAAGAAATGCACCGTTCATGCCCGTCAATCACACCCTCGCAGTCAAAATAAATAAGACACCGAGGGGCGTTGTGTGGGGCAAGGCGGCGGCAGAGGCGCAGCCAGCCAAACAATGAGGCCAGAAGACGGGCAGCGCTACCAAGGAGCTTGTTGCTTGTCAATACAAAGGAAAATCACACCTGAGGGACGTTTTAATGGTCTCAGAGGACTCATTTTAGACGTGTTCAGTTCCCCATGGGCAAGGAGAATAAGTTTCCTAGCCACCTTGCACACATGCAGCATTACTGCTGTACAAGGTGGCTGTAAACCATAGAAACACCTGGGGGAGGGGGACAGGTTCCCTTCAATTTCAGTTCTTGTGTCTGCGTGGCTGTCGCAGGACACGTTGCCGGCTACACAGCAGGGGAACAGCTGGCGGTGCTGGACCCCACTGACACATTGGCTGGTGTTCTTCTCTGTGCAGCTAGCAGTACCGGGCCCCAACTGGCGGTGTTAGAGCCCAGGGTCAGCAGGAGGAGGAGCAGGAGGAGGAGCAGGGGGAGGGGAGTGTAGGCCGAAGCCTGCACTGGCGGCAGCTTTGGGTCTGTTGTGCCTGCGTGGCGGTCGCAGGACACGTTGCCGGCTACACAGCAGGGGAACAGCTGGCTGTGCTGAACCCCACTGACACATTGGCGAGGTGTTTGGCTCTGTGCAGCCAGCACTTCCGGACAGCAACTAGCGGTGTTGGAGCCCGGGCTCTGCCGGTGGAGCAGAGTGTAGGCCGAAGCCTAATTGAACCGATTTCAAAGGTAACCTTTAACCCCCCCTCAGGGGTTACAAACTAGAAGAGCCACAGCTTATGCAGCAGTAGTGCCGCACAAGTCAAAGGTTGCTCTTTTAATTTTTCTCCTTGCACACGCCGAATGAAACACGTATAACATTTAGCCCTTTATACAGTCAAACTGTGTTGGAGGCGTGAGTTCCCTTCGTAATGAGACGCAGCACAGCTGACAAAAATGCCACCTTGGTGCTTTGCGCGGCCTCCTGAGCTTCGTTATTTGCTGCACAGGAGTCTGCGCTGTCGTGTTATCCCTTGGCCTTGCGCTGTTAGCGCTGCCCGTCCTCTGACAACATTTGATGTCGGCCGGTGCGGTACGCGATGACCATGAATCCCAGCCCCGCAGTGTCTTAACATTGTTAAAACACTGCGGGGCTGGGATTCATGGCCTGGCACAGTACATATGTTCGCCTCTCGCTCGGGTTCTTACACCCGCTTCAGACTATGCGGCGTCAGCTGATCCCTTATCGCATGCCATGGCCATGAAGCCGCACAGTCCGAAGAAGGCGGAAGGAGATGAGGGATAGGCGAAGAAATGCACCGTTCATGCCCGTCAATCACACCCTCGCAGTCAAAATAAATAAGACACCGAGGGGCGTTGTGTGGGGCAAGGCGGCGGCAGAGGCGCAGCCAGCCAAACAATGAGGCCAGAAGACGGGCAGCGCTACCAAGGAGCTTGTTGCGTGTCAATACAAAGGAAAATCACACCTGAGGGACGTTTTAATGGTCTCAGAGGACTCATTTTAGACGTGTTCAGTTCCCCATGGGCAAGGAGAATAAGTTTCCTAGCCACCTTGCACACATGCAGCATTACTGCTGTACAAGGTGGCTGTAAACCATAGAAACACCTGGGGGAGGGGGACAGGTTCCCTTCAGTTTCAGTTCTTGTGTCTGCGTGGCTGTCGCAGGACAAGTTGCCGGCTACACAGCAGGGGAACAGCTGGCGGTGCTGGACCCCACTGACACATTGGCTGGTGTTCTTCTCTGTGCAGCTAGCAGTACCGGGCCCCAACTGGCGGTGTTAGAGCCCAGGGTCAGCAGGAGGAGGAGAGGGAGCAGAGTGTAGGCCGAAGCTAATGCACTGCTAATGTCCATGGATCACAGGTCTGCAGTGGGATTAAATCAGAAGACACTACGAGGCGGGATCTCGTCCAGCGCGGCCACACAGGCGCAGCCATCCTGACACCAAATGATGTCAGAAGACGGGCAGCGCTAAGTGTGCCTGGCCAAGGGATAACATAACAGCGCAGACTCCGGGACAGATTCAAACAACGCTGAGGAGGAGGCGCACGGCGCCAAGGGGGTAAGAATGACGGCTGTGCTGCGTCACATGACAAAGGAAAGTTCCACCGACCGGACGGTTTAACCGTGTGAGGGGACACATTTCATAAGTGTTAGGTTCAGCATGTGCAAGGAGCACCACGAAAAGAGGCACTTTTTCCCTTTGCATCATTACTGCTGCACAAGGTGTCTCCTTCAGTAACAAACGCCTGGGGGGGGGGGACAGGTTCCCTTAAATTTAACTTGTTGTGCCTGCGTGGCGGTCGCAGGACACGTTGCCGTATACACAGCAGGGGAGCAGCTGACGTTACTGACCCCCAATAACAGAGGAGGGACTGTTGACTGTGCGTACAGCACTACCAGGCAACAACTAGCGGTGTTGGAGCCCAGGGACAGGTGGAGGAGGAGGAGGTGGAGGAGATAGGAGGGATTGCCACACACACAGCAGGGGAGCAGCTGACGTTACTGAACCCCAATAACAGAGGAGGGACTGTTGACTGTGCGTACAGCACTACCAGGCAACAACTAGCGGTGTTGGAGCCCAGGGACAGGAGGAGGAGGAGGAGGTGGAGGAGATAGGAGGGATTACCACACACACAGCAGGGGAGCAGCTGACGTTACTGAACCCCAATAACAGAGGAGGGACTGTTGGGACTGTGCGTACAGCACTACCAGGCAACAACTAGCGGTGTTGGAGCCCAGGGACAGGGGGAGGAGGAGGTGGAGGAGATAGGAGGGATTGCCACACACAGCTGGGGAACAGCTGACGTTACTGAACCCCAATAACAGAGGAGGGACTGTTGGGACTGTGCGTACAGCACTACCAGGCAACAACTAGCGGTGTTGGAGCCCAGGGACAGGGGGAGGAGGAGGTGGAGGAGATAGGAGGGATTGCCACACACACAGCTGGGGAACAGCTGACGTTACTGAACCCCAATAACAGAGGAGGGACTGTTGGGACTGTGCGTACAGCACTACCAGGCAACAACTAGCGGTGTTGGAGCCCAGGGACAGGGGGAGGAGGAGGAGGTGGAGGAGATAGGAGGGATTGCCACACACACAGCAGGGGAACAGCTGACGTTACTGAACCCCAATAACAGAGGAGGGACTGTTGACTGTGCGTACAGCACTACCAGGCAACAACTAGCGGTGTTGGAGCCCAGGGACAGGAGGAGGAGGAGGTGGAGGAGATAGGAGGGATTGCCACACACACAGCAGGGGAACAGCTGACGTTACTGAACCCCAATAACAGAGGAGGGACTGTTGACTGTGCGTACAGCACTACCAGGCAACAACTAGTGGTGTTGGAGCCCAGGGACAGGAGGAGAAGGAGGAGGTGGAGGAGATAGGAGGGATTGCCACACACACAGCAGGGGAGCAGCTGACGTTACTGAACCCCAATAACAGAGGAGGGACTGTTGGGACTGTGCGTACAGCACTACCAGGCAACAACTAGCGGTGTTGGAGCCCAGGGACAGGGGGAGGAGGAGGAGGTGGAGGAGATAGGAGGGATTGCCACACACACAGCAGGGGAACAGCTGATGTTACTGAACCCCAATAACAGAGGAGGGACTGTTGACTGTGCGTACAGCACTACCAGGCAACAACTAGCGGTGTTGGAGCCCAGGGACAGGAGGAGGAGGAGGAGGTGGAGGAGATAGGAGGGATTGCCACACACACAGCAGGGGAGCAGCTGACGTTACTGAACCCCAATAACAGAGGAGGGACTGTTGACTGTGCATACAGCACTACCAGGCAACAACTAGCGGTGTTGGAGCCCAGGGACAGGGGGAGGAGGAGGTGGAGGAGATAGGAGGGATTACCACACACACAGCTGGGGAACAGCTGACGCTACTGAACCCCAATAACAGAGGAGGGACTGTTGGGACTGTGCGTACAGCACTACCAGGCAACAACTAGCGGTGTTGGAGCCCAGGGACAGGGGGAGGAGGAGGTGGAGGAGATAGGAGGGATTGCCACACACACAGCAGGGGAACAGCTGACGTTACTGAACCCCAATAACAGAGGAGGGACTGTTGACTGTGCGTACAGCACTTCTGGACAGCAACTAGCGGTGTTGGAGCCCAGGGACAGGAGGAGGAGGAGGTGGAGGAGATAGGAGGGATTGCCACACACACAGCAGGGGAGCAGCTGACGTTACTGAACCCCACTAACACATTGGCGAGGTGTTTGGCTCTGTGCGTACAGCACTTCTGGACAGCAACTAGCGGTGTTGGAGCCCAGGGACAGGAGGAGAAGCAGAGGAACACAATGTAGGCCGAAGCCTGATTGGAGAAAGTCGAAAGTGAACCTTTAACTCCCCCCCCCAAGGCGTTTGTAGCTGAAAGAGCCAGCTTGTGCAGCACAAAAGATGCAAAAGGAAAAGGTGGCTCTTTTCATTATGCTCCTTGCAAACACAGAACTAAACACTTTTATAAAATGTGTCCCCTGAATCCGTGAGACCGTCCCGGAGGTGGGACTTTCCTTCGTAATATGACGCAGCACAGCTGTCATTCCTACACCCTTGGCGCCGTGCCCGGGCTCCTCAGCGTTGTTTGAATCTGTCACGGAGCCTGCGCTGTTATGTTATCCCTTGGCCAGGCACACTTAGCGCTGCCCATCTTCTGACATCATTTGGTGTCAGGCTGGCTGCGCCTGTGCGGCCGCGCTGGACGAGATCCCGCCTCGCAGTGTCGTCTAATGTAATCCCACCGCGGGCCTGGGATCCGTGGCCATGCGCAGTGCATATCCTCGCCTCTCACTCCCCTCCCTACGGCTTCTTCAGACTGTGCGGCGTCACGGCCGTGGCATGCTATTAGGGATCAGCTGACGGCGCACAGTCTGAAGAAGGCATAGGGAGATGAGTGAGAGGCGGAGGTTCAGATATGCACTGCGCATGTCCATGGATCTCAGGCCCCCAGTGGGATTAAATCAGAAGACAATGCGAGGCGGGCTCTCGGCCAGCGCGGCCGCACAGGCGCAGCCAGACTGACACCAAATGATGTCAGAAGATGGGCAGCGCTAAGTGTGCCTGGCCAAGGGATAACATAACAGCGCAGGCTCCATGACGGAATCAAACAACGCTGAGGAGCCGGGGCACGGCGCCGAGGGGGTAGGAATGACAGCTGTGCTGCGTCATATTACGAAGGAAAGTCCCACCTCCGGGACGGTTTTACGGTATCAGTGGACACATTTTATAAGTGTTAAGTTCTGCGTGTGCAAGGAGCATAATGTAAATAGCTACCTTTTCCTTGTGCAGCATTACTGCTGCACAAGGTGGCTCTTTCAGTAACAAACGCCTTGGGGGGGGGGGGACAGGTTCCCTTACATTTCAGTTGTTGTGTCAGCGTGGCGGTCGCAGGACACATTGCCGGCTACACAGCTGGGGATCAGCTGACGTTACTGAAACCCAATAACACTGGGTCGTATGTTTTGACTGTGCAGACGGCACTTCTGAGCCTCAACTGGCGGTGTTGGAGCCCAGGAATTTAAGTTCAGGTGGTAGAAAGATGAACACAACAGGAGACCTGGATAACGTAGACAGTCACCTAATTATTTAATCAGGAAGAGGAGTAGCAAATTCCTTCGAGATCCAGGCCTTGTTCATTTTCAGGAAAGTAAGCCGGTCAACGTTATCGGAGGATAGTCGCATGCGACGGTCAGTTAGTACACCACCTGCAGCACTAAAGACGCATTCCGATAATACACTAGCCGCAGGGCAAGCCAGCACCTCCAATGCATACTGGCTTAGCTCTGGCCATGTATCCAGCTTTGAGACCCAAAACTTGAAAGGGGAAGAGCCGTCTGGGAGTACAGCAAGAGGGCAAGACATGTAGTCTGTCACCATCTGACGGAACCGTTGCCTCCTGCTGACTGGAGCCGTCTGTGATGGTGTAGACTTTTGTGGCGGGCACAGAAAACTGTGCCACAGTTGGGCCATACTGGTCTTGCCTTGGGCAGAGGCACTGCTTCTGCTCCCTCTTTGTGCAGAGCCTCCACCACTGCCTGGACACACTGAGCTGCTTTGTAATGCACTAGCAGCACTTCTCTCACTTGGAATGGAGAAGATGATGGAATTCACCAGTGTGTCTTGGTACTCCCGCATTTTTCGCTCCCGGTTCAACGGTGTGATGAGGCTTTCTACGTTGTCCCGGTAGCGAGGATCGAGGAGGGTGAACACCCAATAATCAGACATGTTGAGAATGTGGGCGATGCGGCGGTCGTTTCTCAGGCACTGCAGCATGTAATCCACCATGTGCTGCAGACTGCCAACTGCCCAAGAAATGCTGTCCCCTGCTGGAGGCGTGATCTCTGCCCGCTCGTCATCACCCCACCCTCGCTGTACACACTGAGTACTGGACAATTGTGTAACTCCCTCCTCTGGACGGATGTCTTCCTCCTCCATTGACTCCTCCTCATCCTCCTCACAAACTGTCCCCTGCCTACGCGTTTGTGAGGAACCACGTGGCGCTGACTGTCCAGAAGATGATGGAAGTGGTGAATCCTCATCCTCCACCTCTTCCACAACATCATCCCTTAGCGCTTGCAGTGATTTTTCAAGCAGGCAGATAAGGGGGACAGTCATGCTGACTAGTGCATCATCTGCACTCGCCATCCGCGTGGAATAATCAAAGGGACGCAAAACCTGGCAGACGTCATTCATAGTGGCCCACTCTGTGGTTGTGAAGTCTGTACGGCGCGGAGTGCGACTTCTTTGCGCCTGATACAGCTGGTAATCCATTACAGCTTGCTGCTGCTCACACAACCGCTCCAACATATGTAACGTGGAATTCCACCTGGTAGGTAGGTCACATATGATGCGATGTTCCGGCAGGTGGTGTCGGCGCTGCAGAGCCGCAATGCGCGCTTTTGCCGTGCTGGAACGCCGCAAGTGAGCACACTCTAGGCGGACCTTGTGCAGCAGCGCATCAAGATCCGGATAGTCCCTCAAAAAACTCTGCACGACCAAATTGAGCACATGTGCCAGACATGGGATGTGAGTGAGGTTGCCGAGGCCCAGAGCTGCCACCAGATTTCGGCCATTATCACACACTACCATGCCTGGTTGGAGATTCGCTGGCACAAACCACACATCGCTCTCCTGCTTGATGGCATTCCAGAGCTCCTGCGCTGTGTGGCTTCGATTCCCCAAAGAAATTAATTTCAAGACGGCCTGTTGACGTTTGGCCACGGCTGTGCTCATGTCGGTCGTAACAGGTAAACGTTCATCACGGGTCCATGTGGAGGTGGACTGTGACGGCTCCTGCAGCGATGATTCTGAGGAACTGGTGTAAGAGGAGGAGTCAATGCGTACAGAATGGATTCCTGCAATCCTTGGAGTGGGCAGGACACGTCCTGCGCCACTCGCACGATCTGTACCCGGCTCAACGACATTAACCCAATGGGCAGTGAGGGAAAGGTATCGCCCCTGTCCATGTTGACTGGTCCACGCATCGGTGGTGAGGTGGACCTTGCTACTGACGGCATTCAGTAGCGCGTGTTTTATGTGTCCCTCCACTTGCTTGTGCAGGGCAGGGACGGCTTGCCTGCTGAAGTAAAAGCGGCTGGGCACATTGTACTGTGGGACTGCCAATGACATCAAGTCACGGAAGCTGTCAGTCTCCACCAGCCTGAATGACAGCATTTCCAGTGACAGAAGTTTGGCAATGCCTGCAGTCAGAGCCTGTGCTCGTGGGTGGTTTGACGAGAAAGGCCGCCTTTTCTCCCATGCCTGTACTACCGATGGCTGTAGACTGGGCTGGGAGTGTGTGGATGACTGGGAAAGTGGTGCTGCGGGTGGAATTACAGCGGGTCTCTGGACAACAGGGCCAGAGGTTCTTCCACGGCGATCCTGGGAGGAAGCCGAACCAGCTGCGTGTGAGCTGGAGGAAGAGGCAACACGAGCTGAAGAGGTGGTAGCTGCCGCTGTTGGTTGGCCTAGCTCTTCAGTGTGTTTTTGTAACTCCGCCGCGTGCCTGTTGCGCACATGTTTCCACATGTTGGAGGTATTGAGGTTGCTGACATTTCGACCTCTTTTTACTTTGTGATGACACACCTTGCATTTGACATAGCAAATGTCATCTGCAACTGTGTCAAAAAAGGACCAGGCACTGCAAGTCTTGGGAGCGCCCTTTTTGGCTTTTGGAAGAGACATGCTCCTAACGGGTGCCAAAGCGGAGGCTGCAGGATCCGCAGTCTTCCCCCTCCCTCTCCCTCTTTGGGCTGTACGGGGAATCTCTTCCTCAGAGCTGCTCCCACCACCTTCCTGTCCCTCACGCCAAGATGGGTCAAGGACCTCATCATCTACACTACCCTCTGCCCCCAACTGCTCCTCCTGGGTAGTCTCAGCAGCAGAGCACGCACCAGTAAGTGGCACCTGAGTGTCATCATCAGCGGATGCGGCCTGCGATGTGGTGACCGGAGGCACTGGCCCACCCGCCTCTTCAGACTCAGAGAGAAAAAGCTGTTGGGCATCACTGCACCCTGCCTCTTCTTCCATTTCTCCAATGCTGCTTGGCTGGCCCCCTGTTTCCAAGCCAAGAGATTCAGAGAACAGAAGTAGAGACGGCTCCTGTCCTGGGCTCTCTGTCTGCCTGGGCAATTTGGCAGGTGGTGAAGAGACAGATGGCTGCTCTCCAGTGCTCTGTGACTGAGAGGATGTGGCACTAATTGAAGTTGATGCATTAGCTGCCATCCATCCGACAACGGCTTCAATTTGTTCTTCACGCAGCAGCGGTGTACGGCGCTCTGCGACAAAGCTGCGCATGAATGACTGTTCCCTGGTGAAAGTGGGTGCTGATGAGTCACCGGTGCCCGCAGCAGGCACAGAATCCCCACGTCCCCTCCCTGCTCCGCGCCCACGCCCACGTGCCTTACTCACTGCCTTCTTCATCTTGGTTGACTCATAAAGATAAGCAGAAAAGTACTAACGGCTTTGTGTGCTTATTCCTGAACAACTCCTAACAGGTATAAGAAACACTAATTTTCTAAAGTGTGGACTAGACTTTATTATGAGCTAATGTGGCCTACACAAATGTAAAGTGGTGTCACTGGTGTGTTTGGTGAACTTTATTATTTATTTTTTTTGGGGGGGGCTGAACTGACAACAGAGAGAGCTGCAGTCACACGGAGACCGTGCAGACAGCCGTAAACGGCGCTGCAAGGCCCAAAAACCCTCCTCTACGTTATCCTATGTAGTGTTTTTCCACAAATTAGCTGGAGACGGGTGGAAAGACACTAATAGGATTTTTTTGAAAAAAGTAGCAGCAGCCTGCACTACTTAAAAGAAAAGGAAAATTGATTTTACGGTATGACGCAGTGAAGAACCCTGAGCTGGAGACAACCAGGCTATGGCTGCTCACAGACTACAGGGCGAGCTGCAGTCACACAGAGACCGTGCAGACAGCCGTAAACGGCGCTGCAAGGCCCAAAAACCCTCCTCTACGTTATCCTATGTAGTGTTTTTCCACAAATTAGCTGGAGACGGGTGGAAAGACACTAATAGGATTTTTTTGAAAAAAGTAGCAGCAGACTACACTACTTGGAAAAAAAAAAAAACAGTATGAGGCAATGAACCACCCTCCCTGAACTGAATACAACCAGCTATGGATGGCCTATGTGGCTGCACTCAGACTAGAGAGTGGGCTGCACTCACACACACACACACACAGACCTTGCAGATCGCTGTGAAAACAGC
Source organism: Ranitomeya variabilis (assembly GCF_051348905.1). Taxonomy (NCBI): domain Eukaryota; kingdom Metazoa; phylum Chordata; class Amphibia; order Anura; family Dendrobatidae; genus Ranitomeya; species Ranitomeya variabilis. The sequence continues at coordinate 85,159,499 of NC_135232.1, forward strand.
GCTACAAGGCAAAAGCAAGGTGAATAGTAGGTGAACACAGCGGTTGCTAAATTAGCCTTTGAAAAGCACAAAAAAGCAAATCGCTATCTCTAAACTGGCCCTCAGTCAGCAAACAGCGTCCTGTCACTAACTGAATTCACAGCAGAGTGAGCGCAAAATGGCGCCAGCGACTTTTAAACTGCATCATGACATCATTTCAGCAGCCAATCACAGCCATGCCAGTAGTTTCATGCCCTCCATGCTGAACAGGATGTGCCCACACTTGGAATCATTCTCATTGGCTGAATTTGTGCAGTTTGAATCTGGGAAATTCCGATTCCGGTATCCGATACGCGGCAAGTATCGGAATCCCGGTATCGGAATTCCGATACCGCAAGTATCGGCCGATACCCGATACTTGCGGTATCGGAATGCTCAACACTACCCAAGGGTAATAGGAGAAATTGGACCCCAAATGTTGTTGTCCAGTTTGTCCTGAGTACGATGATACCCCATATGTGGGGGTAAACCACTGTTTGGGCGCACCGCAGGGCTCGGAAGGGAAGGCACGCCATTTGGCTTTTTGAATGGAAAATTAGCTCCAATCATTAGCGGACACCATGTCGCGTTTGGAGAGCCCCTGTGTGCCTAAACATTGGAGCTCCCGCACAAGTGACCCCATTTTGGAAACTAGACCTCCCAAGGAACTAATCTAGATGTGTGGTGAGCACTTTGAACCCCCAAGTGCTTCACAGAAGTTTATAACGCAGAGCCATGAAAATAAAAATTAATTTTTCTTTTCTCAAAAATGATTTTTTAGCCCACAATTTTTTATTTTCCCTAGGGTAACAGGAGAAATTGGACCCCAAAAGTTGTTGTCCAGTTTCTCCTGAGTACGCTGATACCCCATATGTGGGGGTAAACCACTGTTTTGGCACACGTCGGGGTTTGGAAGGGAAGTAGTGACGTTTTGTAATGCAGACTTTGCTGGAATGCTCTGCGGGCGTCAGGTTGCGTTTGCAGAGCCCCTGATGTGCCTAAACAGTAGGAACTCCCCACAAGTGACTCCATTTTGGAAACTAGACCCCCAAGGGAACTTATCTAGATGTGTGGTGAGCACTTTGAACCCCCAAGTGCTTCACAGAAGTTTATAACGCAGAGCCGTGAAAATAATAAATGTGTTTCCTTTCCTCAAATATTTTTTTAGCCCAGAATTTTTTATTTTTGCAAGGGTAACAGGAGAAATTTGACCACAAAAGTTGTTGTCCAGTTTCTCCTGAGTACGCTGATACCCCATATGTGGGGGTAAACCACTGTTTGGGCACATGCCGGGGCTCGGAAGGGAAGTAGTGACGTTTTGGAATGCAGACTTTGATGGAATGGTCTGCGGGCATCATGTTACGTTTGCAGAGCCCCTGATATGCTTAAACAGTAGAAACCCCCCACAAGTGACCCTATTTTGGAAACTAGACCCCCCAAGGAACTTATCTAGATGTGTGGTGAGCACGTTCAACCCCCAAGAGCTTCACAGAAGTTTACAACGCAGAGCCGTGAAAATAAAAAAATCATTTTTCTTTCCTCAAAAAAGATGTTTTAGCAAGCAATTTTTTATTTTCACAAGGGTAACAGGAGAAATTGGACCCCAATATTTGTTGCCCAGTTTGTTGTGAGTACGCTGATACCCCATATGTGGGGGTAAACCACTGTTTGGGCACACGTCAGGGCTCGGAAGGGAAGTAGTGACATTTGAAATGCAGACTTTGATGGAATGGTCTGCGGGCGTCACATTGCATTTGCAGAGCCCCTGATGTGCCTAAACAGTAGAAACACCCCACAAGTGACCCCATTTTGGAAACTAGACCCCCCGAAAGGAACTTATCTAGATGTGTGATGAGCACGTTCAACCCCCAAGTGCTTCCCAGAAGTTTACAACGCAGAGCCGTGAAAATAAAAAATCATTTTTCAAAAAGATGTTTTAGCAAGCAATTTTTTATTTTCACAAGGGTAACAGAAGAAATTGGGCCCCAATATTTGTTGCCGAGTTAGTTGAGAGTATGCTGGTACCCCATATGTGGGGGTAAACCACTGTTTGGGCGCACGTCAGGGCTCGGAAGGGAAGTAGTGACATTTGAAATGCAGACTTTGATGGAATGGTCTGCGGGCATCACGTTGCATTTGCAGAGCCCCTGATGTGCCTAAATAGTAGAAACACCCCACAAGTGACCCCATTTTGGAAACTAGACCCCCGAAGGAACTTATCTAGATGTGTGGTGAGCACTTTCAACCCCCAAGTGCTTCACAGAAGTTAATAACGCAGAGCCGTGAAAATAAAAAATAATTGTTCTTTCCTCAAAAATTATGTTTTAGCAAGTAATTTTTTATTTTTGCAAGGGTAACAGGAGAAATTGGACCCCAACAGTTGTTGCCCAGTTTGTCCTGAGTATGCTGGTACCCCAAATGTGGGGGTACACCGCTGTTTGGGCGCACGTCGGGGCTTGGAAGGGAGGGAGCACCATTTGACTTTTTGAACGCAAGATTGGCTGGAATCAATGGTGGTGCCATGTTGCGTTTGGAGACCCCTGATGTGCCTAAACAGTGGAAACCCCTCAATTCTAACTTCAACACTAACCCCAACACACCCCTAATCCTAATCCCAACTGTAGCCATAACCCTAATCACAACCCTAACCCCAACACACCCCTAACCGCAACCCTAACCCCAACACACCCGTAACCCTAATTCCAACCCTAACCCTAATCCTAACCCTAATCCCAACCCTAACGCTAATCCCAACCCTAACCACAACTGTAACCCCAACTCACCCCTAACCCTATCCGTAACCCTAACCACAAGCCTAATCTTAACCCTATTTCCAACCCTAGCCCTAATTCCAACCCTAACTCTAATTCCAACCCTAGCCTAGTGGGCTATGTGCCCACGTTGCGGATTTGTGTGAGATTTTTCCGCACAATTTTTGAAAAATCTGCAGGTAAAAGGCACTGTGTTTTACCTGCGGATTTACAGCAGATTTCCAGTGTTTTTTTGTGCGGATTTCACCTGCGGATTCCTATTGAGGAACAGGTGTAAAACGCTGCGGAATCCTCACAAAGAATTGACATGCTGCGGAAAATACAACGCAGCGTTTCTGCACGGAATTTTCCGCACCATGGGCACAGCGGATTTGGTTTTCCATAGGTGTACATGGTACTGTAAACCTGATGGAAAACTGCTACGAATTCGCAGCGGCCAATCCGCTGCGGATCCGCGGCCAATCCGCTGCGGATCCGCGGCCAAATCCGCACTGTGTGCACATGCCATAACCCTAACCCTACCCCTAACCCTAACCCTACCCCTAACCCTACCCCTAGTTCTAGCCCTAACCCTAACCCTACCCCTAGTTCTAACCCTAGTTCTAACCCTAACCCTAGTGGAAAAAGAAAAAAAAAATATTTTCTTTATTTTATTATTGTATTGATAGAACCTACCACGGCGATCAAAATGTACTTTTTAATGAATCTGCCGGCCGGCAGATTCGGCGGGCGCACCGCGCATGCGCCCACCATTTTGGAAGATGGCGGCGCCCAGGGAGAAGACGGACCGACTTCGGGAGGCTCGGTAAGTATGAGGGGGTGGTGGGGGGGTGGATCGGAGCACAGGGGGGGATCGGAGGACGGGGGGAGCGGACAGGAGCACGGGGGAGCGGACAGGGGGACAGAGGGGGGTACCGGACAGAACGGAGGACTGGGGAAAAGATCGGGGTCGGTGGGGGGGGCAGAACATGATTTCCAGCCATGGCAGATGCTATTGCAGCATCGGCCATGGCTGGATTGCAATATTTCACCATTTTCATAGGTGAAATATTGCAAATTGCTCTGATTGGCTGTTGCACTTTCAACAGCCAATCAGAGCGATCGTAGCCACGTGGGGGCAAAGCCACCCCCCCTGGGCTGAAGTACAACTCCCCCTCTCCCTGCAGATCGGGTGAAATAGGAGTTAACCCTTTCACCCGATCTGCAGGGACGCGATCATTCCATGACGCCACATAGGCGTCATGGGTCGGATTGGCACCGACTTTCATGACGCCTACGTGGCGTCAAAGGTCGGGAAGGGGTTAATGGGTTGTTTACCCAACATATTTCAGATAACATTCTCATGGAATGAAGTTCCCAGTTTTTGAAAACTTTCTTGAATTTTCTATGAATAAAGAAATAGAAATAGTGCCTGTTTAGCTGAGACGTATATTATCAATATGTATATTACTTATTTCTTCCATTTTTGAGACTTATGCATTTTATTTTATTTAATTTGATTTACATTGCTATGTTATATTTTTGTATTCTATACATATAACCTTGAAAAAGGCCAGAAGGGATGAGATGTTGGCTTATATTCTGTTTTATATGGGTTAGCTCAATATATTCTGTCTATTTAAAGCAATTTCTCCTATGCGGAAAGTTTTCTCTTTTTAAAAGCATGGAGTTGACAAGGCTATGATTAGGTGCTTTCATAACTGGCTTTGTGGTCGTACTCAAAGAGTGGTAATAAATAGTTGCACAACCAAATGGAACAGTGTTTCAAGTGGGGTACTACAAGGCTCTGACCTGGCCCCAGTTTTTTTCAACAATTTTCTAAATGATCTTATGATTATCAAGATTCTACATCTGGGCAAGAAAATGGAAAATGACATCTACAGAATGGGAGGAAAAGTCATAGTTACTCACCGATAACGGTGTTTCTCGGAGCCCATGACAGCACTACGGAGAGAGGGGATCTGCCCTTCAGGGACAGGAAACCTACAGATACATAAGGGCGGTACCTCTCCCTCGCATCAGTTGGTTTACAGAGCATCGGAGGACCTCCAGGTTAGTTACAACAGAGAAAACATATTATAACATTGCTTATTAGAGGAACAACGTGCCTATATTATATTAGATAAGTTGGATGTAAGAAAAGTGCTCACCGCACTCGTGATGGGAGGGAATAAGCGGGTGCTGTCATGGGCTCCGAGAAACACCGTTATCGGTGAGTAACTATGACTTTCTCAGTCTCCCATGACAGCACTACAGAGAGAATTACAGAGATTAAGCTTAGGGAGGGACCACAGCCTCGAGAACCCTTCGCCCGAAGGTCAAGTCAGACACAGAGGCTAGATTTAATCTATAGTGTCTAAAAAAGGTTGATGGTGATGACCAGGTGGCCGCTTTGCAGATTTGCTCTATTGATACCTCTGACCTCTCAGCCCATGAGGTAGCTACTGCTCTTGTGGAATGCGCTTTTATACTATCCGGGACCGTATTCCTCATGGATGAATATGCCAAGGTTATTGCCTCCTTTATCCACCTTGCCAAGGTACCTTTGGATGCCTGGAATCCTTTTCTGGGACCCTGAAAACAGACAAACAAAGAGCTTTCCTTCCTATACTCCCTGGTGGAATCTAAATAGTGGACTAGACATCTTCTGACATCTACATTATGGAAGTTTCGCTCTTTCTCATTTTTGGAGTTTGGGCAAAAGGACGGCAGGGATACTTCTTGTGACCTATGAAATTTTGATGCCACTTTTGGCAAATAGGCCGGGTCGGGTCTAAGAGTGACTCTGTCATCTAATATTTTTGTGAAGGGTGGGTTAGCTGATAGGGCTTGAATGTCACTTATTCTGCACGCAGATGTTAAAGCTACCAGAAGAATAGTCTTAAGTGATAGTGTTTTTATGGGAATTGTGTCTATGGGTTCGAATGGAGGACCCGTTAGTGCAGAGAGAACTAAGTTTAGGTCCCATGAGGGTATTTTTTGAGTAACTAAAGGTTTTGATCTTGTTACCGCTTTAATAAATCTTATTACCCATGGATTGGCCGCAATATTTTGATTATAGAGTGCTCCCAGAGCTGCTATCTGTACTTTTAGAGTAATAGCTCACAGACACAAAAAGAGGACTTAAAAATCCTCCAGAAAATTGAAAAAAATCACAGAGAAAAAAAGCAGAGATGATTACCTGCTGAAGCCTCCAAACAAATGCACCAGCAGGGTGCACCGGACCCGATTAATGATGGCAAAAAACAGGTGCAAAAAATACCGATGAAACAACCACTTTCAATCCAGTGTTGGCTGTTTGGCATTAGTGCACAAAAAGATAAGCGATAATAGTCTGTATATGGCATTGTTCACACAAGCAATGCAGAGCATCTGGTCTACAGCCTATTGCTAACGCACATACAGGCGGGCCGACCAGTGCTACAAAATGCATGCTGTGTGAATAGAGGCCTACAGTTTACAGAGCCATCTTGGTCTGACTGCGCCCTGCAAGATAAAGTGCAAAAAAAACCACATATCAATGTATGTAAGGTATTAGTTTATATTGGGGCCTCAATACGTAAGCCGGCAACCCACGTCAAGGGTCCTTACATTTTTGCCGGTCCTAACGCTAAACATTGAGTAAAAGCTCACAGACTTAAAAATCCTCCAGAAAATTGACAAAAAAATTCACAGAGAAAAAAGCAGAGATGGTTACCTGCTGAAGCCTCCAAACAAATGCACCAGCAGGGCGCATCGGACCACATACAGACTATTATCGCTTATCTTTCTGTGCACTAATTCCAGACAACCAATACTGGATTGAAAGTGGTTGTTTCATCGGTATTTTTTGCACCTGTTTTTTGCCATCATTAATCGGGTCCGATGCGCCCTGCTGGTGCATTTGTTTGGAGGCTTCTATTGTTGGGGTTCCCCACATTTCTGTAATCTGGTTGTAGATAGATTGGTTTAGGGACCACTCACCGTGTTTCAACTGAGTTCGACTCAAGTAATCTGCTTTTTCGTTGTTTGACCCCTGAATATGTAGCGCTGAAAGGGATAGTAGATTTTCCTCTGCAAGACTGATAATTTTGGCGGAGGAACTCATCAGTGATCGAGACCTTGTTCACCCCTGGTGATTTACATACGCTACTGTCACTTTGTTGTCCGAAAAAATTCGGACATGATGTCCTCGAATGTAAGTTAGAAAAAGTAGAAGAGCTCGATGCACCGCCCTAAGTACTTTTTGGTTCGAGGATGCTGATAGTTCCTGAACTGTCCAGTTTCCCTGAGCTACTCTGTTTTCCATGTGAGCCCCCCACCCCCTGGGACTCACATCGGTTGTTATTACTCGAGATATTTTTGGTACCCAAGGGATTCCCTTTGAAAGGTTTTGGTTCTTTCCCCACCAGAGAAGGGAATGAATAACTAAGAATTTAGAATGATGCGACCTTCTAAATTGTCTTTTAGTATTGACTGCCATTCCAGTATAAGCCATTGAAGCTCTCTCATGTGGAATTGTGCGAAAGGTACTGCTGGCAGACATGAAGAGAGAGAGCCCAGTAGCGACATCGCCCTCCTTAGAGTCATGGAGGGATTGTGTAGAGTTCGTGCTACCATGGTCAATATATTGTCCTTTTTGGAAACTGGGAGTCGACATTCTTGAACCTGGGAGTCTAATGTTAGTCCCAGAAACTCCTGAATTTGACAGGGTTCCAACTTTGATTTTTTTTATGTTTATGAGCCAACCCAAGTCTGTCAGAATAGTTATCACTCGGTCCCGCTGTTCCCTGCAACTTTGAGCCGAGTAGCTTGCAATAAGGAAATCGTCCAAGTAAGGGACTATTAATATATTTTGTTCCCTTATGTGGGCCATCATTTCCGCTACTATTTTTGTGAATACTCGCGGAGCAATTGAGATCCCAAACGGGAGGGCTCTGTATTGGAAATTTCTTACTTGTCCCTCTATGGAGAAATCCTGAGAAATTTTTGGGATTGTTTGTGGATGGGCACATGGTAATATGCGTCGGTTAGGTCTATCACGACAATGTAGCAGTTCGGGAAAAGGATTTTATGGTAGATTTTATTGTTTCCATTTTGAATTTTTGATTTTTTACATATTAGTTCAGGTTTTTTAGATTTATTATCGTTCGAAAAGAGCCGTCGCGTTTTGGCACTAGAAATAGTGGGGAGTAAAATCCCTTCTGTATTTCTTGAGGGGAGATCTCCTGAATTACACATCTCTGTAATAGGGAAATAATTTCCTTTTCTAGTGCGGCTCGCTCCGCTGCTGAAGACCTTGTTCTTGTTACTACATAATTTGGGGGGGGGGGGGGGGTAAAGAGAGAAAATCTATTTTTAGACCCGAGTGAATTAGATTTTAAATCCAGGTATTGTTGGATATTATCTTCCAGGCGGGAAGGAATGAAGTGAGTCTTCCCCCCACCATAGGGAAAATGTCATTTAGACGTTTTTTTGTCACGGGAGGTATTGCCAAAAAGGTAACCCCTATCTCTTCTTCTTCCTTCTTCCCATTTATTCTGCTCTCTGGGGGGTCTTCGGCGAAAAAATCTCCGGTTCCGAAAGGACTGTCTGAATGGAGCTGGTCCCAGGTTTGGGAAACCTTTCTTTTTATCTCCAGCTTTCTGAAGGATATCATCCAAGGTCTCCCCAAACAAGAAATTCCCCTCACACGGAATAGAACATAATTTTAGTTTCATCTGGAGATCCCCCGGCCAACTTTTAAGCCATAAAGTTCTACTGGCTGCGTTGGAGAGGGCAGCGGCCTTGGATGTTAAGTGCACGGAGTCCGCTGAGGAATCCGCTAGGAACGCCGCTGCTGCTCTAATTACAGGGATTGAATCCAGCATCTTATTCCTGGGTGACCCGTCTTTAATCTGTTTTTCTAATTGGTCAATCCACACCATTAAAGATCTGGAGGTGCATGTCGCAGCAACCACAGGTCTCAAGCTACCACCAGCTGATTCCCATGCCCCCTTAAGAAAATTATCCGCTTTTTTGTCTAACGGGTCTTTAAGGGTACCCATATCCTCAAACGGGAGCGCACATTTTTTCGAGGCCTTGGCTACCGCGACATCCAATTTAGGTGCCTTGTCCCAAGAAGTAGACACCTCGTCTTCGAAAGGATACTTCCTTTTAAGCGAGGGTACTGAGGAATTTCTCCTATCAGGTTTCTCCCACTCTTTTTTAATCAGTGTTTGGACGTTGGAATTTAGGGGAAATGTTCTCCGCTTTTTCTGCCCCAGACCACCGAACATTATGTCTTGAGCCGTTCTATCGGGACGGGGATCCTCTACTCCCATAGTGGCTCTACGCTTTTACTAGAGCATCTACCTCCTCCAGTGGGAAGCAGTGACGGCCCGAATCTTCGTCAGAGGAAGATAAGGAGGAATTAGATTTGTTAATGTTTGTTAGTGTCCTCAGATGAAGACTGGTCAGAGTGGGAATATACCGTCTCTTTTTTCTTATCTTTCACTTTTCTGAAAGATGTAAGGGCATTCTGAACCTCAGATCTAATTATCGTTTTTGCTCAGATGCAAAATCGGGGGTTTCTTCACATAATAACCGTTGAATACATGATTTACAAAGCTTTTTGTTCCAGGCTACCGACAAATAATAATAATAATAATAATCTTTATTTATATAGTGCCAACATATTCCGCAGCGCTTTACAGTTTAACAGTTTCAAACAACAGTCACAGGTAACAAAGTTAACAATACAGCAATAAAGCAAAATAAGACGACCCTGCTCGTGAGAGCTTACAATCTACAATGAGGTGGGGAGATACAAAGTACAGGTGTGTATTTACAATGATGTATTTACAATGATGGTCCAGCCATCTTCAGGGGGTGGGGGGTGGATGAGATAGTGAATGGGCTACACACACACACACACACACACACACAAACATAAAATGACTGATTAGGGAACGTGATAGGCCGCTCTGAACAAATGAGTTTTGAGTGAGCGCCTAAAGCTATGCAAGTTGTGGATGGTCCTAATATCTTGGGGTAGAGCATTCCAGAGGATTGGCGCAGCACGGGAGAAGTCTTGGAGTCGGGAGTGGGAGGTACGGATTAGTGCAGAGGTTAGTCGAAAGTCGTTTGCAGAGCGCAGCGGTCGGCTAGGCCGATAGACAGAAATGAGGGAGGAGATGTAAGGGGGTGCCGCACTGTGGAGAGCTTTGTGGGTGAGAACAAAGGACAAGGTGAGGACAAAGCTTTGTTACAGGTGGGGCAGGATCTATTTTTCTTTTTCTCCAACCTCTTCTTTCCCGGTTCTGGAGGATGGCCCGGGTCTGGTAGAGGACACTCTTGAGGAGGAGAGTTGGTCACTGCAGCAGATCTGCTGCGCTGCATGGAATGACTGCTGGACCCACTTCTCCTGGTACCCTTAGGGTCTGTCTGCTTCCTATGGTGCTGCTGCCTCGGCTGCTGCTCCGGTTCTTGCTGCACGTCGCTGTCCTCCATGTTTCCAGGGAATTAGTGCACACATGGTTGTTGCACTATCTCCCTATTTGAATCTGGCGCCACCCCCAACGTTCTGCGTATTTCCGGCTCCTACGTCACGTCCCCGGGGAGAAAAAGCTACTGCGCATGCGCGCGGAGATGACCCGGAAGTCCTGCCGCGGTTCCGGAGCGGCGGCCATCTTTGTACACCCAGAGGTTGCGCTTGTCGGCACAGGAGCTCCGGGTGTTTTAGCGCCCCTTCCTCTCCTGAGAGTGGTGGCGATTCTCCCCCCGCACACCCTGAAGAACCCCTCGGTTCCAGTGATGGTGGCTTCGGGCACCGGACAAGCCACGGCAGGAGCCTCCTCGTTGCCGGAACCTGACTGTCCGGTCCCGGTCCTCTGAATACGACGTCTTCTTGCAGGTACCACCGAAAAGAGGTTCCCCGTCAGGGACAGGAAACCAACTGATGCAAGGGAGAGGTACCGCCCTTTTTATCAGTAGGTTTCCTGTCCCTGAAGGGCGGATCCCCTCTCTCCGTAATGCTGTCATGGGAGACCGAGAAAGAACTAAGCAACAGCACATGTGAAAAAGACTTGGGCATACTAATAGATCACAGACTGAACATGAGTCAACAGTGTGATGCAGCAGCTAAAGAGGCAAACACAGTTCTAGATGCATTAGGAGTAGCATAGAGTCTTGATCACATGAAGTAATTATCCCCCTCTACTCCTTCTTGGTCAGGCCTCATCTAAAATACTGTGTCCAGTTTTAGGCACCACATTTTAAAAACCACATCTAAAAACTGGAGTAAATTCAGAGAAGGTCTACTAGGATGGTGAGCGGACTGCAAATTATGTCCTACCAGGAACGGTTAAAGGATCTGGGAATGTTTAGCTTGCAAAATAGAAGGCTAAGAGGAGACTACAAATATCTGAAGGGATGTCACAGTGTAGAGGGATTAACCTTATTCTCATTTGCACATGGAAGTGCAGCGCCCCAGAGTCCTGGTTGTTGCAGTATTGTCGCTCTTCCACAAGGTGGAGTGATGGTACATCTGATGGCACTAAAGGAGTTCACCTGACCAGGTATCACAGTCACACACTACACTTCACACTCCGGCCACCAGGGGGAGCAAAAGGTTCTATGTATTAGGCCACTCCTCACACTCTGGTAAAACTGGGAGTCGGATAGGAAGTTAGAGAGAAGCTGACTGGGTTTTGCCCAGGTAACATCTAGTGAGAGAGAGTTGCTTGGGAAGACTCAGGGAGATCCCTGTCAGGGGTGGGATCCTGACAGTGGCCTAGCACGAGACAGATCGTTACCGAGCCGTGCCTGCACCTCATTGCGGCGGCATCCTAAGAAAGGACACGAAGCGAAGTTTATTGTGGAGAAGTGAGAAACGAGATCACAGCACAAAGGAGATAGAACCAGGAGGAGTCGTGCCCCAAGATCGGCAACATCCTTCTGAGGCGCGTAGCCGGCGGCCGGAACGCCGAGGAAGTAATAGGCTCTACGCATTACTTTGAACTACGGCAGGGCAGTTAACTCTAGGTTGGCTGTCTCACCTTTACACCTAATGAAGACAACGGAGGCAATTGTGGGAGAGGGGCGTCTCTAGGGTCCCTATAAAATAACTCCAGGCCTACCCCGTCATACAGGTGCGTCCTATCCATACCATCTGGGGGACGGAGAGAGAGAACAGAAACATACACGACAGTTGTGAGGACTATCCCGTGGTGCTCAGCAGGGAAGTACTACAACACACAGGCGCTAGTAGGAAGGCTACTGATTTCCACCTGCAAAGGGAACTCTGGATGTGCCTTCGGACCGGCCGGTCTCAGCCAGCCCTGTTAGCAGTGCTCTGGATTGTGGATGCCGAAGCCTTCAATAAAAAGGTAAAGAGACTGCAACCTTGTGTCCTTGTCATTTACTGCAACCTACACCATTACCATCTACTCATCAAGGGAAGCCCTGGGGACATACTTCACCTGTGGGAAGTTACACCATCTAGCTGCCATTCCATCACCCCAGCGGACCCCTAGCAGCGTCGGTCACCCTGACCGAATACCACAGGTGGCGTCACGAACACTTGACAAACTCTCACCTACACCTTTATTTGGGCGCCCCTTAGCAGGGCCACGGACCGGGTCGGGCCACCGTGACATCCCCAGAACCGAGACAGAGGGACCCGGTACCGAGTACCCCGCTGCCCTGCATTTGGGGGCCGCTCCAGAAGCAAAAGAGGCAATGAAATGAAACTGAAAGGGAGAAGATACAGATTAGATATTAGAAAAAAAACTTTTTAACTGTGAAGTTGATCAATAAGTGGAACAGGCTGCCACACAAGAGGTGGTGAGTTCTCCTTCAATGGCAGTCTTCAAACTGAGGCCGGACAGACATCTGTCTGAGATGGTTTAGCGTATCCTTCATTGAGAAGGGTTTGGACACGATGACCCTGAATGTTGCTTTCAACTCTAACATTGTATTATTCTATAATTCTATGAACACAAGAAGGATTAGATCTGCACCAATGCCTTGGATATAAAACGGTATCATCATAATACCAGTCAAATCCTCTCCCCAAATCCATAAAACTCTAAATAATTTCCAAGCGAAGGTGTGCATGGATGTGTGTAGTGTAGTATGTACTATATACGTGATGTCACCGTGTTCAAAATATCTTTAAAATTCTTTCCTGGAAGGAGACCCAGACCTTCCATGAAGCTAGGGTTCATGGTCCTCTTACATTTCCTCTCCTCTGCTTTTAATAAATATCACATACAGAGTAAGATGTTAGCACTGTATCATAGATCACATTCACTGGTCTTTCTTTGAAACATTAAAATCTGCCAAAAAATGAAGCCATTTAGCAGTGTTTTGCACATTGGACTAATGATGTTCTTCTGGGGACTATGAATTATTTGTATTATTGACATTGCCAGTATTAAATGGTGCTTTGCCGAGTGGTTTCAGATTATACGGGCTTCAATCTAATCAACTAACAACACTTGAGTTATGAGTCTCCAGTCGACTAAAGGAGTTCAGCCTCACAGATCAATTCATCATCAGTAGACATAAGATTCTCATTTGTACCGTCTTTTAGTGTTCTAGATAATACCCAAGGACTGATAGAAATTTATTACATATACCACTGATGAGATGCAAACAGTACATATGATGTGGTCATTACTTCTTCTGAAGCCTATTGTACTATGTAAGAAAAGGTAGTATTTATTAGCAAGGTGATAAGGAGTGTCTGAAAAGAATAAAGTGCACAGTGTGCCAAATACTACTGAAATACTAAGGGCACTGCTAACGAAGGGCTGGAGGGGCATTGGCCATGGTATTTAATTTCTAGAGCTAGATTAGCTTAACTCATGATACCATCAATGAAATGTAGCTCCCAGTCACGAGCACAACACAGGCAGCTCCACATAAGGACATCATGTAGGAATTTAGAAAAATGAATTTAGAAAAATGCATGGTGCCTACAGTGAAGCATGGTGGTGGCAGTGTTCTTATGTGTTGCTTTATGAGTGCTGCTGGTGTAGGAAAGCTATATGTCATTGATAGTATCATGAATTAACTGATCAGCTGCTTTACATTGAAGGAGAAGATTCTCCCATCAATCAGTACCCTTTTCCAGGACAATAATGATCCAAAACACACATCTGTTCTATTCCCGAAGAAGAATTGGGTGAGAGTGATTCAGTGGACAAGTGTGGACAAGTGTCTCATCATCTGAACCCAACCGAACACCTATGGTGAATTCTGAAGATACAAGTAGAGCATCATTCTCCTTCCAACATCCAGGCTGTAAAAAAAGGTCATTCTTGAGGAGGGGATCTCCTTTATATGTCAGACTGTGGAATGCCGGACCACATGAAGTAGTAATGGCAGACACTATATCATACTATATATGCAATAAATGTACCGCTCAATTTATTTAATATGTATGGGTAGAAATAAAAAAAACAGTATTTTATATGGCTTTTTCAAAGTAATACTGAAAAAATTGTAAATATTTGTTTGTTATTTCTTCTGTATATCCACCCCCCTGACTGCTGCGCCCTAGGCCATTGCCTAGGTTGGCCGTATGGGAAATCCACCTCTGGTGGTTAATAAATAATATTGTGTTGGAGAATATATAATTTGTCAAGAAAGTTTGAACTCGATGGACTTTCTGTCTTTTATCAACCTATGAAAACAAGTATGACACTTTTATCTTAGGGGTTAGGTAGTACTTGCAATAGTCTCCTCCGTTGTCACACCAACAGAGCCTAAAGAAGAGTGTACATTCCCTTGTAGTGATGTGCAGTGAGTCCAACCACAAAATAAAAAAAAAACTAAATATATATAATGGAGAACCTTTTCTAAGGGCTATTCTACCAACAGCTCCATTTTTTAATGGTACCTTCTTTTAATGTACACTCATCATGACTGAGTGATGATTTGGCCGGACAGTCTGAAGACAGAATGTGAGAAATGTGGTTCCATTTTTACAGAAACTAATTTGGTGATACAAGCCAACATTTCAGTAAGTTATGGCTTGCCAACACTGCTAATAAAGAATTTTCAGAGCACATCTACTTCTTTCAATTTAAATTGTAATAATTTGTAAAGTGGAACATCGCCAATTTCCTACAAAACATATAGCAACTAGCATTCTACAAAATTCTTTCCCAGGAGTGTTTGTGATGTGATAAATACTTCTCATTTATAATGGCAGGAGTCTGAAAGATATCACACACGACAGACATCCCAATTCAGATTTACTCAATTTGCTGAAAGTAAATAAAATGTAAAAGCAGCATTCAGCAGCCTGAAAACATTTAGTAAATTTGCAGAATCTGTAATGTAAAGTATTTAGGTGTAATCCAATATTAGACGATTTGCAGCATTTTCAGGACGCTGATCAGTGCTTCTTGCATAAAATAAAGGGGTATTCTGGTTTTAGTGCAGCGCCCCAGAGTTCTGGTCGTTGCAGTAATGTCATTCTTCCACCAGGGGGAGTGATGTTATGTCCGAAGGCAATAAAGGAGATCTTCCTACCAGGTATCACAAACCATACACCACACTTCACACTCCAGTCCACCAGGGGGAGCCTTGCTCCTATCTACTAGGGCACTCCTCACAATTAGGTAAAACTGGTGGGCTGGATAGAAAGTTAGTCAGAAGCTGACTGGGCTTCGCCCAGGCAACACCTGTCAGGCAGACAGGGGGAGGAGGAACATCTGAGCTGCAGACAGAGGGTCCCTGACAGGGGTGGGATCCTGTCAGAGGCCTAGATAGAATGCTACGGAGCTGCGCCTGCCCCACGTGCGGCATCTGTTATGATCCGGTGACCTTGGAGCCGCATAAGAGACTTTCTCAGGAGTAGGTGGTACCTGTACTGACCGCAAACCCTAAACTAACACCGCAACTAGAAGTAGCCATGGGATGTACCTAACACGTCCTAGACACCTCGACACAGCCGGAGGACTAAATTCCCCTATAGATGGAAATGGGAATTCTATCTTGCCTCAGAGCAGAACCCCAGAGGATAGGCAGCCCCCCACAAATATTGACTGTGAGTATAAGAGGAAAAACACACTCAGGCAGAAAAAACAGGATTTAGCAAAAGAGGCACTTCTAGCTAAACAGAAAAGGATAGGACAGAATTCTAAGCGGTCAGTATTAAAATCCTAAAAATATCCACAGCAGATTATACAAATATACTACATCTAACTAAAGACATAGAAAGTATATCTGCATCTCCTGAGAATCCAGCATGACTGAAAAATCCAAACAAAGTCTAAGCTGGACAAAAACAGAATGAATTGCACTGAATTGCAAGCACACTGCATGAGTGCACAGAGACAAAAAACCAGACACTTATCTTAGCTGAATTGGCAGCAGGGCATGAGGAGCCAGAGAGAGATGCCATCCCTCCAAGTACAATGGACAACTGGCAAAGACTCAAGGATCCAGCACACCTAAATATCTAATAGAGCTGAAATCAGCAGAAACACCTGCCCAGGATTACAACCCCAAGACAACTGCACTACCACCAACAACCACCGGAGGGAGCCCAAGAGCAGAATTCACAACAGGCAGCATCCTAAGAAAGGAGACGAAGAGAATTGTATTGTAGCGGGTGAGAAACGAAGTCATAGTACAAGGAGAGAAAACCAGAGGGAGTTCTGCCCTGTAAAAGGCTGCCTCCTTCTGACGCGCAGAAGCCGGTGGCCGGGAGCAACTATCTCCAAGCCTTGCTCCAGAGACCGGCAGGACAGTCAATTCCACGTTGGCTGCCCGACCATATACCCAGGAGGCACGGTGGCAACTTGTGGGGGCCGGGGCGTCTCTAGGGTCCCTGTAAAAAGCCTCAGGCCACCAGTCATACGGGTTTGTCCTATCCATACCATCTGGGGGACAGAGAGGAAGACATAACATCTAGAACATCTACAACAGTTGTGAGGATCTTACTGAGAAGCTCAGCAGGGAGGCACTACAACACACAGGCGCTAGAGGAAGGCTACTGATTTCCACCTGGATAAGGGGACTCTGGATTTGCCTTCAGACCGGCCGGACTCTGCCTACCCTGTGATCTGGTGCCCTGGACTGTGGATGCTGAAGTCTTCAGTAAAGGTAAAGAGACTGCAAACTTGTGTCCTCGTTCTTCACTGCGCCTTACATCATCCACCATCACCACCTACACTTCTGGGAAGCCCTGGGGATACACTTCACCTGTGGGAAGGTATACCATCTTGCTGCCATAACATCACCCCAGCGGACCCCTAAGCAGCGTCGGTCACCCTGACCAAATACCACAGGTGGCGTCACGAACATTTCCCCTTTAAAGACCTTTCCCGAAAACTATTCCTTTTATTGGACGTCCCTCAAAGGGCCACGGATGGGGTCGGGCCACCGTGACATTCCCCGAACCGAGGGACCCGGTACTGAGTACCCCATTGCCCTTGCGTGGGGGCGATCCATTAGCAAATAAATGCTATTGTATGATATAATTGAAGATTTTTCAATATACATTTGGTATCTGTTCATCATGGTTTTCAGTTATTGACCATCATAGATATCTGCTTGCTGTCATTTAAAAAAAAGTTTCATTGTTTCCCAGCTTGTGTGATACAAGTTGTAAAGCTCTGATTACTGTGTTGTTGCTCTACTAAGCCAAGCAGACATCTTGAAAACCATTTAATTGAAACAAAAAGTTACCGCATTTTTCTGACTGTAAGATGCACGTTACCATAAGACACATTCCATGTTTAGACAGCAGAAAATGGGACAAGCAATTAATTAAAACTTCCCAGGTGGTGTAAAATGGAGGGGATATTATCAATAATTTTAACGCACTGCGTTATATTAGGGAAGTAATACATCTATTGTTAGTGTTTCTCTGTAGCGTGTATTATACACACACAGTTCTGCTACATATGCACATATGCAAACACACAGCTCTGCCACATATGCATATATAGACACACAGCGCTGCTACATATGCACGTGTAGACATACACAGCTCTGCCTCAAATGCACATATAGACACACATCTCTGCTACATATCCACATATAGACACACACAGATCAGCTATATATGCAGGTATAGACACACACAGCTCTTCTACATTTGCACATATACACACAGCTCTGCTGCATATGAACATACAGAAAAAACAGCTCTGCTACATATGTACATATACATAAACACACAGCTCTGCTAGATATGCACATATAGACCCACATCTCTGCTACATATGCACATATAGACACACACAGCTCTGCTACATATGCACACATACATATACACAGCTCTGCTTCATATGCACATACAGAAAAACACATTTCTGCTACATATGCACATATATTATAGTAGAGCGGCTACTTGGCTGGACACAGAGGTAGAAAAGGAACACTGTCTATTTAAGAATGTGCTTGATTTATTAAAGGCAGCATAAAACAAGCTGGAAAAAATAAATATGGCCCTCTGGGCAAAATCGCAAAACAAAACACAGTCCTTCTCCTAGTGGGGATCAGCCTGCTCACGGTTGGCAATGTCCATGGTTCAGGTTCTTTAACAAACAACATGGACACAAGCACTATCCTGCAGTGCTTCCTCTCCAGTCTCTGAACAATGCTGCCTTTGGAAGCCAGCTACTTAAGCCTCAGACCATGTGTCTCCTCACCCCTATGTGACTGATCACAAGACTGTGACACCACACAGGTCCTGTCAGCACATGGTGGTGCCAGCTTTGCAGAGGAGATAAGGTGGCCATCTTCCCACCCCCTCTATGAATGTCCACATAAAGCCAGCGCATTTTGCAACTTAGCTAAACCCTCACAACACTTAGTGTGCTGGAGGAATACTGAGTTTTATATCACTGACACCTTTAGATGTAGTGAAACATATCTCCCCTCCAGCATTTTACCAGTGTGTTTGTCATAATATATACACACACAGCTCTGCTACAAATGTATGTATATGCACGGATAGCCCTGATAAATTTGCAAATATACATACACACAGCTCTGCTACATATGCATATTTAGACACACAGCTCTGGTACATATGCACACATAAATACACAGCTCAGCTACATATGTACATATAGACACAGCTCTGCTACATGCACATATAGGCACACACAGCTCTATGACTTGCACACATAGAGACACACACAACTCTGCTACATGCACATTACACACACATAAAGATGCACACAGCTCTGAAACATACATTTACAGACACACAGTCATGGAACATGTACATTTACAGAACACAGCTTTGGAACATGCACATTTACCGACACAAACAATTCTGCTACACACACACACACATTATACATTACGACATCTTGCTGTTCGTTATTGGACCTGAACGGAAGCCACAAGAGGAAGGCAGCTGAAGGACCGTCCACCCGATTAATTCAAGAACCTGAAAAGTCATAGAGTTAACCGAATGGAAGGTCAGTTAGCTGCTTAACTCATGTAGCCTCCATTCAGATCTCAGTAAGCTTTCTCGAGAGAGCAGTTCGCACTGTGACTGTGAAGGATGCAGTGTCAGACCTCATCACAGGAAGCTGCCTATTGTAAATGTTTGGGCAACCCTGGTCGAAATGACTTATTGTGAACAGCTAAGCAAAATGAATATGAAATGATCTCTAAAAGGGCTAAAGTTAAAGACACATTTCCTTTGCATTTTAGGCAAATAAAATAAATATATTGCCATTTTTTACATTATCAAAATTACATATAGGAAAATGTGCTGATGCAAAAAATTTGGGCAGTGCTCAGGGCAGCGCTGGAACAAGGAAGAAGAGAGGTGAGTTTTTTTTAAGGGGTGCTGCCTTATAATACATTATTCTGTGAGTTTGAGTTTATTACTTATAATACAGGGTCTGCCTATGGGGGGTCTGCCTAATGATACGGGGTCTGCCTATGGGGGGTCTGCCTAATACTACCTCGTCTGCCTATGGGGGGTCTGCCTAATACTACAGGGTCTGCCTATGGGGGGTCTGCCTTATAACTACAGGCTCTGCCTATGGGGGATCTGCCTTATACTACAGGGTCTGCCTAATACTACAGGGTCTGCCTATGGGGGGTCTGCCTAATACTACAGGGTCTGCCTATGGGGGGTCTGCCTAATGCTACAGAGTCTGCCCATGGGGGGAGGTCTGCCTAATACTACAAGGTCTGCCTATGGGGGGTCTGCCTAATACTACAGGGTCTGCCTGTGGGAGAGTCTGCCTTATACTACAGGATCTGCAAATTGGGTGGTCTACCTAATATCACAGGGTCTGCCTATGGGAGTCTGCCTAATACTACAGGGTCTGCCTATGGGGGTCTGCCTAATGCTACAGGGTCTGCCTATGGGGGGTCTGCCTAATGCTACAGGGTCTGCCTATGGGGGGTCTGCCTAATACTACAGGGTCTGCCTATGAGGGTCTGCCTTATACTACAGGGTCTGCCTATGGGGGTCTGCCTAATACTACAGGGTCTGCCTATGGGGGTCTGCCTAATGCTACAGGGTCTGCCTATGGGGGGTCTGCCTAATGCTACAGGGTCTGCCTATGGGGGTCTGCCTTATACTACAGGGTCTGCCTATGAGGGGTCTGCCTAATACTACAGGGTCTGCCTAATACTACAGGGTCTGCCTATGGGGGGGTCTGCCTAATACTACCTGGTCTGCCTATGGGGGGTCTGCCTAATGCTACAGAGTCTGCCTAATACTACAGGGTCTGCCTATGGGGGGTCTGCCTAAAGCTACAGGGTCTGCCTATGGAGGGTCTGCCTAATACTACCTGGTCTGCCTATGGGGGGTCTGCCTAATACTACAGGGTCTGCCTGTGGGGGGTCTGCCTTATACTACAGGCTCTGCCTATGGAGGATCTGCCTTATACTACAGGGTCTGCCTAATACTAGAGGGTCTGCCTATGGGGGTCTGCCTAATACTACAGGGTCTGCCTGTGGGGGGGTCTGCCTTATACTACAGGGTCTGTCTAATACTACAGGGTCTGCCTAATACTACAGGGTCTGCCTATGGGGGGTCTGCCTAATACTACCTGGTCTGTCTATGGGGGTCTGCCTAATGCTACAGGGTCTGCCTAATACTACAGGGTCTGCCTATGGGGGCTCTGCCTAAAGCTACAGGGTCTGCCTATGGAGGGTCTGCCTAATACTACCTGGTCTGCCTATGGGGGGTCTGCCTAATACTACAGGGTCTGCCTATGGGGGGTCTGCCTTATAACTACAGGCTCTGCCTATGGTTGATCTGCCTTATACTACAGGGTCTGCCTAATACTACAGGGTCTGCCTATGGGGGGTCTGCCTAATACTACAGGGTCTGCCTATGGGGGGTCTGCCTAATGCTACAGGGTCTGCCCATGGGGGGAGGTCTGCCTAATACTACAAGGTCTGCCTATGGGGGGTCTGCCTAATACTACAGGGTCTGCCTGTGGGAGAGTCTGCCTTATACTACAGGTTCTGCAAATTGGGGGGTCTACCTAATACCACAGGGTCTGCCTATGGGGGTCTGCCTTATACTACAGGGTCTACCTATGGGGGTCTGCCTAATACTACAGGGTCTGCCTATTGGGGTCTGCCTTATACTACAGGGTCTGCCTATGGAGGGTCTGCCTAATACTACAGGGTCTGCCTAATACTACAGGGTCTGCCTATTGGGGGTCTGCCTAATTCTACCTGGTCTGCCTTTGGGGGGTCTGCCGAATGCTACAGGGTCTGCCTAATACTACAGGGTCTGCCTATGGGGGGTCTGCCTAAAGCTACAGGGTCTGCCTATGGAGGGTCTGCCTAATACTACCTGGTCTGCCTATGGGGGGTCTGCCTAATACTACAGGGTCTGCCTGTGGGGGCATCTGCCTTATACTACAGGCTCTGCCTATGGAGGATCTGCCTTATACTACAGGGTCTGCCTAATACTACAGGGTCTGCCTATGAGGGGGTCTGCCTAATACTACAGGGTCTGCCTATGGGGGGCCTGCCTAAAGCTACAGGGTCTGCCTAGGGGGTCTGCCTAATACTACAGGGTCTGCCTGTGGGGGGTCTACCTTATACTACAGGGTCTGCCTAATACTACAGGGTCTGCCTATGGGGGGTCTGCCTAATACTACCTGGTCTGCCTATGGGGGGTCTGTCTAATGCTACAGGGTCTGTCTATGGGGGGTCTGCCTAAAGCTACAGGGTCTGCCTATGGAGGGTCTGCCTAATACTACCTGGTCTGCCTATGGGGTCTGCCTAATACTACAGGCTCTGCCTATGGAGGATCTGCCTTATATTACAGGGTCTGCCTAATACTACAGGGTCTGCCTATGGGGGGTCTGCGTAATGCTACAGGGTCTGCCCATGAGGGGAGGTCTGCCTAATACTACAAGGTCTGCCTATGGGGGTCTGCCTAATACTACAGGGTCTGCCTGTGGGAGAGTCTGCCTTATACTACAGGGTCTGCAAATTGGGGGGTCTACCTAATACCACAGGGTCTGCCTATGGGGGGTCTGCCTTATACTGCAGGGTCTGCCTATGGGGGTCTGCCTAATACTACAGGGTCTGCCTATGGGGGGTCTGCCTAATGCTACAGGGTCTGCCTATGGGGGGTCTGCCTAATGCTACAGGGTCTGCCTATGGGGGGTCTGCCTAATGCTACAGGGTCTGCCTATGGGGGGTCTGCCTAATACTACAGGGTCTGCCTATGGGGGTCTGCCTAATACTACAGGGTCTGCCTAATACTACACGGTCTGCCTATGGGGGTCTGCATTATACTACAGTGTCTGCCTATGGGGGGTCTGCCTTATACTACAGGGTCTGCCTATGGGGGGCTGCCTTATACTACAGGGTCTGCCTATGGGGGTGCTGTCTTTTACTACAGGGTCTGCCTATAGGGGTGCTGCCTTATAGTACAGGGTCTGCCTATGGGGGTGCTGCCTTATAGTACAGGGTCTGCCTATGGGGGTGCTGCCTTATACTACAGTGTCTACCTATAGGGGTGCTGACTTATACTATAAGGTCTGCCTATAGGGGTGCTGCTTTATACTACAGGGTCTGCATGCGGGGTCCTACCTTATACTTAAGGGTCTGCCTATGGGGTGCTGCCTTATACTACATAGTCTGCCTATGGGGAGTGCATTATATAATATAGAGTAGGCCTATGGGGAGTGCATTATACTATATTGAGGACTATCTGGTACATTATACTATATTGAGGACTATCCGGTACATTATACTATATTGAGGACTATCTGGTGCATTATACTACAAAGAGGCTATCTAGAGGGGCATCATACAGTGTGGGGATTACAGTGTTGGAGCCATCAAACAGTTTGGAGGCTACTAAGGGGTCAGTATACTGTGTATAAGAGAACATCATACTGTGTATAATGGAGCTGTACAGGGGGCAGACTCGGGACATTATTAAATGTAAAGTGGGCACTTATTGCTACAGGGGAACTCAGGTTACTGTGACTGTCAAAGGAGCTCACATGGCAATATTACTTTCTAGGGGACAAAATATGGGCACTGCTTTCTAGGGCACTTGTGCCCAGCATTACTATATTATGGAGGGGTGCTTTAGAATTTAGAGGGCACAGAAAATCACACAGCAGGTGCAGTAATAAGGACACATACGGCAGCAGCAGCTCAGTATTGGGGTATCAGGTGCAGTAATAGGGACCTATACGGCAGCAGCAGCTCAGTATTGGGGTATCAGCAGGATGAGGCATTTGTGCAGGTTGGGAATAGATGGTGATGGGGCTGGAATGTGAGAAGTGAAATATGTCTTTGTTGTTTTGGCAATGGGGTACTCGGTACCGGGTCCTTCAGTTCCCGATGGGGATGTCACGGTGGCCTGACCCAGTCCGTGGCCCTTTGAGGGGCGACCAATAAAAGGGGAAGTTTGTATAATGTTCGTGACGCCACCTGTGGTATTCGGTCAGGGTGACCGATGCTGCTTAGGGGTCCGCTGGGGTGATGTTATGGCAGCCAGATGGTATACCTTCCCACAGGTGAAGTGTATCCCCAGGGCTTCCCAGAGTGTAGATGGTGGATGGTGAGAGGCGCAGTAAAGAATGAGGACACAAGGTTGCAGTCTCTTTACCTTTTACTGAAGGCTTCAGTGTCCACAGTCCTGGGCACCGGATCACAGGGTAGGCAGAGTCCGGCTGGTCTGAAGGCAAATCCAGAGTCTCCTTATCCCGGTGGAATGCAATAGCCTTCCTATGCGCACAGTAACACAGTAGGTCTTCACTTGCTCAAGCTCTAATAAGGTCCTCACTGTTATTACTCTTCTCTCTCTGTTCCCCGTGGTCGGATAGCACAAAACCCATATGACTGATGGCCTGAGGCTTGTTTATAGGGACCCTAGAGACGCCCCGACCCCCACAAGTTGCCACCGTGTCTTCTTAGGTATTAAGGTCGGGCAGCCAACTTGGAATTGACTGTCCTACCAGTCTCTGAAGTAATGGCGTAGAGCACTTTACTCCCTCGGTATTCTGGCTACCGGAACGCGCACCAGAAGGATGCAGCTCCTCTCGTCTACTATTCTCTCTGGTATCCACTTGTTGCTATGCCTTCGTTTCTCACTCACTACAACACGCTTCCTTTCAATGTCTCTTTCTTTGGATGCTGCCACACGTGGGGCAGGCGCAGCTCCGTGGACCCTCGTCTTCCACAGACCGTAGTCTGGACCTGGCTGGAACCCACTCCAGCCAGCTTCTGTCTGATGCTCACTGGATCGCATCCAGCTAACTTCTCCCCCTCTTCCTAACCAACCCACCAGTTTTACCTAACTGTGAGGAGTGGCCTAGTAGATAGAACCTTTGCTCCCCCTGGTGGACTGGAGTGTGAAGTGTGTGGTGTGGTTGTGATACCTGGACAGAAGATCTCATTTATTGCCTCCAGACGTAATATCACTCCCCCTGGTGGAGGAATGACACTACTGCAATGACCAGGACTCTGGGGCGCTGCACTTTCTCTGCAGCCGAGTCCTGGGTGGAGAAGTTGTCATGTCGTTCTGGGCCAGATGGGAAAAGTGAACGATTCCATCAGAAAGAACGTCAGCGGTAAGTCATAATTTGTAACTGTGCTGTGATCTCTTATTAGTTCAGTAGGGCTGGAATCTACCACTGACCATATGGCGGTAATATCCATGTTGGTCTTTGTATAGAGATTATCTTCAGTAATAGCACAGTTATCTGCTGAGGTTCTCCTGCACTATTAGGGCGCATCACCCAGCTGTAATCAAGGTTACCTGGTTAGGGGCCCACTCAGAAGCTTCGCCCCCCCCCCCCGAACCAAAACCCTACAGTTGTGGCCAAAAGTATTGACACCCCTGCAATTCTGTCAGATAATACATTTCTTCCTGAAAATGATTGCAAACACAAATTCTTTGGTATTATCATCTTCATTTTATTTGTCTTAAATGAAAAAAACACAAAATGAATTGTCCTAAAGCCAAATTGGATATAATTCCACACCAAACATAAAAAAGGGGGTTGACAAAAGTATTGGCATTGTTCGAAAAATCATGTGATGCTTCTCTAATTTGTGTAATTAACAGCACCTGTAACTTACCTGTGGCACCTAACAGGTGTTGGCAATAACTAAATCACACTTGCAGCCAGTTGACATGGATTAAAGTTGACTCAACCTCTGTCCTGTGTCCTTGTGTGTACCACATTGAGCATGGAGAAAAGAAAGAAGACCAAAGAACTGTCTGAGGACTTGAGAAACCAAATTGTGAGGAAGCAAGAGCAATCTCAAGGCTACAAGTCCATCTCCAAAGACCTGAATGTTCCTGTGTCTACCGTGCGCAGTGTCATCAAGAAGTTTAAAGCCCAAGGCACTGTGGCTAACCTCCCTAGATGTGGACGGAAAAGAAAAATTGACAAGAGATTTCAATGCAAGATTGTGCAGATGTTGGATAAAGAACCTCGACTAACATCCAAACTAGTTTAAGCTGCCCTGCAGTCCGAGGGTTCAACAGTGTCAACTTGTACTATCCGTCGGCATCTGAATGAAAAGGGACTGTATGGTAGGAGACCCAGGAAGACCCCACTTCTTACCCCGAGACATAAAAAAGCCAGGCCGGAGTTTGCCAAAACTTACCTGAAAAAGCCTAAAATGTTTTGGAAGAATGTTCTCTGGTCAGATGAGACAAAAGTAGAGCTTTTTGGGCAAAGGCATCAACATAGAGTTTACAGGAGAAAAAAAGAGGCATTCAAAGAAAAGAACACGGTCCCTACAGTCAAACATGGCGGAGGTTCCCTGATGTTTTGGGGTTCCTTTGCTGCCTCTGGCACTGGACTGCTTGACCGTGTGCATGGCTTTATGAAGTCTGAAAACTGCCAACAAATTTTGCATCATAATGTAGGGCCCAGTGTGAGAAAGCTGGGTCTCCCTCAGAGGTCATGGGTCTTCCAGCAGGACAATGACCCAAAACACACTTCAAAAAGCACTAGAAAATGGTTTGAGAGAAAGCACTGGAGACTTCCATGGAGGCCAGCAATGAGTCCAGACCTGAATCCCATAGAACACCTGTGGAGAGATCTAAAAATGGCAGTTTGGAGAAGGCACCCTTCAAATATCAGGGACTTGGAGCAGTTTGCCAAAGAAGAATGGTCTAAAATTTCAGCAGAGCATTGTAAGATACTCATTGATGGTTACCGGAAGCGGTTGGTAGCAGTTATTTTGGCTAAAGGTTGTGCAACCAAGTATTAGGCTGAGGCTGCCAATACTTTTGTCTGGCCCATTTTTGGAGTTTTGTGTGAAATGATCAATGTTTTGCTTCATTCTCTTTTGTGTTTTTTCATTTAAGACAAATTAAATGAAGATAATACCAAAGAATTTGTGACTGCAATCATTTTGAGGAAGAAACTGAGTATTATCTGACAAAATTGCACGGGTGTCAATACTTTTGGCCACAACTGTAGCCATGCCTCTGTGTAAACAGGTCCTATGTGCATAGTTTTAGCCATAATATTTATAAAAAAAAATCCTAGTGTTCCCTATCTAATAAACTGACCTGGTAGTACTACCTGTTGTGAATTTACTTTTTGGCTCCCTCTAGTGGCTACTAGTGATTTGACTCTGGGTTTGTCAGTCATTCCTTTTATGCTCACCTGGGTCGTTAGGTCAGGGGAGTTGCTATATAAGCTCCCTGGACCTTCAGTTCAATGCCTGGCAACGTTGATATCAGAGCTAATCTGTAGTGCTCTTGTCTACTGATCCTGGTTCCTGCTTGATTAAGCTAAGTCTGCTTTTTTGCTTTTTGCAATTCGTTATTGTTTGCATTTTTTGTCCAGCTTGTATATTATCTGTATCCTGACCTTGCTGGAAGCTCTAGGGCGGCTGGTGTTCTCCCCCCGGGCCGTTAGACGGTTCGGGGGTTCTTGAATCTCCAGCGTGGATTTTTGATAGGGTTTTTGTTGACCATATAAGTTATCTTACTATATTCTGCTATTAGTAAGTGGGCCTCTCTGTGCTAAACCTAGTTCATCTCTGTGTTTGTCATTTCCTCTTACCTCACCGTTATTATTTGTGGGGGGCTCGTATCCTACTTTTGGGGTCCTTTCTCTGGAGGCAAGAGAGGTCTTTGTTTTCCTCTTCTAGGGGTAGTTAGCTCTCCGGCTGGCGCGAGACATCTAGCGACCAACGTAGGCATGTTCCCCGGCTACTTCTAGGGTTGGCGTTAGGAGTAGATATATGGTCAACCCAGTTACCACTGCCCTATGAGCTGGATTTTGGTACTTTGCAGACTTGCTGATATCTCTGAGACCCTCGCCATTGGGGTCATAACAGTTTGCCAGGCCAGTACTAAATGTTAAATGCATTGCAGAAGTGGGATTATAAGAAAGAAAGTTCTGAGTTTTTGTTTTTTTTTGTTTTTTTTCTCTCTCATTTTTTTTTCTTTTCCCCTTTACCTTTGAGTGGCTTGTGATTGCTGCAAACATGAATGTCCAGACCTTGATTACAAGTGTGGACCAGCTTGCTACTCGTGTGCAGGGCATACAAGATTATGTTACCAGAAATCCTATGTCAGAACCTAAGATACCGATTCCTGAACTGTTTTCCGGAGACCGATTTAAGTTTAGAAATTTCAGGAATAATTGTAAATTGTTTTTGTCCCTGAGACCCTGTTCCTCTGGAGACTCCGCTCAGCAAGTGAAAATTGTTATTTCTTTTTTACGGGGCGACCCTCAGGATTGGGCTTTCTCGCTGGCGCCAGGAGATCCGGCATTGGCTGATATTGATGCGTTTTTTCTGGCGCTCGGTTTGCTTTATGAGGAACCCAATCTTGAGATTCAGGCAGAAAAAGCCTTGCTGGCTATGTCTCAGGGCCAGGACGAGGCTGAGGTGTATTGCCAAAAATTTCGGAAATGGTCCGTGCTGACCCAGTGGAACGAGTGTGCATTGGCTGCAAATTTTAGAAATGGCCTTTCTGAAGCCATTAAGAATGTGATGGTGGGTTTTCCCATTCCCACAGGTCTGAATGATTCCATGGCCCTGGCGATTCAAATTGACCGGCGGTTGCGGGAGCGCAAAACCGCAAATTCCCTCATGGTGTTATCTGAACAGGCACCTGATTTAATGCAATGTGATAGAATCCTGACTAGAAATGAGCGGAAAATTCATAGACGCCAGAATGGCTTGTGTTACTACTGTGGTGATTCTGCACATGTTATCTCAGCATGCTCTAAGCGTCTTACTAAGGTTGTTAGTCCTGTCGCCATTGGTAATTTGCAACCTAAGTTCATTCTATCTGTAACTTTGATTTGCTCACTGTCATCGTATCCTGTCGTGGCGTTTGTAGATTCAGGTGCTGCCCTGAGTCTTATGGATCTGTCATTTGCCAAGCGTTGCGGTTTTGTTCTTGAGCCATTAGAAAATCCTATCCCTCTTAGGGGTATTGACGCTACGCCATTGGCAGAAAATAAGCCGCAGTTTTGGACACAGGTTACCATGTGCATGACTCCTGAACATCGGGAGGTGATACGTTTTCTTGTTCTGCATAAGATGCATGATTTGGTTGTTTTGGGGTTGCCATGGTTACAGACCCATAATCCAGTCTTGGACTGGAAGGCAATGTCAGTGTCAAGTTGGGGCTGTCATGGAATTCATGGAGATTCCCTGCCCGTGTCTATTGCTACTTCTACGCCTTCGGAAGTTCCGGCGTATTTGTCTGATTATCAGGATGTCTTCAGCGAGTCTAGGTCAAGTGCATTGCCTCCTCATAGGGAATGTGACTGTGCAATAGATTTGATTCCAGGCAGTAAGTTTCCTAAGGGAAGACTGTTTAATCTGTCGGTACCTGAACATACCGCGATGCGTTCATATATCAAGGAGTCTCTGGAGAAGGGGCATATCCGTCCTTCTTCTTCCCCTTTTGGTGCGGGATTCTTTTTTGTGGCTAAAAAGGACGGATCTTTGAGGCCTTGTATTGACTATCGGCTTTTGAATAAGATCACTGTCAAATTTCAGTATCCTTTGCCGTTGTTGTCAGACTTGTTTGCCCGGATTAAAGGTGCCAAGTGGTTCACCAAGATAGACCTTCGTGGTGCGTACAACCTTGTGCGCATTAAGCAAGGAGATGAATGGAAAACCGCATTCAATACGCCTGAAGGTCATTTTGAGTACTTGGTGATGCCATTTGGGCTCTCTAATGCACCTTCAGTTTTTCAGTCCTTTATGCATGACATTTTCCGGAAGTATCTGGATAAATTTTTGATCGTTTATCTGGATGATATTCTGGTTTTTTCTGATGATTGGGACTCGCATGTGGAACAGGTCAGGATGGTTTTCAAGATTTTGCGTGAAAATTCTTTGTTTGTTAAAGGCTCAAAGTGTCTCTTTGGTGTACAGAAGGTTCCCTTTTTAGGGTTCATTTTTTCCCCTTCTGCTGTGGAGATGGACCCAGTCAAGGTTCGAGCTATTCATGATTGGACTCAACCCTCGTCAGTTAAGAGTCTTCAGAAGTTCTTGGGTTTTGCTAACTTTTACCGTCGTTTTATCGCTAATTTTTCTAGCGTTGTTAAACCGTTGACGGATATGACCAAGAAAGGCTCTGATGTGGCTAACTGGGCTCCTGCTGCCGTGGAGGCTTTCCAGGAGTTGAAGCGCCGGTTTACTTCAGCGCCTGTTTTGTGCCAGCCTGATGTCTCACTTCCCTTTCAGGTTGAAGTGGATGCTTCGGAGATTGGGGCAGGGGCCGTTTTGTCGCAGAGAGGCCCTGGTTGCTCTACTATGAGACCTTGTGCCTTTTTCTCTAGGAAGTTTTCGCCGGCAGAGCGAAATTATGATGTGGGCAATCGGGAGTTGTTGGCCATGAAGTGGGCATTTGAGGAGTGGCGTCATTGGCTCGAGGGTGCTAAGCATCGTGTGGTGGTCTTGACTGATCACAAAAATCTGATGTACCTCGAGTCTGCTAAACGCCTGAATCCTAGACAGGCCCGCTGGTCATTGTTTTTCTCCCGTTTTGACTTTGTGGTTTCGTATTTACCAGGTTCTAAGAATGTGAAGGCCGATGCTCTGTCTAGGAGCTTTGTGCCTGATGCTTCTGGAGTCGCTGAACCTGTGGGTATTCTTAAGGAAGGAGTTATCCTGTCAGCTATTTCTCCAGATCTGCGACGTGTGTTGCAGAGATTTCAGGCTGGTAGGCCTGACTCTTGTCCACCTGACAGATTGTTTGTGCCTGCTAAATGGACCAGCAGAGTCATTTCCGAGGTTCATTCCTCAGTGTTGGCAGGGCACCTGGGAATTTTTGGCACCAGAGATCTGGTGGCCAGGTCCTTTTGGTGGCCTTCCTTGTCAAGAGATGTGCGGTCATTTGTGCAGTCCTGTGGTACTTGTGCTCAAGCTAAGCCTTGCTGTTCTCGTGCCAGCGGGTTGCTCTTGCCCTTGCCTGTCCCGAAGAGACCTTGGACACACATCTCTATGGATTTCATTTCGGATCTTCCGGTGTCTCAGGGCATGTCTGTCATCTGGGTGATATGTGATCGTTTCTCCAAGATGGTCCATCTGGTTCCTTTGCCCAAACTGCCTTCCTCTTCTGATCTGGTTCCTGTGTTCTTCCAGAACGTGGTTCGTTTGCACGGCATTCCTGAGAATATTGTGTCGGACAGAGGATCCCAGTTTGTTTCCAGGTTCTGGCGATCCTTTTGTGGTAGGATGGGCATAGATTTGTCGTTTTCGTCCGCTTTTCATCCACAGACTAACGGACAAACGGAACGAACTAATCAGACTCTGGAGGCGTATTTGAGGTGTTTTGTCTCTTCTGATCAGGATGATTGGGTGACCTTCTTGCCGTTGGCTGAATTTGCCCTTAATAATCGGGCTAGTTCTGCCACCTTGGTTTCGCCATTTTTCTGCAACTCTGGTTTCCACCCTCGTTTTTCCTCGGGACATGTGGAGCCTTCTGACTGTCCTGGGGTGGATTCTGTGGTGGATAGGTTGCAGCGGATCTGGAATTATGTGGTGGACAACTTGAAGTTGTCACAGGAGAAGGCTCAGCGTTTTGCCAACCGCCGCCGCGGTGTGGGTCCCCGACTTCGTGTTGGGGATTTGGTATGGCTGTCTTCTCGATTTGTTCCTATGAAGGTCTCCTCTCCCAAATTTAAGCCTCGATTCATTGGTCCTTACAAGATATTGGAGATCCTTAATCCTGTATCCTTTCGCCTGGATCTTCCGGTGTCGTTTGCCATTCACAACGTATTTCATAGGTCCTTGTTGCGGCGGTACGTTGTGCCTGTGGTTCCTTCTGCTGAGCCTCCTGCTCCAGTGTTGGTTGAGGGCGAGTTGGAGTACGTGGTGGAGAAGATCTTAGATTCTCGTCTCTCCAGGCGGAGGCTTCAGTACCTGGTCAAGTGGAAGGGCTATGGTCAGGAGGATAATTCCTGGGTGGTCGCCTCTGATGTGCATGCGGCCGATTTAGTTCGTGCCTTTCACGCCGCTCATCCTGATCGCCCTGGTGGTCTTGGTGAGGGTTCGGTGACCCCTCACTAAGGGGGGGGTACTGTTGTGAATTTACTTTTTGGCTCCCTCTAGTGGCTACTAGTGATTTGACTCTGGGTTTGTCAGTCATTCCTTTTATGCTCACCTGGGTCGTTAGGTCAGGGGAGTTGCTATATAAGCTCCCTGGACCTTCAGTTCAATGCCTGGCAACGTTGATATCAGAGCTAATCTGTAGTGCTCTTGTCTACTGATCCTGGTTCCTGCTTGATTAAGCTAAGTCTGCTTTTTTGCTTTTTGCAATTCGTTATTGTTTGCATTTTTTGTCCAGCTTGTATATTATCTGTATCCTGACCTTGCTGGAAGCTCTAGGGTGGCTGGTGTTCTCCCCCCGGGCCGTTAGACGGTTCGGGGGTTCTTGAATCTCCAGCGTGGATTTTTGATAGGGTTTTTGTTGACCATATAAGTTATCTTACTATATTCTGCTATTAGTAAGTGGGCCTCTCTGTGCTAAACCTAGTTCATCTCTGTGTTTGTCATTTCCTCTTACCTCACCGTTATTATTTGTGGGGGGCTCGTATCCTACTTTTGGGGTCCTTTCTCTGGAGGCAAGAGAGGTCTTTGTTTTCCTCTTCTAGGGGTAGTTAGCTGTCATGATTCTCAATGGCGAGAGAACATAGCCCAGCATATATGAGAACTAGCTCTTGGAAGATGGAAACTATACTGACCATGAACTAAACCTGCCGCACAACTAGAAGTGGCCGGGTAGCATGCCTACGTTTTTTTATCCCTAGATGCCCAGCGCCAGCCGGAGAACTACCTAATCCTAGCAGAGGAAAAGACAGTCCTGGCTCACCTCTAGAGAAATTTTCCCAAAAGGCAGACAGAGGCCCCCACATATATTGGCGGTGATTTTAGATGAAATGACAAACGTAGTATGAAAATAGGTTTAGCAAAAATCGAGGTCCGCTTACTAGATAGCAGGAAGACAGAAAGGGCACTTTCATGGTCAGCAGAAAACCCTATCAAAACACCATCCAGAAATTACTTTAAGACTCTAGCATTAACTCATAACACCAGAGTGGCAATTTCCGCTCACAAGAGCTTTCCAGACACAGTAACGAAACAGCAGCTGTGAACAGGAACAAAATGCAAAAACACACAAGGACAAAAGTCCAACTTAGCTGGGAGTTGTCTAGTAGCAGGAACATGCACAGAAAGGCTTCTGATTACATTGTTGACCGGCATGAAACTGACAGAGGAGCAAGGTTATATAGCGACTCCCACATCCTGATAGGAGCAGGTGAACAGAGGGGATGATGCACACAAGTACAATTCCACAAGTGGCCACCGGGGGAGCCCAGAATCCAATTTCACAACAGTACCCCCCCCTCAAGGAGGGGGCACCGAACCCTCACCAGAACCACCAGGGCGATCAGGATGAGCCCTATGAAAGGCACGGACAAGATCGGAGACATGAACATCAGAGGCAGTGACCCAAGAATTATCCTCCTGACCGTATCCCTTCCATTTGACCACATACTGGAGTTTCCGTCTGGAAACACGAGAGTCCAAGATCTTTTCCACAACGTACTCCAACTCACCCTCAACCAACACCGGAGCAGGAGGCTCAACGGAAGGCACAGCCGGTACCTCATACCTGCGCAACAATGACCGATGAAAAACATTATGAATCGAAAAGGATGCAGGGAGGTCCAAACGGAAGGACACAGGGTTAAGAATCTCCAATATCTTGTACGGGCCGATGAACCGAGGCTTAAACTTAGGAGAAGAAACCCTCATAGGGACAAAACGAGAAGACAACCACACCAAGTCCCCAACACAAAGCCGAGGACCAACACGACGACGGCGGTTGGCAAAAAGCTGAGTCTTCTCCTGGGACAACTTCAAATTGTCCACCACCTGCCCCCAAATCTGATGCAACCTCTCCACCACAGCATCCACTCCAGGACAATCCGAAGATTCCACTTGACCGGAGGAAAATCGAGGATGAAACCCCGAATTACAGAAAAACGGGGACACCAAGGTGGCAGAGCTGGCCCGATTATTGAGGGCGAACTCCGCCAAAGGCAAAAAAGCAACCCAATCATCCTGATCCGCAGACACAAAACACCTCAAATATGTCTCCAAGGTCTGATTAGTCCGCTCGGTCTGGCCATTAGTCTGAGGATGGAAAGCAGACGAAAAAGACAAATCTATGCCCATCCTAGCACAGAATGCCCGCCAAAATCTAGACACGAATTGGGTCCCTCTGTCAGAAACGATATTCTCCGGAATACCATGCAAACGAACAACATTTTGAAAAAACAGAGGAACCAACTCGGAAGAAGAAGGCAACTTAGGCAAGGGAACCAGATGGACCATCTTAGAGAAACGGTCACACACCACCCAGATGACAGACATCTTCTGAGAAACAGGCAGATCCGAAATAAAATCCATCGAGATGTGCGTCCAAGGCCTCTTCGGGATAGGCAAGGGTAACAACAATCCACTAGCCCGAGAACAACAAGGCTTGGCCCGAGCACAAACGTCACAAGACTGCACAAAGCCTCGCACATCTCGTGACAGGGAAGGCCACCAGAAGGACCTTGCCACCAAATCCCTGGTACCAAAGATTCCAGGATGACCTGCCAACGCAGAAGAATGAACCTCAGAGATGACTCTACTGGTCCAATCATCAGGAACAAACAGTCTACCAGGTGGGCAACGATCAGGTCTATCCGCCTGAAACTCCTGCAAGGCCCGCCGCAGGTCTGGAGAAACGGCAGACAATATCACTCCATCTTTAAGGATACCTGTGGGCTCAGAATTACCAGGGGAGTCAGGCTCAAAACTCCTAGAAAGGGCATCCGCCTTAACATTCTTAGAACCCGGTAGGTAAGACACCACAAAATTAAACCGAGAGAAAAACAACGACCAGCGCGCCTGTCTAGGATTCAGGCGCCTGGCAGACTCAAGGTAAATTAAATTTTTGTGGTCAGTCAATACCACCACCTGATGTCTGGCCCCCTCAAGCCAGTGACGCCACTCCTCAAAAGCCCACTTCATGGCCAAAAGCTCCCGATTCCCAATATCATAATTCCGCTCGGCGGGCGAAAATTTACGGGAAAAAAAAGCACAAGGTCTCATCACGGAGCAGTCGGAACTTCTCTGCGACAACACCGCCCCAGCTCCGATTTCAGAAGCGTCGACCTCAACCTGAAAAGGAAGAGCAACATCAGGCTGACGCAACACTGGGGCGGAAGAAAAGCGGCGCTTGAGCTCCCGAAAGGCCTCCACAGCATCAGGGGACCAATCGGCAACATCAGCACCCTTCTTAGTCAAATCAGTCAATGGTTTTACAACATCAGAAAAACCAGCAATAAATCGACGATAAAAGTTAGCAAAGCCCAAAAATTTCTGAAGACTCTTAAGAGAAGAGGGTTGCGTCCAATCACCAATAGCCTGAACCTTGACAGGATCCATCTCGATGGAAGAGGGGGAAAAAATGTATCCCAAGAAGGAAATCTTTTGAACCCCAAAAACACACTTAGAACCCTTCACACACAAGGAATTAGACCGCAAAACCTGAAAAACCCTCCTGACCTGCTGGACATGAGAGTCCCAGTCATCCGAAAAAATCAGAATATCATCCAGATACACAATCATAAATTTATCCAAATAATCGCGGAAAATGTCATGCATAAAGGACTGGAAGACTGAAGGGGCATTTGAAAGACCAAAAGGCATCACCAAATACTCAAAATGGCCCTCGGGCGTATTAAATGCGGTTTTCCACTCATCCCCCTGCTTGATTCGCACCAAATTATACGCCCCACGGAGATCAATCTTAGAGAACCACTTGGCCCCCTTTATACGAGCAAACAAATCAGTAAGCAGTGGTAACGGATATTGATATTTAACCGTGATTTTATTCAAAAGTCGATAATCAATACACGGCCTCAAAGAGCCGTCTTTCTTAGACACAAAGAAAAAACCGGCTCCTAAGGGAGATGACGAAGGACGAATATGTCCCTTTTCCAAGGACTCCTTTATATATTCTCGCATAGCCGCGTGTTCAGGCACAGACAGATTAAATAAACGACCCTTAGGGTATTTACTACCCGGGATCAAGTCTATGGCACAATCGCACTCCCGGTGCGGAGGTAGTGAACCAACCTTGGGTTCTTCAAAAACGTCACGAAAGTCAGACAAGAATTCAGGAATCTCAGAGGGAATAGATGATGAAATGGAAACCAAAGGTACGTCCCCATGAGTTCCTTTACATCCCCAGCTTAACACAGACATAGCTCTCCAGTCGAGGACTGGGTTATGAGATTGCAGCCATGGCAATCCCAGCACCAAAACATCATGTAGATTATACAGCACCAGAAAGCGAATAACCTCCTGGTGATCCGGATTAACACGCATAGTCACTTGTGTCCAGTATTGTGGTTTATTACTAGCCAATGGGGTGGAGTCAATCCCTTTCAGAGGTATCGGAGCCTCCAATGGCTCCAAATCATACCCACAGCGTTTGGCAAAGGACCAATCCATAAGACTCAAAGCAGCGCCAGAGTCGACATAGGCGTCCGCGGTAATAGATGACAAAGAACAAATCAGGGTCACAGATAGAATAAACTTAGACTGTAAAGTGCTAATTGAAACAGACTTGTAAGGCTTCTTAGTACGCTTAAAGCATGCTGATATAACATGAGTTGAATCACCACAATAGAAGCACAACCCATTTTTTCGTCTAAAATTCTGCCGCTCGCTTCTGGACAGAATTCTATCACATTGCATATTTTCTGGCGTTTTCTCAGTAGACACCGCCAAATGGTGCACAGGTTTGCGCTCCCGCAGACGCCTATCGATCTGAATAGCCATCGTCATGGACTCATTCAGACTCGCAGGCACAGGGAACCCCACCATAACATCCTTAATGGCATCAGAGAGACCTTCTCTGAAAATCGCCGCCAGGGCGCACTCATTCCACTGAGTAAGCACAGACCATTTGCGGAATTTTTGGCAGTATATTTCAGCTTCATCTTGCCCCTGAGACAAGGACATCAAGGCCTTTTCCGCCTGAAGCTCTAAATGAGGTTCCTCATAAAGCAACCCCAAGGCCAGAAAAAACGCATCCACATTGAGCAACGCAGGATCCCCTGGTGCCAATGCAAAAGCCCAGTCTTGAGGGTCGCCCCGGAGCAAGGAAATTACAATCCTGACCTGCTGTGCAGGGTCTCCGGCAGAGCGAGACTTCAGGGACAAAAACAATTTGCAATTATTTTTAAAATTTTGAAAGTGAGATCTATTCCCCGAGAAGAATTCAGGCAAAGGAATTCTAGGCTCAGACATAGGTGCATGAACAACAAAATCTTGCAAATTTTGTACCTTTGTGGCGAGATTATTCAAACCTGTAGCTACACTCTGAAGATCCATTTGAAACAGGTGAACACAGAGCCATTCAAGGATTAGAAGGAGAGAAAGAGAGGAAGGCTGCAGTATAGGCAGACTAGCAAGTGATTCAATTAAGAGCACACTCAGAACTAGAGGAAAAAAAAAAAAAAAAAATTGTAGCAGACTTCTTTTTTCTCTCCTTTCTCAGCCAGTAATTTAACCCTTTTTTTTGGCCGGTCAAACTGTCATGATTCTCAATGGCGAGAGAACATAGCCCAGCATATATGAGAACTAGCTCTTGGAAGATGGAAACTATACTGACCATGAACTAAACCTGCCGCACAACTAGAAGTGGCCGGGTAGCATGCCTACGTTTTTTTATCCCTAGATGCCCAGCGCCAGCCGGAGAACTACCTAATCCTAGCAGAGGAAAAGACAGTCCTGGCTCACCTCTAGAGAAATTTTCCCAAAAGGCAGACAGAGGCCCCCACATATATTGGCGGTGATTTTAGATGAAATGACAAACGTAGTATGAAAATAGGTTTAGCAAAAATCGAGGTCCGCTTACTAGATAGCAGGAAGACAGAAAGGGCACTTTCATGGTCAGCAGAAAACCCTATCAAAACACCATCCAGAAATTACTTTAAGACTCTAGCATTAACTCATAACACCAGAGTGGCAATTTCCGCTCACAAGAGCTTTCCAGACACAGTAACGAAACAGCAGCTGTGAACAGGAACAAAATGCAAAAACACACAAGGACAAAAGTCCAACTTAGCTGGGAGTTGTCTAGTAGCAGGAACATGCACAGAAAGGCTTCTGATTACATTGATGACCGGCATGAAACTGACAGAGGAGCAAGGTTATATAGCGACTCCTGTTATGACCCCAATGGCGAGGGTCTCAGAGGAACGTGGAAGTCTGCAGAATACAAAAATCCAGCTCATAGGGCAGTGGTAACTGGGTTGACCATATATCTACTCCTAACGCCAACACTAGAAGTAGCCGGGGATCATTCCTACGTTGATTCTAGATGACACGCGCCAGCCGGAGAATCTAGCTACCCCTAGTAGAGGAAAACAAAGACCTTTCTTGCCTCCAGAGAAGGGGACCCCAAAGCTGGATAGAAGCCCCCCACAAATAATGACGGTGAGGTAAGAGGAAATGACAAACACAGAAATGAACCAGGTTTAGCACAGAGAGGCCCGCTTACTGATAGCAGAATAAAGAAAGGTAACTTATATGGTCAACAAAAACCCTATCAAAATCCACACTGGAAATTCAAGAACCCCCGAACCGTCTAACGGTCCGGGGGGAGAACACCAGCCCCCTAGAGCTTCCAGCAAAGGTCAGGATATAGATTTGGAACAAGCTGGACAAAAATACAAAACCAAAACAAATAGCAAAAAGCAAAAGGCAGACTTAGCTGATATAACTGGAACCAGGATCAGTAGACAAGAGCACAGAAGACTAGCTCTGATAACTACGTTGCCAGGCATTGAACTGAAGGTCCAGGGAGCTTATATAGCAACACCCCTCACTAACGACCCAGGTGCGGATAAAAGGAATGACAGAAAAACCAGAGTCAAAAAACTAGTAACCACTAGAGGGAGCAAAAAGCAAATTCACAACAGTACCCCCCCCTTAGTGAGGGGTCACCGAACCCTCACCACGACCACCAGGGCGATCAGGATGAGCGGCATGAAAGGCACGAACTAAATCGGCCGCATGAACATCAGAGGCGACCACCCAGGAATTATCCTCCTGACCATAGCCCTTCCACTTGACCAGGTACTGAAGCCTCCGCCTGGAGAGGCGAGAATCCAAGATCTTCTCCACCACGTACTCCAACTCGCCCTCAACCAACACCGGAGCAGGAGGCTCAGCAGAAGGAACTACAGGCACAATGTACCGCCGCAACAAGGACCTATGAAATACATTGTGAATAGCAAACGACACAGGAAGATCCAGACGAAAAGATACAGGATTAAGGATTTCCAATATCTTGTAAGGCCCAATAAAACGAGGTTTAAATTTGGGAGAGGAGACCTTCATAGGAACAAAGCGGGAAGAAAGCCACACCAAATCCCCAACGCGTAGTCGGGGACCCACACCGCGGCGGCGGTTGGCAAAGCGCTGAGCCTTCTCCTGTGACAACTTCAAGTTGTCCACCACATGATTCCAGATCTGCTGCAACCTATCCACCACAGAATCCACCCCAGGACAGTCAGAAGGCTCCACATGACCCGAAGAAAAGCGAGGATGGAAACCAGAGTTGCAGAAAAAAGGCGAAACCAAGGTGGCTTAACTAGCCCGATTATTAAGGGCAAACTCAGCCAACGGCAAGAATGTCACCCAATCGTCCTGATCAGCAGAGACAAAACACCTCAAATAAGCCTCCAAAGTCTGATTGGTTCGCTCCGTCTGTCCATTAGTCTGAGGATGGAAAGCAGACGAAAACGACAAATCAATGCCCATCCTACTACAAAAGGATCGCCAGAACCTGGAAACGAACTGGGATCCTCTGTCTGACACAATATTCTCAGGGATGCCGTGCAAACGAACCACGTTCTGGAAAAACACAGGAACCAGATCGGAAGAGGAAGGCAGCTTAGGCAAAGGAACCAAATGGACCATCTTGGAGAAGCGATCACATATCACCCAGATAACGGACATGCCCTGAGATAGCGGAAGATCAGAAATGAAATCCATGGAGATATGTGTCCAAGGTCTCTTCGGGACAGGCAAGGGCAAGAGCAAACCGCTGGCACGAGAACAGCAAGGCTTAGCTCGAGCACAAGTCCCACAGGACTGCACAAATGACCGCACATCCCTTGACAAGGAAGGCCACCAAAAGGACCTGGCCACCAGATCTCTGGTGCCAAAAATTCCCGGGTGACCTGCCAACACCGAGGAATGAACCTCGGAAATGACTCTGCTGGTCCACTTATCCGGGACAAACAGTCTGTCAGGTGGACAAGACTCAGGCCTATCAGCCTGAAATCTCTGCAACACACGTCGCAGATCCGGAGAAATAGCTGACAAGATAACTCCATCTTTAAGAATACCAACAGGATCAGCGACTCCAGGAGCATCAGGCACAAAGCTCCTAGAAAGAGCATCGGCCTTCACATTCTTTGAACCTGGTAAATACGAGACAACAAAATCAAAGCGGGAGAAAAACAATGACCAGCGGGCCTGTCTCGGATTAAGGCTTTTAGCAGACTCGAGATACATCAGATTTTTGTGATCAGTCAAGACCACCACACGATGCTTAGCACCCTCGAGCCAATGACGCCACTCCTCAAATGCCCATTTCATGGCCAACAACTCCCGATTGCCCACATCATAATTTCGCTCGGCAGGCGAAAATTTCCTAGAGAAAAAGGCACAAGGCTTCATAACAGAGCAACCAGAGCCTCTCTGCGACAAAACGGCCCCTGCCCCAATCTCCGAAGCATCCACCTCAACCTGAAAGGGAAGTGAGACGTCAGGCTGGCACAAAACAGGCGCCGAAGTAAACCGGCGTTTCAACTCCTGGAAAGCCTCCACGGCAGCAGGAGCCCAATTAACCACATCGGAGCCCTTCTTGGTCATATCCGTCAAAGGTTTCACAATGCTAGAAAAATTAGCGATAAAACGACGGTAGAAGTTAGCGAAGCCCAAGAACTTCTGAAGACTCTTAACTGACGAGGGCTGAGTCCAATCAAGAATAGCTCGGACCATGACTGGGTCCATCTCCACAGCAGAAGGGGAAAAAATGAACCCCAAAAAGGGAACCTTCTGTACACCAAAGAGACACTTTGAGCCCTTGACAAACAAAGAATTTTCACGCAAAATTTTAAAGACCAACCTGACCTGCTCCACATGCGAATCCCAATTATCAGAAAAAAACAAAATATCATCCAGATAAACAATCAAAAATTTATCCAGATACTTCCGGAAAATGTCATGCATAAAGGACTGAAAAACTGAAGGCGCATTGGAGAGCCCAAAAGGCATCACCAAGTACTCAAAATGACCTTCGGGCGTATTGAATGCGGTTTTCCATTCATCACCTTGCTTAATGCGCACAAGGTTGTACGCACCACGAAGGTCTATCTTGGTGAACCACTTGGCACCCTTAATCCGGGCAAACAAGTCAGACAACAGCGGTAAAGGATACTGAAATTTGACAGTGATCTTATTTAAAAGCCGATAATCAATACAAGGTCTCAAAGATCCGTCCTTTTTTGCCACAAAAAAGAATCCCGCACCAAGAGGGGAAGAAGACGGACGAATATGTCCTTTCTCCAGAGACTCCTTGATATATGAACGCATAGCGGTATGTTCAGGTACCGACAGATTAAACAGTCTTCCCTTAGGAAATTTACTGCCTGGGATCAAATCTATAGCACAGTCACAGTCCCTATGAGGAGGCAGTGCACTGGACTCAGACTCACTGAAGACATCCTGATAATCAGACAAATACTCCGGAACTTCCGAAGGCGTAGAAGAAGCAATAGACACAGGCAGGGAATCCTCATGAATACCACGACAGCCCCAACTTGAGACTGACATAGCCTTCCAGTCCAGGACTGGATTATGGGTCTGTAACCATGGCAGCCCTAAAACGACCAAATCATGCATTTTATGTAAAACCAGGAAACGTATCACCTCGCGGTGTTCAGGAGTCATGCACATGGTAACCTGAGTCCAATACTGCGGTTTATTTGCTGCCAATGGTGTAGCATCAATACCCCTAAGAGGAATAGGATTTTCTAATGGTTCAAGAGTAAATCCACAGCGCTTAGCAAATGAGAGATCCATGAGACTCAGGGCAGCACCTGAATCTACAAACGCCATGACAGGATAAGATGACAGTGAGCAAATCAAGGTTACAGACAGAATAAATTTAGGTTGCAAATTACCAACGGTGACAGGACTAACAACCTTAGCTATACGTTTAGAGCATGCTGAGATAACATGTGTAGAATCACCACAGTAGTAGCACAAGCCATTCCGGCGTCTATGAATTTTCCGCTCATTTCTAGTCAGGATTCTATCACATTGCATTAAATCAGGTGTCTGTTCAGACAACACCATGAGGGAATTTGCGGTTTTTCTATCACATTGCACCGAATTAGGTGTCTGTTCAGACAACACCATGAGGGAATTTGCGGTTTTTCTATCACATTGCACCGAATTAGGTGTCTGTTCAGACAACACCATGAGGGAATTTGCGGTTTTGCGCTCCCGCAACCGCCGGTCAATTTGAATAGCCAGTGCCATAGTATCATTCAGACCTGTGGGAATGGGAAAACCCACCATAACATTCTTAATGGCTTCAGAAAGGCCATTTCTAAAATTAGCGGCCAGTGCACACTCGTTCCAATGTGTCAGCACGGACCATTTCCGAAATTTTTGGCAATACACTTCAGCCTCGTCCTGCCCCTGAGACATAGACAGCAAGGCCTTTTCTGCCTGAATCTCAAGATTGGGTTCTTCATAAAGTAAACCGAGCGCCAGAAAAAACGCATCAAGATCAGCCAATGCCGGATCTCC
This sequence comes from Ranitomeya variabilis, assembly GCF_051348905.1. Lineage (NCBI taxonomy): Eukaryota > Metazoa > Chordata > Amphibia > Anura > Dendrobatidae > Ranitomeya > Ranitomeya variabilis. The sequence goes on from NC_135232.1 coordinate 85,202,134, forward strand.
TGGCGCCAGCGAAAAAGCCCAATCCTGAGGGTCGCCCCGTAAGAACGAAATAACAATTTTTACCTGCTGAGCAGAATCTCCTGATGAACAGGGTCTCAGGGACAAAAACAATTTACAATTATTCACGAAATTCCTAAACTTAAACCTGTCTCCGGAAAACAGTTCAGGAATCGGTATTTTAGGTTCTGACCTAGGATTTCTGATAACATAGTCTTGTATGCCCTGCACACGAGTAGCCAGCTGGTCCACACTTGTAATCAAGGTCTGGACATTCATGTCTGCAGCAAGCATAGCCACTCTGAGGTAAAGGGGAAGGAGAAAAAAAAAAACTCAGAATCTTCTTTCTTATAATCCCTCTTCTGCAATGCATTAAACATTTAATACTGGGCCTGGCAAACTGTTATGACCCCAATGGCGAGGGTCTCAGAGGAACGTGGAAGTCTGCAGAATACAAAAATCCAGCTCATAGGGCAGTGGTAACTGGGTTGACCATATATCTACTCCTAACGCCAACACTAGAAGTAGCCGGGGATCATTCCTACGTTGATTCTAGATGACACGTGCCAGCCGGAGAATCTAGCTACCCCTAGTAGAGGAAAACAAAGACCTTTCTTGCCTCCAGAGAAGGGGACCCCAAAGCTGGATAGAAGCCCCCCACAAATAATGACGGTGAGGTAAGAGGAAATGACAAACACAGAAATGAACCAGGTTTAGCACAGAGAGGCCCGCTTACTGATAGCAGAATAAAGAAAGGTAACTTATATGGTCAACAAAAACCCTATCAAAATCCACACTGGAAATTCAAGAACCCCCGAACCGTCTAACGGTCCGGGGGGAGAACACCAGCCCCCTAGAGCTTCCAGCAAAGGTCAGGATATAGATTTGGAACAAGCTGGACAAAAATACAAAACCAAAACAAATAGCAAAAAGCAAAAGGCAGACTTAGCTGATATAACTGGAACCAGGATCAGTAGACAAGAGCACAGAAGACTAGCTCTGATAACTACGTTGCCAGGCATTGAACTGAAGGTCCAGGGAGCTTATATAGCAACACCCCTCACTAACGACCCAGGTGCGGATAAAAGGAATGACAGAAAAACCAGAGTCAAAAAACTAGTAACCACTAGAGGGAGCAAAAAGCAAATTCACAACAGACTCCCACATCCTGATAGGAGCAGGTGAACAGAGGGGATGATGCACACAAGTACAATTCCACAAGTGGCCACCGGGGGAGCCCAGAATCCAATTTCACAACAGTTAGCTCTCCGGCTGGCGCGAGACATCTAGCGACCAACGTAGGCATGTTCCCCGGCTACTTCTAGGGTTGGCGTTAGGAGTAGATATATGGTCAACCCAGTTACCACTGCCCTATGAGCTGGATTTTGGTACTTTGCAGACTTGCTGATATCTCTGAGACCCTCGCCATTGGGGTCATAACAACTACCTCACCGGCGGCTCTCCCTCTCTTCCCCTGTTATGCCCTATTATAACCAGATGTGGAGGTGGGAATAAAGGTAAGGTAAAAGAGATGAAGGTGAAATGGCTGTGCAGCATATATTTCAAAATTCTAATCCCACTATGTTAAAGTCGCTGGACCACATCTGATGACTCTTCCATGCCCAGCGCCAGTTCGTCCTCCACTTCTTCCTCAACAGTTTGGCTGCTACCATGCGCCCTCGGTAATCCCTCTCCCCCACCCTCCAATGCCAGCTGCCTTGACCGTCTGGACCTTGGAGATATTATCCCTTCTGCATACGACTCCTCCTGTTCCTCCTCCTCCTCCTCTTGTCCCACCACCTGACTCTGAATACTGTTTAAGGTGTGCTCCAGCATGTAAATGACCGTAATAGTCATGCTGATAATGGCATCGTCAGCACTAAACATCTTCGTTGCTATTTCAAAACTGTGCAGAAGGGTGCATAGGTCCTTGATCTGAGACCACTCCTGCAGCGTGATTTGCCTCACTTCTGCATCTCGTTGGCCCATGCTATACGTCATAACGTATTGCACCTGGGCTCGTTGGTGCTGCCACAGTCGCTGCAACAAGTGCCGAGTTGAATTCCACCATGTGGGCACATCGCATTTCAGCCGGTGAACTGGCAGGCCCAACGACTTCTGTAGAGATTTAAGTCGTTGAGCTGCGGGAGGCGAACGGTGGAAGTGAGCACACAGCAACCATGCCCTCTGCAGAAGCCCTTCTAGTCCGGGATAGTGGGATAAAAATTGCTGGACAACCAGGTTCAAAACGTGAGCCATACAAGGCACATGTGTGACATTGCCCCGGCGAAGGGCCGCACCCAGGTTTGCAGCATTGTCGCACACAGCCTTCCCTGGCTGCAGGTTCAGTGGAGACAACCATTGATGGAACTCGGTCTCCAGAGCTGACCACAACTCCTCAGCTGTGTGACTCACATTTCCCAGACATTTCAAGGTAAACCCCGCCTGATGCCGTTGAGCCCTGGTGACAGCATAGTGAGGAGGTGTGCAGGATTCCTTCTGCACAGTTAGAACGTGGGTGGCATTACCAGACAGGGCGTGGGTGCAGGTGGAGGACCGAGAGGAGGTTGAGGAGGCAGAAGCAGTGTAGGAACTTATAGATATAGAGGATCGACGCGCAACTCGTGGGGACGGCAAGACTTGGACAGCAGCCTCTTCTCCTGCTGTCACCATAGTTACCCAGTCACCAACATGTAATGACCCTCTCCATGTCTACTCCTCCGAGTGTCTGTGGTGAAATGCACCCTGCCATACACAGAGTTTCTCAAGGAAGCAGTGATGTTGTGTGCTACATACTGGTGTAGTGCAGGCACAGCTTTCTTTGAGAAGTAGTAGCGACTGGGCATCTGGTACTGGGGCACTGCGACAGACATAAGGTCTCGAAAATCCTCTGTGTCCACCAGGTGGAAAGGCAGCATTTCTGTAGCCAACAGCTTGCAGATGGTGAAATTCAACCTCTTAGCTTTGTCATGGCTAGGAGGAAATGGTCTTTTACTTGTCCACATCTGAGGGACTGAGGGCTGGCTGCCGTGCTTAGACGGGGTTGAGTAGGGTGTCCCCGTCAAACTGCTGGTCTGTGAGGAAGGTGCAGGTGGAGATATTATGTTGCCTTGATCAAAATGTGGTGGTCTCAATGTCGGAGAGCGCTCAACACCTGCAGTTGTTTCCACTTGCAAATGTACTGACGACCTGCCAATCACACTGGCTGTTGCAGGTAAAAAGGTGGAAGGTCTGCATCCAAAAACATGTGCGACTGCTGTCCCCACAGTCACAGAGGATGAAGAGGCCGCGCATGCACTTGATGGGGCAGACGGTGGTTGGCCCAGCCCACTAGGCCACATTGTAGCACAGTGAGCTTCCCACTGCAACTTATGCCTCATATCCATGTGACGGTTCATGCATGAAGTACTCAAACTATTCATTTTTTGGCCTTTACTGAGATTTCGGTGACTAATCTTACAGACAACATGAGTTGGGTCATCCTTTGCGATCTCAAAAAATGCCCAGGCTATGCAAGGCTTAGAGCCCATGCGACCTGAAGAGCAACCACAACTTGTGCTCAGAGGCACAGTTGTGGTTGAGGATGCAGTTGTTGACGTGCTTCCAGTACTCCATCTCTGTCCAGGAAGGTCAAACCTAACCTCGTCATCACTAGCATCCTCCTCCACCTCCTCTGCTGACCTCATGGACTGGTGGACTGTGGGTTGACAGTAAGTGGGGTCTCCAACCTCGTCATCATCACCCTGTGTGTTCTCACACCCGTCATCCTCAGAGCCAACCTCTTCCTGCCCTGACCGAAAAGTCAAGTTTTCGTTCCAATCAGGTATCTCAGTCTCATCATCATCTTCCTTATTGTCTACACCAACAGGAGTTACAGTTTGGGAACGAGGGTGTACATTATGCTCAGAACCTTCTTCATCTGGGCCTGAATCCGACTCACAAAGATTCTGGGCATCAGTGCAGATCATTTCCTCGTCTGGATTCACAGAAGCTCTGGAGCAGACCTCTGATTCCCAGGCTATGCTATGAGTAAACAGCTCTGCAGACTCAACCATCTGTGTTACCCCATACTCAGACGGGCGGCTGGAGACTTGGGAGCTGTGAGGAAGTAAGTGCGATTGGGGTGACACCTCTGAGGACTGGAGTATTTGTGATGTTGAAGATGAGGTGGAAGAGAGCCCACTTGAGCGAGCACTTGATATCCGTTCAAGCACCTGCTGTTTTTGTACCTCATCTGGAATTTGTAGCGATGCTCGTAGCGATGGTCGTAAGAAAGGGATCATATCAGATTGTCCACGAAAAGAAGTAAACATCTTACTTTGGCTGGAAGATGGTCTTTCTTCTGCAGATGTTACTGTTGCTTTACCACCTACCCCACGGACACAACCTTTTTTTCCCTTTCCAACACGCCTATTCCCCTTTCCACCAGCAGCAGGCCTTTTGACACTCATTTTGGTGCTTAACTAATTGGCAACTCTGTGGTTGTTGGCACAAAAAACGATGGATGGAAACTGAGCAGAGCTGAGTGGCCAAACTGTGGTACTTGCCCAAAACGATTTACTGGGTTAGATGCAGTAAAATATTATTAGATACACAGGTGGTGTAGCTAGCTTCACAGGCGGGCTACTCCGCTGACGTGAAGACACTGCTACTAGGCCCAAAATGATTTACTGGCTTAGATGCAGTAAAAATTTAGATACACAGGCGGTGTACCTAGCTTCACAGGCGGGCTACTCCGCTGACGTGCAGACACTGCTACTAAGCCCAAAATGATTTACTGGGTTAGATGCAGTAAAAATTTAGATACACAGGCAGTGTAGCTAGCTTCACAGGCAGGCTACTCCGCTGACGTGCAGACACTGCTACTAAGCCCAAAATGATTTACTGGGTTAGATGCAGTAAAAATTTAGATACACAGGCAGTGTAGCTAGCTTGACAGGCGGGCTACTCCGCTGACGTGCAGGCACTGCTGCTAAGCCCAAAACCATTTACTGGGTTAGATGCAGTAAAAATTTAGATACATAGGCGATGTAGCTAGCTTCACAGGTGGGCTACTCCGCTGACATGCAGACACCGCTACTAGGTCCAAAACGATTTACTGGGTTAGATGCAGTAAAAAATTATTAGATACACACGCGGTGTAGCTTGCTTCACAGGCGGGATACTCCGCTGACGTGCAGACACTGCTACTAAGCACAAAAGGATTTACTGGGTTAGATGCAGTAAAAAATTATTAGTTATACAGGCGGTTGAGCTAGCTTCACAATCAGGCTACTCAGATGACTACCAGACAATGCTGCTAGCCCAAAAGGATTGGCTGAGCTAGATTACACCAAATGCTGTGACAAACACTTGCACAGCACTGGCACAGACCTGCCTGGCAAACAGTGCTAGGAACTGCTGTAACCTACCCTGAAAAGGGCTGATATTACAACTAGTCCCGACTCCCTAAACCTATCTCTCTCTATCTAACTGCAAATTCGCTTGCAATTCACTGTAATAATTATAGGGGATAACTCAGGAGACTCTTTGCGTGGAACAAGACAACTACAGGACACAGTTTTATAAGTGGTAAAGTCTATATTATCACACGGTGATTCAAACAGGTGCAGAGAGAAACTCAAGTCCACAACACTTGGTGCAAATAATAAACGCAGCTTAGCAGTCTATAGGAAACTTCAGAGGAAAATGTAATCAAGCAGAAAGTCTATGAAGCACAGTTATTCTTGAGGATACTTGACACGAATAAATCCTTGTCTTAGTCCAGGCACAGATAGATATGCTTATTAGGCAGTTCAAATCATATCTTAGGTTATTATCAGGTTATTATCAGGTCAGGTTATGATCATATCAGGTTATTGCAAAGCAGAAACAGCTTACATGTCCAGCAAATGCAGATGGAAGTAAACACGAACAGCAGATGAAGGAGGATTACTGGAAACTTGTGTATGCAGCAGGAACTCAGAGCTGAGTAGCAGGATCACCACACAGGTTTACAGGAGCAGGTATATAGCCAGGGAGCAATCAGAGGTCAGGAGCTGGATGCAAGGCAGAATACTCTAGCACAGACTGAAGGCTGGTGTGGAGTTTTATAGCAGGAAGACACAGTGCACATGAGACCAAAGACGCCATCTTGGAAAAGGGCAGTAATGCACAAAAGGTAAAAAATGTTCAGAGTCCTGACATTCACACTCTTATACTGTATAGCACCCACAGCAGCAGCGGTGCCGTCTAACACTAAGCTGCAGCAGTGAGGAAATGGTGGTGACGGGGAAAATGGCTGGTTCTTATAGTGCAAGGACATGTGACATACACAGCCAATGACACATGCCCTTGCTTGTGTGCATCATATGCACATTGCTGTGTGTGTGCACACTGCTGATAGGCTGAGAGACTGCACCGCCCCACTGTAAATGCGGGAAAGAAAAAAAAAAGATCGGCATTCTTTCAGCACAGATCTATCCCCCGCCCACTATACACTGAAACAGTCTACTAACAATGATAAACAGTTTTAATGTGCAAATCAAGCTAGGCTTTTGGTGAACGGACAGTTATCAGACAGAAACTCGAACAAACAAATTTTAAGCAAATTGTTCAGGTTCGTCGAACGACTCGAATATCGCCCAAAACAGCTCGAATTTGAAAATGGCAAACAGTTCGACTCGAACACCGCTCATCTCTATCCATCATAGACCCAAAAATGGTGAGTCCAGTGATAATGTCACGCTTGACCAAGGAGCCAGAAGGGGCATGTGAGACAGATAGGAAGGGGAGCACTGCCACTTGGGAAAGATTAGAGGGACCACCCCTGAAACTTGTCCTGCTCAACTCTAAGCTCCCTGAAGTCCCTAGACAGGTTTGTCTCACCCTGTGCGGCGATCACTTTCCTATCCCTGTCTTGTCCTAAGCACTGCAGTTACTAGTGCATGGAGCAGCAGGAACGCTGGTCCTGCTCCATAGTATAGACACAAAGGGAAACAGACAAAGGTAAAAGAAAACTGCAATCAAAAGGCAACCGGACTATGGAATGGTAAATAAAGGGAAAGGAAGGAAGAGGAGAACCAAAAGGGAGATAAGGAAAAGGAAGACACCAAACTTCCATATGGCAGTCTAAGGAGACAACTTCTAAATGACTCTTCACCCTAAAACCCCACTTGCAAATGGATATTTTTCCCATGTATGCTGTGCTGTTGTGCTCGCTCTGCGTTTACTGTTCTCGGGACCAGGATTAGTAACACACACCAGGAGACCTTCGGTCCAGTTCAACAGGTTCAGTTTTATTGTGCTGCAGTTCAGATACATTCGGCTGCGGCATACAGTATGGGGCAGAGCCCTCTCCGGTTGATGTTCCCATAACACAGTACAATTCAAGATCCTGCCTCCGCACTGCACGAACTGTCCGCTCCTCAACAGCTCATGTTGGCACTAGGGACTCCCCATCCGGCAACCCAGATTTCTTGAGGCCTGCCACCGTTTCCTCTTGCTCTTCTCCAACTGACCACTACTTCTTAGGAGAGAATGAGAGATTTGTAAATCTCTGAGCTTGTATTAAAACACGTGGTGAGGACACCCTTGCCCAAAAGTAGAAACACTTTTTTTTTTTACAAAGTCAACCTGAGAATAAAAGTACAAATATGTATATTGAACAATGTCCAGAGACAATTTAATATTGAATCTAAGGACTTGGAGAGGCGCTCCAGAAAGCGAAATAAAGAGGATTTATATGACAGGATGTAGTCCCTTATCCAAACTGGTGTGAATAAAATGCAGAGGAATTCATTTTTAGTTTCTCGTCTCACAGTATTAGGCTTTACATTTTGGTATATTTCATTATTTAGTATAATTCTTGTTCAGTACTATACATTTCTTATTCTTTATATAATCTAAATGATGAATAGTTCCTGAGGTAAAATCCTTTGTATTGCAATTAGCGGAAAAATAAGCACTAATAAATTAACACATATTTTGCACTGCATGCAGTGGTGCACATAAAGGACAGGGGCCCTCTCAGTGCCTCAACACAAACTTAGTTATTATACAACCCACCATCCTAAATATAAATTGTAATCCACCACTTTACCCCCATCAACTATAAATAGCCACTTTCCCCACCCAATAAATATATAAATTAATTATCCCCTGTACTCTTTCCCCAATTCAATATTAGTCACACTCCTGTATCCTCAATGCCCCCACTCTATACCTCCCACTCCCCCGATTCATTATATTTACATGCCCCCTCCTCCCCAATTCATAATGTCATGTCTTCTCTTTCCCACCCCCACCGTCAATTCATCATTTGCTCTCCCCACCCTCCGTCTTCAATTAATCATTCGCTGTTGCCTACCCTCAATTTTTCATTTACTGTCCCTCACCCTAAATTCATCATTATTGCGCTCCCCCACCTCAATACATTGTCAATCACTGTCCCGTCCCCAACCCTAATTCATCATTATTATGCTCCCTCTCATCAATACATCATCATTCACTGACCCGTCCCTCACCCCAATTCATCATTATTGTGCTCCTCCACCTCAATACATCATTCATTGTCCCCTGTCCTGCACCCCCAATTCATCATTATTATGTGTTCCCCCACTTCAATACATCATCATTCACTGTCCCCTATCCCCATCCCAATTCATCATGATTGTGCTCGATCACCTCAATACATCGTCATTCACTGAAACTGTCCCACACCCCAAATTCATGATAATTGTGCTCCACCACCTCAATACATCTTCATTCATTGTCCCCTGTACCACACCCTCAATTCATCATTATTGGCCTCCCCCACCTGAATACATTGTCATTCACTGTCCCTTGTCCCACATCCTCAATTCATCATCCACTCCAAGCCAATTTAATTTATTATGGAAAGAAAAAGTTTTTTGTACTTACCTCTTATGATCCCCTGCAGGCACAGCTTGCTCCACTGCTAATGAGTGGCACGCACACATTGAGTATGGGCCATCACCCGCGCATCACAAAAGAGATGGAGGGGCTCCGCAGCACCATGAATGTACCCTGCACCAAAATGTGTTCGCCTATGGCAGTGCTCCAGTGCACAATACTTTATTATACTCTGGGGCACAGCCCCTGTTTATTGCCCCCTATTTGCACAGCCCCTTATTTTATTCCCCATATACACAGCCCCTCATTTTACCCCTCCTCTGCACAGCCCCTCAGCTTATTACCCCATCTACACAGACCCTAATTTTATTCTCCCATTCTGCACAGTCTCTCAGTTTAATTACCCCAATTGGCAAAGCCTGTCAATTTATTTACCCCCTCTGCATAGCCTGTCAGTTTATTCCCCCCATCTGCACAGCCCCTCATTTTATTCCCCTCTTTGCACAGCCCCTCAATTTCTTGCCCCATCTATACAGCACATCTGTTTATTCTCCCCATCTGCACACCCCCTCTGTTTATTCACCGGCATCTGCACAGCCCCTCTATTATCCCCTCTGCCCAGCCCCTCAGCTTATTCCTCTCATTTGCACAGCCCCTCAGTTTATTCCCCCATCTGCACAGCCTGTCAGTTTATTCTCCTTATCTGCACAGCCCCTCTGTTTATTCACCCACATCTGTACAGACCCTCATTTTATCCCCTCTGCCCAGCCCCTCAGCTTTTTCCTCCCATCTGCATAGCCCCTCAGCTTATTCCCCCCATCGGCACAGCCTGTCAATTTATTCTCCCCATCTGCACAGACCTTATGTCTATTCACCTGCATTTGCACAGCCCACCATTTTGTACCCCATTTGCTAAGTTCCTCAGCTTATTCCCCCTACCAGCACAGCCCATCAGCTCATCCCCCATCTGGACAACCTATCAGTTTATCTTCTCCATCTGCACAACCTGTCAGTTTATTACCCCATCTACACAGCCCCTCAGTTTATTCCCACCATCTGCGCAGCCCCTCACCTCATTTTACTCCCCCTTTAGCACAGCCAGTCGCCTCATTTTATTCTCTCCCATTAGCACAGTCCTTCACCTTATTTTATTCAAGAAGTGGCCTGCGTCTTGCTGGAAATTCTGGTGGAGCTGGGGTTGATGACAGCTCCTCTCCTCCTGCGCCTGCGACACAGACAGCAATTGCATTCTTGTCTGATGGACGCAAATACAATTGAGAGCAGGGAGAGGGTGACAACCGGGGCACAGGAAGAGAGAGGGGTGAACAGTGTCAGGGTCTGACATCGCACACCTCTGTGCCTGCGTCCCCCTCGGGTAGGCAGGAGGTAGCCCAGCAGGTGGGTGCCTACTCTGTCTACCCCCTCCGTCCCCTTCCTGCAAATTCGACCAAATTTATTTTATTGCAAATCGAATCCTCCTGCCCTAAGTGAGTAAATCTCATTGAATCAAATTTTGGGAGATTCAATCAAATCTAGACTAAATGTCTAAAAATCCTAATACATAGAAAGATACATGTGGATCTCTATAAAGCATAGTATTCCACCCAAATTGGGACAGTTGATGCCTATGGGCAACCTCTCCAGCAGGACAAGTTCTCCTGCCCACTCACACAAATCGACACAATGACCATTCTGTGAAATTAGGTCATAAATTCCAGTGGAAAAGAAGATGTGTCACCTCTTCTCGGATTTCTGTTCTATTGACTATCTGTGTTTTCCAGAAAGTAGCAACTACGTTTGTTGTCCTTTGTTATTCCTCCAGAAAGTCTATGAATACATTGACAAGTAAGTGATACTAGTCATGAGTGTCCATCGACTGACATTGTCCAATCAGTGCTGTCCGTATGAAAATGTGTAGAGACACGCCTCTTTGAGAGGTGAACTACAAATGCACGTTTGTACATTTTTTCATAACTTTTTAGGAAGATTAACAGAGTAATGCCCAATTATAAGAAAATTATTCTTCAAAGTTTTTATTTCATGGAAAAGATAGACATGTCCCCTTTAAGTGATTTGCAGCTATGGTTGGTTGGTCTCCTTCAACTGCTCTTGGTGGATTGCAAATTATTTTTCAACTGGACTCTGCTGCTCTCTTGTGAGTTTGAATTGTCAATATTCACTCACTGGATAATGCTGCCCTCTGCTGGATCATGGCTACTACTGCTCTCTGGAATTATAAACTAGGCATTGAAAAAAGCAAAACTAAGAAGGAAAAGTTTTTGAATTATGGAAATCACAGGATGGAGAGACATGTTACTGATCTGCAAATGATGAAAAACTGGAAACAAAATTTTCCAAACATCTCAATTTATTCAGTTTCGAGTATGGAAATAAATGGCGCTATAACAATAAATAATAATAATAATAATAATAATAATGGAAGTGCATCTGAACAGCAAGGTGGCTTGTTGTTGAGGGGAAATAGAGGAAAAAAAATAAAAAATCTATAAATCTTTAGCATAGCGAGTGTGAGCGAGCTGAGTGTGACCTGAGCGTAAGTGTGGGCGGCGGTAAGTGTGACTTGTGACTCAGTGAGGAGGTATTTGGAAGGCCTTTAACAAATACCTGTGTGAATTTGTGTGAGTTGCTGAATTGGGAGTAGCTATATTCACAAGGGGTTAACTTAGGGTGGGCGGTCATAATCAAGGGTTTATAAGGGGCAGCTGTTTGGGGCTCAAGTCCTTTTTGGAAGTGCATCTGAACAGCAAGGTGGCTTGTTGTTGAAGGGAAATAGAGGAAAAAAAAAATCTATAAATCTTCAGCATAGCGAGTGTGAGCGAGCTGAGTGTGACCTGAGTGTAAGTGTGGACGGCGGTAAGTGTGACTTGTGATTCAGTGACTTTGGAATCAGGGAGTTTCCAAGGGAGGAATTGCTGTCTGTTTTTAATTAATACTTGTATTTATTTTTTAATTAACGTTTCTGTGTGGTGCAATCCCCATTAGGAAATGTGCTCCACAATTGTTAATGCCATCCAGTGCACATCTTGCCACATGTATGCAGTCCTTGATCAGCCGGTAGAGGGTGCATACTGCTGTGCGAGATGTGAGCAGGTTGTGCATTTGGAATCCCAGATTCTGGATCTAAATGTGCAGCTGGCAACATTGAGATCCATAGACAATATGGAGAGGAGTCTTCTGCTCACTGAGCAGACGCTCAATGGGATAGATGAGGAGGGGGATGGTATTATGGAGCTGCAGGACAGTGAAGTAGGTAGCTGGGTGACATTCAGAAAGCGGGGTAGAGGGAAGAGTGCCAGGGAGGCTAATCCTGATCTGGCACACCCCAATAAGTTTGCTAAGTTGGCGGATGAGGGGGGTACCAGTACAGGGGTAGCACTGCTGCAGCCAGGCATGTCCTCTGAAAGACAGAGGAGTGACTGCTCCAGTAAGGAGGGAAATAGGAGAGCAGGGCAGGCCAGACAGGAGCTGGTAGTGGGGGACTCAATTATTAGAGGAACAGATAGGGCAATCTGTCACAAAGACAGGGATCGTCGGACGGTGTGCTGCCTACCTGGCGCTCGAGTCCGACACATCGCTGATCGGGTGGACAGATTACTGGGAGGGGCTGGTGAGGACCCAGCGGTCATTGTGCAAATTGGCACAAATTACAAAGTTAGAGGTAGGTGGAAGGTCCTTAAAGATGATTTCAGGGAATTAGGCTGCAAGCTGAAAGCAAGGACCTCCAACGTGGTATTTTCCGAAATACTGCCTGTACCACGTGCCACGCCAGAGAGGCAACGGGAGATTAGGGAGGTTAATAAGTGGCTCAAGAATTGGTGTAGGAAGGAGGGGTTTGGGTTCCTGCAGAACTGGGCCGACTTCTCAGTGGGCTACAGGTTCTACGCTAGGGACGGGCTGCATCTCAGTGGGGAAGGTGCAGCTGTGCTGGGGGAGAGAATGGCTAGAAGGTTGGAGGAGTGTTTAAACTAGGGATTGGGGGGGAGGGTATTCATTTTATAGGAGGGGAAGATAGTGCAGATAGAGACCTGGGCACAAATAAGGAAGTTGGGGGTGGCGGTGGCATTGGGGGTGGGGTTAGAACAGTTAGTAATTTAAGAAAGAATAGAGGTACAGAGGGAACATCAAGTGCATGTATACTAATGCCAGAAGCCTCACCAACAAAATGGATGAATTAGAACTAATGTTGTTGGAACATAATTATGACATGGTGGGGATATCTGAAACATGGCTGGATGAGAGCCATGACTGGGCTGTTAACTTGCAGGGCTATAGTCTGTTCAGAAATGACTGTACAGATAAGCGAGGGGGTGGGGTGTGTCTGTATGTAAAATCATCCTTAAAACCCATCCTGCGTGATAATATAGGTGAATCTAATGAAAATGTAGAGTCCCTGTGGGTGGAGATAAGGGGAGGGGGAAAAAATAATAAATTACTGATAGGGGTTTGTTATAAATCTCCAAAAATAATGGAAGCAATGGAGAATATCCTCGTAAAGCAAATAGATGAAGCTGCGACTCAAGGAGAAGTCATTATTATAGGGGACTTCAACTACCCTGAAATAGATTGGGGAACAGAAACCTGCAGTTCCAGTAAAGGTAATCGGTTTTTGACAACTATGAGAGACAATTACCTTTCACAACTGGTTCAGGACCCAACAAGGAGGGGGGCACTGCTAGACCTAATATTAACCAACAGGCCAGACCGCATATCAAATGTAAGGGTTGGGGGTCACTTGGGGAATAGTGATCACAAAATAATAAGTTTTCATGTCTCCTTTAATAAGATGTGTAGTATAGGGGTGACAAGGACACTAAACTTCAGGAGGGCAAATTTCCAACGGATGAGAGAGGATAACTGGGACGATATCCTGAGACATAAAAGTACACAAAGAAAATGGGAGACGTTTATTAGCATCCTGGATAGGACCTGTGCACAGTATATACCGTATGGGAATAAACATACTAGAAATAGGAGGAAACCAATATGGCTAAATAGAGCTGTAAGGGGCGCAATAAGTGACAAAAAGAAAGCATTTAGAGAATTAAAGGAAGTACGTAGTGAGGAGGCATTAAATAAATACAAAAAATTTAATAGATTCTGTAAAAAGCAAATCAAGGCAGCAAAGATTGAGACAGAGATACTCATTGCTAGAGAGAGCAAAAATAACCCCCAAATATTCTTTAACTACATAAATAGTAAGAAACTAAAAAATGATAGTGTTGGCCCCTTAAAAATAGTCTGGGGGAAATGGTGGATGAGGATGAGGAAAAAGCCAATATGCTAAATGACTTTTTTTCATCAGTATTTACAAAAGAAAATCCCATGGCAGCCAATATGACTAGTGATAAAAATTCCCAATTAAATGTTACCTGCTTAACCCAGCAGGAAGTACGGCGGCGTCTAAAAATCACAAAAATTGACAAATCTCCGGGTCCGGATGGGATACACCCCTGAGTACTGCAGGAATTAAGTACAGTCATTGATAGACCATTATTTTTAATCTTTAAAGAGTCCATAATAACAGGGTCTGTACCACAGGACTGGCGCATAGCAAATGTGGTGCCAATATTCAAAAAGGGGACAAAAACTGAACTCGGAAATTATAGGCCAGTAAGCTTAACCTCTACTGTGGGTAAAATCCTGGAGGGATGCTATACTGGAGTATCTGAAGAGGAATAACCTCATGACCCAGTATCAGCATGGGTTTACTAGGGACCGTTCATGTCAGACTAATTTGATCAGCTTCTATGAAGAGGTAAGTTCCGGACTGGACTAAGGGAACCCAGTAGATGTAGTGTATATGGACTTTTCAAAAGCTTTTGATACGGTGCTACATAAAAGGTTGATACATAAAATGAGAATAATGGGGATAGGGGAAAATATGTGCAAGTGGGTTGAGAGCTGGCTCAGGGATAGGAAACAAAGGGTGGTTAATAATGGAGCACACTCGGACTGGGTCGTGGTTAGTAGTGGGGTACCACAGGGGTCAGTATTGGGCCCTCTTCTTTTTAACATATTTATTAATGACCTTGTAGGGGGCATTCAGAGTAGAATTTCAATATTTGCAGATGACACTAAACTCTGCAGGGTAATCAATACAGAGGAGGAGAAAGACATAGCTGAACTAGAGCGGGTGCAGAGAAGAGCGACCAAGGTTATTAGAGGACTGGGGGGTCTGCAATACCATGATAGGTTATTACACTTGGGGCTACTTAGTTTGGAAAAACGAAGGCTAAGGGGTGATCTTATGTTAATGTATAAATATATGAGGGGACAGTACAAAGACCTTTCTGATGATCTTTTTAATCATAGACCGGTGACAGGGACAAGGGGGCATCCTCTACGTCTGGAGGAAAGAAGGTTTAAGCATAATAACAGACGCGGATTCTTTACTGTAAGAGCAGTGAGACTATGGAACTCTCTGCCGTATAATGTTGTAATGAGTGATTCATTACTTAAATTTAAAAGGGGACTGGATACCTTTCTGGAAAAGTATAATGTTACAGGGTATGTATACTAGATTCCTTGATAAGGCGTTGATCCAGGGAACTAGTCTGATTGCTGTATGTGGGGTCGGGAAGGAATTTTTTTCCCCATGGTGGAGCTTACTCTTACCACATGGGTTTTTTTTGCCTTCCCCTGGATCAACATGTTAGGGCATGTTAGGCTATGGGTTGAACTAGATGTACTTAAAGTCTTCCTTCAACCTTAATAACTATGTAACTATGTATATAATAATAATAATATAGCTTATATTGGATACTCAAAAATTATTTTAAAACGACCTGACACATTTCTGACAGTCAGTGACCTTACTCATAGGCTATATTGTGAATAAAAAACAGAGGTATATATATATACAACAAGAACGAATCAGAGGTCAAAGAGTGGGTGGATAATAGATTAATTAGTGCAGACATGGTGTATGACTTCAGGCGTATGTGAAAGTATTTGACTGCAGGAGAAAAGAGAATGTGCATAGCATACTGTGATATGCGTGTATGTATTTGATATAGCTGACAATGCTATTGATAGAACAATCTAAGGCCGGTTTCACACGTCCGTGGCTCCGGTACGTGAGGTGACAGTTTCCTCACGTACCGGAGACACTGACACACGTAGACCCATTAAAATCAATCCATCTGTGCAGATGTCATTGATTTTTTGCGGACCGTGTCTCCGTGTGCCAAACACGGAGACATGTCAGTGTTCGTGGGAGCGCATGTATTACACGGACCCATTAAAGTCAATGGGTCCGTGTAAAACACGGACCGCACACGGACGTTCTCCGTCTGCAGTCCGTTTGCGTGCAGGAGACAGCGCTACAGTAAGCGCTGTCCCCCCCACATGGTGCTGAAGCTGCGATTCATATCTTCTCTCCAGCAGCGTTTGCTGCAGAGAAGATATGAATAATAGTGTTTAAAATAAAGATCTATGTGTCCGTCGCCCTCCCACCCCCTGTGCGCCCCCCCCCCCCGCTGTCCTGAAAATACTCACCCGCTCCCTCGTTGGCTGTAGCTTATTCCTGGTCTGGCCGCGGCTTCTCTACTGTATGCGGTCACGTGGGGCCGCCGATTACACTCATGAATATGTGGCTCCACCTCCAATAGGGGTGGAGCCGCTATTCATGAGTGTAAATGAGCGGCCCCACGTGACCGCATACACTAGAAGCCGCGGCCAGACCAGGAAGCAGCGAGGGAGGCGGGTAAGTATTTTCTGACCAGCGGGGGGGCGCACAGGGGGTGGGAGGGCGGCGGACACATAGATCTTTATTTTAAACACTATTATTCATATCTTCTCTGCAGCAAACGCTGCTGGAGAGAAGATATGAATCGCAGCTTCAGCACCAGATGCTGGTACGTGTGGTACCCAGCACGGTGCGTGTGGTACCCAGTGGGAACACGGGCGGCACATGTGTGCTGCAAGTGTGAGACACTGACGTACAGAAGAAACGTAGGGGCACACGGACACGGATAATTCCGGTACCGATTGTTTCCGGTACCGGAATTATCTGGACGTGTGGGACAGCCCTAAAATATATAATAAATATTATTTTAGGGTCAGTTCACACAGGGCGTTTTTGTTGCTTTTTTTTCTGCAGCAAAACCTGATCTTCTTGGCAAGAAAGAAGCTGCGTCAAAAACGCAGGTTTAGGTGCGTTTGTGGTGCGTTTTTTGTTGCGTACTTGGTGCATTTTTCTGTTGCATTTTTTGGTGCATTTTTCTCTTTGTCCATGCTAATGTCCTTGGATTTTAATCAGCAAAAACACAGCAAATAATGATACCTGCGTTTTTGCTGCATTTTTTTCAACACCCATTCAAGTCAATGGGTGAAAAAACTAAACAAAAACGCTGAAAGAAGTGACATGCTCTATGTCCACGCAGCAAAGCACAAAATACTGATCAAACAAAAACCAATGTGTGTGCATGAGATTTCTGAAATCTCATAGGCTTTGCTGGTACTGTAAAAAGCAGCTGAAAATTATCATTAAAAAACACAGCAAAAACGCCCTGTGTGAACTTACCCTTATAGTTCATACCCCTTGGATACTTGGTATCTAAGTGAAGATTCCAATATGTTTTGCGCAAAGTTAATTCCCTCTGCCAATTGCCTCCTCGGATTGAATTCATAACTTTCAAAACCCCAAAGAAAGAAAAACTGGATATGTCTCCATGATGAATTGTGGAAAAATGCTTAACAGCAGCAGAACAGGTGCTTTTACTGCTCTTAAAGGGACACTGTCACCCCCTCCAGCCTTCATAAACTAAAAGAGCCACCTTGTGCAGCAGTAATGCTGCAGTCTAACAAGGTGGCTCTTTTAGTTTTTGTTTCTGTTATACCCACAATAAATGTATTTATAGTTTAGCTGAAATACCTGTCTTTGTACCTGGAGGCGGGTCTGAAGCCTCCTCTTAGAAGCGCCCAACTGCCGTCAGTCATCGCTTGGGTTGATTTTCGCCGCCCCCTCAGCGCTGTTATTGTGTGAAATCCTGCGCCTGCGCTCTGCCCTTCTGCCTTGCGCAGGCGCATAGATCATTTGGCGTCCTAGCGCTGGTGCCGAGTTTCGTTCTGCGACTGTGTGGGCAGTGCGGCCAGCCTGTTGCTGAATCCCCGCCCCGCACTGTGTTATGCATTATGCACAGTGCGGGGCTGGGATTCCTGGGCATGCGCACTGCGCTTGTCAGACGCTCCCCAGGTCCCCCGCCTTCCAGCATTGCCGGAATATACAGGTATCCTTGCCGACGTTTGGAACAGCCGCACAGAACAACGCTGGAAGGCGGGGGAGCAGGGGGAGCGTCTGACTAGCACAGTGCGCATGCCCAGGAATCCCAGCCCCGCACTGTGCATAATGCATAACACAGTGCGGGGCGAGGATTCAGCAACAGGCTGGCCGCACTGCCCGCACAGTCGCAGAACGGAACTCGGCACCAGCGCTAGGACGCCAAATGATCTATGCGCCTGCGCAAGGCAGAAGAGCAGAGCGCAGGCACAGGAATTCACACAATAACAGCGCTGAGGGGGCGGCGAAAATCAACCCAAGCGATGACTGACGGCAGTTGGGCGCTTCTAAGAGGAGGCTTCAGACCCGCCTCCAGGTACAAAGACAGGTACTTCAGCTAAACTATTAATACATTTATTGTGGGTATAACAGAAACAAAAACTAAAAGAGCCACCTTGTTAGACTGCAGCATTACTGCTGCACAAGGTGGCTCTTTTAGTTTATAACGGCTGGAGGGGGTGACAGTGGCCCTTTAATATTGGCAATATGTTCCGCAATCCTTTTTTTCAATTTCCTTATTGTGCCCCCGATGTATTTCATATTGCAGGTGTGGCACTCAATACAGTATACATTATGATCAGAATCGCAATTGATAATTAATGTTATATATGTGACCCCGAGGAGAACAAAAATTTTCTTTTTATTGTCAGCAAATGCACAAACATCGCAATGGTCCCTGGCACACTTAAAAAATCCTTTGCTTGACAGCCAAGTGGGAAGAAAACATGCCATTGTAAATGTACTGGGGGAGAGCATGTTACCAAGTGACATACCCCTTCTAGCCACCTATCTAACTAAGTTATGCAATATTTGTCGCAGGGCGTCATTTCTCATAAAAAAAAATTCTGAAACAATATTCTAACATTCCAGCAGCACGCTCTCTAGGACTATTGTCTGTATTGCCTGTGACACGGATGGGTTTTTTTTTACATGAATGCATATAGTAATGAGTCTACATTGACATCAATTGTTGCTCGTCACTAGCTTTTGACTCTCATTAGCCTATCTACTTTTGTTGGAATAATGAATATTACTATATATATCGCATCAACTACTATTTTTAATTTTTAATAGTGCATTAATTTCTGTCTCCAGCAATAGTGTTATATTGCCAGTAAAGCATTTAGAAAAAAAAAAACAAGAAATCAGGAAGTTCCTGCTCACTGTGTGTGCAGCTGGAGCACATTTCACTTTCACTTTGCAAGTTGACAAACAAAATCCTGAGATCCTTTACTATAAGAAATACCAGTTGTAAGTTGTGTTATCTTTGTTCCTGAACAGATATATTCACTGTTGAACAACTGGACAGTACAGTGAATTATCTGCTGCCAAGAGGTTATGGGCCCATAAATTTAAAGATCCGTAGAACAGCACAGAGGAAAGAAAACAACAGCGTGCTAAGGAGAAGAAGAAGCAAAGATGGCAGCCAGCAGCAACTCTGTGAAGTTCACAGTGCCAAACCTGACTAAACAGAACTACCAATTCTGGAAATTCAATGTAAAGATTCTGCTAATAAGGGAAGGTACGTGGAAATACACACGGACGGCATGGTGGCTCAGTGGATAGCACTGCAGCCTTGCAGCGCTGGAGTCCTGGGTTCAAACCCCACCAAGGACTACATCTGCAAAGAGTTTGTATGTTCTCTCCGTGTTTGAGTGGGTTTCCTCTGGGTTCTCCTGTTTCCTCCCACATTCCAAAGACATACTGATAGGAAATTTAGATTGTGAGCCCCATTGGGGACAGCAATGATAATGTGTGTAAAGTGCTGCAGAATATGTTAGCGCTATATAAAAAGATTATTATACACACAGGAGTTTAGACCTGACCCACTACCAGAAGACTGGGAAGAGAAAGATCAAAAAGCACAAAGCACTATCTCTCTCAGTAAGGCTGGCGTCACACTCAGCGTATGAAAATACGGTCTGTATTTTACGGTCGTAATACGCAGAAATGTTCCAAAAATAGTGATCCGCATGTCATCCGTAGGCAGGGTGTGTCAGCGTATTTTGCGCATGGCATCCTCCGTATGTAATCCGTATGGCATCCGTACTGCGATATTTTCTCACAGGCTTGCAAAACTGACATCTAATGGATTTACGTGCTCAAATGTTCATTAAAACATATATACAGTATGTGTGTATATATATATATATATATATATATATATATATATATATATGTCATTGAGACACACACATATATACTGTGTACATATATACATATATATATATACACTCACCGGCCACTTTATTAGGTACACCATGCTAGTAACGGGTTGGACCCCTTTTGCCTTCAGAACTGCCTCAATTCTTCGTGGCATAGATTCAACAAGGTGCTGGAAGCATTCCTCAGAGATTTTGGTCCATATTGACATGATGGCATCACACAGTTGCCGCAGATTTGTCGGCTGCACATCCCAAAGATGCTCCATACAAGGCAGGATGGATCCATGCTTTCATGTTGTTTACGCCAAATTCTGACCCTACCATCCGAATGTCGCAGCAGAAATCGAGACTCATCAGACCAAGCAACGTTTTTCCAATCTTCTACTGTCCAATTTCGATGAGCTTGTGCAAATTGTAGCCTCAGTTTCCTGTTCTTAGCTGAAAGGAGTGGTACCCGGTGTGGTCTTCTGCTGCTGTAGCCCATCTGCCTCAAAGTTCGACGCACTGTGCGTTCAGAGATGCTCTTAGGCCTACCTTGGTTGTAACGGGTGGCGATTTGAGTCACTGTTGCCTTTCTATCAGCTCGAACCAGTCTGCCCATTCTCCTCTGACCTCTGGCATCAACAAGGCATTTCCGCCCACAGAACTGCCGCTCACTGGATTTTTTTTCTTTTTCGGGCCATTCTCTGTAAACCCTAGAGATGGTTGTGCGTGAAAATCCCAGTAGATCAGCAGTTTCTGAAATACTCAGACCAGCCCTTCTGGCACCAACAACCATGCCACGTTCAAAGGCACTCAAATCACCTTTCTTCCCCATACTGATGCTCGGTTTGAACTGCAGGAGATTGTCTTGACCATGTCTACATGCCTAAATGCACTGAGTTGCCGCCATGTGATTGGCTGATTAGAAATTAAGTGTTAACAAGAAGTTGGACAGGTGTACCTAATAAAGTGGCCAGTGAGTGTATATATATATATATATATATATATATATATATATATATATATATATATATATATATATACTGTATTTATATTTAATTCAGCGCGAGATATGTGAAAAGCCGGTAATTCAATTGCCGGCTTTTTCTTTCCCCTTCCCAAGCTGGAGCCTGGGAAAAGTTCCCACGCTCGAGTTCATATGAGGACATCCAGCAGAGGGCGCATCACCACAACTCAGGGTAACTACAGGTTACCCTGCTTTCCATTCATTCCCCGGAGTTTTTACAGGCACGAGCACTGCTTTAGCAGAGCTCCTGGCTGTAAAATGATTTAACCCCTTCAGATGGATTTACTTCGTGGGACTTGACCTGAGGTACGGAAGGTATGAGATATTGTTGTTTTTTATTTTTCCTTTGTTACAGAACGAGGGTCTTCAGGTGGATTACCAGTATAATAAAATATTACAACAACCTGTGTCTTTATTTCATTAAAATACTTTTAAATAATGTGTGTGTGTTTTATTAACCATTTCGTACTATTGGATTAATAATGGATAGGTGTCATAATTGACGCCTCTCCATTATTAATCTGGCTTAATGTCACCTTACAATAGCAAGGTGACATTAACCCTTCATTACCCCATATCCCACCGCTACACGGGAGTGGGAAGAGAGTGGCCAAGTGCCAAAATAGGTGCATCTTCCAGATGTGCCTTTTCTGGGGTGGTTGGGGGCAGATGTTTGTAGCCAGGGGGGGGCCAATAACCATGGACCCTCTCTAGGCTATTAATATCTGCCCTCAGTCACTGGCTTTACCACTCTGGTGGAGAAAATTGTGTGGGAGCCCACGCCAATTTTTTCCGCCATTTAACCCTTTATTTTACAAGCTACAGCGCCCAAATTTTGCACATACACACTACTAACATTAGTAGTGTGGAATATGCAAAAAAATAAGGGATATGAGATGGTTTACTGTATGTAAACCATGTCTCATATCCTGTCGGGTTTGGGAAGGAGAAATGAAAAGCCGGCGATTGAATTACCGGCTTTTCTATAGAACACCGCTGCGTATTTCTCGCAAGTCACACGCATGGTCCATGTGTAATCCGTATTTTTCTCACCCCCATAGACTTTCATTGGCGATTTTTTAGCGCAATACGGTGACAAACGCAGCATGCTGCGATTTTCTACGGCCGTACAAGACCGTAGATGCGTAATATACGGCAGATAGGAGCTGGGCCATAGGGATTCATTGGGCCGTGTGCAATGAGTATTTTACGGACGTAGTTTATGTGCTCATACGTCCGTAAAACTCGCTAGTGTGACGCCGGCCTAAAGGTGATGATCAGATTGTGCAAGTATGTAAATGTGAAACTGCAAAAGAAATGTGGGATCAGCTGCAGAAAGTGCATGAAAGGATAAATCTCAGCAATAAGGTCTATTTATTGAGAAAGCTGTATCAGTCTAAGCTAAATTAGGGCCAAGATATGCAGGATTACATAAGAAATACTCTAGGAATTGTGGAGTGCCTGCGGGGCATTGGGAAAGATCTAATGGCTTTCCATGTTGCTGCACTACTACTAAGGCCTCTTTCACACGTCAGTGTCTCCGGTACGTGTACTGACAGTTTTCTCACGTACCGGAGACACTGACACACGTAGACCCATTCAAATGAATGGGTTTATGCACATGTCTCCGTGTTTTCACGGACCGTGTGTCAGTGTTGAAAACACGGAGACATATCCGTTTTTCTAAGGCAGCACGTACAGCAATACGTCCTCCACACATGCGCATATTCATCACTGTAATGAGCGGTCCCACATGACCGCTCACACAGGACAAGCTGCCAGCGCTGAGAGGAGAGAGGAGACATCGCGGAAGCTGGGTGAGTATTTCTCTGCAAGGGGCCGGGCGGCACACTGGGGATGGGAGGCGGGGGTCACCTGCAAACTTTATTTTTAACAACAAAGAAAAAAAACTTGATCTTTCATCTCTTCTCTCCTGCGGGGAAGAAGAGATGAATGCCGCCTTCAGCACCACATGCGGGGGGACAGCGCTTACTGTAGCGCTGTCTCTCCTGCACGGTCCGTGTGGTCCTCAGGCGGCACACGGGCGGCCTGTGTGCCACACGGATGTACCATGTGAGCACACGGACACGGATAACTCTGGTACCGATTTCTCCGGTACCGGAATTATCTGGACGTGTGAAAGAGGCGTAAGCCAGGGGACTCAAACTCGCCTGGGTATATGGGCCGCATATAGAAAAAAATAAAATTTGGGGTATGCATTCTGAAGGACAAAGTGACATTTTTAGTGATACGTTGTTTTTTTTCTACACACCTTTTGAACATTTTTGCCTTTTTTTAAATTTTCTTAGAGTTTTATGGATGTGGTGATAACAACAATATGAGAGCACATTTGTTATGTCTCCAAATTGTAGTTATGTCCCCATATCCAGGCCCCTGTATTGTAGTTATGTTTCCATCCAGGTCCTCATATTGTAGTTATGTCCTCATATTTTAGTTATGTCCCCATGCAGATCCCCATATTGCAGATATGTCCCCATCCAGGTCCTCTGTCATGATTCCCAATGGCAGGGACTTAGGCAAAAAACGGACAAGCTCTAGGAAGGATGGTATCTTAGGTAACCGCGATACTGAACCTAACACGCAACTAAACGTAGCCAGGGGGTGTGCCTACGTTGTCTCTAGACACCTCGCGCCAGCCGGAGATCTAACTACCCCTAATAGAGGAATACACAGACCTGACTTGCCTCCAGGGAAACCCCAAAGGTTATAGTAGCCCCCCACATGTAATAACGGTTAGGTAAGAGGAAAACACAAACGCAGTATGAATATAGATTCAGCAAAGCGAGGCCCTCTGACTAGATAGCGGAATATACAAAAGAGGACTTCGCGGTCACCTCAAAACCCTGAACAGCCATCCTGGAATTACCTTAACTCCGTTGTCAACTCATGACACTGGAGTAGCAATTCCAGATCCCTAGAGCTTCCAGCCGCACGAGATATGTAAATGCATGCTGGACAAAACAAACACAAAAAGCCAAAGATTCAACTTAGCTGACTTGGAGCAGGAAGCAAGCAACAAGGTGCTCTGATAACATTGATTGCCGGCACTACAATGACTGGGAAGCCAGACTAAATAGGAGACTCCCAATTTCCTAATGGAAACAGGTGCACTGGAAAAAACAAGACACCAGTCAACCAGTACCACCAGTAACCACCAGAGGGAGCCCAAAAACAGAATTCACAACAGTCCTCATATTGTAGTTATGTTCCCATATTGTAGTTATGTCCTCAGCCATGTCCCCTTATTATTATTTATTATTATAGATCCATTTATTTCATGGCACTTTACAAGTGAAAAGGGGTATACGTAATAAAAAACAAGTACAATAATCTTAAACAATACAAGTCATGACTGGTACAGGAGGCAAGAGGACCCTGCCCACAAGGGCTCACAGTCTACAAGGGATGGGTGAGGGTAGAGCGGGTCATGTAGCGGTTTGATGGTTACTGCAGGTTGTAGGCTTGTTGGAAGAGGTAGGTCTTCAGGTTCCCTTTGAAGGTTTCCACGGTAGGAGAGTTTGATATGTTGGGGTAGAGAGTTCCAGACAAGAAATCTTGTATGCGATTGTGGGAAGAGGAGATAAGAGGGGAGTAGAGAAGGAGGATCGGAGGTTGAGTGCAGGTTAAGTACTGGGAGGCAATGTCATAGATGTATGGAGGAGACAGGTTGTGGATGGCTCTGTATGCCATGGTTAGAGTTTTGACCTGGAGTCTTTGGGTAATGGGGAGCCAGTGAAGGATTGACAGAGGGGAGAGGCCGGGGAATAACGGGGGGTATAAGCAAAGTTTAGAGTAGATAAGAATGGTGTGAGAGTGTTAGAAGGGAGTTCACAAGGTAGGAGGTTGCAGTAGTCAAGGCAAGAGATGATGAGGGCATGGACTATGGTTTTTGCAGATTCTTGGTTGAGGAATGTACGGGAAATATTTTTGAGTTGTAGTCAGCAGGAAGTAAAAAGGGCTTGGATATGTGGTTTAAAGGAGAGATCAGAGTCAAGGATTACCCCAAGGCAATAAGCTTGTGGCCTGGGGAGAGTGGCCAGCCATTTACTTTAATGGATAGGTCTGTTGGGGGGAGTTGAGTGAGATGGGGAATAGATGATGAATTCTGTTTTGTCCATACTAAGTTTTAGAAATCTAGCAGAGAAGAAGGATGAAATAGTGGACAGACATTGTGGGATTTTGGTTAGGAGGGAGGTGATATCTGGTCCAGAGAGGTAGATCTGTGTGTCATCAGCACAGAGGTGATACTGCAAGATGTGAGATTCTATGAGCTGTCCCAGGCTGAAGTTGTAAATGGAGAAGAGCAGGGGCCCTAGGACTGAACCATGCGGGACTCCAACAGATAGGGGGTGAGGTGAGGAGGTAGTGTGCGAGTGGGAGACGCTGAATGTCCGGTCTGTTAGGTATGACGAGATTCAAGATGGGGCCAAGTCTGTGATGCTAAGATATGGGAGTGTCTGTAGTAATAGGGAGTGGTCCACTGTGTCAAAGGCAGGGGACAGGTCCACCAGGTCCAGGAGGAGGAGGAGAGAGTAGAGTCGCTTGGCTTTGCCGTTAGTAAGTCATTGGTGACTTTAGTTAGGGCAGTTTCAGTGGAGTGATGTGATCGAAAGCCAGATTTTAAGCAGCCAAAGAGGGAGCAGGAAAAGAGGTGTGACGACAGTTCAAAATGGGCATGTTGTTCCAGTAGTTTTGAGGCATAGGGGAGAAGTGATATGGGGCGATAGCTAGATACAGAGGATGAGTCAAGAGAGGGCTTTTTGTGCATTGGTGTGATCGAGGCATGTTTGAAGCATGACAGGAAAACACCAGTTGTTAGTGATAGTTTGAAGAGATGGATTAGGGTTGGGATTAAGACTGTGGTGAGGTTTTAGGATGAAGTAGGATTGGTTCACATCAAGTGCACAGGTGGTGAGATGTGATTTTGAGATTAGAGTGGAGAGTCGATCTTCTGTAATGGTAGAGAAGTTCGTTTTGGAGGAGGAGGGCTGAGCAGTTAGGAGGAAGGGCTCTGGAGGTTGTCGACCAAAACTGTCTCTGATGTTATCAATGTTCTGCCTGAAGAATGAGGCTGGCATGAAGTCTTTAGCTGGCATGAGTGGAGAGGGAGGAGGTGCTGGTGGAAGGAGGAGAGAATTAAAAGTGTTGCATAGCTTTTTAGGGTTGTGAGACAAGGATGATATGAGAGATGAGAAATAGGTTTGCTTTGCTGTGGCGAGTGTGGCCTTGAAAGTAGTGAGGGACTGTTTGAATGCGATGAAGTGCTCATTGGAGTGCGATCTTTTCCTTCTCTGCTCAGCAACCCTGGTAGCCCGTCTCAGTTCTTTGATCCGGCTGGTGTGCCAGGATTGTTGATTTTGCGATGTGTGAGATGGGCCACTGATTCGAGACCTGCAGCTATTGTGGTGTTATATAAAGCGACAGCGGCATCCGCATTGTGTAGGGAACTTATGTCTGTAAGAGGGAGAAGGGATTCAAAGAGTGAGTGTGGATCGAGGTGTTTAAGATTTCTGCAAGGGTGTGCAAGTTTGTGGGGTGGGAATTGTGGACCTGGAGAGGAGAGGGAAGAGAATGTAAGTAGGTTGTGGTCAGAATGAGGGAGAAGTGAGTTACAGAGGTTAGATAGGGAGCAGAGGCGGTTGAAGATGAGGTCCAGTATGTGGTCATCTTTGTGAGTGTCTGCAGAATACCATTGAGCGAAGGCAAAGGAGGAAGTTGAAGTCACCCCTGATAATAGTGGGGATGTCAGCGGAGAGGAAATGAAGTAACCAGGTGGTGAAGTGGTCGAAGAACTTGGTGGCTGGCCCTGGGGGGCACTAAATCACAGCCAGCTGGAGGTTGGTGAGGGAGTAGATGGGCACAAAGTGCACCTCAAAGGAAGGAAGGGTAACAGAGGATAGCAGTGGGATTTGGGTGACAGAACAGTTATCTGACAGGAGAAAACCAACTCCTCCACCATGTTTGCTGCTGGGGTGGGGTGTCTGGAAAAGGTGGAATCCACCATATGATAGTGCAGCAGGAGAGGCCGTGTCAGAGAAGGTGAGCCAGGTTTCGGTCATAGCGAGGAAGGAAATGTCCCCATCCAGGTCCTCATATTGCATTTATGTCCCCATATTGTAGTTATGTCCCCATTCAGGTCCCCATATCGTAAATATATCCCCATCCAGGTCCTCATATTGTAGTTATATCCCCATCTAGGTTCTCATATTACAGTCATGTGCCCATCCTTGTATGCATGACTCCCTCATCCCCATCCTGGTATGCAAGGCCTCCTCGTCCCTATCATGGTATGCATGGCCCCTCATCCCTATACTTGTATGCATAGCCTCCTCATCTCCATCCTGGTATGCATGGCATCCTCATCTCCATCCTGGTATGCATGGCCTCCTCATTCCCATCCTGGTATGCATGGCCCCCTCATCCCTATACTGATATGCATAGCCTCCTCTTCTCCATCCTGGTATACATGGCTTCCTCATCTCCATCCTGGTATGCATGGCCTCCTCATTCCCACCCTGGTATGCATTGTCCCCTCATCCATATCCTGGTATGCATGGCCTCTTAATCCCTATCCTGGTATGTATGGCCTCCTCATCCTCATCCTGGTATGCATGGCCTCATCATTTCTATCCTGGTAAGCACGGTCCCCTTATTCCCATGCTTGTATGCATGGCGTCCTCATCCCTATCCTTATATGCATGGTCCCCTCATCCTCATCGTGGTATGCATGGTCTCCTCCTCATCCTGGTATGCATGGTATGTATAGCCTCCTCATCCCCATCCTGGTTTGCACGGCCTCCTCATCCTCATCCTGTTATTCATTGTTCTGTAATAACAGGTGTCACGGTCCAGTCCGGAGTTTATTTTCTGCTGTCCTCTCTTGGTATCGTCTCTGCTGCTACGTTCTCTGTCTGGCTTTTTGATTCTCTGGCTTGTAACCCTACCACATGTTCCGTCTCACGTTTTTGGACCCACGCTCATGTTTGGCTCTTTGACCCTTGGCTTAGTATTTTGACTATGTGTATTGCTGCTCCCTCTTGTACTTCTATTTCTGATCATTTTTGACTCCGTTCGTCTGACCACTCTCTCATTACCTGTGACACTTGTGCTGTGTGTTGCCAAGCTTAGTGTTTAACCTCTCTTCCTTCACCAGCTCCCCCTGGTGGAGGTTTCACTACATTATCACTAACCAATACATTTATACCCAAGCATAAACATATAATGTAGTCCCAAGCATAAACAGTCGCACTCAAAGTTCCTTCAAAATTTTGCCAAGCAAGTGGTTTTTTATTTTCAAAACACCAAAATTAAACAATTCACCACAGTGGTATAAGGTAACGTATCGACCCGCTGGGTCTTTATCAAACCTTACTGGAAAAAACGAACGGCCGTTGTATTTTCGTATTGTGTGTTTAATTTTTTCTCCTCACACAAGATTGACACTATTTATTTTTTTCGTTTTTTCCAGTAAGGTTTGATAAAGACCCAGTGGGTCGAAACGTTACCTTATACCACTGCGGTAAATTGTTTAAATTTGGTGTTTTGAAAATAAAAAAACACTTGCTTGGCAAAATTTTGAAGGAACTTTGAGTGCGGCTGTTTATGCTTGGGACTACATTTTGGTGGAATATTTCCACGTCCAGTCAGCACCACCATAAAGCAAGAGTGCACGTCTTTTCTCTTCTCTACAATACATTTATACAACGGGATTTTGCTTTTTTTTTCTTTGGTCATGGATCCGCTGCATAACTTGGCGGATCAAGTGTCCAGTTTGACGCAGATGGTGTGGGATTTTTCTTTGAAACATCGGTCCCTTGTCACGTCTCATACCCACTTACAGAAAAAAATGACAGAGACTGTTAAGACCGTGCAGGGAAACACCTCTCATATTGTTAATCTACCTGGATGTTGTTTTGTACTCTCCGGAACCCTCAGTTAAAATTCCGGACATGTTTTCTGGTGAAAAAGATAAATTTCACATATTCAGGGAGAGTTGTAAATTATGTTTTTTTCTTAGACCTCTATCATCTGGGGATGAGACTCAGCGGGTAGGGATTATCTCCTTACTTAGGGAGGGTCCCCAATCCTGGGCTTTCTGTCTGCCCCCTACTGCCCCTGAACGGAGGTCAGTAGATAGGTTCTTTGATCCCCTAGGACCGTGTTAGGCTACGTTCACATTTGCGTTGTAGGGCGCAGCGTCGTCGACGCATGCGTCATGCGCCCCTATCTTTAACATGGGGGGCGCATGGACATGCTCCGGTATGCGTTGTACTGCGTTTTACGATGCATGCGTCATATAGACGCACAAGACAGGGCACAGGGGACGCTACTTGTAGCGTTTTCCCTGCGCCAAAAGTCCCCATCTGTAGGATGACTCCGCACTGAAATATCTATTCAGAAAGGGACTGTCGGATTGCTTGAAGGATGCTCTGGCACGCCATCCACCTCCCAGCTCTTTGGAGGAGGCTATGACTCAGGCTTTCGGTATGGATCGGAGGCTACGGGAGAGAGGTGTTACACAACGAGGGATTCAGTTGTTCCCTGCTAACCCTGATGTTTTGGATCTGAATCTATGGAGGTGGGAGTCACCGACCTCCAGGAGAAAGAGAGGAAATGGTGGCGTGATGGAAAGCTGTGTTTATACTGCAGAGATCCCTGACATTGGAAAAAGGACTGCCCCTCCTGTCCACTGACTAACCAGCGGCGGAGTCTGGGTGATCATCGTGGAGGTCACTCAGACTCTCAGGTACCTTTTTCTTCTTTTGCAAAGATACTGTTGAAGGTGGAACTTGGTGTTGAGAACGGCTTTGCCCATACTTCGGCTTTTGTAGACTGTGGGTCATCCCTGAACTTGATTGACTCTAAGCTGGTGGCCCGCTGTAGATTACGGACAGTTAGGTTGGAGACTCCCTTAAAAATTGTGGCTATTGACTCTACACCTTTCACAAAGGATGGTCTCCATTTCATTTCTAAAGAATTCACCATCAGAGTGGGGGCCCTGCCCCTGGAGCGCATGTCATGCTTTGTTGTGCATAACCTCCCTGCTGGCCTGGTGTTGGGGTTTCCCTGGTTGCAACGGCATAACCTGGTTATTGACTGGGGGTCCCGGGATATTGTTAAATGGGGACCTAGTTGCTCTGAAAATTGTCTTGCTACTGTGTCTATGTCATCCGTCATTCTGGAGGGTATTCCGGAGTTCCTGAAGGACTTTGAGGATGTGTTCTCCGAAAAGCAGGCTGAGGTTCTACCACCACAACGCCCATTCGATTGTGCTATTGATCTTGTTCCCGATGCCAAATTGCCCAAAGCCCGTCTGTACAATCTCTCCGGCCCTGAGCGGGCTGCTATGAAGGGGTATATCTCTGAAAGCCTCTGTAAAGGGCATATTCAGCCATCTGTCTCTCCCGTGGTGGCGGGGTTCTTTTTTGTAAAAAAAAAGATGGTGGTTTACGCCCATGCCTCGATTTTCGAGAACTGAATAAGATCACCATGAGAAACACTTATCCTCTCCCACTTATACCTGATTTGTACAGTCAATTGTCGGGGCCAGGTGGTTTTCTAAGTTTTACCTCAGGGGAGCATATAATCTCATCCGTATGTGGGAGGGGGATGAGTGGAAAACTGCGTTTCTCACCTCTGAGGGCCTGTTTAAAAATTTGGTTATGCCGTTCGGTTTGACTAACGCACAAGTGGTATTCCAGAATTTCATTAACCATGTTTTTTCTGACTTTATTGGACACTTTGTGGTAGTTTATCTTGATGATATACTCATATATTCTTCTGATAGACTAAGTCATATGGGTCATCTTTGTGTGGTTCTCCAGAGGCTCAGGGAGAACTCACTCTTTGCCAAACTGGAGAACTGTTCATTTTTTACTCAAGAATTGTCCTTTTCTAGGGGTCATTTTGTGCGCTGAGGGGTTTCCTATGGACTCTAGGAAGGTACAGGTCATTGTGGATTGGGTACAACCCAGAGATCTCAAGGATCTTCAGCGATTTCTGGGTTTTGCCACTTACTACAGAAAAT
Source organism: Ranitomeya variabilis (assembly GCF_051348905.1). Lineage (NCBI taxonomy): Eukaryota > Metazoa > Chordata > Amphibia > Anura > Dendrobatidae > Ranitomeya > Ranitomeya variabilis. The sequence continues at coordinate 85,233,507 of NC_135232.1, forward strand.
TCATCAAGGGTTTTTCTCAAGTGGTCAAGCTCCTCACTGATCTCACTCAAAAGGGGACTGATCTCAAAAACTGGTCAGCTCCAGCTGTGGTGGCATTTTCGTCATTAAAAAAACATTTCATGACTGCCCCTGTACTGGTTCAACCTGATTTGTCTAAACCATTTATCATAGAGGTGGACACCTCTGAGGTGGGAGTGGGGACTGTGTTGTCCAAGGGGCTCACCACATTAATTAACTTAAGACCCTGTGCCTTTTTTTCAATAAATTTTTCCTCTGCTGAGAGGAATTATAATGTGGGTAACCAGGAGATGTTGGACATTAAATTGGCGTTTGAAGAATGGAGGCATTTTTTGGAGGGGGCAGTCCATTGTATCACTGTCATTACTGATCACAAGAACCTGTCTTACATAGAGTCTGCCAACGTTTAACTGCGAGACAGGCAAGGTGGTCACTTTTTTTTCCCGATTTCAGTTTTCCATCACTTTCAGACCAGGGTCTAAGAATGTGAAGGTGGATGCCTTGTCTCGCAGCCTAGATCCAGCATCACCTCCTGAGCCTCCTTCCTCCATTCTTCAGCATGGGGTGGTGGTGGCTGTGGTGTTCCCGAAATTGGAATAGGAGATTCGTGAGGCCCAATCTCTGGCTGCGTCATCCATACCTGAAAATAAGCTCTTTGTGCCTTTCCAGTATCGGTTAAGGGTGCTTCGGGAGTTCCACGACTCTGCTCTGAGTGGGCATCCTGGAATCTTGGCCACCCATAAAGCCATCACTAGGCTGTTCTGGTGGCCCTCGTTGACTTCTGACATCACTGGGTTTGTGTCGTCCTGTGAAACTTGTGCCCACGCAAAAACCTCCCGCAACCGGCCAGCTGGGGAATTGGTGCCACTACCAATTCCGAATAGACTGCGGACTCATCTGTCCATGGATTTTATCACCGATCTTCCCACTTTAATTGCAAAACTGTGATCTGGGTAGTTGTTGATAGGTTTAGTAAACAAGCACATTTTGTACCATTAATGGGCCTCCCTAATGCTGAGACTCCAAACTATTCATTGAGCATGTGATCCGGTTGCATGGTGTGCCTGACAGTGTGGTGTCTGATAGAGGGGTGCAATTTGTGGCAAAATTCTGGAGGGCTTTTTGTAAAAGGCTGGGCATCAGTCTGACCTTTTCATCGACCTACCATCCCGAGACCAACGATCATACAGAAAGGACCAATCAGACTTTGGAGCAGATTTTATGGTGTCTTGTCACGTCTAGACAGGATGATTGGTGCTCTCCAATACCTATAACGGAATTCGCTTTCGATAATCGTGTCAATCAGTTCACTGGTACTTCTCCATTCTTAATAATAATAATAATAATCTTTATTTATATAGCGCCAACATATTCCGCAGCACTTTACAATTAAGCGGGGACTTATACAGACAAATTCAATACAAGTTAAGACAGACAAATTCAATACAAGTTAAGACAATTTAAACAGTGACATTAGGAGTGAGGTCCCTGCTCGCGAGCTTACAATCTACATGGAAATGGGGGACACAATAGGTGAAAAGTGGTTGTTATTTCAGGTCTGGCAATTATAATACATAGGGATTTTCATACAAAGCTGCATGATCCGGTCATCAGCCCGTGTGTTTAAGTGCAATAGTCAAGTATCAAGTGCAGTTATCATGTGCATGGAGGGTGTGGAGACAGATGAATAGTAGGGTGCAGATTCAGAGTGATATTTGGAAGGAGGGAACAGGGCAAAGTTAGTTTACTGAGTAGTTGATGTGGTAGGCTTGTTTGAAGAGATGGGTTTTTAGAGCGCGCTTGAATAGGTTGGGGCTAGGTATCAGTCTGATCGTCTGGGGAAGTGCATTGCAGAGAGCTGGCGCAGCACGAGAGAAGTCTTGTAGACGGAGGTGCGAGGTTCGGATTACGGGGGATGTTAGCCTTAGGTCGTTTGTAGAACGGAGGGCACGTGTAGGGCGATAGACAGAGATGAGAGAGGAGATATAAGGCGGTGCAGAACTGTGGAGGGCTTTGTGGGTGAGAGAGATGAGTTTATACTGGACCCTGTAGCGAATGGGTAGCCAGTGTAATGACTGGCACAAGATGGAGGCATCGGTGAAGCGGTTAGACAGAAATATGACCCTGGCTGCCGCATTCAAGATGGATTGGAGAGGAGAAAGTTTGGTAAGAGGGAGACCGATCAGAAGAGAGTTGCAGTAGTCCAGACGAGAATGAATAAGAGCGACAGTAAGAGTCTTAGCAGTTTCAAAGGTGAGAAAAGGTCGGATTCTGGAGATGTTTTTAAGATGCAGGTGACAAGAGCGAGTGAGTGATCGGATAGAGGGAGTAAAGGAAAGTTCGGTGTCGAATATGACCCCAAGACAGCGGGCATGCTGCTTGGGAGTTATGGTTGAACCCTCCAGGGTAATTTCGATGTTGGGCAGAGAGAGGTTAGTAGAAGGGAGAAACACAAGAAGTTCCGTTTTGGAGAGATTTAGTTTCAGATAGAGGGAGGACATGATGTTAGAGACAGCAGACAGACAATCCTTGGTATTTTGAATTAGGGTAGGGGTGATGACAGGGGAAGAAGTGTATAATTGGGTGTCATCAGCATAGAGATGATACTGGAACCCAAATCTGCTGATTGTTTGTCCAAAAGGGGCCGTGTATAGAGAGAAGAGGAGGGGGCCTAGGACTGAGCCCTGCGGAACCCCGATAGTAAGGGGACGAGGAGAGGAAGAGGAGCCGGCAAAAGATACAGTGAAGGTGCAGTCAGAGAGGTAGGAGAAGAACCAGGAGAGGGCTGTGTCCTTGAGGCCTATGGAGCGGAGCATAGTGAGAAGGAGCTGGTGATCCACAGTGTCAAATGCGTCAGAGAGATCCAGGAGAATCAGCAGAGAGCAATGACCTTTGGATTTAGCTGTTAGTAGGTCATTAGAGACTTTAGTGAGGGCAGTTTCAGTGGAATGTAAAGAGCGGAAACCAGATTGTAAGGGGTCAAGAAGAGAGTTTTCCAAGAGATAGCGGATTAGAAGGGAGTGGACCAAGCGTTCCAGGAGTTTAGAGATGAAGGAAAGGTTGGATACAAGTCTGTAGTTAGCAGTGCAGTTCTGGTCCAGGGATGGCTTTTTAAATAAAGGGGTTATGATGGCATGTTTAAATGAGGAGGGAAAGATACCTGAAGAAAGAGAGAGGTTAAATATTTTAGTCAGGTGAGTGGTGACCACTGGTGAGAGAGACTGCAGGAGAGGTGAAGGAATGGGGTCACTGTTGCAGGTTGTAGGCCGAGCAGAAGCGAGGAGCTTGGAAACTTCTTCTTCTGAGACAGGCTCAAAGATGTCTAGTGAGCTTGAGGTGCGGCAGGGAAGGGGATCCAGGCACTGAGGAGATTGCGCTGAGATATCCAGATGGATGTGGTTGATTTTTTCTAGGAAGTAAGTGGCCAGATCCTCACCACTGAGATTGGTGATGGGGGCCTGTACTTTAGGTTTCAGGAGGGAGTTTAAGGTTTCAAAAAGTCGTTTTGGGTTGTTGGATAGTGAGGTGATGAGGGTGGTGAAGTAGGATTGTTTGGCCACATAAAGGGCAGAGTTATAGGTTTTGAGCATTATAGTGGATGAAGTCTTCTGCTAAGAGAGACTTTCTCCACTGCCGCTCTGCACACCTTGAACAACGCTGAAGAAAGCGTGTTTGCTTAGTGTGCCAGGGCTGCCGTTGTCTCTGTCGGGTCTTTCTGCGTGTAGAAGGTGCTGCTTCATCTAGGGCATTCTTCAGTGTATTATTGAAGTGTGACAATGCTAAGTCTGGGCAGGAGAGGGAGGAGATGGGGCTAAAGATGTGTGGAGATTGTCCATAAGCTGCTGGGTATTAATGGAACGTGTATTCCGATAAGTGTGGTAAGTGGGGGTGTCCCGAGTGAGGAGACAATTCTTGACAGAGAAGGAAAGAAGGTTGTGGTCCGAAAGCGGGAGAGGGGAGCTAGTAAAGTCGTGCAGCGATCCGGGACGGGAGAAAACCAGGTCCAGAGTATTCCCGTCCTCATGCGTAGGAGAATTAGTGCAACTATGGGTTTCACCCTTATTTTGGTGAGTTTTCCCAGCTGGATTCGGGGTGTCCAGGGGCTGATTCGGCCTTTCTGCAGTTGGGGGAGGTCTGGAGGAAGGTTCAGAGAAACATTGGGGAGGCCCAGGGCAAATATAAATTTTTTGTGGATGAACGACGTTCTGTGGTGCCGGCTTATCAGGTGGGGGATAAGGTATGGTTATCCACCAAAAATATAAGGCTGAGAATTCTCTCTGCTAAGTTGGGTCCCAAGTTTATTGGTCCATATGAAATTTTAGAGGTGATTAATCCTGTGGCCTTTCGCCTACGTTTGCCTCCGTCGTTGCGGATCCCCAATGTGTTCCATAAGGCACTTCTGAAGCTGTCGGTGCCCTCCTCTGGTAAGTCTCCCTCACACCCGCCGCCTGTTGTGGTAGATGGCCAGACGGAGTACGAGGTGGAACAGGTGGTGGATTTTCATATATTTACTGACGAGGGGGTACTGTCATGGTCCAGTCCGGAGTTTATTTTCAGCTGTCCTCTCTCAGGACTGGTCATGCAGGGGTTCTTCTCGGCCACGTTCTGGAGCTAGCTGGGCTATTTCAGTCCATCACAGCCTGCTGACCAGTGTTAGTGATAGCTCAAACTTCCAGTTTAGAGCCTCTGACCCTTGTACCTTGGTGATCCTCCGGCCTTTGACTTGTATTTACGTGTATGACCCCGACTTATCTCTGACCCCGTCTCTTGGTATCCGTCTCTGCTGCTATGTTCTCTGTCTGGCTTTTTGATTCTCTGACTTGTACCCTGACCATGTCTTCCGTCTCACGTTTTTGGACCCCGTGCTCATGTTTGGCTCTTTGACCCTCGGCTTAGTATTTTGACTATGTGTATTGCTGCTCCTTCTTGTACTTCTGTTTCTGATCGTTTCTGGTTTGTCTGACCACTCTTTCATTACCTGTGGCACCTGTGCTGTTGCTCTGTGTTGCTACGCTTAGTGTTTAACCTCTGTTCCCTCGCCAGCTCCCCCTGGTGGAGGTTTTACTACAGCAGGCACAGTAGCCAGCTTCCTGCTGCTGGGCGATCACATCTGCCCGCTACTTAAGGGAATGAATATTCACTATTCTCCTCTCCCATAGGCGTGAACAGCAGTGATCACCTGGACACTGCAGGAAGCTGGCAGCTGCGGCTACTGTGACCGCTATTAAAGAGAAATTAATATTCACTGCTGTCCACTCCCATGGGTGTGGAGAGTCTTGAATATTCATTTATCTTTAGCAGCGGGCACAGGGGTTAGCTGCGGCAGACGGCTCCTGCCTCCTGTGACCCGCAGCTCCGCCACTGTTGCTCCCCCACCTCCCCAGGTACATCATTTCAATTGTATGTGCACATGAATAACTCACATTCAGCTGCAATAAAATGCTGCCGTCAGCAGATAACCCAGAGATGTCAAGGGGTCTACAGTGCCTGTGGGTTGCATGAAGCAGCCTCAGGGGCTGCATGTTTGACGCCCCTGCTCTACATTTAGATAAAAAAAGGTTAAATCATAATCACGGAAGGTGATTCTTTACTGTAAGAGCAGTGAGACTATGGAACTTTCTGCCACATGATGCAATGGTCAATTCACTAAACAAACAATGAGGGCCGGGATGCCTTATGCCTTTCTTGAAAAAAATAATATTACAGGTTATAGGTATTCGATTCTGTGATGGGAAGTTTATTCAGGGAACTAGTCGGATTGCCATATGTAGAGTTGAGAAGGATTTTTTTTCTATAATATGGGGCATTTAGTATTTTCATCATGTGTTTTCTGCCTAACTCTGGATCAACATGACCAATGGATGTCCAACAGGCAACTAAATGGATTTCAAGAATAGAAAGGCAATTCAATGCATATGGGAACCTGTCACTGAATCCCTCTTCCAAAAATTGCAATTTTCACTTTGCATCATCCGTTGCACATTCATTTCTGTGGTGGGTAAAAATGCCTACTACAAAGTGTTGATTAATAGCTGGAGGGGTGTAGATTTCACAGTCGAGTCAATTTTTGGAGATGTGGAACTATATTTGGGTGCAATATCTTGTACAGTTTTTGGGGTGTAGACCTACGGTAGTTTGGGTACGTTATGGCAAGTGCAGGTGAGTAGTGGATTGTCCTTTGGTGAGTTTTGTGGCCTGTTATGGGGTAATTGGATTATTCAAGGGTGTGGGTGTTCTTTGGGTGCCGGAGTAGCAGTAGCACTTTGAGGGAGAGTAATTATAAGGGATTATATGGATATGTATCTGATCAACTGCTGGCCACAGCCAACAGCACCTGAATGCAGCTCTGTTATCAGCTGTTGTTCTTGCTGCACACTTGGTACTGTTGTCAGTTTTATTTAATGGGGCCGTTGTCAGCTATAACACTATTAGCAGTCAATGATACTCTCCCCTCTAGTCCTGTGTTCCCATTATATAAAAACAAACATGCTAAAAAAAAATTTCAGAAAACAACTGGCTTTATCGCCATCTTGTGGTCATATAGCAGATAACATTACATTAAATTATCATCCTCACATTTTACATCCTCACATTTTCCTGAACAGTGATCCGTATTCAATGCGAGAATGCAATTTTTTTCTCCAAAAAATATCCGTGTGTCATCCGTATGGCATCTGGATCGCCTGCCAGGGCATCGGGGTACTCGGTACCGGGTCTGGTCTTAAAAGGGATGTCACGCTGGCTGCGACCCGGTCCATGGCCCTGGGCGTCCAATTAAAGGGAAGGTCTTTAAGGGGATTAGTGAATAAGTCTATTGTTCATGACGCCCCTCTACCAAATTTGTGTAGTCTATTTGGGGTCAGATAGGATTGATGAAGAATATACAACTGTATTAATTTATTATTTGCAGCAGGTGACACCATCGTATGTGCTTCTAGGATATCGTTCCACTGATCATCAGTGATAGAGGGGATTAGGTGTCGCCAATTACTCTCGTGAGAAAATATTCCGAAAAATTTCCAACGCTACAGTTCATATGAGTTTATGCCACCAGGGGGCGTAGCTTCGGCTAGTCACCGAAGCTAGGTTACCTTCATTTCATTCATTCCCCAGTCTTTTATAGCCGGGAGCAGCCGCATTAGTAGCGCTCCTGGTTGTAACTGTATTTAACCCCTTCAGATGGATTTACAGCATGGGACATGACTGAACGGCGGACAGGTATGAGATATTGTTGCTTTTTTATTTTGGAATTTTATTTTCAGGAGAACGAGGGTCTTCATTTGGATTGAGCGTACAATAAAGAATAATAAAACCCTGTGTCTTTCTTTCATTAAAATACTTTATTCTTAATGTGTGTGTGTGTGTGTGTGTGTGTGTGTGTGTGTGTGTGTGTGTGTGTGTGTTTTAACCCTTTCAGACTAGTGGCTTAATAATGGATAGGTGTCTTATTGATACACCTCCATTATTAACCAGGCTTAATGTCACCTTACAAAAGCAAGGTGACATTAACCCCTTATTACCCCATATGCCACGGCTACACGGGAGTGGGAAGAGAGTAGCTAAGTGCGGATGCACCTTTTCTGGGGTGGCTGGGGGCAGATGATTTTAGCCAGGGGGCCCAATAACCATGGTCCCTCTCTACGCTATTAACCCTTTTCTGACATCGGACGTACTATCCCGTCGAGGTGGGGTGGGCCCGTATGACCACCGACGGGATAGTACGTCATATGCGATCGGCCACGCTCATGGGGGGAGCGCGGCCGATCGCGGCCGGGTGTCGGCTGACTATCGCAGCTGACATCCGGCACTATGTGCCAGGAGCGGTCACGGACCGCCCCTGGCACATTAACCCCCGGCACACTGCAATCACACATTGTTCCGGCGGTATAGGGAAGCATCGCGCAGGGAAGGGGCTCCCTGCATGCTTCCCTGAGACCCCCGGAGCAACACGATGTGATCGTGTTGCTCCAAGGGTCTCTAACCTCCTCCTCGCTGCAGCAGGCCTGGATCCAAGATGGCCGCGGCATCCGGGTCCTGCAGGGAGGTGGCTTCACAGCGCCTGCTCAGAGCAGGCGCCGGCAAGCCTCCAGGAGCTGTGCACGTCAGATCGCCGATCTGACACAGTGCACAGCAAAGTGTCAGATCGGCGATCTTACACTATAACATGAAACCCCCCCCCTCCCCCCCGTCCTGGGCCAATGTTACAGTGTAAAAATAAAATATTCACATGTGTAAAAAAAATTTAAAAAAAATTCAAAAAAATATATACATATTGTTCCTATAAATACATTTCTTTATCTAAATAAAATAAACAATAAAAGTACACAAATTTAGTAACGTAACGTAACGGCCCGACCTATAAAACTGTCCCACTAGTTAACCCCTTCAGTGAACACCGTAAAAAAAAAAAAAAACAGGCAAAAAACAACGCTTTATTATCATACCGCCGAACAAAAAGTGGAATAACACGTGATCAAAAAGACGAATATAAATAACCATGGTACCGCTGAAAACGTCATCTTGTCCCGCAAAAAAAGAGCTGCCATACAGCATAAAAAAAAAATAAAAAAGTTATAGTCCTCAGAATAAAGGGATGCAAAAATAATTATTTTTTCTATAAAATAGTTTTTATCGTATAAAAGCGGCAAAACATAAAAAAATGATATAAATGAGGTATCGCTGTAATCGTACTGACCCGAAGAATAAAACTGCTTTATCCATTTTACCAAAGGTGGAACGGTATAATCGCCTCCCCCCAAAGAAATTCATGAATAGCTGGTTTTTGGTCATTCTGCCTCACAAAAATCAGAATAAAAACCGATCAAAAAATGTCATGTGCCTGAAAATGTCACCAATAAAAACGTCAAATCGTCACGCAAAAAACAAGACCTCACATGACTCTATGTACCAAAATATGGAAAAATTATAGCTCTCAAAATGTGGTAACGCAAAAAAATTTTTTTGCAATAAAAAGAGTCTTTCAGTGTGTGACGGCTGGCAATCATAAAAATCCGCTAAAAAACCTGCTATAAAAGTAAATCAACCCCCCTTCATCACCCCCTTAGTTAGCAAAAAATAAAAAAATTAAAAAAATTGATTTATTTCCATTTTCCCATTAGGGTTAGGGTTAGGGCTAGGGTTAGGGCTAGGGCTAGGGTTAGGACTAGGGTTAGGGTTAGGGCTAGGGTTAGGGCTATGGCTAGGGTTAGGGCAAGGGTTAGGGCAAGGGTTAGGGCTAGGGTTAGGGTTGGGGCTAGGGTTAAGACTACAGTTAGGGTTGGGGCTAAAGTTAGGGTTAGGGTTGGGGCTAAAGTTAGGGTTTGGATTACATTTACGGTTGGGAATAGGGTTGGGATTAGGGTTAGGGGTGTGTCAGGGTTAGGGGTGTGGTTAGGGTTACCGTTGGGATTAGGGTTAGGGATGTGTTTGGATTAGGGTTTCAGTTATAATTGGGGGGTTTCCACTGTTTAGGCACATCAGGGGCTCTCCAAACGGCGTCCGATCTCAATTCCAGTTAATTCTGCATTGAAAAAGTAAAACAGTGCTCCTTCCCTTCCGAGCTCTCCTGTGCGCCCAAACAGGGGTTTATCCCAACATATGGGGTATGAGCGTACTCAGGACACATTGGACAACAACTTTTGAGGTCCAATTTCTCTTGTTACCCTTGGGAAAATACAAAACTGGGGGCTAAAAAATTATTTTTGTGGAAAAAAAAAGGATTTTTTTATTTTCACTGCTCTGCGTTATAAACTGTAGTGAAACACTTGGGGGTTCAAGGTTCTCACAACACATCTAGATAAGTTCCTTGGGGGGTCTAGTTTCCAATATGGGGTCACTTGTGGGGGGTTTCTACTGTTTAGGTACATTAGGAGCTCTGCAAACGCAATGTGACGCCTGCAGACCAATCCATCTAAGTCTGCATTCCAAATTACACTCCTTCCCTTCCGAGCTCTGCCATGCGCTCAAACGGTGGTTTCCCTCCAAATATGGGGTATCAGCGTACTCAGGATAAATTGGACAACAAATTATGGGGTCTAATTTCAACTGTTACTCTTGGAAAAATACAAAACTGGGGGCTGAAAAATAATTTTTGTGGATTAAAAAGGATTTTTTATTTTCACGGCTCTGCGTTATAAACTGTAGTGAAACACTTGGGGGTTCAAAGTTCTCACAACACATCTAGATACGTTCCTTGGGGGGTCTACTTTCCAAAATGGTGTCACATGTGGGGGGTTTCAATGTTTAGGCACATCAGGGGCTCTCCAAACGCAACATGGCGTCCCATCCCAATTCCTGTCAATTTTGCATTGAAAAGTCAAATGGCGCTCCTTCCCTTCCGAGCTCTCCCATGTGCCCAAACAGTGGTTTACTCCCACATATGGGGTATAAGCATACTCAGGACAAATTGTACAACAACTATTGGGGTCCAATTTCTTCTCTTACCCTTGGGAAAATAAAAAATTGGGGGCGAAAAGATAATTTTTGTGAAAAAATATGATTTTTTTTTTTACGGATCTACATTATAAACTTCTGTGAATCACTTAATGGGTCAAAGTGCTCACCACACATCTAAATTCCTTAGGGGGTGTAGTTTCCAAAATGGTGTCACTTGTGGGGGGTTTCAATGTTTAGGCACATCAGTGGCTCTCCAAACGCAACATGGTGTGCCATCTCAATTACTGTCAATTTTGCATTGAAAAGTCAAATGGCGCTCCTTCGCTTCCGAGCTCTGCCATGCACCCTAACAGTGGTTTACCCCCACATATTGGGTATCAGCGTACTCAGGACAAATTGTACAACAACTTTTCTCCTGTTATCCTTGGTAAAATAAAACAAATTGGAGCTGAACTTAATTTTTTGTGAAAAAAAGTTAAATGTTCATTTTTATTTAAACATTCCAAAAATTCCTGTGAAATACCTGAATGGTTAATAAACTTCTTGAATGTGGTTTTGAGCACCTTGAGGGGTGCAGTTTTTAGAATGGTGTCACACTTGGTTATTTTCTATCATATAGACCCCTCAAAATGACTTCAAATGAGATGTGGTCCCTAAAAAAAAATGGTGTTGTAAAAATGAGAAATTGCTGGTCAACTTTTAACCCTTATAACTCCCTAACAAAAAAAATTTTGGTTCCAAAATTGTGCTGATGTAAAGTAGACATGTGGGAAATGTTGCTTATTAAGTATTTTGTGTGACATATCTCTGTGATTTAATTGCATAAAAATTCAAAGTTGGAAAATTGCAAAATTTCCAAAATTTTTGCCAAATTTCCATTTTTTTTCACAAATAAACACAGGTAATATCAAAGAAATTTTACCACTATCATGAACTAAAATATGTCACGAAAAAACAATGTCAGAATCACCAGGATCCGTTGAAGCGTTCCAGAGTTATAACCTCATAAAGGGACAGTGGTCAGAATTGTAAAAATTGGCCTGGTCATTAACGTGCAAACCACCCTTGGGGGTAAAGGGGTTAATATCTGCCCTCAGTCACTGGCTTTCCCACTCTGGTGAAGAAAATTGCGCGGGAGCCCACGCCAGTATTTTCTGTGATTTAACCCTTTATTTTAACACCTAGAGATACCAAATTTTGCACACAGACACTACTAACATATTTAGTGAGGAATATGAAAAAATATAACGGATATGAAATGGTTTACTGTATGTAAACCTTGTCTCATATCCTGTCAGGTTTGGTAGGACTTAACAAAAGCCGGCAATTGAATTACCAGCTTTTATGCTATCTAGCCCTGTATTAAATCTAAATATTATATATATATATATATATATATATATATATATATATATATATATACATACACGTGTCTCACCTAGTCTATGTGTAGATATTTATTTTTTTCTATTCTATTCTAACCTGTCAGTGTGTTTTTACTGTACACCGCACTGAATTACCGGCTTTTCTAAAGAACACCGGTGCGTATTTCTCGCAAGGCAGACGTGTGGTCCGTGTGTAATCCATATTTTTCTCGCCCCCATAGACTTGCATTGGCATATTTTTGTAGGAATACGCTTACAATCGCAGCATGCTGCAATTTTCTCAGCCCGTTAAATACAGCCGAGAAATATACGGCTGATGGAAGCTGCCCCATAGAGAAACATTGGTCCGAGTGCAATGCGTTGTTTTTGCGCCTCTCACTCGTCCGTATTTCTCTCTAGTGTGACCCCGGCCTAACTGACCCACTGGCTTGTCTCTGACCACGAATTTGCTTATTCCTTTGCTACTGCGCTACAGTCTAGGATTTGACCCGGCTTGTTTGACTTTTCTGCTGCCACCTGTGGTAGCCTCACTGCTGCACTGCAGGTCAGCTCTGTTTAGGTGCAGACCTGCTTCTTCTCTAGTGCCCTCTAGTGTAGCCAGAACCTGGGGAGAACATGAAAACTCTTTGCAGATGTTGTCATTAGTGGGTTTTGAACTCAGGCCCCCAGTGCTGCAAGGCTGCAGAACTAACCACTGAGCCACCGTGCTGTATATTGGAAGAATTTATAGTACTATATAAAAGTAGGAATGATTTCAAAGTTGAAAGTGTAATAATTTATTTTGATCAATTAACAAAATACAAAGTAAATGATAAAAGAGAGAAATCTGAATCAAATCAATATAGTAATCTTTGCCTATTCAAAAGCCTGAATTCTTATAGCTACATTGCCACACAGTACACTAGTGAAGATGCTGTTACATACAGCATGGGCATTTTCTGTGGAAGTAGGTTTGCACAAATCCTTCTATTTTCTTCATGAAAAACCAGACTCGATGATGTTGAGATCAGGGCTCTGTCATACCATCTCATCAGTGGCGCAGCTAGAGTCTGATGGGCCCCGGCACAAAATTTGGACCTGGCCCCCACCTACAGTGGAGAAAATAAGTATTTGATACGCTGCCGATTTTGTACATTTTCCCACCTACAAAGAATGAGAGATCTGTAATTTTTATTTTAGGTACACTTCAACTGTGAGAGACAGAATCTAAAAATAAAAAACAGAAAATCACATTGTATGATTCTTAATTTGCATTTTATTGTTATTATATTTTTTGCATTCTAAGTTTGCACACACTGCAGCAGGGATTTTGGTCCACTCCTCCAAATCTGCTCTACATCTTTCAGGTTTTGGGGCTGTTGCTGGGCAATATTGAGTTACTGCTCCCGCCTAAGATTTTTTATTGGGTTCAGGCCTGGAGACTGGCTGGGCCACTCTAGTACCTTGAAATGCTTCTTACAGAGCCACTACTTAGTTGCCTAGGCTGTGTTTTGGGTCATTGTTGTGCTGAAAGACTCAGCCAGAACCCATCTTCACTGCTCTTACTCAGGGAGCAGTTGTTGGCCAAAATCTCATGATACATGGCCCTATTCATCCTCCCTTCAATATGGTGCAGTACTACTATCCCCTTTGCAGAAAACCACCTCCAAAGCATGATGTTTTGTCCACCGTGCTTCACGGTCGGAATGGTGTTCTTTAGGTTGTACTCATTCTTCATCTTCCTCCAAACATGGCAAGTGGATTTAATACCAAATAGCTCTATTTTGGTCCCATCTAGCCACATGACCTTCTCCCATGCCTCCTCTGGATCATCAAGATGGTCATTGGTGAACTAGGTCTGGACATGTGTTGGCGTGAGCAGGGGGACCTTACGTGCTCTGCAGGATTTTAATCCATGACAGCGCAGTGTGTAAATAACAGTAAAGTTTGAGTCCGTGATCGCAGCTCTTTTCAGGTCATAGACCTCCCGTGTAGTTCTGGGCTTATTCATGACCTTTCTCAAATCATCCTTATCCACAAGGCGAGATCGTGCATGGAGCTCCAGACCGAGAAAGATTGACTGTCCTCTTGTGTTTCTTCCATTTCCTGATAATTGTGCCAGCAGTTGTTGCCTTCTCATCAAGCTGCTTGCTTATTGTCCTGCAGCCGATCCCAGCCTTGTGCAGGTGTACAATTTTGTCCTTGGTGTTCTAAGACAGCTCTTTGGTCTTGGCCATTGTGGAGAGGTTGGAGTGTGAGGACAGGTGTCTTTTATACAGGTAACGAGTTCAACAAGTGCAATTAATATGGGTACAGAGTATGAGAGCTTCTTAAAGAAAAACTAGCATGTCTATGAGAGCCAAAATTCTTGCTGGTTGGTAGGTGATCAAATACTTATTTCATGCAATAAAATGCAGTTTAATTTTTATATATGAAGCATCTTATGGGACCAACTATATATGGAGCATCTTATGGGGCCAATTACATATGGAGCAGTATATGGGGCCCATTATACATGGAGCATCTTATGGGGCCAATTATATATGGAGCATTATATAGGGCCCATTCTGTTTGGAGCAATATATTGGGGCCATCACATGCTGGAGTATTATATGGTGCCCATCATATACTGTGTGGAGCATTGTATGGAGCATCGTATGGGGCCCATTCTGTATGGAGCAATATATGGATCCCATCATATACTGTATGGAACGTTATATGGAGCTCATTATACTGTATGGAGCAATATATGGGGCTCATTATTCTGTATGGAGCATTATATGGGGTCCAGTATTTTATATGGAGCAATATATGGGGCTCATTATTCTGCGTGGAATACTATGTGGTGCCCATAATACTGTATGGATCAATACAGGTCTGGCAAAAATTAAGAGACCACCACATCAAGACCCTGTCATGGGCAGCCCAATCTCCAGACCTGAACCCCATTGAAAACCTCTGGAATCTAATCAAGAGGATGATGGATAGTCACACGCCATCAAACAAAAAGAACTGCTCACATTTTTGCGCCAGGAGCAGTATGAAAGACTGGTGGAAAGCATGCCAAGACGCATGAGAGCTGTGATTAAAAATCATGGTTATTCCACAAAATATTGATTTCTGAACTCTTCCTGAGTTAAAACATTAGTATTGTTGTGTCTAAACGATTGTGAACTTGTTTTCTTTGCATTATTTGAAGTCTGAAAGCACTGGGTTTTTTTTAATTTTGACCATTTCTCCTTTTCAGAAAAAAAACTAAATTTATTGCTTGGAAATTCGGAGACATGTCAGAAGATTATACACTAAAAGAACAATTTACATTTTACTCAAAAATATACCTATAAAGAGAAAAATCAGACAAACTGAACATTTTGCAGTGGTCTCTTAATTCTTGCCAGAGCTGTATATGGGGTTCATTATTCTGTATGGAGCATTATATGGGGCTCATTATTCTATATAGATCATTATATGGGGCTCACTATACTGTATGGATCATTATATGGGGCTCATTATACTATATAGAGCAATATATGGGGCTCATTGTTCTGCATGGAGCACTATTTGGTGCCCATAATACTGTATGGAGCAATATATGGGGCTCATTATTCTATATGGAACATTATGTGGTGCCCATAATACTGTATGGAGCAATATATAGGGCTCATTATTCTGTATGGAGCATTAAATGGGGTCCATTATTCTGTATGGAGCAATATATGGGGCTCATTATTCTATATGGAGCACTATGTGGTGCCCATAATACTGTATGGAGCAATATATTGGGCTCATTATTCAGTTTGGATCACTATGTGGTGCCCATAATACTGTATAGAGCAATATATAGGGCTCATTCTGTATGGAGCATTAAATGGGGTCCATTCTGTATGGAGCAATATATGGGGCTCATTATTCTGTGTGGAGCATTATATGGGGCTCATTATTCTGTATAGAGTATTATATGGGGCTCATTATTCTGTATGGAGCATTGCATGGGGCTAAATATTCTGTATGGAGCACCATGTGGTACACATAATACTGTATGGAGGACTATACTGTACGGTTTCTGAGCTATTGATATCACTCATGTAATGCAATGTAATGAAATCTTTGGCATTGTGCTATACCTATATTTGTCTGCTCTATCTGTGCATCATGAATTGTGGTACAGTATGTGTTCAAGGGGCCCACTGAAACTCTTTCTCCCAGGGCCCATGAAAACCTGGAGCTCACCCAGATCTGAAGCACTAAGATTCCTTTGCTGACCACTGTATTCAAGATACTCGTTACCCATTTTATGGTGCTTCTTCAAAAGAGCTAGAACAGCACATCTTGAAACTCTAGTCTGCTTTGAAATCTTTCCCTGGGAGAGACCTTGCTGATGCAGTAAAACTACTTTGTGTCTTGTTTCTGTGCTCAGTCTTGCCATAGTGTATGAACTGTGACTGTCTTCAACAACCTCACCTTTGTAGCAGAGTTTGGCTGTTCCTCACCCAATTGTAAGCCCCCACACAGCTGTTTCTGTTTCAGTTAATGACTGTGTTTCATCCTACATATGAAAATGATGGTCATTATTACCTGTTTAGTATAAATGGCTGCTCTCTATAATTGACTATAATCCTGCAAAATCCCTGACTTAGTGTAAGTGTACCTAGAATTATTGATGCTGTTTTGAAGGCAAAGGGTGGTCACACCAAATATTGGTTTGATTTACTGTAGATTTCTCATTTGTTCATTCGCATTACATTTTAATTGATAAACTTAAATCATTAACGCTTCTATTTTTTTAAAGCTTTCTTACTTTGCAGCATTTTTCCACACCTGCCTAAAACTTTTGCATAATATTGTATATATAAAAAAAATCACATGAAAAATGTTGTTTTTTTAATAGTTGTGAGTCTGTTTAACATAAAGAAATTCCTTGCACTCACATAATGATGCTTCAATGGGTTCTACAGATTAATCAGCCATTCAAAACATACTTGTGAATATGGCAATGTTCAAGTTTTAACAGAACACATTTCTGCCTGTCCTGAGTCTTTGACAATTGCTAATTTTCTTGAGTTTATAGAGAAACTAGCTGTACTACCCGGCTTCGCCCGGGTTAATGACTGCTGTTAGCAAAATAGAATGTGTTAACAAAAATTTATTCTGCACACAAAAACCACAAAACAAATAGATAGAAATGTAATTATTAAAAGGCAAAAACTAAGCAAATAGAAGCATTTCACAACATATATTAGCTTTGTTATACTGAGAATGTCTTTGTTGCCTATATTAACCAATCAGAGCTCAGGTTAATTAACTGTAGCAAAATAGAAGCTGAGCTGTGATTGGTTGCTATTGGCAGCCTGATAAATCCCCAGCCAACAGGAAGCCCTCCCCCCTGGCAGTATATATTAGCTCACACATACACATAATAGACAGGTCATGTGACTGACAGCTGCCGTATTTCCTATATGGTACATTTGTTGCTCTTGTAGTTTGCTTATTAATCAGATTTTTATTTTTGAAGGACAATACCAGACTTGTGTGTGTTTTAGGGCGAGTTTTATGTGTCAAGTTGTGTGTGTTGAGTTGCGTGTGGCGACATGCATGTAGCGACTTTTGTGAGATGAGTTTTGTGTGGCGACATGCGTGTAGCAACATTTTGTGTGTTGAGTTGCATGTGACAGGTTAGTGTAGCAAGTTGTGTGCAGCAAGATTTGTGCATGGCGAGTTTTGCGCGTGGCGAGTTTTATGTGTGGTGCATTTTGAGTATGTGCAAGTTTTGTGTGAGGCAACTTTTGCATGTGGTGCAACTTTTGTACATGTGGCAATTTTTCTGTGTGTGCAAGTTTTGCATGAGGTGAGTTTTCCATGAGGTGAGTTTTGCACGTGTGGCGAGTTTTGCGTGAGCCTAGTTTTGCATATGGCGAGTTTTGCATGTAGCGAGTTTTGAGTGGTGACTTTTGTGTTTCGACTTTTATGTGGCGAGGTTGGTGTGTGTGTGTGGTGAAATGTGTGCTGAGGGTGGTATATGTGTTCAAGCACGTGGTAGTGTGTGGCGCATTTTGTGTTTGTGTTCATATCCCCGTGTGTGGTGAGTATCCCATGTCGGGGCCCCACCTTAGCAACTGTACGGTATATACTCTTTGTCGCCATCGCTCTCATTCTTTAAGTCCTCATTGTTCACATCTGGCAGCTGTCAATTTTCCTCCAACACTTTTCCCTTCACTTTTTCCCCATTATGTAGATAGGAGCAAAATTGTTTGGTGAATTGGAACGCGCGGGGTTAAAATTTCACCTCACAACATAGCCTATGACGCTCTCGGGGTCCAGACGTGTGACTGTGCAAAATTTTGTGGCTGTAGCTGCGACGGTACAGATGCCAATCCCGGACATACACACATACATACATACACACATTCAGCTTTATATATTAGATATACCTGTATGTAATCTCCTGTATATAGTATATACCTGTGTGTCATCTCACCTATATATAGTATATATCTGTGTGTCATCTCCTGTATATAGTATATACCTGTATGTCATCTCCTCCTATACATAGCATATACCTGTGTCATCTCCTCCTGTATATACTATATACCTGTAGGTAATCTGCTCCTGTATATAGTATATACCTGTGTGTCATCTCCTCCTGTATATAGTATATACCTGTATGTCATCTCCTCCTGTATGTAGTATGTACCTGTATGTCATCTCCTCCTCTATATAGTATATACCTGTGTGTCATCTCTCCTGTATATAGTATATATCTGTGTGTCATCTCCTCCTGTATATAGTATATACCTGTGTGTCATCTCCCCTGTAAATAGTATATACCTGTGTGTCATCTCCTGTATATAGTATATAGCTGTATGCCATCTCCTCCTGTATTAGCCCTCGTTCACACGTTATTTGGTCAGTATTTTTACCTCAGTATTTGTAAGCTAAAATGGCAGCCTGATAAATCCCCAGCCAACAGTAAGCCCACCCCCTGGCAGTATATATTAGCTCACACATACACATAATAGACTGGTCATGTGACTGACAGCTGCCGGATTCCTATATGGTACATTTGTTGCTCTTGTAGTTTGTCTGCTTATTAATCAGATTTTTATTTTTGAAGGATACCAGACTTGTGTGTGTTTTAGGGCGAGTTTCGTGTGTCAAGTTGTGTGTGTTGAGTTGCGTGTGGCGACATGCATGTAGGGACTTTTGTGAGATGAGTTTTGTGTGGCGACATGCGTGTAGCAACTTTTTGTGTGTCGAGTTGCATGTGACAGGTTAGTGTAGCAAGTTGTGTGCAGCAAGTTTTGCGCATGGCGAGTTTTGCGCGTGGCGAGTTTTATGTGTGGTGCCTTTTGAGTATGTGCAAGTTTTGTGTGAGGCAACTTTTGCATGTGTTGCAACTTTTGTGCATGTGGCAATTTTTCTGCGTGTGGCAATTTTTCTGCGTGTGCAAGTTTTGCGTGTGGCGAGTTTTGCACGTGTGGCGAGTTTTGCATGTGGAGAGTTTTGCGCGTGGCGAGTTTTGAGCGGCGACTTTTGTGTTTCTACTTTTATGTGGCGAGGTTGGTGTATGTGTGGTGAAATGTGCACTGAGGGTGGTATATGTGTTCGAGCACGTGGTAGTGTGTGGCGCATTTTGTGTGTGTGTTCATATCCCCGTGGTGGTGTGATTATCCCATGTTGGGGCCCCACCTTAGCAACTGTACAGTATATACTCTTTGGTGCCATCGCTGTCATTCTTTAAGTCCCCCTTGTTCACATCTGGCAGCTGTTAATTTGCCTCCAACACTTTTCCTTTCATTTTTTCCCCATTATGTAGATAGGGGCAAAATTGTTTGGTGACTTGGAAAGCGCGGGGTTAAAATTTCACCTCACAATATAGCTTTGACGCTCTCAGGGTCCAGACGTGTGACTGTGCAAAATTTTGTGCCTGTAGCTGCGACGCCTCCAACACTTTTCCTTTCACTTTTTCCCCATTATGTAGATAGGGGCAAAATTGTTTGGTGAATTGGAAAGCGCGGGGTTAAAATTTCACCTCACAACATAGCCTATGACGCTCTCGGGGTCCAGACGTGTGACTGTGCAAAATTTTGTGGCTGTAGCTGCTACGGTTCAGATGCCAATCCCGGACATACATACATACATACATACATACACACACACACACATTCAGCTTTATATATTAGATGTCTTTTTCTAATGTTGACCACTAGAGGGCATATTTATAATTCACAATCATAATTCTCATTGTTTGAAAATAAAAAATATGTAACTATGTAAGATTATTCAGACATTCTATTGATTTGAATGTAAATTGTGTAGTGCCTAATTTTCCTTGTGGAGGCATTGCAAGGAATCGTAACACGTGCTGTCAGATTTCTGTGCAGATTACAGATCATTGCTGATTTTTTTCCTAATTCTCAAGGAATCCTCCGATGTTTGAATCCTCCATGAACAACTCACTTCAGCTGTTATCACTACACTGAGGGACATTTGCAGTATACATCACAGGAGACGTTGGAGGCATATACAGCTCTGGCAAAAATTAAGAGACCACCACATCAAACCCCTGTCATGGGCAGCCCAATCTCCAGACCTGAACCCCATTGAAAACCTCTAGAATCTAATCAAGAGGATGATGGATAGTCACAAGCCATCAAACAAAGAAGAACTGCTTTTTGTTTTCCGTTTTTTGTTTTGAGAAAATAAATGAATTTTTATTAATATTTTTCACTGAAAGTGCATTTTCCCTTTGAATGTTTTAACTCAGGAAGAGTTCAGAAATCAATATTTTGTGGAATAAGCATGATTATTAGTCACAGCTTTCATGCGTCTTGGCATGCTTTCCACCAGTCTTTCACACTGCTCCTGGCGCAAAAATTGAAGCAGTTCTTTTTTGTTTGATGGCTTGTGACTATCCATCATCCTCTTGATTACATTCCAAAGGTTTTCAATGGGGTTCAGGTCTGGAGATTGGGCTGCCCATGACAGGGTTTTGATGTGGTGGTCTCCTAGTTTTTGACAGAGCTATATATATATCATAGGAGATGCTGGGGGCATATATACACACAGGAGACGTTGGGGGATATAAACATCACAGGAGGCACTGGGGGTATACAGTGGTGTGAAAATATTTATTAAATGTTTGAGATCACTAAACAATTGGAAATATTAAACAAAGATAACACAAGGAAACACAAAATGTCGTTTTTAAGTGAAGGTGTTTATTACTAAGGGGAAAAGAAATTCAAACCTACAGGGCCCTGTCTGAAAAAGTGATTGCCCCTAAACCTAATAACTGGTTGGGCCACCCTCAGCAGCAACAATTGCAATCAAGCATTTGCGATAAATGGCAATGAGTCTTTTACAATGCCCTGGAGGAATTTTGGACCACTCATCTTTGCAGAATTGTTGCAATTCAGTCACATTGGTGGGTTTCCGAGCATGAACCGCCTTTTTAAAATCATGCCATCATGCCATCTCAATCGGATTAAAGTCAGGATTTTGCCAATACAGTTGAAAGCACTGATGAGGCAGGAAGCATCACGCTCCCTCTCCCATAATTCACCCTCTGCATCTGACATCCCTGACGCCCCTGACGCAGACACTGACAGAGGGAGCAATTACATCATTACTTGGCGCCAACTGTCCTGAGATGAGTGGGTGCTCGGAGCAGCAGGGAAACAAGGTGGAGGGGTAAGTATTGTATTTATTTATTTATTTTATGGGGAGTGCAATATACTATAAAGAGTCTGCTTATGGGGAGTGTTTTATAATATAGAGGCCTATGGGGGTGCATTATACTATACAGGTATACAGGTTTATGGGAGTGCATTATACTATATAGATTCTGCCTATGGGGGTGCATAACACAATATAGAGTGTGCCTATGGGGAATGCATTATACTATATAGAGTCTGTCTATTGGGAGTGCATTATACTATATAAAGTTTGCCTATGGGGAGTGAATTATGCCATAGAGATGCCTATGGGGAGTACAGCATACTATATAGAGCCTGCCTATGGGAAGTACATTAAGGATCATTTTGAGAAAGGTCAGGAAACAGCCCAGAACTACATGGGAGGATCTGATCGATGACGTGAAGAGAGCTGGGACCACAGTCTCAAACATTACCATTAGTAACACACTACGCTGTCATGAATTAAAATCCTGCTGGGTGCGCAAGGTCCCCCTGATCATGTCAGCACATGTCCACGCCAGTTTGAAGTTCACCAATGACCATCTGGATGATCCAGAGGAGGCATGGGAGAAGGTCACATGAGACCAAAATAGAACTATTTGGTATGAACTCCAATTGCCATGTTTGGAGAAATAAGAAGGATGAGTACAAACCCGAGAACAACGTCCCAACCATGAAGCATGGTGGGGAAACATCAAACTTTTGGGGACAGGATTACTGCAACATATTGAAGGGAGGATGGATCGGGTCATGTATAGTAAGATTTTGGCCAACAATCTCCTTCCCTCATTAAGAGCATTGAAGATGGGGTAATGACTGGGTCTTCCAGCATGACAATGACCTGAAACACACAGCCAGTGCAACTAAGGAGTGGCTCCGTAAGAAGCATTTTAGTGTCCTGGAGTGACCTAACCTGTCTCTGAATCCCATAGAAAATCTTTTGAAAGAGCTAAAGACAATGTTCCCCAGCAACAGCTCTGAACCTGAAAGATCTGGAGAAGATCTGTATGAAGGAGTGGGCCAAAATCCCTGCTGCAGTTTGTGCAAACTTGGTCAAGAACTACGGGAAACATCTGACCTCTGTAATTGCCAACAAAGGTTTGTGTACCAAATATTAAGTTCTGTTTTTCTATTGTATCAAACACTTATTTCATGCAATGAATTGCAAGTTAATTATGTAAAAATCATATAACGTGACTTTCTTGAGTTTTTTAAGATTTTGTCTCTCACAGTTGAAGTGTACCTACTATAAAAATTACAGGCCTACCCATACTTAATTGGTTGGGAAAACTTGAAAAATCATTAGTGTATCAAATGCTTACTTTACCAACTGTATATAGTCTGCTTATGGGGAGTGCATTAATTGTATGGAGGCCTATGGGGAGTGCATTATGCTATATAGAGTCTGCCTATGGGGAGTGCATTATACTATATAGAGTCTGCCTATGGTGAGTTCATTATACTGCACAGATGCTTATGGGGATTGCATTATACTATACATTCTTATGGGGAATGCATTGTACTATATAAAATCTACCTATGGGGTCATTTATACTATACAGAGTTTACCCATGGAGAGTGCATCATACTATTTAGAGCTTCCTATGGGGAGTGCATTATACTACATAGGATCTGCCTATGGGGAGTGCATTATACTATGATGTCTCTGCCTATGGGGAGTGCATTATACAATATAGAGGCCTATGAGGAGTGCATTATACTATAAAGTCTGCCTATTGGGAGTGCATTTTACTATTTAGAGTTTGCCTATGGAGAGTGCATAAGACTATATGGAGACCTATGGGGGTGCATTATACCACACAGAGTCTGCCTATGGGGATGCATTATACTATATTAAGTCTACCTATGGGGAGTGTATTATACTGTATGGAGTCTGACTATGGGGAGTGCATTATACTATATAGAGTTTGCCTATGGGGAGTGCATAAGACTATGGAGACCTATGGTGGTTCATTATATCATATAGGGTCTGCTTATAAGGATGCATTATACTATATAGAGTCTGTCTATAGGTAGTGCATTATACTATATAGAGTCTGCCTATGGGGGTGTATTATATTACAAGTGCTTCTCACAAAATTATCATCAAAAAGTTAATTTATTTCAGTTCTTCAATACAAAAAGTGAAACTCATATATTATATAGAGTCATTATAAACATAGTGTGATCTATTTCAAGTGTTTATGTCTGATAATGTTGATGATTATGGCTTACAGCCAATGAAAACCCAAAAGTCATTATCTCAGTAAATTAGAATAATTAACAAAAAACACCTGCAAAGGCTTCCTAAGCGTTTTAGTCTGTGTCAGTAGGCTCCACAATCATGGGGAAGACTGCTGACTTGACAGATGTCCAGAAGGCAGTCATTGACACATTCCACAAGGAGGGTAAGCCACAAAAGGTTATTGCTAAAGAAGCTGGCTGTTAACAGAGTGTTGTATCCAAGCATAGTGGAAAGTTGAGTGGAAGGAAAAAGTGTGGTAGAAAAATGTGCACAAGCAACCGAGATAACCGCAGCTTTGAAAGGATTGTTAAGAAAAAGCCATTCAAAAATTTTGGGGAGATTCCCAAGGAGGGGACTGCTGCTGGAGTCATTGCTTCAAGAGCCACCACACACAGAAGTATCCAGGACATGAGCTACAAGTGTCGCATTCCATGTGTCAAGCCACTCATTACCAATGGACAGAAGCGTCTTACCTGGGACAAGGAGAAGAAGAACTGGACTGTTGCTCATGCTCAGTGGTCAAATGTGTTTTAAATGAAGGTCCCAGAGTCTGGAGGAAGAGTGGAGAGGCACACAGTCCAAGCTGCTTGAGGTCTAGTATGAAGTTTCCACAATCAGTGACGGTTTGGGGAGCCATGTCATCTGCTAGTGTAGGTCCAACATGTTTTATCAAGACCAAAGTCAGCTCAGCTGTCTACCAGGACATTTGAGAGCACTTCATGCTTCCCTCTGCCGGCAAGCTTTTTGGAGATGGAAATTACATTCTCCAGCAGGACTTGGCACCTGTCCACACTGCCATAAGCACCAATACTTGGTTTAAAAACAACAGTATCACTGTGCTTGATTGGCCAGCAAACTTGCCGGACCTTAACCCCATAGATAATCTATGGGGTATTGTCAAGAGGAAGATGAGAGACACTAGACTCAACAATGCAGATGAGCTGAAGGCTGCTATCAAAGCAAGCTGGGCTTCCATAACACCTCAGCTGTGCCACAGGCTGATTGTCTACATGCCACACAGCATTGATGCAGTAATTGATGCAAAAGGAGCCCTGAAGTAATGAGTGCATTTACTGAACATACATTTCAGTAGGCCAACATTTTGGATTTTAAAATCATTTTGCAAGCTGGTGACGTTTGGGTTTACATTGGCTGTAAGCCATAATCTTCAACATTAACAGAAATAAACAATTGAAATAGATCACTATGTTTGTAATGACTCTATATAATATACGAGTTTCACTTTTAGTATTGAAGAACTGAAATAAATTAACTTTTTGATGATATTCTAATTTTGTGAGAAGCACCTGTATACAGTATATTTTTGAGTAAAATGTAAATTGTTCTTTTATTCTATAAACTTCTGACAACATGTCTCCGAATTTCCAAGCAATACATTTTTTTTTCTGAAAAGGAGAAATGGTCCAAATTAAAACAATACCCAGGGCTTTCAGACCTCAAATAATGCAAAGAAAACAAGTTCATAATCATTTAGAAACAACAATACTAATGTTTTAAGTCAGGAAGAGTTCAGAAATCAATATTTTGTGGAATAACCATGATTTTTAATCACAGCTTTCATGCGTCTTGGCATACTTTCCACCAGTCTTTCACACTGCTCCTGGCGCAAAAATGTAAGCAGTTCTTCTTTGTTTGATGGCTTGTGACTATCCATCATCCTCTTTATTACATTCCAGAGGTTTCCAATGGGGTTCAGGTCTGGAGATTGGGCTGCCCATGACAGGGTTTTGATGTGATGGTCTCTAAATTTTTGCCAGAACTGTATATAGAGTGCCTAAAGGGGTACTTTATGCTATATAGAATCTGCCTATGGAGGTGCATCATACTACATAGAGTCTTTGGGAGTGGTTTATACTATAAAGAGTCTGCCTATGGGGAGTGCATTATATTATACAGAATCTGCATATGGGGAGTGCATTATGCCATAGAGATTTATTGGGAGTGCATTATACCATAGAGGCCTAAAGGAATACTTTATGCAATATATAGGCCTATGGAGAGCGCATTATATTGTATAGAGGCCTATGGGTAGTACATTATACTATTCAGGCCTATGGTGAGTAGATTATACTGTATGGAGGTATATGGGGAGTGCATTGCTATATAGAATATGCCTATGAAGGTGCATTATACTTTATAGAGTCTGACTATGGGAGTGCTTTATACTATATAGAGTCTGCCTCTGGGGGGTGCATTATACTATATGGAGGCCTATGGGGATGCATTATACTATATAGAAGCCTATGGGGAGTGCATTGTGCTGTATAGAGTCTGCCCATGGGGAGTGCATTATACTATATAGTCTGCCTATGGGGATTACATTATACTATAGATGTTTATGGGGAGTGCATTATACTATAGAGGCCTATGGGTATACTTTATACTATATAGAGGCCTATGGGGAGTGCATTATACTATATAGAGGTCTATGGGGAGTACATTATGCTATATGAAGGTCTATGGGGAATGCATTATACCATATTGAGAACAATCTGGTGCATTACACTATATGGAGGCTATTTAAGAGGCCATCATACAGTGTGGTGATTACAGTGAGATGTCCATCATACAGTGTGTGCGATGATGTGGGGTCTTTGTACAGTGTGGGGGCCATCAAAGAATGTTCAAGCCATCAAACAGTTTGGAGGCTTCTAAGGAGTCAGTATACTGTGTGGGGGTTCTATACAGTGAGGGGGCATTATACTATGTATAAGAGGGCATTATACTATGTATAAGAGAGCATCATACTGTGTAGAGGGGTGCTGTGCAGGGGGGAGAATTGGGAAATTATTAGATGTTAAGTAGGCACTTATTGTTATAGAGGAACTCAGGTTATTGTGACTGTCAAAGGGGTACACTGAGGGCATTATTACTTTCTAGGGGGCAAAATGTGGGCACTATTTTCTCGTGAACTTGCACAGGGCATTACTATAATCTAGAGCAGGGGTGGGGAATCTTTTTTCTGCCAAGGGCCATTTGGATATTTATAGCATCCTTCTGGAGCCGTACAAACTCCGCCCACAAAGTGCATACCGACTCTGGCATTGGTTTCAGGACGTAATCTTTAATTGCATGCCCTTCAGTGTTCAGTAGTGAACACTGTGTGTGTGCTAACAGAGCAAGAAGAAATTAATGAGCTGGTAGCAATCAAAATACAGCTCCTTGCCCAAGAATGCGGTCCCTGAGCATCTACCCGGGGGGCCTGATAAAAGGTCATCGAGGGCCGTAAATGGCCCTGGGGCCTGAGGTTCCCCACCCCTGTTCTAGAGGGTTATTTTACCATCTAAAGCAGTGTTTCCCAAACTCCAGTCCTCACGGACCCCACAGGTCATGTTCTCAGGATTTCCCTAGTATTGCACAGGTGGTGGAAGTTTCATCAAACCCTCAGGAATTCTCTCACCTGTGCAACACTATGGAAATCCTGAAACACTGATCTAGAGGGCACACAGTATCACATAGAAGGTGCAATAATAGGGTCACATACGGCAGCAGCGACTCAGCATTGGGGTATCAGCAGGATGAGGAGTTTGTGCAGATTGGGAATAGATGTGGACAGTGAAGGAAATGTGAACTAATGAGTCTGTGTAATCTCTGCAGCTGAGTCCTGGCTGGAGAAGTTTTCATGTCGGTCTGGACCAGATGGAAAAGATTGAAAAGTGAATGACTCCACCAGAAAGAACGTCATCTGTAAGTCACTATCTGTAACTGTATTGTAATCTATTACATGTTCTACAGGACTGGTATCTACTTTATGGTAGTGTTGGTCTTTGTATAGAGATTTTTTTTAGTAACAGTGAGGTCATCTGCTGAGGTTCTCCTATACCTACAATTAGGATGCTCCACCATAGCTGTAATCAGGGTTACCTGGTTAGGGGTTCACTGAGATGTTTCGCCCCCACCCTGAACCAAAACCCTAACTACGCCTCTGCCAGGAGGAGCTGGGTGCATACAGACATCACAGAAGAGGCTGGAGGCATATAGACTTCACAGGAGGGGCTGGGAGCATATAGACATCTCAGAATGAGCTGGGGCTGGAATTGCTACTGCTGCCGTTGGTGGGACTGGAGCGCAGATCCCGCTGACTCCAAGGTAAATTAGCATCTTCAGTGCACGCCCCACAGTGTTCTGTACTAAATGCTGCGTTGCATGATCTCAGTCTCTGGAGCAATTATAGGGCTGCCTGTCCGAGCACTGCGATCCTTGGTAAAAGGAAGTTTCCTACACCTGGTCTATAGAGATTGACCAAACCATGAGTTCTGCACTCACCTCCCTTTTTCAGTGATAGACATTAAACATCTTTTTACATCTCAACATGGAACTTCTGTACTCGTGAATGGTGAGGGTCCCTGCAGCAGTGACACTTAGACCACAGACTAGTGATAAATAGATGATAAATGTCTGGAAAAATCAAATGCCATTCCAATGTCATACTATTAAGTGCAGGTTACATATATTAAAAACTATCTCCGAATCTTCATATCCATAAATCTGTAAATATGTGTGCAACTTGTGTAGAAAACATATGACATGTACTCGCTTACAATGATTTGCCTATACAAGTGAACATAATTGCGTTCTGGAATCTTTTGTGCTTTTTGTGCGGCACAGCACCACACGCAGCACAGCTACGTATGAACATACTACTGAGATAATGCAGTCTGCATGTAAACAAATCACACAGAATGCTGGTTTATGTCAGCTGTGAATGATCTTTTCCGTGAGCTGAGTGAATTTACCTAAGTGTGAAGTAAGTCATGCAGCTCCAGTCACATTAATAGAACGGGAATCATTCAGAACAACTCACTTGATTTTTTTCTTTTCCCTTTTACGTCAGTGTTGCTCTTCTAAATTTAATTAATATGCTGCCGTCATAATAACCACAGGAAAGAAATATAAAATACAGAAGGGAGAATAACGGGTATACTATCTGTTAAGTACAAAGGCAAACGTTCTATCTTTGTTCAAGTGCAAATCAACATCTTATTACTTTTATTCTTCAAGTGCAAAGTTTTCGTCCAACCCCCGCGGGTTACTTTATTTTCTCTATTTTATTCAAAAGTGTAACTTAATATCAATACTCATTATTGCCTATATGGAAACACCATTCTAACTAAATTCAAACTTCAGCTTTCATACTACATTAACTATATTAACTGTTCAATATACTCTGTCAAAGTGCAACTAGCAAACATTCCCTTTAAGGGTTTAAACAATACTCAAGTCTTTCTTAATGAGGTAGTGCAAAGTATTAATACTCAAGTCAGTCAATAACGCTGTAAAAGCAGGAACGATGCGAGGGACCCGTTATTAACCCCCACGTTGGTCTTGGGCGGGCTACAAGGCATGTATCCAGACCTGGAATCCTGCCGCGCCAAATGGGTTTTTCTTCAGGTCTCTGTAAAACAAAGCAGTTCTCCCAGCAAGATTAGAAACAGTCTCTTTTAGAAGCAGTCTCTGTAAAAGCTTCCTTTGTAAAACCAGTAGGAAGCACCTTTAAGAAGGTGCAAACTATTTACATGACAGTTTTGTTTTAAGGCAAAAGAAAAGGCAACTTTGTAAACAAAGGATCCCTTTAACATGGGACCCCTTTAAATGGAAACCCTGGCCAGGTTCAGTAAACTTTAGCAGCAAAAGGATGGAGAATTAACTATTTACAGTCATGTCAGATTTCACCTATTTGAGTAGTTCTGGAGGTAGCACAGGTAATGGCAGTCCCTCAGGGTACGGGTGGCTACCAGGTGCTACGTATGGGGCTCCTTCACTCCAGATGGGGGTCTGAGTGCCCACTGATCTCTGTTCCACTGCAGTGGGAGTGCAGGTGATTATTGATCCTGTGGCTACTGCAGTCTCTGTAGTAGTAATGGTGCACACCATAGTCTTTGTAAGAGTGCAAGTGCAGCGCCCCAGAGTCTGGTCGTTGCAGTAACGTCGCTCTTCCACCAGGGGGAGTGATGGTATGTCTGATTGCACTAAAAGAGTTCACCTTGCAGTTAGCACAGACACACATTACACTTCACACTCCGGCCGCCAGGGGGAGCAAAAGGTCCTATCTACTAGGCCACTCCTCACACATGGGTAAAAGTGGGGGTTGGATAGGAAGTTAGGGAGAAAGTAGATGGGGAGAGTTCGAGAGAGGACCTGTCAGGGGTGGGATCCTGACAGCGGCCTAGCACAGACAGATCGTTACGGAGCCGTGCCTGTGCCTTATAGCGGCAGACTCCTAAGAAAGGACACGAAGCGAAGTATATTGTGGAGAAGTGAGAAACGGGATCATAGCACAAGGGAGATAGAACCAGAAGGAGTCGTGCCTCAAGATCAGCAACATCCTTCTGAGGCGCGTAATCGGCGGCCGGAACGCCGAGGAAGTAATAGACTCTACGTATTACTTTAAACCAACGGCAGGGCAGTTAACTCTAGGTTGGCTGTCTCACCTTTTACACCTAATGAAGACAACGGAGGCAATTGTGGGAGAGGGGCGTCTCTAGGGTCCCTATAAAATAACTCCAGGCCTACCCCGTCATACGGGTGCGTCCTATCCATATCATCTGGGGGACGGAGAGAGAAAGAACAGAAACATACACGACAGTTGTGAGGACTATCCCGTGGTGCTCAGCAGGGAAGTACTACAACACACAGGCACTGGTAGGAAGGCCACTGATTTCCACCTGAAAAGGGAACTCTGGATGTGCCTTCGGACCGGCCGGTCTCAGCCAGCCCTGTTAGCAGTGCTCTGGATTGTGGATGCCAAAGCCTTCAGTAAAGAGGTAAAGAGACTGCAACCCTGTGTCTTCGTTATTTACTGCAACCTACACCGTCACCTACATCTTTAATTGGGCGCCCCTTAGCAGGGCCACGGACCGGGTCAGGCCACTGTGACATCCCCAGGACTGAGAGACCTGGTACCGAGTACCCCGCTGCCCTGCGTTTGGGGTTCGCTCCACAAGCAGGGGTGACACTAGGGGTAGTGGTAGTGGCAGCTGCTTTAGCACAAGGGGGCGCTGTTACTGCACGAGGTGACACGGCTAGTGCCTTGGAGCTGGGTGACTTGGGCATGGAGTCTCTGTGCTTATGAACATTTAAGGCATACCAACCCCTTTCGCCAAAGTGTCTGGTGTAGGTGACACGATCTCCTGGGTACAAATCCCTATCCGGGTGTCCTTCCCACAAGTGAGAGTCCACGTCCCTCCTGTTGATCTCCGCATAGAGTCCCTGCTCTTTGATGAAGCCCCAGCCTCCTTTCAGTTTAAAGGTCACTACTATGCCCTGCTTAAGTGGGGCCTGGTTGACAGAGTGGTCCTTGCGGGCCTGAGCCTTGGCCTGCAGATCCCTTTTGTCAAAGGCTCTGCGCTGGGCCTAGTGTTTCTCCTCCTTTTCCTCCCATCTGCGGACGAGCTGCCGCTGGTACTCATCCCAGCTCAGGACCTCTAGGGTTTCTCCCTCCTGCCTAGCGGTCCCGGGGAACCCCATGAGGTCGGGTCCGGGGTTGACCCAACGATACATGGTCTTCTCCGCATATAGTTCACCCGGCAAGGCGGTAGGTGCAATCGGGGCCTTCATGAAGCCTTCATGAAGCTCTCCATCCCCGTGACCTGGTCCCATGGTTCAAGATTTTGGAGCTGGCTGGACCCGCAGGGAGGTGGTGCTGCTATGGGGCCTACTAACAGTTCCTCGGTCACCGGGGCAGGGTCGGTGTCCTTACCTGCCGCAGCGGTGTCTCCGGTGCTAGTCGGTCCTGTCGATGGCAGAGACTGTTTAGCGGGAAGCGGTGCTGGAAGCGGTGCTGGTAAGCCTTTCACGGGCGCTGCCCAACATGTGGCCTTGGTGCTCAGCTGCATCTGTAGGACCTGGTCGATGAGCTCCTCTGTTGTGAATTCCGTTCTGGAGCTCCCTCCTGTGGTTGCTAATGGTATTTTTGTGAGTTCTACCCTTGGGCTCACTCTGGTGGTTTCGAGTGGAACTGCTGCTCCTTTAGGTAGCTGTAGCAGCTGCCTTCACTAATCGCCTTGCCTGGGTTTGTTATTTAAACCTGCTCTGGGCTTTAGTTCATGCCAGCTGTCAATGTTCTTGGTTGGATTTGGTTCTCTCCTTGGATTTCTCATATGGCCTGTCCTTGTCAGCAAAAGATAAGTTTTTGCTAGTTCTTGTTTGTCCATTTGCTTGGACTCTATTGCTCTGCAAATATGTCTCTTTTTGTCCAGCTTGCCATTATGTAATATTCAGGCTAGCTGGAAGCTCTGGGAAAGCAGATTTGCCCCTCCACACCGTGAGACGGTGTGGAGTTCATTTTTGTAAACTCTGCGTGGATTTTGTAGTTTTTAATACTGACCGCACAGTATCCTTTTCTCTCTGTCTATCAAGTTTAGTATTGGCCTCCTTTGCTGAAATCTGATTTCATTTCTGTGTACGTCATTTCCCTCTCCACTCACAGTCAATATTTGTGGGGGGCTGTCTTTCCTTTTGGGGTTTTCTCTGAGGCAAGATAGCTTTCTATTTCCTTCTTTAGGGGTAGTTAGTTCTTAGGCTGTGAAGAGGTGTCTAGGGAGAGTCAGGAACATCCCACGGCTATTACTAGTGTTGTTGTTAGGATTAGGGACTGCGGTCAGTAGAGATACCACCTTCTCAGAGCTCGTTCCATGTTGCGTTTTAGCCACCAGGTCATATCAGTGTGGCCTCTTAACCACCAGGTCATAACAGTACAGCTGGCCCACAATGTGTTAAATGCATCTCAAAAGAGGGAAAAGAAAGTTCTGAGTCATTTTTTTTTCCTTTGTAGCTTGTTTTGTCTTTTTTTTCCCCTTAATCTCTGGGTGGTTCAGGATTTTGGTGCTGATATGGAGGTTCAGGGTCTGTCCTTGCGCGTGGATCAACTCGCTGCAGGGGTACAGAGTATCCAAGATTATGTTGTCCAGACTCCGGTATTAGAGAATTCCTATTCCTGATTTATTTTCTGGGGATAGATCTAAATTTTTGAACTTTAAAAATAATTGCAGATTGTTTTTTGCTCTGAGACCCCGTTCCGCTGGTGACCCCATTCAGCAGGTGACGATTGTTATTTCTTTGCTGCGTGGCGACCCGCAGGACTGGGCATTCTCCCTTGAGCCAGGAAATCCTGCATTGCTCAATATTGATGCATTTTTTCAAGCGCTCGGATTGCTGTATGACGAGCCTAATTCTGTGGATCAGGCAGAAAAAACTTTGCTGGCTCTGTGTCAGGGTCAGGAAGCAGCAGAAGTATACTGACAGAAATTTAGAAAGTGGTCTGTGCTCACAAAATGGAATGAGTATGCCCTGGCAGCGATTTTCAGAAAAGGTCTTCTGAAGCCCTTAAAGATGTTATGGTGGGGTTTCCTACGCCTGCTGGTCTGAATGAGTCAATGTCTTTGGCCATTCAGATTGATCGGCGCTTGCGCGAGCGCAAGGTGGTGCACCATATGGCAGTGTCCTCTGAGCAGAGTCCTGAGCCTATGCAATGTGATAGGATTTTGACTAGAGCAGAAAGGCAGAAATTCAGATGTCAGAATGGCCTGTGTTTTTACTGTGGTGATTCTGCTCATGCTATTTCTGATTGCCCTAAGCGTACTAAGAGGGTCCCTGGGTCTGTTACCATTAGTACTGTACAGCCTAAATTTCTCTTGTCTGTTACCCTGATTTGCTCATTGTCGTCCTTTTCTGTTATGGCATTTGTGGATTCTGGCGCTGCCCTGAACTTAATGGACTTAGAATTTACCAAGCACTGTGGTTTTTCCTTGGAGCCTTTGCAGAGCCCTATTCCCTTAAGGGGGATTGATGCTACGCCATTGGCCAAGAATAAACCTCAGTACTGGACACAGTTAGCCATGTACATGGCTCCAGCACATCAGGAAAATATTCGCTTTTTGGTGTTGCATAATTTGCATGATGTTGTTGTGCTGGGTTTTCCATGGTTACAGGTACATAATCCAGTGCTGGATTGGAGATCTATGTCTGTAACTGGTTGGGGTTGTCAGGGGATACATAGTGATATTCCTTTGATGTCCATTTCCTCGTCCCCTTCTTCTGAAGTTCCTGAGTTTTTGTCGGATTTCCAGGATATATTTGATGAGCCCAAGTCCAGTTCCCTGCCTCCTCATAGGGACTGCGATTGTGCCATTAATTAAATTCCTGGCTGTAAGTTCCCTAAGGGCCGACTTTTCAATCTGTCTGTGCCAGAGCATGCCGCTATGCGGAGTTATGTAAAGGAGTCCTTGGAGAAGGGGCATATTCGCCCGTCTTCGTCACCGTTGGGAGCGGGATTTTTTTTTGTTGCCAAAAAGGATGGCTCCTTGAGACCCTGTATAGATTATCGCCTTCTCAATAAGATCACTGTCAAATTCCAGTACCCTTTACCTTTACTTTCTGATTTGTTTGCTCGGATTAAGGGTGCCAGTTGGTTTACTAAAATCGACCTTCGAGGGGCGTATAATCTCGTGCGTATTAAACAAGGTGATGAATGGAAAACAGCATTTAATACGCCCGAAGGCCATTTTGAATATCTTGTGATGCCATTCGGGCTCTCTAATGCTCCATCGGTATTTCAGTCCTTTATGCATGATATTTTCCGGAATTATCTGGATAAATTCATGATTGTGTATTTGGATGATATTTTGGTTTTCTCCGATGATTGGGAGTCTCATGTGAAGCAGGTTAGGATGGTATTTCAGGTCCTTCGTGCTAATGCGTTGTTTGTGAAGGGGTCTAAGTGCCTCTTTGGAGTTCAGAAGGTTTCTTTTTTGGGTTTCATTTTTTCTCCCTCGGCTATTGAAATGGACCCTGTTAAAGTCCAGGCCATTCATGATTGGACTCAACCTACATCTGTAAAGAGCCTTCAGAAATTTTTGGGCTTTGCCAATTTTTATCGCCGCTTTATTGCTAATTTTTCTAGTGTGGTGATGCCTCTGACCGATTTGACGAGGAAGGGCGCTGATGTGATGAATTGGTCCTCTGCGGCTGTTGAGGCCTTTCAGGAGCTTAAACGTCGTTTTACTTCTGCCCCTGTGTTGCGTCAGACAGATGTTTCTCTCCCTTTTCAGGTTGAGGTTGATGCTTCTGAGATTGGGGCAGGGACCGTTTTGTCTCAGAGAAATTCTGATGGCTCGTTGATGAAACCATGTGCTTTCTTCTCCAGAAAGTTTTCGCCTGCTGAGCGTAATTATGATGTCGGCAATCGGGAGTTGTTGGCTATGAAGTGGGCATTTGAGGAGTGGCGACATTGGCTTGAGGGAGCCAAGCATCGCGTGGTGGTCTTGACTGATCATAAGAATCTGATTTACCTCGAGTCTGCTAAACGGTTGAATCCTAGACAAGCTCGGTGGTCTCTGTTTTTCTCACGTTTTGATTTTGTGGTCTCGTATATTCCGGGATCTAAGAATGTGAAGGCTGATGCCCTTTCTAGGAGTTTTTTGCCTGATTCTCCGGGAGTTCTTGAGCCGGCTGGGATCCTTAAGAAGGGGGTGATTCTTTCTGCCATCTCCCCTGATTTGTGGCGGGTACTTCAGGAGTTTCAGGCTGATAAACCTGACCGCTGTCCAGTGGGGAAACTGTTTGTTCCTGATAGATGGACTAGCAAGGTAATTTCTGAGGTTCATTGTTCGGTGTTGGCTGGTCACCCTGGGATTTTCGGTACCAGAGATTTGGTTGCTAGGTCCTTTTGGTGGTCTTCCTTGTCGCGGGATGTGCGTTCGTTTGTGCAGTCATGTGGGACCTGTGCTCGGGCTAAGCCTTGCTGTTCCCGTGCCAGTGGGTTGCTTTTACCTTTGCCTATTCCTGAGAGGCCCTGGATGCATATTTCCATGGATTTTATTTCTGATCTTCCTGTTTCTCAGAAGATGTCTGTCATCTGGGTGGTATGTGACCGGTTTTCTAAGATGGTCCATTTGGTACCGTTGCCTAAGTTGCCTTCCTCCTCTGATTTGGTTCCATTATTTTTTCAGCATGTGGTTCGTTTGCATGGTATTCCGGAGAATATTGTGTCTGACAGAGGTTCCCAGTTCGTTTCTAGGTTTTGGCGGTCCTTTTGTGCTAGAATGGGCATTGATTTGTCTTTTTCTTCAGCGTTCCATCCTCAGACAAATGGCCAAACGGAGCGAACCAATCAGACCTTGGAAACCTATTTGAGATGCTTCGTGTCTGCTGATCAGGATGATTGGGTGACCTTTTTGCCGTTGGCCGAGTTTGCCCTTAATAATCGGGCTAGTTCGGCTACCTTGGTTTCGCCTTTCTTTTGTAACTTTGGTTTTCATCCTCGTTTTTCTTCGGGGCAGCTTGAGCCTTCTGACTGTCCTGGTGTGGATTCTGTGGTGGACAGGTTGCAGCAAATTTGGACTCATGTGGTGGACAATTTGACCTTGTCTCAGGAAAAGGCTCAACGTTTTGCTAACCGTCGTCGGTGTGTTGGTCCCCGGCTTCGTGTTGGGGATTTGGTCTGGTTGTCTTCTCGTCATGTTCCTTTGAAGGTTTCGTCCCCTAAGTTCAAGCCTCGCTTTATTGGGCCTTATAAGATTTCTGAAATTATCAATCCGGTGTCTTTTCGTTTGGCCCTTCCAGCTTCTTTTTCCATTCATAATGTGTTCCATAGATCCTTGTTGCGGAGATATGTGGTACCTATGGTTCCTTCCGTTGATCCTCCTGCTCCGGTGTTGGTTGAGGGGGAATTAGAATATGTGGTGAAGATTTTGGATTCTCGTTTTTCAAGGCGGAAGCTTCAGTATCTGGTCAAGTGGAAGGGTTATTTCCAGGAGGATAATTCTTGGGTTGTTGCCTCCGATGTTCATGCTGCCGATTTGGTTCGTGCTTTCCATTTGGCTCGTCCTGATTGGCCTGGGAGCTCTGGTGAGGGTTCGGTGACCCCTCCTCAAGGGGGGGTACTGTTGTGAATTCCGTTCTGGAGCTCCCTCCTGTGGTTGCTAATGGTATTTTTGTGAGTTCTGCCCTTGGGCTCCCTCTGGTGGTTTCGAGTGGAACTGCTGCTCCTTTAGGTAGCTGTAGCAGCTGCCTTCACTAATCGCCTTGCCTGGGTTTGTTATTTAAACCTGCTCTGGGCTTTAGTTCATGCCAGCTGTCAATGTTCTTGGTTGGATTTGGTTCTCTCTTTGGATTTCTCATATGGCCTGTCCTTGTCAGCAAAAGATAAGTTTTTGCTAGTTCTTGTTTGTCCATTTGCTTGGACTCTA
This sequence comes from Ranitomeya variabilis, assembly GCF_051348905.1. Taxonomy (NCBI): domain Eukaryota; kingdom Metazoa; phylum Chordata; class Amphibia; order Anura; family Dendrobatidae; genus Ranitomeya; species Ranitomeya variabilis. The sequence goes on from NC_135232.1 coordinate 85,270,432, forward strand.
TTGCTCTGCAAATATGTCTCTTTTTGTCCAGCTTGTCATTATGTAATATTCAGGCTAGCTGGAAGCTCTGGGAAAGCAGATTTGCCCCTCCACACCGTGAGACGGTGTGGAGTTCATTTTTGTAAACTCTGCGTGGATTTTGTAGTTTTTAATACTGACCGCACAGTATCCTTTTCTCTCTGTCTATCAAGTTTAGTATTGGCCTCCTTTGCTGAAATCTGATTTCATTTCTGTGTACGTCATTTCCCTCTCCACTCACAGTCAATATTTGTGGGGGGCTGTCTTTCCTTTTGGGGTTTTCTCTGAGGCAAGATAGCTTTCTATTTCCTTCTTTAGGGGTAGTTAGTTCTTAGGCTGTGAAGAGGTGTCTAGGGAGAGTCAGGAACATCCCACGGCTTCCATGTTGTGTTTTAGCCACCAGGTCATATCAGTGTGGCTTCTTAACCACCAGGTCATAACACTCCTCCACTCCGGCCTGCAGGAAGTCGGGGCCAACTGGTGATGCCTGGCCACGGTGTCCATCCAGGTGGCTGGGGGAGTCCTCTGCTTCCACCCCATGCGCTGGTTCTGGGCTGCTGGTCATGGCGTCTTCCACGTGGCTCTCTCCGTCCTGGTCTCTTTCCCGCTCTCTCCTCTGGGGGTGGAGCTTCTTCTTTCTCTTTCTTCCGCCATTCAGGATCAGGAGGCCGATCTCTGTTGTTGATGGACATGTCCGCTTGGTACAGAGATACTTGGACTGGGCGGCTATTATTTTTCGGCTTCTCAGTTAGTTCCCGCCCACGATGGCACACCCTTCTTCTCTAGCGCTCCTCGTGGCGCTGTAATGGCGGCGGTTTTGGCGGCAAATCACAGCTCATTAGTCACACAGTCTTTAGGCGCACATGACCCGATTTTCAGTAGATCCTGTTCGTGACGCCAATGTTGGAGCGCCCCATGGGGCCGTGGGGTACTCGGTACCGGGTCCTGCGGTTCACAGGGGGATGTCACGGTGGCTGACCCAGTCCATGGCCCTGGAACGTCCGTGTAAAAGGAAAGGTCTTTAAGGGGAATGTTGGTGAGGGTGACCAACGCTGCTTTAAGGGGTCCGCTGGGGTGATGTTATGGCAGCTAGATGGTATACCTTCCCACAGGTGAAGTGTATACCCAGGGCTTCCCAGGGCTTCCCAGCGTGTAGATGGTGAATGATGAATGGCGCAGTGAAGAACAAGGACACAAGGTTGCAGTCTCTTTACTTTTACTGAAGACTTCAGCATCCACAGTCCAGGGCACCAGATCACAGGGCAGGCAGAGTCTGTCTGGTTTGGAGGCAATTCCAGAGTTCTTTTGTCTAGGTGGAAATCAGTAGCCTTCCCTTGCGCTGCAGTGTTGTAGTTCCTTACTGCCTAAGGTTTCACATAAGGTCCTCACAGATGTAATGTCTTTCTCTCTGTCCCCCATATAGGATAGGACAAACCCGTATGACTGGTGGCTTGAGGCTGTTTATAGGGACTCTAGCACACCCGGCCTCCATGGGTTGCCCTCCTGGGTGTAGGGCGGACAGGTAACTTGCAATTAGCTGTCCTGATGGTCTCTGGAGCAAAGCATAAAGGTCCTTACTCACTCAGTGTTCTGGCTACCTGGATTCTTCACCTCAGAAAGGCAGCCTGTGTAGGGCTGGTCCCCTTCTGGTATCCTCTCCTTTGCTACGACTTCCTTCACGCTCGCTGCAATACAGTTCTGCCTTCTGTGTGTCTCTTCCTAGGAGCTGCAGCTCTGAGGGCATGCACAGCTCCGTGTCCTTTCCCCTTTGTTCACTGACAGGATCCCACCCCTGTCAGGGACCAACTAACAGAGCTGAGCTCAGCCAGCAACTAACTAACTTTCCCTACAGGTGACCAGTTTTACCGATGTGGGGAGTGACCTAATAAATAGGAGCAGGAGCTCCCCCTGGTGGCCTGGAGTGTGAAATGTGTTGCATGTTTGTGATACCTGGATGCAGTTATCCTTCTTTGCCTCCAAATGTAGCATCACTCTCCCCGAGAGGAAAGCAATACCACTGCGACGACCAGGACCCTGGGGCTCCGCATAAAAATAGTAACATAGTTATTAAGGTTGAAGGAAGACTAAGTCCATCTTGTTCAACCCATAACCTAACCTAACATGCCCTAAAATGTTGATCCAGAGGAAGGCAAAAAAAAACAGTAAGCTCCACATTGGGGAAAAAAAATCCTTCCCAACTCCTCATACGGCAATCAGACTAGTTCCCTGGATCAACGACAAGGGAACTAGTGTATATGCGGAGCGCCCCCACACCGCCGCAGGGCCGAGGGGTACCCGGAGCCGGGCCTCTGGGATCTCAGTCCTGGGGTTGTCACGGTGGCTAGACCTGGTCCGTGGCCCTGTCTGTCAGTGGAGGACGTCCGTTGTAAATAGGTGCTGTTAACGGTGGTGTAGCGGTGCAGTTGTGGGGTGCAGGTCGCGGTAAATAATGAGGACACCAGGTTGCAGTCTCTTTACCTCTTTACTGAAGATGTGGGAGACCTCAGTCCAGAGCGCTGTTAACTGGGTTTTCAGAGACCGGCCGGTCCAACGACACATCAGGAGCTCTCTTTACAGGTGGGAATCAGTATCTACCTTCTAGCGCTGTGTGTTGTAGTTCTTCCCTGCTGAGCTCCCGGGATAGTCCTCACAACTGTTTCTTTCTGTCTCTACTGTTCCTTCTCCGTCCTCCAGTTGATATGGTAGGACGCACCCGTATGACGGGGTAGGCCTGGAGTTCTTCCGGGACCCTAGAGTCGCCCCTCTCCCACAGCTGCCTCCGTTGTCTGCTTAGGTGTTAAGTGAGACAGCCAACCTGTAGTTAGCTGCCCGGCCGTGGTTTGCAATGTACTTAAAGTCTCTTACTTGCTCGGCGTTCCGGCCACCGACTGTTTGCGCCTCAGAAGGATGTTGCCTCGGTCTAACAGCAAGACCCCTTCTGGTATTTCTCCTTTTCTGTATTCCCGTTGTTTACTGGTTAGTTCTGCTCTGAGGAGTCTGCCAGGATCCCATCCCTGACAGGTCCTCTCACTAGCTCTTCCCAGCTACTTCTCTCCGTCTTCCTGTCCAACCCCCAGTTTTACCAGAGTTGTGAGGAGTGGCCTACTAGATAGGACCACCCCCCCTGGTGGCCGGAGTGTGAAGTGTGGTGTGAGTGTACCTGATCAGAGAAACTCCCTAGTGCAATCAGACGCACCATAGCTCCCCATAGTGGCGGAGCCACAGCACTGCAACAACCAGGACTCTGGGGTGCTGCACTCCCCCCCGGTTAAATACAGTACTCCGGGACTGGGAAAACAAGAACAATAATACATGTTAACAGAAAACACACAAATTTTTGAAATAGCATAACAATTGAACATAACAGAGCTTCCCTTTACGGGAGGTGAGGATTCTTGAACGTTGCGAAAGTTTGGTCATGCACAGTTTATGACTCTCAGTTCAGTGGTTGAAACGGCGGGGACCCCGGGTAAACAAAGGGGCCCCCCTTGTGGAAGTTTTTGAGCAATTCACCGTCCATTACTCTAGTGTCCATTTAAAAACCTGTAACAAAAGGATATGCATACAAACATTTTCAATTACATAGCAGCCCTATCAATACCTCCAAGTTTTGTAGCGGAGGGGAGTTTGATTTTGAGTGCTGCGTGTGGACCTTCGCAGCGCAGGGGTTGCTATTGGTCTAACAGGGCCCGCTATGCTTGCTACCGCTGGTGTAGTGCGCTGTTTTCTAACTACACTTCTATTGAGTCTGGGTAGCACTGGCAGGTTGGGGCTCTCAGAGCTGCTGCTATCAACAGTGGGTACGGCAGGCTCACTGATAGCAGAGGGAGGATTTGCCGGTTCAACGGTTGGCATGGCTTCTTCAGGCAAGGCTTGTTGAGGTTGCGGGACCGGATGATCTGGTACCACCATTGTTTCTGGTGGGTCCGGCTGTGGAAACGTTAGAACAGGTACCGCGATGGCCTGATTTATCTGAGTCCAGGACTGGGGAAAGTCACCAAGGACAGTATGGAACATCTTCTCCTTTTCCACCGGCGGGGAGATTTCTGGGGCCGTGCCCCTCTCTTTCAACTTATCGGGGCAGACCTTAAGGTGATCCCTGGATACCGCTGTCGAGGTCTCCCCTCTGTCCTTGCTGATGAGACAGACCTTAGTGTTGTCGAAGTCGGATGGCAAGATGGTATACGGTTCCGCTTCCCATTGGTCATCAAGCTTGTGTAACCTCCTCTTTCGTTTAAGCACTTGCTCACCAGGTGACAGGGGAATCGCAGGAGCGTGTTGATTGTAGTCCCTTTCTTGTTTCTGCCTAGCCTGGGCGAGACTTCTCTCCACACACTCCTGTACTTCGCGGTATCTTCGCTGCCTTTCTGTATCCCAATCTGCCTCTGGCGAGGTATCTTCGGGTACTAGGACCCCCATGTCCAGATCAACGGGTAACCGACTAGACCTTCCTCGCATCAGGTACGCTGGAGTACAGTTGGTGGAACTTACTGGGATGTGGTTGTACATATCCACCAAGTCAGGCAACTTTGTCGGCCACAGGTTCCGTTCCTCCACAGGCAAGGTCTTCAATAAATCGATTACTACCTGGTTCATCTTCTCGCACATCCCGTTGGTTTGGGGGTGGTACGGTGTAGTTCTGATCTTCTTACACCCGTACAACTGGCAGAATTCTTGGAACACTTCCGCTTCGAATGCAGGCCCCTGATCGGTCAGTACTTTCTCTGGGTAGCCATGGGGTCTACAAAAGTGCTGCTGGAAGGCCCTGGCGGCAGTCCTAGCTGTTAGATCCTTGACAGGCACAACCACCAAAAACCTGGAGTAGTGGTCCACGATGGTAAGGGCGTAGATATAGCCCGACCGGCTAGGCGTCAGCTTCACATGATCCAGCGCGACCAGTTCGAGCGGCCGTTTGGTGATGATAGGCCGCAGGGGAGCCCGTTGACTGTCACGGTCCTTCCTTCGCAGACTACACGGACCACACTCTCGACACCACTTCTCAATGGTTCTCTTCATGCCAATCCAATAGAACCTCCCTCGGAGCAGCTTCTCCAGCTTTCTCCATCCGAAGTGTCCGGCTCCATCATGGTAGGCTCCCAGAACCATGGGCGCATCTCGCCTTGGCACCACTATCTGCCACACCAATTCATGAGTACGTGGGTCGATGCTCCTCCTTGCCATCATGGATAAACAGTTTGCTTCTCCCCTTCCACAGCTGTTGAGTTTCTTGTGGATCATCTGGGCCAGGGTGCAACCCAGCCTGCGTCAAGAGTTCCTTCACCTGACGGACCGCGGGGTCACTATCCTGGGTTTCTGCCCATCCGTGGTGGGGCAGGGGATTCAGCGTGGCATCCGGTTGGTTCTTGTGCCTGTTCTTCACATGGTGAGAGTTCTGAGTGGCTTTGGGGCGATGGAAGGCAGGCAGCTCCACCTCTTCAAGTGCCTCCGGGTCTTCTCCCACTTCTGGTAGATTGGGCATTCGGGACAGGGCATCGGCATTGGCATTCTGGTGTCCTGCCCGATATTTGATGGTGAAATCATAGTTAGACAGCCGGGCCATCCACCGCTGTTCCAAAGCCCCGAGTTTGGCAGTACCCAGATGCGTTAGCGGATTGTTGTCCGTGAAGACGGTGAATTTCGCGGAGGCCAGGTAGTGCTTAAACCTCTCTGTCACTGCCCAGACGAGGGCCAGGAATTCCAGCTTAAAGGAACTATAGTTGTCAGGGTTCTTTTCCGTGGGACGGAGTTTCCTGCTGGCGTAAGCGATCACCCTTTCTTTGCCGTTCTGAACCTGGGACAGCACGGCTCCTAATCCCACATTACTGGCATCTGTGTACAGCACAAACGGTTGATCGTATTCGGGGTAAGCCAGTATCTCTTCTCCCGTCAGTGCCGACTTCAAACAGGTGAAGGATTCCTCCAGCACTTCGTTCCAATCAAAGGGGGTTTTCCTCCCCTTGGTCTTCTTTGGTTGGCCCACCAGCAGATTTTGCAAGGGTGCGGCCTTCTTGGTGAAATCCTTAATGAATCTCCGATAGTAACCTACCAACCCGAGGAACTGCCGGACTTCGTGGAGGTCACTAGGCTTTGGCCAGTCCTTGATCACTGTGACCTTGTCGGGGTCTGGGGCCACTCCTTCAGCGCTCACCACATGGCCCAGGTACTGCACTTTAGGTTTGAGCAGATGACACTTGGACGGTTTCACCTTTAAGCCGAATTTGGACAGGGCTTCGAACACCTCGGCCAGGTGCTTCAGATGGTCTTCGTAGGTCTTAGAGAAGACAATGACATCATCCAAATACAGCAGCACAGTTTCAAAGTTCATGTGTCCTAGGCAGCACTCCATCATCCTCTGGAACGTTCCTGGAGCATTGCACAGTCCGAAGGGCATGTAGTTGAACTCGCAGAGACCCATTGGTGTCGTGAAGGCCGTCTTCTCCTTGTCCGCCTCCGCTACAGGAACCTGCCAGTACCCACTGGTGAGATCTAAGGTAGAGAAGTAGTTAGCAGATTTTAAAGCAGCCAGAGATTCCTCTATCCTGGGCAGTGGGTATGCGTCCTTATGTGTAATGCGATTCAACTGCCTGTAATCAACACACATCCTCATTGTACCATCTTTCTTTTTAACGAGGACTAACGGAGCTGCCCAGGGGCTACAGCTGTCTCTCACCACCCCAGCCTCCTTCATTTCCCGCAACATGTCCTTGGCACACTGGTAATGAGCTGGGGGTACAGGGCGATATCTCTCTTTTATGGGTCAATGATCTCCCGTGGGGATGTGATGTTGGATCCCTTTCACCTGCCCAAAATCTGAGGGGTGTTTGCTGAATACCTGCTCGTACTCGTGTACCACCCTGTAAGCCCCCTGTATTTGATGAGACGGGGTGGAGTCAGTGCCCACATGCAGTTCCCGACACCAGTCTTTCGAGTGCTCTGCAGAACCTTTGTTCTCCGCCACGTTTGACGGGACCAAGGGTTCAGGTGTCTGTATTACACTATTATTGACAGTGAACAATTTGGCGAGCGTGGTATACTTGGTTAGGTGGACCTCTTCCTCCCCACAATTGAGGACACGTACGGGCACTCTCCCCTGTCGGACGTCAACCACCCCCCGGGCTGTCAGAACAGTAGGCCTATTGTCTGAATATACAGGTTCCACCAAGGCCTGGTAGTCCTTACCCCTGAGGCCTATGGCTGCTCGACACCATATTAACATTTCACTCTTGGGAGGTATCGCGATGGGGTTTGAATCACTTACAGTGACACGACCAATCTCACCACCAGTCAGCTCTACCTGCTGTCTCTGCATCAGAGCTCTGATTTCCTTCTGCAGGGCACGTTGCTCACTGTGGCCAGCGTTTTCTGCCACCTGTTGCAACAAAACAATCACTTCTGCAAGACAATTTTCTATAACATTAGTACCAAGAGTCATCATGGGATTACATTCTCGACGATCAATATCTACAATCACAATCCCTTGGGCTTTCAATTCCACCCGCCCCACTTTGATGGTGACCTCCTTATACCCCACTTGTGGCAACGGCTGACCATTACTGGCGATTATGGTGAAATCATCGTCAGGGCCACGAGTAATATCAGCGTCCTCCCAATACCGTTTGTAGAGCACGTAAGGTATAGTCGTCACCTGAGAACCGGTGTCCAGCAAAGCATTCAAGGGGATTCCATCAATCACTACAGGGAGAACTGGTCGTCCTCCAATATACTTGGTTCTCCAATGCTGCGGGCCTGACCGTCCTACTCCTGGGGGTTGGCCCTTTGCCCCAGGGGTTGCTCGTTTAAAGGACAGTACCTTGCAAGATGGCCCACCTGATGACAGCGGCGGCAGATGGGTCGTCCATCCTGGTGGAAGCGATCGTCGGGCCGGCTCCTGGTCGGCGGAGTCCTCCTCCGTCGCATCCAAGGGACATCCTCCGGGCTGGAAGCCAACTGGATCTTCTCTTTGGGGGCCTCCTGTAGGGACTGCACCGTCCGGGCCAGGGCAGCAACGCTCTTGGTTAGCTCTTGCATCTGGAGACGGAGTCCTGCAGGGGAGTCGTCCTCGAAGCTCTGGGCGTCGGCCTCCGCGGCAACTGGGGTATCCGATGCCACCTCCTGGTGGTAGGTGAGAGCGGGGCGCCTGGGTGGCACTGCGCGGCTGGGCTGCCGCTCCTGTAATGCCTGGATAGCTTTATCTTCAAACTGCGCAAAAGTCAAGTCTGGATTTTGCATGGCCAGGAAGTGCAATTGGCCCCGCTGGTGACTGCACAGGAGCCCCTCGATGAACCGCTCCTTCAGGATTTTATCCTCATCCTGCATGCTGCCGGGGTCACTCTGCTTAATGGCCCGCATCGCTTCCTGGAGATTAAGGGCATAGTCCCGTAAGTAGTGTTGAGCATTCCGATACTGCAAGTATCGGGTATCGGCCGATACTTGCTGTATCGGAATTCCGATACCGAGATCCGATATTTTTGTGATATCGGGTATCGGTATCGAAACAACATTAATGTAAAAATGTGTAAAAGAGAGAATTAAAATAAAAAATATTGCTATACTCACCTCTCCGACGCAGCCTGCACCTTACCGAGGGAAGCGGCAGCGTTCTTTGTTTAAAATTCGCGCTTTTCTTTCCTTTACGTGAGTCCCGGCTTGTGATTGGTTGCGTGCCGCCCATGTGACCGGGACGCAACCAATCACAGCAAGCCGTGACGTAATTTCAGGTCCTTCAGGATTTTAAAATTACGTTCCGGCGTTGTGATTGGTTGCGTCGCAGTCACATGGGAGACGCAACCAATCACAGCAAGCCGTGACGTAATTTCAGGTCCTTAAGGATTTTAAAATTACGTCCCGGCTTTGTGATTGGTCCGCGTCCCGGCAACATGGCCGCCATTAACCAATCACAAGCCGTGACGTCACGGGAGGCTGGACACGCGCGCTTTTTAAAATGGGCGCGTGTCCAGCCTCCCGTGACGTCCCGGCTTGTGATTGGTTGCGCCGCGGTCAACCAATCACAAGCCGGGAGGCTGGACACGCGCCCATTTTAAAATTTTAAATTTTTTAAACTAAACTTTTTAAAAACTAACTTTAAAAACTTTAAAAAACTTTAAAAACTTTTTAAAAACTAAAACTTTTTAAACTAAACTTTTTAAACTAAACTAAACTAAACTTTTTAAAATGCGCGCGTGTCCAGCCTCCCGGCTTGTGATTGGTTGACCGCGGCGCAACCAATCACAAGCCGGGACGTCACGGGAGGCTGGACACGCGCCCATTTTAAAAAGCGCGCGTGTCCAGCCTCCCGTGACGTCACGGCTTGTGATTGGTTAATGGCGGCCATGTTGCCGGGACGCGGACCAATCACAGCAAGCCGTGACGTAATTTCGTCACGGCTTGCTGTGATTGGTCCGCGTCCCGGCAACATGGCGCCGTGACCAATCATAAGCCGGGACGTCACTGGAGGCTGGACACGCGCGCTTTTTAAAATGGGCGCGTGTCCAGCCTCCCGTGACGTCCCGGCTTGTGATTGGTTAATGGCGGCCATGTTGCCGGGACGCGGACCAATCACAGCAAGCCGTGACGTAATTTCGTCACGGCTTGCTGTGATTGGTCCGCGTCCCGGCAACATGGCCGCCCTGACCAATCACAAGCCGGGACTTCACGTAACCAAGTAAAAGCGCGAATTTTAAACAAACAACGCTGCCGGTTCCCTCGCTGAGGTGCAGGCTGCGTCGGAGAGGTGAGGATAGCGATATTTTTTATTTTAATTCTTTCTTTTACACATTTATATGGATCCCAGGGCCTGAAGGAGAGTTTCCTCTCCTTCAGACCCTGGGAACCATCAGGAATACCGTCCGATACTTGAGTCCCATTGACTTGTATTGGTATCGGGTATCGGTATCGGATTGGATCCGATACTTTGCCGGTATCGGCCGATACTTTCCGATACCGATACTTTCAAGTATCGGACGGTATCGCTCAACACTACCCGTAAGCTATCCTGCGACCTCTGTTTGCATCCATAGAAAGTCAGTTTAATCTCTGTGGCAGTGCGAGTATCAAAGGTGGCTTTAAGCTTGGCAAAAATCTGTTGTGCAGTTCCTTTATCCTCAGCGGGCCAGGATTTCACTTCTCTCAGAGCCGCCCCAAAGAGTTGACCGGTTATCATATGGACCTTCTGAGGCTCGGTTAGGGGATAGAACTCGAGTAGGCTGCAGAGCCCTTCTTTAAAGTCAGTGAATGTATGCGCCTCCCCAGAGTATCGTGGGAGCCAGGTCGCTCCGGGCAGGTAGGGCATGGAGAAGGGCATTATGGCTTTTGCGTTAGCGGCGGTGTCCGACTGGCTGATGGGGGCAGCGGGCTCTGCGGCAGCCAGTGGCGGTATTAGGGCCGCGGCTTCGCCCGCTGCGGGGACCGGAGCTGCCCCTGCGTCCGCGGCTGCGACCGCCACCTCCTCTCCTCCCGACTCGGACATGGCCGTCCCTTCCTCCCACTAACCTGCTGGAGGTCGGAGTTCCTCTTCCGGGATTGGCGTCTCACCACGCTTTCCGTTCCGCGCTTCTTTTGGCCGATCCCGCCCACGTAGCTAAGGCTCCTCCCTCCGCGCGCGGCAATGGCGAATTTTGGCGGTAACTTTCCGCGGCAAGCAGTAGCACACAGTTCTCTCAATAAAGCACAGTTCAAGCACGACAAATCACAGTCTCTAGGCACACATGACCTGTTTCTTCAGGCTTAAGTAGATCCTGTTCGTGACGCCAAGTTGCGGAGCGCCCCCACACCGCCGCAGGGCCGAGGGGTACCCGGAGCCGGGCCTCTGGGATCTCAGTCCTGGGGTTGTCACGGTGGCTAGACCCGGTCCGTGGCCCTGTCTGTCAGTGGGGGACGTCCGTTGTAAATAGGTGCTGTTAACGGTGGTGTAGCGGTGCAGTTGTGGGGTGCAGGTCGCGGTAAATAACGAGGACACCAGGTTGCAGTCTCTTTACCTCTTTACTGAAGATGTGGGAGACCTCAGTCCAGAGCGCTGTTAACTGGGTTTTCAGAGACCGGCCGGTCCAACGACACATCAGGAGCTCTCTTTACAGGTGGGAATCAGTATCTACCTTCTAGCGCTGTGTGTTGTAGTTCTTCCCTGCTGAGCTCCCGGGATAGTCCTCACAACTGTTTCTTTCTGTCTCTACTGTTCCTTCTCCGTCCTCCAGTTGATATGGTAGGACGCACCCGTATGACGGGGTAGGCCTGGAGTTCTTCCGGGACCCTAGAGTCGCCCCTCTCCCACAGCTGCCTCCGTTGTCTGCTTAGGTGTTAAGTGAGACAGCCAACCTGTAGTTAGCTGCCCGGCCGTGGTTTGCAATGTACTTAAAGTCTCTTACTTGCTCGGCGTTCCGGCCACCGACTGTTTGCGCCTCAGAAGGATGTTGCCTCGGTCTAACAGCAAGACCCCTTCTGGTATTTCTCCTTTTCTGTATTCCCGTTGTTTACTGGTTAGTTCTGCTCTGAGGAGTCTGCCAGGATCCCATCCCTGACAGGTCCTCTCACTAGCTCTTCCCAGCTACTTCTCTCCGTCTTCCTGTCCAACCCCCAGTTTTACCAGAGTTGTGAGGAGTGGCCTACTAGATAGGACCACCCCCCCTGGTGGCCGGAGTGTGAAGTGTGGTGTGAGTGTACCTGATCAGAGAAACTCCCTAGTGCAATCAGACGCACCATAGCTCCCCATAGTGGCGGAGCCACAGCACTGCAACAACCAGGACTCTGGGGTGCTGCATATACAACCTGTAACATTATGCTTTTAAAGAATGGCATTCAGTCCCCTCTTAAATTTTAGTAATGAATCAATCATTACAACATCATACGGCAGAGAGTTCCATAGTCTCCCTGCTCTTACAGTAAAGAATCTGCGTCTGTGATTATGCTTAAACCTTCGTTCCTCCAGATGTAGAGGATGCCCCCTTGTCCCTGTCTCAGGTCTACGAGTAAAAAGGTCATTAGAAAGGTCTCTGTACTGTCCCCTCATATATTTATACATTAAAATAAGATCACCCCTTAGCCTTCGTTTTTCCAAACTAAATAACCCCAAGTGTAATAACCTGTCTTGGTATTGCAGACCCCCCAGTCCGCTAATAACCTTGGTCGCTCTTCTCTGTACCCACTCTAGTTCAGCTATGTCTTTTTAATACACCAGAGACCAGAACTGTACACAGTATTCTAAGTGTGGTCGCACAAGTGACTTGTATAGAGGTAAAATTATGTTCTCCTCATGAGCATCTATGCTTCTTTTAATGCATCCCATTATTGTATTTGCCTTTGTAGCAGCTGCCTGACACTGGCCACTAAATGTGAGTTTGTCGTCCACACATACACCCAGGTCTTTTTCATTGATGGTTTTTCCCAGTGTTTTACAATTAGGCACATAATTATACATCTTATTTGCTCTAACCAAGTGCATGACCTTACATTTATCCCCATTAAAGCTCATTTGCCATTTATCAGCCCAAGCTTCTAGTTTACATAAATCCTCCTGTAATATAAAATTGTCCTCCTCTGTATTGATTACCCTGCAGAGTTTAGTGTCATCTGCAAATATTGAAATTCTACTCTGTATGCCCCTTACAAGGTCATTAATAAATATGTTAAAAAGAAGAGGGCCCAATACTGACCCCTGTGGTACCCCACTGCTAACTGTGACCCTGTCCTAGTGTGCTCCATTAATTACCACCCTTTGTTTCCTATCCCAGAGCCAACTCTTAACCCACTTACACATTTTCCCCTATCCCCATTGTTCTCATTTTATGTATCAACCTTTTGTGTGGCACTGTATCAAAAGTTTTTGAAAAGTCCATATACACTAAACAGGCTCTAGGGATCCTGGCTGGTAGGAGATAGATAGCATGGCTCCTGTTGGGTTGCTATGGACCTCTGACAAGGGTGCTGTATCAGAGTCCTGTGAATCGATTTGCTTATCTATAATTCATAAGGATGCTAACATTATTGGTGATACTCGGATATCACTCAAGTATTTGGGTGCTCGGATGTACTTGGCATTCGATGAGCATTGTCTAGTGCTCAGATTTGAAGCTTGAATCTCCGCCCTGCAAAAATTGACTATATTGTCATCACCAGAGTATTAAGAGCTTTGTGTTACATTACGGTGATATATAACACTCAAAAAAACATTTTTTTCTGGATTAAATTAGTCATCCATAGAGTATTATGTGGCTAGTGTTACATTTCGGTGGTTTATAACACTCCAAAAAAGCATCCAAAAATTGTTCTGGATTGAATTTGTCATCCATAAGTATTACGTGCATATAATTCAAATTCTTTTTTTGGATTCAATTAGTTATCCATGGAGTTTAACATTGTCAGTGTTATGTTATGGTGGTATATAAACCTTCAAAAAAACATTCAAAATTTTTTTCTGGATTGAATTAGTAATCCATACAGTGTAACGTGCTTAGTGGGCGACAAGGCAACAAAGATGGCAGAATCCCACAAGACTCCAGAGGGGGAGACCAGAGGAATATCTGAGCCAGATCAAGCTGGCGCGACAGCAGAGGTGGCAGAAGCCTGTGGTCCAGAACTGGCCGCGTTCCCGAAACCACCAAGGCCCAAACTCAGGCCGCAGCCTTCACTGCTGGGGTTCTTGTGCACTGCCAGGATCCAGCAACTGGTGAGTGGACTGTGGGGCCTAGGCTGGTCGGAAGATAGGAGACGAGCCAGGACCAGGGCTGTAGGCATATTAGTGGGTCTGCTAGTCGCAAGATGCCAAGAGTTGGCATCCCGGGAGAAGGTCGTTACGTACGACGGGCAGTGGTGTTGGAAGTCCTTAGAAGAGTTTGGGACCCATCATCACATCTTGTTCAACCAGCGATTAGTAGAGACGAAACACTTGCCTCAAAGACTGCAAGAGCTGATGTCTGAAACCAAGGTCATGTTCCTCAAAATGGAGGGGCAACATTGCTGGTATGAGGTGGGTGTGACCCAAGAAGAAAGGGAGCAGGATGAACCCTTCTTGCAAAATTGACAGGCCTGGGAGAGGCTCCTCAAGGCAGCTTGAGACGGGGCTAACATCTTGAGAGATCGGACTGTCCGTGGGCTTCCCCACCTCCTATGCGGGAGCAGGTGATGGTGCAGGTGACACAGGGGGCTGTCACCCATTTCTTCATGTTGGGGCTCTGGCACTACCCGAAGCCGGGTCACTTACAGCCCTCGTAGAAAACTGTTTATCCCCCAGACATGGATTACAGTGTGGGACAGAACAACGGACAGGTGAGGGATATTGTTGTTTTTTATTTTTGCTTCATTACAGGAGATGAGGGATTCAGTAGAATTAACCCATACCATAAGATATGGCCTTCCCAAAACCCTGTCTGATGACAAATGCACATCTAGCAGGTTGCAGCATGCCTCCACTAATAAAGGCAAAGGGCAGCACAGGTGCAAACTACTGATAAAGAGGGCCAACCCCACACATACCAGACCATGGAGGGGTTGGCTGCCTAGTAGAAAAAAAATGCACATTGATATGGCTTGCATAGGATGTCAGTTACACAGGTAAGTATGATGCACGGTGTCTGGTTTGCAGCCTATCAATGATGGCCTTGTATTAACAGGCGGACAGCCCAGCACTATAATATGCAACACACAGGGACAGATGTCCCAATAGGCCAAGCCAACAAAAAGAGGCCTAGCCGCATCCTGCAAAAAATTATATGAGACATCCAAACTTTATTATAGACACATCTGAAAACATATGTCAAGCATATAAAATAGGGGAGCAGAAAAAGTGCAGAAACAACCAGCAGGTATGGCTGAAAAAGTGGCAAAAGATATATATATAAGAGATGACCTTCCAAAAAACCCTTTAACATGGATGTAAACACCTGTAAGAAAATCATGCAAGTATAGCTGACAGTACACCCAACGCAGCGGCTGTCAATGATAACGCACCATAAATATGAAAATGTAAAAAATGTGTATATCCTAACAAACTTTAATAAAGACTATAAATGTGTAATAATAAAGCTTTCCATAGCGAAACGCGCGTCGGGTGTCGTGGGTCCCTGGCTGGTGGTTCATACTTGGTAATTATGGTCCTTCCATTGTATGCATTGTGAATGTTCTATGATTGTAGGGCGGTATTCCGTGATGCTGTGGCTGTCGGTGACTTTGCACCTTTTGTTACAATGCATTTATATCTTGTGATTTTGCACATTTATGGTCTTTATTAAAGTTTGTTAGGATATACACATTTTTTACATTTTCATATTTATGGTGCGTTATCATTGACAGCCGCTGCGTTGGGTGTACTGTCGGCTATACTTGCATGATTTTCTTACAGGTGTGTAGATCCATGTTAAAGGGTTTTTTGGAAGGTCATCTCTTATATATATATATATATATATATATATATATATATATATATATATATATATATATATATATATATATCTCTTTTGCCACTTTTTCAGCCATACCTGCCGGTTGTTTCTGGACTTTTTCTGCTCCCCTATTTTATATGCTTGACATATGTTTTTAGATGTGTCTATAATAAAGTTTGTATATTTTCATATTTTTTGGCCTAGTGTTTATCTTTGGTGTTGGTGATAGTTACCGCTTGGCATAATTTAGATTGGTTGCGATATTATAGGTGTTAAAAAATTATATGATACAAAGTGCAAAAAATTAATGCATATGATAAATATGCAAATTGCCTCTTCTGAGAAAAAGAGGACTTAACTCTATAGCGCCACCTGTTGGAAGTAGCGATCCTACAAGTCACAATCAACCCTCTAACGAGTCGTGCAATATGACTTAGGATTAGTGTTGAGCGATACCGTCCGATACTTGAAAGTATCGGTATCGGAAAGTATCGGCCGATACCGGCAAAATATCGGATCCAATCCGATACCGATACCCGATACCAATACAAGTCAATGGGACTCAAGTATCGGACGGTATTCCTGATGGTTCCCAGGGTCTGAAGGAGAGGAAACTCTCCTTCAGGCCCTGGGAACCATATAAATGTGTAAAAGAAAGAATTAAAATAAAAAATATCGCTATACTCACCTGTCCGACGCAGCCGGGACTTCAGCGAGGGAACCGGCAGCGTTGTTTGTTTAAAATTTGCGCTATTACTTGGTTACGTGAATTCCCGGCTTGTGATTGGTCAGGTCGGCCATGTTGCCGGGACGCGGACCAATCACAGCAAGCCGTGACGAAATTACGTCACGGCTTGCTGTGATTGGTCCGCGTCCCGGCAATATGGCCGCCCTGACCAATCACAAGCCATGACGTCACGGGAGGCTGGACACGCGCTCATTTTAAAATGGGCGCGTGTCCAGCCTCCCGTGACGTCACGGCTTGTGATTGGTTGCGCCGCGGTCAACCAATCACAAGCCGGGAGGCTGGACGCGCTCATTTTAAAATGGGCGCGTGTCCAGCCTCCCGTGACGTCACGGCTTGTGATTGGTCAGGGCGGCCATATTGCCGGGACGCGGACCAATCACAGCAAGCCGTGACGTAATTTCGTCACGGCTTGCTGTGATTGGTCCGCGTCCCGGCAACGTGGCCGACCTGACCAATCACAAGCCGGGAATTCACGTAACCAAGTAATAGCGCGAATTTTAAACAAACAACGCTGCCGGTTCCCTCGCTGAAGTCCCGGCTGCGTCGGACAGGTGAGTATAGCGATATTTTTTATTTTAATTCTCTCTTTTACACATTTTAACATTAATGTTGTTGCGATACCCGATACCCGATACCACAAGAGTATCGGAATCCCGGTATCGGAATTCCGATACAGCAAGTATCGGCCGATACCCGATACTTGCAGCATCGGAATGCTCAACACTACTTAGGATAAAAGCCAAATCAGTTTCTCAATTCGCAGACACGGTGTTTCGGGCTGTTGGCCCTCGTCAGTGCGAAGCATGAGAACTGATTTGGCTAGGTGATAAATACATGAGGTATTGGTTAATATTTTGGCCAAAATAAATAAGCTCGCAACCCACGTCATGGGTCCTCATTCTTGTGAGTCCTACCACTAATATCAAAAAACAGCCAACATAGAAAAATTCAAAAAAACACATACCATAAGATACGGCTTTGTTCAATCAGCGGGCAGTAGAGACGGAACACTTGCCTCAGAGACTGCAAGAGCTGATGTCTGAAACCACGGTCATGTTCCTCAAAATGGAGGGGCGACATCGCTGGTATGAGGTGGGTGTGACCCAAGAAGAAAGGGAGCAGGATGAACCCCTCTTGCAAAATTAACAGACATGGATTATGGTGCGGGACAGAACAACGGACAGGTGAGGGATATTGCTGTTTTTTATTTTTGTTTCATTACAGGAGATGAGGGATTCAGTGGAATTAGGTGTTAGGTGAGTATAACTGTGTTTGTTGTTTTTAAATAAAAAAGTAAAAGTGTTTTATTTCAAATAAAAGACTTTATTCTGGCTGTGTCTTTACCATATAACTATAGGATTAGTAATGGAGAGGTGTCTTATAGATGCCTCTACATTACTAAGCCGTGTGCTTGACTTCACCTGACAATACAGAGGTGACAACCCCACAAATATGAACCGCACATGCCACCGCTACAGGTCAAGTGGGAAGAGCTGAGCAAAGCAACAGAATTGGCGAGTCTAATAGATGCACCTTTTCTGGGCGGCTGGGCAGCTGCGGGCTGCTATTTTTAGGATGAAAAGGTCCAATATTCATGGCCCCTTTACCAGTCTTAGGCCATGTTCACACTTTGCGGTTTTTACCGCGTATCCGCGGCGATTTTGGTGCTGCGGGTCCGCAGCAGTTTCCATAGCGTTTACATTAACATGTAAACCCTATGGAAACCGCAAACCGCTGTGCACATGCTGCGGGAAAAACCGCGCAGAAACGCAGCGGTTTAAAACCCGCAGCATGTCGTGTCCACCGCTGTCGGAGTGATGCCCGTTGTGTGGGGAAAATGACTCAGAAATAGTAGTAATAGGTGACTCCAAAACATGTGGATAGTAAAAGGCAGAACATGAAGTAATGCAAATATATGGATAAGAACTCCTATATAGAGAATAAACAAACCATTGGGCCACATGGATTACTGACAAAGCTACATGGTTAGTTCCACCCCTTTTTACTCATTATTGTTGGCGGTGCCCACTTCCTTGCCTGTTTCTCAAATTATTTATTCACAGCGCAGGCGCTGGCTGATGAATACTCCTATCAGCCGCTCCTGCTCTCACTGTTTTTAGTGGCAGCAGGCGTTAGCAGATGGGAGCAGTAGTTCCATCAGCTGACACCAATGACTGGAGGTAAACTTTATACCTCCAGTCACAGCTGCATGCTTAGGCTACGTTCACATTTGCGTTGTGCGCCGCAGCGTCGGCGCCGCAACGCACAACGCAAACAAAAATGCAGCAAAACGCATGCACAACGCTGCGTTTTGCGCCGCATGTGTCCTTTTTTTTCATTGATTTTGGACGCAGCAAAAATGCAACTTGCTGCGTCCTCTGCGCCCGGACGCGGGCGCCGCAGGGACGCATGCAGCGCAAAACGCAAGTGCGACGCATGTCCATGCGCCCCCATGTTAAATATAGGGGCGCATGACGCATGCGGCGACGCTGCGGCGCCCGACGCTGCGGCGCCGACCGCAAATGTGAACGTAGCTTTACACTGTCTTTTGACAGCGTAGCAACCGCGGCTGTCTGATCGTTGGTGATGAATTTACAACCGATCAGAAGCAGAGTTTTCCACGCTGTCATGCACATGATAGCATGGCAAACACTGGACGTCCGGGCCCCCCATTAAAGTGAATGAGGTCCAGGTACTGTTCTGGTACCAGAACCCACATGTTTTTTAAAATGTTCGGCCGAACCCATCTGGACCCAAACATCCAGGTGTCCGCCCATCTCTAGTCATAAAAGTCTAATAGGTAGTGGCCTCACTTACAGAACATGAGATCCTTGAGACTCATTCCACTAGGTAAGGCAATGTTATTATTGAGGGAGAGTTTGAATGGAGAGATGTGCAGCTATTTTTTTTTCCAAGTCTATGAAATTTGCATAAAAAAGCTGAACAATTCATAAAGGTCCTCCTGAAATTTAGAACCTACAAGCAAAAGGATGTACCATAATGTATAATTTGCTATCCTTGTTGGCTCCAAAATTGCTGGCACTGTGGCATTTTTTAGAATCTCTGTGGGCAAATTTAGAGTTTTCTACATTGAAAATTTTCAACTCAATTTCTATAACACTGACTTAGCCAACATAAAGGGGTATTCTCATATTATGAAATTGGTATAGCTGTTTAGAAAGCATGAAAATAAGCAAGTGGGCAATTGACTTGCTTTTTCTATCTGTTACCATTTTCCTGCTACGAGAACTTTTATATAGTGTAAAGCTTGTTGACAAACAGTTCGACCACCAGGCGCTTGTAAGTTATGCTATCAAGTCCATAACATCTAAGGGTATGTTTCCACGGTCAGGAAACGCTGCTTGTTTGACGCTGCGCAGAGCTGCAGCGTCAAACAAGCAGCATCCAGATGTTCCAGCATAGTGGAGGGGATTTTATGAAATCCCGTCTCCACTATGCGTGGAAACCCGCACGCGGCGGCCCTGCGACTCCGGACATGCTGCGCGTCTTTTCAGATCGCAGCATGTACGTACACCTTGCGGGGACGCAGCGTCCCCGCAAGGCATATCACAGGGCGCTATGGGAGAGAGCGATCATCCCGGATATGAAGAGTTAACACAACCGGCATGATCGCGTCCCAGAAAGGGGGCGGGGCTTAGCGCCGAGCGGCGATACCGCCGGCCATCCTGACCGTGGAAACATACCCTCAGGGTATGTGTCCACGTTCAGGAAACGCTGCTTGTTTGACGCTGCGTAGAGCCACAGCGTCAAACACGCAGCATCCAGATGTTACAGCATAGTGGAGGGGATTTCATGAAATCCCGTCTCCACTATGCGGTATAACACGCAGGCGGCAGACCCGCGTAAACGGACATGCGGTGCGTCTTTTCAGAATGCAGCATGTCTGTTTACTGTGCGGCGACGCTCCGTCGCCGCACCGTAAATTTCCCATAGATAATCATTAGATGCAGTAAAATCGCATCTAATGATTAGTGAAATGCGTAGAAACTGCGTTAATGCAGCTTACTACGCATGTCTGCCGGCTCACCTGTCCCATCGCCGGATGCCCTGCGTCCACTGCAGTTCTCGCGGTAAGATAAGTTCTCGCAATAACTTAGCTTACCACGAGAACTGCCGTGCACGTGACCGGGGGTTATCTCCGGTCACACTAGGCTGGTTCTCACGGTCAGCTGACCATGAGTGCTAGAATGTAGGTGATCGCTGGAGAGTTATCTCCAGCGATCATCTACAAACTCTGCTATGTCTGGATGTCAGGCATCCAGATGTAGCAGAGCTGGACTCGTCGTGGGACACTCGTTATGGGATATCTGCGGACAGGGAGTATGAATTTGGTTTGTTTTGCTTTTTGCTTTTTTGCAGGACGAGGGTTTTCAAGAGGATTGAGCGTACAATAAAGATATGGTCAAAAAGTGTGTGTAATCATTTCATTAAAATACTTTTTTCTAGTGTGTGTTTTATTTACACTTTACTAGGATTAGTAATGGATAGGCGTCTTATTGACGCCTCGCCACTATTAACCGGGCTTAATGTCACCTAAGGTGTCATTAACCCCTTATTACCCCATATCCCACCGCTACTCGGGAGTGGGAAAAGAGGCTAAGCGCCGGAATTGGCGCATCTTATAGATGCGCCATTTCTGGGGCAGCTGGGGGCTGGTACTTGTAGCCGGGGGGGGGGGCAATATCCATGGTCCCTCTCTAGGCTATGAATATCAGCCCGCAGCTGTCTACGAAGCCTTTCTGGCTATAAATTATAGGGGGACCATGGACTGAGGACTACTACTACCATCAGTAAACCAGGTAAAGGCTTGCAAATCTGTGTCCACGTCCTTTGTGCATTTATCGGCTTACACATCTTGCCATACACCTAGGAAGCCCTGGGGACCCCGCTTCACCTATGGGAAGCGTTACCATCTTGCTGCAACAACATCACCCCAGACGACCCCTTTAAGCAGCGTCGGTCCCTACTGACCGAACACCACAGGTGGCATCATGAACGTAGACATTACAAATCCCGTTAAAGACCTTTCCCTTTAATTGGACGCCCAGGGCCACGGACCGGGTCGCAGCCACCGTGACATCCCCTTTAAGACCGGAACCAGTACCGAGTACCCCGCTGCCCTGGTGGAGCACTCCAGATCTCCCTATCTTCTCCCCTAATCCTCCACCAAAGCCTACTTCTCCTGGTCCCTCTCTAATCTTTCTACCCTTGCATATTCAGCCTTGTCCTTCCACATTATCCATAGTTTAAACTAATTAAAATACTCCACCAACGCTTCTAGAATTCAGCAGACCCCATCCATTCAGGTGCAATTTATCTACTGAATACAGATTGTACCTCAATGAAGAGACAGCCCAGTCTTCCAGGAAACTAAGTCTTTCACCTTAGTGACCATCAATATGTTTTTTTTACTGGCCTGAGATATCCTCCGACAGGTGAAAATGCAGCAGTTCTAAGCTGTACACTACAGCTGAGAACTGCTGCATCAGACACAATCGGTTTTGGCCCCAATCATGGTTGTTTAATACCATAGATACTGCTGTCAATAGTAACACCGGCATCTACATGGTCAACAGAGCATGGAGGCTCCCTTTTTCCCCTCACTTGCACTCTGAGATCATGATTGTGTGGTCCTGATGGTTGCAATGGCAATCTATTGTCAATTAACAGCCTTAGAGACTGTCGGCTATAGTGACCTGTTCAGATGTTAGTGTAGCGCCCCCACTGCCGCAGGGCCGAGGGGTACCCGGTACCGGGCCTCTGAGTCTCTGCTCTGGGGTTGTCACGGTGGCTAGACCCGGTCCGTGACCCTGCTGAGGGGCGTACAATGAAGGTGAAGGGAATGGTGATGATGTTATGGTGTGGTGTAGTGCCGGTCGCGATCAATAACGAGGACACCAGGTTGCAGTCTCTTTACCTCTTTACTGAAGGCTTCTGAGTCCTCAATCCGGAATACGGTTAACAGGGCTGCGCAAGTCCGGCCGGTCCGATGGCACCTCCAGAGTTCCCTTTGCAGGTGGAAATCTGTGCCTACCTTCCTGCGCTTGTGTGTTGTGGTCCTCCCCTGCTAAGCACCACGGGATAGCACCCACAACTGTTGTGTCTGTTTCTCGTGTTCCCTCACAACTCGATTCTGATGTTCTCCCTCTACGTCCCCCTGATCTTACGGTTAGGACGCACCCGTATGACGGGGAGGCTCGGAGCTCTTCCGGGACTCCAGCGTCGCCCCACTCCTGTTGTTACCCCCCTGTGTCTTCCTGGGTCTGGGTGAGACAGCCCGCCTGTAACTGACTGTCCTGCCGTAGGTTTGAAGTTTGGCTTGCAGCTCTATACTTCCTCGGCGTTCCGGCCACCGGTTATGCGCCTCAATAGGATGTTGCCTCGTCTTACAGCACGACTCCTACTGGTATTCTCCTTGTTGCGTTGATCTCGTTTCTCACTCAGCACAATAAACCTCGCTTCTTGTCCTTTCTTAGGGTACCGCCGCTATATCGTGCAGGCGCGGTCCCGTAACGTTCTCTCTGGTTGCTAGGCCTCTGTCAGGATCCCACCCCTGACAGGGAACCCTCTGAATCTTCCCCTACAACACCCTCTGCCACAAGGTGTTGCCTGGTTCCAACCCAGTCAGCTTTCTGTCTCACTTCCTATCTAACCCCCAGTTTTACCAGACTGTGAGGAGTGGCCTAATGAATAGTACCCTTAGCTCCCCCTGGAGGCCAGACTGTGAAATGTATTGGTGTCTGTGATACCTGGTCAGATGAACTCCTTCAGTGCCATCAGACGTACCATAGCCCCCCTTAGCGGCGGAGCCACAGTACTGCAACGACCAGGACTCTGGGGCGCTGCACTAGCAAAAAGTTTAATGGTAAAAATTAAAACATTTTGTTCCTGTTTATCAACTTTACATTAATGCCTGAAAAGCACCTGAAGGATTAATAAACTACCTGACAGCAGTTCTGCATATGTTGAGGAGTGCTGTTTTTTTAAATAGTATCACTTTTGGGGTTTTTCCAATATGAAAAATGACTGCTAATTTTTGAGTCTTCCAACATCCTAACAAAATACAAGGATATTTTACAAATGGTGCTGAAGTGAGGCAGACATAAGGTACATGCGATTTATTACCATTTTTGGTGTGGTATGACTACCAAGATTAAGGATATAAGCGTTCAGTTTTAAAAATTGCTAATTTTTTCACATTTTTGTCAAAGGTCTGATATTTTTATAAATAAACACAAATATATCAACCTAAATTTACAACCAACATAAAGTACAATGTGTCAAAAAAAAAAAAGAACAATCTCAAAATCAGTGGAATATGATGAAACATTCTAGAGTCATTGCCACGATACCCTGTGGTTATCCTGAAGAATAAGTAAGAGTACTTCAAAATGTGTGGGAATAAATTGCACTGAGACCCTCAGGGTAAGTTCACACAGGGCGTTTTTGCTGCGTTTTTTTATGCAAATTTTCAGCTGCTTTTTACAGTAGCAGCAAAGCCTATGAGATTTCAGAAATCTCATGCACACACACTGGTTGTTTGTGTGATCAGTATTTTGTGCTTTGCTGCGTTTTTTAGACACAGAGCATGTCACTTCTTTCAGCGGTTTTCCACCCATTGACTTGAATGGATGGTGAAAAAACGCTGCAAATACACAGGTTGACTTTTCTTGCAGCTGCAGAAAAGTCAAGGACAGCCTGATGTGACCTCACACTCGGCTCTGCTACCTCTAGATGGCAGACTGCATGATTAGTGTTGAGCATTCCGATACCGCAAGTATCGGGTATCGGCCGATATTTGCTGTATCGGAATTCCGATACCGAGTGCCGATATTTTTGTGATATCGGAAATCGGAATCGGAAGTTCCCAGTGTATGGTTCCCAGGGTCTGGAGGAGAGGAGACTCCTTGTGATTGGTCGCGTGAGCGGTCACATGAACGGTCACGCGACCAATCACAAGCCGCGACATCATCGAAGGTCCTTCACTCCTCATTCTTAGGAACGGAGGGTGCCGGTTACATCGGTGAGGTCCAGGGGCTGCCGGACGGGTGAGTATATCCATATTTTTTATTTTAATTCTTTATTTTTTACATGAATATGGATCTGTAACGCCCGGGAGACCGAGGTACCCAGCACCAGATCAATGAGGTCCGTCTCTTGAGGGGGATGTCACTAGTGGCTTGACCCGGTGCTGTGGCCTCAGGCGATGCACAATGTAAGGGATATCATGAAGGAACAGACACTTACTTGATCAGCAGCAGGTCTTCTCAGCTGTGATGACCCCAATCCTGGATCGATGGCTATTGTCCAAATGAAAGACTGAGGCGCTGAAACGTTTAACTAGTTTACTTCAACAAAGAGGGATTTGCAACCAATACTGTCACCGGAGTCTGTTTAAGAACCCTGAATTACTTTGACCCTGTCAGGATTTCCACCTCTTATCATGCGCAGTTTCTGTATGGTCCTGCTGCTGTGTGTGAACTGGCTGCCGACCCAATCTGTCTCTTCTGTGCTCTGGTTCGACGGACAACCCGAGTCCTTTTTTGTCGGCTTACCCCCTCTGGGAGTACCGCTGAACTCTGTGTCTGTTGCTGCGTCTTACCCTGGTGAAGCTGATATCACCTCACTCCCTTCCGGTTGCTGTATTATATATAATGAATATAGCTACGGATCCGGTATCCATCTCTGTGCCTATTCTGGGTAGAGGTTATTGCTACCCGGTTCTCACAATGTCCTTTTTCTCTATTCCTCTTTTCTTACTATGGGTCTTACGGGCCTATAATCCGTCATAGGGCTGTTAGGAGTTCAGTTATACGACCTCTCACTTTCAGCTCCTCAGCCCAACTGCCAGTCCTTTTCTCAGACCAGAATAGATCAAGGGGAGTCTCTGGAGCTCCCCCTTCTGGCCGGAGATGGTAGTGCAGTCTTGCTATTTTAATATTTGTATTTGGTGTCAATAACTATTTTTGTGGCAAATACCCCTAGGGGCGCCACATTCCCCCTTAGTTAAGAACAGTACTCCGGGACTGTGGGATGATAACATTTTGAAATAACAATTGATATATACAGAGTCTTAAAAATGAAAAGTTACAAAAACCACTCAAAGAAACAAAAAAAAATGGAATTCTGTAAAAAGTCACTTCAAATAGTGTCCATTAATACAGTTTTATCCTTGAAGGTACTAGGAAGCAAAGTTCACAAAGCAGTCTTTCCGGAGCTTTGATTTAGTGTTTCCGGGCTGATAAAAGTTCAAGAATATGCAAGAAGTTCATACAGGTAAGTCTCTGTAGGTACTGGGCTTAAACGTTACAGAATGATAACAATGACTATAGTCTTATAGTTGGTAATCCGCATACTTGGCCGGTAATTGACCCTGGGTACTACGCTGGGATCTACGTAATACCGGTGTCTCTTTATGTGGTGTACTACTGTCTACTGCGGATATAGTATCTGCCCTCTCTGCTAAAGATAATTCCACCACTATGGGGTTGGCAAGTCCACCGTGAATGGGATCACTCTGATCAGGAATCTGTTCTTCCTGACCAGGAACCTCTTGTAGTATGGGGTCAGCCTCTTCCTGTCTTGGGACTTCTAATATTGGGTTCGGTGTTGGATAAAAGGCCACCATGGGAACCACTACTGCACCATGGTATGTTAGTAGGGTTTTGAGAAAGTCTCCTATACAGGTGTGATACATTTCCTTCTCTTTTTCCTTTACTGGTTGAACCTGTATAGGTTGAATAACTTCTGATTCTGGCTGGACAACTTCTGGCTCTTTCAACGTTTCCGGACATAATTTAAGATTGTCTCTTGACACTAGTACAGATGTTAAACCTCCGTTTTTGCTAATGAGACACATTTTAGGATTATCCATTCTTGTTGGTAAAACTGTGTAGGGTACGGCTTCCCATTGATTATCCAGTTTATTGGTTCGACGATTCCTCTTGAGTACTTGGTCACCCGGTCTTAATGGAGTTGCTAGAGCATTCTGGTTGAAAGTTCGCTCTTGTCTTTCTCTGGTTTGGTGGAGGCTTCTTTCCACACTCTCTTGCACTTGGCGATACTGCTTTTGCCGTACGACATCCCAATTGGAGTCTTGAACTCCTGCGTCTGGTTTCAGAATTCCCATTTCTAGATCGATTGGCAATTGGCCGGGTCTTGCACGCATAAGATAAGCTGGGGTGCAGTTGGTAGAGCTCACCGGGACATGATTATACAGATCCACCAAGTCAGGCAATTTCTCTGGCCATTGATTCCTTTCCGTTTCAGGTAAAGTCTTTAGTAGGTCTATCACAATATGGTTCATCTTCTCACATAAGCCGTTTGTTTGCAGATGATAGGCCATCGTCCGGATCTTTTTGCAACCATACATATTACAGAATTCTCTGAAGATCTCTGATTCAAAGGCTGTACCCTGGTCAGTGAGAACCTGTTCCGGATATCCATGGGGTCTACAAAAGTACGTTTGGAATGCTTTGGCTGCTGTTTTTGCAGTCAGATCTTTTACAGGTACTACTACCAAGAAGCGCGAATAATGATCCATGATGGTCAAGGCATAGACGTAACCGGACTGGCTCGGTGTCAACTTCACGTGGTCCATGGCTACCAGTTCAAGTGGTTGTTTGGTGATTATGGGCTGCAGTGGTGCTCTTTGGCTCTTTTGATCGTTCCTTCTGAGGTTGCACGGGCCACAGTTTCTACACCACTGTTCGATTGATTTTCTCATCCCGACCCAATAAAATCTTTCTCTCAGAAGTACTTCTAGCTTTTTCCAACCAAAGTGACCAGCACCATTGTGGTAAGCCTCGAGGACCATCCTCACATCTTGTTTAGGCACGATAATCTGCCAAACCAATTCGTGTGTTTTCGGATTGGTGTATCTTCTACAGAGTTTCCCTTGATACAGGAACATTTTGCCTCTCTCTTTCCAGAGTTGATGCGTCTCTTCTGGGGCATCCTCATCGGAATATGCACTTTGCTCAGTCAATAGTTCCTTCACTAGCTTCACAGCCGGATTGCTATCTTGGGTGTCAGCCCATCTATGGTGTGCTAACGGATTAAAATTCACTTCTTGTTGTTTCTGATAGGTATTTGACTGACGATGTTTTACCTTGGGCTGATGAAAGGCTGGTAGTTCAATTTCTTCAAGCTCCCCCGTTTCTTCTTCTACATCTCTCAAGTGTGGCATCCGGAATAGGGCATCGGCATTTCCATTCTTGTGACCTGCTCGATACTTGATCACGAAGTTGTAATTAGATAACCGGGCTATCCATCGCTGTTCTAACGCACCTAATTTAGCCGTGTCTAGGTGGGTCAATGGATTGTTGTCAGTATAGACAATAAATTCTGCACCGGTCAAATAGTGTTTGAAACGTTCAGTCACAGCCCAAACTACTGCCAGTAGCTCCAATTTGAAGGAGCTATAATTTTCAGAATTTCTTTCAGTAGGCCGGAGTTTTCTACTTGCAAAGGCGATGACTTTCTCCCGACCTTCTTGCTTTTGTGACAGCACCGCTCCCAATCCCACATTACTGGCATCGGTGTAGAGGATGAAAGGTTGATGGTAATCCGGGTACGCCAGAACTTCTTCTCCAGTTAGTGCCTTCTTTAGTTGTTCAAAGGAGTCTTCTCTTTCATCGTTCCACTGAAAAGGAGGGTTTCGGTTTGAAGGTTTCTTCGTCTGCCCTATCAAAGCATCTTGCAAGGGCGCTGCCAATTTGGTAAATCCTTTTATAAATCTACGATAGTAACCCACTAATCCCAAGAATTGCCTCACTTCTTTTGCGTTGGTAGGTCTTGGCCAATCCCTTATGGCAGTTGTTTTCTCGGGATCCGGTGCTACTCCCTCCGAACTCACGATGTGCCCTAAGTATTGTACCTTTGGCTTGAGAAGGTGACATTTGGATGGTTTGATTTTCATACCATACTTGGATAAGGCTTCGAACACCTCTGCCAGATCTGTTAAGTGCTGTTCGTAAGTCTTTGAGTAGACAATCACATCATCTAGGTACAGGAGGACGGTCTCGAAGTTCTTGTGTCCGAGGCAACATTCCAACAGTCGTTGGAAAGTACCAGATGCGTTGCAGAGTCCGAACGGCATGCAAATAATTCGCTTAGACCCATTGGTGTGGTGAATGCCGTTTTTTCTTTATCTCTCTCAGCCACAGGGACTTGCCAATACCCGCTTGTTAAGTCTAAGGTGGAAAAATAATTAGCAGATTTCAAAGCAGTCAAGGACTCTTCTATCCTAGGCAAGGGATAGGCGTCTTTATGGGTGATGTTATTAATCCGCCGGTAGTCTACGCACATTCTCATGGTTCCGTCCTTTTTTTTGACAATTGCAGCGCCCCAGAGTCCTGGTCGTTGCAGTACTGTGGCTCCGCCACTATGGGGAGCTATGGTGCGTCCGATGGCACTGAAGGAGTTCATCTGATCAGGTATCACAGACACCAATACATTTCACAGCCGGGCCTCCGGGCGGAGCTAAGGGTGCTATTCATTAGGTCACTCCCCACCATAGTGGGTAAACTGGGGGTCAGGCAGGAAGTTAGATCAGAAAGCTGACTGGGTTGGAACCAGGCAACACCTTGTGGCAGAGGGGTGTTGTAGGGGAAGATACAGTAGGGTCTCTGTCAGGGGTGGGATCCTGACAGAGGCTTGGCAACGAGAACGAACGTAACGGGACCGTGCCTGCTCCGGGTAGCGGCGGTGCCCAAGAAAGGATTAGAAGAGAGATAGATTGTGCTGAGTGAGAAACGGGATCACGCAAAAGGAGAAATACCAGTAGGAGTCGTGCTGTAAGACCGAAGCAACGTCCTACTGAGGAGCACAACCGGTGGCCGGAACGCCGAGGGAGTAGAATAACATTCAGCTTCAAGCAATACTCTAAACAGCGGCAGGACAGTCAGTCTCAGGCGGGCTGTCTAACTCAAATCACCTATGAAGTCTTGGGAGGCAATTGTGGGAGAGGGGCGTCTCTAGGGTCCCGGAAGAACTCCAGGCCTACCCGTCAAACGGGTGCCGTTCCTACCCGAACCTCAGGGAGGGACGGAGGATTAGCAGAACATCATCTAGTCGAGTTGTGAGGGAACTTAAGAAACAGACACAACAGTTGTGGGGTACTTTCCGTAAGCGCAGCAGGGAAGGACTACAACACATAGCGCTAGGGGGAAGGCACAGATTTCCTCCTGTGAAGAGAACTCTGGAAGTGTCATTGGACCGGCCGGACTTGCGCAGCCTGGTGAACCGTATTCTGGACTGAGGACTCAGAGATCTTCAGTAAAGAGGTAAAGAGACTGCAACCTGGTGTCCTCATTATTTACCGCGACCGGCACCCCACAACTACACCACCATACACCATTCTATCACCGGACGTCCCCCACTGACAGACAGGGCCACGGACTGGGTCTAGCCACCGTGACAACCCTAGAACTGAACAGAGACCCTCAGAGGCCCGGCTCCGGGTACCCCTCGGCCCTGTGGCGGTGTGGGGGCGCTCCAAACTTGGCGTCACGAACAGGATCTACTTAAGCCTGAAGAATCAGGTCATGTGTGCCTTGGAACTGTGATTTGTTGTGCTTGGACTGTACTTTGTTGAGAGACTGTGTATTGCCACTGACCCAGAGAAGTTCCCGCCAAAAGCCGCCGCCATTGCTATGCCAGAGAAGAAGGAGGGCGTGCCATGGGAGGAGACTACCAGAGTGGCGCGAGAAATGGCTACCGCCCCCTGCGCTTCTGGCTGCAAAGTGAGGACCTGCCTTCAAGCAGAGGACGGCCCCCTGATTTGCAACGGCGGGAAGCGGGAGATGGAGAAGCTCGGCCCCGGAGAAATGGCGGAGTCCGATGCATGCATTGCCACCGATCAGCAGATCATGATGAAGAACAGCGAGTGCCGGAACGGGGAAGGAACAGTCCCGGTTTGCCCTCGTTTATCGGGGGCAGACCCGTGTCCCCTGCAGCCGGAGGATCCGAAGCCCCTGGAGCAGATAGCGGAGCTGAGTCCACCAATCCCGACCTCGGACCTCGACCACAGCGAGCGGAGCCGCGTTCGGGGACCGTATTGGAAGAGCCGCGGTCCGAGCAGCAGCCGACTCCAGCGTTCTTGTCAGCGGACCGGATCGACATCGGTGGAACCACATCAGGTGCAGGTACGGAAGACACCCCTGCCTCCCCGCTCGATACTGCTCCCGTGACCGATCCTCCCCGCAACAGTAATCCTTCGTTCACAATCGAGCGAGTGGTCCTCGGCCCCAGTGCAATGGGGAAGTTATTACCGCCACTACCAACCAAGTGGGGGGAGCCCATAGATGTGGGCCCGGACGGAGTGATGTTCCGGTGGGACACCCCCTGGGTTGAGCAGGATGGGGTTCCGGTGGATGGTCTCACCATCGCAATACTTACCTGGGACCAGTACAATCAATGCGTGCTCCAGCACTGGAAACAGCGAGGTGAAGTTGAACAACGGGAGACGCAACGCAAGAAGTTTGTACATGGTGGGAAGGACGGGGTAAGGCGGGAAACTGTGTCGGCCTTCCACCCCAGGAAAGGATGGGGCTCTATACAGGAACCGGGTCTGTCGACTGGCGTCTTTGTTGCTAGTTATGACGTGGGAACTCCCTGCTGTGATCGGGATGGCGAACCATTACGGGAAGGGGATCAGGTGACGTACACCCGTCGCCAGAACGCACAAGGATGGCGTGCCCGGAATGTTCAGCGATGTGAGCCTGAGAGAGTGTCACCTGTGGCCCCGATTATGGTTGATCCAGGTTTGCCAGATCTCGTTACTGTCACCACTGTGCGCTTTGTAGTAGCTCCCGAACTCGCCAGCAGGGTCAGTCTTCAAATTCAGACACCGGGTGACCCGGTGGTCCCTGCGGGGCCTGCCGCTGGTATCCGTGCCACAGTAGTCGGGGGCCCGGAGCCAAGGCCACCCGAGTAAGGATAAACCTCGGAAACCTGAAAATGTAAATAGTTCTTCCTTTAACTGTTTGTTTACTGTTTGCTAAACCCGTTCAGGGTTAACTTTTTAAAGGGATCCCTTTGTTGACCCGGGATCCCTATTGTTTGTTTTTGGTTGTTCTTCTAAAGTTTTTGCACAAGTTTTTAGTTGAAAAGAACTGCTGTAATCATGAACAGTGCATGATGCGAACTTTTTGTATATAGTTAGCACCTTATTAAAGGTGCTCCCTACTGGTTTTACTTAAAGAAGGACTCTTTGTGAAGATACCACACTGGAACCTTTGCTGAGTAAGGACTGGTAGCTTGAGAAGAAATGCTACCTCATAGAGACTTGGTCCCTTCTTAAAGGGGATGTTCAATTGTTGCACTTAAACGGTGATATTGCTTTAAGACAGGTAGCAATAATGTTTGATGAAAGAAAGTGATGATAATGTGTATATGAGAAAGTTATATGTATCCAACCAGTTAATTGTGAAGAAATGATGATGATGTTTCTCGAAAGAAGGGGAATGATTGATAATGTTGATAGAAAGTGGGGATAGAAGGTAAACCCTGAGTCCTCCATAGAAAGTTAGTTTATTGTAAAGAAAGAGTTAATAATGTGTTACAGAGGACAGAAAGTGAACCCGTGGGGGTTAGGTAGTGAGTCCTCCTAGGAGCCATACGAAGATGGCTCAGTGGTCCTAAACTGAAAGAATGTTATGTTCTATACTGTGTATAGTAGTTGAAAAGGCAGTAGGCCTGGGCTGAACGGGGCGGTCCTGTAACAGAAAGGAGAGGCAGTAGGTCTGGTGCCGATAGGACAGGCGGTCCTGCAGATTTAAAGAAGGAGAATGAAAAAGTTAAATTACCTTATAATGTGATTATAGGAAGGTCTTTAGTGGATACAGAGTGTATGTCCTTAAAGGCAACGTTAAAGTATTGTTCAGCAATTTTTGCACTTAGTAGAATACCCGGTTGGGTAAGAAGAGTTATTTATAGCATGTTGCTATGTTATTTAACCATGTTTGTAACGTTCAAGTGTCCTTACCTCCCATAAAGGGAAGCCTGTTCAAGTATACTTATTGTTATTGCACTCAACAAAATTGTATGTCTTTTTGCTAAACTTGTATTGTTGTTTTCTTCCCAGTCCCGGAGTACTGTGTTTAACCAGGGGGGAGTGCAGCGCCCCAGAGTCCTGATCGTTGCAGTACTGTGGCTCCGCCACTATGGGGAGCTATGGTGCGTCCGATGGCACTGAAGGAGTTCATCTGATCAGGTATCACAGACACCAATACATTTCCCCGCCGGGCCTCCGGGGGGAGCTAAGGGTGCTATTCATTAGGCCACTCCCCACCATAGTGGGTAAACTGGGGGTCAGGCAGGAAGTTAGATCAGAAAGCTGACTGGGTTGGAACCAGGCAACACCTTGTGGCAGAGGGGTGTTGTAGGGGAAGATACAGTAGGGTCTCTGTCAGGGGTGGGATCCTGACAGAGGCTTGGCAACGAGAACGAACGTAACGGGACCGTGCCTGCTCCGGGTAGCGGCGGTGCCCAAGAAAGGATTAGAAGAGAGATAGATTGTGCTGAGTGAGAAACGGGATCACGCAAAAGGAGAAATACCAGTAGGAGTCGTGCTGTAAGACCGAAGCAACGTCCTACTGAGGCGCACAACCGGTGGCCGGAACGCCGAGGGAGTAGAATAACATTCAGCTTCAATTAATACTCTAAACAGCGGCAGGACAGTCAGTCTCAGGCGGGCTGTCTAACTCAAATCACCTATGAAGTCTTGGGAGGCAATTGTGGGAGAGGGGCGTCTCTAGGGTCCCGGAAGAACTCCAGGCCTACCCGTCAAACGGGTGCCGTTCCTACCCGAACCTCAGGGAGGGACGGAGGATTAGCAGAACATCATCTAGTCGAGTTGTGAGGGAACTTAAGAAACAGACACAACAGTTGTGGGGTACTTTCCGTAAGCGCAGCAGGGAAGGACTACAACACATAGCGCTAGGGGGAAGGCACAGATTTCCTCCTGTGAAGAGAACTCTGGAAGTGTCATTGGACCGGCCGGACTTGCGCAGCCTGGTGAACCGTATTCTGGACTGAGGACTCAGAGATCTTCAGTAAAGAGGTAAAGAGACTGCAACCTGGTGTCCTCATTATTTACCGCGACCGGCACCCCACAACTACACCACCATACACCATTCTATCACCGGACGTCCCCCACTGACAGACAGGGCCACGGACCGGGTCTAGCCACCGTGACAACCCTAGAACTGAACAGAGACCCTCAGAGGCCCGGCTCCGGGTACCCCTCGGCCCTGTGGCGGTGTGGGGGCGCTCCACAATCACCAGAGGGGCCGCCCAAGGGCTACAACTATCTCTTATTACCCCGGCCTGTTTCATCTCTCTCAGCATGTCCTTCGCGCATTGATAGTGAGCGGGCGGTATGGGTCTATATCTTTCTTTTATCGGGGGATGGTCACCGGTGGGGATTGTATGTTCCACCCCTTCTATCCGTCCGAAGTCCAGTGGGTGTTTACTGAAGACCTGTTCATATTCCGTCACTAATCTATACACCCCTTGTCTTTGATGGGTAGGTGTTGAATCTACACCCACGTCTAGCTGTTGGCACCAACCCTCCGATTCTCCATCTGAGCCGTTATTTTCCACCTGACAGGTCGATTCTAAGGGCTCAACGGTTGTGATGGCATTGTTGTCAACAGTATATAACTTTGCCACTGTAGCGTACCTTGGCAAAGTGACCTCTTCCTCTACACAGTTCAAAAGTCGTACCGGCACCCGTTCCCGGTGTACCTCGACCACCCCTCGTGCCGTGAGTATAGTGGGCCTGCTGTCGGTGTACGCTGGTTCTATTAAGGCTTGATAGTCTCGTCCTTTAGTACCAATGGCCGCTCTACACCATACCAGCATTTCTGTTTTTGGTGGGATTACAATAGTTGTTGGATCACTCACCCTCACACTGCCGATTTCTCCACCTGCAACTTCTATCTGTTGCCTTAACATTAATACTTTTATTTCCCTCCGGAGAACTCTCTGCTGGCAGGATCGGGCAGTTTCAGCAATTTGTTGTAAGACAGAAATAACTTCGGAAAAGCAGTTCTCTAACACATTCATTCCTATCAATACAGTTGGTTCACAGTTCTGTCGGTCAACATCAACGACAATTATATCCTGTTTCTTCAATTCTGCTTTACCAATCTTTATGGTCATCTCCCTGAATCCTAGTTTTGGTACCAACTTACCATTACTGGCCCATATATCTAGTTCAACATCAGAGGGTCCTTTATCAATATCTACCTCAGCCCAGTACCTCTTATAAAGGATATATGGTATAGATGAAATCTGGGAACCTGTATCCAGCAAAGCGTTGAGGGGAATTCCTTCCAGCACGATAGGGATGATGGGTCGTCCTCCGATGTATCTATCGTGCCAGGGTGTTGGGCCTTGAAAATTAATTCCTGCGAAGCGGCCCGCATTCCCAGGGGATTCCCGTTTAAATCACAATTTCGTGCAAAGTGGCCTGGCTGCTGGCAACGGCGGCAAATGGGCTGTCCATCCGGTTGGTAGCGGTCACGGGGTCGTCCTCTCCATGTCGGGTATCTCCGGGACCTCATCCATGGAAAATCCTCTCTACGGTTTGCCAACTCCATCTTGGGTTCTCTCATCTCCTGCATGGTTTTAGCCATTGAAGCAACAACATCAGTTAAAGAGTCAAGCTTTTGCTGAAGAGCTTCATTAGTAATGGGCCCCAGGGACTTAACACTGGCACCGGACGTAGCTGATGTCACTGGCATTCCCCGTTGCTGAAGTGCATCTGCCATGGGTTGTGTGAGATCCTGATCTCGAGGTGCCTCTGCCAGCTGGAGACGTATAGCGCTCTCCTTTAATTGGGCAAATGTCAATTCAGGGTTCTTATAAACAAGCATGCTCACATGCCCCCGGTGAGAAGGGGTGTAGAGTCCCTCAATAAATTGGTCTCTTAGCAGTTTATCCGCTCCTGTGTTAAAAATGGGTTCAGCCAGTGTAAGTGATTTAAGGGCTTCCTGCAGGTTTAAGGCAAAATCTCTCACGCCCTCATTAGCTTTTTGTTTGCAATTAAAGAATCGTACTTTAGCTTTGCTGCTGGTAGTGGTTTCAAATGTAGCTTTTAATCCAGCAAATATGCGTTCAACAGTACCTTTTTGATCAGTTGCCCATGCCGTGACTTCTCGCTTAGCATGACCACTTAACTGCATCATCAGGAGACTAACACGCTGAGCTTCACCCACGGGCAACATATCAAAATGAGCCAGCATCTTTTCCCTGAAACCGTCAAGGGTATTGGGTTCACCTTCATACATTGGAAAACACCGAATAATATTATCCCTTATGGGGTCATGAAGGATACCGAATATTTAAACCAATATGAAGAAGCCTTCACTAAAAGACCAAGAAATAATTGAAAAATGTACTAAATTTTATTAAAGACAAGATATACATAAATATAAAATCATGATAGTGGCCACCAGTGCAGAAAAAATGGTGGGACAACACGGGTATAAATACAGTTAATGTATACAAAAAATAATAATATTATTGTACAATCAGGGTACTACACACATAGTGTGTCATAAACTACCAGAGCCATAAGTAGAACACATAAATAGAGGTAGTAAAGTGCAAAAGTGCAATTGTGCTGTATACTTTTAAACTATATTAGTGCTGCAGTACAAAATACAGGGCTAATTAGTGCCAAGACCTGGGCTAAAATATATGAAACACAGGAACCAATAAAGTGTATACATTACAGGCATAAATAAGCAAACAATACAAGGTATAGTTACCACAAGAATTGACCCGGAGACCCACCACACCCGACGCGCGTTTCGCACAGGAAATGCTTCGTCCAGGGGTGGTTGGGTACTGGCCAGAAGGGGGTTTTATATTGGTCATGACCAATGGCAGAGAGAGAAATCAAAAGAAAAAAAACGGCACCTGAGATAGAAGTGACACGCTGTGTGGAAAGTGAAACCGGAAGAAGCAGCCGGAAACAGGGGCCGGAGTGGTGAACAAGAGTGCAGGCGCAAAGACCAGCGACAACGGTTGTTATAGCAATGGATTACGTATATGAAAGCGAACCATAGTATGAATAATGAACCAAGAGCACATCACATAGCCCGGGCAGCCCGTAATGAAAAAAAGTAAACAAAAATGAATATAAAAAAGACGTGCTAGAAAAACTGCACAATACGCATGAGCAGAAGGGACTGGACGCCTATAATAGTAATGGCAGTATGCAGCCACAAAAGTGCGCAGGCGCAAAAACACATGGCAACGGTTGCCCCATACATATACGCCTGGCGCATGCGCAAACAAAAGCCAGCGCCAGTGATGAAGTGACAGTATAATGCAACGAAAACGCGGGCATACAGCAAAGAATTTGCCAATAAGTGTAGCAAAAAGATAAAAAAAATAAAAAATAATGATAAATAACACATGAGGCCAATGCACGGTGTGTACTAATTGAAATAAGGCAGAAAATACGCACCGTACCACAACAGGCTTGTCCAAAAAATTTAGAAAAACAAAAAACCGGACTAATGAATGGCCATGTGCTAAATGGCAACATATACGAGAGTAGTTTAGAAAAACCAGCATGGAAATAGATGAGATATGGTGCAATAAAGTGACCAATGCACCTAATACAAAATACCGCCATATTTGACGGCATTAGTTGCCAAAAGTGACCTAATGTGGGAAGAAAATTGGCAATGAAGTAAATAAATAAACACAATACTCCAATATAGTAGTATATACAAGACATACAGCATATAATCTTATTAAATTGGTGACTAATAATGAATAATAAAAACAACACATAGTGATACAATAAAATACTGAATGAATGGCAACAAAAGCCAATGACAATAAAATAAAACAAAATATAATATTCAATATATCCATAGAATGAGGATGAAAGCCTACAGAGTGAACATATACAATGGTGCAAAAAAGATAAAGATTTCCAAAGTCAGTGGTCATGACATAAGATCACACAGCCATTGAAGGGGACCCCCTAAGAAAACAAAATAAAATCAAGAGTCAGAAAGCTCAAGAATAAAATAACTTTAATAAAAACAGCCAGAATAAAAGCAATCAGAAGACAATAAGTAGCTCTATGTAGGTAAAAATGGAACAAAACTATTATGGTCATTCAGACCATGTGGTGAGATGGTATTCAGTCTGTATATATTCATTATTAGTCACCAATTTAATAAGATTATATGCTGTATGTCTTGTATATACTACTATATTGGAGTATTGTGTTTATTTATTTACTTCATTGCCAATTTTCTTCCCACATTAGGTCACTTTTGGCAACTAATGCCATCAAATATGGCGGTATTTTGTATTAGGTGCATTGGTCACTTTATTGCACCATATTTCATCTATTTCCATGTTGGTTTTTCTAAACTACTCTCGTATATGTTGCCATTTAGCACATGGCCATTCATTAGTCCGGTTTTTTGTTTTTCTAAATTTTTTGGACAAGCCTGTTGTGGTACGGTGCGTATTTTCTGCCTTATTTCAATTAGTACACACCGTGCATTGGCCTCATGTGTTATTTATCATTATTTTTTATTTTTTTTATCTTTTTGCTACACTTATTGGCAAATTCTTTGCTGTATGCCCGCGTTTTCGTTGCATTATACTGTCACTTCATCACTGGCGCTGGCTTTTGTTTGCGCATGCGCCAGGCGTATATGTATGGGGCAACCGTTGCCATGTGTTTTTGCGCCTGCGCACTTTTGTGGCTGCATACTGCCATTACTATTATAGGCGTCCAGTCCCTTCTGCTCATGCGTATTGTGCAGTTTTTCTAGCACGTCTTTTTTATATTCATTTTTGTTTACTTTTTTTCATTACGGGCTGCCCGGGCTATGTGATGTGCTCTTGGTTCATTATTCATACTATGGTTCGCTTTCATATACGTAATCCATTGCTATAACAACCGTTGTCGCTGGTCTTTGCGCCTGCGCTCTTGTTCACCACTCCGGCCCCTGTTTCCGGCTGCTTCTTCCGGTTTCACTTTCCACACAGCGTGTCACTTCTATCTCAGGTGCCGGTTTTTTTCTTTTGATTTCTCTCTCTGCCATTGGTCATGACCGATATAAAACCCCCTTCTGGCCAGTACCCAACCACCCCTGGACGAAGCATTTCCTGTGCGAAACGCGCGTCGGGTGTGGTGGGTCTCCGGGTCTATTCTTGTGGTAACTATACCTTGTATTGTTTGCTTATTTATGCCTGTAATGTATACACTTTATTGGTTCCTGTGTTTCATATATTTTAGCCCAGGTCTTGGCACTAATTAGCCCTGTATTTTGTACTGCAGCACTAATATAGTTTAAAAGTATACAGCACAATTGCACTTTTGCACTTTACTACCTCTATTTATGTGTTCTACTTATGGCTCTGGTAGTTTATGACACACTATGTGTGTAGTACCCTGATTGTACAATAATATTATTATTTTTTGTATACATTAACTGTATTTATACCCGTGTTGTCCCACCATTTTTTCTGCACTGGTGGCCACTATCATGATTTTATATTTATGTATGTCTTGTCTTTAATAAAATTTAGTACATTTTTCAATTATTTCTTGGTCTTTTAGTGAAGGCTTCTTCATATTGGTTTAAGTTTTCATACATTGGAAGCCACGGGCCACCCGGGGTATATGGCATCAACACCGGCATGATGGGCGCCACTCCTTGCACAGCTGCGCTGCCAGGCTCTCTATTGACACTCTGTCTTTCAGCTGCATTAGCGTCGCCTTGTGCTGCGGCGTCTCCGTGCTGCGACATACTGTACCCCCTTAGTTAATCCAGACCCCTCCGGTCCCAGCTTCCGTCTAGATAATGTAGATTCGTTCCTCTGTGCAGCAGGATGACAATGACATGCCCCCTGCTGCCTCTAACTGCCGCACGCTCTGTGATGATGGATTTTGAAGTTTTTCAGTTAGACTGGGGCTTGGGTAATGACGTAGCTCGATTAACAGTTTTGTGCCTAACGATTATGAGATGATTACATCAGGGTATGGCGGCCATTTTTACCCCATTATAACCAATGGAGAAAAGTCACTTTCAATAGTTTTCAATGGGGAACGGAATTTTCTTTAATAAAGTCAATTTCCAAGATTTTTCATCCAAATTTTCAGTTTCAGACTCCAATTACAGCACACAATACCCGGTGTACGGGCTGGCCCTATCCTGTTCGTGACGCCAGTTGTAACGCCCGGGAGACCGAGGTACCCAGCACCAGATCAATGAGGTCCGTCTCTTGAGGGGGATGTCACTAGTGGCTTGACCCGGTGCTGTGGCCTCAGGCGATGCACAATGTAAAGGATATCATGAAGGAACAGACACTTACTTGATCAGCAGCAGGTCCTCTCAGCTGTGATGACCCCGATCCTGGATCGATGGCTATTGTCCAAATGAAAGACTGAGGCGCTGAAACGTTTAACTAGTTTACTTCAACAAAGAGGGATTTGCAACCAATACTGTCACCGGAGTCTGTATAAGAACTCTGAATTACTTTGACCCTGTCAGGATTTCCACCTCTTATCATGCGCAGTTTCTGTATGGTCCTGCTGCTGTGTGTGAACTGGCTGCCAACCCAATCTGTCTCTTCTGTGCTCTGGTTCGACGGACAACCCGAGTCCTTTTTTGTCGGCTTACCCCCTCTGGGAGTACCGCTGAACTCTGTGTCTGTTGCTGCGTCTTACCCTGGTGAAGCTGATATCACCTCACTTCCTTCCGGTTGCTGTATTATATCTAATGAATAGTGTTGAGCGATACCGTCCGATACTTGAAAGTATCGGTATCGGAAAGTATCGGCCGATACCGGCAAAGTATCGGATCTAATCCTATACCGATACCTGATACCAATACAAGTCAATGGGACTCATGTATCGGACGGTATTCCTGATGGTTCCCAGGGTCTGAAGGAGAGGAAACTCTCCTTCAGGCCCTGGGAACCATATTAATGTGTAAAATAAAGAATTAAAATAAAAAATATTGCTATACTCACCTCTCCGACGCAGCCTGGACCTCACCGAGGGAACCGGCAGCGTTGTTTGCTTAAAATGCGCGCGTTTCCTTCCTTCCGTGACGTCACGGCTTCTGATTGGTCGCGTGCCGCCCATGTGGCCGCGACGCGACCAATCACAGCA
Source organism: Ranitomeya variabilis (assembly GCF_051348905.1). NCBI lineage: Eukaryota > Metazoa > Chordata > Amphibia > Anura > Dendrobatidae > Ranitomeya > Ranitomeya variabilis. Next base: position 85,310,756 of record NC_135232.1, read on the forward strand.
AGCCGTGATGTAATTTTGAGGTCCTGGATGCCTAATTCTAGGCATTCAGGATTTTAAAATTACGTTCCGGCTTGTGATTGGTCGCGTCGCGGTCACATGGGCGACGCGACCAATCACAAGCCGTGACGTCACGGGAGGCAGGAGACGCGCGCATTTTTAAAATTACGTCACGGCTTGTGATTTGTTGCGTGCCGCCCATGTGGCCGCGACGCGACCAATCACAGCAAGCCGTGACGTAATTTCAGGTCCTGATGCCTATTTCTGCATTCAGGACCTGAAATTACGTCACGGCTTGCTGTGATTGGTCGCGTCGCGGCCACATGGGTGGCACGCAACCAATCACAAGCCGTGACGTAATTTTAAAAATGCGCGCGTCTCCTGCCTCCCGTGACGTCACGGCTTGTGATTGGTCGCGTCGCCCATGTGACCACGACGCGACCAATCACAAGCCGGAACGTAATTTTAAAATCCTGAATGCCTAGAATTAGGCATCCAGGACCTCAAAATTACGTCACGGCTTGCTGTGATTGGTCGCGTCGCGGCCACATGGGCGGCACGCGACCAATCAGAAGCCGTGACGTCACGGAAGGAAGGAAACGCGCGCATTTTAAGCAAACAACGCTGCCGGTTCCCTCGGTGAGGTCCAGGCTGCGTCGGAGAGGTGAGTATAGCAATATTTTTTATTTTAATTCTTTATTTTACACATTAATGTTGTATTTTACACATTAATGTTGTTTCGATACCGATACCCGATACCACAAAAGTATCGGATCTCGGTATCGGAATTCCGATACCCGCAAGTATCGGCCGATACCCGATACTTGCGGTATCGGAATGCTCAACACTACTAATGAATATAGCCACGGATCCGGTATCCCTCTCTGCGCCTATTCTGGGTAGAGGTTATTGCTACCCGGTTCTCACAATGTCCTTTTTCTCTATTCCTCTATTCTTACTATGGGTCGTACGGGCCTATAATCTGTCATAGGGCTGTTAGGAGTTCAGTTATACGACCTCTCACTTTCAGCTCCTCAGCCCAACTGCCAGTCCTTTTCTCAGACCAGAATAGATCAAGGGGAGTCTCTGGAACTCCCCCTTCTGGCCGGAGATGGTAGTGCAGTCTTGCTATTTTAATATTTGTATTTGGTGTCAATAACTATTTTTGTGGCAAATACCCCTAGGGGCGCCACAGATCCCAGGGCCTGAAGGAGAGTTTCCTCTCCTTCAGACCCTGGGATCCATCCAGGATACCTTCCGATACTTGTGTCCCATTGACTTGCATTGGTATCGGGTATCGGTATCGGCGATATCCGATATTTTTCGGATATCGGCCGATACCATCCGATACCGATACCTTTGAGTATCGGAAGGTATCGCTCAACACTATGCATGATGCATCCATGCAGCCTGTCATTCAGCAGAGCGGACCTGAACCCCATTCACTTGAATGGGGGATCTGACAATACAGTGTTTGACACACTGTCATATGCAAGAAAGCGCGGCAAACACCGCTTCTGATCGATGGGGAAATCATCCCCGACGGTCAGAGAGCCGCGGCTCCCACGCTGTCAGAAGACAGCGGGAGTGCACAGCTGTGATCGGAGGTGTAAACTTCACCTCCGGTCACTACTGCTCCCATCATCTGACACCTACAGCCGCTAATTACAGTGAGAGCAGGAGCGGCGGATGGGCGATGTTGGATCTGCCAACCTGTGGGGCTGGAACAGCTGGGATCCTTGTTTCAAAATTTTTCAGTGCTGTATCTTACACAACAGCATGAGGTGGGCGTTATCGCCTTTTGCTTAAGCTGCAATCTGGGTAACACCCTATTGCACTGTATTGTTCCCCCATCCATTTCCATGAAGTGACACGTCAAATTTGACAAATTTTGCTTGGTCACTAAAGGGATAAACCATGCATTTAACTCCAAAAATTCACACTGTCTCACCTGTGATGCACATGGCGGTCCTTGTCTTCAGCTGCTACTTGGCAATCCCAACATTGTATTAACACGGTCTTTTCATGGGAATTCCTTTTGTCTGAGTATGCGAGCAGAGAGGCTCAGACAGGGAAAGTCCTGTACACAGATTGCTTGAGTGTGTAGAGGACAGAACCAGGCTGCAAGTGCTGCTGAAGCGCCGGGTCTGGAACTGCTGGGGCTGAGCCTCCTGTTGCAGGGGGGAAGGAAATTGAGGGCGGAGGAGACCCATGACCTGCAGAGAGGGGACGTGGTGAGTCAGGAGAGTATAGGGAGGTTTACATGGGAAAAGAGAAGGGCTTCCCGTTGGAGGGCTGAGTGAGAGAGGACCTGCGCGGCATCACGAGCAGCGATAGGCCACGTGGCAGTGATGAGGGTTGGGTGCAGTAAGGACCCGGGAGCGTCGCCGAGCATGCAGGTCAGAGCACACAAAGCGGGAGTTTGCTGGGAAAGGCTCCCGGCCGCAGAGCACAGATGCAGGATAGGCACAGTAAAGACTCACAAGTGCCAGCAGGCGTGCAGGGAGACGCGTGCTGGGCAGAGCATTGCAGTGCAGATATCGAGGTGACGGCGGCTGCTGAGAGGCACATACGCAGATTGGAATATTGTGGAGAGCTTCACTCTTCAGCTCCGCAGTTAGATGGACTAGGGGAAAAACCTGTGCCAGAAGTAGGACCATTTGTTAGGCGGGGAAGCCTGAAGAGTCAACACCAGCCTCAGCCGGCAGCCAAACAGCCATCGGACTCTGAGAGAGAAACGGTTGACCGAGTCACGATAAGTGAAACTGATAGACGGCTACTCTGAATAACTGTTACCCTGTATAACCCTAAGCCCTTTAACTGTGTATCACCTTGTTTTCTCCCTGCACGGAGGTTATTCCTGTTTAGATAAAGTGAACAATTGTTTAACCCTTGCTCTGTACGTCTGTGTCACTGCATCCATGTATCTTTGTTACACGTATAATATAGGGAGCAGCAGTTCAAAGCATCTTTCAAAGGAACAAGAACTGGGCATTGAATCAGCACTGTATCACAGTGTTTGGAAGAGAAGGGAGCAAAAAAAGGTAATTTCAGCCTAATTCTTTAAAATTATTCCTCTCCCTACTACTTATTCTGACATTGGTTCCCACAGGGACCACGACAGCAGGATAATCACCAGTTCCTGCAGTAATTTATCATTATATTCCACCACATCCCGAACTCTGAACTAAAAGCTATGCCAGCATTTGTTGCTGCATCGGCAGAGTTCATGTGTGTCATGAGAGTGCTTGGGTCATTGCCCAGGACGCGATCCTGTGTATCTGTGTACTCCCGGTAGAATTGTGCTCTACTGCTCAGTTACCATCGTATAGAAGATTTTCTCACCCATTGGAAGACATATTTATGAACCACCATTAAATCATAATTTGCACAATGTCTTTATTAATTAGCCAAAAGTTTGCTGTGCTTCAAAAGATATTGTAAATTAGTATGAATTAGTTTTGTGTTTTATATTTGCCTTGCCACCTTAATTTATCTTAAATCAAATGTATACCATCTGTTTATACCAGCAGGTATTTATGGTGCACTATATGGAAGGCAGAAGTGTCAGCAGAGGATGGAAATACGTCACTAGTTGAAAAAACAAATCTCTTAATAAAAACACCTCTGGATGAAAATACCTCAGCCCAGGATCTCAGGAGCGTTGAACAAGTCCTGCCACGTTATTTTCTAACAGATATTACAAGTGTGGTGTCTCTATTCACTTTCCACCTTATACAGATTTATACACGTGCGGCATGTTAATAGGAATGGCTATAATATAAATGTGCAATGTCTGTTAATTAACTGAGAAAATAATTGAAACATTTATGTAAATATTAAAATGACTTATGTAATGATTTATTTCATTCACTAAGGCTACTTTCACACATCAGGTTTTTTGTTTCAGGCACAATCCGGCAAGTTTTGAAAAAAACGGATCCGTTTTATTTAAGCCGGATCTGTTTTTTTCCCATAGAGTTGTATTAGCGCCGGATTCAGCCTGATGGCCACATGTTTCATCTGTTTTTTTCTGGATCCGTCCAAATAGTCATTTCCGGCTGACAGAGAAAACGTCCAGATGAACGTTTTTTCGTCCTGCGAAAAAAGCGCACAGTGACGGAACCGGCCAAAAACGAATGAAACGGAGATGTGAAAAGAAGAATCCGGTCTCTCTCTTATTTTCTAGGAAATCATTGTAAACTCCATGTTACAAATAAAAACCGAATCTGCCAGAAAAACGGATCCGTTGCATCAATTTTTACACTATTTGCAACGGATCCGTTTTTGGAAACATTAGCCGGATTCTGCCTGAAACAAAAAACCTGATGTGTGAAAGTAGCCTAAAGGGAATATCTTATTTCACAAAGCCCCTTCTAAATGCCCAATTAGTGAATGTCAGGGTAATGGCTGGGCCCCCTCTTTATAACCCTGAACTCAAAACCCTCAAACTCTTGACCCTGGTAATGTCGAGTACCCGGGGTATGGAAGGACAACCTCATCACACCTTCTAAAACCCCATAACATTGTCGTCAACTCAAATAAAAACATAAGTCACTTTTTACTTTGGAAATTATAGGCCACAGCAGCCATTTTATTTAACATAAAACAAAATACATTGCAATAAACATTAACAATTTTAAAACTAGGAGGAGTCCTTGGAGCTCCCAGGAATCTGGTGATTAACACTGCATAGCGTGAACGCACATCAAACCAAATTACTCCCAGCCGCTACCACACTGGCTCGGGAGCACCAAAAACTCAGCGGGTTCACTGTTCACGCTAAAATTCAAGGGGAACCGACCACCCGCCGGAACTCCCTTCCACAATTCACCAGATCCAACAAACGAGTTGAATTCCAAAGACAGGGGAGCCATAATCCAATGGATCCCTGAACCCAATTTCCACCAATTCCAAGGACTCCATCCAGCCACCACGGCCACAATGACCCTGTTATAAAATTAAAAGAACCCCACAAACAAAAACATTTTTTTTATATATATATAAATTACAAAGTAACTACCAAACACATTAGGGCGGGAGGGCGGGACACACGTTGCTTCCAGAGCAGGAAGTGAATAGGCCACTCCCCTCCCCTTCACATACCCTGTTTTCCTTCAAAAAATGAAACCACCCACCTCCTTCACCTTAACCCCTCCCTCCATACCATCGTCATGATGGCCTTCTCCTACGTCGCGGGGGGAGGGGCGGCTCAGCTCCGGCCAGTACTTGACCCTGGTAATGTCGAGTACCCAGGGAATGGAAGGACAACCTCACCACACCTTCTAAAACCCCATAACATTGTCATCAACTCAAATAAAAACATAAGTCACTTTTTTCTTTCTAAATTATAAGCCACAGCAGCCATTTTATTTAACATAAAGCAAAATACATTACAATAAACATTAACAATTTTAAAACTAGGAGGAGTCCTTGGACCTCCCAGGAATCTGGTGATTAACACTGCATAGCGTGAACGCACATCAAACCAAATTACTCCCAGCCGCTACCACACTGGCTCGGGAGCACCAAAAACCCAGCGGGTTCACTGTTCACGCTAAAATTCAAGGGGAACCGACCACCTGCCGGAACTCCCTTCCACAATTCACCAGATCCAACAAACGAGTTGAATTCCAAAGACTGAGGAGCCATAATCCAATGGATCCCCCAACCCAATTTGCACCAACTCCAAGGACTCCACCCAGCCACCACAACGAGGGTCTTTGAATACCTCAAAGACCTGAGACCCCACCACAACAAAAAGCTATGGCCTTCTCCACACCCTCTTGCAAACCAAGAGCCCAAAAATCCATACCAACCACATTCAAGTGTACTCCGTCAGCCAACCAGAAGACACCATCCCCCCTCTCCAACTCAAAATGCCTAACAGCAACCCCACCGTTCCTGACCACAAAAGCCGACACAGCCCTGTTAACTTTTATCCTGGCCTTGTCAAGTTTCTCCAATGACTGCATATTCCTCCAGTGTTTCCGCGGCACAATATCAGACCAGACAACAGATAACCCAGGATACAAAAGCCATAAACACAACAAATCTTGCTTTATGTCCCTGACCAATTCCCGAAAAGGCCGCACCCCCAAATCATTACCCCCAACATGGAGCAACAAAATATCAGGGGCCTTATCCAAACTGACAGCATTATGTATTTCCCGCAAAACCCTGCTCCAAGCCATCCCCCTAAAACCAATCCATCTGACCACGGCCATCCTCCTATCAAATCCCAGCTGTCCACCCTCCGACCGTACATCAGCTCGCAGTGCTCCCCAGTGCACATAGGAATGGCCGAAAATCCACACCAAGAGCGGCAAAGGACCTGCAAAATACAAGCACAAGTCACTCAAAACACGCCCCTGCCATTTTTTTTTTGAAAATACACAAAATTAACAATTCCAGGGAGCAACCAACCACCTTCTATGTCCTCACATAACTGCGATACCTATCAGACTTCCATCTCCCAATACGCCTAATGACCTCAACCCCTAAACCACCAACAGCCGCCTCAGTTGCCGCACCAATTCAAAATGAGTGAGGTGCGAAACGATCATCATCCAAACCCAAAACTCTAAGCGCCTTCCTGAAAACCATAGTAAACAGATATCTGGAAAGGAAGGAACCATCTTTGTGGCAGAGCAGAGGTCCTACCCTACAAGCCATGAGCTCCCAAAAACGTACCAAACAACCAACCAGACACATTCCCGACCTGGCGACAGCACCCAACACAATCTTCTTACCCCGTCCTTCAGGATCTGTCTTAGAATGGCGTAACCAAAATTCCACCCGCCCCCGAGACAATAATACATCCTGTGCTAAAATGCCCCCCATCAGTTTTTTTGGTGGGAGATACCAGTTCCCCGATTCTCATTGCACCAAAAAATGCGAGCGAAAAAGCCAAACCAAAAAGCCGACATTCAAAATCGGACCCACAACATGAAAACAACACCTCCCCCAATCTTTCCAACAAAGAAAAGGACACCGGACACCTCAAATCCAAGTGACCCTTCCCTCTACGATAACCCTTCACAGCCTGTCTAACCAAAAAATTCTTGGACAAATCCCATTGCCCCCGCAATTTGAAACCGAAAGCCAGCGCAGCCATAATGCGAGACACTTTCGTACAAGACCAACCCTCCGAAGCCCCACGACTTAACCAAGACTACTTGTTCATCAGCATTCCAAACCGATGACCTCTGCTTCCGGAGCCAACGACCGAAAACGCTCGAACTGAAATCGAGAAAGAGAGTCGGCAATGGAGTTACGAATACCAGGCACATGAGACGCCGTAACATGAGAGTTCAGGGCCAAACAAGATAACACCAACCCGCACAACAGGCAGTGATGACGCCGTAAGACCGTTTACAGCGCAAACCACCCTCATGTTATCAGAGTTGAAACGAATACGTCTATTACAAAATTCCTGCTGCCACAAATGCACTGACACCAAAATAGGAAAAAGTTCCAACAATGCGATGTTTCGAACCAGACCCGACGAAAACCACTCTGCCGGCCAGGGCGCTGCACATCACTGCCCTTTGAAGTACGCTCTGAAGCCAATACCTCCAGCCGCGTCCGTAAACAAATTCCAACGAATCGTTGTCCATAACTTCGTCCATAAGCAACAAACAACAGTTATAAGTCTCCAAAAACGTACTCCACACTGCGAAATCCTCCTTCAACTCCGCCAGCAATCGGATGAAATGATGCGGGGCACGAACACCAGCCGTGGCCCTCGCCAGTTTACTAGAAAACACTCTCCCCATGGGCATGACCCGACAGGCAAAGTTAAGCTTGCCAAGCAAGGACTGAAAATCCCGCAACGTCACTTTCTTCAAACCCTGAACCCGGGACAAGTCCTTGCGCAACCCCTCAATCTTTTCAATAGGCAATCTGAACTCCCACTTAACTGTGTCTATAACAATGCCCAAGAAACTCAAACATGTACTCGGGCCTTCCGTCTTTCCCAGAGCCAAGGGAACACCAAAACGATCAGCCACCCATTCCACAGCCTTCAAAAGTCTCCAACAACGATCCGACTCTGCTTGGCCGATACACAAAAAATCATCCAGATAGTGAATAACGGAACCGCAATCCGAAACGTCCTTCACTACCCATTCCAAAAAAGAACTAAAAGTTTCAAACAATGCGCACGATATGGAACAGCCCATGGGCAAACATCTATCCACAAAGAAACCCCCCTTGCAAAAACAACCCAAAAGCTTAACACTATCCGGATGAACCGGCAATAACCTGAACGCTGCCTCAATATCCGTTTTGCCCAACAGGGCCCATTTTCCGGACCTACGAACCCACGCAATCGCCTCATCAAACGACGCATATACCACCGAGCAAAGCTCCGGCGCAATACCATCATTAACGGACGACCCACGAGGGTACGACAGGTGGTGAATCAAGCGGAATTTTCCAATCTCCTTCTTGGGAACTACCCCCAACGGAGAAACAACTAAATCCTCAAACGGAGGAGACACAAAAGGGCCGGACATTCGCCCCAAAGCCACCTCCTTATTTAACTTCTCCGAAACCACCTCCCTGTAAACTACCGCAGACCGCAAATTTTTAAGAACCCGCGGGACCTCAAACGGAGGGGAAGGAATAACAAAACCTTCCTGTAAACCTTGAAACAACAGCTCCGCCGCCTCTCTAGCAGGATAGCTACTTAGATAAGGGGCCATCCTTTCCAGGTTCACCAGAGTCTCCCCCATGGGTATTACTGGCCCCCGACTTTGACTTAGCTTTCTTGAAGCATTTTGAGGCTCCGTGACTGGAAGCACTGCAGTGGGAACAAAGATGTTTGAACTTACAATTGACCCCGAACTTACACTGGCCATCATTGTACTGCCAACATAAACCCGATTTGTGCCCACCTGATTGACCGGATTGTCCTGCCACACCAGACTGACTATTTTGACCGGAACCTCCGGACGCTCCTGGAAAGGAGTGACCGAACTTATACTGTGCCGTAACACGCAGCCTTAGCCCAATGTCCTTTTGGTCCCATCTCAGAGCCGGACGGATGGCTTTTCTCTGCCGAAATTGCTCATCATATCTCAGCCAGGCCTGCCCTCCATAAACTCTAAGAGCCTCCCCAATAGAATCCATGTAGCAAAAAAGGCCAGAACAATTCTCTGGCGCTCGTTCCCCAATTACACTCGCCAATATTGCAAAGGCCAGTTTATGAAAGTCTGCGGTATTAACCGCCACCTACGCTTCTCTTCCTCCTCTTTTTTGCTGTCTTCCTTCTTCACCTTATCCAAATTGAATTTCTCCAAAGGGAGAAGCGAAAAAATTTCCACGTATTCATCCTTTAAAATCTTCTCCCTAACCTCTTTTTTAAGGTGCGCCCCCAGAGGGCCCTCAAAACATACGTAGACCTCCCCATGAGCCCTATCATCCAGATGAATCCTACACTCTTTTTCCTTCTCAGTCTGGACTGAGACAGAGACACGTACCGCATTCGGCACCGCCACCTCCCTTAATCCGACAGCCCCTCCATGCAGACCTACCCACGCCGCCAAATGCCTTTGCTCCTCCATTCCCCTCTCCAGCCTCACCAGCAAATCCCGTACATTGGCTAGCACTGCAACCACACCCGTCCCGTCAACACCCCCCGGGACCCCTGCCGCGCCCGCGGCAAACAATTCCCCCTGCCGCCCCCCAATAGCAGGAGAAGAAGAAAGCTGGGAAGACAGTAATGACAAAGACGCATACTCACCAGGCTGCGAGAGAGCTGTGATCCCTCCAGCCGGAATGCCGGGCTCCTGCTGCCACTGTCCTGATGGATCCATGCCCGGACCGTCCGTGGAAGCTTGCTGTTGGGCCCCTTGGCTTGAAGTTGAGCGAGATCCCTGGAACACCGCATCAGTCGTAGCTGTAGAAGGACCAGTTTGCTGGCTCTGGAAAGGCTGCCGCGCCTGAAATCCTGCTGCAACAGCGTACGGGCCCCCATCATCCAGGGACGACTCCTGTGACGTGGCCGCATCCACCCGCGCAGGTGAGCACCCTGCAACTGCATAAAGAGCAGGCCCCGCTCCTGCTTGTCCGGGACCGCCCGCACCTGACCGCGCCGTGCTTCTTCGCCCACCAGATGATGCTGCAGAGGCAGGCCACGCGGCCGGAACATCACCGCCGCGGCCCCCTGAAATAGAACTGCCTGAAAGGTGCCTGGCGCGCGCTGGCACAGCCCCACGAGCGCTGCGGGGCGAAGGCCTAGCAGCCGCTGCCGGACCCTGCCGAGCAATAGGATTCCTCCCAGGCTGGGGCCTGCTGGCAGCACGACTTACCGGCGCCCAGCCTGGAGGGTCCCTGGAGTGGCTCCTGTGCCTGCGGGGGGCCCTGGGAGCTGAATCTGGGGACAGGCGTTCAGGCGGCCTAGTCCGCCTCGAGCGCCTCACCGGCGATGCCGCAGCTGCCGGCACCAGAACCAAGCTCCCGCCGATAATGGCCGCCACCTGCTCGTCTAACCAGCCCTGGGGCTGCAATGCAGCTGCGGCCCGCAAGTTCTCCAGAATGTGATCCACGGCCGCCAAGGTGAGTGGACACACATTGCTTCCAGAGCGGGAAGTGAATAGGCCCCTCCCCTCCCCTTCACATACCCTGTTTTCCTTCAAAAAACAAAACCACCCACCTCCTTCACCTTAACCCCTCCCTCCATACCATCGTCATGCTGGCCTTCTCCTACACCACGGGGGGAGGGGTGGCTCAGCTCCGGCCAGTACTGGTAGAAAGGAATGGAATCACCAACTGAAATGTGAGGGTCTCTGCTTGTAATCAGTAATTTTTGGGGTTCATGTTATGTATTGTACAGTAACAAGCAAAAGGGTAACAATGTTTTGAACCCTCTTACCAAACTCTCCCCTCTCCAATCTGCGTTCAATGCTGCAGCCAGGATCATATTCCTCACCAACCATTACACCGATGCCTCTAACTTGTGCTAGTCATTGCACTGGTTACCCATCCACTCCAGAATTCAATATAAACTTATCACTCTCACCCACAAAGCACTCCACGGTTCAGCCAGAGCCGGCGTTAGAGGCAGGTAGACCCGGCAGCTGCCTAGAGCTCCCGCTCGTCCAGGGGCCCCCAGCCAGTTGCATGCCAAGTGGCTGCTATGGGGCCCATAAGTAAGAGGGGTCCTTCGCCGTTGCCTCCCCCAAAAAAAACATTCAACTTAGATGCCGAAACAGTTGAAAGGAGTGATGAAGGAAAGAGCGTAAGATGACACTCCCTCTCCCATCACTCTGCCTCTGACTCAGGGTGTGCCAGCAGTGGAGCTGAGATGCTGAGACACTCTGCAGAAGACAGAGCAGCAAGGGAACAAGGAGGAGAGGTAAGTATTGTGTGTGTCTGCTACACTATACTGAGTTTGGGGGGACTGCACTATACTGTGTGTGGGGGACTGCACTATACTATGTGTGGGCAGACTGCACTATACTGTGTGTGTGTGGGGGGCTGAATTATACTGTGTGTGTGGGGAAACTGAACTATATTGTGTGTGGGGGGACTGCCCTATACTATGTATGGGGACTGCCCTATACTGTGTGTGTGGGGGAGCTGCATTAAACTGTGTGTGAAGGACTTCACTATACTGTGTATGTGAAGGGCTGCATTATATTGTGTGTGTAGGGGGCTGCATTATACTGTGTATGGGGATTGCACTATACTGTGTGTGGGGGGCTGCATTATACTGTGTGGGGGAATATGCGGGAGGACTGCATTATACTGTGGGGGCTGCACAATACTGTGTGTGTGGGGTGGGCTGCTTTATACTGTGAATGGGGAGTTGCATTATACTATGTGTGTGTGGGGAAGGCCTTATACTCAGGAGCTGCATTATACTCTGGGGGGCATTATAATGTGTGTGTGGGGGGTTGTATTATACTCTGAGGGGGGCTGCATTATACTCTGAGGGAGGCTGCATTATACTCTGAGGGGGGCTACAGTATACTCTGAGGGGGCTGCAGTATACTCTATCAATGACCATGGCGAGTGCATTATACTATATGTACTGTATGGGACCTGCATTTTATTATAACAAGGACTATCTGTACCCCTCAGTCTTCCTCAGCCAGAGTAAAGAGGCCGTGAAACAAGCATTGAATGACTTCAATAGTGTCGATCATGCACGCAGATACAGTTTCGCAGGATAAATGGTGCAGGAAGGTGCTTACAGGTCCTTGGTACACCATGCTATTCAATGGTATCTCCATCCTGTGAATGCAGATACTTTTGAAATTGTGATGACAGGTGGGTAGAATGGTGTGGTGCTGCTCAGCAATGGGCCACCTCAGCTCACCGGCCCCATAGCAGCCACACTGTATGCCACTATGGTATGCCCCCTGAACTGTGCATTGAAATAGCTCTGCAACATGGTAGCAAAATAAAGCAAATTCTTAACTTTGCAATATTTGGTGGATAATTATGTAGCAATATGTTATATGTTCATGTGGCCTCTAGGGGTCTCACTACTTTTATGTGTGTTCTATATTCTTTGTTTGGAACTTGTTGGATGTTGTTGTACACTGGATTTTCATGTAATGGAGGTTGAGACATGATGTGAATAAAGAGCCTGGAGATACACAAAGAGTGTGATTCATGACAGGATTCATCAAACAGAACATGGTGGCAGCCGGGCACAGAACCTGCAAATTCTCAGAGCTTATATGAGGCTGGAACTGCACAGATCATTGCAACTGTAACTACAGATTCCCTGACAGTACAGCAAAATGGAGACTGGTCTGAAGCCCCCTCAGAGACTGGATGTCACTTCATGTAATCTGTCCCAGACCTGGAGACATTGGAAGGAAGAGTTTACACTGTATATGGATCTGACTGTGGGCCCCACTGATGACAAACGGAAAGTAAAGCTGTTTTATTACCTAATTGGGGAAAATGGCAGAGAATTAGCCCACACCTTGCTCCCAGACACAGACAACCTCCTCCTAGCAGACATTGTGCAGGCATTTGATAAACACTGTGACCCAAAGAAGAATGAGACAGTGGAAAGATATAAGTTTTTCACAAGACATCGGGAGGATGGTGAAAATGTGGACAGATATCTGACAGAGCTGAGGAGACTTGCAGAAACATGTGGCTTTGGAGAGATCAGGGACAGTCTAATCAAGGACAGAATGGTGTGTGGCATAAAGGACAGTCATCTCAAAGAAAGATTACTGAGAGAGGAAGGCATGACTTTAGAGAAATGTATGCAAATCTGCAGGGCTGCTGAGCTCACACAGCACAGCCTGAAGATGATGGCAGGCACCAGTGAGAATGATGATGACAAGGTACATGCAGTATCTATGAAAGGAAAGACAGGACCAGACTACCCTATAAACACTGTCCACTGCAAGTATTGTGGGAAAAGACATGAGAGAGACAAAACCAAGTGTCCAGCATATGGGGAAACCTGCAGGTCATGTGGCAAGAAGAATCATTCCTCTGCTGTCTGCAGGCAGGGAAGAGGCAAACAGTACAGACAGCTCCACACTGTGACACCAGACACTGACAGTGCAGAGGACATTACATGGCTACAAATGCAGTCTACAACAGAGAAAGTCAATGTAGTCGGGCAGTCAGTAGTGAAGGATGCCAAGCAGCTTTATGCAACATTCTTGTTGGATGAGAAGCCCATTAGATTTCAGCTGGATTGTGGAGCAAGCAGCAATGTAATTTCATTTGATCTGCTAAACAAACAGGTTTCTATTGAGCCAACTGACAAGGTACTGGTGATGTACAGCAAAAGTGTTCTGAAACCAATGGGGACATGTAAGCTAAAAATACGAAACCCATGTAACAGAAAGAGTTATAGAGTTGAATTTACCATGTTACGGGGTGGTTACCATGTACCATTACTGGGAGTAAAAGCAGTTCAGGCAATGGACTTAATAAAAGTACAGTCTCAGAACATTATGTCTGTTGAAGTTGCCCAGGATATACAAAATCCAAAACTAAATGCAGAGCACAACTTGGACATGCAGAAAATAAAAGCAGAGTATGCTGATGTATTTGAAGGTGATGGGTGCTTTGAAGGTAAATATAGGCTAGAAATTGACAACACAGTGCAGCCCACCAGATTACCCACAAGAAGAGTGCCTGTAGCTTTAATGCAACCGCTGAAAGTAGAACTGCAAGATCTACAGAGAAGAGGCATGATAGCACCAGTCCATAAGAGCACAGATTGGATCAGCAGTTTGGTCATAGTGCAGAAACCATCGGGCAAGTTAAGAATATGTATTGATCCTAAGCCACTCAACAAGGCGCTGAAACGAAACCATTACCCAATGCCAACATTAGATGATATCCTACCAGATTTATCAAAGGCTAAAATATTTTCTGTATGTGATGTTAAAAATGGATTCTGGCATGTGGCCCTGACTGAAGATTCAAGTTTATTGACAACATTTTCTTCACCATTTGGACGCTTTAAATGGCTGAAAATGCCCATGGGACTAAAACCTGCTCCAGAGATATTCCAGCAGAAATTGATGCAGGCTTTGGAACGACTTACTGGAGTGAAGACAATAGCGGATGATATCCTGGTAGTGGGAGAAGGTGAAAATATGGAATCTGCAGTCAAGGATCACGATCAGAAGATGATACAATTTTTGGTCAGATGCAGAGAAAAAAACATAAAGCTGAATTTGGACAAATTCAAATTGAAAATGACAGAAGTGGCCTATATTGGTCATCGACTGACTTCAATTGGGGTCAGAGTGGATCCTGAAAAGGTGAGAGCAATACAAGATTTGCCTACCCCTACTGATGTTTCTGGAGTACAACGATTTTTGGGCATGGTGAATTATCTCTCAAAATTTTGCAGACATCTGTCAGACATGTGTGAGCCACTGAGACAGCTAACCCACAAAGATGTGCGTTGGGAATGGACAGAAAGCCAGGAGACTGCTTTCCGAGCAGTAAAGAATGCCATTGCAGATACAGCAACCCTAAAGTATTTCGATCCAGATCGAGAAGTGGTGGTACAATGTGATACTTCGGAAAAAGGCCTTGGAGCCACATTAATGCAGAACAAACAGCCAATTACATTTGCAAGCAGAGCCCTTACAACAACAGAGCAGGGATATGCGCAGATTGAGAAGGAACTACTGGCTGTGGTATTTGGGATGGAGAAGTTTCACCAGTACACCTATGGTCGACGGGTAACAGTGCAGTCGGATCACAAACCATTGGAGAGTATTACAAAGAAACCATTACTAAATGCCCCAAAGAGACTACAGCGCATGCTGTTGCGACTTTAGAAATATGATGTTGACATCGGGTACTGTCCAGGAAGAGACTTACTGATTGCAGATACGCTAAGCAGAGCTTACCTTCCTAGCACAAAGGATGAGGAGGAAGACATTGAAACCATCAACATGTGTAACTACCTTGCAGTGTCAAAAGAAAAGGTCAAGCAAATCCAGATTTTTACAGAGAAGGATAAAAGTCTCCAGAGTTTAAAAACTGTCATCTTGCAGGGCTGGCCAAAATACAAGCAGCATGCTCCGAGGGAAGTCTCACCATTCTTCCACATAAGAGATGAATTGTCAGTGCAGCAAGGAATCATCTTTAAAGGAGACAGGGCTGTTATACCTGAAGTTCTCAGAAGAGACATATTGAAAACATTGCACTCTTCTCACTTAGGCATGGAAGGATGCCTACGTCGTGTACGAGACTCAGTTTATTGGCCAGGAATGAATGACCACATAAAAAATTACATAGCACAATGTGAAATATGTGCATCCTGCAATGATAAGCAACCAAAGGAGACATTGCAACCTCATGAAATTCCACATAGGCCTTGGTCAAAAATAGGAACAGACTTGTTCACATGGAATGACAAAGAATACCTGATCACAGTGGACTATTTCTCTAACTTCTGGGAGGTTGATTTGGTACAGGACACAAGGGCGAGAACAGTGATTAAAAAACTCAAGGCCCATTTTGCCAGGTATGGCATTCCAGATATCGTTTTCTCTGACAATGCGGCACAGTTTACGTCGGAAGAATTCAAAACTTTCAGTAAGAAGTGGGAATTTGAACACCAGACGTCTTCTCCGAGATATCCTCAGAGTAATGGGAAAGCAGAGTCAGCAGTAAAAACGGCCAAAAGACTCATGCAGAAAGTAAACCAGGCGGGTGCTGATGTATATCTGTCTATACTGGATCATAGAAACACACCCACCCAAGGCCTAGACAGCAGTCCGGCACAGAGGCTCATGAGTAGGCGTACAAAGACACTCGTACCAACTGCGTGTCATCTGTTAGAGCCAAAGCTGCTGGGAAACATCGAAGCTAAATTACAGAAGAATCAAGCGAGGCAAGCTTTCTATTACAATAAATCTGCAAAGGATCTGCCTGAGCTCCAGAGAAATGACAACATTCGGCTGCAGCAAAGCAGCACATTTGACACACACTGGCAAAAGGCAAAGGTTGTCCAGAAACTGGGACCTCGGTCCTACGAAATTCTAACAGACGACGGAAGAAGACTAAGGAGGAATCGTGTTATGACCCCAGTGGACAGGGTCTCAGAGGAACGTGTAAGTCTGCAAGATACAAAAATCCAGCTCATAGGGCTGTGGTAACTGGGTTGACCAAATAGCTACTCCTAACGCCAACACTAGAAGTAGCCGGGGATCATGCCTACGGTGATCGCTAGATGACTCGCGCCAGCCGGAGAATCTAACTACCCCTAGGAGAAGAAAACAAAGACCTCTCTTGCCTCCAGAGAAAGGGACCCCAAAGCAAGATACAAGCCCCCCACAAATAATAACGGTGAGGTAAGAGGAAATGACAAACACAGAAATGAACCAGGTTCAGCAAAGAGAGGCCAGCTTACTAATAGCAGAATATAGCAAGATAACTTATCTGGTCAACAAAAACCCTATAAAAATCCACGCTGGAGATTCAAGAACCCCCGAACCGTCTAACGGTCCGGGGGGAGAACACCAGCCCCCTAGAGCTTCCAGCAAAGGTCAGGATACAGATAGGAACAAGCTGGACAAAAATACCAAACAAAACAAAAGCAAAAAGCAAAGAAGAAGACTTAGCTTGAAAAACAGGAACCAGGATCAGAGGACAAGAGCACAACAGATTAGCTCTGATTTCAACGATGCCAGGCATTGAACTGAAGGTCCAGGGAGCTTATATAGCAACGCCCCTAAACTAACGGCCCAGGTGAGGATATAGGAAAAGACAGACGCTCCAGAGTCAAATCACTAATGACCACTAGAGGGAGCAAAAAGCAAAATCACAACAGTACCCCCCCTTAGTGAGGGGTCACCGAACCCTCACCACGACCACCAGGGCGATCAGGATGAGCGGCGTGAAAGGCACGAACTAAATCGGCCGCATGAACATCAGAGGCGACCACCCAGGAATTTTCTTCCTGACCATAGCCCTTCCACTTGACCAGGTACTGAAGCCTCCGCCTGGAGAGACGAGAATCCAAGATCTTCTCCACCACGTACTCCAACTCGCCCTCAACCAACACCGGAGCAGGAGGCTCAGCAGAAGGAACCACAGGCACAACGTACCGCCACAACAAGGACCTATGAAACACGTTGTGGATAGCAAACGACACAGGTAGATCCAGGCGAAAGGATACAGGATTAAGAATTTCCAATATCTTGTAAGGACCAATAAAACGAGGTTTAAATTTGGGAGAGGAAACCTTCATAGGAACAAAGCGGAAAGAAAGCCACACCAAATCCCCAACACGTAGTCGAGGACCCACACCGCGGCGGCGGTTGGCAAAGCGCTGAGCCCTCTCCTGTGACAACTTCAAGTTGTCCACCACAAGATTCCAGATCCGCTGCAACCTATCCACCACAGAATCCACCCCAGGGCAGTCAGAAGGGTCCACATGACCCGAAGAAAAACGAGGGTGGAAACCAGAGTTGCAGAAAAACGGCGAAACCAAGGTGGCGGAACTAGCCCGATTATTAAGGGCAAACTCAGCTAACGGCAAGAAGGTCACCCAATCGTCCTGATCAGCAGAGACAAAACACCTCAAATAAGCCTCCAAAGTCTGATTAGTTCGCTCCGTCTGTCCATTAGTCTGAGGATGGAAAGCAGACGAAAACGACAAGTCAATGCCCATCCTACTACAAAAGGATCGCCAGAATCTGGAAACGAACTGGGATCCTCTGTCTGACACAATATTCTCAGGGATGCCGTGCAAACGAACCACGTTCTGGAAAAACACAGGAACCAGATCGGAAGAGGAAGGCAGTTTAGGCAAAGGAACCAAATGGACCATCTTGGAGAAGCGATCACATATCACCCAGATAACAGACATGCCCTGAGACACCGGAAGATCAGAAATGAAATCCATGGAGATATGTGTCCAAGGTCTCTTAGGGACAGGCAAGGGCAAGAGCAACCCGCTGGCACGAGAACAGCAAGGCTTAGCTCGAGCACAAGTCCCACAGGACTGTACAAATGACCGCACATCCCTAGACAAGGAAGGCCACCAAAAGGATCTGGCCACCAGATCTCTGGTGCCAAAAATTCCTGGGTGACCTGCCAACACCGAGGAATGAACCTCGGAAATGACTCTGCTGGTCCACTTATCAGGCACAAACAGTCTGTCAGGTGGACAAGAATCAGGCCTATCAGCCTGAAATCTCTGCAACACGTCGCAGATCAGGAGAAATAGCTGACAAGATAATACCATCCTTAAGAATACCAACAGGTTCAGCGACTCCAGGAGCATCAGGCACAAAGCTCCTGGAAAGAGCATCGGCCTTCACATTCTTTGAACCTGGTAAATACGAGACAACAAAGTCAAATCGGGAGAAAAACAATGACCAGCGGGCCTGTCTAGGATTCAGGCGTTTAGCAGACTCGAGATACATCAGATTTTTATGATCAGTCAAGACCACCACACGATGCTTAGCACCCTCGAGCCAATGACGCCACTCCTCAAATGCCCATTTCATGGCCAACAACTCCCGATTGCCCACATCATAATTTCGCTCCGCAGGCGAAAACTTCCTAGAGAAAAAGGCGCAAGGTCTCATAACAGAGCAACCAGGGCCTCTCTGCGACAAAACGGCCCCTGCTCCAATCTCTGAAGCATCCACCTCAACTTGAAAGGGAAGCGAGACATCAGGCTGGCACAAAACAGGCACCGAAGTAAACCGACGTTTCAACTCCTGGAAAGCCTCCACGGCAGCAGGAGCCCAATTAACCACATCGGAGCCCTTCTTGGTCATATCCGTCAAAGGTTTCACAATGCTAGAAAAGTTAGCGATAAAACGACGGTAGAAGTTAGCGAAACCCAAGAACTTCTGAAGACTCTTAACTGACGAGGGCTGAGTCCAATCAAGAATAGCTCGGACCTTGACTGGGTCCATCTCCACAGCAGAAGGGGAAAAAATGAACCCCAAAAAGGGAACCTTCTGTACACCAAAAAGACACTTTGAGCCCTTGACAAACAAAGAATTTTCACGCAAAATTTTAAAGACCATCCTGACCTGCTCCACATGCGAGTCCCAATTATCAGAAAAAACCAGAATATCATCCAGATAAACGATCAGAAATTTATCCAGATAGTTCCGGAAAATGTCATGCATAAAGGACTGAAAAACTGAAGGGGCATTAGAGAGCCCAAAAGGCATCACCAAGTACTCAAAATGACCTTCGGGCGTATTGAATGCGGTTTTCCATTCATCCCCTTGCTTAATGCGCACAAGGTTGTACGCACCACGAAGGTCTATCTTGGTAAACCACTTGGCACCTTTAATCCGGGCAAACAAGTCAGACAACAGCGGCAAAGGATACTGAAATTTGACAGTGATCTTATTTAAAAGCCGATAGTCAATACAAGGCCTCAAAGATCCGTCCTTTTTAGCCACAAAAAAGAATCCCGCACCAAGAGGGGAAGAAGACGGACGGATGTGTCCTTTCTCCAGAGACTCCTTGATATATGAACGCATAGCGGTATGTTCAGGTATCGACAGATTAAACAGTCTTCCCTTAGGAAATTTACTGCCTGGAATCAAATCTATTGCACAGTCACATTCCCTATGAGGAGGCAATGCACTGGACCTGGACTCGCTAAAGACATCCTGATAATCAGACAAGTACTCCGGAACTTCCGAAGGCGTAGAAGAAGCAATAGACACAGGCAGGGAATCCTCATGAATACCACGACAGCCCCAACTAGACACTGACATAGCCTTCCAGTCAAGGACTGGATTATGGGTCTGTAACCATGGCAGCCCCAAAACAACCAAATCATGCATTTTATGTAGAACGAGAAAACGTATCACCTCGCGGTGTTCAGGAGTCATGCACATGGTAACCTGTGTCCAATACTGCGGCTTATTTTCTGCCAATGGCGTAGCATCAATACCCCTAAGAGGGATAGGATTTTCTAATGGTTCAAGAATAAAACCACAGCGCTTAGCAAATGAGAGATCCATAAGACTCAGGGCAGCACCCGAATCTACAAACGCCATGACAGGATAAGATGACAGTGAGCAAATCAAAGTTACAGACAGAATAAACTTAGGATGCAAATTACCAACGGTGACAGGACTAACAACCTTAGATATACGTTTAGAGCATGCTGAGATAACATGTGTAGAATCACCACAGTAGTAGCACAAGCCATTCCGGCGTCTATGAATTTTCCTCTCATTTCTAGTCAGGATTCTATCACATTGCATCAAATCAGGTGTCCGTTCAGACAACACCATGAGGGAATTTGCGGTTTTTCGCTCCCGCAACCGCCGGTCAATTTGAATAGCCAGGGACATGGTATCATTCAGACCTGTGGGAATGGGAAAACCCACCATAACATTCTTAATGGCCTCAGAAAGGCCATTTCTAAAATTAGCGGCCAGTGCACACTCGTTCCAATGTGTCAGCACGGACCATTTCCGAAATTTTTGGCAATACACCTCAGCCTCGTCCTGGCCCTGAGACATAGCCAGCAAGGCTTTCTCTGCCTGAATCTCAAGATTGGGTTCCTCATAAAGTAAACCGAGCGCCAGAAAAAACGCATCAATATCAGCCAATGCCGGATCTCCTGGCGCCAACGAAAAAGCCCAATCCTGAGGGTCACCCCGTAAGAATGAAATAACAATTTTTACTTGTTGAGCAGAGTCTCCAGACGAACAAGGTTTCAGGGACAAAAATAATTTACAATTATTCCTGAAATTCCTAAACTTAAATCGGTCTCCTGAAAACAGTTCAGGAATCGGAATCTTGGGTTCAGACCTAGGATTTCTGGTAACATAATCTTGTATACCCTGCACACGAGCGGCAAGCTGGTCCACACTTGTAATCAAGGTCTGGACATTCATGTCTGCAGCAAGCTTAAGCCACTCTGAGGTAAAGGGGAAAAGAAAAAAAAAAATGAGAGAGGGAAAAAAAAAACTCAAAATTTTCTTTCTTATAATCCCACTTCTGCAATGCATTAAACATTTAATACTGGCCTGGCATACTGTTATGACCCCAGTGGACAGGGTCTCAGAGGAACGTGTAAGTCTGCAAGATACAAAAATCCAGCTCATAGGGCTGTGGTAACTGGGTTGACCAAATAGCTACTCCTAACGCCAACACTAGAAGTAGCCGGGGATCATGCCTACGGTGATCGCTAGATGACTCGCGCCAGCCGGAGAATCTAACTACCCCTAGGAGAAGAAAACAAAGACCTCTCTTGCCTCCAGAGAAAGGGACCCCAAAGCAAGATACAAGCCCCCCACAAATAATAACGGTGAGGTAAGAGGAAATGACAAACACAGAAATGAACCAGGTTCAGCAAAGAGAGGCCAGCTTACTAATAGCAGAATATAGCAAGATAACTTATCTGGTCAACAAAAACCCTATAAAAATCCACGCTGGAGATTCAAGAACCCCCGAACCGTCTAACGGTCCGGGGGGAGAACACCAGCCCCCTAGAGCTTCCAGCAAAGGTCAGGATACAGATAGGAACAAGCTGGACAAAAATACCAAACAAAACAAAAGCAAAAAGCAAAGAAGCAGACTTAGCTTGAAAAACAGGAACCAGGATCAGAGGACAAGAGCACAACAGATTAGCTCTGATTTCAACGATGCCAGGCATTGAACTGAAGGTCCAGGGAGCTTATATAGCAACGCCCCTGAACTAACGGCCCAGGTGAGGATATAGGAAAAGACAGACGCTCCAGAGTCAAATCACTAATGACCACTAGAGGGAGCAAAAAGCAAAATCACAACAGAATCGGAGATATTTGAGGAAAACGCGAGAAAGAGATGATTCATGGCCTTTTGAACAGTATCCAGACACCCAAGACAACGAGGCAGAAAGTACAAGTCAGGCACCAACAGTGACAGCTGATCATCAGGGTGAGGACTCTGGCCAGAGACAGACAATATCAGAAGAACTACCAGATATACCAGATGTAGAAAGGGACACATCTTATATTACCAGAGCTGGCAGAATTAGCAAAAAGCCGGCGCACCTCAAAGCTTATATCTAACTGGACGTACTAGGTTAATTTCTAACTTTGTCATAGTATACTTTAGTTTAGTATTTTTTATTGTTCCTCCAGTTAAAAGAGAAAGGATGTAGCAATATGTTATATGTTCATGTGGCCTCTAGGGGTCTCACTACTTTTATGTGTGTTCTATATTCTTTGTTTGGAACTTGTTGGATGTTGTTGTACACTGGATTTTCATGTAATGGAGGTTGAGACATGATGTGAATAAAGAGCCTGGAGATACACAAAGAGTGTGATTCATGACAGGATTCATCAAACAGAACAAATTACATAACAGAATTGTTCATATACTCTTTAAGAGAGCATTTTCCAAAGGAGATAAACAAGAAGGAAAAAAACATTGACCAGCAATTTAATTTACCTGAATTCTCCCAAACAAGAGAAGGATAAATATCCTGCTACTAGAATATGGTATTGAGCCCACCACGGCTTCAAGATCGTCCTAGTAGATGGTGGCTGAAAAACATCAGCTTTTATCGTTCATCTGGTGCACAACCAATTGAAAATGATGGGATAAAGCCACTTGTTGGAAATTTCAGATAGTACTCTCCATCGCCAGAGCTGCTGCACCTCTGACCTTCTGTCTCTTCCCCACTATCCCATAGAATGTAAGTCCGCAAGGACAGGGCCTCTCCCCTTTGTACCAGTCTGTCACTGTAAACTTGTTTACTGTAAATTATATTTATAACCCTGTATGTAACCCCTTTCTCATGTACAGCACCATGGAATTAATGGTGCTATATAAATAAATAGTAATAATAATAATAGTAATACTTATAGAAGACCTGGTGACCTTCTTGTGTTGAGAGTGCGATACTTGTGAGGTGGCCAGGGTGGTAGTCATGGCAAGGGTCTGCTGTTCCGGCACATCCTGGCACCCTGCAAAGAAAATATAATGCCCTGTCTGTTGTGTGGTTCATGTGTAGTGCACAACACTCAATTTTGGATTGGAGATCTCCACGGCTTCCACGGTCTCGGTTCTAGATGCCACTACACATTGATTGACAGACTCCGAGTCCATTTTCAACATATTTACTTTACTCAACAAGTTCAGTTCAGTCACAGATGCCGCACAGTAATTCTCATTAGTCACAGTTCCTTCCACCTGTGCAGCCCCTTGTTCTTCAGGCAATCCTTGCCATTGGTAACGCAGCTTCCCAATTTTCTGATCTAGTTCTTGCTTCGGGATCCCCAACCATTTTACCCTCCGAGGACAAAATTAAGGATGGCTCTTCTATACCTTTTCCAGACCGTAGGGCTCGATCATTCTGTGATATCTCACCGGACCTAGTCGCTCCTGTGCTCATGCTGCTTCCATTTCCTCATATCTGCATGACTTTCAGCCCTATGGCCCTGAATAGTGATGAGCGAATATACTCGTTACTCGAGATTTCCCGAGCACGCTCGGGTGTCCTCCGAGTATTTTTTAGTGCTCGGAGATTGTTTTCATCACCTCAGCTGAATGATTTACAGCTATTAGCCAGGCTAACTACATGTGAGGGTTGCCTGGTTGCTAGGGAATCCCCAAATGTAATCAAGCAGGCTAGTAGCTGTAAATCATCCAGCTGCGGTGAAGAAAACTAAATCACCGAGCACTAAAAAATACTCGCAGGACACCCGAGCGTGCTCGGGAAATCTCAAGTAACGAGTATATTCGCTCATCACTAGCCCTGAACTGTTGCTTCCACCAAATTCGTTTTGGAAACAATCTCACTGATCTCCATCCAACTCACTAACTACTCAAAACCTTGAAGTGTCCCAACTATAACTACTCCTACCCCTTGCAACTGGAAAATATCCTTAACTGTTTCTATTCTGGTCATATCTAATGCCACTCACTACAATAAACCAAATTTTAACCATTCTTACTACTCTATCTAAATCCTGCACTCGTACTCTAGTTTCCCAACTCTGTCCCTAGCCTTATAAAAATACGCACTTGTACATTACACATATGTCATGACATAATAAACCATGCTACACTTAAAATGTACCTGTTTTATCAGGAAGGGATGCAGGGCATGGATTGATCCCAACACACCCTTACATAGTCATTGAGGAAAGGAATTATTGAACAGGTAAGAAAATATTAAAGTTATATTACTATGTGGCTTGATGGAGAAGTCTGACATTTAAGTTTAAATGTTCAGTGACTCAGACTTTCTTTGTCATACTGTTTCTGTACAAAGATAAAGTAGGTCAGCACTCACAGCTCTAAGAAGTGTTAGGAATTTATACCATGTCAGCTAACACTCTTGAACATAGACAGAAAGAATATTTCCACTTTCCGACTACTAATGACTGGTTATAAATGAATGAAGTGCTGTATTTTTGGGGCTATGAGATGCACTTTTAAGTAACAAAAAAAATCTTGCTAAAATGTTTGTGCCTCATATAGTTCAGAGGCAGCATCCAATGAATAAGGCATTATCTTGATGAGTTTCAAGAGGTAGTCACCAGGAATGGTCTTCCAACAATCTTGAAGGAGTTCCCAGAGATGCTTAGCACTTGTTGGCCCTTTTGCCTTCACTCTGCGGTCCAGCTCACCCCAAACCATCTCGATTGGGTTCAGGTCTGGTGACTGTGGAGGCCAGGTCATCTGGCGTAGCACCCCATCACTTTCTTTCTTGGTCAACTAGCCCTTACATAGCCTGGAGGTGTGTTTGGGGTCATTGTCCTGTTGAAAAATACATGATGGTCCAACTAAACGCAAGCCAAACGGATGGAATAGCATGCCGCTGCAAATGCTGTTGTAGCCATGCTGGTTCAGTATGCCTTCAATTTTGAATAAATCCCCAACAGTGTCACCAGCATTCACATTAAAATTGGATAAAGGGTTTAGGAGTTTCAGCTCCTTAACATGTGCCACCCTGTTTTTAAAGGGACCAAACGTAATTGGACAGATTAAACAATTTTAAATAAAATTTTCATTTCTAGTACTTGGTTGAAAACCCTTTGTTGGCAATGACTGCCTGAAGTCTTGAACTCATGGACATCACCAGACGCTGTGTTTCCTCCTTTTTGGTGCTCTGCCAGGCCTTCACAGCAGTGGTTTTCAGTTGCTGTTTGTTTGTGGGCCTTTCTGTCTGAAGTTAAGTCTTTAACAAGTGAAATGCATGCTCAATTGGGTTGAGATCAGGTGACTGACTTGGCCATTCGAGAATATTCCACTTCTTTGCTTTAATAAACTCCTGGGTTGCTTTGGCTTTATGTTTTGGGTCATTGTCCATCTGTAGTATGAAACGACGACCAATCAGTTTGGCTGCATTTGGCTGGATCTGAGCACACAGTATGACTCTGAATACCTCAGAATTCATTCGGCTGCTTCTGTCCTGTGTCACATCATCAATAAATACTAGTGACCCAGTGCCACTGGCAGCCATGCATGCCCAAGCCATCACACTGCCTCCGCCGTATTTTACAGATGATGTGGTATGCTTTGGATCATGAGCTGTACCACGCCTTC
The DNA here is from genome assembly GCF_051348905.1 of Ranitomeya variabilis. Classification (NCBI taxonomy): domain Eukaryota; kingdom Metazoa; phylum Chordata; class Amphibia; order Anura; family Dendrobatidae; genus Ranitomeya; species Ranitomeya variabilis. The sequence continues at coordinate 85,336,745 of NC_135232.1, forward strand.
GCCATACTTTTCTTTTTCCATCATTCTGGTAGAGGTTGATTTTGGTTTCATCTGTCCAAAAATGTTCTTCCAGAACTGTGCTGGCTTTTTTAGATGTTTTTTAGCAAAGTTCAGTCTAGCCTTTTTATTCTTGATGCTTATGAGTGGCTTGTACCGTGCAGTGAACCCTCTGTATTTACTTTCATGCAGTCTTCTCTTTATGGTAGATTTGGATATTGATACGCTGACCTCCTGAAGAGTGTTGTTCACTTGGTTGGCTGTTGTGAAGGGGTTTCTCTTAACCATGGAGATTATTCTGCGATCATCCACCACTGTTGTCTTCCGTGGGCACCCAGGTCTTTTTGCATTGATGAGTTCACCAGTGCTTTCTTTCTTTCTCAGGATGAACCAGACTATAGATTTTGCCACTGCTAATATTGTAGCAATTTCTCAAATGGGTTTTTTCTGTTTTCGCAGCTTAAGGATGGCTTGTTTCACCTGCATGGAGAGCTCCTTTGACCGCATGTTTACTTCACAGCAAAACCTTCCAAATGCAAGCACCACACCTCAAATCAACTCCAGGCCTTTTATCTGCTTAATTGAGAATGACATAATGAAGGGATTGCCCACACCTGTCCATGAAATAGCCGTGGAGTCAATTGTCCAATTGGTGGCACATGTTAAGGAGCTGAAACTCCTAAACCCTTCATCCAATTTTAATGTGGATACCCTCAAATGAAAGCTGAATGTCTGAACTTCAACTGCATCTGAATTGTTTTGTTTAAAATTCATTGTGGTAATGTCTATAACCAAAATTAGAAAAATGTTGTCTCTGTCCAAATATATATGGACTTAACTGTATATATATACATATATACATATATATATTCTCCAGAGAATCACTAACCATAGATCTATTACCTCCCTATTCTACCCTAGTGCATTAAAATCTGTGATATTGATCTCACCACTTTACACCACTCAGGAAGTTTAGTTTTTACGGGATATGTTTTTTCTATTTTCTAATGTCTAAACCTAGGGTGCGTTTTATAGTCTGAAACACGTATATATTCTTTGCGCAAATATTATGGTTTTCGTCAGAGGCATAGCTAGAGTTTTGGTTCAGTGGAAAGGCAGAACTTCTGAGTGGACCCCTAAGCACGTAACCTTGATTACAACTGGGTGGTGCATCCTAATAGTGGATGTAGGAGAACCTCAGCAGATGACCTCGCTGTTACTGAAAATAATCTCTATACAATGGATAAAGATAGATATCGTGCTAAAGGTAAAGGCCAGTATTGAACCAATTAATGTGCCATAAACCGCACTTGTGATGTGCCTATGCTTGATTATTTGCTTTGGCACACCACCACGGTGATAAGCGTTAACTAGCCGAACTATTATTAAAAATTGCTGCCAACCTCATACATTTAAGTGATATTCCAATTGTAGCCCACTTTTCAGTGCTCTCAATGCATACCAACAGATAGATACACTTTCCCGCAGTGCCAGGGCTAATGTGCATGCGATGAGGCTGTTTGCAAATTATGTGAAAAACCGGGACTCTTACCTAGCTTGTGCTTCCCAAAGACCCGGTCCTGGAGTGTCAAATACTATTATCAATGAGCCACCTTATTGTCTGGAGGACCTTTGAGGACCGGGTCTTTGGGAAGCAAAAGCTAGGTAAGTGTCCCCAGTCCTATAGTGATTACAGCACAGTTATAGATGGTGACTTACAGCTGACGTTCTTCCTGATGGAATTGTTCACTTTTCCCATCCATACAGTCTCAACAGTATTGTGCTTCTGAGAAGGTGTACTTCTCTGCCCGCTGGGGGGCTTAGCAAAGTACTGCAGTGCGCAGATGCTGGGAAAGGTCAAAGAGCCCCGGCGTCTGTGCTTCTCAGTGGTACTACCTTTGGGTATCGTGTTGCATAGTTCATTACAACCAGGATGTATTGGTGATCCCTGGTGGACTTAACTAAGGGCCCGACAAGGCCCATGGCAATCTGGTCAAATGGTAGTACTATTATGGGCAACAGCACTAGGGGACTGCGGAAGTGGGATATAGGAGCAGTTAGCTGACAGGTAGGGCAGGATCGTCAGAAAGTAACAATGTCCCGTGTTGTGAACTCCATTTCTGGGCTCCCTCTTGTGGTCACAAGTGGTACTGTGTGAGTGCTGTCTTTCTGCAGGTTTGTGACTGGCATCAGCTGTCTCGTTATCTGTGGGCTGGTTTTCTATTTAAGCTCACTTGGACTCTCAGTCTATGCCTGCTGTCAATGTATTCAGTGCTATTCTGATTCCTTCTGACTACCTTGCTCCCAGTCTCTTCAAGAGAAGCTAAGTTTCCGTTTTGTTCATTTTTTGATCATCAGTGTTCTATATGTTTCTTGTCCAGCTTGCTAATATATGATTTCCCAGCTTGCTGGTAGCTCTGGGGGGCTGAGTTTCTCCCCCCACACCGTTAGTTGGTGTGGGGGTTCTTGGATTCTCAGCGTGGATATTTTGGTAGGGTTTTTTACTGACCGCACAGTTCGCTATCTGTCTTCTGCTATCTAGTATTAGCGGGCCTCATTTGCTGAATCTGTTTTCATTCCTACGTGTGTCTTTTCTCCTTACCTCACCATTATTGTTTGTTGGGGGCTTCCTATATCTTTGGGATTATTTCTCTTGAGGCAAGTGAGGTCTTGCTTTCTCTTTAGGGGTAGTCAGTTTCTCAGGCTGCGTCGAGACGTCCAGGATTTTAGGCACGTTCACCGGCTACCTTTAGTGTGTTTGGATAGGATCAGGTTTTGCGGTCAGTCCAGTTACCACATCCCTAGAGCTCGTGTCTATGTTTAGTTACTTAGCTAGTATTTCCTGTGATCCCCAGCCACTGGGATCATAACAGTACAGCAGGCCAAAAAAGTGTTTAATGCATCGCATGAAGTGGGATAAAAGAAGTCCTGAGTACAATTTTTTTTTTTTTTTTTCCTCCTTTGCTGCAGTCTGTCTAGCTTCTCTCATCCCCTTAATCTCTGGGTGGTTTTGAGCTCAGCTGCAGACATGGATATTCAGAGTCTGACTTCTAGTGTGGATCATCTTGCTGCAAAGGTGCAAAATATTCAGGATTTTGTTGTTCATAGCCCTATGTCTGAGCCAAAGATACCTATTCCTGAGTTGTTTTCTGGAGATAGATCTAGGTTTCTGAATTTTAGGAATAATTGTAAATTGTTTCTATCTTTGAGACCTCGTTCCTCTGGTGATTCCGCTCAGCAAGTTAAAATTGTTATCTCCTTGTTACGCGGCGACCCTCAAGATTGGGCTTTCTCTCTGGCGCCAGGAGATCCTGCATTGCTGAATGTGGATGCGTTTTTTCTGGCGCTTGGACTGCTTTATGAGGAACCTAATCTTGAGAACTAGGCAGAAAAGGCTTTGCTGGCTATCTCTCAAGGTCAGGATGAAGCTGAGGTGTACTGTCATAAATTTCGGAAATGGTCAGTGCTTACTCAATGGAATGAGTGTGCCCTGGCTGCAAATTTCAGAGAGGGTCTTTCTGAAGCCATTAAGAATGTTATGGTGGGGTTCCCCACGCCGGCAAGTCTGAGTGATTCAATGGCTTTGGCCATTCAGATTGATCGGCGTTTGCGGGAGCGCAAATCTGCGCATCCTCTGGCGGTGTTCTCTGAACAGAGACCTGAGTCAATGCAATGTCACAGAATTCTGACTAGAATTGAGCGACAAAGTCATAGACGTCAAAATGGGTTGTGCTTTTACTGTGGTGATTCTACTCATGTTATCTCAGCATGCTCTAAGCGCTTAAAAAAATCGCTAAACCTGTCACCATTGGTACTATACAGCCTAAGTTCATTTTGTCTGTTACTTTAATCTGTTCTTTGTCATCCTACTCGGTTATGGCTTTTGTGGATTCAGGTGCTGCCCTGAATCTTATGGATTTGTCATTTGGCAAGCGCTGTGGTTTTGTTCTGGAGCCTTTGGAATTTCCTATTCCACTGAGGGGAATAGATGCTACGCCATTGGCTGAGAATAAGCCTCAGTATTGGACTCAAGTGACCATGTGCATGACTCCTGTACATCAGGAGGTGATTCGCTTTCTTGTGCTGCATAATTTGCATGATGTTGTAGTTTTGGGTCTGCCATGGCTGCAGGCCCATAATCCAGTTCTGGATTGGAAAGCTATGTCTGTGTCAAGTTGGGGTTGTCAGGGGATTCATGGCGATGTCCCTTTGGTGTCAATTGCTTCTTCCACTCCTTCTGAGGTCCCTGAGTTTTTGTCGGACTACCAGGATGTATTTGATGAGCCCAGATCCGGTGCCCTGCCTCCTCATAGGGATTGTGATTGTGCTATAAATTTGATTCCTGGCAGTAAGTTCCCTAAGGGACGACTTTTTAATTTGTCTATACCAGAACATGCCGCGATGCGGAGTTATATAAAGGAGTCTTTGGCGAAGGGACATATTCGCCCATCCTCCTCCCCTCTTGGTGCAGGATTCTTTTTTGTGGCCAAGAAGGATGGTTCTCTGAGACCTTGTATAGATTATCGTCTTCTAAATAAAATCACGGTCAAATTTCAGTATCCTTTGCGATTATTGTCTGATCTGTTTGCTCGGATTAAGGGATCCAGTTGGTTCACCAAGATAGATCTTCGTGGTGCGTATAACCTTGTGCGTATCAAGCAGGGGGACGAATGGAAAACAGCATTTAATACGCCCGAAGGCCATTTTGAGTACTTGGTGATGCCTTTTGGACTTTCTAATGCTCCTTCTGTGTTTCAGTCCTTTATGCATGACATTTTCCGAGAATATCTGGATAAATTTATGATTGTGTATCTGGATGACATTTTGGTCTTTTCTAATGATTGGGAGTCCCATGTGAAGCAGGTCAGGATGGTGTTTCAGGTCCTGCGTGCTAATGCTTTATTTGTGAAGGGCTCAAAATGTCTCTTCGGAGTACAGAAGGTTTCCTTTTTGGGTTTTATTTTTTCTCCTTCTACTATTGAGATGGACCCAGTCAAGGTCCAGGCTATTCATGACTGGACTCAGCCTACATCTGTAAAGAGTCTTCAGAAGTTCTTGGGTTTTGCAAATTTTTACCGTCACTTCATCGCTAATTTTTCTGGCGTGGTTAAGCCCTTGACGGATTTGACCAAGAAAGGTTCTGATGTGACTAATTGGTCTCCTGCGGCAGTGGAAGCCTTTCGGGAGCTGAAGCACTGGTTTTCTTCAGCTCCAGTCTTATGTCAGCCTGATGTCTCTCTTCCTTTCCAGGTCGAGGTGGATGCTTCTGAGATTGGAGCAGGGGCTGTTTTGTCGCAGAGAAGCTCTGATGGCTCTGTGATGAAGCCTTGTGCCTTCTTTTCAAGAAAGTTTTCACCTGCCGAGAGGAATTATGATGTTGGTAATCGGGAGTTGTTGGCTATGAAGTGGGCATTTGAGGAGTGGCGACATTGGCTCGAGGGAGCAAGGCATCGTGTGGTGGTCTTGACTGATCACAAAAATCTGATTTATCTCGAGTCTGCCAAGCGCCTGAATCCTAGACAGGCTCGTTGGTCGTTGTTTTTCTCCCGTTTCGATTTTGTGGTCTCGTACCTGCCTGGTTCGAAGAACGTGAAGGCTGATGCCCTTTCTAGGAGTTTTGTGCCTGACTCTCCGGGAGTTTCAGAGCCGGCTGGTATCCTCAAAGAGGGAGTGATTTTGTCTGCCATTTCCCCAGATTTGCGACAAGTGCTGCAGAAATTTCAGGCTGATAGACCTGACCGTTGCCCACCAGAGAGACTGTTTGTCCCAGATAGATGGACCAGCAGAGTTATTTCCGAGGTTCATTCTTCGGTGTTGGCAGGTCATCCTGGGATTTTTGGTACCAGAGATTTGGTGGCTAGGTCCTTCTGGTGGCCTTCCTTGTTGCGGGATGTGCGTTCCTTTGTGCAGTCCTGTGGGATTTGTGCTCGGGCTAAGCCTTGCTGTTCTCGTGCCAGCGGTTTGCTTTTGCCTTTGCCTGTCCCGAATAGGCCTTGGACGCACATTTCCATGGATTTTATTTCAGATCTTCCAGTATCTCAGAGAATGTCTGTCATCTGGGTGGTGTGTGATCGTTTTTCCAAAATGGTCCATTTGGTTCCCTTGCCTAAGTTGCCTTCCTCCTTCGATTTGGTTCCTTTATTTTTTCAGAATGTGGTTCGCTTGCACGGCATCCCTGAAAATATTGTGTCTGACAGAGGATCCCAGTTTGTGTCCAGATTTTGGCGGATTTTTTGTGCTAAGATGGGCATTGATTTGTCTTTTTCGTCGGCCTTCCATCCTCAGACGAATGGCCAAACCGAGGGAACTAATCAGACGTTGGAGGCTTATTTAAGATGTTTTGTTTCTGCTGATCAGGATGATTGGGTGACTTTTTTGCCATTGGCCGAGTTTGCCCTTAATAATCGGGCTAGTTCTGCTACTTTGGTTTCGCCTTTTTTCTGCAATTCTGGTTTTCATCCTCGTTTTTCCTCGGGTCAGGTTGAGACTTCTGACTGTCCGGGGGTGGATTCTGTGGTGGATAGGTTGCAGCAGATTTGGAACCATGTGGTGGACAATTTGAAGTTGTCACAGGAGAAGGCTCAGCGCTTTGCCAACCGCCGTCGCGGTGTTGGTCCCCGACTTCGTGTTGGGGATTTGGTATGGCTGTCTTCTCGGTATGTTCCTATGAAGGTTTCCTCTCCTAAATTCAAGCCTCGCTTCATCGGTCCTTATAAGATTTTGGAAATCCTTAACCCGGTGTCTTTTCGTTTGGACCTCCCAGCATCGTTTGCCATTCATAATGTGTTCCATAGGTCTTTGTTGCGGAGGTATGTGAGGTATGTGATGCCTGTGGTTCCTTCTGTTGAGCCTCCTGCTCCGGTGCTGGTTGAGGGCGAATTGGAGTACGTGGTGGAGAAGATCTTGGATTCTCGTATTTCCAGACGGAGGCTTCAGTATTTAGTTAAGTGGAAGGGCTATGGTCAGGAGGATAATTCCTGGGTTGTCGCCTCTGATGTCCATGCGGCCGATTTGGTTCGTGCCTTCCATGCGGCTCATCCTGATCGCCCTGGGGGTCTTGATGAGGGTTCGGTGACCCCTCCTCAAGGGGGGGTACTGTTGTGAACTCTATTTCTGGGCTCCCTCTTGTGGTCACAAGTGGTACTGTGTGAGTGCTGTCTTTCTGCAGGTTTGTGACTGGCATCAGCTGTCTCGTTATCTGTGGGCTGGTTTTCTATTTAAGCTCACTTGGACTCTCAGTTTATGCCTGCTGTCAATGTATTCAGTGCTATTCTGATTCCTTCTGACTACCTTGCTCCCAGTCTCTTCAAGAGAAGCTAAGTTTCCGTTTTGTTCATTTTTTGAACATCAGTGTTCTATATGTTTCTTGTCCAGCTTGCTAATATGTGATTTCCCAGCTTGCTGGAAGCTCTGGGGGGCTGAGTTTCTCCCCCCACACCGTTAGTTGGTGTGGGGGTTCTTGAATTCTCAGCGTGGATATTTTGGTAGGGTTTTTTACTGACCGCACAGTTCGCTATCTGTCTTCTGCTATCTAGTATTAGCGGGCCTCATTTGCTGAATCTGTTTTCATTCCTACGTGTGTCTTTTCTCCTTACCTCACCGTTATTGTTTGTTGGGGGCTTCCTATATCTTTGGGATTATTTCTCTTGAGGCAAGTGAGGTCTTGCTTTCTCTTTAGGGGTAGTCAGTTTCTCAGGCTGCGTCGAGACGTCCAGGATTTTAGGCACGTTCACCGGCTACCTTTAGTGTGTTTGGATAGGATCAGGTTTTGCGGTCAGTCCAGTTACCACATCCCTAGAGCTTGTGTCTATGTTTAGTTACTTAGCTAGTATTTCCTGTGATCCCCAGCCACTGGGATCATAACAGTCCCGGTGACATCCAGGCCAGTAGAACCTCTGAAGGACCCACCCCAGAGTTTTTTTCTACTCCCAGATGCCAACCCAAGACATGAGAATGGGCCAGATCTAATACTCTCCTCCTATAGGGACCCAGCAACAACAACAGCACTATCAATTCCCCTCTTGGTTTAGTGACCCAATAAAGCAAATCCTCATTTAAAGTAAAATATGGAAACCTGGTGTTGGGTCCTGAGCAACCCTATTTCTCAGAGTCACATTATCAAAAGCCCCTTTGAACATGAGATCTTGCATTTGGGCAGTCCCAAAATTCCCCCCCAGAAACCACCAACTCAGGATTCTCATCCTCACGAATCACTTTCTCGTCCTCGTTGCCAGCAAGGACACACAGGGGAACTCATCCGCCTCCAACTACAATGAGGATTCTTCATGGGTGGACCCGCTCCCATCTGAGTTAGTGGCACCCTAGCCTTTTCCCACAAGTCCCAGACCAGGCCAGAGTCCTGCCCAATTATCACTGGGCAAGCCTTTGACTACTAAGAGTAGCAAGCCTTTGACTACTCTGACCTCATGGGATCAGTGTCACGGTTTGTTTTCATCAACACTGGGTAGTCAGTGGATGCCAACAAGTCTTCCTGAGATCAGAGGATCCAAGAGTTCTGACATCAATACTCCACTTATTTTCACGGGACATGCCTGTTACCCCTCACCAGGGCACACAGCAGGCAGGATAGGCATAGTATGAACATCATCTACCTGGACTGCAGTCAATCTATTTATAGATAATAGGACACCGGGCAGCTATGTGTCTAGGACTGTGACTTCTCCAGCAGAGCAAATCTTTACATGTGTAAGGAAATGACTGGGGTCGCCACATTACTTCTCTCTCCTTGGACATTGTTTGCGTTGATTGTGTGCGGTATCTTGTCGTTTGCTAATGTTGATGTGTTCATGTAATATTGTTGTGTATGTATATGGTATGTACTGTTTATAAGCTTAGGGACAGTATAGGACAGCTGTAGGATTAGAATAGAGGGGGAAAATTAGTGATAGGGAATAGAAGTCTTACAGTAGGAACAGTGAGCATTAGGGGATAGCCAGTTGGGATGAGCTATAGGGTAGTGCAGTATAGAGCAGTGGGATATAGGGAGGCACTTCCTAGTTAGTGTCAGTCAGGGATGCAGTAGTGAAGAGAGACAGCCATGGGGATAAGGCTGCAAAAGCAGAAAGGGGCCCCAGGCTGAATACCATGCAGATGGTCCTCAGCTTGAATAGAAACCAAACCGAAGAGGATCCGGGGTCTACAACCGGGGCAGGCGAAGCTGAGATGGAAAGCCTGGCACCTTTTCCTTTTTGAATCAGGACACGGGAATGGTAGGAAGCTGGTGGGCCTAAAGGCACTGATGGGACAAAGATTGTCCAGAATCAAGGCAGGGATTGCCGGAAGCAAGGCAGGGATTGTCACATGCGATGCAAGGACTGCCAGAAATAACAAAGGTTGCCGGGAAGGCAGGGACAGCTGGAGAGTGGCCACTCTGTGTACACTGTGCTGCATATGTGATGGATGCTCTATTGCTCAGTAAAGTAAAAATACATTGTTTCTGAAATGGTTTGTGGAGCTCGGGGATGCGGAGCGGGAGTGGAAGAAGCCGAGGGGACTCTGACAGTGAATGTGAGTCTACTGTTGCACACGCTGCACATGCAGCAAAAAGGGACATTGTACACATGTGGTCAAAATTGTTGGTACCCCTTGTTTAATGAGAGAAAAATCCACAATGGTCACAGAAATAACTTGAATCTGACAAAAGTAATAATAAATAAAAGATCTATGAAAATGAACAAATGAAAGTCAGACATTACTTTTCAAGCATGCTTCCACAGAATTAAAAAAATAAAATAAAACCTCATGAAATAGTCCTGGACAGAAATTATAGTACCCCTGAAAATAATGTGACAAAAGGGACATGGTAAATCAAGGTGTGTCCACTAACTAGAAAATTGATGACAAATTAAAGAGACGAATAATATGAATGGTAACAAAAAAGCCCAGAAATACTTCTAAACAGATTAAAGGTGAACTTCAAGTTCAAGGAACATCAGTGTCAGATTGCACCATTCTCGTTTTACTGTATGAGCCAAAGTGGACTTCATGGGAGACTACTAAGGAGGACACCATTGTTGAAAAAATATCTTTAAAAAGTCAGACTGGAATTTGCCATGCTACATGTTGACAAGCCACAAATCGTCTGGGCAAATGTCATATGAACAGATGAGACAAAAATTGAACTTTTTGGCAAGGCACATCAGCTCTATGTTCACAGAAGGAAAAATGAAGCATATCAAGAAAAGAACACTGTCCCTACTGTGAAACATGAGGAGGCTCTGTTATTTTCTGGGTCTGCTTTGCTGCATCTGGCACAGGGTGTCTAGAATCTGTGCATGGTACAATGAAATCTCAAGACTATGAAGGGATTCTAAAGAGAAATGTGCTGCCCAGTGTCAGAAAGCTTGGTCTCAGTCGCAGGTCATAGGTCTTGCAACAGTATAATGATCCAATAAACTCAAACTCACAGAAATAACATGGGTCCCATATAGCAAAAAGTAATGTCCAAGTGACTTCATATACTTGCCCATGAGGTAACCGGACAGTAAGTGTATACTCCCACAATACATTTAAACACCGAAAAATGGAGTTCCATACACAGGAGAATAAATTTTAAAAATTATACATTTTATTATAAATATTTGCAAACACATTACATCACAAAAATAACAGAAAATAGAACAAAGGAAAAAACCCTAGTTTAGACATGGTAAATCCCCGGCAAAACAAGTCAGTTTATATAAACCAAACCCATGGTACTAGTGTGATCCGCTATAAGTCATAACAATTATATGTGACACCAAATCAAATAGTGTTCACATAGCACAATTAGAGATCAGAGAATTGGATGCCCGTAAATTAGTACAAACCCACTGGATGTCACAGTGACCATCATCCATATGGGGAAAAAAATAATAATAGCGATACACCTAGTGATCAAGTATCTTACCCATGGTGAATGGAGTCAGATGCCAGGGTGCCGAATCAACCCCCCTGGCGTGCGTTTCGCGTAGGCTTTATCAAAAAGAGGGAACCAAAACACACAGCTAAAAACACCCAAGAATGGCTAAGAGGAAAACATTGGACTATTCTGAAGTGGCCTTCTATGAGCCCTGACCTAAATCCTATTGAGCATCTTTGGAAAGAGCTGAAACATGCCGTCTGGAAAAGGCAACCTTCAAACGCGAGACAACTGGAGCAGTTTGCTCTTGCTTGAGGAGTGGGCCAAAATACTTGTCGAGAGGTGCAGGAGTCTCATTGACAGATACAGAAATCGTTTGATTGCAGTGATTGCCTCAAAAGGTTGTGCAGCAAACTATTAGGTTAAGGGTACCATCATTTCTGTCGAGGTCTATTTCATTTTTATTTATTTTTAATTCTGTGGAAGCATCGTTGAAAAGCAATGTCTGACTTTCATTTGGTCATTTTCATAGATTTTTTATTTATTACTTTTGTCAGATTCAAGTTATTTCTGTGACCATTGTGGGTTTTTCTGTCATTAAACGAGGAGTACCGATAATTTTGACCATGTGTGTATTTCATCTATGGGGTGTCAGGGTGTGGGAACACTACAGCCTGTTGCCAACACTACCTTCCTGGTCACCTTACACAAGTGGCATTTAGCAACCCTTCAACAACCCCTTGGGACCTTGGACTTTTCTCAGTGGAGGCCTTACAACCCTATCTGCATTTCGGGGGTCACCCTGGGCCACCCAGGTCTGCATTGGTCTTGGAAGGGAGTGGATAAACCTGTCCATTACGAAAAATCTCTACCATCTGGGCTGGGGTAGAAGACTCCGTCTGCAACCACTTCTGTACCAGATGCAGCAAATCGAACATTTGCCCAATATGCCCAGTAGTGGACCCTTTGAGCTTGGACAGACATAGTCACCGCTGAGAATGCCAGTATTTCAGCTTTTAGGTGAGAAAAAACTGGGCATCTAGTAAGGCCAGGTAATAAATAGCCTTCTAGGGCTCACCAGTTAGCTAGGGGGCCAGCACTTTCACGCACTGCTCCTGAGACAGATTTTCCTGCTCTGACACCCATTCAAAAGCAGTCAAAAAAGCTTCCACATAATGTTCTGCATTACTCGTCTTCTCGCCTTCCAGATCTATGTGTCGTCACCTGGACTTGGCGGAGGGAATGTCGGTCTTCCACAAACTGCCTCTGTGAGCAAGTCAATTTGCTGCTGCTGTTGTCGGAACTGGTCTTGTTGCTGCTGCTGCTGTTGTTGGTGCTGCTGCTGCTGTGAGCAGATTGCGGGATGCAGTGATGGACAGGAGACAGAGCAAGGATTAACAATTTTCCTTAACACAGAGATACTCCACGCAGGGAGGTTAAAGGTTAACTCGGGGGGTTGGGTAGGCAGCTCAACAATTTGGATAAGATGCAGGGGTTAAGAAACAGTGGGAAAGAGAATTAACAGTTCTTGGGGAGTCAACTTATCCTGTCAGACATTTATCAAGATGTGGTCATCCTGGAACAGGTGATGGTGCAAAAAACGGCTAACGCGGCGTTTGTCCAATACGGTCCTGGAAGTAACGATGATCCGTCTTCTGGCGGCAGTGGTTGGTCTCTGGTACCTTCTGCTGAGCCCCTAGTCCATGTGCTGATGTAGACGGAGGAGCGTGGGCCACAGAACTATCTGAGCCCAATGGGATCCAGCAGACATACACTGAAGAATCGGGGTGCAGATAACAGTCCTGCACCCGGTCTCTCTCTGGCAGCACATGCGCAGAACTCACTAGCTCGGAATGTTTAACACCGCGCTTTGGGGTCACCAAAGGGCACACTGCATGTCCTTCCTCACAGTCTCTGTCAGCAGTGGCAGGGAAGCTCGAGCGCGGGCCTGCGCTATACTGATGCTCAAGGGCCAGAGCACTCACGTCCCCCTGCTGCGCGCTGTCTCTTCCCGCCAAGTCTGCCCGCTTCCGCGCACGCTGAGTCTGTAGACCCATGGCCACATCCCTGTTTCTGCCTGCAATGATCGGTCCGGGCTCTTTAGCTTTCCCCCGGACAACAGAGGAGACAGCCCGGACAGTTCCGGAGCCAGCACAGAAAAGGTACCCGTGGCACGGTCCCTCTTCTTACACTGCTGTTGTTGCATCTGTTGTATAAGTAACATACTGGTCTCTTGTTGCACCAGCTGCTGCTGCTGTAACTGTTGTTAGTGCTACTGATGCTGTTGCTGCTGTGCTTGCACCAGATGTTTAATCAGGTCCCACATTTTGCCTCATGTTGTTTGCTGGCTTGTGGCCGCCTTCTAGACTATAAGTATATCATACTGGGAACTAATAGGACTTTTAGTGAACATGAATTCCCTTAAAACAAATTTTATTTACCAATATTTAAAAATAACACCACCCCAGTGATCTCCAGGCAGAAAAAAGAAAATCTGCCAAAAAATATCTAAAATGACCAAGGTCTAGCGCATACCCTGCAATATCCTTATCTGTCACCTGCCTTGCTGTGGAGGTTGGCACCCTTGATAACGATTTTTTGGCACCCCCACTCAACGTGGACTAACCCTCACTGCCCTCTCTCACCCTAATATAAAGGTGGGAAAACAATAATATAAGAACAGAGATGAAGAAAAGCAAAAAAATGGTCAAAAAAAATTTCAAAAAACACAATATACTCAAAATAAGCAAAAAGACAGGAGCAGGACAACTAATGCAGTTGCCTCAGGGTTCTAGCCCTTGCACTACAATAGTCATTAATTGCTGCTAGATTGCAGTGGAAATACTACCAGATTTGCCAGATATACATGCCAATTCAGCATCAAACAATGTCAGAAAAATAAAGTGCCCACATCACACATCATTACATCCTATGTCACATCTAGCTGACTTAAAAGTAAATATATGTCATTTGTCAGTCTAGACTATGCCCTTAAATGGGGCCCACAACGTCAGTCATCAATATAGGATGTGTCCTTAATAGAACTATAGATGGATGTCACTTATCAAGATATGCTGCGCCTCATTGTGGCCGCCTTCACCAGAACATGCAGTACCTCTTGTAGCAGTCACACATGTTCGCTAAGAACGCTGCATGCACTTCTCGCACCACCTGTGGTAGATCAGCTTACTAGGCTGCACACGGAGGTAGTGTCATGACAAAGCTGTCAGGAGACCTGGGACCAGAGACTCCTTCCCTGTCCCTAACACTAGAAGGCACCCTAGCTCGCCCTACTCCTCAGGATACTTCCGAAGGTGAAGATGCCGGAACTCCACCCTTGCCTTATACAGTTTACCAAGTGGACAGGCAGCAGGGGTGTCCCCATGAGCATCAACAACCTCACATTCCAGATCGGAGCATATAGACACCATAACACTCCCTTTTTAAAGAATAGCTACCAGTTCAGATTTATTTCCTCTCCCCAGGAAAGCAACAGGGTAAGGCATCTCTGCCTTATTGTTTTTGTTCCCTGGCCTATATGTGATGAAAAAGTTAAACCTGGTAAAGAACAATGCCCATCTTGCCTGTTGAGGTGTTAGACATTTTGCCGATTACAAGTATACCAGATTCTCATTATCCGTGATTACCATAACTGGGTGAACCGCTCCCTCCAAAAAATGTTGCCACTCTTCAAAAGCCCATTTGATTGCTAAGAGTTCCCTGTTACCAATGTCATAATTTTTATCAGTCGGTGACAGTTAATTAGAAAAATAAGCACATGGTTGCCATCAGGGGTGGATTAAGGGTAGCCAGGGCCCCGGGCTTATCAGACACTGTGGCCCCCCCCGGTCATGTGACGGGGGTCATGCGATGGGGGTCATATGACGGGGGTCATGTTATACCCGAACCAGATTATTCCAGAAAAATGGCCAGGCCCTAATCTACTGTAACCTATTAAATATTTGTTAAAATCCGCAATATAATTTAGGTATATTTTGACCAATAATATCACATACAAGGAACAAATACCACCGCGCCATGACCAGACCACAAATTACAACCACAGTGATCGAATAATATCACATACAAGGAACAAATACCACCGCACCATGTCAAGACCACATATTACCACCACTTGGTGACCAAATAGCACATTCAATGGACAAATACCACAACACCATTTCCAGACCACATATTACCACCACATAGTGACTGAATACTACAATACTGATCAGTAATTAAAAAAAAACCCAACACAATACTATCACCATAAGGGTATGTGCACACGTCAGGATTTCTTGCAGAAATTTCCTGAAGAAAACCGGAAATTTTCTGCAAGAAATCCGCATTTTTTTTTTTGCGTTTTTTTTCCGTTTTTTTTGCGTTTTTTTAACATTCTGCAAGCGTAATTAGCTTGCAGAATGCTAAAGTTTTCCAAGCGATCTGTAGCATCGCTTGGAAAACTGACTGACAAGTTGGTCACACTTGTCAAACATAGCGTTTGACAAGTGTGACCAACTTGTTACTATAGATGCTGCTTTTGCAGCATCTATAGTAAAAGATAGAACGTTTAAAAATAATAAAAAAAATAAAAAAAATGCTTATACTCACCCGCAGACATCAGATCTCCTCACCGGCGTCCATTCCTATAGCTGATGTGTGCGCGCAGGGCCTTCCATGACGTCACGGTCACGTGAGCGGTCTCGACCAATCACAGGACAGTGACGTCATTCGGCAAGGTCCTTCTCCGCACACCAGCTACAGGAACCAGCCAGCGTGCAGCACAGAGGCGGGAACACTGCGCTGGACATCGAGGGTGAGTATAGGACTGTTTTTTATTTTATTTCTTATTTTTTGACCACTTATATGGTGCCCAGTGCGTGGAGGAGAGTTTCCTCTCCTCCACCCTGGGTACCAACCGCACATAATCTGCTTACTTCCCGCATCGTGGGCACAGCCCCGTGCGGGAAGTAAGCAGATCAATGGACCCCTAGGTGTGCGGAATCCCCGCAATTCCGCATTTTTAATGAACATGTTGCTTTTTTTTCCGCTATGCGATTTTTTCGCGGAAAAAATCGCAACATTTGCACAAAAAATGCGGAATACCCTGTAAATAATAGGAGGCATATGTTAGCGTTTTTTTCGCGTTTTTATCACGTTTTTATAGCGAAAAAACGCGAAAAAAACGCTAAAAATCCTGAACGTGTGCACATGGCCTTAGTGCCAGTATTCACAGGAGATTTGTACTTAGTATGCAGTGTCTGTGTAGAGGTAATACAGAGATCACTGGTGACATTATACACAGGAGCTCTGTATATAATGTATAGGTAATACAGTGATCACCGGTGACATTGTACACAGGACCTCTGTATATAGTATACAGTGTATAGTGTCAGTGTATAGGTAACACTGACTCACCAGTGACGTCTCTAGGTGAAGTCCTTCATCTTTCATCCAGCACAGAAAGGAAATAACACAGTTATCTCGAGCTCTGCTTGCAGAACACATTACTTAATTTTTCACAACTTCTACATTACACCACATGGAGAAAAAAAGGCGATATAGTGTCACTCTGCACAGTAACAGGACCGCCCCCCCCCATTTAAAACAGTATACTCAAAAAATAAAATAAATACATCACTGCAGTAATAATATCCCTTAATTAGCCCCTATGGTAATAATATTCCCCACCCTGGCCCCGTGTGTCTCATTCCTGGCTCCAGCCATATGTTCTCCCATCCTGCACTCATGAGTATCCATTCTACACCATATGATCTCCCCATCCTGCCCCATCTGTCTCCATCGTATCCATCCTGCCCCATGATCCAATCCTGCCCCATGTCTTTCATTCTGCCCCGTGTCTCCAATCATGCCCAGCGTCTACATTCTGCCCATGCCTCCAGTCCTGCCCCCAGTGTGTCCAGCAATCTGCCCCAGTGTGTCCAGCATATTACCCCCAGTGTGTCCAGCATACTACCCCCAGTGTGTCCAGCAATCTGCCCCAGTATGTCCAGCATATTGCCCCAGTGTCCAGTAATCTGCCCCAGTGTGTCCATCATTGCCCCCAGACAGTGTCTCCAGCAATCTGCCCCAGTGTCTGACTCCAGCATATTGCCCCCAGTGTGTCCAGCATTGCCCCCAGACAGTGTCTCCAGCAATCTGCCCCAGTGTGTCCAGCAATCTGCCCCAGTGTGTCCAGCATATTACCACCAGTGTGTCCAGCAATCTGCCCCAGTATGTCCAGCATTGCCCCAGTGTGTCCAGCATATTACCACCAGTGTGTCCAGCAATCTGCCCCAGTATGTCCAATTGTCCAGCATTGCCCACAGTGTGTCCAGCATTGCCCCAGTGTCTCCAGCATTGCCCCAGTGTCTCCAGCATTGCCCCAGTGTCTCCAGCATTGCCCCAGTGTCTCCAGCATTGCCCCCAGACAGTGTGTTCAACAATCTGCCCCAGTATGTCCAGCATATTGCCCCAGAGTATCCAGCATTGCCCCCAGTGTGTCCAGCAATCTGCCCCAGTATGTCTAGCATATTGCCCCAGAGTATCCAGCATTGCCCCCAGTGTGTCCAGCAATCTGCCCCAGTATGTCTAGCATTGCCGTCAGTGTGTCCAGCAATCTGCCCCAGTGTCTCCAGCATTGCTCCAGTGTCTCCAGCATTTCCCCAGTGTCTCCAGCAATCATCTGCCCCAGTGTGTCCAGCAGTCTGCCCCAGTGTGTCCTCCAGCATTGCCCCAGTGTGTCCAGCAGTCTGCCCTAGTGTCTCCAGCATTGCCCCAGTGTCTCCAGCATTGCCCCAGTGTCTCCAGCAATCTGCCCCAGTGTGTCCTCCAGCATTGCCCCAGTGTGTCCTCCAGCATTGCCCCAGTGTCTCCAGCATTGCCCCAGTGTCTCCAGCATTGCTCCAGTGTCTCCAGCAATCTGCCCCAGTGTGTTCTCCAGCATTGCCCCAGTGTGTCCAGCAATCTGCCCCAGTGTCTCCAGCATTGCCCCAGTGTCTCCAGCATTGCCCCAGTGTCTCCAGCAATCATCTGCCCCAGTGTGTCCTCCAGCATTGCCCCCAGTGTGTCCAGCAATCTGCCTCAGTGTCTCCAGCATTGCCCCAGTGTCTCCAGCAATCTGCCCCAGTGTGTCCTCCAGAATTGCCCCAGTGTGTCCAGCAATCTGCCCCAGTGTCTCCGGCATTGCCCCCAGTGTGTCCAGCAATCTGCCCCAGTGTCTCCAGCATTGCCCCAGTGTGTCCTCCAGCATTTCCCCAGTGTGTCCTCCAGCATTGCCCCCAGTGTGTCCAGCAATCTGCCCCAGTGTCTCCAGCATTGCCCCAGTGTCTCCATCAATCTGCCCCAGTGTGTCCTCCAGCATTGCCCCAGTGTGTCCAGCAATCTGCCCCAGTGTCTCCAGCACTGCCCCAGTGTCTCCAGCAATCTGCCTCAGTGTCTCCAGCATTGCCCCAGTGTCTCCAGCATTGCCCCAGTGTCTCCAGCAATCTGCCCCAGTGTCTCCAGCATTGGCCCCAGTGTCTCCAGCATTGCCCCAGTGTCTCCAGCATTGCCCCAGTGTCTCCAGCATTGCCCCAGTGTGTCCTCCAACATTGCCCCCCGTGTGTCCTGCAATCTGCCCCAGTGTCTCCAGCATTGCCCCAGTGTCTCCAGCAATCTGCCCCAGTGTCTCCAGCATTGCCCCCAATGTGTCCAGCAATCTGCCCCAGTGTCAACAGCATTGCCCCAGTGTCTCCAGCATTGCCCCAGTGTGTCCTCCAGCATTGCCCCAGTGTGTCCTCCAGCATTGCCCCCAGTGTGTCCTCCTGCATTGCCCCCAGTGTGTTCACCGTTAGCTTATCAAAAAACAAAACAAAACAAAAAAAAACAAACAGAGTCTCCTCACCTGACCAGCGCTCCAGGCAGCGAGCTCCCTCCAGCAGAGCATACTCGCCGGCGACTGATAATGACGTCAGACGCCGGCGACGTGTGCGCTGCGGCCGACTTCAGCTGCCAGCCTCCAATTGGCTGGTGGCTGTTGTTAACTATTGACGTGCGGGCACGCGCCCGCACTTCAATAGGAAACCGCCGCAGCGCCGGAAGGGGCCCGGTGAGCAGATGAGAAGGGGCCCAATGCGGGCCCCCTCTCTCTGCCCACCGGGTCCGGGGGCACATAAATGCTGGCATTCACAGTCACACTCGGGCGGATTATCAGAGGGTCAATCTGTGCGGTAGCCCAGGGCCCCCCACACCACTGGGCCCTGGGCTACCGTCCATATTGACCCTCTGATATTCCGCCCCCGGTTGCCATTCACCAGGAGATGCACCCTGCGACAATACAGTCCCCACTCCCACCTCAGACGCATTGACCTCAACGATAAATGGCTGAGAGACGTCAGGCTGTATAAGAATCAGCACATACTGTAAGAAAAACACCTTACACGTATCAAATGCTTTCCTGGCAGGACTGGACCACTTGGAGAAGTCCATCCCTTTTCTGGTAATATCTGTAAGAGGTTTGGCTACTACCGAAAAGTTTTTTTATGAACTTACGGTAGCAGTTGGGGAAACCTAAAAACCTTTGTAAGCACCTTCAAATCCTCCAGACGATCCCAATCCAATACCGCCTGGACTTTTCCTGGATCCATGTGAAAACCGGTGGAAGACAACACATATCCTAAGAAAGGGATCTCCTCAACCGAGAACATACAATTCTCGTTTGACAAATAATTTATTGTCTCTGAGTATATGTAAGACCTGCCTGACATGTACCTGGCGTGACTCAAGGTCAGGTAAATAAATTAGTATGTCATCTAGATAGATAACCACAAATCTGCCTTCCAGGTGACTAAAGATGTCATTTATAAAGTGTTGAAAGATGGCGGGCACATTCATCAACCCAAAAAGCTTCACCAGATTCTCATAGTGTCCCTCAGGCATATTGAACGCTGTTTTCCACTCATATATACACATACAGTGGGTACAAAAAGTTTTCAGACCCCTTTAAATTTTTCACTCTTTGTTTCATTGCAGCAATTTGGTAAATTCAAAAAAGTTTATTTTTTTCACATTATTGTACACTCTGCACTAGAGTTGAGCGACTTTTACTTTTTTCGGATCGAGTCGGGTTTCGCGAAACCCTACTTTGTCAAAAGTCGGGTCGGGTGAAATCGGCCAATTATTGCGAAAAGTCGGGGGCCGACTGGAACACGAAAACCCAATGCAAGTCAATGGGGAATCAAAGTCTGCAGTGAGTGGAGGACAGGCTTGTAAATCTTAATTTACTTTATAATAATAGTTAGGCATTGAAAACTGGGGGTCATTTGGCTAAAGTTGTGGGGATGTAGGGCTGGCTCAAGATTTTCGCGGGCCCAGGAAACGCGGAATACGTCACTGCGGTGGAGCAGGGAGAGGTAAGTATTTCAACTTTGCAAGTGCTGTGATCCTGAGCAAGCAGGGGGGCCCACTCGTTGGCATTGGCACGGGCACAGGGCCCCTCATAGTACGGCGGTGTGTTTGACGGCGGGTGGCGCCTCCCACCAGCAGAGACACTTTTGTGTACTATGAGGGGCCCTGTGCCAGTGACATCGCCAACGAGTATGCCCCCCACCTGATGAAGTAACTTGCTCTTTCATCTGCACCTTCCTCTTTGTCCCCGTGTAAGGTGGTATAGTATGCGGGAAGGGGAACCTGACTTTCAGCAGAGTCAGATTCTGGCTGTGTAGAGTGCAAGGGGAATGTAGTGGTCTGGGTCAATGTACCAGCAGACTCATCTAGCAGTGGCTGGGCAATGGGCAGGATGAGAAGGAAACACAGATATAGGCCCAAATAATAAAAGTGGGCTAAATGCAGTTCAAAATTGGTAACAGGACTAAACAGGTGGCATTGCTTTGTTCAGTGGAGGAAAACTGTAATGAGTGGCAGATACAGTTAGTAGGACCAAATAATAAAGTAGCCTAAATGCAGTTCAAAATTGGTAACAGGACTAAACAGGCAGCAATTGCTTTGTTCAGTGGAGGACAACTGTAATGAGTGGCAGACACAGTTAGTAGGCCCAAATAATAAAGTAGCCTAAATGCAGTTCAAAATTGGTAACATGACTAAACAGGCGGCATTGCTTTGTTCATTGGAGGACAACTGTAATGAGTGGCAGACACAGTTAGTAGGCCCAAATAATAAAGTAGGCTAAATGCAGTTCAAAATTGGTAACAGAGCTAAACAGGCGGCATTGCTTTGTTCAGTGGAGGAAAACTGTATTGAGTGGCAGACACAGTTAGTAGGCCCAAGTGGGCTAACTGTCTGCCAAAAAATTGTTCATAAATAAACAGGTGGCATAGCTAGGTACAGGGGTGGGCTCCTCTGCTGAGTAGCAGACAGTGGTGGTAGGCGCTAAGTATTAATTGGTCTAACTATCATCTATCATTTCAACAAATTTGTATTGGCAGTGCCATTGAAGGATTTAACAGCACAGACTACACAGTGGTGGAGCAGGGAGAGGTAAGTATTGCAAGTGGTAGAGCACTGTTCGCGCTGGGGGGGAACACTCTCTCGTGGGCGGCGGTACTGGCACAGGGCCCCTCATATTACGACGGTGTGTCTGACGTTGGTTGTGCACCACCACTGTCAGAGACACTTCATTGTACTATGAGGGACCCTGTGCCAGTGCCGTCGCCCAAGAGTGGGCCCACCCACCTGTCCAGGCAGACGGCACTCGCACGGGTGCTTGCGCCAGGTGGTGACCACGGCCCTGTGGGGGGAGTCAGCCCATTTAGGGAGGTATAAAAATGGCTGCTTTTATATTTGGAACTTTCTGAAGAGGAGGCGAAAGAGCTAGAGGCTGAGTCAGCAAGGAAAGCCAAAACTTTTTCCTGCTGCTCCGGCTTTAAAAGCTGTTTTCCTACTCCCAGATAAGGGAGCCTTCGAGGCCTTGTGTAGCCAGACGATGACACTGGCTCAACACCTCCAGCCTTAGGTGCTATTGTGCTTTTCCCACTACCACCAGCAGCACCACCACCAGCACCACCACCATCAGTACCAGCTGGCAATGACCACCCACGGGCACTTCCACCACACTTCCTCATTTTTTAGAAAATCTAACCAAAATAACAACCGTTATATGGTACTGTAAAACAAGGTAGAAGGTGTATATTAACTTGTTGAGAATTTAAATCTCCCTTTTTTTGTGGGAGACTGAACCAAAACTCAGGCCCAGTGTATAAAACAACACAATGTAAGTGGCTGGCTGATATACGACAAACTAACAGGACAGAAGTTTATCCACTTTGTGAGAATTTGAATCTCACTTTTTTGGGGGGGGAGACTGAACCAAAGCTCAGGCCCAGTGTATAAAACAACACAATGTAAGTGGCAAAAAGTGGCTGGCTGATATACGACAAACTAACAGGACAGAAGTTTATCCACTTTGTGAGAATTTGAATCTCACTTTTTTTGGGGGGAGACTGAACCAAAACTCAGGCCCAGTGTACAAAACAACACAATGTAAGTTGGCTGGCTGATATACGACAAACTAACAGGACAGAAGTTTATCCACTTTGTGAGAATTTGAATCTCACTTTTTTGGGGGGAGACTGAACCAAAACTCAGGCCCAGTGTATAACACAACATAATGTAAGTTGGCTGGCTGATATACGACAAACTAACGGGACAGAAGTTTATCCACTTTGTGAGAAATTGAATCTCACTTTTTTGGGGGGAGACTGAACCAAAACTCAGGCCCAGTGTATAACACAACACAATGTAAGTTGGCTGGCTGATATACGACAAACTAACAGGACAGAAGTTTATCCACTTTGTGAGAATTTGAATCTCACTTTTTTGGGGGGGAGACTGAACCAAAACTCAGGCCCAGTGTACAAAACAACACAATGTAAGTTGGCTGGCTGATATACGACAAACTAACAGGACAGAAGTTTATCCACTTTGTGAGAATTTGAATCTCACTTTTTTGGGGGGAGACTGAACCAAAACTCAGGCCCAGTGTACAAAACAACACAATGTAAGTTGGCTGGCTGATATACGACAAACTAACAGGACAGAAGTTTATCCACTTTGTGAGAATTTGAATCTCACTTTTTTGGGGGGGAGACTGAACCAAAACTCAGGCCCAGTGTACAAAACAACACAATGTAAGTTGGCTGGATGATATACGACAAACTAACAGGACAGAAGTTTATCCACTTTGTGAGAATTTGAATCTCAATTTTTTGGGGGGAGACTGAACCAAAACTCAGGCCCAGTATATAAAACAACGCAATGTACGTGGCAGAAAGTGGCTGGAAGATATATGAATAAATACAAGGACTGTAGTACAATTTCAATCTCCCTACAATGATCTCAGGACAAGTATGGCAGCAATAAAAAGGACTGCTGCACACAAAAGTGTGGACAAATAAACAAGATAACTGTGCAGAAAGGAGCAACAGGATTTTTGCTTTTAAAAAAGCAGTTGGTTTGCACAGCAGCGTGCAAACAGCAATGCAGCTATCAGGGAGCCTTATAAGGCAGCCTAATAAGCTACAGAGCTGATGCACAAAAATATAGCCTCCACTGTCCCTGCAAAAAAAAGGTGGTGTTGGACAGTGGAAATTGCTACAGCACAAGCAGTTTGGGGGTTAATCTTCCCTCCCTAACTATATCCATTCTTCGGATGAAGCTGCAGCAACCTCTCCCTATGCTAAGATCGGCAGAAGTAAGATGGCGGTCGGCGTGCACGCCCCTTTATAGCCCCTCTGACACCGCAGAAAGCAAGCCAATCACTGTAATGCCCTTCTCTAAGATGGTGGGGACCGAGACCTATGTCATCACGCTGCCCACACTCTGCGTCCTCCTTCATTGGCTGAAAAATGGCGCTGAAAGCATCATACGAAACGCGACTTTGGCGCGCTGATCGCCGACCGCATGGCCGATCCCACACTAGGATCGG
The DNA here is from genome assembly GCF_051348905.1 of Ranitomeya variabilis. Lineage (NCBI taxonomy): Eukaryota > Metazoa > Chordata > Amphibia > Anura > Dendrobatidae > Ranitomeya > Ranitomeya variabilis. Next base: position 85,360,525 of record NC_135232.1, read on the forward strand.
GTCGGGTTTCATGAAACCCGACTTTGCCGAAAGTCGGCGATTTTTGAATTTGTCCGATCCGTTTCGCTCAACCCTACTCTGCACCCCATCTTGACTGGAAAAAAAAACAAATGTAGACATTTTTGCGAATTTAATAAAAAAGAAATGCTCAAATATCACACGGTCATAAGTATTCAGACCCTTTGCTCAATATTGAGTGGAAGCACCCTTTTGAGCCAGTACAGCCATGAGTCTTCTTGGGAATGATGCAACAAGTTTTTCACACCTGAATTTGGGGATCCTATACCATTCTTCCTTGCAGATCCTTTCCAGTTCCGTGAGGTTGGATGGTGAACGTTGGTGGACAGTCATTTTCAGGTCTATCCAGAGATGCTCAATTGGGTTTAGGTCATTACTCTGGCTGGGCCAGTCAAGTATGGTCACAAAGTTGTTCTGAAGCCACTCCTTTGTTACTTTAGCTGCGTGCTTAGAGTCATTGTCTTGTTGGAAGGTGAACCTTCAGCTAAGTCTGAGGTCCAGGGCACTCTGGAAGAGGTTTTAATCCAGGATATCTCTGTACTTGGCCGCTTTCATGTTTCCTTCAATGGCAACCAGTCGTATTGTCCCTGCAGCTGAAAAAAACCCCATAGCATGATGCTGCCACCACCATATTTAACTGTTGGGATTGTATTGGGCAGGTGATGAGCAGTGCCTGGTTTTCTCCACACATACCGCTTAGAATTATCACCAAAAGGTCTATCTTCGTCTCAACAGACCAGAGAATCTTATTTCTCATAGTCTAGGAGTCCTTCATGTGTTTTTCAGCAAACTTTATGCGGGCTTTCATATGTCTTGCACTGAGGAGAGGCTTCCGTCGGGCCACTGTGCCATAAAGGCCTGACTGATGGAGGGCTGCAGTGATAGTTGACTTTGTGGAACTTTCTCCCATCTCCCTACTTAAACTCTGGAGCTCAGCCACAGTGATCTTGGGGTTCTTCTTTACCTCTCTCACCAAGGCTCTTCTCCAACGATTGCTCAGTTTGGCTGGACAGCCAGGTCTAGGAAGACTTCTGGTGGTCCCAAACTTCTTCCATTTAAGATTATGGAGGCCACCATGCTCTTAGGAACCTTGAGTACTGCAGAAATTCTTTTTTTTAACCTTGGCCAGATCTGTGCCTTGCCACAATTCTGTCATTGATCTCCTTGGCCAGTTCCTTTGACCTCATGATTCTCACTTGGTCTGACATGCACTGTGAGGTCTTATATAGACAGGTGTGCGCCTTTCCAAATCAAGTCCTGTCAGTTTAATTAAACATAGTTGGCCTCCAATGAAGGAGTAGAACCATCTCAAGGAAGATCACAAGGAAATGGACAGCATGTGACTTAAATATGAGTGTCTGAGCAAAGGTTCTGAATTCTTATGAATGTGATATTTCTATTAAAACAAAAAGTGGCGCAAAGTATCACAAGGAAGTATCCTGCAGCGAAACCAACAATTCCCCACAACAGTGAATTGAAAAATAAGTCTAAAAATAATACATACACATGGCTGTGTAAGGGTTCGCGCTGGAAATGTGGCCGTATGTAGAAAATAATAAAATGGAGGAAAATACTAATGGTTTAGATAGAGGAAGATGATCGATAAGTCCAGAAACAGAGTTCATAAAAGCAAGGACACAGTGAATAAAAAACGCTCACCCTACTTGTGGAGATGGTAGAGCGCATCCAATAGTCCCGCAACTGCTGAAAGGTGTCCGTCCGGAAAATCCTTTACAGATGAATAAGTCCAGGTGGGACAGAGTCCGTAGATGCAGGGAAAGTCGTGGCTACCCCGGCCGGTAGCAGCCACTCTTCACCTTATGGCAGAGAACGGCGAGGTCCAGTTGTGCCGGCGCCGCGTGTGGAGCGGGTGGTGCGCACAGCTACACTACAGGACCTACGAGATGTGTCTGTTCACGTGACCGCCGCTAGTGCCGGGTGATAGGTGTACGGAGTGCGGTAAGGACCACTATCCTACGCGTTTCGGAGACGCCTGTCTCCTTCTTCAGGGATGGTCCGTTACCCCACTAGGAATCTTTATATACCGCCTCCCATAATCGGTTCCATTATTGGAACCCAAATAGTTCAGCTCCCGCATTGAGGCCTCTTGGTGCAACAGTGTCCAATAGAAATATCCACTTGGTCTCTACTCTGGACATTGCTTTAATAAAGTTACCACCTCGCCAATGTTTTTGTACCACCGCAATGCCTGTGACTTCCATATCTTTGACCTGTCCCCCATGATATTCAATAAAGTGCTTTGAGAGTGGGTGGCCCATGAACTTAGTTTTTATATTTCGGATATGTTCATAAATCCTAATTTTCATTGGGCGTTTTGTTCGACCTACATACCCTTTCCCACAGGGGCACTTGATCATGTATATTACCCCTGTAGTGGAGCATGTAATAAAGTCTTTAATTGGAAATATTGTATTACCCTTCTCAATATCGGTTTGTTTATGTACTTTAATTTGTTTACACATTTTACACTTGTTACATGGGAAAAACCCTTTCAATATCCTATGGAAAAAGGAGGATGGTTGGTATATTGATTTTTCCTGGACAGTAGGTGCAATACTATTGGCCAGGTTACGGGCTTTTTTGTAAACAAATTGTGGATGATCAGCTATTCTGTCCCCCAAAATTTTGTCATCCTTGAGTATATGCCAGTGTCTATAGACTATTTTACGGAGGATATTGGTATTGGCATTATATTGTACAATAATAGGAATTGAGTCCTCCGTATCCTTAGATTTCACAGTGTTGTTCCTAATAAGTTCTTTTCTAGATTTTTTCAGGGCAGTGTTTTTGGAATCTTCTAGCATCTTAGCATCATATCCTTTCTCCACAAATTTCTTTGTCAAAAGTTGGGCCTCACTGTTGAAATCCTGGGGTCTCGAACAGTTGCGGTGAATCCGCATATACTGACTCTTCGGAATATTTAACAGCCAGCTAGGGAGATGGCAGCTGTCAAGGGGGATAAAGCTGTTTGTGTCGGTGGGTTTTATAAATGTACACGTCTGGATTTCTGAATTTTTAATAAAAATATTTAAATCTAAAAAGTTTATATTAGTGGAACTGGTGGTTGAGGTAAAATTTAAAAAATATTCATTTTTATTAATATCAGTTAAAAATGTATTAAGGGTATCCAAACCACCAGACCAAATAAAAATGACATCGTCAATAAAACGCTGCCAGAGGACCAGGTTCGCGCGTAGATGCCCGCCGGGGTAGATGGTGGAGTCTTCCCACCTACCCACATATAGGTTGGCATAACTGGGCGCGAACCTGGTCCCCATGGCAGTACCCCACTGCTGGGAGTAGTGGTTCATCTGATACTGGAAATAATTGTGTGTTAAAATAAAAAACATAAGATCACCTAAGAAATCAATCTGTTCCAATGGTACCTCAGATAATTTGTTCAAGAAATATTTGGCCGCATCACATCCCTTTGTATGGTCAATGACCGTGTAAAGAGAGGTGATATCAAGGGTGCCCAATAGATAGTGATCTTGCCATTCAATATTCTGTAAGAGGCGCAAAACATGTGAGCTGTCCTTTAAGTAAGATGGTAACAGGGGTACAATTTTCTGTAAGTGGGAGTCTACGAATTTAGACATATTGGCTGTCAGGCATTGAATGCCCGACACGATCGGCCTCCCGGGTGGATTATTTAGATCTTTATGTATTTTGGGCAGATAATAAAATACTGCTACTCTGGGGGGCCCATCGTTTATGAATTCGAACTCCTGCTTATTAATGAAACCCCTATCTAAACCCAATTTAGTCAGATTTTTCATTTCCTTTAGGTACTCTTCGGTAGGGTCCCTATTTAACCTGAGATACGTGCGTGAGTCACTAAGTAGGCGCATAGCTTCTTTATGATATGCATCCTTGTCTAGTAGCACAACCCCCCCTCCCTTGTCGGCTGGTCGAATGACCAATTCCCTATTTTCTTGTAGGGACACAATAGCTTTCCTTTCTCCATTTGTTAGATTATATTTATATTTTCTACACTTTCTATCATTAATTTTACGTATCTCATCGATAACGTTAGTCTGGAACGTTTCCATATGTTCCGAGTATTCATTCATAGGGTGAAAATATGATTTTTTCTTTAAATTAGTGTGGACAAAGCCATTGTCAGGGGTTGTGAGAGCAAGATTGGTCTGAGGATTTTTAATAAAATGTCTCTGGATGGCCAGTTTCCTCATGAATAATTTGATGCCCACATAGGCTCCGAATTTGTCCAAACCCTTAGCTGGGGCATACTTTAAACCCTTTTTTAAAATGGAAGTTTCCTCGGTATTCAACGTATGCTTGCTCAAATTAAAAATAACAGATTCATTAACATTGGAAGTTTTTACTTGCCTTTTCTTTTTGGAGAATTTCCCGCCTCTACAGCCCCGTTTACGTGTTTTTTTACACCCACTTGAAAAAAAGTATGTTTATTGATGTTTTTATTTTTATTTTGAGGTAGACTCAATGAGTTCCTGGGTCTACCCTTTTTAAATTGAGGTCTGGGTGCTAGAGTACTAGGACTCTTAGGGGGTCTTAGTGGCGATTGACATGTATTAGAAAGGGTCTGATAACGGTTCTGAATACCTGTAGAGGTGGAAGGGAGAGCGTCCTGGACACACTGTTGTTCGTTAGAATCAACTATTAAAGAATTAGAAATAGTATCTGGTGCTGTTTCATTAGAGGGGGGAGAAGGTGTCAAATGAATGGAAAAGCTTTCTAAAGTAGAATCACTCCCCTCTATACAGTCAATTGTTTCAAAAATCGAGTCATTTTGCACAGATTCTCTAAATGTGCAAACTGGTACTGCATCTCTTCCAAATTTTTTCTTTTTTCTATCAATAATTTCTTGTTCTTTATTTTTTATTCTAGTACGAATGCTATTAGAGATTTTAATGATTTCAGGATTTTCTTTATATGGTCTAATCTCATCAAACAGTTTGGAAATAGTGCTTTTACTATTAACCAGTTGTTTTTTCCTTTTTTCAATAATGAATTGTACTGCTTGAGTAGAGAAAGACCTAAACATGGTGTTCCACTGTGATAATGTGTCAGCATCGCCAATATCCCCTGAAAGTGCTTTGTGTACCATAAGGCCCTTAGGGATACAATCATAGGCGATATACCTTTCCAACGTGGCTACCTCCCACATATCTCTCATTTCTTTAAGGAGCAATTGCTCTAATACTTTCAATGACTCTTTAATGTGGGTGACATCCTCTTTATTCGAGTTCGAGGTAGTTGGTTGGCAAGATAAGTTAAAAAATCTTTGGATATTTTCAATACGGTCCCTCCTATCTGACCATAAGTCCGCCATTTTCTAGAGTGTGATACTGCTGCCAACTTAGATGTGGGAAAAAAGGACGATAAAATTAAAACAAAAAGTGGCGCAAAGTATCACAAGGAAGTATCCTGCAGCGAAACCAACAATTCCCCACAACAGTGAATTGAAAAATAAGTCTAAAAATAATACATACACATGGCTGTGTAAGGGTTCGCGCTGGAAATGTGGCCGTATGTAGAAAATAATAAAATGGAGGAAAATACTAATGGTTTAGATAGAGGAAGATGATCGATAAGTCCAGAAACAGAGTTCATAAAAGCAAGGACACAGTGAATAAAAAACGCTCACCCTACTTGTGGAGATGGTAGAGCGCATCCAATAGTCCCGCAACTGCTGAAAGGTGTCCGTCCGGAAAATCCTTTACAGATGAATAAGTCCAGGTGGGACAGAGTCCGTAGATGCAGGGAAAGTCGTGGCTACCCCGGCCGGTAGCAGCCACTCTTCACCTTATGGCAGAGAACGGCGAGGTCCAGTTGTGCCGGCGCCGCGTGTGGAGCGGGTGGTGCGCACAGCTACACTACAGGACCTACGAGACGTGTCTGTTCACGTGACCGCCGCTAGTGCCGGGTGATAGGTGTACGGAGTGCGGTAAGGACCACTATCCTACGCGTTTCGGAGACGCCTGTCTCCTTCTTCAGGGATGGTCCGTTACCCCACTAGGAATCTTTATATACCGCCTCCCATAATCGGTTCCATTATTGGAACCCAAATAGTTCAGCTCCCGCATTGAGGCCTCTTGGTGCAACAGTGTCCAATAGAAATATCCACTTGGTCTCTACTCTGGACATTGCTTTAATAAAGTTACCACCTCGCCAATGTTTTTGTACCACCGCAATGCCTGTGACTTCCATATCTTTGACCTGTCCCCCATGATATTCAATAAAGTGCTTTGAGAGTGGGTGGCCCATGAACTTAGTTTTTATATTTCGGATATGTTCATAAATCCTAATTTTCATTGGGCGTTTTGTTCGACCTACATACCCTTTCCCACAGGGGCACTTGATCATGTATATTACCCCTGTAGTGGAGCATGTAATAAAGTCTTTAATTGGAAATATTGTATTACCCTTCTCAATATCGGTTTGTTTATGTACTTTAATTTGTTTACACATTTTACACTTGTTACATGGGAAAAACCCTTTCAATATCCTATGGAAAAAGGAGGATGGTTGGTATATTGATTTTTCCTGGACAGTAGGTGCAATACTATTGGCCAGGTTACGGGCTTTTTTGTAAACAAATTGTGGATGATCAGCTATTCTGTCCCCCAAAATTTTGTCATCCTTGAGTATATGCCAGTGTCTATAGACTATTTTACGGAGGATATTGGTATTGGCATTATATTGTACAATAATAGGAATTGAGTCCTCCGTATCCTTAGATTTCACAGTGTTGTTCCTAATAAGTTCTTTTCTAGATTTTTTCAGGGCAGTGTTTTTGGAATCTTCTAGCATCTTAGCATCATATCCTTTCTCCACAAATTTCTTTGTCAAAAGTTGGGCCTCACTGTTGAAATCCTGGGGTCTCGAACAGTTGCGGTGAATCCGCATATACTGACTCTTCGGAATATTTAACAGCCAGCTAGGGAGATGGCAGCTGTCAAGGGGGATAAAGCTGTTTGTGTCGGTGGGTTTTATAAATGTACACGTCTGGATTTCTGAATTTTTAATAAAAATATTTAAATCTAAAAAGTTTATATTAGTGGAACTGGTGGTTGAGGTAAAATTTAAAAAATATTCATTTTTATTAATATCAGTTAAAAATGTATTAAGGGTATCCAAACCACCAGACCAAATAAAAATGACATCGTCAATAAAACGCTGCCAGAGGACCAGGTTCGCGCGTAGATGCCCGCCGGGGTAGATGGTGGAGTCTTCCCACCTACCCACATATAGGTTGGCATAACTGGGCGCGAACCTGGTCCCCATGGCAGTACCCCACTGCTGGGAGTAGTGGTTCATCTGATACTGGAAATAATTGTGTGTTAAAATAAAAAACATAAGATCACCTAAGAAATCAATCTGTTCCAATGGTACCTCAGATAATTTGTTCAAGAAATATTTGGCCGCATCACATCCCTTTGTATGGTCAATGACCGTGTAAAGAGAGGTGATATCAAGGGTGCCCAATAGATAGTGATCTTGCCATTCAATATTCTGTAAGAGGCGCAAAACATGTGAGCTGTCCTTTAAGTAAGATGGTAACAGGGGTACAATTTTCTGTAAGTGGGAGTCTACGAATTTAGACATATTGGCTGTCAGGCATTGAATGCCCGACACGATCGGCCTCCCGGGTGGATTATTTAGATCTTTATGTATTTTGGGCAGATAATAAAATACTGCTACTCTGGGGGGCCCATCGTTTATGAATTCGAACTCCTGCTTATTAATGAAACCCCTATCTAAACCCAATTTAGTCAGATTTTTCATTTCCTTTAGGTACTCTTCGGTAGGGTCCCTATTTAACCTGAGATACGTGCGTGAGTCACTAAGTAGGCGCATAGCTTCTTTATGATATGCATCCTTGTCTAGTAGCACAACCCCCCCTCCCTTGTCGGCTGGTCGAATGACCAATTCCCTATTTTCTTGTAGGGACACAATAGCTTTCCTTTCTCCATTTGTTAGATTATATTTATATTTTCTACACTTTCTATCATTAATTTTACGTATCTCATCGATAACGTTAGTCTGGAACGTTTCCATATGTTCCGAGTATTCATTCATAGGGTGAAAATATGATTTTTTCTTTAAATTAGTGTGGACAAAGCTGACACATTATCACAGTGGAACACCATGTTTAGGTCTTTCTCTACTCAAGCAGTACAATTCATTATTGAAAAAAGGAAAAAACAACTGGTTAATAGTAAAAGCACTATTTCCAAACTGTTTGATGAGATTAGACCATATAAAGAAAATCCTGAAATCATTAAAATCTCTAATAGCATTCGTACTAGAATAAAAAATAAAGAACAAGAAATTATTGATAGAAAAAAGAAAAAATTTGGAAGAGATGCAGTACCAGTTTGCACATTTAGAGAATCTGTGCAAAATGACTCGATTTTTGAAACAATTGACTGTATAGAGGGGAGTGATTCTACTTTAGAAAGCTTTTCCATTCATTTGACACCTTCTCCCCCCTCTAATGAAACAGCACCAGATACTATTTCTAATTCTTTAATAGTTGATTCTAACGAACAACAGTGTGTCCAGGACGCTCTCCCTTCCACCTCTACAGGTATTCAGAACCGTTATCAGACCCTTTCTAATACATGTCAATCGCCACTAAGACCCCCTAAGAGTCCTAGTACTCTAGCACCCAGACCTCAATTTAAAAAGGGTAGACCCAGGAACTCATTGAGTCTACCTCAAAATAAAAATAAAAACATCAATAAACATACTTTTTTTCAAGTGGGTGTAAAAAAACACGTAAACGGGGCTGTAGAGGCGGGAAATTCTCCAAAAAGAAAAGGCAAGTAAAAACTTCCAATGTTAATGAATCTGTTATTTTTAATTTGAGCAAGCATACGTTGAATACCGAGGAAACTTCCATTTTAAAAAAGGGTTTAAAGTATGCCCCAGCTAAGGGTTTGGACAAATTCGGAGCCTATGTGGGCATCAAATTATTCATGAGGAAACTGGCCATCCAGAGACATTTTATTAAAAATCCTCAGACCAATCTTGCTCTCACAACCCCTGACAATGGCTTTGTCCACACTAATTTAAAGAAAAAATCATATTTTCACCCTATGAATGAATACTCGGAACATATGGAAACGTTCCAGACTAACGTTATCGATGAGATACGTAAAATTAATGATAGAAAGTGTAGAAAATATAAATATAATCTAACAAATGGAGAAAGGAAAGCTATTGTGTCCCTACAAGAAAATAGGGAATTGGTCATTCGACCAGCCGACAAGGGAGGGGGGGTTGTGCTACTAGACAAGGATGCATATCATAAAGAAGCTATGCGCCTACTTAGTGACTCACGCACGTATCTCAGGTTAAATAGGGACCCTACCGAAGAGTACCTAAAGGAAATGAAAAATCTGACTAAATTGGGTTTAGATAGGGGTTTCATTAATAAGCAGGAGTTCGAATTCATAAACGATGGGCCCCCCAGAGTAGCAGTATTTTATTATCTGCCCAAAATACATAAAGATCTAAATAATCCACCCGGGAGGCCGATCGTGTCGGGCATTCAATGCCTGACAGCCAATATGTCTAAATTCGTAGACTCCCACTTACAGAAAATTGTACCCCTGTTACCATCTTACTTAAAGGACAGCTCACATGTTTTGCGCCTCTTACAGAATATTGAATGGCAAGATCACTATCTATTGGGCACCCTTGATATCACCTCTCTTTACACGGTCATTGACCATACAAAGGGATGTGATGCGGCCAAATATTTCTTGAACAAATTATCTGAGGTACCATTGGAACAGATTGATTTCTTAGGTGATCTTATGTTTTTTATTTTAACACACAATTATTTCCAGTATCAGATGAACCACTACTCCCAGCAGTGGGGTACTGCCATGGGGACCAGGTTCGCGCCCAGTTATGCCAACCTATATGTGGGTAGGTGGGAAGACTCCACCATCTACCCCGGCGGGCATCTACGCGCGAACCTGGTCCTCTGGCAGCGTTTTATTGACGATGTCATTTTTATTTGGTCTGGTGGTTTGGATACCCTTAATACATTTTTAACTGATATTAATAAAAATGAATATTTTTTAAATTTTACCTCAACCACCAGTTCCACTAATATAAACTTTTTAGATTTAAATATTTTTATTAAAAATTCAGAAATCCAGACGTGTACATTTATAAAACCCACCGACACAAACAGCTTTATCCCCCTTGACAGCTGCCATCTCCCTAGCTGGCTGTTAAATATTCCGAAGAGTCAGTATATGCGGATTCACCGCAACTGTTCGAGACCCCAGGATTTCAACAGTGAGGCCCAACTTTTGACAAAGAAATTTGTGGAGAAAGGATATGATGCTAAGATGCTAGAAGATTCCAAAAACACTGCCCTGAAAAAATCTAGAAAAGAACTTATTAGGAACAACACTGTGAAATCTAAGGATACGGAGGACTCAATTCCTATTATTGTACAATATAATGCCAATACCAATATCCTCCGTAAAATAGTCTATAGACACTGGCATATACTCAAGGATGACAAAATTTTGGGGGACAGAATAGCTGATCATCCACAATTTGTTTACAAAAAAGCCCGTAACCTGGCCAATAGTATTGCACCTACTGTCCAGGAAAAATCAATATACCAACCATCCTCCTTTTTCCATAGGATATTGAAAGGGTTTTTCCCATGTAACAAGTGTAAAATGTGTAAACAAATTAAAGTACATAAACAAACCGATATTGAGAAGGGTAATACAATATTTCCAATTAAAGACTTTATTACATGCTCCACTACAGGGGTAATATACATGATCAAGTGCCCCTGTGGGAAAGGGTATGTAGGTCGAACAAAACGCCCAATGAAAATTAGGATTTATGAACATATCCGAAATATAAAAACTAAGTTCATGGGCCACCCACTCTCAAAGCACTTTATTGAATATCATGGGGGACAGGTCAAAGATATGGAAGTCACAGGCATTGCGGTGGTACAAAAACATTGGCGAGGTGGTAACTTTATTAAAGCAATGTCCAGAGTAGAGACCAAGTGGATATTTCTATTGGACACTGTTGCACCAAGAGGCCTCAATGCGGGAGCTGAACTATTTGGGTTCCAATAATGGAACCGATTATGGGAGGCGGTATATAAAGATTCCTAGTGGGGTAACGGACCATCCCTGAAGAAGGAGACAGGCGTCTCCGAAACGCGTAGGATAGTGGTCCTTACCGCACTCCGTACACCTATCACCCGGCACTAGCGGCGGTCACGTGAACAGACACGTCTCGTAGGTCCTGTAGTGTAGCTGTGCGCACCACCCGCTCCACACGCGGCGCCGGCACAACTGGACCTCGCCGTTCTCTGCCATAAGGTGAAGAGTGGCTGCTACCGGCCGGGGTAGCCACGACTTTCCCTGCATCTACGGACTCTGTCCCACCTGGACTTATTCATCTGTAAAGGATTTTCCGGACGGACACCTTTCAGCAGTTGCGGGACTATTGGATGCGCTCTACCATCTCCACAAGTAGGGTGAGCGTTTTTTATTCACTGTGTCCTTGCTTTTATGAACTCTGTTTCTGGACTTATCGATCATCTTCCTCTATCTAAACCATTAGTATTTTCCTCCATTTTATTATTTTCTACATACGGCCACATTTCCAGCGCGAACCCTTACACAGCCATGTGTATGTATTATTTTTAGACTTATTTTTCAATTCACTGTTGTGGGGAATTGTTGGTTTCGCTGCAGGATACTTCCTTGTGATACTTTGCGCCACTTTTTGTTTTAATTTTATCGTCCTTTTTTCCCACATCTAAGTTGGCAGCAGTATCACACTCTAGAAAATGGCGGACTTATGGTCAGATAGGAGGGACCGTATTGAAAATATCCAAAGATTTTTTAACTTATCTTGCCAACCAACTACCTCGAACTCGAATAAAGAGGATGTCACCCACATTAAAGAGTCATTGAAAGTATTAGAGCAATTGCTCCTTAAAGAAATGAGAGATATGTGGGAGGTAGCCACGTTGGAAAGGTATATCGCCTATGATTGTATCCCTAAGGGCCTTATGGTACACAAAGCACTTTCAGGGGATATTGGCGATGCTGACACATTATCACAGTGGAACACCATGTTTAGGTCTTTCTCTACTCAAGCAGTACAATTCATTATTGAAAAAAGGAAAAAACAACTGGTTAATAGTAAAAGCACTATTTCCAAACTGTTTGATGAGATTAGACCATATAAAGAAAATCCTGAAATCATTAAAATCTCTAATAGCATTCGTACTAGAATAAAAAATAAAGAACAAGAAATTATTGATAGAAAAAAGAAAAAATTTGGAAGAGATGCAGTACCAGTTTGCACATTTAGAGAATCTGTGCAAAATGACTCGATTTTTGAAACAATTGACTGTATAGAGGGGAGTGATTCTACTTTAGAAAGCTTTTCCATTCATTTGACACCTTCTCCCCCCTCTAATGAAACAGCACCAGATACTATTTCTAATTCTTTAATAGTTGATTCTAACGAACAACAGTGTGTCCAGGACGCTCTCCCTTCCACCTCTACAGGTATTCAGAACCGTTATCAGACCCTTTCTAATACATGTCAATCGCCACTAAGACCCCCTAAGAGTCCTAGTACTCTAGCACCCAGACCTCAATTTAAAAAGGGTAGACCCAGGAACTCATTGAGTCTACCTCAAAATAAAAATAAAAACATCAATAAACATACTTTTTTTCAAGTGGGTGTAAAAAAACATGTAAACGGGGCTGTAGAGGCGGGAAATTCTCCAAAAAGAAAAGGCAAGTAAAAACTTCCAATGTTAATGAATCTGTTATTTTTAATTTGAGCAAGCATACGTTGAATACCGAGGAAACTTCCATTTTAAAAAAGGGTTTAAAGTATGCCCCAGCTAAGGGTTTGGACAAATTCGGAGCCTATGTGGGTATCAAATTATTCATGAGGAAACTGGCCATCCAGAGACATTTTATTAAAAATCCTCAGACCAATCTTGCTCTCACAACCCCTGACAATGGCTTTGTCCACACTAATTTAAAGAAAAAATCATATTTTCACCCTATGAATGAATACTCGGAACATATGGAAACGTTCCAGACTAACGTTATCGATGAGATACGTAAAATTAATGATAGAAAGTGTAGAAAATATAAATATAATCTAACAAATGGAGAAAGGAAAGCTATTGTGTCCCTACAAGAAAATAGGGAATTGGTCATTCGACCAGCCGACAAGGGAGGGGGGGTTGTGCTACTAGACAAGGATGCATATCATAAAGAAGCTATGCGCCTACTTAGTGACTCACGCACGTATCTCAGGTTAAATAGGGACCCTACCGAAGAGTACCTAAAGGAAATGAAAAATCTGACTAAATTGGGTTTAGATAGGGGTTTCATTAATAAGCAGGAGTTCGAATTCATAAACGATGGGCCCCCCAGAGTAGCAGTATTTTATTATCTGCCCAAAATACATAAAGATCTAAATAATCCACCCGGGAGGCCGATCGTGTCGGGCATTCAATGCCTGACAGCCAATATGTCTAAATTCGTAGACTCCCACTTACAGAAAATTGTACCCCTGTTACCATCTTACTTAAAGGACAGCTCACATGTTTTGCGCCTCTTACAGAATATTGAATGGCAAGATCACTATCTATTGGGCACCCTTGATATCACCTCTCTTTACACGGTCATTGACCATACAAAGGGATGTGATGCGGCCAAATATTTCTTGAACAAATTATCTGAGGTACCATTGGAACAGATTGATTTCTTAGGTGATCTTATGTTTTTTATTTTAACACACAATTATTTCCAGTATCAGATGAACCACTACTCCCAGCAGTGGGGTACTGCCATGGGGACCAGGTTCGCGCCCAGTTATGCCAACCTATATGTGGGTAGGTGGGAAGACTCCACCATCTACCCCGGCGGGCATCTACGCGCGAACCTGGTCCTCTGGCAGCGTTTTATTGACGATGTCATTTTTATTTGGTCTGGTGGTTTGGATACCCTTAATACATTTTTAACTGATATTAATAAAAATGAATATTTTTTAAATTTTACCTCAACCACCAGTTCCACTAATATAAACTTTTTAGATTTAAATATTTTTATTAAAAATTCAGAAATCCAGACGTGTACATTTATAAAACCCACCGACACAAACAGCTTTATCCCCCTTGACAGCTGCCATCTCCCTAGCTGGCTGTTAAATATTCCGAAGAGTCAGTATATGCGGATTCACCGCAACTGTTCGAGACCCCAGGATTTCAACAGTGAGGCCCAACTTTTGACAAAGAAATTTGTGGAGAAAGGATATGATGCTAAGATGCTAGAAGATTCCAAAAACACTGCCCTGAAAAAATCTAGAAAAGAACTTATTAGGAACAACACTGTGAAATCTAAGGATACGGAGGACTCAATTCCTATTATTGTACAATATAATGCCAATACCAATATCCTCCGTAAAATAGTCTATAGACACTGGCATATACTCAAGGATGACAAAATTTTGGGGGACAGAATAGCTGATCATCCACAATTTGTTTACAAAAAAGCCCGTAACCTGGCCAATAGTATTGCACCTACTGTCCAGGAAAAATCAATATACCAACCATCCTCCTTTTTCCATAGGATATTGAAAGGGTTTTTCCCATGTAACAAGTGTAAAATGTGTAAACAAATTAAAGTACATAAACAAACCGATATTGAGAAGGGTAATACAATATTTCCAATTAAAGACTTTATTACATGCTCCACTACAGGGGTAATATACATGATCAAGTGCCCCTGTGGGAAAGGGTATGTAGGTCGAACAAAACGCCCAATGAAAATTAGGATTTATGAACATATCCGAAATATAAAAACTAAGTTCATGGGCCACCCACTCTCAAAGCACTTTATTGAATATCATGGGGGACAGGTCAAAGATATGGAAGTCACAGGCATTGCGGTGGTACAAAAACATTGGCGAGGTGGTAACTTTATTAAAGCAATGTCCAGAGTAGAGACCAAGTGGATATTTCTATTGGACACTGTTGCACCAAGAGGCCTCAATGCGGGAGCTGAACTATTTGGGTTCCAATAATGGAACCGATTATGGGAGGCGGTATATAAAGATTCCTAGTGGGGTAACGGACCATCCCTGAAGAAGGAGACAGGCGTCTCCGAAACGCGTAGGATAGTGGTCCTTACCGCACTCCGTACACCTATCACCCGGCACTAGCGGCGGTCACGTGAACAGACACGTCTCGTAGGTCCTGTAGTGTAGCTGTGCGCACCACCCGCTCCACACGCGGCGCCGGCACAACTGGACCTCGCCGTTCTCTGCCATAAGGTGAAGAGTGGCTGCTACCGGCCGGGGTAGCCACGACTTTCCCTGCATCTACGGACTCTGTCCCACCTGGACTTATTCATCTGTAAAGGATTTTCCGGACGGACACCTTTCAGCAGTTGCGGGACTATTGGATGCGCTCTACCATCTCCACAAGTAGGGTGAGCGTTTTTTATTCACTGTGTCCTTGCTTTTATGAACTCTGTTTCTGGACTTATCGATCATCTTCCTCTATCTAAACCATTAGTATTTTCCTCCATTTTATTATTTTCTACATACGGCCACATTTCCAGCGCGAACCCTTACACAGCCATGTGTATGTATTATTTTTAGACTTATTTTTCAATTCACTGTTGTGGGGAATTGTTGGTTTCGCTGCAGGATACTTCCTTGTGATACTTTGCGCCACTTTTTGTTTTAATTTTATCGTCCTTTTTTCCCACATCTAAGTTGGCAGCAGTATCACACTCTAGAAAATGGCGGACTTATGGTCAGATAGGAGGGACCGTATTGAAAATATCCAAAGATTTTTTAACTTATCTTGCCAACCAACTACCTCGAACTCGAATAAAGAGGATGTCACCCACATTAAAGAGTCATTGAAAGTATTAGAGCAATTGCTCCTTAAAGAAATGAGAGATATGTGGGAGGTAGCCACGTTGGAAAGGTATATCGCCTATGATTGTATCCCTAAGGGCCTTATGGTACACAAAGCACTTTCAGGGGATATTGGCGATGCTGACACATTATCACAGTGGAACACCATGTTTAGGTCTTTCTCTACTCAAGCAGTACAATTCATTATTGAAAAAAGGAAAAAACAACTGGTTAATAGTAAAAGCACTATTTCCAAACTGTTTGATGAGATTAGACCATATAAAGAAAATCCTGAAATCATTAAAATCTCTAATAGCATTCGTACTAGAATAAAAAATAAAGAACAAGAAATTATTGATAGAAAAAAGAAAAAATTTGGAAGAGATGCAGTACCAGTTTGCACATTTAGAGAATCTGTGCAAAATGACTCGATTTTTGAAACAATTGACTGTATAGAGGGGAGTGATTCTACTTTAGAAAGCTTTTCCATTCATTTGACACCTTCTCCCCCCTCTAATGAAACAGCACCAGATACTATTTCTAATTCTTTAATAGTTGATTCTAACGAACAACAGTGTGTCCAGGACGCTCTCCCTTCCACCTCTACAGGTATTCAGAACCGTTATCAGACCCTTTCTAATACATGTCAATCGCCACTAAGACCCCCTAAGAGTCCTAGTACTCTAGCACCCAGACCTCAATTTAAAAAGGGTAGACCCAGGAACTCATTGAGTCTACCTCAAAATAAAAATAAAAACATCAATAAACATACTTTTTTTCAAGTGGGTGTAAAAAAACATGTAAACGGGGCTGTAGAGGCGGGAAATTCTCCAAAAAGAAAAGGCAAGTAAAAACTTCCAATGTTAATGAATCTGTTATTTTTAATTTGAGCAAGCATACGTTGAATACCGAGGAAACTTCCATTTTAAAAAAGGGTTTAAAGTATGCCCCAGCTAAGGGTTTGGACAAATTCGGAGCCTATGTGGGTATCAAATTATTCATGAGGAAACTGGCCATCCAGAGACATTTTATTAAAAATCCTCAGACCAATCTTGCTCTCACAACCCCTGACAATGGCTTTGTCCACACTAATTTAAAGAAAAAATCATATTTTCACCCTATGAATGAATACTCGGAACATATGGAAACGTTCCAGACTAACGTTATCGATGAGATACGTAAAATTAATGATAGAAAGTGTAGAAAATATAAATATAATCTAACAAATGGAGAAAGGAAAGCTATTGTGTCCCTACAAGAAAATAGGGAATTGGTCATTCGACCAGCCGACAAGGGAGGGGGGGTTGTGCTACTAGACAAGGATGCATATCATAAAGAAGCTATGCGCCTACTTAGTGACTCACGCACGTATCTCAGGTTAAATAGGGACCCTACCGAAGAGTACCTAAAGGAAATGAAAAATCTGACTAAATTGGGTTTAGATAGGGGTTTCATTAATAAGCAGGAGTTCGAATTCATAAACGATGGGCCCCCCAGAGTAGCAGTATTTTATTATCTGCCCAAAATACATAAAGATCTAAATAATCCACCCGGGAGGCCGATCGTGTCGGGCATTCAATGCCTGACAGCCAATATGTCTAAATTCGTAGACTCCCACTTACAGAAAATTGTACCCCTGTTACCATCTTACTTAAAGGACAGCTCACATGTTTTGCGCCTCTTACAGAATATTGAATGGCAAGATCACTATCTATTGGGCACCCTTGATATCACCTCTCTTTACACGGTCATTGACCATACAAAGGGATGTGATGCGGCCAAATATTTCTTGAACAAATTATCTGAGGTACCATTGGAACAGATTGATTTCTTAGGTGATCTTATGTTTTTTATTTTAACACACAATTATTTCCAGTATCAGATGAACCACTACTCCCAGCAGTGGGGTACTGCCATGGGGACCAGGTTCGCGCCCAGTTATGCCAACCTATATGTGGGTAGGTGGGAAGACTCCACCATCTACCCCGGCGGGCATCTACGCGCGAACCTGGTCCTCTGGCAGCGTTTTATTGACGATGTCATTTTTATTTGGTCTGGTGGTTTGGATACCCTTAATACATTTTTAACTGATATTAATAAAAATGAATATTTTTTAAATTTTACCTCAACCACCAGTTCCACTAATATAAACTTTTTAGATTTAAATATTTTTATTAAAAATTCAGAAATCCAGACGTGTACATTTATAAAACCCACCGACACAAACAGCTTTATCCCCCTTGACAGCTGCCATCTCCCTAGCTGGCTGTTAAATATTCCGAAGAGTCAGTATATGCGGATTCACCGCAACTGTTCGAGACCCCAGGATTTCAACAGTGAGGCCCAACTTTTGACAAAGAAATTTGTGGAGAAAGGATATGATGCTAAGATGCTAGAAGATTCCAAAAACACTGCCCTGAAAAAATCTAGAAAAGAACTTATTAGGAACAACACTGTGAAATCTAAGGATACGGAGGACTCAATTCCTATTATTGTACAATATAATGCCAATACCAATATCCTCCGTAAAATAGTCTATAGACACTGGCATATACTCAAGGATGACAAAATTTTGGGGGACAGAATAGCTGATCATCCACAATTTGTTTACAAAAAAGCCCGTAACCTGGCCAATAGTATTGCACCTACTGTCCAGGAAAAATCAATATACCAACCATCCTCCTTTTTCCATAGGATATTGAAAGGGTTTTTCCCATGTAACAAGTGTAAAATGTGTAAACAAATTAAAGTACATAAACAAACCGATATTGAGAAGGGTAATACAATATTTCCAATTAAAGACTTTATTACATGCTCCACTACAGGGGTAATATACATGATCAAGTGCCCCTGTGGGAAAGGGTATGTAGGTCGAACAAAACGCCCAATGAAAATTAGGATTTATGAACATATCCGAAATATAAAAACTAAGTTCATGGGCCACCCACTCTCAAAGCACTTTATTGAATATCATGGGGGACAGGTCAAAGATATGGAAGTCACAGGCATTGCGGTGGTACAAAAACATTGGCGAGGTGGTAACTTTATTAAAGCAATGTCCAGAGTAGAGACCAAGTGGATATTTCTATTGGACACTGTTGCACCAAGAGGCCTCAATGCGGGAGCTGAACTATTTGGGTTCCAATAATGGAACCGATTATGGGAGGCGGTATATAAAGATTCCTAGTGGGGTAACGGACCATCCCTGAAGAAGGAGACAGGCGTCTCCGAAACGCGTAGGATAGTGGTCCTTACCGCACTCCGTACACCTATCACCCGGCACTAGCGGCGGTCACGTGAACAGACACGTCTCGTAGGTCCTGTAGTGTAGCTGTGCGCACCACCCGCTCCACACGCGGCGCCGGCACAACTGGACCTCGCCGTTCTCTGCCATAAGGTGAAGAGTGGCTGCTACCGGCCGGGGTAGCCACGACTTTCCCTGCATCTACGGACTCTGTCCCACCTGGACTTATTCATCTGTAAAGGATTTTCCGGACGGACACCTTTCAGCAGTTGCGGGACTATTGGATGCGCTCTACCATCTCCACAAGTAGGGTGAGCGTTTTTTATTCACTGTGTCCTTGCTTTTATGAACTCTGTTTCTGGACTTATCGATCATCTTCCTCTATCTAAACCATTAGTATTTTCCTCCATTTTATTATTTTCTACATACGGCCACATTTCCAGCGCGAACCCTTACACAGCCATGTGTATGTATTATTAATGTGATATTTCAGTTTTTCTTTTTGATTAAAATTGCAAAAATTTCTACATTTCTGTTTTTTTTGTCAGGATGGGGAGCAGAGTGCACATTAATGGGAAAAAATAAACTTTTTTGAATTTACCAAATGGCTGCAATTAAACAAAGAGTGAAAAATTTTAAGGGGTCTGAATACTTTCCGTACCCACTGTATATATATAATATTCCTCTGGTGAATACCGACTTTATTTATTCACAAGCGAAGAATCAGGCGAGTCGTGGTGTGCATATGGTTTCATCTACATATGCACGCCGAGCTAAAATAAGAATGGGGATTTTATAAATAACTTCCCCTGATAAAAAAGATGTGATGAATACTAATACATGACAGTTCCATTTCACAAAAGCATTTAGTACTAAATTACAAGCGATGAGTCTCTGCTATAAGATATTGTAAAGTCCTTTTCTTATTTTATGGAGATTCACCTAATTTGTCTTGAAGGAGAACAGTCAGTGTGATATTCAAAGCCACCTCATAAATCCTTCCCATTACACGGCCAAGTAAATTACATGCAGAATAAGACATTTTGTAGCTAGCAGAAATTATTATTTAATAGTCCTTGTGAGCTTTTCTATCCAGTTTCTTTCTATTGACTTCTAATATGGAATGTTTTTACCTTAGTGTAAATTCCCTTGAAGATTATGCCACACAATTTTTTTTTAATGAATTCGATAAATTTAAAATAAACTTGTTGTATACCTAAGTAATTCCTTAAAAGATAACTTGTCATACTGAACATGCTGCTCTATCTTAGTGCTGTGTGTTGAGGCTCATTCAGACGTCCGTGCAAATAGAACCAAGATTGGACCGAACAGCACAAACTGAACGTGGGTCTTTAACATTGTATCTTACTCCATTTTTTATTTATTTGCTATTTTTCATGTCTATTTATACCATTTAAAAATGTTTGCTCTTACACATTATTTACACGATATCCAATTCACTTAGGTATTTAATTTATGTATTTCCTATTAGAGACTTATCACTATCATGTTATTTTTATTTACATTTATTTCAATTTTTATTTATTTTTATTCACAACTCATAACTTTTCTCATATTTTGTGTCTATATATATTTATGGCACCACATTATTTAATACAGTTATATGAAAAAGTTTGGGCACCCCTATTAATCTTAAGCTTAATGTTTTATAAAAATTGGTTTTTTTTTTGCAACAGCTATTTCAGTTTCATATATCTAATAACTGTTGGACACAGTAATGTTTCTGCCTTGAAATGAGGTTTATTGTGCTAACAGAAAATGTGAAATCTGCATTCAAACAAAATTTGACAGGTGCATAAGTATGGGCCCCTCACCAGAAAAGTGACATTAATATTTAGTAGATCCTCCTTTTGCAAAAATAACAGGCTCTAGTCGCTTCCTGTAGCTTTTAATGAGTTCCTGGATCCTGGATGAAGGTATTTTTGACCATTCCTCTTTACAAAACAATTCCAGTTCAGTTAAGTTTGATGGTCGTCGAGCATGGACAGCCCTCTTCAAATGATCCCACAGATGTTCAATGATATTCAGGTCTGGGGACTGGGATGGCCATTCCAGAACAGTGTAATTGTTCCTCTGCATGAATGCCTGAGTAGATTTGGAGCGGTGTTTTGGATCATTGTCTTGCTGAAAGATCCATCCCCTGCGTAACTTCAACTTTGTCACTGATTCATGAACATTATTGTCAAGAATCTGCTGATACTGAGAGGAATCCATGCGTCCCTCAACTTTAACAAGATTCCCGGTGCCGGCATTGGCCACACAGCCCCAAAGCATGATGGAACCTCCACCAAATTTTACTGTGGGTAGCAAGTGTTTTTCTTGGAATGCTGTGTTTTTTTGCCGCCATGCATAACACCTTTTTGTATGACCAAACAACTCAATCTTGGTTTCATCAGTCCACAGGACCTTCTTCCAAAAAGAAATTGGCTTCTCCAAATGTGCTTTTGCATACCTCAGCCGACTCTGTTTGTGGCGTGCTTGGAGAAATGGCTTCTTTCGTATCACTCTCCCATACAGCTTCTCCTTGTGCAAAGTGCGTTGTATAGTTGACCGATGCACAGTGACACCATCTGCAGCAAGTTGATGCTGCAGCTCTCTGGAGGTGGTCTGAGGATTGTCCTTGACTGATCTCACCATTCTTCTTCTCTGCCTTTCTGATGTTTTTTCTTGGCCTGACTGTTCTGGCCTTAACAAGAACTGTACCTGTGTTCTTCCATTTCCTTACTATGTTCCTCACAGTGGAAATTGACAGGTTAAATCTCTAAGACAGCTTTTCGTATCCTTCCCCTGAACAACTATGTTGAATAATTTTTGTTTCCAGATCCTTGACGCGGGTTGGCAGCTTAAACATTGTAGCCATAATATCGACCAATACCTTGCATACATATGTTTTTGGTGCACTGTATATTTTTCCAGGGTGCGGCTGGGCCCTAGATGGCTCTGTACACTGTGGACTCTGTTCACACAGGATGCATTATGATGAGCCCGCTACATGGCGTCATTAATAGGCTTTGAGCCAAATACTTTGCATTCCTGTGTGAACACGCCACATACAGTCTATTTGTTTGCACAGGTGCACCAAGCAGCCAATTCCTGATTGTAGGGTGGCTGCATTATCGGTATTATTGCACCTGTGTATCTGCCATCTTAACTTGGGTCCGCTGCACCTTGGTTAGTGCAATTGTTGGAGGCCTTGAACAGGTAAGCATCTCTGCCTGTATACTGGTGTTTTTTTGTTTAGAATAGTGGAGGTCTTTCCTCTTATGGTGTTTTTTTAGGATAAAAGCTCTACATACTGCCGATCAGTGCTTGTGCCAGCACTCAGACCCCCACCAGTCAATAAGTTATCACTTATCTAGTGGAGAGGTGATGACTTGTTTTTACTGGAGAACCCCTGTTAGTGCATCTTGTTCCACATATTTAATCACTAATGGAAATAAAGAACCTTCTCCTAATTAATTAATCCCCTTTTCCAAGACCAATAATACCGCACACAAAGGACAAATACCGCCACACTGTGACCAGACCACATATTACCACCACATAGTGACCAAATATACAATACTGATCATTAATAAAATAAACAACATTGTTACCAACACTGTTATTATCAATGGTTACATTATGAAAAACACTGACACAAAACAAAACACAAACACTGTATATTGTATAAAGTTACAGTGACTCACCAATAGCAATATACACAGGAGCTCTGTACTTAGTGTACAGGTAATATAGGGATCACCAGTAACATTATACACAGGAGCCCTGTATATAGTAAATAGTGTATAATGTAAGTGTACAGGCAACACACTAAATTATCAGTGACATCTCTATTTGAAGTCCTTCATCTTCGATTTTCTTCTTCATCTGGCACAGACTGCCATCACTCATTCCAACCGGGGCTCATCTCTGCAGAAAACTACACACAGTTAGGTGGCCATTGTCCGTCTCTCCTGACTCCTCCAAACCCATCGATATCGGCAGCTTTGGCAAACATTGGTCCAAGGTTGAACTTGATGGCACTAGTTCTTTTTTCAACCTATGTAACTATGGTTGTAAGTTGCAAAAAAACTATTAATTTAGATTTTTCGTCGTTAGCTCATCACAGGTTGCACCATGACCCTAATTGCTTACATTGCGCTATGTGACATAGCGGGGTCTTTGGCCAGTTGTGGCCACACGCTAAGCATACTGTATGATTTACTGACTACTTTCCCAATGTTACATCCTGTCCTCACCACAATATTACTATAGACGCGGTCTATGGATACACGGCCAACCATGGAGGAACGGGCACTATTGTATTGTAGCTCCCTAAACACTAACGTGTGTTCTGGGGCTTCTCCCAGCAAAGCGTCTACAAAGGAAGGGATCAGATTCCCGGAGCCTTGTGCAAACAAGCGTGCACTGTACTGCTCCGTCATGCATTATTAATATTATTGTTATTTATTGTTAATTGCTATTGCTATTTGGACAGCCCCTTCTCATTCCCCAGGTTTGCTCACATTAAAAGGAAAATGCCTATGCTGACCCTTTGTGTTGGCTCTGTTCCACCAGTGTCGGCACTTGCAGTGAGACAAAAAAAAACACTGCTAGCAGCATTTTTTTTCCAGCTGCTGCAAGTACCGCATTTGCTGGATCGCGGCAAAACCGCAAGTTCTGCACATGTCCGCAAGTCCCATAAGGAATGAATGAGGCCGAACACAGTGTTGCCCTAAGTGATCCGTTATGCAGCAGATGCGGAAAAACTGACGGATCTGCCATGAATGGCAAAAATCGCTGGTGTGAAAGTAGCCTAAGTCACTGCCGACAGTGTCTGCATTAGTCATACTCACCAATTGGGGAGGCAGCACGAAAAGTGCCTATTTCAGCATAAACTCTGAATATGGCCCTGCATCTGGGCACAGTAGGGTTCGGGAGGGAAAGTGCGCTTTTTGACTTTTGGAGCCTATTTTTTGATGGAATATATTGCAGATGTCACATTTAAAAACTAGTCAGGTTTTCACCACCATCTAAATACTGAAATCAATACCGTGGCATTTGGAGCATGAAAACAGCCAAGGATGGTCACCAGGTGACCAGTTTTGCTCCTATATTATTCCCACTGGTCCCCCGAGCATTTGTATTAGATTTTGATCAATTATCTCTGCCATACACTGATATGAGCCTTTTTATTTAGTGCTAATTTTTATGGTCACATTTTTGCTCATTTTTATGGTCTTTACCAAGGGTATATCTCACATGATCCTCAGGGGCGTGCCTTTGCTTTTGTACTGCTCTGATCGGGGGCGTATAAACTGCATGTACAGCTGTACCGGGGCCTGGAGGTGGAGGGGGGCCCCTGGGGGTGGCTAAAACTGTTTCTCTGGCCCTGAGGGGCCCCTGGCCAGATTGCCCTCATGTATGGCGAGCAAAGAGGGATCCTGCAGCTCCGCTGCCTACAGGAGAAAATGGCAGCGGAGCAGAGCTGTAGGGATCAGTCTCTGCTTCCTGCCCACGCTTCCTGTCTCACACAGCATGACATCAGCATTCAGCTCGCACCTCTGTCAGAGAGAGGAAGCTGCAGGCAACGATGATGCTACGGCTGCGGGGGGAATGTGTGGAGAGGTGAGTGGTGGTGTGTGTGTGTATGTGTGTGTGCGTGTGTATATGTAGAGGTGAGCAGTGGTGTGTGTGTGTATGGAGGTGGTAGGGGAGAACAATGATGGAGGTGGGGGAGAACAATGATGGAGGTGGTGGGGGAAAACAATGATGGAGGAGGTGGGGGAGAACAATGATGGAGGTGGAGGAGAACAATGATGGAGGTGGTGGGTGAGAACAATGAAGGAGGTGGTGAGGGAGAACAATGATGGAAGTGGTGGAGAGGGCAATGATGGAGGTGATGGAGGAGAACAATGATGGAGGTGGTGGGGGAGAACAATGGTGTAGGTGGTGGGGGAGAACAATGATGCAGGTGGTGTAGAGGGCAATGATGGAGGTGGTGGAGAAGGCAATGATGGAGGTGGGGGACAACAATGATGAAGATGGGGGACAACAATGATGGAGGTGGTGGGGAGAACAATGATGGAAGTGGTGGAGAGAACAATGATGGAGGTGGTGGAGAGGGCAATGATGAGGTGGTGGAGAGGGCAAAGATGGTGGCGGGGAGAACAGTGATAGAGGTGGTGGAGGGAGTAATGATGGAGTTGGTGGGGAGAACAATGATTGGGGTGGTGGAGAGGGTAATGATGGAGGTGGTGGAGAGGGCAATGATGGGGGTGGTGGGGGAGAACAATGATGGGGTGGTGGAGAAGGTAATGATGGAGGTGGTGGAGAGGGCAATGATGGGGGTGGTGGGGGAGAACAATGATGGGGTGGTGGAGAGGCAATGATGGGGGTCGGGGGAGAACAATAATTGGGGTGATGGAGAAGGCAGTTATGGAGGTGGTGAAGAGGGCAATGATGGAGGTGGTGGAGAGGACAATGATGGGATGTGGGGGGGAGGAGGACAATGAGGGATTGGGATGGGAGGAAGAGGGACTTTTAATGGACTTACGAACAGGGGAAGGAGGAAGTTAGATATGGATGTAAAATGAATTGGATGGTGGCGGAGGATGCTCAGTACCTGATATCTTCTCGCACCTACAAATTCTCTGGGAACTCCTTCAAGATTGTTGGAAGACCATTTCCAGTGACTACCTCTTGAAGCTCATCAAGAGAATGCCAAGAGTGTGCAAAGCAGTCATTAAAGCAAAAGGTGGCTATTTTGAAGAAACTAGAATATAAAACATAATTTCAGTTGTTTCACACTTTTTTGTTAAGCATATAATTCCACAAGTGTTAATTCATAGTTTTGATGCCTTCAGTGTGAATGTACAATTTTCATAGTCATGATAAAAAAAAAAAATATCTGTAAATGAGGTGTGTCCAAACTTTTGGTCTGTACTGTATGTGTGTGTATGTGTGTGTGTATGTGTGTGTGTGTGTGTGTGTGTGTGTGTGTGTGTGTGCATCAAGCCACACCCACCCCACATAGCCCCACCCACTACGCATAGCCACACTCACTCCACACGCAAAGCATCAGTGCACGGCAGGCCACATGTCACCAGACAACTACCCCTAATATCCCACATCATCCCGTCAGAGCCACGGGACTAGAATCAAAGAATCATAGAATGGTAGAGTTGGAAGGGACCTCCTGGTTCATCTGGTCCAACCCCCTGCTCAAAGCAGGATTCACTAAATCATCCCAGACAGATGTCTGTCCAGCCTCTATTTGAAGACTTCCATGGAAGGAGAACTCAAGTCACCACCTCTTAGGTCAGCCTAGACAGACATCTAATCTGTGTCTCCTCCCATTTAGTTTCATCCCATTGCTTCTAGTCTTTCCTTGTGCAAATGAGAATAAATGATCCTTCTACAATGTGACAGCCCTTGAGATATTTGTAGACAGCGATTAAGTCTCCTCTCAGTCTTCTTTTTTGCATGCTAATTGCTAAACATTCCCAAATTATGTAACCGTTCCTCATAGGACATGGTTTAAAGACCGGTCACCATTCTGGTCGCTCTTCTCTGAACTTGCTCCAGTTTGTTGATGTCTTTTTTAAAATGTGGTGCCCAAAACTGGATACAGTATTCCAGATGAGATTTGACCAAAGAGGAGTAGAGGGCAATAATGACTTTGCGTGATCTCTAGACTATATGCTTCTGTTAACCCCTTCCCGACATGTGACGGTATAGTACGTCACATGTCGGGACCCCCGCTTTGATGTGCGCTCCGGCGGTGAGCGCACATCAAAGTCGCGTCATGTCAGCTGTTTTTTACAGCTGACATGTGCGCGCAATAGCGGCGGGTGAAATCGCGATCACCCGCCGCTATTAACTAGTTAAATGCCGCTGTCAAACGCAGACAGCGGCATTTAACTACCGCATCCGGCCGTGCGGCCGGATATGAGCGCATCGCCGACCCCCGTCACATGATCGGGGGTCGGCGATGTGTCAGGAAGGTAACCATAGAGGTCCTTGAGACCTCTATGGTTACTGATTGCCGGTGGCTGTGAGCGACACCCTGTGGTCGGCGCTCACAGCACACCTGCAAATCTGCTGTGTAGCAGCGATCTTATGATCACTGCTGCATAGCAGAACCGATCGGGCTGTGCCTGCTTCTAGCCTCCCATGGAGGCTATAGAAGCATGGCAAAAGTAAAAAAAAAAAGTTTTTAAAAATGTGAAAAAAATAAAAAAAATATAAAAGTTTAAATCACCCCCCTTTCGCCCCAATCAAAATAAATCAATAAAAAAAAACCCCAACCTACACATATTTGGTATCGCCGCGTTCAGAATCGCCCGATCTATCAATAAAAAAAAAGCATTAACCTGATCGCTAAATGGCGTAATGAGAAAAAAATTCGAAACGCCAGATTTACGTTTTTTTGGTCGCCACGACATTGCATTAAAATGCAATAACGGGCGATCAAAAGAACGTATCTACACCAAAATGCTATCATTAAAAACGCCAGCTCGGCACGCAAAAAATAAGCCCTCACCTGACCCCAGATCACGAAAAATGGAGACGCTACGAGTATCGGAAAATGGCGCAATTTTGTTTTGTTTCGTTTTTTGCAAAGTTTGGAATTTTTTTTCACCACTTAGGTGAAAAATAACCTAGTCATGTTAGGTGTCTATAAACTCGTAGTGACCTGGAGAATCATAATGGCAGGTCAGTTTTAGCATTTAGTGAACCTAGCAAAATAGGCAAGCAAAAAACAAGTGTGGGATTGCACTTTTTTTGCAATTTCACTGCACTTGGAATTTTTTTCCCGTTTTCTAGTACACGACATGCTAAAACCAATGATGTCGTTCAAAAGTACAACTCGTCCCGCAAAAAATAAGCCCTCACATGGCCAAATTGACGGAAAAATAAAAAAGTTATGGCTCTGGGAAGGAGGGTAGCGAAAAACGAAAATGGAAAAACGGAAAAAGCTCCGGGGGTGAAGGGGTTAATAAATCCCAGAATTACCTTTGCCTTTCTTACTGCAGCATCACACTGTTGACTCATGTTCAGTCTGTGATCTATTAGTATATCCAAGTCTTTTCACATGTGCTGTAGCTTAGCCCTATTCCTCTAATTCTGTATATGCTTTTTTAATTTTTATTGCCCAGATGTAGTACTTTGCATTTTTCCCTATTAAAAACAATTCTGTTAGTTGCTGCCCACTGCTCCAGTTTATTTATACCATTTTGAATCCTCTCTCTTCACTAGAATTAGCTATCCCTCCTAGCTTTGTGTCATCAGCAAATTTTATCAGGTTACCCTCAATTCCTTCATCTAAATCATTGATAAAGATGTCGAACAATACGCGGCCCAGGACAGAGCCCTGTGGTACCCCACTTGAGACATTCTTCCACCTGGACTACTACCCCTATTATCCCACATCATCAATCCCGGTATTCCGACTGCTGTCTCTCCCTCAGCAGACAAATATCAGAGCAGAGAAATAGCGGCCCCAAGCACCGAGCACATCCCGGGCTCATTGCCCCCCGAGCACTGAGCACATCCCGGGCTCATTGCCCCCCGAGCACCGAGCACATCCCGGGCTTATTGCCCCCTGAGCACCGAGCACATCCAGGGCTCATTGCCCCCCGAGCACCGAGCACATCCCGGGCTCATTGCCCCCCGAGCACCGAGCACATCCCGGGCTTATTGCCCCCTGAGCACCGAGCACATCCCGGGCTCATTGCCCCCCGAGCACCGAGCACATCCCGGGCTTATTGCCCCCTGAGCACCGAGCACATCCCGGGCTCATTGCCCCCCGAGCACTGAGCACATCCCGGGCTCATTGCCCCCCGAGCACCGAGCACATCCCGGGCTCATTGCCCCCCGAGCACCGAGCACATCCCGGGCTCATTGCCCCCCGAGCACCCAGCACATCTCGTTTTTTAACCTGATGTTTTAGAAGATGTTCCATTTTTTTCAGTTTAGAAATGACTGTTCTTTAATATGACCGCAATCTACGATCTATCCAGATCTACATAGAATACAAATGAGAGATGTCAGGAGAATATGGTGACCCCTATATATGGTCTATTCACAGAGGGCTTTTTGCCTGCATTGCATTAAATAGCGAGAAAAGCTATATTTAGGATATGAATTTGCATACTGCTGTTTTCATTATCGCTGCTTGCAAGTTTCTATAAGTCTGTCAGTTCTAGAGATTCTGCTCTAATGAGATATAGCGAGCTAAATATAACATAGAAGAAACGGGGTAGTTTTATATCTGAGACCTAAATACAATTATGTATAACCTGTTGTTGGGAGCACGAGTCGTCCCAGTCAGTAGAGTAAATCTTTATTCTATATTAAGACATACCGTATACAGGACTGTGTTGGCACGAGGCACTGGAGGTCCATCGCCTAGGGTGGCAGGTAGCAGTGGACAACATGGAAAAAAGGTTTAGGGTTTTTTTTATTCCCCATCCCCTTCACCAAAAAATAAACTGGTGTCTTTTCAGAGGGTGATGGGATTGAGCTACAGTTCCACTATATTCATTTGTATTCTCTTTTGTAAGATGTGGATACAAATGACGATGTGAGAGGTTTGCCAACGCTGCAAGGGCAGGAGAACATTAATCAGCCCCTTGCCCCGACGTACAGCAGCAAACGCTCCACAGTAGAGCTGAAGATTTAAGGGACTTTTACTGCAGACTGAGGAAGGTCAGTGTACAGTGTGGGAGGACAGTGTGACAAGGGGACCACAGTGTGAAAAGGCGGCAGAATAGTAGGGAGTGTGGGGGTGGGACAATGTGGAGGCCATAGTTCATAAAGGAGGATGGTTCAATATCATAGTTCATAAAGGAGGATGGTGTGGAGGCTATAGTTCATAAGGGAATATAGTGTGGCGGCCATAGTTCATAAAGGTGGACAGTGTAGAGGGTATATTTCATAAGTGGGGACGTGTGGTGGTCATAGTAAATATATACGGATGGTGTGACAGTTATAGTTCATGATGGAGGATAGTGTTGTGGACACACCATATAAGGGGGGGGGGGTGTAGGCGACATTTTACAAGAGAGGAAAGTGTAGAGATAATGTATCATAAGTGTGGAGTTATTTTTTGTGCATGGAGCACAATAAGAGAAATTATGTATTGTGGCACAAAGTGTAGGGCACAGCATGGGCGGATGTGATAAAACAGAAGGACTTATTTTTAAGGGAGTTGTGTCGGAATGTGATGGAAGTTTGCTAAGACTATAAAAAGTCACGTTGGCATCAGGTCCAGATGAAGAATAAAGACAAACAGAGTAGTCACTTATAAGGTACCTAGCTAAAGGTGAACTTATACTGGCCAATCGTGGGCTTTAAATAACCACCAATCAGCTATAAGATTGGTAGTCTTTTAATGCACCATTTAGACAGGCTGACTGCACTTTCATGTCCACAGAACGATTGTTGACACGATCATTCTGTGCACATAAAATAACATTGCTCTGGACAGCATATCCTGCTTAAAAATAATTTCCCCTGACGATGGAACGTGCATTGCTTGTGCATCATGTGATTGGAGGCCTGTTTAGATATTCAGTTCTAGATTATTAGCCAGTGTTAAGGCACCGTAAAGAGTAACTTTTTTTTAGACTGTTTATATGTCTTTTAATTCTAAGCAGGTCATTGGGGATCTGGGTCCTGATACCCCAAATATCACTCAAAAGACCTCTTAGAAATGCTCAGCTCAAGAGACAGAAGTGCACACACACAGCAGAGAATGAATGCAGGGGAAGGCCATAGGCTTTCTGTGCTCTCCTCAATCCTGAGCTGCACAATTCTAATATGTATTTTGAGCAGCTTCAGAGCAAGGTCTTCAGAACAAGCTATCAAAGTGCCAGGTGTGCTTACAGCCAACGCTCACGGCATGGTGTGCGGTGCTATGAGTTTTGACTGCAATCAGGGCAGGGACAAGGGATAGGAAAGGTAAGCACCCACCTAGGGCAATTGCTCATCAGCCCCCCACTTGCTCTGCCCTTGTGAGAACCGGCCGCTGTGAACTGAGGTAAGCTTACTGACATGACCTTAGTTCACAGCAGCCAGTTGATGGAGTCACGTTCCCTGAACAGAGCTTCATACACTGGATGAAGAAGACTAGGATCATCATGCGACCTCCATTTGGATTACGGCATACTCTGTGGATTATTGTTTGTTTTTAATAAATGGAGGAAAAAGGAAAATTGTTGGGGAGTTTTTTTTTTTCAAATAAAGATTTTTTTCTGTGGTTTTTTTTTCAAATAAATATATGTTTTGGTGTTTTCTTCTCTTTCTACTTACTGAGTTAGTAATGGGGGTGTCTGATAAACGTCTCTCCATGACTAACCAGTGGGCTTGATGTCAGTGGAAATAATACAGCTGACATGAATCCCACAATCACAGTACCCCGATTGCCACTGCACCAGGGCAATTGAGAAGAGCCAAGGCTAAGTGTCAGAATTGGTGCATCTAATGGATGCGCCGTTTCTAGGGTGACTGAGGGATGGTCTTATTAGGATGGAAAGGGGCTAATATCCATGGCCCTTCCCAGTCTGTTAATATCAGTCCCAGCGTAATAAGATCAACTCACAGCTGTCTGCTTTCCCTTGGCTGATTATTAAGAATAGGGGGACCACATGTTCTTTATTTCATTTATTTAGTATCTTTCATATATTTACAGCATCATCAGGTCTATATAAGAACGGTGTTGCTAACCTCATTGCACTATACCCCACAAATAAGGATAGCAGGGAGAGCTGCTGGTGAAAGAGGGACAGAATTGAAGCTGCGTATTAGGCATGGATGCAACCACATTTACGTTTCTTTAAAGTACAACAGCCCTTCTTAGTGCTAATTATAATCAATAGTAATAATGCTATTAGCAGCCCTTAGGGAGAGATTGTGCTGAAGGGATCTCACTAGCGTTCTACCGATTAGACTATGGGTCTGAGCAAAGCGAGAATCCACCAAGCTGACTCCAGCTCCACTATCCACAAGAACAAAAAAGTGTCTGATTTCCTGCCAACCACTATTTCAGGTGAAATGGTAAATGGAGATGTAAAAGTGGAGGAAATGCACACACCCTGTTCACCTCCCTCCAAACGACCAGTGGAACGTGACTTTTACGATGGAATACCATTTTTGCCGCGAGATGGACAGACTTTAATTTAATGATCCTTAAAATTACAGTAGACACATGCCCCCGTCCCACGGTGAACCGCAGGCAACTTAGTATGAGAGAAGACACCCCCGAACTGCATGAGTTCGTCAGAAATCACCTGTGTAATCTTTTCACTAGGAAGAACAACAGGGGACAGAGTAGGTGTATGTCTCTTCCTGAGCCGTCTGTCCACCCTTATAGCAAGGGCCATGGCGGCAGTCAACGTCTTTGGAAAAGCATATTGCACCAGAGAGTCCTGAAGCATAGCAAACAGACCCTGACAAAAATGACTCCGAAATGCAGGGTCATTCCAATGAGTGTCAGTGGCCTATCTCCAGAACTCCGGGCAGTACTCCTCAGGAGGGCCCCCTGCTTGATCTTACGGAGTTTTGACGGAGTGTGAAGGCACAGCCGACGTTCAAAAGTGACCAAAACATCAGCCAGAAAGCATTGGTACTGAGATGTGGTCTGTGGTCCCCACCTGCAGAATCACTCCATTATTGAGTGTGTCTTGATAATTGCTAATAATTTCCATCTGTTGTCTATTCCATTTGCACAACAGCATGTGAAATTGATTGTCAATCAGTGTTGCTTCCAAAGTGGACAGTTTGATTTCATAGAAGTTTGATTTACTTGGAGTTATATTCTGTTGTTTGAGTGTTCCCTTTATTTTTTTGAGCAGTGTAAGTGCAGCGCCGCAGAGTCCTGGTCGTTGTAGTACTGACGCTCCGCCACTAAGGGGAGTGATGGTACGTCTGATGGCACTTAAGGAGTTCACCTGACCAGGTATCACAGTCACACATTACACTTCACACTCTGGCCTCCAGGGGGAGCAAAGGGTTCTATGTATTAGGCCACTCCTCACAATCTGGTAAAACTGGGGGTTGGATAGGAAGTTAGGCAGAAGCTGACTGGGTTTGATCCAGGCAACATCCTGTGGCAGAGGGTGTTGCGGGGGGAAGATTCAGGGGGGTCTCTGTCAGGGGTGGGATCCTGACAGTGGCCTAGCGAAAAGGACAGAACGTTACGGAGCCACGCCTGCACCCGTTGCGGTGGCATCCTAAGAAAAGTGAGGTTTATTGTGGAGAAGTGAGAAACGAGATCACAGCACAAAGGAGAATAGAACCAGTAGGAGTCGAGCCTTAAGATCGTGGCAACATCCTACTGAGGCGCGTAGCCGGTGGCCGGAACGCCGAGGAAGTATTGGGCTCCAAGCATTACTTCAAACAGCGGCAGGGCAGTTGACTTTAGGTTGGCTGTCTCACCTAAATCACCTAAGCAGACATAGGAGGCAATTGTGGGAGAGGGGCAACTCTAGGGTCCCGGAAGAACTCCAGGCCTACCCGTCATACGGGTGCGTCCTAGCCAAATCATCTGGGGGACGGAGAAGAACATCAGAACAGAAACGAGAGTTGTGAGAAAGAACATCAGAAACAGACACAACAGTTGTGAGGACTATCCCGTTGTGCTCAGCAGGGAGGTACTACAACACACAGGCGCTAGAAGGTAGGCACTGATTTCCACCTGCAAAGGAAACTCTGGATGTGCCTTCGGACCGGCCGGTCTCAGCCAGCCCTGTTAGCAGTGCTCTGGACTGCGGATCCTGAAGCCTTCAGTAAAGAGGTAAAGAGACTGCAACCCTGTGTCCTCGTTATTCATCGCACCTTGCACCACGCACCATCATCACATCTTTCATTGGACACCCCTTAGCAGGGTCACGGACCGGGTCTAGCCACCGTGACAACCCTAGGACCGAGACAGAGAGGCCCGGTACCGAGTACCCCGCGGCCCTGCGTCTGGGAGTGCTCCAACTATATTTATATATTGCATGTTAGCCCATGAATGCAAATATATACAGTATATGTCTATATATATAATCCACCCACATATATTCCACATAAATAATGCCTCCACTGGTGCCCCAAGTATAGATGGAGGGCCAAGGATTTTTTATCTATATATATATATCTATATATACTTGTATATACATATATATATATATATATATACAATGGTGGAAATAAGTATTTGATCCCTTGCTGATTTTGTAAGTTTGCCCACTAACAAAGACGTGAACAGTCTGTAATTTTAAGGTTAGGTTAATTTTAACATTGAGAGATAGAATATCAAAAATAAAATCCAGAAAATCACATTGCATAAATTATATAAATTTATTTGCATTTTCTATTGAGACATAAGTATTTGATCCCTCTGACAAACAAGACTTAATACTCGGTGGCAAAACCCTTGTTGGCAAGCACAGCAGTCAGACATTTTTTGCAGTTGATGAAGAGGTTTGCGCACATGTCAGGAGGAATTTTCCACTCCTCTTTGCAGATCATCTCTAAATCATTAAGATTTTTAGGCTGTCGCTTGGCAACTTGGACCTTCAACTTCCTCCATAAGTTTTCTATGGGATTAAGGTCTGGAGTCTG
Organism: Ranitomeya variabilis; assembly: GCF_051348905.1. Lineage (NCBI taxonomy): Eukaryota > Metazoa > Chordata > Amphibia > Anura > Dendrobatidae > Ranitomeya > Ranitomeya variabilis. The sequence continues at coordinate 85,395,371 of NC_135232.1, forward strand.
GCTAGGCCACTCCATGACCTTAATGTGCTTCTTTTTGAGCCAGGAAAGTTAGTTAAATTGGGAGAGTTGACATTGGATGTGTGTGCTTGGTTAACCAGGGTGGTATATTGTTAGGTAATTGTGGGTTGTAATGTGTGATATTGTTTTGATATTACTGTATTAGTGTTGTAGTACCAATATATATATATATATATATATACTTAGGTATCAGTAAATATACAAGTATATGTATGCAATAGACTGTAGGCTTATGTGTGTGTTCTGAATGCAATTTATTGATAAACGGTTTTGTCTCAGTTAGTATATAGTATAAGGTTCACATAATGTTAAGGCATCACAAATATTTGTATATTCATTATTAATAGTCAAGTTTCACGTTAATAATTAATATCGGAACCCAATGGATGAATAGGAGTTCCACCTTTAATAATTAATATTTTTGGAGGGAAAATTTTCCCTCAGTTTTACATGTGGCTAGGCATTTCTTTGGAGGGCCACACAGCCTTCCATGTGCTAGCCAAAGGTACCGGGATGAGATCCTCAGACGCACTGTGAGATCAGATGAAGATGCAGTGAATCCTGGGTTCCTTCTGATGCATGGCAATGCTAGGCCTCATGTGTCTGAAGAGTGTCAGCAGTTACTGCATGATGAAGGCATTGATGCAAGGAACTGGCCTGCCCATTCCTCAAGTCTGAATCCAATCGAGAACATCTGGGACATCATGTCATGTTCCATACATCAACACCACATTGCACCACAGACTGTCCAGGAGTCGATTGATGCTTTAATCCAGATCTGTGAGGGGATCCCTCAGGAGAACATCTGCTGAATCATCAGGACCATGCCCAGGTGGTATAGGGAGGTCATACAGGCACGTGGAGGCCACACACACTACTGAGCATCATTTCCTTGTCTTGAGGCATTTCCACTGAAGTTGGATGTCTGCAAGCTATGGGGTATTAACCCCTTAATGACCACCGATACGCCTTTTAACGGAGGCAGTTAAGGGTACTTATTCCTCAGCACTGTTGAGAATGTTATATGTTAATGTTATAGCGTCCTCCAGCGTTGGAAATTCTCTGGGATCTTAGCTACCCAGAGAACATGATTTGGGTCGAACCCAGTGTTGCAATTAAAGTTATTCACGGAATAACAGCGACAGCAAAAAAAAAAGTCAGATTTCCAATTTAATTTCTCTCTCTTCTGATATGATCTAGCACATCAGAGGAGAGAGAAATGGGGTCCCCCGGTACCTTTTGTGTCCTTGGATACTCTTGCATCCCCAGGTCCTGTCCCCCGGCCATCGGCACCTTCTTTCAGGAAGAAAATGGCAGGCCCATGTGCAGCGCGCCCGCCAAGATCTGCCAGCCGGCACACCGCAAAAATAGGAAATTTTTCCTATTGGTTTGATCATTGTGATAGACTGTGACACTGTAATTAATACAAAAAAATAGTAAATCAAACCCCCTTTATCTCTCCCTTAGTTAGGTAAAAATAATAAAATAAAAAAAGTATTTACTTCCATTTTTCCATTAGTGTTAGGGTTGGACTAGGGTTAGGGTTAGAGTTGGGGCTAGGGTTAGGGTTTGGCTAGGGTTTGGGTTGAGCTAGGGTTAGGGTTGGGCTAGGGTTAGGATTGGGGCTAGGGCTAGGGTTAGGGTTGGGGTTAGGTTTGTGTTGGGGTTAGGGTTGTGGTTAGGGTTATGGTTGTGGTTATGGGAGGGATTATGGGTAGGGTTGGGATTAGGTTTAGGGGTGTGTTGGGATAGGGTTGGAGATAGAATTGGGGGATTCCATTGATTCCATCCAATTTTGTGTTCAGAAAGTCAAACGGTGCTCCCTACCTTCTGAGCCCTACCATGCGCCCAAACAGTGGCTTTCTCCCACATACAGGGTATTGGCGTACTCAGGAGAAATTGCACAACAAATTTTGTGGTCCATTTTCTCCTGATACCCATGTGAAAATAAAAAAAATTGGTTTCAAAGTATTTTTTTTGTGAAAAAAGTAAAATGTTCATTTTTTCCTTCCATTGCTTTACTTCTCGTGAAGTACCTGAACGGTTAATAAACTTCTTGAATATGGTTTTGCGCACCTTGAGGGGTGCAGTTTTTAGAATAGTGTCACTTTTGGGTATTTTCTGTTATATTGACTCCCCGAACTCACTTTAAATGTGAGGTGGTCCCTAAAAAAATGGTTTTGTAAATTTTTGGGGAAAAAGTAGAAATCACTGGTCAACTTTTAACCTTTATAACAAAAAAATATGTTTCCAAAATTGTGCTGATGTAAAGTTGACATGTGGGAAATGTTATTTATTAACTATATTGTGTGACACTACTCTCTGAGTTAAAGGTACCATAATTTTCATAAATAAATGCAAGCTATATCAAAGAAATGTTACCACTACCATGAAGTACAATATGTCTTGAAAAAAACATTCTCAGAATCAGTGGGATACGTTGGGGTGTTCTAGAGCTATAACGTCATAAAGTGACAGTGGTCAGAACAATATAAACTGGCTTGGTCATTAAGTACCAAATTGGCTCTGTCACTAAGAGGTCAATTTTGATTTACATTGATCATTTTTATGTTTTAGTGTTCTCAACCCATTCCACTATGAAATTAATAAAAATTTGCAACTGGTATATTTAATTCAGTGACATCTAGGATGTGGTATTTTAGTGTTCCCGTTATTTTTTTGAGCAGTGTATATTACACCTTCTAATGGTATATACACATAAATTAATATTTTAACAAAAAGACCAAAATAAATAATGATAAATAATATTATTCTCACTGCTATGTCAATAGGAATATGTAGCACTCATATTGTACACAGTCACTCAGCATTAGTTACTGTTTTTCTGCTCGATACATTTCTCGTCTGCTCCTATAGAACATCTGGATCAATATAGTAATGATTTAGGTTATTTACAGACAAATTACACACTCTTCAGAATTGAAAGAACATTGGAAAATAAATCCTGTTCCCTATGTAATTTTTACAGTAACAGTCATGTTTATCATTTAGTTTGCATCTAGAGTCGCTGTTTACCGACTAACCCGCGGTTCTCCTTGTTAAAGATGACGCGTGAGTATCATGTGTATCAATAGTGTGTTATGTGTCTTTCAGAACAATGTTAAGAGCAATTACTAAATTCAGTAAACACTTTGATCCAGTTGGGACTAATAGCACCAGTGATGTTACGAGTTCTTAATTACGCGTTTCTCGTAGTGCATGGGCTATAATCAATATGAAACTAATATGCAAAGAAACCAATGACAGGCATTGTAGAAAGCTACAGGCTCATAATTTCGACTAAAAAGGTTTGTTTCCTGGTCTCTAAAAGGGGTTATTAAATTAACTAAAGGGGGAAAAGATAAATCATAGAATGTTTGGAAGGGACCTCAAGAATCATCGTCTCCAACTCCCTGCTCAAAGCTGGATTCACTAAACCATCTCAGACAGATGTGTGTCCAGCCTCTATTTGAAGACTTACATTGAAGGAGAACTCACCACCTCTCGTGGCAGCCTGTTCCACTCATTGATCACTCTCATTGTCAAAAAGTTTTTTCTAATATCTAATCTGTATCTTCTCCTTTTCAGTTTCATTCCATTGCTTCTCGTGTTTCCATGTGCAAATGAGAATAATGATGATCCCTCTACACTGTGACATCCTTTCAGATATTTGTAGTCTCCTCTTAGCCTTCTTTTTTGCAAGCTAAACATTCCCAGATCCTTTATCCTTTCCTCGTAGGACATACTTTGTATTCCGCTCACCATCCTGGTAGCAATTCTCTGAACTTGCTCCAGTTTTTCAATGTCAATTTTAAAATGTGGTGCCTAGAACTGGACACAGTATTCCAGATGAGGCCTGACCAAGGAGGAGTAGAGGGGGATAATTACTTCATGTGATCTAGTGATCTATTAGTGATGAGCGAGTATACTCGTTGCTCGGGTTTTCCCGAGCTCGCTCTGGTGATCGAGCATTTGATAGTGCTCGGAGATTTAGTTTTTCTTGCCGCAGCTGCATGATTTACGGCTTCTAGCCAGCCTGAATACATGTGGGGGTTGCCTGGTTGCTAGGGAATCCCCACATGTATTCAAGCTGTCTAGCAGCCATAAACCATGCAGCTTCGTCAACAAAAACTAAATCTCTGAGCACTAACAAATACTCGGAGATCACACGAGCGTGCTTGGGAAAACCTGAGCAACGAGTATACTCGCTCATCACTAGACTCTATAGTTCTCTTAATACATCCTAGAACTGTGTTTGCCATTTTTACTGCTGCATCACACTGTTGACTCATGTACGGTCTGTGATCTATTAGTTTATCCAAGTCTTTTGCACACATGCTGTTGCTTAGTTTTATTCCTTCTATTCTGTTGATATAATTTTAATTATTCTTAGATGTACTGTAGAATCTTGCATGTCTCATTGTTAAATACCATTCTGTTAGTTGCTGCTCATTGTTCAAGCTTACCTAGATCCTTCTGAATCTTTTCTCTGTGGGGCTAAATATTGCTTCACTTGTCTACCTCAATTGTATTTCACCATGTGATTTTTAACCTCCATCACCCCAAAGCCTTTTTTCACCTTCCTGACCAGGCCAATTTGTTCAACACTGACCACTAGGGTTGAGCGAAACGGGTCGATCATTTTCAAAAGTCGCCGACTTTTGGCTAAGTCGGCGTCTCATGAAACCCGATCCGACCCCTGTGCTTGTCGGCCATGCGGTACGCGACTTTCGCGCCAAAGTCGCGTTTCAATGACGCGAAAAGCGCCATTTCTCAGCCAATGAAGGTGAACGCAGAGTGTGGGCAGCGTGATGACATAGATCCTGGTCCCCACCATCTTAGAGAAGGGCATTGCAGTGATTGGCTTGCTGTCTGCGGCGTCACAGGGGCTATAAAGGGGCGTTCCCGCCGACCGCCATCTCACTGCTGCTGATCTGAGCTTAGGGAGAGGTTGCTGCCGCTTCGTCAGAAGCAGGGATAGCGTTAGGCAGGGTCCACTAACCACCAAACCGCTTGTGCTGTAGCGATTTCCACTGTCCAACACCACCTTCGGTGTGCAGGAACAGTGGAAGCTATTTTTTTTTTTTTTCCTCAGCGCTGTAGCTCATTGGGCTGCCCTAGAAGGCTCCGTGATAGCTGTATTGCTGTGTGTACGCCACTGTGGAAACCAACTGCTTTTTTCAAAGCACATATACTCTTGTTCCTTTCTGCACAGCTATCTTTTTTGTTTGTCCACACTTTTTATTTAATTTGTGCATCAGTCCACTCCTATTGCTGCCTGCCATACCTGGCTTAGATTACTGCAGGGAGATAGTAATTGTAGGACAGTCCCTGTTTTTTGTTTTTGTTTTTTTTTGTGGGAGATTAAGATTGGCATTTCTGCTACAGTGCCATCCCTGTGTGTGCCATCTCTCACTGAGTGGGCCATAGAAAGCCTATTTATTTTTTCCGTGATTTGTGTTCTAAATTCTACCTCAACACAAAAACACTACATCAATCAGTGGGAGAAAAATATTGGCCTCAGTCAGGGCTTGTGTGCCACTGCTGTGTGTGCTATCTCTCATTCAGTGGGCTATAGAAAGCCTATTTTTTTTTTTTTTAATATTATTTGGTTTCTAAAGTCTCCCTGAAAAAAAAAAAAAAAAAAACAGTGGGAGAGTAATATTGCCCTTTCAGCTTGTGTGCCAGTCTTGACTCCTGGGTGTGCCACCTCTCTCTCATTCAGTGGGCCATAGAAAGGCTATTTATTTTTTTGGTTTTTTTATATTATTTGGTTTCTAAAGTCTCCCTGAAAATAAAAGAAAAAAAACTTAAAAAAACAGTGGGAGAGTAATATTGCCCTTTCAGCTTGTGCGCCAGTCTTGACTCCTGGGTGTGCCACCTCTCTCATTCAGTGGGCCATAGAAAGCCTATTTATTTATTTTTTTAAATATTATTGGGTTTCTAAAGTCTCCCTTAAAAAACAAAAAATACATAAAAAAACAGTGGGAGAGTAATATTGCCCTTTCAGCTTGTGTGCCAGTCTTGACTCCTGGGTGTGCCACCTCTCTCTCATTCAGTGGGCCATAGAAAGGCTATTTATTTTTTTGGTTTTTTTAATATTATTTGGTTTCTAAAGTCTCCCTGAAAATAAAAGAAAAAAAACTTAAAAAAACAGTGGGAGAGTAATATTGCCCTTTCAGCTTGTGCGCCAGTCTTGACTCCTGGGTGTGCCACCTCTCTCATTCAGTGGGCCATAGAAAGCCTATTTATTTTTTTTTTTAAATATTATTGGGTTTCTAAAGTCTCCCTTAAAAAACAAAAAATACATAAAAAAACAGTGGGAGAGTAATATTGCCCTTTCAGCTTGTGTGCCAGTCTTGACTCCTGGGTGTGCCACCTCTCTCATTCAGTGGGCCATAGAAAGCCTATTTATTTTTTTTTTTAAATATTATTGGGTTTCTAAAGTCTCCCTTAAAAAACAAAAAATACATAAAAAAACAGTGGGAGAGTAATATTGCCCTTTCAGCTTGTGTGCCAGTCTTGACTCCTGGGTGTGCCACCTCTCTCATTCAGTGGGCCATAGAAAGCATTTTTTTTTTTCCTTGATTTGTGTTCTAAAATCTACCTCAACACAAAAACACTACATCAATCAGTGGAAGAAAAATATTGGCCTCAGTCAGGGCTTGTGTGCCACTGCTGTGTGTGCTATCTCTCATTCAGTGGGCTATAGAAAGCCTATTTATTTATTTATTTTTTTTCTTATTATTTGGTTTCTAAAGTCTCCCTGAAAAAAAAAATAAATAAAAAAACAGTGGGAGAGTAATATTGCCCTTTCAGCTTGTGTGCCAGTCTTGACTCCTGGGTGTGCCACCTCTCTCATTCAGTGGGCCATAGAAAGCCTATTTATTTATTTTTTTAAATATTATTGGGTTTCTAAAGTCTCCCTTAAAAAACAAAAAATACATAAAAAAACAGTGGGAGAGTAATATTGCCCTTTCAGCTTGTGTGCCAGTCTTGACTCCTGGGTGTGCCACCTCTCTCTCTCATTCAGTGGGCCATAGAAAGCCTATTTATTTTTTTTTTAAATATTATTGGGTTTCTAAAGTCTCCCTTAAAAAACAAAAAATACATAAAAAAACAGTGGGAGAGTAATATTGCCCTTTCAGCTTGTGTGCCAGTCTTGACTCCTGGGTGTGCCACCTCTCTCATTCAGTGGGCCATAGAAAGCCTATTTATTTATTTTTTTAAATATTATTGGGTTTCTAAAGTCTCCCTTAAAAAACAAAAAATACATAAAAAAACAGTGGGAGAGTAATATTGCCCTTTCAGCTTGTGTGCCAGTCTTGACTCCTGGGTGTGCCACCTCTCTCTCTCATTCAGTGGGCCATAGAAAGGCTATTTATTTTTTTGGTTTTTTTAATATTATTTGGTTTCTAAAGTCTCCCTGAAAATAAAATAAAAAAAAAATAAAAAAACAGTGGGAGAGTAATATTGCCCTTTCAGCTTGTGTGCCAGTCTTGACTCCTGGGTGTGCCACCTCTCTCTCATTCAGTGGGCCATAGAACGCCTATTTATTTTTTTGGTTTTTTTAATATTATTTGGTTTCTAAAGTCTCCCTGAAAAAAAAAAAAACATAAAAAAACAGTGGGAGAGTAATATTGCCCTTTCAGCTTGTGTGCCAGTCTTGACTCCTGGGTGTGCCACCTCTCTCTCTCATTCAGTGGGCCATAGAAAGGCTATTTATTTTTTTGGTTTTTTTAATATTTTTTGGTTTCTAAAGTCTCACTGAAAATAAAAAAAAAACAACTTAAAAAAACAGTGGGAGAGTAATATTGCCCTTTCAGCTTGTGTGCCAGTCTTGACTCCTGGGTGTGCCACCTCTCTCTCTCATTCAGTGGGCCATAGAAAGGCTATTTATTTTTTTGTTTTTTTTAATATTATTTGGTTTCTAAAGTCTCCCTGAAAATAAAAAAAAACATAAAAAAACAGTGGGAGAGTAATATTGCCCTTTCAGCTTGTGTGCCAGTCTTGACTCCTGGGTGTGCCACCTCTCTCTCATTCAGTGGGCCATAGAAAGCCTATTTATTTTTTTGTTTTTTTTAATATTATTTGGTTTCTAAAGTCTCCCTGAAAAAAAAAAACATAAAAAAACAGTGGGAGAGTAATATTGCCCTTTCAGCTTGTGTGCCAGTCTTGACTCCTGGGTGTGCCACCTCTCTCTCTCATTCAGTGGGCCATAGAAAGGCTATTTATTTTTTTGGTTTTTTTAATATTATTTGGTTTCTAAAGTCTCCCTGAAAAAAAAAAAAAACATAAAAAAACAGTGGGAGAGTAATATTGCCCTTTCAGCTTGTGCGCCAGTCTTGACTCCTGGGTGTGCCACCTCTCTCTCTCTAATTGTGGGCCATAGAAAGCCTTTTTTTTGTTGTTTTTTTTTTTGTTTTTTTTTAAATATTATTTGGTTTCTAAAGTCTCCCTGAGAAAAAAAAATAAATAAATTAGGTGGGAGATTAATATTGACATTAGTGCTTGAGTGACAGTCCTGCGTGTGTGTCATCTCTGTGATTTTGTGCCACAGAAAACAGAGTGTGTAACATTGTGCCTGATTTTCCTTGTGGTCTCACCAACCTGTTAAGGGATATTGAAATCATACTGAAGTTATAGCTCACCGTGTAAGTTGTTTGACAGCAACAAATAAAGTTACTTTGGTTAAGATTTTAAAACAATGAGGAAGTCTGGTGCAAGAGGTCGTCGTGGGCGTTCATTGTCAGCTGGTAATGATGGTAGTGGTAGTGGAGCATCAGGTGGTCGTGGGGATAAAAATATTCCACCTAAGTCTGGAGCTGTGGAGCCAGTTTCGTCGTCAGGCTACACAAGGCCTCGAACGCTCTCTTTTCTGGGAGTAGGAAAACCGCTTTTAAAGGCGGAGCAGCAACAGCAAGTTTTGGCTTACATTGCAGACTCAGCCTCTAGCTCTTTTGCCTCCTCTTCCGAAACTGGTAAATGTAAAAGCAGCGCGTCGCTTGTGGATGTTCACGGTCAGGGACAAGTCGCTTCCTTGTCCTCCTCAGCAAAAACTACAACAAGAGAGAAGGATGCAGCAGGCGACACAACGGGTCACTCCATGGAGCTCTTTACACATACCGTCCCTGGCTTAGAAAGTGAAACATTTAACAGGCCATGCCCATTACAAGTATATTCTGACATGGAGTGCACTGATGCACAGCCACAGCCAGAGTACTATGCTGCTCCTTTGACTCAGACCACCACATTGCCCTCTCAGGGTACAGATCCACAATCAGACCCTGATGAGACTATGTTGCCCCGCCACGAACGCTATACCACCGACCGACACAGTGACACAGACGAAGTTGCACACGAGCTCGAAGAGGAGGTAATAGATGACCCAGTTATTGACCCCGATTGGCAGCCATTGGGGGAACAGGGTGCAGGCGGCAGTAGTTCAGAAGCGGAGGTGGAGGAGGGGCCGCAGCAGGCATCAACATCGCAACAGGTTCCATCTGCCGGGCCCGTATCTGGCCCAAAACGCGTGTCAAAGCCAAAACCTGTTGGAGGACAGCGTGGCCATCCGGTTAAAGCTCAGTCTGCAATCCCTGAAAAGGGATCCGAGTCTAGGAAGAGTGCAGTCTGGCATTTTTTTAAACAACATCCAACTGATCAGCGCAAAGTCATCTGTCAAAAATGTTCAACTAGCTTAAGCAGAGGTCAGAATCTGAAAAGTCTAAATACTAGTTGCATGCATAGACACTTAACCACCATGCATTTTCAAGCCTGGACTAACTACCAAACGTCCCTTAAGGTTGTAGCACCCTCGGCCAATGAAGCTAGTCAGCAACGCAACATCCCTTCCGTCACTGTAAGGCCACCATTTTCCGCACCACCGGCAGTATCTGTGCAGGTTTCTTTGCCAGCCAAAAGCAGTCAGGGTCAGGGAACCACCAGTTTTGTAGGAGGAAATATTGCATCTAGGGCACCGGCGGAAACAATACCGTCTCCAACCGTCTCTCAGTCTGCCATGTACACCGGCACACCCGAAAGTTCCACGATCTCCAGCTCTCCAGTCCAGCTCACCCTACATGAGACTCTGGTTAGAAAAAGGAAGTACTTATCCTCGCATCCGCGTACACAGGGTTTTAACGCCCACATAGCTAGACTAATCTCGTTAGAGATGATGCCCTACCGGTTAGTTGAAAGCGAAGCTTTCAAGGCCCTGATGGAGTACGCTGAACCACGATACGAGCTACCCAGTCGACACTTTTTTTCCAGAAAAGCCATCCCAGCCCTGCACCAGCATGTTAAACAGCGCATCGTCCATGCACTTAGGCAATCTGTGAGTACAAAGGTGCACCTGACTACAGATGCATGGACCAGTAGGCATGGCCAGGGACGTTATGTGTCCATCACGGCACACTGGGTGAATGTGGTGGATGCAGGGTCCACAGGCGACATCAATTTAGGGACAGTTGTGCCTAGCCCACGGTCTAGGAAACAGTTGGCTGTAGGCGTTCGCACCCCCTCCTCCTCCTCCTCCTCGTCCTCCTGCAGAAGCTACAGCTCTTCCACAGAACGCAGTCTGCCAACCACTCCATCGGCAGATGACACTGTTGCACACCAGTTGTCCCATTATGGGCCAGCTACTGCCAAGCGTCAGCAGGCTGTATTGGCTATGAAGTGTTTGGGCGACAACAGACACACCGCGGAAGTTCTATCCGAGTTCTTGCAACAAGAAACGCAGTCGTGGCTGGGCACAGTAGATCTTGAGGCAGGCAAGGTAGTGAGTGATAACGGAAGGAATTTCATGGCTGCCATCTCCCTTTCCCAACTGAAACACATTCCTTGCCTGGCTCACACCTTAAACCTGGTGGTGCAGTGCTTATTGAAAACTTATCCTGGGTTCTCCGACCTGCTCCTCAAAGTGCGTGCACTTTGCTCACATATCCGACGTTCGCCTGTACACGCCAGCCGTATGCAGACCTATCAGCGGTCTTTGAACCTTCCCCAGCATCGCCTAATCATAGACGTTGCAACAAGGTGGAACTCAACACTGCACATGCTTCAGAGACTGTGCGAACAGAGGCGTGCTGTTATTTATTTGTGGGAGGATACACGGGCAGGCAGTAGGATGGCAGACATGGAGTTGTCAGGTGTGCAGTGGTCTAAGATACAAGACATGTGTCAAGTCCTTCAGTGTTTTGAGGAATGCACACGGCTGGTTAGTGCAGACAACGCCGTAATAAGCATGAGCATCCCCCTAATGCGTCTGCTGATGCAAAGTTTGACGCACATAAAGGAGCAGGCGTCTGCACCAGAGGAAGAGGAAAGCCTTGATGACAGTCAGCCATTGTCTGGTCAGGGCAGTGTACAGGACGAGGTAGCGGGCGAAGAGGAGGTGGAGGACGAGGAGGATGATGGGGATGAGTATATTTTTAATGCCGAACCTTTCCCGGGGGCACAGGAAATTGGTTGCGTGTCACGGCCGGGTTCTGGTTTTTTGAGGGACACAAGTGACGTAGATTTGCCTGCAACTGCCCCTCAACCAATCACAACCGGAGATTTGACAACTGGAACTTTGGCCCACATGGCGGATTATGCCTTACGTATCCTAAAAAGGGACACACGCATAACGAAAATGATGAACGATGACGATTACTGGTTGGCCTGCCTCCTTGATCCACGCTATAAAGGCAAATTGCAAAATATTATGCCACATGAGAACTTGGAACTAATATTAGCAACCAAACAATCAACTCTTGTTGACCGTTTGCTTCAGGCATTCCCAGCACACAGCGCACGTGATCGTTCTCACACGAGCTCCAGGGGGCAGCAGACTAGGAGTGTTAGGGGTGCACACATCAGAAGTGGCGTTGGACAGAGGGGTTTTCTGACCAGGTTGTGGAGTGATTTTGCTATGACCGCAGACAGGACAGGTACTGCTGCATCAATTGAAAGTGACAGGAGACAACATTTGTCCAGTATGGTTACTAACTATTTTTCATCCCTTATCGATGTTCTCCCTCAACCGTCATTCCCATTTGATTACTGGGCCTCCAAATTAGACACCTGGCCAGAATTGGCAGAATATGCATTGCAGGAGCTTGCTTGCCCGGCAGCAAGTGTCCTATCAGAAAGAGTATTCAGTGCTGCAGGTTCAATATTAACCGAAAAAAGGACTCGTCTGGCTACCCAAAATGTTGACGATCTAACATTCATTAAAATGAACCACAACTGGATTTCAAAATCTTTTGCCCCACCTTGCCCGGCCGACACCTAGCTTTCCTATGAAAAGCTCTTGCCTGTGAATTACTTTTCTAATGTCTAATTTGCTGCAGCTGATTGTACAGCATACGACATGTTTACACCTCCCTAAATGGCAAAACTCCCCACACGGGGCCGTGGTATCGCGACTTGGCGCAAGCACCCGTGAGACTGCTGTTTGTCTGAAGAGGTGGGTGTGCTCGCTTTTGGTTGACGGCATTGCTACTGGGTCCCTCATAGTACAATGTAGTGTCTCTGGCGGTGGTGGTGCGCACCCAACGTCAGACACACCGTTGTAACATGAGGGGCCCTGGGGCGGTCCCGCCGGCCTCAAGAGAGTTCCCCCCTACCCCAGCTCAAAATGTGCTCTACCACGTGCAAAATTATGTCGCACAGCTCCACCAATCTTTAGTCTATTCGCTGACATCATTCAATGTCTGGCACTGACAATACAAATTTGTAGACATCTATGATGCAACTTAAAGTAGTCTGTGTCTGTGTCCTATATTGGCACCATTAAATAGTTACTGCCAAATTACTATGTCAGAAACTCAGTAGATGAGCCCACCCCTGTACCTAAGTATGCCACCTTTTTTTTTGTTTTGGTTGTTTTGCGAGACATTAACATCTATTTATATTTTGGGAGTACTGGGACAGACACTCCTTGCACTACTCCTCCACTCACCACCAAGCTGCCTGTGTATCCATGTAACCGCTGTAAAACTGCCATGAGCCTATTGTTTGTTATTTTAGGCCTTTGATAGCCTGTCTGCGGTCCCTACTTTAAATACTCCTCCACTCATCACCAGCTGCCTGCCCGTGTATCCATGTAACCGCTGTAAAACTGCCATGAGCCTATTGTTTGTTATTTTAGGCCTTTGATAGCCTGTCTGCGGTCCCTACTTTAAATACTCCTCCACTCACCACCAAGCTGCCTGCCCGTGTATCCATGTAACCGCTGTAAAACTGCCATGAGCCTATTGTTTGTTATTTTAGGCCTTTGATAGCCTGTCTGCGGTCCCTACTTTAAATACTCCTCCACTGACCACCAAGCTGCCTGCCCGTGTATCCATGTAACCGCTGTAAAACTGCCATAAGCCTATTGTTTGTTATTTTAGGCCTTTGATAGCCTGTCTGCGGTCCCTACTTTAAATACTCCTCCACTCATCACCAGCTGCCTGCCCGTGTATCCATGTAACCGCTGTAAAACTGCCATGAGCCTATTGTTTGTTATTTTAGGTCTTTGATAGCCTGTCTGCGGTCCCTACTTTAAATACTCCTCCACTGACCACCAAGCTGCCTGCCCGTGTATCCATGTAACCGCTGTAAAACTGCCATAAGCCTATTGTTTGTTATTTTAGGCCTTTGATATCCTGTCTGCGGTCCCTACTTTAAATACTCCTCCACTCACCACCAAGCTGCCTGCCCGTGTATCCATGTAACCGCTGTAAAGCTGCCATGAGCCTATTGTTTGTTATTTTAGGCCTTTGATAGCCTGTCTGCGATCCCTACTTTAAATACTCCTCCACTGACCACCAAGCTGCCTGCCCGTGTATCCATGTAACCGATGTAAAACTGCCATGAGCCTATTGTTTGTTATTTTAGGCCTTTGATAGCCTGTCTGCGGTCCCTACTTTAAATACTCCTCCACTGACCACCAAGCTGCCTGCCCGTGTATCCATGTAACCGCTGTAAAGCTGCCATGAGCCTATTGTTTGTTATTTTAGGCCTTTGATAGCCTGTCTGCGGTCCCTACTTTAAATACTCCTCCACTGACCACCAAGCTGCCTGCCCGTGTATCCATGTAACCGATGTAAAACTGCCATGAGCCTATTGTTTGTTATTTTAGGCCTTTGATAGCCTGTCTGCGGTCCCTACTTTAAATACTCCTCCACTGACCACCAAGCTGCCTGCCCGTGTATCCATGTAACCGATGTAAAACTGCCATGAGCCTATTGTTTGTTATTTTAGGCCTTTGATAGCCTGTCTGCGGTCCCTACTTTAAATACTCCTCCACTCACCACCAAGCTGCCTGCCCGTGTATCCATGTAACCGCTGTAAAGCTGCCATGAGCCTATTGTTTGTTATTTTAGGCCTTTGATAGCCTGTCTGCGGTCCCTACTTTAAATACTCCTCCACTCACCACCAAGCTGCCTGCCCGTGTATCCATGTAACCGCTGTAAAACTGCCATGAGCCTATTGTTTGTTATTTTAGGCCTTTGATAGCCTGTCTGCGGTCCCTACTTTAAATACTCCTCCACTGACCACCAAGCTGCCTGCCCGTGTATCCATGTAACCGATGTAAAACTGCCATGAGCCTATTGTTTGTTATTTTAGGCCTTTGATAGCCTGTCTGCGGTCCCTACTTTAAATACTCCTCCACTGACCACCAAGCTGCCTGCCCGTGTATCCATGTAACCGATGTAAAACTGCCATGAGCCTATTGTTTGTTATTTTAGGCCTTTGATAGCCTGTCTGCGGTCCCTACTTTAAATACTCCTCCACTCACCACCAAGCTGCCTGCCCGTGTATCCATGTAACCGATGTAAAGCTGCCATGAGCCTATTGTTTGTTATTTTAGGCCTTTGATAGCCTGTCTGCGGTCCCTACTTTAAATACTCCTCCACTCATCACCAGCTGCCTGCCCGTGTATCCATGTAACCGCTGTAAAACTGCCATGAGCCTATTGTTTGTTATTTTAGGTCTTTGATAGCCTGTCTGCGGTCCCTACTTTAAATACTCCTCCACTGACCACCAAGCTGCCTGCCCGTGTAACCATGTAACCGCTGTAAAACTGCCATAAGCCTATTGTTTGTTATTTTAGGCCTTTGATAGCCTGTCTGCGGTCCCTACTTTAAATACTCCTCCACTCACCACCAAGCTGCCTGCCCGTGTATCCATGTAACCGCTGTAAAGCTGCCATGAGCCTATTGTTTGTTATTTTAGGCCTTTGATAGCCTGTCTGCGGTCCCTACTTTAAATACTCCTCCACTGACCACCAAGCTGCCTGCCCGTGTATCCATGTAACCGATGTAAAACTGCCATGAGCCTATTGTTTGTTATTTTAGGCCTTTGATAGCCTGTCTGCGGTCCCTACTTTAAATACTCCTCCACTCACCACCAAGCTGCCTGCCCGTGTATCCATGTAACCGATGTAAAGCTGCCATGAGCCTATTGTTTGTTATTTTAGGCCTTTGATAGCCTGTCTGCGGTCCCTACTTTAAATACTCCTCCACTCATCACCAGCTGCCTGCCCGTGTATCCATGTAACCGCTGTAAAACTGCCATGAGCCTATTGTTTGTTATTTTAGGTCTTTGATAGCCTGTCTGCGGTCCCTACTTTAAATACTCCTCCACTGACCACCAAGCTGCCTGCCCGTGTATCCATGTAACCGCTGTAAAACTGCCATAAGCCTATTGTTTGTTATTTTAGGTCTTTGATAGCCTGTCTGCGGTCCCTACTTTAAATACTCCTCCACTGACCACCAAGCTGCCTGCCCGTGTATCCATGTAACCGCTGTAAAACTGCCATAAGCCTATTGTTTGTTATTTTAGGCCTTTGATAGCCTGTCTGCGGTCCCTACTTTAAATACTCCTCCACTCACCACCAAGCTGCCTGCCCGTGTATCCATGTAACCGCTGTAAAGCTGCCATGAGCCTATTGTTTGTTATTTTAGGCCTTTGATAGCCTGTCTGTGGTCCCTACTTTAAATACTCCTCCACTGACCACCAAGCTGCCTGCCCGTGTATCCATGTAACCGATGTAAAACTGCCATGAGCCTATTGTTTGTTATTTTAGGCCTTTGATAGCCTGTCTGCGGTCCCTACTTTAAATACTCCTCCACTGACCACCAAGCTGCCTGCCCGTGTATCCATGTAACCGATGTAAAACTGCCATGAGCCTATTGTTTGTTATTTTAGGCCTTTGATAGCCTGTCTGCGGTCCCTACTTTAAATACTCCTCCACTCACCACCAAGCTGCCTGCCCGTGTATCCATGTAACCGATGTAAAGCTGCCATGAGCCTATTGTTTGTTATTTTAGGCCTTTGATAGCCTGTCTGCGGTCCCTACTTTAAATACTCCTCCACTCACCACCAAGCTGCCTGCCCGTGTATCCATGTAACCGCTGTAAAACTGCCATGAGCCTATTGTTTGTTATTTTAGGCCTTTGATAGCCTGTCTGCGGTCCCTACTTTAAATACTCCTCCACTCATCACCAGCTGCCTGCCCGTGTATCCATGTAACCGCTGTAAAACTGCCATGAGCCTATTGTTTGTTATTTTAGGCCTTTGATAGCCTGTCTGCGGTCCCTACTTTAAATACTCCTCCACTCATCACCAGCTGCCTGCCCGTGTATCCATGTAACCGCTGTAAAACTGCCATGAGCCTATTGTTTGTTATTTTAGGCCTTTGATAGCCTGTCTGCGGTCCCTACTTTAAATACTCCTCCACTCACCACCAAGCTGCCTGCCCGTGTATCCATGTAACCGCTGTAAAACTGCCATGAGCCTATTGTTTGTTATTTTAGGCCTTTGATAGCCTGTCTGCGGTCCCTACTTTAAATACTCCTCCACTGACCACCAAGCTGCCTGCCCGTGTATCCATGTAACCGCTGTAAAACTGCCATAAGCCTATTGTTTGTTATTTTAGGCCTTTGATAGCCTGTCTGCGGTCCCTACTTTAAATACTCCTCCACTCATCACCAGCTGCCTGCCCGTGTATCCATGTAACCGCTGTAAAACTGCCATGAGCCTATTGTTTGTTATTTTAGGTCTTTGATAGCCTGTCTGCGGTCCCTCCTTTAAATACTCCTCCACTGACCACCAAGCTGCCTGCCCGTGTATCCATGTAACCGCTGTAAAGCTGCCATGAGCCTATTGTTTGTTATTTTAGGCCTTTGATAGCCTGTCTGCGGTCCCTACTTTAAATACTCCTCCACTGACCACCAAGCTGCCTGCCCGTGTATCCATGTAACCGATGTAAAACTGCCATGAGCCTATTGTTTGTTATTTTAGGCCTTTGATAGCCTGTCTGCGGTCCCTACTTTAAATACTCCTCCACTGACCACCAAGCTGCCTGCCCGTGTATCCATGTAACCGATGTAAAACTGCCATGAGCCTATTGTTTGTTATTTTAGGCCTTTGATAGCCTGTCTGCGGTCCCTACTTTAAATACTCCTACACTCACCACCAAGCTGCCTGTGTATCCATGTAACCGATGTAAAACTGCAGTATTTTGCTTATAAAAAAGAAAATACTGGAGAGATATCAAATGCAGACATTTTAACATTAAAAACAAAAACACATACAACAAAAAACTGGTACAGTACAAAAATTGGCCACCAGCTACAAAAACTTTCTCCTGCAAGTAGTTAACTGAAAGGTTTTTTTCCATTGAAAACACAGATATGGCATCCACCGAGTGTTGTCCTGTCGCGTCTTCTTTATATTATTGCCAAGAAGCTGCAACTGAATAAAGCTGAGCTTCTACCTTCTGCCTCTTATTAACTGCTTTTTTAAAAAAAAATTGTCCACCAGCTACAAAAAATTGCTCCTGCAAGTAGTTAACTGAAAGGTTTTTTTCCATTGAAAACACAGATATGGCATCCACCGAGTGTTGTCCTGTCGCGTCTTCTTTATATTATTGCCAAGAAGCTGCAACTGAATAAAGCTGAGCTTCTACCTTCTGCCTCTTATTAACTGCTTTTTTTTTTATAAAATTGGCTGTTCCGGCCTACTAAAGGTGTCTGTCTGCCCCTGCCTGGTGTTGTCCTCAACTGAATAAAGCTGAGCTTCAACCTTCTGTTCCAAATTACCATTTCTAAAAATGCCATTGGCTGTTCCGGCCTACTAAAGGTGTCTGTCTGCCCCTGCCTGGTGTTGTCCTCAACTGAATAAAGCTGAGCTTCAACCTTCTGTTCCAAATTACCATTTCTAAAAATGCCATTGGCTGTTCCGGCCTACTAAAGGTGTCTGTCTGCCCCTGCCTGGTGTTGTCCTCAACTGAATAAAGCTGAGCTTCTACCTTCTGTTCCAAATTACCATTTTTAAAAATGCCTTTGGCTGTTCCGGCCTACTAAAGGTGTCTGTCTGCCCCTGCCTGGTGTTGTCCTCAACTGAATAAAGCTGAGCTTCTACCTTCTGCCTCTTACTAACTGCTGTTTTTTTTAAAAATTGGCTGTTCCGGCCTACTAAAGGTGTCTGTCTGCCCCTGCCTGGTGTTGTCCTCAACTGAATAAAGCTGAGCTTCAACCTTCTGTTCCAAATTACCATTTCTAAAAATGCCATTGGCTGTTCCGGCCTACTAAAGGTGTCTGTCTGCCCCTGCCTGGTGTTGTCCTCAACTGAATAAAGCTGAGCTTCTACCTTCTGTTCCAAATTACCATTTTTAAAAATGCCATTGGCTGTTCCGGCCTACTAAAGGTGTCTGTCTGCCCCTGCCTGGTGTTGTCCTCAACTGAATAAAGCTGAGCTTCAACCTTCTGTTCCAAATTACCATTTCTAAAAATGCCATTGGCTGTTCCGGCCTACTAAAGGTGTCTGTCTGCCCCTGCCTGGTGTTGTCCTCAACTGAATAAAGCTGAGCTTCAACCTTCTGTTCCAAATTACCATTTCTAAAAATGCCATTGGCTGTTCCGGCCTACTAAAGGTGTCTGTCTGCCCCTGCCTGGTGTTGTCCTCAACTGAATAAAGCTGAGCTTCTACCTTCTGTTCCAAATTACCATTTTTAAAAATGCCATTGGCTGTTCCGGCCTACTAAAGGTGTCTGTCTGCCCCTGCCTGGTGTTGTCCTCAACTGAATAAAGCTGAGCTTCTACCTTCTGTTCCAAATTACCATTTCTAAAAATGCCATTGGCTGTTCCGGCCTACTAAAGGTGTCTGTCTGCCCCTGCCTGGTGTTGTCCTCAACTGAATAAAGCTGAGCTTCTACCTTCGGTTCCAAATTACCATTTTTAAAAATGCCATTGGCTGTTCCGGCCTACTAAAGGTGTCTGTCTGCCCCTGCCTGGTGTTGTCCTCAACTGAATAAAGCTGAGCTTCAACCTTCAGTTCCAAATTACCATTTTTAAAAATGCAATTGGCTGTTCCGGCCTACTAAAGGTGTCTGTCTGCCCCTGCCTGGTGTTGTCCTCAACTGAATAAAGCTGAGCTTCTACCTTCTGCCTCTTACTAACTGCTGTTTTTTTAAAAAATTGGCTGTTCCGGCCTACTAAAGGTGTCTGTCTGCCCCTGCCTGGTGTTGTCCTCAACTGAACAAAGCTGAGCTTCCACATTCTGGCTTTCGCCCTATACTATCAGATATTAAACTGCATTTGGCCTACTAGTGTGGTTATGCCCTTGAAACAGTGTCTGCTGCTCTTGGGTTTGCTACTCCACTGAACAAAGCAATGCCGCCTGTTTAGTCCTGTTACCAATTTTGAACTGCATTTAGCCTACTTTATTCTTTGGCCCTATATCTGTTTCCTCCTCATCCTGCCCATTGCCCAGCCACTGCTAGATGAGTCTGCTGGTACATTGACCTAGACCACTACATTCCCCTTATACTCTACACAGCCAGAATCTGACCCTGCTGAAAGTAAGGTTCCCCTTCCCGCATGTTATACCACCTTACACAGGGACAGAGAGGAAGGTGCAGATGAAAGTGCAGGTTCCTTCATCAGGTGGGGGGGCATACTCGTTGGCGACGTCACTGGCACAGGGCCCCTCAGAGTACGCAAAAGTGTCACTGCTGGTGGGAGGCGCCCCCGCCATGCAAACACACATCGCTGTACTTTGAGGGGCCCTGTGCCAGTGCCAATGCGAACGAGTGGGCCCCCCCTGCTTGCTCAGGATCACAGCACTTGCAACGTTGAAATACTTACCTTTCCCTGCAACACCGCCGTGACGTAGTCCGCATTTCCTGGGCCCACGAAAAACTTGAGCCGGCCCTACTCCCCCCACAACTTTTGCCAAATGACCCCCAATTCCCTATGCCCAACTATTATTATAAAGTTAATTAAGATTGACAAGCTTCAGAAACAAGAATGGATGTTTTTGGCATTAAAATGGGCACTGTAGGTGTTTTCCTGGCCTCCACTCACTGCCGACTATGCTTCCCCATTGACTTGCATTGGGTTTCGTGTTTCGGTCGATCCCCGACTTTTAGCGATAATCGGCCGACTGCACTCGACTCGACTCTGGACAAAATCGGGTTTCACAAAACCCGACTCGATCTTAAAAAAATGAAAGTCGCTCAACTCTACTGACCACTGTTACTTTATGAGGTCATAACTCTGGAACACTTCAATGGATCACACTGATTCAGAGACTGGATTGTTTTTTTTCGTGACTTATTGTACTTCTTGAGAATTGTGAAATTTATTTGCTATGACTTACGATTATGTGTGAAAAAATTGGAAATTTGGTGAAAATGTTGAAAATGTAGCAATTTTCAAACTTTTAATTTTAATGCCCTTAAATCAGAGAGTCATATCACACAAAATAGTTAATGAATAACATTTCCCACATGTCTACTTTACATCAGCACAATTTTTGAAGCTTAATTTTTTTGTTAGGAAGTTAAAACGGTTTAAAGTTGACCAGCAATTTAGAAAACATTTTTTTTAGGGACCACATCACATTTGAAGTGACTTTGAAGGGCCTAAATACCCAAAAGTGACACCAGTCTAAAAACTACACCCCTCAAATACACATTCAAGATGTTTATTAACCCTTCAGGTGATTCACAGGAATTAATGGAATGTAGAGGGAAAAAATAAACATTTAACTTTTTTTCACAAAAAAATTCTTTTAGACCCAATTTATTTACTTTCACAAGTACAGGAGAAAACAGACCATACAATTTGTTGTGCAATTTCTCCTGAGCATGCCGATGTGGGGGGAAAGAGGAACATTTGACTTTTTGAATGTAAAATTTGCTATAATAATTAGCGGACACCATGTCGTGTTTGGAGAGCCCCTGATGTGCCTAAGCAGTGGAAACCCCCCATAAATGACACCATTTTGGAAATTAGACCCCCCGGGGAACTTTTCTAGATGTGTGATGAGCACCTTGAAACCCCAGGTGCTTCACAGAAGTTTACAATATTGAGCCATGAAAATAAAAAAAATCACTTTTCACCCACTAAAATATTTTTTAGCTCCAAACTTTGCATTTTCATAAGGATAACAGGAGAAATTGCACCATACAACGTGTTGAGCAATTTCTCTTGAGTTCACTGATACCCCATATGTGGTCAAAAACTACTTTTGAGGCACAGAGCAAAGCTCACAAGGGAAGGAGCGTGATATTACAGTGCAGCACTGTTGCATTACTTTTGCTGCACTGGTTAAGGGGGTGCCATGTCACATTGACACAGCCCCTGAGATGCCAGAGCAGCAGAACCCCTCCATAAGTGACCCCATTTTACAAACTTAACCTCTCAATTAATTCATCTAGGGGAGCAGTGATCATATTGACACTACAGGTGTGTTACAGAGTTTTATACCATTGAAGAAAAATAATTTACATTTTTACCACCAAGATTGTGTATTAGTCCCAAATTTTACATTTTCATAGTAGGAAATGGGTAAAAATGGCACTAATATTTGACCCACAATTTCTGCTGAATGTAGAAATACCACATACAGTATGTTGCTGTACAATACTTCTTAGCCACACGGCGAGACTCGGGAGGGACAGAGCACTATTTGCCTTCTGTAGTGCAGATTTTCCTAGAATAGTTTGTGGATTCTATATATAGAGCCCCTAAGTGAATTCCCCCCTCAAGTAACCCCTTTAGGAAATTAGACCCCTTTTGGAATTTATCTACAGGTGTAGTGACGATTTTGACCCCATGGATGTTTTCCAGAAACAAGCAGTAGTGGATGTTGCTGAGTGAAAATTGCAAACTGCTCATTGCAGTGACCGGAACGTTATAGTGACCAGTACGTTATGCCCAGCTCATACTTCTGGAGACAAGCACCCATAAATTAGGTGGGCTTTAATCACTACAGAAATGCCAAACATGTGGGCGCTAAATTTTGTTTAGGCACACTGGGGCTCAGATGGGTGGGGGACATTTGGATTTGGATGGACATTAAATTTGCTGAATTTCTTATGAGGGGAGAGGAGCTATAGTGCTTTTTCAAAGCCTTAGTCCAGCGAGTAACTGGGAAGCCCCCTATATTAACAGATTATGGACCTGAGCGAGGACTTCTTTTCTTTATGGATTGGGTTGAAGCTTTATCGGGAACATTTTACATAATATTTAGGACCACATTTATCTGGGGCTTTACGCTGAGCACTTACTTTGGGGTCCATTTAAATCTCCGAGTGATGTGACAGATGAAATTCTCGAGGGATCCATTCACTACAATGACACAGCAGAGTTACTCTGGACTCCATCTGGCCTCTGTTCAGTGTTGTCCTTGTTTTCAGAAGTGCACAAAACTATGGTCGACCGCACTTTTATGCTCGCCTAAAGAGACGGACACCGACGGATCTCAGGTCCTATGTCACCCCCAGTGCCTACATCTGCCTCATTATAGGGAATGTTCCATCGATGGCTTTGTCAGAAACACGTATTTAAGAAACCTCAGTGTAAGCGCTCAGTGTAGAGCGCAGGATAAATGTGCACCAAACCTTACTGCGATCTTTGGGAGGCAGAATGAAAAATATCAACAGCAGGCAAAGAATTGTTTTTATTTATTTTTTACACCATTCCTCATGCAGTATAAGTGATTAGGCGATTTTATTCTTCGGGTTGGTGCGATTACAGCAATACCCGATTTATATCAGGTTTTTATGTTCGACTGCTGTAACAGAATAAAAAAAGACACTTTTTATTGCAAAAATGCATGCCCATATTTAGACAGCTATAATTTTTCCATATTTTGGCTGACAGAGTCATGTGAGGGCTTGTTTTTTGCGGGAAGAGTTCACGTGTTTATTGGTACCATTTTTGGGCACATGACATTTTTTGATCGCTTTCTATTCCAATTTTTGGGAGGTAAAAAGAACAAAAACCAGCAATTGTTTTTTGGGGGGGTTTTGTTATACCATTCCGCGCTTGGTAAAATTAATAAGGAAGTTTTATTCTTCAGATCAGTACGATTACAGCAATACCCCATTTAAATCTTTTTTATATTTTGGCACTTTTACACACAAAAAAATAATTTATAGAAAAAAATATTATTTTTGCATTGCTTTATTCTGAGAGCTATAACTTTTTTATTTTTCCTCTGATAGAGCTTAATGGTGGCTTGTTTCTTTGCGGAACAAGATGGTATTTTCAGTGGTACAATTTTTATTTACATTTGGCTTTTTTATCACGTTTTATTGCACTATTTGTTCGGCAGTATGATGATAAAGAATAGTTTTTTTGCCTGTTTTATTTTTATTTTTTTACGGTGTTCACTGAAGGGGTTAACTAGTGGGATAGTTTTACAGAGCGGGTCTTTCCGGATTTGGTGATAGAAAATATGTGTACTTTTTTTTGCTTATTTTTTAAAAATTTATTTATGGAATTAATATTTTTTTCTATTTTTTTTTCTTTATTTGAGGATTTTTTAAATATATTTTTACACTTTTATAATAACTTTTTTTAATACATTTTTACATTATCCCAGGATGGGACATCACTGTGTTGTAACAGATTGCTGATCTGAAACTCTGCAATGCTTCTGCACTGCAGAGCATCAGATCAGAGACTGACAGGCAGGGAAGGATGCGTGTCAGCTCCTGCTCTGAGCAGGCACTGACAAACCATCTTCCCTGAAGGACAATGTGGCAATCTTGTGGCCGGGGATAACAACGGAGACCATCTGCACAACACGATCGTATCACATTGTGCTGATGGAAGCACACAGAGAGCCCCCTCCCTGTGCAATTCTCCTGTCGCTGTCACTATTGACAGCAGTGTCAGAGGGGTTAAACACCCACGATCGGTGCTAGCATGTCGGAACGCATGTCACAAAGGGGTTAAGGATGGAATAAAGGTTATGTTTTATCCCTATTTTCTCTGGTGCCTCGGAATCGATTCGATTCTTCGATTTTCTTTGGCTTTAGACCTTGTAGGGGTTCTAACCGAGTTAGCACGGAGCTACCAGTGGTGTATGAGTCACTCTTGGACTAAGGGTACCGTCACACCGTGCAATTTTCGTCGCTACGACGGCACGATCCGTGACGTCGCAGCGTCGTATGAGTATCGCTCCAGCGTCGTAGACTGCGGTCACACTTTGCAATCACGGCGCTGGAGCGATGCCGAGGTTCGCTGGTAACCAGGGTAAACATCGGGTTACTAAGCGCAGGGCCGCGCTTAGTAACCCGATGTTTACCGTGGTTACCAGCGTAAAAGTAAAAAAAAAAAAACCGTACATACTCACCATCTGATGTCCGTCAGGTCCCTTGCCGTCTGCTTCCCGCTCTGACTGAGTGCAGCCGTACAGTGAGAGCAGAGCGCAGCGGTGACGTCACCGCTGTGATCTGCTCTCACTTTCCGGCCGGCGCTCACAGTCAGAGCGGGAAGCAGACTGCAAGGGACCTGACAGACATCAGATGGTGAGTATGTACGGTTTGTTTTTTTTTACTTTTACGCTGGTAACCACGGTAAACATCGGGTTACTAAGCGCGGCCCTGTGCTTAGTAACCCGATGTTTACCCTGGTTACCAGCGAACGCATCGCTGGATCGCTGTCACACACAACGATCCAGCGATGACAGCGGGAGATCCAGCGACGAAAGAAAGTTTCAAACGATATGCTACGACGTACGATTCTCAGCAGGGTCCCTGATCGCTGCTGCGTGTCAGACACTGCGATATCGTAACGATATCGCTAGAACGTCACGAATCGTACCGTCGTAGCGATCGTAATTGCACTGTGTGACAGTACCCTAAGTCTGTCTTCTCTATTGTTAGCTATCCCTCCTGGCTTCACATTGTCTGCAGATCATGTGACCTTCAGTTCCGTTATCTAGATCATTTATAAAAATGTTGAACAACACTGGGGCCAGGATAGATCCTTGTGGTACCCCACTTGAAACACTCTTCCAATTGGATGTGTAACTATTTATTACCACTCTTTGAGCATGACCACTGAGCCAGTTATGAATCCACCTAGCCGTAGCCTTGTCAATCCCACACTTGGTCATTTTTCAATAAGGATAGTATGAGATACTTTATCAAATGCTTTGCTGAAGTCAAGATATACTATATCTGCCGCATTTCCCTGATCCACCCAGTCAGTGATTCCATCCTATAAGGAAATTAGACTAGTCTGGCATGACTTGTTTGCTGCAAACCCCATGCTGGCTCTTGTTAATTACTGTATTCTTATCCAAATACGTACATACATGCTGTTTAATAATTTGTTCAAATATCTTTCCTGGTATGGAAGTGAGGCTCACTGGTCTGAAATTTCCTGGCTCTGTCTTCTTTCCTTTTTTGAAGATAAGGACATTTGCCCTTCTCCAATCTTCTGGCACTTCTCCTGTTTTAAAGGATTTTTTAAAGATTCTGGCTAGTGGTTCTGCAATTTCCTCTGCTAATTCTTTCAGTACTCTAGGATGCAAGTCATCTGGACCAGGATATCTAAATTCATTTAAATTAGCTACATGTTTTCTCACTATCTCTCTGTTTATGGATAGAGTGGATTCTTGTATTCATTTGATGGCACTGTAAAGACTAGTTGATGTTACATTTGCTTTCTTAGAGAACACAGATACAAAATAGAAATTTAATAGTACGGCCTTCTCAACGTCATTTTTGACCACCCCCAAAATTTATTTTTGCTGCTTTTGGTCTAGCTTGCAAGCCTTACTTCATTACTGGCTTTAACTCTTCTAACTCTTGCCCTGCATTCCCTGCAAACAGCATTACATTCTTCTTTAAACATACATACATACATTTCTTTTTTCCTTTTTAACAAGTGTGTTCATCCACCCTGGTCTCTTTAAATGCTTCCAATTTTTTGTTCTTTTTGGGTTTGTTACCGATTGTGCAATGAGAATTTAATTTAGCAAAATCTCCCATCCTTCTGTTGGACATTTCTGTCCTTTAGAACATCCAGCTATTGGACCTGTCCTACCCTTTTTTGCTGAGTCCATTAAAATCTGCTTTCTGAAGTCCAACCTTAAAGTCTGAGTCCTCGCTGGTCTTCCTTCTCTTGTAATCCAAAATTCGAGAATACTGACTCCATCAAAATGAATACGGACTCTGACTCCACTGCCCTGCTCTTTCATGCACCACAATACACCAGGTTCCTGCACCTAACCAAACCCTATACACAGAAGTGCACATGCAAGCCAATATGCAGTCAAATCATCTCATTCTGGTCACCCACACAGTCACAGCTCCATCTGTGGCAGATATTATGCACATTAAATCAGTCACTAGACTGAATGTCTATGCTGCACAATACTTTCCAGTGTTCCTAGGTCAAAGCGCCACAGCCAACAACAGTCTTTCCAAAATCAGAGAAAACTAACATGTTTGATTTTGTAAGGTACATGGTTTGCTGCAAACTTACTAAGACCGGTCTCACAAGGTTTGATGATTAACCTGAAAACTACAAAAGTTGGAAATGTACCCTAAGAATTGTAATTACTGACCTTGGGATCACTGCTGCTGAAGAGCTAGATCTGCTGATCAAGTGGCTAGGGCCACAATTCACAGAATTCACAGAATTCTAAAAATATCCAGTAAAGACAGTTCAAAATTCCAAAAGCGCAGTGACCTCCTGTTAGAGCTTCAGGTAGCTAAAGCAGATATACACCTACCTGGCCTCAGCTACCTGGACATTGATCGTGATATAAACCCAATTGTTTTTAAGCTACCATATAATATTCAAGAAAAGTGGACCACACTTGGATCAAGGTACAAAAAAGAAAACCAAGGCTCCTTTGCTTCATTTTCCTACTTCTGTGAGGTTATCAAAAATATTACAGAGTGTAAGACTGACCCAAGCTTTTCCTATGGAGAGCCCAGTGGCCCTAGGTTATTATCTCCACATCCTAATAACAGAAACCGCGGTCCAGTGTCAGTCAAGAAGACGGATGTTCTTCCCACACCTTCATTATCTCCAGACGAGCAACAAAAGTGAAAAGGTTGAAGACTCTAATCGACTGTGGCTCATTCATAAGAAGCCACATCCCCTAAAGAAGTGCATCGGTTTCAGAAGTAAACTGCTCCAGGAACGCAAGGAGATTCTAAATAATCTTTGGGTATGTAACAGATGCTGTGCTTCTTCTGAACACTTTGTTAAAGACTGTAAAATTACTATTAAATGTTTGGAGTACGACAGTGAGAACGATGTACAAGTGCTCCATCCATCCCATCCCAACTCTGCAGCGCTTATGCCTCCTCCCACCAAAAGGCATGGCTGGGAGGCTACAGATCAAGCAGTGAGTCCTACCATAATATCTTCTTCATGCACAGAAGTCTGCGGTGATGGGCTCTAGGACAAATCATGTGCCTAGAAAACGTACATCACAAGGGTCGACCAGAGAAAACTGCAAATGTGTATGTCATCCTGGATGATCAGAATAACAAATCACTTGCAAGGTCAGAACTCTTTGATCTGTTTAACCTAAAGGGAAATGATCACCCCTACACACTGGGCACCTGTAGTGGTGTTACAGAGTTCTCTGGGAGAAGGGCCAATTGGCTCATAGTATCTTCTCTCAAGAACAATGTGGAAATATCCCAACCCGCTCTTGTCGAGTGCAACCAGATACCATCCAACAGAGAGGAGATCCCAACCCTAGAGGATGCTCATCATCGCGCTCATCTAAAGACTATAGCTAATAAGATACCAGCTCTTGACAACAGCCAAATATCCTGATACTGCTCGGCCGAGACATTCTCCGGCTACACAAGGTACATCAGCAAATCTATGGACCACATGGTGCTCCATTTGCTTAACGCTTTGAACTAGGCTGGGTTATTAGAGGTAATGTCTGTATAGATATGAGGAAGAGGCCTACAATGATTTCATCATTTGAGACTCATGTCTTGCCAAATGGTAGCAGCACTTACTTTTAGCTATGCTCACATCATTATTGGGTGAAAGAGAAGCTGAGTGACAGTAAGTTTCAGCAAGAAACTCCTGACAACATGAACCTGTTCCCATCCTGTGATGACAACCTCTGGTTAACAGTGTTCAATTCTACAGATGAAGACAATATGTTGGCACCTGCAGGCGAAGACAAAAAATTCATAGGGATTATGGAAAATGAATTTGCTCAAGATGATTCCAACAGCTGAGTAGCACCTTTACTCTTTATTTCTCCAAGAACAAGGTTGCCAAACAATCTGCAGCAAGCAATGGCAAAGTTTTCATCTTTAAAACGCACCCTAAAGAGAAAAACAGATATGTAGAAACATTTAGTTGACTTCATGCAGAATATCTTTGTCAGAGCCTGCACCGTGACTGAAAGAAGGAGGATAATGTTGGTACCTTCCATCCTTTGATGTCTATCACCCTCATAAACCTAACCAAATCAGAGTGGTGTTTGACTCCAGTGCTCAGTATGAAGGCATCTCTCTCAATAGTGTGCTCCTCATTGTGCCTAAACTAAAAAACAACCTTATAGGAGTGCTGATTCATTTCAGACAAGAACCTGCTCCAGTAATGGCTGACATTCAGCAAATGTTCCATTGTTTTATTGTGAGAGAAGACAGTAGAAACTTCCTTTAGTTCCTATGACACAAGGATAATGATGTCCACAACGAGGTCGTAGACTACCAGATGAAGGTACATGTCTTCAGGAACAGCCCCTCACCTACTGTGGCAATCTGTGGACGGACAGACAGCCCAGGAAGGAGTGTATGGATCTGAGCTCATCTATCTATAAAAAGAACTTCTATGTAGATGGGCGTAAATCTCTGCCGACAAGTTGAGGCAATTCATCTGATCTCTAGAAAACCGGAAATGCTGTTTGCAGTAAACCTCACACTTTACAGGATCATCTCCAACCATCAGGAGGTAACAAAGGCATTCTCATCTAAGGACCACGCAACATGCCTAAAGGACCTCGATCTGGGTTCTGGCGTTCCACCTATGCAGCCTTGGTCTTCTCTGGGACATTAAGCAGAACACATTCACATTCCTGGTGTCAGTCTGTGACAAACCATTCACCACTCGAGGAGTCTTATCTTCTCCAAACAGCATCTATAATCTTCTGGGGTTTATTGCACCCATCACCATTCAAGGCAAGATACTGATGAAACAGCTGACCACTGAAAACCTGGATTGGAACACTCCGCTACTGTCCCAGAAACAACAAAGGTGGGAAACATGGAAGAAGTCTCTAAAGGTCATAGAACATCTCCAAGTCCCACATTGTTATTCCTTAAGGTCCCATTTAGCTACCATCAGAAGAGAAATCCACATTTTCTCTGACACATCTATAGAGGTAATAGCTGCAGCAGCCTATCTGAAGACCTCAGAAGCCAACAAGGTGCATTGTGTATTTGTCGTGGGTGAGGATAACCCAAATTATCCCTACAATCTGCACACTTTGTACTGGGGCTTGAGCATTGTGCTGCTGTACTGGCAGCAAACATTGCCGAAGTCTCCCTGAACAGTATCGCCACTTCTCCACTGGCCTGAAATCAGCTTACCGAGGAACAGGATTTATGACCACATCTAGCCTTTGCAACAACACCGGCTGTCGCCTGCAAGAGCCCTGCACAAAGATCCTTGTATACTCGATGCC
Organism: Ranitomeya variabilis; assembly: GCF_051348905.1. Lineage (NCBI taxonomy): Eukaryota > Metazoa > Chordata > Amphibia > Anura > Dendrobatidae > Ranitomeya > Ranitomeya variabilis. The sequence goes on from NC_135232.1 coordinate 85,425,344, forward strand.
AGCAGTGCGTTTATCCTGTGGTAGCATAGCCTGACAGAGAGATCAGGGCAGTCATCCTTACCCACTGCATATGTGTGGTACCACGGTTGATCCCGAAGCCTCATCATTTTGGACATTTTCAGAATTTTGTCATCTGTTGCTCATTTTCTTCACATCACCAAGTGCTTCATGAGAAAAGGCATCACTGGAAGGACATTATTACTGGACACAGCTTACGGTGGGGAGCATGATGTCATACACCTCCAGCTGTGTTAGGACATAGAACCTTCACCATTGGATTGTTGGGTTGGTGGAAGTGTTTGCATGTTGGTGGAAGTGTTTGCAAGATGGATTTCCAATTGGACTTGGATTATACTACTGTTGTGGACTTCAGGCCATCAACCAGAAAACTGGTTTTACAACTTTTATAGCTATTGTTGCATGCTCGTGTGTTTCTTTTTATCTTTCAGGTTACAGATCGACTGTGGACATCATCAGAAGACAGCAAGTCAAACAATTATCGTGAAATCTAAAAATTTCAGACAGGGTGTGTCATGTCCCATGATTTGGGAATCATACAGACAGTATTGCATTACCATTGTGTTGTTATATATTGCTCTTTTGTTGCTATGCAATAAGGTGTGCCCTCTTTAGAAGTTTGTCCTTCTATCCCTGTCTGTCTCTGATGTCAGTAACTGCTCCCTTCTTCCTCATTCGCCATCTATCAGCCATCTTGGAAGCTCATGTGTATGCAGTCCTGTTTCTAAAGTCTTTTTTACTTGCTGTATGTGTGCATATTTAATTAGCTATAAAAGAAATCTTCTTCTGCAATCTTCATACATGCCTCCTACACTCCGTGTGAGTACGGTTTAAAAGAGACAGCCTAGAAGCGGTGTCTCACAATCGCCCTACGCTTGCAGCTTACTCATGGAGTCAGAATAGGTACACAAACATGAAACCACCAAAAATCTGGATTTTTTTTTTCTTTTTCACACAGCTTGTTAAGAAGCCATTGCTTCTTCACTTTTAAAACATCTAGCCTGTTCCTGCTTCCTAAAGAAAGGGATAATTATGTGGCAGCTTGATAAAAAGGATTTTTGCCGTTGTTCAATCATTTTGAGAATAGTAAATCTATGGTGGATACCAAAAAAGGGTAATTAATTTACTCCTAATTAAGAAACCTGATCCCGCTATCTAAATAAAAGGAATAATATTTTGATGGCTTGTCAAAAAGCTATAGCTTCTTCATTTAGGAAACAAAGTTCTCGATACTTACCACAACTTCTTAAGTCTGTATTGCCCATGTATAAGCGCTAGCAAAACAAGCATCTGCTCCCATAAAGGGATAATTTTTGGATTATTTTTACAATGCAAGTAGCCTAAAAAGTTTATTACTACAGTGTTGTTAAATAGGCTTCTTGTTGCTTCCTTTTTCATCTAGCCAGATAGTAATGTCCAAGTGACACCAACCTAAGTCTCTTTGCACTAAAGAGCTCAACAGGAATTAATTACAGTCCTAGATGAACTCAGAGTTATATATGTCTTTTCTATGTAATTAGGAGGCTTTGCAGTATTGAGATTAAAATCGAATCTTTTTGAGAAATTGGTCGATGCTGGCAAATTTTAATTGCAAAAGATTCACTCATGCCTAGTCATTATTTGGTTTCATTCACTTAACCAGTGATGTCTTAGGGTACAGTTACACTAAAAGACTTACCAACGATCACGACCAGCGATACGACCTGTCCGTGATCGTTGGTAAGTCGTTGTGTGGTCGCTGGGGAGCTGTCACACAGACAGCTCTCTCCAGCGACCAACGATCAGGGGAACGACTTCGGCATCGTTGAAACTGTCTTCAACGATGCCGAAGTCCCCCTGCAGCACCCGGGTAACCAGGGTAAACATCGGGTTACTAAGTGCAGGGCTGTGCTTAGTAACCCAATATTTACCCTGGTTACCATTGTAAAAGTTAAAAAAAAAAACACTACATACCTTCTGATGTCTGTCACGTCCCCTGGCGTCCACAGGGTTACGCGCTGCTACTCAGAGCTTCCTGCACTGAATGTGTCAGCAATAAAGCAGAGCACAGCGGTGACGTCACCGCTGTGCTCTGCTTTACGGCCGGCGCTGACACAGTCAGTGCAGGAAGTTCTCGGCAGCAGCGCGTAACCCTGTGGACGCCGGGGGACGTGACAGACATCAGAAGGTGAGTATGTAGTGTTTTTTTTAACTTTTACAATGGTAACCAGGGTAAATATCGGGTTAGTAAGCGTGGCCCTGCACTTAGTAACCCGATATTTACCCTGGTTACAAGAACACATCGCTGGATCGGCGTCACACACGACGATCCAGCGATGACAGCGGGTGATCTGACGACGAAAGAAAGTTTCAAACGATCTGCTACGACGTACAATTCTCAGCGGGGTCCCTGATCGCAGTAGCGTGTCAGACACAGCGAGATCGTAAGTATATCGCTGGAACGTCACGGATCGTGCCCTGTGAGACGGTACCCTTACTGTCCATTTATCATAGAATGGGATCTTTGACTCAAGAGGTGAAGTGCCACTTTCTGACTTCAGATTTATAGTATGAGATTTAATTGTAAAAAATAAACTAGTCGCTTATTTGACTATTACTTATATCGCATAGAATTAAGCAAAAGGCACTGTATAGTTTTAATGACAGAATGAGATATGAATGCCCTGGATTATATATTAAATTCGTTTATAAAGACTATCAAGCATTACAATGATTAAAAATAGCTGAAACTAAAGAAAAAAAAAAACTATACTCCTCTCCTTTTCCCTTCATCAAGCACTGATGCTGCTTTGATCTTCTTGTTCTTTGATTGTAAAGGGTCAGAGTGTTAAGTGTTAAGTGTTATCATGGCAGCCAGCCTTTGGACTCACTTGTCATGTGCCATACTACCGGCTTCACAGCCCAACATTGGCAACAGCTTCTATTATTTTTATGTTTGTGTATTTAATGCAAGGGCAAATTGGTCAATTTACCAGAACGTTTAGTTAATACAATGAGTTAATCACCTTTCTTGGGTCATTGTGAATTAGCAAAGATTCAACTGAAACTGAGAAATGTAACTTTTTTATTTCCTTGCTATTGGGAAAAAAAACAGATTGTTGCATGTTGAAGCTTAATTTAAGTGTAAAATGTCAGCATCAATCTGTAATCTCCATTCTTTGATTAGTTTTCAGAGCCTCTCATATGCAGTTTGTACCTTCGTTCTACTTTCAGACATTCCCGTCTTAATGTAAGTTCAGTGTGTCCAAGATGCTGCTTTTTGAACTCGCACCCTTTTGTATCATTACAGCTTCATTCATGTACCAACTGCTCCTTTTTCATCCACTCAACAAATTTCTTTTCCGTTGTGTTACCAAATACTCATGCTGAGAAATGTTGTTTCTTCGCACCTTGCAGAATCTTCGGTCATTGCTCTCATTTTTCTCTGCACTCATACACAGCCTGTGATTAGAGATGAGTGGGGTTCGTACCAGACACCATTGACTTTTATGATGTTCGGCAGAGTTTTTGTACCCAAACCGTACTTTGGACGAACCCGAACCTGTGATCACTCCCTTCTCTCTATGGAGATTGCTGTTTACTTTCCATCCTATTTATAGTGTGTTGTTTGCTCTCCTTAAAAACTTGGATGTTTTATTCCTTCTCCACACTCTAATCTGCCATCTACAACTTTCCCTGTTACGTCTAACATTGAAAGAATGGAAAGGGGGGAGCATGGCCAGATATCGGGTGTTGTTTTCATTTAGGAAGCAAACAATATAAAAGGTGTCCACAGTTTTTAAGGGACAAAATCCACAAATGGCCATATAACACAGACTATGGCTATGGTCACACGAATAACGGTTATGTGACCATAATCTTAGGGAAAGGAACTGGCAAAAGCCGTCAACTCCTAAAAGTTTCTGGATATTGCAGGTTATTGCACTGCATCCAGCCATTTTATGAAATGCTTCTGCAGATTTGTCTTCGCCCTATGTCTCTTACCAAATTAGCTACCATTCAAGGAATCAAGTCGGAAACAAAGACTCGTACACACAGAGGATAGGCAGAACCAACCCATGCTTTTATTTCCATTGCATATAAAAATTTTTATATGAAGATATTGATGTACAGTACTATCCCATAGGCTGTTAAAGAGGCTAAGAAACATTGAAAATTGTTGCAGTGTTCACACAGGATGCCATTGTACTGACATACCCAAAACAAAGAAAAAAAAACTAAAAACCAACAAAAATAACAAATGATTCAGGACTTGTGTAGCTTGAGAATCCCTTTTTTTTTAGAAAAAAAATATGGTTTAAAAGAAAAGCGATCAAAATACTTTGGACCAGGGCTGCTAAAATCTACAGTTTGTGTGTCAAAAAGGAGGCTCTGATTACCTACGAAAAAGAATCTCCCCTTTTCACGGAACAGTCACCGACTTTGACGGCTGGGCAGAGATGGAATGAAATCTTCATAGTGTTGTGTTACACAATACAGTGCTAATAGGGTATCACTGGCTGAAAAGCACAACTGGTGTTGAATGGGACAAAGACAACTGGTTACATTGGCTCCGTGGCCAACTATGACCAGATTGTGCCACCTACGTAATATAACAGGGAGGCCTTACGCTAGTAAAACACACCCATCATTTGAGGCAGAAAACTATGTTGCTTCAATGCTATATACTGTACAAAAACAACACAGTCAGTATCAGACTTAACGTAGGAGGGGAATAACTATTTTGAAGGCCTTAATTAAGCTTTTGGTGGTCATATTATTCCCGGTAGTCTTCTCCCATTCCACCTGTGCCGCTGCTTAAGTAATCTATAGGAAGATATGTGTATTTATTTCATTATAATAGTGCAACTATACATGTCTGTACAACGGTATCTACGCTATACATTACTGTCTCTACAAAACCGATAAGCTTTGGATTACTAGACCACTAGTATTAGTGTCATTATTGTGAAGCGACACCAACAGACGCTTCCTATACATGCAATATTAAAAAACTGCTACAACGGGTTATGCTAACCCTACTATATTATACATATACTGTATGTGGAAACATACGAACGCACGGAGTAAATATTGCTTTGGTGGATAATGCAAAGAAGAAAAATAAGAAGAGGGAACAACCTAAAAGTGTGATGTAAGAGATGAAAAATATGTATGTGAGTGTATACACCTATACTGTATATACACACATATATATTTGTGCGCGTATGTGTTTGGAGCTAATGTGGCACTTCAAGCACATGAAATTCTGAAATTTAAGAATTATACATAGTTTTATATAAAGTAAGATTTTTGGGGATCCAAGTGGGCCTTTAAATAAAATGAGGTAGTGTCTCCACTTTCCCAGAGTACCTTACATCCCCCATTCACTTCCTATATTTGTTACCAGTTGAGCCATATAAGAATTCTTAAGAAACAGGTGACATTTTTTGTCAAATTCTATACCATATATCTCCACTTTCTCGTCCCCTTTCGCATATTATCTACAGCCCAACGTGTGTAACAATTGTAACAGCAATAATGGCAAAGTAGAAGACAAATCTAAGAAAATGTCTAGAAAAAAAATATATATCATTTTTGGAATTAAAAATGGAAACAAAATTTTTCCTGATTTTTTTTTTGGTTTAGAAGAAATAACGTAACTACGGTTATTATTTTAGAGCCCACTTTGAAGTGTTCGAACAGTGACAGTGGTGTAATGAGAGATGCGGAGCTCGAAGCTGTTCCTATACAAATTATGAAACATGGCCCCCCCTTTTAAAGGAGTTTTCTCATCTTTTGTTCCCCTGCATCCCAGCTTTCTACTTGTGCAGTCCTGAAGATTCACAATTTGGACCAGCAGCATGGTTGCACTGTTTGTCCAGGCTGTGAGCTTTCTAGTATTGAAAGGAGAGGCATCGGAGGAGCACAGGGGCTGAACGAATCCAGCCAGCTTCAGAGCAGTGCTTTCAGTCGTGAAGAAAAGAGCTTGAAAGCGCTGGGTTCGTTGTCTAGGAAACCAGCCAACTCTGATAGTCTATGGAGGTGGCCAGCAACCTACACAACAAGAAGTACAAAATAAATTCCCTGTGAACGAAGATGATTTTTAATAAAAGGTAATTTGTAAAGTTGCTTGTTTTTGTACAAACAATTTTACCCTTTTAACAAAATATGAAAACCCCAGTCATGTAAAATAACACTATTAGCATGTAGACATGGGGTCAAAATGCCAGTTGTTAGGGTTTTGACACCATGCGGTGTCGGCATTGAGCCCTGTTGTGGGGAGGAAATTAACTTTGTTTTTCTGTGGCAGCATTCATTGTTCAGTCACGGGGTGGTTTCGGCGCAGGTTCAGTCTCCTCTCAGTTCATAGAGAGCGGCGGCGGTAACCACATCTCCCACACTGACTGACAGCCGAATCACCAATATGGCCGACTGTCAATCAGTGCTGGAGGCGCAGTTACACAAACCAGTGACTGACAGCCGAATCACCACTAGGGCCGACTGTCAATCAGTGCTGGAGGCGCAGTTACACAAACCGGTGACTGAACGCCGAATGCTGCCGGGGTAAATTAAGTAACTTTCCTTGTGGCAGAGGGGCTCTCACGTTGTCAGAACACTATTAACTTGCAGATTAACAATGTTATTTTACAGGACAACTATAATTACAGTCTTGGTCTCCTCCTAATGGACAGCCCTATAGGCTCCTAGGCTCACTGTACTTCTGCCCCTGTATGAAGATGTGATCGGAAGTAAAAGTAAAATAAAACTGTGTTGACCTCATTTTTAGTCTCTAGGTTTTAGTATGAAGTAAAAAAAAGAGTTGATGGTTAGGAGAAAAAAAACAAACAAAAACAAAAATCTCAAGAAATGCCCAGCCTATTTCCTTCAACTCTCATTTCCAAATGCAGCAAAACACATTAAAATATAGTTCAGAGTTAAGGCACAGCCCTGGGACCAAAGACCTGCAGCTTTTATATTTACCATAGCATTTTTTTTAAGATTTTTTTTTCTTTCAGATTTTCCATAAAGAAGCTCTAAGGTGACATTATAATACAGAAGGAAAAAAATGTACAGGAGTAAATATACAGAATATTCATTCTCTCACCAAGAGTTTCAAGATATAAGAACACCGCCTGTTTCCAGATGATGTCATAATAATAACATTAATAAGAACCAGTAATTTACAATTAACATTATGTACATTACAATAAATACATGGTTGTAAACAGAGACAAACAAGACTGTATTACAGGTAAGGTCATCCGGTGAGGAAAATAATGAATGGCACAAAAGTAATAAATATGTTATTAATAATAATAATAATAATAATAATAATAATAATAATAAAATAAAACACTTTGCATTTCGATGCGGCACTCTGTAAATCCATTTCGTTCAAGTTTTTTTTCCTTTGAAAACTATAGGTTGTACCTTCAAAATAAGCTCTCACTTAAAAATAAAATGAAATTCAACAAAATAAAATAAAAAAATATATATAGAAAATTAATTGCTCCAAATGTGATGCATTTTATTTATGGCAAAAATAATGATTTTTTTTTTTTTGTAAAAAAAAAAAAAAAAAAAAGTATAAATAAAAAGCCACTTTTTTAAGGTTAGCTAGAATAAAGTTGCACACTTTGGCAAATAGGAAAACAGAAGGAAAAAAAAGGAAAGAAAAGGATTGTACAGTGCATTCGATTTACGTCTTTTCACTTCTTATACTCGCTGATTGTCCATGGATGAGGAGTGTGATTTTTTTTTTTTTTACATTTTATTTTTCTTGCATGCTTAATGGTGGGGATGGTGACATGTTGTTACATGAAACAATTTCCTTTAGTGCAGTTGTGAACCCTTGCAGGTCGACCTTTATTTTTGGAAATAATATTGCTTTTTTTTTTTTTTCATTGTTACATTCCAGGCACTCCATGGGTAGGAGGTGAGCGACAGGATGAGTAATGTGTGGAATGAAAAATCCCTACCTATCAAACAGCACAGTGGGGTCTTCTAGCCGAAGCGTTTTATGCAGATAAATGCTGGAGGTAAAAAAAAGGAGACTCGTTTAAATTTGCTTGCCAAATGAGAAATTCTAAAGGCATCAAACAAATAAGAGACACTTAAGGCTACACCAAAGGCTGAAGTCCCTTGTAAAGAACTATATATATATATATATATATATATATATATATATATATATATACATACATATATATACATATATATATATATATATATATATATATATAATTTTTATTTTTTTTTTGTCAAAAATATTTTTGGCCGAGATTATACACAAACGACATTACTCTTCATGCGATAAGATGCATTTTTTTTCCCTTTACAGCGTACGGATGGTTTTAAACGCAACAGGTGTCTGTTAGCAGTGCCGTAAGCTTCGTTAATGCCGTATTAATTAGCGCTGCCACATTACACAGGTAGAGATAGATTATAGCGTTGGGTTACTTTTAGATATACAAGACAGATGGTTTGGCGGATGCTTTATAGTGGGCGGTTTTTTTGGTGCACAATGGTGGGTTTGACTCTTGGGTGACCATACAGTTTGGTATATATGTATATACGCACACGTATATGCTTGTACATATTTGCGTGTGTGATGCAGCTACACAAATATACTTCTAAGGACAGCAGAACATTGTGTTCACTAGCTATATATTGCACATAAGCCAAATAGATCAGGACCAAAAAGTTAAAGGCATTAAGCATGAAACATATTTGCATTAATTTCGGATTTTACAGACACAAACGGATGACGGCCCCAGGCCAATTGATCACACGTTCCACAAGACGCGGCGGAGATGGTTTCCCTATATTGTGGTGCAGCAAGGTTTGAGACGTGGGCAACCTGTACATGATGAAGTGGTGACCTTCCAAAGTATATGGGGAAAAGTGGCCAATGCATTCTTTCTGTGCTAATCGGAAACATTAAAAGAGGATTAAAATCTAAATTGTACTGAAAGGGTTTCCTGCAAGACAGTGTCTTTAAGAAAGATACAAGCATATAAAAAGAATGGATCTCTACAGTCCAATCAATTGCTATGAAATCTCTAAGGTGCAAAAAAATCCATAACCTGGAGAAGTCGTCCAGTGTAGCACATTACTTGTACTGAAAAGTTTGCAAGTTACTCTTTGGAAAAAAAAAAAAAATCAGTGGCAGATGAATGTACCTTTTTTTTCTCTTTGTGTTTTTTTTTTTTTCTTTTTTTTTTAGTTTCTTTTTTTTTTTTTAATAGAATACCTCAATATGTTTAATAATAAAAGTAAGCTCTACAAAAAAAAAACAAACAAAGAACCTTTGTATTACATATGGTACAAAATGCAGAGTATGTTGCAGCCCAAAGAGCGGCAGGTTAAATGTATATAGTTTCAGTCATTTTATCAGGAAGACTTAAAATTAGAAAATCGTGTAATCTCCACAGCTCATCATCTTGCCACGAGCCACAACGAGACATTTTTTTTTTTACTACCAAAAGGAGAGCACGGTAGAACCCATTTCTGTTATTTTTGTAAATCCCGTTGGCGCCGTTTGCTTCTTACCGCGTGGTCTTCCATGCTCTTGTCACTCCATAAAACAAAAAAACAAAAAACTCAGGGTAGTATGTGATGTACTTGTCTGCCGAAAGTTTCCTGTTAGCTTCTCAATGCTGTGAAATGAATTTCAGTTAAAATTCCTGAGTGCCAAACTGAGTAAACTAGGTCAATTTTGATCAACAAATATCCTGGCAGATGAGGTGTGAGCATGGTTGCGGCACATTTCATGCACTTTGGAAACCATTTTTTCTTTTCAAAACGAAAAATAAAAACATAAAAAAGATCAAAAGAGAAAGCTTTCCACACTGTTACGTATCTGGCGAGTGCTCTCCTTCTAGTGCGTTAGGTTCAGTCAGAATTTCCTCGTCTTCCACCTGTTCATCAAGTGGGATTTCAGTTGATTCCGAGTCCTGGGTACAAAGGGTCTTGGAGTCACTACAACTGGTGTCCTCTTCCACTTGACTCCCACTGTCCTTTTCTGTGTCCGACTCCCCATCTTCTTCCAGTGTAAGTTCGAACTGGAATTTTTCCGTTTGACCTTGCCTCCCTTCTTCCTGCTCATCAGGTGCAGGGGATGGACTCTGGGGAATTGTGCTTTGATACCACTCTCGGTTGTCCTCCAGTGTGTCAAGAATATCTTGGGCATCTGGGTGAACGAGGTCTGCCCATGTCTCCCATAATGGATGAACAATGTAGTCTATGAACCCAACCTAAAATAATAAGAAAGCGTTATTCACATTGTAGTAATAATTTAACAGGAACATCTACATAACATATTACAAATGTTTGGACAGAAAAATTTTGGTAAGAAAATCACTAACATAGGCTGTCACCACCCCTTTCCCACTAATGTTTACCCATTTCCAGATGTCAAATAATGTCATATGCTCTAAGATGGAGCTCAATTAGAGCAGGCCCCAATTTGGAAGACAGGAGCTACAACTTCCTATGGCAAAATCAACCGGGGCGGCTCCATTCTGAAAGGAGGAGTCTCTTAAGGGATAACCCATTTTAATGGTAATTATTCTAGTAAAGGGAATTTATACAGAGATATGGTATCATTTACTGATCAGTGGATGTCTGACTGCTCGGCCCCTGATCGATCCTTAGAATGAAGGAGCAACTTTGATATTTAAAGTCAGACAACCACGGTCCTAAAGGAAGCCCGGTAATGAGTTGATCACCACAGGCCTGCCTTCTCCACCTGTTAGTTTCCGTATTATTTACAGCTTATCAGTTCACACTGAGCACATAAGAGATGTGGCACTTTTTGTAGACGCTCATTGCTTTGAATTATAACGGGAAGGTCCCAATGAGACGATGATTTTCAAATGTTCTACTTGTCTAAATGAGAGAGTTTACTCCAATATATCCATGTTAAACTTACAAAGCACCATGACTTCTTTTAGAGAACTGAAATTTTAATATGTACCAGCTGATCAATAGTGATCAATGAGCTATAGTGATTATTGAACATGCCCAGATAAGATGTCATCCGAGCATACTCAGGTGCTAACAGAGTTACTTCAGCGTGCTTGAAAAATATGGTACAGCACCCAAGAATGCATGCTCGGATAACACTTTATTCCAAACACGTTTGCTCATCACTGATCGTGATTGTAGAGAATGCTAAGATATAGTCTAGTGATCAATGAGCTAGAGTAATGATAGGACTCTCAAACCGATAATGATCACAGACTTACAGTGATCATAATGATCGTTGACCTATAGTGATCATAGCGATCACAGACCTATAATGATCATAGTGATGACAGACCTATAGTGATCACTGACCTATAATGATCATAGTGATCACTGACCTATAGTGATCACAGAATTATAGTGATCACAAAATTATAGCGATCATAGCAATCGCAGACCTATTGTGATTGCAGACCTATAGTGATTATAGTGATTGCTGGCCTATAGTGATCATAGACCTATAGTGATCATAGCAATCGCAGACCTATAGTGATCGCTGACCTATAGTGATCACAGTGATCGCAGACCTATAGTGATCATAGTAATCGTTGACCTATAGTGATCAGTGATCGCTGACCTACAGTGATCGCTGACCTACAGTGATCATAGTGATCACAGACCTATAGTGATCATAGCACTTTCAGACCTATAGTGATCACTTTACAATAGTCATAGTGATCAATGGGCTACAGTGATGATAGTGATCACTGACTCAGAGAATAGGCGTCAGACCTACAGCGATCATAGTGATCGCGGACTATACAGATCATAGAGCACTGCTGTTTGTACAGAACAGCTACAGAGATCTAGTGAAATGAACAAACCTGTGATTTCTCCACAGATGCATTGTGCTTATCACACATGGGGCTTATTTCCATGCCTCGCTCTCTTTCTCTGTCTCCTTGCCTGAAGAATTCCTCCATGATTCGGTCGGTCCAGTGCCGGTAGAGCTGCAGTGGTTTGGTTGGATTACTCAGATCCGCACAATGCACCATATTCTGCAGAACCTAAAATAGACATAAAACCACCATCAGCTGCTGTGTTATTACACAGGAGGCAAAGTCTTCAGCTTTATTCACACTTTGCGTAGCTGTGAAGAGTCGTCTACAAGAGTCGTGTCGTGCAGTTTTTGTCTAAAAAGCTAACAAAGTATGTAAACCGTCCAGTATGATCGCACACATGTCGCATCTGATGAATTTGTATTAGTGTCTTCAAAATACCAATTTCAGACCACTGTCAACAATTACATTGCGGGGGTCTACTAATCAAAGATGTGTCAGGGATGCTGGCAGGTAGGAGGAGGTCAACATGGCACTGGTCTGGCATCCACAGTCTACCTACGTGGCCAGTGAACCCAGCGCCTTTTTCTCAACTCTGGTAGTCATGCAACATTACCTGTATCCTGTCCGAATAGTTGTCAAGAAGAAGGACTCCAGAACTTGTCACCTTCTTGGTTTCAACCATCGTTTTCAAATCGGCTAGTAGATTCATATGCTTTGACATGTCTGTAGCAAGCACCTTAAAGACAGGATGCAAATCCAGTTATTAAATGGAAGACGGAGCTACCGTATACCCTAACATTATACACAATGGTATCCTAATAAGAAAGCTGCTTAGGTTGCACTCGGTGGAGAATGTTTTTCTTGTGACCCAAGTGACATGCCAAAATTAGTCAAAGTCCTCAGGGCAGATACTGAGCTCTATTATAAGTCATTTGTTAGGACGTCGGCGATGTACCAGTCCCGTCTCACAGGAATACAAAATATGCCGGACATGAAAAATGGCAGAGGCAGGTAATAAGGGAAAGAAGAGGACTCCGCAGAGCATCTCATCACAAGTAGGTCACAGAAATACCAGTGGATCACGCAGATGGCAAAAATAGTCAAGAAATGTGTGAATTACCGTATATACTCGAGTATAAGCCGAGATTTTCAGCCCATTTTTGGGGCTGAAAGTCCCCCTCGGCTTATACTCGAGTCATACCCAGGGGTTGGCAGGGGAGGGGGAGCAGGGGCTGTCTAATTATACTCACCTGCTCCTGGCGCGGTCCCTGCAGGTCCCTGGCGCCCCAGCTTCTTCCTGTACTGAGCAGTCACATGGTACCGCTCATTACAGTAATGAATATTTGGCTCCACCTCCCATAGGGGTGTAGCCGCATATTCTTTAGTGTAATGAGCGGTAACGGTGACCGCTCAGTTCAGGAAGAAGCTGCAGTGCCGGGGAAGCAGGGACACCACGCCAGGAGCAGGTGAGTATAACGGGGAGGGGAGCGCTGCGCGATATACACCTGCTCCTCGTTCCGGCGTTGCTCCATCTTCAGCATCTTCTGCAGTGACACTCAGGTCAGAGGGTGCGGTGATGTAGTTAGTGAGCGCCCTCTGCCTGAACGTCAATGCAGAAGACACTGAAGATTGAGCGGCGCCGGAACGGGGAGCAGGTGAATATTGAAAGTGCCGGGGGCCTGAGCGACGGAGAGGAGACTATGTGTTGTTTTTTTTTTATCGCAGAAACAACAAATGGGGCAAGTGTCTGTATGGAGCATCTTATGGGACCATAACGTTTGTGCAGCATTATATGGGGCAAGTGTCTGTATGGGGCCATAAAGTCTGTGCAGTACTATATGGGGCAAGTGTCTGTATAGAGCATCTTATGAGGCCATAATCAACATTTGTGCAGCATTATATGGGGCAAGTGTCTGTATGGGGCCATAATCAATGTTTGTGCAGCACTATATGGGGCAAGTGTCTGTATGGGGCCATAACTAACGTTTGTGGAGCATTACGGTATATGGGGCAAGTGTCTGTATGGAGCATCTTATGGGGCCATAATCAAGGTTTGTGCAGCACTATATGGGGCAAATATCTTTATAGAGCATCTTATGGGGCCTTAATTAACATTTGTGCAGCATTATATGGGGCAAATGTCTGTATGTTGTATCTTATGGGGCCATAACGTTTGTGCAGCACTATATGGGGCAAATATCTTTATGGAGCATCTTATGGGGCCATAATCAGCATTTGTACAGCATTATATTGGGCAAATGTGTCTATGGAGCATCTTATGGGGCCATTATTAACCTTTATGCAGGATAATATGGGGCATATTTTAATATTGAGCACCTTATGGGGCATCATAAACTTTATGGAGCATTATGAGGCTCCTGATTCAATATGGATATTAAAAAACACTTAACCTACTGATGTCTCAATTAATATACTTTTATTGGTATCTATTTTTACTTTTGACATTTACCGGTAGCTGCTGCATTTCCCACCCTAGGCTTATACTCGAGTCATTAAGTTTTCCCAGTTTTTTGTGGCAAAATTAGGGGGGTCGGCTTATACTCGGGTCGGCTTATACTCGAGTATATACGGTATTCTGGCTTTCCCTTCTATGCACACACTGTTTAACACACAATTCTACATTACTGCAGTGTTATAGACAAAATCAGACTCTTTATATAATATAAATAGTACTGTCCATAAAAAGGCCTCGGTAGGAAAACATAGGGTTAATTTATGAATTGTGTGTGAATTCTGCAGACATATTGCTAAATCCAGCTCACAAAAGACAAGAAATGTTCTTGCGAAAAAAAGAAGAACATCTCCCGCCTGTCGCACCTTTCCACAAGACCCAGAGTATTTTAGTCACTAAGGGAAAGAGTGAGAATGTACAATAGAGGCCGACAAGCTACGAGTCCCGGCCGCTGTGGATACACGGCTAGGAACGAGCGGCCGGGCAGTATAGAATGTTATTCCCCTGCAGATTAACCCTATAGCTGTAGGTAAACAGCATTGTTCCCTTTAATAAGAAACACTAAAGCCTGGACACAAGTAGGGGAGAAAAAAATCACTCTGTGTTAGTTAGGGCATTAATGGTAGTCCGTCAGCACATTATACCATCAAACTGCTCACACTGCTGGACGGGTGACTTAAAGCTTATCTATCCCCGTTGATGTTCATGGGAGTAGCACAAATGAGAAAATGAAACTTTATTCTGCCATGGTAAGTGGCCTGTGGTGTGGCCTATAAACTCCCCCAATCTCCTTCTTTCTGGATTTGATTGACAGTTTTGCTTAGACTGAAGCTGACACGCGCACAGCGTCTCTCTTCTATCGGCTTTAGGCCGGGGTCACACTGCTGTCGATTTTCTTATGTGAGAGAATCGGGACAGTATCGGATTAGAGTGCGGAGAAGACGGAGAACCTAATTTCTTCGTTGTCTCTGTCCGTGGATGATACCCGCGTACAGTCCGATGTTTCACACGCTCCCATAGACTTGTATGGGTGTGCATACTCCAATTTGCGGAGCCACTTGCAGCATGCTGCGACTTTTTTCTCATGCTGAATTGGCAGGAGAAAAAAATGGCAGACCTGAACTGCCCCACAGTATAACATTGGGCCGAGGGGTAGCCGATAAATCATCGGCCATGTTATACACTTCTGTAATCGAGCCCTTAGAGAGGTATTGCTCACTCGCTGATCAAATGCAGAGAACCACTAAAGTTCTCAATGAACACAAAACGGGAGAGGTTGGGGAACGTCTACTGGCCAAGCTTGAGCACACAATGTACACTTGCAGAGATGGATTTAAATGTCACTTTGTCTAATATTCCGTAGCTATAAAAGGCAACATGGACTCCCTTTAAGCTATAGGCCTAAGGTACTGTACCGAATGTAGGTGCCCAGTATCTACTGGAACTCAGGTAACAGGGATCGCGCACAAAGAGCACATGGACCCATTATAGCTACTGTGCCAGTGTACATGGCCCATATCCCATGCAGTCCGCATGGAAATTATCATGAATAATAATAATAATCTTTATTTTTATATAGCGCTAACATATTCCGCAGCGCTTTACAGTTTGCACACATTATCATCTCTGTCCCCGATGAGGCTCACAATCTAAATTCCCTTTCAGTATGTCTTTGGAATGTGGGAAGAAACCGGAGAACCCGGAGGAAACCCACGCAAACTCCTTGCAGATGTTGTCCTTGGTGGGATTTGAACCCAGGACTCCAGCGCTGCAAGGCTGCAGTGCTAACCACTGAGCAACCGTGCCGCCACTACTTTGGTCCATTTTATGGACCGGAATAAAACATGCAATGAAAGGGTCGGCTTTGGGGCCAGTCCACAATGTGGGCAAGCAATCATTTCCAACATTTGTGGTCAGAACTGGCCGGATTTTCAAAACACCCATCTGAACCCAACCTTACTCTCTTTTTATTCATAGCCTGTTATACTTTATCTGGCTTGTTCCAAATTTACTAAAATAAATCAAAGTCTTCTACACAAAGACGTTATATTCATATCTTCAATAATCATTTTCACGAACAGATATGGGAACGTGTTATTTCATGATCTGTACTCACTATGTCAATGACCATTTTCCGTAATGATTGTCTCTGCTTTTTGGTCAAGTTCTGGAAAATGTCACAGTTCTCTTCTTGTAGCAGCTTGAATCCCACAGCTAGATGGTGGTTCTCCAGAACCGATGAGTCATTGTACATCAAGGCTAATTCTGAGTCTGGAAGAAAATCAAAGATCGTCGTTAACAGACTCATCGGAGGAGACTTGAGAAGAAAATGCTACGAACTTGTCTATGATAATTATAGGATATGATTGCCTGATTGCTTCAATTGCAACGAAGCAGCGTGAATCCTTATAAATAAGAGCAGGTCTGACGTGATAAATGATAGCTGCGGTGTCATGTGTTTATTACGCTAAGTGAATCAAGGAACAGAAGCTTTAATCACGCAGGTCCAGAAATAATGACCCCTGCCAGTGTCTGACCTCTATGGGCTAAATGATTGACAGGAGTGCGTCTGGATGGGAAATGAAGCAGCGTCACTCTCCACATCAATATGGTTTCTGCAATGAGTCTGTCATAGCACAAGGCTAATTCTAACACGTTAGCAAAGCAGTGAACAGATTGTTCCCTTGGAAAACAATACAATCTTCTTGGTGGCCCTAATTATCCCCAAAAAGCACTACTGCTGATTCCATCACAAAGCTGTGCAAACATTATGCAACTTTTGCCATTTTTACACCAACTTTTTCAAAAAGTGGATGGAAGCGGGAGCACCCTGGCTCAGAAGGGCTTGACTAATTCACAATTATTACATTTAATTAAGGCGATCAATGGATTCTGGATCTAGACTGGTGAAGACAACAAAAGTCATATTTGGCCAATACCAGTTGGTTGAACTCTCCTTGGGCAGTTGCGAAATTGGGAATGTAGAGGGAGATACCATAATCAGTCTGCTCTCCTTTATTGTCTGACCATGAATTATAGGGGTTATCCAGGACTTTCTTTTTTCACTATGGGGCTTAACGCTAATCTGCCTGTTCTGCCCTGCAATGATCTCTCCTGGCTCAGAGCTGTCATGGACGGCAATTCTCCTACTTCCAGTGACATCACATCGACTGAGCAGTTCCTTCCCTTTCGGAAGGCTCCGTCGACAGAGCATCAACGATGATGTGATGTTGATTGACAGTCGGCTCCGCAGAAGCGGTCCGTGAAACCCCTGGCTCGTGGGGGAGATCATTGCAGGGCAGACCAGGTCAAGCAGTCAGCAACTATGTGCTAAAAGTGCTTAACTACAAAAAGGGGAAAAAAGCCCCGAATAACCCCTTCAAGGTGTATTTGTTAAGAGGGTTGTCCTATACAAAATATTTTTTTCAGAAGAATATTAGTCATTTATAGCATATCCACATGATATCCAATAAATGTGAATCCTCGACTCTCATAGAAGACAATGGCACCTCTCTGCTGAAAGGACAGGGGGTCAAGAGGCCCACATCTATCGAGCACTAAAGGCAGAAATGTCCAAGATGGAAAAATAAAGGAAAATGTATATAACAACAGATAAAAAACAATCATCATTTAACATATGTTAGTTGTATTCATTGAAAACGCTCTCATATATAAATGAATATAATATCAAATAATAGAATTAAAAGTACACTAATAGTATAAAAGTATAGTCATTAGCAATGAGCGAGTTGATCCTTTCTGAATCGAATTGTGCAGAATTTTAAGGATTTTGCTGAACAAGGACTAACAATTTGCAATTTGATTTGCACAAATTATTAAAAATTGCAGCCACTATGCTACACACTGAAAAAGATTCCATCAACCATATAAGGCTCACATAACCTTGGGTGTGGCACGGCGGGCTTCCCCATAATGCCTTGCAACTATCACATCACATGGTATAGAACAGCCAATTAGGAGGGACTAATCATAACCCGTATAAAAGCAGAGGCAGGGAATGCAGCAGCCATTTTGGGGTAATTCTAGTTAGTGTGAGGAGGCACAGCTAGGGAAAGAAAGGATTTTAAATAATTTTAATACAACTACAAATAAAGTAAATGAACAGTAAAACATTTAGGAAATTCATTTTGATTTGTGCTGTGAAGAATTTTAGGTTGCTGTGTTTTGGCCATTTTTAGCCCAACGTGATGGCTAGCCTGCGTTTACTGAATCCTATAAACATCCCCGTACCTTGTGTATTAGGCACAGAAAGTACACAACAAACAACATCAAGACGTTAAGTATCTGAACATGGTAAGCCTGATATGCTGGACTGCCAGCACTCCTGTCTGACATTTTCTCCCCTCATTTACAAGATGACTCATCATATTGATCTGTGCACTCTAGGGTATCCCTCCGGTTACCAGGCACACAGCCGAAATCCAAGAATTATATTTAGATACCCGCAATACAAAATGCCACAAATATTCACTTCCAGCCAATCTTAAGCCCCAGGAACACAACATCTTAGCCCAGAAGTCAGCAGGTTGTTATGAAATAAAGCCCAAGTGTTAAAGGGAATTAATTGATTGAAATTATCCAATCAAGTTTTCATATTAAATATATGGTCAAATAAAAAAGGTGTTTATTTTTGTCATTACTGGTGCCATTAATTGTCAAAACCCTTTAACAATGTGTAAAAAGACAAAAAAAAATTAAGTTTTTACATTGCACATTCACAAGTAGATAATATTTTATGCTAAAAAAAAAAAAAAAGAGATCATTTTTCAGCTAGTGTTGCGTACAATACAGGCAGGGTCAGCCATCAACTTATGTCATCAGAGGATCACAAAGAAAGGTAACTCCTGTATTAAATGGAATTTGTCAGCAGATTTTGCCATGCAATTTGAGAGCACTATGAGGTAGGGGCTGAGACGCTGATTTCAGCAATGTGTCACTTATTGGGCTGTGCATTGTTGTTTCAATAAAATCAGCATTTTATCACCAGAAGATTATCATCACAGGACTAGGTGTCTGGTGCCTCCTAGTCAACTGCTCTTTGTAACCCCACCTCCACCACTGATTAGAAGCTTTCTGTCAATGTACTGTGTACAATAAAGAAGCTGCAAATCTGTGATGTGTGGCGGGATTTACACAGCTCAGCATTCTGAGCTCTGCTAGATATGCAGCAAAGAAAACAGTGATTGTATAAAAGTGACAGCATGCAGACCAGTAAGTGACACATCACTGGATTCAGGGTCTCAACCCTATATTATGCTGCTCTCAGATTATATAGCAAAAGCCTGATGACAAATTCCCTTTAAACAGATAAACAGGATCCACCACTGATGACAGATGAGGAGCTTCTTCACTACCCACCATGTATGGACATGACACAATCATCCCCATGGGATAGGAGTGGTAATTTTTGTATTATTTTTTTTGACCTTCGACTATATAGAATATAAATATTTGACTATACAGTTTGTTTTCTGTTTAGTTTTTTTAATTATATAAAAACACATTTACTTACTTGTGTTGATTAGAAACTGGTTGGAGACACCAGGGTGATCAACATCATGTATTGCACTTGCAAAGATTGCAGCAAGAATTTCCAGATCTGTGAAAACAGCCTGAAATAAAAACAACATACAAGTCAATACATCAATGTTCTCAATAGATGAATAAACCAGGGATATAATAACAGCAAAAGAAGGAGTTGGTGGGAAAAATCAATAAAACACACACTTCAAAACACTTTTCAATTATAGTCTCCTTTTTTTTTCTGGGGGGTTTGTGGGGGAGGTGGGAGGAAGGAGGACAAAATGGACTCTGAGGTCAGGATCAAAGGGCCTTATTGAAACACAGGCCAGCCGCAAATTGCAGATGTGAATGCCATAGTATACAGCTGTGTGCTCTCGTCCGTAGCTGCCTTAAAGGGGTTTTCTGACAAATAAAGTATATTTTAATTAATGGATCTCGGAGTACAAATACCTTCCACAATTGGATGTGTTAAGAAAAAAAAATGTTCCTGTGCTGAGGTAATCTTATAAATGTGCCCCTGCTGAGTACTGTGTAATGGCTGTGTCTGACCGTACAGGAACATGGTCTGATCATACCACAGCTCCTGGGCAGGAAGGAAGCTAAAGAAAGGATACAGCCAGGACAGCATGGGATCACAAATAATTATTTTTGTGAGGTAAAAAATTTCACTGCCTGTTTTTAAGAAATATTTTACCTCACAGAAAGAATCAGCTGTGATCCCATGTTATAATATCTGTATATTCTTTTGCTTCCTCCTTCCCAGGAGCTGTGGTATGATCAGACCATGTTCCTGCACGGTCAGACACGGCCATTACACAGTACACAGCAGGGGCACATTTATAAGATTATCTCAGCACAGGAACATTTTTGCAACACATCCAATTGTGGAAATTATTATTATTCCAAGATCTGTTGATTAAAATGTTGATTAAAATTAACTTTGTTTGTGGGAAAACCCTTTACACACCAGAAGAGTGTATGCAGCGATTTATCCCGTGCAGTCCATCAATGTACACTGGCTATAGGGGGTCCGTGTGCGGTTCGTGGCGCGCACAGACAGAACATGGGCCTTTACACGCTTGTCTGAACGAGCCCTAACAAGAAGTCTAATAATGCACTTTCCTTATATTACTCTATGGCAACTCTTTCCTTTTTCCCTGAAAAATAGATGTGTAAACCATGATGCATCACAATTGGCAAAAATATTTAGACCAAAAAATGACAATGATGCTAAAAAGTGGACTTTGTTTCTCCCCCGAAGTAGTTACCTCCAAAGCAGGGGTCGATAGCAGCACATGAGTAGACTGAGCAACATCCGCTGCATGTATATTATTATGGTAAGCCACGTCAGCGTGATAGTGATCTTCTAGAGTCATCAAGTACGTAACTAAAGTGTCTACTGGTATTTTAAAGGTCTTCAACAGATCTCGTTCCTGCCGGAAAATCCAGAAGAAATATTTTATTAAAACAAGTGAAGAAAAGAAGAAAAAGTTGGGAATGGTGGCTCATCCTACGCACTTACACAATTTTTAAGTATATTGTATTTAGTAATTATGTTTTCTAAAATTCACTATACATTTTTTTTTAAATGTATAAAAATCTATAAAACACAATACAAATGCATATACATAAAAACAGCACAAATGCTAAAACAAAAACATGCAATAGGGCTCCGTACCTGAAATATTGTGTGTATGACGACTGTGAGAGGTCGGTTTCCAGAATACTCAGCTACTTTAAAAATGTTAAGGCCCCATTTGTTCACATCTTCAAGTTCCTGACAGAATTGAGAATAGGCAGAGAGTGATTATCATTTTTGGATTGGCCACAAGATTTAATTCTCAAGTTCCTTTCAGCTAGAGATTTGGTACACGCAGCCTGGAACATTCTGTGAGTGCCATCATTGCTGAGAGTTCAGAGAACACATGGTGAGTAGGAGGATGTCATGAATTAATTACCACCCTGCATTTAAAGGATGTTGTACTGCCAAAAATATTAAAAATGGATAAAAATAGCCATCAAGACGCACATTAAAAAAAAACGTAAGAAGTCCTCAATCAAAAGAAGTGGTAAGGGTCTGGTTCTTTCTCTGACACGGAATAGATATGGAGAATTTTCCTGGTTACTGCGCTTACAGGGTAAAATAAATCACTGACCTGGTGCTATATACTATTTAGGGTTACCTAGATATATGCTGTTTGTTTTTAGCAAGGGGATTAACCAATTTAAAGATTTTTGGTACTCCTACCCTTCATTGGAGGACACAGGAACTATGAATTAATATGCTTTGGACACTGATAAAAATGACCATCGGCCCTAGAGCACTGTTCTCTGGATCCACCAGAAGACCTAATGGTGGTCCAGCCTCGGTCTACAAAAACACGTTCACTTTTAATTGTACTGCAATCTGTATAGCTATAATTGTACATACCATGTACAATTCATAACATTTCATATGTCACTTTTGAATCAACCTAAAAAAGTAGACCCACATGGCAAGCTCTTTTCTCCAAAGTACTCTCGATAAATGGTGTGACTATTATTGTATCAGGGCTAGAAATGAGAAAAAGGTTTGTGCTACCCAGTTCCAACATCTAGTCTTATGTATACTACAACTTCAATTTTAGGTCCGGCATCCTTAGCGCTTCTGTTGCTTCCTTAGGCCAGTGACGTCATGATGATTAGCGGCTTGGCCAAGATTAGAGACTAGGCTTCATTTGGTATCATGACATCGCAGGGTCAAAGACGCGACAGAGGTGCCCAGGAGATGCTGGGTGATGGATGTGACTGTAGCATAGGACCAAAGCAGGAGTCGGAACGGGGTACAACAAATCTATTTGTTCACAGTCTGACCCAATAAGGGTCCACTGATACTCTGGTATGCTGACAACCTTGGAAACTGTGATGGAAGTTATTTCTTGTTGTCAGGAAAGGAACATAATTAATTAAGAAGGCTGCTTCAAGGCTAGTATATACGGAGAAAATTAATAATAAAAAAGAGGAGATTGCATTAAAGTGCACAAAAAATGGAGAAGTTAATATGGTATCTCACCTTGGCTAGAGATTCTTCGTTTTCACTTTTTACTCCAAACCTTGGAATACTTGAATTAGTCAGACTAGAGCTGTGCATTAGTTTTTTCACCCCGCTAATCTGTGACATGGGCCTCTTCTTCTTTTCCTTTTCTTTCTGGGCCGGTGTTGGCATCTCCACTTCATGTTGTTTATCTACATAAAAACACATACAATTAATATTCCTCTGCTACATCATAAATTAAGTATGCTAGAAAGATGTGACAACAATCCGGCTTCAATATCTTGTACTCTTACGCCTTAATCTTGAAGATTGGGTGGTTCTATAGTAAAGTACAAAGGATGGATAAGAAGAACTGCTGTAGTTAGTTTCACATTTTTGGTTGACCAGACAGGATAGCGGCTATGTGGGAATTACTTGGAACAGTTCACTGATCTCAGCAGAAACTGTGTAATACTTCATTTTCCCTGTGGTGGCGCTGCAGGGAACTAAGCATTTTGTTTTGTGTTCCATTTTGATGTTGGGA
This sequence comes from Ranitomeya variabilis, assembly GCF_051348905.1. NCBI lineage: Eukaryota > Metazoa > Chordata > Amphibia > Anura > Dendrobatidae > Ranitomeya > Ranitomeya variabilis. The sequence continues at coordinate 85,448,728 of NC_135232.1, forward strand.
ATTCCAGATCCAAGATCACATATTCTTATCTTATTATTGGGGACCCTTCTAACAAAAAATGCTTGTCCAAGACTCTACAAACCCGTTGCAGACCAGTTCAAATTCCATCCTGAAACACTTTTCTATCGGTCTTGATAGGCATCACTGTGCAATTTATCTAAATTTTCCTAACTTGATGAGCGAATGGATTCATTGATTCTGAATGACCATTTTGAGAAGACCAAGCCGCATGAATATTGTAAAAGGTGGAATTACTTTTTTAGAAGATGAACCATGTTGACTGGCTTGCCAAGCTTGACTGCCCCTTATATCGCAGTCTTATGGATTCTCTTTTGTTCCTGCTTCTATTTAGATATGAAGTCATATTTTTAGACAACATATTACAATATAGGTCATCCAGACGATTGTCACGGAAATCTCCAATTTATGGATGTTATGTATAACAGTAATGAACCAACTGCAGGCAGAATAGTGTATGGAAATATTCATGTGAAACGTAATATTAGGAAAGCCCATACACCCTACAGAAATAATTGGGATATAATTCAACATGGAGAAAAGCTTTGATATTTAGTATTTTAGGCAGATGCACACAATTCAGACAGATCAAAAGGGAAAGTCCTAAATACAAGTGTCAGGTCAAGTCATGCAGATGCACAAACATGTCTGAAAGAGCTCACATCTGCTGTTACACTCCATGGGATTCCCTAGTGCACCTCCAACAAAAATGATTCAGCCAGGCAGAAGGAGCCCATTAGTTATGCATTCTGCATGGGCAAGATGAAAGACCAGCTTGAATCAAACAAAGCAGTACCAGATCCATTCATACAAACACAATGCTTCTCAATCACAATGTTCCCTCATTGACAAAACCGCTGTGTTGTGAAATCACCTGTGTATGTGGTGGAACATGTCATTCTGTAGTGTTATGTTCTTAATTAATAAAAAGAGAAAATCATATACAGGAGGCAGCAATTATGTAAACTGAACCTCAAATACTTAGATCATAGGCCAGAAATTCAATTTTAACCTAGAGTGGATGAGTCTTTTATCTTGGCTAGGAAAACTCGATCCTCCTTCACAGTGGTCTGAACAAACATTTCCTTGAATTATAGGTAATGGGAAGTGTGGTGTAGACAAACATACTTAATATGCCCTATAAGGTTATTTGATCTGTCAGTAGAGCCCCTGTTTATCAAGTCAAGTACTGCAATTGACTCTTAAGGACTACTGAACTCTTTAATTAATGCAATAGATAGAGGCTTGTATTTCTGTCCAGCTGCTACACTGATGCCTCCACCCTGTCCCAGTCACTACACTGGTTGGCCATCCACTTTAGAATACCATAGAAAACTCATCATTTTCACCAACAAAACTCTCCACAGTGCTTCACTACCTTACAACGTCCCCCTCATCTCTACTATTCTCTACATTTCAATGAGCTAGAACTAACATCCTCCTTTATCCAAACCACTTACTCCCATATTGCAGACTTCTTTCATGCTGCATCAGTACTATCCAGTAAGCTACCGTAGGCAGAATAATTCCTAACATAAATCAACAGTACACTAAAAGGCATTTTCTTTTCAGGCAGGCTTGTCACAATCCATATTCTGTTTTTTTTTTCACCTGTCCCTATATATTATTCTTCAGAACCTAATCCGTTCTTCTAACTCTTTGAACTGTAATGCCCTTCATTCTTGAGCATATGAAGACACTAACTGGTGATTGGGTCTTTTAGCGTTATGTATATTGCCCTATTTTTTTTATTGTATTTTTTTTTTTTTTTTTTTTAAAGATGACACTACCATTGTACCATGCAAGTACCTTTTACCTTCTAGGTAATATTTATTTTCCCAAAGTTTGTAAACTCTTTAAAACTCTGTATTGTTTGCACAGGTACCCTCACAATTGTGAAGCACTGTTGACACTATAGAAAAATAGATTTTATTTATTATTCTTATTATTATAATAATTGAAGATTAGCTGCAGTTTTGTATTATTACGTATAAACTACACTGAAGGGGAGATTCCTACTTTAATTGAAAGACGTATAGATTGAAACTGAGACATCTGTTGGAGGGCCATGGAAAAAGAAAATCACATTGAATTCTCCTTGAAGGTTTCTGTCTCGTCCCGAGGGATTTCCGAGCTGATGTTATCCATTGCTGGGGATTCCGCGGCTCCCCCACCTCCTATGTGGTTGTTTGGATGCAGAGCATTTTCGCTATTCTGATGTTGACAGTGTCATATTTATCAAACTCCCTCTTACGGGCAGAGAATGCTAATGCTTCATTGCACCATTACATGTCTAAAACATAAGCCAGCATGCCATGCAAGAGTGAAAAAAATTGTATACTCTCAAAAATGAACAGTATTAAAAAAAAATCAGATAGTTTTCACCAGCAGATATGATTACGATTACTTTTTTACACATTTTTGCAATGCATGTACAGAAGCCTTTTCTGCTTCACGGCTGCCTCATTCATGTTACGTACGAGCAACAAAATATGAGAACCATTCCAGAGGTGAAGAGGTTAATTTGTAATGCTGATGAATGGTGTCCTGGAGATACTGCTCTGCATAGCACATCAATAAGCAGGAAAATACAAAAAACACAGGAGCACTGAAGTCAAATCCACACTGTATATCACATAAGTCACCTTCACGTAACAGGCTGATACTCTACTTTTTATTATAGAAGTATCAGCTGACCACCGCGCAGAGGAATGCAAGATATCCTCCGTTTCAGTATACCTGTGTAATCGTATGAGTAGAAAAGAATGTTTAAACCGGGGAAAGGTTTTGTGGATATCCTCTGCGCTACTGTGCAATCAAACATCCAAGCAGGTAAAAGATAAAACTTGATGATTTATTCAGATTCTCAACGCGTTTCGAAGTCGTAACGTGCCCTTTAAATAGATCCACATTTGAGACTGGCGCCAAGTAAAAAATCACATGTCAAACGACTTCAAAACGCGTTGAGAATCTGAATAAATCATCAAGTTTCATCTTTGACCTGCCTGGATTTTTAATTGCACAGTAGTGCGGAGGATATCCACAAAAATCTTCCCCGGTTTATACGTGATCGGTCACTAGTCTGACCCGTGGACCTGCTGACCTACATGCCCTTTGACTAGATACATCAGATGAGTGCAAACTGATCGTGTGTCTTGATATCTTTATTTTCTCCTACAGTATTGGTACTAGAAAGCAATGTTGCAATAGGTAATAGAATTCATAAAAAGGGGAAAAACAAAACAAAATGACAGTCTAACGCGTTTTGAACTCCAAGTCATTTCCAATCAGTAAGAACTACTAGGTGTGCAAAACGCATAAGGAAGTCATGTGTGGTTTTTTAATTAATTTTATTGAGATACTTATTCAATCAAAATGACAATTTTTACCTTTTTCTATGGTGGCGTAATTGCAACATTTTTTTCCACTGATATTTTTATACCAGGTGAAGGCTTCATGTCACCCTTTCAGGACTATAATGGTATTGGTAAATTAAAAAGGAAGTAGGGAGGGGATATTAAAACTCTGCTTCTCTTACCTAAAAAGGTGTTTGAAATATATTCTGAAACCTGGTTGCCCGACCGGCTCATCTCTGATAGATGGGTGAGCTCTCGATTGAGCATTCTCTTGAACTGTAAAAAAACAGTATAAGGATAGCAGTGAGTACACACATAGCAATATTTATAATAACATATATAGAAATATTAATGTATACATATATAGCAATATGTTGCATCATTTTAAGAGAGGGCAAATTGTGCCAACCTTTTAAGAATTGGCTTATGCAATATTATAGATTTGCTGGAACTTCCTCAACATTTTCAACTCTTCTTTCTTCATTATCCCAACTCATGTCTGGAGTTCTTTACACCAATACCTATCACTAAAGACTTCAGCCATCGATTAGAAATTTTGAACTTTACAATCTCAACCATGGCCAACTTTGCCTAGTTTATCATTTTCCGATATTTATCACACACATTGACGATCAAGCATCTTACATACCAGCGCTGAGTGTGCCATAATCACAATATGAAGTTCTCTGTGATTTTCTATACAGTGGGATCACACATGGTGACCTTGTTCTATATACTAGAGAACCAGTTGACCAATGTGCTGTGAAGTTTCTAACCAGTTTCTTCATTCTCGGTTTGTTTTCTCTTAGCCTCTATGAAAGTATTTGTTGTCAGGTGACCAGCAGTGTCAGATCGGTTTCTGTAAAGGCCTATTAGGTCCCTCAAGTCTATATAAGATGTGATATACACCAACTTAATGGCCTCTGTTTAGTATATGCACTTGCAAAAGCTCTATCCGTTGGGGACCTAAGCCTGAAGAAGGCTAAAAGTTGCAGTTTATTCCTTTTGAGTCAGTATAAGTTAGTATACAAAACATAGAAAAATGCAACAGCATTGTAGACAACAATCCATGCAAAAGTATTCCATAAAAAATGTATAACACATGGTCTAAAAGTGAAGTGAAGGATACCACAGTATGGCCTCCATCAAAACCCTCCACCAATAACTTAATACACACAACAAAGCATAAGACTAACTTGAGAGTTTATGACAATTGTAACATCTGAGCCAGGAATATGGAGTCTGAAGGAGTGATTAGTTCTGCCTCTTCACTTAGTGATAAGTGACAGGATAGATAAAACAACATGATCCATGATCTTCAGTCTTTAAGACACCCGGTTTCTGCTCCACTACGGTCCTACACCTTCTCTGACAACACAGGTTTGAATCTTCTAAATATCTATCAGACCAACACCAAAGAAGCACCGATGGGCAATACATAAAAAATAATCTTATAAAAATGTAATAAAAACATACTCATTGCAAAAATGTTGATTCAATAGATTTTTGAGTAAGGATTACTGTATATGTTAAAGGCTTTCACTTTAGGTCCCTTAAGAACAAGGTTCTGCCAATTAATATTCAACATTCACCTCCCTAGCTGGCTAATCCCCACATTACGTCGCCAAAATCCCTAACGCACCACGCACTAGGTGGGAAAGGAGAGGAAGTAATTAGCCTGCGAGCTGAGATATTGATTATTTCCATTGTACCTTCTGCTTCACTAAATAAGGACTGTAGGTTTTACATTGGGGATTGTCAAGTTAACGGTAATTATGTCAACTGCTCCACTGCTAATAGATTGCTCCATTTGCGTATATATTAGACGATATTCACCAATCCATGAGAACGACCCAACATAGCTGACTGGTGGATCATCGTGTAATTAGACGCAGTCATCTTCAAAATTAATAACAAATGCAATGATGGATATTCCCCAACTTTAAGGCCAGACGCGGAGATGTAAAAGGGAACCCTGTGGAGAAGCTTCTGTCTCTAATGATCAATTCCCACAATGGCGGGTAATTTACTTACACTTTGTTAGTTGTGTTTTAGTCCTAAATTGCAGTGCGCTGGACTAAGGCCCTGTTCACATTGTGTTTCTGCAGTGCGTGTTCAGGGGTTTCATCAGAATCTTTCTAAAATTGGGATTCAGATGAACTGCTGACGAGGTCATAAAACACAATAATGTGAACGTAGTAAAAATGAACTCTGTGTGATTTCTCTGGACGTGTCTGTTTGTTCATCCGGGCACAGAAATGTAGCAGTCAGACCAAGAACGGGATTCATACAGAATCCCCGGACATACTGAAGAAATGCAGTGTGAACAGGACTTAAAGTGCACCAAATCTATTTGATGCTGCATGCCTCTTAAAAATATTGGAAATATTTAGAATTGAGAGTCCTCAGTGGTTGATACCTTTCAATGGCTAACTGAAAAGATGGTAACAAAATATTGGTGCATTTTTGGTCTGTCTGGGCTTCACAAACTGACACCTACCTCTGCTATTCCCAGGCTTAGATTTTGGCCATCATTTCCACCAAATTTTGTCATAAAGATTATTAAAAATAAGCTCTGCCCAATTTGTAGAAAAGTGGTAAGAGAGGCATAAAATATATATATTAAAAAAGTCCAACATTTTTGTATACTACAGTGTGCCAAAATTTTGCGTTCTTTTCCCTGCAATTAATGGTCTAAAGTCCTCAATAAGTTTAAACTAATTAATGTCTATCCCCCTCTGGCAACAGATAATATTCTCCCTTCTCACTTCCCCTGCAGAGCAGTATGGGTTTCCTCAGTTAATTCTGCCATGTTAAAGCCTCAAATGTCTGCGCTCTCGAGAGGATTGGGTAACATGGCTGGGGTCACACTATGCTCAGAATAGTGGTGCTGATAAGTAGAGTTCAGCGAATTTTGCAAAATTTGGTTCGAATTATGATCGCCAGCGAATATTGCAAATACAAGCCGAACATCATTGGAATCAATGTAGTAGAGTTGAGCGAATATGTTCGGAACCGATCGTCAAACATAAATTCGCCACGAATAGGCTACAAAAATAGTACGAATATGGCAAATTCGGATTTGGCGATCATTTCTGAATGTATTCGCTCAACTTTAGTGGTAAGTACCATTTAGCTGCCTTTCCAGAGGCGGAGAGAACTTTTTAAATGGGTTCCCGTGTGTAATGGTTACGTTTAGTGGGATGATCGTTAATATCGGTTTTGTAAATCATTTGCATGCTGGACAGAAAGCTGTATCTATTGGCAGCTCTACGGTGAAAAAAGGGTTCATTATGCAGAGAGCAGGTTGTGGGTAGAATAATTGAGCATTAGTGATGAGCGCGGGTGCTCGTTACTCGAGTTTGCCGAGGGTGCTTGGGTATGCACAGAGTATCGCGGGTGCTTGAGTGACATGTTCGAGTCCGCATGTTTCGCAGCTGTGGGGATTGCCTGACAAACACGGGCACTTGGCAAACTTGAATAATGAGGACTTGCGCTCATCACTACTGAGCATGTGTGACCACCTTCACGTAGCTCAGAGGTGGATGTGCATTTTGAACACTAGGTGGCGCCTTGCTTTGTTGGTAAATGTCACAACATGGCCTTGTGAAATAGAATAGCAATGGAGTATGATGGTATGTTCCCACGGTCAGTAACCGGCAGCGCTTTGGACGCAGCACATGTCCGCTGCGGCCAAAATGCTGACGGCTTTTGAACAGAGGTGATTCTGCATGTATTCATTGAACCGTGCAGAATCACTGCATCCCAATAGATTGTACAGGGACATTTATGTTGCGGAGACCAAGCGTCTCTGCAAGATAAACAGACATGCTGCAGTCTGGAAAGATGCGCCGCATGTCCGTCTCCACAGGGAAGGCGGAGGCTTCTGTGCACGCATAGTGGAGATGGGATTTCTTGAAATCCCATTCACTATGCTGTATTATCTGGACGATGCGGGTTGGATGCTGCGGATGTATGCAGCGTATAACCCGCAGCGCTTACTGACCATAAATATGTGCGTGAGAGACGCAGATATAAAACTTTAGCCACCCAAGGTCATGACTCCATACCATGTACGTATGTTTCTACCTATAGCCACAGTGCCAATGATTATACTGTTCATTCTGTATACTGGGTTGCAGATTATATGATGGTGCTCTTATATAAGGGGCTGCAGATTAGAAGCTATAATATGCTATGACATAAGGCTCAGCATTACGCAACTAAACATCTACCTGAACCAAACCAAATCCCCTGTTAACACACATGTAGCAGAGGTGAATGTGTAATTTTCCGTTTGTGTATCGGAATTACAGTATGTGAACTGGAGAACATGAACAGTGCTACATGGCTGTGCTCCATCCAGCAAATGGCAACCAACACCTAATAATCACATCCAGTGATGGTCCAGGGCTTGACTGCATGCTAGGGATATATTATTTGCTGCAAGAGGGGGAAGGAGACTGATATTTTTTAAATTACTGTTAATATAGAGTACTAGTGTGGACTGAGTTACCAACTTCATATATAGGGCGTGTATAGTGCAGGGCACTGCATGCACCAATACCGACATCTAGTACAAGGTGCTGTGGGTACACACAGCGTAGGTCGGTGCTGTGTTCTGTAGATACAATGGGTATATGGCTCTTCTTCCTCTGTCAGTATGTGCGGTGCATTGAATTCTGTGGGCACATATTGTACACTTGCAGGGTACTTCTGTCTGCCCGTACAGATACATGCATACTTCATGCCTACATTACACCGCCCTGCAGCCAGTGATGGCACACTATGGTGGCACTGTTTCCAGATGATGTAATGAGCACTGCTGAGTAATTATCCGTTAAACCTCTACATACAGATGCACACTTCTGGTCACCTCGTGTAGGAGGCATAATGCGCTGCATATATATGGCATCATATAGCTTTTTGGCAGATTCTGAATGTTCAGATCGATACAGCAGTTGCAATGCTGCAGGGTACAATGGGTTAACGCCAAGTACATCCACTACATACCGTAATATGCCAAATGCACAGGAGAACTAAAGCCTGCGCCCAGCATGAGTCCTTGCTATGGCTGCCCTCGCACAAAGAGGATGCCTTTCAGTCATCATCACGGCTCATTAGTCACAATGGCACAGTGATTCCCTGCGCACCGTACATTATAGCGGAATCCAACCAAACAATGGCCCTGGCGTTAATATACAATCACGTCAAGTGTGACAAGAAGTGGATATAGAGTAATGAGCGGCGTATCCGTCTCCTGATATATGTAATTGCAGCTCTCATCCACTGAACCTGGGCTGAATGGGTATAATAAGGTGAGTGCGGGGTAGTGAATACGGCGAGGAGGTGAATCTCACACCCTGGCTTTATGGTAAAAATGCTGACATGGTCTTGTGGCGTGAGCACGGTGCAGATAACGAGCCTAAACGAACCACCGTGATGAGGCTCCGATGACACCTATATACAATGGCCGCACACCTCTCACTGTATACACGGATCCATAAGGGATCGCTTCTTTTTACACATCTTTTAAAATAGCCGTGCACTGGCAACCATTTTGCATCACGAGACAAGCCAGGCAAATGATGGCATTTGCAACCTGACCGATGGCTAATGAGCCCTAAGGGGCTTTGTACAGATACAATAGCGGAGCCCTGATTAGTATGCACCCGTCACATCCCAGCAAACAAGCAGGTATAATGCACTTCATTAGCCAGCTGATAACCCGGCCGGTCATGGCACCTATACACTACGTACAACCACATAGATCACAGGTGCTAATTATAACCAGGATTAGTCCCCCATCCGTCACAGAAGGTTTCTAAGAATAGGTCCAATCAATATGTGATAATTGCATCCAAAATAATTGGTTTAGATTGGAGGGGGGCCGTGGGGTCATATTACTTCTCCAGTCCTTGGTCAATAATCTTAGGAGGGCTGGAGAGCGGCCAGGGCTACCTTAGAGGAGGCAGCGCACATCCTATGTATGTAAACAATCCATGGCCACCACCGTGGAGGAGTAGTAGTCACGCTAAGGTCATACATTACAGAGAGGGGTAGAGTGGGCTATAGAAACGCAGCGCCGGGGCTGCATCCAACTTCGGTGCGCAGCCATTTTTTAATACATAGAAGTCATCAGAAATGGTCAATCAGATCATTTACCTTGATGTAGCCCCAGGATACAGACAGCAAATAATTGGCTTCAGGCATTTTGAATGAGATTTTGCCGTATACCAGCAGAAGCCAAAAAGAGAGACCTAAATAGAAAATGTTAGGTTCAGACTTCCGCCTGGTCACTCGGATTTAGGTGCACCGGCTGCATTGTGACATGAACTTCCATTGAGCAGCGTTCAGGTTGGAGGGACACCATTTGTAGAAATCCAGGGGGCTGTGATAGTCCAGGACCAGCAAGAATACAGCTACAGAGCAGGAAAAATCCAGGGAGCTGGGAATCCGCATGTTTCCTAATGAATAATAGATGCCAGGATGCTCGGCGACTGAGGAGGGTCTCTGTGCCCACAGCACAAAACAGGGACCTTCAAGGAAAGCCATAAACAGTTCCTGAATGAGCCGCCCAGAAATCTCCTACAAAGCCAATGGAGCTCCTTCTAATTCCGAGCAGACGGCATTATGGATGGCGTTATCCGATTGGCCACGGAGGCTAAATCTCCTTGGAGCAGCAGTTCTCTCTCCCCATGTCTTGTAAATGACATTTAGTAATGGAGTCCCTGTAGCACCAGCTATCCAGACAAGATTAATTAGTGCACTTTTTCCCCTTCTCCTTTTGTGCTTTCTAAATTGGCTGCCGTTGAAGGGGACATGACACACTCAGATTCACAGCGACTTAGCACAGGTTTTACATAGAATATGTCGAGAGGAAGGACAAGGGGGGGACTCTCCTGAGCTCATGTCATCAGGAAACTGCGGAGCTGAATAAAAATACACAGGAGTTTGTTAATGGAGGAAAAAATAAGGTTCAGATCATATCTGATGTTTTTCCCAAATACTGAAAGTGACAATGCTACTGCCAGGCTGGAGCCATAGGTGAAGTTTCTGAGCCCAGGAGCGAAACCAAAAAGAAGGAAAAATAGAAGCCAAAGACTGGTTGTCTGTTCTGATCGACTCCGCAAAATAGTCATCTGTGATTTCAGCCAACCAAAGTCATCAATGGTGAAAATGACAAAGTCGGCTCTGCTACATACGCAGCGTAATACTTCATGGACACAATATTCTGCAGGCACGTTCACACTTAGATTTATGATTGACTGGTCTAGACAGAAAAAGTAGATTTTATTAAAAAAAACAGGTTAACAGAGAATTTCAATTTTTCAACTTTGATCAGCATCATAAATGACCAAAATATAAAGCCGTGTTATCACATAGCATTTTAATGCCCCTTTTTTCTGCATGAAAAAGTCAAGAAAAACAGAACACAGCAGTAAAAGTTTTTTTTCTGCTGATAAACTTCTGATTTCAATGAAGGAAAATTTCAGCAAGAACACTGAAAAAGTATGTGCACATGGCGTCTGTTTCAGGTGGATTCTGCCTATGTACCCATGATGGTCTACGGGACTATTCACATATCTGCGTTTTTTTTTGTGGCATGGAAAGAAAGGAGATATATATGTATTTTATTTGAGTCATGGATCAAAGTCCCCCATTCAAGTCTGTGGGTCCGTAGAAAACTTGGATGTATAATACACTGATGGCGACCTAACTGAACACTAAACGCTATGGAAAATTTAAAACACTAATGGAAATCATTCCTTTTTTTTTTGCATACGAGAAAGATCACCGTCTGAATGAGGCCTAACAAATATAAAACACAGCGTTATAACGATACATATTTCCAAGATATCTTAGGCAAAAAAAATAAAATAAAATTATAAAATTGCAGTCTTTTGATTGGACAGTGCCTGTTTTTTAGCATTTTCAGTCATGTACAACTCTAATTTAAAAAAAATAGGGATGCTGTGCAAAGCGTAAGGAATACAAGAATGCAATGATATGGAAATCTTGTTGAAACTTAGAAATGTTTTCCATTTCATTTGAAAAAAAATAATAACTCACTTTAGAAATTCATGGCAACAACACATCTCAAAACAGTTGGGACAGGGTTAATAAAAGGCTGGAATAGGATACACTAATATAAAACAGCCAGAGGGTCAGTGTTCATCAAAGTCACATGACTGTATAGAAAAAGAGTATGTTAGATAGGCAGAGTCTCTTCGAAGCAAAGATGGTCAGAGATTCACCAAACTGTGAACAATTGCATCTAAAAATTATGGAACAACTTCAGAAACATGTTCCTCAATGTGAAATTGCAAAGACTTGAATATCCCACCTACAGTACATAATGTCATCAAAATACTCAAGAGGTTCAGGAGAAATCCACGTGCATAAGGGACAAGGCTGACTGTCATTACTAGAGACTCGTGAACTACGGACACTCAGGAGTCACCACATTAAAAACAGGTATGAGTCAGTCACTGCATGGCCTCAGGAAAACTTCCCAAAATCATTCACCGTGCAATCCAAAAATACAAGGTAAAGCTCTTTCATTCACAATCCAGACATGTGTTGTCTTCTCTGGTACAAAGCTAATTTAAGATGGACTGATGCAAAATGGAAAACTGCCCTGTGATCACATGAACCAATATTTGAAATTCTTTTGACACCGTGTTCTACGGACTGAAGAGGAAAGGGACCATCCAGCTTGTGACCAGCGCACACTTCCTGCATCTCTGATGGCATGGAGCTGCATTAATGCCTAGGGCAGTGTTCCTCAACACCCACCAACAGGTCATGTTTTCAGGATTTTATTAGCATAGCACAGGTGATGTAATTATTGCCAGTACAAGTACTGCAATATTCACCTGTGCAATACTAACATAATCCTGAAAACATGACGTACTGGTGGCTCTTGAGGGCTGGAGTTGGGAAACATTGACCAAAGGCACGGGCAGCTTATAAGTCTGACAAGAGGTCTGAGAACAACATAAACTACCATCAAGACAATGTCTATTTCAGGAAAGGCCTCACAATTTCAGGAGCCAATGCTAAACCACATACTGTATCCATCACAACAGCACGGAAGAAGAGTTCTGGTGATGAACGGGCCACCGGTAGATCAGACTTTTCACCAATAGAAAACAACACATTCTAAAATGAAAAATCCAGCAAAGAAAACCCTGGACTCTTCAGCAGCTAGATTATAAAAGTAAAGGACAACATTCCTCTCCCCAAACTCCAGCAATTGGTCTCCTTATTTCCCAAATGTTTATAGACTACTATTTAAAAAAAAAAAAAAGAAGCAGGTGAAGCAAAATGGTAGACACGGCCCAGGTGTAATTACATGAGGTGTCAGCCTAATTCAACAATCCTGTAGAAGAACATCTTGACAACAGTCCAACATGGTGTTACATGGGAAAAAGATGCTTTTCTACTTTGGGGTCTGGGTGGCCTGCCATAATGGAAAGAAAAGTGAAGGGTGTTGCCTCTGGAACACAACACCGGTCCTTATGCCCGCTATGGACCTACCCCTTTAGAAGCCAGAGAGAGTCTTGCATACTCATCGGAATCACCGCTATGTCATTCTACTTTTTCCTTGAAACGCCTGAGTGGCAATGCTTTACCCTGGCAATTGCTGAAGTTGTATTCGAGAAGGGGTTGTCCTTGATGAAAATAAACCTAGATAAACAAGTTTTTCCCTCTTTGGGTATGTACAAGGAAAGAGTCCAGGGGAGCAGCTGCCACTCTTTCAAGGTATATTCTCTCTAAAAAGCTGCAGCAACTCAAAGAGAAACACATGGCTGCAATACGGATGTGTGGTTCGGCAAGCATGAATCAGCTGACATGTCCGATTTTAGCCTCGGGGCCCAAATCTATTTCCCTTCATATTCATGTCCATGCACCCTATCAGGAGGTGTGCCGCTCATAGCGACCTTGTACTTGGCAGGACAGGGATCTGTTCGAATCCCGTAACACAACTATTGACTCTATAATGGATTGTGTCTTTGTTGTAAAAAGTTACAACAAACTTTTTGGAAGTGCATCTGAACAGCAAGGTGGATTGCTGTTGAGGGGAGATAGAGAAAAAAAAAAAAAAATCTATAAATCTTCAGCACAGCGAGTGTGAGCGAGCTGAGTGTGACCTGAGCGTAAGTGTGAACGGCGGTAAGTGTGTGACTTGTGATTCAGTGAAGAGGTATTTGGAAGGCCTTTAACAAATACCTGTGTGAATTTGTGTGAATTGCTGAATTGGGAGTAGCTATATTCACAAGGTGTTAACTTAGGGTGGGTGGTCATAATTAAGGGTTTATAAGGGGCAGCTGTTTGGGGCTCAAGTCCTTTTTGGAAGTGCATCTGAACAGCAAGGTGGATTGCTGTTGAGGGGAGATAGAGAGAAAAAAAAAAAAATCTATAAATCTTCAGCACAGCGAGTGTGAGCGAGCTGAGTGTGACCTGAGTGTAAGTGTGAACGGCGGTAAGTGTGTGACTTGTGATTCAGTGACTTTGGAATCAGGGAGTTTCCAAGGGAGGAATTGCTTCTGTTTTTTTTTTTTTTTTTTTTTTTGTTTGGTTTAATTAATACTTTGTATTTATTTTTAATTAACGTTTCTGTGTGGTGCAATCCCCATTAGGAAATGTGCTCCACAATTGTTAATGCCATCCAGTGTACATCTTGCCACATGTATGCAGTCCTTGACCAGCCGGTCGAGGGTGCATACTGCTGTGCGAGATGTGAGCACATTGTGCATTTGGAAACCCAGATACTGGATCTAAATGTGCAGCTGGCAACACTGAGATCCATAGACAACATGGAGAGGAGTCTTCTGCTCACAGAGCAGACGCTCAATGGGATAGATGAGGAGGGGGATGGTAGGATGGAGCTGCAGGACAGTGTGGCAGTTAGCTGGGTGACAGATAGAAGGCGGGGTAGAGGGAAGAGTGCCAGGGAGGCTAGTCCTGATCTGGCACACCCCAATAAGTTTGCTAAGTTGGCAGATGAGGGGGGTGCCACTACAGGGGTAGCACTGCTGCAGCCAGGCATGTCCTCTGAAAGCCGGAGGAGTGACTGCTCCAGTAAGGAGGGAAAAAGGAGAGCAGGGCAGGCCAGACAGGTGCTGGTAGTGGGGGACTCAATTATTAGGGGAACAGATAGGGCAATCTGTCACAAAGACAGGGATCGTCGGACGGTGTGCTGCCTACCTGGCGCTCGAGTCCGACACATCGCTGATCGGGTGGACAGATTACTGGGAGGGGCTGGCGAGGACCCAGCGGTCATGGTGCACATTGGCACAAATGACAAAGTTAGAGGTAGGTGGAAGGTCCTTAAAGATGATTTCAGGGAATTAGGCTGCAAGCTGAAAGCAAGGACCTCCAACGTGGTATTTTCCGAAATACTGCCTGTACCACGTGCCACGCCAGAGAGGCAACGGGAGATTAGGGAGGTTAATAAGTGGCTCAAGAATTGGTGTAGGAAGGAGGGGTTTGGGTTCCTGCAGAACTGGGCCGACTTCTCAGTTGGCTACAGGCTCTACGCTAGGGATGGGCTGCACCTCAATGGGGAAGGTGCAGCTGTGCTGGGGGAGAAAATGGTTAGAAGGTTGGAGGAGTGTTTAAACTAGGGATTGGGGGGGAGGGTATTCATTTTATAGGAGGGGAAGATAGTGCAGATAGAGACCTGGGCACAAATAAGGAAGTTGGGGGTGGCGGTGGCATGGGGGGTGGGGTTAGAACAGTTAGTAATTTAAGAAAGAATAGAGGTACAGAGAGTAACATCAAGTGCATGTATACTAATGCCAGAAGCCTCGCCAACAAAATGGATGAATTAGAACTAATGTTGTTGGAGCATAATTATGACATGGTGGGGATATCTGAGACGTGGCTGGATGAGAGCCATGACTGGGCTGTTAACTTGCAGGGCTATAGCCTTTTCAGAAATGACCGTACAGATAAGCGAGGGGGTGGGGTGGGGTGTGTCTGTATGTAAAATCGACCTTAAAACCCATCCTGCGTGATAATATAGGTGAATCTAATGAAAATGTAGAGTCTCTGTGGGTGGAGATAAGGGGAGGGGGAAAAAATAATAAATTACTGATAGGGGTTTGTTATAAATCTCCAAAACTAATGGAAGCAATGGAGAATATCCTCGTAAAGCAAATAGATGAAGCTGCGACTCAAGGAGAAGTCATTATTATGGGGGACTTCAACTACCCTGAAATAGATTGGGGAACAGAAACCTGCAGTTCCAGCAAAGGTAATCGGTTTTTGACAACTATGAGAGACAATTACCTTTCACAACTGGTTCAGGACCCAACAAGGAGGGGGGCACTGCTAGACCTAATATTAACCAACAGGCCAGACCGCATATCAAATATAAGTGTTGGGGGTCACTTGGGGAATAGTGATCACAAAATAATAAGTTTTCATGTAACCTTTAATAAGATGGGTAGTAGGGGGGTGACAAGGACACTAAACTTCAGGAGGGCAAATTTCCAAAGGATGAGAGAGGATCTTGGTGCAATTAACTGGGACGATATCCTGAGACATAAAAATACACAAAGAAAATGGGAGACGTTTATTAGCATCCTGGATAGGACCTGTGCACAGTATATACCGTATGGGAATAAACATACTAGAAATAGGAGGAAACCAATATGGCTAAATAGAGCTGTAAGGGGCGCAATAAGGGACAAAAAGAAAGCATTTAGAGAATTAAAGGAAGTAGGTAGTGAGGAGGCATTAAATAAATACAGAAAACTGAATAAATTCTGTAAAAAGCAAATCAAGGCAGCAAAGATTGAGACAGAGAGACTCATTGCCAGAGAGAGTAAAAATAATCCCAAAATATTCTTTAACTACATAAATAGTAAGAAACTAAAAAATGACAGTGTTGGCCCCCTTAAAAATAGTCTGGGTGAAATGGTGGATGAGGATGAGGAAAAAGCCAATATGCTAAATGACTTTTTTTCATCAGTATTTACAAAAGAAAATCCCATGGCAGACAAAATGACTAGTGATAAAAATTCCCCATTAAATGTCACCTGCTTAACCCAGCAGGAAGTACAGCGGCGTCTAAAAATAACTAAAATTGACAAATCTCCGGGCCCGGATGGGATACACCCCCGAGTACTGCAGGAACTAAGTACAGTCATTGATAGACCATTATTTTTAATCTTTAAAGACTCCATAATAACAGGGTCTGTACCACAGGACTGGCGTATAGCAAATGTGGTGCCAATATTCAAAAAGGGGACAAAAACTGAACTCGGTAATTATAGGCCAGTAAGTTTAACCTCTACTGTGGGTAAAATCCTGGAGGGCATTCTAAGGGATGCTATGCTGGAGTATCTGAAGAGGAATAACCTCATGACCCAGTATCAGCACGGGTTTACTAGGGACCGTTCATGTCAGACTAATTTGATCAGCTTCTATGAAGAGGTAAGTTCAGGACTGGACCAAGGGAACCCAGTGGACGTAGTATATATGGACTTTTCCAAAGCTTTTGATACGGTGCCACACAAAAGGTTGTTACATAAAATGAGAGTAATGGGGATAGGGGAAAATATGTGTAAGTGGGTTGAGAGCTGGCTCAGGGATAGGAAACAAAGGGTGGTTATTAATGGAGCACACTCGGACTGGGTCGCGGTTAGCAGTGGGGTACCACAGGGGTCAGTATTGGGCCCTCTTCTTTTTAACATATTTATTAATGACCTTGTAGGGGGCATTCAGAGTAGAATTTCAATATTTGCAGATGACACTAAACTCTGCAGGGTAATCAATACAGGGGAGGACAATTTTATATTACAGGATGATTTATGTAAACTAGAAGCTTGGGCTGATAAATGGCAAATGAGCTTTAATGGGGATAAATGTAAGGTCATGCACTTGGGTAGAAGTAATAAGATGTATAACTATGTGCTTAATTCTAAAACTCTGGGCAAAACCGTCAATGAAAAAGACCTGGGAGTATGGGTGGATGACAAACTCATATTCAGTGGCCAGTGTCAGGCAGCTGCTACAAAGGCAAATAAAATAATGGGATGTATTAAAAGAGGCATAGATGCTCATGAGGAGAACATAATTTTACCTCTATACAAGTCACTAGTTCGACCACACTTAGAATACTGTGCACAGTTCTGGTCTCCGGTGTATAAGAAAGACATAGCTGAACTGGAGCGGGTGCAGAGAAGAGCGACCAAGGTTATTAGAGGACTGGGGGGTCTGCAATACCAAGATAGGTTATTACACTTGGGGCTATTTAGTTTGGAAAAACGAAGACTAAGGGGTGATCTTATGTTAATGTATAAATATATGAGGGGACAGTACAAAGACCTTTCTGATGATCTTTTTAATCATAGACCGGTGACAGGGACAAGGGGGCATCCTCTACGTCTGGAGGAAAGAAGGTTTAAGCATAATAACAGACGCGGATTCTTTACTGTAAGAGCAGTGAGACTATGGAACTCTCTGCCGTATGATGTTGTAATGAGTGATTCATTAATTAAATTTAAGAGGGGACTGGATGCCTTTCTGGAAAAGTATAATGTTACAGGGTATATACACTAGATTCCTTGATAAGGCGTTGATCCAGGGAACTAGTCTGATTGCCGTATGTGGAGTCGGGAAGGAATTTTTTTCCCCATGGTGGAGTTACTCTTTGCCACATGGGGTTTTTTTGCCTTCCCCTGGATCAACATGTTAGGGCATGTTAGGTTAGGCTATGGGTTGAACTAGATGGACTTACAGTCTTCTTTCAACCTTAATAACTATGTAACTATGTAACTATGTAACAAATGTCTTCATTTCAGTAAAACCAAACTGAATAAAACTTATTAAAAGTAGAGCGGGTGGGTCCCTCTTTGGTGGACCAAGCACAACCAGGAATTATATGGGTGGACAATTATTTGTATTTTCTCTTCAGGACTAGATGTGGCTTCCCGTTAATTAGGCTATGTTTCCACTGGGCGTTGTCTCTGTGCTTGGGACGCAGCGGATACCCCCTGTTGTACGAGCGGTGATTCCGGATGTGATCATTGAACACATGCGGAATCACCGCATCATATATATAGACTGGGTTATTTATCTTGTTGAGAAGGAAAGTCTCCGTAAGCTAAATAAACATGCTGCGGTCTGGAAAGACGCGCCGCATGTCCGGTTACCAAGGTGATAAAATCCCCTCCACTATGCTGTAACTTCTGGACGCTGTGGATTGGACGCTGCAGCTGTACGTTAAAGATAAGAAACAATGTAAAAGATTGCTTACAATTGTCCGGCTCTGGGTTTGGGAAGATTCGTTCAACCAGGGCTGTGGAGTCGGTAAGCCAAACCTCCGACTCCTCAATTTCCATGACACCGACTCCAACTCCACCAAAATGAGCTCCGACTCAGACTCCACAGCCCTGCATTCAACTACACATCTCTTCTAGAATGGCAGCTGCAGTGGAATTGTAATATTACATTCCAGCCATTACAATGAATGGCAGACCTTGTAGAACAAGGATGGCCGGGTGACCAGAGCAAAGGCACTTTTCAGGAGTTATGTTCTCTTGCTAAAAAAAAAAGGGGATCCTGAACAGGGAACCCTCTATAAAGTCAAACGGCATGTATGGACAAGGGTTGATCCAAGTAAGAAAATTCTCCAGCCATAGCTTCCAAATTAAAACAAAATCTCTATTCCAGCAGAATTAAAAAGATGAGTCCGACTCCGAAGTATAGTAAGATGCATTTCCTACATGGATTGACAGTTCTTGCAAATATACAAAAATAAATAGATCGATAAATAACGGATAGATAAATAATAGATAGATAGCTGTAAATTAAGAGCCACCATACCCCACAGAAATGTTATAGCTGAGCCATTTGTATAGATGAAGAAAAATACAACAAAAGAAATCTAATTCAGGGAAAAAAAGTGTCAAAAAGCAGAAGTCATTTCTGAGACTTGTTGCCAAAGTTAAGACATTTTTTTCCCGGTGAACAGAACCAATTTCTAACCACACAAAAGCGAGCCGCTGAAGAGGCCTGTGTGGCCGGATAGAAATGAGATACTTACATCCAAATAGCTCATCATTACCCCAGGTAAAAGCACGGCTTGTGATCAGTCTATTTCTGTCTACACAACTTTTACAAAGGGATTGTCAGGGTTGAAGAAAATGCTATTCTCTGCTCTTTGGGATTTCAGGCATTTTTTGTTCCTTTTTCCCCCCCACACTTTTCGGGTGGCAAAAATGGCATCATTGCTCCATTTGATGAAATTATGACACTGCAGAGAAAATGATTCTTGTTCAAAGAAATATGTATTTTGCGGCTGTGGGAACAAATAAAAATATCCTCCAATTTTCTAGTCTTAGAAATATATGTCCCGAAAGCTTGTTATTCTGTTTAATAAACTGTAATTAGACCAAAACTGGAGAAAGTGTAAGATGTTATTTCTTACATACCTAACTAGTATGACGGCAAGGCTACAATAGAAACAGGCAGTTACTCTAGAGCTCTCCGATAGAGGCATCCGGCAATGATTTGTCCCATTTCCTTAGCTATGGAGCAGCCAGGACTGTGGATTCGGTAAGATAAACCTCCGACTCCACAGCACTGCTTCAGTACTGAGCATGTACATAAAGCGCAGCCGTGCCTCACTAGTGAGCATGTATCTAAAGTACAGCACTGGCTCGCTACTGAGCATGTACATAAAGTGTAGCACTGCCTCACTACTGAGCATGTACATAAAGTACAGCACTGGCTCGCTACTGAGCATGTACATAAAGCGCAGCCCTGCCTCACTACTGAGCATGTATCTAAAGTACAACACTGGCTCGCTATTGAGCATGTACATAAAGTGTAGCACTGCCTCACTACTGAGCATGTACATAAAGTACAGCACTGGCTTGCTATTGAGCATGTACATAAAGTGTAGCACTGCCTCACTACTGAGCATGTACATAAAGTACAGCACTGGCTCGCTACTGAGCATGTACATAAAGCGCAGCAATGCCTCACTACTGAGCATGTATCTAAAGTACAACACTGGCTCGCTATTGAGCATGTACATAAAGTGTAGCACTGCCTCACTACTGAGCATGTACATAAAAAGTGCAGCCCAGCCTCACTACTGAGCATGTACATAAAGTGCAGCACTGCTTCAGTACTGAGCATGTACATAAAGAGCAGCACTGGCTTGCTACTGAGCATGTACATAAAGAGCAGCACTGCCTCACTACTGAGCATGTACATAAAAAGTGCAGCCCAGCCTCACTACTGAGCATGTACATAAAGTGCAGCACTGCTTCAGTACTGAGCATGTACATAAAGAGCAGCACTGGCTCGCTACTGAGCATGTACATAAAGGAAAGGCCCCGCCTCACTACTGAGCATGTACATAAAGCGCGGCACTGCCTCACTACTGAGAATGTACATAAAGTGCAGCACTGCCTCACTACTGAGCATGTACATAAAGTGCAGCACTGCCTCACTACTGAGCATGTACATAAAGCGCAGCACTGCCTCACTACTGAGCATGTACATAATGTGCAGCACTGTCTCACTACTGAGCATGTACATAAAGAGCAGCACTGCCTCACTACTGAGCATGTACATAAAGTGCAGCACTGGCTCACTACTGAGCATGTACATAAAGCGTGGCACTGCCTCACTACTGAGCATGTACATAAAGTGCAGCCCTGTCTCACTACTGAGCATGTACATTAAGAGCAGCACTGTCTCACTACTGAGCATGTACATAAAGAGCAGCACTGCCTCACTACTGAGCATATACATAAAGAGCAGCACTGGCTCACTACTGAGCATGTACATAAAGAGCATCACTGGCTCACTACTGAGCATGTACATAAAGCGCAGCACTGGCTCACTACTGAGCATGTACATTGAGCATGTACATAAAGGAAAGGCCCCGCCTCACTACTGAGCATGTACATAAAGTGCAGCATAGATTCATCTCAACTAAAAGCCCAGATCCTTAAATCAGGAACAGAACAGACATTTATAGGACATAACTTTCCCAAATTCTTATGAAAAAATGTACAGCGCATACTGCCCTTAACTACTGATCCCAAGTTATTATATACTTCAGGATTCAGAGTCGGTCCTTTTTATATCGACAACACCAAAATGGACATCAACTCTGACTCCACAGCCCTGGGAGCATCAATGCCGACATTCTTAGCACATATTGGGGTCCCAAAGGATCATAGCAATGGTTTGAAGAGGGAAACAGACCCTACACCATGACACAGACCACTGCAGTATTTGCTATTCTTGAGATAGTGACTGTGCAACATTGAATATTATATATATATATATATATATATATATATATATATATATATATATATATATATTTACTGTCTGGGTTTTTTCCTGAAAAAGAGCTCTAAATGAGCATAACAGAGATACTATCAAATATGTTTGCTGCCTGTAGTCACCACTAGAGGGAGCTACCTGCATGCTGAAGATCAGTCTACCGATGGCTACCAGCAGGCACAATTTAGCTTTTCTGCAAGATTTTTTATCACACTACACAATTTCTATGGAGGAAAAAAAATCTCTTGGAAATTTAGCAACAATTTCAGTTACTTCTCTTTTTAGATAACGTCTTCCAACTCTTGCTTTATGCAGAATATTTGAACTTTTACATAAAAACAATAAGCCTCGCAGTAAACTTTCTTTAAATTAAGAGAAGCAAATATAAGAAATGGCATAATACCGACTGTATATCTGCTATATATATATATATGGTTCATATACATACAGTATATGGACCCTATACATCTATATATAGAGCGTGGCTATGTTATTAACCCGTGTGGCACCTTAGGACCACCTGATAATGGGGAACATGTCTCCCTTAAAGTACCATCAGGATGTTAAGCAAGTACAAATGGCTGCAAAAAAGTGAACACATGGGAAGTCCGGGTCCGGCTTTGCCACATTACCCACAGAAGCACATGATGATTAGTGAAGATGGCAGCTACGACCTCCGGGAACATGACCTTTGGGAGTAGAAAAGCCACTTGTATTCCCTTCTGCAAAAATCCAGAACAGCTCTCCAAAAGCAAAGTACAGGAACATGCGACTCAATTGGGGAGCACTAGTTATTGTAACAAACAGTACATGCTAGATACAAACCTCATTATTAGTCATCCAGCACAAAGGGAACGTTTTATACTGAGAATGGAACAAACAGAGAAAGCAGCACCAATAATGATTTTATTTCTATGGCAATCCATCTCATTCTACCATACTTTTGGAAGGGAGGGGCCTCTAAATATAATTTCTAATACATTTTAATACAAGTATTTTGCATTTGGATTTCAGACATGAATGACAAAATCTGCATCAGATTTTTCATGGTATGTGCTGCCCTCTGGTGGCAGAAGAGTGCAATAACAGTCAATGCAGTACAATCCTTATTTCGCCAGTCCAGTGTTATATTAGATGGTTCCTCAAAAAATTTAATCCATGTTTTCATTTATTACAGGATAAATATATATTACTGGTGAAAGTTCCAAATAGGAATTTTCTAACTGAAGCTCCAAACATATATGAATATTTTTAGTAAGTGAATAAATAGGAATTTTCCCCCTAAAAAAACTAGAACCAGATTCATCAATTGCAGTCACTTCTCTTTTTTAACTTGCGTTTTTGCATCAAATTCAGTAAAAAGGTGTATATAAAGCCACAAAAAATGTGACTTAAGATGGAATGCATAAAATCACTCAACAAAAGGTAACTTTTTCCTACTGAAATACGTAAATCACTCCAGGGGGGACTGGAATGGACTTGAATCAATTTTTGAAACTTCTTAAAAAGAAGAATCTGTCTAAAACATCAGGATAAGCCACGCTAACGTAAAAATGGGAAAACAAACTAAACAATAAAAGAGAAAAAAGGAGAACACTTGCACTGCCTCACTACTGAGCATGTACTGTACATAAAGTGCAGCAATGGCTCAATACTGAGTATGTACATAAAGTGCAGCGCTGCCTCACTACTGAGCATGCACATAAAGTGCAGCAATGGCTCACTGCTGAGCATGTACATAAAGTGCAGCACTGGCTTACTACTGAGCATGTACATAAAGTGCAGCACTGCCTCACTGCTGAGCATGTACATAAAGTGCAGCAATGGCTCACTGCTGAGCATGTACATAAAGTGCAGCACTGGCTTACTACTGAGCATGTACATAAAGTGCAGCAATGGCTCAATACTGAGCATGTACATAAAGTGCAGCAATGGCTCAATACTGAGCATGTACATAAAGTGCAGCGCTGCCTCACTACTGAGCATGTACATAAAGTGCAGCAATGGCTCACTGCTGAGCATGTACATAAAGTGCAGCACTGGCTTACTACTGAGCATGTACATAAAGTGCAGCACTGCCTCACTGCTGAGCATGTACATAAAGTGCAGCACTGGCTTACTACTGAGCATGTACATAAAGTGCAGCACTGGCTCACTACTGAGCATGTACATAAAGTGCAGCACTGCCTCATTGCTGATCATGTACATAAAGTGCAGCACTGCCTCACTGCTGAGCATGTACATAAAGCGCAGCACTGCCTCACTACTGAGCATGTACATAAAATGCAGCACTGGCCCACTACTGACCATGTACATAAAGTGCAGCACTGGCTCACTGCTGAGCATGTGCATAAAGCGCAACACTACCTCACTACTGAGCATGCACATAAAGTGCAGCACTGGCTCGCTACTGAGCATGTACATAAAGTGCAGCACTGCCTCACTACTGAGCATGTACATAAAAGCGCAGCACTGCCTCACTACTGAGCATGTTCATAAAGAGCAGCACTGCCTCACTACTGAGCATGTACATAAAGCACAGATTCATCTCAACTACTAGTAAAAGCCGAGATCCTTAGATCAGGAATAGGACAGACATTTATAGGACAATTCATAACTTTCCCAAATTATTATTATACATTTTTATAGCGTCATTTATTCCATTTATTATGAAAAAATGTACAGCACAATCTGCATTGTACTACTGTACCCAATTTACTATATACTTTATGAGTTGGTCCATTTTATACCGGTTCCGACTCCATGACTGACTCCACAGTTCTGTTGTAAAAGATTAATAGCTGCCGAGTCTAAACAAGGATTGTATACGGACAACACTCGGACAGCACAGGGATGACAACTGAGAAATAGATGAGAATGGGATTGATTTTTTTTTTATATGCTAGTGTGAGCGTACCCGAATACAGTGACTTACGCCGAGAACTTCATCAGAATTTCTGCCTAAATCCCTGAAAATGAGGATTCATATGGAACCCTTGACAGAGCCATTCCATATAATGGGGCATTCACTCCGGAATCTGCTTGGCCTCCATTCCAGCAGCATCCATGGTAGATTGTGCTTTTGTGTCCATCTAAACAATAAAGGATATGGCCAGAACAGAGGCCAAATGTTATCTAAAGACCATTGCTTGTAAATTCTCGTCGGTGGAGGGGATGATGGATCCATCCTTTTACATCCTGCCCCCACCGTAGCTGAATTGCCGATTGGTCAGTATAACGGTTATCGGACGCCCACCGATTTGCTATTGACCTAAAGTTAGGTCACCATTATTACAAGCCTGGACAACCCCTTTCAGACAGAAGCGGTAGATGCCTTAGGGCACTTCTTGGGAAAGGACACAGGCTGCACTGATATAGGTCATGAAGTTGGTTCAGTCTATATCACACTTGCCATCTTTTATGGATGGCCTCTGGGAGGATAATATATTGATGGCGTGTTTTGTGCCAATATTTTACCTCATAGCCATGCTCTCTTTTTAAAACCACACTCTCTTCACAACCCTCCATGACCTCTAAATGTTCTAGTGGCTCCATCTGATGGCAGAGCATCCCAACATTATACACAAGAAAACATCTTGATATATATTGAAACGAGGAAAACAAAATGGGCTTTAGTTCTCTGGAGATGCCACTGATGTGCTTTTCCTGGTATTATATTTGTAAATTGACTTCCTACACCTTAAGTACATTATCTTCCATGGGAACAAGTTGTAAGATGAAGAGAGTACATCAGCTCCGGCGGCAGCATCTTCTCCATGTGTCACTAACACCAGATTATGGCCTCACATGCAGATACACAATGAACCATCTACGTGGATAATCCTATGCGGCTGTTATGTAACAATCCGCGACAGACCTGAACTTGCATGTGTATAGTGAGGACACTACACGCACGGTGGAGGACATCAGACTAAAGATTACGTCTTAGCGAACTAGAGTACAAAACATGAAATCCAGCATTAATAGGACACTGTATTCCCACCCCGATCACACACGGGACCACTTAAATGTTCATTTGTGGATGGGGTTTGTGTAAAACCTTCCCCTTTTTCCCAGTCATGCAAATTTGCTGGGGTTGTTTCCAAAAAATCAAGACAATCTCGGCAAACTTGGGACAATTGGCAAGTATGTGTGTCAATAAGGCCTTATCCTGTATTTCTGCTCTAGATTAGAAATATGTGAACACGAAGTTCTTTTTGAGGTGGTCAAAAATGATGAGCTTTCTAGTAGAATCTGATTCAGGAAACGTTCCTTTGTTGAGTATGTGCACACGTAGACTTTTTTTTTTTCTTTTTTTTTTTATAAGCTTTTGAAACAGAGAGGAAGCTCTCCAAAATCCTTCACAAAACTGTTCAAAAACTTGATGTTTCTTTTCAGTTTCTGCTCAGAAAACTCGGCAAAGAAACACATACCCTTTGAGGAGTTTATGGAGGAGTTTTTTTTGTTTCTGTAAGCATTTTCTGAAGTGTTTTGAAGAGTTTTTCAAGAGTTTTGTTGGTAGAATTTTTGCAGCCTTTTGATTGGACAGTGCATAGTTTGAAGCCACTTGTTATCATGGGATGAGCATATAAAAAGAATGAATATACTGAAGCTCTTCCGGTTCTGTCGTTTATACATTCGGTGCTACATTGTGTCCATATTAAAAGTTAACAGGGTTCTCAGGTTTCGAAAGCCTGTTTTTAAATATTTATTACATAATTCTAAACTCCCAATCCACCCTCACTTTTGGAAGAGCAATCGGCTATAACAAGTGTCTCTTGCCCTGGATAAACTTCTAGTTTATAAATTACATGGAATACCCAATGACTATAATAATCACTGTGTAGTGCTTTATTTCTCCTGTGGAGGCGCTGTATGGAAACTGCACTTACTACCGGGTTTCCCCAATGATCACAGCTCATCACTAGGGGTCAAAGCATTATGTAAATACTGTGAATAACAGAGCTGTGGATTCAGATTCGTGGATTTGGAGTTGGAGTCGAAAGTCGGGTGTCACGGTTCCACCCGTCAGTGTGTCTGGGATGCAGTTACTGCAGCTCGGCCATCCAGTCCGGTCCAGGGGTGTGCTGAAGCTGTCAGTATTTTGACAAATATCTAATCTGGTAAAGGGGCGTGTTGAGCTGTCAGTGTGTTAACTGACAGCTCGACTATCTAATCTGAGACACGTCAGCTGTCTCCAGGTGTTCATTATACCAGGTGATTGCCATGCTACTTAACTGAGCTGTTTCTCCAGACCTCTGCCAGATGTATATTCAACAAGTGAGGTTTGTGCTTCTTGTGCCTTGAGTTCTGTATGCTTGATCTTTTGTTGCCTGACCTTGGACTTCGTTTTGCCCAACCGACTATTTAAACCCTTTTGCTCTGATTCGTTATCCTCCTGGTATTCTTACCTCGGAACGTTACCCGACCACGCTTTTGTCTGTTCCTTTTGTTTACGATATACCCTCCTGGCTTCTGACCTTGGACTCCTTGACCATTCTCCCTCACGGCTTGGCCGTGAGAAGTGACTAGTGTCATATCAGGGACATTGAGGAGTCGGAGTCAGAGGTTTTGCTTACCATCTCCACAGCCCTGGTGATCAGAATTTACTGTGAATTGTGACTTACATTTTCCATTACTTTCTGCATATGCTTCACATATCCAGAGGGCCATACTTCACAGCTGGAGACAGACATCATAGCCACATGTCTGACAGAAGAAGAAAACAAATGTG
The DNA here is from genome assembly GCF_051348905.1 of Ranitomeya variabilis. Lineage (NCBI taxonomy): Eukaryota > Metazoa > Chordata > Amphibia > Anura > Dendrobatidae > Ranitomeya > Ranitomeya variabilis. Next base: position 85,476,163 of record NC_135232.1, read on the forward strand.
TAGACAGAGCCTCAGAATGCTAACTACAGATGGACATGGTCCAAAGGTACCCAATTCTTATCGACAGTCAACAATCCTAAGCTACAGTATGTCCTGACGATTCTACTTCATCTTTAGGTTTGGTCATTACAGTATTTGTATATAACATTCCCCTTATTTGCACTGTTCCCTGCAGTAGATATCACACAAGGATGTCTATGGCACAACGGAAGCGGTTTTAGTGTTTTTCCCATTCAGGAATACGGTCCAATTTCTGCAGACAAGCATTATTGGAAATGTGCACACAGCAGTGATTCTGCTACATGTCAGTAATGGAGGATACTTCTGCATATTGCTGGAGATCCCAGAGGACTGAGCAAGATGACGTCAAACACCTGCCACACAAGAACTGCTCCAGCTTTCCTCCTGACATGCCAGCCTCTTCTACCGCCAAACCCTGGATAAATTATGGAGGTATTTGCTGTTTTATCCTTAACACAAGTTCAGGCCTTCAGTTACTCTTTGCTGCATTAGAAGGCCCAGCCAGGACTCCGCTGTATGCTAGCTATGCTGGCAGAGGGATAAAGTAGCCTGTAAATTCTCCTAAGGTGCCGGAGCTATGCAGGGTATGTGAGGAATACGACCAGATGGCAGATGTAGAAACCCTGCCCATCCATACCCGCTACACACAGAATCCGCACTCTACAAGCTGAAAGACCCATTCACCCGATTACTAATCATTACTTCTTCCACAGTGAATGCAGGGTGGAGCGGTGCATACTACACAGGGTCGCTGGTTTGCTTCATTTTACATATTGATTTTTATTGTTGTACTGTATATTGCTTTTTACATTTTTAATTTTTTTAATCGAGAGCCTTTATTGATCCATGCTGCAGTAGATGGTCACTTCTCGGAGACATTTGGCCATTATGTATACAAAACCAATGCATTATTATTAAAATGTTTTTTTGGACCTAGACTAATTTTTATCAGGCACTGTATCACGTGGTATAGACATTGCGGTTTTAAATGCTAATTTTCAGCTGCGTTTTACAGTACCAGTAAAGACTGAGATTGCATAAATCTCATGTACCCTGGTTTTTTTGTCCTCAGTTTTTTGTGCAATACTACCGTATGTTTTTTGTAAAATGCAGCATATCACTTCTTTAAGTGGTTTTTCAGCATTTTTTATAGAAAGCAATGGGTAAGTGCAAAAATGCAGCAAAAAACACAGGTATCAGGTTTTGCTGCGTTTGTAGTGAAAAAAAAAAATATACAGCAGTATATGAAACCCATTTATTTTTGTGATTTTTCCCAAGTTTAAACCATAATGTCTTGGTGTTTATGGCAGTTTAGAATAGCATTTTAGCATTAGTACAATTTAATAGAATTAGTGCAGTTTAAATTAGTGATGTGTAAAAAGAACACATTGGCCGACCAAGGTGTGAAATTGAACAATGCATGTGGCCGACCAAAGTGTAAAAGTAAACAAGTGTCCTACAAACTCAATGCTCTGTTAATGTCTTAGGCAAATTATTCCAGACCAATTCACTTCTCCCTACTGTTACATTTTCCAAAAATGGTTTTGGGTTTCACAAATGTCTTGCATTGGTGACCTGTGTTCATGCTTCTGTGGTGGAAGCAAAGCTGAACCATGGGATCCTGAAAAATGCAGTAAAATGTGCTTTTAGTAAGCAGCTTCTTTACTGCCAAGAGAGCAGGTTTTCCTGAAAAAAAAAAAATAAAGCAGCAAAAAAGCAACGTGTGAACATAGCCAGAGATACACAATGTTATAGTTCGGCTCTGCTTGCCGATTCAATTGGTTATCAGGTGATTGTTCAGATACTATTGGAATCCAGTAGATGGAGCCAGGTTCTACCCCACTCAAGACCCCATAGCAGCTGCAAGATTTGCACTATAGAACTTTCCTGAAGGAGAAGCCAGGGACCATTGGAGGATTTTCCGGTTCTCTGGTGGGCCAGTCCAAACCTGGGTACACATGCCACAGCGTAAATCCAACAATGGATTTCATTGTGGAAATGGTTCCGATTTTCTGCCCATTCCACCTTTTCCATTCTACTGATATAGAGTGTTCAAGGTCCCCTGGGCAAATATGAATGGAGTAGTTTTGCACATGCATGGTGGCGGCTCCAAATACTTCTACAGAGCGCTGATCAAGCATGTGCACCACCGACAACGTAGACCCTCATTCTCGATATCATTGTCTGTCCTAGTAATCAGTGCGATCCTCGGATGCAATCACAGTATGCCGAATCAGCATGAGAAAATAGTTGGAGATGCGAGCTGTCCTATAGTTTTACATTGGGCCGAGTGCAATCCGATTTTTTTTTTTATCGGATTGCACTTATCTGAATACATCGCAAGTGTCAGCGAGCCCTTAGGAAAACAAACTTGTATTTAGTCTGTATCCAGGACACTTTCCCTTTCAGATCTGATTGTTAGTGATTTTATCATTGTCCTGAAAAGGTTCTCAGGGTAGGAAAGTTCAAGGAAAAAAGTACACAGTTATATTTTATGTGGATTTAGAAGCAGACCCATTTAAAACTCCAAACGAACATACAGTGGGGAAAAAAAGTATTTAGTCAGCCACCAATTGTGCAAGTTCTCCCACTTAAAAAGATGAGCGAGGCCTGTAATTCACATCATAGGTAGACCACAACTATGAGAGTCAAAATGAGAAAACAAATCCAGAAAATCACCTTATCTGATTTGGCAAGATTTATTTTGCAAATTTTGGCGGAAAATAAGTATTTGGTCACCTAAAAACATGCAAGATTTCTGGCTCTCACAGACCTGTAGCTTCTTCTTTAAGAGGCTCCTCTGTCCTCCACTCATTATCTGTAGTAATGACACCTGTTTGAACTTGTTATCAGTATAAAAGACACCTGTCCACAACCTCAAACAGTCACACTCCAAACTCCGCTATGGTGAAGACCAAAGAGCTGCAAAGGACACTAGAAACAAAATTGTAGCCCTGCACCAGGCTGGGAAGACTGAATCTGCAATAGGCAAGCAGCTTGGTGTGATGATATCAACTGTAGGAGCAATAAGAAAATGGAAGACATACAAGACCACCGATAATCTCCCTCAATCTGGGGATCCACACAAGATCTCACCCCATGGGGTCAAAATGATCACAAGAACAGTGAGCAAAAATCCCAGAACCACATGGGGGAACCTAGTGAATGACCTGCATAGAGCTGGGACCACCATACCAAAGGCTACCGTCAGTAACCCACTACGCCACCAGGGACTCAGATCCTGCAGTGCCAGACGTGTCCCCGGCTTAAGCCAGTACATGTACGGGCCCATCTGAAGTTTGCTAGAGAGCATTTGGATTATCCAGAGGAGTACTGGGAGAATGGCATATGGTCTGATGAAACCAAAGTAGAACTGTTTGGTAGAAACACCTCAGGAATTGACATGTTGCCTATTTTTCCATGTAGAGAAAAACACGTGTAAAAAAAAAAAAATATGACACCGTTGCACTATTGTTTTTTTTTTTATATGTATGTATAGGAAGGTAATTTAAAGTGCATTGGAAGTAGTTTTTACTTGGATTTTGGAGCAGATCCACTTCAAGATCCATGTAAAATACCTCTTTGTGAACATAACCTTACATAGGAAGTCGCAGTAAAGGATAAGGAGAGACGCTTTCATAATAGCCGGGACCACCAATTGTTATATGTCCACCAGACTTGCCCAGAGTATATGAAGGGGCTCTCACTCGGTGGTAAGTACCACTAACTGAACCCCACCTCAGTATTACATTTATAATTGGTTCCATTACTGATTCATGTGAAAACATATGGGAATATTTATAAAAAAAATATATATATATATTGTTTCTGAGAAAAACCCTATTGCCCCAAACAGCCAATCAAATTGCAGCTTTTATTTTACCAGAGCTATTTAAAAAATAAAAGCCTGGCTTTGATTGGTTGCTATGAGCAACAAACAAAAGACAACTTTAAATTGCACACAGTTTTGATAAATGAGGCCTGGTCTCTCTGACACGACCGGTTCCTTTGATAGAATATTCAGAGATGTTGCACTTAGCAACCAGATTTGGTTGCTATCGACACTTTGTCTGCGATGGTTTTATAATTAAGTCCATGTTTAGCTGACACAGTGTTGTAGTGGCCATTAGTAAGTCTGGTAGGTTTTGTTGTGCCTCCAGTTACATGACACCAAGAAGTATATCTTGTTTGACACCTTTTCCTCATAAAATATCAGTAGACGGCATACAGGCCCCGTGTCAATATCACCACATGATGAGCCGTTTGGTTGCCTGGTGACCGGAGAAACAAACAACTGTGCAGATCCCATCACATGCATGCCATAGTGCGTCCACATAAATCAGCCGCTCCGAGAAGACACATGCTCAGCCCGGGCTTGTTGACTCAGGCTGCTACTTATACCTCACTTTAGCATCCACTTTCTGCGGTCTACACGGCCAAAGATTAATAGGACATTTCACTTTAACCATAGATTAGAGCAGGGAATGCTGATGGGAGATGAAGATCTGCATCCCGGGTCCACATTTCGTCAGTGACACATTCCAGCGTCTGTTCTAAAGGACACTGGTACCTAAACATGACATTGCCAAATAAGCGAGACATCTGCCAAGTAGGCCTTCTGTCCCATCACCAGAATAGGGTGGAAAAACATGCCAAGCTTTGAATTCTTTGTATTTGCCTAAAATTATTACAGAACCTCTTTTTAGGACATGTGTACCCCCCTCTGATTCTAACTCCATCCATGTATGCAATTTATATTGCTGGAAATAAATATCTTCCATTTTTTATTTTGGCTCAAACGAAAAAGGAAATAACCAGAAGGTGGATTTCAGACTACCAGAGGCTCCAATAGATGATGCAGCCGAGCTGTAGTTAGCGGCTTTTATCTGTGATCCACAAGCCGTAACACTGGAAAGAAAATAGTGAATAAACATTATTTGAGTGAAATATGGAGGTTACGTCATGTACTGCCCCATTTAGACTGGCCAGTGGTCGTTTACCTGCCCTGTTTACACTGCTGGGCGCAGAACAATCTAATTGATCTGTCCCCATACAGTACCACCAGCAGTAAGTTACCTGTTCACACCGGACGATTTGCTGCTGAAAATGACTGTATAAAACCATCGCAGCTAAGAAAGGTGCATTATTCTCATTTGCCGGGCGATTGCCATCCTGTTTAGACATGCTGATATTTAGGATTAAGCATTCCTACAAATACTGACGGGTGCAAGAATCGATATCTTCGAAATGTGGTGCTGGAGAAGGATATTATCAATACCATGGATGGCAAGGAGAACAAACTGATCAATTCTAGAACAAATCAAGCCAGACATGTCACTCAAAGCACGGATCCCCAAGCTACGGCTTGCCTACTTTGGACACATCATAAAAAAAGCAACCACTGGTGAAGGACATCATGGTCTGAAGAATAGAAGGAACAAGGGAAAGAAGAAGATCAGCAACTCGATGGCTTGATGCTATTAAGATAAGACCCTGGTGGACCTATCTAGGCTTGCACAAGATCGATCTTCCTTCAGAGCGTACCATTCATCAAGTTGCCATGGCCATGTTAGCCAGTAGATAGAAACATATTAAAATTTGAGTGTCCTCAGTGGTTGATACCTTCTAATGGCTAACTGAAAAGACAGTAACAAATTGCAAGCTTAAGAGACTACAAAGGTCTTCTAGACTTGATGAAGGACCTAAATTGTCGTGAAAGCTTGCAATTTGTTACCATCTTTTCAGTTAGCCATTAGAAAGTATCAACCACTGAGAACACAAACTTTCATAGGATGTTGGACAATCATAGAAAAGTTTAGTAAGCTATACCCCATGATGACCACGAGATGGCAGACGAGTCACCATAAATGTACAATTTGGCAGCCAGTAGAAGGGAAGAATCTGAAGCATGACATACAAGGATCCTCAGTGCGGAGTCTAAATTGCTAAGGACACGACACAAATTTTTAGCCTTTAACCAAGTTTATGATCAAATATTTTGTTATATTTATTGCCTCTCTGCTGCATTATGGGGAAAAATAGAGCGTTATATTTCTACAAGACAACATTTTGCTTCTGGAGTAAATTAAATCCGTAGTTATAGTGTGAGAAGACTGGCACATGTGAACTCGGTCCGAGGTCACCTCATGTAGAAAAAAATTAGATATTTATTAAAAAACAAAAAAAGGATAATTTTGTCACAAAGGAAAAGAAGGTAAGAACGTGAAAGATAAGGCTTCCCTATCATAAAATGTAATGATTTTACCAATTGTCTAACAAATATTTCATGGTTCAATTTCTCAACATTTTTTGATTATCATCAGTGAACAGGAACTTTATCGTCCAGATCTAATACTAACTCCAGTCACATCTCCATTCTTTATTCCCAGACCCCAGCAGTATCTGATAGACCCCCAGGGTCTTTCATGTTTCCATCATGGCAGTAGGCTGTTCTATTTTGCATCCAATAGCAGATTCTTTAAGACCCTCTCAATTTCCAAATTTATTATTTTGGAGGTGACCATGCCCAAAATTAGGCCCTGACACACTAAGATGTCAAGAAAACCTTGGGCCTCCCTTTTAGTGTATGTGAAAAATGGAAGACTCATGCGGTAAAAACTGTCCAACGAAAACGGATCAAAAACTGACCATGAGTGGGATAAAAAATAAGCTTTTTTTTTTTTTAGAGACAAAAAGGCACATAAGTGTGAATAAAGCCTAAGGGTCTCCATATATATACATTAGGCAAACATCAGCCAAACCCGCTGGTATCAACGGGCTGGGCCGTCAGACTAATGTGGCGAAGTTTTAATTGAAAACTAAAATTTATTATATTATGGCCGGACCATACATGACAAACACTTTTTACCTATTGTTTAACCCCATTTCTTTATAGATTGTAAGCTTGTGAGAAGGAGCCTCACTCCTCCTGAAACTGTTGAGTTATGTGTTACTTGGTAATGTCTTAATATTTCCCTGCTCAATTGTAAAGTGCTACAGAATATCTTGGAACTATATACTGGTAAATAAAATTATTATGTGTACGTGGACCCCCAACATTCTCCGACAGCTGCTGTCAGAGGAGAGAAGTATCCAGCATGGCAATTTCCAGACTGCCAATCGTTTTGTTCTTTAAGGGTAAATGTGCACATAATGTCTTTTTCAGGAGCCTCTGCTCCGTATCCCACCTGAAAAAGCACTTAAACGCTAAAAAGAAGGAGCATACACAACGCAAGGTTAAAACAACTCGTTGTTCATAGGTCAGGCTTTTGAGTTTCTTTTAACCAATTCAAGCTTTGAAAGACGCAAAGCAGTTAAAGGAGCGACCTGACTGTTCTTCAGGTGGCTTTCGCTTGGAAACCACTCACTACTTTAAATAAATGAGCTTAAAAAAACAAAGCCGGCAAAGACAACACAAAAAATGCCAAAGAAATGACCAAGAAGACACCTAAGAAAGATGCTTCAGGACACACCGGCATCTTTTATCCTGAAGTGTCTTTTTTAGGCATCTTAGGCCATGTGCACACGTTCAGTATTTTTCGCGTTTTTTTCGCGTTTTTTCGCTATAAAAACGTGATAAAAACGCGAAAAAAATGCTAACATATGCCTCCCATTATTTTCAGTGTATTCCGCATTTTTTTGTGCAAATGTAGCCTTTTTTTCCGCGAAAAAATCGCATCGCGGAAAAAAAAGCAACATGTTCATTAAAATGCGGAATTGCAGGGGATTCCGCACACCTAGGAGTGCATTGATCTGCTTACTTCCCGCACGGGGCTGTGCCCACCATGCGGGAAGTAAGCAGATTATGTGCGGTTGGTACCCAGGGTGGAGGAGAGGAGACTCTCCTCCACGGACTGGGCACCATATAATTGGTAAAAAAAAAGAATTAAAATAAAAAATAGTCCTATACTCACCTTCGATGTCTTCCCGCCTCTCCGCTGCATGCTGCCGCTTCGGTTTCTAAAGCTGGTGTGCGGTGAAGGACCTGCGATGACGTCACTGTCTTGTGATTGGTTGAGACCGGTCATGTGACCGCTCGCGTGACCGCGACGTCATGGAAGGTCCTGAACCACAACGGCATCTATAGGAACGGACGCCTGCAGGTGAGTATAACCATTTTTTTAATTATTTTTATTATTTTTAAACATTCTATCTTTTACTATAGATGCTGCACAGGCAGCATCTATAGTAAAAAGATGGTCACACTTGTCAAACGCTATGTTTGACAAGTGTGACCAACCTGTCAGTCAGTTTTCCAAGCGATGCTACAGATCGCTTGGAAAACCTTAGCATTCTGCAAGCTAATTACGCTTGCAGAATGCTAAAAAAACGCGAAAAAAACGCAAAAAAAAAAATGCGGATTTCTTGCAGAAAATTTCCGGTTTTCTTCAGGAAATTTCTGCAAGAAATCTGGACGTGTGCACATACCCTTACTCTTCCTCCTGTAAAACCCGATGTTTACACGGACATACAAAATACATTGTTTACACATACTCTAGGACAGGGGTGGGAACCTTTTTTCTGACATGGGCTATTTAGATATTTATACCATCCTTCGGGGGCCATACAAATCACATGCTAACTCAATCCAAAAATCATGGCGCTGGCACTGGTGTCAGGACATAATCTTCCACTGCACGCGCCTCAGCGTGAGGTTCTCCACCCCTGCTCTACGACATAGGCCACCACCAGAGTCCCTCTCATAAAGAACACAGGAGCACTCAGCAGAGCAAGCACTCCTGTGTATAGGAGATAGCTGATGGTCCAGAGCCACCTGATGTGTCCAAACTATTAAGATATCCAACCTGCCCTTACAAACTACTACCAGCTAAATCTAATGGGCACTATTCCCTGTCGATTCTCCTGGATCTCTGCAGCATCTCACCAGCTCCTCCTCACTATGCTCCGCTCCATGGATACTGCTCTCTCTTGGTTCTCCTCCTACCTCTCTGACTGCTCTTTCACTGTGTCTTTTGCTGACCCCTTTTCCTCACCTCTTCCCCTTACTATTGAAGTTCCTCAGGGTCCGGTTCTTAGTCCCCTCCTCTTCTCTCTATACACCTATTGGACAAACCATCAGTAGATACGGTTTTCCGCACCATCTCTATGCAGATTAAATCCAATTACACACAATCTTCTTACATCACCCCTGCATTACTACAAAATCCCAGTGATTGCCCGCTGTCTCTAGCACCATGTCCTCCCTCTAAAACTGATTCTGTCACAGCAGAACTTGTATTACCTCGCTCTACTAACTTTCCCAAACCCAATATTGCTATTTCTATGTGTGGTTCCACCATTACTCCTCAGCAACATGCCCGCTGTCTTGGGGTGATATTTGACTCAGATATTTCCTACACGCCCTATATCCGATCTCTAGAATGCAACCTATTCTTACCTTTAACTCTGCAAAAACTCTTACTGTTGCTCTTGTTCATTCTCGTCTGGACTATTGCAACTCTCTACTAATCGGTCTTCCTCGTACTGAAACTCTTTGCCAATCCATCCTGATTGCAGCAGTTGGAATCATTTTTGTCTCCAACCGCTACACCTATGCCTCTTCCCTGTGCCAGTCATTGCACTGGTTGCCCATCTGCTACAGAATACAATATACTATAAACTTATCAATCTCACCCACAAAGGTCTCGTCACCGATCTACATCTCCTCCCTCATTTGTCTACCATGCTTTCAGCGCTAATGACCTTAGACAAACATCCTCAATAATCCGAACTTCCCACTCCTGTCTCCAAGACTTCTCTCGTGCTGCGCAAGCTCTCTGGAATGCACTATCCCGGACAATTTGATAAATTCCCAGTATCAACGGTTTTAAGCATGCCCTAAATATGCATATCTTTAGACTAGCCTATCACCTTACCTAACTAATCTAACTATTCCCTGTTTGCCCTTTCTAAATTTTCCTCAGAATCTAGCACCTTGTATGATCTGTTTATACAACCTCCATGCATAAAATCATGTACTAAATAGAACTCTGTGATGGTGACCGGTTCATGCCACGTTATTTAAATTCCCCATTTATTATTTTAATGGCTGGACCATACACAACAAGCACTTTTTACCATTTACCTTTAGTGTACCCCTATCTCCTCACAGACTATAAGCTTGTGAGCAGGGCCCTCAATACTCTTGTTATGTGTTGAATTATGTGTTACATGTAATGTCCGATATTGTCCGTACATGTCGCCTCTTAATCGTAAAATGGTGTGGATTATGTTTGAGCTATACAAATTAAAAAAAATTACAGAAAAAAAATATAATATAATTAAAGTGTGTGGGGGAAACAAGAGGGAGGCTAAGAATTGATCTCACAAAAGATAAAAACTGACAGACAAGACAAGAAACTGTTCTTTACTTACGGGTTGGAGTATACAAGAGCTGCAGGCTCATGCTGTGCAGAACAAACAGCGGATGACGTAGTACCAACTCTTACGGCTCGTTGATATGTGTATAGTACCTCTCTATATGGCACTGTATGACCTCCTTGCTTTATTTGTATACTGTGTTCTCTATGTTGTGATGTCGATTCTGCTGAAAGCTACAAATCTGCCACAGTTCCAGACCTGCTGAACCAATAATAGATCTACCCCGAGCATATAAAACCACGCCACAAAATCCTAAAGATATGGCCAATGAATCTGAGCAGAGTAATGGGCTTCACTCCAGCGTGCCTTGCGCTAATCCTGGGCATGGTCACCGCACAGCACAGTAAGTACACAGCACACACACTTCCAGATGTAGCAGAATAGAATTTGCCGTTTATCAACCATTAACTTTACACAGCACTGTAGGTAAACCTACTTATCACACCGCCCAAACAATGCGCGGCTAATAATATCACTCTACAATGGAGCAGCTATTCAAAGAATATTGCCACCTAAAAAAAACCCTAAATTCTCAGTAAATAGAAGTGAATGATTCATATTTTTCAGTGACATTATTAAATATTATTTTCAGTTGTTTCTCATCTGAATTGTATGTCTGCAGAAGATGAAAATCGGGACATTATGGCTCACTACACTGCTTACCCACATTTTTTACCCTTTTCTCTTTTTAACTTCCTTTATTTGCGAGAGCCATAACTTTTTTATTTTTCAGTTGAATTAGTCACATACCGGGCTTGTTTTTTTGCGGTACAAGTTGTAGTTTTTACTGACACCATTTATTTTTTCATACAAGGTACTAAGAAATGGGAAAAATTCAAAACGCGATGAAAAGGGATCAAAATAAAAAAAGCGACATTTTGGGGGGTCTGTTTTTATGACATTCCTTATGTATTTGGTAAAAAATTACCTACCGACATGGCTCAATACGATTATGGTGATACTAAACTTGTACGGTTTGTCTAAGTGGTGAAAAAAAAATCTGTAATAATAATTTTTGAAAAATTGTCTAAGGTTTGTATTTTTTAAAATTTTTCTTTCAATGGCCCTGTGTGATGAGCGCTTTTCTTTTTTTGCATGATAAGCTGTAGTTTTTTCATTGGTAACATTTTTTTTTATACACGTTTTTGATTTTTTTTTTTCATTGCATTTTTTTTTGGGGGGGGGGGCATAGGGTGGCAAAGCGGCAATTCTGATGGTTCTTATTTTTTATTTTACTCTGCTTACTATACGGATTAAATAATTTAATATTTTGATAGATCTGACATGGTGAGACCAAATGTTAATTTTTTATTTATTACATTTCTTTATTTTTAAATGAAGAAAGGGAGAAATGTTTTTATATATAGATACATTTTTATATATTTTTAACCCCCTCCCCAAGACCCCAATCACACTTTTCAATCTTTTTTTTATTTTAGTTCTCATAGGGGGTCTTCCTTACTGTAGTAAATAGTTAAATTGACTTTGAGGCCCAGCAGAGCTTTATAAGACAACGATGGCATCGGAGGAAGCCTCAGCCGGCCCCTGGATGTGATGGTGACCCGTCAGCACGTGGCCATCACATCGCGGGCGGGCCCGATGGTAGCCAGTGCATGTGTGTTCCGGCAACCATGCTATTTAAATGCCGCGGTTAGTGATTGACGTCTCCTGACCAGCAGTGATTTCCAGAACTTTGAGAATGCCTCTTGCATGAAATAACACTAACACATTGGCATCTAAATGGTTAAGCAGCAGAGATCAGAGCCACCTCTGTTCGCCACTATTACATGCAGATTCCAGCACACCCGTGCCCGACATGTATGGCGGAAGTCGGGAAGAGGTAGAGAGTTACTCCAGCATACACTTTTCTTAGGGCCGACCACTGGAGATGAAGCTACTGAAACAGCCTGGAGCGTCTGAGCTGGGCTATCTATTAAACTCCCATTCATGAGAGTAACGTGACCATGTGCCACCTAAGGCCACCACCGGTGATCGGCACTGATCGGCTGGGAGTGGAATAGTTAGAATTAAACAATGGAAAAATACAATTTCAACCGATAACGGAAGCATTTCTACAAGAAGTGATCATTTGTTCTTGAATGTCATGACCCTACTACCGCAGCCCCATTGTGTCTGCACACCTCGATCACATAATGCATTTATAATGTTCACTTGTACTAGCTTCCACATTTCACTTAGAGAATCAACTCCAAAATGGCCTCCTCCTCTCAGCTTGTTGCTATGGACACCCCAGGCCTGCTTAGTGTATGAGGCCTAGGTTCTTCTTGTTCTGGGGCCTGCATCAGCTCAGCACGCCGTCCGCCCCTAATGAGAGCAGCGGCAGCCAGAGTGGTGATCAGCATGCTGAGGATGAGACAGATACCGATAATGTGGCCATGCTCAGTGGTGGGCTGCGTCTGTCCGTATGGCTCCATCCCACTACAAACACCGGCGCTCTCACCAGTCTTTGCTGACAGGAATGCTGCTGGCTAGTTAACTGTTTAATATCAAGACCAAAAGGAGTCAATGAGGAGAGCCATAGGACTGATATTACTATATAAACACCGAACTACCATGGTCATGCGCCACCATATGCACCGAACACTATAACCGGCAACTGAAGACTATAATGTATAATCATATAACATATACAAAGAACTAAACGGTTACTAGAAACCCAAAATTACCATACAGCAGATACTTGTAATCCAGCTAACAGCAGGCATGAGCATCGCCATGGCTGCCCTAGGCCTCGGTAATTCGACAGCAACTATTCTCATTGCAAGATCTGGACAATACATGGAGCCAAAGCAGCACCACAACCTGGTATGATGCCCACCAATACTCATGGGGTACCTACCCAAATAAATAGATGTAAAATGTATCACAGTGCCAGCAACCCATTTTTATCTTCCTTTTTGTGGCACAATCAGCTATAATCATGGCATATACAGTACAGACCAAAAGTTTGGACACACCTTCTCATTAAAAGATTTTTCTGTATTTTCATGACTATGAAAATTGTAAATTCACACTGAAGGCATCAAAACGATGTATTAACACAGTTAATAGCATGCCGCTGCAAGATGCTGTGGTAGCCATGCTGGTTCAATATGCCTTCAATTTTGAATAAATCCCCAACAGTGTCACCAGCAAAGCACCCCCACACCATCACACCTCCTCCTCCTCCATGCTTCACGGTGGGAACCAGGCATGTAGAGTCCATCCGTTCACCTTTTCTGCGTCGCACAAAGACACGGTGCTTGGAACCAAAGATCTAAAATTTGGACTCATCAGACCAAAGCACAGATTTCCACTGGCCTAATGTCCATTCCTTGTGCTCTTTAGCCCAAACAAGTCTCTTTTGCTTGTTGCCTGTCCTTAGCAGTGGTTTCCTAACAGCTATTTTACCATGAAGGCCTGCTGCACAAAGTCTCCTCTTAACAGCTGTTGTAGAGATGTGTCTGCTGCTAGAACTCTGTGTGGCATTGACCTGGTCTCTAATCTGAGCTGCTGTTAACCTGCGATTTCTGAGGCTGGTGACTCGGATAAACTTATCCTCAGAAGCAGAGGTGACTCTTGGTCTTCCTTTACTGGAGCGGTCCTCATGTGAGCCAGTTTCTTTGTAGCACTTGATGGTTTTTGCCACTGCACTTTGGGACGCTTTCAAAGTTTTCCCAATTTTTCAGATTGACTGACCATTGTTTCTTAAAGTAATGATGGCCACTCATTTTTCTTTACTTAGCTGCTTATTTCTTGCCATAATACAAATTCTAACAGTCTATTCAGTAGGACTATCAGCTGTGCATCCACCAGACTTCTGCACAACACTGATGGTCCCAACCCCATTTATAAGGCAAGAAAACCCACTTATTAAACCTGCCAGGGCACACCTGTGAAGTGAAAACCATTCCCGGTGACAACCTCTTGAAGCTCATCAAGAGAATGCCAAGAGTGTGCAAAGCAGTCATCATAGCAAAAGGTGGCTACTTTGAAGAACCTAGAATATAAGACATATTTTCAGTTGTTTCACACTTTTTTGTTAAGTATATAATTTCACAGGTGTTAATTCATAGTTTTGATGCCTTCAGTGTGAATGTACAATTTTCATAGTCATGAAAATACAGAAAAATCTTTAAATGAGAAGGTGTGTCCAAACTTTTGGTCTGTACTGTATATGGATAAATGGTGGAGATTGCAAATGGGATTGTGGTGGTGTAACGCCATTGTCCAGGTCCAGGTTAAATTTTCTAACGAAAGTCTGTATGATCAGAGCCTCAGGCTGGCGCCCCACGTGATGTTGTGACAAGAAAAGGGGCAACATTTTTAAGGGTGCAAAATTGAAAAAGAGATAAATAAAAAGAAAACAGCTGTGGTGTTGCTAGAGCTGAAGCTTCATGACAGTGCAACAAGCCTCATCCTTCTGGCCAGGTGCCCCAGATCTCTAGGTGGACACCACTACGAAATGTATCGCCATCAACATGACGCCAATACAGATGGATGGTGTGATAGATCAGGGAGCCTGTAGCCTGCTGGGTGTCTATGGCCTACAATACATCAGCTTCCTGGCGACACCTGTGCCAGCCTGTTTTTTATGCCGAAAAGAAGAGAATGGAACAAATACTTAAACTAAAGGAAGCATTAATACTTTCCAAAGGGGGCACTCAGCGGGGCATTATTTGCTTTAAGAAGGCACCATTGCTCATTTAGAACGCGCCTTGCACCGGGTGCTGCAAACAACAATATGCTCCTGGCTTCACCTTCAAGCCACCCTATGCTTTAAGACCTCGATACACAATAGATTAATGTTGGCCGAATCTGCAGATATTGACGTTTTCAACCGACGGTCTAGTGTGTAACAGATGACTGTAGGGGAAGACAAAGGTCCTGCATGCCTTAGTTTGGACCACTTATTCTTTTGTTCTTCCCGAAGTAAGCCACCACCAGAGATGTCTGGCGGCAGCTGTCTCCTGGAGAACAAAGAAGCGCTAAGCATCGGAGAAACGACCGAGATAGTTGCCAGCTGGACAATCGGCTAAACCATCATCAGGCCGTCAGCCATCTAAGGTGTATGGAGGATTGTACAGATTGGTGTACAGAAACACAAGTGAGTGTGTGCAAAGTTTATTTACTTTATGACAATGGCAAAATGATTTCAAAACACATCATCATCAAATGAACTAGAGACGATCGGATTTCCACTTCTACCATAAATAATAATAATACATGACTTGCCACAAGATCTTGCAATGTTTCATGTCTTTCAAACTTCCAGTTTACCACAGTTTCTAGTGATAAGTATCAGTACTCTAATAGGCCATGACTTAGGTAATAACCTTCCACTTGGGGCCTAAAACAATCATATTTAGAAATATAACTTACTGTGCTGGAAACCAGGCGCACAGACAACGGTGCCAACTAAGCTCATAATTAAAGGGACTGTCCCAAATATTACTTTTATAATGAGATCAGTTTATCCATCTTTGTCAGGCTAGATCACTGTCACAAGAATGAGTTGGGGTCATCCATCAGTGGAAGAGGCACATACAGTTACAGATCATTGGACATACGGGAGTTAGCCGTCTAGAACATCGCAATGCCATAGGCCTTCCTGTATGGCGGCACACAAGACTCCATGAAAGCCTCTTTATACATCTGTCTGTGCGTCCATATAACTCTTCCCTTAAACACCACATTCTCCCCTATACCTCCATATAAATATACTGGTATTGGATGAGCCTAAAGCAGGCGATTGGCCACATATCTGGGATTTGTACAACCCCGATCCAAACTATGGCCATGCAATGCAGGGCGTTCATCTAGTTTACTATTTTAATCTGTGATACATTAAGTTTAGCGATGAGCGAATATACTCGTTACTCGAGATTTCTCGAGCATGCTCCGGGGTCCTCTGAGTATTTTTTAGTGCTCAGAGATTTAGTTCTCCTCACCACAGCTGAATGATTTACATCCGTTAGCCAGCATAAGTACATGTGGGGGTTCCCTAACAACCAGGCAACCCCCACATGTACTTATCCTGGCTAACAGATGTAAATCTTTCAGCTGCGGCAAGAAAAACTAAATCTCCGAGCACTAAAAAATACTCAGAGGACACCCGAGCATGCTCGAGAAATCTCGAGTAACGAGTATATTCCCTCATCACTAAGTACATACGTACAATAGGATTGGTCAGTTTGGGACACTTGTGTTCATGAATAAACCCCACTTGCTCATCTGTTTCCATAACTCCCATTGAGAAAGCAGCACACATGTGGCCCCATCTCTACTCATTCTCCGCCTGGAGGCCATGTCATAAATGAGGAAACCAGTGCCTGACTGCTGAAACCACTAGATGTTACTGCCAGCAGAATCCATGCTTGCCCATGCCAATGGCAGTCACGGGTACTACAATCTCCACGGGATCATATAGGGCTGTCCTTAGTGCCCCGCTTGGGTCAGAATCAGATTCTTAGAGCGTCTGATAATGATGAAATTGCAGATCCCACTAATAGGTATATATTTTATGGTGTTGCTTCAAAACCTGCTACATTATTAGAACACCCAGTATAATTAAGTGTATTTGGATTATTAAAATTGCATACATCCCATAAATCCATGAAACATTTCCATTTCTTAACTACGCGTTGGGATTTACATGTTTGGTTTGGCAACCATAGACCTGGCTCAATTCCCAAACCATTCTGCTCTCCACCACCTAAGAGCTCAATCTCTGACTAGGACTTGGCTGTACAGTCAAAATCCGTGAAGTGTGGCCTTGTTCTACTATATATTACCTCTAGATATAAGTCAGTTATCCAGGACAGCAATATTGATGGCCTATCCATCAAGTGAATGGGATCGAGTTGCAATACCAGGCACAGCCAGTAACACAGGAGGGGCGCTGTGCCTGGTAAACAATTAGGCTGAGGCTTTGATGACTTTGGCCATGACACACGGTCACATAGGCAAAAATTGCTATGTGCCATTGCTACATCTCAGTGTAATGCAGGTGAACGGAGACTAATTCAGCCCTTGAGGTCACAATGTGACACCACTGCCGTACTGCAATTTAGTAGTAGCACAGTCACTTTTGGCAAAGTGAACTGTGCCGCAGCCAAAGTTGTCATGTCCCCCCATTAAGGCCCCATCAATTAACTGGCGGTAGGTTTCCCACCAATCTGTAGTGATGTCCTGTATCCATCGGCATTGTAGTCCCAGATAACCTCTAAGTATTTATAGATTCGTGAGTCAGGTATTAATAAAAAGTCAGCAGTTATCTTTTTAATGAACCATGCTTCCCTGAATATACACGTAAGTCATGATTGAAATATAAAATACAGCAATAATTAGATATTTTAGCAGCAGCTGCCTCCTTGTTGATGGTTTCCAGGTAGCAATAAATGATTAAAAAATGAGAAATATATTTACTGCCAACACAAGCAATGTACATCAAAAATAGAGCTTCCTTTGGAATCGTGTTCTTTGTCGTCTCGACTTCCTTCCACCTCACCTTTTCTTTTTGATTGACTTAAAGGGGTTGTCTCATATACGATGTCATTCATTTATACACAGGATAGGTTATAAATGTGTGATCATTGGCCGTCTGCCTGCAGGGCCCCCCACAACCAACTGATAAAAGTGGGGATCTGTGACCACTGTCGCATCATGTGTCCAGTACAGGAGTCTCACCTGATCATTGGCTTCCCAGGAACACTCATTTCCCAATAATTAGACAGTCTAAACAGGCTGCCAATCACCAGAATAATGAACAAAACGCCTGTTGTTAGTTTGATGCAGTTATTTTTAAAGGTACCTTCACACGAAACGACTTTACAACGAGAACGACAACGATCCGTGATGTTGCAGCGTCCTGGCTAGCGATATCGTTTAGTTTGACACGCAGCAGCGATCAGGATCCTGCTGTGATGTCGCTGGTCGTTGGTGAAAGTTCAGAACTTTATTTGGTCGTCCGATCGCCGTGTATCGTCAGGTTTGACACCAAAAGCAACGATACCAGCGATGTTTTACGCTGGTAACCAGGGTAAATATCGGGTTACTAAGCGCAGGGCCGCGCTTAGTAACCCGATGTTTACCCTGGTTACCAGCGTAAAAGTAAAAAAAACAAACAGTACATACTCACCTGCGCGTCCCCTGCCGTCCGCTTCCTGCACTGACTGAGCGCCGGCCCTAAAGTGACAGCAAAAGCACAGCGGTGACGTCACCGCTCTGCTGTTAGGGCCGGCGCTCACACAGTACAGGAAGCGGACGCCGGGGGACGCGCAGGTGAGTATGTACTGTTTGTTATTTTTACTTTTACGCTGGTAACCAGGGTAAACATCGGGTTACTAAGCGCGGCCCTGCGCTTAGCAACCCGATGTTTACCCTGGTTACCCGGGGACCTCGGCATCGTTGGTCGCTGGAGAGCGGTCTGTGTGACAGCTCTCCAGCGACCAAACAGCGACGCTGCAGCGATCGGCATCGTTGTCGCTATCGCTGCAGCGTCGCTTCGTGTGAAGGTACCTTAAGCTAGCTTAAAAATCATCATTCTCAGCAGCACATCGTCCTGTGTAAACATGAGAGTGCTGCCAAGAACAATGATATTCTATGTGTGCATGAGTGTGGTCGGCTTTTCTGAAAAGGCTGTTAAACAATCGCTGAGCATGCTAGCATCGGATCGGAGATGGTATAAATGCATCTTAACGTCTCAGCAGTCAGACATTCATAGCTTACCCTGTGGATAGGTGATAAATGTTATTAACGAGACAATCCCTTTACAGTTATATTTACACGTGGCAGATCTAACGACCATGGGTTGTAAATTACGTCACTGTGGACAAAGGAACAAGGTCTCTGGAGATGGACTTGTAACATTGAGATTGTTGATATTTTGGTTCTCAATCCTCAGACCGTTCTCTTCTCCTCTTTCTGTTCTCCATGCTTAGTGTGGCACAAATAGACACAAAATGCAAAGATTCAGTCAACTTCCCTTTTTATCTGGTTTCAGGTGTGATTCTCATATTCCCCACATCTGTTACTTGCCACAGGTGAGTCTGAACGAGCATTACATGCTTGAAACAAATTTGTTTAACCACAATTTTTTTTGGGGAAAGGTGCCAACGATTTTGACCGGCCCATTTTTGGGGTTTTGTGTGAAATTATGTCAAAATTGTCTTTTTTTCTCTATTTTTTTTTGTGTTGTTACAACACAATACTGAGCATGTATGTAAAGTGCAGCCCTGCCTCACTACTGAGCATGTACATAAAAGGCAGCACTGCCTCACTACTGAGCATGTACATAAAGGGCAGCACTGCCTCACTACTGAGCATGTACATAAAAGGCAGCACTGCCTCACTACTGAGCATGTACATAAAGTGCAGCACTGCCTCACTACTGAGCATGTACATAATGTGCAGCCCTGCCTCGCTACTGAGCATGTACATAAAGCACAGCCCTGCCTCACTACTGAGCATGTACATAAAGAGCAGCACTGCCTCGCTACTGAGCATGTACATAATAGGCAGCCCTGCCTCACTACTGAGCATGTACATAGTGCCGCCCTGCCTCACTACAGAGCATGTACATAAAGTGCAGCCCTGCCTCACTACTGAACATGTACATAAAGTGCAGCCCTGCCTCACTACTGAGCATGTACATAAAGTGCAGCACTGCCTCACTACTGAGCATGTACATAAAGTGCAGCCTTGCCTCACTACTGAACATGTACATAAAGTGCAGCACTGCCTCACTGAGCATGTACATAAAGTGCAGCACTGCCTCACTACTGAGCATGTACATAAAGTGCAGGACTGCCTCACTGAGCATGTACATAAAGTGCAGCCTTGCCTCACTACTGAACATGTACATAAGGTGCAGCACTGCCTCACTGAGCATGTACATAAAGTGCAGCACTGGCTCACTACTGCGCATGTACATAAAGTGCAGCCCTGCCTCGCTACTGAACATGTACATAAAGTGCAGCCCTGCCTCACTATGGAGCATGTACATAAAGTGCAGCCCTGCCTCACTACTGAACATGTACATAAAGTGCAGCCCTGCCTCACTACTGAACATGTACATAAAGTGCAGCCCTGCCTCACTACTGAGCATGTACATAAAGTGCAGCACTGCCTCACTACTGAGCATGTACATAAAGTGGAGCACTGGCTCTCTACTGAGCATGTACATAAAGTGCAGCACTGCTTCACTACTGAGCATGTACATAAAGTGGAGCACTGCCTCACTACTAAGTATGTACATAAAGTGCTGCACTGGCTCTCTACTGAGCATGTACATAAAAAGTGCAGCACTGCCTCACTACTGAGCATGTACATAAAGTGCAGCACAGATTAATCTCAACTCAACGCCAAGATCCTTAGATCAGGGACAGAACAGACATTTACAGGACATTTCAAAACTTTCCCAAATTCTTAGGAAAACATTTTCAGCACATCCTGCATTGAACAATTGTACCCAATTTATGATATATGTTAGGAGTCAGAGTCGGTACATTTTATACAGACTCCATGAAAATGGACACCAACTGTGACTGCTCGACTCAGACTCCACAGCCCTAAAAATAAGACACCTTTTTGCCCTGTTAGTAAAAAAAAAATGCAAGGCCTCTGTGATTTTTTTGAAGCAGAAGAAACTTCTACAGATACTTTACATTTTACAGATTACAGCGACTGCAGCTGATGTCTTCATATCAGAATTATGGGCTGTAGACACGTATCACTCATAATCCTAATGATTTACTATGGCTTTCCAATGTGTCCATAAAAAATATTATCTGTCCATGATTTTTTGATAAACTGTCCAAAACAAGTTGGCAACCCTGGTGCAGGGTTTGTTAAGAGCAGAGTCAGCAAATCTCTGTTTTCTAAATCATTGTCCACCTCTATCATCATGTCATCACCGGCCAAGAATGACGACATCTACAAGCAATAAGGTTATGTTCACATGATGCGGACTTTGTTGAGGGCTGTCATGTTTTTTTTTTAAGAAAGTGCGGCAAAAACTTGTCCATTTTACTACGATTTTGAAAAGCAATCTGAATGCATCACATGAACATGCTCTAGAAGGATCCAATACAGCAAACAGAGACTAAAAAAAAGGAATTTATATACAAATTATACAGGAAAAATGTAACAAAATCATTTTAATGTACTTTTATTTACATTTCTATATCAAACTGAGTTTTTTTATTGTATTTTTTACTCTTTTATGCAAAATTATATTTGTATCTTTTTATTTATAAATATTTACTAAATAAATATATACATATATAATAAAGTTTACATAAAGTAAGAGCAAAGCTTCATTTGAATGGTTCTGTTCCTCTATAATTACCAGCATGGTGGATTATTATGCAAGTGTCCCATAAGAAATCAGCTGTGGTATTTCTTTGACACGGTAAACACACATGGGAATCTGTATATTGTGCGTTCATTCTGTTGTGGACATTTGAGTTTTCCTTGGCGAAGGGAATTCTGGGACATCACACGTTCTAATGTTACTCCGATGATTCAAGGAAAAAAAAATAACAACTTGGCTATCGGCAAACACTTGTAACATGTTCTAAACTGTGATATTTTTCTATTACGCCTAATAAGCAGATTGTGACAGTTTGCAGCGGAGCCAGGCGCTACATCCAAATGTTTATGTAACCAACACGTTCGAGAATTACTGTCCGCCAGAAGCTATTATGTCATATTTCTGCTCCTCCAAGTACAGTGGATTTTAAGAACAGTCCAAATACTGAGCACTAGTGGATTTTTGTTCAAGCGGTGGTCCTTTAAGGGCTCATTCAGATGTCAGATTTTCTCACGTACGAGAAAAACGGACGATTATTCTGATCAGAATTTGATCACAGTGTGGTCCGAGTGTCTTGATTTATTTCTCGAACGTGGAGAAAAAAAAAATCTCCATTGTGTTATTGAAAATCAGACTGCACTCTAATGTCATCCGAGTGCAGTCCAATGTTTTTCACGGACCCATAGACTCGCATTGCAGATTTTTCCATGGACAAGTCGAACATGTGCACAGCCCATACATATCACACCCACAAACACAAGATTTAAGAAAGGAGCTCCAATTTTGGTAGCCCGAGCAGAAAGTTTCTAAAAGTAAAGTGAGTTTTACTTTTGCAGAATAGGTGCAAGTAATAACTACATCTACCAAGTAGTGGCCCCTACAGAGGGAAATATACCATCAATGGCAACTTTGGCAAAATCAGAGGTGACTTTCACATTAGTCAGTGAGAAAAATGAAAAACAGAATCATTTTTTTTTGTTATCATTTAAGTGCCTTGATTTGAGCTAAAAAAAAAAAAAAAAAAGTCTGTTGCGTTTCAGTAAAAATTTGGCACCATTTGGCTTTTTCACAATCTTTTTTTCCCTGCACATCGATGGCTGCAAAATGAGTTCTCTGATGGTCAGTGAGCACCTAGTGAAAGGGAATTTGTAGCGCTTTTATCAGTGTTTTGTTTTGTTTCTTTTCTCTGAGCAGCTCTCAGCTGATTTATGACCACATTAAAGTTTAGCTCAAGTTTGAGGTGGTTTATGGTCATAAACCAGCACTAAATGAGTTCCTAAAAATGACACATAGATTAGTTACACACGTCTCCCACATGAGCGAGCTCACTGACAGATTCTCAGATAACTCATTCTGCAGCCAGAAATGTGCAGGGAAACAAAAAAAACCTGTAAAAGCCAAGTGGGGTGATTTTTAACCCAATGTTAAAAAAATATATTTTTTGCCCAAAATACATTGATATAATGCAAAACAATATTTCCAAAATTGTCTATATCCTTTAAGTACTTGCTATATGATGGATGGATGGATGGATAATTATGGATGGAGATGGATGGATATGGATGGAGATGGAAGGATGGAGATGAATCAACATGGATGGATGGATATGGATGGATGGAGATGGAAGGATGGAGATGGATGATATGGATGGATGGAGATGGAAGGATGGAGATGGATAGATGGAGATGGATGGATGGAGATGGAAGGATGGAGATGGAAGGATGGAGATGGATGGATGGAGATGGAAGGATGGAGATGGAAGGATGGAGATGGAAGGATGGAGATGGAAGGATGGAGATGGATAGATGGAGATGGATGGATGGAGACGGATGGATGGAGACGGATGGATGGATGGATATGGATGGAGATGGATGGAGACGGATGGATGGAGATGGAAGGACGGAGATGGATGGAGATGGACGGAGATGGATGGATGGAGATGGATGGATGGAGATGGATGGATGGAGACGAATGGATGGAAATGGATGGATGGAGATGGATGGATGGAGATGGATGGAGACAGATGGAGATGGAAGGATGGATATATGTAGATGGATGGAGATGGATGGATGGAGACGGATGGATGGATATGGATGGAGATGGAAGGATGGAGATGGATACATGGAGATGGATGGAGATGGAAGGATGGAGATGGAAGGATGGAGATGGAAGGATGGAGATGGAAGGATGGAGATGGATGGATGGAGATGGAAGGATGGAGATGGAAGGATGGAGATGGAAGGATGGAGATGGAAGGATGGAGATGGAAGGATGGAGTCGGATGGATGGAGACAGATGGATGGATATGGATGGAGACGGATGGATGGATAGATAATAAAGTTTCTACTGGTCGGTAATACAGAACCATTGAGAGTCTGTCCTACAGATTTGCTACTGGTTTGCTTTGCCATGCATGGGTCCTTAAGGAAAGCTTTTATAAACTTACAGTATAATGCCAAGACAAAAAATGTATCCCAAAAACCAACAAATGCAACAATAAAAGAAAAAAAAACAAACAATATAGTTGAGCCAAACTGTAATCAACGAGCTATATATCCTTGTTGCTATTGAGCATAGTGAGGCTCCACCTTGAGCGACACCGTTTATTATATTGTAGTAAGGGATAGTTTTGTCAGCAATTTTCTAACATGCCAACTGAAGATGCCAATAAGGCGGCAGCGATGTGTGGCGATCACAGCTGTCTGTATCCTGTCCATGGTGGGAGCAGACAAGCTGTTTTCATGACTCAGAGTCACCACACGCCATCAAGGTAAAGTAAAAAAAAAAAAGTAAAAGCTAAGTTGGCCAGATATCAATCCAAAGGAATCAAACCACCGTTTACAGGAAACATATGCTCTAACATTATGTTTCAAGGTGCTCCAAGGACACACAGCAACAAAACTAGGGGAGGAAAATATAGGGCGAATGTGCCCCATGTCAGATACCGCTGCCTCAGGTCTTTGTTGAGGTGGCTGCAGAAGTAATGTCACATCAACATCATGTAACCGCTGTAGCCAATCACTGGGCTCAGAGGTGATGCTGAGGAGACGGAACTAGACCACTAAAGCTCAGCGATTGGCTGCAGTGGTCACATGATATCGACATGATGTCACCGCCTTATCAACAAAGACCGGGGAAGTGCGGCTGTATTTAAACTAATAGATGAAAAAAATATATAATAATACATTTTAAGGAAGAAAGCACAAAATATAGTAACTACAAAATCTCTCTTTCAGATTATATTTCAGTTTTGTGCTGGACACGAGTGATTATACTTTCTGGACTATCACACGCTATATTTCACAATGTAATGTAATGTTCACAGAAGAAAAAGAAGGTCATGATCAAAACATGGTTGCTACGAGCAACAGAACTGTTTATTTTATTTGTACAGTTTGAATTTGGTTGCTATGGGCAACACCACTGTTTGTGCCAAGTTCTAACCTTTGAATTTGGTTGGTTGCTATTACTGTTTACACCTAAACTTAGTTTCATACATGTTCCCACATTTTCCATTACTGGGGAAAGGATTCTGGTATCGTCATATAAATGTTATTCTTTGGAAAATGAAAAGTGGTACTGCTTTCTTGCTATTTGTGCTCCTTCCTCAGAATCTTATCACATGACCAGGACAGATTTGTTTACCACTAGAAATAAACACTGTGGGTTCCTCCAAAATACAATATAAGCAAGAGAGAGAACTTGAAAATAGAGAGGATTTGATACCAAAATAGTTAATAAATAACATTTCCCACACGTCTACTTTACATCAGCACAATTTTGGAAACTGCATTTTTTTTGCTAGGAAGTTATAAGGGTTAAAAGTTGACCAGAGATTTCTCATTTTTACAACAAAATTTACAAAACCATTTTTTTTAGGGACCACCTCACATTTGAAGTCAGTTTGAGGGGTCTATATGGCTGAAAATACCCAAAAGTGACACCATTCTAAAAAAAAACTGCACCCCTTAAGATGCTCAAAACCACATTCAAGAAGTTTATTAACCCTTCAGGTGTATCACAGCAGCAGAAGCAACATGGAAGAGAAAAATGAACATTTAACTTTTCAGTCACAAAAATGATCTTTTAGCAACTATTTTTTTATTTTCCCAAGGGTAAAAGGAGAAAGTGGACCCCAAAAGTTGTTGTCCAGTTTGTCCTGAGTACTCCGATACCCCATATGTGGGGGTAAACCACTGTTTGGGCGCATGGCAGAGCTTGGAAGGGAAGTAGTGACGTTTTGGAATGCAGACTTTGATGGAATGGTCTGCGGGCGTCATGTTGAATTTGCAAAGCCCCTGATGTACCTAAACAATAGAAACACCCCACAAGTGACCCTACTTTGGAAACTAGACCCCCCCCAAGAAACTTGATGTGTGGTGAGAACTTTGAACCCCAAAAACCATGTTTGATAAATCTCCCCCTTCATAACCCTATTACACATACTGTCCACCTACTTTTGGACCACCCTGTATATATATATATATAATTTATTTGCTGAAACTGGAATCTCCAGTTTTATTTAATGAATCAATAGTACACATGAAATAAGAGACTTTTTAACAGATCATATCAGAGAATTCTGCTTTTTTTCCTTCTGGACTGAATCATTCCCCAAATTCTCAATTCACAGGTAAAATGTGTCTTCTGTAAATACAGACATTCTCAGTATAGAGATAGCAGTTGGTGCTCATTAAGTTCTATGGAGGACTGTAACTGTCTTTTCAGGAGAACTTGTAGAATGTCAGTGTCGGCCTCCAGCTCCTCTCCCTCCATATCTCCTATCTCCGTAATGGGAAAATGTGTCTTCGCTGACTGCAGGTTTTACCTATGAACTGGGAGTGAAAGATCAGTTCGGGGAGAATGAAGCAGATTTATCTGATAAAATATATTACAAAGTTACTTATTTTCATTTGTACTATTGATTTCTGAAATAAAAATTAAAAACAATGGTAACTCTTTAAATTCTAAATTGAGAAAATATTAATCTTCCAAAAACTACAGAAAACATTGACAACGTTTACGACAAAAGATTTAGTCACTCGCGTCCCACAAATGCATGGTCTTCTATAGGCCTCATATGAACCAGACACTAATACAAGATTACACTGTATCACTAATTATCGGTGGATGTTAACGATTTTCCGACGTCCCCAGCAGAACAGGACACGGATCTGTGATGCTGCAGATGTTGTACAATATAAAATGGTCACTGTTGACATTTTGCATTGGAGATGTCGCTAAGTAACCCGCTTGCAACAACCTATGATGTTACTGTCTGGCAGGGCTGGTAAAAGAAATAAAAGGCCAATACTGAACTTCTCTATTGCCCTCAGCTCATAAGTGCATTTACCAACAGTGTACTTATATAATGGCCTAATTTCACTCAAAATTAACTTTTAATTAAAGGGATTATCTGTACAATACTCAGCTGATGGGGTGTCCCCAATTCAGTAAATAATATCTTTGCTCTAGGACTCTGGAGGGATATCTGTGCATTAAACAGGCAGTCCATTGAGGACATTTCACTATTTTGAGCACGATAAAGGGAATCTGTCACCCCCAAAGTCGTATATGAGCTGCGGCCACCGGCATCAGGGGCTTATCTACAGCATTCTGTAATGCTGTAGAAAAGCCCTTGATGTATCCTGAAAGATGAGAAATAAAGGTTAAATTATACTCACCCAAGGGCGGTCCCGCTGCGGTCCGGGTCCGATGGGCGTCGCGGTCCGGCGCCCCCTATCTTCATACGATGACGTCCTCTTCTTGCCACGGCTCTGGCGCAGGCGTACTCTGTCTGCCCTGTTGAGGGCACAGCAAAGTAGTGCAGTGCGCAGGTCCGAGAAAGGTCAGAGAGGCAACAGAGCAAAGTACGCTTGCGCCGTAGCCGCGGCAAGACCACAAGAAGAGGACGTCATCGAATGAAGATGGGAGGCCCCACACCGGACCGCAACGCCCATCGGACCAGACCGCAGCAGGACTGCCCCTGGGTGAGTATAATCTAACCTCTTTTTCTCATCTTTCAGGTTAGATTGGGGGCTTATCTACAGCATTCCAGAATGTTGTATATAAGCCCCTGATGCCGGTGGTCGCAGCTCATATACGATTTTGGGGTGACAGATTCCCTTTAAACTGACCATATCATGGAATAGTAGCTGCAGAGCTGCTGAATAATAATTATGTTTTAATTTACATTCTTCATAGTGGAAATATTAGCAAACAAAGTTTAAATTCCAATTTCCACTAAGTTTAATGGGGCATTAGCAGGGATTATTCTTTAGGGGCAGTTACTTTTTCCCATGACGTCGATCAATCATAAGCAGGAGCAGTCATGCACGGGAAAAAAAACACAACTCAAGAAAATGTCAAACCCAGCAGTCAGTGTGGGGGGAGGAGAGTAGAGCAGAGCTGTGTGTCATTACAGACACCTCTTGCAGCTCTCCTCTCACAGCACTATCTGCTCTACTCCCCTCTCCCCAAACTGACTGCCATGAGATGAGAGCTGCAAGAGGTGTTTGTAACGACGCACAGCTCTGCTCCCGCTTGATGAGAAATTAAAAAAATAAAAACTATGTTTTATTCAGTTCTGCAAAAACTATTCCTTGATGGGCCAGTCTGATATGCTAAAACTGGTGAAAGGTAAATGTTAAATGGTAAAAGTGTAAGGCAACATTCCCCAGTGATGGCTTTGCAAAAAAAAAAATAAACACACACTTTTCGGAAAGTGAGTGGAGAATCGTGTGGCCTATATTCAGATTACATGCACCCAAAAATTGTTATAATAGGAGGTGTAAAGCGTTTGATAAATGTTTAGATTGTCTAGTCTGAGTTTGTACAGACTGTTTTAGTAAATCAGCCCCATTGTCCAAAGAAGAAGAAGGATTATTAGGGTGGAATTGGTTTGCACCACTGTCAAACTCTAGTCAAATAAGGTAGAAGCAGACTTCAAAAATATGTAGGGAAATGCAGGTGATCATTTAGAGGTTTACTTATGATCTGTAAAATGCTTGAAATTAATCGAGGACACAGCAGAAGAGTGTGGGTGCACTTACACTAGCCTTTAATTGGGAAGGATCATGCCTAGAAACACTAATTTCGCCAATTATCAGCCTGTTTAGATAAGGCGCCATTTACCAGATGAACGAATAAAACATTTGTTTGTCAGGTGAAATTAATTTTAAACTCATTTAGTAGTTATCGTTCTCAGTAGCCCATAGTTCTGTGTAAACAGGTAACGTGCTGTCGAGAGCAATGATATTAACGATAGGCGTATTGAAGAGCAGTCTACCTAAATAAACAGGCTACTGAACGGCAAATGTTTAACAGCCGCGATCGGCCAATATAAGTGCAGTGATGATCAAAACGGTGACATGGGTGAACTCCTAAACTTTTATAGTACTTCAGATTCCATAAAGAACATCCTATACTAAATCCAAAAGCTGTGTCCAAACAGGGGGACACAAAAGTAGAAGTCCCACCCAGTAAAACATGAAATATGGAGGTCCAGCTTCAAATTTCGCATTCGGTCCCAGAAGCTTCAAGTTAGTCTGTGTGTCCAACTGTGTATTACGATGCTGGATTTCCTTCCCACCTCAGAGACCAGTGTAACCGTTTAATAAAAGTAGTGAAGTGCTGCGGAATACGTTGGCGCTATATAAATAAAAATTAGTATTATAGTGATAATAATCCTAGGTTTATACAGTATAAGGGTTAAGGAGGATCGATGCCTGAAGAGATATCTGAAATGAATTACCGAGATGGTTTTTACATCTTTGTTTTTTTTTTTAAATCAAACATTAACTACTTTTTACAGTATTACAAATGTGAATTCATTTTTGCTAGGATGGATCTGCCGGAGAGACTGTCTGCGTGTCCTGGCTTTAGACCTCAAGCACACAGCAGAGCCGTGGGCTCTCCACGTGCTGCCGCCATATGGAACCATATTCTAAAGGTTTTACTCCCTCAGAAGGACACCTTAAAATTAAAAGCACATCTCCACTAATTAACTATTTAATCCTGATGATTGAGTAGGATGACTAGGATACTAGAGATGAAATAAGTAACTATATCTGTATGTATGGATACATGCACATATACTGATTTCATGTGTTTAGCAATGTCCCATGAATTGCTATTATTGTATCTCCTACGTGGTGGATCTAAGGAATAACTATGTGCACCTGCCAGTTTTAGGAATAGCTCTTAGCAAATGTAATGTCCAACAATAAAAGAGTTGCACTAATTTTCCATTTAGAAATTTAAAGTTTTTCACCTATGGATACAGGTAAAACTGCAGCACAGATGTTGTTCCTGCATGAGTAGACAGATCAACTGGAAGTGGAGCAAGGCCTTAATATACAGATTATTATAGGACATCTAAAGAAATCTACAATGTGGCAGCTCCTCCTAACCACCATGGCAGCAACAATGAAATTCTACAATAATAAAGGATCCTTCCTAGCCTACACCACCGAATTCACGTACGAATGCGCGGCCTTGAGATAGGAACACGGACACTCATCAGAAGCACGGACGCTCGGCGAAGAGTGTGACTGTAATATTAATTTACTGATGTAATAGAGGGTGTGACTTCATGGCAAGTGACCTTCACATCAGAACTAACAAGGGAGCTCCGTCTTTCAACAAATAAAGCTTTTCACGACCAGGAACATCGAGGTGACCAAACATCTCAACAGTCAAGGAACAGAACATGTTTTCAGAACACTGGCAGAAATGTTGATTTATCCTTTATGAATGCACACTGAGCACATAAACAATGTAAATATCAGCAAAGGGGAAAATAAAGGCCTCCCAAGAGTGCGGAACGGCGTTACACGGTGACATTTCTCAGAAAGAAAAAAATATATATGTGTGTGCAGGAGAGCTGAAAATATCCTTTAACTCTTTGGGATTGCATGATCGTGGTAAGATAATGCGAGCAGTTTTATCAGATGACGATGATAGCAAATATCAGACTATAATCCGATAATTCTGTACAGGTGCTTATATGGAATAAAAATAAAATTATTGCATGTACACCACAATATACACCTGGTGCACAGCGCAGACATGATAGACTATAGACGTATGATAGATACATTTCTATTTACTAATAGACAGAAACAAATGTAAACAAAACAAAAGAAGAACCATATTGTTAATGATGTAGTTGTCACTGCAATTACCAGCAGGCCTGAATGCTATAATGGGAGGTGAGCGCTAATCAGCTTAGATCAGGACTGTTCCACAATGACAATACAATGTATACAATGTACCAACCAAAACAAACTAGCAATTGGCAAGCAAACTGCAACAGTTCCCATTCCAAAAAAAAGATTGCTAAATAAGACAATTCAATAAAACTCTATTTTTTTTTCTTTAATAAGTGATTGCGAGTCCTCCTGATACTTGCGGTGTAAAGATATTATTAGAGACGTTAAAACTGTTCCAAAAAACTTCTATATTTGAAATACACTCCGCAGTTTGCAGAGATATGTTTATTTGATGAATTGTTGATGGAGCAGAGGTTAGTGTCTCATTTGTTTGTGCATTGTGAGAACTCACAGAGTTTGGGCAAAGCGGTAGCTGTTTTACCCCAGATAAGACATCATATTGCAGTGACTAATCCTACATATATGTATATTAATATGTCACCAGCCACTGGGACACATAGGAGCACCGCTCTGCTGCAAGCAAGTTTACTTTCCCTGAATGTAAATTAGTTCAAGTGGTGGTATAAACATGTCAGGGATTTATATCACTACTGGCCCTGGGGAAAAAGGGGGCTGAGGAGGACCACCTGTTCATTTAACCCTTCATCACGGCAAATTTACACATTGAAACAGGCGGATTAAAAAATAAACAAAGCTTCAAATGTAATATTTAGATTTTATCCGATCAATATATAGAACCATGCACAACACTTGCTATATAATTGTATCAATATAGTCCATCCTCCGAATTTTGCTAAATGTATCGAGGAATCCCACAATCGATGCCAATCCATATACCACAGATATTTTTCTGGATCCTAGGCATTCATGGCATGAGAGATACAATAATATAAAATGCATATGGCTATAAAGGTGAAGCCCTACAGATGGTCAGACTGGTGGGGCAAAGCCGTACACAGCAAGTCACATCCTTCCCATGCTGCTGGTCAACTATCCTAAAAAGGAGCATCCATATTCTTCATGGTAAACATACAGGACTGGGGCCCAGAAGAACCAGCGGCCGAGTCACAGGAACCCAGCATGATTTTCAGAGATGTTGCCAGGAATAGTGCAATGGGGAAATGCTGGCACAATTTCATTTATAAAAACTTTCTGCTCTTATGAAGTACAAAGTTTGTATGAAAATATAGTTTACACTGCAATAAACAGTAGATCACAGAATCCACGGCACATGAGCAATAGAAGAATACAGGGAGTTTGGCTCTGAAATCTGCCTGCAGCCCAACTTCCATCAAATGTCACAACAAGGAGCATTTAACCTCTGTCAACAACCTACAAGGAGACTATTAACCCTTCACAGCTGTCCCGGAATGCAAGGCTGCAATGCACACAGCCCCACTGCTGACTGTCTCTACAATGCACACAGCCCCACTGCTGACTGACTCTACAATGCACACAGCCCCACTGCTGACTGTCTCCACAATGCACACAGCCCCACTGCTGACTGTCTCCACAATGCACACAGCCCCACTGCTGACTGTCTCTACAATGCACACAGCCCCACTGCTGACTGTCTCTACAATGCACACAGCCCCACTGCTGACTTTCTCTACCATGCACACAACCCCACTGCTGACTGTCTCTACCATGCACACAGCCCCACTGCTGACTGTCTCCACAATGCACACAGCCCCACTGCTGACTGTCTCTACCATGCACACAGCCCCACTGCTGACTGTCTCCACAATGCACACAGCCCCACTGCTGACTGTCTCTACCATGCACACAGCCCCACTGCTGACTGTCTCCACAATGCACACAGCCCCACTGCTGACTGTCTCTACAATGCACACAGCCCTACTGCTGACTGTCTCTACCATGCACACAGCCCCACTGCTGACTGTCTCCACAATGCACACAGCCCCACTGCTGACTGTCTCTACCATGCACACAGCCCCACTGCTGACTGTCTCCACAATGCACACAGCCCCACTGCTGACTGTCTCTACCATGCACACAGCCCCACTGCTGACTGTCTCCACAATGCACACAGCCCTACTGCTGACTGTCTCTACAATGCACACAGCCCTACTGCTGACTGTCTCTACCATGCACACAGCCCCACTGCTGACTGTCTCTACCATGCACACAGCCCCACTGCTGACTGTCTCCACAATGCACACAGCCCTACTGCTGTCTCCACAATGCACACAGCCCCACTGCTGACTGTCTCTACAATGCACACAGCCCTACTGCTGACTGTCTCTACCATGCACACAGCCCTACTGCTGACTGTCTCTACAATGCACACAGCCCTACTGCTGACTGTCTCTACCATGCACACAGCCCCACTGCTGACTGTCTCCACAATGCACACAGCCCTACTGCTGACTGTCTCTACCATGCACACAGCCCTACTGCTGCCTGTCTCTACCATGCACACAGCCCCACTGCTGACTGTCTCCACAATGCACACAGCCCCACTGCTGACTGTCTCTACCATGCACACAGCCCCACTGCTGACTGTCTCCACAATGCACACAGCCCCACTGCTGACTGTCTCTACCATGCACACAGCCCCACTGCTGACTGTCTCCACAATGCATACAGCCCTACTGCTGACTGTCTCTACAATGCACACAGCCCTACTGCTGACTGTCTCTACCATGCACACAGCCCCACTGCTGACTGTCTCTACCATGCACACAGCCCCACTGCTGACTGTCTCCACAATGCACACAGCCCTACTGCTGTCTCCACAATGCACACAGCCCCACTGCTGACTGTCTCTACAATGCACACAGCCCTACTGCTGACTGTCTCTACCATGCACACAGCCCTACTGCTGACTGTCTCTACAATGCACACAGCCCTACTGCTGACTGTCTCTACCATGCACACAGCCCTACTGCTGACTGTCTCTACCATGCACACAGCCCCACTGCTGACTGTCTCCACAATGCACACAGCCCTACTGCTGACTGTCTCTACCATGCACAAGCCCTACTGCTGACTGTCTCTACCATGCACACAGCCCTACTGCTGACTGTCTCTACCATGCACACAGCCCCACTGCTGACTGTCTCCACAATGCACACAGCCCTACTGCTGACTGTCTCTACCATGCACACAGCCCTACTGCTGACTGTCTCTACAATGCACACAGCCCTACTGCTGACTGTCTCTACAATGCACACAGCCCTACTGCTGACTGTCTCTACCATGCACACAGCCCCACTGCTGACTGTCTCTACCATGCACACAGCCCTACCGCTGACTGTCTCTACCATGCACACAGCCCCACTGCTGACTGTCTCCACAATGCACACAGCCCTACTGCTGACTGTCTCTACCATGCACACAGCCCTACTGCTGACTGTCTCCACAATGCACACAGCCCCACTGCTGACTGTCTCCACAATGCACACAGCCCTACTGCTGACTGTCTCTACCATGCACACAGCCCTACTGCTGACTGTCTCCACAATGCACACAGCCCCACTGCTGACTGTCTCCACAATGCACACAGCCCCACTGCTGACTGTCTCTACCATGCACACAGCCCCACTGCTGACTGTCTCCACAATGCTCAGCATGCTTAACCCTTGCACCACAAGAGCACTGCACATATCACTTGACATAGCAAAGAGTAGGAAGCATCTGCAGCCCCCCAACCCCATGGATCTATAGAGGTGGTCTTACCTTGTTGGAGGCCATCTCACTGACAGAGTGCCTGGTTTGTAAGGTTTCCAGCTGGTCCAAGCACCAGTCCAGCTCCTCCAGGGTCTCGCTGGCCAGTTTTTGATAGGTCTCCTCTGCGAAGAGA
This sequence comes from Ranitomeya variabilis, assembly GCF_051348905.1. Taxonomy (NCBI): domain Eukaryota; kingdom Metazoa; phylum Chordata; class Amphibia; order Anura; family Dendrobatidae; genus Ranitomeya; species Ranitomeya variabilis. Next base: position 85,510,877 of record NC_135232.1, read on the forward strand.
TAGGGGAAAGGATACTGAGTTTTCAAGCGTTTCACTGGGCTCACATCAAACTCCAGAGGGTCCATTGTGCCATACACTGCCATGCTCGCATGACCAGTGCTCATACATGAGGGATCCTTCATACTGTTACACAGGACACTCGGGAAAGAAAAAAGTGCCAGTCACTGCCGAGTGCCCCGTGCATGCAGTCCTGGAGGAGCACTGTGGGCGCCCGGTCTACACCCTGCGGGCGCTGCTGGGGTCAGGCTGCTGCAGTGCCCACTACTCCATGCCTCCGCGGGCAGCGCTGGTGCGGGGGGCTCCTGCCTGCTCTGCAATGCCAGCAGCCATGGTGGGAAGGAGGCCGGCCGGGGGCTGCAGCTCGCCCAGGGAGAAGCCCAGACTTCAGTGTGGCATCCTGACCATCACCATCATCATCATCATCCAGCTAAGGAGCCTGCACCGAGTGTATGGGGGAGGGAGAGAAATCCTGGCGTGGAGCAGACAGCTGGAGCCAGCAGTCACTGCAGAGAGCAGGTCACACACTGATCACTACAGAGACAGGGGGATCACACAGAGATCTGCCACAGTGCTCACAGCAAGACGGGAAAAGATCAGGTCTGGAAACAGCCTATGGTTAGTCCGTGGTGATCATAGTCTCATCAGCAGTGGCATGATTAGAGACTGGTGGGCCCCTCCATCCTGGTGTATACATAGCCCCCTTTCTGCTGCAGTTCATTAATGTATAGCAAAATAAACTATTATACTTCATACCGGGGGCATACATAGAAGTCATGGGACCCCATAGCTGAAGTATTATGCACTCCCTACAGTCCTCCATATAGTATAACACACAGCCCATAATCCTCATGATAGTACAATACACAGCCGATATCCTTCATATAGTATAATGTACAGCACAGTTACCCATATTGGTATTATACACAACCCATATGCTTCATATAGTATAATACACAGCCCATAGTGCTCCATAGAGTATACTGCATAGTCCTCCATATAGTATAATGCACCTCCATATTAGAATAATACACAGCCAACATCCTTCATATAGTATAATTCACAGTCCTTAGTTATCCATATTAGTATAATACAGAGCCCGTAGTCCTCCATAAAGTATAACGCACAGTCCATAGTCTTTCATATAACATAATGCACCTAGAGTCATCCATAAAGTATAATGCATAATGCACAGCCCATAGTCCTCCATAAAGTTTAATGAACAGCCCATAGTCCTCCATAAAGAATAATGCACAGCCCATAGTCATCCATAAAGTATAATGCACAGCCTATAGTCATCCATAAAGTATAATGCACAGCCCACAGTCATCCATAAAGTATAATGCACCCCATAGTCATCCATAAAGTATAATGCACAGCCCATAGTCCTCCATAAAGTATAATGCACAGCCCATAGTCCTCCATAAAGTATAATGCACAGCCCATAGTCATCCATAAAGTATAATGCACAGCTCATAGTCATCCATAAAGTATAATGCACAGCCCATAGTCATCCATAAAGTATAATGCACAGCCCACAGTCATCCATAAAGTATAATGCACAGCCTATAGTCATCCATAAAGTATAATGCACAGCCCATAGTCATCCATAAAGTATAATGCACAGCCCATAGTCATCCATAAAGTATAATGCACAGCCCATAGTCATCCATAAAGTATAATGCACAGCCTATAGTCATCCATAAAGTATAATGCACAGCCCATAGTCATCCATAAAGTATAATGCACAGCCCATAGTCATCCATAAAGTATAATGCACAGCCCATAGTCATCCATAAAGTATAATGCACAGCCTATAGTCATCCATAAAGTATAATGCACAGCCCACAGTCATCCATAAAGTATAATGCACAGCCCACAGTCATCCATAAAGTATAATGCACCCCATAGTCATCCATAAAGTATAATGCACAGCCCATAGTCCTCCATAAAGTATAATGCACAGCCCATAGTCCTCCATAAAGTATAATGCACAGCCCATAGTCATCCATAAAGTATAATGCACAGCTCATAGTCATCCATAAAGTATAATGCACAGCCCATAGTCATCCATAAAGTATAATGCACAGCCCACAGTCATCCATAAAGTATAATGCACAGCCTATAGTCATCCATAAAGTATAATGCACAGCCCATAGTCATCCATAAAGTATAATGCACAGCCCATAGTCATCCATAAAGTATAATGCACAGCCTATAGTCATCCATAAAGTATAATGCACAGCCTATAGTCATCCATAAAGTATAATGCACAGCCCACAGTCATCCATAAAATATAATGCACAGCCTATAGTCATCCATAAAGTATAATGCACAGCTCATAGTCATCCATAAAGTATAATGCTCAGCCTAAAGTCATCCATAAAGAATAATGCACAGTCCACAGTCATCCATAAAGTATAATGCACAGCCCATAGTCATCCATAAAGTATAATGCACAGCCCACAGTCATCCATAAAGTATAATGCACAGCCCAGTCATCCATAAAGTATAATGCACAGCCCATAGTCATCCATAAAGTATAATGCACAGCTCATAGTCATCCATAAAGTATAATGCACAGCCCATAGTCATCCATAAAGTATAATGCACAGCCCACAGTCATCCATAAAGTATAATGCACAGCCCATAGTCATCCATAAAGTATAATGCACAGCCCACAGTAAGGCTAGGTTCACATTGCGTTATTGGGTGATCGCTAACGGACAGCGTTGCACGGCGAAAATGTCGCAATTAACGCCGTGCAATGGGTCCGTTAGCGCACCCATTGACAGCAATGTAAATTTCGCCTGTAGCGCATCGCTAGCGCGTGCCAGTTTCGGCACACGCTAGCGATGTGCCGTTCTTTTGTGACGCGCCTCAGACCCTGCTTGCAGTGTCCGCGGCGCGCCCGAGGTCCGTTCCCCGCTGTGGCAGATCGGGGATCTGCACTAGCGGGGACGTTAACGCGACCCCTAAACGTGGCCCCGAAAAAGACATTGCGTTAGCGCAATCCGCTAGCGCTAAACGGATTGCCGTAATGCAATGTGAACCTAGCCTAATCCATAAAGTATAATGCACAGCCCATAGTCATCCATAAAGTATAATGCACAGCCCATAGTCTTCCATATAACATAATGCATCTTATAGTCATCCATAAAGTATAATGCACAGCCCATAGTCATCCATAAAGTATAATGCACAGCCCATAGTCTTCCATATAACATAATGCATCTTAGAGTCATCCATAAAGTATAATGCACAGCCCATAGTCATCCATAAAGTATAATGCACAGCCCATAGTCTTCCATATAACATAATGCATCTTAGAGTCATCCATAAAGTATAATGCACAGCCCATAGTCATCCATAAAGTATAATGCACAGCCCATAGTCTTCCATATAACATAATGCATCTTAGAGTCATCCATAAAGTATAATGCACAGCCCATAGTCATCCATAAAGTATAATGCACAGCCCATAGTGCTCCACAAAATTGAATGCACAGTCCTTATTTCTCCATAAAGTATAATGCACAGCCCATAGTCATCCATAAAGTAAAGTATAATGCACAGCCCATAGTCCTCCATAAAGTATAATGCACAGCCCATAGTCCTCCATAAAGTATAATGCACAGCCCATAGTCATCCATAAAGTATAATGCACAGCCTATAGTCCTCCATAAAGTATAATGCACAGCCCATAGTCATCCATAAAGTATAATGCACAGCCCATAGTCTTCCATATAACATAATGCATCTTAGAGTCATCCATAAAGTATAATGCACAGCCCATAGTCATCCATAAAGTATAATGCACAGCCCATAGTCTTCCATATAACATAATGCATCTTAGAGTCATCCATAAAGTATAATGCACAGCCCATAGTCATCCATAAAGTATAATGCACAGCCCATAGTCATCCATAAAGTATAATGCACAGCCCATAGTGCTCCACAAAATTGAATGCACAGTCCTTATTTCTCCATAAAGTATAATGCACAGCCCATAGTCATCCATAAAGTAAAGTATAATGCACAGCCCATAGTCCTCCATAAAGTATAATGCACAGCCCATAGTCCTCCATAAAGTATAATGCACAGCCCATAGTCATCCATAAAGTATAATGCACAGCCCATAGTCATCCATAAAGTATAATGCACAGCCCATAGTGCTCCACAAAATTGAATGCACAGTCCTTATTTCTCCATAAAGTATAATGCACAGCCCATAGTCATCCATAAAGTAAAGTATAATGCACAGCCCATAGTCCTCCATAAAGTATAATGCACAGCCCATAGTCCTCCATAAAGTATAATGCACAGCCCATAGTCATCCATAAAGTATAATGCACAGCCGATAGTTATCCATAAAGTGTAATGCACAGCCCACAGTCATCCATAAAGTATAATGCACAGCCTATAGTCATCCATAAAGTAAAGTATAATGCACAGCCCATAGTCCTCCATAAAGTATAATGCACAGCCCATAGTCATCCATAAAGTATAATGCACAGCCCATAGTCCTCCATAAAGTATAATGCACAGCCCATAGTCCTCCATAAAGTATAATGCACAGCCGATAGTTATCCATAAAGTGTAATGCACAGCCCACAGTCATCCATAAAGTATAATGCACAGCCCATAGTCATCCATAAAGTAAAGTATAATGCACAGCCCATAGTCCTCCATAAAGTATAATGCACAGCCCATAGTCATCTATAAAGTATAATGCACAGCCCACAGTCATCCATAAAGTATAATGCACAGCCCATAGTCATCCATAAAGTAAAGTATAATGCACAGCCCATAGTCCTCCATAAAGTATAATGCACAGCCCATAGTCCTCCATAAAGTATAATGCACAGCCCATAGTCATCCATAAAGTATAATGCACAGCCCATAGTCTTCCATATAACATAATGCATCTTAGAGTCATCCATAAAGTATAATGCACAGCCCATAGTCATCCATAAAGTATAATGCACAGCCCATAGTCTTCCATATAACATAATGCATCTTAGAGTCATCCATAAAGTATAATGCACAGCCCATAGTCATCCATAAAGTATAATGCACAGCCCATAGTCATCCATAAAGTATAATGCACAGCCCATAGTGCTCCACAAAATTGAATGCACAGTCCTTATTTCTTCATAAAGTATAATGCACAGCCCATAGTCATCCATAAAGTAAAGTATAATGCACAGCCCATAGTCCTCCATAAAGTATAATGCACAGCCCATAGTCCTCCATAAAGTATAATGCACAGCCCATAGTCATCCATAAAGTATAATGCACAGCCCACAGTCATCCATAAAGTATAATGCACAGCCCATAGTCATCCATAAAGTAAAGTATAATGCACAGCCCATAGTCCTCCATAAAGTATAATGCACAGCCCATAGTCCTCCATAAAGTATAATGCACAGCCCATAGTCATCCATAAAGTATAATGCACAGCTCATAGTCATCCATAAAGTATAATGCTCAGCCTAAAGTCATCCATAAAGAATAATGCACAGTCCACAGTCATCCATAAAGTATAATGCACAGCCCATAGTCATCCATAAAGTATAATGCACAGCCCACAGTCATCCATAAAGTATAATGCACAGCCCAGTCATCCATAAAGTATAATGCACAGCCCATAGTCATCCATAAAGTATAATGCACAGCTCATAGTCATCCATAAAGTATAATGCACAGCCCATAGTCATCCATAAAGTATAATGCACAGCCCACAGTCATCCATAAAGTATAATGCACAGCCCATAGTCATCCATAAAGTATAATGCACAGCCCACAGTAAGGCTAGGTTCACATTGCGTTATTGGGTGATCGCTAACGGACAGCGTTGCACGGCGAAAATGTCGCAATTAACGCCGTGCAATGGGTCCGTTAGCGCACCCATTGACAGCAATGTAAATTTCGCCTGTAGCGCATCGCTAGCGCGTGCCAGTTTCAGCACACGCTAGCGATGTGCCGTTCTTTTGTGACGCGCCTCAGACCCTGCTTGCAGTGTCCGCGGCGCGCCCGAGGTCCGTTCCCCGCTGTGGCAGATCGGGGATCTGCACTAGCGGGGACGTTAACGCGACCCCTAAACGTGGCCCCGAAAAAGACATTGCGTTAGCGCAATCCGCTAGCGCTAAACGGATTGCCGTAATGCAATGTGAACCTAGCCTAATCCATAAAGTATAATGCACAGCCCATAGTCATCCATAAAGTATAATGCACAGCCCATAGTCTTCCATATAACATAATGCATCTTAGAGTCATCCATAAAGTATAATGCACAGCCCATAGTCATCCATAAAGTATAATGCACAGCCCATAGTCTTCCATATAACATAATGCATCTTAGAGTCATCCATAAAGTATAATGCACAGCCCATAGTCATCCATAAAGTATAATGCACAGCCCATAGTCTTCCATATAACATAATGCATCTTAGAGTCATCCATAAAGTATAATGCACAGCCCATAGTCATCCATAAAGTATAATGCACAGCCCATAGTGCTCCACAAAATTGAATGCACAGTCCTTATTTCTCCATAAAGTATAATGCACAGCCCATAGTCATCCATAAAGTAAAGTATAATGCACAGCCCATAGTCCTCCATAAAGTATAATGCACAGCCCATAGTCCTCCATAAAGTATAATGCACAGCCCATAGTCATCCATAAAGTATAATGCACAGCCTATAGTCCTCCATAAAGTATAATGCACAGCCCATAGTCATCCATAAAGTATAATGCACAGCCCATAGTCTTCCATATAACATAATGCATCTTAGAGTCATCCATAAAGTATAATGCACAGCCCATAGTCATCCATAAAGTATAATGCACAGCCCATAGTCTTCCATATAACATAATGCATCTTAGAGTCATCCATAAAGTATAATGCACAGCCCATAGTCATCCATAAAGTATAATGCACAGCCCATAGTCATCCATAAAGTATAATGCACAGCCCATAGTGCTCCACAAAATTGAATGCACAGTCCTTATTTCTCCATAAAGTATAATGCACAGCCCATAGTCATCCATAAAGTAAAGTATAATGCACAGCCCATAGTCCTCCATAAAGTATAATGCACAGCCCATAGTCCTCCATAAAGTATAATGCACAGCCCATAGTCATCCATAAAGTATAATGCACAGCCCATAGTCATCCATAAAGTATAATGCACAGCCCATAGTGCTCCACAAAATTGAATGCACAGTCCTTATTTCTCCATAAAGTATAATGCACAGCCCATAGTCATCCATAAAGTAAAGTATAATGCACAGCCCATAGTCCTCCATAAAGTATAATGCACAGCCCATAGTCCTCCATAAAGTATAATGCACAGCCCATAGTCATCCATAAAGTATAATGCACAGCCGATAGTTATCCATAAAGTGTAATGCACAGCCCACAGTCATCCATAAAGTATAATGCACAGCCTATAGTCATCCATAAAGTAAAGTATAATGCACAGCCCATAGTCCTCCATAAAGTATAATGCACAGCCCATAGTCATCCATAAAGTATAATGCACAGCCCATAGTCCTCCATAAAGTATAATGCACAGCCCATAGTCCTCCATAAAGTATAATGCACAGCCGATAGTTATCCATAAAGTGTAATGCACAGCCCACAGTCATCCATAAAGTATAATGCACAGCCCATAGTCATCCATAAAGTAAAGTATAATGCACAGCCCATAGTCCTCCATAAAGTATAATGCACAGCCCATAGTCATCTATAAAGTATAATGCACAGCCCACAGTCATCCATAAAGTATAATGCACAGCCCATAGTCATCCATAAAGTAAAGTATAATGCACAGCCCATAGTCCTCCATAAAGTATAATGCACAGCCCATAGTCCTCCATAAAGTATAATGCACAGCCCATAGTCATCCATAAAGTATAATGCACAGCCCATAGTCTTCCATATAACATAATGCATCTTAGAGTCATCCATAAAGTATAATGCACAGCCCATAGTCATCCATAAAGTATAATGCACAGCCCATAGTCTTCCATATAACATAATGCATCTTAGAGTCATCCATAAAGTATAATGCACAGCCCATAGTCATCCATAAAGTATAATGCACAGCCCATAGTCATCCATAAAGTATAATGCACAGCCCATAGTGCTCCACAAAATTGAATGCACAGTCCTTATTTCTTCATAAAGTATAATGCACAGCCCATAGTCATCCATAAAGTAAAGTATAATGCACAGCCCATAGTCCTCCATAAAGTATAATGCACAGCCCATAGTCCTCCATAAAGTATAATGCACAGCCCATAGTCATCCATAAAGTATAATGCACAGCCCACAGTCATCCATAAAGTATAATGCACAGCCCATAGTCATCCATAAAGTAAAGTATAATGCACAGCCCATAGTCCTCCATAAAGTATAATGCACAGCCCATAGTCCTCCATAAAGTATAATGCACAGCCCATAGTCATCCATAAAGTATAATGCACAGCTCATAGTCATCCATAAAGTATAATGCTCAGCCTAAAGTCATCCATAAAGAATAATGCACAGTCCACAGTCATCCATAAAGTATAATGCACAGCCCATAGTCATCCATAAAGTATAATGCACAGCCCACAGTCATCCATAAAGTATAATGCACAGCCCAGTCATCCATAAAGTATAATGCACAGCCCATAGTCATCCATAAAGTATAATGCACAGCTCATAGTCATCCATAAAGTATAATGCACAGCCCATAGTCATCCATAAAGTATAATGCACAGCCCACAGTCATCCATAAAGTATAATGCACAGCCCATAGTCATCCATAAAGTATAATGCACAGCCCACAGTAAGGCTAGGTTCACATTGCGTTATTGGGTGATCGCTAACGGACAGCGTTGCACGGCGAAAATGTCGCAATTAACGCCGTGCAATGGGTCCGTTAGCGCACCCATTGACAGCAATGTAAATTTCGCCTGTAGCGCATCGCTAGCGCGTGCCAGTTTCAGCACACGCTAGCGATGTGCCGTTCTTTTGTGACGCGCCTCAGACCCTGCTTGCAGTGTCCGCGGCGCGCCCGAGGTCCGTTCCCCGCTGTGGCAGATCGGGGATCTGCACTAGCGGGGACGTTAACGTGACCCCTAAACGTGGCCCCGAAAAAGACATTGCGTTAGCGCAATCCGCTAGCGCTAAACGGATTGCCGTAATGCAATGTGAACCTAGCCTAATCCATAAAGTATAATGCACAGCCCATAGTCATCCATAAAGTATAATGCACAGCCCATAGTCTTCCATATAACATAATGCATCTTAGAGTCATCCATAAAGTATAATGCACAGCCCATAGTCATCCATAAAGTATAATGCACAGCCCATAGTCTTCCATATAACATAATGCATCTTAGAGTCATCCATAAAGTATAATGCACAGCCCATAGTCATCCATAAAGTATAATGCACAGCCCATAGTCTTCCATATAACATAATGCATCTTAGAGTCATCCATAAAGTATAATGCACAGCCCATAGTCATCCATAAAGTATAATGCACAGCCCATAGTGCTCCACAAAATTGAATGCACAGTCCTTATTTCTCCATAAAGTATAATGCACAGCCCATAGTCATCCATAAAGTAAAGTATAATGCACAGCCCATAGTCCTCCATAAAGTATAATGCACAGCCCATAGTCCTCCATAAAGTATAATGCACAGCCCATAGTCATCCATAAAGTATAATGCACAGCCTATAGTCCTCCATAAAGTATAATGCACAGCCCATAGTCATCCATAAAGTATAATGCACAGCCCATAGTCTTCCATATAACATAATGCATCTTAGAGTCATCCATAAAGTATAATGCACAGCCCATAGTCATCCATAAAGTATAATGCACAGCCCATAGTCTTCCATATAACATAATGCATCTTAGAGTCATCCATAAAGTATAATGCACAGCCCATAGTCATCCATAAAGTATAATGCACAGCCCATAGTCATCCATAAAGTATAATGCACAGCCCATAGTGCTCCACAAAATTGAATGCACAGTCCTTATTTCTCCATAAAGTATAATGCACAGCCCATAGTCATCCATAAAGTAAAGTATAATGCACAGCCCATAGTCCTCCATAAAGTATAATGCACAGCCCATAGTCCTCCATAAAGTATAATGCACAGCCCATAGTCATCCATAAAGTATAATGCACAGCCCATAGTCATCCATAAAGTATAATGCACAGCCCATAGTGCTCCACAAAATTGAATGCACAGTCCTTATTTCTCCATAAAGTATAATGCACAGCCCATAGTCATCCATAAAGTAAAGTATAATGCACAGCCCATAGTCCTCCATAAAGTATAATGCACAGCCCATAGTCCTCCATAAAGTATAATGCACAGCCCATAGTCATCCATAAAGTATAATGCACAGCCGATAGTTATCCATAAAGTGTAATGCACAGCCCACAGTCATCCATAAAGTATAATGCACAGCCCATAGTCATCCATAAAGTAAAGTATAATGCACAGCCCATAGTCCTCCATAAAGTATAATGCACAGCCCATAGTCATCCATAAAGTATAATGCACAGCCCATAGTCCTCCATAAAGTATAATGCACAGCCCATAGTCCTCCATAAAGTATAATGCACAGCCGATAGTTATCCATAAAGTGTAATGCACAGCCCACAGTCATCCATAAAGTATAATGCACAGCCCACAGTCATCCATAAAGTATAATGCACAGCCCATAGTCATCCATAAAGTAAAGTATAATGCACAGCCCATAGTCCTCCATAAAGTATAATGCACAGCCCATAGTCATCTATAAAGTATAATGCACAGCCCACAGTCATCCATAAAGTATAATGCACAGCCCATAGTCATCCATAAAGTAAAGTATAATGCACAGCCCATAGTCCTCCATAAAGTATAATGCACAGCCCATAGTCCTCCATAAAGTATAATGCACAGCCCATAGTCATCCATAAAGTATAATGCACAGCCCATAGTCTTCCATATAACATAATGCATCTTAGAGTCATCCATAAAGTATAATGCACAGCCCATAGTCATCCATAAAGTATAATGCACAGCCCATAGTCTTCCATATAACATAATGCATCTTAGAGTCATCCATAAAGTATAATGCACAGCCCATAGTCATCCATAAAGTATAATGCACAGCCCATAGTCATCCATAAAGTATAATGCACAGCCCATAGTGCTCCACAAAATTGAATGCACAGTCCTTATTTCTTCATAAAGTATAATGCACAGCCCATAGTCATCCATAAAGTAAAGTATAATGCACAGCCCATAGTCCTCCATAAAGTATAATGCACAGCCCATAGTCCTCCATAAAGTATAATGCACAGCCCATAGTCATCCATAAAGTATAATGCACAGCCCACAGTCATCCATAAAGTATAATGCACAGCCCATAGTCATCCATAAAGTAAAGTATAATGCACAGCCCATAGTCCTCCATAAAGTATAATGCACAGCCCATAGTCCTCCATAAAGTATAATGCACAGCCCATAGTCATCCATAAAGTATAATGCACAGCCCATAGTCTTCCATATAACATAATGCATCTTAGAGTCATCCATAAAGTATAATGCACAGCCCATAGTCATCCATAAAGTATAATGCACAGCCCATAGTCTTCCATATAACATAATGCATCTTAGAGTCCTCCATAAAGTATAATGCACAGCCCATAGTCCTCCATAAAGTATAATGCACAGCCGATAGTTATCCATAAAGTGTAATGCACAGCCCACAGTCATCCATAAAGTATAATGCACAGCCTATAGTCATCCATAAAGTATAATGCACAGCCTAAAATCATCCATAAAGAATAATGCACAGCCTATAGTTATCCATAAAGAATAATGCACAGCCCATAGTCATCCATAAAGTATAATGCACAGCCCATAGTCTTCCATATAACATAATGCATCTTAGAGTCATCCATAAAGTATAATGCACAGCCCATAGTCATCCATAAAGTATAATGCACAGCCCATAGTGCTCCACAAAATTGAATGCACAGTCCTTATTTCTCCATAAAGTATAATGCACAGCCCATAGTCATCCATAAAGTAAAGTATAATGCACAGCCCATAGTCCTCCATAAAGTATAATGCACAGCCCATAGTCCTCCATAAAGTATAATGCACAGCCCATAGTCATCAATAAAGTAAAGTATAATGCACAGCCCATAGTCCTCCATAAAGTATAATGCACAGCCCATAGTCCTCCATAAAGTATAATGCACAGCCTATAGTTATCCATAAAGTGTAATGCACAGCCCACAGTCATCCATAAAGTATAATGCACAGCCTATAGTCATCCATAAAGTATAATGCACAGCCTAAAATCATCCATAAAGAATAATGCACAGCCTATAGTTATCCATAAAGCATAATGCACAGCCCATAGTCATCCATAAAGTATAATGCACAGCCCACAGTCATCCATAAAGTATAATGCACAGCCCACAGTCATCCATAAAGTATAATGCTCAGCCTAAAATCATCCATAAAGAATAATACACAGCCCACAGTCATCCATAAAGTATAATGCACAGCCCATAGTCATCCATAAAGTATAATGCACAGCCCATAGTCTTCCATATAACATAATGCATCTTAGAGTCATCCATAAAGTATAATGCATAATGCACAGCTCACAGTCATCCATAAAGTATAATGCACAGCCCATAGTCTTCCATATAACATAATGCATCTTAGAGTCATCCATAAAGTATAATGCATAATGCACAGCTCACAGTCATCCATAAAGTATAATGCACAGCCCATAGTGCTCCACAAAATTTAATGCACAGTCCTTATTTCTCCATAAAGTACAATGCACAGCCCTTAATCATCATGTAGTCGTATGGCCGCTGTGTACTCACTGATTTAAAAAATACTCACCTCTCATCCGCTCTACTGCCGCATGGCGTCCTCTTCTGAAGCCGGCAGCTGACTTCAGCGTGCAAGTGACGGGAGTGCATGATGTCACTGCCATGCACCCCCACCGAGCACACCGACATCAGCTGCCGGCCTCTGATTGGCCAGCAGCGTGTATTGCCACGAATGGACCCATTGGACCTGAGGATGCACATCCAGTTGAAGTTTCTGCTGGCCCTGGTGGGCCCCTTACCGGCTAGGCCTGGTCTTGACCTAGATTATTACACCACTGCTCATCAGGCTACGTTTCCACAGTGAGCTTTTGATGTCGCAAATTTTCTGCACCATTTTTGCATTCTTTAAGTAAAATAGGTTAATTGCATTTTTTAGAAAATACGCAGAGTCCAAAACTCACAAAAAACTCATTAAGAGAAGGTAGCCGTAGAATGTTTTTATAGAGTTTTTCTGTAAAGCGTTTCAATTTATCATTATTTTATGACATGATTGCTGTCAGTGAATGGAAGGATTCTGGTTTCCATCTACAGGCTGAAAACCATGAATTTCCAACAGCTGCATGATAAAAGTCTCTGCTAATCAGTACCCCCTCTATCTACACTGTGCTGACAATGAGCAAGAACTCAGACAAGGGGTGTCCCCGACTTTTACCCCCCACTCACTGACTACCAAGGTGGCTAATAACATTTCTCAGATTAGAGAGACGGCTTCCCTACTTTTACAGGAGGGATTGTTGGCGCACCTTTTCCCATGCAAGATTGCCTTACGCAGGCGTGTACTCCGGAGGACAGAGAATGAACTTCAATCCAATATTGCGGCCAGCATGCAGCCAGCGGGTAAGGAAAGGGTGAATCAAACACCCGAAAACCCCGCCCATATGACCCAAAACTGGTCCCGCCAAATTCAGGTGACAGGTTCCCTTTAATGCCCCATTTTATCCCGGCTAAGCTCATCACATATGATCATACTATATCGACACACATATGATCTTATTAATTGTGTTACGTCCTAATTGGGCAAATATCTTATCTATCACTGCTATTACTTAGGCATTTCTTCAGGTCTTACACTTCTATTTTTTCTATATTTGTTGTTTTCTTTATATAAGGTAATTTAATATTAACAAATAAAATGTGGACATTTTCATATAAGTGGGTTGTGAAGTTCTGGGCACAAATTGCTATTATAAACCCTTTATTAACGTGCTCTCTGTAACATTCTACATACATATAAATGGTTTGGGTGGTGAAGTCCTGCTGACAGATTCCCTTTAGCTAATGTTGTAGGCTCTTCAGTTTGATGATCACTGGGGGTCCCTGTAGTTGGACCCACACACCAATCTACAAATGATGACATATCAATATGCTATTATGTGGAATAGCAGAAAACACCATTTTAAAATCCGCACAGACATACTTTAACGCTGCTTCCACACATCAGTTTTTTGCCATCTGTCACAATCCGTTGAATGTTGAAAAAAACGGATCCGTCGCAGATTGTGAAAAACTGATGTGACGGATCCACTTTTTCGCCAGATCTGACTAGCTGATCCAGCTAATTGGATCCTAAAAAAACCGGAGCATTTGACGGATCCGGCGCCATAGGATTCCATTGTAGCAAACGATCCGTCGCTGTCCGTTTTTTCAACGGACACAAAAAACATTACTATGTCCGTTTTCTCTGGCCGTCGGATAAACAATTTTCAATGGATCCGGCGAACGACGGATGAAACGTGAGGCCATCCGTTGCTAATGGAAGAAAAACGGATCCGGCGGCAACATTCGCCAGATTGTGACTGATGGCAAAAAACTGAAGTGTGACGATTTGTTACAATGTATCTCGTCACAGTACATACAATAAACGCACTGTTCCGAACTCTGAGCACCACGTCAATATTTCCATCTAAATCCTCCCAAAAAAATTTAATTGAGACAGAAACGCGGTTCGGTCGCTCAGCATGACGGGGCACACGGAGTCACTTAATTCTGGAGGTGTCCATCTTTCACGTAGATTTGGGTCTGTTGGATAGCAGAGCGCATCACATGACTTCTATTACCGACGTGTAGGGGCTGCGCGGTAGCACATTTAGCAGTCAATTCTGCACTTTCGACTTAATTTTTCTAGAGCAGTTACCTTTTTACAAACCGTGATACTATTCACGTACACGCTCACATACGTCTTTTCATAACATTTGCGAGTGGAAATGACATTAATACACGGCGTACGAGCGGCTCGATGTACACACTGTGCTGCTGTGATTTCCATAACAATTATATGGAGATTTTCCTCCCGATGACTCAATCCGGGTAGTTGTCGGAGAGAAGCAGTACACTAGGTTAGAA
This sequence comes from Ranitomeya variabilis, assembly GCF_051348905.1. Lineage (NCBI taxonomy): Eukaryota > Metazoa > Chordata > Amphibia > Anura > Dendrobatidae > Ranitomeya > Ranitomeya variabilis. The sequence goes on from NC_135232.1 coordinate 85,526,145, forward strand.
GGTACACAGCCACTTATTCTCTGTTTACAAAGCTGAAACTTCACTTTCTAACTCATTTATGCTGTTCTTAGAAACCCTCGGCAAATAAGACTTATCTGTCGAATTTTATACAGCACGTTCCCACATTTTCTGCGCCAAAACTTTAGCCTGTGTGTAAGATATATCGTCATGCCGGCCTCAAATTTGCAAAGAAACTTCCGACCCAATTCATTATTGCATTTGTGCCTGTTTTTTGTAGACTGTTTTGCACCTTTTGTTTTTTCCATTTTTCCCTTTCTTAAGTCTATTTTATATGTCTGGTGTTCTTTTTGGCCGCTACTGTAGTCGAAGTTTTGTTTTTTCCAGATCTTTTCGCCCGATTCATCATTTGCGACCTGGAGTGAATTTATGTATGAAAGATAATGCGCCACATTTTTTTGTACCATTTCGCTGAACCGATTACACTTTTTTCTTCAACAAAAAGTTACTAAAAATGTCAAAGATAGAAATAAAGACTAAGTAAAATTCATTAAGCGTGTGCAACATTTTCAAGAATTTAGCACATGAACCGACAAAGAATAACACAAAACAAAAAAAGAAAATGTGACTTAAAACGTGCAAATGGATGTATCAGGGCCGCAGAAGATGTACAGCTAAAGAGTTGCATGGCGCATGATGTAGTACATGTATTTTGCGCAAAATAAAAAAAAATGCTTTTTATTACTGTTTTATAATGCAAAAAGTTTAATAAATAATAATTAAATAATATAATATTTAATAAAGTAGCTGCTGTAGCCACTATATTCCAAAAGGATCTGGTTGAAGGTAATGTTCATGCACTTTAATGGATCCTTTCCACAAACTCTTCTCAAAAATAGCTTACTCCTCTTATTAATTTCTATGGGAATTCCACTTTACTGTTCCTATGAAGAGTTTTTTTACGTATTTATTTTTTTTAAAGTGATTTAATAAACATCTTGTGGAAATATCACTATTTTGAAACAGATCATGATGGAATCTGATCTCAATTTTCCAATCAAAAGGCAGCAAAGAAAGCTTAAGGTAAAAAAAAAACAAAACACTTATAAAAAAATGAACATATGCAATGCTATGTATTTTCAGTCTTTGGAGCTTCCATTAACCGCAAAGCAGTTGAAAGTGGTCGCCTGACCACTTGGAAGCTGCTCACTAGATTATAAAGTACAAGTAAAAAAAAAAAAAGCTAATATTTTCTCAAGCGTCCTCTGCTTGAAAAGTTTGGTGGGTACACATATGTCTAAAAGACATTGTGTGCACATACCCAAAGGAAAACTCCTCCAAAGTAGCACAATAAAAAAGTATGGGACCATCTTTCTCCCTCGGTGTTTGATCTCTCAGCCAGTGGGTGCAATCACATCACTTCATCGTGCCACGCTGTGCCGAGCAGTGGAGCTGCTGAGGAGACGTGCTGCACAGGCCGGACCCAGTGGGGGATCGGGGAGAGGCGAGTATTGTATTTATTTTTTAAATCAGTGAGTACATTGTGGTAACCATAATGCTATATAGAGGACTATGGGGTGTATTATACTCTATGGAGGACCATGGGGTGTATTTTACTGTATGGAGGACTATGGTGTGTGCATTATACTATATAGAGAACTATGGGGTGTATTATACTCTATGGAGGACCATGGGGTGTATTATACCTTATGGAGGACTATGGTGTGTGCATTATACTATATAGAGGACTATGGTGTGTATTATACTCTCTAGAGGACTATGGGGTGTATTATACTCTATGGAGGACTATGGGGTGTATTATACTCTATGGAGGACCATGGGGTGTATTATACTGTATGGAGGACTATGGGGTGTGCATTATACTATATAGAGGACTATGGGGTGTATTATACTTTATGGAGGACTATGGTGTGTATTATACAGTATGGAGGACTAGGAGGCATGTGGAGACCGTTATAATATTTGGAGGGCTACAGTATGTGAAGGCCATTACAATATTTGGAGGGCTATATGGGGCCGTCGTAATTTTTAAAGGGCTATTTGGGGGTCACTATACTATATGTAGAGCTATGTGGGAGTCTTTATACTTTATAGAGGGCTATGTGGGGGCATTATACTGTATGCGAGCAATTATAAAGTGTGAAGGTTTGCGTGGTGTCCATCATACTGTGGAGGACTGAGTGGGGCCATTAAACTGTTTGTAGGTCTGTGTGGAGGCCAATTATACTGTTTGAAGTGCTGTGTGGGGTCCAGTATACTATGTATCTGTATGTATGCGCTCTTTCCATGCACGTGTCGGTATGTATGTGCTCCAGCCATGCGTGTGTTGGTATGTATGTGCTCCGTGTATACATGTATCTGTATGTATGTGCTCTACATATATATGTGTGTGTGCTATGTGCATATACATGTTTGTAACATGCAGTATGTGTACACATGTGTGTCACATAATGTATGTGTTTAGCATCCACATTTATAAATACCAGTAGCACAGACAAGAGTCCATAGGTGTAAACATCAGCAATCGCCCAGTGAAAGAACAAAATGCTGCCTATTGTTTATACCGAAACAAAAATCATTGTTCTCAGCAGCACATCGCCCGATGCAAACTGCAGATATGCTGCTGATAACATTATAGGTCTGGGGACAGATTGATCTATTAGTGATCATTCTGTCCCCATCATTCATCTTCATCCTGTGTAAAGAGGTCAGGAAACAAGCACCGAAGGACATCAATATTGTCAATCGCGCTCGTTTAACACCCAGAACTAAGCCCATCTAATTACAATGTAAATGTTTCTGTGTGATGGTGCAATATGTGAGCATTTGGGGTCCCACTTTACACTTTTGCCTAGGGCCCCACTTTGCCTAAAATCGGCCCTGGGTTCAACATAGCCTACATTTTTATTAGGAAATGAAATGGGGGGCGTTATTCTGGTTTCACCGTCTGAGTTCGTAAAACTTTGTATGGACCGGCCGCAGATTTCCTGACCCAATCTCACAGCAGCCTCATAGACACATGAAATCACTTGGCATTGCTAAGCCACAGAACACTACATGGTAAACTATGGACGACAACAATGTCAATAGGTATCTGGTCTACGAAACATGAACACCAAAAAACAGCCTTTGTGTCCAACTTTTGAAGAGAAACTCGGGATAAAAGAGAATGGTCTTCGTGTACACAATAAGGGACAAGCAGCAAAACTGGCCCAGAAGAAGCCCATGGCAACCAATCAGGTTGCAGCTTCCAATTAAGATAAGGCCTCTGAAGCATAAAAGGCCTAATCTGATTGGTTGCTATGGGTAACTTCTCTTTCCCTGGTTTCCATGCATCGTCCCTATAGGAATAACGATATAGTATAAGTATTGTAGACAATATGGTGTGGATCTGAGGCTAAGTTTAATTCTGCAAGTCATATTGTGACTACGTCAAGCAGGACAAATATATCTCATCACTTCTTAAATATCAAGAAGACATGTCCCGGCTATAATCACACACTGACCTCAGGATAAAAACCGCTTGCATAATGCAAGATATCAAATTGAGGTTCTAGCTAAATAGACGATGATACAAAGTACATATCACAAGGCGAGCAGACCCACGAAATCACAGACGCAATAGCAGCAGTTACTCATTCTTTCATATTATTTGATATATCTATTATTTATCTGCTGTGGTCAGGACTGAATAATGGTACCTTCTGGCACATATAGGTTTCCTCTGTATATGTCAACCACTTAATGAGTGTGAACAGAGCTGAATTTGTTATTGCAGCTTTTTATTTATCATAAATCACCAAGCGATCATGTGAGAAAGTGATCATGGTGGCCAAACCAAGGAGTACAAATAAAGCTGTGTTCTCTGAATGTATTTGTGTACGACCCCCATGTACTCATGAATGTTCCTCTTTACACAAGCCCCCCATACAAGTTAAGGTACCGTCACACTAAGCGACGCTGCAGCGATAGCGACAACGATGCCGATCGCTGCAGCGTCGCTGTTTGATCGCTGGGGAGCTGTCACACAGACCGCTCTCCAGCGACCAACGATGCCGAGATCCCCGGGTAACCAGGGTAAACATCGGGTTGCTAAGCGCAGGGCCGCGCTTAGTAACCCGATGTTTACCCTGGTTACCAGCGTAAAATGTAAAAAAAGCAAACAGTACATACTTACATGCGTCCCCCGGCGTTCACTTCCTGCAATGACTGAGCGCCGGCAGTAGTAGGGCACAGCGGTGACGTCACCGCTGTGCTTTCAATTTCACTTTGTGGCGCTCAGTCAGTGTGGGAAGCGGACGCCGGGGGACGCATGTGAGTATGTACTGTTTGTTTTTTTTACATTTTACGCTGGTAACCAGGGTAAACATCGGGTTACTAAGCGCGGCCCTGCGCTTAGTAACCCGATGTTTACCCTGGTTACCAGTGTAAAATATCGCTGGTATCGTTGCTTTTGCTGTCAAACACAACGATACACGGCGATCGGACGACCAAATAAAGTTCTGAACTTTATTCAGCGACCAGCGACATCACAGCAGGATCCTGATCGCTGCTGCGTGTCAAACTAAACGATATCGCTAGTGAGGACGCTGCAACGTCACGGATCGCTAGCGATGTCGTTTAGTGTGACGGTACCTTTAGGCTAATGTGGGCCGCACCTGCCGATATCAACAAGTTTGGACAACAATCTAATGTATATGGGGGTGTTGGACAAATAATTGTCGGGGAAGATCTTGAACGGGCATGTCAGATTTTGGATTCCTGATCACTTTGTTCTCCCAAGAGATTAGCCGCTGGCAGAGATGTCTGTTGGTGGTTTTCTCCTAGGAGAATTTAGTAGGAAGAGCGTATGGGAGAGTCGGCCGAGATGGCCGACGGTCATCTATTGAACATCAAGGTTTTTAGTCTGTACAGTATTTCAATTGTTAGAGTAGAAGTTTGTTCTCCAAAGCTGCACACCTGACTGCAAGAAACAGGGTGTTGGAACCATAGTTAGCCACTTTGGTGTTAATGGACTTGGTCTTCTAGTCATGTCAAGCTGGTTGCAAGGATGGACTGAGAGATGATGTAAGCTGGATTACATGATCGTGCGGTAGAAAATAGTAATAACGGTCCTAAGAGCACTGGAAATGAGACCAAAACAAGGATTTTAGTGTTAACACTAAAATCCTTGTTTTGGTCTCACTTCCAGCACTCCTAGGACCGTTATTACTATTTTCTACTGCATTTTGTATCCTCCTAGAAGGTTAACGGCTGGTGTTGCGGTGGACCTTTTGCCTTCAATTTTAACTGTGACCCTCACAGCGCTCCCTAGTGACCGCTTTCTTTTCCCTTGAATTTCAACGAATTCAACGATTCAATCATCCAACTCTTGTTCAATGAACACCGTTCGATACATGCTGTATTTTTTTCACCACATATGAAAAAAATTGTTCAGGTCAATTGTGCCATGGACTAATGCGGGCCAAGGGAAGGCATCCGTGTCCCATTCATCTTGGACTAGAACAGGACAATGTCGAAAACTTTAGTTCCTAAAGGTTGTTGGGCTTCATTCCCATCTATCCGGCAACTCATTTTTTTTTCCTCTGCAAGAACGGATACCATAATTTGCTATGGCATCTTTCACCTTCATCATGAATAATTTATTTTACTCACTTATATAGCGCCATTATATTCAGCAGCACTTTACAGACATCATCATCACTAGATTTCCTATCAGTATGTCTTTGGAGTGTGCGAGGAAACCGGGGAACCCAGAGGAAACCAACGCAAACACGGGGAGAACATACAAACTCCTTGCAGATGTTGGTAGGATTGAACCCAGGACCCCAGTGCTGCAAGGCTGCAGAGCTAACCATTGAGTCACTGCGCTGCCTGGTCCAATAACACAACATGTTACATTTTTCAGTCCAGTTTTACAGTAGAAATAGGTGAAAAAGTAAGATGACAACGGACATCATTCTGACATCGGTTGTCATCAGCTGATGAAATATATATTACTGTAGAAACCCAGCTTTAGAGTTGCCTTATCTCAACTATAGATAATGGCTGCTTTGCGTTGCTCTGAGTATAACCATGATTTCTGTCACCCAATAAAGAAATACAGGTCCCGATTCGTCAAAGTCGAGAAACACTTTGATAAGTGGCAGAATTTTTGCGTAACGCGAAGTTGCTCAAAAATGTTGTGACCTTTGATGTTTTTCACACCTGTTTTCACCATCTCCCAAAAAGTGAGAGCAGCTGGGGCTGTATAGGGCATGGCTATACCCGCCAGTCAAATTTTTGAAAAGTCTCGCTGTTTTTATTGCCAGTAATGTTACTCCGGTCCCCAGCTGGAGTGGCATATCTGGCGAGGCGCATAGAGGCACACGCCGCTGAGAAGATGCCAAGTTCATTAATTTGGCGCATCCTATTTCAGCATGCCCCTCATTAAGACTGGAGCACGAAATGCCAGCCTTCATGAATCAAGGGCTTCTTTCTCTGCCCTACATCTGTTTTTTAAAGTCCTGGCCTGCTGGTGGTGCTCATTTCCCCAGCACATTGGGCACACTAATCTACCATAGCTGTTCCCCAGTTTTAGTAAAAGAAACATCCCTTGTCCCAAACCTCATAGAAGGCTAGGCTGTCTGACTCAGTTTCCCATCACTGCATGGTGTTTAGGGGATGTTCACACTCCATCTTATTCCCAAAAATAAAAATACAAAAATTCTTTTTTGTTTAGTTTTGTAATCCTGAAACAATCCTTTTTAATTCACATCTTTTTTGTCATTTTTCAGTACTTTTTTTTTTGCGTTTTTTATAGTGTTTTTTTTTATTTTATTTTTTCATTTTTTGGATGTTTTCTGCAATTAATTAAGCGGGGAAGAAGATGTAATTTTTTTAGGCAAAATTTTTTTAAAAAACACAACAACAACAACCAGGCGTCTTTTGAGCATGTTTGCCATTCCATTAACTTGTATTATAAACTATTGAGCATCTTCCTAGAAGAAAATGCCTGAAGCTCAAAAGCCTGAACATATGAACAGAAAATCATTTTTATATACACTCACTGGCCACTTTATTAGGTACACCTGTCCAACTTCTTGTTAACACTTAATTTCTAATCAGCCAATCACATGGCGGCAACTCAGTGCATTTAGGCATGTAGACATGGTCAAGACAATCTCCTGCAGTTCAAACCGAGCATCAGTATGGGGAAGAAAGGTGATTTGAGTGCCTTTGAACGTGGCATGGTTGTTGGTGCCAGAAGGGCTGGTCTGAGTATTTCAGAAACTGCTGATCTACTGGGATTTTCACGCACAACCATCTCTAGGGTTTACAGAGAATGGTCCGAAAAAGAAAAAAAATCCAGTGAGCGGCAGTTCTGTGGGCGGAAATGCCTTGTTGATGCCAGAGGTCAGAGGAGAATGGGCAGACTGGTTCGAGCTGATAGAAAGGCAACAGTGACTCAAATCGCCACCCGTTACAACCAAGGTAGGCCTAAGAGCATCTCTGAACGCACAGTGCGTCGAACTTTGAGGCAGATGGGCTACAGCAGCAGAAGACCACACCGGGTACCACTCCTTTCAGCTAAGAACAGGAAACTGAGGCTACAATTTGTACAAGCTCATCGAAATTGGACAGTAGAAGATTGGAAAAACGTTGCTTGGTCTGATGAGTCTCGATTTCTGCTGCGACATTCGGATGGTAGGGTCAGAATTTGGCGTAAACAACATGAAAGCATGGATCCATCCTGCCTTGTATGGAGCATCTTTGGGATGTGCAGTCGACAAATCTGCGGCAACTGTGTGATGCCATCATGTCAATATGGACCAAAATCTCTGAGGAATGCTTCCAGCACCTTGTTGAATCTATGCCACGAAGAATTGAGGCAGTTCTGAAGGCAAAAGGGGGTCCAACCCGTTACTAGCATGGTGTACCTAATAAAGTGGCCGGTGAGTGTATGTTCAGTCTTTAAAGCCTTTGAACATTTTTTCCACCCGGAAAAAAGTAACGAGAACATACCTTTACAGCACCCCCATAGGCAAAGTCAAGCATTACATACTTTGAATTAAATATTAATGGACTGCCTGTTTAAAGCACAGACATGCGGAGTCCTCCAGTCAACGAGATGCTCTTGGCTTAAGCCGATACCTTTTTATTACATCACTATTCCCCAACAGGGTATTTGTAACTGGACTTTCAAAACTACAGAAAACCTTCTGAAGCTTGTTCTACATCTGCACAATAAAGACCTTTCGGATACAGAGAATAATCTCAGATTTAAAGGGACAGTTTTTAGTGTCATCATTTTTGTAAAACATTCCTCTTCTGGGATGTGGCATGCAGAATTACTCAACTTCTAAGAATGAGAAGAAATATATAGAAACTATTTTAATCCCCTCCATTGAATGTAAATGCTTACATGGTGTGCAGAAGAAAGAAGAATGAGGTCTGAGTATTGTCAGTCAAGCTTTATACCACCCTGTTAGCAAATACTGCACTTTGAATCTAAGCAGCAAAGCAGATGTTAGTGATGTCACTGGGGTATTTTTATGGATCCTCGGAGTTTCATGGGTGCGATGCTACAGGTCAGAGTCTTGTCGGAGTAGATATATAAGCAATCTCTGCTCCTGACAACATAACAATAACAATATACATTAGTATACAGAAGAACTCCTATATCAGATGGGTTCAAAGGTCTTTGTCTTGCAGTGGAGAGCCGTGGAAAATGAATGTATGGTACACTGAAAACTAGCTGAACAGGCTGAAAGTATGTACATTAAAGAAACACAGACAATTAGAACAATCACTTGGTAACAGGTGTCGGTTTTATTTATTGCGTTTTTACTGGTAGATTGCAAGCTCTTTTGGAAAGTTATCCACTTTAACAGTCATGAACTCTGAAATGGTACAGCACTTTACAATTCTTTCCACTATCTTAAAAGATGACAATTTGGTAGTAACAGGACTTATACTTTTTATTTATGAAAAAAGACATTTTGTAATGTAACTTATTAGAGAAAATGACCTCTTAACCCACATGCTGTATCAGTCACTTTTTTCTTCTGCACTGACCATTACGCTCAAACATTTCTCAAATCTGTGTACCGATCTGTCTGCACTAAGGGATCAAGTTACACCTTCTGTCATTGGGTTATTGAGTTAACTCAGGGGTGGGGAATCTTTTTTGTGCCAAGGGCCATTTAGAAATTTATACCATCCTTCGGGGGCCATACAAAGTGCATGCTAACTCTGCCTACAATGTATATCCTGACGCTGGCAGTGGTGTCAGGGTGTAATCATTCATTGCACGCGCCTCAGCCTTCAGTAGTGAACAGCGTGTGCTCATGGAGCAAGAAGAAATTAATTGGCCGGCAAAGTACAGCTGATATCCCAAGCAGTGTGGTCCCTGAGAATCTGCCTGGAGATCGGATAAATGGTCACTGATGGCCATAAACGGTCTCCAGATCTGAGGTTCTCCACCACCGGGTTAGTGGAAGGGGGAGAAGAGAGAGACCATTAGAAATCAGTGGTGTATCTAGGTTTTACCGCAGCCGTGGCAAAAATTCAGTTTGGCGCCTCCCCAAGCACATATGCAATTTGCACAGTCACGTTCCGAATAGCCGCTCTCCCTACTTCTTTGAATGTTTAGTAAAAACTGAGAGAAGCAGGAAGAGTAGCTAGTTGTGACGTGACCGTAAGATTCAAAATCGCCTGTGAGTGAAGTGGCCATGTGATTATTGCTGGAACCTGGAAGCACAGCTGAATTCTGACAGTGAGTATATTACAATTCACACTGTTAGAATTGGCATGCTACAAGGCGTCATTGTATAATGAAAGGGCTTCTACAGGTTTCAGATGAAAGTCTGCAGTCACTCTATGTGACTGCAGGATTCTGAATTCTCTCAGCGCATACACTGCACACTTTTAGAATTCTCCATTGCTGGTGGCAAGAGTGGACTGTCATGTGAGTACAAGTATGCAATTTGTATGCTCCTGGTCACATTGCAACTAGACTTTTCTGGGCTAGATCAATTCATTTTCATTGAGTGAGGCCATGCAAGTCTAGTCGGCACGTGACCACATGTATGCAACGTCGTCTATCTTTCTCTTTCTTTTCTTCTTTCATCTTGTCCAGACTTCATGATGACTTTTCACATCCACAGGCCATCTGTGGTCTTTCGCCGCACATCCCCACACGATGCCCTTAAAGATAGCAGTATCATTATTATGCTCCTGAATAAAAATATCTGCCCCACGTTGAGCGCTTGAATAAATAATTGCCCCTCAGTATATTCCCTGCACAAAATATGACCCACACACAGTATATGCCCTCTCATTCCCATACTGGGCCCCCTCTTCACACTATCATCTCACACTGTGTTCACCCTATAAGGCCCAGCCTCTATACTGCGCCCTCTCATCACATTCCCCTTGGCTTACTGTCCCCTTCTGGCTGCACCTTTACACTGTTCCCCTATGCTACCCCTCCCACACTACTCGGTCTATATTTTGTGCCCACTCACACTTTTCTCCTCCCATACTGTCTTCTCGCACTATTTACATCAATAGTCTCCCCCCTTCCCACATTTCTCCCTCACTTAACCCCTGACTCCCCATACTGTGTCCGCACCTATCTCACTATTCTCACTCATACATTTTTCCCCTTACTACCCATACTGCGTCCACACTCATCCCCCACACACAATACTGTGTCTGCACCCATCCGCTCCCCATATTCTGTCCTTATGCATTCCCCTTCACCCCCCATACTGCGTTCGCATCCATCCTCCCAAGTCTGTATCCAAACCTATCCCCCACTCCACTCACCATACTGTGTCTGCACTCATCCCCCCATACATTCCCCCCTTGCTCCTCATACATTTTCTGCATCCCCCCACTCATCATACTGTGTCCACAGCCTTCCTCCCACAAATCATACTGTGTCTGCACCCATAGTGTTTCTTCATACATGCCCCCCATCTCCCTCCTTGCTCCTCATACTGTGTCTTCAAATTTCTCCCACTCCCCATATTGTGTCAATATCGGTTCCTTCCTTGTTCCCCAAACTTGTGTACTCAAATCTCCTCCAGCCTCATTAGACTAAATCTCCACCACACAGTAAATCTCCCTCCAACACAGTAAATCCCTCCACGTTACATTTAATCTTCAGTGTCTTCAGCTCCACTAGTCTGGATCACGCTGCTGACATTGCTCTGACCAGGCGGTCAGAGCTTCAGTTGTACTCACGACTTAAATACAGCCAGCTCAGAGAATGGCCGAATCCCAGTGTAGGGGGTAGCAAAATGCAGCCACCAAAGAAGTCACCTCGTACCGCCACATTAGGCGGCTGGACTGCGTCCCCCTGCCGGCTTCGCCCAGGCAGATGCCCCGTCTGCCACCCCAGATACACCTTTGTAAAAACTGATGAGACTTCTAGTGCAAACTGCTAAAGATGCAGGATACAAGTCACTTAATGGCCAGCTATAGTGTTATTCCTCATGTACACATGACAACTCAGGCTAAGTTTACATTTGTTTGTCTGCAGACTTTTTGACGTATGTATTGGATGTGTACATTAAAAACACAGACAAAAGTGTGCTGTAAATCCTCCCAATGCCTGCCTAAAATTAGTTCTATACTTTTTAGCATATGTAACACATCCATCTATGTATACATTTTTTACTTGTGTAGACAGAGCAGGCCGGAGCGAGCCGTCCTCTCCCCCACAGACGGCGTACATGCAGGCCGTCATGACAGGGGTTTGGGAGCAGAAGATGAGAGGGTGGGGTTAATTATGGGAGGGGGGTCGTATGCATAGAGGGGGGTTATAGGGAAGGGAGAGGGTGGGGCTTACCAGTTCCCGCTCTGGAGGCCACGGGAAGATACCTCCAGGATGTCGGACGTTGAAGGCGTGCTGCAACGGCTGTGGGCGGCGGCGGAGAATCAGCCCCTCGGCTGGCTGGAAGCCCAGGTGGCCGGAATTCTGGGCAGCGGCAGCGGGGACTGGCAGTGAGCGGCGCTCTCGGTGTGTAGGGCCTCCGGAGCGGCTGTCCCCAGATGCCCTTCAACCCCAGCGCAGGAGCCCCTCCAGGGACCCTCCGGACCGAGCGCCCGTCCGCAAGCGCCCAAGCAGGGCCTGGTCTGGGAGGAATCCACCCGCCGCGCTGGGGCCTGCGGCGGTGGAGAGGTCTGCTTCGCCCTCACTTCGGGGGGCGGGGCCTCCACGCACCGGATGGTCAACTGCCTGTGATGTCACGGCGGGTCGCCGCGGTGCTGCTCCCACCGGGCGACCTGCTTCAGCTGCATCACAGAGAAAGCAGGGGAGAGCCTCTACCGCAGCGGCCGGCAGCACTTCCTGTTCCCCGATGTTGCCAGGCCCGTCCAGCGAGCCAGGATCGTCACCAGGGTCGTCAGCCGGATTTGGAAGGAGCCGTGGCCGGGGGTCTGAGGAGCCTGTATCCTACGGTGGGCCTGTGTTGGGGTTTTTTTTCCCATCGGGCCGCATCGGGATCGCCAGCAGTGGGCCTGGACGGGGCCGGATCTTCACATCCCTCTTCACACGGTGAGCCACAGCCTTGCTGGGTTCCACAGAGCGGATCGGGAGCAGGTGACGGCTGGACGAGCAGGACGTCTGCGGCTGGGGGACCCCGGCTCCCCTGCAGCCTGGTGAGCAAGACTCTATGTCTTTTTTGTTACCGGCGCTATCTTTTTCCCCGGCGGTGGGGTTTAGTCAGGCGGGTGGGGCGGCGGTTATGGGGGAACAGGGGAGGGTTTGGTCGGATTTGGGGAACGAAGGCGTGGGCGAGTTGTTGTCTAGTGTTCGTGAGTTGCTCACGTTTGGGAGGCGTTAGGTCGGTGCCATCCCCGTTGGCCGCGTGGGTTGGTCCTACAGATTTGGGTTTGGGGGTGTCGGGAGGGGGTGCCTTGGGGCCGAGTAGCTTAACTGAGCCCGTGTCAGTGTCCATGCAAACCAAAAAGGAGAAGGAAGGCGGGATTCGTTTGGACGATAAAGCGCGGGGTGAGGTTTATGTCTGTTTTGAGGGGCCGCTTGGGGCTCATTTGAAAAAGGAAGTGAGGGTGAAGATCTGGAAAGATGAGTACGTAGAAATTTTTTCGATTCTTCCTTTAGAAAAATGTAATTTAGATAAGAGCAAGAAGGAGGACAGTAAGAAGGAGGATGAGGAGAAACGGAGATGGCGTCTTATCCCGCAGACTTTTGTGAACTGGTTGCAAGCGTTCACAATTCTGGAGAGCGTAGTTGGTGAAAAGGCACCAGAAAATTGTTCGGCTCTATTCTGTTACATGGATTCGATAGGCGAGGCACACAGGGCGTACGGGGGTCAGGCTTGGCTCCGGTACGACGAGTAGTTTAGGCAGCGGAAGGCGGTTCGTCCGGCGATCAGGTGGGATCAGAAGGACATTGGTTTGTGGTTACGGGTAATGGCGCCGACTAAATTCGGTCATTCCTTTCAAGGCGGGGCCAGAAATGCCGGCCAAACCGCTTCGCAAGGAAGTTCTTCGGGATCAGGAAGTCAGTCCGGACAATCGGGGGGTCAGAAGCACGGTTTGTGTTGGCAGTTTAACGACGGCCAGTGCAAATTCGGGGCTACTTGTAAGTTTAAGCACACGTGCTCGCATTCCAGTGGATCCTCCCATGGTGCCGCTAAGTGCTTCAAGAAAAAGGGAAAACCCGACGGCAATTCAAAAGGGGGTGACGCCGGTGAGGCTGGATGCGATGGTCCCCTATCTAAATAGGTTCCCGGATAGGCGGAAAGCAGAGTTGTTGTTATTGGGTTTTCGTGATGGTTTTCGGATACCCGCCCCTCCTTTTGGTATCCCTCAAGTTTTGAGGAATTTGAGATCAGCCGTGTTGCACGGGGCAGTGGTGTCTGAAAAGTTGAACAAGGAAATGGCGTTGGGGAGGATGTCCGGTCCTTTTCCCGCTCCACCCCTTGAGGATTTGGTTGTTCCTCCGTTGGGTGTGGTTCCAAAGAAGGAGCCTCAAAAGTTTAGGTTAATTCAGCATTTGTCATACCCTCGGGGGTGGTCCGTGAATGACGGGATAGATCCGGAACTTTGCTCTGTGGTTTATACGTCTTTTGATGAGGCAACACGCCTGGTGCGTAAGTGCGGCAGGGGCGCGTTGTTGGCTAAAACCGATATCGAGTCGGCTTTTCGGTTACTTCCCGTTCATCCGGATAGCGTGAGGCTGTTGGGTTGTTATTGGGAAGGGGGGTTATTGTTTGCCAATGGGTTGTTCGTTGTCTTGCGCATAGTTTGAGGCCTTTAGTTCCTTTCTTGAGTGGGTCGTTCGGGATGTAACTGGTTTGGATTCAGTGATACATTATTTGGACGACTTTTTGTGCATCGGGCCTGCTCAGTCTGGCTGTTGTGACTTGGCATTGCAGACGGTGATTTGGGTGGCAGAACGTTTCGGAGTTCCGTTGGCGCCTGGGAAAACCGAGGGGCCCAGCACGTGTATTTCATTTTTGGGCATTGTCATTGATTCCGTTGCATGGGAGTTTCGGCTACCAGAGGAGAAAGTGGTCGGTTTAAGAAGCGAGGTGGCTCGAGCGCGTCGCTTAAAAAGTTGCCTTTGCGTGAGGTTCAGTCCCTTCTCGGCAAATTGAATTTTGCCTGCAGAATTATCCCGATGAGGAGGGTGTTTTCTCGCAGGTTGGCGGGTGCTACGGCGGGGGTTAAGGTCCCCCATCATTTTGTCCGCTTGTCTAGTGAGCACAAAGCCAATTTGGAGGTGTGGGACAGTTTTTTGGCACAGTACAATGGCAGTTCACTGCTGATGGAGGAAGTGGTGGGCAATTCCGACTTGGACTTGTTCACGGACGCCTCGGGTGGCGTTGGTTTTGGCACCTTTTTTGGAGGCCGTTGGTGTGTGTCCAGGTGGCCCGACGACTGGTTCGGTTCGGGGTTGGTGAAAAACGTTACATTATTGGAAATCTTTCCTATCTTGGTTGCCGTTTATTTGTGGAAGGAGGATTTGCGCAATCGCAGGGTTCGTTTTAATTGTAATAACATGGCAGTCTTTTGCGTTATCAACAGTCTGACGGCATCTTCTCCCCCGGTCATCAGGGTCTTGCGTCAATTGGTGTTGTTTTGCATGTCTATTAATGCGTATGTTACGGCGTCTCATGTGCCTGGAGTCGAGAACGCCATTGCTGACTCTTTGTCTCGATTTCAGTGGGAGCGTTTTCATGCTTTGGCCCCGGATGCGGAGGCGGCGGGGCAGGACTGCCCGCCGGAACACTGGAGCGTGGTATCCGGGCTGCAGGACCTTTGATTCATGCGTCTTTGGCACCCAGCACGTGGGCAGCGTACCGGTCGGTATGGTGTGATTGGGAGTCCTGGTTGGTGTCATGCGGGGCTGCTAACGTGGGCAACGATTAAATGGGTGCCTTGTTGTTGTGGTTGAGACGTGGTGCCAATGAAGGGTGGTCGTCGACAAAGGTGGATAGAATTAGGTCGGCTTTGGCTTTTGGTTTTCAGCTTAGAGGATTACGAGAATTGACTAAATTGTTTCTGGTAAGGCAGGTAGTGAAAGGTTTTAGAAGGAGGGCGGGACGGGGGGATCGGAGGCGCCCGATCTCCTTTAGCATATGGGAAAAAGTTGACGAGATTTGTATATCCGACTTTGAGGTGGCTCTTTTCCGTTTAGCTTTTTCCCTGGCATTTTTTGGAGCTTTACGGGTTGGGGAAATCGTGTCTCCTAACACGTACAGGCAAGGGGGACTTTTGGCTAGGGATGTGGTGCTTACCGAAGGGAGTTTACAATTTTGGTTGCATAGGTCAAAGACGGACCAGGACGGTAGGGGTAAACGGGTAGTTTTGGGCGCGGTTGCGGGTTCGCTCATGTGTCCCGTCAGTTGTTGTCAAGTTTTTAATAGTTTTCTGCCGTCTAAGGCTGGACCTTTGTTGTGTCATGAGAATGGGTCTTTTCTGTCCAAATTTCAGTTTGTGGCGGTTCTTAGGCGGGCGTTGTTGGGGATGGGGCTGGATGCTTCGCGTTTTGCGTCTCACTCTTTCCGTATTGGGGCTGCAACGGAGGCGGCTTTGGGAGGTTTGGCACCTGAGGTTGTTCAGAGGATCGGGAGATGGGAGTCGGGGCATTACAGGAGCTATGTTAGACCCTGAAGGCTTGGGGGGGTTCCACATTGTTTTGTATTTGTGGTAATTTTTGTGGAATCTAAGTTATCTGTATTTTCCAGGTCCCCATCCCCTGTTGGTCTGGATCGTCGGCTACTCCTATGTGTACTGGGGCGTGAGGCGTGCGGACGCTCGGCGGGACGGACGTCAACTTGGTCTTTCCAAAGATGTGGCGGTGGTCAGATGGTTGGGTTTTCAGGGGTTGTGTTGGAATGGGGTTATGCAGGAAGTGCAGACCTCCTGACATCTTGGTTTTACACGTTGGAGGAAATGATTTGGGGATCCGTCCATGTCGTGAGTTGATTCGGGATATTAAGCACGACCTTCTCAGGTTATGGGTGTCCTTTCGGGATTTACTCGTGGTATGGTCGGATATCGTCCCGAGGAGATGCTGGCGGCACGCCAGATCCGTGGATAGGATTAATAAGGCCAGAATTGAAGTAAATCGGGCGGTATCAAATTTTGTTGTCAGGAACGGAGGTTTGTTCGTCCGTCATTTTGAACTTGAAAAGGGTGGGGATGATTTTCTCCTGGGTGATGTTGTTCACCTGAATGCGGTGGGCATCGATTTGTGGGCCCTGGGTTTGCAAAACGGTATTGAAAGGGCCATAGCAGTCAAGTGTGGGGGGGTCTCGGGTATTTGAGGTGTGCAAATACCCTCATTGTGGCGGTGGGAGGGGTCCTTGGAGTTGGTGCTAAACTGGCCTGGGGGATCCGTCGGGGTACGAATTCTTCAGTTGGTGTAAACTTTGGTTTCGGGTCTGGTGGTTTGGGGGGGGATCTTGGCAACGGTGGGCCGGATTCCCAAGTTTTAAGTGGACGTGGTTAACCCTTCGGGGTATTTTGGTGCTCCCAAGCCTGGGTGGTAACGGCTGTGAGTAAATTTATGGTCTGTTTTCTGTCCACTATTTATTATGGTTGACCACCAGTTTGGAGCTTCAAGGACTCCTTCCCACGTTATTTTACTGTTATTGTATGTTTATAATAAAGGCCACTGTGGCCAATTATTATCCAAGTTCAGAGTCTGTCGTTATTTGGATTGGGTTATTCGGCGACAAATATGGGGATGTTAAAGAACAAAGAGGGGAAGTTCCTTCTGGGTATCGACCAATAGCAATGTCAAGAGCAGGCCAGAGCGAGCCGTCCCCTCCCCCACAGACAGCATACGTGCAGGCCGTCATGACAGGGGTTTGGGAGCAGAAGATGAGAGGGTGGGGTTAATTATGGGAGGGGGGTCGTATGCATAGAGGGGGTTTATAGGGAAGGGAGGGGGTGGGGCTTACCAGTTCCCGCTCTGGAGGCCACGCGAAGATCCCGCCCTCCCGCCCTGTTTTTTGTGGTGTTGTTTTTTTCGGGTTGTTGTTTTTTGGGTCATGGTGGCTCGAGGCGGTGGGAGGGGTCCTTGGAGTTGGTGCTAAATTGGCCTGGGGGACCTGTCGGGGTACGGATTCTTCAGTTGGTGTAAACTTTGGTTTCGGGTCTGGTGGTTCGGGGGGGGGGGGATCTTGGCAACGGTGGGCCGGATTCCCAAGTTTTAAGTGGACATGGTTAACCCTTCGGGGTATTTTGGTGCTCCCAAGCCTGGATGGTAACGGCTGGGAGTAAATTTATGGTCTGTTTTCTGTCCACTATTTATTATGGTTGACCACCAGTTTGGAGCTTCAAGGACTCCTCCCCACGTTATTTTACTGTTATTGTATGTTTATAATAAAGGCCACTGTGGCCAATTATTGTCCAAGTTCAGAGTCTGTCATTATTTGGATTGGGTTATTCGGCGACAAATATGGGGATGTTAAGGACAAAGAGGGGAGAGTTCCTTCTGGGTATCGACCAATAGCAATGTCAAGTGCCCTCACCCCCTCTTGATTTCAGAATCAACTCTGTGCGTGTGTCCAGACCTACCTCAGTAGATTTCAATATGTCTCCTTTGAGAATAAAAACAATAATTAAATATCATACTATTTTATGGGGTGGGCGTAGACGGGAGGATAAAAAAAATTGGTAAACTACTTTTTCCGTATGTTAAAAAAAAATCACAACACAATGTAAACCCTTAAAGGATGTATATATTTCCCATTTTAGTTTATAAATCATAGAACTTTATAGTTGGAAGGGACCACAAAGGTCATCAAGTCCAACCTACTGTGAAATGCAGCACAGGATTCACTAAACCATCTCAGAGAGATGTCTGTCTAGCCTCTGTTTTAAGACTTCCATGGAAGGAGAACTCACCACCTCTCGTGGCCGCCTGTTCCACTCATTGATCACCCTCACTGTCAAAAAGTTTTTTCTAATATCTAATCTGAATCCCTTTCAGTTTCATTCTATTGCTTCTGGTGTTTCCATGTGCAAATGAGAATAAGGATGATCCCTCTACACTGTGACAGCCCTTCAGATATTTGTAGACAGCTATTTCGTCTCCTCTTAGCCTTCTTTTTTGCAAGCTAAACATTCCCAGATCCTTTAACAGTTCCTCTTAGGACATACTTTGCAGTCCGCTCACCATCCTGGTAGCTCTTCTTTGAACTTGCTCCAGTTTTTCAATGTCTTTTTCAAAATGTGGTGCCCAGAACTGGACACTGTATTCCAGATGCGGCCTGTCCAAGGAGGAGTAGAGGAGTTGAGGGGGATAATTGCCTCACGTGATCTAAACTCTATGCTAGCATAACAAGCTGTGAAAAGTCACTTAACTTTGGTGCAACTCGAAGCTGCACTATAATTTTGCAACTTTTGGCATTCATGACACCATTTTTGTCCAGCTATGACATACTTGGTGGACCTAGGGCAGGGCAACAGCGACGTTCGCTACGCCATAAATCTTACTCCAGAAGAGACTACAGTAGGATTTGCGACAAGGTGCACACAGTGGTGCACACCACTCATCCATACACCTCTTTATGAGTCAGGAGAGTTTGACTCCCGCACATCTCATCAAGACCAGCGTGAGCAACTTTGAAACGCATCACTCAGCTCTCAGATCACCATGATATTTTTTCTCCAAGTGTTTTTTAACATTTTCTAATAAAAGTCTCTTTTTTTTCCACGTGAACAAAGTCGGTCTTGATGCATCGGGCCCACTGTGTAGTTAGTAGTGACTGTAACCGCTCACCGGACCGCTCTGATCACTGGAAGAGGGATAATATAACTCCACTTTCTCCCTGTAGCCGCTGCTCCAGGACAGCAGCTAGAGAGAATTTAATCACAATTTACCTGGAGATTACCACTATTTCTGCAGGTAAATAGTGTTTTTTAAAGAAATATCAACCCCTCCTGTAACCCTTAATGCAAGCAGTACCTTTATACTATTCCAAAAAGATGTCCTTTTGTTTCATACAACTGCATAATTCATCTGAAGTCCTGAGAAAAGCATTAGCCTTGTATTTGTAACAGGTTATTTGTCAGAGATGACCATGAAGAAAGGTATTTTAGTCACCGGTATGAGTACAGAATGAGAGCCTGGCATTAGTCACTTGCTGAGTAGTTGGTTAGAGGCGGCCAAAGAACCACGAGGCCGTTTACTTACTTTTTCATATAGGTCACCCTTTCCCTGTATCTCACAGACGTGAACAGCAGCTGGTCAGACAGTTTATTCTGATATATTGCATGCGTGGCGAAATGTCCGTCAGATGACAAATAGAATGAGTAAATCAGAGTGAAGTCAAGAGTCAGTCACAAGGAAGAAGACGGAGAGATATGACACTTGTGTAGGCTTGTGACCCTACATTTACTTATAACACAGTGGCTCCACTGGAGAACACTAATTCTTAATAAGGGTCGGAGATATGGTTTGCAATTCTAGTCTAAAAGAGTATACAGAATAGGCCGGGGTCAGGGCAGTGTGACGTTATGTAGGGACAAAAATTAAAAAAAAATTGAGGGGGTTTCCATTGATAAACATTAAGGGTATTTTGCTAGGATATGTCTTAAAAGGGCTGAATAGTTAGTTGGGGTCTGGCCGCTCTTCCTCCCCTTAAATTCAAAGACACAAAGGCCGAGCTCCTTTTCTGGGGCATCTCGTCCACTTGTTTTAGTTGGCCATAATTAGTATACCTTCATTCTCTGGCAACAAGATAAACGGGAAAATGGCCCGATTATATAGAAATGAGGTTGAATGTTTTGTTCAATAAACATTAAATAAGTTTTATTCCCATAAAACTGGAAAAACATTTATCAATAAATGAAGAAGAAGACAGGGCCCACCAGAGGATTCTCCGATTCTCTGGTGGGCTAGTCCAACCCTGGTGCCAGAGCACCCTGCATTATCTACACAGCGCAGTCCTTCACTTTAAAAGGAACTTCTCACTTGCCAAACAAATTTAGTTTTTTTTTCTTATGTGTAAGTACCACTGTTCTCC
This sequence comes from Ranitomeya variabilis, assembly GCF_051348905.1. Lineage (NCBI taxonomy): Eukaryota > Metazoa > Chordata > Amphibia > Anura > Dendrobatidae > Ranitomeya > Ranitomeya variabilis. The sequence continues at coordinate 85,546,625 of NC_135232.1, forward strand.
AGAATCTGGCATTGTTTTTCTTTTGACCCTTCCCAACTTTATTCCTGAAATATGACCTTCTCCTCCCTGTATATACAGTGCCTTGAAAATGTATTCAGTGCCCTGAAAATGTATTTATAAACCGTGAACTTTTTCACATTTTTTCAAGTTCCACCCACAAACTTAAATGTATTTTATTGGTATTTTATGTTATTTACCAACACAACATAGTAAATATTTGTGAAGTAAAAGAAATAATACATGGTTTTCTAATTATTTAAAAAAAATATAAATCTGAAAATTATGATGTACATTTGTATTCAGTCCCCTGTAGTCTGATACCGCTAAATAATATCCTGATTGACCAGTTGCTTCCAGAATTCACATAATTAGTAAATTGAGTCCACCTGTGTGTATTTTATCCTCAGTCTAAGTACATCTGTTCTGTGAAGGCCTCAGAGATTTGTTTGAGAACATTAGGGATCAAACGGCATCATGAAAACAAAGGAACACACCAGACAGGTCAGACATAAAGTGTTGCAGAAGATTAAAGCAGAGTTAGGGTATAAAACAAAATAGCCCCAGCTCTGAACATCTCATGGAGACTGTTCAATCCATCATCCAAAATGGAAGAAGTATGGCACAAATGCAAACCTACCAAGACATGATAGTCCACCTAAACTCAAGCAAGGAGAGTACTAATTAGAGAAGCAAATATAGACCAACAATGGAAACATCAGTAACAAATAACTGCATAGACCAATAGCCTTGTGGTAAGGTCTATAGCACAACATTTGAATAGGACACTCATGGTTAGAGCAATAACACGAAGAAAATGGAGTACAATATCCAAAGCACGTGAATTAATAAAAAAGTATAAATTCATTAGACATTAAAACTTAACAAAGTTCAATAAAACAATAATATTTATAAATGGCAAAAGCATTAGGATCAGGTAGACAAGTGGCTGCAGTGTCATCAGTAGTCAAATCACATATATAGATATAGTATCATAGTGTCAATGTATGTTGGAGTAAGTGGGGGAGATACAATAGAAACTAATATAACCGTCCAAGTATGCATAAGGATTCTTCAATCATTCTGAAGAAGCGAAACGCGCATCAGCGTGGCGCGGGTCCTCCTCTATTCATCATGGGTAAGAGCTTGTAGACATCTATGGGCTATGTGGGATTGAGAACTGAAGAATCCTTATGCGTACTTGGGCGGTTATATTAGTTTCTATTGTATCTCCCCCACTTACTCCAACATATATTGACACTATGATACTATATCTATGTATGTGATTTGACTACTAAGGCCACTGCATCCGTTTGTCTACCTAATCCTAATGCTTTTGCTATTTATAAATATTTTTGTTTGATTAAATTTTGTTAAGTTTTAATGTCTAATAAAGTTATACTTTTTTATTAATTAGAGAAGCAGCCAAGAGGCCCATGGTCACTCTGGTAGAGCTGCCGAGATCCACAGCTCATGTGGTGAATCTGTACGCAAGACAACTATTAGTTGTACAGACCACAAATCTTTATGGATGAGAGGCAAGAAGAAAGCCATATTGAAAAAGAAGCCATAAGGAGTCCCATTTGCAGGTGGCAAAAAAACATGTAGAGGAGACAGCTAGGATGTGGAAGAAGATGATCTTCTCAGATGAGAACAAAATAGACATTTTTGGGCTAAATGTAAAACATAATGTGTGAGAAAACGAACAATGCACATCATTGTGAAAACACCATTCCCACCATCAAAAATGGTAGAGGCAGCATCATGATGTGGGGATGCTTTTCTTTGGCAGGGATAGAAAAGTTGGTCAGAGTGGATGGGAAATGGATGGAGCTAAATGCAGGGAAATCCTGAAAGAAAACCTGTTAGAGGCTGCAAAAGACTTGACACTGGAGCTTAGGTTCACCTTCCAGCAGACCAGTGACCGTAAACATACTGCCAATGGATGCTTTAGATCAAAGCATATTCATGTATGTGAATGGCCCAGTCACAGTCCACACCTAAATCTCATTAAGAATCTATGAAAGACTTGAAAATTACTGTTCACAGACGCCTCCATCCAATCTCACTGAGCTACAGTTATTACTGTGCAAAGGAGAATGAGCAAAAATGTCAGCCTCTTAGTGTGTAAAGCTGCTAGAAACAAATCCCAGAGGACTTGCACCAATATTTACAGAGAAAGGTGGTCCTGCAAAGTATTGACTCAGGGGTATAACAAATTGACATCATAGTTTTCAATTTTTTTATATTTTTAAAACGATTAGAAAACCGTGTATCATTTACTTTACAATTCACAAATACTTGCTATTTTGTGTTGATAAATCACATAAAATCCAAATAAAAAACATTTACGTTTGTGGCTGTAACGTGAAAAAAATTTGGGAAAGTTCACGGAGTATGAATACTTTTTCAGCGCACTGTAATTATAGTCTTGTTAGCCATCTGGGCACAGTCCTCGAGAAGATGGCCATGGAGAAAAGTTGAAGACCATGTCCACTTGGATAAAAAGATGAGATTGACATATAGGGAATAAAGGGCCATATCTCAAGAAAGGAGAGGAGCATGAATAAAAGAAAGACAATGTCAGATTCCAGAGAACAGCGAAAAAAAAAATCACATATTTATAACAACATCCTCTTTAAATGATAATTATCGTCATAGCGGTCATGTCGGTGGCTGCTAAATCTGTAGATTATACTGATCAACACTGAAAGCACCAGAAATCAGACACGAGTTCAGGCCATACCACCTATCTAACATTTTTCTTCCACAATATAGAAAATTTCCAAAACGAATTCCAGCATCACCCAAAATTAAAAGTGCAAATACTGAACATAGTGCAGCCAAATTAAAAGTGTGAAATAGTTCTTAGCTATTATTAACCCCTATAAAGCCTTTTGTGAACATTGCTGGACTAGGCCTTTAGAAGCAGATCTTGTTGCTATGCAACAAGTGTTATTCTACAGGTTTCTATGGGACCACCGCCTATTGTGTAGTAGTGGCGTCCAGTGCAGTCATTCTTGGGAAACAGGTACTGTATATTCAGTTGAGATTGTAGCTACAAATGTATAATTTGCAATACTCAGCATTTGACACATAGTTACCAACATTTGAGTTGGTAATTGGGCATGTTTTAGTCCCACTCCCTCACCAGGCTCCGTGCCATCCAAGCCTGGATCCGATAATCTATTGTCAGGGTTTAACTACACCCCTTCCCTTTGGAAGTTGCAATTTGCTGGAATTGTCTTCCAAAATCAGGACATTCCCAGTGAATTTTGGACAGGTGACTTATATGAAAAGTCGATCCTGCCATAGAAATGAGGGTGGTACTAAAATGACTAACCCAAGTACGAAATGCCCTCAAAGCCATAGTAACATTTCCTTCATGTTGCCAGTATGACAAGTTTCTGTTGTTTTTATTATAATTACCCTTTAACGACCAGGGGTATTTCAGTTTTTGCATTTTCGTTTTTTGCTCCCCTTTTTTCCCAGAGCCATAACTTTTTTATTTTTCCATAAATATGGCCATGTGAGGGCTTATTTTTGTGGGACAAGTTGTACTTTTGAATGACACCATTGGTTTTAACAAATCATGTACTGAAAAACAGGGAAAAAATTCCAAGTGTGGTGAAATTGCAAAAAAAGTGAAATTCCACAGTTATTGTTTTTTTTTTAACCATGTTCACTAAATGCTAAAACTGACCTGTCAATATGATTCTCCAGGTCATTACGAGTTCATAGACAACAAACATGTCTAGGTTCTTTTTTATCTAAGTGGTGAAAATAAAATTCGCAAGTTTGTTAAAAAAACAACAAACAACTGGGCCATTTTCCGATACCCGTAGCGACTCCATTTTTCGGGATTTGGGGTTGGGTGAGGGCTTACTTTTTTTGTGTGCCAAGCTGCCGTTTTTAATGATACTATTTTGGTGCAGATATCATCTTTTGATCTCCCGTTATTGCATTTTAATGCAATGTTAAGACGATAAAGAAAGAAACGTCTTGACTTTTTTTCTCGTTGCGCCGTTTAGGATCGGGTTAATTCTATTTTTATATTGATAGATCAGGTGATTCTGAACGCAGCGATACCAAATATGTGTATTTTTTTATTGTTTAATTTTGAATGGGGTAAAAAGGGTTGATTTGAACTTTTATTTATTAATTGTTTTATATTTTTAAAAGTATTTTTTTTACTTTTTGTATGTTTCCATAGTCTCCATGAGAGACTAGAAGCTGCACTCCTTCGATTGCCTCTGCTACACACAGGCGATGATCAGATCGCCTGTGTGTAGCAGAAATGCTCACTTGCTATGAGCGCCGACCACCGGGCAGCGCTCATAGCAATCTGACTATGACAACCTTAGAGGTCTGCTGGAGACCTCTGGTTGTCATGCCAACCCATCGGTGACCCGCGTTCATGTGACGGCGTCACTGATGGGTGGGATAAACGATGCACTTATGGTAAGTGCGAGTTAAATGCCGTCAGAAATTGACAGCGGAATTTAACTAGTTAACAGCCACAGGTGGATCGCAATTCCACCCACGGCTGTTGCGGGCACATGTCAGTTGTATATATTAGCTGTCATGTGCCCGGAAAGGTGTGGGCTCAGCACCGGAGCCTGTACCAAACAAGGGGAGTCTGACATCTGCGTATTATTACACACAATATTGGAAAAGGGTTAAGGACTTGTGCACAGAAGTCAGTATGGTACTGCAGTGCTTCTGCTTGCTGCTGCACAGGCCTTTTTTTCAATAATACTTCTGGAAGTCAACATCTTAAGACATAAGTGCAATGTTTTTTTCTTTAACAGCCTTCAGCTCAATCTTGAGCCATGGCATCTTGATGGATGAACGATCTGTAGGAAGATCGATCTTATGCAAGCCTATATAGGTCCACCAGAGTGTTTGCTGCCATTATCTTAATAGTATCAAGCCATCAGGTTGCTGGCCTTCCTCTTCACCGTGTTCCTTCTATTCTTCCGGCCACAATGTCCTTCTCCAGTGATTGCTCACTACTAGTGATGAGCGAGTATACTCGTTGCTCGGGCTTTCCTGAGCACGCTGGGTGGTCTCCGAGTATTTGTTAGTGCTCCGGATATTTAGTTTTCGTTGCCCACAGCTGCATGATTTATGGCTGCTAGACAGCTTGATTACATGTGAGGAATGCCTGTTTATTAGGGAATTCCCACATGTATTCAGGCTGTCCAGCAGCCATAAATCATGCAGCTGAGGCAAGGAAAACTAAATCTCCGAGCACTAACAAGTACTCAGAGAACACACGAGCATGCTCGGGGAGACCTGAGCCACAATGCTATTCACTCATCACTACGCTCTACGTCTCATATGTCCAAGTATGCAAGTCGTAGCTTGGTGATCCTTGTTTCAAGTGACATGTCAGGCTTGAGTTGTTCTAAAATTGATTTATTTGTTCAGCTTGCCATTCATGGTGTTTATAACATCCTTCTCCAGCATCACATTTCAAAGGAATCAATTCTTCTTCTGTCTTATTTCTTTATAGTCCAGGTTTTGCAGTCCACAGAAAAGGCCAAACTATAGGAGCTGTGTCTTCATTGCCAGTGAATTGTTCCTTGATTTGAAGACCTTGTCCAGTGACTTAATTGTTGATTTGCCCATAGCTATTCTCCTATTAACTTCAGATGTCGTCGCTGCATCTTAAGTGATCATTGATTCAAGTAAGTTGAAGTTCTTTACATTTTCCAGTTCGTGGCCGTCCATCTCAAATGTGTCCCGGTCATGCCTTGCACATGGTATATGATTCTATACAAGTAGATACTATGAGTAAACTTTGCTTAGACATTGGTCTTGTGTTAGAGCCGAGGTATACTTTAAGAAATAACCCCCGGATGTATACCTCCAAAGAAAGCTTAAGACATAAGTAAGGAAAAACTGAGAATTCACTAACATATGTATCAACACATTTCAAGATACGATTCTAGTTTGTCTGCTGTAGTTCTAACAGTGATGTCATCTAGAAGCACATATGCGAATAAAATGACATAAACCTGAAAATTAGTTAACTAGTAATCTTGAGAAGAGATTAGGGAAGAATAGGAAACAGATGCTATTAGGATTTATCCAGATTAGGTAACTATGTCACATGAAAACGCAGCATGTAAAGAACCCACCATTGTATACAATGAATATACAACATGCACAATATTAAGAGGTAGTCTGTAAGCCACCTAACATTGAATCTAAAAGTCGAAAATAAACTTTTAAAATAAAATTGTATATATTGTTGAAAAAATTGTGTATGTAATCCACCCTCTGCATTGCAAAAGAGTAAAACAAGCCTCTTGTGTTTAATTTTTACATGAATAATATGGAGATATGGAGTGTAAAGATGAGTAAATTATTTTGCCCAATTTAAGTTTTGTAGATCCTTGGGTTGGCATATAGGTCAAAAACCGCATGTGCATCTGCATGCCTTCTCCTCCCTGTCTCCTTTCTTCTGATGCCACTTGCTGCACTTTCGGGTCTAATAATGTACGGACTCCCTTTAAATAAAAGTTTAGCAATTGAAGTCATGAGCGGTAGCTCCAATACAGGAGTTGTAACTGTGTCAAACAATGTTGTCAACTTGTCTGTTCTCTGTATTGGTGCCAGCTAGTCTACTGCCACAGATCACTGGTCAGGTGTTGTCATCTCCTGACCATGAAGCTGTTATCCACCCTTGCTACCTTGTGTCAATCTTACTAATCCTCTAATAAAGGCATACAGCAAGGTAAGAGAAACACTAGCGTGACATTTCAAGGATGAGACCAGTTGAGTTTAGAAAAAGTGTTAAAAAATTGTCATATGTTAAAAAGGTCAATGTTCTCCATTCCTGTTCTTTGTTGTCTCCTCAAAACGTGGACAATCATTTTAAGTTGACTCTTGTTTATTAAGTTCAGTGTATATAATATATGTTGAAAGGTCTATTGTTGAACTGCGCCACGCAGATTGGCACATTACTGTCCAAAGATCTTTAATGGTTAGCAATAGCAATGAGAAATCCTCATGGGGATAGGTGGGTTATGTGGTATGGAGGGCTAGAATGAATAACAAAGATTGTAATTAGAATGTGAAGCGATGATGAAAGCAAAACCTCATATATCTTATTAAAAGTCAAAAGTTACATCCTGGGAGTGGCAGCCAGCAGTTAGGATTGCTTTCGATGCGCACAGGCCATAGATAATTGGCATAATTTTGGATGAGGTCACAGGAATTTGCACAGCAGATGATTTGGGAGAACCAAATTATTAGGGTGGGGTAACTAGAAATCTGTACCATCTGTTGAGTGATCATAATATCTTTTCTTCACAACAAGACAGAAATCAATTAACCAAATTCTAATAATCTGCAGCGAAATGTGCAAACCTCAGACTGACCCAATCTCTAAGCCCCAAATCAGAATTAATTCAACATCACGACTCGTGCCCTTCCAATTGTTTATTTCTCTATCTCTTCATATTTTGATCAGCATTTATGGATCCTAAAGGTAGAAATCTGATCCTCCAGTAAGAAAGATTTCTGACATATTTATATATAAATTGGAGACATAACTTAAAGGGGTATTCCCATCTCCAAGATCCTATCCCAATATGTAGTAGGTATAATAATACTACTAGCAAATACCTCCAATTAGAAATATAGTATAGTTTTTCTGATTTGCCATGTCACTTTCCTCTTGTGCAGGCATTGCAGGACCTTAGGTATCCATGGTTACAACCACTCATATAGCGACAGTTAGTTAGGTAGGGGTTGTAACCAAGGACACCTAAGGTCCTGCAAAACCTGCACATGAAGGAAGAGTCATAGCGAATCAGAAAACCTATACTACATTTCTAATTGGAGGTATTTGCTAATATTATTATTACTGCACCTGCTATATATTGGGATAGGACCTTGGAGATGGGAATACCCCTTTAATGATGTCCTGTGAAATTTAAAAAAAAAAGCCTGGCTACAAATAGAGAGCTGCGTTTGTCTGTGAGAGTAATAAATTATGATGAATCAGAAGTTAAGTACGCTCCCAGAGTGCCAGCATTAAGTCGTAAGCCACCAATTGCGCAAATGGCCCTAAACCAGATCCCACTTATGCTACCAGTGAGTGAGAGCTAAGATTTTAATAATCTTGGCATCATAGCCTGGGGAATCCTAGCGCCAGCCTGGTGTCTTCTTACAGTCCTTCTCTTTAACCAGCTTACGTATATAGTGGCCTTTCTGCACATATTAGCTTTCAGAATGTCATAGCGAACTGAACCTCCTCATTTAGATAAAAGGAGCTGTAGAACTTAAGGTTTTTAGACGCTATCTGATATATGTTTTTCTTCCTAAAATTTCCTGTGCTTGATTGGGAGTTTAAGTTTTAGAAAAACATGTTGAAATATCTAAAATTAGCACCTAAGAGAGCTGCCAAAGACCATCTTCTACTCCGGAGGACCCAATATACCAGAGCATTACATAATGGCCCGATCTTAATGAGAGCTGTGTAATTCCTTATTTTCTCTATGGTGAAGGAACATTAATACGTTGTCAGATTCCGCCATAAACTACAGGGGAACCCAGCTGTAGTGTACACTATGAGGAACTTGTACGGTACCACCTGGATGAAGATGTAATGGAAGATGACAAAGTGCAAGGTTACACTGTTTCTTTCATATTTTGGAGGACTATGGGCAGTGGCGTAACGTGAAGATTGTGAACTACAATGGAAAACGTCCAACAGGGCCCCCAATTGTCACAAGTCTTTAATAGTAATACCCTTTTTCTATGGGCCAAATTGCTCTTTTGCCATCTCAACCCCTGTACCTATTTTAGTTACACCTCTAACTATGGGATCCCTCATGAATACATTTTGGCATTACCAAGTGGTTAAAGTGTTCCAGATGGACACAAAAATGGCTGGTGTATATCAATAAAGGTCATCAAAAGCCAAAAAAAACCAAACACTTTTGATATTGACCATAAACGATGGAAAAATGTTGACAAATACATAGGAGTAACAGGGCCAGCGTCAGCACCCAGCGTACCCGGGCAAGTGCCAGGGCCCTGAGCAGGCGGGAGGGCCCACTCGCCATCAGGGACAGCTGCGCACTATGGGGGCCTGGTGTCTGTGCTAGTGCAGAAACCCGCTAGTGGGCCCCTCCGCTTGATCATTGTCCCAGCACTTGTGATACTTACCTCTCCCAGCTCCACCGCTGCAGCGTTTGATGACTGTGACGTTCAGGTCAGAGGGCGCGATACCGTCACGTTTGTGCGCCCTCTGCCTGAGCAGTGGCAGTTCAGAGAGCTGGAAGACAATGACGCTGAGGAGTCCGGAGCAGAGCAGCAGCCAGCAATGAGAGGTGAGTATTTAACTTTTTTATGTTTGGAGCATTATACAGTATATGGGGATAATCATACACTGGAGCATAATATATGGGGCCCATCATGTATGGGACTCATTATACACTGGAGCATCATATATGGAGCCCATTATACACTGGAGCATCATATATGGGCCCACTATACTCTGGAGCATCACATATGGGCCCAATTATATATGGAGCATGATATGGGCACATCATACACTGGAGCATTATATATGGGGCCCATTATATATGGAGCATTATATGGGAACTATTCTACATGGAGCATTATATGGGGCCCATCATATGCTGTATGGAGCATTATGTGAGGCTTATTATACTATATGGACCATTATTTGGGGCTCATTATACTGTATGCAGCAATATATGGGTCTCATTATACTCTATGGGGCCCATCCTATATTGTATGGAGCATTACATGGGGCCCGCTATATATGGCGCTCATTATATGGGCCCGCTCATATATACTGTATGGAGCACTATAAGAGGTCTATTATTCTGTATGGACAAATATATGGGGCTCATTATTCTGTATGGAGCATTATAGGGGGCCTATTATTCTGAATGGAGCAATATATGGTGCCCATAATACTGTACGGAGCAGTATATGTGGCTCATTATACTGCATGGAGCATTGCATGGGGTCCATTATTCTGTATGGAACAATATATGTTGCTCATTATTATGTATGGAGCATTATGTGGTGCCCATAATACTGTATGGAGCAATATATGGGGCACTTTATTCTGTATGGAGCACTATGTGGTGCCCATAATACTGTATGGGGCACTATACTTTCCAGTTTCTGACCTATTGAAAAATTTACAATAGATATCACTCATGTAATGTAAGAAGTGAAATCTTTGGCAATGTACTATACCTATATTTCTCTGCTGTAACTGTGCATTATGAATTGTGGTATGTGTTAAAGGGGCCCACTGAGACTCTTCCCACGAAAACCTGGAGCCGACCCTGAGTAGATAGGAACATCTACAAAATTAACCCCTTTATGACCTTGAGGTTTTCCATTTTTGCCTTTCTGTTTTTTGCTCCCCTTCTCCCTGGAGCCATAACTTTTTTATTTTTCGGTCATCATGGCCGTGTGTGAGGCTTATTATTTTGCGGGATGAGTTATACTTTTGAAAGACACCATTGGTTTTACCATATTGTGTACTGAAAAAAGGGAAAAATAATTCAAAGTGCGGTGAAATTGAAAAAAAGAGCAATTCCACAATTGTTTTTTTTTTTTACCATGTTCATTACATGCTAAAACTAACCTGCCATTATGATTCTCCAGGTCAATATGAGTTCACATATGCCAAACATGTATAAGTTCTGTTTTACTTACATGGTGAAAATCTAATTTTTGCAAAAAGAAAAAGAAAATGGCGCTATTTCCGAGACCTTTAGCATCTCCATTTTTCAGGATATGAGGCTGGATGAAGGCTTATTTTTTGTGCACTGAGCGGACGTTTTTATTGATACCACTTTGGGGTAGATACGATGTTTTGATTGCCTGCTATTGCATTTTATTGAAATGTTGCGGCGACCTAAAAAGTTATAATTACGGAGTTTTGATTTATTTTTTTTGTTTCACCATTTACCCATCGGATTAATTTTTTTAATATTTTGATAGATCGGGCATTTGTGTATTTTTTATTTTTTGTTTTATTTTGAATGGGGCGAAAGGGGGGTGATTTGAATCAGCTAGGTCGTGAAGGAGTTAGAGGAAACCTGTCACCATAAAAATGCATTCTAATTAGTAAGCACTATATTGTAGAGCAGAAGGAGCTGAGCTGAGTAACATATATAGTTTTTGGAGAAAACATTCAGTATAACCTGTGTTTTAATCACTTAATTCTCTGCTCTCTCTTGGATTTTGGATCCAGTGGGCGGTCCCATCAGTGACTGACAGCCTTCCTTGTAAACCTGTGCATACAGGAACTGCTGTCAGTCACTGATAGGACCGCCCACTGGATCCAAAATCCAAGAGAGAGCAGAAATAAAAATGCTTAAAAAACACGTTCGACTGAATCTTTTCACACAAAACTATATACAAATCTACTCCGTTCTTCATGATCTACAACATGACGCCTGCAGATTGAACTGCAATTTCATGGTGACAGGTTCCCTTTAAGCATCTTAAAATCAAAGCTAAGAAATAAAGCAACTTCGATCAATAGGGTTTAGCCAACTTGCTCCTGACGTTTTTTGCATTTTGGTTCTAAGGGGGCTCTCATTAAGCTGAAAGGCAAAAACTAACCTCTAGTATTTTCCCATTTTTCTCCAGTTTTGTTTTGCTATTTTCTCTATCCTGAATATTGCATCGGCCGCAATTTAGTTACAATGTATGAGCGCGCTAATCTATTGTTATATCCTCTATCAATACGACCTATGTGTGCTGAGACTTGTCAGAACATTTCAATTTTCTATCTTTGTTCTTTTGTCTCTCCTATACTCTGTTTATGACCTTATATCATTGATCTAAATTCATGGGCTGGAGAACCGTAACGATCAATCAAAGGCTATCTCACTTTTATATTATTGTTACATGTATATTTGCAAAACCAATGAAATTCCTCATAAGACAATAAATTGAGCCTTTCACATATGACCAAATAAACACCAATATAGAAAAATAAAGGAGTAGAATCAAAGGTATATATGAAAATAAAAGATCAATTTTATTTCAATAATTAAGCACCATATTACAAAACTAAAATAAACAGGATTACATTATTAGGGGCACAAGAGACAAAAAGCTTAAAAGCAGATATAAACCCCCAGGAAAATAGGACCAGACATATCATATGTTTTCATGAGCAATAATACCTATAATATGAAGTAGCATAACATGTATGTCCGGTTTAAATCCCAATGCCCATATATCACAATGTATACTGATGCAGGTATCAGATCCAAACAAATGTTGCACAATTCCACATCAAGGCCTAAGGAAGCAAAGAGACACCAAATGCTAGTCATATAAATATAAGTAAAGGTGGCTTAATGCAGAAATAGCTAGAACAAATACAGACAGGCAACCCCCACATGTAATCAAGCAGTCTAGCAGCCACAAATCATGCAGCTGCGTCGATATGAACTAAATCTCTGAGCACGCCGAGATACTCGGAGACCGCCCGAGCAACGAGTATACTCGCTCATTACTAGTTCCCAGCAAACAGAATCGCCTTATCGCGACTGCTGGGTATACATTACTTGGTCAATTTATGCCCTAAGTATGCTATTTTCTTCCTATTTATTAGGGCAGTAATGCAATTCAAATTTCATATTTTCATGCTATAGCGCTACAGAGTGCAACTTTATTTGTTGGTTATATATGGCGATGACTAATCTTAGTTTGCTCCTATACACACCTGTTTTTTGTTTGGAAGTGATGGTCAGTCTTTTGTTATTTGCATATTTCAGAAAATAAACTTTTGTTACAAACAAATATTTTATATTTTGACTCAGTGCAATGCACCTGCTGCCATTTTTCTGCACGCTAAATCCTATGTTTCCATATCAAAGTTATGATTTTTGACTACAATCCTTCCATGAAGGTCACTTCTGGCAAGATGTCTATCAACAGTAGATGGGTCTATCTGGGACCCAGTGGTAGCTGGCAGTAATGAGCTGATGGAACCTTTGGACATCATCTGATTTTGATGGGAAGACTGATGTGTCTTTCATCTGCTGCACTATGTTTCCTTGGCTAACAACTGTCTACGGTTCTTAACCCTTTCACGACATGCGCCGTACATGTACTGCGCATGTCGGGTCCCCTGCTTTGATGTGCGCTCCGGCGGTGAGCGCACATCAAAGTCGCGACATGTCAGCTGTTTTGTACAGCTGACATGTGCGCGCAATAGCGGCGGGTGAAATCGCTATTCACCCGCCGCTATTAACCTGTTAAATGCCGCTGTCAAATGCAGACAGCGGCATTTAACTACCGCATCCGGCCGGGCGGCCGGAAATGACGTCATCGCCGACCCCCGTCACATGATCGGGGGTCGGCGATGCATCAGGAAGGTAACCATAGAGGTCCTTGAGACCTCTATGGTTACTGATGCTGGCCTGCTGTGAGCGCCCCCCTGTGGTCGGCGCTCACAGCACACCTGCAATTCTCCTACATAACAGCGATCTGATGATCGCTGTTATGTAGCAGAGCCGATCGGGCTGTGCCTGCTTCTAGCCTCCCTTGGAGGCTACTGAAGCATGGCAAAAGTGAAAAAAAAAAGTTTTTAAAAATGTGAAAAAAATATTAAAAATATAAAAGTTTAAATCACCCCCTTTCGCCCCATCCCAAATAAAACAATTAAAAAAAAACAAAACCTACACATATTTGGTATCGCCGCGTTCAGAATCGCCCGATCTATCAAATAAAAAAAAGCATTAACCTGATCGCTAAACAGCGTAGTGAGAAAAAAATCCGAAACGCCAGAATTACGTTTTTTTGGTCGCCGCGACATTGCGTTAAAATGCAATAACGGGCGATCAAAAGAACGTATCTGCGCCGAAATGGTATCATTAAAAACATCAGCTCGGCACGCAAAAAATAAGCCCTCACCCGACCCCAGATCACGAAAATTGGAGACGCTACGGGTATCGGAAAATTGCACTTTTTTTTTTTTTTTTTTTTTTTTTTAAGCAAAGTTTGGAATTTTTTTTCACCACTTGGATAAAAAATAACCTAGACATGTTAGGTGTCTATGAACTCGTAATGACCTAGAGAATCATAGTGGCAGGTCAGTTTTAGCATTTAGTGAACCTAGCAAAAAAAACAAACAAAAAACAAGTGTGGGATTGCACTTTTTTTGCAATTTCACTGCACTTGGAATTTTTTTCCCATTTTCTAGTACATGACATGGTAAAACCAATGATGTCGTTCAAAAGTACAACTCGTCCCGCAAAAAATAAGCCCTCACATGGCCATATTGACGGAAAAATAAAAAAGTTATGGCTCTGGGAAGGAGGGGAGCGAAAAACGAAAACACAAAAACGAAAAAGGGCCGCGACTTGAAGGGGTTAAAGTTGCCCATTTCTCGGCGTCTTCAATGATGAGAAATACAGGCAGGTGATTATCCATCATACAATGCCATCATGGAGGCATCTGATTGGCTCTAAATGTATTCTGCAGCAGGATACATAGATAAAAATAAACTATGGACACTTCTATTTTTGAAGGCATTCATACTTTGCAGCATTTTTTCCATATTTGCCTAAAAATCTTGCATAGGACGTGCTATAGATAGAAAAAAAAATCTGCCTGGAAATTTGCACAACTGCAAAACCCAAAATGTATGGAAGAGATTTTGTCAAATGTCATTCACTGAGCTGGAATTATCATACACTACTGGTTTTCTGTAACAAAATGATCTGAATACTCCAAAATGACACAGATGCACCCAATAACTTCTCTTCATTAGGGTATGACTGTGATGCCCTAAATCAAAAGGGTGTTCATGGTGAAAGGTATTCCGAGACATAATATCTTGTTGGCTGAGTACATAAACCAAAGTATATGTAGACACTTTCCAGTTTGGCCATAGCCAAGCGCCCATGGTTGCATTATGTTGCCATTGTCGAAAAGTCTCCATGTTTTTCATGTGCCTTCCTGACGGACATGTTTAGCTGATGCACTAAAGAGGTCATAAAGTTTCAGGATCATTTGTTTCAGGATCATACTTGTAGCACTGTTATTATAACAAGCCAACTGCTCGGGTTGAGACCATTCTTGCTGGTGCCACACTGTGCCTTGTCGGACATTGTCTCAGCTAGCCAGCTAATTACATTGCTCTACTTTTCCATTGCCTGAGGAGCTAATATTCTGTGCGGTTAAACCTTTACATTAGATTCTTAAGATGAGCATAATAAGTCATAGAAGGGAGCGGTTTGCTTGGATGACGTAGGTAGCTGACACATGTCAAAACACAATACTATCGATGGACATGAAAACCACAAAACTGCTCAACCTGATCCTATATACGTCAAGAATGAGAACTGTAGATTTTTCCTTAACCCTTTACACCTTTAAGTAAGCAAAAAACATGAAGGCGACACGTTATACAATTACGTAAACTCCCGCAAATATATATATATACCGTATATTTTATTTTTAGCTAGTTTCCTGCAAAACTGGTAGGACAAGAAACAGGATTGTACTTCTCCGTATTAAATTATGGAAATTTAGCTGACAATAGTAAAAGTTAATTCCAGGATAGATGTTCAAAGTCAGAACAAAAATAGTAGAAGTACAAGGTAAGAAACAAGCCAATGATCAATGGATCATATGCGTTTGGGGTCTCCAAAAACTTTTCTCAATCAATAATTTTCAGACTGGATACAAATGATTTTATCACAGCCATCCAATTTTCAGATGCGTCAAACTTGGACTAGACTAATGCTACTTAATAAATGTAATTTTATGATTGCCTAATCTAAGTTTACTCCACTGGAGATGAGCAGTGTAATTCACAGAGGGTCGAGGTCAAGTAGAATTTCCTGAAATTTGCTGTTTCAAGCGAATACGGACATCTTGAGATTTGATACGCGATTAGTGAAAAAAAAAAAAACCTTGATGGGCACCATTGCCCACACAGCAGAAGCACAGCGCACGCGAAGGGCTGACATACTGCCAATGCCTGGAGGTAGAGAAAGGGCCCGCCGTCATACACCGCCGGCCATTCAGAAGCCAGCAGCTGACGTTGACGTGCACGTGACTAGGGGTACATGGCCAGGACGTCATGCGCCATGGTGAGGATGCTAAAGTCATCTGCCAGCTCATGCGTCGGCTGTAGAAAGGACCCCTTGTGGTGTGGGAGCATGGGGGAAGGTGAGTAGTATTGTTTGTTTTTAATGTATTGGAAAACAAAGTATATTACAGCAGGATGGGAAACATATACTGTATACCTGGATAGGGAACATATATTCCTTGGATGGGGCACATTATAGCAAGATGGGGCACATATATAACTAATGGGGCCCATTATAAAAGATTTGACCAGGATGGGGGCATTATACCAAGAAGGAGGCCAGGTTGGTAGACATTATCCCAGAAAGGGGCCCATTATGGGGGACATTATTACTGGAAAGGGCCTCCCTTATTACGTACCATCCTCTCTAGTAATGTATGGGACAGTTCCTTATTATGTAGTGTCCTCTTTTGTTACATACAATGCAGTCCCATTATTAAATAGTGTTATATCTTGTTATATATAGAACCGTACCTAACAGAGTGTTATCTTTATTTTTGTTATTCACAGCTCTCTCTTTAGTACATATTCCTCTCGATAGATATAAAATGCCTGCTGATGAAGCAGCACTTGACCAGAAGACCAGTCTATCAGCCACCTCCACCAGAAAAGAAGATTTACCATGTTCCATCAGCAGTAATTTCAGTTTATATTTAATAAGAGAGGACGTTATGTAATAAAGACTAGGGCACTATAAATAACCAAAATAATGAGAGTCCGATATGTAAGGGATGGTGCGGAACATAACAACATAACAAGAGAGGGTACTGTGTAATAAGGGATGGTGCTATACATAACATGAGAGAACACTGCGTAATAAGGGACAGCATTATACAAAATAAGAGACAATGTAATAGATATATTTATATCTCTGTAGCTTGGATGCCATAAAAGGAGGGGGCCCAAATGCATTTCTTGCACAGGGGCCCCAAGCTGTCACTGTCCGGCCTTGGTGTGCGCAATGTGAGGATTCACAAGTCTTCAGTCACATAGAGTGAATGCAGACTTGAAGTTGCAGCCTAAAGGTACCTTCACACTAGGCGACTTTACAACGATAACGATAGCGATCCGTGACGTTGCAGCGTCCTGGATAGCGATATCGTTGTGTTTGACACGCAGCAGCGATCTGGATCCTGCTGTGATATCGCTGGTCGTTGCTGAAAGTTCAGAACTTTATTTGGTCGTCAGATCGGCGTGTATCGTCATGTTTGACAGCCAAAGTAACGATGCCAGCGATGTTTTACAGTGGTAACCAGGGTAAATATCGGGTTACTAAGCGCAGGGCCGTGCTTAGTAACCCGATGTTTACCCTGGTTACCATTGTAAATGTAAAAAAAACAAACAGTACATACTCACCTTCTGCTGTCTGTCACACGTCCCCCGCTTCCCGCACTGACTGAGCGCCGGCCGTAAAGTGAAAGCAGAGCACAGCGGTGACGTCAGTGCGGGAAGCGGACGGCGAGGGTCGTGTGACAGATCGCAGAAGGTGAGTATGTACTGTTTTTTTTTTTACATTTACAATGGTAACCAGGGTAAACATCGGGTTACTAAGCGCGGCCCTGCGCTTAGTAACCCGATGTTTACCCTGGTTACCCGGGGACTTCGGCATAGTTGGTCTGTGTGACAGCTCTCCAGCGACCACACAACGACGCTGCAGCGATCGGCATCGTTGTCGATATCGCTGCAGCGTCGCTAAGTGTGAAGGTACCCTAAGACAAGACAACCCCTTTAGGATTGATGTGCAAAACAACAATCTTAATTAATCAGTTTTAGGATCTGCCTTTTCTTACAAGTACTGTAGGGACTCTCCAAAATAGACAACCCCTTTTAGAAGCTCAGACTTCTTATATTTTGAGTGTAAGGATAAGATTATTATTATTATTATTTATTTATGTAGCACCATTAATTCCATGGTGCTGTACATTAGACGGGGTTACATCAAAATAAGATAATAAAGATCCCCACAATACATTCATGAGAACATTTCTCAGTAGCAATAAAGATAAGCTGAACCGAAAGGTGTCTTATCAGGAAGCTCATACTGAAATATCTTGATTATCTCAAGATAATCAATCATCATAAGTTCTGTAAAGACGTAAGATGTTTGTCTTACGTTTGTTTTAGTTCATCGAAGTAAACTGATTTCTTATCACCTTGAACGAAAGGTCAGACTCCGTGTTGTTCTGTAGCACAATTCTTGTAGATGACTTCATATATATTCTATCTCATCAACCTTTCCTCCAAATACATAACTCAAATTGCCACATACTGAATCTTTACAACATAATACCATTTAAAGGGCCATATAATGCTAAGCTAGAGCCTAAAACGTGAAGGCCTCTTGCAAGAAATAAAGAAGAGGAAACAGAAATGATAAATACTTTGCTCGCAACTATGTGCAAAAGTCTTAGGCGGGTGTTGAAAAAATGCTTTAACAAAGAGATGTGGAAACAGTTTATTTTTATCAGTTAACAAGATGCAAAGTTGATGAACAAAACAAAATATAAATGAAATCAGTATTTGGATTGACCAGCCTTTGCCTTCAAAATAGCATCATTTCAGGTTTCTGGTTCTCCCGGGTCAACGAGATTATGAAGATTGAGGATCTGATCTCGTCATCACAGAATACAACCTCCTCTTTAGAAAAACCTGGTACCACAAGCTGGTGTTCCAAGAAACTGAAGAATATCAGTTGTATCTAGCACAGCTCTCACACTTGGTTAGCCAAAGCGTTGCTCACACAATAGACATTTTGCTGTTGACCTGTCCTTGACAATTACCCGTGTTTATGTTTTGGGGTTTTTTTGTCCTTTTTTTCCATTTCTTATCTCCCCTTCTTTTCTTTTTTTTCCTACTTATTCACTTATTTCTCATTTCACCCTTTTTAGCCCTTGGGGCCATTTAGTTAGTTGTTAAAAACACACAGTGCCTGTACTCCACATCTACTTGGTCTATTGCACTATGTTTCATGTTTTAAGTGCCACAGATGTATTCAAGGATTTTTCTTTACAATTTTTGTTTATTGAAGTTTGTAATTTTCTCTTGGGGCTGCGTCCCACATTTGACCCAGTTGTGGCCATGCAATGATTGCCCAAATGAAGAATTTACAAAAAAAACCACCACAGCATCAATTCTTCTAGGTATGCTTGTACATAGTTTTCGAAGGAACTCGACAGGGCGGTTGTTCAAAACATCCTGGAGAACTAACCACAGATCATATGTGGATTTTGGCTTGTGCAAATCCTTCTGTCACTTCATGTAATCACAGACAAACGTGATGATGCTGAGATCAGGGTTCTGTGGGGGCCATATCATCAGTTCTAGGACTCCATAGGACCTATTTATTTTTAAAGCCTATTTTATGTTTGCTTTTTATTTATTATTTTTTTTTTTTACACTCGCCATTGTGGGTCGGGTTTTTGTTTTGCTGATGTTTTTGATGGATTCATCAATTTTGTATTTTTAAAGTCTCAAATTTGCGCCAATCTACTCCAGTCTCCCTTGGAGTGGCTTTTATGTACACCAGTTATTTTAGATCAAATTTTGCCACATTTAGTTAAAAGTGCGACTTTTTGTGCTGAAAAGTAAAAAAACAGGATAAAGACCTGTGACCAGCCATGAATAACACATGACGTGACATTTTTTAATTTGCTTATAGTGACATTCATTCCACAGCACATTTCAGACATTATCATCACTGTCTCCTTTGGGGCTCACAATCTAAATTCTCTATGAATATATCTTTGAAGTGTGGGAGAAAATCCGAGTACCTGGAGAAAACCCACGCAAACATGGGGATAAATTATATAAACTCCTTGCAGATATTATCTATGGTGGGATTTGAACCCAGGACCCCAGCACTGCAAGGCAACAGTGCTAACCACTGAGCCACCATGCTCCGTCCATTAATGACTATTTACTCCTCCTGAAATTAGACTGATGATTCAGTTGAAAGGTTGAGTAGACTCATCTCTGTAAAACGAGAGAGGAAAGAGTAGTTCACTTTATTTTAGAAGAAATACAGCAGGTCAGAAAATTGTTATCGGAGCTGAAAGCGTTGGATGAAGACTTACTGTAACTGATAGCAGATGTGGTAGTGGACAAAATCTGTGGAATAGGATCAACTTTAACAAACTATTGCTTTGCTTTATGAGATATTGGTAACATTTTTAATAATTGAATTTGTGTCTTTCAAGAGGAATTCATTAACTATGTAAGTCTAATTTTCATATTGGTATGGTCCAAGGGCATAATAAAAAATTGGTGGGAAAGTAAAAATTCTGTCTGTTTAAGATGGAAAACCCATGCAGTATAATTAATCTAAATGATGCGCAGTATCCTGGTCCAGCTGCTACATCAGTAGTCCATGGCCACCAAACCAAAGCCCTGTGTATCTTCTCCTACCTGCAGATATACCCAATGCCTCTTCTGAATAGAATGCCTGGCGCAATGTCATGAGCTCATCACCCTGCAATGATTACATTGCATGGGACCTACTATTCAAAAGAGGTACGGGGAATGTGGGCAGGTTCACAGGGCTATGTTCTGACAGCCACAGACAACTAACGTGGTAACTAGACCATAGTCCTGGAAACATTTTTCTTTAGAGTTTATTAAACTGCAACTTAATGATGGCTTATAGAGAAACTTTTTGTCTAAATACTGTACACCACAACTCATGGGATACAATATTCAACTCTAGAAGAGGTTTATTCCTTAGAACATGAGATAGGGAGGAATATCTGTAGGCCAAAGGAAAGCCACAGAATGTGGAAGGTCCCGTTTATACCATGTGTTGGAAGAAACCTTGCAGTAGAGTTGATCTAAAAGTTGTGGTTACTAGAAGCGGCCAAATAGGTTGTCTATGGCCACCAGACCAGAGCCGTACAAACTTCCTAGGTCTGATTAATATGCCTGCAGGTACTAAGGAACGCGGTCAAAGGAGCTCTGAGAAATATCACAGGGGATTTTTCCTTTATTTTGCAACGCGTTTCAATGGCTACAACCGTCTTCATCAGGTGGCAACATAATTAAAACAAAAGGAAGAGGTATTGAAAGTGATAGCAACCAATAAAAATTAAGAATAGAGGAAAGAATATTTCCCTGCGATATTTATCAGTGCTCCTTTGACCGCGTTCCTTAGTACCTGCAAGTTTTTTTTCCCTCTCAGAGGGCTCACGGCTGGAGCTGCTATGGACTTACCGCTAATTTAATCTATCCAATAACTCTGGCCTCATCTTCAGCGCTCCCCAGAGACCGCAAATCTGTTCTTTTCTGATTAATATGCCTTGCGCAAAGTCATGCGTGCGATGACCTTGAGTGGGACCTACTTATCAGAAGAGGCACTAGGGATGCCTGCAGATAGTAGGAGGTTTGCAGGTCTCTGGTCCTGCAGCAAAAGACAATCAATGTGGCAATAGACCAGGGTCCTGTAAATCTTCTTGATTAACTCTACTGTGCACCTTGATGGGGGCTATTAGACTTTTTGTCTAAGTACTATACACAACAGCCCATGGCAAACAATAGTCAAATGAAACCCATGGCAAACAATATTCAAGAGAAATCTATAAGATTCATTCCTTAGGCCTCATTCACACTTCCGTCAGTACGGGTCCGTCGCAATGCGTTGGGCCGACGTACCGACGGACGTTGTGAAAGTTTTTTGTGATGGTCCGCCAAAACACGACGGACGAGACGTGTGGCCATTTGTCGCGATCCGTCGCTAATACAAGTCTATGGGCAAAAAACGCATCCTGGGAGCACATTTGCAGGATCCGTTTTTTGCCCTAAACGACGAATTGCGACAGATGCCAAACGACGGAAGTGTGAAAGAGGCCTTAGGAACATGGGGTCAGGAGGAATTAGTGTCAGCCGAATTACAACCACTGAATGTGTATAGCCCTTTATACACTGAAATCAAGAATTTCCTAATGAGTATTATGTAAATCAGGGCCACCATTATTTATTGCCCTATGTTAATGAAAGGTATTTTATCAGTGTGGTGTAGTCTCACCTGCAAACGCTTGATTTGATGCCAGCGTAAATTTATTATAAACAGTGAGAATGGTGTAAAATAGAGAAAAGGTAATTGTTATCACAGTTATTTCACAATTACCGTATATACTCGAGTATAAGCCGAGATTTTCAGCCCAAATTTTTGGGCTGAAAGTGCCCCTCTCGGCTTATACTTGAGTCACGGTCGGCGGCAGGGTCGGCGGGTGAGGGGGAGAGGGCGCTGAGGCATACTTACCTGCTTCCGGGGCTCCTGGCGCTGTCCCTGCAGTCCCACGGTCTCCGGGTGCCGCAGCTCTTCCCCTGTTCAGCGGTCACGTGGGACCGCTCATTAGAGAAATGAACATGGACTCCACTCCCATAGGGGTGGAGCCGCATATTCATTTATCTAATGAGCGGTAACGGTGACCGCTGATAGAGGAAGAGGCTGCGGCACCGAAGACCAGCTGTCCAGGGGAAGGAGCGGGACACCGGGAGCAGGTAAGTATTACATATTCACCTGTCCGCGTTCCACACGCCGGGCGCCGCTCCATCTTGCCGGCGTCTCTCCGCACTGACTGTGCAGGTCAGAGGGCGCGATGACGCATATAGTGTGCGCGCCGCCCTCTGCCTGATCAGTCAGTGCAGAGAGACGCCAGGACGGGACGCTGAGGAGCTGGGGGCAGCAAGAGAGGTGAGTATGTCATTTTTTTTTTATTGCAGCAGCAGCAGCAATGGCACAGCTTTCTATGGCACATCTATGGGGCAATAATGAACGGTGCAGAGCACTATATGGCACAGCTATGGGGCAATAATGAACGATGCAGAGCACTACATGGCACAGCTATGGGGCAATAATGAACGGTGCAGAGCACTATATGGCACAGCTTTCTATGGTACAGCTATGGGACAATAATGAACGGTGCAGAGCACTATATGGCACAGCTATGGGGCAATAATGAACGGTGCAGAGCACTATATGGCACAGCTATGGGGCCATAATGAATGGTATAGAGCATCTATTTTTATTTTTAAAATTCACCGGTAGCTGCTGCATTTTCCACCCTAGGCTTATACTCGAGTCAATAAGTTTTCCCAGTTTTTTGTGGCAAAATTAGGGGGGTCGGCTTATACTCGGGTCGGCTTATACTCGAGTATATACGGTACTAATCCGTTTAAACTGTGTGAACTCTGTCATGTGACAGTAACTGTACCAGTGTGCCTTTATTGAAAATATACCATGATAAACAAAATCGGAAGAAAAAAACAAATATCCATAGACCCAGAGAGCCCTAAATCTCTAACAACTTCACCATTTGTTTTACTGAAGATGAAAAAGAGTAATAGCTTACAATTTTACTAGGTAAGATATTAGACTTCAAAGTTATACAGCATGTGCCATGGGGCGTATGCGCAGACGACTCACTGTACAGGCGTATTACAGAAGCAACGCTGTGGATGGGATATTAGTTTTTTTTGTGCGGTTAATTTTTCCCTATGGAAAGTATGCAGTGGATATCTTTTGAGTGTGTATACACTTATAGGAGTTGTTCCCTTTCAATTAAGCTTCTCCCCGTGCCGTCCTCACTGGCGAGTCTCCAAGGCCACAACAGGTGCCTGTCGTTGGCTGTGGCGTTAATATCACCCGGCAGCCAATCACTGACCTCAGCACCTTAATGGGGTGTTCCGTCTACACTGGCAGAGCCAATGAGCTCACTGATTGGTTGCTGCATGGTGAAGGTGAGGTCAGTGCCAAATCCAGTCACCGGAATCAGTGGTAGAGAGGTGGACCATGGGAAGGTGAGTAGAGTTGGGATTGTTGTTTAATAGCAAACTTCAGCCAATTAATAACCTCTTTACAGTCTGACTCTATTCTGTGCCATGTACCAGCTTTAGGAGCAGCAGCAGTCATACAAAGGTGATGGTTTGTTTGATTTTGTGTGGGGCAAAAGCATCTTCAAAGAGGAGATGTAGTATGGCATAGTAGTATGTAGCGGTCCTTGGTGATAGCGTGGTTCTCCACTCATAGATGGCTGAAAGATGAAGATGTACATTGTGTCAATTGAAGAAGTTTACTAACAAGGAGTGTAAGAGGAGGACAAACAGTTTCACATGAGGCAACAGGTTAACGTAAAGATGCCTACACAGTTGGCACTTGTGATTATTGGTTTACACCTGCTGATACTTACAACAGTCTGCTGGCAGTTTCCTCAGCAGCACCGATGTCACACGGCCTCAGTATCACATTAAATTATTATTATTATTTATTATTATAGTGCCATTTATTCCATGGCGCGTTACATGTGAGGAGGGATATACATAATAAAAAGAAGTACAATAATCTTAAACAATACAAGAACTGGTACAGGAGGAGAGAGGACCCTGCCCGCTAGGGCTCACAATCTACATTGGCTCACACTCCCAGTACTGGTCTCAAACACTCACAATCTCCTGTCAATTACAGCAACTTCTTGCAGTAGCTTCTTTGGCTCCTTTACACACAGGTGCAGTCTACATTTTTTTGGTTACTGATTCACAGTCCCCGATACGCAGGCACTAGACTCCTAACCAACTCTGGGAGAACACTGCTCTTCACACTCAATTGTCAGCTTCCAGACTCCTCTGAGGCTACTCTTCAACCATCACATACAGGTCTCTCCTCATTCCTTACAGAAGGATACACACTTCACACAGAAGAATAAGCCTCTATACTTCCCTGTGCTATGGCAATTCTTGCAGTTGTAATGATGACTCTGTTTCTCAGGTTGACTTGTCTCCTACACTTAGGACAAATCTCACATGACTACATTACAGTTTAGGCAAGGGCTTTTTCTCGTACTTCTGTGCCCTATCTAGCCGGAGATTACTCACCCCCACTGCTAGCTACCTATAGTGCAGGTATTTCTCCTGGCACAACGTCTCCCTGTACATATCTGTGCCATTTATGAGTCTGACTGCTACTAACAGAAAAGTCCCCTCTTTTACGCTCCCTAAGACGCTACAGAAGGTATGAAGACACAAGCCTAACTGACCCCATGCTTGCCAATGACCTAATCATCAGACATCTGCCACCCAGCAGCACACTGCATGAGCTGTTTCCTGACTCGGGGGGCATATATATCGCTGCTCACTCTATGATGCCATTACTTGCATCTCTCATGTGCCCCAATGCCAGGCACCTTTTACTACTACCTAACAACAGCATGGGTGGTGTGCAGAACAGCATAGCAGAACATTACATGATATTTGCAGAGCAATGAAGTAACTTCAATAACTACGTGATATTCAGGTTGTAACCAATGTGTACAGCACTGCTGAATATAACAGCGGGATGCATGTAGTGTTAAAACCTCATGATTAGAATAGAACTAGCAGGAGGAGATTTATCAAAACTAGAGAAGTGAAGCAGTTGTCCATCGCAAGATTCCAGGATCCACTACAAGATTTTGGATAACTATTAATCCCAGCATTTTTTTTTTCCAACACATGTCTTATTTTCATATGAAAGCTGGCCATCGTTTGATGCTGCCATGCATTAGCATTAGTGATGAGCGAACAAGCTCCGATATCGTGTTGTCCGAGCATGCTCGGGCGTTATTTGAGCATTTTGGAAGTGTTCGATTAATATGTTCGAGTCCCCGAGGCTGTTAGAGAACACACGCGGGATTGCCTAACAAACAAGCTGTCGAAGAGCCGCGAATCATGCAGCCGCGGGGACTTGAACATATTAATCGAGCACTCGTAAGATACTCGAATAACACCCAAGCATGCTCGGATAACACGATATCAGAGCACGTTGGCTCATCACTAATTAGGAGAGCATCACACCACACATTTTGTATTGTTCTATTATCCAAACAATCTGATTTTCACAGGAATATTCCAGGAGCGATCTCAGATTACAGCATAGTCCTGCTCTGTCCTGGCATGTGTTCAATATAGCAGCTACTATAAACAGCAGACAGCGTGTACTATGTGGATGGTCTGCAAGCACGTACTACACCATATTGCTCCCTTCTTTTGAGGGAGAATAGGAAATACATGTCAAGACAGCCATGCTGCCTGTAAACAAAGGCACATCTGATAGATTACAGAAAAGGGATTTAAAGAAGGAAGTGTAAACCATCTGCACACAGACGCCAAACATGGCCGCACTGTCCCGACTCCATCACACAAGTACAGTAAACTTAGGCTAATTCAGCCAAGATTCTGTATCTGCTTCTATCCAGCTCTCACCCCACAACCTATTCTAGTTAGTGGACTTAAGCCACGTGCACACGTTCAGTATTTGGTGAGTTTTTTACCTCAGTATTTGTAAGTTAAAACCAGGAGAGGAACAAACAGAGGAAAAGTGTAATAGAAACACGTCACCACTTCTGTATTTTCACCAACTCTTGGTTTTATCTTACAAATACTGAGGTGAAAAACTCACCAAATACTCAACGTTTGCATGTGGCCTTATTTTTGTAGTTGGAGACTAAAGAAAAATCAAATAAGTAAAATATTAAAAGACTGACTGATTGTCACGCACAGTATAGGAAAGACTAAGTGCAACACGAAGGGATGAGGGGAAGGGAGCCCGACACTAGGGAAGGGGGGAGTGGAGACTCTTAGGCAGATCTAAAGTCACTATATAGGTTCTGCACCTATCACCGAGCAGTAACCTAATCCCTGCCTTACCCTGGCAATAAGCCCTGATTAGGGAATGACGGGGTGACACCAGTCTATCCCCACTACCACTAAAGACAGCTGGGATAGACAAACAAGGGGAACACTTATCTTGAGTAGACTCAGAGTTGTAACACAGACAACCTCCAGCAACACCAAAGAGGAAGATAATAGCCGACTGCTATAGCTCCAAGCCTCAACAGGGGGATTTGGAAATATCACTGGCAACTCTCAGCAGCATGCTCTGGGTATTGTTTTAGCACCTGCAGCTTATCATTGCTAGTCCGACACGCCCCCTTCTGTGATAGGCACCTCATGGTCTATGGACATTGCATATACAGTGTCTGGTGTGGGCGGGGTTTGCTTTCTCAGCTCTGCTTCATGCTAAATCTAAAAACTCTGATTGTGTTAGAACAGATGCACCCAGAAAACTAAATGATACATCGTTGGATTCAGCTTCTCTTTGCCTACATCCTGCTGCTCTTAGGCTGCTCTGTCTTATTACCCTATGATTCACACCCTCAAATAAGAAGGTTTGTATCTCTGGAACCATATGGCTGATTAAAAAAAAAAAAAACTGACTACACAGGGGAGTAGCGGGAATGTTATAAAAGCAAAACTGGCCACTTTTGAACTGGTAACATGTCCTTTTTAAGGCTGTGTTCACACAGAATATTTTGAGAAGGGAACATGTCGGACCATATACTGCCCTCATCGTATAATAAGGAAAGAAACCACTGATGCTCTACAAGTTTAAGAAGCTGAGATTGCTGGACAGTATAATTAGTCTACTGGAGAAGACAAGTGGAAATGAAAAATGTTTTTTCAAACTTGGTAGCCCTTAACTAAAACAAGTCACTTCTTCACACCAGAAAGTTCTTTCAAGAACAATCTTGTGCTCATTGCCATTGTGTTGACACAGCACTATCGGCTCGAGTTTACTTAAGATGCACTTGACACTAGAATTCCCGCCTCTTTACTTACCCATACACATATCAGTCGCTTTGTAGATATGGTGCCCTGAAACTGTGCCAGAAAGCAGTAAAGGCTTATTTGAGCGACGGCTTCACACAACCATGAAGAGGAAAACGTAGTGTTTTAAAAAGGTTTTTTGTGTCCATCACAGGAATGGTAAATGCTATCCTTGCCCCCTCCAACCCTAGTTTTATTCACCTTGCCAACTTTCTACATGTAGCTCACATTTTTTCATGTGCACCTACGGTATTTTTATTTATTTATTTTTTTACTTGAAAGCATTCATTTTTTGCAACACATCATTTTTATAATTAAGCTTCATTAAAAATTTTAGGCTTTACTTTGACTAGAGAGGTGAGATGATAGGTCAGTCTGAAGAAATGTATTTTTAGAGCACTCTTAAAGCTGTGGATCCTGGAAATAAACCGGATTCCCTAGGGTAGTGCATTCCAGAGAACTGGCACAGCATGAGAGAAGTCTTGGAGATAGAGGATGTTAGTCCTAGATCATGAGTGGAACGTAGAGCACCATTTGGTTGATATGTCATGTTTTAGAGAAAACTACATTGCTTTCAATACTTCCTATTATTTAGCTTTAATAAAACTTTATCAATAAAATTAAATACGAAGTGAGTTCTAGTGCATACCTGTTTGAAAAGAGCTAAAAATACATAAGCGTTTTTTTTCACCTGTGGATTTTCTTCGTCTCATCAGAGTATATGGGGAAAATCCACAAATAAAAATCATAAATATCGCAAGAGAAATTGACTTGTTGCAGATTTCTGAAAACTCACCACTGGTCAGTTTACGAGTTATAAAAAAAAATTAAATAAATAAAAGCACAGTGAGCATGAGATATCTACAAATCCCATCCACTTTACTGGAACTGTAAGACGCCGTGTACTGTGGTTTTTTTGGGGAAAGAAGAATACACAGCATCAAAAACTCACCAAATACCCATCATAGGAACTTACGGTAAGTTTGGTAACATAATAATTTATTTTATGAGGTTATTTTTTATCTAATCACATACTGATAATACTCTTTTTTTTATCTTTACAAAAAAACATGACATCAATGATGAACATCTTAAAATTAACTTTTACTCATTTTTTTAACTTTCTGGTGGTAACACAGTCAACAATCACATGTACTAATCTGACAAATCACAGGCTTCATTAAAGTAATTAGTGCCAAGTGTGACATTTACCAGACGGCCTCAAGAAACCATTTTAAGTCCTCGTGTTTGGTCAGACATTGAAACACCACCTGTAACAATATACCTGTGTGTCCCAGCGCAGACTAGGGGGTTTAACATGACATGAATCCAAACAAAA
Source organism: Ranitomeya variabilis (assembly GCF_051348905.1). Taxonomy (NCBI): domain Eukaryota; kingdom Metazoa; phylum Chordata; class Amphibia; order Anura; family Dendrobatidae; genus Ranitomeya; species Ranitomeya variabilis. Next base: position 85,575,721 of record NC_135232.1, read on the forward strand.
AGCGCTTTATATGTAACACATTTGGATCGTGTCCGTCAGTCGAGTCACTTTTAGCAGTGGTAATGTACAGACAAGTCTGGTTTCATAACATTAAAACACGGCAAAGAAAGAAGAGGCTAAATTCTGCTGGTTTGGGTTTTCCTACATATGATATATCAATGGAGATAGATCTTGAATTTCTATGCCAAGGCAGCCGATGATCGTAATGGCCACATGCCCTTATTGTGGGGCACAGATATAGGCGATTGCCTGACGTATGTCCTGGACGGTAGATCTTGGGGCGGTCAAAGATCCACTTAGTTGGGGTACATAGATTCAAGAAGAAGTCTGCAAACCAAATTGTGGCCAAGATGGAGGAAAAAAATTGTAGAAGTGTACACACGAGGAAGGCAGAGCTAGAAAATTATAGATCAATAGAAACACCTTTTAGGCGCAAAGGTGAACAGCTTTTGTGCTCCTTTGGTGGACCTGAAGTATCACCATAACCCCCTGATCAGAGAACCTACTGGAAAAAGTAAAATTGTGTTGGTATTCATCGTTTCTATGAGTATGTTCACATGTGACAGATTTGCTGCAGATTTTTCAGCAGCACAGCTGTTGATTTTGCAGAGGATTTTGCTGCGGTTTTGTAAAAGATGCAATGGAATTAATGTCAGGTTTTTCAATCTGCACAACGACATGTCAATATTCATGCAGAACTCTCTAGATCAGAGGTGTCAAACTGCATTCCTCAAGGGCCGCCAACAGGTCATGTTTTCAGGATTTCCTTAGAATTCCACAAGGTGCTGGAATCATTCTGTGCAGGTGACTAAATTATCACCTGTGCAATACAAGGAAATCCTGAAAACATGACCTGTTGGCGGCCCTCGAGGAATGCAGTTTGACACCTCTGCTCTAGATGGCATTTGTTGCAATCTCATCTTCTCAGCTAGTTCCATATTATGCTGTTGATTTTGTGCATGCAAACTAAAAAGGAAAATGGGCATCAAATTGGCAATGTGAACATAGATTTGTTACTCCTTCCTACCTACTTTTCAGCTAATCAGTAAAACGTTTTCTTACCTTTAATGACCTTATTGTTTTAACCATTGATTATTTACAGAAGGAAATTACTGAGCTCAAGACTAAGATCACCACAACAGAGCAACAACTCATCAATACTTTTTCATCTGAAGATTTTAAGACTGAAAAACAAACATGATAACATCATCTCTGAACTTCGTAATAATCTACAAACTAAAAAAAGAAACAAATTTCTATGCGATACAGAAGATTATAAGAATAACCAGGTATATTGATGGTATTCTACTGGCTCCTTCAGAAACCGCAGGTCATCACGACGAGGATACAGTCCTATCTCTATCAGCTCAGACAGCGATTTTGTCGCTTCAAGTTCAACTTTTTCAGAACCACGTCAGGCCCGGCAATACTGAGGATGACACGGAGGGTGAGGCAACACCGGTCCAGATCAACACAAGATGACAACGAGATCACAGGTACAAATACTTCTACCAACATTGTCTACAGCATCTCATCACACTGCCTATCTCCCTCCGAAATGATTGTTTTACAGAAGGGACTAACTTTTTGCCCGGTACCATGCTTCAATACCTTTGAAGTTGACCAAGGGTTACACCGTTTCTTTAGGACTTTAAGGCTGAAGGCCAATTTTTCCAGCCAGCCACCGGTAAACCCACCTATTGAGGAACCTTCACGGAAGATTTTTGCTTTAAAAACTCTTAATCTACGTATTTCGAGCTCTTTTCAACCACCATGATCATATCACCCTATTGAAACGTATATTGATCTCGTTCAAAGGGATGTTAAAGCTACTTTGGAATCTATAGAAAGGGGTCAATTGCATATTAAACATAACCTTACCAGTGATGCATATAGATCTTTACTAGCACTTAAAGCCAAAAAAGAATTAATTATCAAACCCGCTGACAAGGGGGGCTCAATAGTGGGTCTAGATCGAGCAGAATACAGGTCCTTCTCAAAAAATTAGCATATAGTGTAAAATTTCATTATTTACCATAATGTAATGATTACAATTAAACTTTCATATATTATAGATTCATTATCCACCAACTGAAATTTGTCAGGTCTTTTATTGTTTTAATACTGATGATTTTGGCATACAACTCCTGATAACCAAAAAAACCTGTCTCAATAAATTAGCATATTTCACCCGTCCAATCAAATAAAAGTGTTTTTTAATAACAAACAAAAAAACCATCAAATAATAATGTTCAGTTATGCACTCAATACTTGGTCGGGAATCTTTTGGCAGAAATGACTGCTTCAATGCGGCGTGGCATGGAGGCAATCAGCCTGTGACACTGCTGAGATGTTATGGAGGCCCAGGATGCTTCAATAGCGGCCTTAAGCTCATCCAGAGTGTTGGGTCTTGCGTCTCTCAACTTTCTCTTCACAATATCCCACAGATTCTCTATGGGGTTCAGGTCAGGAGAGTTGGCAGGCCAATTGAGCACAGTAATACCATGGTCAGTAAACCATTTACCAGTGGTTTTGGCACTGTGAGCAGGTGCCAGGTCGTGCTGAAAAATGAAATCTTCATCTCCATAAAGCATTTCAGCCGATGGAAGCATGAAGTGCTCCAAAATCTCCTGATACCGTGTTTCCCCGATAGTAAGACAGCGTCTTACTTTCTTTTCCCACTCAAAAGTCCCACTATGTCTTACTATCGGGGGGGGTGTCTTACATTGAAAAAAAAACCTGTGTGGTCGCTGGAGAGCTGTCACACAGACAGCTCTCCAGCGACCAACTATGCGAAGTCCCCTGGTAACCAGGGTAAACATCGAGTTACTAAGTGCAGGGCCGCGCTTAGTAACCCGATGTTTACCCTGGTTACCAGTGTAAATGTAAAAAAAAAAAAAAAGTGAGGTGTCATATCTTGTTTTTTCCAGAGGTGATTTTGGAGTTTTTGGGCTGTCAGAAAGATACTGATGACTTCCATCTCCCAGGGCGCCCCAGTGCAGGCTGCAGTAGGCCGGCTCTGGCGGCGGGTCCATGCGGGGTGGAGTAGATGAAGCTGGCCGCTGCTTGCTGCTCCGGAGCGCACAGTCCGTGCGGGGGATGGTGCACCGGGCCGGGGGAGGACAGGACGTGCAGGTATCCGCCGCCTCCTGCGCCAACCACAGCGCCGCCCCCGGCCACGAACCCCCCGGAGAAGCTGGAGCATTTGTCGGGGAGCAGCAGCTGGTCGTGCCCGAGGTGGCTTCCCTTTCTCATGGTACGGAGCCGCCGCCTTCTCCGCTCTCCTCCTTGTGACCCCAGTAATCCGCACTGCCCGGCCTGCACCCTACAAATAGCCGGGGCTGCAGTTAGAGCAGGTGCTGAGGTGAGCTCGTCGGAGGGCTATCGAGCACCGGGGGAGGCATATGGAGGACGGATTGTACGGCTGTGTGTGCTCGGGCCCCAGCTCCGACCTCCCTGCCACCACCGTGGCTGAAAAATGGCTCCAGGAAGCTGACAATGAATGAAGGGATGCGGTTTACGCGCGAAGGTCGGAGCTGGGGCCCGAGCACACACAGCCGTACAATCCGCCTCACAAGGAGGAGAGCGGAGAAGGCGGCGGCTCCGTACCATGAGAAAGGGAAGCCACCTCGGGCACGACCAGCTGCTGCTCCCCGACAAATGCTCCAGCTTCTCCGGGGGGTTCGTGGCCGGGGGCGGCGCTGTGGTTGGCGCAGGAGGCGGCGAATACCTGCACGTCCTGTCCTCCCCCGGCCCGGTGCACCATCCCCCGCACGGACTGTGCGCTCCGGAGCAGCAAGCAGCGGCCAGCTTCATCTACTCCACCCCGCATGGACCCGCCGCCAGAGCCGGCCTACTGTAGCCTGCACTGGAGCGCCCTCGGAGATGGAAGTCAACAGTATCTTTCTGACAGCCCAAAAACTCCAAAATCACCTCTGGAAAAAACAAGATATGACACCTCACTTTTTTTTTTTTTTTACATTTACACTGGTAACTAGGGTAAACATCGGGTAACTAAGCGCGGCCCTGCGCTTAGTAACCCGATGTTTACCCTGGTTACCAGTGAAGCCTTAGCTGAATTGTCGTACGGCTTATATTTTTCCAACGTGCAGTACTACGTCTTACTTTCGGGGGTGCGTCTTACATTAGCCGACCCCGCTAAAACCCCCACTACGTCTTACTATCGGGGGTGTCTTACTATCGGGGAAACACGGTAGCTAGCTGCATTGACCCTGCCCTTGATGAAACACAGTGGACCAACACCAGCAGCTGACATGGCACCCCACACCATCACTGACTGTGGGTACTTGACACTGGACTTCAGGCATTTTGGCATTTCCTTCTCCCCATTCTTCCTCCAGACTCTGGCACCTTGATTTCCGAATGACATGCAAAATTTGCTTTCATCAGAAAAAAGTACTTGGGACCACTTAGCAACAGTCCAGTGCTGCTTCTCTGTAGCCCAGGTCAGGTGCTTCTGCCGCTGTTTATGGTTCAAAAGTGGCTTTACCTGGGGAATGCGGCACCTGTAGCTCATTTCCTGCACACGCCTGTGCACGGTGGCTCTGGATGTTTCCACACCAGACTCAGTCCACTGCTTCCTCAGGTTCCCCAAGGTCTGGAATCGGTCCTTCTCCACAATCTTCCTCAGGGTCCGGTCACCTCTTCTCGTTGTACAGCGTTTTCTGCCACATTGTTTCCTTCCAACAGACTTACCATTGAGGTGCCTTGATACAGCACTCTGGGAACAGCCTATTTGTTGAGAAATTTCTTTCTGGGTCTTACCCTCTTGCTTGAGGGTGTCAATGATGGCCTTCTTGACATCTGTCAGGTCGCTAGTCTTACCCATGATGGGGGTTTTGAGTAATGAACCAGGCAGGGAGTTTTTAAAAGCCTCAGGTATCTTTAGCATGTGTTTAGAGTTAATTAGTTGATTCAGAAGATTAGGGTAATAGGTCGTTTAGAGAACCTTTTCTTGATATGCTAATTTATTGAGACAGGTTTTTTTGGTTATCAGGAGTTGTATGCCAAAATCATCAGTATTAAAACAATAAAAGACCTGACAAATTTCAGTTGGTGGATAATGAATCTATAATATATGAAAGTTTAATTGTAATCATTACATTATGGTAAATAATGAAATTTTACACTATATGCTAATTTTTTGAGAAGGACCTGTATATGGATGAGATACATTCACACATGAGATACATTCACAATTGAGTGATTCTAATACATATTTGCCTATATCACATAATCCTACAATTTATATTGCCAAACAAATCAAAAGTCTAGTTACACACTATTGCCAATTAGGGACAATTGATGAGAAACTAGGGGAATTCTTAATTAACATCAACATCCGGTGGTCGATCGCTGGTCGTGTCGGAATGGCCTGGACCTTTTTTTGGTCGTTGAGGTCCCGCTGACATCGCTGAATCGGTGTGTGTGACACGGATTCAGCGATGTCTTCACTGGTAACCAGGGTAAACATCGGGTTACTAAGCGCAGGGCCGCGCTTAGTAACCCGATGTTTACCCTGGTTACCATCGTAAATGTAAAAAAAAAAAAAACAGTACATACTCACATTCCGGTGTCCGTCAGGTCCCTTGCCGTCTGCTTCCCGCACTGACTGAGATCCGGCCGTAAAGTGAAAGTACAGCACTGCGGTGACGTCACCGCTCTGCTGTTAGGGCCGGCGCTCAGTCAGTGCAGGAAGCGGACGCCGGGGGACGCGAAGGTGAGTATGTAGTGTTTGTTTTTTTACTTTTACGCTGGTAACCAGGGTAAACATCGGGTTACTAAGCGCGGCCCTGCGCTTAGCAACCCGATGTTTACCCTGGTTACCCGGGGACCTCGGCATCATTGGTCGCTGGAGAGCGGTCTGTGTGACAGCTCTCCAGCGACCACACAGCGACTAAACAGCGACGCTGCAGCGATCAGCATCGTTGTCTGTATCGCTGCAGCGTCGCTGTGTGTGACGGTACCTTAAGGGTCTAGGTGTTCTACCAACAGGCTGTAAATTGGTAACAATGGATGCAAACAAATAGTCTTTATACCGGCATTGGGCACCAAGAAGGACTGGAATCTGTGATCTCCTTTCTCTCCTAGTTTTCAAAAAATCTATTTTGAGTGCCGGAGTTCATTATTTTAAAGTGAATCTGGTCAGCAATTGTTGCTATGTAATTTGAGAGCACTATAACATAGGGGCAGAGACCCTTATCCCAGCTTTGTGTCATTTGCTAGGCTGTTTGTTTCCGTTTCAATAAAATCAGTTTTTTTTATCTGCAGTAGATTATAATTTCAGGACTAGGTGTCTCATGCCTTCTAGTCCTATGGCTCTGTAACCCCGCCCCAACACTGATTGGCAGGTTTCTGCCTATGCACAGTGTAGGCAGAAAGCTGTCAATTAGTGGTGCCAACAGGGTTATACACAGCTCAGCATTCTGAGATCTGCTAGATTTAAAGAAGAATAAAACTGATTGAATCAAAATGACTGCATGCAGACAAGCAAGTGACACATTGCTGGAATCAGGATTTCAGCCGCTACATCATGCTGCTCTCAGATTACATAACAAAACCTTGAGGCAGATTCCCTTTAACCACGTCATGAGCTCCAGGTAAATAGAGTTGGAGGAGTCGGTGCAGATAACAGGCATTTATAGCGTTATTTTTAATATCCATGTAGTCTTGTGCCCATTATGGTTTTCTCCAACTGGTTACAGTTACCAATGCCAGTGAGGTTATTCTGTTTCCCATTTCTATGGTAATAAATACAGAAAACTCTGCAGCCCCCGTATTTGCCCGCCCTACATGACCACAGCCCAGCAGCCGTGTGTCTCGGAAGCTCTTGGGCTGCATGGTCTCTGCAGAGCTTCCATAAAACAGGACGAGTGATCTCAGCCTGACAGTCGTAACCAGGATTTACACTTCACTTATTCCATGGCCTCAAGATGCACTTTCCTGCCACTGACAAACATCTACAAGCATTTATAAATCACTTTACAGTGGCTGTAGCCGCTGTAGCCACCTAAACAATGTCTGCTAATATTTCATCTCAAAACCACTCCAGAGCATGGCAGCAGCTGGCCGGCACATGAGAGGACTGGAATACATATCTCGCAACGCTCCAGAGACTCGCATCACTCTAATAAACTGCAAAAACTATTTCAGAGATTGTTCTTATATTTTAAGGGCTTTCATTTCACAGTTTTTAGGTTTGTTACTTCAAGATTTCCAGATTTTAAAAAATGTGAGTCATTGGCCATCATCAAATTTCAGGTCTTGTGGTCTAAGTACTAGGAAGGGAAGAGGACATTCATCTCCATGAATCAGAACAAAATGTCACTCACAAGTGGGCAACAATAACTGTATGGCATGGGGATGGATCTTGGCAAGATGCTTATACTGAAAGTTAAGAGAATAAATCGCTTTGGTTTTCTGCATACTTCCATAGGGATAGGAGTGAACATAGGGAGAGACCTGTCAGTCAACTGGAGCAGGGTGGGGAGATGTTGGCTGGGTATGTCATTGGCCTAGTTAGGTCTCTTCCTATGGTCCCTGACTGGCTTTTCAAATATGACCCTGATTCTATAAGACTGGAAGGCATCTCCGTGCACCTCATCACAAATGTTACTCCAGTCTGGAATTGCTGCCACTTTTGATGAATTTTTATAAGACGGGTGTAGACACTTTGTGCCACCTGTGTTCCTCCCAAACTTTGCATATCTTGGCAGAGCTGGCCAGAACTGTTGTGAACACGTGAAAAGTTGCTAAATTACGCTAGTTTGTTTGCGAAAATATCAGGATATATAGTGGAAGAGCAGGTTATGCTGTGCAGCTGGTTAGTAAACAGTTCTGAGGTTCTTGATGTTTGAAGAACATGTAGTTTGAAGTCTGACTCCAGAGAACCATGTAAAAGACTTATGTGGTTGTCCTTAGGAAGAAGTCAGACAGACTTCAAAACGTGTTGAGAATAAATGTCATGTTCTTCAAATATCAAGAACCTCAGAACGCTTTCCTAACCAGCGGCGCAGCATATCCCGCTCTTCCTCTACTGTATATATCTTGATTTTTACGTTGAAGCTTTCAACCAGCATCTATCATTGAGCTTTTTAAGAATTTTGCTTATATGCTCTTTCTATTCTTTTTAGCTTCTCTTCAGATTTTTGGTGTAAACACTTTGAAGTATCTGCCCCTATTTTTTCTCTGAGAAAATACAAAGTTTCAGAGTAAAACATACCTGGCTGCAATCTCAAAGCCATGTCCTTATTCAGGTTGACCATGGTCTGGGCATTAGATTCAAATGACAGGTTCCCTTAACTATTGGGAAGTGAGGATGAATTTGGGAGAAGATGGAAATATTTTGCAACACATCTTTGATACAACCGGAAGAGGCTTTGATATGTCTCCTGCTCCCCAGAAGACCTGATAACCACAGGATGTGAGTCAGAATAAATAGTCTTCTTAGGTGGCCATCAGCAAGCCTAAGTCTACTAGCTTAAAGTAGTCACATTCTTCCAATATTGAGAAGCTCATTCCTGCAATGAACTTCTTATAGGTTTTCAGAAAAGCCATATGTATTCAATTAAGATATCAAAGCCAAGCGCAGTTCCTCAGTGATATATTGCAGGATAAAAGCTCCCCAATGGAGCTTCATGTTTGATAAACTGTATTTACTATCTTTTCATTTTTGGAAATACGTCATGTTCACATTTTAAAGAAACTTTTCAAGTACTGTGTGTAAGTGGCACTTGAACATAGCTATGATTATGTTGAATCTGCTGCCTCATCAATTACTTGTACTCTGCATTGCCTTGTTCTTCCATAGGTATTGGATGAGGAGTCTAGTCCTAGAGGATATTCCGTGATATAAGTCATCTTCCAATCACGCATCTTTAAATAAATTGAATGTTATAGTTTATTCAAAGGGATCTAATGAATTCAGAAAGGCAAGAACAAGGCATGCAAAACTAAAAGTTAAAAAAATATATATTGAAAAACTGAGTTACATTCTTACACGTCCAAGTCCATTTCTTTACCAAAAATCAACCATCTTATTCTTATTCACTCACAAGCTTTATACTAATGAATCATTAAAGGAGTATTCCCATCTCGGACATTTATGGCATGCGTATCACCCTCCATTCACTTCTATAGGATTTCCGATAATATCAGGGCACACAGGCTTGGTTACTTTTTGAACCCCAATAAAGCAGAATAGAGAGGTGGAAAGGCATCCTGTGTATATGTAATAAAGGTCCAAGATTGGAATATGTCTTAAAGTGTCCGCTGGGTGACCATCACTTTCATCCACTTTTGAGGTTTCCTGGAAAGGAAATTGAATTAATAAAAAGCTTTAGAACTAGAACCATACTCTGTGACATGGGCTATGTTTCAATTACATTTGTGTTTTAGCTCTCAATTTACATGCAATGGTGTTGCAACAGACCGATGCAAAATTCTCTCACCAAAGACAATTACTACCATTGCTGTTGGGCCATTCCATGCCCAGAAAATATTGTGGCACTTTTTTTGTAATGGCATTTCTTATGTTGGGTGTACATATCATACTAGTTGTGTTCCACTTATGATGTGCATTAGTGTAGCAGTGATTAGGAGTTGTTCAGGGATGGTGATTAGCCAACTGGCTCTGGATAGTATTGAGTGGGTAGATGGCACTGTGAGCTTCCAAAGTAGGATCCGTGGGAGTTGCAGTTGTGCGTTGCCTGTAGGGAGTGAGATGCTGAATGTAGCTAGTAATTCAGATGGGTGAACCTAGTGGTTCTTAATCCTTGTTCCGCTAGGTTCGAAATGCATCTGCCCATAGAACTCTTTCCACATTGGGGGTTTGTGTCTTTTATGCTGAATGGATTACTTATTTTAAAGAATTTTCCTAATAAAATTTGAAATCTTTTAATAGACTGCCTGAGCTGGATTAACTATTGGATTGATTCATCTCTCAGCAGATCTTGATCTGGTCATTCCATCTTTCTATAAAGACTGGCCAGGCTTTCTCTTCCTCGCCAGTGAAAGTAGTTCTTCTTGGTTCCCTTGAGTTGCTGTACTAAGTTGGAGATTGCTTTTCCTACTGCACTGCAGTTTCCATGCTCGGAGTCCTGGATACTTGGATGGGTGAGTTGACTTTCTTGCTTCTTCCTATGTTACAGCTGAGAGATGGAGCCGCATATTTCTAACCAGCAAAGAAAAGGTCATTAACCTCTTCAGCACCAATGGAAACAAAATCCATTTAATATGGGACACGCAACACAAAGGCTAAATGTATGACCTGCGATTCACAATACTGTCATGAGTGTGTCACGTCCACAATTCCAGGAGGACGTGACACACTCATGACAGTGAGAAAGTCTGTTGAGAAACTGTTAGCCCTATTAAACTGTATAAAGTTATAAAATGTTAAAGTTTGTGCCTCTTTCTGGAATAATAAAGTTAACATGTTGAATTGCTCTCATGTGCCAAGTCGTAATTTCTCCTTCGAGAGCTCCCACCTTATTGCCCAGTCCTGAGTTTTATTGAGGGCATATCAACATGCACCACCACTTGATGACCCTGTTACATACATTTAGGGATTCTTGCTACAATACAGCTAAAAATAGTAATAATCTTTACTGGTAGGTGTAAACTTTACAAAACAGTATATCATTCATGCTGTAAATCTATTTTCGTTCTAGTAATATATTTGGTTTCCAACTGCCGTTCCTAAATTATTTCCTATATTCAAAATAAAATAAACAGATTTCATGGATTCAAGATCTTCTGGATATCCCACCCGTTGTGCAGGATCTACAGGCCTTTTATGATTATCCCGGGTGATATAATATATCTTGTCAGCATTTACGCAGCCCAATGCTTGTGGTTTTTGCAGCTGACCACATAATTGGAGTCTATAATTGCAAACAGGGTCCTAATCAGACGTCCCTAGGTCCAGATGTTGAACACCTGGGTGATCTGTACCAGGAACATTCTCTTTGCTTATCACATCTATATCTATTTTCTATCGATGCAGCTCTTTCACATTAACATCCACCATAATTTGTTTGTGGATCCTTGATATAACTAATGTCCTGTCAATGGAGACTGTACTTTACATAATAGTTTCTCAACCTGAATCCTTGTGCCATGACTTACGAGCTTTACTAAGGGGGTACTGTTTCAGGAGGTCTCCGTTATCAGGAATATTAGGGGTTGAGTCTCTTATTTGAGAAATTTTACAGCCTGTGGCCGACACTGTACTGGAGGAAATGTGATAGGCTCTATATTGAGGGCAAAGCGGTACTTAAAATAAAAATTGGACAGACACCTGTGCCACATTCTTATTCTCCTCATAATTCTTCTTCAGTGATCAACGGAAAATTAGCACTTTCTCATCAGTGTGATATTACCATTGATGAAGTGGGGACCATAAAAGCTCCAAATATAATTATTTTCTATACAAACATGAGTTAGAAATACTGAGGTGACGTTCATGCATTTTCCCAGAGTATACGACCCATGGTATTATCAAAAAAGTGCGTGACCTAAAAGACCATCCATCCATCTGGATGCTACAATCAGGTGACTGGAACAAGATGTCACAAAATAAATTCCAGTCTCAGTCACCTGACCACTGTAGCCAATCACAGTCCTCAATGGTCAGGTGACCAATAAACAGCTTATCATTACTTCCTGTTCTGGTTGACACCACTGAGCTGAAGCAACAGGAATTATAGCCCATATCTTGGCTATGTTCTTTATATAATCATCAGAGCCAAAAAGTTATTGTACCAGATTTTAAAAGTGAATGATTTACAATAGTTCTATTGGAAAATTGTCATGTTACGCTACCTAATTTCAAATCCAGATAGTCTGTATACTATATAAATGATCCACTATACCAGACCTGGTCAAAATACGGTCTGCAGGTCAAATCTGGCTCTTTGGCTGTTCCTATCAGTCCACCCCGGCCACCCTACCCACTTCAGATGTCTCGATTTCACGAGTATCTGCATCTTCTGATTGCAGATTCTGGTTAACACAATGGTGGAGAAGCGAGCAGTCAGCTCCATCTTTCAACATTTTGCTTGTGCGACTGAATGTCAGTGCAACAGGAGCAATGTCACCATTAGATTGCACCTGATGTGGAGCCTTGGTGTGCTCAGGAAGAAATATGTGGAGCCATCATTCTGTGTTTGGAGACTGTGGCGATCATCATGTGGGGGTCATCATTATGAGCTTGGGGGCTGTGGGGTTCGTTTTGTGTTAGGGGCTGTGAGCGACCTTAATGTGGGAGTCATCGTTATTAGTTTGGGGGTTGTGGGGGGTTCATTCTGTGGGTGGCCATTAATCTGTGCTGGGCCTGTGAAACATCATAATGTCGGTGTCTTCGTTCAGTGTTGGGGGCTTTGAGAGATCATAATTTGGAGGCCATCATTCAGTGCTGAGGGGCTGTGATAGATCAGAATGTGGAGGTTCATCATTCTGTGTGCAGGAGCATTCAGGAGCTGTGAGGAATCAAAATGTGGGTGTCATCATATGGTATTTGACAGCTTTGGTAGATCATAATAGGTTTGAGGATGTTCTTGGGTCCATCATACCGTGTTGGAGGTGGGCTGTGGGGGGTCATCACTCAGTGTTTGAGTGCTGCGAAGGATCATGTTGTGTGGAGGACCGTGCAGATCATCAAACTGTGTATATCTGTGGGACCATCAAAATGTGTTGAGAAGTTATGGGGGATCAAACTGTGGTGGGTGTCATCATTCTGTGTGTGGGAGCATACATTTTGGGAGGCCATCAGAGCCATTATGTGTCAGTGGGATAATACTGAGTAAGGAAACTTGTGAGCAATCATACTTTGTGGGGTCATCATACTGTTATTAGTGTCATACTTTTTTAGGGGGCTGTGGCGGCTTATACAGTATGTAGGGCAGAAAAGCCATCAAACTGTGTTGAGGTGCTGTAAAGGCATCATACTGTGCAAGGCAGGGCCTGTGGGGTCCAGTATCCTGTGGGGTGAACAGTGGGACCATCATACTGTGCATAGGGAATGTGGGGACAACTTACTGTTTTTGGGGTACCTCTTGACCATAGTACAATGGCTGAATAAAAGGTGCAGTATGATTTATGGCTTTTTATAGACTTTATTAAAATCTGTAAATTATATGATCTGCATAATAAAAAATAAAATTCATATTAATATAAAATAATACTAACAATAATTCTATGGTTATAAACAGTCTTAGAGAGCATGTATTCAAAAATATTCCTCTCGCGTAATAAATATCAACACAACCCTAAATATAGCATAGTTTAGGAAAAAGGAGGATCCATTACACAAAAATAAATTAAAAATCACAAAATTTTTATTCAAATTATTTTAAACAGTATAAGGTAGTAAAAATTCAAGCAGGTAGTATAAAAGTGACACGTGCAGATTTATACAATCCTGATCAAGATCAAAATGATCATAATGGACATTAACCATTTACAATCATGATCAAGATCAAAATGATCATAATAGGAATTAACTATTGACATATAAAATAGCCACAAAAAAAAAAATTAGTCCTAAACTAGCACCCCTCACCTTTCAAAAAATTATAGGTAGAACAACAGCTTTACTACATAAAGTGCATGTGCTAATATTAGAAAGCTCAGTAAGATATCTATTAGAATGCAAGGAGGACAAAGATTAAACTCCAGTGGATAGAAGTACTGGCAAAAAGTGCCTAGTGCTTGACCCGTGGTGACATCTACCTCATAAAGCACTGGGCAATTTTTGTAAGTACTTCTCTCCACTGGAGTTTAATCTTTGTCCTCCTTGCATTCTAATAGATATGTCACACACTGCAGTCAATGGGTCTTACTGAGCTTTCTAATATTAGCACATGCACTTTATGTAGAAAAGCTGTTGTTTTACCTATACTTTTTTGAGAGGTGAGGGGTGCTAGTTTAGGACTAATTTTATTTTTGGCTATTTTATATGTCAATAGTTAATGTCCATTATGATCATTTTGATTTTGATCATGATTGTATACATTTGAACATGTCACTTTTATACTACCTGCTTGAATTTTTACTACCTTATACTGGTCGGTTTTAAATAATTTGAATTAAAATTCTGTGATTTTTAATTTATTTTTGTGTAAGGGATCCTCCTTTTCTCTAAACTATGCTATATTTAGGGTTGTGTTGCTATTTATTAATAATAATTCTATGTCAATTTTAATATTGAACAGAATTAATTTCAATTTTCAACATATTGGTTTGGCCCTCCGCAACTGTAAAGTTGCCAAGAGCGGAAGTCATAGCTGAGCTGCTGTCTGGTTACGCTATGGCATTTTACAGGAAAACAGTGTCCCAGTGTGCTGTACGTTGTGGGGTGCATCACACTCCCTTGTAGGCAAAAGGCCTCCGCTGTCTCCAGACCTCCATTCTCAGGAGCCACGACACACAAATCAGGGAATACCAAGTTAATTGCTACAAGCAAACGTTTACTGATCAGTTCATGTTCATCAGGCTGTTACATGTGAGATTGGGCACAGCACTTCATGATTCTTACTTCCTTAGAACAACGCATCTTCAGCTCTACTACTCAATCATCCTGGACTATCCCTAAGCACACTGACTCCATCGGCCTCAGGAATTTCCTGTCCACTTCAGCAGTGCACCCGGGACCGGCCACCTATGCATCACGCAATTCCACATCCCTCGACCTCTGTATGTCAGAAGACCAGGCACTCTCCCTAGTACCTGGAGTGAGCCCTAGGCTCCAGACATTGCGGGAATGTTCACAAGGAATATCAGTACGGCTTCCCACAGCAACGGTACTTCCCTAACTCTGTCCCTACCAGGAAGTGCCCCCTTTTTACTAACACCACCCCCACCCACTAAGCCAGTTCAATATCAATTAACTATATCCTATCTTATAGACTAAACCTATTGTCCTTATACTGTTGCAAAGCCATTTAACTATATGAACAGTACTTACACTATCCCAAGCCTAACTCCGTGCTTACCCTGTACTATGCACTACTCATTGTACATTAACACCTTTCATTACCTATACACTATACGTTACCATCACACAATCTAAAAAAGACGCACACCACTATTCACACATGTAAAACCGCATGACACTGGTCACTGTACGATTGTTGTCTTCAAGGGCAGGAACGCAGCAGAACAGTCACGTCTCATGTGACAACTTGAGAAAATTAATTGCCAAACCCTGCATTAGACTATATATGATATTTCATTTGATCTTGAGTTGCTCTCTGCTTTTGGGTTGTTAAAATTCCATTTTTATTTCTTATGGCTATCGGTTTCTGGGAACACTTTTTAAAACTGATCAAAGGCAGAAATTGGCAGTGCAAAAAGATTTCTGCCGCAGATTAGCATCCGCATGTCTCCTAGCTCCTCTGTAATAGAATTTGCATCTTTATAATGTGGAATAGGAATATAAAATGTGCTGCCCTTTTCCTAGGCCGAATTACGACGTCCTCGAAACTCGGTCCATGCCAGACTGTGATGTATGGACTGGTCTACTAAACCAAGCTCAACAGCTCCAAGGTCACATAGGAAAACTTGTCCACGGTCAGTCCATACTGGTCATAAGTGTAGCATTCGACTGTTACTGGTACATTACCATTATTAACCAATTAAACTGTATTTGATCATGTAGATTATGAAAAGTTGATGCATAAATAAGAATATCACATGGGTGACACATGGATGACGATATAAATTAAAATCAGATGATTTTTTCATACGCTGCTCGTTTGACCCCAGCCTAAAAGGCAGTAGATTCTGACTGATGTAGAATCCATAACTAAACCTTTGGGAGAATCTATAGCAATTGTATATTCGCAGCCAGTGATTGGCTATATTATGTTATTGCGGTGGCCAGTCATTGGCTGTAGCAGTCACATGTCCCTGCACATGATAACATGGCTGTACCAGAAAATAGAGACTCGTAGAGATTGGGCAGTGCAGGAAAAGGAGTGATTGGGGAACAATGAAATAGGTATCACTTTTTATTTTTAACCCAGTTTGAGCATTTTGTAAAAATAATAAAAATTAATAATGACTCCCCAGAAAACCCCTTTAACTAAAGAGTAAAATAATAAAATGATATGATATTAGATATCATGATCTTTATCTTCTACATTTTGTCAGTGATTTGCTTTTCAGATACAATCTTACATACCAAGAATTAAAAAAAAAAATCTAAAAAAAAAAAAATCAAACGTGCCGCCGATGCCCGGACTCCGCACAGTACTTAAACAGATGACACTTTTGTGAATCTCCTGTTTCCCATTAGCTGTGACTATTACGCTGTGATGTGGATTTATGCTGTCAGGATGGATGCATGTTATTGCTACTGTCACCGCTGCTCAACGAGGGTTCAGCATTCCATGGAACTGACCGAGTTCTCTATTACATCGTATCTATGGTAACGTGGCTGCGGATGAATAAAAAAAAGAATGAAAAGAAATGGCCGCGTCACAGCTCTGATTCCTTGAGTGAAGTGTTGCAATGGTTATTTCGCCTGTGTTTCCACGAACAGGGGTAAAGAGATACGCTGTCGGCCATAACTAAAAAGCTGGATGAACTTTAATAAAACAAAAATAGCTCCTCCGGTGACCTTAGGCGATTCTGCGTAACTGGCAAATTGGGTTAGTGTTCCATGAGGCATGCAGACTTTCCACCATGTATTTGCTGTCTAGGCTTGGCATGCATACACAATTGCTTCCAAATTCCAAACAGACAGCCTCGTCTAGTAAGTGGCACCAGGGAAAAGGTTTTCGTTATTTCAAGGAGAATTGCATTTTCTTCCCATGGAGAAATGCCAATACTCATGTTATACCCTGACCTCATGAAGAGGCACGCATCCACCTCCCCCCAAAAAAACAAAACAAAACAAATAAAACCAACAATCTCAAAGCATAGGTAGATGGAACTTCTATACGTCTCAAAAGGAAACTCAAGGTTTGCTCCATTTTCGTAACCTTGCAGGGTAACTATTAATTCTGTTACTTTAGAAAAATGCATTGTTGGCAATATTCAAGTAGAATTATAAAATCTGAATTTAATGGTGCAAATAGGCTCTTCAGAGAGGAGACTTATGAATCCCCCCAGTGCACCGATTTGCCGGTTTCTGAGCCAGGACCGGAGGGTATATATGAGTTATACATAATCCTGGCCAGAACCCGACTAATGGGAGCGGCTTTGCTCCACACAAGTGTATGGAGCAAGGGCAGTGCTCACTAGAGTCGGGTTCTGGCCTGGAGTATATATACATCTCATACATACTCTCTGGTCCCGGTTAAGAAACCGGCTAATCATTGCAGCGCACAGTGACTGTAGACTTATCATTTTAGACCGGACAACTCTTTCAATCTTTTAAGGAGTATTCTAAAAGCATGCAGAGGCTCTTCTGTCCATAGACTCTTAGACAATGCCCTATTGCCCAAAAAGTCCATTTATGAGCTTGATTGACCAAGAAAACACACCTTATACTACGTGCAAAGATGATTTTAAGCCTTTTTTCACAACATTTTCAAACAACTCCAAGATCTGCCATAAATTATAATTACTGTCGAAAATTAGGGTGTTAGGCAAATTTCAAACATCTGACTATCACAGTATGGACTGTGATTCCCGGACCGGCAGTAGGTCTCCTCCTTATATGAACTCAACAGCCTCTTATATGCCCATAGCGGTTCAATTACAGCCCGTTACATCTGGACTGGCCAGACATAATGGTTTCATATAATGCTAAGAAGATGGTGAGTTCAGGTATGGAGACATGCCATGGACATAATGGTCTATACTTGGACAATGATACATGGTTGTGTGAAACCGGCCTTTTTTAGGGAAGTTGAGAACTTGAGCATTCTTGCTTTAAATTTTGTATTTTGTATTATTATTTAGCACTGCTAAACTTTTTTTCATATAGCACCATAGTACTTCACATGTAAAGTTCACATGAGGCTTCTGTTTTCATATTTTGCTTCCTCACCCCTCCTTCACATGATCCTCCACCTGGCTGCCTGGCGTGGCAGCGACTGAAGAAATCAACTTTTGCTTCTAGACATCAGATAAAATAATACACATACTATACAAATCGTAAGGCTATTATCGACCTGGCAAAATGACACACAACTAAACCTATCGGAATCCGGCCCCCACAAAGAGTGTGATCCATAATCAAACACAGTGAATGATGTTTACAGAGAGGGACTTTCCATTCACGCCCTGGAAAATGATTCACAGCATAATATACCGGACTGATTTCTGATAAATTTCTGATCCCAAATGTCGCCTGCTCATGGGTGTTCTATTGGCTCACTTTCCAGTCTGTCGCCTTCTTCCACTCCCAGCTCACATAAATGGCTTTATATGGCTTATTTTGTATTTATCTTACATTATGATCACTACTGTATAATAAGCAATAACCAGTTTATCATGTATCTAATGCTGCCAGGCATGAAAATAGCTATTCTTTTTATTTTATTTTGAACTGTTTTTATATTGTTTAGTTAAGTGACAGATGGAAATGAGCATCATTATAATAAGTGATATAAGTTACTATCCAGAATGGGCATCATTGTAATAAGTGATAGAGGTTACTATCCAGAATGGGCATCATCGTAATAAGTGATAGAGGTTACTATCCAGAATGGGCATCATTGTAATAAGTGATAGAGGTTACTATCCAGAATGGGCATGATTGTAATAAGTGATAGAGGTTACTATCCAGAATGGGCATCATTGTAATAAGTGATAGAGGTTACTATCCAGAATGGGCATCATTGTAATAAGTGATAGAGGTTACTATCCAGAATGGGCATCATTGTAATAAGTGATAGAGGTTACTATCCAGAATGGGCATCATTGTAATAAGTGATAGAGGTTACTATCCAGAATGGGCATCATTGTAATAAGTGATAGAAGTTACTATCCAGAATGGGCATCATTGTAATAAGTGATAGAGGTTACTATCCAGAATGGGCATCATTGTAATAAGTGATAGAGGTTACTATCCAGAATGGGCATCATTGTAATAAGTGATAGAGGTTACTATCCAGAATGGGCATCATCGTAATAAGTGATAGAGGTTACTATCCAGAATGGGCATCATTGTAATAAGTGATAGAGGTTACTATCCAGAATGGGCATCATTGTAATAAGTGATAGAGGTTACTATCCAGAATGGGCATCATTGTAATAAGTGATAGAGGTTACTATCCAGAATGGGCATCATCGTAATAAGTGATAGAGGTTACTATCCAGAATGGGCATTATTATATTATAATAAGTGATAGAGGTTACTATCCAGAATGGGCGTCATCGTAATAAGTGATAGAGGTTACTATCCAGAATGGGCATCATCGTAATAAGTGATAGAAGTTACTATCCAGAATGGGCATCATCGTAATAAGTGATGGAGGTTACTATCTAAAATGGGCCTCATTATAATAAGTGATAGAGGTTACTATCTAAAATGGGCCTCATTATAATAAGTGATAGATGTTACTATCCAGAATGGGCATCATTATAATAAGTGATAGAGGTCACTATCCAGAATGGGCATCATCGTGATAAGTGATAGAAGTTACTATCCAGAATGGGCATAATTACAGCTCTGGCAAAAATTAAGAGACATGGGCAGCCCAATCTCCAGACCTGAACCCCATTGAGAACCTCTGGAATGTAATCAAGAGGATGATGGATAGTCACAAGCCATCAAACAAAGAAGAACTACTTACATTTGTGTGCCAGAAGCAGCGTGAAAGACTGGTGGAAAGCATGGCAAGACGCATGAAAGCTGTGATTAAAAATCATGGTTATTCCACAAAATATTGATTTCTGAACTTTTCCTGAGTTAAAACATTAGTATTGATGCTTCTAAATGATTTTAAACTTGTTTTCTTTGCATTACTTGAGGTCTGAAAGCACTGTTTTGTTTGTTTTTAATTTTGACCATTTCTCCTTTTCAGAAAAAAAAAATACAAAATGTATTGCTTGGAAATTCAGAGACATGTTGTCAGAAGTTTACTGAATAAAATGACAATTTACATTTAACTCTAAAATATACCTATAAAGAGAAAAATCAGACAAACTGAACATTTTGCAGTGGGCTCTTAATTTTTGAATGGGAATCATCGTAATAAGTGATAGAGGTTACTATCCAGAATCCCCCAAGGCAAATACTGTATGTGCAGCTATAAAGTGATTAATAAACCATTATAACCACACTGATTTTCACCCAGCTTACCCAGAAGCTAAAAAGTGAATTTTAGTTTGAGATGAAATACTTCTCGTTACTGGGACTCCACCACATCCTGTATTGACATTTCCTAAGGAATTTCTTACAATATGAACCTCCCCAATATAAGATACTGGATATTGTATTGATATATTGGAATAAATAAATGGCTTACTTTGGGGTTGACATTGTCATGTGCGGACTCACACAGAGTGAATTACAGGCACTTTTTTTCTAGAAACATTACTTAATATTTAGTTCATAGTACACCTTGTTGCTCTAGCTCGACCCTATAATCTCACAATAGACAGCTCGCATCCTAAAAGGCCAGAATCCATCACATACTCATTTAGGTTACGAGAGAGAGAGATGGATTCCCAGCTTCAGTGCTGCGGCTCAGATTAAAATGATGGAATCGAGCATTGCTCAGTACTAGATCGAGCACATAAATGCCCGATCGAGTATTGAGCAGTGGCGAACACGATTGCCCATCACTACCTGGAATCCATAAAATAATGTTGCTGTGCGCCTCGATATGCTATTGGAGACAGATGGATGTCAGGTATGGGCCAATACCGGTTCAACTATTCTCATTGCACTGACAATTTGTATAACTGGTGCATCCGTAATGCAGCATTGTATAAAAAATGAGATGGCAATTTATAAAAAGAAAGGGTAGACACAAATAGTTGTTGAGGATTGTTTGAGCTTAAAGGGGTTGTCGGACTTTAGGCTACTAGTCTGCAGTCACTCTATGACTGCAGATTTGTGGATCTTCACATCGTGCGCACTTCACGCTGAAACGATTCTATTTGGTGTGAATAAAGAGCAGTGTGAGGGCATCACCTAATAATTTATGGGATCATTCTGGCACATACTGATAAAAGTGGCAAACAAGAAAAAGCAAAGAAGTATTGAAATGCCTGGAGATCACCGTATAAAAATATAAATTTATTGTGTACATACGGTAAGCAATAAACCAAAACAGTACAAAATATTAAAAAGGCAACAAAGCGCAAACAAAGTAACAGAGAGATGACGGAATATAATGAGACTAGCACCTAACCACATAAGCCAATATACGTAACATGCAAGGTGTTCAAAGGTCACAAGGTAGATGGTATAGCCGTAGGCACTAAACTGCAAATAAACACAATAAAATGTAATATAAACAAGGTGCCAAACAATACTCAATTATTGGCTAATAAGGGATGACATAATAATCATCAGTAGCCAAATGGTACCTCACCAGATATAACATATGGAAGCAAAATAGTATACAGATTTTAGTGGCCAAAGTTGAACCTTATAGATCTGATCACAGAGGAACCTTGGATGAAGCAAAGAATAAAGATGAGGGAGAAGCGGGCGGGTGACCGCCAGTATGTGATTTGCATACAAGCAGTAACGTGCTGACTAGATCGTTACAGTCTAGTCGGAAGGTAGCTGGAGGTATGCAAATCATATATTTGCTGTTAAGTGATGATCGCTCACGACACCGGAGAATCCTCACAGAGCGCAGTGTACACGATCACAGTGCGCGGTGTACACGATCACAGTGCGCGGTGTACACGATCACAGTGCGCGGTGCACACGATCACAGTGCGCGGTGCACACGATCACAGTGCGCGGTGCACACGATCACAGTGCGCGGTGCACACGATCACAGTGCGCGGTGCACACGATCACAGTGCGCGGGGCACACGATCACAGTGCGCGGGGCACACGATCACAGTGCGCGGGGCACACGATCACAGTGCGCGGCGCACACGATCACAGTGCGCGGCGCACACGGTCACAGTGCGCGGCGCACACGGTCACAGTGCGCGGCGCACACGGTCACAGTGCGCGGCGCACACGGTCACAGTGCGCGGCGCACACGGTCACAGTGCGCGGCGCACACGGTCACAGTGCGCGGCGCACACGGTCACAGTGCGCGGCGAACACGATCACAGTGCGCGGCGAACACGATCACAGTGCGCGGCGAACACGGTCACAGTGCGCGGCGCACACGGTCACAGTGCGCGGCGAACACGGTCACAGTGCGCGGCGCACACGGTCACAGTGCGCAGCGTACACGATCACAGTGGACAGTGCACAGGATCACAGTGCGCAGTGGACACGATCACAGTGCGCAGTGGACACGATCACAGTGCGCAGTGCACGCGGTCACAGTGCGCAGTGCACATGATCACAGTGCGCAGTGTACACGATCACAGTGCGCAGCGTACACGATCACAGTGCGCAGCGTACACGATCACAGTGCGCAGTGGACACGATCACAGTGCGCAGTGGACACGATCACAGTGCGCAGTGCACGCGGTCACAGTGCGCGGCGCACACGGTCACAGTGCGCAGCGCACACGGTCACAGTGCGCAGCGTACACGATCACAGTGGACAGTGCACAGGATCACAGTGCGCAGTGGACACGATCACAGTGCGCAGTGCACGCGGTCACAGTGCGCAGTGCACATGATCACAGTGCGCAGTGTACACGATCACAGTGCACATGATGTGAGAATTCACAAGTCTGCAGTCACATAGAGTGACTGCAGACTCATAGTTTAAGACAGGATAACCCCTTTAATACTTTTTATAAATATTTAGCAACTTTGTTTTAATCATATTTAACTTTGTAGGATTTGTGATGGTGTAAATTAGGTATAGTAGATCCCATCACTGGCGGACACAGACAGAAGAGGGCCCCTGAGGAAGAACAGTATACGGGCCCTTTGCAGTCCAGTAACTTATCATAATCCACAATTCCACCTTCTTGGGAGGTGTCAGTCGGCCGTCTTTGCCCTTTGAGCCCCGGTTGCACCAATCGTTACATCCACCCTTGGATCCTGTGTTAAATCCAGAATACAATCCGTCCATCAGATTAAGGCCTACAACTGTAACAAAATCACTCCAGCTAATTGCTGCTTGTACCCCATGTGGGGTCGATGCAGCAGCAGTAGGGATAATGACTGCAGACTGCATATAATATGTAAATATTAGAAAATAGCCGACAGTACAACTGATATAGGGATGCCCATCCTAGTTCCACTGGACCCAAATGGAAAAGTACATACCGCAGCAAAGTGAAGGACAGCAACCTATATGGTTGAAACGTTGCATTTGGCACAATAAAGGACTTTTTATACTTCACCTGGATTGCATGCTGTCCTTCACTTTGCTGCTGCATATAATATCTATCTGATAGATGTCTGCAGTGACGATGCAGATTTTCCAGCAGTCGCTAATGTCGGTTGTGTCATCATAGACCCTTACGGCGCAGTCTGGTATAATTTTTGGACATAACATTGCTTATAAAATGACGGATCGTTGTCACCCAGCCGGCAGCTGTCGGCCTTTGTACCTCATCCCTCTCCCCTAACAGTGAACTTCAATGTGAAGGGACATACACATACAAGTGAATAGAAAAAAACAAGAGTTCAGCTGCAGCCCGTGCTCTCATTTCCCCTCCCCACAGCTTTTTTTTTTTTTCATTTTCCAAAGCAATGCAATTGCTTGGTGTGGTTTTAAGAGCAGGAGTGCCATTCTCACAAATGATGACTCTGCTGACGTCAATGGCATTCTTATCATACTTAGTGCGACATCAGAAACCAGCCCTCAGAGGCTACTCTTGTTCACAGGAGCCGGGCGCGCGCGAAACTGCGGACTGGAGCCTGAGCTCGGGAATCAATCAGTAAAGCAGCAGCATAAAATACTGTAATAAGCTTCTATCCCTGCTTTATAGATTACTGAACAGCACCGTATATCGCCAACACATGTGCAGACCCCATTATTGCATTATCCAAGCCCCCACCCGTCCCCATAAATCGTATATTAGAACACACCCTTGGATTGCCATTAGATTCTCTGCAGTGTGCTCAGTGCTAACCGACTGCAAACCGTATAATATGGAAACACCTCTGGATTTCGATGTGTTGCTGCATGTGACTCGCATCATAGAAAACACTGATCTATGGAATCTAAAGCCACTCATCATGTGAACCAGAAGCTTTGCAAATTTGGGGGGTTTCAGATTATTTGTTTTGCACTGGAATTTTGTGCAGTTTTGATGCACAGAAAAGAGCTTCAGGTGGAGCTATACAAGTTATCACATTATACATATGATAAAATATATTATATAAAATATATATCGCACATATTTAAGAGAAAAAAAGAACCTCAAATTTGCATATTTGCAACCTGTAAAAGAACAAACAAAGGGAACAAGAAAGAAAATGCACACGGGGCACAAAAAGGTTTTAGGTGTCTGAACCTTATACACTATAATAGTTCTACACCTTACATAACATAGAAAACTTCTAATTGCCAGGAAATCTTCGAGGGGTCAGGAAAGAAGTAACTACAAAATCTTTAGATGCTGTTGCAATGTTCCCGTGGGGCCTGCTCTTAAGAAATCATAATACTGTACATCCCTAAAGATGCTGCCATTAGTGCAGCTACACGGCTGGTCAATGGTCGCTGTGTTCTCCTTAGCTGCAGGTCTCAAGGGGTCGGTGCAAGATATAGAGGAATCGGAACAACCAAAGAATTCCTGTGCCACGCACCAGTCCGCATCTCCCGAGTTTCCTACTTCTGAAGGGACAGTCAACTTTTTACCAAAATCCTTCAACTTGTATTAAGATTAACATTTACATTAATTAATATACTATATCGCTCCAGACACGTTGCCCAGTTACTGATAACACATTAATCAGAAGTAGCATAAAATATCACAGATAAATTAGATTTTGATTCTACAATTTCAATTTTAATTAATAATAATGAATTTTTGTGTTTTTTATAGTAGCCTCTAACTGAACACACGGTAAAAAATCTTCAAGTCCTTCGTGTCCCTCTTTGACCACCAGCTCTCTGCAGTAGGTATAACATGGTGTGTCAGCTAGTTGCATCAGTGTACCATCCAAATTTGAAAGACAGGAAAGAAGGACACATCCTTGGACACGCACAGTGTGACACAGCAATTTCAATTTTAGAATTTTAATCTTGCTTAGCCTTTTAGATGTTCCCACACAGAAATATTGCTGCAAGTGAAAACCCATGAGAGCTCCCACACAGTATGGAACTGCCTTGATGGCCCACCAGAATCCTGCCCAGATACAGTCATTGTGACCAAAAGTTTTGAGACTTGCACAAATTTTGTTTTTCACAAAGTTAGCTTCAGTTTTTATATAGAGGCAATTTGTATTCGTTCTAGATTGTTATGAAGAATGATCAGCTGAATTGCAAATAAATTACAAAGTCATCCCCTACCATGTAAACTAAGTTAATCCCAAAACCTCCATTTCAACTGAATTCCAGCCCTAATAATAATAATTTTCTTTATATAGCGCCAACATATTCCGCAGCGCTTTACAACTTATATAGGGGACTTGTACAGACAATAGACATTACAGCATAACAGAAATCACAGTTCAAAACAGATACCAGGAGGAATGAGGGCCCTGCTCGCAAGCTTACAAACTATGAGGAAAAGGGGAGACACGAGAGGTGGATGGTAACAATTGCTTTAGTTATTTGGACCAGCCATAGTGTAAGGATCGGGTGTTCATGTAAAGCTGCATGAACCAGTTAACTGCCTAAGTATGTAACAGTACAGACACAGAGAGCTATTAATTGCATAAAGTGTATGAGAACATGATACGAGGAACCTGATTATGGTTTTGTTTTTTTTGTTTTTTAATGATAGGCCACACAGGGATCGTTAGGTTAATGCGTTGAGGCGGTAGGCCAATCTGATCAAATGAGTTTTTAGGGCACGCTTAAAACTCTGGGGATTGGGGATTAATCGTATTAACCTGGGTAGTGCATTCCAAAGAATCGGCGCAACACATGTAAAGTCTTGGAGACGGGAGTGGGAGGTTCTGATTATTGAGGATGCTAACCTGAGGTCATTAGCGGAGCGGAGGGCACGGGTAGGGTGGTAGACTGAGACCAGAGAGGAGATGTAGGGTGGTGCTGAGCCATGGAGTGCTTTGTGGATGAGGGTAGTAGTTTTGTACTGGATTCTGGAGTGGATGGGTAGCCAGTGTAATGACTGGCACAAGGTAGAGGCATCGGTGTAATGGTTGGTGAGGAATATGATCCTGGCTGCAGCATTCAGGACAGATTGGAGCGGGGAGAGTTTGGTAAGAGGGAGGCCGATTAGTAGAGAGTTACAATAGTCCAGACGGGAATGAATAAGTGAAACAGTAAGAGTTTTTGCAGAGTCGAAAGTAAGAAAAAGGCGAATTCTAGAAATGTTTCTGAGATGCAGTTAAGAAGAGCGAGCCAGTGATTGGATGTGGGGGGTGAATGAAAGCTCGGAATAAAAGATGACCCCAAGGCAGCGGGCATGTAGCTTTGGAGTAATGGTGGAACCGCACACGGAGATGGCAATGTCAGGCAAAGGTAGGTTAGTAGAGGGAGAGAACCTGCCACAAAATGACCTGCCTAGATCATTTCAGTAAGCTTCTCGTTAGCTCAGGAGAAAGTGTTAACAAGGACAAGACAGTGATATCATTCTGTCATGCTGATTACATTATAAGAGCAGATAGGGACTGGTGCTTGAAATAATTTTCTTTTTCTGTTAAACATGGTTCCTCCCAAGGAAACACTTGCAGTCATCATTGCTTGCATCAAAAGGTCTTTACAGGTAAGGACATTGCTGCTTATTAGATTGCCCCTAAATCAACCATTTTTAGTATTTTATCAAGAACTTCAATGAGACAGATTCAATTGCTGTGAAGAAGGCTTCAGGGCACCAAAGAAAGTCCAGACAGTGCCTGGAGGTCTCCTAAAGAGGATTCAGCTATGGGATCGATTCAACACCAGTGGAGAAGTGGCTCAGAAATGAAAGCAGGTAGGTGTCAGTACCTCTGCATGCACAGCAAGGTGAAGGCTTTGGAAGGCTGATTTGATGTCAAGGAAATCAGCAAATAAGCCTTTTTTCTCCATGAAAATCATGAAGGACAGACTGACATTCTCCAAGAAGCACAAGGCTTGTACTGTAGAGGACGTGAGTAAAGTTATATTCAATGATGTAGCCCCCATCAGACTGGGAAATTTGGAAGAATAATTATCTGGAGAAGTAAACGTGAGAGCTACCATAAGTCCTGTGTCATACCAACAGTATTGGTATATTCCTGAGAATATTCATGTGTTAATTTGCTTTTTTGGCCCAAGAACTGGTATCTAAACATACTTGAAAAGCAACTTCTCCCAACAATATAGGAGCAATTTGGTGATGAATAGCGCTTTTTGGATGATAGAGACCATGTCACATTACAAACATGATTACTAAGTGGTTTAGTGAACAAAAAACATAGAAATTTGGGGTCCATGGCTAGGAAACACCCCACATCTCAATCCCCTTGAGTACCTGTGGTTAATCTTCCAAAAGCGAGTGGATAAACAAAACCACAGTGTGGTAAATTCCAATCACTGATTAGGAAAGAATTTGTTGTCACCAGTAAGGATTTAGGCCAAATGCTGATGCTCAGCATGCCAGAATTGCAGAAGCCTTAAAAAATCAGTGTCGACACTGTAAGTATTGAGTCTTTGCATAAATTTGATGAATGTGTCAATAAAAGTTTAAAAACTTACAAAATGCTTAGAATTTCTGCTCAGTAACTATAGAAACATCTGACTGAGAGATTTAAAAACACAGAAGCAGAAAACTTTGTGAAAATTTGTATCAGTCTCAAAACTTATGGCCACTTGTATATAATATGATATCCTCACAGGCCTCAACTTCCCACAGAAAGTATGCTACCCACCACAGTACATTCTCTCACACAGTATGATGCCCCACCACAATACATTCCCCTACACACAGTATAAAGCCCCCAAAGTGCATTTACCCACACACAGTATAAAAACTCCACAGTCACTCCCCAACAACACAGTATTGTGCCCTCCACAGTACATTCTCCCAACAAGGTATGGTGCCCCTCGCACTACAGCTCTCTTAGCCCTACTACTTGGGGACAGCTATCTTATAGCCCTACTACACAGGGACAGTTGTCTTAGCCCTACTACTCGGGAACAGCAGTCTTATAGCCCTACTACCCAGGAACAGCTCTCTTAGCCCTACTACTCGGGGACAGTGCTCTTAGCCCTACTACTCGGGGACAGCTGTCTTATAGCCCTACTACCCAGGAACAGCTCTCTTAGCCCTACTACTTGGGGACAGCTGTCTTATAGCCCTACTACACAGGGACAGCTGTCTTAGCCCTACTACTCGGGGACAGTGCTCATAACCCTACTACTCAGGGACAGCTGTCTTATAACCCTACTACTCAGGGACAGCTGTCTTATAACCCTACTACCCAGGAACCTGCTCTCTTAGCCCTACTACTCGGGGACAGCTGTCTTATAGGCCTACTACACAGGGACAGCTGTCTTATAGCCCTACTACCCAGGAACAGCTCTCTTAGCCCTACTACTCGGGGACAGCTGTTTTATAGCCCTACTACACAGGGACAGCTGTCGTATAGCCCTATTACTCAGGGACAGCTGTCTTATAGCCCTACTACTCGGGGACAGCTGTCTTATAGCCCTACTAGTTGGGGACAGCTGTCTTATAGCCCTACTACTCGGGGACAGCTGTCTTACAGCCCTACTACTTGGGGACAGCTGTCTTATAGCCCTACTACACAGGGACAGCTGTTTTATAGCCCTACTACTCAGGAACAGTTGTCTTACAGCCCTACTACTCAGGGACAGCTGTCTTACAGCCCTATTATAGCCTTTGGCCAGCCTGTGCATTGCATTCCGTGCTCAAACCATGTTGTATGGACATCTGCATGAGCCCTTAGAATTACAAGTAGCCCTTTGAAGTCAACCATAATGCTGATGTGGCTTTCGGTGAAAATGAGTTGACAACCCTGGTCTAGTCAAAGTCAAAGTCAGACAGCTTAGTAAAATCAGACCCTCTGTATGGACAGGTATTTTTGGGAAGAGCTCCCAGCATATCCTTACCTTTATACAGGTTATGCTGTGAGCAATAGCTTCACATAGTACAAACTGCAAACATTCAGAGCATGTTGGGAGTTGTAGTTTTTCCAATATCTTGTGAGCTGTTTGGAGGCACTACATATTTTTGAGATCTGTTAGAAGACAAAATCTCTTCTAAACCTGTCTGTCTATTTGTACATTTTTGCCAGTGGATAAGTAGTAGATGTTTTTAATTCTTCCCAAAGTTGTGAAATAGTGTGCATGTTATAAATCACGGCCGCGTGACACTTGTAGTCATGTGTAAAGACTGTTTTATATAAATGGAGCATGTGAGGGATAGGTCAGAGCCAGAGCAAAATCTGTGTGGTAGTAGTCGTAAGCATTGAGACATTTATCATCCATCAGGAGACACTTCACAGAATATCTCAAAGACATCACTCAAATTAATGACAGCTTTTACAAAGTGGCAAAACCAGTCCCAGTGGCTGTCTGATAAATGAGCGCCGCTGTTTATTTTTTGCTCAGTAGTTTGTCTAATCCAGCAAAATCTCCCAATGTCACAACATAGAAAAGTCTAGAACATAACTGGGTTATGTGTCTCTAAGTTTTGGCAGCAAACTGGGCTTTCTTTATCCACAATTGGTTAATGGCTATAAAAAAGCACTTCTTTTTCAGAGGCTTTTTGTCATGCCTCAGTTTGGGAATTCGATCAGGTGACCTGTTGCTGCATGGTCGGTTCCCCTGTCTGATGTGACATTGCCCTTTCTTTCTTGTCTAAATACTGATAGTTTCAATTTTCTTTGTTTCTCTTCTTGGTTTGCTCCTCCCCAGTTGTTTCTCATTTTTTCGTTTTGGTTTTCCCTATAACATTTTAGGTAGGGTTTATATGATCACCCTTCACTGCACTTCCACGCTGGCTATATATCTTGATGAATGTGTGTTCAGGAGTTCCAGCCTTTCAGCTAAGGGGTTTTCCTTGTTTGGTAGATTCCAGTTGAATTTCCTACAGTGACTGTTTGCTTTCCTTCCCAGCACCTTTTCCTTTTACCACTGTTAGGTTTCTGGGAGTTTACTTGTTCCTTTTATTTCGGTTATTAGTTTTCCCTCTCTACCCTATATGAACATGTTTTAGTATCTCACCCTGAGTTTTCGTATCTTTCTTCACACTTTCCTCTCCCTTTGTGGCAGTGTGTTGCGACCTCCCCTCTGGTTCCTTTGGAGGTACAAGAAACCTCTCAATGGCCTTTTAGGAAGTTAGGTCCGGGGTGGTGTTTTTAGTTGTGTGGCATGGACTACCTTTGTCCGTTACCTGTATGTGAGTGTGTACATGTTCATAACACTTTTATTTATAATGGAAGCTATTCACGCCACACCAGAAGGGAGAATACTGTCTCTCCAGTGCCACCTATAGGCAGCTACACTATTTGTATAGGCATTTGTTTACGTTTGTCCCATGGACTGTAGGACTCAATACCAGCTGTATTTCCTCAAAGGTATCCAGTACCTTCCAGAGCATACGCTACATAACAATGTAAAGAGATTTGTATTGGCACTTACAATTAGAGCTAATGCACATGTAAGCCGCAGGTGCTCCTGCATGATGCCAGCTTACAGAATGGTATTATGGTGGTATTAGTCTTTACAAACAATAATTCTTGAGGACAATACCCCTGTTAGGCCTCCTTCACAAATACTTTTTCAAGCTTTACAACCATTTTTACAATACAGTATATTTTATAATAATTTATGCTCCACTGTGTGAGGGCATAGCATCAAGCCTTTGCATTTCTAGGGACTCTTCTCCTATGTCTTAACTCCAGCTTATATATAGTAAATACATCGTTTTTATAGCCTGTGAGCAATTAATGTTCCATTCTAGTGTTATTTTTTCTTTTAATTCCGCATTTGTTAACTATCAGTAATGTATGTTCAAAGTGTCTTCTGCCTTTTCTAGTGTTGCTCGGGTCCTCACCTGCATGATGTGACCACATCTCTTTCTTGCTAGCTCACACCGCAGTTATTTCCTTTCTCAATGTAAATCTGCAAAAGCCTCCTTCTGAGTCTCATAGACTCAATTTTGAGAAAACTACTTCCCGTCCAAACAGAAATGCTGTATGAGTTGGCGATCACATGATCCAGAAGAGGAGCAGAGCAGTTGTTGATCACATGATCCAGAAGAGGAGCAGAGCAGTTGTTGATCACATGATCCAGAAGAGGAGCAGAGCAGTTGTTGATCACATGATCCAGAAGAGGAGCAGAGCAGTTGTTGATCACATGATCCAGAAGAGGAGCAGAGCAGTTGTTGATCACATGACCCAGAAGAGGAGCAGAACAGTTGTTGATCACATGATTCAGAAGAGGAGCAGAACAGTTGTTGATCACATGATCCAGAAGAGGAGCAGAGCAGTTGTTGATCACATGATCCAGAAGAGGAGCAGAGCAGTGCTGGAAAGAGCAAAAGATGACCGGAAAGTATTTTAAAGCACATTCAAAACATACTTTCTCAATAGCTATTAAATGCGGAAAAGGAAAAGCTGGAGTGGTACTTTAATAGATAGTCGTCTTCCATTAATAAAATCATTCCAAAAATGTTCCCGTTTTTCTGTAAATTAAGTAATTCAGCACAATTTGGAGGGTCTTTGCTAATTCACAGCAAATGATTCCATTCTCATTTATATCCAGAGGTTGATAAACCAAATATTTTGCACATCTGAAGGTTTGCTATAAATCCTCTTACAGGTAATAAAATTACACCAGTTGCACAGTCCACTGTTCCTAAAATTTGCTACAATGTATCATCATAGTTGAAATCTAGGTATGAACCTTTGGAGAGATTTCCCAGACTTCATAACTTTCTATCAAACCGCTACTTGTGTAAAATCTGAGGTCTTTATGGTTATTCCCATTGATTTAAATTTGTATATTTAGATATGCCATTTTGCAATTTACGTCATGTTTCCATATTCCTACATCCTTCTGTAATTTGCACATCAGGAGCATTTCCATTAAATGCCTACCACCTATGCTATAGCTAATAACAGTTGATCGATTTGGACGCTCAGTGAGGAACCCCACCGATCTAACATTGATGACCTATCCTAAGATTAGGTAATTAATATCATATTATTACCAGGCATCCTCTTTAAAAAGTCCTTCTCATCTTCTTAAGAGCACACCACTCTGCGGACTCATGACTTCCTGACTGCAGGGGTAGGCACGTGTTCCTGTTTATGTGGCAGATCAGACCAACTTCGGATTAGTGTGTTTTTCGTTTTTTTTTTCTTAAACTACCGTAATTGGTCCTGTCTGCAGGGCTTTGTAGGACAAGGCTGCTATGTGTTTCCACCATAAAGCAGAGTACTTTACTTCTATTAGCCCTCACATCATAGAGCTACATTTGAGTTAGTATTGAATAGAAACGACTGCACTGATTCCCAGTGCATGAACTACAACTCAGCCTTGACCTGCTGAAACAGGTGCCCTTTCCCACAGGTTTCTCCTAATACATGGGGGCTTTTGTGTTTAATGGAAAATCTATTCCTGGTTCTGATAAGGGAGACTTTTTCCTACTGCTATACATTACTACATTACAGTGTCACAGACATGACATTTGACTTCATCACGTAAAATAAAAGTGTGGACTTCCAATGTGACCAACAGCTTCATGCTTTAGTTTCAGTTTTGTAAGATAAAGTAGCCCAGGAAACGAAAAACATGGCTGATTCGATTGAGAAACAGCTCCATACATGTCCACAGGTTTGTGTTTGAAATCAATGGATCTGAGCTGCAATACTAAACACAATCTGCAGACTGATGAGAAATGATTATGGAAAGAAAGCATGTTTTTCTCTATGTAGACAGCCTTTTTAGGGAGATAATCTAAAATATTATAGTCAAAGGCAATATTAATGGTCAACCAACAAAGATGACTCCAAGAGCAAGGTGTATAACAGATAGTGAGGTCACAACAGAACCCAAAGTAACATCTAAGCAACTAAAGGCATCTCTAAACTTAGCTAATGTTAATGAGTTTGCGGTCGGTAAAATAATGAACAATAATGGTGAGCATCACAGAATTTCAAGGAGAAAACCAGTCCTCTTCAAAAAGAACACTGCTGTTTGTTTGCGGTTTGCTAAAGATCACATGCACAAACTAGAAGGCCATCAAACAATGTTTCTGGAAAGGATATGTCATGGGGTTACCGCGACAGAGAGGAGCCAGAAGACCGCAGCGTGCTCCTACTCCTGCCCTGAAAAGAAGCACTTCACCCTCTTTTTAAAGGTGTAAATTTGTTTTGACAGTACAGGGGTTAATTGGCCTTGCAGATAGCCATGGAAGCTAAGGCTCTCAACTGTGCACTGTTAGCTACTCCCATCTCCTGTATAATCTGGGTCCTGACTGACACACATCATCAGAGGTAGCTTTTGCTGCATGGATGGGTGGATAGTAGTAGGTGGTTATATGAGAAGGCATTTGGTGGGTTTATCTGTGACTGTTTCTTGGTTTAGTAAGTTTGATAATTCCCTTTCCGTCTCCTACTTTGGTTTTACCCCATCCTCCACTCCCCAGTGCATTCTTCTGTTATATGTGAGTGAATATTTGTATGCCTGGTATTTTCCATTTCCCCGATCGTGTTACCTTGTTCGTCTGGTTGGTGTACTGCGTTGCACAACTACTCCCCTTTTTGCAGGGTGGGGGAAGGGTACAGACAGAGGGTAGATTCAGGAGATAAGACAAGGTACATGGCCCTGGGATCTTCCCCTTCAGAAGTAACCCGGGAAACAGGGTGAGCTAAGCTGCCCCCTAGTGTTAGGGACAGGGAAGGAGCCCCTGGTCCGGGGTCACCCGACAACAGAGTTGTGACAGGATAAGACGAAAATAGAACTTTTTGATTTAAATGAGAAGAGTTATGTTTGAAGTAAGAAAAACACAATTTAGAACAAAAAAAACTCATAACACCTGTGACAAATGGTGGGGGTATTATACCAGTACATTCTAAAAGGAAAATGTCAGACATCCGTCTATGATCTGAATCTGAAGAGAACATGAATCAAGCCGCAAAACAAGGACCTAAAGCACACAAGTCTTTCTACAAAAGAATGGTGAAATAAGAATAAACTTAAAGGTCTGGAATGGCCAAGTTAAATAGTCCTGATATTAATCCTATAAAAGCTGAAGCAAGAAGTTCATGGGGCAAAACCCAACCACTCCAGCTGGGTTTTTTCAGCACTTTAAAAGGTTAGGCCTTGCCCAAGTCATATACTCACCCTTCAGTGTTTTCGCCATTTTTCGATGCCGCTCTGGTTCCGGGGCACCATCTTGTGATAGTAGCTTCTGACTTGTCAGAAGCTACGTCACAAGGTCTCTATACAAGTCTATGAGAGCCAGAACTACTGTAGGTCTCAACGAGGCGTTCATACACTTGTATTGAAAAGTGACATTCACGCAGCTCTATGAAACACTGGATCTGCAACAGGTCACTTTTCGCCATAGAACGTCTGGAGCAGAGGCGAACACTGATGAAAACACCGGAATGAATGTATCAGACAGGGGGCAGGGGACTTACATTTAAAACACCACTCCAACGGTGCAAGAAAAAAGAAAAATGCTGTAATGGTGCTTTACCAGAAGTGGAGCTGTTTTGTAGGGAGTTATGGGATAAAATTCCTCCAAGCTGATGGACTAATATTTGCTAGCAATGTTTAGATGCAGTTATTGATGCACAAGGGGCTCACACCACATACTGAAAGCAAAGGTTCACATAATTTTACAATTTTCATCACTCAAAGATGGGATATTGGATCATTTTCCTCATTTAAAAAAATGACAAAGTCTAACATTTTGACTCATTTGTTTGATTGGGCTCTTTGCCAACTTTTAGGGATTGTGCGGAAATGGGATGTAGTTTTAGGTCAAGTTCACACAGAAATATAGAAATTCTGAAGTGTTCACAAACATTCAAGCATGACTATGGATACAAATAGCACTGTCTCCTAAATTCTCTTTGTATAGGATATAGATAATCATACTAATGGCCCCATGTTTCTTGCTATGTAGTGAATCTTTTTATAGCCACTCTACTTCACTCCCATAATGATAGAAAATAAATGAGAAACTGGCTGCTAGTCTTATAAGCCTTAATAATATTTTACATAAAAGGAAAGGCTGGGAGACAGTACTAAAGGATAGGGGACAATAACACAGGATGGGTGCCAGGATGGAGGACATTATTACACCAGCTAGTCCATGTTGGTGGCGGACCAAGTCCAAATTGTGCACCGGGATCCCATGAACTCTAGTTGCACCACTGGTTTCTACAATCCATGCGATTAAAATATATAAACATCAAGTCCTGGCCGCTTCATTTACAGAGAGTCGGATAACATAGTGGAAAGTCATACATTGTGACAAGTCACCAGTCATGAAAAAAGAAGGTGCAGGCAAGCTACAGGGCTCAAATGTGAGATGTGCTAATGAATTTGTGCAAAGTGCTCCTACACGAGTCATTCTCCTACTTAATTCTATTGAGCGGAGTTGTTTCACGACTGTTTGCACTGTGTTACAGCTACATTACAGGGGTGCGCCTCCTGGCTAAATTCATGCCACAAAGTTGCCATAATTTCTTTTTAGAATTAGATGTGTTGCCATGGTCCATCCTGCTCCAGATTCGCCCACTCGGGCAAAGCTGGCAGAGATTAGTGTGAAAATGCGAAAACTTGGAAAATTATTTGCGCAACTTCGAGTTGCACAAAAATTTGGTGAATTTTGAAGATGTTTTCCTCCATTCAACTATCGATAGCACCTGAAAGTGAACCTGTCACCAGGTTTGACTGATATGAGATACGGCCACCACCTTTTAGGGCTGATATATACAGCATTCTATAATGCTGTATATATGTCCCCAACCTGGCCTGAAAGATGAAAAAAGATTTTATTATACTCACCTGCGGGGTGATTTGGTTCCGAAGGGTGTTGCTCTTCTTGGTCTGGGGCCACCCTTCTTCTTGTGATATCGACCTCATTTTTGCTATGTGTGGATGACGCGTCCCTACGTCATCCACACAGTCTCTCCCTGGTATCACGCTCCAGCGCAGGCGTACTTTTCTGCCACGACTATGGCAGAGAAAGTACTGCAGTGCGCATGCACCAGGAAAGGGAAAGAGCCTCGGCATATGCGCACTGCAGTACTTTATTCTGCCCTCAACAGGGCAGGAGATTGTGTGGATGATGTAGGGACGCGTCATCCACATGAAGCAAGAAAGAGGACAGCATTGCAAGAAGATGGGAGGCGCAGGGCCAAGAAGAGTGACACCCCTTGGACCGGACCGCCCCGCAGGTGAGTATAATAAAAGGTCTTTTTCTTATCTTTCAGGTCAGGTTGGAGGCCAGCATACAGCTTTATAGAATTCTGTATATCAGGCCTGAAAGGGGATGACCGTATCTCATATTGGTCAAACCTGGTGACAGGTTCCTTTTAAAGAATTTAGAGCATTGGGCCTTTTCACATGTCAGGTTTTTTTTTACTGATCGATGTTCCGCATAAAGAAATTGTCCCATTTGTGGATCAAACCTGGCAACTCAAATGAAAGGGTCAATAACAAAAATAGACAGAACGCTAATTCCATCTGAGTGGCATCTTTGTGTTACCTGTTTTGCGGATGTTGCTAGAAGTTGTTTTTTTTGGAATCCAAGTGTACATTGATGAACAAATGTCATTTATTCTGCAGATGAAAAAAAAAAAAAGTATGATGCTTGAATTAAGCCTTCGGCCTCCTTGACACATCCGTGTTTCCAGTACATGTACCCATTATAACCTATGGTGCTATGCACATGTCCATGTTTTTACATGGACCGTGTGTCTGTACAAAACACAAAGAGACCTGTCCGTTTTTTTCCTGGCAGTACAGATGACAAGGGCCAAGACAAGTCTACGGGTCCGAGAAAAAACACGTACAGCACATGGATGGCGCCCGTGTGTCATTAGTGTTCCAACCATGTTTAACACTGCAAAGTATAGGAGAAGCTCTGTCATTTGTTTTTTATCCATCAATTAAAAACTTATGAAAAATGGAAGATTGACTTTGTACTTCAGTGATCCATCCGAGATTCATCCGTTTTTCAATGGTAAAACGTTAAGTGTCAATGGACAAAGAAAAGTTCAGGTGGTCGACCCATTTCAGATTTTGGAAGAGAGGAAAAAATGGAGTAAAAATGGATGGTACATAGGAGAAAAACGGATAAATGTAAAAATGGAACCAGATGTGTGGATGCCGCTTTAGGCCGGGTTCAGATGGCTATATAAATATGGTTTGTTTTTCATCTAGGACGATTTTCATCCATTGGCATCCATTTTTATACATCAACAATTATAAAATTATGTGAAGCCAAATACAATTTAATAAGTTAATAACTGCAATTGAGCTGTAAAAAAAAATTATTAAAAAATACAAAAATGGTTTCCTACACACCCATTGAGTTTACTGGGCGAATTTGATCCGAAAATTGGATCAGAGTAGTGCATCATGTGAAATGTTTTACATGAAGACCATCAGACTGAAATCACACTTGTCTGAATGAGCTCTTACTCATAAGGTAGGGTCAAATGGCCGGCACATCAATGCAATAACGGCAATTTACACCGACCAGTTCCTACAAGAGACTCAATTATATTATTATAGCAATAATATTAGTAATAATAATAGAAGCAGTGAGCAGATGGGTATTTTCTGGAGCAGGATGTACTTTCAGGACTGGATATAGCATGTCTGCCTGGTACTGTGCATGGTGTGTGTGTGCGGCAGTTCTTTAGCTGGAGAACACAAGAATAGGTCGAGCATCTGTAACAACACCGGCTGCTAAATCAAAAGGGACAAGGACGCTCCTGCCTGTCAATCATCAATGCAAGGCGAGGGCTGCGATTGGTTGTTGCTACTGTGCTCCCCTGTGATGTCAGTAAGCCACGTGACTCCCATGATAACAGCAGCACAGGGGGAGGACAAGGGCTCTGTAATACACGGCAGAAAGACATATCTCCAATGATGCATTCATATTTACAAGAACATGAGAAATAATCATGAAAAAATACATAAAAAAATAATGCACTGAAATCAAACCAGAAATAATAATAATAATAATAATAATAATAATAATAATAATAAAAAATGCCATGTAATTAATTTAGAATAGGAATGTTCATTATTATGGATTTTTAAAAAAATTTTCATGTAAATAATAAGAGGAGGAGAAGGAGGCCATGAAGCTTTCGGGCCCCAATGCAATATCTATAACAGCCCCACATGCACAATGCACTACTCATACTGCCGGCGTCCTTCGGGGAACCTTGGGGCTCATTCAGACATCAAGGAGCGGGAGCATTTGCTACCCCAGCTTCCTCTATAGTTACAATTCCTCTACATGCTACAACATTGTGCATGGACATTATAGAGGTTTTCTGAACTTCTGATATAATTTACATGCCTCTCCTAATGCCATATTAGAGCTAAAACATTACAAGGCATGAAAGCCAAAATCTGTTGGCTTTGGCGGTAGTAGGTGACAGAGAGGCCCGACATTGCCTTATCTACAGGACATGTCCTAGGCCTGATCTTTATCCTATTTTGGCTCGTCTCAATGGCGGCCATTTTATACTAAATTTGCGAAGAATATAAATACATGGTTGGAGAGTATGGTAGCTCTCGCATTAAAGGGGCCAGTGTTCTTGCCATAGGAAGCGGCATCCTCCCAGTAAGAAGGAGAATCACTGAAGGGTAATAGACCAAAGAAAAATTTTGGTACCTGGTTTGCCAGTTAAAGTTCTTAAAGCGGTTATTCTAGGGGATGAAATTTATTTCTTAAAAGACTCACAGTATTAAAAAATAAAATAAAGAAGCTCCTGCTCTGGCTCTTACCCACACCCTGTTGGGCTCCGCTTTCTTGTTCTAACCCTACACACCAGAGATGACTTTAATGGCGACGTCATAAATCACTTGCCCCACAGGTGTCCCACATTAGCCAGTGTCACAGATTGACAATGTGCCTAAGCAGAGTATCTCTATGTCTAGAGTCACATTACTTGTTTTTCTCTCATCTGAGAAAATCGAGCAGATTATGCTACTCACACTCTGATTAGACTCTGATCAGAAGTTTCAGCAGAATGTGATTCGATTTTCTCGGGTGTGAAGAAAAAAAAAGAAAAAAAGTTTCACCATCTTCTTCATTCAGTCTGTCCGTGAAAATCAGATGTCATCCAAGTGTAGTCCAATTGTGATCCGATAGTTGGATGATACTCATGCATGCTCCGATTTTTTCCACTGGCTGACTTGGTCAAAGCAAAAAAAAATGGGACATATGCACGGCCCCATAGAAAAACATGGGGAGGAGTGAAATCCGTCAAAATGATGGATAGTACTCGTCTGATTTTGGCAGTGGTGTGCATGAGCCCCAAATTATAAAAAAAATACCCCCAAGCCTATGATTACAAGAAGCGCTGCAGCGCTAGGTCTATTCTCCTGTGAGTATCCTCCAAAAACATTAACCCCTTCCCGCCGCGGCCCTTTTTCGTTTTAGCGTCTTCAATTTTCGCTCCCCTCCTTCCCAGAGCCATAACTTTTTTATTTTTCCGTCAATATGGCCATGTGAGGGCTTATTTTTTGCGGGACGAGATGTACTTTTGAACGATACCATTGGTTTTACCATGCCGTGTAACAGAAAACGGGAAAAAAATTCCAAGTGTGATGAAATTGCAAAAAAGTGCAATCCCACACTTGTTTTTTGTTTGGCTTTTTTGCTAGGTTCACCAAATGCTAAAACTAAGCTGCCATTATGATTCTCCAGGTCATTACGAGTTCATAGACAGCAAACATGTCTAGGTTATTTTTTATCTGAGTGGTGAAAAAAAATTCAAAACTTTGCTAAAAAACAAAACAAAAAAAAAAAACACCATTTTCCGATACACGTAGCGTCTCCATTTTTCGTGATCTGGGGTCGGGTGAGGGCTTATTTTTTGTGTGCCGAGCTGGCATTTTTAATGATACCACCTTTGTGCAGATATGTTCTTTTGATCGACCCGTTATTGCATTTCAATGCAATGTCGCGGCGACCAAAAAAACGTAATTCTGGCGTTTCATATTTTTTTCTCGCTACGATGTTTAGCGATCAGGTTAATGCTTTTTTTTATTAATAGATCGGGCGATTCTGAACGCGGCGATACCAAATATGTGTAGGCGATTTTTTTAATTGTTTTATTTAGGATGGGGCGAAAGGGGCGTGATTTAAACTTTTATATATTTTTTATTTTTTTCATATTTTTAAAAACATTTTTTTTTTACTTTTGCCATGCTTCAATAGCCTCCATGTGAGGCTAGAAGCTGGCACCACTGGATCATCAGATCGCTGCTATGTAGCTGAAATGCAGGCTTGCTATGAGCGCCGACCACAGGGAGGTGCTCACAGCAGGCCGGCATCAGTAACCATAAAGGTCTCAAGGACCTCTATGGTTACCGTCCTGACTCATCGCCGACCCCCGATCATGTGACGGGGGTCGGCGATGCGCTCATTTCCGGAAGCAGTAGTTAAATGCCACTGTCAGCGTTTGACAGCGGCATTTAACAGGTTTTGTGCAGCTGACATGTCGCGACTTTGATGTGGGGTCACCGCCGGAGCCCACATCAAAGGGGGAGACACGACATGCGCCGTACTAGTACCCCTTGGAGTCCATGTAACACTGGTGAGAACCTGGGCAAAAAGTGAAGAGTGCATTATTGATCACCACTGGCAAGTTCAGCAATTTCTTCATTAGGCCTCATCCATTTATCATTTGGTCCCTCTGTGTTTTCCTTGGATAGAAGATGTATCCATCACAGTCCACCACGAGGCAGTTCACATATCCATTTGTTTTTGTGGATCAACAAAAATAAGACAAAGACATGTCTGATATATGGATCAAACTCGCCCATTCAAGTAGTAGGGTCATCTGAGTGCTGTCTTTTTTTTTTTACTATCTAATGGGTTGGAAAAGCTTAGATTTATTTTCTTGCATAAAAGGTAAAACGGATGCCATAAAGGATAATAACAATGGGTATAGTGACCAAAATGGATGAAAATCAGATCGAGAATACCTATGAACAATGGTCAGTTTTTTCTCATAAGCAAAAAGATAAAATAAATAATAAAAAAAAAATGAAAATCCGAACGAGACCTTTTACTGCACATCTAGGGTGTAGGTAAGAGGGTTCCTGGAGCCTCTGGTCAGGATCCTGAGTGTCATCTAGAAATCATCCATTGGAATATTATCTAAGTATAGTATGTTCGAGTTTGATGGCTGATTGAAAATAAAATCAACTTCAATGAAAAAATGGAATATTGTCACAAGGACTGCTCGCGATGGGATGTGGCGGCGGGCTTCCATCCTGAGGGTTAACGGGTTGTGTGCTGCCATCATGTTCCTCACTTCCCTGAAACTCCAAGAAGTGGGCAGGAATAGACTGAGGCGCTCAGCTGACACTGCTATGGCATCAAAGGTGGAAGCTGGGAACAACTTTGGGCTGTACCTCAGCATTGGCAAGGGTAGGCCGCCCATTCTTGACATGTGCTGTGACCTGGTAGTTGAGAGGGAGGAGGAAAGGTTTATCTGGGGTTCTTTTCTTTTGGGAGAGGGCTAGTGACAGCCAATGTCCTTATGCACTTTTTTTTTGCACCCTAACAAAATAGCACGACTCATGCTCCTGTACAGCCTCCTAATTGTGATATGTCCACTCATCTGGATGTTGCTGGCTTTATGGCAGCAAATTACAGGTACTTTTGGAGCAATTTCAGGTAGACAATAATCTGATTATTTTTCCCCACAAGCTGCAGTCAGCACATAGCAGTCCGAAGGAGTTAACCAGAGAAGAGTCCATGATGACGGTACTGACGCCGGGTGACTCACAGAACTGTGTTACTGATTACATTTAATTTAATGATAATCATAAGAGTTCACCAGGGAAAAGATGTATTGATTGGAACTCAAACACACTTTTAATTTTTATTATGTATTCATGGATGAGATGCCAGTAAAAGAAGAAGGAAATTCATTATTTGGTTTGATGTGTGATCTCATGGCTGGGGACAGTCACACATACAGAATCAGTCGGCAAGGAACGACCTGAATGGCCAGGTAGAAATTGTTGTGTCTGACTGGTATCAGGAATGGATTACTTTAACTAACCACAAATACCGGAATTTGATGTTCTATGAAGCTCTCAAGGTCAATGCTATTCCTTATGGAGATTCGGCTTGCAGAAAATCTTCAGGTCCTTTTTTTTTAAGGAAATAGTATGCAAATTAGCTCTCCCCCAGAAGGCAAGAAACGGTCAAGTCAATTTAAGTTATAAAAGGATCTTGAAGCTTCACTAGGGATTTCTTGTCACAGTCAAAACATCTAGGACCAAACAAAGGCAGAAGCTCCTGGGCCCTAATGCTAACTCTTTTCTCAAATGTGGCATTTGGACATTTATCATACTTAGAAGCCATTTTCAGTTTTTTGAGCTGTTAAAAAATTATAAGTTTTTCCAAGTGAAAATGTTTATTTAAAAAAAAAAATGTAGGAGTTTTTCCTAAACTGAATCATTTCCTGAAGTTTTTTCAAAAAGTTTTTGGAAGATTTTTATTCCTAGTTTGGAGCAGACTATCACGATCACCTTTAAAACAGTGACATGGATTAATTTATTTTTTATTTCCAACAGGCGCTTTTTAAAACATCTTAAAAACATTCCTCATATAATCACCAGAGTGGATTTCTTTCCATAGAAATGAAGAAGAGTTTTCCAAGCATTTTAGAAGTGTTTTTTTGAGCAAAATTTGGGGTGAGTTCACACAGTCTTTTTGCGGAGTTTCTGACGTGAGAACTAAACAGAGGCCCTTAGTTTGGTATTTGCGTATGTCGTCTTTTTTAGGCGACAT
The DNA here is from genome assembly GCF_051348905.1 of Ranitomeya variabilis. NCBI lineage: Eukaryota > Metazoa > Chordata > Amphibia > Anura > Dendrobatidae > Ranitomeya > Ranitomeya variabilis. Next base: position 85,618,882 of record NC_135232.1, read on the forward strand.
TGCTGTGCACATATTCCATCTTATGCCACTTCTTTTATCCACCTCAGGGTTCACAAACAGTGAAGTGGTTAAAAGAAGTAACATGTTCATTTCTAAGCTAGTAAGCCACTCACTAGTTATAGTTTAAAGGTAACAAGGTCACCCCCAAAATCGAAGGTGAGCTAAGCCAACCGGCATCAGGGGCTTATCTACAGCATTCTGTAATGCTGTAGATAAGCCCCGATGTACCCTGAAAGATGAGAAAAAGAGGTTAGATTATACTCACCCAGGGGCGGTCCCGGTCCGGTCCGAAGGGTGTCGCGGTCCGGTCCGGGGCCTCCCATGTTCTTACGATGACGTCCTCTTCTTGTATTCACACTGCGGCTCCGGCGCAGGCGTACTTTATCTACCCTGTTGAGGGCAGAGCCAAGTACTGCAGTGCGCAGGCGCCGGGCCTCTCTGACCTTTCCCAGCGCCTGCGCACTGCAGTACTTTGCTCTGACTCATCAGGGCAGACAAAGTACGCCTGTGCCGCAGTGTGAAGACAAGAAGAGGACGTCATCGTAAAAAAATGGGAGGCCCCGGACCGGACCGCGAAGCCCATCGGACCCAGACCGCAGCGGGACCGCCCCTGGGTGAGTATAATCTAACCTCTTTTTCTCATCTTTCAGGATACATCGGGGGCTTATCTACAGCATTCCAGAATGCTGTAGATAAGCCCCTGATGCTGGTGGGCTTAGCTCACCTTTGATTTTGGGGGTGACAGGTTCCCTTTAATTACAAGGATGAAAATGCCAGCTTTTTCCTGAGTGACCTCAATTAGGAAAACCTTGGTGGCTCCACCGTTGAAATAAATACATTGTGTGTACATACACGTTTTGAGAAATTCTGAGTTTTTGATGAGGATATGGAGAGTTTCCGCTGAGTGTCTATATGCTCAAGCAGTATTTCTAGTTTTTGAAGCAGAAACTGAGAGGAAACTTTTCAAATCCTCCTCCAAAAATGCAAAACTACTCAAAAACTTACTGAGTTTCCTCTAAATAAAAAAAGACTCCATGTGCACATAGCCCATTTCTACTCCAAAAACTTCTAAAAAACCCCTCCCCCAACACTCTGAATAAAGCCTAAGAGTATGTTCACAACATCTTTTAGGAAAAGTATCAGGAAAATATTTTAATCAAAAGGTTAAAAAATGTATGAAATCAGAATAGAAAGTAACCATTCAAGGCTCGTACCCAGATTTTCCACCTAGATAGGCTAGTCACGCATTTTTGAACCTTTCAGAAACGTGCCTTAACAGAATGTGTAAGCACTGGCACTTTACTAGTAGTATTTCTCTAAAAACATACATTTGTTCTTGGTGCATATCCCATACGCCTTACATGGAATTTTTGGATGAGCTATTCCTGTACCACCTGAGCCTTTCTATCGATCTTGTTCATATATTTATATGTGTATTTGTCTATATGCCTGTCTCGTAATCCTTTTGAATAAAATGAGGATACATTTTTAAATGGATCTTTTGACTCCGTGTTTTTTGGTGATTGAGTCTAATCTGAGGAGTGTCCATAATACGCAAGGCCTGTGAACTTTTTGGTATAGGGTCTTCACTAAGATTGTTTCTTTATACTCTGGCCTTTTTTGTACGGATATTGTTTTCAAGAAAATTGTTGCAGTGTTTTTCCTAAAGCGTCTTATTTGCTGTCTTTTCAGTTTTTTTTCTACGCCTTTGTTGTGCGGATAGCGCTTCAGATATTTCTGGGCAAAACGCACAGTGACTATTTACAGTTTAATCCATGGTTAAACGCGCAGTACCGATCACTTTATACTGACAGTTTATTTAATGCAACATTTGAAGGAAATTTCATAGAAATCCCATCGAAAATGGGGATGCTGTGAAATGCTGCAGATTTGTTGCTTGCAAATCTACCTCAACTAAGCCATGTGTGAACACAGCCTAACAACACATGTAGACAAATCTTGCAGACTAATCTCAGACAAACGCACAATATATATACACATATCTAATATATAAAGCTGAATGTGTGTATGTATGTGTGTATGTATGTCCGGGATTGGCATCTGAACCGTCGCAGCTACAGCCACAAAATTTTGCACAGTCACACGTCTGGACCCCGAGAGCGTCATAGGCTATATTGTGAGGTGAAATTTTAACCCCGCGCTTTCCAATTCACCAAACAATTTTGCCCCTATCTACATAATGGGGAAAAAATGAAAGGAAAAGTGTTGGAGGCAAATTAACAGCTGCCAGATGTGAACAAGGGGGACTTAAAGAATGAGAGCGATGGCGCCAAAGAGTATATACTGTACAGTTGCTAAGGTGGGGCCCCGACATGGGATAATCACCACACCACCACGGGGATATGAACACACACACAAAATGCGCCACACACTACCACGTGCTCGAACACATATACCACCCTCAGCGCACATTTCACCACACATACACCAACCTCGCCACATAAAAGTTGAAACACAAAAGTCGCTGCTCAAAACTCGCCACGGTCAAAACTCTCCACATGCAAAACTCGCCACACGTGCCAAACTCACCTCATGGAAAACTCGCCACACGCAAAACTTGCACACGCGGAAAAATTGCCACATGCACAAAAGTTGCAACACATGCAAAAGTTGCCTCACACAAAACTTGCACATACTCAAAAGGCACCACACATAAAACTCGCCACGCGCAAAACTCGCCATGCGCAAAACTTGCTGCACACAACTTGCTACACTAACCTGTCACATGCAACTCGACACAAAAAATTGCTACACGCATGTCGCCACACAAAACTCATCTCACAAAAGTCGCTACATGCATGTCGCCACACGCAACTCAACACACACAACTTGACACACGAAACTCGCCCTAAAACACACACAAGTCTGGTATTATCCTTCAAAAATAAAAATCTGATTAATAAGCTAACAAACTACAAGAGCAACAAATGTACCATATAGGAATCCGGCAGCTGTCAGTCACATGACCAGTCTATTATGTGTATGTGTGAGCTAATATATACTGCCAGGGGGTGGGCTTACTGTTGGCTGGGGATTTATCAGGCTGCCAATTTAGCTTACAAATACTGAGGTAAAAGTACTGACCAAATAACGTGTGAACGAGGTCTAATACAGGAGGAGATGACATACAGATATATACTATATACAGGAGGAGATGACACACAGGTATATACTATATACAGGAGAGATGACACACAGGTATATACTATATACAGGAGGAGATGACACACAGATATATACTATATACAGGAGAGATGACACACAGGTATATACTATATAGAGGAGGAGATGACACACAGGTATATACTATTTACAGGGGAGATGACACACAGGTATATACTATATACAGGAGGAGATGACATACAGGTATATACTATATACAGAAGGAGATGACATACAGGTATATACTATATACAGAAGGAGATGACACACAGGTATATACTATATACAGGAGCAGATTACCTACAGGTATATAGTATATACATGAGGAGATGACATACAGGTAAATGCTATGTATAGGAGGAGATGACATACAGGTATACACTATATACAGGAGGAGATGACACACAGATATATACTATATATAGGTGAGATGACACACAGGTATATACTATATACAGGAGGAGATTACATACAGGTATATACTATATATAGGAGGAGATGACATACAGGTATATACTATATACAGGGGAGATGACATACAGGTATATACTATATACAGGAGAATACATACAGGTGTATACTATATATAAGGGAGATGACAAACATGTATATACTGAGGTGAACATGAGAGGTGTGAGGTGAAAATGAAAAGGTGTGAGTGCAAAATGAGAGGAGTGAGGGAAAATAGTGGAGTGATCGGAAAATGACAGATGTGAGGTCGAAATGACAAGTGTTAGGGGGGAATGAGAGGAGTGAGGGGGAAAATAAGAGGAGTGAGGGGGAAAATGAGAGGTGTGAGGGAGAAAATGAGAGTTGTGAGGGGGAAAATGAAAGATGTGATGGGGAAAATGAGAGGCGTGATGGGAAAATAAGAGAAGTGAGGTGCTATAACTAACCACAGATATTTACTATGCCCAGGCAACGCCGGGCTCTTCAGCTAGTTTATATATATTTATGTATATATACACACACACATTATGTTGGTGACTGGGAAGGCTGTCACATCCCCTATGGAAAATATAAAGCTGATTGTACAGTATGTTCCACCACTTTCCCAAAACCTTATAAATTAAATTTTTTACTGGAGACTTCATGTTCGTAAATGTCTATTCGTCTGCCTCCTACTTTAAGGTGTTGTCCCCTAAAAGTGACATAACTGTAGGCAGGTAATCTACGAGAACATTCTGCGCGGCTTCATGTCCATTTATTCTAGTAGTCTTAATGGCTTGCAGCCTTCTTACACAGAGACATCTGATGTTCCTAACTAGATTGAATGCCCTGTGATGTGATCATAACCTGTTAATAACCGAGCGTCTTAGTCGCTGGGATCCAGTTTAAGGTCAGTCCATGAAGAATGCCTGGTTATGTAACAAGGATTATTGCTGGGTAATTCGCATTCTCATTCCTTAAGTATCCTGGTTTTCTAACTTATTAGCGACAGCTGTAACAGTTCTTATTGGTTTTGCTTAAGCAGCAACCAGCCCGTGCCCCAAATACTTTATCCTACAGCGTCGATCATACGTCGGACTGACGTGGGCATCATTTAGTCACTGTACACTAAAGTCGGGGGAGGTTTAATAATAATTTCCCTTTGACAATAAGGAACTTGTTGACATTCTTCTCCATTTTAAATATTGGGCCAAGTTAACATTAAAACAGCGCTGTCTGCCGAGCACTACATCACATTTTCTTTGGGAATCCCCGAAGTGCTGTATTCCGACAGGAATCCCGATATTGGTTACATCGGGGTTTTCACTTGACTGAAGTTGACGGTGCGGATTCTGTCTGGTTTTGGCCCGGCAGCATTTGTCTTTTTCAGACACGCACAAAATTGTTACTCAAGACAAATACTGCCAATATGGAGGCCAAACAGCATCCACAGTAACTCAGTTTGCTTCATTCAAGTAAATACTTTCGAGCTGGCGGGGTTCCCATTGGAATACAGGTTCTCCAGGATTCCGACACAAACTTAGTGCCCGGTAGACAGCATTGAATTAACCTGAACCTAGACTTACAAAGAGATGAAAATTTTTGTTTTATTTTTGCAGTATTCAACATTCTTAGGAACCAAGGTGATTACTCTGAATTACTATGCGCCTAGATTTTAATGGAGGTCATAATAGGTGCACTCTGATCCTTGGAAACAGTCCCAAAGATCAAGGACCTGGACTGTGATCAGATCCTTGTTACTGAAGCTAAAGGCCCCGTCTCACATAGCGAGATCGCTAGCGAGATCGCTGCTGAGTCACTAGTTTTGTGACGCAACAGCGACCTCCATAGCGATCTCGCTATGTGTGACACGTACCAGCGATCAGGCCCCTGCTGCGAGATCGCTGGTCGTGTCGGAATGGCCTGGACCTTTTTTTGGTCGTTGAGGCCCCGCTGACATCGCTGAATCGGTGTGTGTGACACCGATCCAGCGATGTCTTCACTGGTAACCAGGGTAAACATCGGGTTACTAAGCGCAGGGCTGCGCTTAGTAACCCGATGTTTACCCTGGTTACCAAAAAAAACAAACAGTACATACTCGCCTTTCGGTGTCCAGGTCCCTTGCCGTCTGCTTCCTGCTCTGACTGAGCAGCCGTACAGCGAGAGCGCAGCGGTGACGTCACCGCTGCGCTCTGCTCTCAGTGTACGGCCGGATCTCAGCCAGAGCAGGAAGCAGACGGCAAGGGACCTGGACACCGAAAGGCGAGTATGTACTGTTTGTTTTTTTTGGTAACCAGGGTAAACATCGGGTTACTAAGCGCGGCCCTGCGCTTAGTAACCCGATGTTTACCCTGGTTACCCGGGTGCTGCAGGGGGACTTCGGCATCGTTGAAGACAGTTTCAATGATGCCGAAGTCGTTCCCCTGATCGTTGGTCGCTGGAGAGAGTGGTCTGTGTGACAGCTCCCCAGCGACCACACAGCGACTTACCAACGATCACGGCCAGGTCGTATCGCTGGTCGTGATCGTTGGTAAATCGCTTAGTGAGACGGGGCCTTAAGCCGCTTTGATTTCTCGCTCTCAGCCCAGGCTGGAAAAGACAATACTTGGGATCCCTGGATTTTATCTCTCTTTATAAAATCTTGTTTGCGTTTGCGGCTGCTGCTTGACATTGAGTTCTGCTGCTCAGCTTATTTGTAAGCAGAATACCCCTGTCCTTCTCCTGTTCTGTAGTCCCGAGTATACTCACATTTAATGTATATGCAGCATTGGGATTACTCCGTCCTAGGTGCATTACTCTACATAAATCAGTTTTAAAGGGAACGTGTCTACATAAAATGCCGTCCAATCTTCAGGCACCATGTTAAACAGCAGCCTAAGAGGAGTAGATTGATACATAGCTTGTGAGAAAAAAATCTGTACAATTTGTGCTTAACTACTGAAGTTCCTAGGATTCTCTGTCCAGTGGGCGGTGCTATCAGTGATTGACAGCTTTCTTTGTATACGTGTGCATACAGACATAGCTGTCAGTCAATGATAGGACTGCCCACCGGACCGATAATCCTAGGAACAGCACAAGCTATATATCAATCTGCTCAGCCCCCTGCTCTACAACATGGTGCCTGCGGCCTGGACTGCATTATCAAAGTGACAAGTTTATTTTAAACCTCATTTACCATGTTTACCCATACAGACGTCTTATCCAGATTGTTCTGTAATATTATACTGTCAAGCTGAGATTTTATTATCCTACATAGTTTGGGGTCGTCAGCAAAGACTGACACTTTACTCTCAATCCCATCCACAAGGTCATTAATAACTAATTTAAAAAGAATCAGTCCTAGCACAGATCCCTGCGTTCCTCACTGCTGACCATATCCCATTTAGACCATATACCATTTAAAACAACTGTTTTCAGACCCTTAACCAGTATTTTACCCATCTGCATGTAGGGTCCCCCTAGTTTCTGCTACTGGAGCTTCAGTTCATTGTTCTGAATTTCTAAGAAAAAAAAGTTGTTGATAGGGTTCCTCCAATGAATGGGGAACAGTAGTATGGATCACCATAACATTCAGTTTCCAGATAATGGCACTCTCTTCTTTATTCTAAGAAAATCCCCCGATTCTTCTACACACAGTACATAATAAAAGTGTTAGCCTGCAGCCACCACTGGGGGGAGCTATTCACATGGAGGGATACAGCTACTATTCAACTCACTGGGAGCAGTAAAATGTCTAATCACTGTCAGAAAGTAGGAAAGTGGCAGGACCTAACGACTAACAAAGCACATAGAGGTCACTGGGTTTGCCTCTACGGTTGGCTGCAAAAAGTGGTCGTTACAGAAGATATAACCAGTGTGTGCAGCGACATCAGCAGTGCAATATGTAGTGGGCATGTATATATTCTGTTCAGGTAGAGGAGTAAAAATTTTCAAAATTGATTCAATGGTTATAAAATAAATTATATAAAAAAATGTTAACTCATCTAATCAAATCCTCAGCCAATCCACCGGCGATTACATCACTCATGACATTGCAGTGGCCAATCACTGGCTGCGACCAGCATGATTCCGTGAATGACGGCTGTGACATCATTACTGTAGAAAAAGCATGGACCGCCAGATCGACCGCACTGAAACAGGTGTTTTTCGATGAGTAATGCTTTTCTTAAAGTATTTTACACAATTGTCTATACTCGACCAAATTAAAAGAAAAATCCCAAACAAGCCTTTTAATGAACAAATCAGCTAAGGGAACCACAAGTTGTCCAACCGGTAATATACGGCCATTTATTGTATGCTGCCTCCTAATGTCAGTGTAAACATCTCGAGAACTCGCCCAGAAATGTTTCTTCAAGGATGACTATTGTATGACCGAGGAGGCCTTATGTTTTCTGATAATAGTCACTCATTATGCCTTAAGGTTAATCAGCTTGGAATTGTAGTGAAATACAGTAAGCAATTAGTCAGGCCGAGTCTTCTTCACCGAGGGAAGGTCAAACCAACACATGTGTCATTTAAATTATTTTTGTGTGATCTCACAATTTATGACCAAACACTGACTCATGCACAGATCATAGAAAGTGTGGCTCAGACACACTATACGGTGATACGCAGTGGACACGATCCAAAATCCATTGTGATCATCTATATCCCAGCATCTAAATTCAGGCAGATATAATGATAGACCCCCCCAGGCCCCTGGATACACAACTTCAGGGCTTGCAGTGCCACATAAATGTTCTTATGAAGGCAATATCTAATGTGCGTCCTTCTGATTTGATCTGACGATTAATTTATGGTAAGCCGAGGAGCTGTGGGCCCACCATACTCTGTATAGAGGAGCTGTGGGCCCACCATACTGTGTATAGGGGAGCTGTGGGAACATCATGCGCTGTAGAGAGGAGCTGTGGGCCCACCATACTGTGTATAGAGGAGCTGTGGGATCATCATACTCTGTATAGAGGAGCTGTGGGCCCACCATACTGAGTATAGGGGAGCTGTGGGAACATCATACGCTGTAGAGAGGAGCTGTGGGCCCACCATACTGTGTATAGTGGAGCTGTGGGAACATCATACTCTGTATAGAGGAGCTGTGGGCCCACCATACTGTGTATAGGAGAGCTGTGGGAACATCATACGCTGTAGAGAGGAGCTGTGGGCCCACCATAATCTGTATAGAGGAGCTGTGGGCCCACCATACTGTGTATAGGGGAGCTGTGGGAACATCATACGCTGTAGAGAGGAGCTGTGGGCCCACCATACTGTATATAGTGGAGCTGTGGGAACATCATACTCTGTATAGAGGAGCTGTGGGCCCATCATACTGTGTATAGGGGAGCTGTGGGAACATCATACTCTGTATAGAGGAGCTGTGGGCCCACCATACTGAGTATAGGGGAGCTGTGGGAACATCATACGCTATAGAGAGGAGCTGTGGGCCCACCATACTGTGTATAGTGGAGCTGTGGGAACATCATAATCTGTATAGAGGAGCTGTGGGCCCACCATACTGAGTATAGGGGAGCTGTGGGAACATCATACGCTATAGAGAGGAGCTGTGGGCCCACCATACTGTGTATAGTGGAGCTGTGGGAACATCATACTCTGTATAGAGGAGCTGTGGGCCCACCATACTGTGTATAGGGGAGCTGTGGGAACATCATACTCTGTATAGAGGAGCTGTGGGCCCACCATACTGTGTATAGAGGAGCTGTGGGAACATCATACTCTGTATAGAGGAGCTGTGGGCCCACCATACTGTGTTTAGGGGAGCTGTGGTAACATCATACTCTGTATAGAGGAGCTGTGGGCCCACCATGCTGTGTATAGAGGAGCTGTGGGAACATCATACTCTGTATAGAGGAGCTGTGGGCCCACCATACTGTGTATAGGGGAGCTGTGGGAACATAATGTATATAACGGAGCTGTGGGTCCACCATACTGTGTATATCGGAGCTGTAGGAACATCATACTATGTAAAGCGGACCTGTGGGCCCACTGTACTGTATATAGCGGAGCTGTGGACCCACTGTACTGTGTATAGGGGAGCTGTGGGAACATCATACTGTGTAAAGCAGAGCTGTGGGCCCAGCAAACTGTGTATAGAGGAGCTATTCAGTGGGGACTCAGTGGACATTAGTCAGGGTTAAGCAGGCACTTAAGAAGCATTATTGTTATAGAGACACTGTTTTCTTCTGCACTTGCACAGTGCATTAATATTTTCTAGGGATCAATTTTGCTATCTAGACGGCACAAAGGAGACATTATACTATGCAAGGATCACATTGGTCGCATTATGTGGCGCTGTTTTTGTGCCACACAGCAGGTAACAGGGACACATACAGCAGCAGCGGCTCAGTATTGGGGTGACAGTAGGATGAGGAGTTTGTGCAGGTTGGGAATAGATGGGGACGGTGCTGGAAATGTGAGAAGTCAAATGTGACTTTGCTGTAATCTCTGCAGACGAGTCCTGGCTGGAGAAGTTGTCATGTCGGTCTGGGTCTGATGGAAAAGACAGGAAAAATGAACGATTCCATCAGAAACAACATCAGTTGTACGTTACTATATATAACTGTACTGTAATCACTTGTGTGTTCTGCAGGACTGGACTCTACCACTTTATGGTCACTATATGGCAGTATTGTAACTTCAGTGCGTCACCACAGTTGTAATCAGGGTTACCGGTTAGGGTCCACTCATATATTTTGCTTCCCCCAAGTTGAACAGTTAGCTACGCCTGTGGGCCCATCAAAGATTATAATGATCGGTGCAGCACTTATAAGAAAAGTCTATGAAATTAAGACAAGATAAATGTATGTATGTTATGTATTTTGCAGTAAATATTCAGATCTACTATGGACCCACAGGCAGAAATACTCGACTTGGGAATAATGCACTCTGTCACCACAAATCCTACTCCATTTCTACGGAGAGATGTATAAAGATTACATACACTATTTTTTTTTTTAAACTCATTGGTTTCCTAAATGCAAAGTTATGTATCTATAACATCTTTATTTTTTGGGGTGTTCTATAATAATGTTCCAAATTCATTATCACTTTTGTTTTTGTTCAACCTTTCTCCACCAATTGTACATTTTGTCACTAATCTAGCTATAACCCGCAATGTTATGTGTATCGAGGAAATCATTGAGCCGTTTTTTCAAAGCTGTTATAATGTCTATAATGTAATACCTCTTGTGGTCGGCATTCCACAGTCTGACTGCTAACTGTAAAGGACCCTTTCCTATTCAGCTGCCGGAATCCCCTCTCTTCCACCAGTAGTGAGTGCCCCCTGGTCCTTAGTATGATCCTTGGAAGGAATAAGGCATGTGCCAGTCCTTTGTACTGACCACACATATATTTAGTCCTTCCTTTTAATGTAGAAAGAACCATGCTTATGTTTGTCTGTATTTCTATTTGGCTGTGTACAAGGTCATGAGACCAAAAAGTTGTCCCACTGTTCTCCACAGACCTAGTTGCTCATGTTAATGAAATAAGTGCATGCTCTCATCTGAATTTAACAAAAACAATGTCCATAAACATATCCATAATCTATCAAGGACCTTAAGATAAGGAAAACACTGTTCCTATCATAGTCACAGATGTGGGTGTGTTATAACTATAGGACTCCCCTTGATAAAGCACATCCGCGAAACGCGCGTCGGGGCACTTTCCTCTTTTGATTGTCTCCTCATACATGTCTCATGTCTTTACCCTTTGATTCATGTTTTTTGTTATTAGATGAATGAAACTTTGACTAAAAATTACTATTTTTTATATACCTCCCTTGAGTGGTGTGTTTTGGGTACTCTGTATCCATTCCTTAGGTCTCATCTGAATTTGCAGTACCATGGTTCTCTCTATATTGATTGGTCATAGTTACCATTGAGCAGTTCACCCATTCTGTTTTGCTGTTATGTGCCTACCATTATCTACAACTGGATAACCTATCTTTTGTTATCAGTGTTAGAAATAGATTGAATGCTTGGAACACTGTGTACACAGAGTGGAAAGGGAAGAAAGCATGTACAGTCTCAGGGAAGTCAAAGAAAACAGGCTACAAATAAGGGGGAAAGTACATGAAGAGGAAGTATGGTAAGTGCAGGATAGAAGTTGTATTGACATATTAGCAAGTGAAAATAGCAGCACCCTGGATGCACAAAGACCTCACATCCAGCCTGTATTACCGGGAAGAACACTCCCGCAGGAAAAGGATATGAACCTTGGCTCATACTGAAAATTGCTTATCAATGAAGGAATGAAGACTGAAGATTTTATCATCTAAAAATAACAGCTAACGTATGAAAATATATATATTTTCTATGTCAATGATGAACTTAGCCTTTAAGCTAATCCTAAACCCCAAACAGCAAATCGCTGCATAAACCGTACAACAATAGCAAACTGAGCTGTGCCACTTCAGTATGACGATGATCTGTATAATGTTGGAGAGGTCAGGCCTGTAGAATAGGCAGGTTTACATTACGATATGAAATAATCACAGTTGGCAGGAGATAATAAACATCCGCGGAACATTTGTTTTCTGTCGTGGTAGAAATGAGCGTTTTTTTTTTATTTTTTATTTTTCTTCATCCCTGCTGCATCCTGAATGATTAACGGAGATATGTAAGTGATTTTTCCACAGAGGAAAGCAGTAACTCCAGAGATCTGCTTGGGATGGCTCTGCTCTGATGTCACTAGCTAAACGTTGCTAGGTGATAGGGAGCGAACCTGATCTGCGTGTTTATATATTGTCACAATCGTGCAGAACAGCTGAAAATGCAGCGATGTAAAATTCATACAGAATTCGCCGTCAGGCCGCGGGCGCCCTTCATCCGGGCTGCACAAAGGACTGTTTTTGTCTAGCTTGGACAATGGCAGATAGTGTAATCAGTGAAGAATCTGACGATACATTTTTTTATATAGAAATATAAATCATTTGCAGGTTGCAAAAAACTAATGAATTGACCTTTAATTAAACTCAATAATAATAATAAACAAAAAGGACAAAGCTCATGTGATCTGTAGAGACTGAGAACACAGATAATTTTCATGGTACCAATATATTCTGTAGGTCTGTACAGAGCCAGTCTCTATCCCTATCTTTGTACTCATAATAAAGAGAGACATAGTGAATCAGAAGAACTATACTACATTTCTAATGGGAGGTATTTGCTAATATTATTATTATTATACCTACTACATATTGGAATAGGATCTTGAAGATGGGAATACCCCTTTTAAAAAGAGATTTTGGGTCATTTTTCATTACTTCTAGGTGGGAACACACAAATCAGAATGAATCCAGCAGTTCGAACCATTCACTTGAACAAACCAAACTGCAGTACCAGACAAAGCCACACTATATGGATGTCAAAACATGTCTTGGATCTACCCTTTTCTTAACACTTATGCTGTAAAAATTATTATTGTCGCTCTGATTCATTCTCATCTTATCTACTGCATCTCACTATTAATCAGTTTTCATCTCACTAAACTCTTCTCTCTACAATATTTCCTGAATACAACAGCCATACTCCTATTTCTGTCCAGCAACTACACCGATGCCATGACCCTGTGCCAGCCATTGTACTTGTTGCCCATCCGCTAGAGAATACAGCATAAACTTACCACACTCCCCCAATAAGCTCTACATAGTGCTGTACTGCCCTACCATGTACTCTGTCTACTATCAAATCCAAGCGCCAGACTCCAATGAGCTATAACTCACTTCCTACAAAAGCTGAACCTCCCACTCCTGTTTTCAAGACTTTTCTTGTGCTGCACCAGTTCCCTAAAATGCACTACTCCAGACAATCTGCTTAATTCCTAGTCTTCACAAAGCATGTCCTAAAATGAAAATATTTTTAAGGAGACCTATCACATCACTTCACTGATCTAACTTTACTCAGTTTCTGTCATCACATATTTTTCCTCAAAACCATGTGCCTTCTTTCATCAGTTTCCCACAAATTCCATGCCCTCCCTAGCACTTATTTATAATTTTGGACATATACAAATACTGGCTGGTGACAGGTTCATATAGTATTACATGAACACCCCTATTTATAAAGATGGCTAGCTCATACAATACAAGCACTCTTTACCTTTTGTGCCTTTCACCTATTTCTTCATAGACTTTAAGGTCTTTTGAGCACGGCCCAAACTCTTCCTGCTTGAATTATGCACAGTAACCTACAGACAGTGTCAGGTCGGTGCCGTTATAATGATTACAATAATAACTTGGTTGATGAAATCCGTCTTGTGGTTGTTGTTTAATCTTCATTTTCAGTTTTTAGTTAATGATCTGCTTTGTTTTTTTCTTCAGTATGTATTCATTATACAAAGAAGGAGGAAGGTCAGTGAGGGATCAGTGATCTGTCAGCAGTCTGCATTATGAATACTTAATCAGAGCACCACATGAAGACCCCTCACAGGATGCCCCGGAGCACGAGCAGATTAACTAAAAAATGAAAATAAAGATTAAACAACAACCACAAGACAGATTTCATCAACCAAATTATCATTTTAATCAGTATAACACAGTAGGTTACTGTGCACAATCCTGCTGACAGGATCCCTTTAATTATGTGTTTTTCTGTAATGTCCGATAGTTTGTACAGTATATGTACCCTTTTGTGTCTACTGTATTATAGTCCAGAGCTGCTTTCATTGTTCTCTATAGGGCTTCGGAGTGGAAATCTCCAAGCATGCATTGCTTACTGTATGCAGGAGATGGCAAAGTGACTTCAATTCTGGGAAGGGTTGTAGTCTTTTACAATAGGCACGAAACAGTAATCTGAGGTTAACTATTTTCAATAAGAATCAGGAAAATGAAGAATGCAGCTCTGGAGCATAATGTAGAGCAAGAAAAGTAAAGGAGACAGACTAAAACTAAGAAAATTCACAGATGTGTTATGTCAGATCCATCAGTTTTCTGCATGGTGTCTGTCATTTTACCAGGAGACATACACAGCCGCCATATTTGCTTTGGAGACTCTTAATAAAACCCGATGTGACTCTAGGCCTGATAAAAATAATAATAAATATCGACATTACACAGAATTTTTTTACACAGGTTAATTTTATCTTAACACAGGAGCGCCATTATTTAATTCCTGGTTTCCTAGATGCTACCAGGAAGTGACATCCAGGAAACAGGAAATGACACACAAGAAGCCAGGAAGTGACATGGAGGAAACAGGAAATGACACATAAGAAGCCAGGAAGTGACATGCAGGAAACAGGAAATGACACACAAGAAGCCAGGAAGTGACATGGAGGAAACCGAAAATGACACACAAGAAGCCAGGAAGTGACATGTAAGCTGCCAGAAGTGACATGTAAGCTGCCAGAAGTGACACACAAGCAGTCAGGAAGTGACATGTAAGCTGCCAGAAGTGACATGTAAGCTGCCAGGAAGTGACATGCAGGAAACAAGAAATGATACACAAGAAGCCAGGAAGTGACATGGAAGAAACAGGAAATGACACACAAGAAGCCAGGAAGTGACATGTAAGCTGCCAGGAAGTGACATGCAGGAAACAAGAAATGATACACAAGAAGCCAGGAAGTGACATACAGGAAACAGGAAATGACACACAAGAAGCCAGGAAGTGACATGTAAGCTGCCAGGAAGTGACATGCAGGAAACAAGAAATGATACACAAGAAGCCAGGAAGTGACATACAGGAAACAGTAAATGACACACAAGAAGCCAGGAAGTGACATGTAAGCTGCCAGGAAGTGACATGCAGGAAACAAGAAATGACACACAAAAAGCCAGGAAGTGACATGTAAGCTGCCAGGAAGTGACATGCAGGAAACAAGAAATGATACACAAGAAGTCAGGAAGTGACATGCAGGAAACACATAAGCAATGAAGTGACATGTAAGCAGTCAGGAAATTACATTTAAGCAAGTGACTACAGACAATATGCAATCTGTAAGGGGCCCAAGCGAATGAACTGACGATCATTAGCTAGCACACAGTTTGCATTGTTTGTAACCATGGAAATAAAGTTTTATATGTGTGTTTTTTTAAGGTATTATATGTACAGTATTTTATATGTAGCTCTTTCACAATTTTTCCTGCACTGTGGAAACACTGGTGACAAGCACTTAAGAGAATGGAAATGTTGATATCCAGGATAAAAAGTAAACATATAGGGAATAAATAAGTTACAGTATATCTAGCCATGGTCACTTGTGTGGTGTGGACACCAACAGAGGATGGTTCAGCTTTTATTTCTATTATTAATTACAGCTAAAAAATGAGTATAAAACTAACTAGAAACAAGGCACGTGATAAAGTTTTTCTATCTACTGTATGTTAAGAAATGAGCAAAAAATAAAATCAAAACTTATTGGTGAAATTTTCATATTTTAATGTGCATTCTGCTATGGATACAAATAAACGTATCTTAAAGGGGTATTCCCATCCAGCACATTTATGGCATATCTAGAGGATAAGTCATAAGTACATGGTAGATGTAAGTCCCACAATAGACCCTGCATTAATCTCGATATTGAGGCCCTGACACTTTGCCACAGTAAATGGAAATGTGGTTTGACTTCCTTTTATTTGTATGGGATTTCAGGGCTTCATTTTTGAGTTTGATGTGGGCTCTATATGTGGGATCTGTATTTATTATACATCCTGTGCATAACCTACAAATGTACAAGATAGGGATGCCCCTTTAAAGACAATTTTATATGTAAGAACAAGCATGTTGGCAACCACAACATAAGACTTCATACATCTACATCACTGCCGGAATGCAGAGGAGAAAAAAATAGAAAAAATTCCTGTAAAAATTATCTTTAAGGGGTTAAGTGGGCGATCTACAGTAAATCTAAGATATTATTGTCTTAGCTTCCATGCTGAACTAAATAGTACATGACATAAAAATATAATCTGAGCATAATATAGAATAGCAACAATTAGCTCTAAGTGCCATGTACAGATATATAGATCTCCTGAATAACAGCATTCCAAATCTGAATTACAGTCCTTGTAGGTGACAACTGACGTCACATCGGCCTACACAAATTTATAGGCCTTTAATCCACTTCCACCTTATTCCTCTGCAGTCTGCTTTCATTACTGAAAGTAAAGTCTTATGTAACTGGAAGAGCAGCGACCAAGCTCTTCACAGAAATTACATCACAAATAAAGAGCAAACACTGAGTCCTAAACTGCAAGGATTCTCAAGCATTTTATAAAACTAATACTCATCATAAGTCCTAACCATAACCCTAGTCCTAAACCTTAACTCCCGTCCAAGCCCTAACTATAACCCTAAATAACACTAGCTTTACCTCTCGTTCTAGTCCTAAATATAACCCTAACTCTGGTCCTACCCCTAACTATAACCCTAACCATAACCCTAGCTTTAACTCTTGTCCTAGTCCTAAATATAATCCTAGCCCTAACTCTCATCCTAGCCTTAACTCTCATCCTAGCCCTAACTATAACCCTAGCTTTAACTCTCCTCCTAGCCCTAAATATAACCGCAAGTCTTGTCCTAGCCCTTAACTATAACCCTAGCACTAACTCCTGTCCTAACCCTAACTGTAAACCTAACCATAACCCTAGCTTTAACTCTCATCCTAGCCCTAACTATAACCCTAAGGCCGGTGTCCCGCTTGCAACTGCAATTCAAGAAACTTGAGCGAGTCTCTCGACTCTATACTCGGCACTGCCGCCGGCACTCGTGCTGTAGCGTTCAGCTGCATAGAAATACATGGAACTGCACACTACGGCCCGAGTGCCTGCGGCGGTGCCGGGTATTGAGGCAAGAGACTCGCGCAAGTTTCTCGCATTGCATTTGCAAATGTGACATCAGCCTAACATTTAGGCAATGTGCCCACGTTGCAGAATGTATGCAGAATTTTCCGCATCAAAACCGGACTCCCTTGCCAGGAAATCCGCTTGCGTTTTTCTAGCGTTTTTTTGTGTTTTTATCGTGTATTTGTCACGCTTTTTTCGTGGCTTTAATGCGTTTTTTTTTTTTCATGCGTCCAAATGCAATTCTATAGCGGCAAAAATGCAAAATTAATGAACATGCGTTTTTTCCGCAATGCGTTTCCGCTGCGGAAAAAACGCAGCATGGGCACAACAATTGCGTAATGCCATTAAAAATAATGGGATGCTTTATGTAAGCGTTTTTTAAGGCTACGTTAACATTAGCGTTGTGCGGCGCAGCGTCAGGCGCAGCCGCGGCGACACATGCGTCATGCGCCCCTATATTTAACATGGGGGGCGCATGGACATGCGTTGTCTTGCGTTTTGTGACGCATGCATCATTTTGGCGCAACTGTCAGGGCGCAGAGGAAGCTGCATGATGCAGTTTTTTCTGCGCCAAAAATCATGCAAAAAATGAACGCATGTGTCACAAAACGCTGCGTTGTGCATGCATTTTGCATGCGTTGTGCGTTGCGTCGCCGACGCTGCGCCGCACAACGCAAATGTGAACGTAGGCTAAGCGCTTCCACAGCGGGAAAAAAAAGGCAAAAATGCTTAAAAAACACTTAAAAAGCTCAATGTGGGCACATAGCCTAACTCCTGTCCTAGCCCTAACTATGACCTCAACTCTTGTCCTAGATATGACCATAATCCTAAACCTCTTTAGTGTTAGAAAAAGTATGTAAAGTTAAATTTAGCTTAATCTTTGTAGTTTTCTTTTGTTTGTTTTTTTAACAGAGGACACTTTTTATAGTTTGCACAGCAAGTGAAAGCAGAGGCGGACAGAAGTTGCTGTCTGTACAGTGCACAGCAATATAAATTAGTTTGTCATTAACTGTTGCACTCTGCATAGGCAGAGACAGAGATGACAAAGCTCACTTCGTCTGAGAGCTTTGTCATCGTGGTCTCTACATATGCAGAGTTCAGCAGCTGATGACAAACTCCTCTCAACTGTTGCATTCTGCGTAGGAGCCTGTTACACAGATTTAGACGTCAAAGCAGCTCCTGGTTGCTTTAATCAACTAGTTCTTTGGCTGCCAGATCTCCACTTGTTCAGGAGTCTCTCTGACATTTTAGTTGAGCATCTTTCACGATACATAAGCAGAAAATGTTCTTCTACCACGATGTGAGCCGGATGGTCTTGGGGCTACTTGTGTCACCCTTGGATCTTCAAAACCTTTTAATTTAAACCCCTCTTAAAAGACAAATGTTGGCTGAAGGGAGTCCACTCTCTGCAGCGCCTTACGGCCCGCCACATTAACACCCTGGAGAAAGTTGCACTGGAACCTCTAGGATGTCTATGACACCAAAACCAACTTCCAAGGAGCCTCATGGAGCCACGACCATAACACCACTTTTCTTTGTCCCTTCTGTCCTAACCCTCCACTCATTTCTTATCCCTTGTATCCCCCTTCCCCACCTTATCATCTTTTCTTTTTCTCTTCTTATAAAACTGAATTGTACATATTTTTGAGAGTTTAGAACACTGGACAATAACCTGAATTTTGTATTATTAATAATTAAAGTAATATTTATTAATAACATTATACACATACGGTAATTATAAATTAATTATTCTTACAAAATTTCAATAAAAATTACAGTTAGGAAAAAAGAGGAATGCTAGCGATTTAGACCTTATACAGTAATACAAAAAAAGGACCAAAAAGTCACATTAAAAGTGTACAAAAGCTTATGTACTGTCACACTGTACTGCTGATCCCGGGACAGATGGAAAGTCTGAACAGAGCAGACATTTCACCTTGTCCTGATCCCGGCATCTGGCAAGTAATGGGTCAGACGCTTTACTGACAAAAAGTCTGAAGCCCGGCTGCTGCGTTCCAGCACAATACTACTTCTTCCGAGGTCAGCCATAAAACCAAGCAATGGCAGCAAGTGATACAACACTGTGACAGTATAGAATAAGACGTACTTGTGCCATTCTAAGTCTCAAAAACAGCATATAACTGCAGCCTCAGTGGTAATCTGCAGGTAAATACCATTTTAAAGATGTCCAACTGTCTAATTATAAGTGTGGTCACTGGGAGAATAGGATGTTATCTTCTCCCTGCAGCCGCTGGCTTCCCTTCATAATGGCAGCACTGGGGCAATCACTACACAGGAAAATAAAACTTAATTTTCTCCCAGCAGCCGCACTTCTGATAATAATGTTTAAAATGATATTGCAGAATACCACTATAGCTGCAGGTAAATGCCATTATTTTGCTGACGGGTTACCTCTAAATATAAAAGACAATTACTTGGCATCTTCATTTTTTTATGCAGTTGTAGGACAAAACCAAGGTCAGTGCAGACTCTTGGCTCCTTATTTTTAGAAGGAAAATGTCTTGGCACCTACAGTATCTAAATACTGTCTATAAAGCAGTGATATTTGGTCATTTAAAATATCCAAATAATACAACCAGATAATACATACTGTACATAGTAGTGCTATACAGTGAATACATAAGTGCCACACAATGGCCAAACGGGGATAGAGTGGTCAAATATTATCACTACTAGATGGTGGCCAATTCTAACGCATCAGGTATTCTAGAATATGTATGTATGTATGTTTATTTATGAAGATTTCATAATAATGCAATGAATACACAGGATTCGGCCAGCCAGGTGCGACCAATTAGCGAAGCGTGGCTCAAATCCCGTGGCAATTCGCGGCTGGACTGCGCCTGTCGCTGATTGCTCGCGGTCGGCCACGTAGTATATAGCACAGCCCACGCAGTATATAACACAGCCCACATAGTATATAACACAGCCCACGCAGTATATTACACAGCCCACGTAGTATATAGCACAGCCCACACAGTATATAACACAGGCCACGTAGTATATAACACAGCCACGTAGTATATAACACAGCCCACACAGTATATTACACAGCCCACGTAGTATAGAGCACAGCCCATGTAGTATATAGCACAGCCCACGCAGTATATTACACAGCCCACGTAGTATATAGCAGAGCCCGCGCAGTATATAACACAGCTCACGCAGTATATTACACAGCCTATGTAGTATAGAGCACAGCCCACGTAGTATATAGCACAGTTCACATAGTATATAACACAGCCACGTAGTATATAGCACAGTCACACGCATAGGCAGCATCAATAGTAAAACGCTGGTCACACATACAGGGTTAATGCCACCGTCAACGTACTGCGTTACACCGCGTTATGCCGCGGTGTAACGCAGTCCATTTAATGGACTTCTGAAACCATATGTGGGCGCTGACTGGAGGGGAGTATGGAGAGGGTATTGACTAGATGGGAGTAGGGAGGGGCCAATTCACGGCCGGACTGTGCCAGCCGGCCGCGACCAATCAGCGACGCGGGATTTCCGTGACAGACAAACAGACGGAAGTGGAAAACACACAAACAGACAAACAGACGGAAGTGGACGTTAGACAATTATATAGATAGATAGGTTGGCAAATATCAACACACAGTGCCCAAACAAAAGTGCCATATTACAGTAAGTTCCACCACATAGTACCCAAAAATGGCACTGTGCAGAGCCTCAATTATACAGACCATAGAGTGCCCACTCCATTATAGGCAGTGGTGGACAGCAGGAAATTGCAATATACCCTAGTAATGGGATAGAGAAGTCCTCTAGGAAGGTGAGGACACAATTAGTGATGGGGTAGAGAATTCCTCTGGAAAGTGAGGACACTATTAGTGATGGGGTAGAGAAGTCCTCTGGGAAGGTGAGGACACTATTAGTGATGGGGTAGAGAAGTCCTCTGGGAAGGTGAGGACAATATTAGTGATGGGGTAGGGAAGTCCTCTGGAAGGTGAGGACACTGTTAGTGATGGGGTAGGGAAGTCCTCTGGAAGGTGAGGACACTATTAGTGATGGGGTAGGGAAGTTCTCTGGGAAGGTGAGGACACTATTAGTGATGAGGTAGGGAAGTCTTCTTCTGGGAAGGTGAGGACACTATTAGTGATGGGGTAGGGAAGTTCTCTGGGAAGGTGAGGACACTATTAGTGATGGGGTAGAGAACTCCTCTGGGAAGGTGAGGACACTATTAGTGATGGGGTAGAGAAGTCCTCTGGAAGGTGAGGACACTATTAGTGATGGGGTAGGGAAGTTCTCTGGGAAGGTGAGGACACTATTAGTGATGAGGTAGGGAAGTCTTCTGGGAAGGTGAGGACACTATTAGTGATGGGGTAGAGACGTCCTCTGGGAAGGTGAGGACACTATTAGTGATGGGGATGGGAAGTCCTCTGGAAGGTGAGGACACTATTAGTGATGGGGTAGGGAAGTTCTCTGGAAAGGTGAGGACACTATTAGTGATGGGGTAGGGAAGTCTTCTGGGAAGGTGAGGACACTATTAGTGATGGGGTAGGGAAGTCTTCTGGGAAGGTGAGGACACTATTAGTGATGGAGTAGAGAAGTCCTCTGGGAAGGTGAGGACACTATTAGTGATGAGGATGGGAAGTCCTCTGGAAGGTGAGGACACTACTAGTGATGGGGTAGGGAAGTCCTCTGGGAAGGTGAGGACACTATTAGTGATGGAGTAGAGAAGTCATCTGGGAAGGTGAGGACACTATTAGTGATGGAGTAGAGAAGTCCTCTGGGAAGGTGAGTACACTATTAGTGATGGAGTAGAGAAGTCCTCTAGGAAGGTGAGGACACTATTAGTGATGGGGTAGGGAAGTTCTCTGGGAAGGTGAGGACACTATTAGTGATGGGGTAGAGAAGTCCTCTGGGAAGGTGAGGACACTATTAGTGATGGAGTAGAGAAGTCATCTGGGAAGGTGAGGACACTATTAGTGATGGGGTAGAGAAGTCCTCTGGGAAGGTGAGGACACTATTACCCATGTCCAAGTGTTAATATAAAGGAAAAAGTTAAAATCTCCCCAAATTTGTCATACATGGTGTAAAGGACTTGCACAATTCTTCATTCCACTTCCACATGTCCTTAGTTGTTCAGTCTATTGATCTAATACTGCAGCTCTCATGTGAGTATACAGCCGTGCCCCATGCCGTGTACCCACCCCAGGCACACACATAGGAAAAAATGAAAATACCATAACCTATTAAAATACATACAGACTGTATCAATGCAAAGCGTTTCAGATTGGCAGCCACACCACATCTGGCGCCTGCTGGTACAGGGCAAGAGGTTTATTACTTGGCATCGGAGATGTTTGGAAAACACTCAGTGTAATATGGGACGAATGCCAGATCACTGGATTTATTGCAGCGCGCACAGCCAGCTGTGTGTAATATCTGCCATTACAAAAAGGAGCTCGAGGGGGATGGGAGACGATTATTATTTTATATACGTGAAATTAGGAGGCAGGATTTCATGAATTTACGATGACATTGTAAAAGTCATTTATGTTAGTCATTACTTTTAATTGAGCCCCCAGTAAAATTAACCCCGGTCCCCCAGCTATATTACATTCTAACTGTCTATAATCTACAATCGGTCCCATATCAACAAGCATGTGACAGATGGTGATCCTCGTATCTCCCTAAATTGCTGAGTAATCTGCAGTCAGAGATTATGAGGGCGATGAGATGGCAGGGCGATGTGATAGCAGGGTGATGCGATGCCAGGGCAATGCGATGCCAGGGCGATGAGATGCCAGGGCAATGCAATGGCAGGGCGATGCGATGCCAGGGTGATGCGATGGAAGGCGATGCAATCCGAGGGCAATGTGATGCCAGGGAGATTTGATATCAGGGCATTGCGATGCCAGGGCAATGCGATGGCAGGGTGATGCGATGGGAGGCGATGCGATGCCAGGGCGATGCGATGCCAGGGTGATGAGATGCCAGGGCAATGAGATGCCAGGGCGATGTGATGCCAGGGTGATGCGATGGCAGGGCGATGTGATGCCAGGGTGATGCGATGGCAGGGCGATGTGATGCCAGGGCGAGGTGATGACAGGGTGATGCGATGGCAGGGTGATGCGTTGCCAGGGCGATGAGATGCCAGGGCGCCCAGCAGTCCTCATTCACATGCAATGCTCCACTAGTCCAAAACTCAGCATAACCTACAGTACTTTTACAGCTCTCTGCTGACATCTTGTGGACGAATGTGGGTACAACAACTGAACACTGAAATAAAAGGGATGCAGGGATTGTTTTGCTCATTTTTATATCTCTAAGAATTAGTAACATAGTAACATGGTTAGCAAGGCCGAAAAAAGACATTTGTCCATCCAGTTCAGCCTATATTTCGTCAGAATAAATCCCCAGATCTATGTCCTTCTAAAGAACCTAAGAACTGTAAGATACAATATTGTTACGCTCTAGGAAGACATCCAGGCCTCTCTTGAACAACTCAACTGAGTTCAATTGGCATTCATAAAGTTCTTTTAGAAAAAAAAAGTCATTTATAAACAATAATACTAATGTTTTAACTAAGGAAGAGTTCAGAAATCAATATTTTGTGGTATAACCATGATTTTTAATCACAGCTTTCATGCGTCTTGGCATGCTTTCCACCAGTCTTTCACACTGCTTCTGGTGCAAAAACTTCAGCAGTTCTTCTTTGTTTGATGGCTTGTGACTATCCATCATCTTCTTGATTACATTCCAGAGGTTTTCAATGGGGTTCAGGTCTGGAGATTGGGCTGGGCATGACAGGGTTTTGATGTTGTGGTTTTGCCAGAGCTGTGTATATGGGGGCAGACAAAGATGACCATTTTTGACCCATCAAATGACCATTTTTGACCCAGTGTGACAATCGATCAGACACAAGTAGGTGATTGGAGATTCTCCACTGTCATCAGAGTCCCATACAGGTGGTAAAGGCGGCAAATCAAAGACGGACCCTGATACCGGAGGTCCACAACACACAGGAAGACAAGAAAACCACACAATGCATCCAATTATGCAACCATCATACTGGAGTGACAGAACTGTCCTGTAATACACAGATTCTGTGCCGCACGTCCCCTCTCGGGGGTTGTCCATGGTCTGCAAAAACATGGCTGTGTGTGATAGTGCAGCTCCACCACATATACATTGATGGGGATGATCTGCAATACCAGACACAACCCATAGACAGGAGTGGCGCTGTTTGTAAAGGAAAGACACTTTGGGAGAAGACCTAAAAGTAGATTCGGAGTCACGGCATGAATGCAACAACTTTGATATTTCTGCCTATACATATATTGCAGCCGTCACCATGACAAATGTATCGCAGTGTAATCATGAGTTAGGGCGCCCATGCTATAGGGAAATACCTAAGGAACACTTCATGGAATGTTATCACAATTTCCCCGCATTTCTGGTAAGAAGACTTTGGTCACTACTAGGTGATCTGCCTTACCTGGTATACTTGCTTTGTTGATGGATGGTTGGTTACACATTGCTGATCTCCTATAAGACAGAAGACATTATGTATGAGATAAGCGGGCGACAAACTACAGCAGCTCTATAGGCAAAATACAAAAGAGAAACACCGCCATCTGCTGGCCATATAGCTGAACTACTGCTTCACTCAAAGACGAAAACTGGATTGTGTTTGCTCTATTATTTTAAAGAGGATCTGTCACCAGGTCCGAGGTGTCCAGTTTCTGCACTTACTACATTCCCCTGATCCCCTGAGTATTTTTCTTTTTTATCTGCCATATGGCGCCAGAATTATGTGCCTTTTTAGGGCATGCATTTTTTTTTATGGTCTATACCGTACGGTGGCTTTAAAAAAACAAAACAAAACAGAATACAACAAAAGTAAAAGCCAAAGCTGGACACACTTACCCCGGTGACAGATCCTCTTTAAGGAACTTGTTTCTCCATTACACGGAAAAAAACGATGTTTTATTATTTATATACATTAAAATATGAGAAAAAAATGTCCACTTTTGACCCGGTGAAAAGGATAAATTCACACATTGTAGAAGTGTCTGCGACTGTCTGGTTTATCCGAAAAGACCCGATTCTGACCAATGGAATCGATTTTTAGACGCAGACAAGTTTGCGACAAATTCTGCAGAATATGAAAATGACCCTCTGTGGATTTCCAGCTGTCATACTGTCAAAATGTATCAGCTATCCACAGCATAGCAGAAAGGGGGCGAATGGCGGGAACCTCACCTCTAGGATCCCCGCCAAGCACAAGAACAGGGGTCCTGTGTCCTCCATTGCAATG
Source organism: Ranitomeya variabilis (assembly GCF_051348905.1). Classification (NCBI taxonomy): domain Eukaryota; kingdom Metazoa; phylum Chordata; class Amphibia; order Anura; family Dendrobatidae; genus Ranitomeya; species Ranitomeya variabilis. Next base: position 85,644,600 of record NC_135232.1, read on the forward strand.
CACAGGTGTAATGCTTCTCCAGGCAAACTTTATTGCACTGCAGAAGTTCACCAAGTGCTGAACTCTTTCACTTCAATGGACCTAAAATGAGATTGTACGACCATCGATCCATCCAAAAGGTAGATGTAGAACCTTGATCTTCTGATCGGAATGAGGGTCCTCTAAAAAAAAATTGTATTTCAAAATGTAGTTTAAATTTTTTTTAGTGAAAAACCTCTTTAAGCTCTCGCTGGAGTACACTGACCCGATTCATTAAGTGGTGTTTGCCGACTAAGTCGCCATCTTCTCCAGGATCCAGTGTTCTCCTCCTCTTCTGAGTGACGCCACTTCTCTGCAGACTCTCTGGGTCACACTGCACGCTGCCTGACCCACAAGTGGCTTTTATAATGTAAGCCTATGGAACGGGGGGTCCAAAGCCTGACATTGTACATTGAGTGACCCAGAGAATCTGGAGAACACAGATGTCCCTCAGGCGCGGAACAGCTCTAGATACTGATACTGGAGAAGGTGATTACATGAACGCACACCACACTGCATTCCTTACACATATAAACGGGTTTGGGGAAAAAAACTCTTTAAGAGTGGATGGTGCGTTAGTGTCCATGATCCACCACCGCTCCATTCACTGCTTGGTCTCAGGATCGCTAAGGGTCAGAAAGTTACACCCTATCCCCCAGATATGGACGACTTTCAAACTTAAGAATATCCATTTAATGAACTGAAAAATGTGTGTTTAACCCCTTCCCGACCTTGGACGCATCCATACGTCTTGGCTAGGAAGGGGCTCCCGACCTTGGAAGTCTGGATATGTCCTGGCAATCGCATTGGCACAGGAGCTGCGAACGTGCGGTTGCAGCCGGGAATTCAGTGAACAGCTGTGCCTATATCACTCCTGTCTGTTTAACCCCCTAAATGCTGCGATCGATATAGATTGCAACATAAAGGAGGCTGGGAGAGAGAGGGGGCTCCCTCTCCCGTCCGATCGGCTCCATCGTGACGTTAATGCGAGGGCCCGATCGTTACCATGGTGATCCAAGGTCGTCATCATGACATATTGGTCACCAAACTACGTTAAGCCTGTTATATCATGCTCAGAGCATGGTCTAAGAGGCTTCTGTCAGTGCAGCACTGGCAGGTATAATGCATTGCAAGGAAGAAACAAACTGTGAAGTCCATTATTTCCTATTAGCCCTTATAAAAATTTGGGTCTAAAACAACATTTTAGCTGTAAAAAGGTAATTATTCTTTCTTCACCGGGTGTAGTTTGTAAAATGGGGCCACTTATGGGGGGTTCTGCTGTTCTGGCACCTCAGGGGCTCTGCCATTGTGACATGGCACCCGCAAACAAGTACAGCAAAATGTGAACTCCAATATGGCGCGTCTTCCCTTCTGAGCTTTGCACTGTCCCACAAAAGAAGTTTGTGACCACATATGGGGTATCAGTATACTCAGGAGAAATTGCACAACAAATTGTATGGTCCAGTTTGCTCCTGGTACCCTTGTGAAAATGAAAAATTTGGGGCAAAACCAAAATTTTTGAGGGAAAAATTTAATTTTTTTAAATTTCACAGTTCAACGTTATAAAATTCTGTGAAGCACTTAAAGGGTTCAAGTTGCTCACCACGCATCTTGTGGGGTCACTTGTAGGGAGTTTCCACTGTTTAGGCACATAAGGGCTCTCCAAACATGACATGGCTAATTATTCCAGCTTTAGTGTTCAAAAGGTGAAATGGCGCTCCTCTTCCGAGCCCAACAGTGTGCCCAAAGAGTAGTTTTCCAACACATATGGGGAATCGGCGTACTCAGGAGAAATTGCAAAACAAATTTTATGGTGCACTTTCTTCCGTTACCCTTGTGAAAATGCAAAATTTGAAGGTTAAACAACATTTGTGTGAGAAAAATATGATTTTTCATTTTCTCGGCTCAGTTATAAAATTATGTGAATCACCTGGGGACTCAATGTGCTCACCACATATCTAGATAAGTTCCTTGAGGGGTCTAGTTTCCAAGATGGGGACACTCAGGAGAAATTGCACAACAAATTTGATGGTGCATTTTCTACTGTTACCCTTGCAAAAATACAAAATTTAGGGGTAAAGTAAAATTTTTGTTGGAAAAAGTAAATTTTTTTATTTTTTCCTTTCACATTGCTTTAGTTCCTGTGAAGCACCTGAAGGGTTAAGAAACTTCTTAAATGTGATTTTGAGCAGTTTAAGGGGTGCAGTTTTTAGAATGGTGTCACTTTTGGATATTTTCTATTATATACCGTAGGTCCCTCAAAGTCACTTCAAATGTGATGTGGTCTTTAAAAGCATGGTTTTGTAAATTTTGTTGGAATAATGAGAAATTGCTGATAAACTTTTAACCTTTCTAACTTCCTAACCAAAAAGATATACAGTATATATTTCCAAACTTGTGCTGATGTAAAGTGGACATGTGAGAAATGTTATTTATTAACTATATCGTGTGACAACACTTTCTGACTTAGGGGCATAAAAATAAAAATTTTGAAAATTATAACACTGGAACGCTTCAACAGATCCCACTGATTCTGAGAATGTTTGTTTTTTTCTTGACATATTGTATTTCTTGTTAGTGGTAAGTACATTTACTCGATATGACTTGCATTTATTTGTGAAAATATCAGAAATTTGCTGAAAAATTTGAAAATTTTCAAAATTTTCAAACTTTTAATTTTAATGACCTTAAAGCAGAAAGTTATGGTGCACAAAGTAGTTAAAGGGAACCTGTCACGCCCCAGGCATTTTTAACTAAAAGAGCCACCTTGTGCAGCATTAATGCTGCATTCTGTCAAGGTTGCTCTTTTAGTTGGGGTCCCCGCCAACGCTGAACTATTCGTTTTTAGAATTTGTCCCTCATACCTGTAGTTTGTCCGGGGGCATGTCTTTTCCCCCAGGACACAAACGCCTCACAGCCGTCATTCAGGCCCTCCGCACGCCAGGCACCACCTCCACTTCATTAACATCCCCGGCGCCTGAGCTGTAAGGTTTTTTTCGGGCATGCGCAGTTTCGACTCCCATCACATGATGGAAACTTACAGCGCAGGCCCCCGAGCATGGAGGAAATGAGTGATGGCTGTGAGGCATTTGTGTCCGGGGGGAAAAGACATGCCTCCCTTACAAACTACACATATGAGGGACAAATTCTAAAAAAGAATAGTTCAGCATTGGCAGGGACCCCAACTAAAAGAGCCACCTTGACAGAATGTAGCATTAGTGCTGCACAAGGTGGCTCTTTTAGTTAAAAACGCCAGGGGGGTGTGACAGGTTCCCTTTAATAAATAACATTTTCCACATGTCTACTTTACATCTGCATCATTTTTTAAACTTTTTTTGTTGTTATGAAGTTACATGGGTTAAAATTTGATCAGCAATTTCTCATTTTTCTGACAAAATTTACAAAACCATTTTTTTTTCTCAGCGACCACATCACATTTGAAGTGATTGGAGGGTCCTATGTGACATAAAATACCCAAACATAAAAATTGCACCCCTCAAAGTCCTCAAAATCGCATTCAAGAAGTTTATTAATCCTTCCGATGCTTCACATAAACTAAAGCAATGTGGAAAGAAAAAATGAACATTTAACTTTTTCACAAAAATTCACAAGGGTAAGGCTGGTTTTACACTTGCCAAGTTTTTTTGCCCCGGTTTTGCAGCCCCAATGCATTTCTATGGGGTCGCAAAAATTCATAGGAGCGCCGTATGCCGTAAGGCCATGAGGGCCGTATTTACGGCCGTGAAAAAAGATCGAGCTTGCTCGATATATTTCATGGCTTACGGACAACGGAAGGTTGTTTTTGCGGTGCACCGTGACTCTCGGTTTTGCAAACCGCCGTTTTTTTCCCCAATACATTTGCTATAGTATTGGGGACCTGAAAAATGGAGATCCACAAGTTTTTTGGGGTCTGTTATTGACCGTGAAAATTGCATCAATACGGCACGCAAAAAAGGCCTGCAATAACGGGCTGCAAAAAAACACGTTAAGTGTAAAAGAAGCCTAACGGGAGACAATTTGTTGTGCAATTGCTCCTGAGTATGTCGATACCACATATGTTGGGGAAATCCACTGTTTGGGCCCTCGGCAGGTCTCGGAAGGAAAGGAGCACCGTTTGACTTTTTGAACACAAAAACATTCGGAATCCAGAGTAGACGCCATGTCCAGTTTGGAGAGTCCCTGATGTGCCTAAACAGTGGAAACCCCCTACAAGTGACACCATTTTGGAAACTAGAACCCCTAGGGAACTTATATAGATGTGTCATGAGCACCTTGAACACCCAGGTGCTTCACAGAAGTTTATAAAGTAGAGCTGTGAAAATACAAAATCACATTTTACTCACTAAAATGTAATTTTAGCCTCACGTCAGGGCTGAGAAGGAAGGAGCTCTATTTGGCTTTTGGAGCACAGATTTTGCTAGAATAGTTTAGAGGCGACAATTACGGAGCCCCCGAAGGTGCCAGATCAGCAGAAAAACCCCAAAGGTGACCCCATTGTAGAAACTGCACCTCACAATAAATTAATCTACAGCTGTAATGACTATTTTGTAATATCCATATCAAGGCTTTTGTTCTGGAGAATTGCAAATCTGCCAGTCTAGTGCCCATATATTGTTTCCCCATACAGTGAAGAGCCCCCATATATTATAGAACCCCCATACATTGCACCCAACTTGTGCTTCTGGCAATATGCACCCATAAATTAAGTGCCTACTCTCCATTACAATAATGCCAAACATGTGGCCGCTAACTGTGGTTTAGGCACAGTGGGGTTCAGAAGTAGGGGGGCATTTGGATTTTGGAGACAGAATTCACTGGATTTTATTTGATTGGGCTGGAGCGTAGGAACCCCCTTTAGTTACACTGACAGATAATGGACCTGAGTGGGGACTGTTTTTTTGCGGGATAAATTAGGGTTCTTATTGGGGTACATAGTATTATCGGGTACATAGTATTATTCGATTGCCTCCAGAATAAGGATGGATCACATTTTTGTGTTCTATGCTTACCTCTTACCTTGGGGTTTCCTTGTAAATCCCACAAAAATGCAATTCAGACGAGACCCCCAACGGAACCACCCACCATAATGAAGCAGATGGAGACCCTTCATACTCTGTTTGCTGTCTGCCCCAGTGAGCACCATCTTTTTAGGAGTGCACAGACCTGTAGTCGTCCACACTTATGTGCTAAAAAGACGCCTAAAATGATGGGACACTGCTAGAACACAGACAAGGCCAAAGTGAGTCCATCTGCCTCATAAGTGGTTCCGCCTGGGGTTATGTCTGAATCGCGGTTTGGGGAAATTTACACAGAAACCCTGATGTAAACGCTCAGCAGAGAGCGCAGGATAAATGTAATCCGAGCCTTTTTCCGATTTTTGGGAGGTAGTATGAACAAAAAGACAGCAGTACAAGAACAGATCTTATTTTTATTTTTGAGCGGGTCACCAGGCACTGTAAGTCACACGGCGGATTTATTCTTCGGGTCGGTGCGATTACAGCGATACCAGATTTAGATTTATATTGGTTTTTTTTTAAGATTTTGCTAATATCACACAGTAAAAATGCTTTTTTATAAAAGGTAGTTTTTTTTTGTTACCATATTCTGAGAGCTGTAATTTTTTTTATTTTTTATTTTTTGGCAAACAGAACTGTATGAGAGCTTATTTTTTGCGGGACAAGTTGCAGATTTTTTTGGTACCATTTTAGGGTACATAATATTTTTTGATCGCTTTTTATTCAGATTTTTCAGTCACAGAATGAACCAAACCCAGAAATTCACTTATAATTTTTATTTTATTTTTGCGCCATTCATCGCTTGGTAAAAGTGGTCAGACCAATTTGTTCGTCAGGTCAGTACAATTACAGCAACACCAGATTTATATTTTTTGCTATTTTTACAGGCTAAAAATAATATTTTAGCAAAATTGATTTGTTTTTGCATCATATTCTGAGAGCTGTAAGTTTCTTTTTTTTATGCCAAATGAGCCATATTAGGGCTTGTATTTCTGCAGGATGGTTTGACGTTTTCATTTATAAAATTTTATTTTATATATGACTTTTTTAGCACTTTTTATTCACTTTTTTGTGAGTCACTGATGAAAAAGCAACATTTTTGGCATGTTTTTTTATTATTTTTTTATGGCGTTCACCAAACGGTATGAATAACGTGCATTTTTTAAATATTTTAATTTACTTTTTTCACACTTTTTCACAGTGAGACATGTATAATTTTTACTTTGATCAGTGGCCTCATCCACTTATATTCAGCAGTCAGTGACTGTGCCTGTGAGACTCAGATTATTGCTGGATCTCACATGAATTCAAAGTTACTAACGGGACCCTCGATTCTCATTGTGGGGCCCCAATGGTTACTAAGGGGGTCTTGTCACCCCCTTGTAACAACTTAAATACTGCCGTCGTGTATTCAAGGCATTAAATCGTCCCCGATTGGTTGCAAAACAGCCATGGGAATTGTGGCGCTATACTATTATTCCCCGGCGCCGTTAAAAAGTGGCACTGAGGCATAAGTACCCTTAACGGCCTCCGTTACAAGGCGTATCGGCGGTCGTTAAGGGGTTAAAGGGAACCAGTCATCTAAGCAGCATGAATCAGAACATGGCTGCAAGATTATACCCAGAGATAAATGTATACATTAAAGGTCCGACCAGGAGCCATAGGCAGATGAGACTAGTCCGATTCACCGCCCAGGATTTTCTAAGCGCTGCTAGAGGTGATTGACAAGTTTCTTGTTTTGGGCACTGGGAGGAATCGACTATTCTCATGTCAGACTAGCACAGTATAGTATATTTTCTCTTAGGTTTCAGAGGAAAATATACCTGCCTGCAATTGTGCACTAAGGCTCTGATACGCGCTGCCTGTGGCTTGGGCAGCATAAGCCAAGTGACAGGTTCCCTTTAAGAGGTTAAAGGCAGCAATCAGAGCAAACTCTGGTTGCTGTGTCTAGCGTCGGGTGCTGGCTTTATCAGTGGCGGACATAGACAGTAGGGGCTCCTGTGCAAAAATTGTATATGGACCCTTTGTAGCCCAATAACTCATCATCATGCACAATTCCACCTGCTTTGTTGGTGGAAATGGGCCCCTTTACCTCTTGGGCCCCTGCACAGGTTGCACCAATGATATGTGCACCCTTGGGCTTTGTAACCCAGATGACATCCGCAAAGTGTGGAGCAGGCTCAGCTCCTGAGAATGCACTATAAGCATGCGAAGTACATGTTAGGAAGGGGTAATTTGTCCATGAAAACCAAATATCGCTAATCTACCAATATGGCCAACCGCTGATGGGAGGGGATGTATGCAGCAGTGGTTTAGCATGTATTACACGCGTCCCACTCTGTTAGCCTGAGTATAGCAATTAGTGGGTGTCTTTTTTTCCCGACTGCTGATCTAACAATTTTTTACCTATCTTGGAGACTTACATCTTAAAAAGAGTCTATCAGTGCAAAGTGACAGCTCAAACCAAGCACAGACGCTCCATGCACCCTTGGCGCAGCCAAACCGTTCAGTGCTCCTTCCCAAGCACTAGATTTCTATCTCTGCCCTTCTCTGGCTCCTGTAAAGCCAAAACCTGTCAATCAAGGAAGAAGAGGGCAGAGATAAAAGCCAAACAAGTAGGTGGAAAGGTGCACCGAACTGCTTGGCTACACCAAGGGTGCACTGAGCATGGGCTTCGTTTGAACAGTCATCTTGTGCTGACAGACCTCCTTTAAAAACTTTATCTAAGACTCAAAGCAAATCATAGGAAGAGAAAGGATTGTGTCCCATTAGGGAAGTGTAACGTTTATCTACTGGAAAATATTACATTTTCATATAGGATAGTACATGTCAAACATGGAGGAGGACAACGCAGTTAGTGATGGTAAGAAGTTTTGTTATTTTCATGTGTCTAAGAAACTGCAAAATTGTGTAACAAATGTGGTACATTGTAAACTATAGCGCTGAGCGATGGGTCTGTGATTAAGAATAATCTTCCCCTCATTCCCTAATTGCTTGTTTATCTTAAAATAAAATCTTTGGAAAAAGAATAATCTTCTGACATGAACATCAGTTTTTATAAGAAGCTTTGCATAAATATCACTTACTTGCTGGACGCTCGATCTTGCAGGTTGGTTAGTGCAGCAAAATTATTCCTTACAGTACGGAGACTGGCCAGTACCTAAGAGGCAAACACAGGAATAAGTTACCAGTGGCACAATTATTATTATTATCACAATCATTGAACACTGCAAGTACTAGAGACGTCATGGCTGTATATTTATGAGAAAGTCCCCCTTAAGACATCTACAGTGGCATGTAAAAGTTTGGGCACCCCTGGTCAAAATTACTGTTATTGTGAACAGTTAATCAAGTTAAAGATGAAATGATCTCTAAAAGGCATAAAGATGACACATTTCCTTTGTATTTTAGGCAGAAAAAAAAATATATAGCCATTTTTTTTTCCATTTTAAAAATTACAAAAAGGGAAATAGGCCGATGTAAAAATTTGGGCACCCTTAGAAATTTGTGTGCTCATATCTTTGACCTTAATTTGCCCATTAGGGTTATGGCTTGTTCACTATCATTGTTAGGAAAGGCCAGGTGATGCAAATTTCCCAGCTTTATAAAAACCCAGCCTCCTCTAACCTTGTGCAAAAAAACCCAGCAGCCATGGGTTTTTCTAAGCAGCTGCCTAGCACTCTGAAAATGAAATTGATGGATGCCCACAAAGCAGGAGAAGGCTATAAGAAGACAGCAAAGCAAAGTTCTACATGTAATTAAAAAAATGGCAGTTAACAGGAACAATGGTGGTCAAGATAAGGCCTGTAAGACCAAGGAAAATTTCAGTAAGAGCTGCTTGTAGGATTGCTAGAGAGACAAATTAGAACCCCCGCTAGACTGTAACAGACCTTCAGAAAGATTTAGCAGACTTTGGAGTTGTGATACATGGAAGAGTCATCATTAGAAGAAAACCTCTCCTGCATCCTTACCATCAAGTCAGAAGTATGCAAAAGATCATCTAAACAAGCCTGATGCATTTTGGAAACAAGTTATGTGGACTGATGAGGTTAATATAGAACTCTTTGACCACAATGATCACAGGTATGTGTGGAGAAAAAAGGGTACATTATTTCAGGAAAAGATCATCTTGCCAACCATTAAGCATGGGGTTGGATCAATCATGACCTGCGGATGCATTGCAGTCAATGACTCGAGGAACATTTCACGGATAGAGGGCAGAATGGATTCAATTAAATTTCAACAAATTCTTGACGCAAACATAACACCATCTGTAAAAAAATCTGAATTTGGAAAGAGGATGGCGTCTACAAATGGATAAAAATCCTAAACACATGCTAAAATCCACAATGGACTACATCAAAAGGCGCAAGCTGAAGGTTTTACAATGGCCCTCACAGTCCCCTGATCTGAACTTCATTGAAAATCTGTGGCTAGACCTCAAAATGGCAGTGTAGGCAAGACGACCCAGGAATCTCACAGAACTGGAAGAATTTTCCAAGGAAGAATAAATGAAAATCCCTCAAACAAGAACTAAAAGACTCATGTTTCACTTCAAAAAATGTTTACAAGTTGAGATGCTTACAAAAGGGGTGTACCAACCATGCACGGTGTCCAAACTTTTATATCAGCCCATTTTCCTTTTTGTAATTTTTAAAGTGTAAAAAAATGACTTTTTTTGCCTAAAATATAAAGGAATGTGTCATCTTTAACGCTTTAACTTTAGTCATTTTAGAGATCAATTAATCTTCAACTTGCCTAACTGTTCACATTAACAGTCATTTTGACATGCCACTGTAAAGTACAACACAATGGTGGCATGCATATACATATATATATATATATATATATATATATATATATATATATATATATATATATATATACACACACACACATACTGTATCTTTTGGACTAAAAGACTCACTTTTAGTAAGAAAAAGTATTGCTAAAAACGTTTCCATCTTATGGGTTCAGAGGCAATTTCCTCTGATCGGGAATGACAGCGTGTTATTGTTCTTCTCAATCACTGAGAGAAGTGGGCAGCACAGCTAATTCCTCATGTCAGACACTAATACAGGTGCTTGTTACAAAATTAGATTATCATCAAAAAGTTCACTTATTTCAGTTCTTCAATACAATAAGTGAATCTCATATATTATATAGAGTCATTACAAACAGAGTGATCTATTTCAAGTGTTTATTTCTGTTAATGTTGATGATTATGGCTTACAGCCAATGAAAACCCAAAAGTCATTATCTCAGTAAATTAGAATAATTAACCAAAAAAACCTGCAAAGCTTCCTAAGAGTTGAAAAATGTCCCTTAGTCTGTGTTAGTAGGCTCCACAATCATGGGGAAGACTGCTGAGTTGTCAGATGTCCAGAAGGCAGTCATTGACACACTGCACAAGGAGGGTAAGCCACAAAAGGTCATTGCTAAAGAAGCTGGTGGAGCGCCCCCAGATGCAGGGCCGCGGGGTACTAGGTACCGGGCCTCTCTGTCTCAGTTCTGGGGTCGTCACGGTGGCTAGACCCGGTCCGTGACCCTGCTAAGGGGCGTCCAATGAAAGATGAGATAACAGTGCGTGGTGTAGGTCGCGGCGAATAACGAGGACACAGGGTTGCAGTCTCTTTACCTCTTTACTGAGGGCTTCAGGATCCTCAATCCAGAGCACTGTTAACAGGGCTGGTTGAGACCGGCCGGTCCGAAGGCACATCCAGAGTTCCCTTTGCAGGTGAAAATCAGTGCCTACCTTCTAGCGCCTGTGTGTTGTAGTACTTCCCTGCTGAGCACCACGGGATAGTCCTCACAACTGTTGTGTCTGTTTCTGATGTTCTTTCTCACAACTTATATCTGTTCTGATGTTCTTCTCCGTCCCCCAGATGATATGGCTAGGATGCACCCGTATGACGGGTAGGCCTGGAGTTCTTCCAGGACCCTAGAGACGCCCCTCTCCCACAGTTGCCCCCTATGTCTGCTTAGGTGATTTAGGTGAGACAGCCAACCTATAATTAACTGTCCTGCCGCTGTTTGAAGTAATGCTTGGAGCCCAATACTTCCTCGGCGTTCCAGCCACCGGCTACGCGCCTCAGTAGGATGTTGCCACGATCTTAAGGCACGACTCCGACTGGTGTTATCTCATTTTTGCTGTGATCTCGTTTCTCACTCTCCACAATAAACCTCGCTTCTTGTCCTTTCTTGAGATACCACCGCAATGTCGTGCAGGCGCGGTTCCTTAACACTCTGTCTTGTTCGCTAGGCCTCTGTCAGGATCCCACCCCTGACAGGGACCCCCCTGAATCTTTCCCCTGCAACACCCTCTGCCACAGGATGTTACCTGGTTCCAACCCAGTCAGCTTCTGACTAACTCTCTATCCAACCCCCAGTTTTACCAGATTGTGAGGAGTGGCCTAATACATAGAACCCTTTGCTCCCCCTGGAGGCCAGACTGTGAAGTGTATTGGTGTCTGTGATACCTGGTCAGGTGAACTCCTTAAGTGCCATCAGACGTACCATCACTCCCCTTAGCGGCGGAGCGTCAGTACTGCAACGACCAGGACTCTGGGGCGCTGCACTGGCTGTTCAGAGTGCTGTATCCAAGCATATCAATGGAAAGTTTAGTGGAAGAAAAAGTGTGGTAGAAGAAGGTGCACAAGCAATTGGGATAACCGCAGCCTTGAAAGGATTGTTAAGAAAAGACCATTCAAAAATTTGGGAGAGATTCACAAGGAGTGGACTGCTGCTGGAGTCATTGCTTCAAGTGCCTCCACACACAGACGTTTCCAGGACATGGGCTACAAGTGTCTCATTCCTTGTGTCGACTGATTAAAGTATGAGAATGTATAGAAAAACCTATAATCCCAGAACTGGCAGTTTTAACAGAATGCAAATAATACTCTGAAACACTCATGTACGTAATATACCTATCTACATCCACATACAGTACAGACCAAAAGTTTGGACACACCTTCTCATTTAAAGATTTTTCTGTATTTTCATGACTATGAAAATTGTACATTCACACTGAAGGCATCAGAACTATGAATTAACACGTGGAATTATATACTTAACAAAAAAGTGTGAAACAACTGAAATTATGTCTTATATTCTAGGTTCTTCAAAGTAGCCACCTTTTGCTTTGATGACTGCTTTGCACACTCTTGGTATTCTCTTGATGAGCTTCAAGAGGTAGTCACCGGGAATGGTCTTCCAACAATCTTGAAGAAGTTCCCAGAGATGCTTAGCACTTGTTGGCTCTTTTGCCTTCACTCTGCGGTTCAGCTCACCCCAAACCATCTCGTTTGGGTTCAGGTCTGGTGACTGTGGAGGCCAGGTCATCTGGCGTAGCACCCCATCACTCTCCTTCTTGGTCAAATAGCCCTTACACAGCCTGGAGGTGTGTTTGGGGTCATTGTCCTGTTAAAAAATAAATGATGGTCCAACTAAATGCAAACCGGATGGAATAGCATGCCGCTGCAAGATGATGTGGTAGCCATGCTGGTTCAGTATGCCTTCAATTTTGAATAAATCCCCAACAGTGTCACCAGCAAAGCACCCCCACACCATCACACCTCCTCCATGCTTCACGGTGGGAACCAGGCATGTAGAGTCCATCCGTTCACCTTTTCTGCGTCGCACAAAGTAACGGTGGTTGGAACCAAAGATCTCAAATTTGGACTCATCAGACCAAAGCACAGATTTCCACTGGTCTAATGTCCATTCCTTGTGTTCTTCAGCCAAAACAAGTCTCTTCTGCTTGTTGCCTGTCCTTAGCAGTGGTTTCCTAGCAGCTATTTTACCATGAAGGCCTGCTGCACAAAGTCTCCTCTTAAGGGTATGTGCACACGTTCAGTTTTTTTTGCGTTTTTTCGCGATAAAAACGCTATAAAAACTCATTAAAAACGCATACATTATGCATCCTATCATTTAAAATGCATTCTGCATGTTTTGTGCACATGGTGCGCTTTTTTCGGCGAAAAAAACGCATCGCGGTAAAAAAAGCAGCATGTTCATTAATTTTGCGGATTTTCCGTGGTTTTCCCGCAATTCCATGCATTTGGGAAAAACGCACAAAAAACGCGTCAAAAACGCATGAAAAATCGCGAAAAAAACGCATGCAGTTTTCTGGCAGAAATGTCCGGTTTTTGTCAGGAAAATTTCTGCAAGAAATCCTGACGTGTGCACATACCCTAACAGTTGTTGTAGAGATGTGTCTGCTGCTAGAACTCTGTGTGGCATTGACCTGGTCTCTAATCTGAGCTGCTGTTAACCTGCGATTTCTGAGGCTGGTGACTCGGATAAACTTATCCTCAGAAGCAGAGGTGACTCTTGGTCTTCCTTTCCTGGGACGGTCCTCATGTGAACCAGTTTCTTTGTAGCGCTTGATGGTTTCTGCCACTGCACTTGGGGACACTTTCAAAGTTTTCCCAATTTTTCGGTCTGACTGACCTTCATTTCTTAAAGTAATGATGGCCACTCGTTTTTCTTTTATTTACCAACGATCACGACCAGCGATACGACCTGGCTGTGATCGTTGGTAAGTCGTTGTGTGGTCGCTGGAGAGCTGTCACACAGACAGCTCTCCAGCGACCAACGATGCCGAAGTCCCCGGGTAACCAGGGTAAACATCGGGTTACTAAGCGCAGGGCCGCGCTTAGTAACCCGATGTTTACCCTGGTTACCATTGTAAATGTAAAAAAAAAAAATACACTACATACTCACATTCCGGTGTCTGTGTCTGTCACGTCCCTCGCCGTCAGCTTCCTGCACTGACTGTCAATGCCGGCCGTAAAGCACAGCACAGCGGTGACGTCACCGCTGTGCTCTGCTTTTACTTTACGGCCGGCGCTCACAGTCAGTGCGGGAAGCTGACGGCGAGGGACTTGACAGACATCGAAATGTGAGTATGTAGTGTTTTTTTTTTTGTACATTTACAATGGTAACCAGGGTAAACATCGGGTTACTAAGCGCGGCCCTGGGCTTAGTAACCCGATGTTTACCCTGGTTACAAGCGAACACATCGCTGGATCGGTGTCACACACACCGATCCAGCGACGAAATAAAGTTTCAAACGATCTGCTACGACGTACGATTCTCAGCGGGGTCCCTGATCGCAGTAGCGTGTCAGACACAGCGAGATCGTATGTATATCGCTGGAACGTCACGGATCGTGCCGTCGTAGCGACCAAAGTGCCACTGTGAGACGGTACCTTAACAGTCTATTCAGTAGGACTATCAGCTGTGTATCCACCAGACTTCTGCGCAACACAACTGATGGTCCCAACCCCATTTATAAGGCAAGAAATCCAACTTATTAAACCTGACAGGGCACACCTGTGAAGTGAAAACCATTCCCGGTGAGTCTGACTACCTCTTGAAGCTCATCAAGAGAATGCCAAGAGTGTGCGAAGCAGTCATCAAAGCAAAAGGTAGCTACTTTGAAGAACCTAGAATATAAGACATATTTTCAGTTGTTTCACACTTTTTTGTTAAGTATATAATTCCACATGTGTTAATTCATAGTTTGGATGCCTTCAGTGTGAATGTACAATTTTCATAGTCATCAAAACACAGGAAAATCTTTATATGAAAAGGTGTGTCCAAACTTTTGGTCTGTACTGTACGTAGATAGTCTATTTTTTATTCTTTGGAGAACATTGTATTTTAAAGGCAGTATTTACTCAGCTCTCATCTAGTTTTAACGTTTGAAATTTGTATTCTTTAAAATGACCAGTAGATGGCGATCACTATCAATGTTATGGGCAGAAGTGTAAGTTGGTGTTTGCATCAGCATAGGCAATATTCACATTTGATGTGAGATGAAGCATTGGCCTAAAAGACACCAGACGCACTTAGCAGTCCCTATTCAATTATAATCATATCTGTCAGCTTTAAGGGAACCTGTCACCCCCAAAATCAAAGATGAGCTAAGCCCACCGGCATCAGGGGCTTATCTACAGCATTCTGGAATGCTGTAGATAAGCCGCCGATGTATCCTAAAAGATGAGAAAAAGAGGTTAGATTATACTCACCTGGGGGGGCGGTCCGGTCCGATGGGCGTCGCGGTCTGGTCCGGAGCCTCCTATCTTTATAGGATGACGTCCTCTTCTTGTCTTCACCAGCTCAGGCATACTTTGTCTGCCCTGTTCAGTGGGCCTCTCTGACCTTTCCCGGCACCTGCGAACTGCAGTACTTAGCCCTCAACAGGGCAGACAAAGTACGCCTGCGCCGGAGCCGCAGCGTGAAGACAAGAAGAGGACGTCATACTTTGAAGATAGGAGGCCCCGGACCGGACCACGACGCCCATCGGACCGGACCGCCCCTGGGTGAGTATAATCTCACCTCTTTTTCTCATTTTTCAGGATACATACTACACAGGGTAGTGAAAAAAAAAAACAATACTTGCTCTACTGAGCTGCAGCGCTCCTCTGTACTTATTTACTGCAGTGCTCACATGACACCATTGCCACCTGTTGATGTCAGGACACTGAGGACAGAGCTCTGAGAATGGAGAAGCCCCACTAGTCACTAGTCCAGGGGGGTGAGTATCATTTTTTATGTCTCTAAACGTCCTGGGCCCATTAGTAAGAATGTCCAGTAGAGAACAACACACATATATAGGACCTTTTACTAGTTTGAACCTGATAAACTAACCACATCACAAATAGTGGCTGCAGAACTGAATAAAACAGTTTTCACTTTTGTATTCTTCATCTCCGTTGTGGAGATATTGACTTTTAAAGATTAGATTCTAATTTCCCCTTCAGCCAAGGAGGAATTAGCAGAGATTCTTCTCTTGGGCGGGGGTGGATACTTTTTTCACTGAATGCTGTCCAATCATAAGTAGGAGGTATGAGGCAGGAGTAAAAAAAAATACACAGAAAAGTACAGACCTGGCTTTCTTTGTGTGAGATGTGTAATGACTAGGGTTGAGCGAAACGGATCGGTCAATTTCATAAACCGCCAACTTTCGGCAAAGTCGGTTTTCGTGAAACCCGACCCGATCCCAGTGTGGGATCGGCCATGCGGTCGGCGATCTTCACGCCAAAGTCGCGTTTCGTATGACGCTTTCAGCGCCATTTCTCAGCCAATGAAGGAGGACGCAGAGTGTGGGTAGCGTGATGACATAGGTCTCGGTCCGCACCCCCACCATCTTAGAGAAGGGCATTACAGTGATTGGCTTGCTTTCTGCGGCGTCACAGGGGCTATAAAGGGGCGTGCACGCCGACCGCCATCTTACTTCTGCCGATCTGAGCATAGGGAGAGGTTGCTGCAGCTTCGTCAGAAGCCGGGATATTGTTAGGGAGGAAATATAAACCCCCAAACCGCTTGTGCTGTAGCGATTTCCACTGTCCAACACCACCTTTTCTTTGCAGGGACAGTGGAGGCTAGATTTCAGTGCATCAGCTCTGTAGCTTATAAGGCTCCCTGATAGCTGCATTGCTGTTTGTACGCCGCTGTGCAAACCAACTGCTTTTTTCAAAGCAAAAATCCTGTTGCTTCTTTCTGCACAGTTATCTTGTTTATTTGTCCACACTTTTGTGTGCAGCAGTCCTTTTTATTGCTGCCTGCCATACTTGTCCTGAGATCATTGTAGGGAGATTGTTATTGTAGCACAGTCCCTTTTTTTATATATATATATCTGTCAGCCACTTTCTGACACTGAAACTGTGTAGTGTAATACAGTGGGCCTGATTTTCCCAGCAGTCTCCCACACCTATAAAGGGAAATTTATATTGCCACTAAGTGCATCTGCGTCAGTCCTGTTTGTGGCATATCTGTCAGCCACTTTCTGACACTGAAACTGAGTAGTGTAATACAGTGAACCTGAATTTTGCAGCAGTCTCCCACACCTATAAAGGGAGATTTAAATTCACAACAAGTTTACGTACACCTTCTACCTGGTTTTACAGTACCATATAACGGTTGTTAGTTTGGTTACATATTTCCAAGAATGAGGAAGTCTGGTGGAAGAGGTCGTGGCCGTGGGCGGTCATTGCCAGCTGGTAATGATGGTAGTGGTGGTGGAGCATCAGGTGGTCGTGGGAAAAGCAAAATAGCACCTAAGTCTCGAGTTGTTGAGCCAGCGTCATCGTCTGGCTACACAAGGCCTCGAACGCTCCCTTTTCTGGGAGTAGGAAAACCGCTTTTAAAGCCGGAGCAGCAGGAACAAGTTTTGGCTTTCCTTGCTGACTCTGCCTCTAGCTCTTTCGCCTCCCCTTGGAAAGTGCAAAATTTAAAAGCAGCGCGTCGTCAGTGGATGCTCCCGGTCAGGAACAAGTCGCTTCCTTGTGTCCTTCACCCAGAACAACAGTGAAGGATGCGTCAGGCGACACAATAGGTTACTCCATGGAGCTCTTTACACATACCGTGCCTGGGTTAGAAAGGGAAATTGTTAACAGGCCATGCCAATTACAAGATGAATCGGACATGGAGTGCACAGATGCACAGCCACAGCTAGATTATTATGCTGTTCCATTGACTCAGATCACAACATTGCCCTCGCAGTGTACTGAGCCACAATCTGACCCTGATGAGACTATGGTGCCCCGTCCCGAACACTATAGCACCGGCTTACATGGTGACACAGAGGAAGGTGCACAGGACATAGAAGAGGAGGTGATAGATGACCCAGTTGTTGACCCCGATTGGCAGCCATTGGGAGAACAGGGTGCTGCTGGAAGTAGCTCTGAAGTGGAGGAGGAGGAGCCGCAGCAGGCATCAACATCGCAACAGCTTTCATCTGGCAGGCCCGTATCTGGCCAAAAACGTGTGTCAAAACCAAAAACAGTTGTAGGACAGCGTGGCCATCCGGTTAAAGTAGCACAGTGTGCAATGCCTGAAAAGGTATTCAATAGTAGGAAGAGTGCAGTCTGGCAATTTTTTAACCAAGATCCGAATGATCAGTGCAAAGTGATCTGTAAGAAATGCTCAAGGACCTTTAGCAGAGGTCAGAATGTAAAAAATTTAAATACAATTTGCATGAGTAGACATTTAGCCACCATGAACTTGCAAGCCTGGACTAACTACCAAACGTCCCATAACGTTGTTGCACCCACTCACAATGAAGCTAGTCAGCAATGCTACATTCCTTCGCTCACTGTAAGCCCACCGTTTACAACACCACCTGCAGCAAATGTGGAGGTATCGTCGCAAGGCCAAAGCAGTCAGGGAATCATCAGGTTCTTGGTAGGAAACACTGTATGTAGGCCAACAGAAAGAATACCATCACCAACCCTCTCTCAGTCTGCCATGTCCACCACCACCACCGCTAGTTCCACCCTATGCAGCTCTCCAGTCCAGCTCACCCTACATGAGACTCTCGTTAGGAAAAGGAAGTACTCGTCCTCTCATCCGCGTACACAGGGTTTGAATGCCCACATTGCTAGACTAATCTCGTTAGAGATGATGCCCTACCTGTTGGTTGAAAGCAAAGCTTTCAAAGCCCTGATGGCCTACGCAGTACCACGCTATGACCTACCCAGTCGACACTTCTTTGCGAGAAAAGCCATCCCAGCCCTCCACCAGCATGTCAAAGACCGCATTGTCCATGCACTCAGGCAATCTGTCAGTAGAAAGGTGCACCTCACAACAGATGCATGGACCAGTAGGCATGGCCAGGGACGTTACGTGTCCATCACGGCACACTGGGATAATGTGGTGGATGCAGGGTCCACAGGGGACAGCCATATTGGGACAGTTCTGCCTAGCCCACGGTCTAGGAAACAGTTGGCTGTAGGCGTTCGCCACTCCTCCTCCACCTTCTCATCCTCCAGCAGAAGCGAGAGCTCGTCCACAGACCGCAGTCGCACGACCACTCCATCCGCAGCTGCCAGTGTTGCACACAAGGTGTCCCATTATGGAACAGCTAGTGGTAAGCGTCAGCAGGTTGTGATGGAAATTAAGTGTTTGGGCGACAACAGACACACCGCGGAAGTTCTGTCCGAGTTCTTGCAGCAAGAAACTCATTCATGGCTGGGCAGTGTACATCTTGAGGCAGGCAAGGTAGTCAGTGATAACGGAAGGAATGTTATGGCTGCCATAGCCCTTTCACAACTGAAACACATTCCTTGCCTGGCTCACACCTTGAACCTGGTGGTGCAGTGCTTCCTGAAAAGTTATCCGGGGTTACCCGCCCTGCTCCTGAAGGTGCGAAGATTTTGCTCGCACATCCGCCATTCGCCCGTACACTCCAGCCGTATGCAGAACCATCAGCGGTCTTTGAAGCTTCCCCAGCACCGCCTAATAATCAACGTTGCAACAAGGTGGAACTCCACACTGCACATGCTTCAGAGGCTGTGCGAACAGAGGCGTGCTGTTATGTATTTGTGGGAGGATACACATACACGGGCAGGCAGTTGGATGGCAGACATGGAGTTGTCAGGTGTGCAGTGGTCGAAGCTACAAGACCTGTGTCAAGTCCTTCAGTGTTTTGAGGAATGCACACGCCTGGTTAGTGCAGACGACGCCATCATAAGCATGAGCATCCCCCTAATGTGTCTGCTGATGCAAAGTTTGACGCACATAAAGGAGCAGGCGTCTGCAGCCGAGGACGAGGGAAGCCTTGATGACAGTCAGCCATTGTCTGCTCAGGGAAGTCTCCTGGACGAGGTGGCGGACGAAGAGGAGGAGGACGAGGAGGATGATGGGGATGAATATTTATGGGAGGAGGATGCTTCTCAGGGGGCAATAGAAACTGGTGGCGTTGCAAGGTCAGGTACAGGGTTTTTGAGGGAGACAAGTGATGTTGATTTGCCAGAAAGTGCTCCTCAACCCAGCACAAGCAGTGAATTGACACCTGGAACATTGGCCCACATGGCTGATTATGCCTTGCGTATCCTAAAAAGGGACCCCCGCATTATCAAAATGATGACTGATGACGATTACTGGTTGGCCTGCCTCCTGGATCCACGCTATAAAGGGAAATTGCAAAATATCATGCTACATGAGAACCTTGAGCAAATATTGGCTACCAAACAAGCAACTCTTGTAGACCGTTTGGTTCAGGCATTCCCAGCACTCAGCGGCGATAATGGTTCTCACACGAGCTGCAGGGGGCAACATGGCAGAGGTGTTAGAGGTGCACAAATCATAAGTGGCGTTGGACAGAGGGGTTTTATGACCAGGTTGTGGAGTGATTTTGCAATGACCACAGACACGACAGGTACTGCAGCATCAATTCAAAGTGACAGGAGACAACATTTATCCAGTATGGTTACTAACTATTTTTCCTCCCTTATCAATGTTCTCCCTCACACGTCATTCCCCTTTGATTACTGGGCATCCAAAATAGACACCTGGCCTGAATTGGCAGAATATGCATTACAGGAGCTCGCTTTCCCTGCTGCTAGTGTGCTATCAGAAAGAGTATTCAGTGCTGCTGGTTCAATACTGACCGAAAAAAGGACTCGTCTGGCTACCCAAAATGTTGATGATCTAACCTTCATTAAAATGAACCAATCATGGATTTCTAATTATTTTGCCCCACCTTTCCCTGCTGACACCTAGCTTTCCTGTAAAAAGGTCTTGCTTTTGGACTTGTCTTACTGACTGCTCCAATTCCTCCATTTGCAGCTGCTGTATGTCCACCATAGGCCATTTTTACACCTCCCTAAATGGGCTGACTCCCCCCACAGGGCCGTGGTCACCACTTGGCGCAAGCACCCGTGCGAGTGCCGTTTGGCTGAACAGGTGGGTGTGCCCACTTTTGGGCGACGGCACTGGCACAGGGTCCCTCATAGTACAATGAAGTGTCTCTGGCGGTGGTGGTGCACAACCAACGTCAGACACACCGTCGTAACATGAGGGGCCCTGGGCCAGTACCGCCGCCCAAGAGAGAGTGTTATCCCCCCAGCTCAAACAGTGCTCTACCACTTGCAAAATTACCTCTCACTGCTCCACCACTGTTTAGTCTGTGCTGTTAAATCCTTCAATGGCACTGCCAATACCAATTTGTTGACATGATTGTTGCTACTAAAAATATTCAGGGGCCCTGTCCTACATTTACACCAGTTAATACTTTGTGCCAACTACCACTGTCTGCAAGTCAGCAGAGGAGCCCACCCCTGTACCTAGGTATGCCACCTGTTTATTTGTGAAATTTTTTTTTTGCCAGACATTAACCTCACTTTATTATTTTGGCCTACTAACTGTGTCAGACACTCCTTACAGTTGTCCTCCACTGAACAAAGCTAGGCCACCTGCGTACTCCTGTAACCTATTTTTAACTGCCTTTTGCCTATTACTTTTTTGGCCCTACTAACTGTGTCTGCCCCTTGTTGCAATCGTCCTCCTCTGACCACACCAATGCTGCCTGTGTACCCCTGTAACCTATTTTAAACTGCATAGAGCCTACTTTTTTATTTTAGGCCTAGTAAGTCTGTCTGCGGTCCCTCCTTGCAATCGTCCTCCGCTGACCAAATCAATGCTGCCTGTGTACCCCTGTAACCTATTTTAAACTGCATAGAGCCAACTTTTTTATTTTAGGCCTAGTAAGTCTGTCTGTGGTCCCTCCTTGCAATCGTCCTCCGCTGACCAAACCAATGCTGCCTGTGTACCCCTGTAACCTATTTAAAACTGCATAGAGCCTACTTTTTTATTTTAGGCCTAGTAAGTCTGCGCCACTCCTTCCAATTGTCCTCCACTGACCACTCCAATGCAGCCTGTGTACCCCTGTAACCTTTTTTTAAACTGCACTGAGCCAACTTTTTTGGTTAAGGCCTACTACCTGTGTCTGTCTGCGCCACTCAATACAGCTGTCCTCTTCTGAAAAAAGCTGAGCTTCAATTGTCAGGTTTTCAGCCTATAGGAATTTGAAAACTGCATTGGGGCTACTAGTTTGGTTGGGCCTACTAATGGCGTCTGCCTCTCCTTGGTATTCTCCTGGTTTTTTATCCTGAGCTTCTATCTTCAGGCTTTCGGCCTGTATTTTTAATATGAAACTGCATTTGGCCTACTAGTTTGGTTGGGCCCTACTAACGGTGTCTGCCGCTCCTTGGTGTTGTCCTCCAAGGAAAAAAGCTGAGCTTCAATCTTCAGGCTTTCGGCCTACATCAGATATTAAACTGCATTTGGCCTACTAGTTTGGTTGGGGCCTACTAACGGTGTCTGCCGCTCCTTGGTGTTGTCCTCCAAGGAAAAAAGCTGAGCTTCAATCTTCAGGCTTTCAGCCTATATTTTTAATATGAAACTGCATTTGGCCTACTATAGTTTGGTTGGGCCCTACTAACGGTGTCTGCCGCTGCTTGCTTTTCTCCTCCACTGAACAAAGCTGAGCTTCAATTTTTAGGCTTTCAGCCTATATCAGATATTAAACTGCATTTGGCCGACTAGTTTGGTTGGGCCCTACGAACGGTGTCTGCCGCTCTTTGGTGTTCTCCTCCACTGAACAAATCAGTGCTGCCTGTTTACTCCTGTTACCAATTTTGAACTTTATTTGGCCCACTTTATTATTTGGGCCTACTAACTGTGTCTGCCACTCATTACAGTTGTCCTCCACTGAACAAAGCAATGCTGCCTGGTTAGTCCTGTTACCAATTTTGAACTGCATTTAGCCCACTTTATTATTTGGGCCTATATCTGTGTTTCCTCCTCATCCTGCCCATTGCCCAGCCAGTGCTACATGAGTCTGCTGGTACATTGACCTAGACCACTACATTCCCCTTGCACTCTACACAGCCAGAATCTGACCCTGCTGAAAGTCAGGTTCCCCTTCCTGCATACTATACCACCTTACACGGGGACAAAGAGGAAGGCGCAGATGAAAGTGCAGGTTCCTTCATCAGGTGGGGAGGGCATACTCGTTGGCGACGTCACTGTCACAGGGCCCCTCATAGTATGCAAAAGTGTCTCTGCCGGTGGGAGGCACCCCCGCCGTCAAACACAACGCCATACTTTGAGGGGCCCTGTGCCAGTGCCAGTGCCAATGCGAACGAGTGGGCCCCCCCTGCTTGCTCAGGATCACAGCACTTGCAAAGTTGAAATACTGACCTCTCCCTGCTCCACCGCCGTGATGTAGTCCGCGTTTCCTGGGCCCACGAAAAACTTGAGCCAGCCCTACCCCCCCCCACAACTTTAGCCAAATGACCCCCAATTTTCAATGCCTAACTATTATTATAAGGTAAATTAAGATTCACAAGCTTAAGTGACACGAATTGATGTTTTTGACATTAAAATGGGCACTGTAGGTGTTTTCCTGTCCACCACTCACTGCCGACTTTGCTTCCCCATTGATTTATATTGGGTTTCGTGTTTCGGTTGATCCCCGACTTTGCGCGATAATCGGCCGATTTCACTCGACTCGACTTTTGACAAAGTCGGGTTTCGCTCAACCCGACTCGATCCTAAAAAAGTAAAAGTCGCTCAACCCTAGTAATGACATACAACCCTACCCTCCTCATTGACTGCATCTACTGTGATTACAAACGGGGAGGGAAGTAGAGCCATGAATGTGTGTCATTACAAACACCTCTTCCACCTAGCAAATAAGGGCACTGTCAGCTCTGATCTCCTCCACCTCCTCCCACACTGACTGCTGCCAGCTGAAAGAAGCATTTGTAATGACATATTTCTCTTCACTGGTAGCATCTGTGATCACAAGCCGGAGAGGGGAGTAGAGCAGAGCTGTGTGTCATTGTAAACACCTCTGCATCTGCAGCTCTCATCCCACAGCACTGTCATTATGGTGGGAGTGGGAGTAAAGCAGAGCAGACAGTCCCTTCCGATGAGAGAGGTGTTTGTCATGACACAAAGAGTTTCTCTACTCCTGTTCCCAGCTAGTAATTGCTGTAGGTGTGGCAATATGATCAGTGAGGAGAGCAGTGCTTGGTGTCACTATATGCCTCACACAGAGAAAGCCGGGACTGACCTTCTCTGACTTTGTGTCCTTTGTTCCCCTACATGATGCCTCATGCTTATGATTGGGCAGCATCATGCAGGGAAAAAAAATAAACGCCTCCAAAGATGAATCTCTGCTTAGGAGGTCTAAGTTGGACAAGAAATTAGAATCTAAACATTATATCTGTATCTTCATAAGGATGAGAAATGCAGAAAAATACGTTTTACTCAGCTGTGCGGCCATTATTCCATGATGTGGCCAGTTTAACATGCTCAAACTTGTCATCTTGTGAAAGGTTCTTTTTTTTTAGGCAATTATATTTATGGAGAAAATGTATTTATCCATGCAGAAATGGCCTTCAAAAGCAGCAGCTGACCAAAGGAGTATTAGGGTTCAGAAAATAGTTTATTTTTACTATAAAATTGTGCAATTTTACAGTATTTTTTCTGCATCTATTTCTATCTATCTCTGCTTGCTATCTAAAGAAAGACTTATTGTTTACTTCCAGTAGATAAAAATCAGTCCAGCTCATTTGATGGCGACCCAGATGCACAATGTGATCATCACATTACCAGGACGGAACAATGTGGGTTTCTATTAAATGACTGCAAGCAGATATATTGAAAACAGTGTAGGAAATGTTTTGTGAAATTGTATAACTCGCCATATTACTTGTTAAAACTATTAAACCTTTTTAAATATTTTTAGAGCCAACATTTAGTGCTGATTACATTATTTTTAGATATCTATTTCTATATAATCAGATTGAAAAAAAAAAAAAAAAACTATCCCCCTGTAGAAATGTAAACTGAGCTGATGATATTTTGGATGTTAGGAGCCCCATCGCTATGAAGAATTAAAGCCTCCATTCACAATAAATTAAGGTCAGAAGATATCATGCCTGGAAGATGCAGGCTGTGTTACACAGTTGATATCTGCTTGTAACAGCATTGACTGCAGTCAGCTTCCAGTGCTGATTTTTAACCATTTAAATGCCACTATCAATACAATCACGGGGTGTTAATACACACTACAATACAAATTGTTGGTACCCCTAGTTTAATGACAGAAAAACCCACAGTGGTCACAGCAATAACTTGAATCTGACAAAAGTGATAATAAATAAAAGATCTATGAAAATGAACAAATAAAAGGCAGACATTACTTTTCAACCAAGCTTCCACAGAATTTAAAAAAAACTAAAAAAAAACAACTCATGAAATAGGCCTGGACAGAAATGATGACACCCTTAACTTAATATTTTGTTGCACAACCTTTTGAGGCAATCACTGCAATCAAACGATTCCTGTAACTGTCAATGAGACTTCTGCACCTCTAGACAGGTATTTTGGCCCACTCCTCAAGAGCAAACTGCTCCAGTTGTCTCGTGTTTGAAGGTTGTCTTTTCCACACTGCATGTTTCAGCTCTTTCCAAAGATGCTCAATAGGATTTAGGTCAGGGCTCATAGAAGGCCACTTCAGAATAGTCCAGTGTTTTCCTCTTTGCCATTCTTGGGTGTTTTTAGCTGTGTGTTTTGGGTCATTATCCTGTTGCAAGACCTGCGACTGAGACCAAGCTTTCTGACAATGGGCAGCGCATTTCTCTCTAGAATCCCTTGATAGTCTTGAGATTTCATTGTTCCCTGCACAGATTCTAGACACCCTATGCCAGATGCAGCAAAGCAGCCCCACAACATAACAGAGCCTCCTCCATGTTTCACAATAGGGACAGTGTTCTTTTCTTGCTATGCTTCATTTTTCCATCTGTGAACATAGAGCCGATGTGCCTTGCCAAAAAGTTCAATTTTTGTCTCATCTGTCCATAGGACATTCTCCCAGAAATTTGTGGCTTGTCATCATGTAGTCTGGCTTTTTTATGATTTTTTTTCAACAATGGTGTCCTCCTTGGTCGTCTCCCATGAAGTCCACTTTGGCTCATGCAACGTCGGATGGTTCCATCTGAGACTGATGTTCCTTGAGCTTGAAGTTCAAGTTTTGTTACCGTTCATATTTTCCATCTCTTTGATTTGTCATCAATTTTCCTCCTGCGGCCACGTCCAGGGAGGTTGGCTACAGTCCCATGGATCTTAAATTCCTGAATAATATGTGCAACTGTAGTCACAGGAACATCAAGCTGCTTGGAGATGGTCTTATAACTTTTACCTTTAACATGTTTGTCTATAATTTTCTTTCTAATCTCCTGAGACAACTCTTTCCTTCACTTCCTCTGATCCATGTTGAGTGTGATACACACCATGTCACCAAACAGCACAGTGAGTATCTGTAGCCCTATATACAGGCCACTCACTGATTCCAACATTGTAGACACCTGTGATGCTAATTAGTGGACACACCTTGATTTAACATGTCCCTTTTGTCACATTATTTTCAGGGATACCATCATTTCTGTCCAGGCCTATTTCACGAGTTTTATTTTTTTTTTTAAATTCTGTGGAAGCATGGTTGAAAAGCAATGTCTGACTTTCATTTGTTCATTTTCATATACGTGTGTATGTGTCTTAGCAACGTGGAGCCGGTTAATGGCCCCATGGCTGCCATTGTTGTCCTCCTGTGACTGGGCTTCATAGGAGGATGTCATTTTGTCTATGTACTACAATACATCTGCAATGCAGTAGTTGAAGCGGTCGCAGGTTTAAGTTTCAGACATAAACTTAAAAAAAAAAAAAATTCAATATAAAGGTTTGAATCACCACCCATCAACTCTTTAACCACTTAAAAAAAAAAAATAAATAATAAAATAATAAGCATTAATTATCCTGAATGGTACAGACAAAAATAAAATGGAAATAAACCCCAGTGCAGCATGAATCAGTATGGCCGTGTTATTGCAGCCGTGTACGTTTTACTCTGAATCTCTGCAGAGTTTAAGAAAAAACAGTTTTAAAAGCTGGTCGGGAACTCTGCGCATCATGTGACTAGTCCGAGGCAGATCACCAAAATGGACAGGTCATCCCTATACACACATAGAAAGAGACCGATCAGACTGCAGTCAGCGGCCCTATAGAAGTCAATGGAAATAGCAGCGGTGTAAGGATCACGGTTGCAGAGGGAGCAACTGAGTCTGTGTTTTCAGCTCTGGGTCCCTGCACTGCAATAGATGCCACCAGCCGATCGGAGGCCGACAGCTGACATCGGCATGCCAAACACGAGTGGTACGCGGCGGTGACATCATACACTGCCAGTGCCGGCACACTGAAATCTGCTACAGAAGAGGACGCAAGACACTGTGGGAGCAGAGGAAGATAAGAATCAGGTTTTTTTGTTGTTTTTTTTATTTAATGCATTGGAAAATAGAGGCAAAACATTCTACCAGGACATTATACCAGGAAGGGGCCCAGGATGAGGAGCATTATACAAGGAAGGGGCGCAGGTTGGGGAGCATTATACAAGGAAGGGGCGCAGGAAGGGGAGCATTATACAAGGACGGGGCGCAGGATGGGGAGCATTATACAAGGAAGGGGCGCAGGATGGGGAGCATTATACAAGGAAGGGGCACAGAATGGGGAGCATTATACAAGGAAGGGGCGCAGGAAGGGGAGCATTATACAAGGAAGGGGCACAGGAAGGGGAGCATTATACAAGGACGGGGCGCAGGATGGGGAGCATTTTACAAGGAAGGGGCGCAGGATGGGGAGCATTATACCAGAAAGGGGTGCATGGGGTGCATTATACAAGGAAGGGGCGCAGGATGGGGAGCATTATACAAGGAAGGGGAACAGGATGGGGAGCATTATACAAGGAAGGTGCGCAGAATGGGGAGCATTATACAAGGAAGGGGCGCAGGATGGGGAGCATTATACAAGGAAGGGGCGCAGGAAGGGGAGCATTATACAAGGAAGGGGTGCAGGAAGGGGAGCATTATACAAGGACGGGGCGCAGGATGGGGAGCATTTTACAAGGAAGGGGCGCAGGATGGGGAGCATTATACCAGAAAGGGGCGCAGGATGGGGTGCATTATACAAGGAAGGGGCGCAGTGTTATGACCCCAATGGCAGAGGGTCTCAGGAATAATGCTAAGTCAGTAAATACAGAAAACCAGCTCATAGGGCAGTGGTAACTGGGCTGACCATATAACTAATCCTAGCACCACAAATACCAGCAGCCGGGGAACGTTCCTACGTTGATCCTAGACGTCTCGCGCCAGCCGGAGAGCTAACTACCCCTAGAAGGGAAAAGAAAGACCTTTCTTGCCTCCAGAGGAAATACCCCAAAAAGTTGGATAGAAGCCCCCCACAAATAATAACGGTGAGGTAAGAGGAAAAGACAAACATAAGAATGAGCTAGGAATTTAGCAAAGAGAGGCCCACTAGCTAATAGCAGAATATAGAAAGATAACTTATATGGTCAGCAAAAAATCCTATCAAAAATATCCACACTGGAAATTCAAGAACCCCCGAACCGTCTAACGGCCCGGGGGGAGAACACCAGCCCCCTAGAGCTTCCAGCAAGGTCAGGAATCACATTTAGTACAAGCTGGACAAAAATGATAGTAAACAAATAACCCAAAAAACAAAGAAGCAAGACTTAGCTTAATTTAACACGAACCAGGACAAGCAAACAGGAGCAAACAGAATGTGTCTGATAACACCGATGCCAGGCACTGGACTAAGGTTCCAGGAGGTTTATATAGCAACACCCCTGAAGTAACGACCCAGCTGGGTGCAAACAGAGGGAAGGAAATCCCAGAGTCATATCACTAGTAACCACTAGAGGGAGCCAAAAAAGTCTAATTCACAACAGCGCAGGATGGGGAGCATTATACAAGGAAGGGGCGCAGGATGGGGAGCATTATACAAGGAAGGGGCGCAGAATGGGAAGCATTATACAAGGAAGGGGCGCAGAATGGGAAGCATTATACAAGGAAGGGGCGCAGGATGGGGAGCATTATACAAGGAAGGGGCGCAGGAAGGGGAGCATTATACAAGGACGGGGAGCAGAATGGGGAGCATTTTACAAGGAAGGGGTGCAGGATGGGGAGCATTATACCAGGAAGAGGTCCAAGATAAGGAGCATTATGCAACGACGGTGCCTAGGAAGGGTGGCATTACACCAGGAAGTGGCTCAGGATGACGGACAGTGTACCAAGATGAGGGACATTGTATTGCTTTAAATTAATGGGTTGGAAAAGAGCGGCAAAACATTATACCAGGAAATTATAGCAGGAAGGGGCCCAAGATGGGGAGCAAGCAAGGGGCCCAGGATGGAGAGCATTATACCAGGAAGGGGCCCAGGATGGGGAACATAATACAAGGAGACCAGCATGGGGGCAACGTACAAGAAAGAAGCCGTGGATAGGGTGCATTATATCAGGATGTGGGTCATTATATCGGGAAGTGGCCCAGGATAGAAGACATTACACTAGGAAGGGTGCCAGGACAGTATAGCAATATGGGGACATTGAACCAAGAAGGGGCTCAGGATGGGGACATTGTTATAGAATGAGGGACATTACACCAGGAAGGGGCCCATGATTGGGAACATTATACCAGGTTGGGGGACATTATAGCATGAACAGGCCCAGGAGAGGGGATATTATAACAGGAAGAGTAACAGGATAGGGGACATTATACCAGGAAGGAGCTTAAGGTGAGAGACATTATTACAGGATGGGGGGCCACAATGGGGAAGATTATTACATTAAACAGCCAGAACGGGGGCCATTATTACATGGGGGGACAAACACACATCTTTATAGGATCTAGAGTGCTACAAGTGCCCATACATATAACCAACATGCAGCTAGGAGCCAAGATTCAAATTTTACACTGGGGCCCATCAGACTTAAATTACGCCACTGAGAATTAGTGAGAAATTGCTGCAACATCCATCATTTTTAGTAGTTAATAAAGGAGAGTTTCAGATACCAATCACATAATACTCCTAGAGCAAGCATTGCCGGTACACCAACTACTGCAGCACGTAATGATACAACGACTGCATGGCTTTCTTGAGGAGCATTACTAGACTGCTTTGCGATTTCTGCTCTGCACAATACATAACAGCACATTCAATTTTTCTGTGTGATAGGTGAAGATGCAGCAAGTCTGTGGTCTGTGAGGTAAGAGACAGACACTACACCACAATGAGCCCTCTCCTTGGAGAACATTAAGAGAACAGATTATGGTAAGTCGATGCTGATGGAGTGACACATTAAGGAAGACCTCCAGACTGCCAGAGTCAAACATATAGATCCCCTGCAGTCTGCTTTCATACATAATATGTGGCCATGTAGCACTAGTCACTCATAATTGGTGGGACAAGTAGTGTTTTCAGCACAGCAATGCTTATGGTTTCTGTCCATCTCTATAGCATACACAGCCTGTTCCGGTAGGACCTCAGGGACCGTCTATGCCCTATTTATCTAATTAAGCCTATGTGTATGGGAAAGTCATCTATGATGCTATATAGATACAGATCTACTAGCTCGGTAATGCCCAGCTAAATCTCCCATGCAAGATACAGGCTCCCATGATGTATTGTTCTTCTGCAATGTCACAGACTGGCAGCAGTACAATGAATTCAATGCACAGCAGACACTGACAATGTATAGTCAGATAGGAAAACTTCTAGATAGTAGTCATTGTCACCTAGTAAAAAAACCTGGGCCCAAAACGGGTCATACCCATTAGACAGCTGTCGACTTAAAGCGGGCCATACCCATTAGACAGCTGTCGACTTAAAGCGGGTCATACCCATTAGACAGCTGTCGGGATAAAGTGGGCCATACCCATTAGACAGCTGTCGATTTAAAGCGGGCCATACCCATTAGACAGCTGTCGACTTAAAGCGGGTCACACACAATTGCAGCTATCAGGTATAAAGCTGGCCAGACATATTGGACAGCTCTCAGGTGTAAAGCCAGGGTGTCTAATGGGTAAGGCCCGCGTTACACCTGACAGCTGTCTAATGTGTATGTCCTGCATTAATCTGACAGCTGTCTTTTGGGTATGGCCTGTTTTAGGCCCAGGTTTTTCTTACTAGGTGACAATGACTACTATCTAGAATGCAACCTCAGATTTTCCTGTCTGACTATACATTGTCAGTGTGTGGGTGCAGCACAGGGCTGGGCTGTCTACTGGGCACTGAATTCATTGTATGCTCCCAGTCTGTGAGATTAGATCGTCTCTTATTAAGTGATTGAAATAGCTTACTGATAACAAAATGCAAATGTTCTGGGTTTTAATCAAGCAGAAGAACAATATATCATGGGAGCCTGTAACTTGCATGGGAGATTTAGCTCAGTATTGCCTTCACACATCAGTTTTTTCCCATCAGGCACAATCCAACAAATTTTGGAAAAACGGGATCCGGCAAAAGTTGCAGCCTGATCCATTTTTTTGTCATAGACTTTTACGCAGGATCTGTCAAAAATTGGTTTTCCGGCGGCCGAAGACAACGGACATAGTAAAGTTTTTTGTCTCCGTCGAAAAAAAACGGACAGTGACGGATCCATCGCCGTCCGTCGTTTGCTATAATGGAACCCTATGGCGCTGGATTCATCAAATGACAGAATCCAGCGACGGATTCTGCTTTTTTAAACTGGGGCATGCTCCGATTATTTTTAGGGTATGTGCAGTAGCGTTTTCCATTCTAGCAAGCATATCTCTCTCTCTCTCCCCCCTGATCAGCTATTCAAATCCGGCGAAAAAAACGGATCCGTCGAATCAGCTTTTCACAATTTGCGGTGGATCTGTTTATTCAAAATTTGCCAGACGGCAAAAAAGTGATGTGTGAAAGTAGCCTTACCGAGCTAGGAGATCTTTATCTACACCATGTTCCAAATTATTATGCAAATTATATTTTTGGCGGATTTTCCTAAATGGTTGGTGCAAATGACAGTCAGTCTAATAAAAGTTATCACCCGTTAGAGTATACATCGAATTTTATTGAAGAAACCTCCCAATGATAACAGTATAATCTCCAAAATGAATAAAAACTTAAAATGCACTGTTCCAAATTATTACGCACAGTAGAATTTCTAAACATTTGATATGTTTTGAAGAACTGAAAATGCTCATTTGTGGAATTTGCAGCATTAGGAGGTCACATTCACTGAACAGAAAAAGCTATTTAACTCCAAAACATCCTAACAGGCCAAGTTACATGTTAACATACTGTAGGAACCTTTCTTTGATATCACCTTCACAATTCTTGCATCCATTGAACTTGTGAGTTTTTGGAGAGTTTCTGCTTGTATTTCTTTGCATGAAGTCAGAATAGCCTCCCAGAGCTGCTGTTTTGACGTGAACTGCCTCCCACCCTCATAGATCTTCTGCTTGATGATACTCCAAAGGTTCTCTATAGGGTTGAGGTCAGGGGAAGATGGTGGCCACACCATTAGTTTATCTCCTTTTATGCCCATAGCAGCCAATGACTCAGAGGTATTCTTGCAGCATGAGATGGTGCATTGTCAGCATGAAGATGATTTTGCTCCTGAAGGCATATTTCTGCTTTTTATACCATGGAGGAAAGTTGTCAGGCAGAAACTCTATATACTTTGCAGAGGTCATTTTCACACCTTCAGGAACCTTAAAGGGCCCTACCAGCTGTTTCTCCATGATTCCGGCCCAAAACATAACTCCTCCACTTCCTTGTGGACGTCGCAGCCTTGTTGGGACATGGTGGCCATCCACCAACCATCCACTACTCCATCCATCTGGACCATCCAGGGTTGCTCGACACTCATCAGTAAAAAGACAGTTTGAAAATTAGTCTACATGTATGTCTGGGCCCACTGCAACAGTTTCTGCTTGTGAACACTGTTTAAGGGTGGCCGAATAGTAGGTTTATGCACCACAGCAAGCCTTTGAAGGATCCTACACCTTGAGGTTCGAGGGACTCCAGAGGGACCAGCAGCTTCAAATAACTGTTTGGTATTTTGGCAGCTGCTCTCTTAATCCAATGAATTTGTCTGGCAGAAATCTTCCTCATTATGCCTTTATCTGCATGAACTCTGTCTGTGCTCTGTTTCAGTCACAAATCTCTTCACAGTGTGATGATCACTCTTAAGTTTTCGTGAAATATCTAATGTTTTCATACCTTGTCCAAGGCATTGCACTATTTAACGCTTTTCAGCAGCATAGAGATCCTTTTTAGTTCCCACATTGCTTGAAACATGTGGCCTGCTTAATAATGTGGAACATCATTTTTAAGTAGTGTTCCTTTAATTAGAATCACCTGGAAAACTAATTATCACATGTGTTTAAGATTGATTTCAGTGATCCATTGAGCCCTGAGACACAATACCATCCATGAGTTTATTTGAAAAACAAAACAATTCAATCTTTATGACACTTAAATCCAATTTGCATAATAATTTGGAACACAGTGTATATAGCGTCATATATGGATTTTCGGGAGCTGTCAAGCATAAAGCGGGCCATACACATTAGACACCTGTCAGGCGTAAAACGGGCCATACACAGACGTCTGTCCGGTTAAAGCGGGCCATACACATTAGACAGCTGGCCGGTGTAAAGTGGGCCATACACAATATATAGGTAAAGGGCGTAGGCAGGGCCATACACATTGGATAGGTGTCGGCTGAGCGCTCTCGAGTTCTTTATGAGAGAGCGTTGCCTGATTCATTTGCGCAGGTGAAAAGTAAAGGAAGGTGTGACTATAGTCCAACAGCTTGAGCCTTACGTGTCCAGAAACAAATCTGTTGGGGGACAATTGGGAGGACCCTTTAGTCTTACACCTTAGGTGGTCAGCCGAACCCCTCAAAATCATTCAGTCGACCTTTACCTAAAGGTACCGTCACACTAAACGATATCGCTAGCGATCCGTGACGTTGCAGCGTCCTCGCTAGCGATATCGTTTAGTTTGACACGCAGCAGCGATCAGGATCCTGCTGTGATGTCGCTGGTCGCTGAATAAAGTCCAGAACTTTAAGGTACCGTCACACTAAGCGACGCTGCAGCGATAGCGACAGCAATGCCGATCGCTGCAGCGTCGCTGTGTGGTCGCTGGAGAGCTGTCACACAGACCGCTCTCCAGCGACCAGCGATGCCGAGGTCCCCGGGTAACCAGGGTAAACATCGGGTTGCTAAGCGCAGAGCCGCGCTTAGTAACCCGATGTTTACCCTGGTTACCAGCGTAAAAGTTAAAAAAACAAACAGTACATGCTCACCTGCGCGTCCCCCAGCCTCTGCATCCTGACGCTGACTGAGCTCCGGCCCTAACAGCAGAGCGGTGACGTCACCGCTGTTGCTTTCACTTTCAGTTTAGGGCCGGCGCTTTAGTGTCAGGAAGCAGAGGCTGGGGGACGCGCAGGTGAGTATGTACTGTTTGTTTTTTTAACTTTTACGCTGGTAACCAGGGTAAACATCGGGTTACTAAGCGCGGCCCTGCGCTTAGTAACCCGATGTTTACCCTGGTTACCAGTGTAAAATATCGCTGGTATCGTCGCTTTTGCTGTCAAACACGGCGATACACGGCGACCTAGCGACCAAATAATGTGCAGACCTTCTAGCAGCGACCAGCAATTTCACAGCGGGATCCAGATCGCTGCTGCGTGTCAAATACAGCGATATCGCCATCCAGGTCGCTGCAACGTCACGGATTGCTGGCGATATCGCCTAGTGTGACGGTACCTTTATTTGGTCGTCCGATCGCCGTGTATCGTTGTGTTTGACACCAAAAGCAACGATACCAGCGATGTTTTACACTGGTAACCAGGGTAAACATCGGGTTACTAAGCGCAGGGCCGCGCTTAGTAACCCGATGTTTACCCTGGTTACCAGCGTAAAAGTAAAAAAAACAAACAGTACATACTCACCTGCACGTCCCCCAGCGTCTGCTTCCTGCTCTGACTGAGATCCGGCCCTAAAGTGAAAGTACAGCACAGCGGTGACGTCACCGCTCTGCTGTTAGGGCCGGAGCTCAGTCAGTGTCAGGAAGCAGAGGCTGGGGACGCGCAGGTGAGTATGTACTGTTTGTTTTTTTTACTTTTACGCTGGTAACCAGGGTAAACATCGGGTTACTAAGCACGGCCCTGCGCTTAGCAACCCGATGTTTACCCTGGTTACCCGGGGACCTCGGCATCGTTGGTCGCTGGAGAGCGGTCTGTGTGACAGCTCTCCAGCGATCAAACAGCGACGCTGCAGCGATCGGCATCGTTGTCGCTATCGCTGCAGCGTCGCTTAATGTGACGGTACCTTTAGTGTATGAGGGCCTTGAGCTGTGGGGAGTCTATTAAGGGGCAAATGTCAGTCTGAACATCTGGAAGCCATTGTGCCCTCACTTTGCTATTTAGATACAGAGCGTGGTCACCATGCACCGTAAGTGTTCAGCACTGCATCATAGCTCTCCCTGCCTCTGCCAACTACCTGTCACTGGTCAGACTACAGCTCAATTCTAACAATGGAAAACAGCTCTATACACTAAGCCTATTACACTTCTAATACTTATCTTATACTATCACATCCTGTACTGTTCATTACTATATACTTTACGTGACTTCACGTGACAATATGTACACAAGACGAAGGACATTATTCAGATTACACATCACATTACACACAGCACTGATGTCATAAAGGGGGAACATGTCCATCTCCTTACATACCCACCAGTTTTATAGGCTTTTTCTGTAGCTCCCATAAACCTCTGAACTGTGCTCTTTACTATATAATGAATTTTATTGAAATAACAAATCTATTCCTTTTGCAATGAAGCTTAAGTGCTTTGGGTGTAACCAGAGCACTTCCCAAGCCTCTGCCTCCCGTGACTTTGTTCCCCACACTCCTCAATTTCTTCTGCTTTACTGAGAGCTCATTGTCTGTGTAGTCAACACAGAGAGAAGATGGTGAATCAGGGAGGCAAAGTCTCGGGAAGTGCTCTGATCATGCCCAAAGCACTTCAGTCTTATTTACATAAAGGAATAAAACATTATTTTTCCAGTAATGGAGCAAAGGACTACTTAATCAAATGTACAGATTGCCTTATTTTTGAAACACCTCTATGCCCATTATAACAGTATGTAGGGAGGAACGAGCGGACACATTCCTTTTCAGGAAAATTTTGGACAAAAATAGTGCAACATATATCCATTTTTTGAGCTGTTACATAATACAAAATGTCATCACAGATCATTACAACTCACCTGAGCAAATGGTGTTACAATCAAGTCATCTCCATGTCTGTAAAATAAAAATAAAGCAATTTAGAGGAATACAGAAATACAAAAAACTACAGATTACGCACATTATAGTTCCTTGGAACAGATAACTTCGTCACAGCGACACGTTCATGATATGTTTATATCAAATCTCATGTGTGACAATTAAGCTTGCTTTGTATACAGTGGATAAGTACAAGGTAACACCTAGAAAACTTTGCTACTCTCGTCCTGTGTCCAAAAGTGTAAGATACCAACTAGTATGATCTCTGCGGACATTGAAAAGACCTTCGGTTGGCTAATTGGTCCTGGATCATGGATACGATGAGGAAATGAATGGTTTTGTATGGGTGCTAAGGATACAACTAAGGGTCCGTTTACACAGACGGGCCGGAAGCACCAAACGAATGCCGATCGGTAAACTTTTAAATTTGAATACCTGTTTACACAGGGAGAAGAAGGTAAACAATATGCACAGAACAAGTATACTGGACAACTCAGTGCAAACATGCTGCCATAGTTCTCGGCAATGTGAGTCCTGTTTACACGGGGCGATGCAAGCCGAGAATTTTTTTTATTTTTTTTATGCTGCACAAAAGATCATTTCACCAGAGCAGTTTACTCATTTATCAAGTGATCGGCAACCTGTTTACACAGCAAGAAAATCATGAGACAATTTTTTCTTGTTTTTTTTTTTTTTTTAACTATGCTTATTCATTCATTCATGATTACATTGAAGTAAATGCTCCTTAGAGGGAATCTGTCAGCAGATTTTTGCTATGTAATCTGAGGATAACATGAGGTAGGGGTTAAAACACAAAATTTAACGATGTCAGGCTGTGTGCTGGTCTTTACTTACAATGAAGGTTTTATCACCTGGTGATTGCTGTGACTAGCTGGCATTAGCTTGCAAATCCAACTCCGCCTTCTCCTTTGATAAGCAGCTCACTGACTATAGACAATGCAAATAGAGAGCCTGGTGTGGGTGGGGTTAGCTTTCTCAACCGTGCTGCACTGCCAAATCAAAAAACTCTGCTTCACAACTGCTGCACCCAATAAACTAAGAGACACATCGCTCGATTCAGGTGGTGGGTGTACTTCTGTATTCAACTGCATAGTGTAGAAGTTGGGGAAAAAGTGGGGAATGTGCTCTGGAAGCAGTGCTCTACATAACTGAGTGCTATCTTTTCCAGAGATGTGTCCTGGCTGGAAGAAGTGATGGCAGTCTGCGCTGGATGTAGAAGAATAGCGAAGGAGGACTTCAACTAGAGACATCACCGGTGTATACACAGGGAGCTCCTGTATATAATGTCACTGGTGATCCCTGTATTACCTATGCATTGACACTATATACAGAGCTAGTGTATATAATGTCTCTAGTGTCAGTGTACAGGTAATACAGTGATCACCAAATACAGAGCTCGTGTGTATAATTTCACTGGTGATCACTGTATTACCTGTAAACCGACACTATATGCAGAACTCCTGTGTATAATGTAACTGGTGATCACTATATTATCTGTACACTGACACTATGTACAGAACTCCTGTGTATAATGTTACTGGTGATCACTGTATTACCTGTACACTATATACAGAGCTCCTGTGTATAATGTTACTGGTGATCACTGTATTACCTGTACACTATACACTGTATACAGAGCTCCTGTGTATAATGTCACTACTGATCACTATTATCTGTACACTTACACTATACACAGGGCTCCGGTGTATAATGTCACTGCTGATCCCTGTATTACCTATACACTATATACAGAGTTTCTGTGTATAATGGAACTTATAGTAATTTTAGCATTGTGGTTTTTTTATTAATGATCAGTATTGTAGCATTCGGTCACTATGTGGTGGTAATAAGTGGTCTGGTCATGATGTGGCTATATTTGCTCCTTGTATGTGGTATTATTTGGTTACTGTGTGGTGGAAATACATGGTCTGGTCATAATGTGATGGTATTTCTCCCTTGTACATGGTATAACTTGGTCACTATCTGGTGGTAATAAGTTGTCTGGCCATGGTGTGATGGTATTTGTCTCTGTATGTAGTATTACTGGTCATTTTAAAAAAATCTATGTGACACATTCCCTTAAAGAAAAAGAAATAAAAATATACCTAAAAAGAGTATTAGATATTTGAAGAAATTTGTAATAGGTTAGAGTAGAGTAGGGCCCTGCAAAAAGAGTCTACCTTGTCGTGGTGGCAGGCTTTAACAATCTTTCAGTCAAAACAAAAGCTGATGGCTATATATGTGATATAGTGTTTGATGAGAACTGTTAATGTGCGATTGGTGAAGACATGGTGCAGAAGTGGAGTTTTTCCATGAGAGGACGGTGGGACTGTGGAAGGTTTGAGGGGTGGAGTGCTTCGAGTCAGTGAAATATCTCTTCTCTACTGCTCCTACTCTCTCCACTGGCTTTAGTTAAAAGCTCCTTTAGTGCTCATTAAAATGATAAGTTCTATTTTATACACTTTTCCTGGTGGGTCCCATTTAAGGCAGAAAATACAGATTCTGCTGCTAATGTCTGTGGAGTCCATGCCTCAACGGGTCACAGCTGTTTTGGTGGTATGAGGGGGACGTGCACAATATTAGGTCTGTCGCTAGGTTCATGCTGCCCGAACTAGAGCCCACATGAATCAGAACCTGGCTGTGGAACTGCAGTCATGTTTTCTGTGAAATTCAGCAGTGTTTCAGAGAAAGCAGATTGAAAAGTTGGAAGCATAGGGAGAGATGAAATTAGTATGTGAGTACATAGGGAAAGAGCTGTCATCACCTGGAGCGAGTTGGGGCAAAGCCGGCTGGGAGCCACACCGAACAAGTCAGGTTTTTCCCTATAGTCAGTCCCTAGCCTGCTTTCCAAACTAGATTTCCTCTGAAACACTGTGGTGTTTCAGAACAGAGTATACCTGGCTAGGGTCATGAAGCCAGCCTCTGATTTATGCTGTCCATAGCTCGGGCAACATGAATCTAGGACAGATTTCCATTATCTTCAGCTTTCTTGGTGCCATCAGTCACCGAATTTGTATATTCAGAATGCATCATTTTCCATAAACAACAGACTTGTAGAGTCTCCAGCTTCCATGTAATTGGTATACTAGTTGAGTCTTGTCTGCGTTTTGTTGGCTTTTTTCTTGACTTAGCAGCTCATGCCCATAAACAGCTCATTATAATATGGCAACCAAAGCCAGTGGCATCTAAAAGTTTCATTGGTTACATTTCTTAAAAGAAAAGGTGTAATCAAGGTCATAGGAAGACTTCTTTGACATCATTAGATCTAGCTGCAAATGCTAAATCGTGTAATTTTAACTCCATGTATTATAAGCAGTGTTATTCAGCCAGACAACCATAATGGGCAAAATATATGCATGCATGCAATTGTAAAAATAAAAATATACATATGCATGTCTAATAAAAAAATAAATAAATTGATTTACATGTAATTATATTATCACACTGACTCATTTAATCTATTAGGTGGGAGTCTAGACTCTTTGACCCATGCTATTGCTGTGAATGAAACACCAATTCTCGACAGCATAGTTGGTCAACCCTCTACATCTGTTATTTTTGATGGCAGAATGGAAGTTAAGAGATATGAAGATGCAATATAATGGAGTCGGTGGAGTGGCATTTCTTTAAATATTGGATTTAGGTAGTGGTGGAGCCCTGAGCCTTTGCCTTGTAGCCTATTATGGAGATCTGCTGATGAACTGATGCTGGATTCCCATATCAGTATAAGGAGCACCTTTCTTGATGGGATGGTGGGGCATACAGTGAATATTTATGAAGCCCAATTAAATGTTTGTTTTCTTGATTTTATAAAAAATGGAAACAGTATTTTCACTGTGACCATGACCATATATTCCTACGTCGCTATCACAGGACGGAGGAACACGACAGGAATTCACAATACATGTATCTACACTCTGCATGTATTAATAGAAGCAGACATGGATTCCACCAGTTATCATTTAGTTTACATGTCGCCTCTATTGAAGATAAAGATGTAGAATTTTGTTCTCTCGTCACCTGCTCTTTTTATAAAACTGCTCTCAAATAAAAGACCACACAGGTTCCGCAGATCTCAAGAGCAAGGCTGGATTGGCGTTTGGGAGGACAGGTCGATCTCATGTATGGTGCAGGTTCAGAAACCATACCAACTACTTCAGGTTCCTCAATGTAAGGGCTCGTTCACACAAGCTTTGATTCTGTCATGCAAGAGAAAAGGGCCGATTATGCTTATGACACTCGGCTCAAATTCTGTCACAGTGTGCTCCGAGAGTCATCTGAGTGTGATCTGATTCACCGGAATGAGACAATCGCAGCACAAGTATGGAGAAGACAGAGAACTTAATTTCTCCATCTTCTCCATTGTCCCTGTATCGGACCGCACTCGGATGTCATATTTCACTCACACCCATAGACTTGTGATCTGAGAGTCATCGGAGTGTGATCCGATTCTCTGGAATGAGACAATCGCAGCACAGGTATGGAGAAGACTAAAATTAATTTATCCATCTTCTCCATTGTCCCTGTGAGTATATGTCAGACTGCACTCGGATGTCATATTTCACACGCAGCCATAGACTTGTGATCCGAATATCAGATGCACTCCAAACATGCCATGATTGTTTTCTCATGGCGAATGGACATGAAAAAATAATCGTAGATCTGCACTGCCCCATGGTATAACATTGGGGCATCATAAAGCATTGCATAACACTTGGCCATGTTATACACTAATGTGAGCGGGCCCTAAAAGTTAGTCTCTCACCTCAAATTTGCACTACAGACTAACCAAATGGCCTTGTAGGACATGGAGCAACAATAGAAATAACTGTTTTGGAATCTGTTCCTACTTTGCCTCCTAAAAGAACTTTATTTATATGCAAATGAAGGTGGTCAGTGCACCATTGGCACTGCAAAATGCCTCAGTTAACCCTTACACCTATTTATTCTGATCATGGCCAATCCTTCTATGTTGATTGACATTGCTGACTTGCCCAGAGTCAGCGCTTTCTAAAGATAAACCTGCAATGGTCGCACTGTCCCTGTATAGGAGCAAGAAGATGCATCACTCCCTCCTCGCTGCTGACATCACTCCACTCCTCTGGTATCACTTTAGGGCAGGAGAGAGCACACTGATCACGCTCTCTTTGTTCTGGTATACCTTTGTATTGCGAGAGCAATGTCAGCTGCGATGAGAGAGTGATTTGAGGAGCTCCCTTCTGGACTAGAGAAATAGCAGAGTCGTCAGTCGATGTCAGCAGCGAGGAGAAAGTGATGGGTGTTCTCCTTCCGGAAGAGGATGAGTGCCGGTAATCTAAATAAGTGAGTACATCGAGGAATTGAACAATGCCAAAGCTGCACTGAGCACTCATTTGCATATTAGAATAAACTTCTTTTTGGGGCAGCAGATTTAAAAACACAAATAACTTTTTATTGCTGCTCCATCGCCTACAAGGCTGTGTGGTTAGTTTGAAGTATAAATTTGGGATTTTGGAATGACAGACTCCCTTTAAAGGCATTGTCTGCTACTTTTCTATTTATGACCAACCTCAAAACACGTTCCAGCAAACGACAAAGATACGTACGACACGTACATTACTGGTCAAAGTGTATATTCTTCCACAAAAAGATTGCAAAATGCAACTGAGGCCTGTGTAAAATGGTCGGTTACAATTACAAGCGGTTGAATCTGGGATATGTCTTATTCTTGACAGAATCCGAATATGTGAAAAAAAAAAAGCCAAATATGACCATCTGAATAAATCAGAGAGCCAGAATGGAATATTCATGGATAACATTTTACAGATCATTTGTGATTCATGTAACTAACAATAATAGGAATCAGCTTTTCTGAATTTCCGAGAACTAGAAATTTCCTCTGCACTCAGATATTCTTCTGGAAAACTCCGTAGGCATAAACCTATTATGCTTTTTGCATTGTCCCATGTCAAACATTTTCCGATGAGATTTAGAGAGTAAACACTGAGCTAAATATAAGAGTTTACTTTACTATGTTGGGCACACAGTGAGAAGAATACACAGAAGAGGGTCAGCAGAGATCATCCCTCCCTTTATATTGCGCCTGTACTCCGTAGGCATAGACGCCCAGTCTGTGAACATGTCCGCTGCAAGCCCGTTGAACGTTATTCCTCCTGGGAGCTGTTGACGTTCAGTCATAGAGACGAGCCAGAGCGGCTACAATCACCGCACAGTACACAGTGAGCGGTGGCTGTAAGTACATCCCGGTTTACAGCCGCCGAACACTGTTAATAGCCTTTAGAGACAGAACAGATTCCCTTTAACTTTAGAAGATGGTGGTCATATGCTTAGTCCACCATAGAAGTCCTTTTTTTGCAACTTTTTGGGGATTTCTGATATCACACAATATGTGTCCAAAAGCTCCGTCTTCCACTTCAAAATAGTACAAAGTTGATGTGATCTACTGTATATTCTAATTATTAAGGACAGTTGGATCATTTCCTATTGACAATGACAAAGATTTTCTGCAATATTTCAAACACTTTTAGCAGTAATACTATTTATTAGTAGATGTCTGGCATTATTCTCAGCAGGCACATTAATTCAAGCTTCAGAAAGGAAAGCGATCTGGTAAGTACTCACATGTCACTTGCGATGGAGGAGTTTCTAGACATGGACTTTGGAGAGAGGTCATAGTCGCTGTCTGACCTGTACAGAAATGACTCTCTTCGTTGGCTGTGGACAAAGTTGGCCTGTAAAATCAGCCCTGATCCTGGGCTAGTCATGGGATCCAGGGGACTCCGTCCCGATGAGGTGCCATTGTCGACGTCAAAGCTGCAAGGAAACATACAGACATGAGTAACAATGATCCTGATGATGACAATCGTTATCATTATAAATGTAATTTTCTGTTATTTTCTTGTCCTTTCTTAATTTACAGGATTTCAGATTCACAAACTCAGGACCAATGACTGCCTACAAGAAGGCTAAGGTCACACGACACATTTTCTTTCATCTGAAGGGATCGGTCCGATTATGCTAATAACACAATGATCATGGTGTGATTCGATTTTGTCGGATGTGGAGAATAAAAAATTCTCCATCTTCTACATGCAATATGTCCGTACACATCGGACAGCTCTCGGATATCATCGTTGACTTATCATGGACTCAATGACTTGTATGGGCCAGATGCAAATTGTGCATGCTACAATTTTTACCACGGACAGACTTTGTCCAAGGAAAAAAATCAGACATTTGCCCAGCCCCATAGAATCACATTGGTTCGAGTGTGATCTGATGTTTTGTGGGATCGCACTCGTACCAAAAATACGGTTGTCTGCACAAGCCCTAATAGTGACAAGAGGAACCGGATTGTGATTGTACAGTAGTTAAAGGGGCTGTATAAGATTATAGGAAAATGGTTAGCATTATAGTTCAAAAAGATTTGTGGAATCCTGCTCCAGTGGCCACATCAGTAGCACGTGGCCTCCAGATCAGAGCCCTGCAAACCTCTTCCTACTTGTCGGCATCACTGGTGCCCCTTTTGATTAGTAGGCTTGGCATAACGTTATCATTGTGGTAAGAAGCACAAATGATGTCACACTTGGCCTACTAATCAGAAGAGACGCCGGGCATTCCGGAGGATAGGAGGAGTATCGCAGGTCTATGGTCCATTGGCCATGGACTATCGAAATGGCCACTAGACCGGCGTTCTTTGATTTTTTTTTCTTTTTTTGCTCGAGTCTGCATTACTTGCCATAACCTACTACTACAGTCAGGCAGAATGTGGCTAAAACAAGACAACGTAATAAAATATTTCACTACTTCTTAACCATTGTCACCCTTTCTGGCTGGTCTGTGTTTACTTCTCTGCAGTGATCTAATGGCTAACGTGCACGTGACTGAGGCAGCCAATCACTATCACGTGTGGTTAGTGACACTTCTGAAGCCAGCAATTAGCTGGAGTAGTCATATGCATGTGAATGAAGGAACTGATGAAAATCAGTAAACAGACCATCAGGGACCACCTGAGCGGCAGTGCTACAACAGTGGGGGACCGAACAGATGAGGTTTTTATAATCATGTATGTTAGCCACCTAATTGACAATCCAGGACATGCCCATAAACTCAATGTCAAAGCAAAGTGTTTAGCTCTATGCATCAGAGAAAATGGAACCAAAACCCCTGTCGGAAATCTGACAGCCCTGATGCTGTAACAGAAGAAGGTAATAAGTGGTAGTAGCCCTATATGTTGCTACCTGATAACACAAAAATAATGTACGGTATATGCTTTTTCAATGGTGTACACTACGGTAGTGTGAATTAGAACAAAGGCCTTGTCATCTGTCTTGGAATATTACAGAACGTTGCAAAACACTCATCATCCAAAACTGGTATTACCACCCTCATGTGTGACACTCCATGCTCAGACACGCTCAGGCAGAGTACAGTGCCAGCTTTA
The DNA here is from genome assembly GCF_051348905.1 of Ranitomeya variabilis. NCBI lineage: Eukaryota > Metazoa > Chordata > Amphibia > Anura > Dendrobatidae > Ranitomeya > Ranitomeya variabilis. The sequence continues at coordinate 85,689,081 of NC_135232.1, forward strand.
GCCAAGGTTTATCTCTGCCAGCTTCATGCACACTTTAGTATACCAACAAGTCCTATGCTGAATTATGTACAAAAATCAAATATCATCTGCATTAAAGATTGGACACAATTTTTCATCTATTAGCTAATAGATCCCGTACGTGTCTGGCTGACTATCATAGGCATTGAACTTAGCAAGTAAGCCTTTTGTGTGTCAGTAACATAAACCTTTCTTTATTCATTTGGTCAAAACTTCGTTGCTGTGAAATCCCAAGAGCATTTGCCAAATAATCAAAAACCCCAATTATGAATCGCCTTTCAGGAATTCCAAATAATATTATGTATAAATTTTAATATTCGGTGGTCATAAAAAAGTCTAAAACACAATATGAGTCAGGGAAAACAACCTTGAGGAAGACACTGCAAAATAAATTACTCCTGGTCCATCCTTTTTAAAGGGGTCTTCCAGTTTCAGAAAGCCCTCGTCTACCAGTTGCAGACAAACTGTTCTTTATTCTTCCTCCTCAGGTCCAACGCTGAGTCTCCACTGCTGCTCCTTACATCCATTAATGGCTGCAGCGCTTGACAGTTCTGCAGCCAATAACTAAGCTTAGCAGCATTGAATGGCTGATGCCATCAACTTGGTCAGAACCGCTGAGCTAAATTATTGGCAGCAGCGCTGTCGACGTAACTTCAATGCTGCAGGTAACAGACACCAGTAGCAGCAGCGAATACTGGGTGCTTGACTTTGGGAGAGTGAGTAAAGAACAGTTTGCTTTTTTTTTTTTTTAAACAAACTAACTAGGGGACAGGGCTTTTTCGTAACTAGGAAATCTGTGCAATTTCCATTACTGAAAAGGACATTACTATAGGGGGCACAGTTTGTCTCCGCTTGTGTGTTCTCTCCTTATAATGCGCACTGACAGTGCACTTTCTTGCCAGCTAATCCATTCTCATTAAAGCTGTCGAGGGAGTGCACTGTCACTGTGCATTAAAAACCATATTGCACAGCGACCCCTTTACATTTTTTTTTAGAATATCACTGTTGAGGGATAAAAAGTGAAAACAATCAGTGTACAGGGTGCATAGCTTATATTCAAAAAGTATGGAAAGTAAAAGACCTAATGATGAAAAGATTTCAGGAGCCAGTAAAAATATATTTTTGTTACGTGTTAGCCAGTAGATAGAAAAATATTAAAATTTGAACGTCCTCAGTGGTTGATATGTCTCAATGGCTAACTGAAAAGATGGTAATAAATAGCAAACTTTCCAGACTACTGAGGTTTAGTATGCCTGATGAAGAGACCCAAGTAGTCTGGAAAGCTAATATTTATTATCATCTCTTCAGTTTACCATTAAAAGATATCAACCACTGAGGACTCTCAAATCTTAATATTTTTTCTGGAGCTTGAAATGACTGAATAACCCAAATGAAATGGTGCCTATCCTCAACAACTCAACATCAATGTCAGGCCCTTTATATTGAATGTGTGGAATGTGTGAACAGAAAATCACCTTTTCTATGTTAAAATGTATTTCTTATGGTTCATTATTTTTTCAAATCACTTTATTGAAAAAAAAAAATCCTACAATTTTTACAATGGCCATTAGTCTAATATTCAACTCATACTTGCCATGGACAGTAACAGCAATAGACTGACTCTGACCCTATTTGTATAGAAGCATTATCTGATTATTCTCTAATCTTTGCAAAGGTCTGTGATGCTGAATCACTTCTCACGGACAGGACAAGTCGTGATCACGGTAGTTAAGGAGTCCAAGGTCAAGAGCCAGGAGGGTATAGTCATAAACAGGAAAGAGACAAAGGCGGAGTCAGGTCACTGCAGCGCACCAGAGTCCTGGTCATTGCAGTACTGTCGCTCCGCCACTAAGGGGAGTGATGGTATGTCTGATGGCACTAAAGGAGTTCACCTGACCAGGTATCACAGTCACACATTACACTTCACACTCCGGCCACCAGGGGGAGAAAAGGGTTCTATGTATTAGGCCACTCCTCACAATCTGGTAAAACTGGGGGTTGGATAGGAAGTTAGGGAGAAGCTGACTGGGTTTTGCCCAGGTAACATCTAGTGAGAGAAGAGCGTTGCTTGGGAAGATCCAGGGGGGTCCCTGTCAGGGGTGGGATCCTAACAGAGGCCTAGCGAAAGGACAGATCGTTACGGAGCCGCGCCTGCACTTCATTGCGGTGGCATCTTAAGAAAGGACACGAAGTGAAGTTTATTGTGGAGAAGTGAGAAACGAGATCACAGCACAAAGGCGATAGAACCAGTAGAGTCGTGCCCCGAGATCGGCAACATCCTACTGAGGCGTGTAGCCGGTGGCCGGAACGCCGAGGAAGTATTGGGCTCTACGCATTACTTCAAACCAACGGCAGGGCAGTTAATTTTAGGTTGGCTGCCTCACTTTAATCACCTAATGAAGACAACGGAGGCAATTGTGGGAGAGGGGCGTCTCTAGGGTCCCTATAAAATAACTCCAGGCCTACCCGTCATACGGGTGTGTCCTATGCATATCATCTGGGGGACGGAGAGAAAGAACATCAGAAACATACACGACAGTTGTGAGGACTATCCCGTGGTGCTCAGCAGGGAAGTACTACAACACCCAGGCGCTAGTAGGAAGGCTACTGATTTCCACCTGCAAAGGGAACTCTGGATGTGCCTTCGGACCGGCCGGTCTCAGCCAGCCCGGTTAGCAGTGCTCTGGATTGAGGATCCTGAAGCCTTCAGTAAAGAGGTAAAGAGACTGCAACCCTGTGTCCTCGTTATTTACTGCGACCTACACCACCACCTACACCTTTTATTGGGCGCCCCTTAGCAGGACCATGGACCGGGTCGGGCCACCGTGACATCCTCAGAACCGAGAGACCCGGATCCGAGTACCCCGCTGTCCTACATCTGGGGGCCGCTCCATCACAGTCCAGAGTCAGAATTCAAAGGTCAGAGCGTGTCAAGTCAAAAGGGGTAAATCAAATAGGTAGTCAATAGGCAAATCCAAGGTCTGGCAACAGAAGATCAGAATGTCTGAATACAGAGCAGAAAGCACAGAGAACACACCACACTGAGCTGGAAGCTACAACTGGCAACAGCTATCTGGGCCTGACAGCTTACCGTAGTTAAGTAGCTTGGTGATCACTGAGGCTATGTGCACACGTCAGGATTTTGTCAGGATTTTGTCAGGCTTTTTCATCAGGTTTTGTAGCCAAAACCAGGAGTGGGTGATAAATGCAGAAGTGGTGCATATGTTTCTATTATACTTTTCCTCTAATTGTTCCACTCCTGGTTTTGGCTACAAATCCTGGGGAAAAATCCTGACAAAATCCTGACGTGTGCACATAGCCTAAGAACAGAAAACATGATCTGAAGGAAGCTCATCAGCACCTCCCAGTCTCAGATTGAATGGTGGATCCTGATTTACTTACTGTACATAGAGGTGTTACCTTGCATTATAATCATGTCTGGGACAATAATGAGACCACAGAAAAGTCTCCTGTACAGAACAGGAAGTAAAGGTACCTTCACACGAAGCGACGCTGCAGCGATAGCGACAACGATGCCGATCGCTGCAGCGTCGCTGTTTGATCGCTGGAGAGCTGTCACACAGACCGCTCTCCAGCGACCAATGATGCCGAGGTCCCCGGGTAACCAGGGTAAACATCGGGTTGCTAAGCGCAGGGCCGCGCTTAGTAACCCGATGTTTACCCTCGTTACCAGCGTAAAAGTAAAAAAAACAAACAGTACATACTCACCTGCGCGTCCCCCAGCGTCTGCTTCCTGACACTGACTGAGCTCCGGCCCTAACAGCACAGCGGTGACGTCACCGCTGTGCTTTCACTTTCACTTTAGGGCCGGCGCTCAGTAAGTGTCAGGAAGCAGACGCTGGGGGACGCGCAGGTGAGTATGTACTGTTTGTTTTTTTTACTTTTACGCTGGTAACCAGGGTAAACATCGGGTTACTAAGCGCGGCCCTGCGCTTGGTAACCCGATGTTTACCCTGGTTACCAGTGTAAAACATCGCTGGTATCGTCGCTTTTGCTTTCAAACACAACGATACACGGCGATCGGACGACCAAATAAAGTTCTGGACTTTATTCAGCGACCAGCGACATCACAGCAGGATCCTGATCGCTGCTGCGTGTCAAACTAAACGATATCGCTAGCGAGGACGCTGCAACGTCACGGATCGCTAGCGATATCGTTACAAAGTCGTTTCGTGTGAAGGTACCTTAAGAGTCTAATATTAGGCTTAGAGGTCAGTATAAAAATTGCAAAAACTTCTGATATTTTCATATGATTAGCGATATGAAAAATGGAAAAACATTAGCAAAAATTGTTAAAAAAATCCATTTCGTATAGAAAGCTAATTTAAACAATATGTAATTTTCTGATTACTCATATCCTTTAAACATGATTTTAGTTAACAGCATAACCAAGGGTCCTATCTAAGTAAGTCTAAGGGCTCGTGCACATGACTGATTATATTGGACGAGTGCCATCTGTAATTTCCAAGGATAGCACTTGTATCCATGATATTCTCTGGGGCCATGCACATATCAGATTCCGAGTTTGTCAGATCACAATTGGCAATGTAAATCATCGGATGACATCCGAGTGCAGTCTGATTTTCATGTACTGACAGAATGGAGAGGGTGCAGAAACATTTTTTTTCTCCACCTCTGAGAAAACTGATGCCACACTCTGATCAGAATAGTCAGACCGCTGGACTCAGATGGAGAAAAAATGATTGTGTGCAAATACCATAAGGACTTATGCACGTGAGTGTATGAAAATTTGTCCAAGTTTTTTTTGGATGATTTTTTTTTTTTTAAATTTTCATCAGATTTTCATCCATGAGCCTACTCTGTGTCCGTTTTTTATGTCATTGTGCTGTGTGCGATTTGTTTTCATACAGCTACATTAAAAAAGGACATGATCAAATACAGTTTCCTTATGATAGAAATCTATGTCAAAATATGATTCCACTCTGATGATCCATGTGGGATCCATTTCTTTTCTTACACCCATAGGCTTGAATGACTCGGATGAAAGTAGTGCATGGTGAGTTTTTTTCTTACAGATACTGGGACCAAAAAAAAAAAAATTGTTCACTTGAACAGTCCTTTTAAATAACATGGGTCAGTGGGCTGTCCGTGTGTTGTCCGCATGCTATCTGATAACCAATCGGATAGGACAAGTCTGATTTATACGATCGTCTGCATGAGCTCTAAGGTTGTGACTTTTTTCACTATGGCCAGTGGGTGAAGGTAATATCCGTTTATTTGTGGAATCATGCGTCGATTTGGCAACGCATACCATATGGTTTCGGCAATATACTATACGTCAGGTGTGAAGACCCAGAAGAATGGATTTGTAAAGGCTTTTAACAACGACGTTCACGGTTACTGTAACTGCTAAATTATTTCTTCTAAGAATCCTGGATGGGACGTGAATATTCATGAACAGACACAGATTTTTCATTCATTCTAAATTTTTGTGAAACTTTTACATCAAAGAACAATTGCAGCCATAATCAAGTATATTATATATCAAGCATCTGAAAAACACAGTTGATGCAGATGAGGAGTAATGGTTAAACAATGTAGTAAAATGTTATTTTATTCTTGCTCCAAATCCTAATCCTGATGACAGCAGAGAAGAAATGCAGTGCGTACATGTTATGAAAGCGGCACCATTGTGTACACTTCTTCATTGTCCGGCTCTTGCATGATACTCATTATTACGCAGTTCAATATATTATGTCAACTGACAAAAAACCATCCGCAGCAGAACAAGATGCCAAAGACTGAAGACCTCAGAGTTATTCAGTAATTAATTGTCTGTTTATAGCAGATGGGCCTGAAACCAGCGCCCTGAACGCGGTCATTGTTACATATTACGAAACGCAGAGTAGAAAGGACCTTTAATCATGATGTCTGCACTTATGTAAGCAAACGGGGCTAATATAAGGGGCTCTGCAAGGTTAATGAGTCAGGGTAGATTTTTGGAAATTTTGAAGATCATACAGTACATGCCAAAGAGGAACCGAAGGATCCCGGCCCTGTTTGATCCAGTTCTTATTGTTACCGTATGGCAAGAACCTGTGCATGACTTCGCAAACAAATGGTGAAAATTGACTGGAAGGGTTTTGAGAAGGGAAACAAAGATCAAGACTTTCCATCTTGGGTAGAACACCCAGCACTCTGTGGATTGGGGGCCATTTTGAACTGTAGTATGGGATTACTTTTCTTCCATATACGTCAATGACTATGGGTGACCACCATATTATTCCCTCTAGATCGCAAGTAGGCACAGCTTTTGAAAGCAGCACGACTGTGTTAGTTGAGTTATACACATGAGAACTGATGGTCGAAAGTTACTTCAGCAGACATACATCTTTCCCAACTCCCTAATACACATGAGCAGCTGGCTAGGCTAGGTGTTCATGTGTTTTCAATGGAGGGGGTGGTTCTTCCGTAAGAAGTTGTCCAGGAATTTTAAGCAACAGTATCATGTAGAGCTTCATGTCCCAACAACCAACACAGTCTCGGATCTGCTGAAATCACACAGTTTACCATCACAATGTTATACCATGTCTGTCTGTCAATATGTTAAATACATAGATCTGTAAAAACTCCAGTACATAGGTTTAATGAGCCTTATAGGGATTGTAATAGTACATACCACACACCAGGATACATCCTTTACAACATGATATAAAAAGTGCGAACATACAATTCAAAGGCCAGAGTCACTCACATGAAACTCATCACAAATTTACAACTTACATTAAATATTAGAAGTGGTTGACCAGCCAAAAAATAGCTGTAAAGTGTAAGTTAAACAATGTGATTTACTCATTACTTTACCAGGGAAAATTGCTGTCAATTCTAAAAGGGACGGTCAACCGTACTGATATTTGGACTGTACATACTTTGAGGTTGATTGCACGCTTACTTCTCATGAACCAGAGATAGCGAAGAGAAACATCCTTGCCCCGAGTTTTATCGCCAGCTTGTCTACCCTCCAGGCGTCTCCACTACGTAATAGCTTTGCTGAAAACCTTTCTGCGCATCGGTAGTTTATGTGTGGTTCTTACACTTCACGCTTTCTGAATTCCTTCTTAATTTGTTAACAATGCACATAAACAGTTTGGAGGGGTGTGTTTTCATTGTGAAAACTTATTGGAAAACAGAGTCCTTAAAAATGTGCCAAAGTGAGATTCTAAAGAAGTTTAGAGGTTAAAATCGGTGGCTCAAACTGTGTATTGAAGCCTTCCTTGATGACAGAGTAATCTCCAAGGAACTGTGGCCACCAAGATCGCCTGATTTAACACGGCCCGATTTTTCTTTTGGGGCCATTTGAAATGTCGAGTGTACAGTAACAAGCCACGAACATTACAGGCATTTCGAGACAACATACAGCGAGAAATTCAGGCTATGACCCCAGACCTCCTGCGGAATACATTCAGCAATATGGGACGGCATGTGCTGGTGTGTTTGGATTCAAATGGTGGGCATATCCAACACCTCCTTTAAAAAAATCAGTTTCTCATGAACCAAGGTATGTACAATCCAAATTTCAGCACGACAGGTCATCTCTTTTAGATGTTGCAGCAATTTTTCCAAGTTAAGTAGCGAGTGAAACACCCTGCATATGTCGCCAACGTAGTTCAATTAGATCAGGTTCACCGATTGGCAGGTAGCTCCTCAGGTCCCAGGTTTGTCAGCTCCACTTTTGGCTCTGTGCTTGACAAGAGACAGCATTTCCTATGTCAGTACATAACAAGAGAAGAGTGTGATAGGGGCTGGCTGACTGTTCATTTCAATAACTAAGCCGACCCCCTTTTTGGGCAATACATCGAAAAATTTGACTATTCAAATAAGAAGTCAGCCAGCCCGCTTCACGTCTTTCTCCACTCTTGTTCTGACACAAGAAAAGCTGTCCGGTGTCGACCAAGGAACGAGAAGTGAAGCTGCTGGGACTGGAGCAACAACGTATAGCCACTGTATAAGCATAAAGTAGTGTGTATCACCAACAGAACCGCAAAGTAAAAACGTATATGATGAGGTATAATGTTTTTTACACTATAGTCCTCTACTGTGCAATGCCAGACAGTTGAAAAAAGGTTCAGTTCACTGATTATATTGGACTGGCATATGCCACAAGAGCAAAAGTGGTGAGGACGCAAATTCTCTTGTAATAAGTTTGGTCTGCTATGTACAACTCCACATGGAAACTACCACTAACACTGCAAGATTTTCCTGAACAAGCATTCCTCGTTCAAGATAATCATGCCATCTAATCACCCAATGAACGAGAAGAACAATCATTTGTCAGGTGTATTGATCTTTTGGTCTGCACCGAGAGATGATCGTTCTCAACAGCGCATCATCCTGTGTACAAAGGACCTGTGCTGCCAAGAACAATCATAGCCTATGCACACTGTTGATCTAAGGCTGGAGTGAGTGAATCCATGTCATGCTACTGTGCTCCGATTCTTTTGCATTCTTTTCGTGTGGCTAAGTAGTACTGTACAACCACATATGGGGTATTTTTACATTCAGCAGAAATTGTGATGGTAAAAATGTAGATATTTTTTCTTTATTGCCCAATGGTATAAAATTCTGTGACACACCCGTGGTGTCAATATGATCACTGCACCCCTAGATGAATTAATGGAGAGGTGTTGTTTGTAAAATTGGGGTATCTTTATGGGTGGTTTTGCTGTTCTGGCACCTCAGGGGCACTGCCAATGTGACATGGGACCCTCAAACCAGTGCAGCAAAATCTGAACTCCAATATGGCGCATCTTCCTTTCTGAGCTTTGCACTGTGCCTCAAAAGTAGCATTCCCCCACATATGGGGTATCTGTGCAGTCATGAGAAATTGCACAACAAATATTGGGGTACATTTCCTCCTGTTATCATTGTGAAAATTAAAAAAATGGGGCTAAAAGATAATTTTTATTTTCACGGTTCATTGTTATAAACTTCTATAAAGCACCTGGGGTTCAAGGTGCTCACCATACATCTAGATAAGTTCCTTGTCTAGTTTCCAAAATAGGGTCCCTTGTATGGGGGTTTCCACTCTTTAGGCACATCAGGGGCTCTCCAAATGCGACATGGCGTCCGCTAATCATTCAGGTAAATTATGCAATCAAAAAGTCAAATGGCGCTCCTTCCTTTCCGAGCCCTGCTATGCGCCCAAACAGTAGTTTTCCTCCACATATTGGGTATTGGCGTACTCAGGAGAAGTTGCACAACAAATTGTGTGGTGCATGTTCTCCTGTTAATCTTGTGACAATAAAAAATTGGGGGTCTAAAGTAAAAATTTTCTGAAAAAAGTAAAATGTTCATTTTCCCCTTCCACATTACTTTAGTTCCTGTAAAGAACCTGCAGGGTTAATAACCTTCTTGAATGTGCTTTGAGCACATTGAGGGGTGTAGTTTTTAGAATGGTGTCTCGTTTGGGTATTTTCTCTCGCATAGACCCCTCAAAGTCACTTCAAATGTGATGTGGTCCCTAAAAAAAAGGTTTTTAAAAATGTTTTTTTATCATTTTTACAACGTTTAATCCTTCTAGTTTCCTAACATAAAAAAATGTTAAAAAAATTGTGCTGACGTAAAGTAGACATGTGGGAAATGTTATTAACGGTTTTCTATGACATAACTCTCTGAGATTTAAGGGCATAAAGATTAGAAGTTTGAAAATTGTAAAATTTTCCTTACATTTCTGTTTTTTTTTTTTTTTTACAAATAAACGCAAGTCATATCAAATAAATATTACCACTATCATAAAGTACAATATGTCACAAAAAAATTCAGAATCAGTGGGATCTGTTGAAGCTTTCCAGAGTTATTACCACAGAGTGAGAGTGGTCAGCACTGCAAAATTTGGCTTGGTCATGAATGCCACATGACTTTTGCATGCAATCACCGGCAGTATGGAGGGAATCAGAGGAGTGGCATCGGTCCAGGAGGTAAGTATGCGGTTTTTTATATTTGTGCAGAAGACTTGACCTATTTACACGCGGTTATCAAGGTAATGAACAACCCGATAAACAGAAGTATTATTTAGATTTTGCATAGCACCGTTATTACACACTTACCAAAATTTTGAAGTCCAAACCTGGGTCAATTAGGCTTCACCCAGGAAAAGCCCATGAATAACCACTTTTGGGTTGGGTTTGCATAAATTCCATTCTAGTTTCTGAAGGATTGTCCTGGCAAAATCTGGACTGTTGGCGAGTATATTATATTCAAGTTTATGGATGCATGTAAAACATCGGACTGCACTCAGATGTCATCCGAGTGCAGTCCGATTTACAAGGACAAAGACAATGGATAAGATGGAGAAATTAATTTTTCCGTCTTCTCCACACCTGTGCTGCGATAGAATGGGATCACACTCAGATGACACTCAGATCCAGCTCTGACAGAGTCTGATCAGAGTGTCTTTAGCATAATCGGCCCAATTCTCTTGCATGAGAGAACGTACGGCCATCTGACGACAGCCTTAGGCGATGTATGGCGTGGATATTAGAAAAATGCATGTCAGTGCACGTTATGGACAGAAGGTACTAACAAAAGATACCACCTATGGCTCCATCCAAAGTATGGTGAAACCTGGGATAGATGGTCACCATTTGAAATCTAAAACTGCACAGTAGCATCCAAATACCTGAGGCTTTGGGAAGGAAATTATTCCTATTGTCTATATCGTTTCTTTTTTTTTTATCTTAAGGCTAAATTGAGGAATTTTGATGTGCTTAGAAAACTAATATATACCAAAAAATGTCAAATATGTAAGAAATGGGCCTCTGGACACAGGGGCTAACGTTAAGTCCAAAAGAAATCTAAAGGGATATTCTCAGTGGATTCCATAACTACTGTGACTTCAGAGGTCATATTGGGGCAGAGTAAGCCGGTGCAAGGAACGGGAGTGTACAGGCCAAATCCATATATAGTCCTATGGTATTTTCACATGAAATGTCGTTATTTCAACATACAGATAACTCTTCTGAGCCAAACCACAGAATAAATCTTTGCCTATATACACACAAAGACCGTATATAGAGGAGCAGTGTCGGACTGGGGTGCCAAGAGCCCACCAGTAACACCAACCCCAGGGCCCCACTTTTCAGCTATATGCAAAGGTGACTATCCTCATTCACAAATTTCTATAGTAATAAATTAGGTTGATTGATAAATAAAAAAAATCCTGTCCCACTCCAGAAAGGCGTCAAGAATGGGTAAGGGGGAGGAACACAGAAGGGGTGGAGTGAAGGAGCTTCGGGTGAGTGAGTGCAGGGCGGTTACTGAAAAAAACGCCAAAGAGATGTAGTGAGCTGGCCGGCTGTGACTGTTCTGTTATCATTGACATAGAATCTGTGACAGACACTGCCCCCGTGTGGCCAGAAGTTATACCTATGCCGAATGTGATTACAGAGAAACAAACTGTATTGGCTAAACTTCCCCCTGTTATGTCATGTGACCAGGAAGGGAAGGGGGAAGAAGAAGAGCCCGGGAAACCAGTCGGTGCAGAGAGAAGTTTGTGTGTGCTGGCGTCCTCCTGTTGATGCGATATAGAGGATTGCCTGGAAGATCTCTCTCTCTTGGAAGCTGACATCCAGATTGTTCCCAGCTCCCACACTGCGGAGCACTCAGCGGTGACATCTTCACAGATCCTGGAGCCATGAACTGTAAGCGGGTCCTCTGTTGAGAGGCCGAACATTCCACCCTTATCTGCTGAACCCCAAGGATTACAGTCTGGACCTGAGAGACAGAGTTTTGTTCACTCCCTGTTGTTGTCTCCTCGGCTGGAGCGTCCCCCTGCAGTGACAGACAGGCCTGCGACGTGGGAAGATAACCTCCTGGAGCAAAGGAACTGGTAACGTGTGGACAGGGACAGTGAGGGATAGTTTGTTATTACACGTTATCTCTGTGAATAGGCATATTTTGTACTGTCTATTATTGTGTTCCGCTGTGTTAATGAAAATGTATAACAGTAAAGATACGTTTGTTAAAATGGAATCTGAGTGTGGAAGTTTTGCTGGGCCAGATCACGGATATGCATGGGCGGCCTTACCCTCGGACACTTCAGAGACACGTCAGCATTTGGCTGGAACATTCACTCACCTGCGGTCTCTCAGCAAGCAAAGCTCCCGTCTGCCGTCAGCATGGAGGTGGAAGCGCTCCTGCAGAGCCCTCCCTTATTTTCCAGAATCTGGATTTGATTCGTTAAGTTTGGTATCGGTATTTCTGTTTTACGTCAAATAGTGCATTTTAATTTTTGTCATAGCAGTAAGGCGGGGGAGGGAGGTCCTCGAAGTTGGTGGAAAGGGCGATGGTGGTTTGCAGGGGGGGGGGGATCTCTATTGGTCCTGGACTCCCCCGGAGTAGTTTATGAGGAGATGTGGTCGATCAGTTGGTGGAATGGATAATCTTGGGAATTGGTATTGGTTGGTTTTGGCCGGGCTGGTCATTAGCTGCCCCCGAGCTGGTGCTTTGCGGCTGGGGGTAAGACTAAGCCTGGAGGCCAAAAAGGAATATATATATAAGAGGAGCTGAAAAAATCCTTAATTTGTGGCTTCGAGGACCACTCCTTTCCTAGTTTGGGTTTTTTATTTAATTTTGTAATTGTTTGTTAATAAAAGGCTGCTGTGGCCATATAATCCAAAAACAGGTGTAATGTCATTTTTTGGGGATATAACTGATGTTATTTATAGGGTGGGGGGTGGTATGGATAGGAGTGTGAATAAGGGGTTATTATCATAGGCAATGGTGAGTCGAGTGTACCCCACGCGTCATGCATAGGGGCCCACCGGAAGATTCTCCTGTTTTCCTGTGGGCCAGTCCAAGCCTGCATAGGAGGACCCATGAGGCTGTGAAGATAGATAACAGAACTGCGTCTATGAAATAATTTCCATATAATATTATTAATATATCTGATAAGGATCTTTTATTCATGTGTATGCACTGGTAATAGTATCTGTATAATCTCTGCTCCACTGCCTGCTAACACCCGCACCTACATTTCTCTTTTTTACCCCAATTATTCTATGTTCTCCTTTCATAGACTGTGCAGCGTGCTGTGTTTTGTCCGGGACTGCACAGGCTGATCGGAGTGCCCATGCAAATCTCCATCTATTGCCTACAATGGGCACGTTGGCATCAAAGCTGGACCATGGAGCAACGGAAGAAGGTCTGATGGATTGATTTTTCTTGCACAGTATAGGGTTGTCTGAGTAAGTGTGCATCGCACACATGAAAAAAAATTGGCACTAGATGCAGTATACTAAGAAGATGAGCTGACAAGCCGATGTCTTGTGTTGGACAATGTTCTGCTGGGAAACCTTGGATCCCGTATTAGAGATTATACATTAGTGCTGTAGCGTGACATAGACAGATGACATTGCGCCAGCCCAGCTAATCAAAAGCGGAGCGGGGTTCGCAAAAAAGAAGAGATTTCGGAGTCTTCCATCCAGCGGCCACTGACCTGGCTGATGGACCAGAGTCCAGCGAATCTATCCAGCCATCTTTGTTCTGTAGTAGTCACCTACCTAAACATTGTATGGACCAAGCACACCCCTGCAATGTAGAGGCATTTAATAATCGCAATGGCATCTTTCAGTAAAATACTGCCTCTGCTACCCTGCAGAAATTGTTCAGCAATGGCTAGAGGTGAAGGTAATGACGTCTGTAGGACGTGCTGGAAATACAACTCTGATCCATGGAAGAAGGTTGCACCCAACAACTTGGATAACTTGAAGCATCATGGCGCCAGATACCACAGGACACTTTTAGAGTTTTTGTCTCACTGGTTAAGAGCTATTTTGGTAGCATTATAACTCTTCACAGTATTAGGCAGACGGTTTAATGTTATGGGGGGATCAGTGTATGTCAATATTAATAGTTTAGATAGGCCGATTCCCTTTAAACACTTTAATTTTAAATGGTCACTTTCACCATTTCAAGGATTAAAAAGGTGGCCTACTCTAACCAGATGTTTCCCTCATAGTCAGTGATGGTGTACTGCTAGGAACATTGATGAGGCTCCACCTACTGAAACTGACACCAAGTCCTAGAAAAAAGGTTTATGGATAGTCAGGGTCCTAGGGGTCTATTATTTGGAGTTAAAGGGAACCTGTCACCAGGAATAATCCTGTTAACCTGCAGACATGGGGTTAATCTGCCGGTTAACAGCGTTATGATCCTGTTCGGCTCCTGCATGCAGGTGAATGCAGCGGGGAGAAAATGATCTTCATTCTTCCCACCAATATTTGCTATTCAGTCATAGGGGCGGCCGCGGTTCAGTCAAAGTTCTGAGTATACAGAGCGGCCACTTTAGCTGTGCCCCCGGCCCGACTGACACTCTGCATTGCCGGTTCAGAGCTCTGACTGAATCGGTAGCAGCCCCGCTCCTAAGACTGAATACCGAATGCTGGTGGGGAGAATAACGATCCTTTTATCCTCGCTGCATTCGGCTGCGTGCAGGCGCCGGACAGCATCATAACCCCATATCTGTAGGTTAACAGTGTTATTTCTAGGGGCAGGCTGCCTTTCACACATTCTGTAAGAAACATATACCTGTATATCTGTGGTAAGTGATTGGCTTCAGATCCAAATAGGTTTATTTTCCGCTGAACCATATTGTTTCAGAGTATGTGCCTGTCACAGGGTCAGTCCCACCCAGGGCACATTGACTTTGGGTATGCTTGTCATAGAGGGTTAAACTCAGATTAAACCCAGTCACAAATGTCTTCATTATTGTCTGTGGTAATCAGTCAGGTAGAAGTAAATGTTCTTTCAGAAGAAACAAACACAGACGTCTGGATTACTTAGTATCAGTAAAAATGTGCAGTTCATTCATTACATAACATTCGGCAAACGTTTTCAGGCAGCCTCTGACCAAGCGCAGATCACCATTGGGTTATTATTTTCTACCCTATTCATATTTATTTCTTAATTCCTTATTTGATTGATAACATGTTATCTGTAGCGCTGTGTATTTAAAGGG
Source organism: Ranitomeya variabilis (assembly GCF_051348905.1). Lineage (NCBI taxonomy): Eukaryota > Metazoa > Chordata > Amphibia > Anura > Dendrobatidae > Ranitomeya > Ranitomeya variabilis. Next base: position 85,704,097 of record NC_135232.1, read on the forward strand.
AATCTATCAGCAGGATTTCACTCCACATACTATCTATAGGTGCATGTAGCTAGTCCAGTAACACCTTTACATGGTCAGTCCGTTCCTCCATTACTAAGTAATTAGTGTTAGAAGTAATATGCAAATGAGAATGAAGAACTATTGTAGTTCTGAAGCTTCTGTCACTCCAGCTCTATTCAATGTCCGGCGTCCGCCTCCTCCTCCTACTTCACTGACAGCTTCTACGCTGTATGATTTCAAGCAAAGGAGCTGTCAATCAAACTACTGTGCAGGAAATAGAGCTGGAGTGACAGAGGCTTAAAATCTACAAATAGCACTTCAGCCATATTTGCTTATTAATTGGGCTTGACTTTGAAAGAGCTACATGAACAAATAAATAAGTTTGGGGTATGAAACCCCTTTACTGTACCACATCCAGACAATGACTGGCAGCAGAACCTAGAGCTGAATAATAGCTGAAAATGAAGATGGCGAGTATTCCACGTCCATCTCACAAGTATATGAACAACCAGATCTTCACATAAAAGTCACCATCTGGAGATCTCTTTATAGCTGGTTGCTAGACCAGGTGCTAATCCACCAAGCTGGCAGACAGCCGTGGACCACACATCATGGGCCTTCGAGCCAGAGGTTGCCAACCCCTGCTCTAATAAGATCTTGATATAAATAGTTATACGAATCCAATAAAACTAGCTACGGTACTAGAAAGGGTTCATTTTTGCTTTCGTCATAGGGATTTCTTCAGGACATGTGTACAGGACCATATAAATGTAAAGCGCAAGCACAGTTATTTCCTTTATGTATCCCTATAAAAATAAAAGAGGGAAATGCATATAAATTGCCAAGCAGAAGGCACGTTAAGGTTCAGAAAGATCATGGTCCTACATTCTTGTAAACATTTTTAATCTCTCAATTTGGGCCATGATCTGGTTGGTCCTTTCCCTCTATGTTATTGGGGGGGTCACAATATGTACAAGACTTTCTCCGACCAACTGAACTGCCTTGTTAGCACTGAGGTGGGAAATTGTCCTAAGATTGGTAGAAAAGTTATGGAGTGGGAGACAAAACCAGGGGGGCAAAATCCAGAACCATAATTGTTCTACTTAGGCCTTAGTTCAAACCTTTTCATTTAGGTTTATATATATACATGTGCAGCGCCCCAGAGTCCTGGTCGTTGCAGTACTGTTGCTCCGCCACTAAGGGGGGCTATGGTACGTCTGATGGCACTGAAGGAGTTCATCTGACCAGGTATCACAGACACCAATACATTTCACAGTCTGGCCTCCAGGGGGAGCTAAGGGTTCTATTTATTAGGCCACTCCTCACAGTCTGGTAAAACTGGGGGTTAGGCAGGAAGTTAGAACAGAAAGCTGACTGGGTTGGGACCAGGCAACACCTTGTGGCAGAGGGTGTTGTAGGGGAAGATTCAGAGGGGTCCCTGTCAGGGGTGGGATCCTGACAGAGGCCTAGCAACCAGAGAGAACGTTACGGGGCCGCGCCTGCACAATATAGCGGCGGTACCCCAAGAAAGGATAAGAAGCGAGATTTATTGTGCTGAGTGAAAAACGAGATCAACGCAACAAGGAGAATACCAGTAGGAGTCGTGCTGTAAGACTAGGCAACATCCTATTGAGGCGCATAACCGGTGGCCGGAACGCCGAGGAAGTATAGAGCTCCAGGTCAAACTTCAAACCTACGGCAGGACAGTCAGTCACAGGCGGGCTGTCTCACACAGACCCAGGAAGACACAGGGGGGTAACAACAGAAGAGGGGTGACGATTGAGCCCAGGAAGAACCTCCGAGCCTCCCCGTCATACGGGTGCGTCCTAACCGTAAGATCAGGGGGACGTAGAAGAACATCAGAATCTAGTTGTGAGGGAACACGGGAAACAGACACAACAGTTGTGGGGTACTATCCCGTAAGCACAGCAGGGAAGGACCACAACACACAAGCGCTAGCAGGTAGGCACAGATTTCCACCTGCGAAGGGAACTCTGGAGGTGCCATCGGACCGGCCGGACTTGCGCAGCCCTGTTAACCGTATGCCGGACTGAGGACCCAGAAGCCTTCAGTAAAGAGGTAAAGAGACTGCAACCTGGTGTCCTCGTCATTTACCGCGACCGGCACTTCACGGCACCACTACAACATCATCACCATCACGCACACCTATCATTGTACGCCCCTCAGCAGGGTCACGGACCGGGTCTAGCCACCGTGACAACCCCAGAACAGAGACTCAGAGGCCCGGTACCGGGTACCCCTCGGCCCTACGACAGTGGGGGTGCTACACATATATTTACATCCTTGGTTTTTGGTTCTATACAAATGCAAACATTTAGAAAAAAGAAGAAAATACTGGTCTTTGTAACCTAATATTTCTGCTTTGTATTATTTGTACTAGAGGCATAGTACGTTTCGACCCTTCGGCTTAGATAGCTCATGGGTGTGTCAACTTTAAAAATACAATGCAGAAAATCTAGAGAATGAAGACTGGACAGCACTACCTATAATATCAAATGAACATGCAAGTCCGCAGAGGATGCATTAGAAACGTACAGTATATACAGTATATGTGCAACAGCATTCTGCAAACATGAATACAAGTAAATGTTCATATATTTATTGTTTGCAGAGTGCTGCTTCCATAGACAGCTGTGCAGCAGCTATAGCCTACTTCCTCCCACCTACTTGTCATTTACTACTATACGCAGTGCTGGCTACACTCTACTTTTTCTGTATTAGGTCACGTTCACACGTTCAGTATCTGGTCAGTATTTTACCTCAGTATTTATAAGCCATAATCAAGAGTGGAGCAATCAGAGGAAAAGTATAATAGAAACACGTCACAACTTCTACATTTATCACCCACTCCTGGTTTTGTCTTACACATACTGAGGTAAAAAACTCACCAAATACTGAATGTGTTACTGTGGCCTTAGAGAAAATGGCTACCTCGGAGGTCCATGCAACCTAACCAGTTTTCTTTCCAAGACTGAATGCAGTGCAGGGGGGTGCTGGCACCGGGCTGGCCCCCTGACTCACGGGCCCCATAGTAGCCATGTAGTGTGCCGCTATTAGCGACGCGCCACTGTCTGGGGGCTCCTGGGAGACCGGGGGCTCTAGGCTGCTGCGTAGTCTGCCTGTCCCTAACACTGGCCCTGGGCACAGGAAAAGGTGGGTCTTTAGTATAGGGTCTGATCTAAAAGAGATCAGATTGTCACTGGTAGATGAGCTCACACACTTTGATCAAAATGTACCTCTCCTTTGCGCTTCAAGAACACTCACGTGTAACAATACGATGCTGACAAAATTTCCTAAAAATTCTGAACCTTAAATACTCTTTTCAACCCTACAAAAATACATTTCTTTCCATTGCACTATTTTGATTTTTGGACTTAAATTGCCACCAGCAGCAAAATAAAAAAATGGCCTATGTACCCTACGGTGTCGCTCCTCCTGCCATTTTCAAATGTTCTGAAATAAATGATGATGGGAACTAAGCTCTTGCCTGGCAGACTTAAACTAATCCAAACTTATCTCTTTTTATATTAAAATTACAAATATTTTAATATCAAAAGTAAAAAATGTAACATAAGGATTAAATAATCTGGCCCAGATGTAGGGAAAAGGCTTCAGTGTGTCCTTTCCATTGGCAAAACTAACAAGCAACAATTCTCTATGGGGTTGAGCGGCTGCTTCACAATGTAATGTAAAAATCTAAACAATATGAAAAGTCCTAACTGAGTAATTCATGTGTTCATTGGACCCTTCAAGGACACGATTCTGAGACCCCTCTCCACATCTTCTGAACATGTCGTATTAAGTGGAATTGATAAGCAAATTAATCTGAGAGCAGCATGATATAGGGACTGCTAATCCCAGTGCTTGTTGCAAAGCTATTTTATTTCTAATGAAGCCCCCTATCAGACTGTTTGGGACATTGGGAAGTATGATTGTCTGAAGAATGAGTCCTGTCATCCTCAGACCATTCATTTTTGGGCTCACTCACAATTTTGCCTAAGAACACTGCCATGAACAAAGAATGATATCTAACAGTCATCCAATAGCAACTTCTCCCAACCACCCATGAGAAATGTGGTGATGAACAATGCCTTCTATATAGAAAGACGGAGACCATGTCACAAGGCAAATGTGATAACTAAGTGGCTGGGTAAACAAGACATTAAAATTTTGGGTCGATGGCCAGGAAATTACATAGATCTCAATCTCCATCAGAACCTGTGGTCAATCCTCAACTTCAAGCACTGATTAGAGAAGAATGGGTTTATATCTGTATGGATTTTGCCCAAAAGCTGGTATCCACCATGCCAGGGTGCTTGCAGAAGTCTTGAAAAATAAAGGTCAACACTGTACATATTAACTTTTTGCATAAACTTGATATGTGTCAATAAAAGTTTTAAAACTTATGAAATGCTTCTTATTGTGTTTTACTAATCATAGAAACATCTAAAAGACTTGAAAACAGTGAAGAAGCCAACTGTGAAAACCAAAATTACTCTCAAGCTCAAAACTTTTGTCCATGACTCTACAAGATCAACAGAGTGTCAGTATGAGACCAATTTCTAGATACACTAACCACACATACAAGAGCTGCTTTGTTTCGTACAGTTTCTGATGTCCTCATATGGTTTCAGGCCCTCAGATGTCATGGTGTTTACACATCTATGACAGATTACGTCTGCTTGGCAGAGATCACAGTTCATACTTGTATATTCTTACGTTGCTAAAGTTTCTTGACAAGCAACCAAGTTTACAAAAAATGTTCAAAGACGTAGGCAATTGTTATATTGTCCTGAATGTGTAATGTTAAGTACTAAAGACCTGGTATGTGTGCATAGGAGCAGGTGTGATATGTTATAAACCTATGAATTCTTGATAAACTCATATCAATCTATGAGTAGAACGGCCCACTGAACTCAAAAAGCAAAGAAAGGATTTAAATCAACAAGAAGTTGTACTATATTTTTCCTCACAAAAGCATACAGTGGTTACAGAAAGTATTCAGACCCCTTTAAATTTTTCACTCTTTGTTTCATTGCAGCCATTTGGTAAATTCAAAAATGTTCATTTTTTTCTAATCAGTGTACACTCTGCACCCCATCTTGACTGAAAAAAACAAATGTAGAAATGTCTGCATATTTATTAAAAAAAAACCAAACATTACATAAGTATTCAGACCCTTTGCTCAGACACTCATATTTAAGTCACATGCTGTCCATTTCCTTGTGATCCTCCTTGAGATGGTTCTACTCCTTCATTGGAGTCCAGCTGTGTTTAATTAAACTGACAGGACTTGATTTGGAAAGGCACACACCTGTCTATATAAGACCTCACAGCTCACAGTGCATGTCAGACCAAATGAGAATCATGAGGTCAAAGGAACTGGCCAAAAAGCTCAGAGACAGAATTGTGACAAGGCACAGATCTGGCCAAGGTTACAAAAGAATTTCTGCAGTACTCAAGGTTCCAAAGAGCACAGTGGCCTCCATAATCCTTAAATGGAAGAACATTGAGACCACCAGAAGTCTTCCTAGACCTGGCTGTCCAGCCAAACTGACCAATCGTGGGAGAAGAGCCTTGGTGAGAGAGGTAAAGAAGAATCCCAAGATCACTGTGGCTGAACTCCAGAGATGCAGTAGGGAGATGGGAGAAAGTTTCACAAAGTCAACTATCACCGCAGCCCTCCACCAGTCAGGCCTTTATGGCAGAGTGGCCCGACGGAAGCCTCTCCTCAGTGCAAGACATATGAAAGCCTGCATAGAGTGTGCTAAAACACACAGGAAGGACTCCCAGACTATGAGAAATAAGATTCTCTGGTTTGATGAGACGAAGATAGACCTTTTTGGTGATAATTCTAAGCGGTATGTGTGGAGAAAACCAGGCACTGCTCATCACTTGCCCAATACAATCCCAACAGTGAAACAAGGTGGTGGCAGCATCATGCTTTGGGGAGTGTTTTTCAGCTGCAGGGACAGGATGACTGGTTGTCATAGAAGGAAACATGAATGTGGCCAAGAACAGAGATATCTTGGATGAAAACCTCTTCTAGAGTGCTCTGGACCTCAGACTTGGCCGAAGGTTCACCTTCCAACAAGACAATGACGATAAGCACACAACTAAAATAACAAAGGAGCGGCTTCGGAACCACTCTGTGACCAATTTTGACTGGCCCAGCCAGAGCCCTGACCTAAACCCAATTGACCCTCTCTGGAGAGAACGGAAAATGGCTGTCCACCAATGTTCACCATCCAACCTGACGGAACTGGATAGGATCTGCAAGAAAGAATGGCAGAGGATCCCCAAATCCAGGTGTGAAAAACTTGTTGCATCATTCCCACGAAGACTCATGGCTGTACTAGCGCAAAAGGTGCTTCTACTCAATACTGAGCAAAGGGTCTGAATACTTATGACCATGTGATATTTCAGCTTTTCTTTTTTAATAAATTTGCAAAAATTTCTACATTTCTGGGGTTTTTTAAGTCAAGATGGGGTGCAGAGTGTACATTAATGAGAAAAAAAAATGAACTTTTTTGAATTTACTAAATGGCTGCAATGAAACAAAGAGTGAACAATGTAAAGGCGTATGAATACTATCAATCTGTACTACTTATCTAGCCATATAACATGCTGCCTTTATCTCACAGGATCCCCTTTACAAAGAATATTATTATATGACTGTCCAGAATTGTCCAAGTATTGACTTGGCAGGACTTATCCATGGAAAATAACTTTGAATCAATTCTGAATTAAAAAAAAAAAAAAAAAAAAAAGAGTGTGGTACACTTTTGGCCATTTCTGTTGCAGGCCATATGGGCGCATTTGTGACTTTTTAGAAACATTACTGGCAAACGCTGTAAAGGGGTTATTTCAGATAAAAAAAACAAAAACATGAAACGAGAAATTAATAATACGCCACATAACTTGCTGCTTGTAGTTTTCTGAATCTGACCTTTTGGCAATGGACCCATCATTGTGTCACAATGGCCTTGTGCTTACTAATCTATACGTTTTCTTAATAAGTAATGTAATAGTTCAATGTCCCCTACATGTGAAGTATTTAAGCGTATGTAGTGTGTGTATTATTAACCCACACAAATCTAACCGTGTCGAAAACTAGACCAAGTAGTTCTGACTACAAATTTATCATTTTTTTTACACTAATAAACCACGGGGACCCGAGTATATGACAGCTGACGTTGGCTGTTGATGTCAATGTGCATTGCTTCACTTTATGGACAGATCATTGTGCAGGGAGTGAGGGGTTAACTTTGGCTCATGGTCCATTCCAGGGTCCTGACCCATCTTACTTGTTCCCACCCGTGATGAGGTCACTAGCCACTGCACTCATACACAAGGAGCTACCTTGCAATGCACCCACTTAGCTGATGGGTCTGATGGACCACCGTGGGGTGGAATGTGAGCTGATATTGGGCTCCATGGGCATAATATTGATAACCTACCCTTAGATCAGAGCCCACCGATCCGATATTGATGTCCTATCTCAGGCATAAGATGTAAATATCAATGGAGTGGAAAACAAGTGGTCCATCTTTGAGGAACTATTTTATTTTATTTGAAAGTAACGTATTTGAGGCTAAAAATTATTCTTTTATTAAAAGCATTTCGCAGTTTGGATTTTACATACCTTAGTTTTCCTATACATAAAACTTTGATATGGGCATAAATCATATGTGAGGTGCCTAGAAAATGGCAGCTAAAAGAAAAGATTTTCAGGTAACTTATTCTGTGGCCAGCAATAGACAGTAGAATACAGAGAAAATAGAAGGCAAACGGTGCAACATTTATAATACCACCCAATTGCAAAAATTATGTTTAGCCCAATTACACGCATTTAAAGGGAACCTGTCATAATAAATAAAGCTATTAACCTGCAGGTATGGGGTTAAGCCTTCTGACACAGTGCAATGAGAGCCCCACTGCCAGGAGGAATTGGACTTTATTCATCCCAGCAACATTTGGCCTCTTGTTATATGAGTGGTGTCATCACGGTTTCAGTCACCACTCAGTGTATACAGAGCAGCAGCTGTAACGGCGAGCCCGGCACTGACTGACAGTCCAATCTAATGGAGAGCTGCTGTCAGTCAGTCAGTGCTAGGGGCGCGGTTACAGCTCCCGCTCACTGTGCACAGACCGGTGACTGAAACTGTGCAGACACCACCCCTATAACTGAAAGCATAATGCTGCCGGGGGAATAAAAGTTAATACCCTCCCAGCAGCGGGGCTCTCACTGTGGGTGCCGCATGATGTCGGAACACTATTAACCTGTAGATTAACCCCGCATCTGCAGGTAATAGATTTATTTTACACAGGTCCCATTTGTATATAAAAAAAAAAAATGGCCCCAAAATTGGACAACCTCACCGCTGCATCATACATCGAGATCAGAAGAAGATCTCAAGAAATGGGATGAAGCACTGCACTTACGGTCGCTCATTTAGAAAAACAAAAAATAGATTTCCTTATAGTGCAGAATAAGATCAAAAGCTGCATAACATCTCAGCTAATGGACTGCAAGCGAACAAGCAATGATCTATGATTATCTTTCACATTGTGAGTATTGTACTTTATGCAACATTGTGATTATGTAATAATAATAATAATCTTTATTTATATAGGGCCAACATATTCCGCATGTAAGAGGAAGACAAACATGTCTGCTGATCTGTTATCTCCTAAATTGCACCTCGTATGCAGATCTGCCATAAACTTGAGTAAACATTTGTAGACCTTTCCTGAATGTGGTGGCCCATGATGCTATAATTCATACCGTCAGTGTTGGTAGCGAAGATCAGGTAACGTATTCAGTAATGCGATAAAACCTACAGACAGAATTCTTTGTTCGTGTCCACTTTATGATTTAGCGCATATCTAGTCTTATGGGAATCATATGGGTAAATGAGAAAAAAAAGACTGCCCTGCTATGGAGCTCATGCACAGTCGTCTCTCTATCACGGACCTGTGTAGCATGGATCTGTAATGCACACCTGGCATTCTATGTTCCCATAACCCTTTTTGTGTTATGGATTCAGGATGTGAAATTAAAAATTAAGCCAAGAATGATCATTACTACAAAGGTGTTCCTCCCTAGACACATTGCATTTACATTACTGGGAGAACCATATAACAACACATTAAGTGCCCATAACAGGACATAGCTAGGGGTTAATCTAGGATGCTGAAGGGGGATCAACAAGTCACATCAAACGCAATCTAAATGATTCACCCTCCCTCACCCTATGCTTTTTACCTTCTCTACAGCCATTTTGATCTCCCCTCCCCGAAGACTTAGATCCTTTACTCCCTCTATTTCCTGATCAGCTATGTTTTCCCTTCCACGCTTTTCTGCTATTACCTACACATTTACATACGGCGATAATCTCACAAACTTCAATCATCTTATTGTTCGTTCCTGATCAGTGAATAGCACCAATATGCCTGACTGACGTTCATACAACAAAACGCTTGTTTGTCACGGATATATTTAGTTAGCATGGTTGAAAAAAAACAAAAAAACACACAACTCCATCAAGTTCAACTGAAGGATCAACAAGTTCAACCAAGGGATATGCTTCTGACAATACAGTAAAAGGTTCTTTATATAAGGTAATATTGTAAAAGGTTCATATAAGTGATAATATGAATGATCATTCACAAAACAAATAATTGTAGCATGTAAGCATAACTAAACTAAAATAGCACCAACGACCTTCTGCATTGTCAATTGACACTTATCATGGACAGATTATGTGCTTGAATAAAAGGCATTACCACCAAAATAAGGGCACAAAAAGCCCATGCCACCAGAAGCAGTGTACTCTCTGATTTATAACAGATTCAGCAGGACAGCCATCTATGTGTTATACGTTACACAGACTCTACAGCAAAAACAGATGGTAGGAAATCTATGAAAGACCAATTAGAAAGTTGCCCAATTTTGTATTAAGGAAGCAAATGAACAATAGAAAAATGAAATAAAGAATGTAATTGCCTTTAGAGTATTTTCTAGGCTCCCAATTTAATGTTTGTAAGGAACAGTTTTCAGAGTCCAGTGAACAGAAACACACACTATATGAATAAGTCAAGTAATATTGATCCTTCAAGTTGACTCACATTTTGTCTGCATCAAGCCAGAAAGCAGGGAGGTGAGCGCTTATATGTGAACCACACGGACTAACTCATCTCATAGAAGAAGCAGATAAAAATAGGGCCAGTACTTTTGTATGCTGTTTTATAGTGAAATCCTAGGACATGCTATAAAAAGCTGCGCAATCAATAATAAGGCTCCAGAAAGTTTTACTGACATCTGTAAGCACTGGAGAGCTGCAGAACTAATTTTCTATCTGTTTTACGCTCACCCAAAATTAGTTCATGCATTCCTAAGTCCTCATCCCATCACATATAAGTCATGGGATCCAGATCACATCCTCACAGCCTTTGTGCTCTGTGCCAATGTAACTGAATGGCAATGATGGGGATAGGACAAGTCCTTGGCTCAACGAAGATGCAGACAAATAAATCAATACGTGAAGAGGTGACTGTGTTTGACATTAACACCAAGATAGTTTCTGCTGATTTTCCTTTTCCTTTCAGGAGGAAGGAGGGGGTTAGTAATTTATTGCAAGACAAGGCACTATCCTCAGAGACGAAAGCTCTTGTGCAAGTCACTTGTAAGCTGCATCCAGTGTCTGCAGAACAGTCTATTCCACCTTTACATAGTTGCCAAAAGTCAGCTGACCTTTGAATGAGCTCAGAATAAAGTATGAGGTACATAAGAGCCAACAAAAATCTCAAATAAAGGCTGAAACGCCATAAGATGTAAACAAATAGAAAACCTTGTGAAATAACAGAGGATAAAGGGCAGAAGCAGACTGGGCCCTTTATAAACCACCATGTATGCACTCATTTTGGTTGGATGAAATTTTAAGGCAAACCGAATAGTTATGAGCCAGAATGGTCATGTCACGCCAATACAGGACAGGAAATTATTTGACAATTTTCAGTCTTTGAAGAGGTGACTCGATTTGTTTACAATTTTTTATTTTTTATTTTCACAAAGGAAAAATATATACTGTTCAATATTTTTAAAAAGGAAAAGGTCGGTTAGGTACAAATGTCTTTTAAATGTTGACATTGTTCCAATTGTAATGGCTGGACCACGGAGTCTGAGCATCTACAATAACAGCAGGTCTGGTGGGGTTTAGCTGACTTTATTTTATTTTTTTATTTTACTTTGCTTATATAACGCCATTAATTCCACATCTCTATACAGACATGTCATGGTTAGCACACACCAAATGTAGTCCAAGGAAGTACAACCTATGATCTGCCATTAAGAAAGGCTAGAACTTGTCAAAATGAGCCATGATACTTCTACACAAGTATGCATTGTGTTTGAAGGGGTATTCTCAAGTTTGAAGACCCCCAAGACACTACCGATCCCAAGAAAAGCCATGGATGGATGGATGGAGCGGTGGTCAATCATGTGCACTGCTGCTCCATTCATTCATATGGTAGTTCCAAAGATTAGCGGAGTGCAGAGGTTGCGTTGTCTTCGACAGTCCCATTAAAGCCGGCTGCAGAGCAGCGCATGAGAAATCCAGAAAACGTTAAAGTTTTCGTTCTCATCCATGTGTCCATTATTTTACATCCATGAGCAGTCCATTTTCATACATCTACTCTAAAAAAAATGTACATGATCAAATACAGGTTCCTAGGTTTATAACAGAAATGGATCCATAAAAATCGGATGCCGCTCACTCGGATGTTCTGTGTGTGATGCAATTTTTTTTTACGCACCCTTAGAATTGAATGGGTGAGTCTCATCCAAGACTTGGAGGACAGTAGTGCATGCTGCGATTTTTCTCTTATGGATAACAGCACTATTGAGTAACATGGGTCGGTGTGCTGTGCTGTCAGACCGCACACATACAATTCATACATTTGTCTGCATGAAGCCTAAGAATGTAGAGATTGGATGAATGGTGTGATGGATCGACAACTACTGCCTCCAGGTATTGGCTCTTGGGATCAGGTGTGGGCCCCAGTGGTTGAGCCCTCAGTCATTGTGAAGTTATCCTGTATCCCTCAGATAAGCGTAAATTATGAAGTGCCGAAAAAGATGTAAGTTTGAATGTCAAGATTTATTGCTAACGTGTGTTTATGTTTACATTGGTCCACCACTGAAATGGCAAACAATGGGTATGTAAGCATCAGAAGTGGACCAGGTCTGGTGAATAACTTTCTCTCTTACATTGTGTGGATCGTCGGGTGCTTGTGTACCGTTTCCCTGGAGAAGAGAAGGCACCAGGATGCACAATGGGAATAAGGAAAGACACCGGGGATAGCTGGGTGTTCGGGGCAATGTTTTGCTGAGAAATCGTTGCTTCTAACATTCAAGTGGAAGTTACTTTGAAATGGACTACCGGCCTGGTCTTGTATAGATCGAGTACACCCCGTCATTGCACAAGTACTCCCTAATGGTGGTGGCCTCTTTCAGCAGGATTATGTGCTTGCTGCCACTCTGCAAAAATGTATTAAAAATGGTTTGAGGAATATGACAAAGAGTTCAATGTATTGTCTTGTTCTCCAAATTCTCCAGATCTCAATCCCATTGAGTGCTTGCGAAACGTGCTGAAAAACAAGTTAAAATAATTGCGTCCGCATCTCAAACTACAGGACGATCTGCTGCTAATATACCAGTACCATTTACCATTGGACATCTTCAAGCAATTTCAACAGGTTTATACTGTTTTGTTGGCACAAAGGGGACCAACACAATATTAGGCAAGTAGTTTTATCGATATGGCTGATTAGTATTTCTCGATCTTTGAGTTTAGTTCAAAACGTGTAGCTTTTTCAGCAAATCACAATGACTCTGAATTCTAATAAGGGAGGAGGCGATCTAAGGTTGTGTTATGTGCCAAGAGTATACAGTGTGGCCTCTTATCATCACGGGCAGGAATCTCTGCTGGCGTCACCCGCTGACAGCAAGGGATGTTGCTAAGCACGCACCTGATCCTATGCGGACAGCACAGCTTAAGAAAGATTGAAAAATACTAAAGAAAGCTTCAGGTCAGTCCTTTCATTTTTCTAAAATTCAATTATTCATATTATTTCTTTACAAATTTGTTTTCAGATTGGTGTATTTATATTTTTGTGTTTTTATGAGAAACATTTATGGTTTTTACTATTATTACATTTTATTTAGACTGTTTATTAGTGATGAGCACAACTGCTCGTTAGAGTTTGCCTAGGGTGCTCGGGTTATGCACCGAGTATCGCGGGTGCTCAAGTGACATGTTCGAGTCCCTGAGGCCACATGTTTCGCAGATGGTAGACAGCCACAAAGCATGCAGGCATTGCCCGTGTTTGTTAGGCAATCCCCAAATGTTTTGTGGCTGTGTAACATGTGGCCGCAGGGACTCGAACATGTCACTCGGGCACCCGCGATACTCGGTGCATAACCCGAGCACTCTAGGCAAACCCGAGTAACGAGGACTTGTGTTCATCACTATTGTTTACGTCTCAAACAAAATGAAGCTAAACATTACTATAAATGTAAAGATCTCACACTGCAGTAACCAATGAAGGAAAACCTAAATCCTTATCCATATGGCTTTAAAGAGAACCTGGAATCAGGATTTCATACCCCAATATAATGACATGTCTGTAAAGGTGCTTTAATGCTGAATAAATCCTTACCCTTCTTCTAGAAATCAGTTTTACTGTTTTAGAGAAATCCATAGTTGAAATTTGCTGATAATGAGATGCAAGTGCTATGGGTGAGGCCTGCACTTACCGCTTTCCTGCTTCTCTTTTCTTCTCCGCCCACTGCCTCCTCTGACTGACAGGTCACTGAAAGAGGAGTGACCAAGACACAGTTGGCTGTCATGAATCCCAATGGCTAGGGATAGCAAGGGACAAGCAAAGTAATACAAAATATCGGACGAGCTCTAGGGTGATGGAACCTGGGCTGACCGCTGCCCTACGCCTGACAAACGCAACTAGAGATAGCCAGGGAGCGTGCCTACGTTGGTTCTAGACGCCACGCACCAGCCTAAGAGCTAACTAGTACTGCAGAGAAAATAAGACCTCACTTGCCTCCAGAGGAATGAACCCCAAAAGGTATAGTTGCCCCCCACATGTATTGACGGTGAAATGAGAGGAAGGCACACACATAGAGATGATATATATAGGTTCAGCAAATTGAGGCCCGCTGTAAACTAGAAAGCAGAACGATACAAAAGGGGTCTGAGCGGTCAGCAAAAAACCCTAATCAAAAAACCATCCTGAGATTACAAGAACCCATGTGCCAACTCATGGCACATGGGGAGAACCTCAGTCCACTAGAGCTACCAGCAAGCATAGAGACATAATAAGCAAGCTGGACAAAAAACCAAACAACTGAAAATCAGCACTTAGCTTATCCTGAAAGATCTGGGAGCAGGTAGGCAGGAACCAAACAGAGCACATCTGAATACATTGATAGCCGGCAAGGGAATGACAGAAAGGCCAGGTAAAATAGGAAACACCCAGCCTCTGATGGACAGGTGGAAACCAAAGGCCGCAACCCACCAAAGTCACCCAGTACCAGCAGTAACCACCAGAGGGAGCCCACAAACAGAATCCACAACAGTTGGCAGGCAGAGGGCGGTGAATAGAGGGAAGCAGGAGAGCTGTAAGTGCCCGGCCTCGCCCATAGCACTTGCATCTCAATAGCAGCAAATTTCAACTATGGATTTCTCTAAACTAGTAAACTGTTTTGTCAATTCTTCCACAATTTTGCAGCAATTTTCAATCAAATGAATCGGGGAAAAAAAATGTAAAAATGCATAAAAACCGCATGCAAAAATGAGTATAAAGTGTGTGCTTTTTATGCAGCATTTTTCCCGCCAACATTGTTTTCTGCTGCAGAAAAAAATACTCAACATGTGTCTAAAAGGGTTTCTCTTGTTTTACAGCAATGCTTCTAGAAAAAAAAGGGTCCCTGATACAGCATAAGCTGCAGCATGCCCCTTGGGAGTCTATGGATGCTGCAGCATATCTGCATGAGGTCTTACTTGGGTGCCAGGAACAAAACTTTTCCAATCAACCTGCGATAATCCTATAAAATAAGGAAAATATTAATATTTTATGAGCCACTTTCCATCCATAAAGTAACTGTGATTTATTAATGATGACATTTTATGGAGCCTGGATTTGAGGATTAGGAGGACTCCGAAGCGTCACATCGTTGAGCTGCAGCAAATGTAAATGGTTAATTACCGGCTGATGTCTGTTCATTGTAGAGCACATGAATAATTGTTTTCTGATCGCTAACAATAAGATCATCTTTCTTTCGGTATCTGCGCTTGCACCAGCAATGTACATATTTGCCATGCCATCTCATTGTTCTGGGCTCAGCAGTTACACAGATAAGCTTTGTTAATGACACACGAGAATACTGATCCCACATCACTATGCTGAATATATATTTACTTAGAAACTCATAATAAAAGATCTCCAAAGGTCATCATTTTAGAGAAATACAGAAGTGTATTGTCAAAAACTTCAAGGCAGGACACACAGAGGCTGAAAGTGTCCCGAGAAGAGAGGGGACCTATTGTAGAATCTCTAAAGAGGGTCCTCATCAAATTCTTGCCATCCAGAGTTGGCCAAAGGGTATGGGACCAACCGTGGCTAGGTCCCTTCTGTCTTCGGGTATGCGTACAGAGAGGGTTTCAGATTTTTTTCATCAGAAATATCCAATGTGTATTTGCAGTGGAACTTGCAACCAAAAAAAAAAATCCAAATTCGCCCCTGGGTTTCTCCTCTATGATTTGCAGTGTGAACTGTCTCAGGTCTGCAAGTGGATTAGCCACATTCAATGGGGTCATATTAATGGCAACATGGATTTCCTATTGGAAACAACACAAGGTGTTTTGTGGTAATTTTTAGACTGATTATGTCCAAAAATTACAGTAATCTGAAGAAACTTAATTTGAACATAAACAAAAGGTACTGTATCTCTATGGCCTTTAACCCTTGGAGGACACTTATAAATCAGACCTCCTAAAAAAAATTAAAACAAAAGGAGCCACTAGATGCTCTGCTGATGATGCCAATATGGATCAATAATCAATGTACTACAGGAAAGGACCCACCAGACAAAAAGGCTTCACTCCAGTTTAAAATTAATAGCTGTGTTAGGCAAGGTTTTCAAAATCTGTCACTGATGCAGCAGTTTTAGTGGCACGGCAAATGAAACTATAACGCCACACAACACCTGTTTGTTTTTCTTAAGTATGAAAATAATAGCAATAATAATAAAAACACCCCACAACATAAAATAGAATACAAAATTTGAAAAAAAATGAAATAAAAAAATTGTACACTGCCTAATTTTCCAATAATCCAGGCATCTTTATTTAAATTCCGTTTGTATTAAAAAAATTTAAGTTTCAGTATAGATACTCTGAACCATGTAAAAAGTGAATGTAGCCTTCTGGATCAGAGTGGGACCAGAGTGGGACCAGAGTGGGACCAGAGTGGGATCAGAGTGGGATCAGAGTGGGATCAGAGTGGGATCAGAGTGGGATCAGAGAGGGATCAGAGAGGGATCATAGTGTGGCCAGAGTGGGACCAGAGTGTGGCCAGAGTGGGACCAGAGTGTGGCCAGAGTGGGACTAGAGTGTGGCCAGAGTGGGACTAGAGTGGGACCAGAGTGGGACCAGAGTGGGACCAGAGTGGGATCAGAGTGGGATCAGAGTGGGATCAGAGTGGGATCAGAGTGGGATCAGATTTTATTGGATGTGGAGAATTAAAACAAACAAAAGTTTCTCCATCTTCTCCATTCAGTCTATCCGGGAAAATAGTACCGCACCCAGATGTCTTCCGAGTGTGGTCCGATGTTTTCCATGGACCCATAAAATAAACAAGCATGTGCAGTCGGAGTGTGCATGCTGCGATTTTTGTCCTCGGACATGTGCACAGCCTCATAGAATAACATTGGTCAGAGTTTGATCCGCTGATTTGACAGATCGCACCGATATTACAATCGTTTGCATGAGCCCCAACGTGAACAGATCTTACAGGAGTGTTCCCATCTCAGACATTTACGGCTGACGTGCTTGGCCATTCACTGGACTTCCATAGAAGTGCCCGGACAGAGATGCGCATGCGCAGCCACCTCTCCGTTCACAATGACGTAAGATGCTGTGCATACGCCATAAAGATCTGCGATAAGAATACCCCTTAATTACTAGTAGCAGCATTTCCTCTACTAGAGGATGCACTCCGGGGTATATACAGTACATACTATACATCTGTATACATAACACTGTGAATTTTACAAGGATCACTAAGCTCGTTGACTACATGGTGACATTGTAAATTAAATCAAGGTAGAAAAAACTATGGATATAACAGATGTTGTCTTACCGACTTAAGACATTGCAGAAAGTTTATAGACTAAAGACGAAAAGACAAACTCCGCTCTGCTACACCTAATAAAGTAAAACCAAGTGTGTGAATGATACGTCTACTATACCAGAGGCCGTCGGTTGTCCTAAGTGAACTTGTGGAGCGGGATCTTGGCTTGAGTACAATACTCATGTTGAGGAGTCAGAGAAGTCAGTGATTATAAGAAAATGCCCATCTTCCAGCGGTTCCGCAGTAATCCATAGTGTGGTGTCCAGCGGGGAGAAGATGTGTGAGGATCAGACCCAGCTGTGGCAGCTCGGCTTCCTATCTCCATTCAGCACTGTGTTAGGAAATGACAGAGCTTCTGTCCTCAGTCTTAAATTTCCAGGGGAGGAACTGCAGCTTCAATGTACTCTCCATCTAGGTCACATGAAACCTCTGCTGCCTCCTGCGCTGCCTCTCTGACACTGGATCTTATAAGGTTACGTGAAAAAGTAAGGAGTGGAGTGGGAAGAATCGTAGCAAGGCATGCCAAGGAAATGTCATTTTCATTGGCACGGCTCCGCCGAGTCCTAGATTACCAGTAGGCACAAAGCAATTCTATTATCCACCTATAGCCACATGGGATTCACCCGTAAATAAGAATATCCACCCACAATGGCATAGACAGTGAACTTATCACACAGAGCGAGACTCCTGAGCAAACACTAAAGTACGTCACCGCCGTGCGCAAGGGTTGTGAAACTAGGTAACATCAGACCCATCATTAAATATATGCTCAGATACATATGTGCCTTACAAATTATACTATATTAGTAAATTGCATAAATTACTAATCTGAGAAACACAAAATCAAGTTAGGATAAATACGTTTGTACGACGGTGTGTTAAGTGACAAACTCGCTCTTAAAGACAACCTAAACGTTTTTAGGCCTCATTCAGATGTCCATTTTTCATGTACATGTTCTCTCCGTATTTTTCATAGATGGAACACATGGCCTTTAAAGTCCATGGTGCTGTTCAATTGGACGTGTTTTTGCGATCCAAGTTTCCGCAAGAAAATGGAGACGTTTGTTTTTTTAAAGTTCTGAATCAAACTAACAAATGCAATCTTACAGGTTTGTGAAAACCTCGGACAGCACACGGATGGCGTCCTAGTGCAGTGCATTTCTCACTGACTGTTACTGCTTATGAGAAAAACTGCAGAATCTCACGGTAAAATCTTACACATTGATTAAAGTCACTGGGTTTTTTTTATGGACGAGAAAAATCAGACATCAAAGTGAGGCTTTAGGCTACGTTCCCACTACGAGCTTTTCAGTGAGTTTTTGATGTTGCAGATTTTTTGCAGCATTTCCGCACCCATTAAGTATGATAGGTTACTGGCATTATTTAAAAAGTATGCAGTGTCAAAAACTCATCAGAATGAAACCTTGGATTCCTACACTGCCACCAGTGTGTTATACCAGACGATTAGATTTATAAAGATGCCCCTCCCTGCATAACCTCTCCAGCCCTGAAAGTATTCAGACCCCTTTAAATGTTTCACTCTTTGTTTCATTGCAGCCATTTGGTAAATTCCAAAAAGGTCATTTTTTTTTCTCATTAATGTACACTCTGCACCCCATCTTGACTGAAAAAAAAACAGGTGTTCCCCCTGGGCATGCGCAGTACATCTGGGTGACCTCTCTGGGCATGCACAATATAGATGGGTGTTCCCCCTGGGCATGCACAGTATAGATGGGTGTTCCCCCTGGGCATGCACAGTACAACTGGGTGTCGTCCCTGGGCATGCACAGTATAGATGGGTGTCGTCCCTGGGCATGCTCAGAGCACACTTCACAGTTTGTGTCCAGTGAGTCCAAGCAATGCTGCATTCAGTGATATTTGGCCGGTATTGCTATAAAGTGTCAAGGAAAATGTCAATCAAGCTTGGAAGAGCATGTTTGAAAACTACAGGCATGATGGAGGCCGTTGCAGCATCTTCAGGCCCAACACACGGTAGCGCTTCTGGTGGCAGCGGGTGGTCACCGGTTTTGCCTGCTGAGCCCCTAGTCCATTCAACTGTGGAGAAGAAAAGCAGAGCTCTCCGCAAGGTTCCAATCAGAACGTGTCTCTCTGAGCAGCCGCCGTCACCTCAATGGCTGCCCTGCAATGCTCTGCCCAGGGTGCGCTCCTCTGTGTGCCCGCCGACACCTGAACGTCCATGCTGCTATGCTCTGCCTGGCACGCATCTCCCTGCGTACCTGCCGATATGGGTAAGTCTCTCACGCGGCCACCCTGTCTTGGCACGCTGCGGCCTATCGCTCTCCTCAATGCAGCCGTGGTCCGCACCCGTTCAGCGCCCAGCACTGCTGGGAGTCCTCTCCGGGCATGCCCAGCACAGCTGCTAGTCCTCTCCGGGCATGCCCAGCGCAGCTGGGAGTCCTCTCCGGGCATGCCCAGCACAGCTGGGAGTCCTCTCCGGGCATGCCCAGCACAGCTGGGAGTCCTCTCAGGGGCATGCCCTGCACAGCTGGGAATCCTCCCCGGGCATGCCCAGCACAGCTGGGAGTCCTCTCCGGGCATGCACAGCACAGCTGGGAGTCCTCTCTGGGCATGCCCAGCACAGCTGGGAGTCCTCTCAGGGGCATGCCCTGCACAGCTGGGAGTCCTCTCAGGGGCATGCCCTGCACAGCTGGGAGTCCTCTCTGGGCATGCCCAGTACAGCTTAGTGACTTCCCTGGGCATGCTCGGAGCACGCTCCACAGTTTGTGTCCAGTGAGTACAAGGCAATGCTGCATTCAGTGAGATTTGGCCGTGCTGCGCCCCAGAGTCCTGGTCGTTGCAGTACTGTTGCTCCGCCACTAAGGGGGGCTATGGTATGTCTGATGACACTGAAGGAGTTCATCTGACCAGGTATCACAGACACCAATACATTTCACAGTCTGGCCTCCAGGGGGAGCTAAGGGCACTATGCATTAGGCCACTCCTCACAGTCTGGTAAAACTTGGGGTTGGATAGGAAGTTAGATCAGAAAGCTGACTGGGTTGGAACCAGGCAACACCTTGTGGCAGAGGGTGTTGTAGGGGAAGATTCAGAGGGGTCCCTGTCAGGGGTGGGATCCTGACAGAGGCCTAGCGAACAGAGAGAACGTTATGGGACCGCGCCTGCACCTGATCGCGGCGGTACCCTAAGAAAGGACAAGAAGCGAGGTATATTGTGCTGAGTGAGAAACGAGATCAACGCAACAAGGAGAAATACCAGTGGGAGTCGTGCTGTAAGATCGAGGCAACATCCTACTGAGGTGCGTAGCCAGTGGCCGGAACGCCGAGGAAGTATCAGGCTCCAAGCAATACTTCAAACCTACGGCAGGACAGTCAGCTATAGGCGGGCTGTCTCACACCAATCACCTATGAAGACATGGGGGGCACACTAGGAGAAGGGCGACACTAGGGTCCAGGAAGAGCTCCGAGCCTACCCGTCATACGGGTGCGTCCTAGCCATATCATCTGGGGGACAAAGAAGAACATCAGAATCCAGTTGTGAGGGAACACGAGAAACAGACACAACAGTTGTGGGGACTATCCCGTAAGCACAGCAGGGGAGGACCGCAACACACAAGCGCTAGAAGGTAGGCACAGATTTCCACCTGCAAAGGGAACTCTGGAGGTGCCATCGGACCGGCCGGACTTGCGCAGCCCGGTTAACCGTATTCCGGACTGAGGATCCTGAAGCCTTCAGTAAAGAGGTAAAGAGACTGCAACCTGGTGTCCTCGTTATTTACCGCGACCGGCAATTCACCGCACCATAACGACATCCCATACCTCCACCTTCATTGTACGCCCCTCAGCAGGGTCACGGACCGGGTCTAGCCACCGTGACAACCCCCAGAGCAGAGACTCAGAGGCCCGGTACCGGGTACCCCCTCGACCCTGCGACCATGGGGGCGCTGCAAACTTGGCGTCACGAACAGGATCTACTTAAGCCTGAAGAATCAGGTCATGTGTGCCTTGGAACTGTGATTTATTGTGCTTGGACTGTGACTTATTGCAAAGACTGTGTATTGCCACTTGCCGCCAGAAGTTCCCGCCAAAACCGCCGCCATTACAGCACTAAGGAGAGCGCAGGAGAAGAAGAAGGGCGTGGAGTGGGCGTAGACAAGCTGGAGAGCGCGAAAGACAATGGCCGCCCAGTCTAAATATTTCTGCCCCTTGAGGACGTGTCCGTCAGCAGCCGAGATCCGCCTACTGATCCTCAATGGGGGGCGGGGACAACGAAAGTGAAACCGCCCACGAAGGAGAGAGCGGGAAAAGGACCAGGAAGAAGAAGTCAACGACATGGAGGACGCCATGGCCAGCCACCAGGAGCCGGAGCATGGGGTAGGAGCAGAGGACTCCTCCAGCTACCCGGAGGGGCACCGCAACCAGGCCTCCACCGCTGATATTGACTTCCTGCAGGCCGGAGTGGATGAGCTCGGCGACCAACTCCGGCGGACGCAGCTGAGCGCTGAGGCCGGGTGGAAGAAGACCTTCATCGGGAGCCTCATCAGACGTCTGTTGGCAGCCTCGTCTGGTCCGGAGCAAGAAAGAAGTTCCAGCGCTCCGAAGCCAGAAAGCAAGGCCCTGCCGGAAAGCGAGGTGCTGCAAACGGAGATGACAACGCCGCAGCGCAAGGCCCTGCAACTGGCGTTCCGGACCCCAGCGGAGACGGAGCAGATCGGCACCGGAGGGACCGCATCTGAAGCAGGTATGAAGAACGACCCTGCCTCGCCAGCAGAGGACTTGCTGATAGGCCCCGTCGCGGTACCCCCTCTCCCTGGGACCTATAGACTCCGGCGCCTTACACCCTGGGATCGGGCCACGGGTATGGAGCACTTCTTAAAGGCCCCGATCTCGCCGATCACCTTGCCGAGCGAGGTCTGTGCGGGGCTGCGGCCGCCAGGGCGAGAGTAAACCTCGATGCCATGGATATGTAAATAGTTAACTGCTTGTTTCCCTGCTTTTTGCTGCTAATACCCGACTAGGGTTATTCTTAAAGGGATCCCTTCTGTTATGATCCTAGTGGCTGAGGATCACAAAACGGACTAGATAAGTTTATGAACATAGACACGAACTCTAGGGAGGTGGTAACTGAACTGACCGCAAACCTGATCCTAACCAACACACTAAAGGTAGCTGGTGAACGTGCCTAAAATCCTGGACGTCTCGACGCAGCCTGAGAAACTATCTACTCCTGGAGGGAAAGTAAGACCTCACTTGCCTCAAGAGAAATCACCCCAAAGATATAGGAAGCCCCCAACAAATAATAATGGTGAGGTAAGGGGAAAACACAAACGTAGAAATGAAAACAGATTCAGCAAATGAGGCCCGCTAATACTAGATAGCAGAAGACAGATAGTGAACTGTGCGGTCAGTAAAAAACCCTATGCAAAATATCCACGCTGAGAATTCAAGAACCCCCACACCAACTAACGGTGTGAGGGGAGAAACTCAGCCCCCTAGAGCTACCAGCAAGCAAGGAAATCACATATTATCAAGCTGGACAAGAAAACAAAAATAAACCAAGAAACATATGACCACTGATGGTCAAAAAATGAATCAAGCAAAACTTAGCTTCTCTTGAAGAGACTGATAATGAAGGACTGCAGGAGAGCTCCAAAATAGCACTGAAGACATTGATAGCAGGCAACAACTGAGAGTCCAGGTGAACTAAATAGGAAACCAGCTAACAGATAACGAGACAGCTGATCAGCCTCAGACCTGCAGAATGACACAAAGAACCACCAGAGGGAGCCCAAAGACAGCACTACACAGTACCAGTTGTGACCACAAGAGGGAGCCCAAAAACAGAGTTCACAACACCCTTCGTTTACCCGGGATCCCTATTGGTTTTTATTTTTGCTTTTATTTTCATTTTTGCTTTTGTTCCACAATGTTACAAAGAACTGATGGATCATGAACACTGCATGATTACAAACTCCTTGTAAATAGTTTGCACCTTCTTAAGGGTGCTCTCTACTGGTTTTATAAAAGAAAGGACTCTTTGCGAAGAAACTGTTCCTGGAAGCAGTACTGGAGTCCTTGCTGCGTACGGACTTGCAGCTTGGGAAGTTGCACTACCTCATAGAGACTTGGTTCCTTCTTAAAGGGAACGTTCACCCATAGCACTTAAAGTATAATGATGCCTTAAGAGAAATAGTGATAATGCTTACATGTAAAGTTATATGTAGTCAGACAGTTGATAGTAAGAAATGTTTAATGATGTTGCTAGAAGAATGAGGACAGGAAGTGAACCCGTACGGGGTTAGTCGGTGAGTCCTCCTAGGAGCCATAAAGAGATGGCTCGGTGATTCTGAACTGAGAGATGGAAGATAAGTTCTATACTGTGTATAGTAGCAGAAAGGCAGTAGGCCCGGGCTGAAAGGGGCGGTCCTGTAATAGAACGAGAGGCAGTAGGCCTGGGGCAGATAGACAGGCGGTCCTGCAGATGCAAAGATGGAAAATGAAGAAAAAGTTGATTAGCCTTATAATGTTTTATAGGAAGGTCTTTAGTGGATTCAGCGTGTACGTCCTTAAAGGCAATGCTAAATTATTGTTCAGAAATTTGCACTAAGTAGAATACCCGGTTGGGTAAGAAAAGTTATTTATAGTAAGTTATTTAAAGTGTTTAACCATGTTTGTAACGTTCAAGTGTCCTCACCTCCCATAAAGGGAAGCTCTGTTCAAAATTTGCTTATTGTTATCGCATTTCAAAATTGTATGTCTTTTTGCTGACATGTATTGTTGTTTTCTTCCCAGTCCAGGAGTACTGGATTTAACCGGGGGGGGAGTGCAGCGCCCCAGAGTCCTGGTCGTTGCAGTACTGTTGCTCCGACACTAAGGGGGGCTATGGTACGTCTGATGGCACTGAAGGAGTTCATCTGACCAGCTATCACAGACACCAATACATTTCACAGTCTGGCCTCCAGGGGGAGCTAAGGGCGCTATGCATTAGGCCACTCCTCACAGTCTGGTAAAACTGGGGGTTGGATAGGAAGTTAGATCAGAAAGCTGACTGGGTTGGAACCAGGCAACACCTTGTGGCAGAGGGTGTTGTAGGGGAAGATTCAGAGGGGTCCCTGTCAGGGGTGGGATCCTGACAGAGGCCTAGCGAACAGAGAGAACGTTACGGGACCGCGCCTGCACCTGATCGCGGCGGTACCCTAAGAAAGGACAAGAAGCGAGGTATATTGTGCTGAGTGAGAAACGAGATCAACGCAACAAGGAGAAATACCAGTGGGAGTCGTGCTGTAAGATCGAGGCAACATCCTACTGAGGCGCGTAGCCGGTGGCTGGAACACCGAGGAAGTATCAGGCTCCAAGCAATACTTCAAACCTACGGCAGGACAGTCAGCTATAGGCGGGCTGTCTCACACCAATCACCTATGAAGACATGGGGGGCACACTAGGAGAAGGGCGACACTAGGATCCAGGAAGAGCTCCGAGCCTACCCGTCATACGGGTGCGTCCTAGCCATATCATCTGGGGGACGAAGAAGAACATCAGAATCCAGTTGTGAGGGAACACGAGAAACAGACAACAGTTGTGGGGACTATCCCGTAAGCACAGCAGGGGAGGACCGCAACACACAAGCGCTAGAAGGTAGGCACAGATTTCCACCTGCAAAGGGAACTCTGGAGGTGCCATCGGACCGGCCGGACTTGCGCAGCCCGGTTAACCGTATTCCGGACTGAGGATCCTGAAGCCTTCAGTAAAGAGGTAAAGAGACTGCAACCTGGTGTCCTCGTTATTTACCGCGACCGGCACTTCACCGCACCATAACGACATCCCATACCTCCACCTTCATTGTACGCCCCTCAGCAGGGTCACGGACTGGGTCTAGCCACCGTGACAACCCCCAGAGCAGAGACTCAGAGGCCCGGTACCGGGTACTCCCTTGGCCCTGCGACCGTGGGGGCGCTGCAGCCGGTATTGCTATAAAGTGGCAAGGAAAATGTCAATCAAGCTTGGAAGAGCATGTTTGAAAACTACAGGCATGACTACAAGATATTGTCACCATCTTTATGAGTGTTCAGCATTAAATTAGTATATAATGAATGCTATACAATACAATGGAGCATTTATATAGGGGCATCATTATAAACCTAATCCTGTACACAGGGGCATGGGTGTCAAGATTAGCATTTCTGGATTGTCTTACTGTAATTTCATGGGATGTGATTAGTGATGAGTGTACGTGCTTGCATAAGGTTATCCGAGCATGCTCAGGTGCTAACCGAGTATCTTCGGCATGCTCGAAAAATATGTTCGAGACCCCGCGGCTGCATGTCTCGTGGCTGTTAGGCAATCTTTGCATGCATTGCTGCTGTCTAACAGCCACGAGACATGCAGCCGCGGAAATTTTAACATTTTTTGAGCACGGCAAAGACACTTGTAAAGCACCCGAACATGTTCGGATAACTCTTTATCCGAGAACATTCACTCATCACTAATCACATCCCATGAAATTACAGTGAGAAAATCCAGAAATGCTAACGCTAGACGTTTCGGTCTGACAATCAGACCTTCATCAATAATGCAGATAATGTGAGATCAAAGAGATCAGAACTGAGGAGAAAGGCATTTCAGGATTGCTTCTGCCAATAAAGAGCTTTGTCTATCTAACGAGTGCCAAGTTTTCTCACCGTGCATCAAATGGAAGTGATAATTACGGCATTCTTTCATTTATACAGCACCAACATCTTCTACCAGCTGGTTGTTTGATCAAAGGCAATGTACTTTACAGACTAAACAAAATGTCATCACTGACACAGAAGTGGAGAAATAACCTGCTCAAAAGTTGGGGTAACTATTTTTCTTTTTTGTTCTTTGTCACTTTTTTGTTATGAGGGGGAAAGTACTAAGCAAATCTGTCACAATTTCATTTCTTCATTCACTTAAAATAATCTGTGGAATTTGTTTCACAACAAATGTATTCAATACAAAATAAATGTGTCCTGTATGCCAAAAAAATACATTTTAAAAATATTCTACTCATAGTAGCGCACCCCTCACATGTCCTGCTACTGCAGCTGTCCACCCTGGCCGACCAATGGCTCCCTCCATCAGGTCTTCCTCTCTTCGGTCCCTCAAATGCTGCCATAATGATGTCGCGTGAAATCTGGTCAGCGCTGGATGCGCCAAAGTGTTAAGACGGATGATAAGAAGGCCAAAGACATTAAGAAGGAGAAAGCAAAGGAAAGGGCAAAGAGCGCTAACAGGTCAGGTGAGAACAGAGGCGAGAAGAATATTTCGGCCAACTGCCTTTTTGCTGGATTTGAGAGATTCTAAATAGACAAAAATTTGGAATCTGCTGAATCCAATTTTTTGATGAAGATTTCAGCTAATTTGATTGGCTTTGAATCAATTCACTAATCTCATGGTCATTTAAAAAAAAAAATAGCATTTCTTAATTTTTCCTTATAATAGTCATAGCTTAAATTATGGTACGGAGCTCCAATTTCCCTGCACTCATATAGTGTAGCTATGAAAGATAACATGCTGACTACCTGTCCCCACCACTAGACGGAGCTCAGGAGACTCTTACACACTGTTAGACATGGAACTCCGTAACACCATAACATGCAGTAAAGTCCAGAGCCCTCTCTTTTGGTAGCCAAAATTCCATATCTTATATTTATTTCCATAGTGGTTTTGGAATTCTACAGATACCAAAACAATTCAAAGAATTAAAGGAATGTCCAGTAATAAAAAAATATATATCTTTTTTGTAAAATAGTGAGATAAAGAAGTTACACATGTACTTAAAGGGAACCTGTCACCCCCAAAATCAAAGGTGAGCTAAGCCCACCGGTGTCAGGGGCTTATCTACAGCATTCTGGAATGCTGTAGATAAGCCCCCGACGTATCCTGAAAGATGAGAAGAAAAGGTTAGATTATACTCACCTGGGGGGGCGGTCCGATCCGATGGGTGTCGCAGTCCGATCCGATGGGTGTCGCAGTCCAGTCCGGGGCCTCCCATCTTCTTACAGTGACGTCCTCTTCTTGTCTTCACGCTGAGGCTCCGGCTCCGGCGTACTTTGTCTGCCCTATTGAGGGCAGAGCAAAGTACTGCAGTGCGCAAGTGCCGGAAAAGGTCAGAGGCCCGGCGCATGCGCACTGCAGTACGTTGCTTTGCCCTCAACAGGGCAGACAAAGTACGCCTGCGCCGGAGCCGCACCGTGAAGACAAGAAGAGGACGTCATCGTAAGAAGATGGGAGGCGCTGGACCGGACCGCGACGCCCATCGACGGGACCGCAGCGGGACCGCCCCTGGGTGAGTATAATCTAACCTCTTTTTCTCATCTTTTAGGATACATCGGGAGCTTATCTACAGCATTCCAGAATGCTGTAGATAAGCCCCTGATGCCGGTGGGCTTAGCTCACCTTCGATTTTGGGGGTGATAGGTTCCCTTTAAGTTATCAAATGTGCCCTAGAATCATAGAATGGTAGAGTCGGAAGCGACCTCTAGGGTCATTGTGTTCAACCCCTTGCTCAATGCAGGATTCACTAAATCGTCCCAGACAGATGTCTGTCCAGCCTCTGTTTGAAGACTTCCACTGAAAGAACTCACCACCTCTCGTGGCAGCCTGTTCCACTCATTGATCACCCTAACTGTCAAAAAGATTTTTCTAATATCTAATCTGTCTATTCTTTCTTTCAGTTTCATTCCAGTGACTTTGCCCTGATATCAGTTACTCCAAAGTCCTGACAGCTCCACCTCTAGCTTGTGTTTGACACAGAAGAGCATATCTTGTCCCCTAGTCCACCATGGCTGATATACAGATATGAGTGTCTACTTCTCAGGAAACCATCTTGTCCTATCATTGTGTGGATGGTCTATCGATTTCAATGGGCTTCATTTAATGCATTCTTTGACCATTAGTATAGATGAAAGAAAATCTGAAGATCCCTAGACTGCTTTCCCTGGCAATAATAGATAATAGATTAGGGGTGCAGGGAGCAGGACCCACCATGATCAGCTCATCATTGAGGACATACAAATGTAGTCAAGTTTAAAGGAGTTGTTCTGCCTTAGGCTACAAGTCTGCAGTCACTCCATGTACATTATGTGTACTGTGAGGATTCTCCTGTGTCAGCACCGGGTGCGGGCGGTCATGTGACGGTAAGTATGAGATCTGCGTACTTCCGGTCACATTCCAGCTAGACTGTATCCAGCTTTGCTCAGTACACTTAAACTAAGTGAGGTCGGATGCAGTCTAGTCAGCACTGACTGCATACATGCAAATGGCATACTTGCAGTCACGCCTGTTCCTCTCCCAGTGATGGTACTGGAGAATCCTCACAGCATGCAGTGCACACATTGTAAGTATTCACAAGTATGCAGTCACATGGAATGACTGCAGACTTATGGTAGACCAGACAACAGCTTTAAATTGACAAATAATACACCATCTTCACGATGACTTGTTACATAAGGTTATCTCACTTAAAGGAGTTGTCCAGTACTTTGACAATCCCTTCTCAATTGCTATATTACCCTTTATAAAAATAAAAACAGCAGCCTGTACTCTACCAATGCCGGCACCATTCCAGTAATGCCGGCACTAGGGTTGAGCGACTTTGACTTTTTTTAGGGTCGAGTCATGTTTCGCGAAACCCGACTATTTGAAAAGTCGAGTCGGACGAAATCGGCCGATTACTGCAAAAAGTCTGGGATCGGCCGGAACACGAAACCCTATGCACGTCAATGGAAAAAATCAATCTCTCTCTCCCCCCTCCCCCCCTCCGTCCCAGCACAGAAAATTTCGTGTTGCACATTGCAAATCCCTACTGTGCACAAGCGATAAAATGGTGATAGGCGTTCACTCCCCTAAGACCTATGTCATCACTCTGCCCACGCTCCTTCATTGGCTGAAAAAATGGCGCTAAACGCGTCATACGAAACGCGACTTTGGCGCCAAGATCGCGTACCGCATGGCCGTCCCCACACAGGGATCGGGTCGGGTTTCATGAGACGCCGACTTTGCCAAAAGTCGGCGACTGATGAAAATGACCGATCCGTTTCGCTCAACCCTAGCCGGCACTGACTGTCTCTGTGCTCTTGTGACATTGTAATGTCATGTGAGCAGTGCAGTCAATTAGCGTCAGCTTCACTCATTTCCTGTGGTCGACAATGACACCCAAAAGAAGAGAGACCTGTCCCTGTTCAGGCTTCATCCGAATGTCAATTGAAGGAAGCTAGAGTGAAACGACCACTGGCTTCAGGGCTTACGTGACATAGCATAATGTGTGCCCTCGGGAGATCAGGTGCCAATGTCGCTGGAACGGTGCCAGCATCAGAGGTGACTAAAGACTGTTCTTATTCTTCTAAGAGGGAATATAGCAATTGAGACTGGCTTGTCTGGGTAGTGGAAACCCCCTTTACGATAATTATCATTGCCCAAATCCATGGACCAATCTCAGGTTACAGCTTTTTGTACTCCGATATGCGAGTGTTGTGCTTTCTATGTTACAGTAAACTTGGCTACATCTATCTGTATTCTCTGCTGGCCGGGTTATCCAGTTTGCAGCTGTGCTAAAAAGTATAATGAATAATGTGGACATTTATTAGTTTCTCTTAGTTCGAAGAACGCAATAATACAATATTCCTTGGAAATCAAGATCTAAACTCCGGCCAAGAACAATAAGTAAGACTTTATCTGATATCTGCTAAAGGAATATTTAGGACGTTCTGGGCTGGTCGTGTTGTAAGGCTGGAGAATAAAGTAATTTATATAGTGAATATGGCCAAAATAAAATAGTATTAGAAGGTAAAAGAGAGGGGAAAAAGAGGTGTAAAGTGCCCCACTGCAATATCTGTATCAAGGCCCCACCTACTAATACCGTTTTTTTTTAAATGCTGATGTCTTCCTTCTTGGAATGTGGTACACACTGTATAAGGACCATGGCGGAAAAGTGACCATTTCATCTCTCTATCTACAACCCAGAATAAAAGCAAAAACACACTCAAGATGACAGTAAAGATTTGCTGATCCGGCATCCACATCCGTACTCCATGGCCGCTAGCCCAGTGTCCTGCAAACTCCCTTTGCCTCAAATGCCGGCACCCAGAGCGCCTCTGCCGTTCATTTGTTGCATCTCATGTCATGGTGTCACGCGAGACCTAATGACTAGACTTCATGTGAAGTCAACATGTCGCGTAGACGGTGTAGGTGCTGGAAATATGCCCAAGATGTCAACATTTCAGTGCCGGCTGAAGAAGTTCTCTGGGACAGGATCCTGGACTGGTTGACACGCCGTACCGATGAGGATGCCAGAAACACCAGATCTGTAAAATGAATCTACGATATATGGGTATAAATCAGTAACGGATACAAAAGAGTGCGTACAAAAATTCCTTTGACAGTCCGTAAAATAAGACACTTTTTTACCCTGTCTGTAAAAAAAAATGCTAAGGCGGAAAATATATATTTTTTTACGCTGAAGAAAGTTCTACATATATTTTGCCAGTAATTATCATTTTACAGTGAATGAGTCTGATATATATCTACAGCCCATAATTCTGATATGAAGATATCACTAATAATCATAATAATCTATTATGGTTTTCCAATATGTCTGTAAAATTTGTTTGTCTGTGTGTGATTTTTTGATATGCTGTCCAGAAAAAATAAAAAAAAGTCAAGTTGGCAACTCTGTGCAGCAGGTAACCAACTACTGGTATGAGGAACCAGTTCCACCACTTTAGATAGCGTAACCTTAATAACAATATATCTATATAAAAAGGGAAATATAAAAGCAAATCGCCTCCCACGCTGATAGTTCCAGCTGGAGTTTCCATATTAAACACCACAACATTTATAGCAGGAGATGCCCCGGCAGCCAAGTCTGGCCTTGTGTCCACAGCAGGAGTGGAGTGGTTTTTCCATTTTCGCTAATTCTGAGCAGATATTGCGATTAGCAGCAGGATAGACGGCATTACTGGAGGTATCAGAATCTACACTGGATAGGTCTAAGATGGAAAAACATTCGGGAGGTTGGGTATCTGTGTTTTCAGGACAGGACAATATAAACAGTACGGGATGGCTATGCTTTCATCCTGAATGGAAACAAACAGTGGAAGCTACATTCACAAATGCAAATTTGGAGAAAAAAAAAACTAAAAACAAAGAACAAGCAGGGCTGGTAAGTGCTCTGCTGCACCCACTGGCCACATGTGGTACTACAGCTTCTTTATGTGGACCTGTACTGTTGTGCTCAAACATATAACGTATTTAATGCAGACGATATTTTATCCAAATTGTCATGCGTCTGTCATCTGTATGACCGTTGAGTACATCTTTGAGGCATCCAGTTTTCACATGATCAATTTAACACATAAAAAAGGACAAATACAGTTTCCTATGTAATTTTACTGACAGACTAACACCAGGGTTTGATACCAGCTATGTTTTTGGACACTAAACAGCTAACCCCAACCACCATTACCCGATTGCCACAGCACCAGAACATCGGGAAGAGCTGAAGCAAAGGGCCATCTAATGTGCTGCGGGCTATTATTTTTAGGCAGAGAAGGAATCAAAAATTATGGACCTTCTCAGTCTGATAATATAAGTCAGAAACTGTCTGCTTTACCTTTGCTGGTTACAAAAAATGGGGTGACTCCACAGTTTTATTCATTTACTCATTTATTAGGTTAATACAAGTACACTCAATCAAATACACACACAAAGCACTAATTATATATCTCACAGATATCTATCTATCATCTACTTACCTTATATCTAACTATCTAGCTCTATCTTTGCACATCTTTAACACGTAAAAATCTTTAATATCTATTCTGCATTCTATTCTGGTATGTCATCGGTGTGTGCATACACGGTACATATCGTCAATCGCGCTGCCGGAAAAACAGACAAGTCTACGTGTGCGTCAGACGGACACACGATCCGTGGAACAAAATAGATTATAATGGGTGTGTGTACGTGTCTCCGATACGTGTGAGAACGGAAGCCACACGTACTGGAAACACGGATGTGTGAAGGGGCCTAAGGCTGAGCTCAGACAAGTGCTGAACTTTGAGAATGAGTTACAGCTGGGTCTACAGCTACGAGACCATATTGCAGTAAGGCACAGGAGCAGTCTATTTGTATGCAATAATCAAGGCCTTATATCAGACCAGAATAGCCCATGTGCACTAGTACATAAGGCCAACTGTGGTCCGTAAGCTGCCGCGCATGGTCCGTCACACATCAGCAGCACACGTACCGATAATGCGTTCATGTAAACGTTCTTGTAGACATGCTAGACTACAATTTACTTTTCAGTAGGTTAGTAATGGATGTCATCAAAAATATCATTTAAAAACAAAACATGAACTAGATAAATTCAGGCTGAGATTGTTTTTTACATCACTAAAAATAAAACTAAGCAAATGTGTGATAATAATAGTACGTGGGTGTATATTATTCTTTGCATCCAGCTGAAATGGATATTTGGGAGGAGCTTTATGAAACCAAACAATGTTGATTGGCTAAGCGTTGCTTACATTTCTCCTCCCAGATGTCCTTTCCAGCTGGATGCCAGGCAGTGATTCCAGTTCCATAATCTTTTGTCCTGGCAGTTGTATAATTCAGCATACCTGGTGCTTCACAGAGTTTACACAAAAAGGAAAAGTACATGAAAATATAACAAAATTTTGCCAGACACATACAACATATCTCAATAGATCAGGCAGATGGACAACATCCTTCCTCTTCTAGGGATATGTTACAATAAATTTAGCTCGGTGTCGCATTTACACTATAAAGGACCGAATACAGTGACTGTTGTCTGTGTGACTATTATCTGCTCGTCATTCATCATGGTGATGGAGGCAGGAAGGAAATATCTGTATTCATATGAGTATTTCCAGAAATTTGTACTGCTGCAACAGAAGCATTGGGAAAGCAGCAAGTTATGACGACAAAGGATCCGTGTTATGGACAGGGAAATTCTTCTGATAGCAGATTTACACTTCACTATGACACTATTTTGTTTCCCCGTGTATGGAAAATATAACAAAACACAAAAAAACAAAAAGGAGTGAGACTCATGAGAAGACATGAACACGGAGGAGGACATCACAGCAAAGCAATTTTCAGTGGAGACATTGATGGCATACTATCAGAAGATGCCACCATTATCTTTTCGGCATGGCTGAGAGACCAAGGATCACTAGACTAAAATATTGCTTATCTTTTTACTAAGACCATATAGTCAATGGTCAATAGCCAAACATGAAGCCACTCATGCAAGACATGCCAGCAGAGCTGACAGTAGACTAAGTGGCACACAATATAACTGGTTGGATATTGATGAGTATATATCCTAGTGAGATACCAAAAATGTCCATCAGAAGACATCTACTATAACCGATTTCCCCAAACAGACTTAATGGGGTTGTTTGACCAAAGGCTACAAGTC
This sequence comes from Ranitomeya variabilis, assembly GCF_051348905.1. Lineage (NCBI taxonomy): Eukaryota > Metazoa > Chordata > Amphibia > Anura > Dendrobatidae > Ranitomeya > Ranitomeya variabilis. Next base: position 85,737,991 of record NC_135232.1, read on the forward strand.
TGCAATCACTCCATGTGACTGCAGACTTGTGAATCTTCACATCCCATGCACTGCGCGCTATGAGGATTCTCCAATGCCGACAGTGGCGGCTACGTGACCGCAAGTATATGATTTGCATAGTTCAGGCCACATTCTGATTAGACTTGTCTGGCTTTGCTGAATACATTTACATTGAGCGAGGCAACCTACGTCTAGTCAGAACGTGTCCGCGTGAATGCAAGTCACATACTTGCGGTCACGCGCTCGGCGCTGGCACCAAGGAAATCTCCCAGCGTGCTTGGTAATGCTAGCCCCCCCCCGCCAAAAAATGAAATAAAGGGGGGGTCTCATGGCATTACAGATCTTAGGAATATTGTTGTTATCAGATATGCACATTGGTCTTTAATTTAGGGTTCAATCTCAGGTCAGTTTAAATGTCCATGGTGAGCTATTTTTAGAAGCTCTGGTTTTAACTGGTGTTTTTGGCGCCCATTTCAAAGGATTTTTATTGGTGGTTATGGTTGTTGGGCAGATTTATTCTGCTATATATTTGCCAGCTTTTACCAGGGAACATCATTCCGCTGGAGAAGTGAAGAAAAGAAGAGACCCCTTTCCAGGATGGAAGAATTGCTGCAGCAGCTGATCTCCAGAGCCGGCGCTGAGGGCGGGGTTGACTGGCTAAGGAGCTGCCTCGCTATAGAACCTTATGCGGTAGCATCCGAAGCCGTCTCCCCCCCTCCCTTACCGGCATCCCAGGCTGAGTCCCCGTGTCAAGACGCTGCAGAGCCACCATTGGTCATCAGAGCTCCAGGCTCTCCGGCCCTGCCGTTACCTCAGGATGAACCGGGCCCGTCGCAGAGGACCAGACGCCGCTCTCAAGCGCCATCCAGGAAGCCTCGCGGTGCTGCATCCAGGAGATCTCGCAGCCCAGCGCGAGAGCTCACACAACGTCCTCAGCCGTCGCCAGCCGCGTCATCAGTGAGCGCTGGCAGATCAGGGGTAAGATGCAGCCGTACAAGCGCTGCGGGAACCCCTCTGTCAGGCGCCCTGTCGGCGATGGCTGCGGCCTCCTCCAGCATCCCAGCTCCCGCACCGGATCGCGTGCTCCCGCAGCGTGAGGACTCCATCGGGTCAGGATCAGCTGGCTCGCACCGGCGCTCGCCCAACATGGAGGGCTGGAGTGCTGGCAACTCTTCTGGACGCAGCAGCGACGCCATCAGTAGGGGTGAGAACATTCATGTGCCCCTGTCTGTCTCGCACTCTGATTTTAAAAACATGATCAAGGATGTGGTTTCAGAGACACTGGGGGAGGTTTTTAAATCTCCTTCTCCCACAGTTGTCAGTTTTGACAACAGTCCTGGAATTTCCACATCCTCTACGCTAATTCCTCATAATCACTTTAAAGAAGCTCTGACTTGTGAGCTTTCTCCCCTTGGTTTTCATCTCAGCTCAGCAACAAAGGAGCTGATTTGGAGTAACCAATACATTGATTTATTTTCTCTGCTTCCTCGCAGGGATCAGCCGGGTAGGTTGGAGAGGCGCGATGAAAAATCTGATTCGGATGACGTTAAACGTGGTCACATCAGATCTTTCAACAATTGGATACAGGCCTTTTCAATTTGCTCGGCGGTCCTGGGCGAGAAATCACCCAATTTATGTAGTAAATTGTTTCAACACATTGACATAATTTTGGAGGCATACCGCAACTTTGGCGGTTTTGCCTGGATTAATTATGATGAATCTTTTAGGCAAAAGTTAGCTGTTCATCCTGACCTCTCCTGGGGTACGAAGGATGTGGGGCTTTGGATTAATCTGATGCTGCCTCAGAGACAGTCTTCAACTAAACAGGTGTCATCAGCCCTCCCTAAGAAGGGCGTCTGTTTTGCTTTTAATGACTCTGTCTGTAAGTGGAATACTAACTGCAGATTTCGACATGAGTGTTCATTTTGCGGAAATGCGCACTCTATGTCACGATGCTTTAAAAAGCAGTCCGCTCAGCAAACACTTTCCAGGGACAGCAATGCAAAAAGCCTCGACCCCAGTGAAGCTGGAAAGACTGGTGTACTGGCTAAACAAGTACCCAGATCTTCTGAGCAGTAAATTAATTTTTAACGGGTTTTCTAAAGGTTTTTTTGTGCCTTCTTTTAAAGGGATCGGCTGTAAGTTGTTAAGGAATCTTCCCTCTCTGGCGTTTAATCCCGAAATAGCTAGAGAAAAAATTTTTAGCGAGCTGGAACTTGGTAGGGTCGCAGGTCCTTTTACCTCCCCTCCTTTCCCAAGTTTTCGTATTTCTCCGTTAGGTTTAGTACCCAAAAAAGATACGGGATCTTTCCGCCTGATTCACCACCTATCGTACCCCACTGGTTCATCTTTAAATGATGAGGTAGATAAAGACGTCTGTTCTGTTAGCTACTCATCATTTGATTTGGCCATAGACATGCTTAGGACTATGGGTAAGAACGCTCTTATGTCCAAATCGGACATTAAGTCGGCGTTTCGGTTATTACCTATAGATCCTAACGGTTTTAATTCATTAGGCTTTTATTTTGAAAACCAGTTTTTCTTTGACAAATGCCTCCCTATGGGTTTTTCCCTGTCTTGTTTTTACTTCGAGAGCTTCTCATCATTTTTGCATTGGATACTGGAATCTAATTCCCCCAACGTCAATATTTTGCATTATCTAGACGATTTTTTGTTTGTAGGCCCCCCTGAATCCTCAATTTGTTTAGATACACTTAATAGTTTTATTAAAATGTGCGAGTATTTTGGCGTTCCCATTGCCCATGAGAAAACCGTTTTTCCTTGTAATTGTATCGAGTTTTTAGGCGTTACGTTAGACTCGGTTAAAATGGAATCCAGACTCCCGCCGGACAAAATTGTAAAATTATCCACTGCACTAAATAATTGTCTTACCAAAAAGAAGGTGATCTTAAAGGATCTTCAATCTTTACTCGGCCTACTAAATTTTGCTTTGCGTATTATTCCAATCGGTCGAGTCTTTTCTAGACGGCTTTATGATGCTACCAAAGGATTATCGTCTCCTACTTCTCATATCAGAGTTTCTTCTGAGATGAAGGAGGATGTAAAAATTTGGTTAGAATTTCTTTCAGATTTTAACGGAAAGTCTTGCTGGCAAACTGCTTTTATTTCTGCTGACTCAATCCCCTTCTCTGTTTCAGTGAATTCCACTTCCGGCTGTGGTGTTCTTTTGTCACATCATTGGTGTTATGTTCAGTGGCCATCTCATTGGTTGGATTCTCATATCACAAATAATGAGATGGTGCTGGAACTCTTTGCAATTTTTTTGGGGCTCTATTTATGGGGCTCTTTGATTCAAAACTCCAGGATTAGCATCTTTTCATTGAATCAAGGAGTACTTCTCTCCATAAACACCCTGTCCTCTAAAAATAAATGTGCTTCTTTGATTATAAGACAGTTGGTTTTAACATGCCTAAAATTTAATATTTGGATCAAAGCGAAACAAGGTGTGAGTGCATGGGCTTCAGTGGCGGGTTCACTGTGCAAACATGAGCGGTCAATTTTTTGCTTACAGGTACCCAACGCAGATTTGGAGCCAACTCCTTGCCCGCAGTCAATTTGGGAGCTGATTTCGATTTGATTCCTCAGTGTATTAGGAATTCCCTCTCTGCTAGATCATGGGCCGATTATTCGGCCGCGTGGCTTAGATGGGTGAATTTTTGCGCCCTTCATAACTTAAATTGTAATGTATCCAATGCCTTATCCGGCCTGCAGTTTGCAGTATCTCTGTCTGAATCAGGCCTCTCCCACTCAGCTATAGCTAAATCCATTGCAGGGGTATCGTTTTTTCTAAAATTAAGGGGTAACCCCCCGCTAACTAGTTTTTTTCCCTTAAAACAATTTTTGAAGGGCTTGAAGAGATCTAACTTTAAACCAGATTCAAGACGCCCGATCTCTTTCCAGCTTTTGAAGGAATTATGCTTAGCGCTCCCTGATGTTTGTAGTTCTAGAGAGGAGAGCCTTTTATTTTATTCAATATTCACACTCACATTTTTCGGTGCCTTGCGGGTTGGCGAGGTAGTCTCAACTAAAAAATCGGAACCTTCTGGTCTGTTCAGGTCTGATGTCAGAGTTGATAATTCTCAAGTAGTTTTATTTATTAGACAATCAAAAACAGACCAGATGGGCAGAGGTTCTAGGTTAATTATTAACTCTTTCCCTGAGCCGTTAATCTGCCCAGTATCTAGTTTAAGGCGTTGGCTTATTATTAGGCCAGATATTTCAGGCCCGTTATTTATTCATTTGGATGGTTTACCTGTAACTATATTTCAATTCAATGCAGTTCTAAAAAAATGCTTATGTTCTTTGAATTACCAACACCTTAGGATCACTTCCCATTCTTTCCGTATAGGAGCTGCTACCGAAGCAGCCAGATCAGGCTTAGAGGATGCTTCAATACAGAAATTGGGTAGATGGGAATCTAATAGATTCAAATTGTATGTTCGCCACGAACTTTACGATTACTAATTATCTATTTATTTTTCAGGTCCATTCATAGTGTGGATTATTGGACACTCGTATATTTTTTGGGCAGAGAAGAGGGCCAGGCAGAGAGTTTATACTGAGAATTTATCATTTAATTCTTCTCAAGTTCAGATCTTCTGGCACAGTGTTCGGGGCATGAAATGGTCAAATTTTTGTTTTGAGTTTAGAAAATGTATTAACATGTTTCCTTTTCCAGATTTAGTGATTTTTCATCTGTCCGGTAACGATCTGGGCAAAATGAGAACTTTAGATTTATTAGCTTTTATGAGGTCTGATATTTGCAGCATTAGACAGTCTTTTCCGTCTGTTGGTCTTGTTTTTTCTGAAATTGTCCCCAGAATTTTATGGTCTGATTCTAAGTTTTTATTTTTGGATAAGATTCGTAAAAGAATTAATAGGAGTATGAGTAAATTTTTACCATTAATTGGCGGTTTTTCTTTTCGTCATGAGGATTTAGAAGGGTTTTTACCAGGACTTTTTCGGAATGATTTGGTCCATTTATCAGTTATTGGATTGGATATTTTTAACTTAAATTTACAATCAATGGTTGAAAAGTGGCTGTGTGGTTATGGGGGGGCCTCGCCTCTTTGAGGCTTGGCTCTTGGGAAAATCGCCCATTGGTATGGGCGGATTGGATTTGGTATTTTTATGGAAATATGGAAGTTGTGATTACATTATTTATTTTGTTTGTAACTGGTTTAACCCTAAATAAACATCACGGCCATTTTTCTTCCACTCAATAAATTCTGTGTTGTGTTTTTATTTATTATTTAAGGAATAGATCTTGTAATGCCATGAGGATTCACATGGCTGCAATCACATAGAGTGACTGCAGACTTATAGCCCAAGGCCGGACACCTCATACAAATAGATGTAATAATTAGTGTTCTAATGTTAATGTACATCATGGTGACCACATTATTCATACTAGCACCGTCTGAGGCCACCTGTCATTGCCAGATGCCCTTTTGTACTAATGGTCAGGATCGGTAGGTACATTTGTATATTAATGGCTATGCAACTCAATGTACACTTCGATTCTAACAAGCCATTTGACTGACACTGTGACTTTCACAACATGGCTGGCTTTGGACTGCATTCCTGGTGCCTCTAAGCCATGTGGCAACCACTTCATGAGATCCTACCCTAATGAGAAATAAAAAGAAGGGAAGATGAAAATAAAGAAAACCACGATGTAGTCACATTAATGCATAAAAATAAATTTTACTGCAAGATATACAGATCAAGACATCAGAAGTGGATATGCAACAAAAAGCTGAAAGACGCACATATCATGTTAAAAGGTAAAGAAAAATGTGAAATAGAAAGTATAAAGCATGAAAAAGGGGGAGAAAGGGGAACATGCTGTCAGGTAATATGACTATATGTGTAGTTGATGTGTTGCTTGACTGTACATATAGAATGCTGAAAAAATGACCATTCATATAGAAAGCTGAAAAAATGGCCGTACATATAGAAAGCTGAAAAAATGTCCGTACATATAGAAAGCTGAAAAAATGTCCGTGCATATAGAAAGCTGAAAAAATGTCCGTGCATATAGAATGCAGAAAAAATGTCCGTACATATAGAAAGCTCAAAAAATGACCGTACATATAGAATGCTCAAAAAATGACTGTGCATATAGAATGCTGAAAAAATGGCCGTACATATAGAAAGCTGAAAAAATGTCCGTACATATAGAAAGCTCAAAAAATGACCGTACATATAGAATGCTCAAAAAATGACCGTACATATAGAATGCTGAAAAAATGTCCGTACATATAGAAAGCTGAAAAAATGTCCGTGCATATAGAAAGCTGAAAAAATGTCCGTGCATATAGAATGCAGAAAAAATGTCCGTACATATAGAAAGCTCAAAAAATGACCGTACATATAGAATGCTCAAAAAATGACTGTGCATATAGAATGCTGAAAAAATGGCCGTACATATAGAAAGCTGAAAAAATGTCCGTACATATAGAAAGCTCAAAAAATGACCGTACATATAGAATGCTCAAAAAATGACCGTACATATAGAATGCTGAAAAAATGTCTGTGCATATAGAATGCTGAAAAAATGACCGTACATATAGAATGCTCAAAAAATGACCGTATATATAGAATGATGAAAAAATGGCCGTGCATATAGAATGCTGAAAAAATGTCCGTGCATATAGAATGCTGAAAAAATGACCGTACATATAGAAAGCTCAAAAAATGACCGTACATATAGAAAGCTCAAAAAATGACCGTATATATAGAATGATGAAAAAATGACCGTACATATAGAATGCTGAAAAAATGGCCGTACATATAGAAAGCTGAAAAAATGACCGTACATATAGAAAGCTCAAAAAATGACCGTATATATAGAATGATGAAAAAATGACTGTACATATAGAATGCTCAAAAAATGACCGTACATATAGAAAGCTCAAAAAATGACCGTACATATAGAAAGCTCAAAAAATGACCGTATATATAGAATGATGAAAAAATGACCGTACATATAGAATGCTGAAAAAATTTCCGTGCATATAGAATGCTGAAAAAATGAGCGTACATATAGAAAGCCCAAAAAATGACCGTATATATAGAATGATGAAAAAATGACCGTACATATAGAATGCTGAAAAAATTTCCGTGCATATAGAATGCTGAAAAAATGAGCGTACATATAGAAAGCCCAAAAAATGACCGTATATATAGAATGATGAAAAAATGACCGTACATATAGAATGCTCAAAAATGCTCAAATGAATGCAGTCTTAATTTAAAAATAACATACAGGTTCTTGTGTGTTGGCCAGGTGTGATTAGTCTAGTCTAAGTTTTCACATAACACAATAACTTATATATTGAGCATATTAAAGTGCAAATACAAATCAGTCTAGGTATTCTATGACAATCCTCATATAGTATAGATAGATCTTAGTCCGATTACTGATCTATCAATATGGATATCAGAGTAGCTCTGAATATAGTAGTAGACTATGATATGATAAACAGGGAACATACAGGTCCTTCTCAAAAAATTAGCATATAGTGTTAAATTTCATTATTTACCATAATGTAATGATTACAATTAAACTTTCATATATTATAGATTCATTATCCACCAACTGAAATTTGTCAGGTCTTTTATTGTTTTAATACTGATGATTTTGGCATACAACTCCTGATAACCCAAAAAACCTGTCTCAATAAATTAGCATATTTCACCCGTCCAATCAAATAAAAGTGTTTTTTAATAACAAACAAAAAAAACATCAAATAATAATGTTCAGTTATGCACTCAATACTTTGTCGGGAATCCTTTGGCAGAAATGACTGCTTCAATGCGGCGTGGCATGGAGGCAATCAGCCTGTGACACTGCTGAGATGTTATGGAGGCCCAGGATGCTTCAATAGCGGCCTTAAGCTCATCCAGAGTGTTGGGTCTTGCGTCTCTCAACTTTCTCTTCACAATATCCCACAGATTCTCTATGGGGTTCAGGTCAGGAGAGTTGGCAGGCCAATTGAGCACAGTAATACCATGGTCAGTAAACCATTTACCAGTGGTTTTGGCACTGTGAGCAGGTGCCAGGTCGTGCTGAAAAATGAAATCTTCATCTCCATAAAGCATTGACCCTGCCCTTGATGAAACACAGTGGACCAACACCAGCAGCTGACATGGCACCCCACACCATCACTGACTGTGGGTACTTGACACTGGACTTCAGGCATTTTGGCATTTCCTTCTCCCCAGTCTTCCTCCAGACTCTGGCACCTTGATTTCCGAATGACATGCAAAATTTGCTTTCATCAGAAAAAAGTACTTGGGACCACTTAGCAACAGTCCAGTGCTGCTTCTCTGTAGCCCAGGTCAGGCGCTTCTGCCGCTGTTTATGGTTCAAAAGTGGCTTTACCTGGGGAATGCGGCACCTGTAGCCCATTTCCTGCACACGCCTGTGCACGGTGGCTCTGGATGTTTCCACACCAGACTCAGTCCACTGCTTCCTCAGGTTCCCCAAGGTCTGGAATCGGTCCTTCTCCACAATCTTCCTCAGGGTCCGGTCACCTCTTCTCGTTGTACAGCGTTTTCTGCCACATTGTTTCCTTCCAACAGACTTACCATTGAGGTGCCTTGATACAGCACTCTGGGAACAGCCTATTTGTTGAGAAATTTCTTTCTGGGTCTTACCCTCTTGCTTGAGGGTGTCAATGATGGCCTTCTTGACATCTGTCAGGTCGCTAGTCTTACCCATGATGGGGGTTTTGAGTAATGAACCAGGCAGGGAGTTTTTAAAAGCCTCAGGTATCTTTTGCATGTGTTTAGAGTTAATTAGTTGATTCAGAAGATTAGGGTAATAGGTCGTTTAGAGAACCTTTTCTTGATATGCTAATTTATTGAGACAGGTTTTTTGGGTTATCAGGAGTTGTATGCCAAAATCATCAGTATTAAAACAATAAAAGACCTGACAAATTTCAGTTGGTGGATAATGAATCTATAATATATGAAAGTTTAATTGTAATCATTACATTATGGTAAATAATGAAATTTAACACTATATGCTAATTTTTTGAGAAGGACCTGTATACCGGAGCCTGTAGCTTGAGCTTATGTGAACAGCAGCATCCATGATATGCGCACTTCCCATGTTACCTTTTAACATGATATGTCCCACCTCCAGCTTTTTGTTGCATATCCACAGCTAATATCTTGATCTGTATATCTAGCAATAAAATGTATTTTTTTACATTAATGTGACCACATCTTGGTTTTCTTTTCTCCCTCGTCTTCATTGTATATTTTACAGAGTCCCTCTTCTTCATGTTCATTGTCCAATACATAAACTGCATGTACATGTAGGGGATGTGACATTTATTTAATATGTTTTGCCAAATGTCCTTTATTTATGTAATGTGATACTGCTACACTCAGTGGTGTATTATCACTTTTGTATTTTAGTACTGCTACATCTCATATGTATTACCATTTACTGTATTTGTATGTACTAAATAGGGACAGTTTATTACCTCAAATTGGCCACTAGATGGGGACATTGCAGGGTTAGCCTTATAGCTTAGAGGTAGTTAGGGTGGGAAATAGTTAACATAGGAGGGGCACGGTGGGATAAGATAGTGAAGTCTTCCTGGTCAGTTCAGTTGGAGCTGGGGTGCCCGTGTAACTCACAGGGCTGGCTAGCCCAGGGCATCACCTTGCCACGCAACTTTGTAGAAGAGTGAGCCCAGCAGTTAGCATCTAGGGGGTCAGAACAGAGAAGAGAGTACAGCAGCAGCAGTGCTAGCGGTGCAGTATTAGTGGGACTGCAGTTGCTAGAGGAAGAAGGCTAAGCAGAATGAGAGCAAGTTATCCAACATGTGGCAGATTTTTGCGTGGGCCGCTATTCTAAGGACAGGTGCGAAACGGTAGAGAATATCCCCACGAGAAGCAGAAATTCTGGACATTGAGGGACCAGAGGAAATGATACGTCCCGGGGACAGGCTTAGCGGTAAAGAGAAGAGGCAAGGGAAGGCGTTGCCAATTGTTGTGATTGATTGTGCCCTGGATGATGCTGTGTTGAGTAAAGAAGTTGAAGGTAAAGTGAAGCCGGACTGTGACTCCTTAATTGCTGAACCGTCTGCAGAGAATACACTCTCATACCGGGAGATCCCAGATGACTCAGAGAAACAGCACCGAGGTACTCAGGGCAGGAAACATGAACGTGTCCTGGGAGGGGGCCAGGGGGTGATACAGGGATTACTGTCGGCCATGACTGCAGCCCTGGCCCCAGCTCCTTACATACACATATTTAACCCCTTTACGATCTATGACGTCATAGGTCACCACCCCCTCTTTGATGCAGGATCTTTTCAGGCACATCAGCGCTGTTTTAATTAGCAGACATGTTCCCCTAACAGCCACGGGTGGAATCGTGATTCACCAGCGGCTGTTAAGTTAAATGCTGCTGTAAATCTCTGACAGTGGCACTTAACATGGACTCGCTGGAAGCACATCATTAACCGTGCCCATCAGCACCGCTGTCACATGATCGTGGGGCTCCAATGCGTTGGCATGACAACAGAGGGTCTGCAGGAGACCCACGTGCTTGTCATTTCCGATCTGCTATGAGCGCCGCCTGGTGGCCAGCGTTCATAGCAAATGAGCATTTCTGCTACACATAGCAGGGTCAAGCTCTACTATGTGTCGCATAAGCGATCAGAGGATTGCAGCAAGTCTACAAAGGAGACTATTGCATGGGAACCTGTCAGGTCCCCATGCCCTACAACCCAGCAGCATTCACCTATGCATGAGCAAACTCCCACCCTGTATAACATTACAGACTGAAAACAAGGTATAAAAAAATAATTTATAATGTCCACGTTTCATATGAGGGCTTTAACTAGTCGACGGGGTGCGAGTTTGGGAGGCAGGAGAAGAAGAGTTTTATAGGTGGGTGAGGAGGCCGATTTCTCTGATAAAATACATTACAATGTTTGCTATATACACCTATACTATTTATTTATGCAAAGTTGTTGGAAGTACAGTTGCTTTTTAACCCCTCAATCCCCGGAGCTTTTGCGTTTTTGCTTTTTGCTCCCCTTCTTCTCAGAGCCATAACTTTTTTATTTTTCTGTCAATATGGCCATGTGAAGGCGGGATTGTACTTTTGAACGACACCATTGGATTTACCATGTGGTGTACTAGAAAATGGGAAAAAAATTACAAGTGTGGTCAGGGCCGTATTTAGAGTTTCTGCTGCCCTAGGCACTTTTCGTGCTGCCTCCCCCATTGGCGAGTATGACTAATGCAGACACTATCGACAGTGACTTAGGCTACTTTCACATCAGCGATTTTTGACATTTGCGGCAGATCCGGCAGTTTTTCCGCATCCGTAACGGATCACTTATGGCAACACTGTGTTCGGCCTCATTCATTCCCTATGGGACTTGCGGCACTTGCGGTTTTGCTGCGATCCGGCAAATGCGGTACTTGCAGCAACAGAAAAAAAAAATGATGCTAGCAGTGTTTTTTTTTTTGTCTCGCCTCAAGTGCCGCACATGTCCACAAGTCCCATAGGGAATGAATGAGGCCGAACGCAGAGTTGCCGGCCCGTAAGTGATATGTTACGCGACAGATGCGGGAAAAACTGCAGTGTCTGCCGCGAACGGAGAAAATCGCTGATGTGAAAGTAGCCTTAGCAAACCTTTCCATTAGTTGTCATGTGAGAATCTGGTGGATCTCATACACAGTACATAGTCAGTTGATTCTGCCACGGTTGCACGGTTTGGCTGACAGATTTTTAAGGGCAACCTGTCAGTCGATTCATACTACCAAAACCACGGGCAGCATCAGTCAGACTGCAAACAGGGACGTTTATTTCTGCAATGCTCGGACGTTTCAGAGAGAATAGTGTGAAGAGCTGGATGGGTAATTTAGTGAGAGAACGGACTAATCTGTTGCTATCGTCTGTGGGCTTCTCACTCCATGTCTCTAGATCAGGGGTGGGCAATTTATTTCCCCGAGGGGCCAGATGAAAGACCATGACTGTTGTGGTGCATGAAATAGCATGAAAATAATTCTACTCAATATTAATTAGTATTAATTGTATCACTTAATATTGAGAGTTAAGTATGCTGACACCCGCTATATATCTTTAAACCCCCCACAGCCCCTTATATACAGCATGAGCCCCACACAGCCTCCCCATATACAGCATGAGACCCACATAACCTCCCCATATACAGCATGAGACCAGCCTCTCATCTCCTCAGCAGCCTCCCCTCTCCAGCCTCTCATCCCCTCTCCTCAGCAGCCTCCCCTCACCAGCCTCTCATCTCCTCCCCTCAGCAGCCTCCCCTCACCAGCCTCTCATCCCCTCTCCTCAGCAGCCTCCCCACACCAGCCTCTCATCTCCTCTCCTTTCCAGCCTCTCATCTCCTCTCCTTACCAGCCTCTCCTCACCAGCCTCTCCTCTCCTTAGCAGCCTCCCAACACCAGCCTCTCATCTCCTCTCCTTTCCAGCCTCTCATCTCCTCTCCTTTCCAGCCTCTCATCTCCTCTCCTTTCCAGCCTCTCATCTCCTCTCCTTTCCAGCCTCTCATCTCCTCTCCTTTCCAGCCTCTCATCTCCTCTCCTTTCCAGCCTCTCATCTCATCTCCTTTCCAGCCTCTCATCTACTCTCCTTTCCAGCCTCTCATCTCCTCTCCAGCCTCTCATCTCCTCTCCAGCCTCTCATCTCCTCTCCTTACCAGCCTCTCCTCACCAGCCTCTCCTCTCCTTAGCAGCCTCCCAACACCAGCCTCTCATCTCCTCTCCTTTCCAGCCTCTCATCTCCTCTCCAGCCTCTCATCTCCTCTCCTCTCCAGCCTCTCATCTCCTCTCCTTTCCAGCCTCTCATCTCCTCTCCTTTCCAGCCTCTCATCTCCTCTCCTTTCCAGCCTCTCATCTCCTCTCCAGCCTCTCATCTCATCTCCAGCCTCTCATCTCCTCTCCTTTCCAGCCTCTCATCTCCTCTCCTTTCCAGCCTCTCATCTCCTCTCCTTTCCAGCCTCTCATCTCCTCTCCTTTCCAGCCTCTCATCTCCTCTCCTTTCCAGCCTCTCATCTCCTCTCCAGCCTCTCATCTCCTCTCCTTTCCAGCCTCTCATCTCATCTCCTCTCCAGCCTCTCATCTCCTCTCCTTTCCAGCCTCTCATCTCCTCTCCTTTCCAGCCTCTCATCTCCTCTCCTTTCCAGCCTCTCATCTCCTCTCCTTTCCAGCCTCTCATCTCCTCTCCTTTCCAGCCTCTCATCTCCTCTCCTTTCCAGCCTCTCATCTCCTCTCCTTTCCAGCCTCTCATCTCCTCTCCTTTCCAGCCTCTCATCTCCTCTCCTTTCCAGCCTCTCATCTCCTCTCCTTTCCAGCCTCTCATCTCCTCTCCTCTCCAGCCTCTCATCTCCTCTCCTTTCCAGCCTCTCATCTCCTCTCCTTTCCAGCCTCTCATCTCCTCTCCTTTCCAGCCTCTCATCTCCTCCCCTCAGAAGCCTCCCCACACCAGCCTCTCATCTCCTCTCCTTTCCAGCCTCTCATCTCCTCAGCAGCCTCCCCCACCAGCCTCTCATCTCTCCTTACCAGCCTCTCATCTCCTCCCCTTACCAGCCTCCCCTCTCCTCACTCACATCAGCAGACTCCCGTCTCCTCTCTCACCTCACTCCTCTCTGCAGCTTCCTGAGTCCTCACACACTGCCCGCCTCCTCTCCCTGCTCACCGCCGACTTCAGTATCGTCTCCCACAAACATGTCCGTCCTGCTTCTCTACAAAAAAGCAAAATGTCTTCCAGCTTGAAACGTGTAAATCACCACAATCTGTGTCTCCCCTGTATGTGCATGCTGAGACTTATAGTGCCACAGCAGCTGAGACAGGACAGAAGGGCTCTTACCTGCAGACAGCAGCCATGGACCTTAGCAGGGTCCCCCCTCTGACAGGCAACATCTGAGGGGGCAGACAAGCACAGAGGTGAGACCCCCAATATCCCCAGACCCCCCTGATGCTCCCTGTACAAACCCCCCAGTCACCTTCTCACCACATGGGGGACAGTACTGGCAGAGCACAAGAAGTGCAGCACTGAAACACTTCCCCCGCAGATGACACAGAAAGGTTCCTTGTTACCGAGGAGACAGGAAATCCTCGGGCTGACAGCAGTTAACTCCTTACTGTCTGTGCCGTCACCTGCGGAGTAATCCTGAGGGCTCTCACACCTCCAGTCTGCTCCAGTGCTCCTGCATAAGAGCGCGCAGCGTGTCACATGACCCGCGTCAGGACCGTGATACACTTGGGCCTGCTGCTTAAAGGTACAGCACCCATTTCTGCCCCATACAGTAGTCAGGGCTGTAATGCCCTGATGGCGGCCCTGCGCCCGAGACCCCCTCCCCCCGCAGCAGCCAAGACTGAGGTGGGTGGGTGGGGCCAGGGGTGAACCTAGCCTCTATGCTGCCTGAGGCGAACTGCAAAATGGCGCCCCCCCCCATAGTAAAATCAGTATAAATAAATCTGGTTTGCTCTTTACTTACATTCAATTTACATTACATTTACTCTTTACATGCATTCAGTAGTTTGAAGTCACATAGAGTGCAGAAATATGTCTACAGCCCTGAACACCCCTTTAATTGCTACGTACTGTAGATCTGTATCCAGATGTACGATAAATAATAATGATTGCAGGGGCCTTCACCATTTGACCCCCACTAATCACAGGCTGCAGTGGTCGTACTATTATGTACAGCAAATGACTGTGAGGTCAGTGATTGGCTGCAGCGGTCATGTAAATAATGCACAGGTCGACATCACTTTTGGTACCAGAGGGGAACACCGACACGAATGAGAATCACTAAATAATGTAATAGGGGGTTTTCAATTTTATTTTTTAAGACCATCCCTTACTCTTTTGAAAATTTGGCAAAATAAGAGAAAATTAAAGCCCACAACTGTCAGGTGACTGGCACAGGCCCCCCTTCAGAGAAGCGTCTAAGGCTATGTGCACACATTGCGGATCCGCCGCTGTGGGTCCGCAGCGGTTTCCCATGCGTTTACAGTACAATGTAAACCTATGGAAAACGGAATCCGCAGTGCACATGCTGCGGAAAAATCGTGCGGAAACGCTGCGGTTTACATTCCGCAGCGTGTCAATTCTTTGTGCGGTTTCTGCAGCGGTTTACACCTGCTCCATAATGGGAATATTCAGGTGTAAAACCGCAGGTGAAATTCGCACAAAATCCGCAAAAAAAAAAAAAAAAAACACAGTAAACCCGTGGTAAAACGCAGTGCCTTTTACCTGCGGATTTCTGAAATCCTCTGCGGAAAAATCCGCAGCCCTCAAAAATACATGTGCACATAGCCTCACAGTCACCTGACCGCTGCAGTTAATCACAGGTTTTATCTGTTCTGTGACATCCAGATGGTGCAGTCATCACTTCCAGAACCGCTGTCGACCACCAGAGAGGTCTGTGGCTGAATTTCCGGGGGTGACAGGAGGGCAATATCTCTCTGTGTAGGATTTATTTTAAATAAACTAGTATGTATATACTGTATATTTCCCCATCTCAGACAACCCCTTTAATGCCAGGCAGGATACAATACAAACATAACACATCCTCTTCTATTTACCTTCATGGTCACACAGTCTCCTGCTGCCTGCAGCTCCTGTGCTTACCTGGTGTGTACCAAAGAGGGCACACAGCAGGCAGCCAGGGGGGACTGGTACCATTGTCATATTAAGGAAGCAATTTATGACGTGGGATTTACCCTGCTGGCATCACTGCTATATTCTAGTGACAGTGACAAGCGCATAATACCAGGGGCATAGGAGAATAGATGGGGGCACGAGAGAACAGAGGGGGGGGGGCACGAGAGAATTACAGTGACGGTTGCGCACTCTAATTGTGAATATAGGGGAACCTCAGAATATGACCTCGCTGTTATTGAAAATAAATCTATATACAAAAACGAACACTGATTTTACCGCCATATTGTGACAATATGCAACTCTGGTGGTCGCAATACTCTGAGTGCCCCTATAACAATACAATAATGCTGAAGTGCCCACTTTACATTTAATAATGTCCCCTAAGTCCCTCATGTACTGCTCCATTATACACAGTATGGTGAGCTCAAAGCTTCCATATACACTGTATAAGGCCCCCACAGCTCCCCTATACACAGTATGATGGGCCGACAGCTCCTCTATACACAGTATGATGGGCCCACAGCTCCCTTATACACAGTATGAGTCCACAGCTCCCTTATCACAGTATGATGAGCTCACAGCTCCCTTACCACAGTATGATGGGCCCGCAGCTTCCTTATACACAGTATGATGGGCCCACAGCTCCCTTATACACAGTATGATGGGCCCGCAGCTCTCTTATACCGAGTATGATGGGCCCGCAGCTCCCTTATACACAGTATGATGGGCCCGCAGCTCCCTTATACACAGTATGAGCCCGCAGCTCCCTTATACACAGTATGAGCCCGCAGCTCCCTTATACACAGTATGAGCCCGCAGCTCCCTTATCACAGTATGATGAGCCCACAGCTCCCTTACCACAGTATGATGGGCCCGCAGCTTCCTTATACACAGTATGATGGGCCCACAGCTCCCTTATACACAGTATGATGGGCCCGCAGCTCCCTTATACACAGTATGATGGGCCCGCAGCTCCCTTATACACAGTATGATGGGCCCGCAGCTCCCTTATACACAGTATGATGGGCCCGCAGCTCCCTTATACACAGTATGAGCCCACAGCTCCCTTATCACAGTATGATGAGCTCACAGCTCCCTTATCACAGTATGATGAGCTCACAGCTCCCTTACCACAGTATGATGGGCCCGCAGCTTCCTTATACACAGTATGATGGGCCCGCAGCTCCCTGTCATGATTTGGCAGTCTGCAGTCACATAAAGTGACTGCAGACATTTATTCCAAACCTTTATCAACTTTATAGTATTAAATTGCTTATTATTAAATTATTAAAGCACCACTCTAGCAGGGTTTTTTTCCACCGCTGGAGTGGTGCTTTAAGCGCAGGTCCCCATTCCCAGTCATTTACTCATCCTCCGGTGTATTCACTATTTTGTGGCACGCTCAAACTTGTGAGTGCAGCTTCTGACTGGCCAGAAGTGAGAAGCTATGTCACAAGCGCTCAATGTAAGACTATGAGGCTATGTGCACACGTTGCGGATTCGTATGCACATTTTTCCCGCACAGTTTTTGCAAAATCCACAGGTAAAATGTGCTGCGTTTTACATGCGTATTTACCGCGGATTTCCTGCTTTTTTGTGAGGATTTTGACTGCATTTTTACACCTGCGGATTCCTATACAGGAGCAGGTGTAAAATGCTGCGGAATCCGCACAAAGAATTGACATGCTGCGGAAAATACAAAGCAGCGTTTCCGTGTGGTATTTTCAACACCATGGGCACTGCGGATTTGGTTTTCCATAGGTTTACATGGTACTGTACACCGCATGGAAAACTGCTGTGAATCCGCAGCCAAATCCGCACCGTGTGCACATAGCCTGAGAGTGAGAAAGAGGCCAGAACGAGGCTCCCACAGACTTACATTGATTAGTGACCTCTGCGCTGCTCCATGATACACTGGAGCCTCGGACAGGCCACAAACTGCAGGAGACGGAGCTGAGGGGAGACAAAAACAGATGAAAACGCCGGAAGGTGAGTATCAGACAGGGGGCAGGGGACGCGGATTGTCAGCACCGCTCCAGCAATGAAATAAATAATAATGCTGGAGTGGTGCTGAAAATGTGATGCAGCTCTTGGTTACTGTATGCGGCTCCTTATACTAATACTCATAAAGACCCAGGTGGTATGTATCAAAAGCCCCCTACCATCCCCCCATCTCCAGCCTCCCCACACAGCAAATATCACAAGATGGAGCACATATAATATCATAACAAAACATTATAATATTCAGCCCCAATACCCCCATCATCTCACATCCACCCCTCGGTGCCCTGTCCCACTTCACCCACCTTCAGCCCCCACAACACCCCCATGGTCTCACATTTACCCCCCAGTGCCCTGCCTCCCCTCCCCCACTTCAGTACCCAATACCCCCATCATCTTTCATTCACCCCATCAGTACCCTGTCCCCCTCACCCACTTTCAGCGCCCACAACACCCCCATAGTCTCACATTCACCCCCCAGTGCCCTGTCTCCCTCCCCCACAATACCCCCATGGTCTCACATCCACCCCTCATTACCCTGTCCCCCCTCACCCACTTTCAGCCCCCACAATACCTCAATGGTCTCACATTCACATCACAGTGACATACCTGAATTTAATAAGCCTAAAATGTTCCATCCCCAGCACTTACTCATAAAGTTTGCAGGCAGGACCAGGAAGTGTCTTGGTGAAATGCAACATGTGGGCACTAGGACCCAGCGTGCCTGAGCCAATCCCAGCGTGCACAGAGGGAAGAACTGCAGCCGGGAAAAGCTTCATGATCAGGTCAGACGGGGCGAAACCATTCACTGCAGGAGGGAGACTGCAGCCGGCCACTGTGCTACTCAGCCTGCAGAGTCTCCGTCAGATGGGAGCAGACATTATACTGCTCTGCTCCTATGCTGTGTTCTGTATGTCACAGAAGTGGCCCTGGCTCCCGGTGGGCCCCTTCATGTGACAGGGCCCGGGCGATGGCCCCCTCCAGTCGCTATGCTACTGTGTAGCAGGCAAGCAGCCACAGTCCCCGCCCACAGGCTGTGCTTAGTTCGTTCAAGTAGCTCGTCTTCCTGGCTGCCTGGGCATGCTTATGGCTACTGCTAGTACCCGGCACATCTGATCTGACTGCAGGGGGCGGCGCTGTGCTGCCGCCCCCTGTTTTGAGGGACTGGATGCCGCTAGAGGTGAAGTGCTCAACTCACCTCATTATAGCGGCGCCCCTGGGGTGGGGCGACCCCAGACTTTAAAAAAAAAAAAAAAAAAAATTTTTTTTTTCTTAACCCCTTCATGACCCAGCCTATTTTGGCCTTAATGACCTTGCCGTTTTTTGCAATTCTGACCAGTGTCCCTTTATGAGGAAATAACTCAGGAACGCTTCAACGGATCCTAGCGATTCTGAGACTGTTTTTTCGTGACATATTGGGCTTCATGATAGTGGTAAATTTAGGTCGATAATTTCTGAGTTTATTTGTGAAAAAAACGGAAATTTGGCGAAAATTTTGAAAATTTCGCAATTTTCACATTTTTAATTTTTATTCTGTTAAACCAGAGAGGTATGTGACACAAAACAGTTAATAAATAACATTTCTCACATGTCTACTTTACATCAGCACAATTTTGGAAACAAATTTTTTTTTTGCTAGGAAGTTATAAGGGTTAAAATTTGACCAGTGATTTCTCATTTTTACAACAAAATTTACAAAACCATTTTTTTTAGGGACCACCTCACATTTGAAGTCAGTTTGAGGGTTCTATATGGCTGAAAATACCCAAAAGTGACACCATTCTAAAAACTGCACCCCTCAAGGTGCTCAAAACCACATTCAAGAAGTTTATTAACCCTTCAGGTGTTTCACAGCAGCAGAAGCAACATGGAAGGAAAAAATGAACATTTAACTTTTTAGTCACAAAAATGATATTTTAGCAACAATTTTTTTATTTTCCCAAGGGTAAAAGGAAAAACTGGACCACGAACGATGTTGTCCAATTTGTCCTGAGTACGCTGATACCTCATATGTGGGGGTAAACCACTGTTTGGGCATACGGCAGGGCTTGGAAGGAAAGGAGCGCCATTTGACTTTTTGAATGAAAAATTGGCTCCAATCTTTAGCGGACACCATGTCGCGTTTGGAGAGCCCCCGTGTGCCTAAACATTGGAGCTCCCCCACAAGTGACCCCATTTTGGAAACTAGACCCCCCAAGGAACTTATCTAGAAGCATAGTGAGCACTTTAAACCCCCAGGTGCTTCACAAATTGATCCGTAAAAATGAAACAGTACTTTTTTTTCACAAAAAAAATATTTTAGCCTCAATTTTTTCATTTTCACATGGGCAACAGGATAAAATGGATCCTAAAATTTGTTGGACAATTTCTCCTGAGTATGTTGATACCTCATATGTGGGGGTAAACCACTGTTTGGGTGCACAGCAAGGCTCGGAAGGGGAGGCGTGCCATTTGACTTTTTGAATGGAAAATTAGCTCCAATCGTTAGCGAACACCATGTCGCGTTTGGAGAGCCCCTGTGTGCCTAAACATTGGAGCTCCCCTACACGTGACCCCATTTTGGAAACTAGACCCCCCCAAGGAACTTATCTAGATGCATAGTGAGCACTTATAACCCCCAGATGCTTCACAGAAGTTTATAACGCAGAGCCGTGAAAATAAAAAATAATTTTTCTTTCCTCAAAAATGATTTTTAGCCCAGGATTTTTTAATTTTTCAAGGGTAATAGGAGAAATTGGACCCCAAATGTTGTTGTCCAGTTTGTCCTGAGTACGATGATACCCCATATGTGGGGGTAAACCACTGTTTGGGCACACGGCAGGGCTCGGAAGGGAAGGCACGCCATTTGGCTTTTTGAATGGAAAATTAGCTCCAATCATTAGCGGACACCATGTCACGTTTGGAGAGCCCCTGTGTGCCTAAACATTGGAGCTCCCTAACAAGTGACCCCATTTTGGAAACTAGACCTCCCAAGGAACTAATCTAGATGTGTGGTGAGCACTTTGAACCCCCAAGTGCTTCGCAGAAGTTTATAACGCAGAGCCGTGAAAATAATAAATGTGTTTCCTTTCCTCAAAAATATTTTTTTAGCCCAGAATTTTTTATTTTTGCAAGGGTAACAGGAGAAATTGGACCCCAAAAGTTGTTGTCCAGTTTCTCCTGAGTACGCTGATACCCCATATGTGGGGGTAAACCACTGTTTGGGCACATGCCGGGGCTCGGAAGGGAAGTAGTGACGTTTTGGAATGCAGACTTTAATGGAATGCTCTGCGGGCGTCACGTTGCATTTGCAGAGCCCCTGATGTGCCTAAACAGTAGGAACTCCCCACAAGTGACTCCATTTTGGAAACTAGACCCCCCAAGGAACTTATCTAGATGTGTGGTGAGCACTTTGAACCCCCAAGTGCTTCACAGAAGTTTATAACGCAGAGCCGTGAAAATAATAAATGTGTTTCCTTTCCTCAAAAATATTTTTTTAGCCCAGAATTTTTTATTTTTGCAAGGGTAACAGGAGAAATTGGACCCCAAAAGTTGTTGTCCAGTTTCTCCTGAGTACGCTGATACCCCATATGTGGGGGTAAACCACTGTTTGGGCACATGCCGGGGCTCGGAAGGGAAGTAGTGACGTTTTGGAATGCAGACTTTGATGGAATGCTCTGCGGGCGTCACGTTGCATTTGCAGAGCCCCTGATGTGCCTAAACAGTAGAAACACCCCACAAGTGACTCCATTTTGGAAACTAGACCCCCCAAGGAACTTATCTAGATGTGTGGTGAGCACTTTGAACCCCCAAGTGCTTCACAGAAGTTTATAACGCAGAGCCGTGAAAATAATAAATGTGTTTCCTTTCCTCAAAAATATTTTTTTAGCCCAGAATTTTTTATTTTTGCAAGAGTAACAGGAGAAATTGGACCCCAAAAGTTGTTGTCCAGTTTCTCCTGAGTACGCTGATACCCCATATGTGGGGGTAAACCACTGTTTTGGCACACGTCGGGGTTCGGAAGGGAAGTAGTGACATTTTGGAATGCAGACTTTGATGGAATGGTCTGCTGGCGTCACGTTGCATTTGCAGAGCCCCTGATGTGCCTAAACAGTAGAAACACCCCACAAGTGACCCCATTTTGGAAACTAGACCCCCCAAGGAACTTATCTAGATGTGTAATGAGCACATTCAACCCCCAAGTGCTTCACAGAAGTTTACAACGCAGAGCCGTGAAAATAAAAAATCATTTTTCTTTCCTCAAAAAAGATGTTTTAGCAAGCAATTTTTTATTTTCACAAGGGTAACAGGAGAAATTGGGCCCCAATGTTTGTTGCCCAGTTTGTTGTGAGTACAGTGATACCCCATATGTGGGGGTAAACCACTGTTTGGGCGCACGTCAGGCCTCGGAAGGGAAGTAGTGACATTTGAAATGCAGACTTTGATGGAATGGTCTGCGGGCGTCACGTTGCATTTGCAGAGCCCCTGATGTGCCTAAACAGTAGAAACACCCCACAAGTGACCCCATTTTGGAAACTAGACCCCCCAAGGAACTTATCTAGATGTGTGATGAGCACGTTCAACCCCCAAGTGCTTCACAGAAGTTTACAACGCAGAGCCGTGAAAATAAAAAATCATTCTTCTTTCCTCAAAAATTATGTCTTAGCAAGTAATTTTTTATTTTTGCAAGGGTAACAGGAGAAATTGGACCCCAACAGTTGTTGCCCAGTTTGTCCTGAGTACGCTGGTACCCCAAATGTGGGGGTAAACCACTGTTTGGGCACACGTCGGGGCTTGGAAGGGAGGGAGCACCATTTGACTTTTTGAATGCAAGATTGGCTGGAATCAATGGTGGCGCCATGTTGCGTTTGGAGACCCCTGATGTGCCTAAACAGTGGAAACCCCTCAATTCTAACTCCAACACTAACCCCAACACACCCCTAACCCTAATCCCAACCCTAACCCCAACACACCCCTAACCCTAATCCCAACTGTAGCCATAACCCTAATCCCAACCCTAACCCCAACACACCCCTAACCACAACCCTAACCCCAACACACCCGTAACCCTAATTCCAACCCTAACCCTAAGGGTATGTGCCCACGTAGCGGATTCGTGTGAGATTTTTCCGCACGACTTTTGAAAAATCTGCAAGTAAAAGGCACTGCGTTTTACCTGCGGATTTACAGCAGATTTCCAGTGTTTTTTTGTGCGGATTTCACCTGCGGATTCCTATTGAGGAACAGGTGTAAAACGCTGCGGAATCCGCACAAAGAATTGACATGCTGTGGAAAATACAACGCAGCGTTTCTGCACGGAATTTTCCGCATTATGGGCACAGCGGATTTGGTTTTCCATAGGTGTACACGGTACTGTAAACCTGATGGAAAACTGCTACGAATTCGCAGCGGCCAATCCGCTGCGGAGCAGCGGCCAATCCGCTGCGGATCCGCGGCCGATCCGCTGCGGATCCGCGGCCGATCCGCTGCGGATCCGCGGCCGATCCGCTGCGGATCCGCGGCCGATCCGCTGCGGATCCGCGGCCGATCCGCTGCGGATCCGCTGCCAAATCCGCACATGCCATAACCCTAACCCTACCCGTAACCCTAACCCTAGTTCTAACCCTAACCCTAGTTCTAACCCTAACCCTAGTGGAAAAAAAAAATATATATATTTTCTTTATTTTATTATTGTCCCTATCTATGGGGGTGATAAAGGGGGGGGTTTATTTATTTTTTTTTTTATTTTGATCGCTGTGGTAGAACCTACCACAGCGATCAAAATGTACCTGTAAGGAATCTGCCGGCCGGCGGGCGTACTGAGCATGCGCCCGCCATTTTGGAAGATGGCGGCGCCCAGCGAGGAGACGGCCGGACACCGGGAGGATCGGTAAGTATGAAGGGGTGGTGGGGGGGTGGATCTGAGCACAGGGGGGGTGATCGGAGGACGGGGGGAGCGGACAGCAGGACGGGGGAGCGGGCAGGAGCACGGGGCAGCGGAGCACAGGACGGAGGGGACCGGACCACGCACCGGAGCACTGGGGGGGCGATCGGTGGGGTGGGGGGTGGTCACTTCAGGTTTTCCAGCCATGGCCGATGATATTGCAGCATCGGCCATGGCTGGATTGTAATATTTCACCTGTTTTTTAGGTGAAATATTACAAATCGCTCTGATTGGCAGTTTCACTTTCAACAGCCAATCAGAGCGATCGTAGCCACGGGGGGGTGAAGCCACCCCCCCTGGGCTGAAGTACCACTCCCCCTGTCTCTGCAGATCGGGTGAAAATGGAGTTAACCCTTTCACCCGATCTGCAGGAGCGCGATCATTCCATGACGCATACGCTGCGTCATAGGTCGTTTTGGCACCGACTTTCATGACGCAGCGTATGCGTCAAAGGTCGTTAAGGGGTTAAACTTGCTCAGGTGCCGCCCCCTGCATTGTCCCCGCCCTAGGCACGTGCCCTCGAGTGCCTAGTGGCAAATACGGCCCTGAGTGTGGTGCAATCCCACACTTGATTTTTGTTTGGCTTTTTTGCTAGGTTTTCTAAATGCTAAATCTGAGCTGCCATTATGATTCTCCAGGTCATTACGAGATCATAGACTCCAAACATGTCTAGGTTCTTTTTTATCCAAGTAGTGAAAAAAAATTCCAAACTTTGTTAACCCCTTCACCCCCAAGGGTGGTTTGCACGTTATGGACCGGGCCAATTTTTACAATTCTGACCACTGTCCCTTTATGAGGTTATAACTCTGGAACGCTTCAACGGATCCTGGTGATTCTGACATTGTTTTCTCGTGACATATTGTACTTCATGATAGTGGTAAAATTTCTTTGATATTACCTGCGTTTATTTGTGAAAAAAATGGAAATTTGGTGAAAATTTTGAAAATTTCGCAATTTTCCAACTTTGAATTTTTATGCAATTAAATCACAATGATATGTCACACAAAATACTTAATAAGTAACATTTCCCACATGTCTACTTTACATCAGCACCATTTTGGAACCAAAATTTTTTTTTGTTAGGGAGTTATAAGGGTTAAAAGTTGACCAGCAATTTCTCATTTTTACAACCATTTTTTTTTAGGGACCACATCTCATTTGAAGTCATTTTGAGGGGTCTATATGATAGAAAATACCCAAGTGTGACACCATTCTAAAAACTGCATCCCTCAAGGTGCTCAAAACCACATGCAAAAAGTTTATTAACCCTTCAGGTGTTTCACAGGAATTTTTGGAATGTTTAAATAAAAATGAACATTTAACTTTTTTTCACACAAAATTTACTTCAGCTCCAATTTGTTTTATTTTACCAAGGGTAACAGGAGAAAATGGACCACAAAAGTTGTTGCACAATTTGTCCTGAGTATGCTGATACCCCATATGTGGGGGTAAACCACTGTTTGGGCGCATGACCAGAGCTCGGAAGCGAAGGAGCGCCGTTTGACTTTTCACTGCAAAATTGACAGGAATTGAGATGGAACGCCATGTTGCGTTTGGAGAGCCACTGATGTGCGTAAACATTGAAACCCCCCACAAGTGACACCATTTTGGAAAGTAAACCCCCTAAGGAACTTATCTAGATGTGTGGTGAGCACGTTGACCCACCAAGTGCTTCACAGAAGTTTATAATGCAGAACCGTAAAAATAAAAAATCATATTTTTTCACAAAAATGATCTTTTCGCCCCCAATTTTTTATTTTCCAAAGGGTAAGAGAAGAAATTGGACCCCAAAAGTTGTTGTACAATTTGTCCTGAGTACGCTGATACCCCATTTGTGGGGGTAAACAACTGTTTGGGCGCATGGGAGAGCTCAGAAGGGAAGGAGCGCCGTTTGACTTTTCACTGCAAAATTGACAGGAATTGAGATGGGACGCCATGTTGCGTTTGGAGAGCCACTGATGTGCCTAAACATTGAAACCCCCCCACAAGTGACACCATTTTGGAAAGTAGACCCCCTAAGGAACTTATCTAGAGGTGTGATGAGCACTTTGACCCACCAAGTGTTTCACAGAAGTTTATAATGCAGAGCCGTAAAAATAAAACAAAAATTTTTTCCCACAAAAATTATTTTTTAGCCCCCAGTTTTGTATTTTCCCAAGGGTAACAGGAGAAATTGGACCCCAAAAGTTGTTCTCCAATGTGTTCTGAGTACGCTGATACCCCATATGTTGGGGTAAACCCCTGTTTGGGCGCACGGGAGAGCTTGGAAGGGAAGGAGCACTGTTTTACTTTTTCAACGCAGAATTGGCTGGAATTGAAATCGGACGCCATGTCATGTTTGGAGAGCCCCTGATGTGCCTAAACAGTGGAAACCCCCCAATTATAACTGAAACCCTAATCCAAACACACCCCTAACCCTAATCCCAGCGGTAACCCTAACCACACCTCTAACCCAGACACACCCCAAACCCTAATCCCAACCCTATTCCCAACCGTAAATGTAATCCAAACCCTAACCCTAACTTTAGCCCCAACCCTAACCCTAACTTTAGCCCCAACCCTAAATGTAGCTTTAACCCTAGCCCCAACCCTAGCCCCAACCCTAGCCCTATCCATAGCCCTAACCCTAGCCCTAACCCTAACCCTAGCCCTAGCCCTAATGGGAAAATGGAAATAAATACATTTTTTAAATTTTTTTAATTTTTCCCTAACTAAGCGGGTGATGAAGGGGGGTTTGATATACTTTTATAGTGGGTTATTTAGCGGACTTTTATGATTGGCAGCCGTCACACACTGAAAGACGCTTTTTATTGCAAAAAATATTTTTTGCGTTACCACATTTTGAGAGCTATAATTTTTCCATATTTGAGTCCACAGAGTCATGTGAGGTCTTGTTTTGTGCGGGACGAGTTGACGTTTTTATTGGTAACATGTTCGGGCACGGGAGATTTTTTGATCGCTTTTTATTCCTATTTTTGTGAGGCAGAATGATTAAAAACCAGCTATTCATTAATTTCTTTTGGGGGAGGCGTTTATACCATTCCGCGTTTGGTAAAATTGATAAAGCAGTTTTATTCTTCGGGTCAGTACGATTACAGCGATATCTCATTTATATCATTTTTTATGTTTTGGCGCTTTTATACGATAAAATCTATTTTATAGAAAAAATAATTATTTTGGCATCGCTTTATTCTGAGGACTATAACTTTTTTATTTTTTCACTGATGATGGTGTATAGCGGCTCGTTTTTTGCGGGACAAGATGACGTTTTCAGCGGTACCATGGTTATTTATATCCGTCTTTTTGATCGCGTGTTATTCCACTTTTTGTTTGGCGGTATGAGAATAAAGCGTTTTTTGCCTCGTTTTTTTTTTTTTTTTTTTTACGGTGTTCACTGAAGGGGTTAACTAGTGATATAGTTTTATAGGTGGGGTCGTTACGGACGCGGCGATACTAAATATGTGTACTTTTATTGTTTGATTTTTTTTTAATTTAGATAAAGAAATGTATTTATGGGAATAATTATTTTTTTTTATTTATTTAGGAATTTTTTTTTATTTTTTTTTTACACATGTGGACATTTTTTTTTTTACTTTTTTACTTTGTCCCAGGGAGGGACATTACAGATCGGTGATTTGACAGTGTGCACAGCACTCTGTCAGATCACCGATGTCACTTATAGTGCTGCAGGCTTACCAAGCGTCTGCTCTGAGCAGGCACTTGGTAAGCCACCTCCCTCCCTGCAGGACCCGGATGCCGCGGCCATCTTGGATCCGGGACCTGCGGCGAGGAGGGAGGTAGGAGACCCTCGGAGCAACGCGATCACATCGCGTTGCTGCGGGGGTCTCAGGGAAGCACGCAGGGAGCCCCCTCCCTGCGCGATGCTTCCCTATACCGCCGGCACACCGCGATCATGTTTGATCGCGGTGTGCCGGGGGTTAATGTGCCGGGGGCGGTCCGTGACCGCTCCTGGAACATAGCTGACTATCGCAGCTGACATCCGGGACTGACACCCGGCCGCGCTCCCCCCGTGAGCGCGGCCGATCGTGCTGGACGTACTATTCCGTCCTTGGGAAGTAGGGCCCACCCCACATGGACGGAATAGTACGTCCAATGACAGAAAGGGGTTAAAAAAAAATTGCGCCATTTTCCGATACTCGTAGCGTCACCATTTTTCGTGATCTCGGGTCGGGTATATTTTGCGCGCGAAGCTGACATTTTTAATGATACCATTTTGGTGCAGATACGTTCTTTTGATCGCCCGTTATTGCATTTTAATGCAATGTCGCGGTGACAAAAAAAAAAAAAAAGTAATTCTGGCATTTTGACTTTTTTTCTTGCTACGCCGTTTAGCAATCAGGTTAATCCTTTTTTTAATTGATAGATAAGGCGATTCTGAACATGGCGATACCAAATATGTGTATGTTTAGTTTTTTTTTTATTGTTTTAAATGTGAATGGGGTGAAAGGGGGATGATTTTAAGTTTTATTTTTGTAATATTTTTAAAAACATTTTTTCTTACTTTTGCCATGCTTCAATAGCCTCCATAGGAGGCTATAAACTGCCACAACCTGATTGGCTCTGCTACATAGAGGCAGTGATCAGCTCGCCTCTATTTAGCAGAATTACTCACTTGCTATGAGCCTTGACCACTGGGTGGTGCTCAAAGCTCAAACCAGCACTGACAACCATAGAGGTCTCCAGGAGACCTCAGGTTGTCATGCCAACACACCGGTGACCTGCGATCACGTGACGGGGTCATCGGAAAAGATATGGGCTCACCGCCGGAGCCCACATCAAAGGGAGGGACTCCGACATCGGCATAAATGTACACCCGATGTCAGAAAGGGGTTAAAGGGAATATGTCAGCAGGTTTTTCCCATGTAATCTGAGGACAGCATGAGGTAGGGGTTGAGAAAGATTTCAGGAATGTGTCACTTATTAGGCTGTGTGCTGTTGTTTCAATACAATGAATGTTTTATCACCAGGAAATTATCACTACCTGGACTACTGCGTGTGTGAGCCGTAGTCTGACCACACCCCCTCCTGTGATAAGCAGCTCTCTGTCAATAGACAGTGTACACAGAAAGCTGTGCAGTGGGCAGGGGAAGCTTTTTGACCACTGCTACATGCTACATCTAAAAACTCTGATTGTATCACAACTACTGCACCCAGTAACCTAAATGATAATTGCTGGAATCAGCGTCTCTTTTCCTAATTTATGCTGCTCTCAGATGAGGTAGCAAAAACAGATTCCCTTTAAGGGAATACAGACTTTTGTGCACATTTATTTTCTCCAACTTAAGACCCAAAGGCACAGGGCTCTGGGATCAGCATTGCTGGCTACTTTGTTCTGAACCAGTAATGTAAAGGACTAAAGACTCGGGGTAAGCTGCAGTATTTGTTCAGTGTCTGTTATGGTGTTTCTTCCGTACAGTCCAGTTTAGCACAGTGAACACAATCCTCGTACCCCTCCATAGCAGGACCGCGGTCCTATGTAATAACACTGATAAATACGGATATCACAAGGAGTCGCGCCACATAGCGCACTTATCTCAGCTGTAAATAACCGTGTTGTGTCATTACTCAGATCGGTAATAAACACGACAGATATACTTAGTTATCCCGCACATTTCTCATCGTTATCTTAAGTAGATGCTGCGCGGTGGGAACAGACTTTCTATTATTACCTACAATGCACAGTGCCCACTCGACCTTCCTAAGAGCTGGAAATATAAAAGTCGATCAAAATTCTATTTTTCAAGAAAGACAGACATTAAGGAAAAGAACCAACACTAGACGGTGACAGACTCCAAGGACATGATGCCCCCACTAGATAATCTTTGGCGCTGGCAGCTGCGCAAAGTCTTGTAGTATCAGAAAATATCAGAGATGCGAACTCTGCTTCAGGAAAATGGCCGCCGCGATCTCCATCTGCGCACGCGCGGCATTCCGCGGCCATTTTCCTGAAGCCCCGGGCAGCAGAGCGCTCAATCTGCGCACGCGCGGCCACAGGAAGATGGCCGCCCCCACCGATCACCAGGGGAATAGCGCAGATCGCGCTCTTTTCCCTCCCCTGTGCAGTGGATTCTGGACTTGGGCATGCGCAAACCACTACGACACCAACAGAAAACTAAGCAAGATCTGGGGGAAGACACAACGCCCATCTGACCAGACCAGCCTGATTGACAAGCGAAAACGGCTACTTTGGTAACGTATTTCGGCAGCATAGGTGGGGAATCGGGGTCCACAAAATACACTATTGCAATGCACAGCTCAGGCCCTATTTAACAGTATTTTTATCTCATACGGAAAAAACGGGGTGACAGGTTCCCTTTAAAACATCTGGATAAGCAAAGTTGTAAAAAAAAAAAAAAAAGACTTAAAGAAAGATAACTTAAAAAGTGGTGCAGAACGCAAAGAAAATTGCACATATACTAAACACTAAAAAAGAGTAAATTATTTCACAAAAGTGGAGAAAATGGCAATGATTATTTGGGGCCACAAAAGTACGGTATATTAGCTGGATAAAGATATATGTCCACATCCTAATTTATTAATAGGACTAGGCCGATACAGTTTTCAGTCTTTGCAACAGTTTACGGTTACTGACAGCAAATGCACAAAGTTGAAAAACTAAACAAAAAGAATAGTAAAAAAAAGTAGCAGAACTCTACAAGTATTAGGCTGCCGTCACACTCGCAGTATTTGGTCAGTATTTTACATCAGTATTTGTAAGCCAAAACCATGAGTGGAACAAATAGAGGAAAAGTATAACAGAAACATTTGCAACCACTTCCGTATTTATCACCCGCTCCTGGTTTTGGCTTACAAATACTGATGTAAAATACTGACCAAATACTGCTAGTGTGACGGCAGCCTTACGGGGTATTCATATTTCATCCATGTATGGCTCATCTACAGTAAAACATGAGGCCTAAAGTGATTATCCATTACAATTGTTAGGTGTCCAGCTGTCCAGTTAAACGCAAGGAACCTCTAGGCCAAAGATGTAAAGGAAAGTCCACCACGCAATCCAGAGTTTCTTTAAAATCCACCGATAATTTATTTAATCCATCTTCAGATAAATTAACAAAGACAGACAAAGAAAAAGTAGAATAAAACCTTTACATTTCGGAAATATGGGTTCTTACTCATTGTATTATTAAGCCACGAGTAAGAAGTAAGAACGTTTAAGTTCAAAATGCATAGGTGCTGTCCTACTACTTATTTATGTTTGCTTTTGTGCAAATTTTTCTGGAATGGATTAGATAAAAGATGTTGGTGGATATAAAAAAAACAAACGCTGGATTGCGTGGTAAACGTAGTTATGGCATTTCAATAGGATATTCCATAAATGTCTGATGAATGGGAATCCCATTTCATAAGAACACTGGTCCCCAACCCCCCATCTAATGGTGTCTGGGAATGAAGGTGGCTGCATAATTTCTTGGCTAAATAAATTAATGGAGAGCGTCGTGCATTCGTACGCCAAGCAGAAGACCTCCCTCTCGGACCTGATCCTATCAGACATTTACGGTATATCCTGACCCGTAGATGGGAACACCCATTACAGCTTTATTGACAAAGCATAAACATCTTAAAGTAAGGCTACGTTCTGACTACCGTATTTTTGGTCAGTGTGCTGTTTGCGCAACACACTGTACATGGACAGCACACTTACCAATGTTATTCAATGCTCAAGTGCACATGTGCACATGACCAGTGCAATACAGAGCTAGGTAAACTGTGGCCCAAGACAGCCAAAGGACTGAAACAGTGGCCCACAAGCCGCACCATGCCCTCGCCCGTCTGCTCTCACCGTTATCCGCATCATCGTGATGCAAGCAGCAGTGAATACCTTGGTTGAGGAGGGGCCACCGGATCCTCTTTCCACCAATCAGTGTGTGAGACAGAAGACACAATTACATCAATTCATCGCATCTGCTGTGTGCAGAGAGTCAGGGGGAACGGGAGCATTTGTGTTGTCTTTTTTTCATATGTGTATGGGATGTTTGCATATACACAGGGGGCTATGTGGAGGCTCGTAGCATATACATGAGGCTAGATGGGCTCATACTGCATATAGGAGGCTATGTGGGGACTCAGTACATAGGATATGTGAGGCTCATACTGTATTACTGTACATAGGGGGCTATGTGGGAGCTCATACTGTATCTTGGAGGCTATGAGGGAGCTCATACTGCATTAAAGAGGCTATGTGGCAGCTCATACTGTATTTAAGAACCTGTGGGGGCTCACTGTATACATAGAGCTATGTGAGAGCTTAAATTGGATATACAGAGCTTATGTAGGAGCTCACACTATATACAGGGGACTATGTGGGGGCTTATACTGTATATAGATATAGACGGCTATGTGGGGGCTCATACTGAATATAAGGTGTCATATGGGGCTCATACTGTATATAGAGGGGCTATGTGGGCTCACACTGTACAGGGGGCTATGTGTGGGTTCACACTGTATATAGAGGGCCTATGTGGGGGCTAACATTGTATACATGGGACTATGTTGGAGTCTGTGTGTTGGCTCATACAGCATACAGGGAGATGTCAGCATTCTTTATTTTGCTCAATATTAGGTGATACAATTAATATTAATATAAATAATAAATTAACAAATATATATTAATATTGAGCAGAACTAAATTCAGCCTTTTGGTTTGGCCTTCTACAACAACCACAGCCTTTTATGTGGTCCCATTTTTGGGGGGCAAGACAGCGCTAGTTTTAATTGCAGGCAGCTCCTGCATTTGTCCACAGTGCAGAGGAGAGCAGAAGGCTGCACATGGACCTAGTCCTGTCTGCAATTAGTGGATGTGCCTGGTCCAAAAAAAAAAAAATACTCTGAGGCCTTTCCCAGGATGATTACTATTTATAAAACCGCCTTGTTCGGACACTGCATGATACGGTTATTTGTGTACTATGCTTTTGCTTTTTCCCAAAAATGCCTCGAATATCCTTGAATCTACTTACGTTGTCTGAAAAAAAACCCTGAACATTCCAGGAAATTCGGGACTGTTGACGACTATGCTTTCTAAATGTTGTCTGTGAAAATCTTGTGCCACCAGTAATCTGTGAATATATTGTAGCTGTACCATTTCCTCTATGCTATCCAGTTGTTCACTCTCTCTGATATTTCTTACCGTTGTACCAAAAACCATCCCCGAATAATGTTTTGCCCAGGACCATGACTGTAGACCTCAATTTCCAACGGACCATAGTGTGCAGATGGGGCACAGAAAATGTAAGGATTGCTCTCCTTTGGATTTTGAATGGCTGCAATAGATATTTGTGCATTTTTCCGACATTCGGCAAACTATTCTTCCAGAGTAATGATAAAATAGACAGTCACCTCATATTCCCTGACAAGGACTGTTGTAAATAGCAGAAGATGTCTCCCACAAAGAACACTGATGTCTAGCAGTCGCAGTTCCCAGGCTGGTTGATGTGAGACTTCTGAATTCTACCTCCTAGACATAACACACATCCCGAAAAGTATTTACAAGGCTTAAAAACATTTCTCATCCGTCCCAGAAGAGAAGAAAATAAAATCTAAATAAAACAAACTTAGCTGGTACTCTTAAATTAACTGCTTCACTGATGAAAAAGCTTTAGGTCAAGTCTTGGAAAGAGGTTGTAACCAGTGCTGGACTGGGGTGCCAAGGGC
This sequence comes from Ranitomeya variabilis, assembly GCF_051348905.1. Classification (NCBI taxonomy): domain Eukaryota; kingdom Metazoa; phylum Chordata; class Amphibia; order Anura; family Dendrobatidae; genus Ranitomeya; species Ranitomeya variabilis. The sequence continues at coordinate 85,771,314 of NC_135232.1, forward strand.
CCACCAATAACATTGATTCTGGTGGCCCACTGTTTAGTTACATGCAAATATCGGATTACACTAAGTCACAAATTTCAAATTTACCTATTTTTCTATATAATAATAAACTACGGTAAGTAGTTTATGCCCTTGTCTGAATAGTGAAACAAATGTATTTTACCAACTACTTCTCATGTGGAGTGGAGAGCCCATTCCTGTATGGGGGCCCACCGGAGGATTTTCCTGTTCTCCTGTGGGCCAGTCCGAGCCTGGTTGTAACCTATATACACCCTTTGTTGCAGAAAATATAAGAGTATGGGTGCACTGTCTACAAATATGTTAAGAGTACTAACATAAAGTAGAACTCATCTTTTAAAGGGGTTTCTCAACGGAGACAACCACTTTAATGTTTTAAACCAACACAGTAATCAGCCGGACACCATGGCCTTCATCTGCAGCAACTAGTGGATGCTTTCAAAATCTACCATTACATGAATGAAGAATGGACGTCCAAGTGACTAGTGAGTCCCACAAAACCTTATTTAACCCGAAGTGTGCCATGTAATAAAGACAAGACACTTATTCAAAACCAAACACTTTTTTCTTTTAATGGGTGAAGGTCGGTCACAGCCAAAGGGGCGTGCACAGCACGTGAGTATCAAAATAACAGGTAAGGCCCTATGGGCCAGCTGAACAGGTACAAATTGATGTGCCCAGCCGGACTCCCGGCGCATGTCGACTTCGTACATCCAAAAAACTTTTATGGTATAAAAATACAATACAATATAACCGCGGCTGTGACTTAAACATAAAGCAACAAAGCAATCAAAACACACTGAACAAATAAGAGGTAAGGGAGGGAGGGTGGGACAACACGGCATCCAGGTTCTACTGCAGTGAGGAAAGAGGCAGGAAGAGGCTGGGACATCATTTAAAGAGGGGCACAAAGGGAGGGGGAAAAAGGGGGTTCCATTGTGACAAACCGGAAAGCTGGGGGGGCTGTAATGGGCGCAGCTGGATTGAAGCCCCCACATGACTGTGTTGCCGAGAGGAGGAGTTGGAGTTTTGAAAGAAAACAAGGATTGTCCCGGGATTGGTGGGGTTATGAATGGGGGGGCGTTTTTGGTAGGACAGAGAGGCGGGGGCTAGGAAAATGTGCGGGAAGAAATCAGTACTGCGATGACAGAGGAAGTGAGAAGACCTGCTACCCATAGCAGGTCTTACCATGGCCACAGTGAACAGCCTGGTCGCACAGCTGAGGAGAGAGGCACAGTCCAGGAGGGACGGAAAGCTGGAGGAGCAGCTCACCGGGCTGCTCGGAAACAGCGGGAGCCGGGGCAGCCGGACAAGGAGGACGAGGCCGCCTGTAAGGTTGTCCCCCGACATGGCACCGCGCGGCAGACGCAGGCCACGGGGCCCCTTCCTGGGACCCTGCGGGGGCTGTGGGACGTGGTGCAGCAACTCCGCCTGCTCCCCCCTCTGGCAGGAATCCACCCGGCGGCTCTGCCGGCGCGAGTCGGCGGCGCACGGCGAGGTAAGTACTGGCGCGGCCGGATGTGAGCGCCGCACTGGAAGTTCGGCCTAGTCTCGGGCGCAATGGGGCTGCGGCGCCCAAGAGTGAATCCAGGACCCGCCGGGGTGCAGCGCAGTCAGCGGCGGCTACGGCGCATGGGAGGAGCCCAGTGGGGACAGCAGCACCGAGGAATGCGGAGGCAGGGCGTGCAGCGGCGGGCACACCGGGATCACGGTCCCCAGGTGTACCTGGCTCTGGAACCAAGCGGCAGTACAGGGTGATGGGCAGGCTGAATGCAGCATTTCAGCAGGGCTCGGGACGTGGTCGTGCTGCAGGAGCGGCGGCTAGCAGGGCCAGTCTGGCTGAAGGGTGCAGAGGACTTCCGGAAGTTGCCAGGTCTCGATCCAGCAGGAGGTCAAGGGACCGGGATGTCTCACCAGCCTCGGTCCCTCTGGTGACGTGGAGGCCAGGGGCACGGGCCTGGGGAAGCAGAGTGGAAGTGACGACTCAGGATCTGGGAGCGAGCATCAAGACGATGGAGAGCAGCGGGATTCCGGAGGCACGGCTGGTGGGGACGCAGCACCCGCACAGCCTCGTGAGTATATGTCTAGTCTTCTTCCGGTGCCAGGTGGGGCGGGGTTAGCGGAGCAGGTGGGGGATGGTAGCTCAGGATTTCCCGGCGTTAGAGAGCTTTTGGCGGGCATGTCGCATATTTTGAGGAAATTGGATGGTGGGGTGGTGGATAGAGTGGGGGCGTCACCCGCGAGGGCTTGGTTGACAGATTCGGGTTACAGAGCGGGGGGGCTGGCGAGATAGCGAGGTCTGGTGGCGCACCATCGGCTGGGGTGTCGGTTCAAACTGAAACAGGGAAGGGTGATGCGGTGAAATTAGACGATAGGGAGAAAGGGGTGGTTTACGTGTGTTTTGAGGGTCCTCTTGGGGCCCATTTAAAGAAAGAGGTGAAGGAGAAAATTTGGAAAGATGAATACGTGGAGATTTTCTCCCTCCTTCCTTTGGAAAAATTTACCTTGGATAAAGGAAAGAAGGATGATAGCAAAAAGGAAGAGGAAGAAAAGAGACGGTGGCGCCTGATTCCTCAGACGTTTGTAAACTGGCAGCAGGCTTTTGCTATTATGGCAAGTGTTATAGGAGAAAAATTTCCAGAGAATTGCTTGGGTCTTGTTACTTCGATGCTATTGGGGAAGCGCATCGTACGTGTGGGGGCCAGGCTTGGCTGCGCTACGATGAGCCGTTTAGGCAGCGGAAGGCAGTTAGGCCCGAGATTAAATGGGATCAAAAGGACATTGGATTGTGGTTGAAGGTTATGGCCCCGGTGCGGTATGGGCAGTCCTTTCATGGGGGCAGGGGGGTAGCAGTCAGGACAAGGGGGAGGAGGACAGGGGTCACAGGGTGCAAAAGCGAAAATGGGAACGTGTTGGCAATTTAATGACGGCCAGTGCAAGTATGACAATACCTGCAAGTTTAAACACGTGTGCTCCCATTGCAACGGGGCCTCGCATGAGGTGTCTAAATGTTTTAAAAAAGCAAGGGGCAAGCCATCAGTGGGTGGCGGTCAAGGGGGTGATGCCAGTGAGGCTTCAAAAGATGGCCCCATATCTAAGTAGATACCCAGACCGATTAAAGGCGGAGGTTATTAGGGACGGTTTTGCTGAAGGTTTTAAGATTCCTCGCCCGACTCATGTGGTCCCTTTTCTACAAAGAATTTGAGGTCGGCAAGTTTACATGCAGATGTTGTTACGGCTAAGCTGGCGAAAGAGGTGGAGTTGGGGAGAATGGCGGGGCCATTTAGTTTGTTGCCCATGGAGGGGGTGATTGTTTCCCCGTTGGGAGTGGTACCCAAGAAAGAGCCGAATAAGTTTCGTTTGATTCAGCATTTGTCATATCCCAAGGGGTGCTCTGTGAATGATGGCATCGCGGAAGAATTGTGCTCCGTAGTATACACGTCATTTGACGCGGCGGTGCAGTGGGTGCGGAGGTACGAGGCAGGGGCTTTACTGGCAAAGACAGATATTGAGTCAGCTTTTAGGCTGCTTCCAGTGCACCCGGAGAATATTCCTTTATTGGGTTGCTGTTGGGACGGGGTTTTTTATTTGGACAGGTGTTTGCCTATGGGCTGTTCGATTTCTTGTTCGTTGTTCGAGACTTTCAGTACTTTTCTTGAATGGGTTGTTAGAGTTTCTGATGTTCCTTCGGTCATTCATTATTTGGATGATTTTTTGTTTGTAGGTCCACCTGACTCGGCCATATGTGGAAATTTACTGACTACTATGGAATGGGTGGCAGGGCATTTCGGTGTCCCTTTGGCGCAGGAAAAAACAGAGGGCCCCGGCACGGTTTTAAGTTTTCTCGGGATTCCTATTGATTCGGGAAAAATGGAGTGTAGGTTGCCGGACAACAAGTTGTTGTTGCTTAAGCAGGAGGTGCTCAGAATTGGAAAATTGCGGAAAACGACATTGAAGAAGTTGCAGTCGTTGCTGGGTTGCCTGAATTTTGCGTGCCGTATTATGCCTATGGGTAGGATTTTTTGCCGTAGATTGTCCAGAGCTACGGCGGGAGTTCGGGAGGCTCCACATTTTATCCGTTTGAGTAGAGAACATAAGGAGGATTTGCTTGTTTGGCAGCATTTCTTGATTCAGCAGGAGGATTTGAATGCCTTTGATTGCGAGATCTACATGGACGCAGCGGGAGGAGTTGGTTATGGCGCCTATTGTGGAGGTAAATGGAGTGTCGGGGTGTGGCCGGAAGAGTGGAGAAAAAATGGGCTTACCAAGAATTTGGCGTTGTTGGAGTAGTTCCCAATTGTGGTGTCGGTGTTTATCTGGGGCGACATTTTTAGGGACCGCCGTGTGCGTTTTCATTGTGATAACTTGAGCGTGGTGTTGGTGATTAACAGCCTTTCTTCTTCCTCCCCCCGGTGATCAGGTTGGTCAGGGAATTGGTGTTGAAGTGCCTGGAATTGAATGCATGGATTTCGGCTCTACATGTGCCAGGTGTTCAAAACTCTATAGCTGATGCTTTGTCTCGTTTGCAGTGGGAACGATTCTGGGAGTTGGCACCAGTTTCGGAGGCTACAGGAGCAGGATGTCCTTCGCATTTGTTGCAGATTGTTGCGGATGGGGAGGTCAGTTGATCCAAGCCTCGGTGTCGAGCCGGACATGGTCAGATTATGAAGCGGCATGGGGTATGTGGGAAAGTTGGTTGGTTCAATGTGGCTCGGTCGAGTCAGACAGTGATAGGACACTGGCGTTATTGGCGTTGTTAGGTAAGGTGTCTGAATGGGGCTGGTCTGTGTCGAAGTTAAACAAATTTATTGCTGGTTTGGCTTTCGGTTTTCAGCTGCAAGGGTCGGATGATGTGACAAAAGATTTTGTGATAAGGCAGGCAATGAAGGGTTTTCGGAAAGGTAATGTGACTTTTGATAAGCGTAGGCCCATTTCTTTTGGGATGTTGGAGTGGTTGGGTGAGGCCTTGGGGACCATTTGTTGTTCTCAGTTCGAGGTGGTACTTTTTCGGTTGGCCTTTTCGTTAGCATTTTTGGGGCATTGCGCTTGGGGGAGTTGGTTTTTTCGAGCAAAGACAAGGCGGGTGGTCTTTTAGCGGAAGATGTTGATTTTTGGGCGGGAGGTATTGTTTTCTGGATCAGGCGTTCAAAGACTGATCAGCTGGGTAGGGGAAAGCGGGTAGTGTTGGGAAGAGTTGGTGGTAGCGGGATGTGCCCGCAGCATTGTTTGGAAGCATACTGGAGTCTGTGACCGGTGAGGTCAGGCTCTTTGTTAAGACACCAAAAGGGGGATTTTTTGTCGTGTTTTCAATTTACGGCGATATTAAAAAATGGTTTGGGGTTGCTAGGTGTCAACTCAGATAGTTTCGGGTCGCACTCGTTTAGAATTGGGGCTGTGTCCGAAGCCGATGGTTTGGGCTTGGGGGCGGAGGTGATTAAGAGGATAGGCAGATGGAGTTCGAATCGTTATCCGTCTTATGTTCGGCATTGAGTCAACGGTACTGGGGCAAGTTATGGTGTGGTGTTAATTGTTGTTATGTTTTCCAGGTCGGACCCCCCTCTTGGCTTGGATTGTTGGACATTCATTCATTTACTGGGGTTCTCTCCGGGCTGATGCTAGGCCGAATGGTATGCAATTAGGTTTTGGTAGGGATGACGTGGTTATTAGATGGTTGGGTTTTCGGGGCATGTTGTGGCGTAGGTTGTTGTTGGAATTTTCTCACGCCGCTCTTTTGGATCGACCCCCGGACATCGTGGTGGTTCATCTCATCTTAGAGGAAATGATTTAGGAGCAAAACCAGTGAGGGAATTGATTCGGGATATCCGTTTCGATTTTTTGAGATTGTGGGTATCTTTTCCTGGTGTATTGACAGTTTGGTCAGACATTGTGCCACGGCAGAAGTGGTGGGATGCACGTTCTAAAAAAGGGATCAACAGGGCCAGGGTGAAGCTGAATAGGGCGGTGACGAGTTTTGTGTCTTGGAACGGGGGTATTGCCGTGGGACATTTCGAATTGGAGTCTGGGATTGGCAATTTTTGGAGGGATGATGGAGTGCATCCTAATGACATAGGTATGGATTTGTGGGCGCTCGGTTTACAGGAAGGAGTCAAAAGAGTTATGGCGGTGGTGGGGCACTCACGAGCCTGAGGTGGTCAGAGCTGTTCGTGTGTGGCGGGGGGTGGGGTTCTTGGAGTTGATGATGATGTTTTTATGGGGTTGATCTGGCTTTTGTGTACGGGATCTGGACGGGGAGTTTACCTCGGGAGCTTTGGGGTTTGTTTGCCCGAAATCAAGTTCCATGGTGCCCTCGAGCTGGTGGTTACGGCTGAGGGTAAAAAAGTGTTTGGTTTTAAATTTTTGTGGTGGCTTTCTGCCTATTGTGAGCCAGATTTCTTAGCTCCAAGAACCCTCCCCTCAAGGTTTTATATATGCAATGGTATACATGTTGTTATTCATGTAATTGTTTGTTTAATAAAATGGCCGCTGTGGCCAATTTATCCAAAGAAATTAATGTGTTTCATTTTAATTTCAATAGTCGGCAAGCTGAGTTTTTTCAAGGGGGCAGGGTAGTGGGGGGATGAATGCTTACGGAGAAGACCCGTCTTGGCGATACGCGGTCAAGGAGGAGATAAGGGAAAAAAACAGGAAAACATGGGACACAAGATTTGAATCCTTTTCAAATAGGGCACACCAGTCAGGAGGCATACAATAAAGGATTAAAGTGCCCCTCAAATACAGAAAGGGCCAAACCCACCAGAACAGAGCTTGCAAAGATGGCTCTATGGACTAATTAGGCACATGTAGAGGGGTTGTCGTCTACACTTTTTGATTTGTATGGATACCCAATCTATGTAGATTTTTTATTTTAACTTAATGTACAAGCAATAAAATGTATTTTCTACTAAATAATTGTGTGCTTGGGCTTTTTTTTTTTAAATTGTGGGCACTTTTTTCGTGTTTAACCCCTTAACGACCGCCGATACGCCTTTTAACGGCGGCCGCTAAGGGTACTTAAACCACAGCGCCGTTAATTAACGGCGCTGTGGAAAAAGTGAATAGCGCCCCCCAGAGTCGGATTTTCTCTGGGGTCTCGGTTGCCGAGGGTAGCCGAGACCCCAGAGAACACGATTCGGGGGGTTTTTACCGACCCCCGAGTTGCGATCGCCGGTAATTAACCGTTTACCGGCGGTCGCAACAAAAAAAAAAAAAACGCTTTTTGCCGTTTAATTTCTCTGTCCTCCGATGTGATCGCACATCGGAGGACAGAGAAATGTGGTCCCCGATGGCCCCCAATACTTACCTACCTCCCCCGGTGCTCCTCGTGTCTCCCCATGGGCGCCGCCATCTTTTTTCCGGGAAAAAATGGCGGGCGCACGCGCAGTACGCCCGCCGCCCGGCACCCGGATGTTCTTTGGGGTCTCGGCTGCCGGGGGTAGCCGAGACCCCAAAGAACATGATCGGGGTCGATTTGCACCGACCCCTGCTTTGCGATCGCCGGTAATTAACAGTTTACCGGCGACCGCAAAAAAAAAAAAAAAAAAAAAGCGATCAGTTATTTCTCTGTCCTCTGATGTGATCGCACATCAGAGGACAGAGAAATAGGGGGATTCGGGGACCCTATCATACTCACCCGGGGTCCCTGGGTCCTCTTCTGTCTTCTCCTGCCAGCCGGCTTTTTCATCATGGCGGGCGCATGCGCAGTGCGCCCGCCATCTGCTGCCATCTGCCGGCCGGCAGGAGAAGACAAGTTGGGGCTAAAATTAGGGTTAGGGTTAGGGTTAGGGTTAGAGTTAGGGTTAGGGTTAGAGTTAGGGTTAGGGTTGGGGCTAAATTTAGGGTTAGGGTTAGGCTACTTTCACACTAGCGTTTTTTGGCTTCCGTCGCAATGCGTCGTTGGAGAAAAAACGCATCCTGCAAAAGTGCTTGCAGGATGCGTTTTTTCTCCATTGGCTTGCATTAGCGACGCATTGCGACGGATTGCCACATGTCGCATCCGTCGTGCGACGGATGCGTCGTGCTTCAGCAGACCGTCGACACAAAAAAAACTACATGTAACTTTTTTGTGCGACGTGTCCTACATATTTCAGTGCCACGTGCCACGTATTTAAGTGACACGTGCCACGTATCAAAGTGCCACGTGCCACATATTTCAGTGACACGTATCAAAGTGCCACGTGCCACGTATCAAAGTGCCACGTGCCACGTATCAAAGTGCCACGTGCCACGTATCAAAGTGCCACGTGCCACGTATCAAAGTGCCACGTGCCACGTATCAAAGTGCCACGTGCCACATATTTCAGTGCCACGTGCCACGTATCAAAGTGCCACGTGCCACGTATCAAAGTGCCACGTGCCACATCTTTCAGTGCCACGTGCCACGTATTTAAGAGACACGTGCCACGTATCAAAGTGCCACGTGCCACATATTTCAGTGCCACGTGCCACGTATTTAAGTGACACGTGCCACGTATCAAAGTGCCACGTGCCACATATTTCAGTGCCACGTATCAAAGTGCCACGTGCCACGTATCAAAGTGTCACGTGCCACGTATCAAAGTGCCACGTGCCACATATTTCAGTGCCACGTATCAAAGTGCCACGTGCCACGTATCAAAGTGCCACGTGCCACATCTTTCAGTGCCACGTGCCACGTATTTAAGAGACACGTGCCACGTATCAAAGTGCCACGTGCCACATATTTCAGTGCCACGTATTTAAGTGACACGTGCCACGTATCAAAGTGCCACGTATCACGTATTTCAGTGCCACGTATTTAAGTGACACGTATCACGTATAAGTGCCACGTGTCACGTATTTAATTGCCACATATCAAGATTTTCCATGGAGAACAGACACATCCAGAGATATGTCTGCTCTCCACGGCTGCAGCAACACACTGACAGGAGCCATAGTTCCTGTCGGTGTGTCACTGCGCATGCGCGAGCGAGTTTACCGGCGGTCATTGACCCCGGCACTCTCGCTTAACGGCAGTGCTGCGTGGGAAAGTTCAACGCAGCTGTACTGCTGTTAACCGAGACGCCGGAGTCATTGAACTCCGGAACAGTACGCGATACACTGCTAGGAGCTTCGCTCCTGGCAGTGTATCGCCGGAGAGCAGCCGATCGGCGTGGGACACTCGTTTTATGGATTCTGCGGACAGGGAGTATGAATTTGGTTTATTATTTTTGGATTTTTTCCTGGAGGATCGAGGGCTTCGCCTACAAGTGTGCTGTTGGTGAGTATATACTCTGTGTTATATGTTGTATGTACTGTGTGTCATGTATGTGTATTGTGTGTAGGTGTTTTGTGTAACTTTACAATTGTGCTAAGTCGCCGGACACAGGGACAACTCTCCCATCCTAATACCGGATGGGAGTAGTAGTCCCATACGGCGACTTAGCACAATGGTGGCACTAGCGTCGCATGGGGACACACACACGCACACACACGCACACACACACACACAGAAGGACTCCATGCTGCTTCACTGGGGGGCGGGGGCTTCCCTCTTCCTGTCCGACGTCACGTCCGGTCCTGGGTGTCAACCCCTCCGTACAAAGACGCCGACACCCAGGACAAAGGCGCTGTGTGTGGAAGGTAATATGGGGCCCTAGGGGGATACGCAGACACGCCGCTGCGTAAAGAATTGACACGTCAATTCTTTTTACGCCGGCGTGTTTGCAGACAAAAGCGCCGCGTTTTTTTGCGGTGTGTCTGAACGGCAAAGTGAATTTCTCATTCACTTTGCCGGCAGACGAAAATGACATTGCGCATTTTTGAAAAGCGCCCGCAAAATAGCGCTCAAAAATGCGCTATGTCTGAAAGTAGCCTAAGGCTTCTTTCACACTTGCGTCGGTACGGGGCGGTCGCAATGCGTCGGCCCGATGTACCGACGCACGTTGTGAAAATTGTGCACAACGTGGGCAGCGGATGCAGTTTTTCAACGCATCCGCTGCCCAGTCTATGTCCTGGGGAGGAGGGGGCAGAGTTACGGCCACGCATCCGCGGAAATGGCGGACGCGACGTACAAAAAAAAGGTTACATTGAACTTTTTTTGTGACGACGGGGGCTAAAGTTATGGTTAGGGTTGGGGCTAAAGTTAGGGTTGGGGCTAAAGTTAGGGTTAGAGTTGGGATTAGGGTTAGGGTTTGGATTAGGGTTGGGATTAGTGTTACGTTTGGGATTAGGGTTGGGATTAGGGTTAGGGTTGGGATTAGGGTTAGGGGTGTGTTGGATTTAGGGTTTTGATTAGGGTTATGGTTAGGGTTGAGATTAGGGCTGTTTTGGGGTTAGGGTTGTGATTATCATTAGGGTTGTGATTAGGATTATGGATCGGGTTGAGATTAGGGTTAGGGCTGTGTTGGGGTTAGGGTTGGAGTTAGAATTGGGGGGTTTCCACTGTTTAGGTACATCAGGGGGTCTCCAAACACGACAGCCAATTTTGCGCTAAAAAAGTCAAATGGTACTCCCTCCCTTCTGAGCTCTGCCGTGCGCCCAAACAGTGGTTTACCCCCACATATGGGGCATCAGCGTACTCGGGATAAATTGGACAACAACTTTTGGGGTCCAATTTCTCCTGTTACCCTTGTGAAAATAAAAACTTGGGGGCTAAAAATCTTTTTTGTTGGAAAAAAATATATTTTTTTATTTTCACTACTCTGCATTATAAATTTCTGTGAAGCACTTGAGCTTTCAAAGTTCTCACCACATATCTAGATAAGTTCCTTAGGGGGTCTAGTTTCCAAAATTTGGTCACTTGTGGGGGTTTCTACTGTTTAGGTACATTAGGGGTCTGCAAACGCAACATAACGCCCGCAGACAATTCTATCAAAGTCTGCATTGCAAAATGGCGCTCCTTCCCTTCCGAGCTCTGCCGTGCGCCCAAACAGTGGTTTACCCCCACATATGGGGTACCACCATACTCAGGACAAATTGGACAACAACTTTTGGGGTCCAATTTCTCTTGTTACCCTTGTGAAAATAAAAATTTGGGGGCTAAAAAAATCTTTTTTGTGGGAAAAAAAATATTTTTTATTTTCACTACTCTGCATTATAAACTTCTGTGAAGCACTTGGGCATTCAAAGTTCTCACCACATATCTAGATAAGTTCCTTGGGGGGTCTATTTTCCAAAATGGGGTCACTTGTTGGGGGTTTCTACTGTTTAGGTACATTAGGGGTCTGCAAAGGCAACATAACGCCCGCAGACAATTCTATCAAAGTCTGCATTCCAAAATGGCACTCCTTCCCTTCCGAGCTCTGCCATGCGCCCAAACAGTGGTTTACCCCCACATATGGGGTACCAGCATACTCAGGAAAAATTGGACAACAACTTTTGGGGTCCAATTTCTCTTGTTACCCTTGTGAAAATAAAAACTTGGGGGCTAAAAAATCTTTATTGTTAAAAAATATATATTTTTTATTTTCACGACTCTGCATTATAAACTTCTGTGATGCACTTGGGCATTCAAAGTTCTCACTACACATCTAGATAAGTTCCATGGGGGGTCTAGTTTCCAAAATGGGGTCACTTTTGGGGGGTTTCTGCTGTTTAGGCACATCAGGGGCTCTCCAAACGCGACATGGCGTCCGATCTCAATTCCAGTCAATTTTGCATTGAAAAGTCAAATGGCGCTCCTTTGCTTCCGAGCTCAGCCATGCGCCCAAACAGTGGTTTACCCCCACATATGGGGTGTCGGCGTACTCAAGACAAATTGTACAACAGCTTCTGGGGTCCATTTTCTCCTGTTACCCTTGGTAAAATAAAAATTTGGAGGCAAAAAGATCATTTTTGTAGAAAAAATGCGATTTTTTTATTTTCACGGCTCTACGTTATAAACTTCTGTGAAGCACCTGGGGGTTTAAAGTGCTCACCACACATCTAGATAAGTTCCTTAAGGGGTCTAGTTTCCAAAATGGTGTCATATGTGGGGGGTCTCTACTGTTTAGGCACATCAGCGGCTCTCCAAACGTGACATGGCGTCCGATCTCAATTCCAGCCAATTCTACATTGAAAAAGTAAAACGACACTCCTTCTCTTCCAAGCTCTGCGGTGCGCCCAAACAGTGGTTTACCCCCATATATGGGGTATCGACGTACTCAGGAGAAATTGCACAACAACTTTTGTGGTCTAATTTCTCCTGTTACCCTTGTGAAAATAAAAATTTGGGGGCAAAAAGATCATTTTTGTAGAAAAAATGAGATTTTTTATTTTCACGGCTCTACGTTATAAACTTCTGTGAAGCACTTGGGGGTTCAAAGTGCTCACCACACATCTAGATAAGTTCCTTGGGGGGTCTAGTTTCCAAAATGGTATCACTTGTGGGGGGTTTCCACTGTTTAGGCACATCAGGGACTCTCCAAACGCGACATGGCGTCCGATCTCAATTCCAGCCAATTCTGCATTGAAAAAGTCAAACGGTGCTCCTTCACTTCCAAGCTCTGCGGTGCGCCCAAACAGTGGTTTACCTCCACATATGGGGTATCGACGTACTCAGGAGAAATTGCACAACAACTTTTGTGGTCTAATTTCTCCTGTTACCCTTGTGAAAATAAGAATTTGTGGGCGAAAAAATCATTTTTGTGAAAACAAATGCGATTTTTTATTTTCACGGTTCTACGTTATAAACTTCTGTGAAGCACTTGGGGGTTCAAAGTGCTCACCACACATCTAGATAAGTTCCTTGGGGGGTCTAGTTTCCAAAATGGTGTCACTTGTGGGGGGTTTCCACTGTTTAGGCACATTAGGGGCTCTCCAAACGCGACATGGCGTCCGATCTCAATTCCAGCCAATTCTGCATTGAAACAGTCAAACGGTGCTCCTTCACTTCCAAGCTCTGCGGTGCGCCCAAACAGTGGTTTACCTCCACATATGGGGTATCGGCGTACTCAGGAAAAATTGCACAACAAAAGTTGTGGTTAAATTTCTGTTTTTACACTTGTGAAAATTAAAAAAAATGGTTCTGAAGTAAAATGTTTGCAAAAAAAAGTAAAATGTTAATTTTTTTCTTCCACATTGTTTTAGTTCCTGTGAAGTACGTAAAGGGTTAATAAACTTCTTGAATGTGGTTTTGAGCAGCTTGAGGGGTGCAGTTTTTAGAATGGTGTCACACTTGGTTATTTTCTATCATATAGACCCCTCAAAATCACTTCAAAGGTGATGTGGTCCCTAAAAAAAACATGGTGTTGTAAAAATGAGAAATTGCTGGTCAACTTTTAACCCTTATAACTCCCTAACAAAAAAAAAAATTGTTTCCAAAATTGTGCTGATGTAAAGTAGACATGTGAGAAATGTTATTTATTAACTATTTTTTGTGACATATCTCTCTGATTTAAGGGCATAAAAATACAAAGTTTGAAAATTGCAAAATTTTAAAAATTTTCGCCATATTTCCATTTTTTTCATAAATAATCGCAAGTAATATCGAAGAAATGTTACCACTAACTTGAAGTACAACATGTCACGAAAAAACAGTCTCAGAATCAGCGGGATCCGATAAAGCGTTCCAGAGTTATAACCTCATAAAGTGACACTGGTCAGAATTGTAAAAATTGGCTCGGTCATTAAGTACCAAATTGGCTCTGTCACTAAGGGGTTAAATTTCCATTTTTGGTTTATAAATCAGGTCAAAACAGATCACTTGGTGACATTATAGAGAGAACATTTGTCCCAATATGCAGTTTTCTACTGTGTCTGGGGCATCCATAAAAGCCCAGTTACAGGGTAAACAGCCCCCAGGTGTGAAATTAGTCACTGCCTCTGGGAGAATTGACAACTGTTAAACTCTATGTCGCCTGTGGAAGCGCGCTGTCCCAGGCAACATAGAACGCCGCCAGCGCTGGAGCTCCTTAATGTGCTTACCACCGGATCACCAGGCGACATAGTATGCTACCAATCCCGGGTCATTGCACTGCACACAGCATTGGGAACAATATTAAAAGTACAGATTTCCCATCTGACTTTACATGTCCATATTCCAGATAACATTGAACTGTTCTGAGGAAGGTCCACTTAGGACCGAAAATGTTCAACAAGACAATTGGTTCTATGTCTGGACGCAAAATAAACTGAATTTTCTTCTCTTGATTCAGTGCCAAGTTATTTTGGATATTTGCTAGTAAGGGTGGGATACCCTACTTGAGCACCAACACCTATACTTTCACAGAGTGCCGTGTTTATTTATTCTTTGCTAAGTGCATAGGTCAGTCTGGGCCAGAAAGATCTCCCCCATGCAACAATAGTGACAGTTCCGACAGTTCCGGAACTGGCGCAAGAGAGGTACCCCCGGTCCGGTTCATCTTCTTACACATGCTCGGGTAACACCTAATCTGAGAACGTTCGCTCATGCCCTCTTCTCATCAAAATGACGGAAACCACAATAAACTCTATTATAAATCATTGGGGGGTCGGTTGGGCACTTGTGGTCCCAATCACATGATGGATATATCAGAGATTTGTGATTTTCCGCACAAACAAATGACACAACAGTGAACAAGGCCTAAGATAGGTTCAATAGATACAATTTGATGACTATAATGTGTGGCCATGTTGAACATGTCAAGTAACAAGTGTATTGTCCATATATCCAAAAAACAGTCTCAACTTCTCATTAATCAGTGGCCAATTTCACCAGATTAAAAAAAGACTCACAATTTTATTGCTACAAAATGTCCCAGTGCAGATGAACAAGTGCTTGAGTGATGTTAGTGACATCAGCGATGAAGCCTAATCCGGCACTGTGCAGAATGTCAGGGCTCTTATCTGCGGCTCATAAAGGTCCTCTGAATTTTGCATTTAATGTGACTAGTGGATGCGATGTACCACAGTGGTCTCGCTGTCATCGTCTGCTGTGTTAGCGGCACATACTTTTCTAACTATTTATAGGGGTCGGGGCAATCTGTCATGAGACTCCGAGTAAACAGGTCATTTATGTCACAACAACAGGCCTTAAAATAAACTGTGGCTGAACACTTCATGTCATGCCACATTGTGAAGAGCTCAATGGATTGGGATTTGCGATTCTCCTTCTGAAATGAAAACGTTATTTTAATTTTAGCTTCGCTCTGACGAGAAATAATCAGTTTACCCCTACTGAAAGGCTATGCATGAAGTCAGGAATTTCGATTATTTCTCCCTTCCAGTTTTCAAACAGTTTTGCTTGTTTTTGCAACATTTGAAGTACTGGGCCTTTTCTAATAAAGATTAAATGCTCACTGTATTTTCACACAACTTCCACAAATAATACATTTCTAAATAGTACCAGATTTGCATGTTTGAAAACATGCATCTTAGCCAGGACACTGCATTATACAATTACAAAACAGGGGAAAAACGAGTCCAGAAAAGCTCAATTAAATGAATTAAATCCAGGTGAGGTTCAAAAATTTTGTCACTGGTGAAAAAGATTGTAACAAGCGGCCGAACAAGAATATCTCTCAATATAATATACACAGTCTTGTACTTGGGTTATTAACCACAATAGAAGTTATTTACCATGCCATATATGTATGGTATGGAGAGCTATAAGTATTGCATTTGTATCTGTCACGGATTTACAACGACAGAGAGGAGCCAGAAGACCGCAGCGTCTGATTTCTCCTACTCCTGCACTGACTAGAAGAACTTCACGTTCATATTAACTGGCGCTGGTTTCTTTTAGCAGTGCAGGGGTTAATCTCAGTTGAGAGCTCCTGGAAGCTTTCCTGCATTAAGGCTCTCAGCTGTTCACTGTTAGGCACTCCCATCGCCTAAATAATCTGGCCCCTGGCTAGCACTCATTGTCATCTTTTGCTGCATGGCTGGAGGTTGTTAGAGGTTGTTATTTGAGAAGGCGTTTGGTGGATTTATCTGTGACTGTTTGTAGGTTTTGGGTGTGTGATAATTCCCCTTCTACTTTGGTTTAACCCCATCTTCCACTCCCCAGTGCTTTCCTCTGTTGTTTGTGAGTATTTGCATGATTGTTATTTTTCATTAACCCTGTTCGTATTACCTTGTTAGTCTGGTTTGTGTATTACGGTACTTTACTTCTCCCCTCTTCCCTGGGTGTGGAAATTTACAGACTGAAGGCAAATTTAAGAACTGAGGCAAGGTACGTGGCCCCGGCAACTTCACCATCAGAAGTAATTTGGGGGATAGGGAAAGCTGGGGAGCTCCCAGCATTAGGCACAGGGAAGGAGAAGCTGGTCCTTGGACACCCGACAACAGAGTCGTGACAGTATCAACCACAACAGACATATGAGAGGTGACTACCCACATCCACGTACTCACTTTTGTTGTCAGCGGTTTAGACATTAATTGCTGTGTGTTGAGTTATTTACAGGACACACCATATTTACACTGTTATATAGCTGGACACTGACTACTTTACATTGTATCAAAGTGTCATATCTTCAGTGTTGTCCCTTGAAAAGATATAATACAGTACTTACAAAAATGTGAGGGGTGTACTCACTTTTGTGAGATACTGTATGTTCCGTGGGAACGTGGCCTAAGAGCACAAGTTGCATTTTTGCGGCATTTTAAAAAAAATGCAGCGTTTCACAGCACCAGCAAACTAAATGAGATTTCTGAAATCTCACATTCTGCTTATTTTTTCCTTGCAGATTTGACATTTCAAAGCGTTTTTTCAAATCTGCAGAATGTCATTTCTCTCAATGTTTTTGCAGCCTTTTTCACCTATTCAAATGAATGGGAAAAGACGCAAGTACAAAAACGCATAAAAAATGCACTCAAAAACATGGCAAATACCTGTATATTTTAATAATCTGCTGCAAATACTGAATGTGGACACATATACTATTTTTTTTATATTTCGTCTGTAAAACCTTGCAGCACACCGACACTGCACACAGATACAGGAATGTAGCCTTATTATGTATAGCATATTATACTATTAGTATATAGTGTACTCACTTATAATGTATAGTGCTGTCTGTAGTTTCCTCTTTTATTATGTATAACACCATCCCTTATTACGTACCATTCTCTCTAGTTATATATGGTACTGCCCCTTATTATATAGCTTCCTCTGCAGTTACGTACAGTGTTGTCCCTTATAACATTTTCTTGCTATTTTTCTTAACAAGGGCCCAGTGTAATAAGGGACGGCAATATACATAATAAAGGAGGGACTATGTAAGATATATATGTGAGTGGCTAGCTGAAGACAGTGACTGGTAAGTATAATACTAAGGGAAGGGAACTTTCATTAGCAGCACCACTCCAGCACTGAAATAAAAAGAAAAAACCCACTGGAGTGGTGCTTTAAAGTGATATTCCCATCCTCATGGATGGACATTGTTGGAAAGTGCTTGTAAGAAAAAAAACAAAAAAAAAAAACAGCGCTTTTCCAATGTACTGATTATTAGCTTTGCAGGTGTTAATGAGTGACTGACACTTTTCATTTGTTTACAGCTCATTGCCTAGGAAATCGACCACCGCTGTTGTCTAGCTTGTAAGCAGGGTGCCAAAGCTGGGCGAGATTAGAAGGTAACAGTAATCCCTGCCAGCTCCAAAACAGAACAGAAAAGAGCTTGTAAGCACTGCAAATGTTTTGATCTTTAGCATCAGTGGTCGGTTTCCAAGGCAACGAGCTATCAGGTAAAGAAAAAGTGTTAATATCTCAAGAACGGCTGCAAATTTTAATAAGCAGTAAATCGCCAACTTCCTTGTATTTAGAAGAACTGGCCGATAACTCCCAATTATGAAGATGGGAATAACCCTTTAATACCAAGCATGAAACAGTAGATTGCAAGCCCAGATGTTTGCACAATGTCGTATACAGCATTCCGTTGTAGAAGATAAGATATTCTCGGCTTGCAGAGGATGTATTACATTCCGGACACATTATATGTGCAGGTTTAAGCCTGTCATCTCACTAAATGCTAATACAACTGGTACAGACAGAGGAAGCGAATGTGGATTACCACACACATTTACATATATGTCTACTTTTTTTGCCTTCATGATAAATGTAATATGATACAACAATAAAATAAAAAACTCTTATGGTGGAAATAGCCAAAAGACATATATAATGTAACTGGGGCTAGTCACTAACCCGAGACCCTTACTAATACAAGACGTGAGACACAATGACGTTAGATATAGTTACCTGAAGGATTTCAAAAATCTCATCCTCATCTTTGTTCTGGGTGACAGGCGAAGGCCGGGGGCTCCGGATGAATCCCACCGGAAGGCCATGAAAAGGGCAATGTTAATCCCGTGTGGAAAATATAATCCAGATGGTGACAAAAATAAATAATCAGGCCGGCATACAGGGGGTTTTGTGCAAAGACCATAGAGCCCTCCTGATATTTTGAGGGATTCTGCTAGCACGTATGTTCCAAAATAAGGGGACAGCGGGCTGCGAACACAGACGAGAAGGGATCACCAGGATTTCCTGCTGAGCGACACCTGCCCTAATAGCGACAGGGTTATGGAAAGCAGATGCTGATTATTGAAGTGGGAATCTGTGTCCGGCTAAGTCTGATTACCAGAATAGCACTCGGTGAAAACACGGCTCACGGGCGGCAGAGTCTTAATATGACCGGACAAGCTGTGTTCACCATCAGAGGGCACTGGGTCAATGAGAAGAAGTTCAGCGCCTGCATGTGAACACGCCGGATTAGCAGTTTTCTTATTGAGACTAGCAATGTTTTAGGGTTAAAAAAAAGAAACCCTGTTGTTTTTTTCATCCATGATGTGACCCGTTAAGCTTTTTTTAATACAGTTTTTTTTTTTTTTCTAGCTTGCAAAAAAAATCATTTTAGAAGATTTTAGTAGCTTTAAAAGAAACAATGAGAAAACACATGAAAATTGATAAACCTAGAGTGTGCGGGGTTTGCAGAAAAAAAAAAATGGAAAAAACAGCTAACATCTAGCTACAAGGGGTTGTTTTGCGAAAAAAAAAAAAAGGCAGAGAAAATGCAGATCTGCGGCTCAGATTTAGGAGAGAGAGAGAGAGAGAGATCAAAATTGGAACAGAATCTAATACTACCGTAGTTGTTGTGCAACGCTTCCCAAACCAATGGTCCAAATGGTTTCCAATAGTAAGAATAAAAAAGCAAAACAGCACAAAAAATATTAAGAAAAATTGGGCTTTAATGCCTGAACGGCGTGGCCATAATGCCGTTCAGGCATTAAAGCCCACTTTTTCTTAATATTTTTTGTGCTGTTCTCCATATATATAGCTTTCTCCTCTCCAATCCATCTTGAATGCGGCAGCCAGGGTCATATTTCTGTCCAGCCGCTTCACCGATGCCTCCATCTTGTGCCAGTCATTACACCGGCTACCCATTCGCTACAGGGTCCAGTATAATCTCTCTCACCCACAAAGCTCTCCACAGTTCTTACCTCACCGCCTTATATCTCCTCTCTCATCTCCATCTATCGCCCTACACGTGCCCTCCGTTCTACAAACGACCTAAAACTAGCATCCCCTATAATCCGAACCTCGCATCTCCGTCTCCAAGACTTCTCTCGTGCTGCACCAGCTCTGTGGAATGCACTTCCCCAGACGATCAGACTGATACCTAGCCCCGACCTATTCAAGCGAGCTTTAAAAACCCATCTATTCAAACAAGCCTACCACATCAACTGCTCAGTAACCTAACTTTGCCCTGTTCCCTCCTTCCAAATATTACTCTGAATCTGCACCCTACTATTCATCTGTCTCCACACCCCCCATGCACACGATAACTGCACTTGATACTTGACTATTGCACTTAAACACACGGGCTGATGACCGGATCATGCAGCTTTGTGTGAAAATCCCTATGTATTATAATTGCCAGACCTGAAATAACAAGCACTTTTCACCTATTGTGTCCCCCCATTTCCTTGTAGATTGTAAGCTTGCGAGCAGGGACCTCACTCCTAATTTCACGGTTTAAATTGTCTTAACCTGTATTGAATTTACTGTTTGTACATGTCCCCGCTTAATTGTAAAGTGCTGCGGAATATGTTGGCGCTATATAAATAAAAATTATTATTATTATTATTATTATTATTATTATTATATATATTGTATATAAAAAAAAAAATTGGCCCCATTCTCAACCAGAAAAGTGGGACATTTGTCACTTGTCATCCGTGTGCTGCCTGTTTTATTTAGGCCTCTTTCACACATCCGTGTCTCCGGTACATGTGGTGACAGTTTTCACATGTACTGGAGACACTGACACACGTAGACACATTGAAATCTACATTGCTGTGCACATGTTCTTGTGTTTCCACGAACCGTGTGTCCATGTAACCAACACGTAGACATGTCTGTTTTTTACCAGCAGCATGGGCCGCGAAACGTCCCGCACATGTGCACACGGATGACACACTGGGATGTCATCCGTGTCACATGTTCCAGCACCTGAGAAGCAGCGCTACTGTAAGCACTGTTCCCTGGCGCCGGGTGCTGAAGACGGCACTCTTCATTCTCCCCTGCTCTGTCGGCGATCAGAGAAAGCAGGGGAGAATGATGAATGTTATAATCAAGTGATAACGATGACAGCAGGCGGCGGCTGATGGACTATTACTCCCATCAGCCTACACCTGCTGCCACTAATAACAGTGAGAGCAGGAGCGACTGATGGGAGTATTCATTAACTGCCTCCTGCACTGTAAATAATAATAATATAAAAACGGCGTGGGTTCCTCTCTATTTTCTATAACCATCCAGGAAAATCTCACAGCTGGCGGCTGCAACCCTCAGCTGTCAGCTTCAGCAAGGCTGGTTATCAAGAATAGAGGGGTCCCCATTCTATTTTTTTTTAAATTATTTAAAAAAATTTAAAAAAATGGTGTGGGATCCCCCCTTTTTTGGCATCCAACCTTGCTGATGCAAAAAGCTGGGGGCTGGTATTCTCAGGCTGGTAAGGGGCCACTGATATAGGCCCCCCAGCCTAAAAATAGCAGCCTGCAGCTGCCCATAAAAGGCACATCTATTAGATGCGTCAATTCTGGCGCTTTGCCCTGCTCTTCCCACTTGCCCTGTAGCAGAGCCAAGTGGGGTTTGTGGGGTTGATGTCACCTTTGTATTGTTAGGCTACATCAAGCCCAACATCAAGCCCACGACTATAGTTATATGGGAAATAAAGACACAGCCAGGATAAAGTATTTTATTAGAAATAAAACAAAACAGTTTTCCATTTTTATTTAAAAATAACAGTTAAACTCACCTAACACCTACTGTAATTCCACTGAATCCCTCATCTTCTGTAAGATGATAAAATACTGATACAGGCATGAGTGACATGGACCCACAGGCATGAGTGACATGGACCCACAGGCATGAGTGACATGGACCCACAGGCATGACTGACATGGACCCACAGGCATGACTGACATGGACCCACAGGCATGACTGACATGGACCCACAGGCATGATTGACATGGACCCACAGGCATGACTGACAAGGAATCACAGGCATGACTGACATGGACCCACAGGCATGACTGACATGGACCCACAGGCATGATTGACACGGAATCACAGGCATGATTGACAAGGAATCACAGACATGATTGACATGGACCCCACAGGCATGATTGACATGGACTCACAGCCATAATTGACATGGACCCACAGGCATGAGTGACACGGACCCACAGGCATGAGTGACACGGACCCACAGGCATGATTGACACGGAATCACAGACATGATTGACATGGACCCACAGGCATGATTGACACAGAATCACAGGCATGATTGACAAGGAATCACAGACATGATTGACATGGACCCCACAGGCATGATTGACATGGACTCACAGCCATGATTGACATGGACCCACAGGCATGATTGACATGGACCCACAGGCATGATTGACATGGACCCACAGGCATGACTGAAATGGACCCACAGGCATGAGAGACATGGACCCACAGGCATGAGTGACATGGACCCACAGGCATGAGTGACATGGACCCACAGGCATGATTGACATGGACCCACAGGCATGACTGACAAGGAATCACAGGCATGACTTACATGGACCCACAGGCATGAGTGACATGGACCCACAGGTATGAATGACATGGACCCAGAGGCATGACTTACATGGACCCACAGGCATGACTGACATGGACCCACAGGCATGACTTACATGGACCCACAGGCATGACTGACAAGGAATCACAGGCATGACTGACAAGGAATCACAGGCATGACTTACATGGACCCAATGGCTTGAGTGACATGGACCCACAGGCATGACTGACATGGACCCAGAGGCATGACTTACATGGACCCACAGGCATGATTGACATGGACCCAGAGGCATGACTTACATGGACCCACAGGCATGACTGACATGGACCCAGAGGCATGACTTACATGGACCCACAGGCATGACTGACAAGGAATCACAGGCATGACTGACAAGGAATCACAGGCATGACTTACATGGACCCACAGGCATGAGTGACATGGACCCACAGGCATGACTGACATGGACCCACAGGCATGACTAACAAGGAATCACAGGCATGACTGACATGGACCCACAGGCATGACTGACATGGACCCACAGGCATGATTGAGAAGGAATCACAGACATGTATGGGTGATTTTGATCTGTGACTTGGACTAAAATCGGATATCTCTGCTTTTTTCGCTCTGACATCCCCATAGATTATAAAGGGTATATGTCCTGACTGTGAAACATATAGATAGAATGCGATTCTGACAAATGAAAGTCTGAATGAGGCCGAAATCATCTATTGGAAATTTCTTGCTTTGGATTTGCTGCATACTTCGCCCTCTTCATTGCAAGGGAAGAAATTCTCACCTTATCTGGGGGTCTAATAAGTAGGACATGGGCAGAATGCTCAAAACTGGGATAAGCTCACGATTCCCCAAAACATTGATATTTATATGTTACCTTCATAATGGATCCCAGTGGGCCATTCGTAGGATCAGAAGGCTGTTTTAGTTTCAGTTATGGCTAATGTAATTCTACAGTCCTGTATATAGTATACAGCCTTTGTGGTGAATACATCTGGCAGCACACACTGATCTGTGATCATGGTGAAATAGAACTTTTATGGTGCAGTGTAAATGAGTTTCACAACTGTAAGATTTAGATGACATCTTGTGTAAAATTCTGTATAGAACGGGTCATGACTCATGACACAGAGAACAACATGTCTCAGTGAGAAGAAGCAGGAATACACGCTTCTTCCAGGTCACATTTCTATATACTTTGTATTCTCTCTTTAAATCATTACTTTATATAAACCTGCAGACACAGACGGTCTCAAAGAGGTCAGGTACATAAGCTCCTTATAATTAAGATTATTGTGCAGAAGCCTTAAGCCTTGATATCATAAACTGTATCTTCTGGTTCTCACAGGCACTGGACAGACACTAATTGTCACTAATCTATGGTAGGGGTCCGACGATGACAGCCAAAGGCCCCTGTGCGGAATTTCAGTCTGTGCTCCCCTTATATAATGCTCTGCCCATGACACATAGGTGCTTCTCACAAAATTAGAATAGCATCAAAAAGTTAATTTATTTCAGTTCTTCAATACAATTCAATATAGAGTCATTACAAACAGAGTGATCTATTTCAAGCGTTTATTTCTGCTAATATTGATGATTATGGCTTACAGCCAATGAAAACCCAAAAGTCATTATCTCAGTAAATTAGAATAATTAACAAAAAACACCTGCAAAGGATTCCTAAGCATTTAAAAAGGTCCCTTAAGGCCCCGTCTCACATAGCGAGATCGCTAGCGAGATCGCTGCTGAGTCACAAGTTTTGTGACGCAACAGCGACCTCCATAGCGATCTCGCTATGTGTGACATGTACCAGCGACCAGGCCCCTGCTGCGAGATCGCTGGTCGTGTCGGAATGGCCTGGACCTTTTTTTGGTCGTTGAGGCCCCGCTGACATCGCTGAATCGGTGTGTGTGACACCGATCCAGCGATGTCTTCACTGGTAACCAGGGTAAACATCGGGTTACTAAGCGCAGGGCCGCGCTTAGTAACCCGATGTTTACCCTGGTTACCAGCGTAAATGTAAAAAAAAACAAACACTACATACTCGCCTTTCGGTGTCCAGGTCCCTTGCCGTCTGCTTCCTGCTCTCACTGACTGCCGGCCGTACAGTGAGAAGTGAGAGCACAGCAGTGACGTCACCGCTGCGCTCTGCTCTCAGTGTACGTCCGGATCTCAGTCAGAGCAGGAAGCAGACGGCAAGGGACCTGGACACCGAAAGGCGAGTATGTAGTGTTTGTTTTTTTTTACATTTACGCTGGTAACCAGGGTAAACATCGGGTTACTAAGCGCGGCCCTGCGCTTAGTAACCCGATGTTTACCCTGGTTACCCGGGTGCTGCAGGGGGACTTCGGCATCGTTGAAGACAGTTTCAACGATGCCGAAGTCGTTCCCCTGATCGTTGGTCGCTGGAGAGAGCTGTCTGTGTGACAGCTCCCCAGCGACCACACAGCGACTTACCAGCGATCACGGCCAGGTCATATCGCTGGTCGTGATCGTTGGTAAATCGCTTAGTGAGACGGGGCCTTTAGTCTGTTTCAGTAGGCTCCACAATCATGGGGAAGACTGCTGACTAGACAGATGTCCAGGAGA
This sequence comes from Ranitomeya variabilis, assembly GCF_051348905.1. NCBI lineage: Eukaryota > Metazoa > Chordata > Amphibia > Anura > Dendrobatidae > Ranitomeya > Ranitomeya variabilis. The sequence continues at coordinate 85,795,919 of NC_135232.1, forward strand.
CTGTCCTTGACACACTCCACATGGAGGGTAAGCCTCAAAAGGTCATTGCTAAAGAAGCTGGCTGTTCACAGAGTGCTGTATCCAAGCATATTAATGGAAAATTGAGTGGAAAGAAAAAGTGTTGTAGAAGAAGGTGCACAAGCAACCGGTATAACCTCAGCCTTGAAAGGATTGTTAAGAAATGGCCATTCAAAAATTTGTAAAAAATGGAAAAGGGAAAAAAGGAAAGCCAGCTTACCAAAATGCCTTCCACCTTGTTCATGAATATCATCCATGCGGAGCAGTCTCAGACTCAGTCATTGAAGAAATAAAATTAAGGAAAGTTCTCCAGTGATAAAAAAATGATCCCAATGGAGGGATAAAAACAACTTTTTATTTAGACCATTTAAAATTGAAAGCAACCAGTATAGGTAACAGTACAGATTACGCACATATCAAAAACCTACGCGTTTCAGCGATGAGCCTTAGCCATGGTATCAGTTGCTCTCAATTTTAAATGGTCTAAATAAAAAGTTGTTTTTATCCCTTGTGATGCAGCGATGTCCTTGCTGTGCAGTGAGAAGGCAGTGACCCAGATAATGGTTCAAAATAAAGTCTTGTTTATTTTACAGTGTACTCACAAGCAGAAAAAAAGTAAACAAGTCCCTCGGTATGCAGCCAGAAAAAATAAAGACAGTCTGCAATCAGTTGCCGTGAACGAACTACACCACTGTGTAAGCTGGGGTATCAGTCTTTTAGACTCTGCCTGGCCCGTGTTGCTCCACACAGGAAGAGTTCTGCATAAGTCTCCTGCTAGGTCTGCTTCCAAGACCAACACTGACACACCCAAACTCTCTTGCAGGGTTTTTTCTTTTCTCCAGACTCTGTGGCCATGGGCCACTTATAAGATCTGGGCTGGAGGAAATGGACCGCTCCACTACCTTCCTGCAGTCAGTTTCAAAAATAAAAGCCCATACCTGGTTTTCCTGAATAATTTCTTGGGCAAATAACTTGACCCAGTTGACACTCACTTTTATTCTGCCTTGTGACTCACAGGCAACCTGCTGTGAGCACAGGGCACTCCAGCGGATCTAATACACTTCTGAGCACATCCTGGGGGACACATAGCGACCCTCACATATAACACCGGTCACTGCCTCACACCCTCCATTGGGATCAATTTTTCATCGCTGGGGAACTTTCCTTTATTATTTCATTCAAAAATCTGGGGGAGATTCACAAGGAGTGGACTGCTGCTGAAGCCTTTGCTTCAAGAGCCACCATACACAGACGTATCCAGGACATGGGCTACAAGTGTCGCATTCCTTGTGCCAAGCCACTCATGGCCAATAGACAACGCCAGAAGCTTACTTGGGCCAAGGAGAAAAAAAACTGGACTGTTGCTCAGTGGTCCAAGATGTTGTCTTCAGATGAAAGTATATTTTGCATTTCATTTGGAAATCAAGGTCCCAGAGTCTGGTGGAAGAGTGTAGAGGCACACAGTCCAAGCTGCTGGAGGTCTAGTGTGAAGTTTCCACAATTAGTGATGGTTTGGGGAGCAATGTCATCTGCTGGCGTAGATCCACTGTGTTTTATTAAAACCAAAGTCAGCGCAACTGTCTACCCGGAAATTTTTAGAGCACTTCATGCTTCCCTCTGCCGACAAGCTTTTTGGAGATGGGAATCTTATTCTCCAGCAGGACTTGGCACCTGTCCCACTACCAAAAGTACCAATACCTGGTTTAAAAACAACAGTATCACTGTGCTTGATTGACCAGCAAACTCACATAGAGAATCTATGAGGTATTGTCAAGAGGAACATGAGAGACACCAGACTCAACAATGCAGATGAGCTGAAGGCTGGTATCAAAGCAACTGGGCTTCCATAACACCTCAGCAGTGCTACAGGCTGATCGTCTCAATGCCACGCCGCATTGATGCAGTAATTGATGCAAAAGGAGACTGACCAAGTACTGAGTGCATTTACTGAACATACATTTCAGTAGGACATTACCGATTTAAAAATCCTTTTTCAAGCTGGTGTTATAAAGTATTCTAATTTACTGAGATAATGACGTTTGGGTTTTCATTGGCTGTAAGCCATAATCATCAACATTAACAGAAATAAACACTTGAAATAGATCACTCTGTTTGTCATGACTCTATATAATATATAAATTTATTTTTTTGTATTGAAGAACTGAAGTAAATTAACTTTTTGCACTGTACATACAAAATGGAAACACACATGCACATTTCACATTAAATGATAGCGCGTAAAGTGACCTAGGGCGGTAGCTGCTCCATAACGCCATGGCACTTTACAGAAAAATCAAGTCCCAGTCCCAATGTGTTAACCGGCGTGGGGTGCATCAGACTCACTTGTAGGCCTCAGGTCTCCGCTGCCTCCGGGTCTCCATCTTCAGGAGCCGCCACACATAACTCAGGTGACACGCAGTTTGTTTCCGCAAGCAAAAGTTTACCGGACTGTCCAAGTTCATCATCAAGTTCAACACGCAGTATTGAGCACAACAATTCTTATTCCTTGTTTCCTTACTACAGTGCATCTTCAGCATTACTATCACGTCCTCCCAGACTATCCCTATAATTACTGTTCCTGTCAACCCCAGGGATTTCCTGTCCAGTCCCACAGGGCACCCAAGATCCTTTACCTTCCCTTCACTTGGTTCAACATCTATTGTCCCCTGTACGGCAAAGGATAAGGCACTCTTCATAGTACCTGTACCAAGCCTTGAGCAGGAATGTCTGTAAGGGATTCCAGTAAGGCTTCCCACTGCCCCGAACCAGACATGCTTGCCCACCAGGAAGCAGTACCCTTTAATGGGGCTTTCCCCTCCCACTATGGGCTAGTCCCGAACCTTAACTATGTCTGTCCCTACAGCATGTGGATGATCAGATCTCCTTCACAAACATTATACATTACATTTACATACATTAAACTAATTATACTTCTAATGCTTACCAGATGCTATCTTACCCTATAGTCACTACCTGATGCCCTAGATCTTAACCTATACCTGTTCCACACTAAACATGACAAAATATATCTAAAGCTACATGACGCTATTCACATTACAATAAAAAAAAATGGCGTGATTGGTATCTTGAGGGGTAGGAACACAATAGGACCGTCCACCACTCTTACATTACCATTACAGGAATACCAAATATGTCCACGTTCTTACAGTTTTGAGTAATTTATTTAAAAAGTGTAATTAAATGCAATTAGTTTAACTGTTTTTGCACCATAATTTATTAACTTTATGGAAAAAATAATTCAGCTTTTATTTCTTTCCCAATAATGTACTGGATACAGATAAGTCAATATATATCTGTATAACCTACCTACTGTATGAAAAACAATATTTAGGCTGTGTTCAACACTGGAATTTGGTGAAAGATTCAGAACAAATATAGCAAAGACCTTAACGCAGCAAACTAGGCTATTTTGTTTGGTAAAATACACACTGCAAAAAAAACAGCAAACTCCATTGTACTGATGGTAATCACCATTTTATTTTTCATAAAAGATTCCCTCAAATGCGAATCTGTCAGCAAGATGTACAAATGTGCTGCGTCCGTGATTTTTTTTAAACTGAAGAAACGTCTACAGATATTTTAACTGTAAGGCCAGAGTCACACTAAACATATGAAAAATCGGTCCGAGTCTCCCTGCCGAGAGTCTTACGAGTGTAATGTGAGAGTCATGGGAGTACAATCCGATTTTTCACACCTAGCATCCAATTTACATCCGATTGCAATGCGATTTTAACTAGAGTTTTTACATACAGCATTTCTCTATGTCATTTACACATCGTTTTCAAAGGAAATATTCGTCCAAACACACATACAGTGGGTACGGAAAGTATTCAGACCCCTTTACATTTTTCACTCTGTTTCATTGCAGCCATTTGGTAAATTCAAAAAAGTTCATTGTTTTCCTCATTAATGTGCACTCTGTACCCCATCTTGACTGAAAAAAAACAGAAATGTAGAATTTTTTGCAAATTTAATAAGAAAGAAATTAAAATATCACATGGTCATAAGTATTCAGACTCTTTCTCAGACACTCATATTTAAGTCACATGCTGTCCATTTCCTTGTGATCCTCCTTGAGATGGTTCTACTCCTTCATTGGAGGCCAGCTGTGATTAATTAAACTGAAAGGACTTGATTTGGAAAGGCATACACCTGTCTATATAAGACCTCACAGCTCACAGTGCATGTCAGACCAAATGAGAATCATGAGGTCAAAGGAACTGGCCAAGAAGCTCAGGGACAGAATTGTGGCAAGGCACAGATCTGGCTAAGGTTACAAAAGAATTTCTGCAGTACTCAAGGTTCTTAAGAGCACAATGGCTGCAATACTCCTTAAATGGAAGAAGTTTGGGACCACCAGAAGTCTTCCTAGACCTGGCCGTCCAGCCAAACTGAGCAATCGTTGGAGAAGAGCCTTAGTGAGAGAGGTAAAGAAGAACCCCAAGATCACTGTGGCCGAGCTCCAGAGATGCAGTAGGGAGATGGGAGAAAGTTCCACAAAGTCAACTATCACTGCAGCCATCCACCAGTCAGGCCTTTATTGTAGAGTGGCCAGATGGAAGCCTCTCCTCAGTGCAAGACATATGAAAGCCTGCATAGAGTTTGCTAAAAACACACATGAAGGACTCTCAGACTAAGAAATAAGATTCTCTGGTCTCATGAGACGAAGATAGACCTTTGTGGTGATAATTCTAAGCGGCATGTGTGGAGAAAACCAGGCACTGCTCATCACCTGCCCAGTACAATCCAAACAGTGAAACATGGTGGTGGCAGCATCATGCTATGTGGGTGGTTTTCAGCTGTAGGGACAGGACGACTGGTTGTCATTGAAGGAAACATGAATGCGGCCAAGTACGGAGATATCCTGGATGAAAACCTCTTCCAGAGTGCTCTGGACCTCAGACTTCGCCGAAGGTTCACCTTCCAACAAGACAATGACTCTAAGCACACAGCTAAAATAACAAAGGAGTGGCTTCAGAACATCTCTGTGACCATTCTTGACTAGCCCAGCCAGAGACCTGACCTGAACTCAATTGAACATCTCTGAAGAGACCGGAAAATGGCTGTCCACCAACGTTCACCATCCAACCTAATAGAACGATAGAGGATCCCCAAATCCAGGTGTTAAAAACTTGTTGCATCATTCCCAAGAAGACTCATGGCTGTACTAGCTCAAAAGGGTGCTTCTACTCAATACTGAGCAAAGGGTCTGAATACTTATGACTAGTGATGAGCGAGTGTACTCGTTGCTCGGGTTTTCCAGAGCACGCTCAGGTGACCTCCGAGTATTTATGACTGCTAGGAGATTTAGTTTTCATCTTGGCAGCTGAATGATTTACAGTTAGTAGCCAGCTTGATTACATGTGTGGATTCCCTAGCAACCAGGCAACCCCCACATGTACTCAGCCTGCCTAGTAGCTGTAAATCATTCAGCTGCCGTGATGAAAACCAAATCTCCAGAGCAGTTATAAATACTTGGAGGTCACCCGAGCGTTCTCGGGAAAACGCGAGCAATGAGTACACTCGCTCATCACTACTTATGACCATGTAATATTTCAGTTTTTCTTTTTTTAATAAATTAGCAACAATTACTACATTTCTGTTTTTTTTTCAATATATATATATATATATATATATATATATATATATATATATACATATACATATATACACACACACACACACACACACAGATAGAATACAAGCCGGAAATTCATGTATATCAGATATATACACATGGAATACATATATGATGCTGGTGTTTTTAGCCTGGGGTGGAGGCCAGTGTCTATGGCCCCCTCATAGGCTATTAATATCAGCCCGCAGCTGTCTGCATAGCCTTTGCTGGTTATTAATTATAATCAAGGTAAAGAAAGACACAGTGGTGGTCGATACGCTTGGGTCCCTGTTTCCTCTCTAGTTGGCTCCATATACATGGGTTTGGACTTACCGATTTACATTGTTCAATCCCTGCCTTTTTCCCAGGCTGTTCTCATTATGTCTTTTTGATCCCTCTTCTCTGGGCCTTGTATTCATTTACTTTTTTCATTGTGCAAACAACATATACAACCCCTGGCAAAAATCATGGAATCACCGGCCTTGGAGGATGTTCATTCAGTTGTTTAAATTTTGTAGAAAAAAAGCAGATCACAGATATGGCACAAAACTAAAGTCATTTTAAATGGCAACTTTCTGGCTTTAAGAAACACTAAAAGAAATCAAGAACAAAAAATGTTGTAGTCAGTAATGGTTACTTTTATTAACCAAGCACAGGGGAACAAAAAAAGTTGCCATTTGAAATGACTTTAGTTTTGTGCCATGTCTGTGATCTGCTTTTTTTCTACAAAATTAAACAACTGAATGAACATCCTCCAAGGCCAATGATTCCATAATTTTTGCCAGGGGTGTATTTATCTGGTGACTTTATTGGTCATACATTTTGAAATGCTTATTGTGATATTCAGACTGTTTGCTTAACCCCTTTCTGACCTCGGATGGGATAGTACGTCTGAGGTCAGAATCCCCGCTTTGATGCGGGCTCCGGCGGTGAACCCGCATCAAAGCCGGGACATGTCAGCTGTTTTGTATAGATGACATGTGCCCGCAAAAGCGGCGGGTGGAATCGTAATGACATGGAGAATCAAAATGGCAAGTTAGTTTTAGAATTTAGTGAACCTAGCAAAAAATCCAAACAAAAAACAAGTTTGGGATTGCACTTTTTTGCAATTTCACCGCACTTGGAATTTATTTCCCGTTTTCTAGTACACGACATGCTAAAACCAATGATGTCATTCAAAAGTACAACTTGTCCCACATAAAATAAGCCATCACATGGCCATATTGACGAAAAAATTAAAAAGTTATGGCTCTGGGAAGGAGAGGAGCGAAAAACGAAAACAAAACCTTAAAAAAGCTGAGGTCATGAAGGGGTTAATAATGGATGGGTATTTAATTACCATGACAGAAATGCATAGATAACACTATTGAGGCTTGAGAATCAAGATTTGGGATGATATGGGGATTTTGTATGGAATGATCATTGTGGATGATATTTGATTATTATATCAATCTGTAAATATGTTATCACTTGGCTATTAGGATTTTGATTATTGTATGATATATTTTTGGATCAACTTGAGTCCAATGGTTTGGACGCTTTTTAAAATTTTTGATTCTTTGCTCTCTAAATAAAATTATATCCGGTGATCCCTTTTGTTTGTGTGCATATATTCTTTTCTCTTTATATGTAGCAGAAAGCCATTATAGCACTTCAGTTATCTTACCACTAGGTGGAGACAAAGTCCACAATAATAGAAATCAGTAATTCCCTCCTACATGTTAGAATAAGAGGAGTAAAAGTCATTCCAATAAATAACCAGCGGAGGAGCGGACATGTACACAAAATACTTTCATTTATAGAAACATACACATGAAAAGAAACCATTCATTACAACCATACGAAGACACAATGTGCACATTAAACTTGCAGATCTGTGGGAACATACAGTATTCTGCAAAAGGTTTTAGGCAGGTGAGGGAAAAATGCTGCAAAGGAAGAAGGTTTTTGAAAATAGAATTGTAAATAATTTTTTTTCTTTTGTTACTTGATAAAATAAACTATCAGACCCATACACATTAAATTAAAGCTGGTTGTACATTGTGGATTTCAGTCTAATGTGTATGGTCTGGAGACCCGTTTGACTCCCATCCAAAAGATCATGTTGCAAGGGTGAGGGATTTAATAGGGGCAAGGATCATGCACGTGGAAATAGGATTATCCAAACATAAAGCTGCTACACAAGGTATCTGGCAGCTGCATATTCCGCTAACCCCACTAAAATAATGCTGCAGCCCAAAAAGGCTACCACTGATTGGCTGCAGCGGTCCCGTGAAACAATAATGCCATGTGATTGTCGAGAGAGACAATGATTATATTGAAGTAATGGCGCCGCTCCTGGGGGAAAGTATGCAGTTATTTTATTTGGTCTGCAGGCTGGTGCTATTAAGAAGAAGTTGTCTGGAAATAGACAAGCCCTTTAAGACCACGTTATATGTTCTAGAAAGAAAAGAAAGAAACAGATTTTTAGCAGCCTAGTTTGGCCACTAGATGTCAGACCAGTTTCTGCTTTACAAAACGCTCTGAAAATAACATACTGCTCAAAGCAAGGCTGACAAATAAGCAGGTGGTCATGTCTGCCTGGCAACAACCCAAGCCCCCGCTACCCTGTGGCTGGGTCTTATCTGGAAGCCGTATGTGCTAGGTATGAGGACAGTTATACCTTTTACATTAATAACTGTAATATATACTATTTTGGCAGCAGACTCTCTGCGGAGAGTGGAGTCATCACACAGTAGCAGGAATGCTGCGGCACGAGGGCTATTTCTTTTGTCGACAGATTTGTATATTTGTCAGCCATTGTAGAACGTGTCCTCAAATTGCGACAGTGACCGGCTACCTGTGCAGCGCCTTGTGCCCATCCGGCTAGCAGACAGATGCACTTGAACTAGTCGGGTCCATGAATCGGCCACACTAGCCGAGGTCTTAGATCCTAGACCCAAGTGAACGTACAATGGGCCCGTGTGCTCTCCATACCTCATACCTAAAACTAGGTTCATCTAAACATACCACTAGGAGGATGCCCTCCTGGGGATACATTGGGCCAAATTCATACGTCCGTCAAACATGAACCAAGTATGGATCACAACGTAAGGACCAACTATGGGTCTCCTCAACAGCTTCAGATAGTAGCCAGTTCTGGAGGCGGGATCCGTTCTCAGATCCTGATATATGGACATCTCAAATTGGCTTTTCCAGTGGTCATGTAAAACAAGCAGACAAATGAGGGACAGATAGGTCTGTGCTGCTGTTGGAAAATTAAGAGATATATCATGCAAACGGGAAAACTGGGGAAAATGCAAGTCATATCATGGACAGAAAGAGAATTATTACTCATGTACACACACCGCTTATTCTGAAAAATTACTGGAAAGTATGGTTACCCTGTAAGCTCCTACATTGAAAATACGGGCGGTATAAAGTGGTGAACATACAAGACAAAGGACTTCACAGCAAAGACATACATCTGGTTATTTTAAGAGCTATTCGACATCATCACACGGCTAACTAGAGCAGGAGATCCTGGTGCCTCGGTCTGTCACTTAAATGATCCCATCACCTATTCACAGAAAAGGGGAACACTTGTTGATTAGCGGGTGGTCCAACTACTAGGATCTGGACTGATCTACAGAGCAGGACACTTTCTTCTCCGTTAGGATGGAGTGGCAGTGCACGTGCATGACCACTGCTCCATGCATTCCTAATGGGGCTGCTGAGCTCAGCTCCATTTCATAGCAAGGATGGTCACATACAACTAGTGATGAGCGAGTGTACTCGTTGCTCGGGTTTTCCCGAGTACGCTCGGGTGGTCTCAGAGTATTTGTGAGTGCTCGGAGAATTAGTTTTCATGGCCTCAGCTGCATGATTTACAGCTGCTGGACAGCCTGAATACATGTGGGAATTCCCTAACAAACAGGCATTCCTCACATGTATTCAGCCTGTATAGCAGCCGTAAATCATTCAGCTGAGGCCACAAAAACTAAATCTCCGAGCACTAACAAATACTCGGAGACCACCCGAGCGTACTCGGGAAAACCCGAGCAACGAGTACACTCGCTCATCACTACATACAACCCCACATGAGCATCCTAAGGAAAATTGGATAGGTCTTGATCTTCACACAATATTCAACAGGGACCACAGATGGAAATAAATATTCTCAGAACTACCACTTTTCTTCTACAAACAGCCACCAATCTTAAGGAATCTCATTAATTGTCTTCTCATCACCATGCAGGACCTGTACCCACATATTATCAGCAAATACAGTCCACATGCCCCACACATATCAGGGCTATAGAATCCAAGATGTCTTCCCATGGACATCCTCCAATGTGGTGTACATGATGCAGTGTACAAGGTGCCCTAAAGGAAACTATATTGGGGAAATGAAAAGAAAAGAAAACTACAAAGGATGATGAGTCTACACAGACACACTATAAGGAATGAGCTGGACACAGCTGTGGGAAAACATTTCTCTGGACTGGGACACAGCATAACAGATTTAAAAGTCTTAAATGGAACCAATAACACCATTAACCTGGAGATATAGGATCAATCTGCAGATTAACAGCGTTAGGAAAATGCCTGGCCGCTGTACTGAAGGAGAAAAAAAGCGTTACTACTACTAGGAGCTGCCAGCTTTCAGTCATGCAGACGTTCCTACAGCAATTACAGTCACCGTTCACAGCACTGAGAGCAGCGGCTGTAAATATGTCCTGGCACTGACTGACAGCTGACACTACATCAGTGCAGGGCCAGCTGTCAGTCAGTGTCAGGGCATGCTTACAGTTGCTGCAAGTGGTGACTGTAATAACTCAGGGCACACCTGCATGACTAAAAGCCGGTGGCACCCGTGAGTAAGAATGGTTTTTTTTCCTCCCCGGTGCCGCATTTTCAGTACTATGGCCGTTCATCTTCATATCACTATTAACCTTCAGATTAACATTTCATTGGCAGCTTACCGTAATTATGACATAGGATCTGACAGGTTCCCTTTAATACTGAAAGATCATTTTAAGAAGGAAAAGGAGAGAAAAATCTGGGAATTTAAGCTGATAAGGATGTTTAAGTCTTTAACATAACAAAAGGACTCGTACACCTAGATTTACGGCTCACTACATGGACACCGTTCACACCTCCACCAGCCTGACTCCAGATGTCTAAGCCATCACCTCTCCATTTGTAATAAAACCTTCATATTATACCCTTGGCTTATCTTTAGGAGGCATCGCCCCATCCACCCTGTGCACAAATGTCCTGTTGTTGCATCTCTGGAATATTGTGCTCTTGACTCTGATAAAAGAGCTTCTGTGCTTGGTCATCGTGGAAATATCATTTATCTGGTTAGGCAAAATCGGTATCAATCCTAGAATACTTTTGTCTTTTTTTGGCCATTAAAGTATTTACATAGAAGCAGAGGACATGGTAAAGAACTAGTAATCCAGCTGCTAATTGGCTAGTACGAAAGATGTTGATAACATTAGACTGCAATCCACATAACAAACGTAGGACGTTACCTTCCCAATCTTCCCATTCTTTATCCATTACAGGTCAAGGCCAACAGCAGAAGTTATACATGTCACCCTACCTTATACAGCTATAAAGAAGAACACTGCCATGCCGATCACTTACCTATAAAACAAAAGAGCAAAGAAACAATTAACATACCGCAGTTAGAACCAATTTCAAAGCATTTTCTGCAATATAAAGGCACAAACAACTTTATCAGAGTATTTGTACCTCGATACTATATTGGGAGTGGGAGTCTGTGTCTCTAAATGAGGGGATGCTTTTCCTGAGGACTACTGCCTTCTGTCCATGTCTTTCTTTTCTAGTCCTCTTTATACTATTTGCTATTATTCATTCTTTATGTCATATTCGAATACCATTTAATACATAGCTTTTTGTGCATTTGTGTTGGCCCCCTTCCTTTGTGTCTATTTTGGCTAGTTTAATATCTATACACTTTACCATTGGGTTTATCTATTGCCTGAAAGCTTGTTATGAAAGTAGCTGTGAAACAGTTTGCAGTGTTTCTAACCATAAATAAAATGTAGAAATTCAGAGAAGCCGAGGCACCAAGACAGCAGGTTCTCGATAAAAACTTGATCTTTATTCCAGATTAGTTAAAATCTTAAAAGGAAGATAAAGCAGGCAACGTTTCGGCCATAATTGGCCTTTCTCCAAGCATAAAGCCTTAGGACACAAGATCACAATGAACACAGCAAGCAACTATTAGTTCAACTTTCACCAAAATGAACTTTCCTGACTTCTACTTTGTTGTGGCTTTGCTTAGATCAATGTTTAGCTGTCAACACCACTGACCAGATCCGAATTATTGTTTGGTAGCTCAATTTTCTCACACTGGTCCTGGTTCAAAAAGAAAAATAATGTTGGCGCAATATATTAGGTGGGTGTTATAGAGTGGGGCATAAAGAGCTCAAAGTGACCCCACTAATGGCCCTGACTCAGGACTCATTCAACAAGATTTACTATGGATGTAAGGATGCATTTAAACCACCACTGAACGACTACTGATCGGTAAGGTGATTTTTTACCGTAATAACCTCTTTGAAGACAGATTGCACTTTAGATGCCCGCTGGACTGTGCGCGTAGACTGCTATTGTTCATGGCAGCGCGAGTCCTATTTATGTGGGGCTATACACTGCTATTAATAATGATCTGTTGTGTATTTCACCTGAAGATCAAGCAGTTTGTTTGTCAGGTGATTGGCAACCTATTTCCACTTTAGTATTATCGTAAATAGAGCATTCATAGTAATACTTGGTCACAATAATTTTGCAGTGTAAATGGATCATACTACTTTGGAGAGAAAATGCTACTTTAAAAGCATTTATCATAAACTGATTGCAAATAATTTACATACCACACTACCCAAGTTCAGGCATTAAACGACAGTCAAACAGTTGACTGTTTACCGATTGGAGGCGATTTAAAGGGAACCTATCACCTGAATTTGGCGGGTCCTTTTTTGGGTCATATGGGCGGTGTTTTCGGGTCTTTTATTAACCCCTTTTTTTCCCGCTGGCCTCGAAATTGACTTGACGTTGATTCGCTTTCCTCCCTAGTTAACGCGTGCGCAAAGCAATCTTGCCTTGTGCACGCGCAGTATGCTTTGCCCAACTGCGGGCAAAGCCGAAAACCATTAGTGCGCATGCGCCGGTGCACTATATCCCGGAACACAGCGAAATACTTCCGGGCCATAGTGCGCCGGTGCATGCGCACTAATGGTTTTCGGCTTTGCCCGCAGTTGGGCAAAGCATACTGCGCATGCGCAAGGCAAGATTGCTTTGCGCACGCGTTAACTAGGGAGGAAAGCGAATCAACGTCAAGTCAATTTCGCGACCAGCGTGCGGCCAGCAGGAAAAAAAGGGGGTAATAAAAGACCCGAAAACACCGCCAATATGACCCAAAAAAGGACCCGCCAAATTCAGGTGACAGGTTCCCTTTAATGGCCCATTTAGACAGGCAGACCACTATGTACACAGAACGATCAGCAATAGATTTTTGTGTGCACCTAAACTGCTACTGTTCTCGGCAGAGCTATGAGCTGCTGAGAAAATAGATTTTTAAGCCTGCTTAAAAACCATTTCACTAAACGCATGAGAGTTTCACTGACCGATTATAGCAAAAATTGAGAGTTCCTATGAAAGATTGTTCACGGAAATTGGCCAATATAAATCCCGCTTACGCTAGCATCACATGCAGTCACACAGCTGTTCTCTTAGTGTTTATTTTTTTGCTTGTGTGACTTCTAGTATTCTGAACACAGGTTTATCTCCAAACATCAAGGGTAGTCAATCTTTTTTTTTTTGCGGACACATTAAAAAACCATAATAAAAAATGAATTACGATTTTAAGTGAATCATGTCTACAGGCCATAATTCTGATATGAAGACATTATCTACATTAGTTGTGAAATATAAAGTTATAATTACAGTTTGAATAATATGTTTGAGTTTCTCTAGCTTCAAAAAAATCATGGACGCCTTCCATTTTTTTATTTATTTTTTACAGAAGGGGGGAAAATAAAGTGGACTAATTTTATGGGCTGCCCAGGAATTTCTGGATGGTTAGCAGTCCTGCTCCACTCTCCTTACAGATGTAGACAAGGTCATACATGACACTTATCTCCAGTTCTCCCTGCTTTCTTCTGTCTTTCCCATGTTTGGATGGATTGTGTTTCTCATGCTGGGTAACAGGCAGTGTGGTGTTTAGAGAGCAATATAAAAGCAGAGCAGTCTGTCAATAGATTTGTGTTGTGTGGAGTAATCCTGCCCTGTATAAGCCCTTGTGGTATCAAAATAAAGTTGCTTTACAGAGCTGTACACTGTAATAACACGAAAAATATCTACTTGTGAGCAACGGTGGCATCACCTTCATAAGTTTTTTTTCTATATTTCTTCTTAGCTGAAAATATGATGTGTTAGTTCAGGATCTGTATTAAAATCTGCATTCACCTCAATCTCTAATCAACCATCATAAGGTTTTCTATCAATAATCTGTGCACAAAAAAAGTTAATCATAAGATTATATAACTGATGGTGGGATTGTTGACTGACATGCAAAACTCTTGTCTAAAATTTTTTATTCTCATGCCTCATTTTTGGGCTATGCCCAACCTCACATTGATACCCTTCTCTATAATATTCTTCCAACAGGTATGTTCATCCAGCTCTCCTATGAAGCGCACATAATACATCACCCAGCTTTGCGCATAGACTTTCCCCTGCTCCTAGCATTGTGATGGTATGCCTTTCAGCTAACCCCCAACTTACTCTGTGATATTTATGACCTTGTTTACTTAGTCTTGATTGTATGCATCTGGTCGACCCTTAATTCTCTGACCAAGATGAGCAGAGACCACTCCTCTCTGCTCCACACCTGAACGCTCTTAGTTTTCCATATATTGCCTAGCACAAGTCTGCAGGACTTTAGTCTGCAGTGTGATCCCTAGAAGTGTGTCCTAAAAGTGTGGATTACATTAGAATTAAAACCTGAATTGAACCTGAAGGTAACTGGCCAGGCAGTGCAAACAATGTTTCTGTTTGTTGTCACTTTTACCCCTATAATCTTTCACTTTCTGCAACCTCCCCCAATCCCCACACCAAGTAAGGAACTGTTCATCTCCTCTTCAATCCTCCCCATCCATCTCACCTCCTCCTCAGAACTGTTCCTTAACATACAATCCTCTGTCTCAAAGCACAGGCAGCCCCCTCACGCTCTCTCCTGCTCCCACCTGCTAACACTATCTCTGCTCCTTCTCACTGCTGGTGATATCTCTCCAAATCCTGGTCCTCCTCACCATATTCCCACAGTCATTTCTACCTCCCATCCACGCTCCATCACAAACTTCCGTAACCTCTCTAACCTTATACCCATTCGCCCAGCCCCCGCTTCCCCAGTCCCACTAACAGGAGCTCTGTGGAACGCTCGCTCTGTCTGTAACAAGCTTTCCTATATCCATGATCTTTTTGTTACTACCAAACTTTCCTTCCTCGCCATCACCGAAACCTGGCTCACCCCTTCTGACACAGCCTCCCCTGCTGCACTCTCTTACGGTGGCTTCCACCTTTCTCACACACCCCGCCCCAGCAGCAAGCATGGTGGAGGAGTTGGTTTTCTCCTGTCAGATAACTGCTCCTTCACCCCAATCCCACTGCCACCCTGTTACCCTCCCTTCCTTTGAGGTGCACTCTGTGCGCATCTACTCCCCCTCTAACCTCCAACTGGCTGTCATTTACCGCCCCCCAGGGCCAGCCACCACCTTCTTTGACCACTTCACCACCTGGCTACTTCATTTCCTTTCTGCGGACATCCCCACTATCATCATGGGCGATTTCAACATACCCATTGACACTTCCCTCTCAGCTGCCACTAAACTTCTATCTCTCTCTTCCTCCTTCGGCCTCACTCAATGGTCTTCTGCAGTCACTCACAAAGATGGTCACACACTGGACCTCATCTTCACCCGCCTCTGCTCCCTATCTAACCTCTCTAACTCGCCTCTTCCTCTCTCTGACCACAACCTTCTCACATTCTCATCTCTCTCCACTCCATGTCTAGAGTCCCCACCCCACAAACTTTCACACCCTCGCAGAAATCTTAAACATCTTGACCTACATTCATTCTCTGAATCCCTCCTCCCTCTCACAGACATAATTTCCATACACAATGCGGATGACGCTGCCGCTCTATATAACACCACAATAGCTGTAGCTTTGGAATCTGCTGCCCCACTTACACATACCAAAGCTCGCAAAATCAACAGACAGCCCTGGCACACCAGCCTAACCAAAAAACTGAGGCAAGCTTCCAGGGCTGCTGAGCGCAGATGGAAAAGATCCCACTCCAACGACCACTCAATCGCATTCAAACAGTCCCTCACTACTTTCAAGACCGCACTCGCCACAGCTAAACAAACCTACTTCTCATCTCTCATATCCTCCCTGTCTCACAACCCTAAACAGTTATTCAACACCTTCAATTCTCTCCTCCGTCCCCCAGCACCTCCTCCCTCCTCATTTATCTCTGCTGAAGACTTTGCCTCATTCTTCAAGCAGAAGATTGATAACATCAGAGACAGTTTTGGTCAACAAGCCCCAGAGCCCTTCCTCCCAACTTCCCTACCCTCCACCTCCAAAACCAACTACTCCACCATTACAGAAGATCAACTCGCCACTCTACTCTCAAGATCGCATCTCACCACCTGTGCACTTGACCCGCTCCCAACCCACCTCATCCCAAACCTCACCACAATCTTCATCCCAACCCTAACCCATCTCTTCAACCTATCACTAACAAATGGTGTTTTCCCCTCAAGCTTTAAACATGCCTCCATCACACCTATCCTCAAAAAGCCCTCTCTTGACCCATCCTCTGTATCTAGCTATCGCCCTATATCACTTCTCCCCTATGCCTCAAAACTACTGGAACAACACGTCTACCTTGAACTGTCCTCCCATCTCTCTTCTTGCTCCCTCTTTGACCGCTTACAATCTGGCTTCCGGCCACACCAT
This sequence comes from Ranitomeya variabilis, assembly GCF_051348905.1. Classification (NCBI taxonomy): domain Eukaryota; kingdom Metazoa; phylum Chordata; class Amphibia; order Anura; family Dendrobatidae; genus Ranitomeya; species Ranitomeya variabilis. The sequence continues at coordinate 85,812,618 of NC_135232.1, forward strand.
TCCACTGAAACTGCCCTAACTAAGGTCACCACTGACCTTTTAACCGCCAAGAGCAAGCGACACTACTCTGTTCTCCTCCTCCTCGACCTGTCGGCTGCCTTTGACACAGTGGACCATTCCCTATTATTACAGACCCTCTCATCCCTTGGCATCACAGACTTGGCCCTATCCTGGATCTCATCATACCTAACAGACCGGACATTCAGCGTCTCCCACTCACACACCACCTCCTCACCTCGCCCCCTCTCTGTCGGAGTCCCACAAGGTTCAGTCCTTGGGCCCCTGCTCTTCTCCATTTACACCTTTGGCCTGGGACAGCTCATAGAATCTCATGGCTTTCAGTATCACCTCTATGCTGATGACACACAGATCTACATCTCTGGACCAGATATCACCTCCCTACTAACCAGAATCCCTCAATGTCTGTCCACTATTTCATCCTTCTTCTCCGCTAAATTTCTGAAACTTAACATGGACAAAACAGAATTCATCATCTTTCCCCCATCTCACGTGACCCCCCCAACGAACCTATCCATTACAGTAAATGGCTGCCCACTCTCCCCAGTCCCACAAGCTCGCTGCCTCGGGGTTATCCTTGACGCTGATCTCTCCTTCAAACCACATATCCAAGCCCTTTCCACTTCCTGCCGACTTCAACTCAAAAATATTGCACGAATCCGTTCATTCCTCAACCAAGAATCTGTAAAAACCCTAGTCCATGCCCTCATCATCTCTCTCCTTGACTACTGCAACCTCCTGCTGTGGCCTCCCCTCAAACACTCTCGCACCCCTCCAATCTATTCTAAACTCTGCTGCCCGACTAATCCACCTGTCCCCCCGCTATTCTCCGGCCTCTCCCCTCTGTCAATCCCTTCACTGGCTCCCCATTGCCCAGAGACTCCAGTACAAAACCCTAACCATGACGTACAAAGCCATCCACAACCTGTCTCCTCCTTACATCTGTGACCTCATCTCCCGGTACTTTCCTACACGCAACCTCCGATCCTCACAAGATCTCCTTCTCTACTCCCCTCTTATCTCCTCTTCCCACAATCGTATACAAGATTTCTCTCGCGTATCACCCCTACTCTGGAACCCTCTACCACAACACATCAGACTCTCGCCCACCATCGAAACCTTCAAAAAGAATCTGAAGACCCACCTCTTCCGACAAGCCTACAACCTGCAGTAACCACCGATCAACCAACCGCTGCATGATCAGCTCTATCCTCACCTACTGTATTCTCACCCATCCCTTGTAGATTGTGAGCCCTCGCGGGCAGGGTCCTCACTCCTCCTGTACCAGTTATGACTTGTATTGTTCAAGATTATTGTACTTGTTTTTATTATGTATACCCCTCCTCACTTGTAAAGCGCCATGGAATAAATGGCGCTATAACAATAAATAATAATAATAATAATAATAATAATATGCAATAAAACTGATCATCCCGTTAACCACAAAAAAACTCCAGGAAGCATTTCTTTTCAGGGTATTTCATGGAAGGTGGTGAAGCTAAGGAGATTTTCCAAGTCTAAAAGGAGTCGAGTACATCTCTCTGTCTTCTGGAAACCTCATGGATGTTCCAAGATAGACTATACCTGCAAACCATCACTACAGCCTAGTGCAAGGCTCTAGAATTGGACATCTTCTAGTGGGCTCAGTGTATCCAGAATGTCACACCACCATAAGAATTAAAGGGGTTGTCCAAGACCAAGGAACTGTTGACTGATCCGTAGGACAGGTCATCGATAAAAGATCGGTAGGTGTCACCAAGAAACACCAGATATCAGCTCAAACTACTCCAGAGGTGGTCAAAACAAATCAATGAATGGTGTGGAACTGAGAAGTTCTGTGCTTTGTTTAGTGGCCCCTGTCAAGTACTATACTTTTTCTCCCATTCATGAGATAAAGTGGATAGGAGATAACTTGTAGTACTCAGCGGTGGCCTCTAAGTGATGTACAGGGCTGCTATGCTCTACCACAGATATCTCTTAGTTCCTGAAAATGCCAGAATACTTGATTTGGATTAACTAATTGTGTTTTAACACAGATTTGTTCCTTAATACTTTTTTCTTTATCTCTTAAATGACTTTTTGGATTTAATTCATGGACTTTCCAATAAATGTTCAGCCCAGAAATCCTTCCCTACCACCTTTAATTCTGATTTCATTTTTGGCATCGGATTTGGAAATTGTTCGGATTCTCTGGTAGTATAAGATAGCATCTATTTTCTGGACGCATCCTTGGGCCCCTAAAAAGAGCAGGCCAGATTAAAAAGTGCCCTTGTGACCTACTGTTACACACCTGTCCCATGTATTCTGGTCCATACTTCATTCCCTTAGGTCCACTGCCCTATGTTGTGGTCCATGTTGACTTTGCAAATTGCCTGGCGTGGATCAATGGCATCACCTTCCAAGTCCTATTTAATACTCACTGACAAATACACCTATGTCTACAGATTGCGTTTCAAGAATCTTGTTTATTTTTTCCACCTCCTGTGCAGCCCATGCTGCCTCTTTATTTGCTTCATTGCATCTGTCCTGTTACTGCCAAGACTCCTGAGTGAACCATGTCCTCGTTCCCCAAGTGCCTTCAACAAGTTCAGACACACCATGCTCATCTGACGAGACATGTAAGGCCACTAGCTGTAGACCTGGCTAATTGTGCTGTGATATCAACTACCTTGTTCACCATGGTTTTCATTGATTTTTTGAGTTACCATTTAATTTTAACATGACAAGTGTTTGTTCATAGTTTTCAGCAACGTCAAAGACATGTCCAATTTATGGCTTGTTAGAAAGAACTGCATGTGTGAAATCAATACCCATTTCTATCGAACAGAGGATAAATAGGGCATGGTGTATTCCTGTGGACTCCATAGTAACTCTAATCAGTCTGTCATTGGCATAGTGCATTGGTGACATCAGCAGTAAATTCGGAGCAGTGTAATCACTGGAGAATACCTAGTCACCTCAACTTCTCCGGTCATCTAATTTGGTCGTCAGTGGAAAGCAGAGGGAGGTAAAAACAACACCACTTTACTGTTCATCTCCATCTGATGTCCTTATTATACCAGTAACTATGATCTTGTCAAAATGTGAAAAAAATGCACATGTAAATCAGTTGCCCAAAGATCCATGTCCAAATCTTCATAATGTTCTTTAAAAGAGAAAACCTTATTATATAAGAGTATCATATATTTAACAATGGCTTTAAAGGGAATATGTCAGGAAAGTTTTTCTACTGAAACAAGTGGTATAGATATAAATGTATAAATCCAGCATTATAAGTTATATCTGTCTTGTGGTAATTGGATATGCCAGAGCTGCAAAATCAAGCTTTCAAGCCACATGCTAATTAGCTCTGGGGGTGTGTCTTGGTTTCCAAGTGCTTTGACACGCCCCCAGTGCTGATGATCATTTGAATGCGACTTTAAAGCTTGATTTCTCAGCATCGGTACATCCAGTTTCTACAGGACTGGCATCATGTTTACTGTTATTCTACGACCCATAAAGCCATACCAATAGTTTCTGGAGGAAAATTGTACCAAAATGTGTCCTTTAATTCTAATAGAAATTAAAGTCATCCTTGTCATATGTGGACCGTTACCTCGAATATGATGGATCCTAGAAACTCTCCGGCTCTGTTATAGGAAATGTAAGATAATGTTGGGTATAGTTTTCTTAATGGCTTATAATCAGGACTAACATCAGGTAATGACAGAAGACTATTGCAATTATTATAATGTAGTAATGTAGTGTGATGGGACTGATCTCATACACTATGTGACCATTTGAGCTCAATCACGCACAAAAATCATTAATAAGTTTCCCACTGCCATGTCGGCCCTTAGCCGTGAGCAGAGCAGAGCTCCTAGTAAAGAATGATTTGCCATACAAGATCTCAGTATTAGATTATCTTGGTGATGAATGATAGCGCCACAGGGAATGGTCTGATACCAGGGAATAACATTAAATAGAATTAAATTAACTCTAACGTAATATCCAAATATCAAGTCGATGGATTGGGGCAGAGAACGGAGACTGATTAAATGCCTGAGACACAACCTCTGTAGTTTAACACTGGTAACGTATGATCCTCACCAGTCTGCAAATACAACACAATGCTGAATTATTAATAAGCTATTTCTTAGGAATTCATCCTTAGTCGTATAATATTATTAGTAAAAATATAATACATGAACCCAGGAAGGATGATGATAACCCGAGACTAACCGCAACCTAAAAAATAACCTTTCATATCTCATTCCTTTAGTAATAAAATCTCAATACAATATAGTGGAAAGATTGCAATATGTCCTATCTCATGTCGGTTATCTCTAGGTCTATATTAAAGGAACCTGTCATGTCATTTATTCTTACTAACCTGCCCCCAATGTCTTACAGGTCGTGCAATGTGCATCACTAACATGTTGTTCTCAAGCTTAACGTCCCATAATACAAGTGAAAACACATTTTTAATCATTACTCAATTGCTCATCCAACCCTGGCTTTCAGTCATATGGGTGGCGTCATTTATCATTTCAGTCACAGTCCTCTGGACAGTAGTCACACTCAATGCCATGTGATTGATGGGCTGGACTGCCCCGATGGAAATTGCCAATGAAATCCTGCGTGCTGACAACCATCTCCCCAACCATGGGCAATGAAGCAGGGTGTATGTCCCCAGCTTCATTTTTCTACATGTGCATGCTGCACATATAGTTTTGGGGAACTACTTGATAAAACAAGGCTAGGACAAAGTATCCTATGATTGGGACATAAAAAGAAATCTGTCACTTTTACCTGTTGTAAATGTCATGTTCTCCTGAATCTGGCATTGTGTAATTTTGGTTCCTGTGCCTCTCCATTCCTGAGATATGGCCACCTCTTCCCTGTATGTAGTATTTTTCAGTCAGCTGGGTGTGGTCTTCAAGAAAAAACTCATGGAGAAGATTTGAAGAGGATGGCCACTTGGCTTGACTAGATTTACTTACAGGAATGAAGGGGCCCATATCTAAGGAACGGAGAAGTACAGGAACAAAAGAAAAAACACGCAAATTTATGGAAAGCATCAGATCCTCCTTAGATAAGACCGGTCAGCTCCTTTGACTTGTTATCTATAGTAAATCCTGAATTCTTCATAAAATAATAATTCCCGTGCATTTCTAACAACTCTGTATTTTTGTTATTCCTCCAGTAAATTTATGAATAAATTGACAGCCGTATTTTACCAACTGGAGTCGTGTCCCTACACATTCATGTACCTAACACTATCTAATCGGGGCTGATCTTGGCGAATTGTAGGAACACACCCGAGGAACATCACAATGTAGAATTTTAAGTAAAGCTCCAGAATAGGTTTTCCTTAAGGAAAACAATTTAGAAGAGTTGATAAATCTTCTTTAAAGTATTATTCCATGTTCTTTGGCAGGAGTGTCCCCGCTCCTCAGCTTACTGTTTGCTGGGGGGCGGTGTGGTGCGCTGCTGCTTGGTTGACAAAGGTTTGGATCAGTGGCATATTTGCCCCACTGGACCAATCTGTGCGCTCTCAGGAGCGGCTATATGAGGCAGCTTTGTCTTTGCAGCATTGGAGGAGCGCAAATGGACTACAGCTGACCCATATCAGGGCACGCCAAAGATCCTAGTCAGCTTCAGTGCAGTGATTACAAACTCTCTACAAAAACAGCTTGCAAGCACTAGCCGCGGCTAGATGGCAGTAGTGGTCGGTTACCAAGTCAACAAGCTATAAACAATCATTTCAATTTTCTTCTTTATCTGAAGAACGGTGCACAATTTTAATAAGATGTAAATTGGAAAAGTGCTTGCATTTTTACAAACACTTTCAAATGAAACCCATCTTTTACATTTTTATAAGGGGGAATTATAAGTCGGTAAAGCTTGGCAGAATGGAGCATCTCCGAAACAGCAGCTTCACAACAGGTCTCATGTTTTCAGAGATGACAGAATTCAGTGTTTCTAGGTCATTGTGGCCGGTAATCAGCCTCAAATTAATGTAAAGTGGAAATACAATTAGGTGTGGAAATTACCTAGAGTATAAGGAGACCTGCATTAGTCTTGTACAGCCGCTCTGGGTGTAATGTACCCATATTTTCTGAAGCAGTCAGCTATTTTCAGCAAAAAATAAGATTTTATCAGCTCACCTTCCGGGCTGTATGAAGCCACATAGTAACCAATATAGACTGGAAGCTTTTAGTGGAAATAAATGCCATTTTGCCATGTTTAAATGAAACTGAACCTCAACATCAGACACAGCCAGACAAATCATATTTTTGGGAATGAAAAGCAGACCTCGTTTTCTAATCCTGGACAACCACTTCAAGTCCACCTACTGTAAGTGTGGTGCCCCAGGGTCCTGGTCGTCACAGTAGCATTGCTTTCGTCACGGGGAGAGTGATGTTACGTTTGGAAGCGATGAAGGATATCTTTTATCAGGTAACCTCAATACACACAACATCTTCACAATCCAGGCCACAAGGGGGAGCTTTTGATCCTATTCCTAGGTGACTCCCCTGTATATTGATAAATTGTGGTTTTGGAGGGAAAGTCAGTCAGAAAGTGCCAGGAAGCAGACTGGAGCAGTCTGAGGCAGGAAGAACGTACGAAGGGGCCGTGTAGTCTGAAGTACTACAGCTCCTAAAGAAAGGGACATACAGAAAGCCGAACATTGTTCATTGAGCGTGCAGGAGAGCAAAGCACAGGAGAGGGACACGAGGGGAGGACAGCAGCAAGTAGACTGTCTCCCTGGCAAAGCGCAGATAACCAGCAGCTGGAACACCGAGGCATTTGTGGGGCTCTAAGACACATAGCAGAGACAGGCAGGACAGCTGAACTGCAAGTTACCTGTCCACCACACACATATGAAGACACAGTAACATATAGAGCCCGGGGTGTGATAGAGTCCCTGTAAAAAGGCTCGAGTTACCTGTCATACAGGTATTGTCCTATCCTATATGGGGGACAGAAAAGAACTGTGAGGACCTTATCTGAAGCCAGAGGCAGTAAGGGACTACAACACCACTGCGCTAGAGGAAGGCTTTTGACTCCACCTGGTAAATGAGACTCTGGATTCGCTTACAAGCCGGCCAGATCCTGCCTGCCCTGTGATCTGGTAACCTGGACTGTGGCTGCCTGAGGTCTTCAGTAAACCAGGTAAAGAGACTGCAAACCTGTGTCCTCGTTCTTTACTGCACCATTCACCATGTTCCATCTACACACCGGGAGCCCTGGGGATATGCTTCACCTGTGGGAAGTTATACCATCTAGCTGTCATATCATCACCCTAGAGGACCCCTTAAAGCAGCGTTGGTCCCCACTGACCGAATACCACAGGTGGCATCACAAACCTAAACTTTATTCAATTTCCCCTTTTACATGGGCGCCCAGGGCCACGGACCGGGTTGCCACCGTGACATCCCCCTGTGAACACCGGACCCGGTACCAGCGGTATAACAATTGTTAGAATGTTTTCAATGCTGAAATAGGAGTTTAAAAAGGAAATTCTCACCTAGCGTAGCCAGTGAGCTGATGGGATCATGATATCTTTATGACCGTGTAACCTCTGTGGGATTTGTGGGGCTGCTCTGTTGAGTTTGACATTACACGGCATCATATTGTGCTGCAAAGCCAGCGTGACGCACGGACACTGCAGCGGGGAGCATTACTTGATCTCAGTGGTGAAAAGTGTATGCATGTGGGAAGATTAATCTATTTCTGCACAAAGTCATCATATAATCAGTCAAAATGCAGAGTCCTCACATCAGAGTACATATCTGGCAATAAAAAAAAAAGTATGTGCCCCCTACCTGATGTCTCCTGTTGTTTATGTACCTGAATGTGATTAGAACAAGTTTATTTTTTACTGCCTTTATTCAACTGTGTGAATAAGTGACGATTGTACACAATAATCAGAGGTAGTACCTTTACCAACAATAGCCAAAACCAAACACCTTCAATAACTGTGGCTCAGTATGTTCATATCCTGGATATGGTCTATTCTGATAGATGACATTCATTAAAAATGTATTCTGCTAAAGCATAATCATTATATGGGATCTAAGGGAAACCGTTTCTTCTTGTGGAGAGTGACAAGCCAGGCTTGACATGCCACTGTGAGGAGACTTCTATGCCATACATGCTCCTCTGAGGAATTAAATATGCAAATTGTCTCATCAGAGAGGAAGAGGATATAGTTCTAGTGCCACCTATTGGAAGTAGCAATCCTAAAAGGTATGGCATGACTTAGGATAACTTAGATTCTGGTTTGGCTTTTATCCCAAGTCATGTGGTAAGGCTCGTTAAGGGGTCGATATTGACTTAGGTTTGCTATTTCCATTGGTGGCATGAGAGTTCAAGTCCTCTTCCTCTCTGAAGAGACAATTTGGATTATATAATGGAAACTTGAGCAACTTTGAGATATATTTAGCTTTTTAATGACTGTTTTTAAAATCGCAGCTTGCTGTCTAGATTGTATACTTCCAGACACTTCTCTCTCTGTTTCTGAATGAAATATCCTGGCTTCAATTGGCTATTAGCATAGTGCTTCTCCATAGTGTCCGTATACATACGTGACACGTGGAGCGCAGATAACCCTGCACATCAGGCATAGGTCGGATACTTCTTGCTGTCACATGGGTGGGGTGGTGGCCATGCCCAGAGCCTGGCACTCCTTTGTGGGAAATGGCACATATGTGGCGAGATAAACGGCGAGTGCAGTCAGAGCCGATCCTGCTGTCCAATCTGACACAACGGAATTTTTCCATCCCACTGGGGTGGCGTTCCCCAGAGGACCCCCAACATCCCTGCTCCCTCTAACCTTCATTGTTCTGTAACATGTCTGTATTCCCATTCACGTTACCCTACAGGCCCGTACTCCTCCCGCGTCCACGGTGTAGCTTCCATTAAGCTATGTGTACTTTTGAGGACTAGGGAATGCCTTTAGTCCCTTGAGTGTTAGTCCTTAAGATATCCTACTTGTTTTCTTCAGGTTACTTTGTCACCACTGGAATGGGGGAATAACTCCCCTACATGTTTTATATAATTACATTTAGCTTCCTTGTTTTTTTGTTTTTTTACGGAGATCTTAAAAATGGGCTGCCTAATCTTCTTAATGATCACACTGCTTATGTTTCCTCACGTGTTCATGTTTGCCAGGGGGGCAGTGCGCTTCTTTTTGACTGACAATTTAGACCTGCCTTGTTTCTCCAAAAATAGGACCTACTTCGAAAACAAGCTTTAGCATGATTTTTGGAATATGCTTGAAATATAAGCCCTACTCCAAAAATAAGTCTAAGTTACAGTCATGGCGGGCTTTAGGGGGTATAATGGGCAATTGCCCACGGCCCCCACTCTTAGGGGCTCTTCAGTGTTTCTATTCCGAGGTTAAGATTGCTTAAAAATCCTTGGTGATATATGTAAAACTAGGCAGTCAGATGAGGTAAATGAGAACAAAATTTTACTTGTAATAACCAGACATAAGGAAGAGACGTTTCGGTCTCCAATTTGATCTTCATCAGTCCACTGGATAGAGGGTCACTGTGAAATGGCACAATTAAGAGATCAGCAGTGTCCACCTCTGTGTGACAGGAGCATTCCGGTGGACACCGCTGAACTCTTCTTTGTGCCTTTTTAGGCAGTGCTCCTCTGGACTGATTCAGGTCAAATTTTAGACTTAAACATCTCTCCTTATGTCTGGATAAAACCTCAAATAAAATTTTGTTATCATGTATCACGTCTGAGTGCCAAGTTTTACCTATATCTTCATGGGACTGGATCCTACTTGTGCACCATCTTCCAGAAGTGCCGTGTCTTTGGCTTAAATAAAAACTCATGGTGACATCACGGTCCTTTAACTGCAGGAGTCTAGAAGAATTGGGGAGGAGACAGGCTGTTAAGTATCGTATGTGCAGTGTGTGTAAGTACATGTATATGTATGTGCAGTTGGAGCGCCCCCAGACGCCGGGCCATGGGGTACTCGGTACCGGGCCTCTCTGTCTCGGTCCTGGGGTTGTCACGGTGGCTAGACCCGGTCCGTGACCCTGCTAAGGGGCGTCCAATGAAAAGGTGTGATGATGATGCGTGGTGCGAGGCGCGATGAATAACGAGGACACAGGGTTGCAGTCTCTTTACCTCTTTACTGAAGGCTTCGGGATCCGCAATCCAGAGCACTGTAAACAGGGCTGGCTGAGACCGGCCGGTCCGAAGGCACATCCAGAGTTCCCTTTGCAGGTGGAAATCAGTGCCTACCTTCTAGCGCCTGGGTGTTGTAGTACTTCCCTGCTGAGCACCACGGGATAGTCCTCACAACTGTTGTGTCTGTTTCTGATGTTCTTTCTCTCTCTCCGTCCCCCAGATGATTTGGCTAGGATGCACCCGTATGACGGGGTAGGCCTGGAGTTATTCTGGGACCCTAGAGACGCCCCTCTCCCACAATTGCCTCCGTTGTCTGCTTAGGTGATTTAGGTGAGACAGCCAACCTAAAGTCAACTGCCCTGCCACTGTTTGAAGTAATGCGTGGAGCCCAATACTTCCTCGGCGTTCCGGCCACCGGCTACGCGCCTCAGTAGGATGTTGCCGATCTCGGGGCACGACTCCTACTGGTTCTCTCGCCTTTGTGCTGTGATCTCGTTTCTCACTTCTCCACAATAAACCTCGCTTCTTATCCTTTCTTAAGATACCGCAGCAATGAAGTGCAGGCGCGGTTCCGTAACGATCTGTCCTTTTCGCTAGGCCTCTGTCAGGATCCCACCCCTGACAGGGACCCCCCTGAATCTTCCCAAGCAACCCCTTCTCTCACTAGGTGTTGCCTGGGCAAAACCCAGTCAGCTTCTCTCTAACTTCCTATCCAGCCCCCAGTTTTACCAGATTGTGAGGAGTGGCCTAATCATAGAACCCTTTGCTCCCCCTGGTGGCCAGAGTGTGAAGTGTAATGTGTGACTGTGATACCTGGTCAGGTGAACTCCTTAAGTGCCATCAGACGTACCATCACTCCCCTTAGTGGCGGAGCAACAGTACTGCAACGACCAGGACTCTGGGGCGCTGCACTCCCCCCTGGTTAAATCCAGTACTCACGGACTGGGAAGGAAGAACAATACATGTTAGCAAAAGACATACAAATTTTTGAAATGCAATAAACAAGTAAACTTAACAGAGCTTCCTTTTATGGGAGGTGAGGACACTTGAACGTTACAAACACAAACATATTTACATAGTGCTTAAGATTTTAAATAACACTTATGACTAACTCGACTATAAATAACCATCATTACCCAACCGGGTATTCAATCTACTAAGTTCAAATTTTGAACAATAATTTAACTTTTCCTTGAAGGGCGTATAAGCTGAACCCACTAAAGGCTTACCATAAAACTCTAAAATATAAATTAACTTTGTCTTTATTCTTTGACTTTGAACATGCAGGACCGCCTGGCTACTCGTCCGGGCCTACTGCCTCTTTTCTTCTATTAGCTCAATTTTTATTCACAGTATAAGATCAATCAACCATCTCTCTATGGTTTCCAGGAGGACTCACTATCCCCTACGGGTCCACTTTTATTGAAATTCGACTTTCAACTCTTTCCTGTCCTCAATCTCTAGTAACATCATTAAACAATTCCTATTGCTATCTAACTGACTACATACTACTCCTATGTAAACATTATTATAATCCAACTTTTCTTAAGGCAACAGTATACTTAAGTGCAACACGTGAACATTCCCTTTAAGAGGGGACCAAGTCTCTTTGAGGTAGTGCAGACTCTCTATCTGCAAGTCCGTTTAAGGCAAGAACTTCTGCGCTGTATTCAAGAACAGTCTCTTCAAAAAGTTCTCCTTTTTGTAAAACCAGTAGGGGGCACCTTTAAGAAGGTGCAAACTATTTACAACACAGCTTGTGAACCATTCACTATCCATGATTCGGCAGTCTTTATAAACAGTGATGAACAAAAGCAAAAACAAAAAAGCAAAAACAATAGGGACCCCGGGTAAACGAAGGGATCCCTTTAAGAACTAACCCTGGTCGGGTTTTAGCTTTAACACAGTAGAAAGACAAACAGTTAAATGAACTATTTACAGTGGTTCCCTGTTCTGAGGTTTACTCTAGTTCTGGCGGCCTCCACCGGGGCTTTACCTGGCAGGTGGCCCTCTGTGGCTCAGGCAGGCTCGACTCCAAATCAACTCCCGGTGCCAGGTGCACTTCATGGGTTTGGGTCTTCTGCACAACCAGGTTGTGCGCCGCAATGAGTGTTTGCGTGGGCCGATGGATAATGCCGGCGGCGGCAGAGGCTGCTGCAGCCGCTTCAGCGGCAAGCTCCTCCCCCTCGGTTCTGGATACCGCCAGGACGGCTGTACAGTGCTGCATATCCCGGGCCCACCAACTTCTTCCCTTTAGATGCCGGCAACACGTCACCCCATATTTCCCGGCCTCAGGAGGGACTTGGCACCGTCTCCACACAGGCAGGGCTCCACCTCGTCCCGGGTGATGCGGACTCTCAGGGCTGCTCCAATTTCCTGAACGAAGCCTTTCCCCTCTTGGGGCTGGTAGACAATCACAACGCCCCATTTCGGCAAGGAGCCCTCTTCCAGCAGCTCACCTCGCGCCTCCCGCTCCACCTCCCGCTGGAACTCCGCGATCAGGTGGTTCCTATATTCTCCCCAAGGGAAGGGCCCAAGGTCGTGCCCCCCTGGCTATTTGGGGCCAGGCGGCGGGGACACCGGGGCGCCAGTGGTCGCAGTGGTGACTGGGTCAGGTGTGGAGGTGAGTCATCCTCCCCGGGAGTTGCGGCACTGAGTACCTACACTTGTGGTAACTCCTCCGGCGCCACTCCACTCTCCTGAGGGAGTCGTACGGACTGGGGACCATTCAGGCATGGGATGCCCCCTCGGCAGCTCCCATGGATCCAAATCCTCCAAAGGGGGCATGTCGGAATAATCCTCCGGTGACGGGGGTCGGTGCGGGGCCATTCTTTTCCGTAGGCCTTCTCTGGTCTCCAGTTCCACCTATTCTGAGTAGTGTTGAGCATTCCGATGCTGCAAGTATCGGGTATCGGCCGATACTTGCTGTATCGGAATTTCCGATACCGAGATCCGATATTTTTGTAATATCGGATATCGGTATCGAAACAACATTAATGTAAAAAGGTGTAAAAGAAAGAATTAAAATAAAAAAAATCGCTATACTCACCTGTCCGACGCAGCCGGGACCTCGGCGATTGTAAGCGGCAGCGTTGTTTCTTTAAAATTCGCGCTTTTACTTGCTTACGTGAATTCCCGGCTTCTGATTGGTCAGGGCGGCCATGTTGCCGGGACTCGGACCAATCACAGCAAGCCGTGACGAAATTACGTCACGGCTTGCTGTGATTGGTCCGCGTCCCGGCAACATGGCCGCCATTAACCAATCACAAGCCGTGACGTCACGGGAGGCTGGACACGCGCTTATTTTGAAAAGCGCGCGTGTCCAGCCTCCCGTGACGTCACGGCTTGTGATTGGTCACGGCGCCATATTGCCGGGACGCGGACCAATCACAGCAAGCCGTGACGTAATTTCGTCACGGCTTGCTGTGATTGGTCCGAGTCCCGGCAACATGGCCGCCCTGACCAATCAGAAGCCGGGAATTCACGTAAGCAAGTAAAAGCGCGAATTTTAAAGAAACAACGCTGCCGCTTACAATCGCCGAGGTCCCGGCTGCGTCGGACAGGTGAGTATAGCGATATTTTTTATTTTAATTCTTTATTTTACACATTTATATGGTTCCCAGGGCCTGAAGGAGAGTTTCCTCTCCTTCAGACCCTGGGAACCATCAGGAATACCGTCCGATACCTGAGTCCCATTGACTTGTATTGGTATCGGGTATCGGTATCGGATTGGATCCGATATTTTGCCGGTATCGGCCGATACTTTCCGATACCGATACTTTCAAGTATCGGACGGTATCGCTCAACACTAATTCTGAGTCATAGTTTCGTTTCTTCGGTCTCCGCCCGCCAGAGACGATCAGGAGGCGGGTCTCAGCTGCTGACGGACACGTCCTCAGGATACAGAAATATTCAGACTGGGCGGCCATTGCCTTTCGCTCTCTCCAACTCGTGTACACACACTCCACGCCCCTCTTCTTCTCCTGCGCTCCTCGTAGCGCTGTAATGGCGGCTGTCTTGGCGGGCATTTTTTTTGCGGCAAATAGCAATATACAGTCTTTGCAATAAATCACGGTTCAAGCACAATTCAGTTCCAAGGCACACATGACCTGATTCTTCAGGCTTAAGTAGATCCTGTTCGTGACGCCAAGTTGGAGCGCCCCAGATGCCGGGCCGCGGGGTACTCGGTACCGGGACTTTCTGTCTCAGTCCTGGGGTTGTCACGGTGGCTAGACCCGGTCCGTGACCCTCCTAAGGGGCGTCCAATGAAAAGGTGTGATGATGATGCGTGGTGCGAGGCGCGATGAATAACGAGGACACAGGGTTGCAGTCTCTTTACCTCTTTACTGAAGGCTTCGGGATCCGCAATCCAGAGCACTGCTAACAGGGCTGGCTGAGACCGGCCGGTCCGAAGGCACATCCAGAGTTCCCTTTGCAGGTGGAAATCAGTGCCTACCTTCTAGCGCCTGGGTGTTGTAGTACTTCCCTGCTGAGCACCACGGGATAGTCCTCACAACTGTTGTGTCTGTTTCTGATGTTCTTTCTCTCTCTCCGTCCCCCAGATGATTTGGCTAGGACGCACCCGTATGACGGGGTAGGCCTGGAGTTATTCTGGGACCCTAGAGACGCCCCTCTCCCACAATTGCCTCCGTTGTCTGCTTAGGTGATTTAGGTGAGACAGCCAACCTAAAGTCAACTGCCCTGCCACTGTTTGAAGTAATGCGTGGAGCCCAATACTTCCTCGGCGTTCCGGCCACGCGCCTCAGTAGGATGTTGCCGATCTCGGGGCACGACTCCTACTGGTTCTCTCGCCTTTGTGCTGTGATCTCGTTTCTCACTTCTCCACATTAAACCTCGCTTCTTATCCTTTCTTAAGATACCGCAGCAATGAAGTGCAGGCGCGGTTCCGTAACGATCTGTCCTTTTCGCTAGGCCTCTGTCAGGATCCCACCCCTGACAGGGACCCCCCTGAATCTTCCCAAGCAACCCCTTCTCTCACTAGGTGTTGCCTGGGCAAAACCCAGTCAGCTTCTCTCTAACTTCCTATCCAGCCCCCAGTTTTACCAGATTGTGAGGAGTGGCCTAATACATAGAACCTTTTGCTCCCCCTGGTGGCCGGAGTGTGAAGTGTAATGTGTGACTGTGATACCTGGTCAGGTGAACTCCTTAAGTGCCATCAGACGTACCATCACTCCCCTTAGTGGCGGAGCAACAGTACTGCAACGACCAGGACTCTGAGGCGCTGCACTGTGTGTGTATATAGATGTGTATGTGCTGTGTGCGCATGTGAAGACATGATATTTGAATAAATGTTGATTTTTTTTTGTTCATTAATAAATGTGGATTGTTGATCACGCAAAAAAAATAAGACATCCCTTGAAAATATGCCCTAACCCCATCTTTCGGAGCAAAAAATAATATAGAGACCCCATCTTATTTTAGGGTAAACAGTAGGATCACCACTGACTTAAAATTGAGCACTTTCTGATGCTGCAAGCAGAGCGGCTTTGCCTCTGCATGATTGGAGGAGTGCAGTAGCACGTAAGCTGGCAGGGCTAAGGTCCTAACGGTGAGCTCCAACACTTGGAAGCGTATTTTCAGCAACCTTTGACACACTGCATCGTTGTTCAGTAAACTAGGCACCAAGATATAGACCAACCCAATTAAAAATTGCTTCTTTTTGAGAATAGAGAGGATTTTTACTAACAAGTAAATTGCAAAGTTGCTAGTTTTTACAAGCACATAACAATTTTAGCTACTAAAGAACATAAGAATAACCCTTTAACATGACATAAGGAGGGTGTGGTAGGTAGATCTGTGATGGATAATGATTTGCTTGAATAGGATAAATCTGAGCTGTTCAATAGACCTAATGCCTATGCAATATGTTACCAGTGCCTTATTGAGCGCACAGCAGCTGTTGTACTATATATGGTTCTTTACAGAGACTTTGTCTATCCCTATTTACTATAATTATCTGGACTAACAAATGTCCTACAAAAAGCAAATATTAAGACGTGCAATCAAATAAGCATTACTAATAGCT
This sequence comes from Ranitomeya variabilis, assembly GCF_051348905.1. Lineage (NCBI taxonomy): Eukaryota > Metazoa > Chordata > Amphibia > Anura > Dendrobatidae > Ranitomeya > Ranitomeya variabilis. The sequence goes on from NC_135232.1 coordinate 85,828,819, forward strand.
ATTTGACTTAACTGCGTTTTCACAATATCTCATTAATTTTTGTGCAAGGTTAGCGTCTGCATGCTCCAGATTCTACAGGTTTTTAAGGACAAAGGGAACATTATTTATGATAACCCTGGTAGGCAAACACTTTTATTGCTCCATTACAAAATACAAACTTTAACATTACGTCTGTTGATGTAACCGCCTCTATCTCTGTGCGGCGGCTGCTTGCACAGAACTCACTGCCAGTTTATGTTACTCTCTTACAAGGCAATTTAAAATACGGACATATATTAATACTATAATAATCAGCAACATTTTTAAACTGTTTACATTGGTGTATAATTTAACACTCTACTATTGGCAGCAGATAAATGATTTTTCACCTACCTAGAAAGCAAACCTGTCAGCAGGATTGTACTAAGTAAACTACAGACACTGTCAGGTTGGCAGTGTTAAACTGATTAAAATGATACGCAGGGTGAAGAAATCCATCTTGTGGATTTTGCCCTCCAAGCAATTTGTTGCTTTTTCCAAGACTAGTCCAGCAATACCTTTACATGGCCAATCTTTTTTTCCTTACTAAGAAATCAGATTGAATTAGCATTCAAATGAGCTAAAATACTATAGTAGATCTAAAGCCTCTGCCACTCCAGATCTATTCCTACCCAGCTTCATCGACGACTGCTTTGCCTGAAGTCACACAGCGTAGAGGCTGTCAGTGAAGCAGGAGGTGGTGCTTGGCGGGGAATAGAGCTGGAGTGACCGAGGTTCAGATGTACATTACAGCCTTATTTAAATATCAATGCAAACTCTAATTTCACTGTGAAGGAGGAAAGGACTGGCCATGTAAAGATATTGCTAGACTTGTCTTTGAAAGAGCAACATGTGCATATAAATAGTTGGAGGGGTGAAATCCTACTGACAGATTCCCTTTAAAGGGATTTCCCAAGCTAAAACTACATTGGTGCAGTGTCTGTAAGGTAGCCAAGTCATGACACTGTGCAACAATGGCCGCAAGTATACAATTCATATCCTGGTGTTCATGTGCTGAGTAGTTTCTCATCTGCCTCTCTCAACAGTGCAGTACTCGCTATAGCAGCCTATGCAATGATGATGCATCATAGGCTTAAAAAGGTTTAAAGCAGAGCATAGTGGAATAACATGCAGGGTGAACCCTATAGTTTGCCACGATTTTGTGCAAGTCTGAAAAACACGAATACTACCAGGATAAATACTACCAGGAAGGTAGACCAGACCGTTGCATTTAATTGAATGGTGATATTGGAGTTAGTAGGCATAAGAGATTTAGTTATATTCTTACTGGAAACTACATCCAAAGTGAACAATGAGTTGGATTCCACAAGTAAAATCTTTGCAGTCCTGCAAATTTTAGATTAGATTCTCTTTGAATAGGGAGTAATCTAAGTAATCCTGAGCTTTGTTTCAAAATTCCTTGAAATTTGAACCAAAAAACAGAGGTAGATAAGTACCAAAACCAACAAATGTTATATCTGCCTTATTGCTCATACACAAGACTTCTGCACACAAACTGGCCCCGAAGAGCACTATATCTACCTTACTGCTCCTACACAAGGAAGGCCCCAGAAGAGCACCATACCTGTCTTACTGCCCCAAAACAAGACTTCTGCACACAAACTGGCCCCAAAGAGCACTATACCTGCCTTACTGCTCCTACGCAAGGAAGGCCCCCGAAGAGCACCATACCTGTCTTACTGCCACAAAACAAGACTTCTGCACACAAACTGGCCCCGAAGAGCACTATACCTGCCTTACTGCTCCTACGCAAGGAAGGCCCCCGAAGAGCACCATACCTGTCTTACTGCCCCAAAACAAGACTTCTGCACACAAACTGGCCCCGAAGAGCACCATACCTGCCTTACTGCTCCAAAACAAGGCTTCTGCACACAAACAGGCCCACGAAGAGCACAGTACCTGCCTTACTGCTCCTACGTAAGGCAGGCCCCCGAAGAGCACCATACCTGCCTTACTGCTCCAAAACAAGGCTTCTGCACACAAACAGGCCCGCGAAGGGCAGAGTACCTGCCTTACTGCTTATACACAAGGTAGGCCCTCAAAAAGAACTATGACTGCCTTTACTGCTCACAAACAAGGCATTTGAACACAAAAAGGTCCCCAAAGAGCACTTTTTAGCTCTCCTGACGTGTCTGTGTAAGGAAATGTGTGCATTCTTTAGGAAATAACAATTTTGGAGCATCTTTACTCCTGACTCTGCGCAGTGCCTTTCCTCTACTATTCTTCCTAGAAATGTAAAATTAAGTTGATAGCTGGAAGCTACAGTACCACTTCTGGGGATTCAAGGAAGCACAGGACAGTGCTTTATAGGCTTGTACGCCGTCTCTTTTATTCCCCTCTCTCCAAGCATGTGACTGGATCCTCCCTTGATCCACCACACTGCACAGACACCCTGAGGAAGGGCAATCATGTATTCCCCGAAACGCTTCGGTTTGCTTTTTGGTCCTCTGGACACTCTGTACATTTGTGATGTCACACGTTGTCTCCAAGCATTGTCGGACATTTTCTTCCTGCCGGGTAACCAGGGACGCTACAGCCATACAGGCTGTATTGATTATCCTACCTGCTGCCTTTCTCTGCCTTATAATCATCCACAATTGATATACAACTCATGCAATTGTGAAGAGATATACCAGAGACCTAAAAACACCACTGTTCATTTTGGATCCTGTGAATTGATTTGCGAATCTCTAAACACAAATAATATATTAACTGTAATTGATAAGAGGTCCATGTGTAAGGACAAAGAACAATGCAAAAAAGGCTCATGTCCTCGTGTTTTATATAGATAAAGGGTGGGTTCCAGGACCCCAATCCTGCACTGATGATATGATGCACTGATGAATAAAACTTAACTCATTAAATCGGTGTAACAATGGTCTTTCTGATGTATCTGCCAACTCTTCTGAAGTATCTGCATTGTCCTGTTGTCATGCATCCACTGTAGAATTCCACTCATGTCATGTATTTACTCCAGAATTCCTTTGTAGACATGCAGCCGGTACTCTTCTACATAAAATTTGCAGGGTTTCCATTTATTTCAGTGGCAGGTCGTACCTGTGCTACAGAACATGATTTTCTACTTAAGGATACTGTATGTGGTGTAGGTGTCTTTTAGAAGCCGGTGTTCCAGTGAGTTTTTCCTGCAAAAGAGGCTTCAAGAAAACGTTGACAGCGCTTTACCTGAAGCATCGTTTTGGACGTTTTTCTGACGTCTATGCTACAGGCACATTTTTTTTTAATTGGATGTATTAATTGTGAGTGATTTCCAACCAGAAATCAATGGTCACATCAATTTTCTAAACTGCTATGGAGCTGTGGAAGCCTGAAGCAGTAAAAAAAACAGAACATACAGTTGTGTAAAAGTCTTTGTCCCCTTCCTGATTTCCTTTTCTTTTGCATGTTTTTCACACTTACATGTTTCAGCTCACAAAACAAATTGAAATATTAGACAAAGATAACACAAGTAAAACAAAATGAAGCTGTTTAATAAAGGTCTTTATTATTAAGGGAAAAATAAAATCAAAACCTCCTAAACCTAATAACTTGTTGGGCCACCTTAGCAGCAACAATTACAATGAGTTTTTTACAACGCTCTGGAGGAATTTTGGCCCACTCATCTTTGCAGAATTGTTAGAATTCAGCCACATTGGAGAGTCTCTGAGCATGAACCGCAATTTTTAGGTCATGCCACACCGTCTCAATCACATTAAAGTCAGGACTTTGATTAGGCCACTCCAAAGTCTTAATTTTGTTTTTTGAAGCTATTCAGAGGTGGACTTGCTTGCTCTTTTGATAGACAACAGAAATCATAGTTCCATTTACCACAGCAAGTATTCCAGGTCCTGAAGCAGTAAGACAGCCTCAGATCATCACACTATCATCACCATATTTTACTGTTGGTATGATGCTCTTTTTCTGAAATGCTTTGTTACATCTACCCCAGATGTAATGGGACATACACCTTCCAAAAAGGTCAAATTTTGCCTCCTGAGTCCACAGAGTATTCTTACAAAAAGTCTTGGGGATCATAAAGATGTTTTCTGGCAAACTGAGACGAGCCTTTAATTTCTTATTGCTCAGCAGTGGTTTTCGTCTTGGAACCCTGCCATGCAGGACATTTTTGCCCAGTCTCTCTTTTATGGTGGAGTCATGAACACTCACCTTAACTGAGGCAAGTGAGGGATCTTGTGTTGTGGGATCTTTTGTGATCTCTTCGATGAGTCGTCGATGTGCACTTGGGGTAATTTTGGTTGGCCGGGAAGGTTCACAACTGTTCCACGTTTTGCCATTTGTGGATAATGGCTCTCACTGTGGTTCACTGAAGTCCCAAAGCCCTAGACATGGCTTTATAACATTTTCCAGACTGATAAACTCAGGTACTTTGTTTTTCATTTGTTCCAGAATTTCTTTGGATCATGTCATGATGTCTAGCTTTTAAGGATCTTTTGGTCTACTTCGCTTTATCAGGCAGATCCTATTTAAGTGATTTCTTTATTGCAAACATGTGTGGCAGTAATCAGGCCTGGAAATTGAACTCAGCTTCCAAAAGATGTGATAAACCACATTTAATTTATGTTTTAAGGGAAGGGGGAGGGGGCAATTACTTTTTCACAAAGAACCCTGTAGGTTTGGATTTTGTTTTCCTTTAATTATAAAGACCTTCATTCAAAAACTGCATTTTGTGTCTACTTGTGTTATCTTTTTCTAATATTTAAATTTGTTTGGTGATCTAAAACAGTTAAGTGTGACAAACATGTAAAAGTATAGGAAATCAGAAAGGGGCAAACACTTTTTTACACAACTGTATGTACAGAAAGACCTTTTGACATTGCGGTGCATTGTGTTCATTCTTTTTGGTGTATTTTAGTCCTTTTTAAAAGGGGGGTTCCAGGCAAAATCCTAACAATGCAATTGGACAGATTTAGCACCAATAAAACTGGCTTTGGTTTGATAAATCTGCCCAATATACCATATGAAATAGAAATATGAAATAAAAATAGAAAGTTATGGGGCAGGCATTCAGCCAACTTTCCAAAATAATATTGAGCCTTATTTATCAAACAAAATGAACAGGATATATACTGTAGTTATTTCTCATAGTAACCAATTTGCACACATGTCCTCTGTTCAGGAAAGTACAAGAAATGTAACCTGAGCGCTAAATGGATGCAATGGGCAACTTTTGAGAAATAAGATCAAAACCGCCTCAATGCATTAACCTAACTATCCCTGTGTGGCCCATTCAAAAAAAAAAAAAAACATAATCAGGTTCCTCTCATCATGTTCTCATACACTTTATGCAGTTAATTAGCCCTCTGTGTCTGTACTGCTACATACTTAGGCTGTTAACTGGTTCATGCAGCTTTACATGAACACCCGAGCCTTACACTATGGCTGGTCCAAATAACTAAGGCAATTGTTACCATCCACCTCTCGTGTCTCCCCTTTTCCTCATAGGTTGTAAGCTTGCGAGCAGGGCCCTCATTCCTCCTGGTATCTGTTTTGAACTGTGATTTCTGTTATGCTGTAATGTCTATTGTCTGTACAAGTCCCCTCTATAATATGTAAAGCGCTGCGGAATATGTTGGTGCTATATAAATAAAAATTATTATTATTATCCATTTAGCCCTGATTTGTTAATGACCCCAAACACATTTGACTGTCGTGATTGGTGGACAGTCTAATATGCCGGGGCAGAGAAAAATCTGGACTGTTTTATTTTCAAAAGAGATTTCATGCAAATTAAATGTCAAATTGTTTTTCCTTTTTGTTGATGAACCTGACGAATTTGAACAATTTGCTATTCGCTGCTCTAGAATTGTTAGAAGTAGATGCTGCAGTTTTACACCTTGCAGAAAATTCAATCAGCCAGATAAGAATCACATAACCTTAGGTGGACTCTCCCATACTGCCTTGCAGCTACAGTACAGACCAAAAGTTTGGACGCACCTTCTCATTTAAAGATTTTTCTGTATTCTCATGACTATGAAAATTGTCAATTCACACTGAAGGCATCAAAACTATGAATTAACACATGTGGAATTATATACTTAACAAAAAATAGTGAAATAACTGAAAATATGTCTTATATTCTAGGTTCTTCAAAGTAGCCACCTTTTGCTTTGATGACTGCTTTGCACACTCTTGGCATTCTCTTGATGAGCTTCAAGAAGTAGTCACCGGAAATGGTTTTCCAACAATCTTGAAGTAGTTCCCAGAGATGCTTAGCACTTGTTGGCCCTTTTGCCTTCACTCTGCGGTCCAGCTCACCCCAAACCATCTCGATTGGGTTCAGGTCTGGTGACTGGAGGCCAGGTCATCTGGCGTAGCACCCCATCACTCTCCTTCTTGGTCAAATAGCCCTTACACAGCCTGGAGGTGTGTTTGGTGTCATTGTCCTGTTGAAAAATAAATGATGGTCCAACTAAATGCAAACCGGATGGAATAGCATGCCGCTGCAAGATGCTGTGGTAGCCATGCTGGTTTAGTATGCCTTCAATTTTGAATAATTCAAAGCATAATAATTCCAAGCATTCCAACAATCTACCAAGCATGTAGAGTCCATCCGTTCACCTTTTCTGCGTCACACAAATACAGAGTGGTTGGAAACAAAGATCTTAAATTTGTACTCATCAGACCAAAGCACAGATTTCCACTGGTCTAATGTCCATTCCTTGTGTTCTTTAGCCCAAACAAGTCTCTTCTGCTTGTTGCCTGTCCTTAGCAGTGGTTTCCTAGCAGCTAATTTACCATTAAGGCCTGCTGCACAAAGTCTCCTCTTAACAGTTGTTGTAGAGATGTGTCTGCTGCTAGAACTCTGTGTGGCATTGACCTGAGCTGCTGTTAACCTGTGATTTCTGAGGCTGGTGACTCGGATAAACTTATCCTCAGAAGCAGAGGTGACTCTTGGTCTTCCTTTCTTGGGGCGGTCCTCATGTGAGCCAGTTATTTGTAGCGCTTGATGGTTTTTGCAACTGCCCTTGGGGACACTTTCAAAGTTTTCAGAATTTTTCGGACTGACTGACCTTCATTTCTTAAAGTAATGATGGCCACTCGTTTTTCTTTACTTAGCTGCTTTTTTCTTGCCATAATGCAAATTCTAACAGTCTATTCAGTAGGACTATCAGCTGTGTATCCACCAGACTTCTGCTCAACACAACTGATGGTCCCAACCCCATTTATAAGGCAAGAAATCCCACTTATTAAACCTGACAGGGCACACCTGTGAAGTGAAAACCATTTCCGGTGACTACCTCTTGAAGCTCATCAAGAGAATGCCAAGAGTGTGCAAAGCAGTCATCAAAGCAAAAGGTGGCTACTTTGAAGAACCTAGAATATAAGACATATTTTCAGTTGTTTCACACTTTTTTGTTAAGTATATAATTCCACATGTGCCAGTTCATAGTTTTGATGCCTTCAGTGTGAATTTACAATTTTCAAAGTCATGAAAATACAGAAAAATCTTTAAATGAGAAGGTGTGTCCAAACTTTTGGTCTGCACTGTATATCATCACACGTTGTAGCACAGGCAATGAAGTGGGACCATGAAATCCTTTATAAAATCAGAAGCAGGAAATCCAGCAGCCATTTTGTGGTGAATCTGGATAGTGAGCTGAAGTCATAGCTCACAGATTAGCCATAAAGATATGGAGAGACAGCCCATAAAACAATGAAGAAACTGTACAGCTCGTGTGTGACGGCACAGCAGCGAAGAAGATTAGTGTGAAGAAAAGAGAATAGTGTCCTACATGTTTTCAGGGCAATTGGAGGCTTTAAAGTACTATTAATTAAAGGTGAATTGAATTTCCTAGGAAAGTTGGGGGATTTTGCTGAACATGAACCTTAAAAAGTTTGCTCATTTCTAATATCAAATGGCCGATCATTTTGTTCTGCTGGGAGAGAAGGAGCTGTCAGATGATTCTGACAGTGGATCTCTCATAGAGAACACAGGAAAGCCCAGCCAAACCAAACATTCCTGTGAATAGGGGATTCGGGGGACATGATTGTCGTTTGATGGCAGCTCTCTAATGTGTATGGAGTGCCTTAACTGCTGGATCCCAGTGCGAAACATGTACAGTACTACACCGTGTTCCAAATTATTATGCAACTTAGATTTAAGTGTCATAAAGATTTAATTGTTTTGTTTTTCAAATAAACTCATGGATGGTGTTGTGTCTCAGTGCTCAATGGATCACTGAAATCAATCTTAACCCCTTAAACCCATATGACGTACTATCCCGTCGAGGTGACCTGGGACTTAATTCCCAGTGACTGGATAGTACATCATAGTTGATCGGCCGCGTTCATGGGGGGAGCGCGGCCAATTGCCGCTGGGTGTCAGCTGATTATTACAGCTGACATCCGGCACTATGTGCCAGGAGCGGTCATGGACCGCTCCTGACACATTAACCCTCGGAATATTGCGATCAAACATGATCACAGCATTCCGGTGGCATAGGGAAGCATCGCGCAGGGAGGGGGCTCCCTGTGTGCTTCCCTGAGACCCTCGGAGCAACGCAATGTGATTGCGTTGCTACGAGGGTCTCCTACCTCCTCCTCCCTGCAGGCTCGGGGATCTCCAAAATGGCCGCCTTTCGGGTCCTGCAGGGAGGTGGCTTCCAAGCGCCTGCTCAGAGCAGGTGCCGGGAAGCCTCCCTGCAGTGCCTGTGTGATTGCTGATCTGACACAGTGCACTGCAAAGTGTCAGATCAGCAATCTGTCAATATAATATGATGTCCCCCCCATGGGGCAATGTAAAAAAAATTTAAAAAATATATTTACATGGGTAAAAAAAATAAATTCCTAAATAAGGAAAAAAAAATATTGTTCCAATAAATACATTTCTTTATCTAAATAAAAAAAGTAAATAAAAGTACACATATTTAGTATCGACGCGTCCGTAACGACCCAACCTATTAAAAGTGTCCCATTAGTTAACCACTTCAGTGAACACCGTAAAAAAAAAAACAAACGAGGCAAAAAACGACGCTTTATTATCATACCTCCAAGTAAAAAAGTGGAATAACACGCGATCAAAAAGACGGATATATATAACCATGGTACCGCTGAAAACCTCATCTTGTCCCGCAAAAAACAAGCCACCATACAGCGTCATCAACGAAAAAATAAAAAAAGTTATAGTCCTCAGAATTAAGCGATGCGAAAATAATTATTTTTTATATAAAATAGTTTTTAACGTATAAAAGCGCCAAAACATAAAAAAATGATATAAATGAGGTATCGCTGTAATCGTTCTGACTCGAAGAATAAAACTGCTTTATCAATTTTACCAAACGTGGAAAGGTATAAGCGCCCCCCTCAAAAGAAATTCATGAATAGCTGGTTTTTGTTCATTCTAGCTCACAAAAATCAGAATAAAAAGCGATCAAAAATGTCAAGTGCCCGAAAATTGTAACAATAAAAACGCCAACTCATCCCGCAAAAAACAAGACCTCACATGACTCTTTGGATCAAAATATGGAAAAATTATAGCTCTTAAAATATGGAGACGCAAAAACAATTTTTTGCAATAAAAAGCGTCTTTTAGTGTGGGACGGCTGCAAATCATAAAAATCCGCTAAAAAACCCGCCATAAAAGTAAATCAAACCCCCCGTCATCACCCCCTTAGTTAGGGAAAAATAATAAAATAAAAAAAAAAAATGTATTTATTTCCATTTTCCCATTAGGGTTAGGGTTGGGGCTAAAGTTAGGGTCAGGGTTGGAGCTAAGGTTAGGGTTAGGGTTGGGGCTAAAGTTAGGGTTAGGGTTGGGGCTAAAGTTAGGGTTTGGATTACATTTACGATTGGGATTAGGGTTGCGATTAGGGTTTGGGGCGTGGTTAGGGGTGTGTTTGGGTTAGGGTTTCAGTTAGAATTGGGGGGTTTCCACTGTTTAGGCACACCAGGGGCTCTCCAAATGCGACATGGCGTCCGATCTCAATTCCAGCCAATTCTGCGTTGAAAAGGTAAAACAGTGCTTCTTCCCTTCCGAGCTCTCCCGTACGCCCAAACAGGGGTTTACCCCAACATATGGGGTATCAGCGTACTCAAGACAAATCGGACAACAACTTTTGGTGTCCAATTTCTCCTGTTACCCTTGGGAAAATACAAAACTGGGGGCTAAAAAATAATTTGTGTGGAAAAAAATGATTTTTTATTTTCACGGCTCTGTGTTATAAACTGTAGTGAAACACTTGGAGGTTCAAAGTTCTCACAACACAGCTAGATAATTTCCTTGGCGGGTCTAGTTTCCAATATGGGGTCACTTGTGTTTTTTTTTACTGTTTAGGTAGATCAGGGGCTCTGCAAATGCAACGTGACGCCTGCAGACCAATCCACCTAAGTCTGCATTCCAATCAGCGCTCCTTCCCTTCCGAGCTCTGCCATGCGCCCAAACGGTGGTCCCCCCCACATATGGGGTATCAGCGTACTCGGGACAAATTGGAAATCAACTTTTGGCATCCAATTTCTCCTGTTACCCTTGGGAAAATACAAAACCGAGGGCTAAAAAATAATTTGTGTGGAAAAAAATGATTTTTTATTTTCACGGCTCTGAGTTATAAACTGTAGTGAAACACTTGGGGGTTCAAAGTTTTCACAATCACAACACATCTAGATAAGTTCCTTAGGGGGTCTTCTTTCCAAAATGGTGTCACTTGTGGAGGGTTTCAATGTTTAGGCACATCAGGGTCTCTCCAAACGCGACATGGCGTCCTATCAATTCCAATCAATTTTGCATTGAAAAGTCAAATGGCGCTCCTTCCCTTCCAAGCTCTGCCATGTGCCCAAACAGTGGTTTACCCCCACATATGGGGTATCAGCGTACTCAGGATAAATTTTACAACAACTTTTGGAGCCCAATTTCTTCTGTTACGCTTGCGAAAAGATCATATTTGTGAAAAAATATGATTTTTTATTTTTACAGCTCTACATTATAAACTTCTGTGAAGCACTTGGTGGGTCAAAGTGCTCACCACACATCTAGATAAGTTCCATAGGGGGTCTACTTTCCAAAATGGTGTCACTTGTGGGGGGTTTCAATGTTTAGGCACATCAGGGGCTCTCTAAACGTGACATGGCATCCCATCTCAATTCAAGTCAATTTTGCATTGAAAAGTCAAATGGCGCTCCTTCCCTTCCAAGCTCTGCCATGTGCCCAAACAGTGGTTTACCACAACATATGGGGTATCCACATACTCAGGACAAATTGCACATTGGGGGTCCAATTTCTCCTGTTATTCTTGGTAAAATAAAACAAATTGGAGCTTAAGTAAATTTTTTGTGAAAAAAACGTTAAATGTTCATTTTTTTTTTTTAAACATTACAAAAATTCCTGTCAATCACTTGAAGGGTTAATAAACTTCTTGAATGTGGTTTTGAGCACCTTGAGATGTGCAGTTTCTAGAATGGTGTCACAATTGGGTATTTTCAATCATATAGACCCCTCAAAGTGACTTCAAATGTGATGTGGTTCCTAAAAAAAAAATGGTGATGTAAAAATGAGAAATTGCTGGTCAACTTTTAACCCTTATAACTAACTAACAAAAACAAATATTAAGTATTTTGTGTGACATATCTCTGTGATTTAAGGGCATAAAAATTAAAAGTTGGAAAATTGCGAAATTAATATCAAATAAATTTTACCACTATCTTGAAGTACAATATGTTACGAGAAAACAGTGTCAGAATCATCAGGATCTGTTGAAGCGTTCCAGAGTTATAGCCTCATAAAGGGACAGTGGTCAGAATTGTAAAAATTGGCCCGGTTAAGCGTGATCATCGTACTGTTAAGAGATTTGTGGCTGAATCTGAGCACAGAAATGTTTGTGCTGATAAAGGCATAATGAGGAAGGTTTCTACCAGGCAAGTTCATCGGATTAAGAGAGCAGCTGCTAAAAAGCCAGAAATGTGCCTTCAGGAGAAAAATCATCTTCATGCTGACAATGCCCCATCTTATGCTGCAAAGAATACCTCAGAGTCATTGGCTGCTATTGGCATAAAAGGAGATAAACTCATGGTGTGGCCACCATCTTCCCCTGACCTCAACCCTATAGAGAACCTTTGGAGTATCATCAAGCAAAAGATCCATGAGGGTGGAAGGCAGTTCACATCAAAACAGCAGCTCTGGGAGGCTATTCTGACTTCATGCAAAGAAATACAAGCAGAAAACTCTCCAAAACTCACAAGTTCAATGGATGCAAGAATTGTGAAGGTGGTATCAAAGAAGGGCTCCTATGTTTAACATGTAACTTGGCCAGTTAGGATGTTTTGGAGTTAAATAGCTTTTTTGTTCAGTGAATGTGACCTCCTAATGCTGCAAATTCCACAAATGAGCATTTTCAATTCTTTAAAACATATCAAATGTTCAGAAATTCTACTGTGCCTAATAATTTGGAACAGTGCATTTTCAGTTTATACTGTTATCATTGGGAGGTTTCTTCAATAAAATTCGATGTCTACTCGGGTGATGACTTTTATTAGACTGTCATTTGCACCGACCATTTAGAAAAATTCGAGAAAAATGTCATTTGCATAATAATTTGGAACATGGTGTATGTGACATCTTTAATGTAGTTATTACCTTCCATGGCACAGGGAACGTGGCTTGATGTGAAGGTGTGACTTCTGTCTCTGTCCCCCCAATAGCTATTCCCCTAATCTAGTAGATTGAACTTTCAGAACAAGTTCTGTTATTGCAAAATCTTACATGCCAATATTCACCAATGATGGTGACTGTTCTCACCATAAAACATAAAATTTTGATTCTGAACTTTCTGTAGATAGTGGATTTTTAGACTTCAGAGACAGTAATAGTTAACTCTAACGATATCCGTATGGATCTTCCAACTAAACAAACAGGAGTCTTTTCTAAAGAAGATTGTCCATTGATTTCCAATAAAAAAAAGAGGTAATGACCATATGCTGCTCAACAGAATGCCCTTAATACACCTCATAAAGAGATCTATGGACATAGTGTTCTGTACAATGTGAAATGCCAACCAGATTAGCCACCAGAAAGGGGTTGCAGGTTTGTAAGCCATATTGCCTGACAGTACCAGCATGTAGAGTTCAAAATATCTCAAGTGCGTTTCAGTCTGCCATATTAGGTGCCCGAGAAAGGCCAGCGAAGATAACGTTACCGGACCAATCCCATCCATTTATTACATTATCAGCCATTCATTTTTGTGGCTTCTATGTAATTATATACCGTATATGTCCCTGGTGAGGGATTCTAGTTGACTACAGAGGATTTCTGATTACTGGTTTGGTGGATCACCGAGGTAGACTTGAAATGAAAAACAGATTGTCGATATGAGAAAACTCATAAAAGCGTCATCTCCATCTTCATAGTTGGATACGGTTATAGTTCATGCACTTTTGCAATTTACTGCTTATTACAATGTGCAGCCATTCTTTAGAGAATAACACTTTTTTTTCAGCTCATTGCTTAGGAGACCGACCACCGCAGATGTCTGCATTGTAAACACTCTGCTACAGCAGGTCAGGATTAGGAAGTAGCAGCGAGCTCCAGAGATCCTGGCCAAGTTTAAAACATTGCTGTCAAGCTCCACAGAAAAGAGCTTATATCAGCCCTGCCCATGTTCTGCTGTCTAGCAGCGGTGGTCGGTCTCTAAGGCCACGAGCTGTAAACAAAACACGAAAGGATGAAAATTTCAATTAGCAGGAAATAGCAAAACTGCTTGTATTCACAAGCACTATTCGATACCCATGGAAATAACCCTCTAATTGACTTATTTGTGCATATATATCAACCTGGTCTCTGCTGGTATGGTAATGACAAACAGTGTTTAACTAACCAGCCCTATATGCTTTCAATTTTCCTTACCAAACAGAAGAGTGTTATAAACTAACTAGATGGTGGCCTGATTCTAGCACATCGGGTATTCTAGAATATGCATGTCTACGTAGTATATTGCACAGCCCACGTAGTATATTGCACAGCCCATGTAGTATATTGCCCAGCCCACGTAGTACACTGCACAGCCCACGTAGTATATTGCCCAGCCACGTAGTATATTGCCCAGCCACGTAGTATACAGCACAGAGCCACGTAGTATATTGCCCAGCCACGTAGTATATTGCCCAGCCACGTAGTATATTGCCCAGTGACGTAGTATACAGCACAGAGCCACGTAGTATATTGCCCAGTTACGTAGTATATTGCCCAGTTATGTACTATATTCCCCAGTGACGTAGTACAGTGCCTCAAAGTAGTATTCAACCCCCTGCAGATTTAGCAGGTTTAATAAGATGCAAATAAGTTAGAGCCTTCAAACTTCAAACAAGAGCAGGATTTATTAACAGGTGCATAAATCTTACAAACCAAAAAGTTTTGTTGCTCAGTTAAATTTTTATAAATTTTAAACATAAAAGTGTGGGTCAATTATTCTTCAACCCCTAGGTTTAATATTTTGTGGAATAACCTTTGTTTGCAATTACAGCTAATAATCGTCTTTTATAAGACCTGATCAGGCCGGCACAGGTCTCTGGAGTTATCTTGGCCCACTCCTCCATGCAGATCTTCTCCAAGTTATCTAGGTTCTTTGGGTGTCTCATGTGGACTTTAATCTTGAGCTCCTTCCACAAGTTTTCAATTGGGTTAAGGTCAGGAGACTGACTAGGCCACTGCAACACCTTGATTTTTTGCCTCTTGAACCAGGCCTTGGTTTTCTTGGCTGTGTGCTTTGGGTCGTTGTCTTGTTGGAAGATGAAATGACGACCCATCTTAAGATCCTTGATGGAGGAGCGGAGGTTCTTGGCCAAAATCTCCAGGTAGGCCATGCTATCCATCTTCCCATGGATGCGGACTAGATGGCCAGGCCCCTTGGCTGAGAAACAGCCCCACAGCATGATGCTGCCACCACCATGCTTGACTGTAGGGATGGTATTCTTGGGGTCGTATGCAGTGCCATCCAGTCTCCAAACGTCACGTGTGTGGTTGGCACCAAAGATCTCGATCTTGGTCTCATCAGACCAGAGAACCTTGAACCAGTCAGTCTCAGAGTCCTCCAAGTGATCATGAGCAAACTGTAGACGAGCCTTGACATGACGCTTTGAAAGTAAAGGTACCTTACGGGCTCGTCTGGAACGGAGACCATTGCGGTGGAGTACGTTACTTATGGTATTGACTGAAACCAATGTCCCCACTGCCATGAGATCTTCCCGGAGCTCCTTCCTTGTTGTCCTTGGGTTAGCCTTGACTCTTCGGACAAGCCTGGCCTCAGCACGGGAGGAAACTTTCAAAGGCTGTCCAGGCCATGGAAGGCTAACAGTAGTTCCATAAGCCTTCCACTTCCGGATGATGCTCCCAACAGTGGAGACAGGTAGGCCCAACTCCTTGGAAAGGGTTTTGTACCCCTTGCTAGCCTTGTGACCCTCCACGATCTTGTCTCTGATGGCCTTGGAATGCTCCTTTGTCTTTCCCATGTTGACCATGTATGAATGCTGTTCACAAGTTTGGGGAGGGTCTTAAATAGTCAGAAAAGGCTGGAAAAAGAGATAATTAATCCAAACATGTGAAGCTCATTGTTCTTTGTGCCTGAACTACTTCTTAATACTTTAGGGGAACCAAACAGAATTCTGGGGGGTTGAGGGGTTGAATAATAAATGACCCTCTGAAAAAACTTTTCACAATTTAAAAAAAACAAAAAACAAAGAAATAACATTCTTTTTTGCTGCAGTGCATTTCACACTTCCAGGCTGATCTACAGTCCAAATGTCACAATGCCAAGTTAATTCCAAATGTGTAAACCTGCTAAATCTGCAGGGGGTTGAATACTACTTGTAGGCACTGTATATTGCTCAGCCACGTAGTATATTGCCCAGTGACATAGTATACAGCACAGAGCCACGTAGTATATTGCCCAGTGACGTAGTATACAGCACAGAGCAACGTAGTATATTGCCCAGCCACGTATGTCACAGGTTAAAAAATAAACATATACTCACCTTCCGAGGGCGCCTTGTAGTAGTTCTGTCGCCTGTGTGCGGTGCAGGCGGCACTTCCGGTCCCATGGTGTGATGACGTCGCGGTCACATGACCGTGACGTCATGGCAGGTCCTTGTCGCATACAATCCTTAGCACCGGAACCTGCCGCTTACATGGACCGGTCACCAGAGCGTCGCAAGGAGCGGGAAAGGCGGCGGAAGGTGAGTATATAATGATTTGTTATTTTTGTTATTATTTTTAACATTAGATGTTATTACTATTGAGGCTGCATAGGCAGTCTCAATAGTAAAAACTTGGTCACACAGGGTTAATAGCGGCGGTAACGGAGTGAGTTACCCGCGGCATAACGCGGTACGTTACCGCTGGCATTAACCCTGTGTGAGCGGTGACTGCGGGGAGTATGGAGCGGGCGCCGGGCACTGACTGCAGGGGAGTAGGGAGGGACTAATTGGACTGTGGCAGTCGCTGATTGGTCGCGGCAGCCATGACAGGCAGCTGGTGAGACCAATCAGCGACTTGGATTCCATGACAGACAGAGGCCGCGACCAATGAATATCTGCGACAGACAGACAGACAGACGGAAGTGACCCTTAGATAATTATATAATAGATAATTATTATAATGAATATGTTGGATGTGTTGCCTGTAAAAAAAAAATCAGGTATCTGTTCTCGGGGAACTAAATATATTTACCATCAGCACTGTATGGGCAAATGTATTGGGACAACTATACATTACACTTACAGGAGCTTTTTTACTTCTCTATTCTAAAGCTATAGGCATAAATGTGGAGTTTGTACCCCCTATATATCTAAAAAATACAAAAAAGGTTACACTCTGCTGGGAAGGCTTTCTATAAGATTTTAGACTGTGTCTGGAAGAATATTTACTCATTCATTCATTCATTCATCAGAAGAGTATTTGTGAAGGGCATAGTTTATCTCAAAGTTGGTAGATGGGGTTGACTTCAGGACTCAAGACTCAAAAATTCAGTTCTTCCACACCAAACAAACTCCCCCAACCATGTCTTTATTAACCTTGCTTTGTGCACTGCGTACAGTCATGCTGGAATAGAGAAGGGCCTTCACCAAACTATTGCCACAAAATTGAAAGATACTTTTTACCAAACTGTCTTGTATGCTGAAGCATTAAAGAGGAATTCTCAAGTTATTAAATTGCTTTAAGTGGTTAGCATGAAAATAAGAAAGTTTGCCACTGACTTGCTTTTCTTATCTGCTGTCATTCTCCTGCAATGGCTGCTTTTATATTTATTACCTTTAGTGCCTGGCTAAAAGTGCTCAGTAGTTACAATCTAGAAGAGGAGTTAACTCCTAACATACCAGTCAGGTCTATGCAGTGCTAACCACTGAGCCACCGTGCTGACCTCGGTGTTTGCACATTGTTATCTCTGTGTGTAAATATAGTGATAACAGTTTAGATTCAGAACAAACCGCTGAAAGTTGAATGTGTTACAGCAGAACGTATGCTGAGCTTTACAGCTCTACTAATACTACTGTATTACTATTAACCAACGTTGTCACTCAAGGAGGAAAGTCTGCCCTGCCAGAAACCAGGAAGTAAATAAAAGAAGAACAATGTGTTAATCTGAACTTGAGAATTACCCTTTAAGGTTTACCTTCACTGTAGTAAGTAAGGAACCTAAGCTGTCCCCGAAAAATAACTCCAATTCATTAGCCCTCTTTCACCAAACTTTACAGCGGGAACAATGATGTCAGGTAGATAATGTTCCCCTGACATTCACCAAACCAGACTTATCCATTAGACACCAGATAAAGAAGCATGAGCCATCACTGCACAGAACATGTTTCCAGGGCTCCAGAGTCCAGTGGTGGTGACGTGCTCTACCCCAGAGTTCCACAACGCCACCAACAGGTCATGTTTTCAGGATTTTCTTAGTATTGCCAAGGTGATGGAATTATGGCCTGGACTGGTAATGCAATTATCACCTGTGAGATACGAAAAAATCATGAAACCATGACCTGTTGGTGGCTCTGCAGGACTAGAGTTGGGGAACACCGCTATACACCATTTTTCCCTGCACTTGAAATGGTGCTTGGGGATGTAAGGCTTGTATGCAGCTATTCAGCCAGTTTTTAGGCTGATATTAATACCAGAGGAGGTTTGGACTCTACAGTTATGGAGTGAACAGAGTTGGTGACTTATTGAGCCCTCTACTTCTCAGCACTTGGTGATCACCTTTCTGTAACATTACGTGGTCTCAACTTCATGGCTTATTTACTGTGATCCCCAAATATTTAGTAGGAAAGAAATATCATGAACTGACTTGTGGTGCCATCCTGTTACAGGAACAGGACAGCAATGGTGTCAGTGAGCTCTTTAGAACAAGCTATTCTGTTACAAAGGTGAGGGGTTTGGATTTTATAAATCTATTGCAATGGGACTGAATTAAAAACTCCATGATTAAGGCCCCTTTCACACATCAGTTTTTTCGCCATCAGTCGCAATGTGTCGAATTTTGAAAAATACGGATCCTGCAACTGATGCCGCCAGATCCATTTTTTTCTCATAGACTTGTATTAGTGACGGATGGCTTCACGTTTCATCCGTCGTTCGCCGGATCTGTCGAAATTAGTCTGTCCGGCGGCCGGAGACCATGGACAAAGTAACATTTTTTGTGTGCGTTTAGAAAAAACTGATCCGTCGTCTGCTAGAATGGAAGTCTATGGAACCGGATCCGTCAAATGACGGAATCCGGCGATGGATTCTAATTTTTTAAACTGAGCATGCTCCGATTTTTTTAGGATCCAATTAGCCGGATCAGCTAGACGGACCAGGCGAAAAAACAGATCCATCGCATCAGTTTTTCACAATCTGCGACGCATCAGTTTTTTCAAAATTCGCCGGATTGCGACTGATGGCAAAAAATTGATGTGTGAAAGGGGCCTCAGAGTGGTGTCCAATACTTTGTCTATATGGTGTGTATTTTAGAAGATTGTGCACTTCACAAGGGCAACAATCGTCTTGATGCATTAAGCTCGCTTACTGCAACTTCTTGAGAAAAGACGACGGCCTTTGTCCTTCTGTGTCTATAAAGAAGATGTTCTAAGTGCCTGAATTGATTTTTACAATCTTATGTTCTATACTTGGTGTACAGATGTTGTGAGCTCCTCTTAGACCTAAAGCTTAAACTCATAGTGGAGCGCTATTTATAAGGATTCATGTTCTGCAGAAGAGCATTGGTATAAAGGACTAATGGAAGCAAGAACTCAAAGCGAAAAATACACCTACATTATGAGTAGGTTTATTTTCACTTTATCTATGACCTATAAAAAAAGGTCAAGTAAAAAATGTTTTATTAATTTTATTATTTAAAGCAGCTGTCATAATGCTTTTTTCCACACAGACTAGTAAATCCTAATTTTATTTAATCAGGAACTAAAAATTTGCAAACATTGACCATATTCCACTTGTCATTACACTGGCTGACACTTTCCGCACTGATTGGGCAGTATTAGACTGTAGCGGGATACCCCTCCTACTGGTAACACCCCGTTGCCAATTTATTCATAATATTCTCGTAGGAATAACAGAGGAATGGAACAACACAAAGATAAGAAAAGATGCTACAAAATTTAAACATGACAAGGGAGTGGACCACTATACAGATTATGTATCAGGACATAGGAGCCTCAAGCTTCACTTCTGAGTCACATAAAGCCCAGGTATAGAACTCTCATCTTGGCGTGCTGCGTTATACTACACTACTTTATACTTTAGGGCATTGATGGTCACACTACAAAAATAACTTTGCTGCATCAAGCTACCGCTGCAGAGCAAAAAAGTTGTTATTATTAGTGTTGAGAGCAAGTGCTCGTTTCTCGAGTTTGCCGAGGGCATGCACATAGTATAGCGGGTGCTTGAGTAAGATGCGCAAGTCCACGCGGCAGCATGTTTCAAGCTGTTGGACAGCTTGCAGTGATTGCATGACAAACACTGGAAATCCCGACATTTTTTGTGGCAGTCCAACAGCCTCGAAACGTGGCCAAACTTGTCACTTGAGCACCCACGATACCCGGCTAATACCCGAGCACCCTCGGCAAACTCATAACGAGGACTTGCGCTCATCACTATTTATTATCTTGGTACCAGCCACATCTGTAGGTGTCACAAATAAACGTCACCAACATGACAACCCTGGATCACAATCCATCATTCATTTTCCATTTTTCCCACAGGATGGATTAAGAAGCTTTTAATCCTGAATTAGCTTGCACCTTCGGTAATTTGCACCATTCATTCAACCTACATTAAATAGTCCTTTGTTTCCTCTGCTGCTTCTATGTAACAGCTAATTCCATGAATAATGGTTTCTGTTTTTTATGTGAATGTTGAACAAATTGACAAAGTCAAAATAAACCGAATATTACAGCTCCATGAAAGCGCCATAATAATGAGTAACAGTGGATGGCGTACACCTGAAATCCTATCACTCCCGGCCACTTCATACATTGTTATTGTGCTAATAGTGTAGATGGAAAGGACTGGGGAACAAATAGCGGAGTTCTCAGAACGTGTTATTGTGGAGCCACTCATCTCACTCTTCCATGAACAGATACAAAATGCATCAGCCGCAGCTCACCGGTGACCAGGCAAATGGTAATAATCAGGGACAAAGTGCGAGCTTATGTTATACAGAGTAGAATGATTTATCCAGATAGATATTTATCTATGTTTTAATCTAATCTCAAATCACATTTCTATGTATCTGTACCCAGCATCTATTGGACCAATATCTATCAATCAATAATCTGTGTATCAGCATCTAATAACAAATTATGTACCAATCTACTGATGTAATCAGTATCCATCCATCTAATGTTTAGCCTCCAAATTTCTCTCCATCAATCTTGACCTCAATTTTCAGAAGTATTTGAAGCTTAAAGGGAATCTGTCACCATGAAAAAGACAAATTGCACTCCAATGATAGAAGATGAATACGTGACTTATTCACTCATGTTACAATGTTTCTGCCAATATGTTGAGCTTTTAATTTTTTTTAAAGGTAACCTGTCACTATAAACATTAAGTCCAGACTGCAGGCACCGTGTTATACAGCAGACTGATATATAGATAAGGGAGAAAAAATTCTGTATAACTTGTGTTTTAGCCCATTAATAATCCTCTTCTCTCTCTGGGATTCTTATCCAGTGGGCGGTCCCATCAGTGACTGACAGCTGTCCCTGTATGCACACTTATATAAAGAAAGCTGTCAGTCACTGATAGGACATAACAAAGTTCAAGATATTGGCAGAAACATCGTAACATGAGCGAATAAGTCACATATTCATCTTCCATCATTGGAGTGTCTTCTATCATTGGCATGCAATCTGTCTTCATCTACTGCAAACACTGGTCTGAATCTGTTCCGGGATAGAAAGGAAATGAAAAGGAAAGGAAAGGGAAAAAGAAAGAAAGGAAAAAAGAAAGAAAGGAAAAAGCAAGAAAGAAAGAAACACAAATATGGAAGAGCAACAGAGATATGACAACTTGGATAGTGAGAGAAGATGGTAGATAGAAAGATCAATAGATGATAAGATTAGCTAGAAAGAACTAGATAGATGAATATAAATGAGGGAAAGAAAAAAGAAAGAAAGAAAGAAAGAGAGTGATTGAGAGATTTTAGATGATAAATGAGATAGATAAAATAGACAGACTGACAAGTGTAAGTGAAAGAGATTATTTTTATTTCCCCAGATTTTATTTTACCTGCAATTCTATACAAAATCCAATTATCCTGTAATATCTGAACAAGTTTCTCCAAATGACAAACCCAGAATACAACAAATACATGATATCAAAAAGTGTCAAAAGCGGAAATCTGAACATGATATGCCTGCACAGCATCTAATATATAGATATATAATTACATCTGTATAACAATTTGTAGATGACATATCTATTTCTATATACTCACACACACACACTTATCACTAGCATGAATTTGTCACATTCCAAATTAGCCATTTAGTGACGGCTGACATGAGACACATTGCCAGTTACCGTTTCCTCTGCTGATTGATATCGATGGGCTTGTTGATGGCATAAGGTGATCCATGGATGTAGGCACTTCGGTACCGGGCCACCTTCTCCAGAGTTAGGTACTCACAGCGTGATGGTAAGCTCATGGTGTCTAGATGAGTGGTCTAGCAGTATGGGAGAAACATTTTTGTGACTGTGTGATATCAATGTGCTGCTTTTCCAGCCGCCGATGTGTCAGAGGCTTCAGAAAGCTGCTGTCATTGAAGAGCATTATTGAGCTGCATGCGCTGCCTGTGTGAGCTCCTCATGGATACAGCAAATTCTCCTCATCTTGTTTCTATCCACAGTCATGCTCCAACCAATTGCTTGTTGTAAAGGCTGGGTATAAAGTCCCCGGCTCCACAAAAGCACAGGTCTCGCTCGCCACTTCTGCTCTGACTGATGACAACTTGATCAATTTTCTGTTTAATCTCTAAGAGCTATTCCTGACAAAGTCACCAACAGGAACAGGAGATCGGAAATGCTTACATTTATGCAACAGACTGGGCAGGAAAAAAAAACCTTTCATATCTCCGTCCATTCATTCACTATGTATTATTACGTCTGTGTGAGCCAGTACATCATGCCATGTGCTTATTTTATTAATCTGCTGCCATTAGAAATAGACTTTAAACTTTAATACAAAAGCTTTCTGGGCAGAAGACAGACATTGGGAATGGAGCAGATCATTAATTGCTCCATAATCAGCATAAATTAAACAGGCCATCATTAATAGATTTGCAGTCAGAATTAAACTAATTGGGTAATCTGTGATGACGTTCGCTCAGCTTATGAGTTACTTATCCACTAATTCCGAATCATAGATGTTTGATTTATAACCCCAAGAACTGGAAGTAAAAAAGATACATTTGTATCAGCAAGGAAAATGTGAAACCAGAATTTGAAGATCATGGGCCCCAATATCAAATTTCCAAATGGCCCCCAAAGTATCATGGGTCTTTAATGGTATTACGGACCTTTTGGGTCCCCCCTGGACTCCAGGGCCTGGCAGTGACTGTAACTCCTGCATCCACTATAGCAACGCCTGTGTCTAACCAGGGGCATAGATTTATCAGGGTTCACTGCTTTCGACAGTGACAAAAGGTAACAAAGCCAATACGTTTTCTGGCTTACAAATTGTTAGTGAGACATAAGTGCTCTATGATAAATTCGGAGACCAAGGGGCTGTACACTGGTTTTGCCCTGAGTCCTCAGCAGGGATGAGCAGACCCATGGAAATTCGGGTCCTGGTACCCAACCCAAACTTTAATCCAAAGTTCGGTTCAGGTACCCGAACTTGAACCAGAACGCAAACCCTCAACTCTGAACATAGTAAAGGACTTCCGAGAGACGTCAGTGTTTGGTGTTAGCACCGGACACTAACACTGTCCGATACAATCCCCAAACTTTTAAGTTTGGATTTGCTCATCTCTAGTACTCAGCTTTCCATGTCGGCACCTGACAATATCTATGAAGGTACAAATAAATCCTTCGAAGAGAACCTGTCACTTTCCATAAATATGTAATTTTTTAAAACCTAGTGTGAATGTTGCTGCTGTCCCGAATCTGGCGGGGTTTTTTTTTTTTTTGTTCTGGCCCCTATTGCTCTCAATATGTAGACCTGTATAGTCTTGTTAGTCAAGTGATGTGCAAATTAGAAAATCCCTAGCAGGATCAGTAAAAAAAAATAAGAATATCTGATGAAAGTTTCCATATTTAATCCTATTGACAGAGTAAACATAACTATAAAATTAATATTATAAAAGGTGCTAAATTTGGTATTATCTTACTGAATTCTTAAAAATTATGCAATGCCGTGTCCAGAATCTGTGACAAATAGAGAAGTTCTGCACATACTGATAAAGACCCCTCCTGTTAACAGTGGGGTAGTGTATGATAACCTAATGACTGGATATTTGATTATGGCCTCTTCCCTCGTGGCTTCTAATCTGCATTTATGTAGGGAAATCCAGTTCTTCACTTCATTTAGCTGCCTAATAATCTCTCCAGCAAACTCCTACCTGCAATCCAACAACCTGCAACTACTTCTCAGCTCAGGCCTGTGAATCTTAGTGATCTTGCACTATTAACCCTGTTGGTACTGGTGACAGGACTAATTTCAGTGGTACTAGTGATGTTCTTATTAGTCTCTACTATTTGTGAGTGTAGTTGCAAATAATCAGTTGTCCTATCCATCCCTGCTATCCTGTGGTTAACTATTTATCTGCTGTGAATCCATAAATCCACATGTTTCTGCTATTAATCATTTGTCTGCTGCATGTCTTGGATTGTCTATACACATACTCTTCCTGTGTATATCTGCATAGCTAGCAAATCCTGCTGTACTGTTCCTTCCTAATCCTAGTACCAACTATCAGGGCCGGTATATCATCTCCTCCAGCCTGTGCTGCTCACATTGACCTATGGCTTAGAGAATCTACCTCACCTTATAATAGTTGGAGAGCCATCTCTGGACCCAGGGAGAATGAATACTATTCAGTTCTATAATTTTTTACACATCTCTGGAAGCCAAAAGCAGAAAAGTGGAAAACTCCTTGATGGTAATTTGTTGGGTCACTGTGGCTTACTTCAGCACATACCTACAGTAGTTAAAGGGAACCTGTCACCAGTTTTGGCCGATATAAGATACGGCCAACACCTTTAAGGACTGATTTCCAGCATTATATAATGCTGTATATAAAAGGCCATAACCCAACCTGCAAGAGAAGAAAAATAACGTATTATACTCACCAGCGGAGTAGTCTGGTCTGTGGGGTGTCGCTCTTCTTGGCCCAGCGCCTCCCATCCTCTTATGATCGCCGCCCTCCTGCTTGTTTCATGTGGATGATGCATGGCTGCATCATCCACACAGTCTCCTTGGCACCGTGCTCCTGCGCAGGCGCACTTATCTGCCCTGTTGAGGGCAGAGCAAAGTACTGCAGTGCGCATGAGCCGGGGCTCTTTGACCTTTTCCATGCGTCATCCACACAAAGCAAACAGGAGGTAAGCATCGCAAGCAGATGGGAGGCACTGGTCCAAGAAGAGTGACACCACTTAAACCAGACTGCCCCACAGGTGAGGATAAAAGTTATTTTAAGTTATTAAAATAAAAAATAGTTATATACTCACCTTCCGTTGGCGCCTGGATCCAGGAAGCTTGGGATCCACCGAAGCTCCGCCGAGCTGCTGGCGCCGGCCGCCATCTTCCTTTCCAAGGATGCAGCATTGCGAAATTTTGCAATACATCGCCAGGAACAGAAGATGGCGGCCGGTGTGAGTGGTTCGGCGGACTACGGAGGGTGAGTATAGCAGGTTTTTTTTTTTTATTATTATTTTTAACATTACTTTTTTTACTATTGATGCCGCATAGGCAGCGTCAAAAGTAAAAAATTGGGGACACACAGGGTTAATAGCAGCGGTTACGGAGTGCGTTACCCGCGGTCCGTTACCGCCGGCATTAACCCTGTGTGAGTGGCGACCGGAGGGGTGTATGCGGGCGCCGGGCAGTGAGTGCGGGGAGTAAGGAGCGGCCATTTTCTTCCGGACTGTGCGCGTCGCTAATTGGTCATGGGATTTTTGCCACGACCAATCAGCGACTTGGATTCCATGACAGACAGAGGCCGCGACCAATGAATATCCGTCACAGACAGAAGGACAGACAGACAGATGGAAGTGACCCTTAGACAATTATATAGTAGATTATAGAATGTTGTATATCGGCCCTGAAAGGTGATGGCTGTATCTCATATCAGCCAAAACTGCTGACAGGTTCACTTGCTTATTAAAAATCTCCCTAGTGTTTGTTCAAACATTAATTAAATTATAAGGCACTCTCATAGGTTTATGTATTTTCATTGGAAATCTATTAATCATCACCCAACTTTACACTTAACTGCATGGCAAATATTTTATAATGATAAAGTATCATCTACAGAAACTAAGAAAATGTAACACTAAGAGTAAACTGGGAATTTATATTTGCAATAGCTCTTTTTTAAAATATGATAGACCGCTTGGCTTCAGCAGGCTTTACGTAATACAGTTCATAGCAGGCTGCAGACTAAGTGCAATCAGTCAGTGATCTCATCGGACAGGTCTCAAATGTAGAGAGGCCCAAGTCTCCAACCTTACTATGCTCCTGTAAAAACCCTAATCTGTCCCCTCCCCATCACCATTAGACATGGGACAGAAATGAAAGGTAAACCAGACACAAAGACAAAACAAGTATAACAGAAAACAAAACCACTAACCAACAATAGAGAGGAGGATAGGGACAGGGAGGAAAAAACTAAATGGGAAAAGGAACCAGGAGATAAACACACACATACAACAGCAAACTACGGAACTCCACAACTCCAAACTTCAACTACTTAGCTTTAGCACACAGCATAGGAAGACGAATGTTTTACCGGCAGGGACTAAACGCCCAGAGCCTGTATATATAGAGATAGAAAATGGTAAGCAGTTACAGCTGAGAACAACCAGGCTGTATGGTCTTAGCCATCATGGAAATAGTCCTTAAGCCTCTCAGCACAAAAGGAAAGGGAAATCCATTTAAATTAGGGCATGAATCACACCATATCTAAAGAGGACTGCGATTCATTACCCGATGTGACCGTCTACCTCCAAGTCTTCCAGGGGGACGTAATACCCCCATGACATCTGTCCTGTAATCCTTATATCTGCTCTTTTGAGTGATCATCTTATAGGCAGTTTCATGACCAAATCGACATCAATTTAGCAATAAATCAGCAAATATAGTTCAGAAAGGAACGATAAGGCTTACAGACTCTGTCATCAGATGAGCTCACTGATGGATATGACAGTTCATTCAGTCTGCAATCTGCTGTGTACAATGAATAATAGACACCGTGGAAGGTTAGTGGTCCTATATTTTTAGAGTAACTACTGTAAAAATGCTTTTTAGCCAAAAAAAACATGCATTTGTGTCTGTTAATCATTATTTGTATATGCTGGTGAGGTTTACCGGTTGCTCAATTAATTACACATCCACAGAAGGGAAGCCTGACAGTAACAGAGAAGTCTCCATGGAGAAGCTCATTTTATTTCATGCTTCCCCCTTGCCAACTGTTGATGATAAAATCACTGGAATTTCATTATTATATTGGAATTTAAAGTGATAAGAAATATCAGAATGCAGTGTAGTTTTTCTATGTTAAAGCAATATGTGGCCCCAGGAGTAACCTTAAAACCTCCTAAAATACCTAATGCAGAGAATATCAAGAAGTAAAAAAACCTAACGTTTTACCTAATATTTATGCTATACTGTAGCTTCCTAATTTATGGATTGGTACCTAAAAAAACGGTGACTTAAAAAGGATAATGAATTGTCAAATAAACTGCAAATCCCAATGAGAAATAAAAGGATAAAACACACCTCAGACATAGTAAAGGAGAAATGAAGTCTAACTTTTAAGTCTATGCATACAAATATTATATGTTAAAGGTCTTAGAAATTAACATTCGTATGTCTATGAGTCACGGTCCAAATATGGACCATGATGTCCGGACTGGCAGTGGATCTCCTGACCAAGACACAACAATCTCATATTTGCCTTTAAGACCATGTTTCATGGGTGTCTGAAATTGGCCAAAGCCATGCTGTAGGTACAGGAAAATGACCTTTGTCACACCACAGGTTCGTATATAGACTAGGCAAATCCATATCCTGACCCCGATTTGTCCCTGCCTGATAGCGCAGGTTGGCTCACTAAAATTACACAATGATGCCCCCACTCAATGCTGGCTGACCCCGAGTGTCTTTAAATGCACCTTCAACTAAATACCGAGTGTAACCCAAAACCACGACAACAGAATGTAGTGCACACAGACACAGGGTGAGACACACTCCCAGTCTCAATTGTATATCCCAGTTCAATAGCACGAAATCTCACAGAGCTGTCAAAATAATGAGGCAGAGGAGAGCCCAATTTCAGCAGACTTAGGGTACTGTTACACTAAACGATTTACCAACAATCACGACCAGCGATACGACCTGGCCGTGATCGTTGGTAAGTCGTTGGTAAGACAGCTCTCCAGCGACCAACGATGCCGAAGTCCCCTGGTAACCAGGGTAAACATCGGGTTACTAAGCGCAGGGCCGCGCTTAGTAACCCGATGTTTACCCTGGTTACCATTGTAAATGTAAAAAAAACAAAAACACTACATACTCACATTCCGGTGACTGTCACGTCCCCCGCCGTCAGCTTCCTGCATTGACTGTGTCAGTGCCGGCCGTAAAGCACGGTGACGTCACCGCTGTGCTCTGCTTTTACTTTACGGCCGGCGCTCAGTTAGTGCAGGAAGCTGACGGCGAGGGATGTGACAGACATCAAAGGTGAGTATGTAGTGGTTTTTTTTACATTTACAATGGTAACCAGGGTAAACATCGGGTTACTAAGCGCGGCCCTGCACTTAGTAACCCGATGTTTACCCTGGTTACAAGCGAACACATCGCTGGATCGGTGTCACACACACCGATCCAGCGATGACAGCGGGTGATCCAGTGACGAAATAAAGTTTCAAACGATCTGCTACGACGTACGATTCTCAGCGGGGTCCCTGATCGCAGTAGCGTGTCAGACACAGAGAGATCGTAAGTATATCGCTGGAACGTCACGGATCGTGCCGTCGTAGCGACCAAAGTGCCACTGTGAGACGGTACCCTTAAGTTTTCCCTTGGTTAAAACAGCCAAATGTATTACAACTTAATTTGACAAGAATTTTAGGTTGCCTAAATATATTAATTTAAGTTTTTTAATAGTTTGGCTTCCATTTACTTAAAGCACCACTCCAGCGTTTTGTTTTATTATACTGCCAAAGTGATGTCAAAGTTCCCTGCCTCTAATCATATACTTACCAGCTGCCATCTTCATCTGTTATTGCCGCCAATCTGGTTGGTCTTCTGCAAGTTGTGACCTGCCGGATGGCTCCAGTGTTTGCTGGGCGAGCTGGAAGTCACAACTCAATGGAAGTCTATGAGAGACAGAACAAGGTCCTCATAGACCTGCATTAAGGAAATGTGACCGTTACCTCTGACTTACGGTCAGTCAGAAGTTGCGGTCACAAGATGGCTGTACAGAAAAGGAGTGACACTGATAAAAGATGAAAACGGCTGCTGATAAGTATTATTCTGCAGGGTGGGCCATGAATTTGCAGAATGGGCAAAACAAAAATTGGAGCAGGACTCTCAGTTTACACAGAACATTATGTTCAGTGATGAGGCAAACTTTTTTTGGGTGGGCCATTTATATGGATCCACCTAAATGAAATGGGAATGGTGACAGTTTTCTTGCATAGGGTGTCTTGCATTGAAATCTGCTGCAATGACCCGGGTACTGCGTTCACCAGACATCAACACAATTTCTATCCGCTCCTCACGTGTTAACCTCTGCGACATGTCAGTGGCTGTAAACAAAGAGAAACTTGTAAATAACTCATGTAAGAATAAAGTTACGTTCAAACCAAGCACACCATTGTTTTTTTTTGTGTGAAATTCTCAATAAATTTGATGTTTCACATGACCCTCTTCCCATTGGAAAAAATAAAGTTGGATCCAAAATGGCCAACTTCAAAATGGAGGCCATGGTCACCACCCATATTGAAAAGTTTTCCCCCTCCCATATACTAATGTGCCACAAACAGGAAGTTGATATCACCAACCATTCCCATTTACTTAGGTGTATCCGTATACATGGCCCACCCTGTAGGTTCAAGAACATATCAGTGGCACCACTCAAGCGCTGAAATACGAAAAAACACTCAGGTGGTGCTTTAATCAAAATTTTCCAGGAGGTGATAGGTCCTCTATAAGATACCAAATCGAGTTCTAAACTTTAAATTGTTAAAAAAATTAAAAATTAAAGTTCTTTTCTCTTAATCTTTTGAGGCAACAGATGCCGTTCTCGCATATTTTAATAAACTGGAAAAAAAAAAACAACAATTCCTCCAAATATCCCACAGGATGGTCTTCAGCTTACTCCGTGTAAAGTAGTTGTGTCTCTTCATACAAGATTCTGTCTCATCATGCAAGAAAAATCCATCACACAAAGGATATTCCATAAATATTAAAACGTTCCTGCGCATTCATTAAAGTATTCCATTATAAAGGCAAACCTTATGCCTATCAAAGATAAATTATTCAGCGTTCCTCCTTGGATTAAAGGCCCCGTCTCACTAAGCGATTTACCAACGATCACGACCAGCGATACGACCTGGCCGTGATCGTTGGTAAGTCGCTGTGTGGTCGCTGGGGAGCTGTCACACAGACAGCTCTCTCCAGCGACCAACGATCAGGGGAACGACTTCGGCATCGTTGAAACTGTCTTCAACGATGCCGAAGTCCCCCTGCAGCACCCGGGTAACCAGGGTAAACATCGGGTTACTAAGCGCAGGGCCGCGCTTAGTAACCCGATGTTTACCCTGGTTACCAAAAAAAACAAACAGTACATACTCGCGAAAGGCGAAACCGAAAGGGTGTCCAGGCCCCTTGCCGTCTGCTTCCTGCTCTGACTGAGATCCGGCCGTACAGTGAGAAGTGAGAGCAGCAGTGACGTCACCGCTGTGCTCTCACTTCTCACTGTACGGCGGCTCAGTCAGAGCAGGAAGCAGACGGCAAGGGACCTGGACACCGAAAGGCGAGTATGTACTGTTTGTTTTTTTTGGTAACCAGGGTAAACATCGGGTTACTAAGCGCGGCCCTGCGCTTAGTAACCCGATGTTTACCCTGGTTACCAGTGAAGACATCGCTGGATCGGTGTCACACACACCGATTCAGCGATGTCAGCGGGGCCTCAACGACCAAAAAAAGGTCCAGGCCATTCCGACACGACCAGCGATCTCGCAGCAGGGGCCTGATCGCTGGTACATGTCACACATAACGAGATCGCTATGGAGGTCGCTGTTGCGTCACAAAACTTGTGACTCAGCAGCGATCTCGCTAGCGATCTCGCTATGTGAGACGGGGCCTTAAGACTTTTCATTAAACTGTTGAATGACAGATATCTATCCTGTGTGATTTGTTTGCTCACTAAAAGCTTTTCAATATTAGAGATAATTAGTACTACAATTATCTTGGTTCTTGTTAACTTTTGATTTCACTGTTCCTATAAAGTCCTAACACCTGGTATAAATGTGCACTTACAGTAACTTACCCATTAATCAAGCAGCCAACTTACTGATCCATTAACCATCAATCCAAAAAATTACCCAAGCAGCCAATCAACCCATTAATTAACCAATTAGCTAGTTGACCAAGAACCAAGAGAAAAAAAATCAGTCCAAATTAAAAATGACCCATTTGACGTTTATCATGCGCAGACGTCTCTCCAGACCCCAGGGCATAATAAATAGGGGAAGGAAGGAGATAAACAATCATAAAACACACTAGCCCTGATACATCATTGCCTTTATGCCTGTTTTGTAGTTTTGTGCCTTTTTTGTTTGCACCTCATTAATTATTCTATTTGTGCCTTTAAGTCTATTTCATATGTACTCACCGGTTTATTTTTTCCGCTTTGTGGGCAGAGTCTAGCAATTCCAGATGTTTTGGATGGATTCATCAATTGCAACTTTTTATTTGGAGTAAATTTTACTCCAGTCACCCCCCTGGTGTATTTTCGAGTATGGTACAATTTGCCGCATTTTTGTTACTTTTTTTGCCAAATTAGGACTTTTAGCGCCAAAGGACATAGAACAGTTTAAAACAGGAAAAAGTCCCATTTTTTTTACCTTGCACCAAACCCATGAATCGCTTGCATGATTGTGAAGAACTTGGTGTCAAATAGGTAACTGATTCCACAAAACAAAAAAGTGTCTTAAAAAATAGCAAACAATAAATCAGGGTCATAATACTCACCCGACCTATGCCCTCCCCTGACTCCATACACCCCCCCTGCCCTGATCTTCGCTTCCCCTATGTGATAGCTTGGGCCTTAGAGCTGGAAGAAGTAAAGACATGTACGGTGAACGTGGGAGCTGTAGAGGGGTAGGTGGCATAAAGAGTCAAGTGAGGGCATGGAACAGGTGAGTATAATGAGGTTTTTTTATCTTAACCCCCTCCTAGCCCTCGGAAGCATCTAAATGGCAACAGACTGTTAATTTGCTGGATATGTGAAAATAGCCAGAATGCAAAATTTGGGGGAAATTTATAACAAAATTTAACTGTTATAAATTGATTAGTTCATCTCTGTTAACAAATTCACCACTGGTCAGTCAATAAAATACTTGTTTTCATAGTCTTTTAAAGTAAGAATTTTTATGTACTTATAATTACATTTACAAAAATTATAATATTTGCAAATGCTAGAAACCGTGGAAGAAGAAAAATGGATGGCACTCACCGGTCTATAAAATCCAGTCTTTACTTCAACGATTAAAACATCTTCAATGGGAGACTGGGAAGAGCAGCGTGAGATCGACTGTCGCTTGGTCCTTAAGGTGCCCACGCACTTTAGATAGCTGAGAGTTCGATTAACAGTTACTGTTTCTCTCCAAACTCCCCCGTGCATGTGCATTCTTCAATTTGTTGAGAATGCACGTTTTTAATAAAGATAAAGCTACCGCCAGAGGTGGAAGAACTAGAAAACTGGGCATTTGAATTCAAAATGCCGTTCTTCATATTTTCTGACATCTTCTTAAAGAGAAAAGTCGGCAAACTCCAATACACTTTTCATTGTTAGCCTTACTCTCTAAAATTTTTAACTTTGGCCAACTTTAATCTAATGTGTGACCAGACTGAAATGACCCGTGACCTCTTGGCTGTCACACCAGCTCATGCCAACAGGTATGCCAACTGAAATCTATTATGACTAATAAATGTAACCCATAATGACACGTCTTGGCTGCGCACATAAGAAGAGACATCACATGCATCATTCTACTGTAGGAGCCTCTAATACATGGTTATATCTCTCATTCACAAGGATCTTAACACAGCAAAAGCTATTTATTTTAATTTGATAAACTATGAGCATCCATCCCTATGAGCGAGTAAATGTAATACAGAGAGGAATATTCTAGGTAAGCCATCATGTTCCATTTACACAGATGAGTCGTCTTCTTTCCACACCCACAGATAACCCTGAACATCCACAGTACAGCTGAGTTCATTGAGTTCCTGATGTTTATCTCATAGATTCTGATCACTTAATTCCCTTAATAGCTTTTGCTGTTACCGAGAGGCTACAAGCCATATCTCTGGATTTTCCATGATCATGATGATCATAGAATATTACTAAGTCCTTGATGTGACCTCTTTACCGTAAGCTTCTCACTTGGCCTACTAGCAGAAATAGCTTACAACTTGGTAGATACAGCAAAGGTACACAGTCACTTCCTTAGATGAGAGATCATCGAAGATTACCGTAGCTCATGAAAGATGTAAGTTGTCTTAATCATTGACCTCTACCCTTTGTAAAAACCCAAGAGAAGCTTTGGTGGTTGTTAATGCTACCTTTGTAACACATCAAGCTCATTGAGACAAAGTCAGTGTATAGACTGAACATCTTATCTGTTACAGTGGAACTTTTTAGGAAATTATTCCTTCTCTTTTAGGTCTTCATTGTGGGATGACAACATTCAGGAAAATGAAGTCAAAAGAATTCCTTTTACACTTATCTGAGATATATTGGCTACCTGGTTGCTTGTGGTTTTAGGCCATATACTGTATGACATAGTGTAGCCATGAAGCTCATAACCTGATAAAAGTGAAGGCACACGCAAGAAGTATGTTGTGACCGACATGCATTGATATCTATGGAAGCATGTTGCAGGTGTCACTCACAACCTGTAATACAAAATCTAAACACATTTGGAAATATATGCGACCCTGTATCGCAAATAAACTAAACTATCAAGGATGTAGTGGAGAACATTAAGTGGGTCGAACAAAACACAAAAGCTCATCCAATAAAAATGATACTTTATTAAAAATGATCTTCCATATATGTTTCCTATCAAAGCCAAAACAAGTGGCACTAATCAATGAACAAAATTATATAAGGATAACCAATGCCAAATAGCCAAACAGGGTTTATGGGTAGGTGTGGAGGGAACATCAATCCTTTCCCTAATAAATTTCCCTGATTCGTTACCTTTCCCAGCCGTGGAGTTTGGCACCCTAAATTAAGAATGCAAGTTATGGCGCCCCTGCTCACCATCATCTCGCCCTGGTAAGTCAAGGTAATCCTAGGCACTACAAGCCATCACAAGAGGCAACGATGCCAAACCAAACAAAATTTTGGCAAATAATACAAAAATAGCAGAGATATAGAGAATAAAGTGCACAGAATATTAATACAAGTGGCACTACATCATAGAGTTACCCAACAAAGGCAGAAGTATAGGTTAAATATTCACAAAAACCATAAAGTATCAGTGCCTAAGGGGCTAATAGTGCAATCAACATGTAGGTATTAGGCCCAACTAAATGCAGTAGGATCCAGTTTGTCATGGAGGACAGAAACCCCACAAAGCTACCATTTCACCATGACCTCAACGCGTTTCCCCATTCCTGTTCATGGTTCATCAGGAGGTAACGTAGGTACAAGATAATAAGAAAAAATATGAATGGCACTGAGAAAACCACTCTTAGTACTCACTGTTAAAGGATGAATAAACTCTGAATCACGGACACCTTCCAGAAACCTTCACCTTGCTGGAGGTGCTTGCTGTGGAAAAAGTGCATGAAAAGTCCAAAGAAGCAAGAAAAACAGCAGCAGCACTCCAAATATTGGTGAAAAAACAACCTTCATCCTTTATTGCATTATAAAAATCATGGACAAGTTATTGCGGGTAAACAAGTGCAGATTATGCAGGCAAATGAAACAGGACAACGGCCGTTTCGCGCAATAAGCGCTTCCACGGGTCTGGACCCGTGGAAGCGCTTATTGCGTGAAACGGCCGTCGTCCTGTTTCATTTGCCTGCATAATCTGCACTTATTTACCCGTAATACCTTGTCCATGATTTTTATAATGCAATAAAGGACTAAGGTTGTAGGTACAAGATCAATTGTGGTTTCATAAAATCATGGTTTCCATTTCTCATCATGTTTCTATCTCATATACAGCACTTTATATATGCACTAATTGGTAGTAAGAAATATTAGAGTGAATCAGCCAAACTAAAGTTGTCCCAATTGTATAGAGCTCTCATTTATGTCCATTAAGGAAGATAATAGATTGAATATTACGGTCTTTCTCCTTCATGGCTTAACAAAATGGTACAAAGTAACCAATCAAATTGGAGTCTCCGTCTCCCAGTGATGCCTCACTCATGTTATGCACAAACCAGGGATAGGCCCCCCGAGTACGCATGTTAGATGCCGTAATTTCCAAGATGGCAGCATCTGGACAATCATAGAGCTGCTGATGTGCATGCACTCTAAGATAGGCACTCGTCATGTGCATCTCAAGTACCAGCAAACTAACAGCTGACAACGTGCCGCAATCACTGCGCGTCACCTGTTTCGGGTCCAATACCAATCGCAACTCCACTTATGTGCATGCGTGGTGTAAAAACAAACTAATGAAATGAGGATCATCGCACATGCGTCATGAGAGTAAACCAAGGACTGTCACTCACTACAGAGTCTTTCAATGCACAAGTGCAGAACCAAGAGCAGTACTTTCCTCAAACCTAGGCAACAATGAAGACCTTAAGTTCCACACACAAAACTATGATGTTGTCACGCTGGGCAAGGATGAAGCTAGGTGTACAACAATGGGAAGAGGGTGGAGGAACCCTAAAATTAGGAAAGGGGGAGAGTGGAGACCCCAAGGCAGATCTGACAATACCCTATCTGAATCACCCTGTCTGTCCTTACGTCCCTAAATAGGTTCTGCATCTATCGCCGGGCAGGAGCCTAATCCCTGACTGCCCCTAACGATAGGCCCTGGATGGTGAGGGGACAGAGTAAGCACTAGTCAGCCCCCACTACAACTAAAGACAAAGCAGGCAGACAAATGAGGGAATACACTTAGCTTAAGACAACACTAGAGAGCCAACGCCAGCAATCCTCCAAGAAGAAACTAGTCGACTTCTAGCTCTTCCAACAGACAGCTGAAGTGACTAAGGGTATTTAAGCCTCCAGCAAGGGTGTGTTAAGCAGCAGATGAAGGAGATCACTGGCTAGGTCCTAGAGGGAGAAGGATTTCACTCCACAGCAGAGATCCAAGATCCAGAAAGTGCTGCAGAGCCAGGCGCAGTGACTTTCTACAGCCAGATCCAGAATGAATGTCTGTCAGACCCGCAACAGATGTGCATGGATATATTTATCTATAGAGGGCAATGGATACATGGCAAAAAATCATATGGCTGATTCTAAGGAGAATACATAAAGTGGAGTACTTTTAAAGTACATATTAAATCATTAAAGGGTAATGAAGTTCATATAATACCTCAGGAAGTGTCGCAGTCACAGCATGTCACAGGTCGCAACACGACGACATAGGAAATCATTACATCCAAAGTTCCAATGTGTTGCTGTGATTTCAGCGTCACCATGTAGCCCTACCTTTATTTAGCTCAATAAAAAGCATGTAACAAACAGTACGGTTCACAGGTGGACACAGATAGAAAAGGGCCCCTGTGCAAGAACAATATATAGGCCCTTTGCAGTCCAATAGCTCATCATATTGCACAATAATACACCTGCTTTGGAGGTGGAAGTGGGCCCCTGTGCAGCTGCTAAGCCTAAAATCACCCATGCAGGATTTGCTGAGGATTTGTGAAGCGGATTCTACACCAGAAATCTACAGCACTTTACAGAACAAGACAATTATCCGGCGTTTTTAAAATCCCATTCAAATGTTTGCGGAAAGAAATCCACAAGAAAATGAGAGCATGGTGCAACTTTATGATCCGCAGCATGCTCATTCTTTTGCAGAAAACCAAAATCCTCAGCGGAAATATTCCACAATGTTTGGACACGGCCTCAGTGACCTTTGAAGCATTTACATTAGCTGCATTATTTAAAGTGTTGGTGCCAATAATTAAAGCAATTTATCACTACTTACATAATAATAGCATATTAATAGGTTTAACAACCTGTATTGTAGACTCCCACAGCTGTACAGCGCTGGCAAAAATTAAGAGCCCACTGCAAAATGTTCAGTTTGTCTGATTTTTCTCTTTATAGGTATATTTTTTAGTAAAATGTAAATCGATCATTTATTCTATAAACTACTGACAACATGTCTCCGAATTTCCAAGCAATACATTTTTATTTTTTTTCTGAAAAGGAGAAATGGTCAGAAAAAAACCCAGTGCTTTCAGACCTTGAATAATGCAAAGAAAACAAGTTCATAATCTTTAGAAACAACAATACTAATGTCGTAACTCAGGAAGAGTTCAGAAATCAATAGTTTGTGGAATAACCATGTTTTTTAATCACAGCTTTCATGCGTCTTGGCATGCTTTCCACCAGTCTTTCACACTGCTTCACTGCTTCTGGTGCAAAAATGTAAGCAGTTCTTTGTTGGATGGCTTGTGACTATCCATCATCCTCTTGATTACATTCCAGAGGTTTTCAATGGGTTGAGGTCTGGAGATTGGGCTGCCCATGACAGGGTTTTGATGTGGTGGTCTCTTAATTTTTGCCAGAGCTGTAGATTTCTTTTTATTTGAATTTATTTAGAACTGTACCTTACAAGGTGGCAGCTGTAAACATCTTTACCCATAATGTTCGCCTATGCATTAGAGTGACAATGACACAATTGTAAGACATTGATAAATTGGTCTCATAACATCTGCAGCAAATATCAGTGGCTCCATTACCATTGTTAAACTATTTACTGTGCTGCCACTTGTCATTGTCTTCTTCATCATTACGCTGACAATGCCTCTTTAGCTGCTTGGATGAGCACAATATGTATGAGAACACGTTAGCCTTAAAACATTTACTGGGTATCTCTCCCTATCGTTTCTCTTGGCACTTTAACTATGTAAATATATGTGTCTGTGTATATATATATATATATATATATATAGTAAGATGGCTACTGGACACATAGTTGATGGGAGGTGTGTATCACGAAGGTGATTGCCCTCTGTGATGTAAACCTGGAGTAGTGCTCTAGTGCACTTAGTACTTAGAGGCTTGTTTTGTGCATCTGGGCCAGGGTTTACGGGCAGCCTGAGTGATGGGTGGATCTGGCTGCCCACATAAACTACCTGTAGGTGTACTTCTCAGGGTAAAATAGAGCTTGTTTGGTTGACACATGGGTTGTGTGTGTGTGTGTGTGTGTGTGTGTGTGTGTGTGTGTGTGTGTGTGTGTACAGAGAAGGCCTCCTGAGTGTTCAATTCATTTGTCAGTGGCTTTAAAGTGAATTGGTTATAATAAAATGGACCTATTGGTAATACCATAATAGCTTTTTGTCTTTCATATCATTTTTTTAAAAAACTTGTTGCTAATATTGATGTAATACCTTGATTTTCATTAAAAACAAAATTAGTATTCTTTTAAAATTTCTCAGTGACCACTGGAGCCATTTTATACCCATTTTTCCTTTGCACACGTTCATTGGATTTTCCAATACAAAAGACAGGGTAAGGCGTTTTTCATTGTGGCCATTATACTGTATGTGTTGATTTCCTGAAACAATTGAAAGTTAGACTCTTTAGAAGCTCCACTGTGAAAATTTCAAGATTTCTAATTTTTATTTTTAACAAAAGGATTTGCGATATGGAAAACAAAAAACTACCAAAATTACAGAAGTTGTCCAGTACTTGGATAACTACTTGTCATACCACACTCTTGGTCCTGATAAAATAAAAAAAGCTAATAGTCCCTTCCCTTGCGGACACTATTCCAGTTGTGTTGGCACTTGCCCTCCCTGGGGCTCCCGTGTGATTATTGTGACATGTGACCCTGGCGCCCAATCAGTGCTGGCGTCACTGTCCCCGTCTTCGGACAAATTGAACATGAAGAGGAAGTAAGGGCTGCAACTGATCTGACTTCCTCTTCCTGTTCAATTTGTCCGAAGTCAGGGACAATAATGACAGCACTGATTGGACGCTGGGCACCATGTGTTATCCACAAGAGAGCCCCGGGACCACGCGCGGGAACAGCGCTGGTATGGGAGAACATAGGCTTTTTTATTTTATCGGGGCCAACCGTGGGGTGTGAGAAGGAGGTTGTCCTAGTAGTGCACAACCCCTTTAAAATAATACATTTAACATAAAAACTTGATTTAAACAATAGGTTAGTTATTTTCTCATTTCTCTATTAATGAATCTTCTGAAGCCATTAATTAGTCCACCTTCCTTTTACATCAAAGGACTGACTTCTTCAAAAGGTTCAGTCAGAAGCCAAACACAAGCACCACTATATTCAGGGAGCTATTTATGTAAAGCATCTTTCATGGATTTATAAGCAAGAAAAAAAAAATCTTCGTTTTGAATTAAATTGTTTTAGAAACTGAGGCCTCGATTTATCAAGCTCCTTATGCCAAAATTCTGGTGTAAAACACTTTCAAATACAGCAAAATTTGGGTGATTTTTGGCACTTTTGCCCCAGTTTCAACCAAATGGTCAGAGTTGCAACGCACCTTTAGCCAGAAATGTTGCTTAAGTCTCTGAAGTGGCTTGCACCTCTTAATGAATTAGGTGCATTTTACTCTTGCAAGCCCCTCATTTAGACTGACAAACATTTTAATCAATTTATGTCTTTTGTAGGCACCATAGCAAAACAGTGAAGGTGCCAACAAGGACTGTGAAGGGTTAAGGTTTTGAAAAAATAAAATTACTGCATATTTTCAAGTTATGGATTACCAGGGATGATTGATTTAGAACGAAGAGAGAGGGTCATGAATGGATTATAAAAGAGAATAGCGCGAAGAACATCCACTCTTTCCTATATCTGCCTGAGGACCATCATCCCAGTGTTAGGAACAGAGTGGGTTCCACTATGGGTGATGCCTTGGAGAAGCTGGTGTTGGAGATGTGCTGGAGTGGTGCTAACACCAGAGATAAGGAGCGGATAATTGCAATAAAATTTGAGATTAGACATTTAGACCCTGCACCTTGAATATTTGAGAATACTTCCAAAAGTCCCACTCGTAATTTTGCCAACCCCCTTTTTCAGTCCAATTATAAGGTTCTGGCAAAAATTGGCAGAGTGGCTTAGTATAAATTTACTGTCAAGCTCAACACCTCTCTAGAGAGAATGTTGTCTATTAGTGATGAGCGAGTGTACTCGTTGCTCGGGTTTTCCCCAGCACGCTCGGGTGACCTCCGAGTATTTATGACTGCACGGAGATTTAGTTTTCAACCCAGCAGCTGAATGATTTACAGCTATTAGCCAGCCTGATTACATGTGGGGATTCCCTAGCAACCAGGCAACCCCCAAATGTACTTAGGCTGGCTACTAGCTGTAAATCAGGTCACCCGAGCGTGCTTGGGAAAACCTGAGCAACGAGTACACTCGCTCATCACTATTGTCTATACATACCAATCTGTGAAGAGAACGGTTCTTTACAAATTTCGTGATTATTCATGACAAGACTAAAATTTTACATCCTATTGGGCATATGGGAAATGCTCCCAAGCACACTAGCCAAATGAATCCATAGGTCCCTTTTCATTTCCCTGTATAGGAAATCATAGACTCCTGTGCTTTCCTATACAGTTGTCCACCATGATAAAAAAAAGAAATAGAAACCATCGTTTCCAACTTTCCCGGATTTCCTAAAACAGCTCAAGGAAAAGACGAAGCATTACCGGGAGGGATAAGACTTTCCCAAGAGGGTTGTTGTGGCGGCAAAATTGTAACCAGAAAGGTTGGCAACTATTGGAATACTGACTGTTATTTTTTTTTATTTTTCTAATGGTGGCGTATGGTTGTATATATGGTATCAAGTTGCCAAGTAGGGGCGAAATGTTAGTGGCAAAAGTCAAGAGATTTCCTTGGCGTATAGAATAAATGTAAGACTAAAACACAATATAAAAAAAGAGACTAAAATATAATGAGCTGTGAACCTGGGTGAATAGCACAGACTTTTATCCTCTAGAAGGTATTTATTTTTCCAATTATTTATTAACAAGCATAGACTTTGAAAACTATGACGAATTGATACACAAAGTAAATTAGAACCTTCAATTACTGCAATTGGAATACTACTTTACCCGATAAACGATGAGTGGACTACTCGCCATCAAGACAAGAAAATGAGTTTTTATCTAGAAATACTATAGGACAAATACGGTACATTAAATGAAGTGCAGACAGCAGATCTACACAAATATATATTCCGGAAATGTATACCGCATATAAAATATTGCGTGGTCACTCAGATAAAGACAACACCGAATGACGTTATGCAGGTAATTACACCTAACATGACAATTCTGCTGTGCCGCACCATAAAGCTGAATAGGAACTATTGTGTGAAAGCCACATTGTGATAGTGATATAGATCTGCTTTGTATTGATGTTTTCCAGCTGAGCTGAGAGGGTATTATTCTACGGTGGCCATTTATAAACTAATCATAGATTTCTGCTAACAAAGGCTATTATTACTGTCGTGTATCCGCCTTCACAAGATTACCCCATTCTTTTATCGATACATGTACACGGGAAATGGTGTCCCTCAAATGTTACTACCTAGTATTTAGACATACATTAGTTCAGAGGGGAAGTTTTATATAACTTGAAATTAAATACAAAAAGATGACTATATAATCTGTCTATGATGCTATATTTTATTGCTCTTGCACACATAATAAAGCTCAGTAAAACCTACAATCATAAAAACTCCACAATACGGCATACATAAAAGTCACGCTGCTCAGCATAAATAAGTACACCCCTAAAGATGTGTAAGAAAAACTTTTATTTTCTTGCAGAAACAACATTTTATATGGAATACCAAACTACAAAATGCTACCACAATTGTGGGCCAATGATTGAAAACAAGATTTGTTATTTTGCACACGCCAAAAAGTTAATTTTCCTAACAAATTCATTTTAGACCATAGTGCAAAAATGAATATAACCCAATGAAAGTCTTAATAGTAAAGCTTAGATGTCAAAATTCTAATTAAAAATAATTCAAACATAGGCAAGTCTAATTATTCAATAAACAGGTGTCCTGCAGACAGTTGACTATCACAGGGCAATAATGAAACCCTTTTCCCATTTTATGCTTTGAGCAATGGCACAACATGGAAGAGAAATGTCACATAAAATAATTTCTTTACACAATAAAAGTGAAGGTTACAAGATCAGCAAAGCCTTACTTATCAGTCAAAATACTGTAGCAAAAGTGATACAAAGATGGAACCGTGACCATCTCGCAGAGACGTCCAGGCAGACCATGGAATATAAAACCTACACCAAGAGCGTCTTCTGTTGATAAGGGATGAAGAAAATTGACATGCAAGTTCACTGCAGTTTGCTAACGATGCAGAAAGCCAAACAGTGGTGATTTTTTTTCCATAACACGATATGGCATTCACTGCAGAGGATTGGCATGCATGGGTGTCGTCCACAAAGGAAGCTTCTCCTAAAGCCCACACACTAAAAAGCCGCCTACACTTTGCACGATTTACTGTAAACATGTCATACTGGGGTGTACACAGAAATCCTGGAGCCCTTGGGGCAAACGTTTTAATGAGACCATCCCATAAGCCCCAGACTGCCTTGACAACAACCTATTGGGTTCTCATGATCACATTCTCCTGTGTAACCACTTAAATGCTGCGATCACTGTTCACTACAGCATCTAAGGGGTTAAACTGCTGCAATCAGAGCTAGCTTCAAACAAGCAGCAGCTACAAGCGGGAATCTGCTTTGTAGTACAGCCAGCAGCAACCAGTTATACCTGCAAGATTCCTACCATGTACATTATATACAGATAATAAGGAGAAGAGGTCGGACACCAGGCAGGAAGCAGAGCGAAATGGTAGACGCGTGATCTGCCACTGTTATACATATTGTAGCAGACCACTACTACAGTGGGGGAAATAAGTATTTGATCCCTTGCTGATTTTGTAAGTTTACCCACTCACAAAAGACATGAAAAGTCTATAATTCTAAGGGTAGGTTGATTTTAACATTGATAAATAGAATATAAAAATTAAAATCCCAAAATCATATTGTATAAATTATATACATTTATTTGCATTTTGCAGTGAGAAATAATGGTTGGTACAGGATCAAATACTTAACAGTTCTGGCTCCTACAGACCAGTTAGATGCTCCTAATCAACTCCTTACCTGCATTAAAGACAGCTGTCTTACATAGTCACCTTTATAAAAGTCTACTGTCCACAGACTCAATCAGTCAGACTCTAACCTCTACAACATGGGCAAGACCAAAGAGCTTTATAAGGATGTCAGGGACAAGATCATTGACCTGCACAAAGCTGGAATGGGATACAAAACCATAAGTAAGACGCTGGCTGAGAAGGAGACAATAGTAAGAAAATGGGAGTAATACAAAATGACTGTCAATCGTCATCGATCTGGGGCACCATGCAAAATCTCACCTTGTGGGGTATCCTTGATCATGAGGAAGGTGAGAGATCAGTCTAAAACTACACGGGGTGAACTTGTTAATTATCTCAAGGCAGCTGGGACTACAGTCACCAAGAAAACCATTGGTAACACATTACACCATAAAGGTTTAAAATCCTGCAGCACCCACAAGGTCCTCCTGCTCAAGAAGGCACATGTGCAGGCCCATCTGAAGTTTGCCAGTGAACACCTGGATGATTCTGTGAGTGACTGGGAGAAGGTGCTGTGGTCAGATGAGACAAAGATTGAGGTCTTTGGCATTAACTCAACTTGCCATGTTTGGAGAAAGAGAAATGCTGCCTATGACCCAAAGAACATCATCCCCACTGTGAAGCATGGAGGTGGAAACATGTTTTGGGGGTGTTTCTCTGCTAAAGGCACAGGACTACTTCCCCGCATCAATGGGAGAATGGATGGAGACAGGTAGCGTAAAATCTTGAGTGACAACCTCCTTCCCTCTGCCAGGACATTAAAAATGGGTCATGGCTGGGTCTTCCAGCAAGACAGTGATCCAAAACATACAGCCAAGGC
This sequence comes from Ranitomeya variabilis, assembly GCF_051348905.1. Lineage (NCBI taxonomy): Eukaryota > Metazoa > Chordata > Amphibia > Anura > Dendrobatidae > Ranitomeya > Ranitomeya variabilis. The sequence continues at coordinate 85,872,959 of NC_135232.1, forward strand.
AACAAAGAATTGGCTCAAAAAGGTGACCTAGCCAGTCTCCAGACCTTAATCCCGTAGAAAACTTATGGAGGGAGTTGTAGCTCTGAGTTGCCAAGCGATAGCCTCAAAATCTTAATGATTTTTTAAATGCTTTGCAGAGAGCAGTGGACCAAATTTCCTCCTGACATGTGCGCAAACGTCATCATCAACTATAAAAAAGTCTGACTGCTGTGCTTGCCAACAAGGGTTTTACCACCAAGTATTAAGTCTTGTTTGCCAGAGGAATCACTGCAAAATGCAAATACATTTATATAATTTATACAATGTGATTTTCTGGATTTTATTTTTGATATTCTATCTCTCAATCTTAAAATTAACCTACCCTTAAAATTATAGACTGTTCATGTGTTTGTCAGTGGGCAAACTTACAAAATCAGCAAGGGATCAAATACTTATTTCCTCCACTGTATCTTCTATCCACTGTAAGGTTTGTACAAAAAAAAGAAGAAAAAAGTGAAATAATAAATATATAGAACACATTTCTGGGGTAAAAAAATAAGCAATATCTCTTATTGTTAGGTCTGATACGAAGACCAGGTAAATGCAAATGCGACTTCCAACTAAGACACAATTATATGAATATCAACTTTTGTTTTACCAGACGGTGATTATCATCGGTGTATTGTGTTACCCTGAGATATTAAAAAACATGGGTCACAATGCTGAGACATGAAAATTGTGCAGGGATATTATATTTATGCAGTTTACTAAATTACCTGATCCCTAAACAACAGCTTCTGCTGCGGGTAAATTTAACATAAACTACATGGAACAAAGGACAACCATGGACTCAGGCCAAGCTGAGGCAACCGGTCTCTGTAAGAACTGCAGAATCACCATTCCCAGCTCAGCACGGATAGTCCATGCTGTTCTCAAAGTTTATCATTGCCAAATGATACAGAATAAAATGTCGTTAGCATGCCAACTGTAGACGTGTAATGTAGAGGCACCCATTTATAGGTATTATCCTGTATATAGGAAATTATTTTTCAAATAATTATAGTCAGACTTTTAGGTCAGGTTTAGTGATGAGGGAACGTGCTGGGATGAGGTATTATCCGAGCATGCTCAGGTGCTAACTGAGCGTTTTCAGCACGCTTGACAAATATGTTTGAGTCCCCACGGCTGTTCGACAGCTGCCACACATGCAGGGATTGTCTGTTTGTTAGGCAATCCCTGCATGGGTTGCAGCGGTCGAACAGCCGCAGTATATGCAGGCGTGGGGACTCGAATATACTTTACGAAGTCACTGGTTAGAGCACGAGCTTGTTTAGATGAAACCTTATCCCAGTACGTTCTCTCATCACTCATCATAGTCAGGTTCTGTTGGGGGAGCTTATTAGCAGCAAAAATGGATCAGAACATCTTCAAAGTGGCAGTTGAGTTGTGAAATTGAGACAATTGCGACAATTCAGTTGTGAAAAATTAAATTTTTTATTTATTTGCATAATAATTCTGCACACATAGATGTTTCCTCTTTTATCTTTGGTTATCTATGTGTGCAGAATTATTATGCAACTAACTGAAAAATTTAATTTTTCACAACTCAATTGTTTATTTCTATCTTTTACAGTAAGCCTAATAACCAAACAACTCAAAATGTTCAAAAATACAATAATAATAAAAAAAAAAATCAATGACCACTATAGCCACCTTTTTTTCCAATAAAAGTCCTAAGCTCCATCCATGGAGTTGGTCAGTTTCTGCATCTGTTAACGATCATCTTTTTCGGCAGCACCAACCACAGCCTCCCAGACATTGCTCAGAGAGGTGACAGTTTTCCTTCACCATAAATCTCCCATTTAATAATGGTCCACAGGTTGTCAATAGGGTTTAGGTCAGGTGAGGAAGGGGCTATGTCATCACTGCATCATTTTTTAGGCAGTCGAGTAGTGAAGACTTTAATGCTCGATAGATCATTGTTCTGTGTAAAAATCATGGTTTTCATGAAAGGTGCAGACATTTTCCTGTACCATTGCTTGGAAGTGTCTCCTAAAAACGGTCAGTAGGTTTGGGAGTTGATTTTGAGTTAATCTTCAACCCAAAAAGGTCCATCTTGCTGGCGTCTTAGTGGAAGTGTAGGTCTGTACCTGTTAATGATCCAGCCACGGGCCATCAATTTGCTCCGTCAAGGGTCACTCATCTCATCAGTCTTTAAAACCTGTGAAAATCTGCCTTGAGATATTAATTGGCCTAGTCTTGATTTTTCATCTTCTGTGTCAGTGGTGGTCGAATTTCAGCCTTCCTTACCTCAGCCGTGTCTATGAACACTGAACACCTTGTACTTCTGGGCCTCCGGGGAGGTCACAGTTCTAGAATATGAAAGCAATGGAGGATAATGGGTTCCTGGTCGTTTAACATTTGATTCTTCTCAAATCTTTGACAGTTAATGGTCGTCTTTTCTTCTCAACATGATTTCTATAATCCTGTTGACTATTTGCAACAAAACTTGATGGTTCTGTGATCGCGCCCCAATATCTTAGCAATTTCAAGAGTGATGAATGCTCTGTAAGTCTTAACTGACTGAAAAGTAAAAAAATTGTGGCCCATTTTGCCTGAGAAAAACAAGCGGACTAATAATTTTGAACACCTTTATAAAGGATTTATTATCGTTAGGCCTCACCCCCCTCATTAGACAAATACTTATCACCTGATCTATAAGCATTCACCTTTATACAGCTTAGAGTTGGAAAATCTGCATAAAAATGATGATATGGTCAAAATACTCATGTCCCTAATAATTCTGCACAGTGTACACTGCTCCGATATCATCAGTTATTATACCTGACCAGCGAAATACCAGCTGTTCAATATGGAAGAACAAACATATGGCAGGTCAGTGTTTGCCGTCTTATCAAGACCTTATTGTCCTGTTAATTAATCATATATGTGGATCAATGTCCCACATATGGCATACGAATGTACACCCAAATGCGACACCAAATCCCCTTTACTCTAGGATACATGTATCAGACACATTATTGTATAAGGCAGTGTAAGGCCAAAGCTAATCCCGAGTGACCACGAATCTGTAGCCACAAATGACGAGGAGACATACAATACCATGGACATTTTATCGATTATAATCATCAATCTTCATTGCCAAATTTGTTTAACAAACTACAATTTAACATTTTAGAGCTCCGAATCTGGTAGAAATGAGTCACAGAAGCAACTAAATCATTATTATCAGTATTACAAGTGGAGGAAAGTAAAAAGTTCCAAGAAGGATTAAGGTCTTTGATGAGTTCTGAATGGAATAAAATATTGCATTTTATCTGAAGTGCTGGAACAACCTCTTTTCATGGACTGCGATCCCCACCATTCACTGTCATCTTCAGCACTGCTCATCCCCACCATTCACTGTAATCTTCAGCACTGCTCATCCCCACCATTCACTGTCATCTTCAGCACTGCTCATCCCCACCATTCACTGTAATCTTCAGCACTGCTCATCCCCACCATTCACTGTCATCTTCAGCACTGCTCATCCCCACCATTCACTGTAATCTTCAGCACTGCTCATCCCCACCATTCACTGTCATCTTCAGCACTGCTCATCCCCACCATTCACTGTCATCTTCAGCACTGCTCATCCCCACCATTCACTGTCATCTTCAGCACTGCTCATCCCCACCATTCACTGTCATCTTCAGCACTGCTCATCCCCACCATTCACTGTCATCTTCAGCACTGCTCATCCCCACCATTCACTGTCATCTTCAGCACTGCTTATCCCCATTCACTGTCATCTTCAGCACTGCTCATCCCCACCATTCACTGTCATCTTCAGCACTGCTCATCCCCACCATTCACTGTCTTTTTCACATTCACTGTCATCTTCAGCACTGCTCATCCCCACCATTCACTGTCTTTTTCACATTCACTGTCATCTTCAGCACTGCTCATCCCCACCATTCACTGTCATCTTCAGCACTGCTCATCCCCACCATTCACTGTAATCTTCAGCACTGCTCATCCCCACCATTCACTGTCATCTTCAGCACTGCTCATCCCCACCATTCACTGTAATCTTCAGCACTGCTCATCCCCACCATTCACTGTCATCTTCAGCACTGCTCATCCCCACCATTCACTGTAATCTTCAGCACTGCTCATCCCCACCATTCACTGTCATCTTCAGCACTGCTCATCCCCACCATTCACTGTCATCTTCAGCACTGCTCATCCCCACCATTCACTGTCATCTTCAGCACTGCTCATCCCCACCATTCACTGTCATCTTCAGCACTGCTCATCCCCACCATTCACTGTCATCTTCAGCACTGCTCATCCCCACCATTCACTGTCATCTTCAGCACTGCTCATCCCCACCATTCACTGTCATCTTCAGCACTGCTCATCCCCACCATTCACTGTCATCTTCAGCACTGCTCATCCCCACCATTCACTGTCATCTTCAGCACTGCTCATCCCCACCATTCACTGTCATCTTCAGCACTGCTCATCCCCACCATTCACTGTCATCTTCAGCACTGCTTATCCCCACCATTCACTGTCATCTTCAGCACTGCTCATCCCCACCATTCACTGTCATCTTCAGCACTGCTCATCCCCACCATTCACTGTCATCTTCAGCACTGCTTATCCCCATTCACTGTCATCTTCAGCACTGCTCATCCCCACCATTCACTGTCATCTTCAGCACTGCTCATCCCCACCATTCACTGTCTTTTTCACATTCACTGTCATCTTCAGCACTGCTCATCCCCACCATTCACTGTCTTTTTCACATTCACTGTCATCTTCAGCACTGCTCATCCCCACCATTCAATCAGCCCTGGTCTTCTATCATTCTGTCTTGACACAGACCCGTGACATCATGACAACAGTGAGGGCTGAAAAATGTGACTATTCTTATGCACAATTTTTTTTCATTGCTACTTCAGTGTCATTTTGTTTTGTGCTCCCTTTTTGCTCACGTTATTCATTGCCACTTTATTACCCTTCTGTGACAGAAGATTACTAAACAGGCAGTAAATGATAATGGATACAGGTCTAAACTGACCTATAAATGGAACTCAGTAGATATAGAGGAGTGATATATAGGCAGTGAATGGTCACAATAGGTTTAGTGTGGCTATGTGCAATTAATTGACCATACTATGCAGATTTCTCTAGAATTACAGTATGTGGCTCAGTGGTCACTGAGTATGTGGCTCACTGTAGTCTTGTAGCACTGGGTCCTAGGTTTCCACCAAGGACAACATCTGCAAGGAGTTTGTATGTTCTCCCAGTGTTTACACGTGGTTTTCCTACCACACTCCAAAGACATACTGATAGGAAATTTATATTGAGAGCCCGAATGGGAGCAGTGATGATAATGTCTGTATAGTGCTGCAGAATTGTGCTACATAAGTAAAACAAATAAAAAAGAATTGTAAGAGGCATACACGTGCATGGCTAATTTTAACATTCATTTCCTAATTGGATGAGGCAGGGGGAATACTTTATCACAAGGCACAAGTTGGTCATTTACGGTTTTCAAACAGAAGAGTGCGAAAACTTGCAACATACAGTTTTAGGCTAGATTTGCTTTGCTATAAAGACACTTTTACCAGACTTTTGGCTACTTATTTGTTGCAAAAAAGGCTGCGTCCAAATGTCTTAGCCTAAATTTGGTTCTATTTTTAATTTGCCTCAGTGGCATTTTTTTTTCTAAATATCTCATTATGACTTTCTTTTTCCAGGCGTTTTCCTATATAAGGAAAAAATACCAGAATATTACGGAAAAAAAAAGCAACAAAACATTGTTTGATCCAAAAATGCCTCTACAAAAATGCTTGATTTTTTTTTTTTTTTACAAGACTCCCCAAAATGGCATTTGCCCAGGACATATGCGCGTTTTATATCCTAGGAAGACTGATTTAAGTCTTCCTAGGATACAAAACACGCATATGTCCTGGAAAAACTGCATAAAAAACCCCCAAAGGGGCGAGTTGGGTCACCAAAGGGCAATTTTACACAAGGCAGAAAGCACCATTCAATCTATGTGAAGCCATGGCCAGACTGTGGAGACAGAGTAACAAGGCATAGCCATTCAGCCACATTCCCAGAAAAAAAAGACAAGGACACCTGCATTTTTGGTTTCAGGCTGCTGGGGGGGAAGGAGAGAGGATGGATCCCGCACAGGAAGATGAAAATAAACTAAGGAGACTGGACCATGGTCATAGGCCAGAAGTGGGAACGGCCAGTAGGATAGAAAAAAACAAAAAACTTCTACATGGGGCAAAAAACACCGCAAGGGGAGGAGAGGGGCGCTCCCAGTGCCCCCCACAATGCATATTATAAAGCTGCAGAACTTCTCCTTATCCAGCCGTTGAATTTATTTAACGATGACAATCCATATAATATGGAGTCTTTTGACAGCGGCGATTACCTCTGTATTCGGATATAATACTATCTGCTAAAACACTGCAATTTGAACATGAACAATGCAGAAGATGAATGTCTGTCCGCCGGGATCGTCTGCAGTCCGCCTGTCCTTTTATCGCACAAAGTCAAGGTTATTACTTCCCAGACTCGGCTTCGTGTATCTCCAGCTCCGACAATATGAACTAAAAGGAATTCTTTGCAAGTCATTCATCTCCCAGAATAGGAGACATTTAATTATTTATACAAATACGAGCTTTTTCCCATTTCAGTAATATTCTGTATGAACCATCAACGACCGCCCTTGTTGCTATGGAAAGACATTTAGCCGACAGGAAGAGACAATTAACAATTCATTCTGAGTCACCGGCAGCCAGCCATCACTGCTCCCATCTAATGTAACATAGGGGAAGACGCGGAGAAGAAGCACTGCTCAGTCACATTGGAGCAGCTACCTACAGCCACAATTCACATGGCGGAAAATTGGGAAATAAAGCGACAAACTCAGCTTTGCTACATCTCAGCTACTCAGCTTAGATAAGGTTGTGACAGTCACAACTCCTATAGAAGCATGTAAAGGCTGCCGCAGGACCCCCAATGAGATACGATGCAATTAATGAGGAATACGGTGCTTCAGAGTCCGCGCCGACCAAGGTGCGATCACACAAGAATGTGAAGAATGAATTCGCTTTATGTCAACGCGTTTCAAGGTTTTTAAACCTCTTCGTCAGGACCAAACCACAATGATAAGGCTGGTTTGTTCTTGAGGAAGAGGTTTAAAAACATTGAAACACATTGGCGCAATAAACCACATTCATTCTTCACCTTCGCGTGTGATCGTTCCTCTGATCCTTGGGCAGCACGGACTTTGAACCGCCATATTCCTCATTTATTGCAACTCAGCTTAGATACAGACTGTATTTAAAAATAAAAAAAATTGTCAGTCTCCGAATTTGTTCTCTATACGAAATTTGCAGCTTTATCATGAATTTATTTATTTATACTAACTAGTCACCATGTTGGGGGAAGGTGAGTGACAACCACTATGGGGATTATTCCAGAGCCTAAAGTTCTGCCAAAAAAAACTTTACCTTAATCTTAAATAACAAATCTACCTTTTTACGTAATGAGATTAAATTCTATGGAAACTTAGACATGGCAAAACGGTACGGTACGGTACGTTTAGCTAGTGGTTATTATCTGTCACCAGGTATTTGATGCTCCATGTGAGAGCAGCCCCATGTTGGGGCAGAAACCAGGATTCCAGCAGTGTCACTTACTAGGCTGCTTGCTGCAGTTTTGATTAAAACCGGTGTTCTCGGCTGCTATTCTAGCAGCTCTCTGCATGCTGAGCTTTGTATAACCCCGCCCACAGCAATGATTGGTGCTGTGTACACTGTGCATAGGCAGAAAGCTGCCAGTGCTGTGGACAGGGTTATACACAGTTCATGAATATGGAGAACTACATGGAAGTTGCTTTAGTGAGAATGTCCTGCCAATAAAATGGTAATTTTATTAAAGATACAGAAAGCAGCCTAGTAAGCGACATAGCTGGAATCAGAGTATCTTCCCCTACATTATGATGTTCTCAAATTAAGTATCAAAATCCTGGTGACAGATTCCCTGTAATGAAATTTCAGTTTGCAATCTTCATTCATTTTCAGACGTCTTAATATGTAGTTTGCAGCCTAAGATTTTTCTCTTGTGGGAGTGTCACTCCTGGTAATACAGGCTGGATTTGAGCTCTGTGTGTATCCAGAGTGCCACCATCTTCAGTTGCTTTCATTTATCAGCAAAGCTACAGACCTGCAAATTTTTCCTCTCCATGCGCTTTCCTCCTTTTTTTGTAGCCTGTTTTTTCTGCTGTCCATGAAAACTTTGCACATTTTACGCTCACTCCAATATTGATTTGTATGTTTTTGCTGCCATCTCTATTACTGAAAGAAAGGAGGGTGAGAGCTATCCAGGTAAGGACTTATTGTCCCCATATACATTAGACCAGGGGTGCAAATCCTGATGTTCAGAAGCCACATACGGCCCACAAACATTTGGACAGAAAAAAGCCTGACTGACAGATTATACGTGAGCAACTGTAAGGAGATAGAGAAGTGAGAAGACGCACACAGTTAAGCCTAACAGGAAGTCTTTCACCGCCATCTGCTGGTGAAAGATGATAGAGAACGTTCTAGCAGATAGAATTGTTCAAGAGTGAAGTGCAGGTTCCCTCGGGGAAGAGATTGGGGGGGAGACACCAGGTCGTGTGATAGCTGTGGCGCATTTGGTAATTATAAAAGACCCAGGAGGGCAGTGAAGGGGAGGAGCTAGCGCCTAAACCTGTAGCAGGATTGACTTTCAATACAGTGTGCTGGCTTACAGCCACCATCACGAGAGACCAGAGCTGAGAAAAGGACCAGAGCTGAGAAAAGGACCAGAGCTGAGAAAAGGACCAGAGCTGAGAAAAGGACCAGAGCTGAGAAAAGGACCAGAGCGACCAGATCCTAGAAAGGGAGTAGAAAGACCAGATCTGAGAAAAGGACCAGAGAGACCAGATCTGAGAAAAGGAACAGAGAGACCAGATCTGAGAAAAGGAACAGAGAGACCAGATCTGAGAAAGGGAGTAGAGAGACCAAAGCTGGGAGAGCTAATCTGAGTGAGCAGAACCAGGACAGAGAGAGATGACTAAGCAGCAACGAAGGGATGTTCATGCAAGCCATTGCTTCCAGTGTAGGCGCACGGAACAAACCAGGGACCGGGGCCGTCATTCAGGGAGCAAAAGCAGACATTGTGGCGAGTGTACTGAGAAACTCACCAATCTGGTACTTGCGACCTAGAGGGTAGCATCGTCGACCCCTGTGGGGGCCTGTGTGATGTTTTCTATTGCCTAGAGAGTGACGACAGTGATGGGCCTGGTAGTGACAGTGACGCCCTTGAGGTTGGGTTATTAGGGCTAAAACATCACTGACATTAACAGTTGTTTAATGGTAATAATAGAATGTTAGAGTGTAAATAGCATTGTGTCAATATCCTGATTTTCTGTATTTTTCTTGTAACATGACTTGTTTCATTCTCACCATTTGCACTATCCCCTGATATTGTGTTAATTTAATAAATAGTTGTTGGTTTAAATACCACTGTCTCCTCATTGTGTGCGCTGCTGCCTGTTAACACAACCACTTGCAAGTACTAATGGTGCCATGTATAGACATCTCTGGAAGCCTCATACATCAGGAGAATGGGGTCACTTAATCAGTTTTCTTCCTCTTTAGGGCCTAATCACACAGGTGTTTACAAGGCTTTAGAAGCGGATTTTTACTCTGACGAGCGCTATCCAATGTTTTATTGGCTGGCACTACTATTATAGGGCAGTGCAGATCTGCTTTTTTTTTTTGCACAGAAATGGTCTCCTAGCAGCCCCACAAATTGGATCACACACACCCGTTCAAGTCTATAGGTGCATGTAAAGCAGACTGCACTCTGATGTCATCCGAGTTCAGTCCGATTTCTGCAGACACAGACAATGGAGAAGAAGGAGAAATTAAGCTCTCCGTCTTCCCTGCACCCTTGATATGATTGTCATATCCGAGAGTTGGATCACAGTAAACTGACACTAGGATCAAACTCCGATCAGAGACTGAAACGAGTGACAATACTATAATCGATCGGATGCTCCGGAACAGAAAACCATTGCTCGTGTGACCCCGGCCTCAGGAGCGGATTCTATTTCTAAATCCTTGTCAAAAACCTGAGGCTACATTCCCATGATTATTGTTCAGCGAGTTTCTGATATTGCAGATTTCTTGCACCAATTATGTAAGTTGGGCTACTTGTAATTTTTCATTCGTTTTTCAATGCGTTTGTTTACTAGTATGGCGCATGTCGTGTCTCCCCCTTTGTTCTGGGCTCCGGCGCTGAGCGCACATCAAAGCTGCGACATGTCAACTGTTTTGTACAGCTGACATGTGCCTGCAACAGCGGCGAGTGAAATCGCGTTCCTCCCACCGCTATTAAATAGTTAAATGCCGCTGTCAAATGCTGACAGCGGCATTTAACTAGCGCTTCCAGCCATCGGGCCGGAAATGCGCGCATCGCTGACCCTGTGATCGGGGGTCAGCGATGTGTTGGCATGACAACCAGAGGTCTCCTTGAGACCTCTATGGTTGTTGATGCCGACCTGCTGTGAGCGCCACCCTGTGGCCGGCGCTCATAGCAATGCAAGAATTCAGCTACATAGGAGCGATCTGAGCATCGCTCCTATGTAGCAGAGACGATCAGGCTATGCCAGCTTCTAGCCATCCATGGAGGCTATTGAAGCATGATAAAAGTAAAAAAAAAAAAAATGTTTTAAAAAAATATGAAAAAAAAATAAAGTTTAAATCACCCCCCTTTCGCCCCATTCAAAAAAAAAAATAAAACATACACATATTTGGTATCGCCGCATTCAGAATCGTCCGATCTATCAATAAAAGAAAAGGATTAACCTGATGGCTAAACGGCGTAGCGAGAAAAAAATTAAAAACGCCAGAATTAAGTTTTTTTGGTCGCTGTGACATTGCATTAAAATGCAGTAATGGGCGATCAAAAGAAAGTTTCCATACTAAAATAGTATCATTAAAAACGTCAGCTCGGCACGCAAAAAATAAGCCCTCACCTGACCCATGATCCCGAAAAATGGAAACGCTACAGGTATCGGAAAACTGCGCAATTATTTTTTACCAAAGTTTGGAATTTTTTTTCACCACTTAGATAAACAAATAACCTAGACATATTTGGTGTCTATGAACTCGTAATGACCTGGAGAATCACAATGGCAGATCAGTCGTAGCATTTAGTCAATCTAGCACAAAAGCCAAACAAAAAACAAGTGTGGGATTGCACTTTTTTGAAATGTCACCACACTTGGAATTTTTTTCCCGTTTTCTAGTACACGACATGCTAAAACCAATGATGTCGTTCAAAAGTACAACTTGTCCCACAAAAGAGCAAAAAACAAGCCCTCACATGGCCATATTGACGGAAAAATAAAAAAAGTTATGGCTCTGGGAAGGAGGGGAGCAAAAAACGAAAACACAAAAACGAAAAAGGGCTCCATCATGAAGGGGTTAAATGGAATTCTGTGGCGAAAATCTGCACATAAAAGTCAGCGTATTTGAAAGAAAAATTTGAGATGTTGAAGATTGTAAACATACAATGGAGGTCAATTTACAATGCATACAAAAAATGTGACCCTTGGACCAAAAAAGGTTGTGCACCCCAGCATTACGCTAAATTGGACCAGCCGGAGGTCTAATGTGTATGGGGGGGGGGGGGATTATGTCGTGGGGAAGAAAATTCAGTATGTTGGATTTTCAACAAATGATTATTTTGATCTCTTGAAGATAAGCCGCTGTCAGAATAGACTTTAATTGCCTCTCTAAGGATATATGCACATGACATCTTTTAGTATTGGCACTGTTTTTGCAGCAAAAAATGCTTCATGAAAATGCCGGCGGTGTTTGACAACACTTTCATTGGCTTTACTCTAAGAAACCAACTCATCAGGTACCTTACTTCCACAAAAATATTTTTATTGACACCAGTGTACACATAGGAAAGTCACCAATGTTTTGGCCACGTAGGGGCTAAGAGAAAAAAGTGCGCATATTTTTATGGAAGAAAGATATCCGGTGCCTTGGATTCTTGGAGGACGAGCAATTTTTACAACCTAATGGAGGGGCTGCACCAAGTCGTCACAGGATAAGGAGTGGTGCATGGGATACACCTTGATTTGACCTCTGTTGGCTTTGAAGCAAAATCTTAGTTTTTTAATTACATATATAACATACCAACAGTCTAAACGATAGCTGGCACTCACATCATCTTAAAAGAATTGCTTTATTGATCCGGTAGTAAAAAAAAGGCACAAAAAATGGTTGAACATAACAGCACAAAAATTGTCAAGCTTGACAAAGGACCGTGTAGGTCTGACACATGTTGCCTGGGAGCGCAGCGGATATTTATTTTCTACCTTTCTAATTTTTGTGCTGTTGTGTTCAACCGTTTTTTGTGGCATTTTTACTACTGGATCAACAAAGCAATTATTTTAACCCATTACTTGCCAAATTAGCAATTTTCATATTTTTTTTTTTAATGACAGATTTTTAATGATTTGGGTCCTAATGAATCAGAAACATAATTTTCCAAATTTTTACAAGTACGGATTTTTCAGAAAAGGGCGTCCCAATATTCAATTAAAAATGACAATGACATGATTTCCTGTTTAGAAAATATTCATTTTACAAACACAACACAAAAAATTGGACCTAATTATAAAAATTATAAAATCTTAGTTGCTAGAAGCAAAAGATTAGGCGTCCCAAAAAAAGGACATTGGTAGATAATGGGTTAAGAAGATGTGTGTGTAAGCAGGGTCGGGATGCAGTGACAGGAGGCAGAGCAAGGGTTAACAATTTTTACCGTTTTAATTGAACATGGGGTTAACTCCTCGCAGGCAGATAAAAGGTTAAACGAGGGAATAAACAGTCCAATTGTAAAGGATATGCAGAGTTAATGTACACAGTAACAGCAGATACTACTTGGGGGTTAGTAGCGCCAACGGTTCCTTTAGTAAAGGTGGTCCATCTTCTCCGGCACCTTCCGCTGAGACCAAAGTCCATAACTATATGCGGCCGGAACAAACAAGGCCGTAGGGCTATCTGGGTCCAACGTGAGGGCAGGTATATACTGGTAAGGTGGGCCACAAATGTCTGTCCAGTACCCGGTTTTCTCTATGCGGCACGTGCACTGTACTAACGGTCACAAAGCGCGTGGCACCTCGCTTTCTGCCAGTTACCGGGCACACTGCACTTCTCTCTCTGGAATCCCCGCTGGTGACGGCGGGAGGACACAGACACAGGCCAGAGCAGTCCCGGTGCTCCAGGGATGGAGCACTCCTCTCTCTGTGCTGCGCACTGCCTGTTCCCACCAAGACTAACTGCCTCCACACGTGCGGCTGCCGCTTAGCCACACACCCCAGCTTCCGAGTGCAACAGTCTGTCCGGTCTCTTACTCTTTCCCCCGGACAATAGAGGAGACAGCCCCGACCGTTCCGGACCCAGCACAGAACAGGTACCCACAGCCCGGTTCTTCTCCTTACATAGGTGCAGAAATGGTGCAATCTGAAACATCAAAAACTCACCGAAAGCTCATGGTGGGAACATAGTCTTACGGCTTTCCAAGCCTGAAGCAGTTAAAGAAGTTGCAAAATATGGAACTTAACTTGTATTTGGCTTTGCCAAAACTATATTGATACAGTCCTGTGCGGATTACGTGCATTTTTTAATTCGTTTTTGCAGCGGAAAGGCATTAAAATCGCATGCACGTTTTTTACCTGAAGATTTTCTACATCTAATGCAAGTCTATGGGAAATATCCAAACAAAAAACTCAGTGTTCCCACAAGAGAAACTTGCATGTTGTGGATGTGAAACCCGCACCGCAGGTCAGTTTATGCTGAGTAAAAAAAGAAAAAATCATCAAGGGCAGAAGATTTCTAATCCCATCCTCTTTGCTGGAACTGTAAGTATTTTTGGTGCAGCAAAAATACACACGCTCAAAACCTCATCATGTGCACACAGCCAAAAGAGGCATGCCATTGCATTTTTTTTCCTCTCTATTAGCAAATAGTAAAGTATATACAGAGAGTGTATTGCAGTACTCACCGGTGACCGTCTTCGGCCATCGTCAGCAGTGGTCTGGCCCTCTACAGCCTCATGTGACCGCGTTTGTCACCTGCTGGACCAGACAGTGGTTTCTGTGTAGAGCGGCACTTACTTTCTCCATGCAAGTCTATGACATTCAGAGTGAGGCTCTCTAGCCTCCTTCTTGGCCTCATAGACCTACATTGCTAAAGTTCAAACAGTGACCTCTGCCCCAAACAGTGTTTTGGTGGGTCATACAATGCTGCAGCCAAGCAGAGCGCCGCTGAAGAAGGCGATGGGTGAGTATTGCAATACACCCTCTCCACACACATTACTGTGTAAAATAGGGGAAAATAGAAATTATCAGTGTGGTATAAAAGGGAAGAAAAAAAAACAAACATCAGGATCAGCTACGCACTCCAGTACTGGCGTGATGGTGTCTTGCCACTTGGCTTCTTCTGGAGCTTGCACGGAGCCATGTACTCAAACATAATATTCGAGCACACCAAAGTCACTTGGGTAGCACACGAACATGCTCAGATAACACCTTATCCGAGCACGTTCGCTCCTCACTAGCTGACGATTAAAAATCGAAGCTTTTTTTTTTTTAAAGAAAACCTTAAAAAGGTCGAAATTCACTTTTATTACACGTTCTTATTTGCCTCATAGTAAAAAAAATTCCTACTGAATAGCCTGTAAAATCTGGTTGAGAAGTCCTATGCAAACTGCGAGAGTGGATCTACTGGTTTTCACAATGAATAACATAAGGAATAGTTAGGCCACGTTCACACATTCAGTATTTGGTGAGTTTTTTACCTCAGTTTTTGTAAGCCAAAACCAGGAATGGAACAAATACTGAGGTAAAAAACGTACCAAATATTCAATGTGTGAACTAGCCCTTATTTTCCCAGAAGAAACAAACTGGTTTAGATTGTTATGGAAGGGAGAGGGTGAGAGAACATTTTAATTTGTACAGAATGACAAGAAATTTTTATGGTCACCTTAAAATCCAGAAGCCATGTTATATAACAGATAAGTGGAGCATTGACTTGTCAGCATTCGGCATCAACACACCAAGACGTTCTGCACAAACCTCAAACAAGTATGTGACCCCATGCAAATTCCAGGAGATTTATTCAGAAGTGTCACAGTGCTTTTCTAAATACATTGAACAGGATAAAAAAAAACAAAAAACATTACTGCTTTCTTCCCCAAAAAACAGTGGCACATCATTCCACAGGTAGTACTGCAGCTTAATGGCAATATAATACCAACCCATAGACAGGTGTGGTGCTATTTCTGAAAAAAAGACAGCCTAAGGGCAGGTGCAGAGACGGCTGTAGAGCAGGGGTGTCAAACTGCATTCCTCAAGGGCTGCAAACAGGTCATGTTTTCAGGATTTCCTTGTATTGCACAGGTGATAATTTAATCACCTGCACAGAATGATTCCAGCACCTTGTGCAATGAGAAGGAAATCTTGAAAACACGCATGGTTTGAGGCCCTCGAGGAATGCAGTTTGACACCCCTGCTGTAGAGTGTCTCATGCGAGAGAATATGCAAATCACACTCTGATCAGCGTGTGATCCGATTCTCTCAGCTGAGAAGAAGATGGAGAAAAAAACATCTCCATCTTCTCCATTCTGTCAGTGAACAGAAATTGGACTGCACTCAGATATCATCTGAGTGCAATCCGATGTTTTCCAAGGACTCGTTGACTTGCATGGTGGAGTGAGATCTGAGTATTAGATCAAACTCGGGCATGCAGCGATAATTTTTTCCCTAGGACATTGGTCCGATTGTGAGCCGATGTTTTATCAGATTGCACTCGGACCGAAAATGCACTCGTCTGCTCCTGGCCTAATCTTGTACAATCCCTTTTAGGCCGGAGTCACACTAGCGTATTGCATCCGATGCGATATACCAATGACCCTCGGCTCCTGCTCTGCTGCGAGCAGGAGCCGAGTGTCATGCATCTGTGCTCCGAGCCTCTCGCACAGAGCGGATCGGAGCACAGCTGGGGAGGAGGCGGAGAAACTAATTTCTCCATCTCCTCCATTGCCGGGGTTAGCGTATATCGCACTGCACTCGGATGACATCTCAGTGATGTGCGTTGTCTCCCTCGCACCCATAGGCTTATATGGGTGCGAGTGAGCAGAGACTTGGCCGAGTGTCGGTGACAATCTCAGCATGCTGCAATTTCACTCACACACTGAAAACGGCCGAGGAAAAAAACGGTGATGTGAGCTGTCCCATAGTAGAATACTGGTCCGAGTGCTATGCGATTTTTTTTTTTTAATCGCATAGCACTCGTCCGTATTACGATCTAGTGTGACTCCGGCCATAGGCTATGTGCACATGTTGCGGATTTTGCTGCGGATCCGCAGCGGATTTGACGCTGCGGATCTGCAGCTGTTTTCCATGCGTTGTACAGTAGTGCAACGGTGAACATGCTGCGGAAAAAATATGCGGAAATGCAGCGTTGTTTTTTCTGCAGCATGTCAATTCTTTGTGCGGATTCTGCTGCGGTTTACACCTGCTCCTCAATAGGAATCCTCAGGTGTAAAACCTCAGGTGGAATCCGCACAAAAAACACATAAAAACTGTGGTAAATCCGCGGGTAATCCGCAGTGCGGTTTAACTGCGGATTTTGGAAAAATCCACAGACCAATCTGCAACGTGGGCACATAGCCTTCAGGAACTGTGATGAATGTTGTACTAAATTTAATGGATCAAGGAACAATGTAATTAATGTATTCTTTTTATGGGGTCCTGGGTTGAAATCCCACCAAGGATAACATCTGCAAGGAGTTTCTATGTTCTTCCTGTGTTTGTGTGGCTTTCCTCCGGGTTCTCCAATTTCCCCCCAGACTCCAAAGACATAATGATGGGTAATGTAGATTGTGAGCCCCAATGGGGACAGTGATAATGATGTATGTAAAGCGCTGTGGAATATGATGGACCTTTATAAGTGAGTAAAATAAATAAAAAAAAGTGTTGGTACAACTACCGTATGTATCATCCCAGAATTTAAAATGTATCTAAAAAAAAAAAAAATTTACAATTTTTTTTTCTGGTTTAAAATTTCATGCAGAATAGTTTTTCTATTTTATTTCAGCAGATAGAGCTCTGTTTTTTTTATTTCAAGGCTTCAATTCACCTGTTGCTCCTCATGCTCCCTCGAGGGGAGATTCCAGATGGTTACTTGCGCAAAATATTTACAGCTCTATGTTCTAAAAAACAAAACATCTAACAGCTCTAAAAATATATTAGAAGATTAATCAGTGCAGAAATTTGGACCTAAAAAGTAAAATTATCATAAAAGGTGAACACACTCTACGGGAAGAGTCAGACAGAAGGGGTCAACTCAGATGGGGATCACATGACGATGCTCGGACTGGTCGGTGTCCAGGAGAGCGCCTGCCAGTCCGAGCATTACCTTGCGATTCCCATCTGAGTTATATGGCCGTTTGACTCCTTCCTAAGGTGTCTGCACATGTTAGGTATTTGTTGCATTTTTCTGCACAGTTTTATCACAAAAACGGAAGCATTGTACATGTGGATTTTGCTGCAAAGTTTGTTGGAAATTTGCTGTAGATCTCTCTTCCCTTTCATTGTAAAGGTTGAATATTGCAAAGAACTCTACGCAATCAATTGATGTACTGGGTATTTTAAAAAAAATAAAAAAATATTTTTTTTTTCACCCCACAAAGTTTATTTTAAAAACCTCATCTGCTCAGATAGTACTATGACTGTGAATTGTCTGCATGGAAAACCACATGGAAACTCTGCAGCAGCATACAGGTACATTTACAAATAGTAGATTTGTTGCTGTAATTTCTGGGACAATCACATTCATCTGAATGAGAATGAAAGAAATCCACGGGCGAAAACCTTCAAAGTCAGATAAATGGAAGTGATTTCCAATCACAGATATTTCTGCTACAAATTTGCCGCATGTTGCAGGAGTTTTCCAGTTTCGGATCTCCCCTGTCCCGTGGATGCAGGTTGGTTTTAAAAAACAATCCAGGCTTTGCTCGCCCTCCCTCGGTCATGCGCTGAGTCTCTGCTGCTGCTCCTGATGTCTGTTATTGTCTGCAGCGCTGATGTCACACTGAGAACACTGCAGTCAATCAGTGAGCTTACCGGCTCTGAGTGGCTTATGCCATCAACATGGGCAGAATCGCTGAGCTCCGTTATTGACTGCAGAGTAGTGATGAATGAACAGATTCACAGGACTCCAGTCCAGCAGAAATTACCTTCCGGCGTCCCTGACAAAGCATTTGATTTGTCAGGATTGGCTTGATTTCTTATACATAACATTACACACAGATGATGTTGCACCTACCCTGGTTAATCAAAAGCTGCCCCGAGGGTACCAGAAGGTAAGCGATTCACGGGTCTCTTATCTAGCAGGCAAGTACCACTGACTTGGCTCCTGGACCAGAGACCCGAGACTATCTGTTCATCTCTCTTGAAGAGCTGTCAACATGACGTCAGCACTGCAGGCAATAACAGAAAACACCGGCAGAGATGTAGCAGTGTACATGGGATGAGTTAAGAACGCTCTGTTTCTGTTTTGTTCTATAACCCATTACTTGCCAAATTAAAATTTTTACAAGTACTGATTTTTCAGAAAAGGGCGTCCCAATATTCATTTAAAAATGACAATGACATGATTTCCTACTTTGAAAACATTCATTTTACAAACACAACACAAAAAATTGGACCAAATTATAAAATCTTAGTTGCTAGAAGCTAAAGATTAGGCGTCCCAAAAAAAAGGACATTGGTAGATAATGGGTTAAGATACAGATTTTTCAAAAGCGGAAAAAAAATTTTTAAATTCTTCTCAAAGATGTCTGCAAACATCGATTTTTTTTTTTTTTTTTTTTTTTTAAATTTTTTTTTTACTTTTATATTTTTCCTGCTGATTCTCCAAAGTGCAGCATATCCTCAGCCATTTAACAATTGATGTAGAGTCATGGCTAAAAGTGTTGGCACCCTTAAGAAATTGTTCCAGAAAATTATTGCAAATACAGATGATTTGTTGTAAACACGTTTATTTCCTTTGTGTATATTGGAACTACACCAAAAGAAACAAAGAAAAAAGGAAAATTGGACATAATTTCACACAAAAACTCCAAAATGGCTGGATAAAATTGTTGACACCTTTCCTAAATTGTGGGTAAGCAACTTTGCTTCAAGTGATACTCGTTCAAACTCACCTGTGGCAAGTAACAGGTGTGGGCAATATGGAAACACCTGAAACCAAATAAAAAGGTGAGAAGTTGACTGAATCTATGTCTTGCATGTCTTTGTTTGCCACACTAAGCATAGAGAGCAGAAAGAGGAGAAAAGAACCGGCTGAGGACGCGAGAAGCAAAATTGTTGACAAATATCAACAATCTCAAGGTTACAAGTCCATCCCGTAGAATGTAAGTCCGCAAGGACAGGGTCCTCTCACCTCTGCACCAGTCTGTCATTGTAAATTTATTTTCTGTTGACAATATCTATAACCCTGTATGTAACCCCTTTTCTCATGTATAGCACCATGGAATTAATGGCGATATATAAATAATAATAATAATAATCTCCGGAGATCTTGATGTTTCTTTGTCCTCGGTGTGCAACATAATCAAGAAGTTTACAAACCATGGCACTGTAGCTAATCACTCTGGATGTGGACAGCTGAGAAAAATAGATAAGTTGCAAGACAGGATAGTCCGGATGGTGGATAAGCTGCCTGTCCTGATCCAGGTCGGGCTTTTCTTCTTGCTTTTCTTTCCCCGGCCTGGTTATGGTGTGGTTAACCTTTCCCACCTCTCGTGGGTGGCTATGTATTGGTGCCTTTCCTGTTAGCATTTGTCAGTGATAGTTCCAGTCTCTGGCTTGAGCAGCTGACCCGTATACCCTAGTGATCCTTCTGCCTCTGACTACCCGTATTTGTGCCTGACCCGTTCCCTATCCCTTACTTAGTGTCTGTTTGGTGGTTTCCTACAGTGTATGACCCGGCTTGATTTCTGACCCTGCCTCCTGCTTTCCGTCTCGATTACTACATTTCCCCTCTGGCTTTGACTCTCTGGCTTGTACCTCGACTACATCTTCTGTCTCATGTTTTGGATTCCACGCTCCCGTCTGGTTACGATTTCAGGCTTGTCTCTGACCACGTGCATTGCTGTGACCTCTGGTACTTCGTCTTCCTGTTTGTTGCTGACCGACTTGTCTGACTACTCTGCCACCTCCTAGTGGCGCTCTGTGCTTTCCACTGTGGTGCTACATGGTGAGTGCTACCTTTTTCCCCTTACCTGCGCCCCCTGCTGGAGGTTGCGTACAACTGCCTTGCAGTTGCATTACACTGCCCCAATCAAGCGGTTCAAGCCGTCCTGCACGTTCAGGGTGCATCAGTGTCGACGC
The DNA here is from genome assembly GCF_051348905.1 of Ranitomeya variabilis. Lineage (NCBI taxonomy): Eukaryota > Metazoa > Chordata > Amphibia > Anura > Dendrobatidae > Ranitomeya > Ranitomeya variabilis. The sequence goes on from NC_135232.1 coordinate 85,893,480, forward strand.
GAACTATCCATCAACATTTAAATAAAATCAAACGCTATTGCAGGAGACCCAGGAAGACCCCACTACTGACACAGAAACATAAAAAAGCTAGACTGCAGCTTGCCAAAATGTATGTAAGACAAGATCCTTCTGGAAAGTGTCTTGTGGACAGATAAGACCTAGATAGAGCTTTTTGGTAAAGAACATACAGTTAAGTCCATATATATTTGGACAGATACAACATTTTTCTAATTTTGGTTCTAGACATTACCACAATGAATTTTAAACAAAACGATTCAGATGCAGTTGTAGTTCAGACTTTCAGCTTTCATTTGAGGGTATCCACATTAAAATTGGATGAAGGGTTTAGGAGTTTCAGATCCTTAACATGTGCCACCCTGTTTTTAAAGGGACCAAATGCAATTGGACAATTGACGCCAAGTCTATTTCTTGGACAGGTGTGGGCAATCCCTTCGTTATGTCATTCGCAATCTACTATATCATTGTCTAAGGGTCACTTCCATCTTTCTGTCTGTCCTTCTGTCTGTCTGTCTTTCTTTCTGTCACGGATATTCATTGGCCGCTGCCTCTGTCTGTCATGGAATCCAAGTCGCTGATTGGTTGCGCCAGCTGCCTGTCATGGCTGCCGCGACCAACCAGCGACGGCCACAGTCCGATAAGTCCCTCCCTACTCCCCTGCAGTCAGTGCCCGGCGCCCGCTCCATACTCCCCGCAGTCACGGCTCACACAGGGTTAATGCCAGCGGTAACGGAACGCGTTATGCCGCGGGTAACTCACTCCGTTACCGCCGGTATTAGCCCTGTGTGACCAAGTTTTTACTATTGATGCTGCCTATGCAGCCTCAATAGTAAAAACATCTAATGCTAAAAATAATAAAAAAAATAAAAAATCATTATATACTCACCTTCCGCCGCATTTCCCGCTCCTCGCGACGCTCTGGTGACCGCTCCATGCAAGCGGCAGGTTCCGGTGCTAAGGATGGTGTGCGACAAGGACCTGCCATGATGTCACGGTCATGTGACCGCGACGTCATGACAGGGCCTGCGCGAGAAGGACCTGCCATGACGTCACGGTCATGTGACCGCGACGTCATCACACCCTGGGACCGGAAGCTGCTGCCTGCACTGCACACAGGCGACAGAACTACAAGGGGCCCTCGGAAGGTGAGTATATGTTTATTTTTTATTTTTTAACCTGTGACATACGTGGCTGGGCAATATACTAAGTGACTGGCCAATATACTACGTGGCTGGGCAATATACTACGTGGCTCTGTGCTGTATACTACGTAACTGGGCAATATACTACGTAACTGGGCAATATACTACGTGGCTGGGCAATATACTATGTGGCTCTGTGCTGTATACTATGTCGCTGTGCAAAATACTACGTGGCTCTGTGCTGTATACTACGTTGCTGTGTAATATACTACGTGGCTCTGTGCTGTATACTGCATAACTGGGCAATATACTATGTCGCTGGGCAATATACTACGTCACTGGGCAATATACTACGTGGCTCTGTGCTGTATACTACATCACTGGGCAATATACTACATAACTGGGCAATATACTACGTGACTGGGCAATATACTACGTCACTGGGCAATATACTACGTAACTGGGCAATATACTACGTGGCTGGGCAATATACTACGTGGACTGTGCAGTGTACTACGTGGGCTGTGCAATATACTACGTGGACATGCATATTCTAGAATACCCAATGCATTAGAATCAGGCCACCATCTAGTTAAGCAGATAAAAGCCTGGAGATGATTTGAGGTGTGGTGCTTGCATTTGGAAGGTTTTGCTGTGAAGTAAACATGCGGTCAAAGGAGCTCTCCATGCAGGTGAAACAAGCCATCCTTAAGCTGCGAAAACAGAAAAACCCATTCGAGAAATTGCTACAATATTAGCAGTGGCAAAATCTATAGTCTGGTTCATCCTGAGAAAGAAAGAAAGCACTGGTGAACTCATCAATGCAAAAAGACCTGGGCGCCCACAACAGTGGTGGATGATCGCAGAATAATCTCCATGGTGGAGAGAAACTCCTTCACAACAGCCAACCAAGTGAACAGCACTCTCCAGGAGGTCGGTGTATCAATATCCAAATCTACCATAAAGAGAAGACTGCATGAAAGTAAATACAGAGGGTTCACTGCACGGTACAAGCCACTCATAAGCATCAAGAATAAAAAGGCTAGACTGGACTTTGCTAAAAAACATATAAAATAGCCAGCACTAGGGTTGAGCGAAACGGGTCGGCCATTTTCAGAAGTCGCTGACTTTTGGCAAAGTCGGGTTTCATGAAACCCGACCCGACCCCTGTGTGGGGTCGGCCATGAGGTCGGCGATCTTCTGAATCTGGTATCGGAATTCCGATACCGAGTTCCGATATGTTTGCGATATCGGAAATCGGTATCGGAATCCACATTTAAGTGTAAAATAAAGAATTAAAATAAAAAATATTGATATACTCACCTCTCCAGAGGCCCCTGGACATCGCCGCTGGTAACCGGCAGCCTTCTTTGCTTAAAATGAGCGCGTTTATGGCCTTCCATGACGTCACGGCTTCTGATTGGTCGCGTGCCGCCCATGTGACCGCCACGCGACCAATCACAAGCCGTGACGTAATTCTCAGGTCCTAAATTCCTAATTCTAGGAATTTAAGACCTGAGAATTACGTCACGGCTTGTGATTGGTCGCGTGAGCGGTCACATGGGCGGCCGCGACCAATCACAAGCCGTGACGTCATCTAAGGCCCTGAACGCGCTCATTCTTAAGAAGGAAGGCTGCTGGAAAAAAGCAGGGCGCGTCCGAGGGTGAGTATATACCTAATAGGAATATACTCACCCTCGGCTTCTTTCCGGCAGCCTTCCTTCCTAAGAATGAGCGCGTTCAGGGCCTTAGATGACGTCACGGCTTGTGATTGGTCGCGGCCGCCCATGTGACCGCCACGCGACCAATCACAAGCCGTGACGTAATTCTCAGGTCCTAAATTCCTAGAATTAGAAATTTAGGACCTGAGAATTACGTCACGGCTTGTGATTGGTCGCGTGGCGGTCACATGGGCGGCCGCGACCAATCACAAGCCGTGACGTCATCTAAGGCCCTGAACGCGCTCATTTTAAGCAAAGAAGGCTGCCGCTTACCAGCGGTAAGGTCCAGGCTGCGTCGGAGAGGTGAGTATATCAATATTTTTTATTTTAATTCTTTATTTTACACATTAATATGGATCCCAGGGCCTGAAGGAGAGTTTCCTCTCCTTCAGACCCTGGGAACCATAGTATCCCATTGTACTGCATTGGGTTTCGTGTTTCGGCCGACCCCGACCCCGACTTTTTTATAGGATCGGCCGATTTCACTCGACCCGACTTTTGAGAAAGTCGGGTTTCGTGAAACCCGACCCGATCCTATAAAAATAAAAGTCGCTCAACCCTAGCCAGCACAGTTCTGGAAGAACATTCTTTGGACAGATGAAACCAAGATCAACCTCTACCACAATGATGGAAAGAGAAAAGTATGGCGAAGGCGTGGTACAGCTCATGATCCAAAGCATACCACATTATCTGTAAAACACGGCGGAGGCAGTGTGATGGCTTGGGCATGCATGGCTGCCAGTGGCACTGGGTCACTAGTGTTTATTGATGATGTGACACAGGACAGAAGCAGCCGAATTAATTCTGAGGTATTCAGAGACATACTGTGTGCTCAGATCCAGCCAAATGCAGCCAAACTGATTGGTCGTCGTTTCATACTACAGATGGACAATGACCCAAAACATAAAGCCAAAGCAACCCAGGAGTTTATTAAAGCAAAGAAGTGGAATATTCTCGAATGGCCACGTCAGTCACCTGATCTCAACCCAATTGAGCATGCATTTCACTTGTTAAAGGCTAAAGTTCAGACAGAAAGGCCCAAAAACAAACAGCAACTAAAAACCACTGTAGTGAAGGCCTGGCAGAGCATCAAAAAGGAGAAAACACAGCGTCTGGTGATGTCCATGAGTTCAAGACTTCAGGCAGTCATTGCCAACAAAGGGTTTTCAACCAATTACTAAAAATTAACATTTTATTTTAAATTATTGAATCTGTCCAATTACTTTTGGTCCCTTTAAAAACAGGGTGGCACATGTTAAGGAGCTGAAACTCCTAAACCCTTCATCCAATATTAATGTGGATACCCTCAAATGAAAGCTGAAAGTCTGAACTTCAACTGCATATGAATTGTTTTGTTTAAAATTCATTGTGGTAATGTCTATAACCAAAATAAGAAAAATGTTGTCTCTGTCCAAATATATATGGACTTAACTGTAATTCTGCTGTTTACTGAAAACAGAATGAGGACTACAAAGAAAAAAACACATTACCTAGAGTCAAATATAGTGGAGGTTCAAAGATATTTTGGGGTTGTTTTGCTGCCTCTGGCACTGGCAAGGCATCAAGAAATCTGAAGATTACCAAAGAATTTTGGGTTTCAATGTAGTGACGAGTGTGACAAGGCTGTGTTTGCGTCCTAGAAGGACAATGAACTCAAACATACTTCAAGAAGCACCCAAAGGAGAGTTATGAAGCCGCGAGCAATGAGTTCGGATCTAAATCCCATTGAACACCTGGTGGAGAGATCACAAAATTAATGTTGGCAGTAGGCACCCCTCAAATATGAGAGACCTGGAGCAGTTTGCAAAATAAGAGTGGTCCAACATTCCAGTTGAGAGGGTGTAATCCTAAATTTTCTGGAACAATTTCAAGGGTGCCAACACTTTCTGCCGTGACTGCATGCACAATCAAGATCTGTTAAATGCAGATATTCTTTAGAATTTGGGGTAAAATCTGAAATGAAGAACCGAGGAAAGAATTTATATCCTGTGTATGTCAAAATCAGAACAGCAGGTCTACAGTATGTATGTGGGAATAATAGGCCACTTATAGCGTTTTTCCACCTGGTACATCAATGATAATCAATAATTAGTGCCCATGGATAAGACTATCATCATATATAGAACATATAACCAAACAACAGATGATACTGGATCAAGATATATGGTATAAAATATCAGTACTTTATTATTAAAAATTGACATCAGGTATACAGAGATGATACACAAAAAACGAGGTCTAAAGCAGTGCTATAAGAAAGACATTGGCAAAAGGCATGTAAACAGGGGGTCAATTAATAAGGATATAATCCTAGACACAATATGTATGTGGGGACAAGTTCCACAAGATGTAAAGGAGAGCTTTAAAGGGAGTCTGTCACCCCAAAATTCGAGTATGAGCTGCAGCCACAAGCATCAGAGGCTTATCTACAGCATTCTGTAATGCTGTAGATAAGCCCCCGATGTATCCTGAAAAATAAGAAAAACAGGTTAATTATACTCACCCAGGGGCGGCCCCAGTTCTGGTCCGATGGGCGTCGCGGTCCGGATTCGGCTCCTCCCATCTTCTTACGATGACGTCCTCTTCTTGTCTTCACGCTGCGGCTCCGGCGCAGGCGTACTTTGTCTGTCCTGTTGAGGGCAGAGCAAAGTACGGCAGTGCGCAGGCGCCGGGAAAGGTCAGAGAGGCCCAGCACCTGCGCACTGCATTACTTTGCTCTGCCCTCAACAGGGCAAATCAGTACGCCTGCGCCGGAGCCGCGGCAGGAAGAAAAGAAGAGGATGTCATCGCATGAAGATTGGAGGCGCCGGACCCGGACCGCGACACCCATCGGACCCGAACCGGGACCACCCCTGGGTGAGTACAATCTAACTCGTTTTTCTTATCTTTCAGGATACATCGGGGGCTTATCCTCAGCATTACAGAATGCTGTAGATAAGCCCCTGATGCCGGTGGCCGCAGCTCATTCTCGAATTTTGGGGGTGACAGGTTCCCTTTAAAATCTACTTGGTTTGTGCAGATTTTTCACGCACAAATCCACATGAAAAATTTGCAGCAAAAATGTCCATTATCCTAAAGGAATTTTTCTTTTCACAGAACATCCATTTCCTGTTGTATGGGGCAGTACCAGAGCCTGTAGTGATTGGTGACACAACATTGTACATGGAAAAATAAATGTGAAAATAACGAGTGAGAAACGATTCTCCGCAGCACGGCTCCCCATCACACATTAACCTGTGAATTACTATAAAATGGTATTGAAGTCACATTTTTCTTACTCTTGGTTGGCAGTTTGTCTGTTTGCTTTACTCACTTTCAAAAGCAATCACACGTCACGTCGCATGGATCTATACACCTGTGACATTGGTGAAAGGTCGTTCCTATTGATTTCTCTGTTAAGCGCTGCTACTATGCTCATGAATAAAAGAATACAATGCAAGCAAATCACTGACATTTCTAAAATACTGAGCAACTATGAATAATTTCAGCAATTGCGCCGAACACATATCTTACAGGTATTGTTGGAAAATGGCTTGAGACCTTTACAGTGCATTACATATTCACAAGATTGCAGGATGCAGATGGTTTGTAGGGCTGATCCTATAATTTCCAGACTATACATTTTTCTCATTAAGTAGAGCAGAATATATCATTAAAAATAAAGGTTTCACACGCAGCCCTGTTAAGAAAAAATGCCGCTGTTGTCTTTTCCCCCTTTTTTTGTTATCTTAAAAAGAGCGTGACACCTCCAAAACACAAAGTAATCTAAGGGGGACTGAGCCACCATAAAAATAGAATTGTCTCTTCATTGTGTAAAATATGCTTTTACTCTTCGCCACGACAGCACCCCACTGGAGAGAGGGATCCGCCCCGCAGGAACAGGAAACCTACAGAGAAATAAAAGGGGGCGGTCAGCCTCTCCTACTCAGTTTATGTTTCCTGTTCCTGCGGGAATGACAGGACTTCTACAGGCATACCTGGCCTAAGCATACCGCCTGTGCGGTATCCGCGGGAACGGCAGGGGCTGCAGCCTAGAAGCAGTGTCGGGGGAGTTCCGCTAGACGGCTCCCTCCTCGTCTGGGTAACCATGCAGACGGCCGGGTCCGGGGAGGGCCGCCCGGCATCATCTGCATCACGCGGTCGGCAGCAGTGCGGAGTCGGGTGAGTGAGACAGCGCTCCCGTTGCGGTCCGGTGTCAGAATCCCGGACCACGCATGCGCCGACCGCCATATCTTAGATTGCCCGGAAATACATGGTGAACTTCCGGGGCGTCCTGGCCGGCATCAGCGGCAGGGGGAAGCGCAATTTTGCGCATGCGCAGTGCCGCACTAAAAAAAAAAAAAAAAGGGCGCACTATTTAAACCGCCAGACAACTATAATCCGGCGATGCAGAGATGTCATCCCCAGGTGCCATGGACCCCACTGCTGGAGATCCAGTACCCCCTGCCAAAGATCACACCAGAGGATCCTCTGAGACCGCTCGTAAAAGCTACGGATCCAGGACAGGATCTCGGCCTTCTGATCCGGTACTAATTGCTTCACTGGGTGAGTTTTTAACTCTGCCTATTAAGCTGACGTTGTCTCCCTCCTCTCTCTTTTCTCCTTCTCTCTCTTATGATGACCAGGCTAAAAGACGACAAAAAACAAAACATAAGGAATGTGCCTTGTGTAGCCAGCCCCTTCCAGACTCATACCCCAAAAAACTTTGTAAAGACTGTTTCAAGGAGACGACACAGGGAGCAGCAGTGTCCATCACGGACTTACGTGCCATTATTAGGGAGGAACTAAATGGCCCAGGAAAAACCGCATAAAATTAGCTCCAAAATACCAACACCTGTGTCAGACTCCGAAAGTGACCAAGCCGTGCTTTCAGAAGCCTCCCTATCATCATCATCATCATCATCTTCATCAGAGATCGAGGGACGCTCATGTTTTCCCTTAGACAGTGTGGACAATTTGGTGAAATCGATTAGGAATACCATGGGGTGTGAGGAAACAAAGGGTGCGCAAACCACGCAGGACATAATGTTCGCGGGTTTAGCAGAGAGAAAGAGGAGATGTTTTCCAGTTATACCAGCAGTGAAAGCATTAATTAAAAGAGAGTGGGAGAAACAGGATCAAAGAAGTTTTTTGCCCTCCGCGTCGAAACGTAAATATCCGTTTAGTGACGAGGAACTTCTTACATGGACCAAAGTCCCTAAGGTCGACGCAGCCATAGCCTCTACCTCTAAGCAGTCCACTCTACCTGTGGAGGATGCGGGACTACTTATCGATCCTTTGGATCGTAAGGCTGAATCATCCCTTAAGCGTTCTTGGGAAGCGACTACAGGAATATTCAAACCTACGGTAGCCAGCACTTGCGCTGCCCGGTCAATGCTCATTTGGATTGACCAGTTAGACCAGCAAATTGAAAATAAGGTTTCAAGAGAAAAACTGCGGGCGGCCATCCCCTTAATACGATGAGCGGCGGCCTTTATGGCGGACGCATCTGCCGACGCTCTCCGTTTGGCAGCAAGATCTGCAGGCCTCGTGAAAAATGCAAGACAAGCGCTATGGATGAAAAGCTGGAAAGGGGACGCGCAGTCAAAATCTAAAATATGCGCAATGCCATGTGAGGGTGAGTACCTCTTTGGTAAAACCTTAGACGACATTCTCAAAAAGGCAAAGGACTGGAAAAAAGCTTTTCCTGACTCCTCTATTCCCTTTTACAGGAGGGCCTTTAGGAGGAGACTGTTTGGCAAAAGGAGGCAAACGGATAGGTCAGCAACATGGACCGCTAAAGAGGAAAAACAAAGAGGTACCATGTTTAGAAGACCCAACCCCCCCAAAAGACAACAAATACTGAGGATGTACCAGTAGGCGGTAGATTGAAATATTTCGCCGCCCAGTGGAAAAAGATAACAACTAGTTCGTGGGTTTTAAATCTCGTCCGAGATGGAATTAAATTACAATTCTCTCGTGTTCCCCATGAATCATATATTATAACATCCCTCAGCTCGCCTGCACAACAACAGGCTCTGGAGCTTGAAATTCAAACCCTGTTATCAAAACGGGTTTTGGTCCCGGTTCCTGAAGGACAGGAAGGTAGGGGATTTTACTCTCCCTTATTCCTATTTTCCAAACCCGACGGTTCATTCAGGACAATCATAAACCTTAAAAAACTCAATTCCTTTATCGAAAACCATACATTTAAGATGGAATCCATTAGATCCACTATAAAACTCCTCTTTCCAAACTGTATGATGGGGGCATTGATTTAAAAGATGCTTATTATCATCTCCCTATCCATGACAGATACCAAAAATTCTTCAGGGTAGCAGTGACAATCAACGGCAAGATTCGTCATTTCCAGTACGCAGCCATGCCCTTCGGCCTTTCTACAGCGCCAAGGATCTTCACCAAGATAATGCTAGAGGTGATGGCCTATCTTCGCCAAAAAGAAACCTTAATTGTGCCCTACCTGGATGACTTTTTGGTCATAGGAAATTCAGTTACTCAATGTGCTGACCGCTTGGCTCACGCAATTTCCTCTCTACAGGATCTAGGGTGGATAATCAATACCAACAAATCCAGACTTACTCCACTTTCCTGTCAAGCATTCTTGGGTTTCCATCTAGATTCCATAACCCAAAAGTGTCTTCTGCCTCAGGTAAAGATACTTCTTATCAGACACAAAGTCCTAGCTGCAATAAATAGTCCACGTATATCCCTAAGACAAGCTATGTCGTTGCTGGGATCCCTTATTTCTTGTATACCTGCAGTAAAATGGGCTCAGTATCATACCCGAATGCTGCAACACCAGGTTTTACAGGAAGAAAGATGGCTATTTGGTTGCCTAAATGCAAAAATAAACTTGTCACAGGAGGTTTTAACTTCCTTAACGTGGTGGCTGGATTCAGACCATTTAATGAGTGGTGTTCCATGGGTAATAATGCCATCTCATACCATAACCACTGACGCCAGTCCTCATGGATGGGGCGCTCATATGGGAAATGATTTTTGCCAAGGGTCATGGGACATGGAAGAACACTACAACTCATCTAACCTTAAAGAACTAAATGCAGTAAAATACGCCTTATACCATTTTCTCCCACAGCTTCGGGGAAAAGACGTCAGAATCCTGTCCGACAACACCACCACAGTGGCGTATCTAAACAGGCAAGGAGGCACTCGATCAGAGACTCTGATGTCTTCTGCTGGACAAATCTTGAATCTAGCGGAAAGTCACCTGACATCCCTTACTGCGCTTCACATAAGAGGGGAAAGCAACCAGCAGGTAGACTTCTTAAGTCGACACACCTTGAGACAGGGGGAGTGGTGCCTAAACCATCATATCTTTCAGGACATAGTGTCCCTATGGGGTCGTCCTCAAATAGATCTCTTTGTCACGAGAAGAAACAAAAAAGTCCGAAGATTTGCCTCCTTATCTCCAGCGGATCATCCGGACATTCTGGATGCTCTCCAAGCCCCTTGGCAGTTCAGTCTGGCATACGCCTTTCCTCCGATCATATTACTACCACAGGTCATACGCAAAATCAGAGAAGAAGAAGCGAGAGTTATACTGATAGCTCCATTCTGGCCCAAGAGACCATGGTTCTCGTGGCTGCAAACCATGTCGGTCTCAGACCCTTGGGTCCTCCCCTCGACACCCAGTCTTCTCTTCCAGGGACCGTTTTTCCACCCTCAAGTGGACAATCTCCATCTGACGGCCTGGAATTTGAGAGGCAGATGCTAAAATTAAGGGGGTTCTCGGAGGGATTGATTGACACACTTCTGCAAAGTAGAAAACCTTCCACCACAAAAATTTATACAAGAATATGGAAGAAATTCCTACAATTCTATACATCTTCCAACACATCAGAAATTCCGATACAATCTATCCTGGAATTTCTTCAAAAAGGGAGAGAACTAGGTTTAACTGTAAACACCTTAAAGGTTCATGTTTCAGCACTAGGAGCCCTCTATGGCCATAACATTACGGGAGATAGATGGGTATCCCGATTTATCACAGCCTGCGAAAGAATAAATCCTGTTAACATACCTAGAATTCCACCCTGGGATCTAAATATAGTTTTACAAGCCCTAACAGACTCTCCATTTGAACCAATAGATTCAATACCCATCAAAAGCCTATCACTAAAAATGGCCTTCTTGGTAGCATTGACTTCAGCTAGGAGAATCAGTGACATCCAAGCACTCTCTATAGATCCACCTTTTTTGTTAACTTTTCAGGATAAGTTAATTCTTAAACCAGACCCTTCCTACCTTCCCAAAGTAGCAAAGAAATTCCATAGGTCACAAGAAATAATCTTGCCCACTTTCTTCAGTAATCCCTCCACTCCTGAAGAACAGAAGTACCACACTCTAGATGTTAAAAGAGTAGTGTTAAAGTACATTGAAAGGACCAGCAGCTGGCGACAGTGTAGGGCTCTGTTTATTTCCTTCCAGGGTCACAAAAAGGGTCATGGAGTAACAAAAAGCACCTTATCCCGGTGGATCAGAGAGTCTATCAGACTGGCTTATTCAGCGAGGAAAGAAAACCCTCCGGAAGGCATAACAGCGCACTCTACCAGAGCGATGGCATCCTCCTGGGCAGAGAGGGGAGACGTCCCAATTTAAACTATATGTAAGGCGGCAACTTGGTCAAATCCTTCTACATTCTATAACCACTATAGGCTTGACCTATCGTCAACTTCTGACCTAGACTTTGGCAGGACTGTCCTCAGCACGGTGGTCCCCCCCCTAGGTGATGGTCTCTGAAAGATCTCCAGTGGGGTGCTGTCGTGGCGAAGAGTAAAAAGCCGGATTACTCACCGGTAATGCTCTTTTAGTGAGTCCACGACAGCACCCTCTTACATCCCTCCCTAGATTAATATAGTGCATACTATTGAGTAAAAATTCTTTTAATCGTAAGCAAATAAGTTTGAAAAATGAAATAAATGATATTTGCCTAATACTGGCGGTCCTCCGGGTACTCTGAAATCAAAACTGAGGAGGAGAGGCGGACTGCCCCCTTTTATTTCTCTGTAGGTTTCCTGTTCCTGCGGGGCGGATCCCTCTCTCCAGTAGGGTGCTGTCGTGGACTCACTAAAAGAGCATTACCGGTGAGTAATCCGGCTTTTTTTTCCCATATGCTAATTTTGGTGGTTGGCGCCTCCTTGCCAAAGCCAAGCAGCTTCAGTGCACCACTCGGCTCCCTGAATTTGTAGACCCCCCGCCTGGTGACGGACAGTGCTGGCTTGCCATGAGCCAACACTGTCTCTGCACAAAGCCGGTGCCTGCGGTCTGTCACTGTCAGCGTTCCCAGATTGGAGCATGTGTGCACATCACAGGGGTGAGATATCGTGTACAGTGTAATGCTGTGAGTTGAACATTAAACAGACTTTTGCTTTGAACTTTGCGGGGTCACTGTCTCATCACTGCATAGGTTGCTACCGCTGCACTACACCCTCTTGTTTGTTATTGTCAGCAGCGTTGATGAGCTCAGCGGTTTTGTGCTGCGCGTGTCCTCAATTTGCGCAGAACCGCTGAGATCAGTTATTGGCTGCAAAGTTGTTGACGTGACCTCAGCATTGCATACAATAAAGGAAACCGGCAGCTGCTGCATAGCTCGGAGCCTGAGGACTTGCCTTTGTAGCATTTTAAATTCTATAAACACACACGTGTTACCCCCTATAATGTAATAATGTCCCCCATCCTGAACAAATGTCACCCACCCTGTTCCCCTTCCAGCAATAATGTCAAACAATCTGGCACCCTTCCTGTTATAATGGCCCCTATCCTGGGCCCCCTCTAGTAATAATGTCCCCCTTCCTAGCCCTTTCCAGTAATATATGTCCCCCTATTCTGGTGTAATGTCCCCACCCAGGCACCTTCCAGTAATATTTGGCCTCCATTGTTGGCCCCTTGCTGGTATAATGTCCCAGTTCTTAGACTCATCCTATAATAATGCTCTCCATTCTGCCGCTGTTCTCCAACACACTTAAGAGGAACCTGTCACCCCCAAAATCGAAGATGAGCTAAGCCCACCGGCATCTGGGGCTTATCTACAGCATTCTGTAATGCTGTAGATAAGCCCCCGATGTATCCTGAAAGATGAGAAAAAGAGGTTAGATTATACTCACCTGGGGGGGCGGTCCAGTCTGATGGGTGTCGTGGTCCAGGGCAGAGCAAAGTACTTCAGTGCTTAGGCGCTGCAGTACTTTGCTATGCCCTCAACAGGGCAGACAAAATACGCCTGCGCCGGAGCCACAATGTGAATACAAGAAGAGGACGTCATCATAAGAAGATGGGAGGCCCCGGACCAGAACCGCGACGCCCATCGGACCGGACCGCCCCTGGGTGAGTATAATATAACCTCTTTTTCTCATCTTTCAGGATACATTGGGGGCTTATCTACAGCATTACAGAATGCTGTAGATAAGCCCCTTATGCTGGTGGGCTTAGCTCATCTTCGATTTTGGGGGTGACAGATTCCCTTTAAATAAAAAAAGATTCTTCTTGCCGTCCCTGCTCCCATGACTTCTACAGCTAGCGCAGAGGCCCACAGCTGGCTTTGGCGTACCTGCTATGGGCGATGCATGACGTCATTGCTATGCGCCTCCTGTGACTGGAAAGCCAGTATCAGCTTCCGGCCTCTGATTGGTCGGTGGCATGTATTGCAGTACAGATCTCTGGGCCCAATACATTTCAGCTGAATGTGCGACCTCAGACACACATCCAGTTTAAATAGGAATTGGCGTCGATGGCACCCCTCCCGCACGAGTCTGGCCGCACCTTCTGCTACCGCGATTGTTACACCCCGGCTTATTACAGTATGTACACATGACCTTTTGTTCAAGTGGATTCCACCTAGAAAAAAGCTTTGCAAAAAATAAACATAATGCACAGTAATGTAAAGCTGACATTGCCGTGCGTGTATTCTGTTGCTTCTTTTAACTGCTTCGCAAACCATTGTTTCCAAAAATTTAGCGTGTTCATTGTTTGGGCAGCTTCCGAAAGCTGTAGCGTAAATTGGAGAGAAAAGATGCCTGCAGTGGAGTTGCTACAAAAACGACGGCACAACCACCAGCAAAGTCGCTTCAGGAAAAAGCCTTTGACTAAGAAAACCTTGGTGGATCTGTTGACCTCTTAAAGACACTGTGTGGAGGACATTCCCTAGAAGGTTTTGCAGGCTTATGCTATTCATGACCTAACCTCAGGATAGATAATTAATATCTTCTCAGAGGGGATACGACCTCCACCAATCAGCTGTTGTCCGCTTTGGTAGCGCCAGCATGTAAACAGTGAGTGGAGCTGGAAAAGTGCAGCGCCATACACTGTGTAGTGGCCATTCCTGGGTACTGCAGCTGACCTCCTACTGCCTACTTCCAATTTGATATTGATGATGCATCCTAAGGGCAGGTCATCAATTTGTTGATTGTTTGAAAACCTCTTTGTGAAGGAGGTGATATAGAGTTCTTGAAAATGATTTTTGTTAATAAAGAAAACTATTAAATAATAAAATACTTCTCAACTTTTTTAGCTTTTTCCTCCCAAGCAAATCCTTACAAGTGAATGTGGCAAAAAGCAGGAGAGCCTCCTGCCAAGTGCTGGCAGAGTAGGTCCCATTCAGATAATGGATATTGCTTTGGGGGCATCTGGGGACAACTCGAGACAAAAGGAACACAGTCAGCAAAGAAAGGCGGCAGAATGGTGAAAGCATTGCGAAATGCAAGGAGCTGGTGACAAAGGGAACAAATGTAATCTTGATAACACAGGAGGTAAGCCGCTTCTAACAATGGGGTGATATACAAATATCTCTATTCACTGCAAAAGTCAAAGCACTTTTTTCGGGAACATGATAATTCCTAAGCAGTGATGACTTGTTTTTGCGCTTTCCGTAAGCAGATTTTTTTTTTATTGTGTCATAATTTGGGCTTTGAACCTGAATAGTGGGAAGTAAGGTAAGCTTTGAAATGGCAAAACTTGCAGCTTGTGGGTCCCAATGCAAAATCACCAACAGGAAACCCAACTATCACAGGTCACTAATGGTATTGGTGTCCTCATATGGGCCAAAGGGCCTTTTCGGCCACAGGTGCGACTGCAACCACTGCAAATATTACAGTTACAACCTGACTTCTTCATATATAAAGGTGACTTTCAAGTTAGGGTACTGTCACACTAAACGATTTACCAACGATCACGACCAGCGATACGACCTGGCCGTGATCGTTGGTAAGTGGTTGTGTGGTCGCTGGGGAGCTGTCACACAGTCAGCTCTCCAGCGACCAACGATGCTGAAGTCCCCGGGTAACCAGGGTAAACATCGGGTTACTAAGCGCAGGGCCGCGCTTAGTAACCCGATGTTTACCGTGGTTACCAGCGTAAAAGTAAAAAAAAAAAAACAGTACATGCTCACATTCCAGTGTCTGTTCCCCGGCGTTCTGCTTCTCAGTACTGTGTCTGCCAGCCGGAAAGCACAGCGGTGACGTCACCGCTGTGCTCGCTTTCCGGCCGGCCGGCGCTCACAGTGCAGAGAAGCAGAACGCCGGGGGACAGACACCGGAATGTTAGTATGTACTGTTTGGTTTTTTTTTACTTTTACGCTGGTAACCACGGTAAACATCGGGTTACTAAGCGCAGCCCTGCGCTTAGTAACCCGATGTTTACCCTGGTTACAAGCGAACGCATCGCTGGATCGCTGTCACACACAACGATCCAGCGATGACAGCGGGAGTTCCAGCGACGAAATAAAGTTCCAAACGATCTGCTACGACGTACGATTCTCAGCGGGGTCCCTGATCGCTGCTGCGTGTCAGACACAGCGATATCGTATGGATATCGCTGGAACGTCACGGATCGTACCGTCGTAGCGATCAAAGTGCCAATGTGTGACAGTACCCTTACTGTTTAGCCCTTCTCTATTCCCCCTACCAGGAAAAGGGAAATTTGGCATCTACTAACACTTTAGACAATCTGAAAATATTGCACAGAATTGCACAATAATGATCAATATCACAAAAACAAATGTTAAATATTCATGGGCTCCAGTACTGTGGAATTTATTATAATTGTTAATTAACATTAAAGTGATCATCTGTTAAAGGGAACCTGTCACCCCCAAAATCGAAGGTGAGCTAAGCCCACCAGCATCAGGGGCTTATCTACAGCATTCTGTAATGCTGTAGATAAGACCCCTGATGTATCCTGAAAGATGAGAAAAAGAGGTTATATTATACTCACCCAGGGGTAGTCTGGTCCGATGGGCGTCACGGTCCGGGGCCTCCCATCTTCATAGAATGACGTCCTCTTCTTGTATTCACGCTGCGGCTCCGACACAGGCGTACTGATTTGCCCTGTTGAGGGCAGAGCAAAGTACTGCAGTGTGCAGGCACCGGGAAAGGTCAGAGAGGCCCGCGCCTGCGCACTGCAGTACTTTGCTCTGCCCTCAACAGGGCAAGTCAGTACGCCTGCGCCGGAGCCGCAGCGTGAAGACAAGAAGAGGTTGTCATCGTAAGAAGATGGAAGGCCCCGGACCGCGACGCCCATCGGACCGGACCGCCCCTGGGTGAGTATAATCTAACCTCTTTTTCTCATCTTTCAGGTTACATCGGGGGCTTATCTACAGCATTAGAGGGCACAATATGGGTAGACTGTCTGGCACTATTATTTTTTGCAAATATCAAAAGCTTGACCGTCACAAATAAACAGAAAACAGATGTGAACAGGTGCTTACTAAGAGTAGCCATCTCTATATATAACGAACAAGGTAGCACTCTGTATTGGCCAATTCATGTGAACCCGGCAGCCATAATAAGGCAATTCTCGTTGCTGGGAACCGGACTATTTGAATCCTCACTTGGGTTAAAGCCTACATTTATATGGGCTGTTGGGTACACATGAATTGGCCCGTTTATGTGCTAAGTATTCTCAATTTTTCTAATTTTCTAGAGCAGTAATATAATTCATATTTCATGTTTGCTCGCTATAGTGCTACAGAGTGCAACTTCATTTGTTGACTATTATTTTTGGGGCACCATCTGTTTTGCGCTATTAGTTTTAGGGCTTCTGATGGTCTAGAGTAATATTTGGAATGGCATTATTATTGCTAAAGTACAGAATTTATTGGACGGTGCCACAACTTAGAAGCAGTAATGGAGACAAATTGAGGTAGCAACAGGTTTAAAATTAGCAGGAAGTGAATTCTTGTAGTTTTGAAATTATCAGGGATGGTGATGGAAATTTGAGAAGTGGCTGGAAGATGTGAGAAGTAGCTGGAAGAAGTGGTCATGTCGATTCCGGGCCAGAAAGAAAGAATGGATAAAGGGAACGACTCCAACCTGAAAGGACGATACCGATGTTGCAATCAATCATCTCTATATTAAAGGAATTTCCTCCAGTCTTCTTCCTGTAGATAATGTCTGGCTATTGACTACCAACCATCCCTGCCTTTCTGCAGAGCCTCCAGTTTGCACCTCGCCTGTGACATGCATGCTGCTGCATCGGCACAGTCATGCGCCTCTCCTGTGCCTTACAGGCATAAGATTGATTTGATCTGGACATACAGTTAAGTCCATATATATTTGGACAGAGACAACACTCTTCTAATTTTGGTTATAGACATTACCACAATTAATTTTAAACAAAACAATTCAGATGCAGTTGAAGTTCAGACTTTCAGCTTTCATTTGAGGGTATCCACATTAAAATTGGATGAAGGGTTTAGGAGTTTCAGCTCCTTAACATGTGCCACCCTGTTTTTAAAGGGACCAAAAGTAATTGGACAATTGACTTCCAGGCTATTTCATGGACAGGTGTGGGCAATCCCTTCGTTATGTCATTCTCAATTAAGCAGATAAAAGGCCTGGAGTTGATTTGAGGTGTAGTGCTTGCATTTGGAAGGTTTTGCTGTGAATTGAACATGCGGTCAAAGGAGCTCTCCATGCAGGTGAAACAAGCCATCCATAAGCTGCGAAAACAGAAAAAACCCATCTGAGAAATTGCTACAATATTAGTTGTACAGTTTGGTACATCCTGAGACAGAAAGAAAGCACTGGTGAACTCATCAATGCAAAAACACCTGGGCGCCCACGGAAGACAACAGTGGTGGATGATCTCCATGGTGAAGAGAAACCCCTTCACAACAGCCAACCAAGTGAACAACACTCTCCAGGAGGTCAGCGTATCAATATCCAAATCTACCATAAAGAGAAGACTGCATGAAAGGAAATACAGAGGGTTCACTGCACGGTGCAAGCCACTCATAAGCATCAAGACTAAAAAGGCTAGACTGGACTGTGCTAAAAAGCATCTAAAAAAGCCAGCACAGTTCTGGAAGAACATTCTTTGGACAGATGAAACCAAGATCAACCTCTACCAGAATGATTGAAAGAAAAAAGTATGGGGAAGGCGTGGTACAGCTCATGATCCAAAGCATACCACATCATCTGTAAAACACGGCGGAGGCAGTGTGATGGCTTGGGCATGCATGGCTGCCAGTGGCACTGGGTCACTAGTGTTTATTGATGATGTGACACAGGACAGAAGCAGCCGAATGAATTCTGAGGTATTCAGACCCATACTGTATGCTCAGATCCAGCCAAATGCAGCCAAACTGATTGGTCGTCGTTTCATACTACAGATGGACAATGGCCCAAAACATAAAGCCAAAGCAACCCAGGAGTTTATTAAAGCAAAGAAGTGGAATATTCTTGAATGGCCAAGTCAGTCACTTGATCTCAACCCAATTGAGCATGCATTTCACTTGTTAAAGACTAAACTTCAGACAGAAAGGCCCACAAACAAACAGCAACTGAAAACCACCGCAGTGAAGGCCTGGCAGAGCATCAAAAAGGAGGAAACACAGCGTCTGGTGATGTCCATGAGTTCAAGACTTCAGGCAGTCATTGCCAACAAAGGGTTTTCAACCAAGTACTAAAAAATGAACATTTTATTTAAAATTATTGAATCTGTCCAATTACTTTTGGTCCCTTTAAAAACAGGGTGGCACATGTAAAGGAGCTGAAACTCCTAAACCCTTCATCCAATTTTAATGTGGATACCCTCAAATGAAAGCTGAAAGTCTGAACTTCAACTGCATCTGAATTGTTTTGTGTAAAATTCATTGTGGTAATGTCTATAACCAAAATTAGAAAAATGTTGTCTCTGTCTAAATATATCTGGACGTAACTGTATCTCCCTATAAATTGCTAGTGCAAGATATTATAGGGCACAAAGTTACCAAAAAATGCCTGCAGGCAGCAACCTGTACATTCAAGGTAAATTATTCTGATCTAAGAAATTATTTGCAAGTGACACAAGAAAAAGAGAAGAATCTTCTTATAATGTAGACTAGTTAAAAAAATGTCAGTAAAACTATTGTTTAGTAAGAAAAACTTCCAGGAACTGCAGATTTAACAATGTATCAAAAAATGCAGAACATCATTTTGTGGTGGAATAAAAGCAATGGAGCGGTAAATCTAAGGCTCACATCACTAAAGGCTCACATCACTAATTGCACCAATCCGAGGTCAGAGGAAATGTGTATATTTTGCTAATATTAAATTACATCATAATTAATGATAAAATGCAGTTGGAAGCGCAGGCATGCCAGGACCAGAATAAAGGGAAATGCTGCCTCCTGGTGGACACAAATAAATGCACAAAATCAAAGCAGCTGATCTATTCACTATATTTTGCTGTTGATGTTTTTTTTTTAAAACATCAAAATAAATTATGCTTAGAAATAGAAAAACAATTCTTAGAATTTGAAACCAAAGTTACAAAAGTCATAACCAAAAGGGCAAAAACAGGAATAAAATTATATAATTTTCTATTTTTTGGTCCATTGTTTATTTTTTCTTTTCACTAGCCTTATCTCTAACTCCACTTTTGTATATAATCCCTCTTTAAAGTAGACATTTTATTATTATTCCTTACTCTGTACGCCGCATACCATTAAACAGAATAAAAAATGGTTTCCTATAGTCCCGTTACAGCATTGGGAGCAGAGAAGTAGGAGACTTCTACCACCTAGTGTTTGGAAATTGGTATTACAAGTGAGCATTTATACTTTACATTCAAATCATTTATACAGCAACACTGATTAAATTCTTGAAGTTTTTAGAGTCCATTTTCTTGCACACATATATTAGGGAAAACCATGAAATACAAGTCCTGTGAATGTACTCTATGGTGTATGTGTAATATTATTAAAGGAAAATATACACCTAAAAGAACATAAACATGGATTAATACAGGTGCAATGAATACAGGTATTGAGTGTAGAGTAGGAGGGCTTCGTAAAGATAAACTAACAGGTCTGTGAGAGCCAGAATTGTTGCCGGTTGGTAGGTGATCAAACACTTATTTCATGCTATAAAATTCAAATTAATTATGTAAAAGTTATACAATGTGATATTTGGTTTTTATTATTAGATTCTGTCTCTCACAGATGAAGTGTACGTACGATAAAAATTACAGACCTCAATTATTTGTAGGTGGGAATACTTGCAAAATTGGCAGAGTATCAAATACTTATTTTCCCCACTATATATGTGCACACTGTGGTATTGTATATATTGAATATTACAATATGGTTAATCCATCAGGGGTGTTGGCAAGAGACCAAGAGTCATGCAATGTGCCCCGATTAGCCCGGGAGGAGATGCAGTTGGACTGATCTGACTAGCTACATCCACGACACACGTTTTGGTGCACCATCTCCCATTGGCCCAGACTACCTTTTTATACCTGTCCTTCCTAGATGACCCCCTGATGATGGTATGCCGAAACGCGCGTCGGGGTGGGCGCCTATATGGATGCTGCTACTCACATCAGTCCGGATACATCTCTTCCCAATCTAATCTGAGTACATTGGTCTCTTGCTGATACCCTATTGAATTAGCTATATTGTAATTATGACCTGGATCTATTTTATACCTGCAATTATCCAGATCTACTGGGTTGCACACCACTGACATACTGCATTCTGTTGTACGTACAACCTCTTATAATCTACTGTTGAAATCTACAGCAGTTTTAATTAAAAAGGAACCAATCATCCCTTGTAAAAGTGTTAAACAGTCATTTACTCTGGGTAATCATCTGCTGGGCGACGTCTTCCGCCTCCGTATGATTGAAAGATTTCTCCCTATATGAATATAGGGAAAGACCTGTCAATCAAGGTGATCGTCCAGTCATTCATAGTTTTTGGCAATGAGGGATCCAGTTACCTTTGCAGCATAATAGCAATAGAAAAGCAAAGTTTTTCCCTTGAAAAACACATTTTAAATACTAATGTAGCACAGTCTAAAGTGGCTGCACCCTGATGCAAAAGCTTTATATTGGGGCATCACTCAGCATTTATTATTATTATTATTATTTATTTATATAGCACCATTAATTCCACCATTTATCATATGATGACATCACTGGGTACAGGACCTCCATAGAGTGAGTACATCATTGGGTAACTAGTTATGTCTGAGGCTGTAGGGAGTGAAGATGGTGGCATCTGGTGTGGGAGATGGCCCATGCCCCAGTGTTATAAAAGGCACATGGCAGTTTGGAGTTCTTGTGACAGATTTTCAACTGGGCCCCCCAATTGTCAGGACTCTGAACATTTTTTATTACCTTTTTGTGCATTACTGCCCTTTTCCAAGATGGCGTCTTTGGTCTCATGTGCACTGTGTCTTCCTGCTATAAAACTCCACCCCAGCCTTCAGTCTGTGCTAGAGTATCCTGCCTTGCATCCAACTCCTGACCTCTGGTGACTCCCTGGCTATATACCTGCTCCTGTGAACGTGTGGTGATCCTGCTACTCTGCTCTGAGTTCCTGCTGCATACACCAGTTCCAGTAATCCTCCTTCATCTGGTGCTCGTGTTTGCTTCCATCTGCATTTGCTGGACATGTAAGCTGTTTCTGCTCTGCAAGAACCTGAGACTATTACCCAGACCTGGAAAACTGGAGAGAAGGGTCTGCTACATCCTTGTGATTTCTTTTCCCGTAGACTAACCTCATCAGAGAAGAATTACGACGTGGGAGACAAGGAATTGCTGGCTATTATTGCGGCTTTCAAGGAATAGAGGCATCATCTGCAAGGAGCTGCACATTAGATCATAGTGCTAACTGACCATCGCAATTTAGAGTTCCTTAGATCCGCTAGATGTCTTTCTCCTCGTCAGGCTCGTTGGAACTTATTTTTAAATCAATGTAACTTTGTTATCTCGTACCGTCCAGGTTCTCGTAATGGGAAGGCTGATGCTTTATCCCGAATCCATGCTGCGGATTACGAACCTGGAGCCCCGTCCAAGACCATTCTATCTGATGCCAATTTCATCGGAGTTATTCACGATCAGTACTTGTGGAGGGAGTGCAGGGAGGCCCATGACGGTGATGTATATCTGGCCAACCCACCTGTGGATATTAATCTTGTCTTTAAGGGTGGCATGTGGTTCAGAGATCGACATATCTACGTACCTAAGGTCATCCGTCTGCAGATCCTCAAGTTGGTACATGACTCCAAGTTGGCTGGTCACAGGGGGTACAGAAGATACAAGAGTTCCTGAGCCGATTCTTCTGGTGGCCAACTTGCCTGAAGGATACCAAGGACTATGTTCTCTCTTGCGAGGAGTCTTGTAAGGAGCACATACCTCATGTGGCACCTATGGGTCTTCTACAACCATTACCTGTTCTGTCCCGCCCTTGGGGGTCTATATCAATGGACTTTATTGTGGAGCTGCCTACATCGGGGGGCATGAATACAATCATGGTGGTAGTTGATCGCCTGACTAAAGCTGCTCATTTTGTTCCGTGCACCGGCCTCCCCTCAGCTAAAGATACAGTGAACTTGGTTATACAGAATGTCTTTCGGTTGCATGGGGTTCCAGATGAGATCATCTCTGACCGTGGAGTGCAGTTCACTTCAAGATTCTGGAAGGGGTTTTGCTCTGCACTCAATATTAATTTCTGTCTCTCTTCCGCTTACCATCCCCAGACAAATGGTCAGACTGAGCATACCAACCAGACGTTGGAACAATATCTAAGATGCTATGCCAGCCATCTCCAGGATGATTGGTTGGAGTTGCTGCCGTTAGCCGAATTTTCATATAACAATTCTCAGAGCGCCTCCACTAAATTTACACCTTTCTTTGCCAATCTGGGTTATCATCCGTGTATCTTACCTAGGTCTCCAATTAATTCTCCGTTTCTGGCAGTGGAGGAAAGGCTGACTGTGATGAGGCAAAATCTAGAGGTTCTGAAGGAATCCCTGACCACAGCTCAAGAACGTTATAAGAGATCGGCTGATAGATTCCGTAAACCTGCACCCATGTTCAAGGTAGGAGATTCCGTGTGGTTATCAACTAAGAATCTGAAGTTAAACGTTCCTTCACAAAAACTTGGACAGAAATTCATTGGCCCTTTCAAGATGAACGGTATTGTGAGCTCTGTGGCCTGCCGGCTGAAGCTGCCTAGGACTATGAAGGTACACCCAGTTTTTCATGTATCTTTACTAAAGCCTGTATCTCCTAATACCTTCCAGGGACTGTTGTGCCACCTCCGCAGCCTGTGGTGATTGATGTGCAAGAACAATTTGTGGTGGAGGAAATTGTTGATTCCAGGATTTGCAGGAATCGGCTCCAATATCTGATAAGATGGCAGGGATATCCCCCTGAGGAAGACTCTTGGGAACCTGTGGAAAACATGCCCAACAGAAGATTTCTCGTTTTCATCAGAGATTCCCTGAGAAACCAGGTCCAGGATCGTCCTGAGGCCGCTTCTAAGGAGGGAGTAATGTCAGGACTCTGAACATTTTTTATTACCTTTTTGTGCATTACTGCCTTTTTCCGAGATGGCATCTTTGGTCTCATGTGCACTGTGTCTTCCTGCTATAAAACTCCACTCCAGCCTTCAGTCTGTGCTAGAGTATTCTGCCTTGCATCCAGCTCCTGACCTCTGGTGACTCCCTGGCTATACACCTGCTCCTGTGAACCTGTGTGGTGATCCTGCTGCATACACCAGTTCCAGTAATCCTCCTTCATCTGGTGCTCGTGTTTACTTCCATCTGCATTTGCCGGACATGTAAGCTGTTTCTGCTCTGCAAGAACCTGAGACTATTACCCAGACCTCCCTGGTTGAGCTAAGATATTATTTGAACTGCCTTATAAGCTTATCTATCTGTGTTTTGGACTAAGCAAGGACTTATTTCATGTCAAGTATCCTCAAGAATAATTGTGCTTCATAGACTTTCTGCGTGATTGCATTTTCCTCTGAAGTTTCCTATAGACTGCTGAGCTGCATTTGATATTTTCACCAAGTGTTGTGGACTTGAGTTTCTCTCTGCACCTGTTTGAATCACCGTGTGATAATATAGACTTTACCACTTATAAAACTGTGTCCTGTAGTTGTCTTGTTCCACGCAAAGAGTCTCCTGAGTTATCCCCTATAATTATTACACCAATATATAATTATTCCTCTATACTATCTACTGGTCTATTATGCAGTTTTGAGGTCTGGGGTCTTCCAGGGGCACATTCTCTGTATGCCCTATATCTACAAGACTAAACCGTTGTCCGATAATCAATGAAACAGAAATTTTTTTTTGTCATTTTAACCCGTGTAAGAGAGTGAGGATAAAGGGAGTTGGAGAGCGACCCAAAAACAGGTTTCAAAAGGACCTGGACCAAACCCATCTGAGGCCAACTCCAAAGGAAGCCCTCACAGCAGGGAAGTGTCGTTGGGGTCCTGCACAAAGTAGGTGACCAGCTGAAAATAGACAAGTGGTCTGTCTCAAGAAAACTGGATTACAGAAAGGACTTGATGGAGCTTAGTGAGAGCCAGCGTGCTGACGACGGTCCTCAGTAAAGCGATGATTTGGGTTAGGCCAAGTTCATACGTTCAGTATTTGGTCAGTATTTTCCATCAGTACGTGTAAGCCAAACCAGGAGTGGAACAAATAGAGGAAAAGTATAACAGAAACATATGCACCACTTCTGTATTTATCACCCGCTCCTGAGTTTAGCTACAAATACTGATGTAAAATACTGACCAAATACTGAATGTGTGAACGTGACCTTATAGTTAGCTTTCAAGAAGCAAGGTCATGCCCTGTTTGTGGGTTAGGCTGTTTTTGGTTAGGTGGTTATCCAGGACAATTTTTATTTTCTCATGGGGCTAATTTTCTGCTGTGACTAGCCCAGAGCGTTCACAGACCACTCCTGTCATTGATTCTGCTGCTTCATGTGAACAGAGCAGTTCTTCCTCTTCCATTTTGCTTTGTCGATGAAGCGTGACTACAAGGGTAATGCTGGCTCCCCGCAGTAAGGCAGCAGGGAACCGGCTGTCAATCAGAATAACATCAGCAGTCATGCCCCATCAACCAAGAAGAGAAGTAGCTGCTCTACTGATGAGATGTCACTGAATGCTACACAACTCCCGGCAGAAGCGGTCCGTTACTGCTCTGAGTCAGCAGAGATCGGCGCCGGGCACAACAGGCAGTTAGTTACCAACTACCTGCCTGTAAGTTCTTAGGCCCATAAGAGAAAAATTAAATAGTATTCGATAACCCCTTTTGAAGACTAAGAAAAAACATATATTTTGGATTGCCATTAGTCTATTTTGCAATTGGCACCCAAAACAGCTCGGCAATCCAAGAAGCTGCCATCTTTAATGCTAATTTGCCCCAAATTATCACAATGTTTATGATTTAATCCTACTGCGTGACCCCAACTCCATAATTACTGAACAATAAAGTGCCAGTCATAGCCCTGCTCCTTCTGAAAATGTCTAGCTGATGTTCTGGTGGGCCCAATAATAGTGGAATGAACTACACGCTGGTTGACTCGTGTAATTTATTAGCACGCCATGGTTGATTTGTGGCTTATGGAAAAATGTTGTCAACTTTCCAGTCCACTTTCAAATTGTCAAGAACATTTATTATGGATTGTGGTTAATTACACAGATCTAGATCTTACTGATGGATACAGGATAGGAGCGAATTCCTCATCTTATCTGCTTCTTAAACAAGTGACGAATAAAGTACATAGTCCAAAGAGATAGTAAAATGTACTTACCTAAAACAAAAAGAAAAAAAATATATTAGAAATTCAGCATCTGACACAGCACTGTCTTATGAAATGAATGTAATTTGTTCTATCCTCCTATGAAGAAAAGGAAGAATTTGTAAGAGCAACCGCTATTAAAGGTCACTGACGGAGACCAGAAAATCTCTGCTTGTGGCATTTTAACACTCGCCAGGAAAATGTGATATGATTAACAGATGACTGTGCGGAATCCAAATCTGCACTTCTGTCTGGACGAACGTACTTACATAACATCCAGCATGTACACAAATAAATATAACGTTACACTGCCGCCATTACATAGTGCTCACATCTAAAATAAAAAATCTAGGAAAGAGAATGTAAATAGCTTTTATTAGGCCACGTTCACACGTTCAGTATTTTACATCAGTATTTGTAAGCCAAAACCAGGAAAGGAACAATCAGAGGAAAAGTATAATAGAAACATATGCACCACTTCTGTATTTATCACCCACTCCTGGCTTAGGCTTACAAATACTGATGTAAAATACTGATCAAATACTGAACATGTGAACGTATCCTTAAATTTATACTGCTTTGCTTACAAAGGAAATCTGTAAGCAAGTTTTTTTTTTTTTATGTAATGTGACAGCGGCATGATGTAGGGGCTGAGCCCCTGATTCCAGCGATGCATCGCTTAGTTTATTGAGTGCAGCAGTTGTGACAGAATCACAGTTTTCTCTGCTGAAGATGTAGCAGTGCTCAGAATGCTGAGCTCCGTATAACCCCTCCCCCACCAGTGATTTGGCAGCTTTGTGTGTACACTGTATATTGATAGAGAGCTGCTAATCAGTGCTGGACCAGCAGGCACAAGGCAGCTATAAAGATCGTGATAATCTCCTGCTGATTAAACGCTGAATCTGTTGAAACAGAAACACACAGCCTAGTAAGTGATATATCTCTGGAATCAGGGTCTCGGCTCCTTTCTCATGCTGCTCTCAGAACGCATAGTTAAAACCTGCTAAAATATTCCTTTTACGCAGAGCTGTGTGTCCTAGTGATGAGCAAATCAGTCGAAATTGGAATTTGTGAAAAAATTATTTTATTAAAAATTACAATTTAAAAAAATTTGGCCAGGAAATTGGATTCACACCAAATTTATTCAATGTGAAACTAATCTCTTATTATGTGCTGTGAACTATTAAAAGTCCAGAGCATAATAAACGAAGGGTGAAAAAAAAATATTAATACTCTAATACACTCATCGTTCCAACCTTTACCTTGTCCATGCAACTCCCTGCTTGGTCGTTTTTAGTCCAGTATTCATCCACAGAACACTGGTAGAGATGAGAGAGACATTTTCCAGCTAAAAAGTTTGGGTCTCCATTGTTTTCAATGGGGTTTAACTTCAAGTTTGGGTGCAGTTCTGGTACCTGAAAAGAACTTTGTAATAAAGTTCGAGTACTAGAACCCAAAATTCCACAGGTCCGCTCCTCCCTAGACATAGTACCCGTGGTGCTGTGAAGAAAACAGGCAGCCTGTGAGCATGAAGCCTGGATCGGGACGACCAAGTGAGAAGCTGCGTGGACAAGAAGAAGAAGGAGTAGAGGTGCAAATTAATATATTTAAATTGATTCAATCCCATCCTGCCCCTTTTGAATACAACAGATAGGCCATGTGCACACATTGAGTATTTGGTGAGTTTTTTACCCCAGCATTTGTAAGCCAAAACCAGGAGTGGAACGGTCAGAGCAAAAGCATAATAGAAACATAGAATCTGTAATAAATACTGTAGTGCAGCGGAGTACTTGAAAACAGAAAACAAATGGTATCCTCCGGATCGCAGCCGGGAATCATGACAGTCCGTACACGGGAACGGTTCCCGTGGGCGAATGCACCACCGTGCTATGCTGAGGGGTGCCAGGCCTTTTGGCTTCACTTGGCTCTGTGTTACTTCACACTGGCTGAGCTTTGCAGAGCCACCAGCTCTGCAAGTTTGCAAACCAAGACTGACACACCCCAACCTTTTGCTGCAGGGTTTTTTAAATGGAATCTGTGGCCATGGGCCACTTGTAAGATCCGGCCTGGAGGGAGCGAACTGCCCCACTACCATCCTGTAGTTCGATCCAAAAATAAAAGCCCATGCCGGGTATTCTTAAATTTGCCTTCGGCAAATAGCTTTCCAAAGACTAAACTTACTTTTATTTTGCACTGCAATCACAGCTATGCCTGTGACTGCAATGCACTCCAGCGGCCTCAATACGCTTCTATGTGCATCCGATGGGACATTTAGCGACCCTCGCATATAACAACTGTCACTGCCTCACAATACCAACTAAAAAAAAAGATACTGCACTTCTGAGGGGTGGAGGGCATGAAACATGTCAGACAAGGTACATAAAAGAAGCATGGGGTCTAGAGACACATGGCACCCACCCTCCAGGTGCAGGGCTCCTTCCTCCACATGCAATGCAAAAACGAGGTTTGAAATCAAAGGATCATGTTAAGGATGGGTGGGATTGAAGTGGGATGGTGGTGGTAACCTAAACAAAAAAATGTCACCAAAGGGTAATCTTTTCTGGTCATTTTACAGAGCCGGTAACATGAGCCATATTTCTTATAGACATCAAAAATGTGTCTTCCTGACTCCTACTCATTTTCGATCTGCAACTTGAGCGTACGTTGTTTAAAAGAAAAAAAGAAGAAAAATCAGACACATGAGATTGTCCAGCGCTGCACACATGCTGCTAAGTCAATAATCACAAATAATGAAACCTTTCAAAAAACCAATTAGTGTGCAACCAAGCAGTTACACATCTCTGATGTTTTTTTTTTTAAAGAAGTTGATGCTTATGATGTCTTTTAACAAATCCTATATTTCCTCCTATATGGGCAATTTCTGCAAAGACTGAAATACCTCCACCCTTAATACACGTAGTCATAAGCCAACCATAGTGAAAAATGACTTACAAGTAGAGCGTGGTCTTGTCATACTGCTTATTCATATGCACTAACATAATGTATGACCACCACACATTTGGTATAATGATATGTTCCTTCAATTACGCAAGGTATGTTCCTCAAGATGACGGTTTTAAAACCCAAGTTCTCCTAACATAGAAATGTATGTACAGTACGTATTCAGTTGGATAAGGTCATATCATCAGTGATTTATGTAGAACTCTCTTGACGCCTTCTATTAGAGGGCATCGAAGTGCGATAACAATGGTGGGAAGCTTTTCTTGACCTGACAAACTGCTGACAGCAAAGCCCTCAACTGAGACAGGTCCATCTGTGATTCTAAATGAGGTATGTGCTTCCAGACTATTTATTATTCTTTATGGATAAAATTATTGGGACACTTGCACACTAAACCTACATAGACTTTTGCGGCATCCCATTCTACATTTATGGACATGAATGTACTGTAAAATTGGTCTTCCCTTTGTCGCTAAAGCAGCTTCCACTCTTGGGTGGGTGTCTGTGGGAATTTTCGCCCATTCATCTAGAAGGACGTTTTGTAGTCAGACATTGATGTTGGATGTCGGAGGAAAGGGTAGGGCTCACCACAATCTATGGTCAAGTTCAACCCATATGTGTTCAATGAGGCTGAGGTCAGGGAAGTCAGTCAAATTCTTTTACGCCAAACTCGCCCAACTATGTCTTTATGGACCTTGCTTTTTGTTCGGGCACAGCCATGCTGGAACAGAAAAGGGCCTTCTACAAACTGTTCCCACAAAGTCAAAAGCTAAAATTGTCCAAAATGTTTAGGTGTACTGAAATATTAAGATTTCCCTTCACTGGAACTAAGGAGTATCGGCTGACCCTTAAAAAACAAGCCCATAGCATAATCCCTCCTCCACAAAACCCTGCAATGAGCACATTGCAGTCAGGTGGGTAATGTTCTCATAGCATTTGGCACAGACTCATTGATTAGTTGCCAGATAGAGAAGTGTGATCCATCACTACATAGAACATGTTTCTACTGCTTCAGATTCCAGTGGTGGCGGCTTTACACCACTCCATCCAACTCTTGGCATTGTGCTTGGTGATGTAAGGCAGCTGTTTAGCCATAAAGCTCCTGGCGGGGATACAGTTTTTTGTTTTGCTGTTAATATCATAGAAGGTTTGGACTTTCCAGTTATGGAGCCAGCCGATCATTGGTGACTCTTACTGTATGCTCTCTCCTCCACAGCTCTCAGTGACCCCCTCACTGTAATTTTATATGGTCTCCACTTCCCACTTAAGATGGAGTTTTCATTACGTGACTTCTTACAACAATAGCGTTTTATTACAGAACCATGCTCATAATAGTGAGCTCTTCAGAATGTGCCATATTCTAGCTAATATCTGTAATGGCAGAATGCATGGCGAGGGGCTGGATTTTATACACCTTGGGTAATGAGACTGAATCAAAAACCTGAATCCAATACCTGTGCCAATAAAGTGTATTACCAAATTCACCACCTACTGCAGGGTGTATATAGTAGTGGCAGGAGATTGTGTAGAAGATGAGAGGATGATTCAGGAGACCAAGATCTGCCCAAGAGATTCACAAATGTGGTCCTGACTTTGGGTCAGTAAATGTCAAAGTCTGTGACCCAAATAATCCCACAGTAAATGTCTTTTTTTGATAAATTTTATTATTTTAATTTACTTTAGAGTTTATTAAATCTATTTGAAGCCATTCGCTACACACTTCAGTACTCACTATAGAATACAACTCACTTTCTTCCATGCTCCTCACGCTCAGGAATACTGCACATATTATATCCTCAGATGACACTTTGCCCTCCTTTCATGCACCGTGATATCAATTCTGAATCTATATCTCACAGCACCTCCTTTCTCAGGTCTTCACCTGACAAGACTTTGCCCTTAGTTCCTATCCTGAGTTTCTACATAATAATGGAGCATCCTAATTTGACCTCTGAAGACTTTGTCCTCAAACACCTTTACCACCTGTCCTCTGGTGGCACCTGCACTCGGCAGATCATTGCTGTGCATAATTATCCTCCTGGAGTGCACAGCGCACGGCAGATTTACAGATACAATATTCAGAATCTAGTATAACATTTTTGGTGAAAGCTTTCAACATTTGCATTGCGTCCTTGCTCTGTATCTTCCTCTGCCGCTACCCTCAATATTGTTCCTGCTACCGTCCTTGATATCATGGCTGCTATGCTTATATGTCGTCTTTTTAGCCAAGATTTTTTTTCCTTCAAATCATGCCAAACAATGTGATGCATGATTGGACTCCAACATACATGTGGGCAGACTACATTCATGGGGGCAACTTCCAGGCCCATTGCAGCACGTGCACATAGTGCCTTTTACATGTGGGCAAACACACATTAATTTTCCTAAGAGAAGACGCTTGAGCATCTAGGGGAGTAGTTACAACCATATAATGTGACTGAGGTCTGGTCACATGGTCAGAGTGTATGGATCTGATTGGTCCATGTGCAAGGTCCTGGACAGTCGGTGTTGGAAGCTCCTATGAGTGGAGGTTTCCTGGAAGCACCTAGAGAGACCGTGGACCTGAATGCTCAGGGTGTTGGATTGTCCTGTAATGGACTGGAGTCCTGCAAGCACCTACTGAGAGTGTGGACCTGGTGGACTGTGTTGGAAGCTCCTGTGAGTGGAGTCTTCCTGGAAGCACCTGAGAGACCGTGTATCTACAGAGCCTCTGATGGCATTTGTGTTGGTGAAGCTAGGACTGACAAGGAGTCAGCGTGAGGAGCGTAACTCCTGAAAGGTAACCCCGGACAAGGGGATTGTAATATGTGGTAGAGAAGTTATCTGCTGCATGAACAGACTGGAGGTCATGTTAGGTCCATGAATGCAATGAAGTGAACTTTATGTCATGTGGTTTATGATGATTAATAAACCAAATAGACTGACTTATGTGGAGAAACCGTGCCTGAGTGCTTGAATCCCGTGCCATGCGAGTGTCCCCCAACCCACTCAGGTAGCGTTTCACCACAATGCTCAGTAGTGAAGCAGTGCTGTACTTTATATACATGCTCAGTAGTGTGGCAGTGCTGCACTTTATGCACATGCTCAATAGTGAGCCAGTGCTGCACTTCATATATATGCTCAGTAGTGAGGCAGTGCTGCACTTCATATATAAGTTCAGTAGTGAGGCAGTGCTGCACTTCATATATATGCTCAGTAGTGAAGCAGTGCTGCACTTCATATATATGCTCAGTAGTGAGGCAGTGCTGCACTTCATATATATGCTCAGTAGTGAGGCAGTGCTGCACTTTATGTACATGATTAGCAGTGAGGCAGTGGTGCACTTTATATACATGCTCAGTAGTGAGGCAGTGATGCGCTTTATGTACATGCTCAGTAGTGAGGCAGTGCTGCACTTTATATGCATGATTAGTAGTGAGGCAGTGCTGCACTTTATATACATGCTCAGTAGTGAGGCAGTGCTGCACTTTATGTACATGCTCAGTAGTGAGGCAGTGCTGCACTATATGTACATGCCCAGTAGTGAGGCAGTGCTGCACTTTATGTACATGCTCAGTGGTGAGGCAGTGCTGCACTTTATGTACATGCCCAGTAGTGAAGCAGTGCTGCGCTTTATGTACATGCTCAGTAGTGAGGCAGTGCTGTACTTTATGTACATGCTCAGTAGTGAGCCAGTGCTGCACTTTATGTACATGCTCAGTAATGAGGCAGGGCTACACTTTATGTACATGCTCAGTAGTGAGGCAGGGCTACACTTTATGTACATGCTCAGTAGTGAAGCAGTGCTGTGCTTTATGTACATGCTCAGTAGTGAGGCAGTGCTGTACTTTATGTACATGCTCAGTAGTGAGCCAGTGCTGCACTTTATGTACATGCTCAGTAATGAGGCAGGGCTACACTTTATGTACATGCTCAGTAGTGAGGCAGGGCTGCACATTATTTACATGCTCAGTAGTGAGGCAGTGCTGCACTTTATGTACATGCTCAGTAATGAGGCAGGGCTGCACTTTATGTACATGCTCAGTAGTGAGCCAGTGCTGTACTTTATGTACATGCTCAGTAGTGAGGCAGGGCTGCACATTATGTACATGCTCAGTAGTGAGGCAGTGCTGCACTTTATGTACATGCTCAGTAGTGAGGCAGTGCTGCACTTTATGTACATGCTCAGTAGTGAGGCAGGGCTGCACATTATTTACATGCTCAGTAGTGAGGCAGTGCTGCACTTTATGTACATGCTCAGTAATGAGGCAGGGCTGCACTTTATGTACATGCTCAGTAGTGAGCCAGTGCTGTACTTTATGTACATGCTCAGTAGTGAGGCAGGGCTGCACATTATGTACATGCTCAGTAGTGAGGCAGTGCTGCACTTTATGTACATGCTCAGTAGTGAGGCAGTGCTGCACTTTATGTACATGCTCAGTAGTGAGCCAGTGCTGCACTTCATGTACATGCCCAGTAGTGAGGCAGTGCTGCACTTTATGTACATGCTCAGTAGTGAGGCAGTGCTGCGCTTTATGTACATGCTCAGTAGTGAAGCAGTGCTGTACTTTATGTACATGCTCAGTAGTGAGCCAGTGCTGTACTTTATGTACATGCTCAGTAGTGAGGCAGGAATGCACATTATGTACATGCTCAGTAGTGAGGCAGTGCTGCACTTTATGTACATGCTCAGTAATGAGGCAGGGCTACACTTTATGTACATGCTCAGTAGTGAGGCAGGGCTGCACTTTATGTATATGCTCAGTAGTGAGCCAGTGCTGCACTTTATGTACATGCTCAGTAGTGACCAGTGCTGTGGAATTGGAGTCCAGAGTCAGGGAAATTGAGGAGTTGGAGATAAAGCTTTGGCTCACTGACTCCACAGCCCTTCTTACTAGGCTGTGTTTACTGTTTTAATAAAATCAGTGATTTATCAGGAGGAGATGACCACTGAGGACTAGGTGTCTCCTGCCTTCTTTTTCTCCTGCTCTGTGTAACCCCACCCCCACCACTGATTAGCAGCTTTTAACCAATACAAATTAAACAGAAAGCTGACAATCAGTGGTGTGGGTGGGGTTATACAGGGTTCAGCATTCAGAGCTCTGCTAGATCTGCAGCAGAGAAAACTCTGATTGTATCACAACTGCTGCACCCTGTAAACTAAGTGATATATCGTTGGAATGTGGATCTCTGCACCTACATCATGCCACTGTCAGATTCCATAGCGAAAAACCTACTGATGGATTCCCTTTAACCACTTCAGGCCTACAAAGACGTGAAGTGGTTAAAAGGAGCCATGAGTACACTCATGTAGCGGCTTGGAAGACGCACTCAATTGATACATAATATTTTTTTAAAACACACCAGTGTCAAAGACACCACAAAAGACATCCAAGAAGGTGTCAAAAAAGCTGCTTCAGGGAAAACATTCCTGGGATTTTCTTGAAACTTCTTTTCCTGGAAAAAAGAATGCGGATGCGCTGGCGGATTAAAGACGTCATGTGCACATACCCAAATCCGCAGACGTTCACTGAAGAACTTCCACGCTTCAGTACAGCTGAGTTTTGTAGCTATTTTTTGGCTTCAGTCTCTGCCAGTTTTATTTACAGTACCAGTTAGTAAATTACAAGTGAACTGCCGCAGACCTGTAACTGCTGCATAATCTGATTTCTCTTGCACAATGTTATTACTTCTGTGATAAAATAGAAACGCACATCAACTTCTAATTACACCAACGATTTCACTGCCATAAGCAGAATATGCTCCCAATCAGCTGAGGTTTCCACGGCTATGTTTTCATGGGAAATGCTTGCATAAAACATGTATTGCTGCTAATAGCAGGATAATAGAAGCGCTAAGCATAATTTTTACTCAAGCTGGCCAAAATGTGAAATTAATTTGTGCCTTGCTTTACTAGAAACAGGTTTTTAGAATATGTCTGTTTCCGTGGTTTACACGTCTGGCACATTTTTTAGATTCAGCGTATGCTCTAATGGAAGTTCTTACTATTCGAGTGAAAAACTGGACAAAAAAAGAGGTTTTACTTAAAAACTAACAAATTATCAAACCATTTAGGGCTGACTTAAAACTACATGTTCCAAAGATACAATGAAGTGAATACATAATCTCTTCCGAATCCCAAAAAATAAAACCATAAACATCTGAAACAATAAGAGAAACATTGAAGTGCTTACATATGCTTCATCAAGGGCTTCTCAAGGAGAGCTCAATAAAGGTTGTGTGATGCAAACTATTCATTGATCACTCCTCTTGCTGGTTTGTGTTAAAGTGGGTTTGTGATGCTTGTCACTCCTTACAGACACACTGTGAGGTGAGGAAGTCAGAGGGTGTACAAGGTCAAAAGCAAGGAGGATAGGTCATTAACAAAGGGGTGAGACAAAGTCTATGGTCAGAAATCCAAGAAAGTAGAGGATCAAGACAAAGGTATAGGCAAATGGATGGTCAAAGGCAAATCCAAGGTCAGTCAACAAAGATCAAAATAGTTGAACTCAAAGCTCAGAGCAAACACACACCAAACTGAGCAGAGCTACAACTGGCAGAGATAAGAAGCAGACAGCCAGCTAAATATTCTGGGAATCATTCCAAGCAGGAGACACCTGTAGGAAACCCAGCATGCCCAGGCCTTGATCGGGTGACTGTACTGTTGCCACACTGACAGCTCAGCATGCCCAAGCCTCCGTTTGGATGGCTGGGCTGTCTATTACAATACGCATGTGCCTCAGACTGGACAGCTGACCTGCCACTCACCATACTCAGAGGATGAATCATGACACCCTTCTTAAATACCTGTCACGGGCTTACCACAACAGAGAGGAGCCAGAAGACTGTAGGGTCTGATTGCTCCTACTCCTGCGCTGAATAAAAGCACTCCTCCTTTTTAAATGGTGTTTATTTATTTTGGCAGGACAGGGGTTAATAGGCCATGTTGGAAACTCTGGGAATCTGAGCTCTCAGCTAAGCTTGGTTAGCCACTCCCATCCCCTTCATAGTCTGGGTCCTGATCTAAACCCATGTCAGAGCTAGCTTATGCTGCTTTGCTTGAAGGAGAGGTGTTTATATGAGGAGTTTTGGACAAGTTATCTGTGACTGTTGCGTGGTTTGTAAGTGTGATAAGTCTCTTCCCTACCGTTACTTTGGTTATTCCCCCATCCTCCACTCCCTAGTGCATTCCTGTTATATGTGAGTTAATATTTGCATGATTGGTGTTTTCAGATTACCCTTGTTTGTGCTGCCTAGTTCCTTGGATTGGTGCACTGTGGTGCACAGTAGCACCCCTCTTCCCTGGGTGGAGGAAGAGAACAGACAGAGGGCTGATTCAGGAGTTAAGGCAAGGGTGGCAGCCATGGCATCTTCACCTTCAGAAGTATCCCGGGGAATAGGGCAAGCTAGGGCGCCCTCTATTGTTAGGGATAGGGAAGGAGCCCCAGGTCCTGGGTCACTCGACAGCTGAGTCGTGACAACACCCCAAATAAATTAAAACAACATACTTGCCTCTAGGACAGATGCTCTTCCAGCGATGTTGGCATTGTGTCTCCCAGTGGTTACCTGAAATTGGTCAACAGCCTCCACAGTTGTGTTTGACGGAAGTGTGAAGGCTGGAACCAATCGGTGACCATTGATTGGCTGCAGCACTCAAGGGACCTGGAGGGATGTGATTTATATTTTACCTTGAGCACTTTAGCATAAGAAAGAGTTGTCCAATAGTAAGCAGCTCCCTTTGTAAGGGTACAAGATTTTGGAGACTGTGGCTACTGTCTCTCTATTTTGCTTGTGGAACATATAGTGGATTTCTTAGCACAGCCCTGATAATGGCAGTATATTGCCTGCAAATTAATGATGTTTGTGGTGATAGCAAGTGTGGGTGCATGGAGCCATTCTGAAATAAGTAGTGCCAACATAAAGAATTTAGGAGTGCTGATGTTTTTTTCCGACAATTCTAAGGGAGAACATCAATCAAACTAAAGAGTGCTGGTATGGACACAACCTCGGGACTCCCTTTATATAGTTACAAATTTAAATGAAAGATACCATCAGAAAATGAGCTATTATTTAAAATCAGGTTTTTGTGTTAAATGTATTATTAAAAAAATTTGATGGTTAAAAAAATTCAATTTTATATGTTCTCTTACCCCGTTTGCTTTTTCAGCTTTGTTGACTGGACAGAGGTTAGGGATTTCAGATACTTTGTGCAATTTTTTTTTAAGTCATTAAATTGGGCACAGATGCACTCCAGTAACCCCATGGAGTGATTTTATGCACACAAAGCTAAAGTCCCAATTTTGCGACATTGTGCTCAATAAGCTGGAAAATTGGTTAACGACAAGAAAAAAAATGCCCTTTTTTGACTTTGATAAAATTAATTTGGTGCAATTAAAGAAACTGAATACAAGAAAAAACTAAAATAAAACTGACTTACAAAAAAACACAAATGATGAATTGGGGACATAAGATAAGTATTCCTAATAGAGTATCACAAATTCACTTTTTGTTTTCCTTTCAAAGCCCGTCGGTCATCTTCTGCAATTCATCTTGGAATATGACAAGTCACGAGGAAAAGAAAGGACACATCTGTATGTCATAACTTGGTTTTGTTTAGCAGAAAAAAAGCAAATTCAGCCATTCTCATTAGATATAAGTAGGCATATGGGAGAGTCCATAACCAAAAATGATATAAAGTGATTATGATCCATGGCAAGAGCTAAACGCAATGGTTTAACGTTAATTCTTCAGGACAAGATAATTAAATGGGGAAAGTAAACCACCGAGGACTAGCAGAGGGAAAGTGTTCTGAGGGTAATAAATGATTTACATCAAATGGCAAAGCTGGGGAATAGAATATACCCAAAGGAGAACCGAGGCACAGAAAATTACCACCAGGCAAGATGCCACGGCTGAGATCAATTCACAGTGCAATTAGCCTGCCTAAACATTACCGGATTAAGCAGCAGAAATTCTACATAAGGACATGAAAAGGGTAGTTGGCTTTGATCTAAATACTAGTAATAATAATAATACTTTGACCTTTAAATGGAAAGTTCACATAAATAAAGTAAAAAAATAATAATCATCATATAAATAGGAACTGTTATTGCAAAATAGTTACTTTTAATATTGTACTATAGTACATTCATGGAGATCTACTGTACTAAGGGGCAAATTCATAAAAAAAAAAGTTGCTAAAATTCTGGTGTACAATTGTTTGAAATGTTGCAAAATTTCTACTCAAATTTTGTAATGTAATGTTTTTTTGTTAATCTTTTTTATCTAAATTTTATAAATGGTTGGAAGGGGAAAAGGTAGGGGAATGAGAAGGAAAGAAAGTTGATCTTTATTGGTTAAACCTAGGGAAGATGAAAGAATGGAATAGAGGGAGGGATAGGAGATTAATAACAATATTGTAATAATATTACTAACTGCGGTTATAACATTAAATTAGAAACATACTTATAGGGTTTAACATTTTTGTGAACATAACTTTTAAATGAAATCACAAAACTTTATAGAGGAAAATAAGGAAAGTAAAGAGGAAAATAAGAAAGCATTCCGAAACAAATATACTGTGATATTAGACAAAGTGTTAAGAATCAAACATAATATTAGTCAGCAACA
Organism: Ranitomeya variabilis; assembly: GCF_051348905.1. Lineage (NCBI taxonomy): Eukaryota > Metazoa > Chordata > Amphibia > Anura > Dendrobatidae > Ranitomeya > Ranitomeya variabilis. The sequence continues at coordinate 85,931,973 of NC_135232.1, forward strand.
ATTTCATAAAGTTGTCTAGGTCTTAAGCAAAACTTAGCTTAACTTAACTTAGAGGAAATGTGAATCCAGGGTACCCATCTCTTATAGCATTTTGGCTAATAATTATTTGATATGGCATGGCTCCTCTCATAAGAATTATGAAGAGTTATTTTGTCTACAATATCAGGAATGGATGTTTTTTTTAGCTGGTAGAAAAAAGTCGTTAATTAGTGTAGGTTTTGGTTCAGGTGCTTTTACGTCAGTTAAAGCCAACTTTGCCCAGGAGAGGCCGTTGTCAAGCGTACCAGAGAAATTCATCAAAATTTACATTAAAAGAGTGGCATAAATAACAACAGAATTGTACTTGAGTCAAAGACTGGAGTACATTACTCGAAGTGATGCGCAACAGCTGAAACATACGCACGCCTCTTTATTGATTTGGGAGCATCATAGTCTTGCGCTCTCTTCATCAAAACTGGAGTGCAAAATGCCAGACTTGATAAATTTGGAACTAAGGTCTTGACTCATCAAAGTATTTACATCAGGATTCTGAGGCAACACACTTTGAAAAGTTGCACATTTGTGTCAGAACGCAAAGGTGCACATACATTTGCAACTTTTGGCATTTTTATGCAATTTTCTGCTGGTTCTGACAAGGTTGGCTGAGCTGAGAAGAATCAGAAATGAGGCAAGGCCATGCTCGCCCTATAAATTCATCAAAAGTGATGGTGTATGAAATAACGCAGTAGTCATGGCATCATCACGGACCAGAGGCAGATCAAGGGGAACAAAATTTATTAAGAAATATAACTCCACACAGGGAGGGAATGGTTATGAGAAGATAGGGCACTGGAAAGGGGCAACAGGGAAAACAGGTATAGGGAGAATGTTTGCAAAAAGAATGGAAGAATAAACTTATCAGTCTGTAGGCTTCTTGATTGTAGTTCCTCGGTCTCCAACATTGGCCCCGACAACAGCGGCACGTGATGTCCCGGAATGGTCCTGTGTAGACAGAGGTCCGGTTCCTCGATGAGAGCAAAGTGTCTTAGTCACACCAGTTGGGTACTCCCACCAGCAGTTCCTGGATACTGGGCTCAGTCCTGATGTCAGTTCTTTATGCGGTTTCGCTGGAGCGTGGACTTGCTCCACGGTGTCAGCGGTTAAAGAGTTGGTAGGATCTGACTCAGTCTCTGGTGCTGAACTAAGACATAGCAGTAACGGGGACCACATATGATTCACCTCCCAGCATGGGGAACGTCGGGCAAGTCAAAGTCTGTCATCCGGGGACAGGGGACGTGACTATGGGGATGTCTAGAGGTGGGCCTTTACTCATGAGATGCTGCGCTCTCCGGGCCTGCACCTCACCCCACTGCAAGTTCAGTCTTCCTGCCGAAACTGCTCCCTCTTTCGCGCGCACCACCCTTTTTATACCTGACACACCCCCTACTGATAAATGCAAAGGTCGGTACGGTCTAGTAAGCTTTCCCCCGTGCCACAATAGTGACAGTCCCAACAGCTCCGGTACGGCGCCAAAGAGATACTCCCGATCCGGTTCATCCTCTTACATGTAAATTACGTCACAAATATCTGGCAAGGTGTACGGAGGCACACGCCATTGATAAGATTAAGTGATTAAACCTCTTAGTGAATTCGGAGCATGTTATTCCTGCACGCCCCTCACGTGCGAAATGCCAGTCTTGATGAATCGGACCTAAGTGTTCTACATTTCAATAGTCTTCTTTGCAGGCATTTACTGGAGTTTCTGAAGAATCTGTCACCAGCAAAGAGTTGACTTCTACTTTTTGAGCTTGAAAATTTCTTTCCTTACTACCCCATTGGAGGAGCACAGACCAGGAGGAAGAAATGGGGGTGAAAATTGATTTCAGAAAAGAGAATAGTATCTAAAATGTGCCAGCTGTGAACTAGTATGTGTAAGAAAGAGCAAATTAAAGAGTTTGTCCGCTACTCAAACAACCCTATCTCAATCAGCCTGTATGCCCCCATGAAATAACAACAAAGAAGACTAGGCAGCTTTACCATCAGAGAAAATAAAGAACCTCATCCACAACTACCACAAAAGACTTCAAGCTCTCATTGACGCTAGAGGGGGCAATACACGGTATTAAGAAATGGGGTATGTGGACTTTTGATCAGGGTCATTTGGATGTTTTCGGTTGTCATTATGATTTAAAAAAGAGAAAACACAGTAGTTTGAGTTTGGGCTTCACCCAACCACTAACCATGAGTGGAGAAATTTTTTTAGTGTTATTCATATTCTCTGAAAAAAGGCCAAGACAGCAAAAATTCTGACGGGGTATGTAAATTTTTGAGCCCAACTGTATTAGTGCACTGTCCAGATGTATTTTTTCTACAATACAGTAGTGTTTGGGTGCCACATGGGTACCATATGACGGTATGATTTGGACTTTGTATAGAGATATTCTTTATGCACTATAAAGCAGTGTTGTATGAGCAATATTTAGATGTATTGTTTGGGCACTGTATTGTGGTTTTGTTTGACTACATGGGGTCACTAACTTTAACCCTAGTAAAGTAAAAGAAAAAAAATGAAAATGATAAACAAAAGTCCAAGCTTTTTTTTTTCTTGAAATATACATTTTTAGCGGGAAACAAGTCAGACTCAAAATTAATACTCTCATTAATTATCTCTAAAAATGTTCATCTCTAAAATGCCTTGGAAATATGCTACTGTGAATTCTACCCACCCAAATCCACATGTTTTAATTGTCTTATTTACAGCAGATGTTAATGATTTTCGATATTGTGATCACACTGTCTACACACATGATGGACATTGCTGTGGTTTTGTACTTTTTAAGGGACCAACTTATTAGACGGTTAGTAATTAAAGATGGTGCCCAGATACTGCAGAAAATGCATAAAATAGGCGGGGGCAGTAAGATGAAAGGTTTAAATAGTTAAAATAATACACACGGTGCAGGACAAATGGATAAGGATCCAAAAATTCAGAGTTGACAGTAATTAAGCTTCAAGCAATTTGCAAATTATAGTGTACAATCCATTATGAAAAGGGAAAAGATCCTGGTTTTTCTACTTGTGCTTTGGCAGATAAATGTCTCTACAGAACCAAACTTGCCAACATTTAGAATCCAGATGTGTGAAGTCAAAACACACTAAAAACATATTTGTGTTTTTTACCTGCAGATTTTCCGCATCTAATGCAATTCAGTGGGAAAATCAGCACAGAAAACTCAGCATACCCACAAAAGCGCTTGACTTACCGGGTGTGGATTTAAAAAACGCACCGCAAGTCAGTTTACGTTGAGTAAAAAAAAAAAATCCCAAAGGGAATGAGTATCTTATAAATCCCATCTAGTTTGATGGAATTGTAAGACCCTATATTTTTTTGTGCAGCAAAAATACACTACATCAAAAATGTATTAAGGAACTTAACCTAAAGCCTTCTTACCGCAGCGTCCAAAAATTATCCCACTCTGAAAACTATTAGTAAATCTCATACTTCACTAGAAGTTTAACATTGAACATTATGAGAACTTCTATGCAATCTACAGTTACAGCTGGGTCCAGAAATATTTGGACAGTGACTAAATCTCTGTGATTTCAGCTCTCCATGTTATTATTATTTTTATTTAAAATGAAACAACTGAGATGCAATTGAAGTGAAGACTTTCGGGTTTAATTAAAGGGGTTGAACAAAAATATTCTGTCAAACATTTAGGAATTGCAACCATTTTTCTACAAAGCTTCCTGATTTCAGGGGCACAAAATTAATTGGACAAACTAACTTTACCATAAATAAAATGTTCGTTTTTAGTACTTTGTAGAGAATCCTTTGCAGGCAATGACTGCCTGAGTTCTGGATGTCATGGACATCACCAAATGCTGGGTTACTTTATGATGCTTTGCCAGCATTTACTGCAGCTGACTTCAGTTGTTGCTTGTTTGTGGGTGTTTCTGATGATGGACTTGGCGATTGCAGAATATTCCACTTCTTTGCCTTAACTCCTGGGTTGCTTTCATAGTATGTTTTGGATCATTGTCCATCTGCATTGTTAAGTGCCGTCCAAGCAACCTTGCTGAATTTGGTTGAATCTCGGCCAAAGGTCTTGCCCTGTACACTTCAGAATTCACCTGGTTGTTTCTGTCTTCTGTCATATCATCAATAAACACTAGCAACACTGTGCTATTGGAAGCCATGCATGGCCATGTCATCACACTGCCTCCACCATGTTTTACAGAGGGTGTGATGTGCTTTGGATCATGAGCCATTCCAAGCCTTCTCCATACTTTCTTCTTCCCATTTTGGAGCTATACATACTTTTATTATCTTACTAATCACCAAAGTTAATCTCACCAAAAATGCTGGGCAAGCACTACTAAATTCCAAATACTCCCAAAGCAATAATAAACTAATTTCATTTTTTCTGGCAGCCAAAATGGTAATATCTGGAAGTCCCCTTAAGTACATCTGTACCTAATAAAAAAAACATTTTGGGTAATGGCAAATAGCAGACCCCCAAGCCAAGTTTGCAGCCGTGGGTGTCCTACTGGCTTGTACATCGTAATGACTATAGTGCTGTTTTCTCACGGCATATGGCCTTGAACATATTATTACCCCACTCACTGTTCTTCTCTCCCTTTATGTCCTGTTTCTAATTCTCATGTACACTCCTCAACAATGAAATTCCAACTTCAATAAGAAAAGGGAAGGAATTATGAAAATAACAGGATGGATAGAAATGTTAATAATGTGCAAATGATGAAAAAATGGAAACAGAATTTTCAAAACTTCTCAATTTTTTTTTCAGTATCAGCTATCGAACATTATGCTACTGTGCATTATAGGGAACATCACACTGGTCCTACTCCGAGGATTATGGTATGGGACCCCAATCTAGGTACACTAATAGCTCAGTGTTACATTCATTTGTTGGTGGAACCAGGGGTTCCGCCATTTCTCCAAAAGACTCCAAAAGCCATTTTCCAAAACAACAATGCCAGGTCACATGTTACTTGTGCTATGGTAAGCAGAATGCATGATCTAAACATGCTGCCATGTCCTGCAATGGCTACAGACTTGTCTCCCATCGAGCACATCTAGGACATCATCGTTCAGCAATTGCACAGGAGCTGCCAGTACTGGATCTTAATAATTTGTCCAAGTGCATTCAGCACAGAACGTTCCTTATTGATAGCAGCCAAGGTATGTAAGTGCAGGGATTTCTGTACCTGCCGCTAATACACAATATTGAATAAATAGAGATGTTTTGAAAATATTATTTCCATTTTTTCATCATTTGCATATAATCAAAGGGGTTGTCCACTACTAGGACAACCCCTTGTTGATCTAAATGTTTGGCCTCGATAAAAGAGCTCATCTTCACTTCCCCTGCAGGCGCCATTCCAGTGGTGTCGGCACTTGCGGTCCCGGAGCACTTGAGTGGTTGTTATGACACGTGGTGCCTGGCGCCCAATCAGCACTGGCGTCACTGTCTCCGCCTTCATACAAATTGAACACGAAGAGGAAGTCAGATCAGATGAAGCCCTGGCTTCCTCCACATGTTCAATTCGTCCAAAGGCGGGAACAGTGACGCCAGTGCTGATTGGGCGCCAGGCACCACGTGTCATAACAACCACGAGTGCCATGGGACCATGAGTGCCAACACCGCTGGAGCGGCACAGGCACAGGAGGTGAGTATAAGCTTTTTTATTTTATCGGGGACAGATATTTAGTTCAGGAAGGGGTTGTCCTAGTAGTGGAAAGCCCCTTTAACATGTATAGCCATCCAGCGATTTCTATAATTCCACTTTGCATTGTTGAAGTGTATGGTATATGATTACATGTTTAATGTAGGATATCCAACAAGAAAGCCAGATTTGACAGATTAAAGCCATGATTACAGAACCCCCACTTTTGGGAAATCAGATTCCTTGCATTGTTCTGGCAAAATTGGGTCAGTCTGTGATTAAGTACGCAGAATTGGGATAGGCATGTAACAATAGGACGTGCATAGGCAGCAGACGGAGCTTGAGTGTGGTGCCCCATGGTCCCCCAACCGCCATATCTCCTGACTCCCCCGCTTACAGGATCACTCAGCCGAGGTCTCCTGTATGAGATAGCTAACTCTAGACTCCACTGTCAACGATTTATCTCCTGGAGAACAAAAGAATCCAGCATTGAAATTGATCAGGCTCCATGCACAATAGATGGTCTGATGAACCCACTGAAATCTGCATTTAACTAGTGTGTATGGGGGCGACATAAAAAAATAGTATTATAAATGACACATGATATTTTGGGATTCTTGTCACATATTTAGCAATGGGACCAAGGATCTTTTAAGTAGCTCCTCTGAAGTAGTGTGTCCATGCCACGGTTCAATTTATACTATAGTATTTTATAGTATTATCGGCTTTCCCAAGTCAATATATCACCCACCCTCTTTAATCCAATATCTTCAATCCATTGCTTTCACATTAACATAAATGACACAATCAACATCCGCACAAGCCTCCAAAATTAAATAGATAACAAAACCACATTTTTGTAATGAAAGATTCATTATAGCGTTTTGTTTTTAATTTCCACCTCGGCACAACTTGCCCTCCCGATGACTGATTAGTCATTATGAAAAGGATGCATGCAGAAGCCAGCGTGCAATCTGCCCCGGGCTCTCTCTCTGCTCTGACGTCAATTAATATCAAATTCAGATAATTTGCACTGTCAGCTGCCCGATCCCCCTGAGCACTGCTGGAGTCCTATTTCTCGCTAATGTTTTACTCTCAGACAAAATATCTCAACAGGAACATTAAACGAGTTTTCAGAACAGTCTCCAGTCAGCACTGTATATACTGTACACACACATGGCCACGGGCGCCTTCTGATGCCGCCATTGTATGCCATTTGCCAGTTAGTTTAATGTTTCTCTGGTACCTGCTTTAATCACACATTGGTGCAACGACCGTAATCACCAGCCATCTGGGCTATGGTATCAAAATGCATTAATAAATCGAGATGCAGGAGAAGGGGTGTGAGTCACATTTATTCGCTATTTTACTGGATATGCCTTACTAATATTAAATGTCATATTTTATTTTTAAAAAAGGCAATAATACTAATGTAAAATACTGAACATGGCCTTACTGTAGCTTATGAGGGTCAGCTCCAAAGGTGACATGCAAAATTGACCATTTTCCATGTCCCAGGACTTGGGAATCATACAACATTGTATTATTATTGCATTGTTGCTGTTTCATTGCTATGTATTCAAGTTTGCCTTTTGAAGTTTGTCCTGTTTCTCTCCCTGTAGCCCAGCTCTGATGTAAGTAACCCCACCCTTCTTCCCCAGTTAGTGTTTGTCAGTCATTGATCAATGTTCATCTCTGTACATCCTTGGTTCACAATTATCTTTTCACATTCTGCAGCTAATGTTGTTACTGTTGTGCAAAATACAAGTATTCAGCCTGTGAATAAACTTCTGGAATCTCCATGTGCCTCTGCAGTTGAGTTGACACGATCTGATGAAATTCTTGGTGTGAGTACTGGTTCAGCCTAGCTATGGAGTCAGAATACTCATGGCCACAATTTTTCCCCCAAGAACCCCAATGTCAGACACCACTTACTGATATATGGTGGCATTATTTTTTTTATTGAAATAAAGTTTTATGTGCGCTCCATAGTATGAGTGATGAATGTCTGATCATTGGGGTCCCCCACTGATCACTAGATTGGGAGTCCCAATCCCTTTTGCTACCTCATTGTTTCCTTGAATTAATGAAACAGAATGAGCGCTGCCACTCCATTTGTGCTGTTCAGTTTATTCTGATAGTCTTTCAGCCATACATGGACATTTATGTAATGGTAATATACTTAGTTCTACCATCTATTGTATTTGTTATACTTTGCTGCCATCTACTGGCCATTGCTGTATTACACTGTAAGATTTTGTTATGGTACTTTCCCATCATACCTCTATGTCTATAGCTCCTCCTATCTTTTTCCTTCTCTTCCTGTTTGTACTCCGTGCCATCTTAGAACACACATGTGCTGCAGAGCTGGAGAAAGGATTCTCTTGTTACCTCTAACCTGGAGCTTCTATTATCTCTAACCTGGAGCTTCTATTATCTTTAATCTGGTGCTTCTATAACAGCTCTAACCTACAGTCCTCACTCCTACCTCATCTTTATTCCTTCATCTTCCCTGACGTCTCATCTCATCTCATCTCATCAAGGTACTGTAAATAAAGTCTGTTGAATTCATCACTGCATCATCCTTCCAGACCACCACGTGCAGCTGGTAAGGACTAGGAGCACAAGTTGGCGAGTAACGCTATCCGCCATTGTTTATACAGAGATTCGTGATCATATCCCTCAGACACATCTCATCCACGTATATTGGTGGCAGAATACCATTACTGTAATGAAATATAATATAAATTTCGGCACTCCAAGTTGCAAGTAAATGAAAGTTTATGATTAAACTTGAATCACAGACATTCAAATTAAGCCAACGTTTCGGCCGGTATGTGTTCAGGAACTTTGGCTTACTGTATTTTCATGCTCTTGCTGTGAGAGATTTTATTTTACATAGTGTCAAGAATGACACCAGAGAGATCCCACAGATCCCACCGCTGCCACCAATTGCCAAAGATCACAGCCAGGGGAGTGATGCTGAACAACCCTGCTGTTACCTTTTTGTCACAAACAGCCCTCTGCTACCCCCTATCATCAGGACAATTACACAATTGGCTGACAATTAACTGATGAGGCTGCAGCTATTACCACTAATAGGCCGGTTATTGAAGAACAGTGAGCGTATGGTACATACAACTCCGATTACAAAGTATGGAATATATATATATATATATATATATATATATATATATATATATATATATATATATATATATATATATACACCAGTATGGTCACTGATAACTCCACAATAACCCAAGAACTACTCGTTGACACCACCAGTTCTTTATACAGGCCAACTGGACCCCTGATTTCTGGTAGCGTATGAATTTCAGGAATGTGGTATACAGAACAACAGGAACAAAACTATTAAATGTTATATTGAATCCAGAACGATAGGCAGTGTTTATAAAAAATATACAAAAGATTTTACAAAAGGGACAAAACAATACAGCATATATAATTAATTACATACAATATAAGGATAAACAAAAGAAAGTTACTATGCTGGTCACAGAGATGGCTCAGCTTAGCAAAGGAGAGCCCTGCAATTGGAAACTACCAGTGAGTGGACATCATGCATGCACTGATATGCATCTCTCTGCATGAAACAGATCATAATTCGACTTGACCGTTTATCAGCACCTAAGCTACACCTGCCCACTTCCCCTGGTAGACTCATAACAGGGCTAGTCATGGGATGTGGCTTCAGTTTCAGAAGATTATGATACTCCCAACATTCACAATATCTTCACTCCTGAAAATCACAGGAGTTTGATATCGCCGTTACATTTTTTATCAAAATGTTACCTTTTCATAGATAGGAAACATGGCACGGATATTGTCAGTAATCTGGCTACTACTGATTTGGGGCTGATTGGCATATGTCACAGTTATAGAAAAATATGCATATTATTCCCCTATTGGTCCCAAAGTAGAAAATGTATGTCCCATCAGTATCAAATATATACAAACCCCCATATTCATAACTTCCCATCGGCACCGAAACAGACTGGCTGCAGATTTAACATTTCCTTTCAACAAAAGGATGTGCTTCATGGAGACAAAAGAGACGTCTCCATCTATAAGCAAACAAGCCCCTAGGTTATCTGGTCCTCAGAAAAGATCTTTCCTGTTTACTTACCTGTATTCTGTAGGGAGTCATAAGTAGTTTTGTCACTTCCCAACTATACGTAATTTCCTCAGTTCTCATATGTCAACTGTGCAATTCTACTTCAGGGAGGGTTGTAGATTGTAAATCCTTTCTCCTACTGCCATTCTGTGCGAGACAGGAGAGGGGTGAATGCCCCCTCAATAGAGCTGTGTTATGGATCATAATGTTTTCTATGACACAAAGTGAACAGCTTGTTACCATAGTGATCAGGTTGGCCACCAGATCTTGGATGAATGTGTACACTAGTTATATTCCAGGAAAGGAGTTAACTCCTAACATCCCAGTCAGCTCTCTCAAGTCAGTTGATTTCTATACAACAGTAGCTGCTCAACTCCCTCTCAACTCCTGACAGGGCTCTTATCAGTGATGAATAATTACAATTCCTCAACATTGGCTGCTTGCAGAGCAGTTCTCCTAATCACAGCTCCCATTTTCCTGAGCTGTGTGCTTTTCCAGAGGTCCTGTTATCTCGCTATGTATATATAGTGATAGCAGTGTAGTCTCAGGGTATGTGCACACGTTCAGGATTTCTTGCAGAAATTTCCTGAAGAAAACCGGAAATTTTCTGCAAGAAATCCGCATTTTTTTTTTTGCGTTTTTTTTCCGTTTTTTTCGCGTTTTTTTAGCATTCTGCAAGCGTAATTAGCTTGCAGAATGCTAAAGTTTTCCAAGCGATCTGTAGCATCGCTTGGAAAACTGACTGACAGGTTGGTCACACTTGTCAAACATACTGTTTGACAAGTGTGACCAACTTTTTACTATAGATGCAGCTTATGCAGCATCTATAGTAAAAGATAGAATGTTTAAAAATAATAAAAAAAATAAAAAAATGCTTATACTCACCCAGACATCTCATCAGCGGCATCCGTTCGTCTTCCTATAGCTGGTGTGTGCGCGCAGGACCTTCCGTGACGTCACGGTCACGTGAGCGGTCACATGACCGCTCACGACCAATCACAGGACAGTGACGTCATCGGCGAGGTCCTTCGCCGCACATCAGCTACAGGAACCGAACGGCAGCGTGCAGCGGTGAGGCGGGAACACTGCGCGGGACATCGAGGGTGAGTATAGGACTATTTTTTATTTTATTTCTTATTTTTTGACCACTTATATGGTGCCCAGTGCGTGGAGGAGAGTCTCCTCTCCTCCACCCTGGGTACCAACCGCACATAATCTGCTTACTTCCCGCATGGTGTGCACAGCCCCGTGCGGGAAGTAAGCAGATCAATGGACCCCTAGGTGTGCGGAATCCCTGCAATTCCGCATTTTTAATGAACATGTTGCTTTTTTTTCCGCTATGCGATTTTTTCGCGGAAAAAATCGCAACATTTGCACAAAAAATGCGGAATACCTTGTAAATAATAGGAGGCATAGGTTAGCGTTTTTTTCGCGTTTTTATCACGTTTTTATAGCGAAAAAACGCAAAAAAAACGCTAAAAATCCTGAACGTGTGCACATGGCCTCAGAACAAACATTGTCGGCTCAGTAATATGTAGCAGCAGGATCAGAACTGTCATTCAAGGAGGATTGTCCTCCCCTCAAGCAACAAGGAAGTTAGGAGACTGAAGTGCTGTGAGCAGCTCAGGAGACAACTTGAGAATACCTATTTAACATTATAGAATTGGCATCGTTTTACTAAAATTAAAATAACTGGAGCTATTTAAAACTATTGCCGTCATTCATGTTCCCAAAGTGTATTGTAGAAAGATCTCGGTGTTATTCCTTCTGGTCAATGTCATTTTCTTCCTTTTTTATAACTTTGTGCAAGTTAAGAAAGAAAAGCTTTATAGAATGAAAAGGAGCAGTTTACAAATAGTCCTGCTCACCCGTGCCACTTTGATCAATGCCCGGCATTAGAATGCTCAGTTTCCAGCTGCACCTCATGGCACACAATTCATCACCACTAAAAGCATTTTAATGGGTTCCAGGACTAATGAATCTAAGTGACAATGAACTAAAAAATGAACTGGAAATAAACATGTCCCCTCCTCTAAAGACCCAGAGTTCAGAAAAAAAAATGGAAAATCTGTTTGCAAGGACATGAATAGATGGAGTTTCGGATAGATGGGCAAACATACTGTATAAAGTATCTAGTGACAGGTATTGTAACCTAGCAGACAGAACCTGGACACAGACAGAAGAGGGCTCCTGTGGTGCAAGAACAGTCTTTGGGCCCTTTTTCAGCCTGATAGTTCATCAAAATGCACAATTTCACCAGATTTGGAGGACGTGTGCCCTCTTACCTCTTGGGCGGCTGCAAAGGTTGCATCAATGGCATGCCCGCTCCTCGCTTTCAGCTTTGTGACCACTTTACATATCCTGACACATTTCCTTAAATTGCTTTAGAGCGACAGACATTACAAAAATGTAATGGAGACTATTTACACAGTTGATTTGCATAACATGGGATAAACCCTGGAAAAATGAACCCCTCCACCTATCTCCTCACCATTGTAAAGAAGGCCCATTTTTCTATCTTTTGGGAATTGTCTAGGACCCAGGGCACTAAAAGGTTCAGTGGAAACACAGGCCTAGATGGAGGAATCATGCTGACTGTTCTTGTATGTGGACTTATATATTATTCATAGTTTTTTATCGAGACGGTCATGTCAGGCCAAGACTGTATCCTTACTGCGCAGAAGACAGTGTGCCATATTTCTTCAAGCAACCATGTAATATCTGACAGCACAAACACATTATTTATTGAACAGACTATTTCATTTTTAATTATCTGAAATGAATAAATGGTTCACAAGATGGAAAAACAAAGAACCTGTTCCTGGCGCCAGCAGTACTAACCTACTTTACTTGTTTTCACCAGATAACACATTTATCAACTATCAACAGGTCATGTTATTGATCGTAGGGGTCCGACCACCTAAACCCACACAGAAGAACGTGGAATTTTAACCAAAAACAGGACTCGTTTAGCCCCATTATAAAATATAGTGGCTTTCATTCTCTATAGGGTTGCCGGAAAAAGCCGAGCACAGAGCTCATAAGGAATGAATAGAGCGGTGCTGGGGGACATGCACTACCGCTCCATTCTGATGGGGATAAAAGTTCCCGATTTTGCCAATAAATGCTGGTTTCACAGATTAAATACACAGAAAATGTAATTCTGAAAATCACACGATGGATAGACATGCTAATTATATGCCAATAATAAAAATTTAATTATTATCTAATTTAACACAATGGAAACCAAATTTCAAAAACATCCCGATTTATTCATTGTTGAGTACGAGCTCCACTCATAGAAAGGCCCGCACGTATACACTTTTGACTGCTATCAGTGAGGATATTAATGGTTGTCTGAGGAATGTTCTGCCACGCACAAGTCATCAAGATCCGCTGCTGGCAGCTTCTTTTGCAATTGTCAACCAATGATGACCTAGATGTGCGGGATGGGAGACAGGTCCAGAAACACTGCAGGTCATGGTGGCGCATTTAGTTTACACAGGCTGCTCACAGTAGCACCAGCAACATGCTGGGGTTGTCGTGTTCAAAAATGACTCCTAGGACACTTTGGAAATGATTCTATGTCCAATGTAACGCCGAGCTGTTAGTGTACCTGGAACGAAGACTAGAAGAGTCACTATGCCACCTCCCCATCATAGTCCCGAGAGTTGGAGCGGTGTGTTGTTCAGCCATGAAGACTTCTTCGTGATTCCATATCATTAAATGTCCATGACTTTTCCTTCTTGGTGTTGTAATGTCAATGTTGAGGACTGGAGTGTATATACAAAGTTAATGGCTCAGCTTTTCTTTTTCCTTTTTGCTCCATTCCCCTAGAAATGGAGGCCATTGTTTATTATGGTCCTATCTAAGGTGACCTAATAGACCTTCTAGCACATAACAAGATGGCAATATTATTAATGCTACAAGGTAAGTTGAGGGCCCTATTACACATTTTGTATGAGAGCCCAGGACATTCGAGTGACATCCTTGGTTCTGGTTTTGACTCACACATACAAAGTATTGCCAAATATTTCCAAAGTTAGAATCAATTATCCATCACACGATGCGGTGACAGCATATATGATCTGTGCACCTCCTTATCGTGTATGGTCTTATCTCTAGACTCCATTATCAGGATTATTGCTCGGCCAAGGTAAATCTCGTCTCCTTTCACATGAATGCATTGTTCCCAAGGTTCTGTGTTCAGAGCGTGCGTACAGGCGACAACAATAATGTGCCTCAGGACTAACCTGTGACAAGAACCTATGGCTGATGGAAGCTACGACTGTGCGATTCGAGGCCATGATGTATAATGTTCTACATCTGTAAATTCATCAGATCCAGAAAAGCTGAAAACACCGAGTATATGCGAAAGGCTTTGGGGCTGGGACCTGCAGTCGGCCATATATGAATGTTGTTGTGAGAGCTTCTGCGGCTCAACCTTGTCCCGTTCAGCAGGCTAAGCTGCAGTACCAGATATAGCCACAGATATAAGGGGAGCGCTGCTGTTCCAATTCATATTTTCCACCAAAATTGTATTACATCAATTTCAATCTTGGTAAAAATCTCATATTAAAAAAGGAACTCGAGATCCATATTGGTGTGTCTCAAATTCTATTTTATGTGTGATTTTGTACTGAGTTGGAAATAAAATATATTTTTTTATTTTTAGAATTTATGCGGGATTTACATTTTTTCAATCCTTTTATTTATTGTTCACTTGAGGAGACGAGTGTGGAGATGTCTGAGCATCAATGGGTATACTTTGAATTGTTTTTCTCTGGACAGGTAGCAACCTAATGGTCGGTGCGCCACGGCATAAAGCCCTTTGACTGTCTTGGTACCAAGGGCCGCGATATAACAACCAAAGGGCTGAATTTTGCCCAAATCTACTATAGAGACTGTGGCACCGAATCGTCAAGACTGGCGATTTTCCTCTAAAACTGAAGTGAAAATTCCAAAAGTTGCAAACTCTGAGTTGCGCCCAATGTTTTTCAACTTTTCAAAGCTTTTTCAGCACTTTTTTTGCTGTAAAAGCTTTGATTAATCGAGGCCAAGATCCAGGATATATCCATGGATGGCAAATGGTCAGTGACTCTATAATTTCAGGAAAATAGAAAGCAAATACTACTGTAAAAAATCCTTCCTAGAAATGTATTAATGAGGAATTGTTACTCATGTGTGGCGAGTGCAGTAAAGTCTCCGCTGTGTGGTCGTTCTAGAATAATTGCTCGGTAAATGCTTGCCAATGGGGTAATACTTCATTACTGCATCATTAGTTCTGCTCTAGAGTAGAGATACTTGGCTTAAGCTAAATGTATGAAAAATGAAAATTTGATTAAAATGACGGCAATCAAAATTCTGATAAAGTAGTCACAGGCCAAGTAGATTAATTGTTGCCAAAGACTAAATTCTGCTAAATGCAGATATGTTAGAAAAAGATTTAATTAGTGAAACTCTGCCAAATCTACAACTCTAATACAGGAGTAATGCAGTTAAGTATTGGAAGCTGCCAAAGACTCATTATATCACGCACTTGAAGTCTATTTAAAAGTTATTTCTATCAATTGTATATGGTCTAGGAAGTCAGGCGTCAGGGCCACCTGCTGATCATCCCCTTTAAGGTCTCTCTGCAGATTAGCACACTTAAAGGGAACCTGTCACATTGTACTTGTAGTCTGATCTGAGGACAGCACAGTATAGAGAAGGAGAAGCTGAGCAGATTGATATATAGATTTGTTGGAAAATATTCAGTATAACCTGTATTTTATTCATTGGGCGGTTCTACTAGTGATTGACAGCTAACTTCTGCATGCACCGTCATACAGGAAAGACTGTCAGTTACTGAGTAAGACCGTCCACTGACCTCATGCATACAAACATCAGGGATTTCAATGAATACAATGTAAGTTTTACTGAAACTTTTCAGAGAAAAATGTATGTCAACCTGATCGTCTCCTCCGGTTGTATAACACTCTGTCTGCAGATGGGATGCCATATTCAACATGACAGGTTCCCTTTAACAACTTACTGTTGGTATAATGGAAACCTATAATTCCCATCCCTGACCTAACCTGAAAAAGCCAAAACCTAAAACATTGCCACTAGTGATGAGTGAGTGTACTCGTTGCTCAGGTTTTCCCGAGCATGCTCAGGTTTTCCCGAGCATGCTCGGGTGACCTCCGGGTTTTTATGACTGCTCGGAGATTTAGTTTTCTTCTCGGCAGCTGAATGATTTACAGCTACTAGACAGCTTGAGTACATGTGGGGGTTGCCTGGTTGCTAGGGAATCCCCACATGTAATCAAGCTCACTAGTAGCTGTAAATCATTCAGCTGCTGCGATGAAAACTAAATCTCCGAGCACTAAAAAATACTCGGAGGACACCCGAGCAATGAGTACACTCGCTCATCACTAATTGCCACCCATTATAGGCAGGGTTTATGTAACGTCCATTGCCGGCATCCCATATGGTTCCCCTGCACTCTCCCTGTGGGGAAGCCAACATACTCACAGCCCTGGCAGCGGCCTCGTGCTTCTACTTCCCCTTTGCACGCCGCACTGTCTTCCGGCGGCGCGCCTACTGTACGCGCTCCCCTGCTCTTAAAGAAACAGCGCACGCACCTGCAAGGATGCCCCCAGCCAATAGCTGGGAGGCATCGTGTTTTTAAGGCACCCTCCCCAATAGGAAGGTGCCAGAGCAACTCCTATAGTTAGTTTGTAATGGTAGTGTGTGCAACTGTATATTGCCAGGTCCCTCATCCTTAGTTTGTTAATAGTATTCCCCTGTGGGTGCTCCGGAGTGCTTGAACACTGAAACCATGTCTGAGGCACCTGTGCTGTTTCCCAATAAACTGCATGTCTCAACATAAACCTATCTAGACTGTCCGTCATTCTCCAAATCCTGTTCACCAGTGATCCTGACCCCTTGGGATCAGCAGCTGTGGTACAGGGGACGACCTGGGATTGGTACCTGGTTACCTGCAGCCCAAGCCTGATTCCACATTCAGGAGGTCCAGTGAACACCAGGTAGCTGCTCAGCCTTGCCCCTCCTAGGCAAGCCAGATCCCAAGGCACAGTGGGTTCACGAAGCATGTGTGCCTCCTGCCAGAGTGACAGTTTACATAAATCACACTCCTTTTCCCGAACAGTACAACCCTACATTTTCTAGGATGGTTTCTGAAGAATGTAAACCTTTCTGAAGGATTTGAGAAGGCTGGTAATTATGCAGGAACATTATAGAAAAAACATTGATTACAATGTGATGTCTTCATCTAATAACATCGGTCATAATAGACATACGGTAGTTTAGTATTAACTCTTTTAGAGATGAGCACATCTCCCAAAATTAGTTTTCTGTAAATTCCATCGATTCAACCAGCAGATCCACATTGGTTTTTGGATCTTCCAATTCTTCAGCTTATGGTGGACCTCAGGAGATCACGTCATTGCGCCCTATGTCGGCACGTTTTGCAGGATTCTTGCTAATCAAATCTCTAAAATGTGGTATTTTCCAGAATCTGAAATATTTGGGCAATTCTTAAGAATTTGATTTGTTCTGAGTCTCCTCTGTACACTACCGTAATGTCAGCACAGGCAGTAGTATGGCATAGTAACTTTCCTTAAAGAGGTTTTCTGGAATTTTACAAAAATCTAGAGTGACTTTTGCATATATGTTTTTAAAAGTTGAGTCCTTGCAGGACCGCACATGTACTAAGCCAAAGGGCCAGGATATGTAGCCCTTTAAGTAAAATAATGCTCACATTATTGGCATTAATGATGGAGCGTACTTGAAGAGGATGGGGGGCGGGCACGCGATTTTGTCTGGTGTGGAGATTGAGAAGGGTCTCTGTATACCGAGGCACAGAAGTTTCCACCATCTTTGCCGGCATAGCTCCTACCCTCCCTCCATCAGTGGTTTTGAGTTGGCATATCTTCTGTTTTCTCAGCGTCATAGGCGTGATAGAACATAATCCTAAATCACAAGGGAGTGATCACTAGATGGAGCAATTGTATCTTCTCCTAAAGCAACATCTACATGAAATCTGTATTTTCTGCCCGAGGAAGGATTTCTTCCCACGTTTCATCAAAACCAGTCTGATACATTTAGTGGTTTCTTATTAAATTGGTCTGTGTGTGTTTGTGTGTGCATCTTATGAAGGAAATTAGACTGTGGGTGTTAATGATGGCAATCTTTATACAGCCCGGCAAGATATGTTGGAGCTAATGCTGTGTTCTCATGCTGCCCAGTAGTGATCAGTTAGAACTGATCCAGTAGCAATTTGATGTGTTGTTGCAGACATTACTTTTTAGTCAGTTTTTAAATAATCGATCTCTGCTGGATCTCTGTTTTTGTTTTTTTTTTAATATTGAAGTCTATGGAAAACGGATCCGTTAATTAGCCATCTGTTATTCTTTCATTTGTAACTGATCCGTTTTTTTGCCTACTGAATCCAGTAAGCAACAAACGGATCAGCTACAAATAAAAGAAAAACGGATGGCTAATTAACGGATCCGTTTTCCATAGACTTCAATGTTAAAAAAAGACAAATCCAGCAGAGATCAGGTATTTAAAAAGAGACTTAAACGTTTTTGACGACTGATTACTACTGGACATGAGAACATAGACTTAATATCAATGGTCATATAAGTAGTTGAATATATTTATTATACTTTACATAGATATATACATAGATATAGGTATCATGCATTTTTGCACCTTTACATATGCAATATATCAAGGCCAGAGCCACTTCTGTTTGCCCTGATCTGACAAATATTATGTATTCGCGTACTGTGGATATCCTGCAGATTTTCCAGCTGCTGACAGATTTTGATGTGGCTTTGCTGCTGATTGTGAGACCCAAATCAGCTCACAGTAACACATAATAAGTCCCTATATGGATCAACACTGACCATTTTTTAAAAAGACGGTGGCAGACACAGTGAAACATGAGCATCTGCTGCGCCTCCTGTCTCCCTTCTGTGGTTTAGGGTTTATTCCCAAAATAAGAAGTTTGCTGATCGCTGGGGGTCGGACCATTCATGAGATCTGGGCTTTGGAACACTGAAACGCAGAGTTTGCACTTTTTGTCTTTAATGAAGCCAAGGTGCATATGCTCAACCTCCACTCCATTCATTGTCGGTGAGACCGCTGGAGGAAGCCAAGAACAGTTCTCTGCTTTCACCAGCAGTTCCATGGGCAATAACAAGAGCGGTGGTGGAGCTTGTGCACCTCCATTCCATTCAATGTGGGAGCAGAACCTCGTACTTGTGGTTCTAGCCTCCCAAACTTGGGATTGCTGATGGTTCCAGCAGTCAGACCACTAGTGATCAACAAATTATTGATAGGGGATTAATTGATATTTTGGAAATAACCATCTAAAGGCAATCTGTTTTTGCTATGTAATCTAAAATCATGATGCCGTAGGGGTTGGGAGCCTGATTCCTGCGTTGTGTCACTTAAATGGCTGTGTTTTGCAGTTTCAATAAAATCAGTGTTTTATCAGCAGGAGATTATGACTACACGACTAGGTGTCCTGTGCTTTCTGGTCCAGCCAGGCCTTGACCAATGATTGGAGGCGTTTTGTCTACATTATCAGAAAGCTGCCAATCAGTGCTGTGGGTGGAGTTATACAGAGGTCAGCATTCTAGTAGAGAAAGCTGTGATTCTGTCACAACTGCTGCACCTAGTAAACTGAGTGATACATTGCTGAAATCAGGGTCTCGGTCCCTACATCATGCTGCTGTCAGATTACCTAGCAAAAACCATGTTGGCACAACGACATCTTTTTTTGGCAATCACCTACTATTAGATCACCACTGCTGAGAAGTATTGTGTACACTAGACCCTGGCACAACGAGCGGTATATATATATATATATATATATATATATATATATATATATATACAGTATATACTGTATGTATATATACACACTGTCCATCTCCTATCTGCTAAGTAAAATCTCGTTATGATATATTTGATGATATTTTATCACAAGGAATTCAGTTCTGCTGCGTCCGTGTATTCTTCTCAGGTTATTACTGATATTGGTGATCAGACGAGTTGGTTGCCGTCACATTAGTGGTAGGCTGTTAACCTTTGCTACAATAAGCTGGTTCCCGCACATTAGCAGACATACCTTTACGCCAGCGACATAAAAGAGATTGTCATGGACATTACCAGGATGACTTTTGCAGATGTAATGTAAGCCAATTTCAAAGTTCAGTCCGTGATTCTGAACAGATGGTCTATTACTATAACTAGGTCTACAATTAGCTTCTCACATTCCCAGGATGCTTGGCTTAAAAACTGGCAAGAACTGAATGACTCTGTGCCCGTGTGACTTCCAGCAGGCTCTGAAGCATTGGCGGACGCACAATCCAGATTCAGACAAATGTCTGGCATGACACACGGGCAATGGCGAGGGGCAGGCACAAAGTCATTCCAGATCGAAATAAACAGCGGCACATCACGGATCACATTTCGTTCTTTTATTGAATGACTATTAGAGATTTTGCATAGAACTAGTGCCACTAAGACCAAAACAATTCAGTTATAGTCCATGGGGTATATTACTCTTGTAGCAGAGTTTAGCATGTGATATTGGAATAAAATTTGTGATATCTGCTTCATCGATATTCATTCAGCCAAATACTGCAGATTATCCATCCAAAAAGCCTAATATGAAGGTATTACATTCTGCGGATATGTGGAAGGATGAGGCTGCAGACACAGGGGTTAAAAAAGATCACAGAAATGTATAATTGTAACTCATAATAGAGGATACATTAGTCCCTATAACTGATCCCTCTGCTGAAACAGAACCTCTATAAATCAGGTGAATGTTCTTTAAAATGAGTCCTTTAGCTGTTGAGATGTCCATTATAGAGCCAGGCCTGTCTCTCCCCATAACAGTAAAAGTCACTAATGTCTCCCTCATGTGATCCATAGTGTCATCTACGGTTTCTCCTCAATGTCAGTCACAACGCCCCTATACAGTGCCAATCACATATTCCCCCTACATTACTGCCAACCGCAGTGCCTACACACTGTGGCCATCGCAGAGGTCCCACAGTCCTACTTACCAGCATTCAAGATAGCAAATATAAGTCATGATGCTTGGTAGCTCCCCAAAATGGCCAATTTCGGGTGTGGATTTGCTAAAATCTGACCTCAATGGGGTCCAGTTGGCAAGATAGTCCTAGCAAAATCAGAACTCTTGGCAAATATGCACGATGCCTTAAAAGGTGTCCACTATAATGCCCCTTAGGGTGCCTTCACACTGCATTCAGGCACCTGTTCAGTCTCTCTCTCAGGACTTGCGTCTGAACCCCCCATAAAACAAAATTCGGGCATATGTGCCAACGAGCCATACACTATAATGGTGTCAACAAGGCGACTGTGCGCACTGATGTGCATCATTTTCAGGCATGTGCACCCTTAGGCCTCCTTCATATGTCCGTGGTTAAACCCGAACATAAAAAACTGGTACTGGTGCCATCAGTGTGCCACCAATGTTTTTCTGGTATGAATAAAGAAAGAATTAAATTACAAAGCTTCACCAATACTTTACAATGTTAAACACGTGCAGCACATAGAAGCCATCCGTGTGCTGTACGTGTTTCTGCTCGATCCACAGACTTGTATTGGCCCTTGTCATCTGTGCTGATAGAAAAAAAATGGAAGTCTCTCATGTGTTTTTAATGGAAACACATTCCATGCAAAAACACAGATATGTGCACAGCACCATAGGTTATTACTAGCGATGAGCGAGTGTGCTCGTTACTCGAGATTTCTGAGCATGCTCTGGTGTTTTCCGAGTATTTTGGGCGTGCTCGGAGATTATGTTTGTGTCCCCGCAGCTGCATGATTTGCGGCTGTTAAACAACCTGAACACATCCAGGGATGGCCTGTTTGTTAGGGAATCCCCACATGTATTCAGGCTGCGGGGACACAAACATCTACGAGCACGCCCAAGATACGCGGAGAACACCTGAGCATGCTCGGCAAATCTCGAGCAGTGAGCACACTCGCAGAATAAGGAATACGGGGTTTGGTTAGGGGAAATCAAAGCAGGAATAACAAAGAAAGTCGTTCTCAAAGAAGTTACTTATCCATTGTGCGTCTTCCTGACAGAAATGGTCCCGGAGTAGATAATGGTGCCAACAGCCATCGGCACAACGTGGATCCAGTGTGGTACTGAAGAAGGCGATGATACGTTCCCAGCTGGCAACGTTAAGTCTTTGAAACGTCCCGTGGAGTCTTCAGTAAGGAGACTCCGGTGGCCGGCAATGTATAGGCCATAGTCCTGTCAACATTATGCGAAGCTCGACGAATATGCACAGGGGATTCAGGAAGTGGTAACCGGTACACGTCTCAGTCTCTGTCAGGCGGCACACGCGCAGCACTGACCATTATAGAGCGATTGGCACCTCGATGTCTGGGAGCCAACCTGCACACGGCGGGCTTCTCATCAGAGTCTCTGCGGTAGGTTTCTCACAGCCGGGCGCGCATGTCCGCTGCTAAGGCTAGGTTCACATTGCATTAGGGCAATCCGTTTAGCGCTAGCGCTAGAGGATTGCGCTAACGCAATGTTTTTTTTGGGGCCGCGTTTAGGGGTCGCTTTAACGTTCCCGCTCTAGCAGATCCCCGATCTGCGAGAGCGGGGAACGGACCTCGGGCAAGCAGCGTCCGCGGCGCTTCACAGAAGAACGGCACATCGCTAGCGCGAGCCGAAAAAGGCACCCGCTAGCGATGCGCTACAGGCGAAATTTACATTGCTGTCAATGGGTGCGCTAACGGACCCGTTGCACGGCGTTAATTGCGACATTTTCGCCGTGCAACGCTGTCTGTTAGCGTGCACACATTAACGCAATGTGAACCTAGCCTAACAGTCCCTGAAACAGGAGCTCTCACTCTTCTCAGCCGAGAGCTGTGCCTTCCCGCCAACTCTGTCTGTTCCTGACCCTGGTAACGCTTAGCCACGCCCCTTGTCAGCCAGTGCAAAGACCGGTCCGGTTGCCTAAACTTTCCCCCGCACAACAGAGGAGGCAGCCCCGACAGTTCCGGACCCGGCACAAGAAAGGCGCCCCCAGCCCAGTTTCTCTTCTTACATGTTCCCTCCCTGCTATCATTTCCTATGTAGTAGGTGAATAAAGGGCTGTTCTCATGTAATCTTATTTTTTTGTGTATTGCAGAGACCGCTCCTGCAATTGCTTTGGGACAACTGGAAAGAAGGAGCCCATTTCTCGTTGGTCTAGTACCCAATTTTATATGTGACGAGAGCCCATAAAGGATGCTGTTTCCACAAATCTTGCAGGGAAACGGTGGTATTTTTTTTTTTTTAAATGCAATTGGGGAAACTGTCCATTCCAAGGGGTTGGGATATTGTCAAGACGAACCTAAAAGGGGTCTGATTTTATCCCTGTTGTGGGGCCTTCTGTCAGCTATCTACGCTGCTGAATGTGGCTACCTTTTCCTGTCCTTATGTGGACGGTCTCGAGAGTTTGTTGAGGAGCTAAAAAACGGCTTCAAGCAGCAACCATTCCACAATATGCACCTCTTTTGGAGAGTTTTTGGAAGTGTTTTTTTTTCTCATAAATAGTGATGAGAGAGTATACTCGTTGCTCGGGTTTTCCAGAGCACGCTCGGGTGGTCTCCAAGTATTTATGACTGCTCGGAGACTTAGTTTTCCTTGCCGCGGCTGGATGATTTACAGCTACTAGACAGCTTGATTACATGTGGGTATTCCCTAGCAACCAGGCAACCCCCACATGTACTCAGGCTGGCTAGCAGCCGTAAATCATGCAGCTGCGGCAAGGAAAACTAAATCTCCGAGCAGTCATAAATACTCGGAGGCCACCCAAGTGTGCTCGGGAAAACCTGAACAACGAGTATACTTGCTCATCACTACTCATAAAGCATTTTTTGCAGCATATTGATAGGACAGAGCCTAGTTTTAAAGTTGATTCCATCAGAATCCATTTCAAACAAGAAACATGCACTCTTTTTCCACCAGGAGTTTTTTAAAACCTTGTCAGGTAAAAAAACACTCAAAAGCTTCTCATATGAAAAGCAAAGTGGATTTCACATAGAAATGAATAGAAAGTGTTTTACGAGAGTTTTTAAAGAGTATTTCAGAACGGACCTACTCCTTTAAAATGCCTGAAAAAGACTCAATATGATCTTGGTGTAAGCAGTGCTATGTTTAAAGGGAACGGGTTATGTTCCCAAATAATATTAACCTGCACACGAGGTTAATCTGCAGGTTAATAGCGCTCTAAAGTCGTGTCTCTGCCATACTGAAAGCCCTGCTTCAGAGAAGAAATTAACTTAAGTCCTCCCAGCAGCCTCCGGCTTTCAGTCATAGAGGCGTGGCTTTAGTCACCGCTCAGTGCATAGCGAACAGCAGCGGTAACCATGCCGCGGCACTGACTGACAGCCAGCTCAGCAGCGCATCAGTACAGAGTCGGATGTCAGTCAGTGCCGGGGCATGGTTACAGACATCGCTCACTGTATACTGAGTGGTGACTGACGCTGCGCCTATGACTGAAAGCCAAAGGCTGCCAGTAGGAATAAACTTAATTTCTTCCAGTAGCCAGGCTTTCAGTTTGGCAGCCACACAGTTTTAGAATGCTATTAAACTGCAGATTAACCCCATATCTGCAGTATAATAGTGTTTGGGAATATGACAGGTTCCCTTTAAATGTACATATCTAAGGAGCCCTGATGTATAGTATGCACCTATGCTCATTCATCTGTTATTTTTTGGACTTATTTGTTTTTTTTCTAATAAATGTATCCTATAAAGTAAAGCTACAATGTAACACAATACTGGGAGATCCTTTCTTTCCATGGCCGCATTATATATCCCCATCAAGGACGAGGGTGCAGTGCTTGGGAACATTCAGTGACATGCACAGTGCATGAAGGTACAGTTTGGCAGATGTTTTGTGCTGCTAAAATATAATGCCCTGTACCCTGGGTGCCAGCTAATTACCCGAGGTTTGGTAATACAATTTATAACCTTGCCATCGACAACTAATATATTTCACACAGTTCCCAACCTGGCGCCTTCTGGAGAACAGAATAAATAATACATTAAGAAGTGCTGAATCAATTGTCGCAATGAGGCTCCAATATAAATTATCCTGGTGTCATAATAAATTAGTACTCTCCGCATTATTCCCAGATGTTCCTGGAGTATTTATATGACACACAGTCCAATTAGTACCCTATTTAATCATAGGCTTGATTAATAGAGTAAAGACTGCAATGCATGGCCGACTGCAAACAATAACACAGCCCAGATGGAGAGCGGAGAGATATTTCTCAGTACATATATGAAATTATCAGCCATCACCAATGGAAAGAAGAGCAAAAATTGTAATGTGCTATACATTAATAATTAAGCAATTGCATTCTTCATTTCATGCTGTCCTAACCTTAACATTATATGTCTGGAGGACCAAAGACTATTAGAAAGCTGAAAAACAGGAGGCCTGTGATAACAGAAGCAGATCAGTATGTTTTATAACATATTATTTAACCGGACAACTAACTTCAAAGCCCAAATAAAGCACCAATGTTAGGGTCGGTTATGGAAATCACACTCTGGTCAAACTCTGATAGAGTGGATCAATGGGAGAAGTGGCCACTGGGTGAGTTCTTGCCAGCGTATCCCCACCTGGGTCTCTCCCAATTTAGTATAGAGACTTGCACAATGAGGAGCCAGATGGAACAGCCCAGTGACCACTTCTTCCCTCGTCTTTTGCTTTCTCAGGGAGTCTTTCGCTTCTTCATGCCACTGGTGGTTAGGGAAGCATCAAACATCTGACAGTCTCCCTTTAAGGATGCAGTAAGAATTTTTTATAATTGATCTTCTTTATTTTTCCAATTTATCTGACTGAAGTTGTAAGAAAAATGTCATTAAATGAAAAATGCTGGTGACCGATATCGTCATCTCTTGCCTGAAGAGATGGAAGCTTAATTCTTGGCCCACCCAGGCAAGTTTTCATTTTTAGCTGGAGGATCCGTCTTAGGGCTTGTTTCCACTTGCGAGAAACACATGTCTCGCGTGCGGCCGCATAGGAACACATGGAGCCGCACGCTCCAAAGTGCCGGCGCCAGAGCTTGGTTTCCACATGTGAGACACGGACGTGTTTCTCGCATGTGGAAACAAGCCCTTAATCTAAGAGTAGCACCATAGGTGATGCCACACGATCCCTTAGTTTTCCAGTAGAGAGTAGCTCAGCACTTACATATAATTTGTGCTTTTGTTTGATGTGTTTGACAATGTAAGCAATCAGTCAGTGGCATAGATATAAGAGAGGGGGCAACATTACAATAGGCCACCCATTATGAACCTGAATTTCCTACTTATAATATTCAAATTGCCTCTTCTGAGAAAAAGAGGACTCAATAGGGCCACCTGTTGGAAGTATCGATCCTACAAGTCACAATCAACCCCTTTAAACCCGTTAAAGGGTTGATTGTGACTTGTAGGATCGCTACTTCCAACAGATGGCCCTATAGAGTTTAAGTCCTCTTTTTCGCAGAAGAGGCAATTTGCATATTTAATTTCCCAGAGGAGCATTGCATGGTGAATAAGCCTCCTTACCTTGACAAGCCAGCTGGTATGTCACTCTCCATAAGGAGAAACGCTACTACTTACAATAGAAAGACCTGGTGTATATTTTATGACACAGTTATTTTTTAATTATTCAGTGCAGAAGAGAATCCTGTACAGGTTATTACCCCACACA
Source organism: Ranitomeya variabilis (assembly GCF_051348905.1). Taxonomy (NCBI): domain Eukaryota; kingdom Metazoa; phylum Chordata; class Amphibia; order Anura; family Dendrobatidae; genus Ranitomeya; species Ranitomeya variabilis. The sequence continues at coordinate 85,958,553 of NC_135232.1, forward strand.
GCTATGACAACAGGACCAACCAGTGGGCTCCTCAGGAGCCACAAGGTCTGATTCTGTTATGGATGTTCTCGTGTTCAGCAGATTTCAGGTTCTCTAGAACAGGGTTCAAAACCTTTTTTGGTCCGAGGATCATGACAGATTTAACCAACCCCATGGGTAGAAATAAACATCATAAATATCACAACATAAATATCTGATAAGGGCTGATTTGGTTTTTAGGACTTCCATCAATCAGTGGGATGGAGGTCTTCCCTTCCTAAGCAAAATTCAAAAAGGCCAAGACCATAGATTAGGCTTTCTCCATTGCAGTTTATGTTAGACTCTGACACAGTCGAGTGTTTCCTTTGTACCATAAACTATAATTATTATGCCAGCTCTCATGTGTGGCTACTTCTTTACCTCATCTTCTCCTTTCATAGATGATGACATGGTCACCCAGTGCACCACTAATAGTTACCCATCCTTATGATGCCGTCTGACTCTGCTCTACTCCCTAACATGGAAAATACATGAGCACCCGCCAGATACTGTCAGGGATATCTGTAACCAAAAAGTTGAGCACCAAACAAAGTCATTGAGGTCATAGGTTGTGCACCCCTGCTCGAGAATGAAACCAACTTTTGGTTAGTACTGTACATTGGTCCATTCTTGGACTACTAAGTCAATTCAATGGTCCTCTAGAAGGATCCCATTGAAGGAAACCACCTTTCAGTATTAATATCATTGGTTCATTCTTAGAAATCCAACTACCAATCCAAGATCTTACTCGATCTCTCCTGCTTACAGTCTATACCTTTAAGCCAGGGGTGGGGAATCTATTTTCTGCCAAGGGCCATGTGGATATTTATACCATCCTTCGGGGGCCATACAAATTCCACCCACAAAGTACATCCTGACTCTGGCACTGGTAAAGACAAAACACACGGCACTCAAGGATCCTGTGTGGTGCCCAAGTCAGGTTTCCAGCCCGTCAATCCTGGTGTCAGGATGTAATCTTTCATTGCAGTGGTCAGTAGTGAACACTGTGTGTGTGCTAACAGAACAAGAAGAAATTAATGAGCTGGTGGCAATCAAAATGTAGCTTCCTGCCCAAGCACTGCGGTCCCCGAGAATCTGCCCGGGGGCCGGATAAAAGGTCATCGAGGGCTGTAAATGGCCCAGGGGCCAGAGGTTCCCCACCCCTGCTTTAAGCTATATACGGCCTAACATTTTACAGCACGTTCTTCTGTGTTAACGAAGATGCGGTCGATGATTTCTAATGCAATCTCCTCCTGTCCTTGACTACTTGGACTCAGCTTTGTTTGATTTGTGGTAATATTTTTGACTTTGTAAGGAAGGAGAAAACTTTGAGCCATTACTCATTATTCCGCACCCTGTCTGCTCTTTGACAGCTAAAAATTGCCATCGCTCGCCTCCTCTCCTCACCAAAATATCTTAAAGGACAAACTATAGGACAAGTTACTAAATCGTCAAATTGATTTTCATTCTGTTACTCTTTTGTAAAAAAAACCAAAAACACAAAATTCAGAGACACCTGCAGGGTTTCTTCCACTTTATAGAGAAATATTTTTTGATGATAAATGTATGACTGTTGGAGTTGTCGGCTGATGAGACCCCCACTCATCACAAGAATGACCGTCTAAAAATCCAATGTGTGAAAGCAGTGGTAATGAGCACGTGCGACCGCTGATCTATTTCAGCTGTGGACGCACATGCTCATTACTTCTCCAATAACAAGGGGGGCTTTGTGATCACAATTCTCATAATCGATGAGGGTCTACCATCTATCTTGTAGATAGGCAACACATACTGTTTATGGGCAACCTCTTGAAGGCCTGAAGCACACAACAAAGCCATGTGTAAAGAGACATATGGCTTCACAAAAGACCTATTCAGGGCCGCACTGCATTACGATAGAAACTCTATGTGTGTCATGTGTATAGAGCTACCGTATTTGGAAAAGTAATGATTCTTCCTATGTAGGATGTGATTTTTTGCTTTTGTCAGATACATATCAAAGGGGGTTTGTGCACTGCAGGACAACCGCTGCTTAATCAACTTAGGACCCCACTTAAAATAAAAACAATGGATACTCCCCTCCAGCAGCGGTATCAATCCAGGGGTGTCGGTGACGCTATTCCCAGATAGTGACGTGAAAATGTTGTGTCATGTACCTGCTGCAGTCAATGAGTGTCCGCTGTTTGGCTGCAGGTCATCAACTTTCCTTGATGAAATAGTGACAGGTCATTAGCTGCAGCGGGCACATGACATAACGCCGTCACGACACTCACCCCTACAGGAAGAGCAGCATTGACATTGCAGAAGCCACACCGGTGCAGGAGGTGAGTGTTTTTATTTTAAGTGTAGTCCTGAATTGCGAAAGTGAGGGTTGCCAAGTAGCGCAAAAGCCTCTAGGGCCACATTGCAAATTTGTTGCTTTTTTTTCACCTTTGATGGTTTTTCTGATGTCAGCAAAGTGAATGAGAATACTGAAGCTTCATGCACATTGCTTATTTTTGGCTTGTAGATTTGGTGCAGATTTAAATTGGCAGCATGTCAATTTTTTTGGTCAAAAACGCTGCTGATTTCACCCATACTAATAAAATATGCAAAACAAGGCAGCAAAAAATGCACTTATTTTACCCAACGTTTTTCCTGCCAAGAGAAGAAGAAATGGTGCAGAAATTTCTCCAAAAAATACTTAACATGTGCACACACCCTAAAGGTCCCATGCACCCTCATGGGTGCCCTATAAAAACTTCACACAAAATTTTGCATAATCATACATAGTCCTAGATATCTAATGGTCAAGCACAGATTTTTATAGTCATAGGAATAAAGGGATGGAAGTTGCCAGATAACTCAGCTCAGACATGGTAAAATCCCTCACGCTAACCCTTGTTTTCTCTGACGGGAGGTACCAGGCGGCTCTCATACCTATTAGATTGTTGTCAGATCCTATTAACATCAGCAGGATCTGCCAACAAGTATTATCTACATTTTAGGTGTAGGGTAAATTATCTACACATTATATGACACTACTAAATTGTTTTGCCCAGGGGTCTCCACCAACCTTGACCCATCCCTGGTTGTCATATGGAGGAAACAACTGAGTGATTACTGAACCATGGAGCTGACAATGTAGGAATGGGCTCAACGAGGGATCTGAAAGTGCAATGAGTAATAGTAATAGATTTTTACAAATGAGAAAATTGTATAAAATCCGAGCGTATTAGTAGTTTAGAATAAAACGATCAGTGCGGACACGATAGGACATCTCTTCCACTAGCTGTAGTCTATTCCTCCAGCCTGGGTGACCTCCATGTCACCTTACTGTGTGTCTGACAGAAGCCGCTGACGCTCCGGCCGCCCTCCCTTCCAAGCTGTCAACCCGTTATTTTTTTTTTTGCCAGTCCCAAAATTAATTCACAGAATTTTTCCACTCTTCTGACATTTATAATATAAGGAGTTTATTGATTCACATAGATTTTTTTGAGGATGACTTTGCTATATGTCTATTCAGGAAAAAACACGACCGCTCTCAGGTCAGGATAAACAGAATTCACTTATAACCAGCAGTTCATAAAGAAGAAAACTCTTTTATTGTGTAAGACTCAGATCCGGCCTCATACACGGACGTCCTTTACATATTCATTAGCGCTCTAAAAAGGCTTCTACAATCCTGCAATGTATTCCAGCCTACTGGAAGCGTTCTGTAGCTCTGGGGAGGATTATATTAATATTTATAATTTTGGGCTAAGTGCATATCGTATATTTTATTAATATTGGCAGCTTGCACAGAGCACACTTCTGACTTTAATGTGTCCGTGCTGCGGATTGCTCGGGCCCGGGAGATAATACGTACAACAAGTGATGTCAAAACGCAAGGACGAGTGGTCCACGAAATATATCTGTCTTACTTATTACAGAGGAAAAAAATGATGCGTGTGATAATTTATGTCATCAGTCACTAAGATTTTATTTTGCATGAAAATAAACAACTTTGTAATATATTTCATCAGAGAAATCTGCTTCTTTTTCCACCAGGACTAATCATTCATTTTCAAAATTATCAATTCCCAGGAAAAAAAAACTATATTGAGTGAAGACAGATTGTTACATTACTGAGATAAGAGATGGCAGTTGGCACTTATAAAATTCTATGCATAGGGAGGAGCTGTCTCTAGCCCCGCCCCCTTCCCAATACATACAATCTGTCATCTCCTATCTCAGTAATGTAAAAATCTGTCTTCCCTGAATACCGATTTTACCTGGAAATTGATCATTTTCAGCGTGAATGATTATTCCAGGAGGAGAAAGAAACAGATTTTTCTGATAAGATATATTACAAAATTTCTTATTTTTATGTGTAAAATGACGGTTTCTCTTTAAGGGGCTTTCTCAAGTCTCCTTTTTGAGAGCAGCACAGGATAGAGAGGAAGATTCTGAACATGGGGATATATAATTTTCTAGGATTTAATTAGGTATTTTCATATTTGATGCTATTTGAAATAGATTGTTCCAGGAACAATAGAGAAAGCCTGTGAGTCGCTTTGTGGGCGGGGGAAGCAGGACTCGCAGGCTTTCTCTGTTCTGGTAGTAAATACTGAGTGAATGAATAGAAAAGTATACATCACTACGCTCACTGTCTCCTCTATCATATGTTGATCTTACATAGGATACCAGACATAGTGAGATCTCTAGTAGAATGACATCATCAGTTTCTACCCTCCCATTCTACTGTGAAATAGAGATAATGGAAATACTATAAGGTTTGAAAAGTGATTTTTAAATAAAGTGTTCCATTACCATTCGGTATTTGAAAAAGTTGAAAGATGAGACCAACTTAGGAACTAACTTCAACCAAAAACAACTATATTTAAACCCTTTCAAACAAATGATGTACAGTTACGTCATATGTTGGGTCCCTGACTTTGATTCAGACTTGGCTTTCCAGCAGATGATGGCTGATTTAATATTTCCTCCACCTCCCCAGCCTAAAAATAGCAGCCCGCAGCAGCCCAAAAAAGGCATATCTATTAGATGTGTCAATTCTGGTGCTTTGCCCAGCTCTTCCCATTTGCCTGTAGCAGTGGAAAGTGGGGTTAATATTTGTGGGGTTGATGTCACCTTAGTATTGTCAGGTGACATCAAGCCCACGGCTTAGTAATGGAGAGGCGTCTATAAGACAGTGCCAAGATAGATTATAAAAGTACATGGCATTTCTAAAGCTAAAAATGCTTTCTGAATCTATTGTGGCTTCCAAAGTTTGTTATGACTGAAGATATTCCCAAAATTCTGAAGTGTGAGGATCAAAGGCTTCCCAGAAAGGGTGACATTTTAAGAATTTTCCAACTATTCTATCAAAATAATAAATGTGATGCAAGGGGTTTAACTTTGTAATTTCAGCGCTCAATGAACGAACTCTATGAATCGTGTATAGAATAAATGTACTGTGGACCTAGATACCCAGAGACAAAGCACCAACGTTTAGAATGCAGCTTAATGGAGATTGGGTAGTAGGACTGAAAAAATAATTTTATCAAATTTTCTGCTTTGGACATTTCTTTTTTTGTCTGAGATGTCAACTACATAGTCTACCTCTGCTGCGACCTCAAATGATCACCTCTAATCTCTGGGGAGATCACTTAGCATCAGTTTTCCTGCAGTATGTCCACAGGAGAAATGAAACATGAGTCTTACAGAGACGGTGATGCTATTTCAAAACACATCCTCCACTTGGGCTAATAGGTGGGCCTCCAAAATGTGGATCAGCCATCTATTAATTCAGAAGATGTGACAGAGGGGGCGAAGTTTTAAGGTCTGATGGATAAGAGAAAAGAAAATGTGCATAAGGCCCTTCACACGTCAGTGTCTACGGTACATGTGGTGACAGTTTCCATACGTACTGGAGAAACTTACACACGTAGACCCATTCAAGTGAATGGGTCCGACCACACGGCAGTGTGTTTTCACAAACCGTGTGTCCGTGGGCAAAACACGCTGACATGTCCGTTTTTTATCAGCAGCATGGGATGTCATCGGCACCTGGGAATCAGCTGTCGTGTTCGCGCTCATCACTGGCCCGGGTGCTGGAGGCAGCTCTCATGAGTCATCATTGTTCCCTGCTTGCACTGAGATTATCGCAAGCAGCGGACAATGTTGAGAGTTGTATTCAGCCCATGCTGTCTACATCAAGTGTAAAATTAATAAAATCAAAAAAACATATTATACTCACCTTAACAACTAATCCCCTGAAGCAAATGTTCCCTATAAGAAAACAAAAATAAAAAAACAACAATATCCCTGACCTATTCTAAGTTGAAAGAATACATAGGCGTAATCCAGGGATAGGTGACAAAAACATACCTTAAACTCTGAGCATCTCACGGAAAACTGTTCAATCCATCATTCAAAAACTGAAGTAGTATGGCACTATTGCATACCTACCAAGATATGGTTGTCCACCTAAACTGATATCCCAAGCAAAGTGAGCACTAATTAAAGCAGGCAAAACGCCAAAGGAGAAGGTGCAGAGATCCATAGGTCAGGTGGGAGCATCTGTCCAAAGGAAAACTATACATTTTATTCTCCATAAATCTAGCCTCAACAGAAGAGTGGCAAGAAAAAAGCCATTTTTGAATGAAAGCCATAAGCAGTCCCGTTTTAAGTTTGCAAAAACCATGTAGGGGACAGAGCAGACATGTGGAAGAAGGTGCTCTGGTCACATTAGACCAAAGTAGAACTTTTGTGGCTAAATGCAAAATGTGATGTGTGGTGGAAAACTAACACCGTACATCACCCTGAAAATACCATCCCCACCATCAAACATGGTGGTGGCAACATCATGCTGTGGGGATGCTGTTTTTCACCAAAGACAGGGAAGCATGTCAGAGTTGATGGAAAGATGGATTGAACTAAATATAGGGCAATGCTGGAGGAAAAGCTATTAAAGGCAGCAAAAGACTTGAGACTGTCATTGCTTCACCCTAAACATCCTGCCAGAGCTACAATGGTGGTTTATATCAAATCATATTCATGTGTGTGAATGGTTCAGTCACAATCCAGCTCTAAATGCCACTGAAAATCTGTGGCAAAACTTATTGTTCACAGATGCCTCCATTCTCACTGGGCTAAAGGTAGTTTGCAAAGAAGAATTGTAAAAAATGCTATCCTATAGATGTACAAAGTATTGACTCGGGGGCTGAATACAAATGCATGTCACAATTTTCAGATTTATGTTTTTAAAATAATTAGAAAACTGTGTAGCATTTCCTTTTACACTTCCCAAATAATTGTTACTTTGTGTTGGTATATCATGGAAAAGCCCAATAAAATACATTTAAGGTTGAGGGTGCAATGTGAAAAAATGTGGAAGTACACGGGGTATGAATACTTTTTGAAAGCTCTTGCCTGACACACATTTAGGGATATGGAAAGCCAAGTGGAAAGGCAAATAAATCGTGGAAAAGCAAAAAAAAAAAGCTGAACTAAACAGAAATCAAAAGGACATAAAGCTGGACACGGCATAGTCTTTAGCAAATAATACTTCTTTATCTCTGGTAAAGATGAACGCACATTCATTACCTCCACGTGCGAGTGATCGCCAGTCCGTTTATTTTGGAATGATATACTGCACCCAGGTGGTTTCTATTCTGTGTTCTACTCATGTCTTGCACTGTAACATCGAAATCCACAAGTGGTGATTTAAAAACCATTTGTGAGTGATCCCGCTGTACTAAGGATATGAGTTATCCACAGGGTGTAAATTAAAGCCACATTTCATTTTTGGGGGAAAATCAACATCCAGTTTATGTTATGTTCAATTATCTAGGCTATTTAAAGATTATTTTATTTGGAAAAATATCTTTATACAGACTTATCAAAGTGTTTTGTGTGCGCCACGCAAGGATGAGCAGTTTATTCCACTGACGTCAAAGAATGTGAGTTGTAAAGTATTGTAAAAAAAAGGCAACCAAGAAAAAAAATCCTATAAAACAGGGAGGGTATTGGGACAGTACATCCTAATCGAAGGCCCATCCTTAGCAAACCTTTATATAAAAAATATTTTACTGTTTCGAATTTCAGGTGTCCACACCCAAACCATCCTCCAGTAAAGTGTCTACCCTTACATAAACGTTCCTCCAATTTCTCACAATCTCAACCCCTGTTGGGCCACAATCCTCATCACAACAGCTTAATATCCACATATAGACAACTATAACATAAACATCTCCCTACAGAGTATCAGGTAAAAATGTTTTTTTTTTGCAAACTGGTCATATTTTGCACTACATATTTTAAGATATTTTGATCCAAGAGAAAAGGTAAGGGCAGAGACAGACTGCAGTATAACTCGCGCGATGAACACATCGCACTGCACGGACTGGCCGGCACCTCTCCTGACGGGAACATGACAGCATGATCTATTTCTATGCAGCTGTCAAGCTCAGGTCAGGAGAGCAGACAGCCAGTATGAGGTTTACGATGTGATTATCGCAGGAGTTATACGACAGTCTGTCTCTAAGCAGGACACATCTCAGATCTAACGACAAAGGTCTCTGTGCACAGGTGGAGAAACCTTATGTGGACTGAATGTAGGTAAGGTTTCAATCCAACTACAAATTGTCTCTTCAGATAGGAAGAGGACTAGAACTCTAGTGCCACCTATTGGAAGTAGCAATCCTAACAGTCAATGTTGACCCTTTAACGAGCCTTGTCACATGACTTAGGATAAGTCATAGGATAAGTATTTGTACTTACAAATACTCGGAGGACACCTGAGCGTGCTCGAGAAATCTCGAGTAACGAGTATATTCGCTCATCACTAATAGTTTCCTGTCAGGGAGTCAGATAGGGCCCAGTGTGTGCCTGAAGTAGACCTAAAATCTACACAGTAGCTGTGATGTATGACATGGGGATGGGTGTTCCTTAGTGAGGGGAGATCAACATGGTGGTTAGTGTGAACTGAGGCAAAGAGGACAGGGGAGCAGATGGAAGGACAGAGTGGTTACTCGGAGACAGGTCGCAGGAGAGAATGCCTAGCAGTACGGCCCAGAGTTTATAACTCTAAGATGTAACGGGCCAAGATGGGACAGAGTATGTGAGATGAAGAGAGTGCCCAGGTGGGAGTTCCAAGGCCTCGGTGACAGAGAAGATAAGTACCGGCCATAGTGGCAACATCGTCACCTTGGGGTGAAAGAAAATGTGGAACAGAAGGTTGATACTAGGACTCTCAGTACTGAGCAGGAATGTGGTCAAGTAAAGTGAAACAGTGGAGAAAGAACAAGTGTGTAAAAAGAAAGCGAATAGAGACTGTGTATGGAAAATGCTCCGTGTTGTAAAGGACACACTCATAAAGCTGAGCTCCCTTTACCTTCCGCACATAATCCCCACCAAGTTATCGCTTAGAAAAAAGTTTAATTTTGACTGATGGTCGCCATAATTGAACCGTTTATCACTGGTCCCGGCCAACCAAAGTCATCGGTTACATGAGGCATGCAGGGGTGTAACGCCCCATAACACAGTCCTAACTGGGCCCCCCATCTTTATGTAATGTGTCAGGGCACAAGAGACGAGTACCTCGCCCATAGCTACCGCCCTGCGCCACGTTACACATATATACACTTCTCCCCCTCCTCTTTTGGCATTGCTAGCACATGACCACCACAGAGGTGACCATAGAGAGCAGACTGGCAGGAGACCTCACACAGGAAGAAGGGGGATCGGTAGATGAGCATGTGCTATATATGTAGCACAGCCAGCCATACGTAGAATAAAAGAGGGGTATGTAGCCCCCTTTAAAATGCACTGGGCAGGTTGGAAACATACGGTATAATTTTTTTATGTGTATGGGTTGTGTTTGCTATTGCAATGCAGCAGTATTCAAGTAAATAGAGTAGGATTGCAATACCAGACACAGCCAATGGACAAAAGTGGCGCTGTTTCTAAAAAATAAAAAACAGAACCATTACGCTATTCGTGATTCATCAACCTAGAATTAGTCTGCTGCACATATATAGTATAGTATTTCTATTAATGTACACGTGTAAAACGCTACCAGCAATGTATCATCGTTATGTAAGAGCGCCGCCATCATTAATGCGAAAGACAATTTATAAAACAGGCCATCTGTAATGTTTTACTGAAGTGCTGGAAAGCGTTCTGCAAATAACAGCGTTTAATAACCTTACAACCACTATCATTCATCCTAAATCCGCCATGATGAGTCTCAGACAGCAGACATCGCTGTGTACCGTGATGGAGCGGTGTGCGAGTGTCTCCTTCATACAATGTGCTCATTATTTCACATGCCAATGGCTCCTATTCATTTGTACAGTTTCGGCATTAGGCTCCATCAGTGCCCCTGTAATGGCATTTTCCAGCATTGTGAGTGTGGTGAGTCACATACTCCAGACCCGGTTATGGAAAGGGACAAAGAGAGAAATAACACTTCAATATTGAAATGTCCGTCACCCGACACAATTCCCCTCTAGGAATAGATCCACTCTATTTCTCATGCAGAAGCAGCTGGCTCAGCGGGGAAACAATCTACGCGGTGTGATGCAAGGATAAAGCAGCTAGAAAAGCTACATTCTGTATGTTAAACTAGTCCCTTTAGAGAAAACCTGGAGAGAACTATGGTTTTGTAGCCCTCACCACTACAACGCGTTAAACTGCTTCTATTACCAGTTTAAAATGTCCAGAAAGTTCATATTCTGCCATCCACTACCGTGTGGATCTCCTTCATCAGCATTCTGCCAGTACTGTAGGTGCAGGAACTTCCTTTCTCTCACTTCCCAAATGCAATATTTCTCCAATTGATTAATGGCATGCCTGACCTGAACTGAAAACCTGCCTCTTTGTTATGCCTGTATGCAGACTGACAGACAGAAGAACAGGAGAAGAGAAGAATAGACCTGTAATTCAGCTCCATTTCTTTACAGCTAGAGATGGATTGCACCTGACAACAGGCAGCGGACAGTAAGCTAGAAAGAAGGAAGGTGCACAGTGGTCGGCACTTTGAAGTATTTTTCAGGAATAAGGTAACATGACTGTTAGGCTAAGGACTAGAGATGGAAGTCCGGGTTCTGGTACCCCATCATACTTTAGTCCAAAGATTGGTTCGGGTATCAGCACTGCACCCAAACCGGAACCCAAACCCTATGGAAATCAATGGGGAACCGAATTTTAGAGTTGTAAAATCTCTCACTCTCGGGTTTGCTCATCTCTACTATGGAGTAAAAGAACCAACAGAATGGATGACCATAAAATGCCAAGCAAGGTAATACTGATAAAAACTATGCCTTTATTAATATATATAGCAGTAGAGATATCAATTAAAATGTGCACACAACATAGAACATTTTAGATATATACCAAAATTGAAATCAATGAAACGAATGGACCTATAAAATATAATATGTATACTTAGACCAAAATAACCATCTGGACACTTATAAGGAGCTTCCTGCTAGACGAACAAATTTAATTGTGATCCCATGATAAAAAAAAATAATGAAAAACGGGAAAAATCCTTATAATTGTGCCAAAAAATAAAGTGCAGGTAGTGTCACTTTAAAAAAGAAAAACAGAGAGTGATCTCCATATATGTACAAGGTGATATGTGACATAAGCAAGTGGAAATAAAAAATGGTGGTCTATACCTTTAAGGTCCGACTGGTCTCTATGGGTGCGCACTCTCTGTTTTTCTTTTTTAAAGGGACTCTGTCACCTGATTTTGGCGGGCCCTGTGTTCGGTCCGATGGGCGGTGTTTTCTCTTGTTTCATTCACCCCTTCCTTTCCCGCTGGCCGCAATAGTTTCTTGAATGTGAGTTGGTTTCCTCCGTAGTACACGCATTCACAATGCAATCTTGCCTTGCGCACGCGCAGTATGCTTTGCCCAACTGCGGGCAAAGCCGAAAAGCATTAGTGCGCATGCGCCGCCGCACTATGTCCAGAAACAGCAAAATACTTCCGGGACATAGTGCGGTGGCGCATGCACACTAATGCTTTTCGGCTTTGCCCGCAGTTGGGCAAAGCATACTGCGCGTGCGCAAGGCAAGATTGCATTGTGAATGCGTGTACTACGGAGGAAACCAACTCACATTCAAGAAAATAGTGCGGCCAGCGGGAAAGGAAGGGGTGAATGAAAGCAGAGGAAACACCGCCCATCGGACCGAACACAGGGCCCGACAAAATCAGGTGACAGAGTCCCTTTAAAGTGACACTATCTGCACCTTATTTTTTGGCACAATTCTAATGATTTTTTCCGTTTTTCTTTATTTTTTTATCATGGGATCACAATTAAATTTGTTGGTTTTGCAGGAAGCACCTTATAAGTGTCCAGATGGTTATTTTGGTCTAAGTATACATATTATATTTTATAACTCCATTCGTTTCATTGATTTTAATTTTGGTATAGATCTAAAATGTTCTATGTTGTGTGCACATTTTATTTGATATCTCTACTGCTATATATATTAATAAAGGCATATTTTTTATCAGTATTACCTTGCTTGGTATTTTATGGTCATCCATTGTGTTGGTTCTTTTACTCTTTAGGAGTATTTTTTACTCTTTTTTTAGTACACCATGTTTTTTTATTGAATTTAATCATTGCTACATTTCTTCTTTTATTGTTAATTTTTAGCTGTTATCCCGGTGGAGTTACTTGTTTAGTTCTCATGTCTACTATGGACAAATGACTGTTTTCTGTCTACCCAAGAAAAACCGATTATACTAATTATACTCTGATCAGAGTTTGATTAGAGAAGGATCTGATTTTCTCGGAGGTGGAGAGAATAAAAAAAGAAAAGTTTTTCAGTGAATCTGATGGCACTTGTGCATTTAAGTCTATGGGTCCGTGAATAAAATCATCTGACTGAGGTTTGATTTTCCCAGACCCATAGACCTGAATAGGCGAGTGCCATCCGATTCTCTGGAAAAGGTTAAAAGAGCGCCTGCACATGCGCACTGCAGTACTTTGCTCTGCTCTCAGCAGGGCAGGGAGAAGTACGCCTGCGCAACACCACGATGCTGAACATAGTGTGGATGATGTAGGATGTGTCATCCACACGAAGCACAGAAGGAGGACGGCGATCGTAAGAAGAGAGAAGGTAAAGGACTAAGATCAGCAACGCCTGTTGGACTAGACCACCCTGTAGGAGAGTATAATAAAATGTCTTTTTTTTTGCCCTGCAGCTCTTCGGCGTGCTCGAATAATATGTTCGAGTCCCCGCACCTGCATGTCTGGCGGTTGTTCGACAGGCACAACACATGAAGGGCTTGCCTGTTTGTTAGACAATCCCTGCATAAGTTGTGACTGTTGAACAGCCGCCAGAAATTCAGGTGCGGGGACTCGAAGATATTATTGGAACATGTTGAAGACACGTGGATAGCACACGAGCATGAGCAGATGACACCTTCTCCTAACACGTTCGCTCATCACTAATGGCCGGCCATTCGTCTACATTTAACATGATGGTCTATTACCAAAGTTTATTAATAGCTGGAAACATGTGGGCACGGGAGAGAAAATCTTTGAGATTTGTGTAAGCCATGTATGAAATGCTCTTCCAGATTCCTACTTATCTAGGTCATAGTTCTAATAAATAAATTATGATTTGCATTAATAATTCACCCGGCAACATTTTACCCCACCCCATCTAGTCCTTAACAAGACTAAAATCAACATCTAAAATAAAACAGTTTTCTACATTTTACTTGTCAAATGCAATAAGTAAAATAAAATGAAGCGAAGGCCTGGGCCGGAGGTGAATATCACATGACGTCATGTAAGTCTTCATGTGAAGGGAAAACATCTGTTTCTAGGTGCAAAAGCTTAAAAATAGATTTCAGTTTCAAGATCCAAATTAAACGAATGATCGGCAAAATATTAAAGTTTGTGTTTGAAGCTTTTATCACATCTGTGCTATGGTTTCTGTTCATACAGACGCGATAGTTCTGAGCGGAGCCCAAAAGACACCACCGACTTATAACTGGATCCGGTGAAGTTTACATTGTCACCTTTATGGCATATTAAGATTTGTATGATGTCCTAATCTTGCTATCAAAGGTGACAGAAGCTTTGACCAATCCCGACAGAAGCTTTGATCATTCCCGACAGAAGCTTTGACCATTCCCGACAGAAGCTTTGACCATTCCCGACAGAAGCTTTGACCATTCCCGACAGAAGCTTTGACCATTCCCGACAGAAGCTTTGACCATTCCCGACAAAACGCTTTGATCATTCCCGACCGAAGCTTTGCCCATTCCCGACAGAAGCTTTGACCATTCCCGACAGAAGCTTTGACCATTCCCAACAGAAGCTTTGACCAATCCCGACAGAAGCTTTGATCATTCCCGACAGAAGCTTTGACCATTCCCGACAGCTTTGACCATTCCAGACAGAAGCTTTGACCATTCCCGACAGAAGCTTTGATCATTCCGGACAGACGCTTTGATCATTCGTGACAGAAGCTTTGACCATTCCCGAGAGAAGTTTGGTCATTCCTGACAGAAGCTTTGACCATTCCCACTCTTTTCCAACCAAAGGAAATGACAAAGTAAACATACAGATGTAGCAAAAGTTATAATGACTCTGAATGCGTCATCTCAAGAATTTGTCACAAGAGGTTTAACCACTTATGAGAATTAAGATAACATTGCACAAGCCATTGACCGATATCCTGGTGCCAATTTACACTTGATGTCCCAGTGTTGTGTTATATGTGTCAATTTAACCTTTGCAAGACAGGTAGCCATTTCAAAAGCAAAATGTAAAAAAAATCTTTGATCTTGGCTCAATTGTTCCTAGATGTGTGGAGCGAAATGACTTAATTGATACTCCGTTGGGAGTATACCCTAATATGTCCCTCCAGAGGAAAGCAAAAAACCCTACGAGAAAGGTGTTAATTGCCCCATATTAGGGAAAAAAAATCCACATGTATTTTTACAAGAAAGGCATCCAGACTTAGTTTTCCAAATTACACTTTTTTATAACTTGAATGGTTAGAAAAGTCATGAGAGAGAATACTGTATTCTAGAAAATAATTAAAAAAGTGAAAATAGCACTGCTCTGCCCCATAAACCTCCCTAAAAATAAATGTGTTATATCGTAAAAATAAACGATGAGCTGCATGTACGTAATCGGCTCTGAAATAGTCACAAATGGCAAATACAAAGAAGATGGATTTCATGGGGTGCACGACAGGCAATTGAACAGTTTTATTAATCTTTCTATGACCTGGGTTAATATTACTGACGCACGAATCCCATCACATTCAGAGCTGTGTGAAATTCACACCACTAGATTTAACAAAACATGATTACCTATTAATATAGCAAACACTGGGTGATTGATCGACGACTATTCAAATATTTCACCTTTTTCCAAGGTGAAAATTTCACATAAAAACTCGAAAAAATCTTCCTGATATAATGCAGCTTTGATACAAAGGAAAAATTTACGCTCGTCAGCAGTAATAACAGAGTCGTTTATAGCGCCCCTAAAAGAAATCCAACAACAGCGCCCGTAGGAAATGCCGTGCCCTCCACAAACATCACCAGCTTGTGTAATAATGCCCCACCATTGCCCATAATATTCATGGCTACAATTCCCAAAACCATTCTGGCAAGTGTCCCAAAAATAACGCCCGCATATAAATAACATTAAAAGCTACCATGACCCATAGGACCACAAAAACCGTGAGTGCAGATCCAAGCCTGCAGAATATCTGCCTTCCAAAGCCAACATGGCGGCTACATTACCTATTTCACTCCCCACTCTGGTCTATTCCTGCTCCGCTTCTCATAAACTTCAATAATAAACTTAAGAAATACAGATGTAGCACACTTTAACAGGACATTCACTGCATCTTGGAATGTAATTCATTCTCAAGTTGAAGGGGTTGTCTGCCCATTAGACTTCGATTACTTATTTTTTTTAAAAGTTATGACAGACTTGGATATCAGATCTTAAGGATCTGAAGATAATCAGGTTTCTTGGAGCCGAACAGTATCCGGTCATTATATGGTTGATAGAGCTACGATTTTACTGCTCAGTACGCGGTGTACATCTGGCTGCCAGTGCTACAAACAGCTGATCGTGGAGGTGCTGGGGTGTTAATATTTAAGTAGTGGACAACCCCTTTTTAGTTCACATCTGTAAAGTTAATGGAAAACACCTCTGACAGCTGCTTATTGCCAGTGAGAACGAAGAGTTGAACATCTTACAGCATGATTTTCCGCAGTCAATTCCACAGGATGCCCCCAATACACATTGCCCAATCTAGTCAAATTTCATTGGTTGAGACAAGTTTCGGCTAATGTGTAAGGCCACCTTTTAGTCCTTATATGTCATATAACCTAATGTACATAATGCAGATTTTACTATGCAATTAAATGAGGATATTCAATTGCAGTAGGGTAAGGTCTGGAGACTGGCTAGGCCACTCCATGACCTTAATGTGCTTCTTTTTGAGCCACTCCTTTGTTGCCTTGGCTGTATGTCTTGGGTCATTGTCTTGCTGGAAGACCCAGCCACGAACCATTTTTAATGTCCTGGCAGAGGCAAAGAGGTTGTCACTCAGGATTCTACGGTACATGGCTCCATCCATTCTCCTATTGATGTGGTGAAGTAGTCCTGTGACCTTAACAGAGAAACACCCCCAAAACATAATGTTTCCACCTCCATGCTTGACAGTGGGGACGGTGTTCTTTGGGTCATAGGCAACATTTCTCGTCCTCCAACACGGCGAGTTGAGTTAATGCCAAAGAGCTAAATTTTGGTCTCATTTGACCACAGCACCTTTTCCCAATCACTCACAGAATCATCCAGGTGTTCATTGACAAACTTCAGACAGTCCTGCACATGTGCCTTCTTGAGCAGGGGGACATTGCGGGCACTGCAGGATTTTAAACCTTTAGGGCGTAATGTGTTACCAATGGTTTTCTTGGTGACTATGGTCAGAGTGCCACATAAAGCTCCGCCCCGAAGCACAAGAATCTCATTAACTGAAAACTGCAAATAAAGATTAAACAACAATCACAAGACGGATTTCATCACCAGGTATCATTGTAATCAGTATAACGGCACCGACCTGGCACTGTCTGTAGTTTACTGAGCACAATCCTGCTAACAGGTTCCCTTTAAAGGAAAGTAAACCAAAGAGGTCACACAGTATAGTATTACCAAACTATCAAATTAATACAGTGCCATCTGTCTGCTCAGCAAAGGACAACTCTGCAGCTGTAGCTATTTTCTAGCACACGGGTTCCCAACCTGGTGCTCAGGAGCTTCATGTAGCATGCGGGCCCATGATATGTGGCTCGTGGCCAAATGCCAGGCCGGTGCATTAGCATCAAGTGTAGCAAACGGCTATGAAGAGAGCAGATCTCCAGATGTTGACTTTTCTGACTAGCCTTATAAAGAAGAGCAGATCTGGATGCGCACATACTGGCCATGGGGTTGGAGAGATAAATATGGTAAGCTGGAGATAGAATGGTAACAGAAGTTAGAAAGGTTCTTAAAGCTGGATGCAACAGTGTAGTAGGAGTGCTTGATGGCTGTACGGTGGGAACACCTGGAGGTAAGTTTGGGGCAGCATGGTGGCTCAGTGGATAGCACTGCAGCCTTGCAGTGCTGGGGCCCTGGGTTCAAATCCCACCAAGGACAACATCTGCAAGGAGTTTGTATGTTCTCCCCGTGTTTTTGTGGGTTTCCTCTGGGTTCTCCGGTTTCCTCTCACATTCCAAAGACATATGGTAACTGATCGGGGATTTAGTTTGGGATGACTGTGCAGCGCCCCAGAGTCCTGGTCGTTGCAGTACTATGGCTCTGCTACTAAGGGGAGCTATGGTACGTCTGATGGCACTGAAGGAGTTCATCTGACCAGGTATCACAGACACCAATACATTTCACCGTCGGGCCTCCAGGGGGAGCTAAGGGTTCTATTCATTAGGCCACTCCTCACATACTGGTAAAACTGGGGGTCAGGCAGGAAGTTAGACAGAAAGCTGACTGGGTTGGAACCAGGCAACACCTTGTGGCAGAGGGTGTTGTGGGAGAAGATTCAGTAGGGTCCCTGTCAGGGGTGGGATCCTGACAGAGGCCTGGCAACTTGAGCGAACGTAACGGGACCGTGCCTGCTCAGTATAGCGGCGGTGCCCAAGGAGGGATTGGAAGCGAGATAGATTGTGCTGAGTGAGAAACGAGATCGAAGCAAGACGGAGAATACCAGTAGGAGTCGTGCTGTGAGACCGAGGCAACATCCTACTGAGGCACACAACCGGCGGCCGGAACGCCGAGGGAGTATTACAATATTCAGCTTCAGGCAATACTCTAAACCAACGGCAGGACAGTCAGTCTAAGGCGGGCTGTCTCACCTAAATCACCTATGCAGTCTTGGGGGGCAACTTGTGGAGAGGGGCGACTCTAGGGTCCCGGAAGAGCTCCGAGCCTACCCGTCATACGGGTGCCGTCCTAACCGTAACATCAGGGAGGGACGGAGGATTAGCAGAACATCATCTAATCGTGTTGTGAGGGAACTTAAGAAACGGACACAACAGTTGTGGGGACTTTCCGTAAGCACAGCAGGGAAGGACCGCAACACCTAGCGCTAGAAGGAAGGCACAGATTTCCACCTGCTAAGAGAACTCTGGAGGTGCCATTGGACCGGCCGGACTTGCGCAGCCCGGTTATCCGGATCCCGGACTGAGGACCCAGAGATCTTCAGTAAAGAGGTAAAGAGACTGCAACCTGGTGTCCTCGTTATTTACTACAACCTACACTGCACCGCAACATCACCATCCACATACATCGTTCACTGTGCGCCCCTGGGCAGGGTCACGGACCGGGGCCTAGCCACCGTGACAACCCCAGAGCAGAGACTCAGAGGCCCGGTACCGGGTACCCCTCGGCCCTGCGGCAGTGGGGGCGCTGCAAACTTGGCGTCACGAACAGGATCTACTTAAGCCTGAAGAATCAGGTCATGTGTGCCTTGGAACTGTGATTTATTATACTTGGACTGTACTTTATTGCAAAGACTGTGCTGTGCCACTTGCCGCCAAAATCCGCCGCCATTACAGCGCTGAGGAGAGCGCAGGAGAAGAAGAGGGGCGTGGAGTGGGCGTAGACAAGCTGAAGAGCGCGAAAGACAATGGCCGCCCAGTCTAAATATTTCTGTGTCCTGAGGACGTGTCCATCAACAGCCGAGGTCCGCCTCCTGATCTTGTTTGGAGGATGGAGACCATGGAGACGGGGCCGCCCACGAAAGAGACCGCGGGAAGAGGACACTGGAGAAGAAGCAAAAATGGTGACACCGGGAGCACCGCATGGGAATGACCAGACTCGGCGAGAGGCTGCACAGCCCGATGCAGCCCAGGATACGCCGTCACTGCGGGAGCTGACCCTTGCAGAGCCAACGATGGGCCGACCTCCCCGGCCGCCGTCCGAGGAGTGCGTGGCCGCAGCCGAGGCCCGGCGGATAGCCTACCGCTTGGAAGCCGATGCCCGTGTGATCGCTCGGCTGGGCCAGCCTACGGAGGTCCGCCTGTCTCCAGTGTCCCCTGCCTCCTCCATCCAGGCCACGGCAGAGTGTGAGCTGCGCGCATCGGGCCTGAGGATCCTGCCGGAGGCCGAACATCTGCGGCGCCTCATGGCAGTTTGGCGGGACAGACCTCAGCCTGCCGCCCAGGTTGATCTAACCAGTGAGGAAGAAACCCCACCGTCCCACTGGGGTGTGGTGGTCTCCTTTAACTCCCGACATGAGAAGGGAGTTATCCAAGAGATCGGGGAGCCACTGCAGGCCTGCGTTGACCATGAGGAAGTCGAGCCCTGGGGAGGAAGGTATGACGCCGACCTGGAGCCTGGCGATGCCGTGACCTACACCCGGTGGAAGAGGGAAGCGGGTGGAACAGGCTGGATAGCTCGGGGTGTCCAGCAGTGCGTCGCCCTGCAGGCTGCTACTGGAACGCCGGAGGATGAGCCTTCTGTAGGGAAGGTGCCGGAGCCCGTCCCCGCGGAACCTCAGGAGGACCGGGTCCACCGCGTGCCTCTGGGTCGCGCTCGCCCACAAGCTAGGAGGGCATCCCGGCGAGGGATCCTGTCGCTGCTGGAGCCAGGACCGGCCCTTGCCACACCAAGGCGACCCGTTGGCCGGGTGAGGCCTGGAAGGAGACCACCCCCTACACTACAAGACTAAGTAAGCAGGTATGCTTTAATAAATGTAAATAGTTACTGTTCTGCTCCGTTGCTGCTAAACCCGTTCAGGGTTAACTTTTTAAAGGGATCCCTTGGTTGACCCGGGATCCCTATTGCTCTTTGGTTTGTTTTTCCACTTTTTGTTTCCTGTTGAAAAGAACTGCCGCAATCATGAACAGTGCATGATACAAACTGCTTGTAAATAGTTTGCACCTTCTTAAAGGTGCTCCCTACTGGTTTTACTTAAAGAGAGACTCTTTGCGAAGATACTGCACCGGAGCCTTTATTGTGTACGGACTGGTAGCTTGAGAAGATGTGCTACCTCATAAAGACTTGGTCCCCTCTTAAAGGGGATGTTCACTTGTTGCACTTAAAAGAATGGTATTGCTTTAAGACTGATAGATAGCAATAATGTCTTGACAAAAAGAAAGTGATGATGATGCCTACATGTAAAAGTTATATGTATTCAATTAGTTGATTGTAAGAAATGATTGATAATGTTGATAGAAGAATGAGGACAGAGAGTGAACCCGTACGGGGTTAGTCAGCGAGTCCTCCTAGGAGCCATGTAGGGATGGCTCAGTGACCTTAAATTGAAAGCAAATGTTATGTTCTATACTGTGTATAGTAGTTGAAAAGGCAGTAGGCCCGGGCTGAAAGGGGCGGTCCTGTAAAGAAAGGAGAGGCAGTAGGCCTGGAGCAGTTAGGACAGGCGGTCCTGCAGATTTAACGAAGGAGAATGAAAGAGAAAGAGTTAATTAATATTATAATGTTCAGCATAAGTCTTTAGTGGATAGGAAGTGTACGTCCTTAAAGGCAATGTTAACTTATTATTCAAAAGTTTGCACTAAGTAGAATACCCGGTTGGGTAACAGGAGTTATTTATAACCTGTAATTTATAATGTTTAACCATGTTTGTAATGTTCAAGTGTCCTCACCTCCCATAAAGGGAAGCTCTGTTCAAGCTTACTTATTGTTATTGCATTTTCAAAATTGTATGTCTTTTTGCTAATCTGTATTGTTGTTTTCTTCCCAGTCCCGGAGTACTGGATTTAACCGGGGGGGAGTGCAGCGCCCCAGAGTCCTGGTCGTTGCAGTACTATGGCTCCGCCACTAAGGGGAGCTATGGTACGTCTGATGGCACTGAAGGAGTTCATCTGACTAGGTATCACAGACACCAATACATTTCACCGTCGGGCCTCCAGGGGGAGCTAAGGGTTGTATTCATTAGGCCACTCCTCACATACTGGTAAAACTGGGGGTCAGGCAGGAAGTTAGACAGAAAGCTGACTGGGTTGGAACCAGGCAACACCTTGTGGCAGAGGGTGTTGTGGGAGAAGATTCAGTAGGGTCCCTGTCAGGGGTGGGATCCTGACAGAGGCCTGGCAACTTGAGCGAACGTAACGGGACCGTGCCTGCTCAGTATAGCGGCGGTGCCCAAGGAGGGATTGGAAGCGACATAGATTGTGCTGAGTGAGAAACGAGATCGAAGCAAGAAGGAGAATACCAGTAGGAGTCGTGCTGTGAGACCGAGGCAACATCCTACTGAGGCGCACAACCGGCGGCCGGAACACCGAGGGAGTATTACAATATTCAGCTTCAGGCAATACTCTAAACCAACGGCAGGACAGTCAGTCTAAGGCGGGCTGTCTCACCTAAATCACCTATGCAGTCTTGGGGGGCAACTTGTGGAGAGGGGCGACTCTAGGGTCCCGGAAGAGCTCCGAGCCTACCCGTCATACGGGTGCCGTCCTAACCGTAACATCAGGGAGGGACGGAGGATTAGCAGAACATCATCTAATCGAGTTGTGAGGGAACTTAAGAAACGGACACAACAGTTGTGGGGACTTTCCGTAAGCACAGCAGGGAAGGACCGCAACACCTAGCGCTAGAAGGAAGGCACAGATTTCCACCTGCTAAGAGAACTCTGGAGGTGCCATTGGACCGGCCGGACTTGCGCAGCCCGGTTATCCGGATCCCGGACTGAGGACCCAGAGATCTTCAGTAAAGAGGTAAAGAGACTGCAACCTGGTGTCCTCGTTATTTACTACAACCTACACTGCACCGCAACATCACCATCCACATACATCGTTCACTGTGCGCCCCTCAGCAGGGTCACGGACCGGGGCCTAGCCACCGTGACAACCCCAGAGCAGAGACTCAGAGGCCCGGTACCGGGTACCCCTCGGCCCTGCGGCAGTGGGGGCGCTGCAACTGTATGTAAAGCACCATGATATAAGCAACGTCTAATAAATAATAATATGTGTTATGACCCCAGTGGACAGGGTCTCAGAGGAACGTGTAAGTCTGCAAGATACAAAAATCCAGCTCATAGGGCTGTGGTAACTGGGTTGACCAAATAGCTACTCCTAACGCCAACACTAGAAGTAGCCGGGGATCATGCCTACGGTGATCGCTAGATGACTCGCGCCAGCCGGAGAATCTAACTACCCCTAGGAGAAGAAAACAAAGACCTCTCTTGCCTCCAGAGAAAGGGACCCCAAAGCAAGATACAAGCCCCCCACAAATAATAACGGTGAGGTAAGAGGAAATGACAAACACAGAAATGAACCAGGTTCAGCAAAGAGAGGCCAGCTTACTAATAGCAGAATATAGCAAGATAACTTATCTGGTCAACAAAAACCCTATAAAAATCCACGCTGGAGATTCAAGAACCCCCGAACCGTCTAACGGTCCGGGGGGAGAACACCAGCCCCCTAGAGCTTCCAGCAAAGGTCAGGATACAGATAGGAACAAGCTGGACAAAAATACCAAACAAAACAAAAGCAAAAAGCAAAGAAGCAGACTTAGCTTGAAAAACAGGAACCAGGATCAGAGGACAAGAGCACAACAGATTAGCTCTGAATTCAACGATGCCAGGCATTGAACTGAAGGTCCAGGGAGCTTATATAGCAACGCCCCTGAACTAACGGCCCAGGTGAGGATATAGGAAAAGACAGACGCTCCAGAGTCAAATCACTAATGACCACTAGAGGGAGCAAAAAGCAAAATCACAACAAATATGCTACCTATATAAGATGGGGGCACAAGATCTCAGTGTGATATTTCAGGGGAGGCTTCGGCTGTCATTATATCAGGAATGGGGGTACTTTCCGGATAACTACATGGGTTGGGGGAACCATCAGTCAGTTTGAATGTGGCTCTTATGGTTAGAAATGTGGACTTTGTTGCAGATTTACAACTGATCTGCAGTGGAAAATTTGTACTTGTGAAGTTCCATTCAATCCAATGCTTTTCATACAGTAGGAAGATCTGTCTGGAAATCACATTATACGATGCATGTATTAAGTAAGAGATGAAAGGAAAAATTCTGTCAGTTCTGGAGCTTTCTGAAAAAGGTAAGCAGTAGCTAAATGTTATCGGAGCGTTCGCCCCACGCTGTCCTTCACGGATGCCTAGAGATCATCTTCAACATCGTCCTGCTTCTCTTCTCAACACCTACAGAACATGGCATTGCTGTCTGTAATCCCCTCTCTCCCCAAGTCTTGCCCCAACTACTACATGAGTCTCTGATCTACCTTCTCTGCATGGATCACAGGACAAGACCGGTTCTGACCAACCAAATCCTACGATCTCTGTGTAATTCTTTGCTATGGTCTAAGTTGTGCATTAACCATTTTAAAATGTGTTTATACCGGAGTTGACGTTAAGGTGGAGCAGGGAATTTGTTTGGGATGGGTCAGTAAAATATATTGCTTAGGTATTGATTTGCTGTAATCTATAGACCCTGTGGCCCCACCTTGCCGTTAATCTAATTAAACTTGATCTGCAATGATAAACTGCATGCCAACACCCTGATTCACCACAACCGCAGTCAATAATGCGCTGTATAAATGTACAAAACTACTGTATATCTAAGCAGGGACGGTCTCAGAAAGCAGCAGACTGAAGCCCTAAGGGGCCCCCAAGAACACGAAACTGAGAAGAACACTAAAACCTACTCATCGCACTTAGCAGTGTGTGGTGGTATTATTTGGGAACTGTATTATGTAGGAACCACATGGCTCTTTAGAATTGTTGTACCACAAATACGGAGTATGTGCTCATACTCACTTGTGCGAGACTCGGCACTCAGATCGGAGCGTGCAGCCGCATAGGAATACATGCAGCCGCACGCTCCGCTCCTCTGTGCCAGGCACAGTGCAGGGTATTGCTGTGCGAGACTCATCCGAGTCTTGTGCAAGTGAATATGAGCCCCTAGGCTAAGTTCACACTGGGCGTTTTGTAATGCTAATTTTCAGCTGCTTTTTACAGTACCAGCAAAGCCTATGAGATTTCAGAAATCTCTGGCACACACAATGTTTTTTTCTTTGTCATCAGTATTTTGTGCTTTGCCTGTTTTTTGGACATAGAGCAAGTAATTTCTTTCTGCGTTTTTCACCCACTGACTTGAATGGGTGGTGAAAAAAATGCTGAAAAAATGCACTAAAAATGCAGGTATTAAGTTTTGGCAAAGAAAACGCAGCAAAACCTGATTCTATAGAATAGGGCTTTTTTCAACACTAAACTTTATCAGCATGCACAACAGACAAATTTAACATGCCAAAACCACCGCAAAAAACGCATAATAAACGCTGCAAAAAAAAGTAAGAAAAACATACTTTTTTCTGCAGCTTCATTCCTGCCAAGAGACTAGGTTTTGCTGCCGAAAATAACGCCTAGTATGAACTTATCCTAACACCTATCTCCAAGCTACATGATAAGTCTCTGATCTCCGTGGGTCCCTAACCACCAAGGGAGTCTGGTTGGAATACAGAGGCGGCAAAATGGAATGATTTCACGCCATTAAAAATCCACTAAAGACCCTCGTACACATCACATTAGACTAAGTCGGCTGACCCTTTCCATATTGACAGGTTCGGCCAATTTAAAGTGTAATGAAAGCCCCAAGAGGTGATTGCCAGGGGAGATATGGATTTGCCATGTCCGATTTCAGACTGATGATCCTTATGATCTCTAAGGCTAGGTGCGGACCACCATATATTCTCTCATTGGAGAGAATTGGGTCAATTATGCAAATCATACTTTGATCAAACTCTGATCATTGTGATCATAGTGTGATCCTATTCTCTCGGATTAGAGAAGATGGAGAAAAAAATGTCTCCATCTTCTCTATTCTATCAGTCCGTAGAAATTGGACTGCGCTCAAATGTCATTTGAGGTCAGTCCAATGGTTTCCACAGATGCACTGGGGCTTGTACACATGGCTATATTTCAGCCTGAGTGCGATCCGACAAAACATTGGATCACACTCCATTGTTAGTCTATGGGGCCATGCCCATGTCTAATTTTTTCCTCAGATCAAGCAGGTCCAAGGAAACAAATAGCTGCATGCCAGAGTTTGTCCCGATATTCAGATCACACATGGAAACCAGGGTGCTGCACTCAGATGACGTCTGAGCAGTCCAATTTCCATAGACTCCAATTTTGTTTTCTCCATCCTCTCCTCATCCAAGAGAATCAAAGATTGTTTTGCATAATGGACCCAATTCTCTTAGATGAGAGAACACACGGTTGCGTGACCTTAGCCATTGAGCCAGTCCAAGTAAAAATTAAACATATTCACGGCCCCATAAAATAACATTGGTCGGTGGGCGATCCAATGTTTTGTCAGATCGCACTGGGAGCAAAAATACAGTCGCCTACATCTAGCTTGAGAGATGTCTGGAAGAGGCCATCTCATAGAGAACACAGGTCAGCGCTTGAGAGGGAAAGCTCCTATGCATTGAAAAGGCATCTTTCGTCCGACAGCTATGTCTAATATATGGGGGCTTAAATGGAACCTGTCATATAAAAAATCACTATTAACCTGCAGCATGACATTATATGGTGGTCTTAGGAAAAACTATATAGCTGTCGCTAAAACAGACCGCTACCTCTCCACCATACACATGAGCGTTCAGCTCAAGGAAAGAAGAGACACCTCTGGCAGCGGCTCATCTCCCCTGGAAAGAAAGGACCGGCAGTTGTAAATCCAAAGGCCTAATCCTGCTCTCCCTGACAATACCTGTTGGGGTATAGTTGGGGGGCCAAAATACACACCTCCTGTCAGGGGTGTTCCTCCTTATGTAAGGATCGCCCCCTCCTCATGTCAGGGGACAGGGGTGCCTCCTCCTTATGTCAGAGGTACCTCCTCCTCATGTCAGAGGTGCCTCCTCCTCATGTCAGAGGTGCCTCCTCCTCATGTCAGGTGTCCTTCCTCCTTATGTCAGGGGTGGCTCCTTCTTATATCAGGGGTGCCTCCTCCTTATCTCAAGGGTGTCTTCTCCTCATGTCCGAGGCACCTCCTCCTTATATCAGGGGTGCCTCCTCCTCCTGTCAGGGGTGTCTCCTCCTCATGTCAGGGGTGCCTCCTCCTTATATCAGAGATGCCTCCTCCTCATGTCAGGGGTCCCTCCTCCTCGTGTCAGGAGTGCCTCCTCCTCGTGTCAGGAGTGCCTCCTCCTCATATCAGGAGTGCCTCCTCCTTAAATCATGGGTGCCTCCTCCTAATGTCAGGGATGCCTCCTTATGTCAGGGGTGCCTCCTCATCGTGTCAGGAGTGTCTCCTCCTTAAATCAGGAGTGCCTCCTCCTAATGTCAGGGATGCCTCCTTATGTCAGGGGTGCCTCCTCATCGTGTCAGGAGTGTCTCCTCCTTAAACCAGGAGTGCCTCCTCCTCATATCAGGGGTGCCTCCTTCTCATGCCAGGGGTGCCTCCTCCTTATATCAGGGGCGTCTCCTCCTTATGTCAGGGGTGCCTCCTCCTTATGTCTGTATTATATATTATGTATTATATTGTGAGTTTTTTACCTGAAGCGACCAGACTGCGAGTGCAAATGCACTGGGATAGATGGAAAGTTCTCCTAGCCTGTTGTCTGCAATGCAATGATCTGAGAATATGTGAGTGTTATCTTTTCTTCATTTAATCCTTTTATTTTCATAATTACCTTGTACATATTTGCAATTGTCTCATTTGTAACATCTTTGTAAAATATTTTGATAAAGCACTGCCTAACCTTTCTGGAGTATAATATTTAATACTAGTTCGTTCTTTATGCTCTAAAATTGTACCCTGTCTCTTGAAGGGAAATTACGCTACTGTTTTTGGGTTAGCTCCGGACCCGTTTAATCGGAGCTGGTGGCAGCTTACCGTGTGCAGGCTTTTGGGGGTTGTTTCAGCGACTGCGGCTTGATAAATATATATAATTATATAACTAAAGCAATTGTTACCATCCACCTCTCGTGTCTCCCCTTTTCCTCATAGTTTGTAAGCTTGCGAGCAGGGCCCTCATTCCTCCTGGTATCTATTTTGAACTGTGATTTCTGTTATGCTGTAATGTCTATTGTCTGTACAAGTCCCCTCTATAAGTTGTAAAGCGCTGCGGAATATGTTGGCGCTATATAAATAAAAATAATTATTATTATTATTATATGTCAGGGGTGCCTTCTCCTTATGTCAGGGGAGCCTCCTCCTCATGTCAGTGGTGCCTTCTCCTCATGTCAGGGGTGCCTCCTCCTCATGTCAGGGGTGCCTTCTCCTCATGCCAGGGGTGCCTCCTCCTCATGTCAGGGGTGTCTCCTCCTTATGTCAGGGGTGCCTCCTCCTCATGTCAGGGGTGCCTTCTTCTCATGTCAGGGGTGCCTCCTCCTCATGTCAGGGCTGCCTCCTCCTCATGTCAGGGGTGCCTCCTCCTCATGTCAGGGGTGCCTTCTCCTCATGTCAGGGGTGTCTCCTCCTTATGTCAGGGGTGTCTCCTCCTTATGTCAGAGCTGCCTCCTCCTCATGTCAGGGGTGTCTTCTCCTCATGTCAGGGTTGACTCCTCCTCATGTCAGGGGTGTCTCCTCCTTATGTCAGAGCTGCCTCCTCCTCATGTCAGGGGTGCCTTCTCCTCATGTCAGGGGTGCCTTCTCCTCATGTCAGGGGTGTCTCCTCCTTATGTCAGGGGTGCCTCCTCCTTATGTCAGAGCTGCTTCCTCCTCATCTCAAGGGTGCCTTCTCCTCATGCCAGGGGTGCCTTCTCCTCATGTCAGGGGTGACTCCTCCTTATGTCAGGGGTGGGTTCTTCAGTTGCTTCTCAGGGGTACGGTAATTTTCTAGATCAATGCCACCATAACTAAAAAAAAATAACCCTAATTAAATAAAAAATAATGTAAAAATAGGGAATAATTTGAAAAATAGGAAAGCATGTCTTTGTTGCCCATAGCAACCACTTATAGTGCAGGCTTTCAAATCTTAACCTGCTCTTATAAAATAAAAGCTGTGCTGTGATTGGTTGCTGTGGGCCATAAAGACTTTATATTAGACAGTTTTAATATATTGGTCAATATAATTCAGTCATCACTATTTTATTTTCTTTACTGGGATCGCTGATGCCTTTCTAGACTCCTGATTGAAAAATTGGCTTAGTTGGGGGATGTTTACACTCTGTCTTTTTCTGCCATTT
Organism: Ranitomeya variabilis; assembly: GCF_051348905.1. Classification (NCBI taxonomy): domain Eukaryota; kingdom Metazoa; phylum Chordata; class Amphibia; order Anura; family Dendrobatidae; genus Ranitomeya; species Ranitomeya variabilis. The sequence goes on from NC_135232.1 coordinate 85,987,205, forward strand.
TAAAAGCGCCTGATAATGCTCTCACAAAACCCTAAAAATAAAAATCCTATTAATTTCTATGGAAAAACTAATTGCTGCGGAAAAACTTCGTATGTTCAGACATCCTTTAAATTGTTCAAGCTTTCACCACCGCCTATAAACTAAGCACTGTCCAATCAAAAGGCTGCAAAAGAAAACAATTCTGGTAAAAAAAAAAAACAACAACAAAAATGCTTGAAAAACTCTTCAAAATCATTTCAGGAAACAAGAAACTCCTCCAAAAACTTCCCAAAGAAAGAGTATTTCCTGAAGCGGTTTCCTCTAGAAAACTAGTGTTTTTTTAACCCGTGGGAATAAATCAGTGTGAACACGGCTTTACGCAGTGTTCCATCACAGTTCTGGTATGGGGCCATAAATGGGAAAATTTACCAATCAGGAGTCTATGAACAATGTGCAACAATCATCGTGAAAATAACATTTTAGGTAAAAGTAGGCCTCTTACATTTAGAAGAACTGTATTGTGTTTCTATATAACTCCAAGGATTTGTGGGTTCGTGTCTTTAATAACTGAGCAGATGTTTCAGTCTAGAAACCCGCAGGTCACCAGCCTCCTAGAATGCAAAGCAGTGAGTCCTCCATGTCTGACTGAAACATATTTTGCTCTGTGGGAGGTTTTATCACCGGATTTTATCATCTTCACGAAACAGAATCCCTGGTATCACATAAAATGTCAAGGTTGTGTACTTGTTGCTGAAGTAAAATTTTCCGACAATGGGTTATATTTGCATCTTTTACCATTTTCAATCAATGAAGATAGAAAAATTAAAGACGCACTCCTCCTCCCATCAAACTTTTTATCCTCTTAATTAAGGGGTGAGTGGTGTTCGAGTCGAACTGTTCGCCAATTTCAAATTTGAGCTGTTTTGGGCGGTGTTCGAGTCGTTCGACGAACTCGAACAATTTGCTTAAAATTCGGCTATTCGAGTTTCTGTTCGATAACTGTTCGTTCACCAAAAGCCTAACTTGATTTGCACATTAAAACTGTTTATCATTGTTAATGGACTGTTTCAGTGTATAGTGGGCGGAGAAGGGATAGATCTGTGCTGAAATAACGCCGATCTCCATTTTTTTTCCTTTCCCGCATTTACAGAGGGGCGGTGCAGTCTCTCAGTGTATCAGCAGTGCGCACACACACAGCAAGGGTATGTGTCATTGGTTGTGTATGTCACATGTACTTGCCCTATAAGAACCAGCCATTTGCCCCGTCGCCACCATTTCCTCACTGCTGCAGCTTAGTGTTAGATGGCACCGCTGCTGCTGTGGGCGCTATACAGACTAAGAGTGTTTTTTTGGAGCGAATTGTCAGAGAGATAAGTTTAGGGAGTCGGGAGTTGGGACTTGTTGTAATATCAGCCCTTTTCAGGGTAGGTTACAGCAGTTCCTAGCACTTTTTGACAGGCAGGTCTGTGCCAGTGCTGTGCAAGTGTTTGTCACAGCATTTGGTGTAATCTAGCTCAGCCAATCCTTCTGGGCTAGTAGCATTGTCTGGTAGTCATCTGAGTAGCCCGCCTGTGAAGCTAGCTACACCGCCTGTGTATCTCAATTTTTACTGCCTCTAAACCAATAAATAGTTTTAGGCCTAGGAGCAGTGTCTGCACGCCTGTGTATCTAAATTTTTACTGCATCTAACCCATTAAATAGTTTTGGGCCTAGGAGCAGTGTCTGCACGCCTGTGTATCTAAATTTTTACTGCATCTAACCCAGTAAATAGTTTTGGGCCTAGGAGCAGTGTCTGTGCAGCGCCCCAGAGTCCTGGTCATTGCAGTAATGTTATTCTTCCACCAGGGGGAGTGATGTTACATCTGAGGGCAATAAAGGAGATCTCTTTACCAGGTATCACAAACCACACAACACACTTCACACTCCAGGCACCAGGGGGAGCTATGCTTCTATCTATTAGGGCACTCCTCACAATTAGGTAAAACTGGGAGTCTGGACAGGAAGGGAGGGAGAAGCGAGCTGGGTTTCATCCAGTCAGCACCAGTCTGGCGGAGGCTGGCTGGACTGGGCCTAGTGAGCTGCTATCTGGGCTCCGCTCAGGTAGTGGGTCCCTGACAGGGGTGTGATCCTGTCAGAGGCCAAGACAGAAGGCCACGGAGCTGCGCCGGCCCCACATGCGGCATCATCCAAAGAAAGAGACGTTGAAGGGATTTGCATTGCAGAGAGTGAGAAACGAAGTCATAGCACAAGGAGCGGAAACCAGAAGGAGTTCTGCCTTGCAAAAGGCTGCCTCCTTCTGAGGCGCAAAATCCGGTAGCCGGAACACCGAGGGAGCAAGAATCTCTACGCTTTACTTCAGAGACCGGCAGGACAGTTAATGCTACGTTAGCTGCACGACCTTATACCCAGGAGGCAAGGTGGCAACTTGTGGGGGCTGGGGCATGATAGAGTCCCTGTAAAAAGCCTCAGGCCATCAGTGATACGGGTTTGTCCTATCCTATCCATCAGGGGGACAGAGAGAAAGAGAAATAACATCTAGAACACCAACATCAGTTGTGAGGACCTTACCGAGAAGCTCAGCAGGGAGGTACTACAACACCCAGGCGCTAGAGGAAGGCTACTGATTTCCACCTGGATAAGGGGACTCTGGATTTGCCTTCAGACCGGTCGGACTCTGCCTACCCTGTGGTCGGTACCCTGGACTGTGGATGCTGAAGCCTTCAGTAAAGGTAAAGAGACTGCACCCTTGTGTCCTCGTTCTTCACTGCGCCTCACACCATTCACCATCTACACTCTGGGAAGCCCTGGGGATACACTTCACCTGTGGGAAGGTATACCATCTAGCTGCCGTAAATCACCCCAGCGGACCCCTCACAGCAGCGTCGGACACCCTGACCGAATACCACAGGTGGCGTCATGAACATTATCCCTTTAAAGACCTTTCCCCCATTTATAATAAACGTTCCCTAGGGCCACGGACTGGGTCAGCCACCGTGACATCCCCACCGAGAGCCGAAGGACCCGGTACCGAGTACCCCACGGCCCTATGGGGGTGCTCCATCTGCATGCCTGTGTATCTAAATTTTTCCTGCATCTAACCCAGTAAATAGTTTTGGGACTAGGAGCAGTGTCTGCATGTCAGCGGAGTAGCCCGCCTGTGAAGCTAACTACACCGCCTGTGTATCTAAATTTTTACTGCATCTAACCCAGTAAATACCTTTGGGCCTAGTACCACAGTTTAGCCACTAAGTTCTGCTCCTTTTTCATCGATCGGTTGTTGTGCCAACAACTACAGATACTGAGTTGCCAATTAGTTAAGCACCAAAATGAGTGGCAAAAGGCCTGCTGCTGGTGGAAAGGGGAATAGGCGTGTTGGAAAGGGAAAAAAAGGTTGTGTCCATGGGTTAGGTGGTAAAGCAACAGTAACATCTGCAGAAGAAAGACCATCTTACAGCCAAAGTAAGATGTCTACTTCTTTTCGTGGACAATCTGATATGATCCCTTTCTTACGACCATCGCCAAAAATGCCAGATGAGGCAACAAAACAGCAGGTGCTTGAACGGATATCAAGTGCTCGTTCAAGTGGGCTCTCCTCCATGTCAACTTCAACATCACAACTACTCCAGTCCTCAGAGTTGTCACCCCAATCGCACTTGCTTCCTCACAGCTCCCAAGTCTCCATCCGCTCGTCTGAGCATGGGGTTACACAGATGTAATAATTATAGGGGATAACTCAGGAGACTCTTTGCGTGGAACAAGACAACTACAGGACACAGTTTTATAAATGGTAAAGTTTATATTATCACACGGTGATTCAAACAGGTGCAGAGAGAAACTCAAGTCCACAGCACTTGGTGCAAATATCAAATGCAGCTCAGCAGTCTATAGGAAACTTCAGAGGAAAATGCAATTACGCAGAAAGTCTATGAAGCACAATTATTCTTGAAGATACTTGACACGAATAAGTCCTTGCTTAGTCCACAACACAGATAGATATGCTTATAAGGCAGTTCAAATAATATCTTAGCTCAACCATGGTGGTCTGGGTAATAGTCTCAGGTTCTTGCAGAGCAGAAACAGCTTACATGTCCAGCAAATGCAGATGGAAGCAAACACGAGCAGCAGATGAAGGAGGATTACTGGAACTGGTGTATGCAGCAGGAACTCAGAGAGGAGTAGCAGGATAACCCCACAGGTTCACAGGAGCAGGTATATAGTCAGGGAGTCACCAGAGGTCAGGAGCTGGATGCAAGGCAGAATACTCTAGCACAGACTGAAGGCTGGGGTGGAGTTTTATAGCAGGAAGACACAGTGCACATGAGACCAAAGACGTCATCTTGGAAAAGGGCAGTAATGCACAAAAAGGTAATAAAAAATGTTCAGAGTCCTGACAACAGATGGTTGAATCTGCAGAGCTGTTTACTCATACTATAGCCTGGGAATCAGAGGTCTGCTCCAGAGCTTCTGTGAATCCAGATGAGGAAATGATCTGCACTGATGCCCAGAATCTTTGTGAATCGGATCCAGGCCCAGATGAAGAAGGTTCTGAGCATAATGTAGACCCTCGTTCCCAAACTGTAACTCCTGTTGGTGGAGACAATGAGGAAGATGATGATGAGACTGAGATACCTGATTGGAACGAAAACTTGACTTTTCGGTCAGCGCAGGAAGAGGTTGGCTCTGAGGACGACGGGTGTGAGAACACACAGGATGATGATGACGAGGTTGGAGACCCCACTTACTGTCAACCAACAGTCCGCCAGTCCATGAGGTCAGCAGAGGAGGTGGAGGAGGATGCTAGTGACGAGTCTGACGATGAGGTTACGTTGCGCCTTCCTGGACAGAGACGGAGTACTGGAAGCACGTTAACAACTGCATCCTCAACCCCAACTGTGCCTCTGAGTAGAAGTCGTGGTGGCTCTTCAGGTCACACGGGCTCTAAGCCTTGCATAGCCTGGGCATTTTTTGACATTGCAAAGGATGACTCAACTCATGTTGTCTGTAAGATTTGTCAACAAAATCTCAGTAGAGGCCAAAAAATGACTAGCTTGAGTACTTCATGCATGAACCGTCACATGGATATGAGGCATAATTTGCAGTGGGAGGCTCACTGTACTACAATGCGGCCTAGTGGGCTGGGTCAACCACCGTCTGCATCCGCATCCTCTTCATCCTCTGTGACTGTGGGGACAGCAGTCGCACACGGTTTTGGCCTCAGACCTTCCACCTCTTTACCCGCAACAGCCAGTGTGATTGGCAGGACATTTGCAATTGAAAACACCTGCTGGTGTTGAGCGCTCTCCGACATCGACACCACATTTTGAACAAGGCAACATAACATCTCTGCCTGCACCTTCCTCACGGACCAGCAGTTTGCCGGGGACACCCTACTCAACTCCGTCTAAGCACGGCAGCCAGCACTCAGTCCCTCAGATGTGGACAAGTAAAAGACCATTTCCTCCTAGCCATGACAAAGCTAAGAGGTTGAATTTCACCATCTGCAAGCTGTTGGCTACATAAATGCTGCCTTTCCGCCTGGTGGACACAGAGGATTTTCGAGACTTTATGTGCGTCGCAGTGTCTCAGTACCAGATGCCCAGTCACCACTACTTCTCAAAGAAAGCTGTGCCTGCGCTACACCAGCATGTCGCACACAACATCACCGCTTCCTTGAGAAACTCTGTGTGTGACAGGGTGCTTTTCACCACAGACACTTGGATGAGTAGACATTGACAGGGGCGTTACATGTCGGTGACTGGCCACTGGGTAACTATGGCGACATCAGGAGTAGGGGCTGCTGTCCAAGTCTTGCCGTCCCCATGAGTTGCTCATCGATCCTTTGTATTTAGAAGTTCCTCCACTGCTTCTGCCTCCTCAACCTCCTCTCGGTCCTCCACCTGCACCAAAAGCCTGTCTGGTAATGCCACCGGCGTTGTAACTGCGCAGAAGGAATCCTGCACAACTCCTTACTATGCTATCACCAGGGCTCAACGGCATCAGGCAGTGTTTATATTGAAATGTCTGGGAAATGTGAGTCACACAGCTGAGGAGTTGTGGTCAGCTCTGGAGACCGAGTTCCATCAATGGTTGTCTCCACTCAACCTGCAGCCAGGGAAGGCCATGTGTGACAATGCTGCAAACCTGGGTGCGGCCCTTCGCTGGGGCAATGTCACACACTTGCCTTGTATGGCTCACGTTTTGAACCTGGTTGTCCAGCAATTTTTATCCCACTATCCCGGACTAGATGGGCTTCTGCAGAGGGCACGGTCGCTGTGTGCTCACTTCTGCCATTCGCATCCCACAGCTCAACGACTTACATCTCTACAGAAGTCGTTGGGCCTGCCAGTTCACTGGCTGAAATGCGATGTGCCCACACGGTGGAATTCAACTCTGCACATGTTGCAGCAACTGTGGCAGCACCGACGAGCCCTGGTGCAATACGTTATGACGTATAGCCTGGGCCAACGAGATCCAGAGGTGGGGCAAATCACGCTGCAGGAGTGGTCTCAGATCAGGGACCTATGCACCCTTCTGCACAGTTTTGAAATAGCAATGAAGCTGTTTAGTGCTAACGATGCCATTATCAGCATGACTATTACGGTGATTTACATGCTGGAGCACACCTTAAACAGTATTCGGAGTCAGGTGGTGGAACAAGAGGAGGAGGAGGAGGAGGAGGAGGAACAGGAGGAGTCGTATGGAAGGGATAATATCTCCAAGGTCCAGACGGTTGGCAGCACCAAGGCGGCTGGCATTGGAGGCTGGGGGAGAGGGATTACCGAGGGCGCATGGTAGCAGCCAAACTGTTGAGGAAGGTGCAGGAGGCGAGGAAGAAGTGGAGGACGAACTGGCACTGGGCATGGAAGACTCATCAGATGAGGGAGACCTTGATCAAAATTCTGTTGTGTGAGGTTGGGGGGGAGAGGCAGAGGAAGGAAGCATGATTCTCACCTCGCCACCACCAAGTCAACAAGGACTTGGTCCTCCGGGATGCGCAAGACACATGAGTGCCTTCTTGCTGCACTACCTGCAACATGACCCTCGTATTGTCAGAATCTGAAGTAATGCCGACGACTGGGTTGCCACACTCTTAGATCCCTGGTAGAAAAGTAAATTGCCATAGAAAGGGATTCACGCATGCAGGAGTATCAGCAGAGACTGTTACAGAATCTAACATCTGCTTTTCCACAAAACACCAGTGGTGCACGTAGTGAATCTCTGAGTTCTAAATTGCCAACCGTGGGGCTATCGAGTCATCACTCAAACCGTAACAGTAACATTGTATCTGGTGGTAACAGCAATTTTTTCCAATCGTTTCAAGATTTTTTTAGACCATCCTTTGCAAGGCCACAGGAGACAAGAAGTCTGACACACACAACGCCTAGAGAGGATGGTACAAGAGTATCTCCAAGTTAACATTGATGCCATGACTGTGGAACTGGACCCTTGCTCATTTTGGGCTTCCAATCTTGAAAAATGGCCTGAGCTCACCACTCACGCCTTGGAGATCTTGTCGTGCCCCGCAGCCAGAGTTCTCTCTGAACGTGTGTTCAGCGCTGCTGGTGGTGTGCTGACAGATAAGCGTACGCGGCTGTCCAGTGACAATGTAGACAGACTAACGTTCATCAAGATGAGCAAATCCTGGATCCGCAAGGACTTTTCTACCCCTGTGTCATCCTAGGGGGGACTAAAAGCTTGATGATTTTTGAAAATCACCTTACCAACTGTTTTAAAAAACTCTGGCGAAATTGATGCCACTTAAGTGGTGTCTGTGGCCGAATTTTTGGAAAAAATGGAGACTCTTTATTGAGTCCCCTTGCTGTGTTTTACATGACATTGCCATCGTCAATTCAAGGTGGGTGGGGTCATCTGCAGAGTTGTTTACTCATACTATGGCCTGGGATTCAGAGGTCTGCTCCAAAGCTTCAGTGTCTGCTAGTCAGCAGAGTAGCCCAGCCACCCTCCACCTGTTTACCTAAGTACTATTTTTAACGGCATCTGGCCCAGGAAATCCTTTTGGGCCTAGTAGAATTTGGTGCTACTCAGCAGCGTACTTCACCCATGAAGCAAGCTACACCGCCTGTTTTCCTAAGTACTATTTAGTAACGGCATCTAGCCCAGGAAATCTTTTTGGGCCTAGTAGAATTTGGTGCTACTCAGCAGCGTACTTCACCCATGAAGCAAGCTACACCGCCTGTTTACCTAAGTACTATTTTTTAATGGTACCTAGCCCAGGAAATCCTTTTGGGCCTAGTAGAATTTGGTGCTACTCAGCAGCGTACCCCACCCATGAAGCAAGCTACATAGCCTGTTGATCTAATTACTAATTTTTAACTGCATCTAGCCCAGGAAATCATTTTGTACCTAATAGCATTTTGTGCTACTCAGCAGTGTACCCCACCCATGAAGCAAGCTACACCGCCTGTTTAAGTAAGTACTATTTGTTAACGGCATCGAGCCCAGGAAATCCTTTTGGGCCTAGTAGAATTTGGTGCTACTCAGCAGCGTAGCCCACCCATGAAGCAAGCTACACAGCCTGTTGATCTAATTACTAATTTTTAACTGCATCTAGCCCAGGAAATCATTTTGTACCTAATAGCATTTTGTGCTACTCAGCAGTGTACCCCACCCATGAAGCAAGCTACACTGCCTGTTTACGTAAGTACTATTTTTAACGGCATCTAGCCCAGGAAATCCTTTTGGGCCTAGTAGAATTTGGTGCTACTCAGCAGAGTATCCCACCCATGAAGCAAGCTACACCGCCTGTTTACCTAAGTACTATTTTTTAACGGCATCTAGCCCAGGAAATCCTTTTGGGCCTAGTAGAATTTGGTGCTACTCAGCAGAGTACCCCACCCATGAAGCAAGCTGCACCACCTGTTTACCTAAGTACTATTTTTTAATGGCATGTAGCCCAGGAAATCCTTTTGGGCCTAGTAGCAATTTCTGCTACTCAGCAGAGTACCCCACCCATGAAGCAAGCTACACCGCCTTCTTCCTTTCTCAACCTAACCCCTCGGCTCTGGGGTGCCCACTGTCCCTCCAGCTCTCCTTCTCACAATTGCGACATGCTGTGCGTGGCTCTGATATTCTGATCACGCACACCCATACAACTCTATGGACGTAAATAAAACATCGGACTGCACTCGGATGACATCCGATATACTCACACAGAATCAATGGAGAGGAGGGACAAATTAAGTCCAGTCTTCTTCACATTTATACATGTTCTTATGCAAGAGAATCGGATCACACTCAGATCACACTCTGACAGTTTGAGCAGTGTGTCATTAGCATAATCGGCCCGATTTTCTCGCATGATAGAATATATGCCAGTGTGAACACACCTCTAAGAGTGAGACACTAGGAGGTCTCTGGAGGTAGCCCTCTCAATAGGGATTTAAAAATGTGTTGAACTTATTTTGTCCAAAAAATACAATATTGCCGTACTGCACGCTGCTCATTTTTGAGAGCAGCACATTTTCGTCTCTCGGCTCCACTAGAATCTCTGTATAGTCCATGTTGCTGTTAATAACCCTCAAGTGTTACAACATACAAAGCGATAATGTGACTGAATGTCAGGAAAACAATATGTGCTGCCTCGATATGGCAGGAAAAGAACAAGGAAGCCCAACTAGATAACTCCTGGAGGCTACAATGAGTAAAATACAGCACCTTTATTATCAGGGCTGAGAATTTGTCAGGAATTTCCTTTACTCTCCTTATCAGTTCACAGAGCCCAATGATGGCAGTCAGCAAAGGTCATGAATTGTTTACAGTAACCCAAAAAGATTAATCAGGCAAAGTTCATCCTGCAGGAAAACTTGCAGAACTTGATCCTACAAGGCTAAAGGCTCAATGCACCAATACACATTAGGCCAATGTCAGCCGACCTACTGATTGTAGGAAGATAGGCCGACCATGTACTGTGTATGGGAGTCACCAGACTCTCCCCTACCAAGAGAATTTGGGGAGAGAGAGTCCCACGATGCGCAGCGTCCTCTTCTGAAGTTGGCAGCTGACGTCTGCGTGCAAGCGACGGACAGCACATGATGTCACTGCCATGTGCAGCCTGTGGCTGGCTTGCCAACTTCAGCTCCTGGCCTCAGATTGGCCGGCACATCTCTGCACAGAAATACACTTCAGCTGAATGTGTGTTCTCAGATGCACATCCAGCTGAAGTGTGCGCTGGCGTTGGTGTGCTCACCTCTCATACGGGCCCGGACCTCTGCGACCACAGTTGTTTGGTGCTTGGTGGGTGGTACTGTTGGTGGAAGAGATGAAGAAACCAGAAGCCCACTGTCCAGCCACTAAGTTTAGGGTGGCTGGAACCTGCAGTGCCGTCCAGTCTGGCAGTATTGCTATGTGGAGTTATCAGCTACCTTCTGGGCCAATTGGAGAGAACCGCACCCTACTGAAGCTTCCAGCTGCTGGAAGTTGCCACATATAACCTTGTGCTCATCTGGTTAAGTCCTGTGTGTCCAACTACTGGCTAGCGTACTTGTTTTCTGTTTTGACCTCTGCTTGTATTACTGGCTACTCTTGTGTCTTCTGATTTTGTACCTCATCTGTCCTCTTGGTTCTGATTTGGCTACATGACTACTCCTGCCAGCCTGCACTACATAACACCAGCTGACTCCATGGCCCCATTCCAAGGGCCCTGTGTAAGTCCAGATCCCTGTACAGGGGTTAGAGGGTGAAGGCCAAGGCAACCTTAAGCCTGTCATTAGTAGCCATTTTTAGAGCTGCTAGGCGACAACTGACAGTGCCTTGTTACACTTACTTCAATATTTCCATATCATTTATAAAATGCTGAAATTATAAAACTGCCAGGACTGTCCAAATATCTCCTGCACGATTTTGTGACATCATTAAATGGTGTCATTTTACAGGGTTGTTCCATTTGGAATGTTCATCTATTTGCCCAGGTAGGGAATATAATGTTGAACAGCTGAATTTCTCAGTCTAGCCATTACTTGAACCCAATTTATTTCAATGGGCACGAGGGCCATATTTGTCAGTAGATACTGTAGGGACAGTGCCTAAGGTGGTATGTTCTCCCCTTGTTTTCATGGGTTTCCTCCTATACTCCAAAGGGAATTTAGATTATGAGATCCAATGGGGACAGTAATGATGATGTCTGTAAAGCGCTGTGAAAATTAAGGAGTAAAATAAACACTGAACACAATAGCAAACAGCAGAGTACAGCTGAGATATGCTGTTTCTGTAACTCCCATAGAAGTGACTGATTAATGTGATGTCGTAACAGTGGGTACAACAGGGAACGTTAGAGCCATGGTGTTAGAACATAGAAAGATTCGGTGAGTATGAAATATTTTTTCCTTTATTTTCTGGCATTTCCTTGACTAAAATAAGATTTTAAAATCTAAAAAAAATAAAAACCATGGCAGGATTTGCTCACACTTTGTTTATATGTAGATTTTTATGCAGCAAAGTCTATATGTGTTAAAGTGAACCTGTCAGCAGGATTTTGCTAAGTAAACTACCGGCATTGTCAGGTTGGCACTTTTACACTGATTAAAATGATAGTTGGGGTGAAGAAATCCGTCTTGTGGTTCTTGTGTAATCAGTGTTAGACGTTTTCAGTTAATGAGATGCTCATGCTCCAAGGCGGGACTGCAGGCAGAGTCTTATCTCCCTGGTCTAGGCCAGAAAAACCAAGGAAAGACCTGTCTACAGGCCGCCTTGAAGTACAAACAGTCTGTCTCACTCTCTATCTCTATGATGAGGAACATGTTTTTGCTTTGGGGCGGCCTGTGGGCAGATCTTTCCTTGGTTTCTCTGGCTAAGAGCCTACAGTCCTGCCCTGGAGTACGGGTATTTCATTACCTAAAAATTTCTAACACTGATTACACAAGAACCACAAGACAGATTTCTTCACCCCAGGTATAATTTTAATCAGTGTAACAACGCCAACCTGACAATGCCTGTAGTTTACTTAGCAAAATCCTTCTGACAGATTCGCTTTAAATGCAGACTTTGACAAAAATGTTCCTTCTTCCATTGCAAGGGGTGAAATATGAGCTGAATTCCCCCAAATTGACATGCTTAAGATTTTATAAATCCGCAATTCTTGTCAATTTCTGCCCTGAAATTTTCAGCAACACGCAGATGAGATTTGTTGACTCTTGGTAGGCTTTACACCAAGGATTTTCTTCATGCAAATCTGTACTAAATCTGCAACATGTGAACTTAGTCAAAGTATTTTGCCGATGGCCGTAATAACAAAAAGAGAGACCATCACAATTACACATGACTAACTGTAAAGTGTCTTTGAAGGAACTGTAGGCATCATGGCCAACAAGTTAACGATCTGTAACATTCTTTTCTCATGTGCAACATTACTGACACTGCGTGAGATAAACCTTTTAGGGAAGGATTGTGACAAACTATTCAATATTAACCATAATTACACGGCAGGATCGTAAGTCAGTGGTGTTCTGCAGACAGGATTTGGACCTCTTCCGTCCTTTGCATCGCCCTTATATTCATTCCTTCAGTAATAACGTTAGTTAGGAGGCGGCGGTGAGGCTATGCAGTCATTGCGGCCATCCTGTCTGGATGTGGCAGCTTGCTCAGCAGTATGTTAATGCTCGAGAAGATTCACCTTGGTGTAACCTTCAAACACCTACTAATTGCAAGAAAGTAATCTATAAATCATCTGCTTTTTTTCTGGCTTGAATATTTTACCACCAAAAACAACCTCAGTTTATATTTGTTGCCTTTAAGTACAAATAAGTTCAGACCAGGGAATATTGTACACATGTCGTGGGTCCGTATCCGTTAATGAAACACAATCAATTAATTGTTATTGTGATGTTCAAGCATATTTAGGTTCATTGCAAAATTCTGCCTCTTAATGCTTCATTTGTTGCTTTGTGGTGCGGATGTCCCGGAGGGAATCGTGTAAGGACCAAGTGCAGCAATGTGGGTTATACTGCTGAATTGTATAAGATATCCGAAAAACGGACAAGATAAAGGTGTATCAACAAGTGCCTCTCCTTTTCTTTTTACTTTACAACCGTTTTCATATTTTTTTGCTTACTTTCTTTTTAATAGTTTTCTGATTCGATGTTACTAAGATTCTGTAGGTATTTTTCTTATTGCTGTTGACAATTGTTCCTTGTGCCTATGGCTCCATTCACATTTGCACCATAGTTTCTGTTGATAATGAAAACCATCATACAATACCGGATCCGTTTTACAGTAGATGCTCAGCAAACCCCTTAGGAACTGTTCACATTGGGTTTTATTCTTCCCTTTATTGGCTTTATTAAATGTATGCATCAAAGTACAATTTAAAACATATTTTACTGAATTGTCCAAAGGTAAGGTTTTCTTTTTCTTTGACCAGAATAAACATACTGAAATGAATTGCTTTACATCTTATTATCTTTTCCATAGACAATAATGTTAAAAAAATGATAAGTCTAGTATCCATTTTGGTATCCGTGCTGCTCTATTCTGTATGTTAAAAAAAAACACAGAAAGAAAAGTAAAGATGATAAAATATAGTCAAAACTATGCACCTCCATTTTGCATTTCTTTTTTTTTTTATGATCCACGTTTAAAAACTGAAGGAGGTAAAGTGAAAGCTCTTTTGACACTTAACAATGGATGCATTCAAAACAGTTGAAAATGGAAGTATTCTTACTTTTTACGCTTTTAAGAGACGGCAGTGGGCAACTGTGATCTGCAGAAACAGATCAGAATAGGACATGCACTGGGTTTAACGGAACAGACACACATCTGTTAAAAAAAAATGGATCTATGAATACTTCCATTAAACTTTATGGTCCATGCACTGTCGTATTTAAGTTCAAAGTAGACAGCACACAGATGGGAAAACCTGATGTGTGAATGTACTCTTAAAGATGCATCTGTCAGCTTTGATCTTGGTGGCTGACATTTTGACAGAAGAATAGCTTCTACGATGGAGGTTCCGTATTCAGATGTGAACATGGACTAATAACTTTGACGAGTTGAGAGAATCTAACAACTATAATATTGTAAGACTCCGAGTTTTCAGTATTTTTTTATTGCCCCTCTTCAACCACATGAGATCCCTGTTTAGTAGGATCTGTTGTGCATGGGGGTCACAAGACTATCCTGAGGGGACAGTGAAGAATTGACCTTACTGGATAAGGGACTAAATACACAACTTACGTACTGCTAGCCAAACAGAGTAGGAGATTGGGTCACTGAATCCTCTGTAGGTAGTACACACATGGTCAAAATTGTTGGTACCCCTCGTTTAATGACAAAAACCCACAATGGTCACAGAAATAACTTGAATCTGACGAAAGAAATAATAAATAAAAGATCTATGAAAATGGAAGTCAGACATTGCTTTTCAACCATGCTTCCACAGAATTTAAAAAAAAATAAAACTCATGAAATAGGCCTGGACAGAAATGATGGTACCCCTGAAAATAATGTGACAAAAGGGACATGTTAAATCAAGGTGTGTCCACTAACTAGCATCAGAGGTGTCTACAATGTTGGAATCAGTGAGTGGCCTGTATATAGGGCTACAGATACTCACTGTGCTGTTTGGTGACATGGTGTGTATCACACTCAACATGGACTAGAGGAAGCGAAGGAAAGAGTTGTCTCAGGAGAATAGAAAGAATATTATAGACAAATGTGTTAAAGGTAAAAGTTATAAGACCATCTCCAAGCAGCTTGATGTTCCTGTGACTACAGTTGCACATATTATTCAGAAATTTAAGATCCATGGGACTGTAGCCAACCTCCCTGGACGTGGCCACAGGAGGAAAATTGATGACAAGTCAAAGAGATGGATAATATGAATGGTAACAAAAGAGCCCAGAAAAACTTCTAAACATGTGAACTTCAAGCTCAAGGAACATCAGTGTCAGATCGCACCATCCGTCGTTGTAGGAGCCAAAGTGGACTTCATGGGAGACGACCAAGGAGGACACCATTGTTAAAAAAAAATCCAGACTGGAATTTGCCAAGCTACATGTTGACAAGCCACAAAGCTTCTGGGAGAATGTCCTATGGACAGATGAGACAAAAATGGAACTTTTTGGCAAGGTACATCAGCTCTATGCTCACAGATGGAAAAATGAAGTATATCAAGAAAAGAACACTGTCCCTACTGTGAAACATGGAGGAGGCTCTGTTATGTTCTGGGGCTGTTTTGCTTCATCTGGCATAGGGTGTCTAGACGCTGTGCAGGGAACAATGAAATCTCAAGACTATCAAGGGATTCTAGAGAGAAATGTGAAGCCCAGTGTCAGAAAACTTGGTCTCAGTTGCAGGTCGTGGGTCTTGCAACAGGATAATGACCCAAAACACACAGTTAAAAACACCCACGAATTGCTAAGAGGAAACATTGGACTATGAGCCCTGATCTAAATCCTACTGAGCATCGCTGGAAAGAGCTGAAACATGCTGTCTGGAAAAAGCAACCTTCAAACACGAGACACTGGAGCAGTTTGCTCTTGAGGAGTGGGCCAAAATACCTGTCGAGGGGTGCAGAAGTCTCATTGACAGTTACAGGAATCGTTTGATTGCAGTGATTCCCTCAAAAGGTTGTGCAACAAAATACTAAGTTAAGGGTACCATCATTTCTGTCCAGGCCTATTTCATGAGTTTTATTTTTTTACATTCTGTGGAAGCATGGTTAAAATGCAATGTCTGACTTTCATTTGTTCATTTTCATAGATCTTATACTTATTATTACTTTTGTCAGATTCAAGTTATTTCTGTGACCATTGTGGGTTTTTCTGTCATTAAACGAGGGGTACTGACAATTTTGACCGTGTGTAGGTTGACATCCCTGCCTCCCATTTTACCAATGTCAGGTCACATCTTCCACAATCCATATCACTACCCTTGTAGAAGAGAAGTGCCCAGTGATTCACAAGGTTCAACCTCTTGTCTTCACTAACTTTTTGCTTTTCTTAGACATCTACATGAACAGCCAACACCTATAGGGAGGCCTACAGAATATACACTGTGTTCCAAATTATTATGCACAAAGAGTTTAGGAGTGATAAGGTTAGAATTTTTTTGTTTGTCATTTAAACTCATTGATGGTGATGTGTGTCAGGGCTCTTTATATCACTGAAAGCAATTGCAGATACCTGTGCAAATTAGTTTGGCAGGTGTGTCCAAATAAAGGCAAGACTACTTAATAAGGCTGTTCCACATTATTAAGCAGCCTACATTTTTTGCCAAAATGGGAAAGAAAAAGGATGTGTTGGCTGCTGAGAAGCAACAAATTGTGGAGTATTTAGGTCAAGGCATGACTTCAATCAACATTGCCAAGACACTTCATCGTGATCATCGCACAATCAAGAAGTATGTAGCTGATTGCCAGCACACACGTGTGCGTGCTAATAAGGAAATATTGAGGACTCTTTCCAACAGGCAATTGCATAAGGTTGAAAGAGCAGCTGCAAAAATGCCTTGTCATAGCAGCAGACAAGTTTTTGAAGCTGCTGGTGCCTCCAACGTCCCCAAAACAACAAGATGCAGGGTCCTTCAGAGGTGCGTAAGCCATCCTGTCAACTACCTCTATCCACTGCACACAAGCAGAAACGGCTCCAGTGGGCCAAACGATACATGAAGACTGACTTCCAAACTGTTTTGCTCACCGATGAGTGCCGTGCAACGCTCGATGGACCAGATGGATGGAGTGGAGAATGGCTGGTTGATGGACACCCCATGAAAATACGGCTAAGGCGCCAACTAGGAGGAGGTGGAGTAATGTTTTGGTCTGGAATCATGGGGAGAGAGATTGTCGTCCCCTTTATGATCCCTGAGGGGGTAAAGATGAACTCCATAATCTGTGTGGAGTTTCTAAAAACACTTCCTGCTATGGTTCAAGAGGAAGAACCGTGCTTTCCGCAGCAAGATCATTTTCATGCATGATAATGCACCGTCTCATGCTGCAAAAAACACATCTGCATCTCTGGCTGCTATGGGCATAAAAGAGGACAAACTTATGGTGTGGCCACCATCTTCCCCTGACCTCAACCCCATTGAGAACCTCTGGAGCATCATCAAAAGGAGTGTCTGTGATGGTGGGAGGCAGTTCACATCTAAGTAACAGCTCTGGGAGGGTGTTCTGTCCACATGCAAAACAATTGAAGCAGAAACCATCCAAAAAACTGACAAATTCAATGCATGAGAGAGTTCAGAAGCTTCTTTATAACAAGGGGCCCTATGTGCAAATGTAACATCACCTAGAATAAAGTTTTCAATTGAAAACTGTTTGATTTCATTTTGTAATAAGCTGATAATGCTTATAACTTCACAATTGACCATTTTTTTGTTCAAAATAAAAAAAAAGGTTGAAAACTCTGCTGTGCATAATAATTTGGAACATGCATTTTGAGTGTTTATTTTTTTTAGAAAGGATACTGTTTTCATAGGCAGTTTGTTCCAAAACATTGCAATTATACTAGAATAGTAGATGACTGGAAAATAACAATGACTGCAATTCAGATAGGTAATTTAGAGAAAATATGAGGAAATATTATTTGCATAATAATTTGGAACACAGTGTAGTACATACATTCTGCCAGATAACATTGGCGAAATCTGTCTAGAAAATGTCAGTCTAGAGAAACTTCTGCAAAAACGTTCATCCAGATAAATTCCCTAAAGATAGAATTGGAGACATTCTGTATAATCAATATAAATGTAGCATTCAATAAGTATCCACCACAAAGTTATCTCATCTGCCATATATCCAGCTCTGTGTATGAGAGTCTATTACACTCTCTCACTAGGATGTCTCAAGTTCTCCACGTTGAACCATAAAGTAAATGTAGGAGCTCGAGATCCCGGATACAAATCTTAATGTGGAGTCTACGGTGGAAAAACTCAGAAATCCAATCTGAGCTGAAGCAGGTCACTGTTCCTGGAACAAGGCAGTTTGGTTTGGGATGTAATTATCTTGTCATCTAATTAGCTCAGTACAGACGAGGCAGCAGAGCTGAAAACGCTTTCGTGTTTTGGACCCAGCTAAATTTACTGTGTGTGATACATCATCTCGTCCTCTGTGTGATGAACCTCGCTGGCTGCCAACATTTCAAAAAAATCGTATTACTCAGAGTCATCATCCTATCGAAACGCTCAATGACTGAAAGAATAGTACGAAATTGGTTTTTGCACCCGCTATTTAATCAATAATTTGATAAGTGCCAGAAGACCTGGAACACAATAGCGCTGAATAATGGTCAGTACCTTGCTCCTCTGCCATACACCCACCCATAGATTACTAACGAAGATACCAAGCTATAGCTTTGTGTTCCTAAATCCTTCTCAACTGAGCAGAAATTGTATAGAGTAACTGAAGATTGGATGCATTTTCCCATCTGATTTAGTAGTTTAGACTTTCTTTTCAGAGCCAGTCAGACCACTCCAGGAGCTCACAAGTTTTCTTTCAGTAGCAAAACAATAGGAACCCATATCATCATCTACAGAAACTACCTAAAGAGTTAATCTGGCCATAGATAACTGTCTGCTGAATGATACTTTGGCAGATCTCTCAGCCTGCAGCCTTCTCGCCCGTCTCCCCGATACACAGGAGTGTTGATCGGCCAAACACTCCTGTGTTCTCTAAGAGAAAGCCAACGACAGAAATGACTGGTAGAGTCCTATCTCCAGGAGAACAAAGCGATCAGCAGCCCAAAATTAGACTTGTCTGACAGATATCTTCCCCAACAATCAGTTGGTTGACATCCCAATACACATTAGACTGCCGTCCGAACCTGTTGATATTGACAGGTTCGGCCCATATTCTTTTATTGAGTATGGGGGATTTCAGATGTTTCTTTGAACAAGTGGGGAATTTTATGAAGATTGGGGAGAAAAGTGGAGTCACTCATAAGATGCGCCAATTTCATTAGGTGGCGTGCGCCTCTTGCTGATCAAGAAAATGGAGCATATAAATTTCAACTGCTGAATCCTTATGCCCCAACAGACTGTCAGAGCACAGCCAAGAGGCCCACATACAGATGGTGGACATCAAATGACTTTTATATAATGTGTATGGGGGCCAGGAGCCCTGCCATACAGGAGAAAAGGTAAAGTGACAATGGTCTTTTCATTCTTTACAGGGGTCCCAGATGTCAGACCCCGATGATCATAAAGTTATGGCATATCCTAAATATATGCCATAACATTCTATATTTGGATTACCCCTAATGATATACCCATTTTACCCATAATTTATGTTCACATTAAGAAATTAAGTCAAACACATCAAAGTGAGGCAAAGCTTTCATCACAACCATTTCCTAAACCACGAAGACCTACAATGATATCTGTCAGTACAGCAGTGGTTACTGCTAGGTCATCCTGTAGTTTCACAGGTTGATCCCCACATTGAGAACAGTGGATCAGTAATAAATGTTAATTTGCGTGGTTAATCACGCATAATCCACTGCCTACACAGAAATCGTTGGGCCTCATAGCAGCAGTCCTTCATGAGACCCCCACA
The DNA here is from genome assembly GCF_051348905.1 of Ranitomeya variabilis. Taxonomy (NCBI): domain Eukaryota; kingdom Metazoa; phylum Chordata; class Amphibia; order Anura; family Dendrobatidae; genus Ranitomeya; species Ranitomeya variabilis. The sequence continues at coordinate 86,006,688 of NC_135232.1, forward strand.
CACAAAAAAAAATAGTTGGGGTCACAGAACTTTGCTGTCCTTACAAAGCAATTTTCTTCCTATTGAAAGCAAGCCCCTAGATTTATCTTTCTTTGCCCTTATAAAGTATGATGCCAAAAGACGTTACCCCCAATATACAGAATGATAGCCGCGCAATTAATTCCTCTACAGTACGTGCCACAGTCACAGTATGAGGACCCTATTGTACCAACTTCCCACAGCAAAGGATGGTGACCTCGACAGAGGATGATAGCCAAACTGTGACCCCAACACAGACCTCGATAAGCAACTGCAGCTTGGAGAAGCCAAACTGTTGCACAACTCTTAGGGTAAGCAGTTAATATCAGCTGGAAGAGTATAACCCATATATTAAAACATAACTTTTACTAATATTATTAAAATGGACAAACAATACAACACACATTAAGGTGCTCACGCCGAAAACTGTGCATAATAAAAAACTGGTTGAATCTCACCAATTGCGGACTGGGGGTACCCTCATAGGTGAATGGGGGTCCCAGGGAGGGTCCAATGATTGTAGAGCAGTGAAATGGGGGACGGGGACCTCTTTCCTACTCCCCTGTCGTGCCCCGGCAATGACTCCTGTCCTTACAAGGACAGGCCCGGATGAGCCCTACACTGGACACCCCCCACCATATGTAATGTAGTAAGCGCCTCCCAACGCGTTTCTTCCCCGATCACGGAGATTCATCAGGGGAGTTTCAAAAGTCCATGAGCTAAATTTGCCCAAATATACAGAGATTGAAGATATCAGCAGTGGCTGTATACCATCCGAGAATAGAGATATTTCCGTGTGGCAGTCTGCCACAATCAGTGACAACACAGACCTCCACATAATATGATGGCACCCCACACAGCCCTCCATACAGTATAATTGCTCTAGATAAAGTTAAACTGACCCCCTCACCACTCCAAACAGTATGATGGCCTCAACACATCTCTTCAAACAGAATGATGGTCCCAACACAACCCTCCACGCTGAATAATATCCCCCACTTACCCTCCGAACAGCATACTGGCCCCCATACAACCTCCACACAGTTTCATGGACCCCACACAAATCTTCACACTGTATAACTGTTTGAATACAGTATAATGACACCTCAGTAGCCATCCAAACAGCATTTTGGCCCCCACAAAACCCTCCAAACAGTATAATGGTCCCATATAGCCTTGCAAACAGTATAATGGCCGTCACATAGCTCTCCAAACAGTATAATGGTCTCTACATTGACCAGTAAACAGTTTAATGGCCCCCACATAGCCCTCCAAACAGTATAATGCTCTCTACATAGACCTGTAAACAGTATAATGGCCCCCACATAGCCTTCAAATCAGTATACTGGCCCCCACCTAGTCCTGCAAACAATATAATGGTCCTAACATTGCTCTCCAAACAGTATAATGGCCCCTTACATAGCCCTACAAACAGTATAATGCCCCCCCCCCAAAAAAAAAACCTTCTCTCCGCTCCCCCAGCTGCTCTGGTCTCTGCAGCATGTGGTCTGAAGCCCTGCACTTCTCGGCTCAGAAAGCGCAAACTAGTGACGTCACAATTCCTCTGGTCTGAGATGTCAGAGCTCAGATGCAGAAGGAAAATGATGGAGTAAGGAGCTGCTGACTGCTTCCTGTTCCTTCATTGCTATCAACTATTTCAGCATCCAGGCACTGCCTAACCCCCCAGTCCCGATTTACAGGCCCTATAGGAGCCATGTGGTCTCCATTATTGGCGGTACACCACTGCCTCACAATTCCTAGTTGTCCACCAATTCCAGATCGTAATCCAGATCTAACATTCTAACCTATCTAGTACATACATGACAAATGTTATAACCAAATATTCACAACCTGCCGTCCCTCACCACAATGAATATCAAAGCGAACTATATAACTCGCTGTGCGCTCCTTACGGAAGAGGACATGATTCACATCTGACATCCAGATGGAAAAATGAAGAAAACTTCCAGCTTTGCTTTACTGTCAAAAAAGGACACTGTCCATGTAAAGTGTACAGCTGACACTAACTGGTACTAGAAAGTTGTTAATATTCATTGCGTGTCAGAGCCAGGACTGACATAATTCAGAGAGTACTGTAAATGGATGTGACAATAAGACCTAATCAAATATTTCCTGCAATGTTCAGCAGAAAAGTCAGGAGTCACACAATAAAACAAGGATTAAATTATCCGAGAAGCATGACATGTCTGCTGTCCAGCATCAATTTTTATCTTCCTCCTCCACTGTCAATCTAATTTTTTTCACCACATTTATCAATCTACTCAGCTGTTATTTTTCCTGGTAATGGAACTACATATACCTATCTATTTCTAATATCCATAATCTACGTATCTATCTATAATATTTAAATGATCTATCTACTAATCTATCTTTTTCTAATATCTATCTACTGCAACTCTAATATCTATCATCTATCTATAATATATAATTACCTAATTCTATTTTACATCCACTTTAATATTGATCTAATTACTAAATAATTTCAGTACCTATCTAATATGTATCTGTCCATCTATCTATCTATTATCTATCTAATATCTATCTATCTAATATCTATCTATCCATCCATCTATAGCTATCTAATATCTATGTATTATCTATCTAATATTTATCTATATTTCTAGCTATCAATCTAATATCTATCTATTATCTATCTAATATCTATATATTATCCATCTAATATCTCTTTCTATCTAATATCTATTATCAATCTACTATCACCCCTACCTTCTGTCTCTTCCCCACTATCCCATAGAATGTAAGTCCGCAAGGACAGGGTTCTCTCCCCTCTGTACCAGTGTGTCACTGTAAACCTGTTTACTGTAAATGATATCTATAACCCTGTATGTAACCCCTTTCTCATGTACAGCACCATGGAATTAATGGCGCTATATAAATAAATAATAATAATAAATAATATCTAATATCTATCTAATATCTATTATCTATCTATCTATTTTCTATCTCATATCTATATATGTTTTTTTTCTATCATTTATCTAATATCTGTCTATCTAATATTTATCTATTATCTATCTATTATCTATCTAATATCTATTTATCTATATCCATCTATCTATCTATCTATCTATCTATCTATCTATTATCTATCTACTATCTACCTAATATCTATCTATCAAATATCTATCTATTATCTATCTAATATCTATAATTAATCTAATATCTATGTAATATCTATCTATCTAATATTTATCTATTATCTATCTGTCTATCTATCTATCTATCTATCTATCTATCTATCTATCTATCTATTATCTGTCTAATATCTATCTATTATCTATCTAATATATATCTATCTATTTTAGTAAAAACATAATGGCTGCCTTCTTCCAAAAATACTCTACGTATCACACCTGTCCATAGATTGTGGGTGTTATTGCAGTCCAGCTTCATTCACTTCAATAGAGCTACCCTACTACTCCAGACATGACCTATGGGCAGGTGTGGGTGGCACGGTTTCTGAAAGAAATGAGTCTTTTTTACCCACATCATGCACATCCATGAATTTGCTAATGGTCCTGCAGCAGCATCCCCCTCCTTCCCCCAATTGTTTGAATTTTCTACAAATTCAATACATTATCTTAACATGGGAGCAGTCCCTTGATAGATCACATTATAACCACTGGGGGGACAGACACAAACACACAGCATACACATTTCATGATAGAGTAATGAAAAGTCATGTTTTTTTAAGCTGGTAGTCTCACATTTCACATCTCTAGATATGATGAGCTAAAGAGCAAATATAATGAAGGACAAATCTGTACATGTCAGAGAAGCACGGTACTTCCAATAATAACACCATATTAGAAAATTGCTTTCATTGAAATCAGCTGTGGGTCCACATTTGGATAATTGTGCACGCTACTTTCCAACATCACGCTCTAAAAAGTAGTTTTTAGACATATAATTCTATGAGGCAGTGTGGCAGTATATAAAATTACTCCTAAAGGGGTTGTTTCACCATTAAATATCATATTAATTGTGTAGATATATAAGACTATTTTCTATTTACATTTTGTTAAAATATCCAGTAAGGAGGTACGGCTTTTATGACTTACATGTTACAGCGCCACCTGCAGTTCAAATGTATAGTAATATGTGTTCCGCTAATTAGCTGAGTGCTGGTGGTCACACATTCTCACTTACTCCCTACAAAGCCAGGTCTCTGCATAGTGGAAGAAAAAAAAGATTTTTCCTGCTTAGTTTAAAGGTGTCAGTATTGTGTATGATACACAGTATATTGGATACACAATATTGACGCCTTTAAACTAAGCAGGAAAAATCTTTTTTTTTCTACCACTATACCTGAATAAAATCAGTCTCCTTCCCCCTCTGGCATCCAACAATACATCTGCAGTGAAAGCAAGCAATGTCAGCTGCCAGACGGGGAAGGAGACTGATTTTATTCAGTGACTATTCCCAGCAGAACAGATGAGCAGAGAGTAGATCCAAAGAAACACACACAGGAGCGAAAAAAAAAGAGAAATAGATTTTTTTTATTCTTGAAGCTCTACCAATAATTTTAATTGCTAGATGACCTATGGTGTAAATTTTCACGATAGGTCACTAAGCAAAGTATGAACTCAGCTCAGGAACTAAGTTAAGGGAATGTCAGAATTGCAATTTTGTGATTGATGCATTTCCCCCTCCCCCCAAAAAAAGAGTTGAAAACATATATACCCCAAAATGGTAACAGTATAAACCTCAGCTTATGGCACAAAGAACAAACTCTTACACAATTCCATAGATGGAAAAATAACAAAATTCAAGTCTCATAAAGAACTTTTTTTTTTACAAATCTGAAATTTTGTCACCATAAAAATTATCAAAATAACGGGACAGGTGCAATTTTTTCTTTTTGCAACGCGCTTGGAATTTTTTTTTCCTATTTTCCAGTACATCGAATGGTGTCATTCAAAATTACAACTTGTCCCCCCCCAAAAAAAATATTTCTCATCTGACTATATTTACGGGAAAAATATAAAATGTATGGCTTTTGGAACAAGGGGAGGAGAAAAAAATATGAAAGGTCAAAAACAAAATATTCCCTGGTCATTAAAAGGTTCCAATAGCTCTCAATAGATATTCTGGACTTTCGATATGACAATTAGTCATGGCGTAACTCTTATAAGGGTAGATTTTTGGAAGCTGCAGTAGAGGCTATATGTACTTTTCATTTTTTTTTAGTTGTTCCCCTGCAGTATTGTTTGTCAGTGTCATGGTCTATATGTAAAGAGTTGAGGAACTGTCAGTAACTATACAGCCTTGAGATAAAGAAGTAACACGGGCCGGTGTTTCTTTAACAGTAATTACCAGGCGAGGAGTGCGCTTCTATTGGGCAACAATACAAAGTACAAAGTCATTACAACCAAAGGCGTTATTTCTGGTGCGGCCAGACGCCAGGAGCACTTATCACATCGAGGAGTTACGTATCACCTACTATTATTGTTGTAACATTCTCAAGATAAAATTTATGGCGTATTGACACAATCAGATCACAGAGAGAAGAAGGAGTATTCTACGTCAGACCTGTGTCACAGACCCGGAGAACCCACTGTGAGAACCCACTGCAGCCACTTTGGAGTACAATACACATACTCGGTGGTACCAACAATGACAATAAACCAAAAACTGAAAAAAACAAAGTTATGGGGTTTCTAAAAATCGCCTTCTACGAGCGCAGTCACACTGAATGTGTTTACGGAGGTAGTTAGAGTTTTGTTAAACCACAGTGATGTGATGTTAAACTTTATGGCACAGATCCGCAGAATGTGGCAGTGATGGTCTGGTGATGGTCTGGTGATGGTCTGGTGATGGTCTGGTGATGGTCTGGTGATGGTCTAGTGAGCAACACAACCCATTAATGCATTTCCAAGCAAAGTGCAACATGTATTTATGCCACCATGTCTGGTTTTACCGATGATCCAGCACATATCCTTCATCCTTTGCCTGGAGATTTATTCATTAAAAGCTATCACTTATTATTACATATTGGTGGGCTCATTAATGGAACCCCAGACCAATCCTGACAGCAGGATTCGGAAATAATCAGTAGAGCAGTAGAGTGGTATATCAGAAGAACGTATTGGGCAGCACAGTGGCTCAGTGGTTAGCACTATTGGGGTCCGGGGGTTAAAATCTCAGCAAGGACAACATCTGCAAGGAGTTTGTATGTTCCCATGTTTCTGTGGGTTTCCTCTGGGTTCTCCGGTTTCCTCCCATACTCCAACGACAAACTGATAGGAAATCTAGATTGTGAGCCCCAATGGGGAAATCATAATAAATAAAATATTGGGATGGCATGGATCTCAAACATCACTAGAATACATACAGTATTGTGCTCCACATCTATGGGACTGCTGGAGATTGCCAAGTTCAGTGCTCAACTTTTTCCCCACAGAGGAGAACTGAAGCAGGATTATACATGTATTTAAAGGGACTGTTAGCACAGAATGACTGTTCAAACCAAGTACTGTGGCAGGACCAATTATATGTAAATACACCTTCCCACCTGCTTGGCTTACATCAATCTCTTCCCTTCTCTGGCTCTGTGAAGCCAGAGCTGTCAATCAAGTAATGGGTGGAGATAGAGGGAAAATAAGCAGGTGAGAAGGTGTATGTAAATGACTGGCCCCGCTATGAAGCACCAAGCGGCGGGAGCTGGTTTGAACAGTCATCCTATGCTGACAGAGTCCCTTTAAGAGCCCCATTCTTGGGATCACTAGGGGTAATAGCAATCAGACCCTCACAAATCCACAAGTCATCACCTATCCTAATAATTGTGAAGTTCCAATAAATGTACATTAATTGACCAGTGTCTTCAAATAACACAATACCTTTACACCAATTGACTTGTAGACTTGAAAGAAAAGAGTCAGCACTCACCGTTCCGGGTGGTGATTCTTTATTCACAAACAGGTAAAAACATTGCGGTGCGGGAGAAGAGGTGGAGACAAAGTAGGACAAGCGTTGCGAGTGCTGCCTCTTTTCTTTCTGGACATTTAGGCTGCCATCACACTAGCAGTATTTGGTCAGTATTTTACATCAGTATCTGTAAGCCAAAACCAGGAGTGGGTGATAAATACAGAAGTGGTGCATATGTTTCTATTATACTTTTCTTCTAATTGTTCCACTCCTGGTTTTGGCTGACAAATACTGATGTAAAATACCAAATACTGCTAGTGTGACGGCAGCCTTACGCTACACTTTTGTCTTCCTGGCACCCTGTACAACGGGTTTCTCCATACCAATTGTTCCAGGATTTGCCTTGCTCAGGTGCTTTGGGACCTGCCTTCCTGCCTGGTGCTGGGTCATATTCTGCCCTCTACCCATTGATCGAATTGTAGACTTGGCCACTGATTTTCATTGACACCACAGTGTTGGCGAGTCTCATTGATTCAGGTGTTATCAGCAATACTTTAATGTCTATCGTGCCTGACAGACCATTCTGCATTAAGTAGCGGGCTTGTGACCAGAACAGGCACATGATTTCCATCTTTCTTTGACAGGCCACATTCACCGTCAAGCTTTGTTTACTGCAAAACTCAGAGTTAACACAATCACATGAACCTCCGACCTAACAAACATGCCTCCTAAAATAAGCTTTGGAGAATTTATAGAAAAATTCAGCCAGAGACTGTAGGCTATTCTACACCAAACAGAACATGTTTTGGCCTTTGAGGACCTTGCATGGTCCTCCGAAGCTTGCTGTACAACCCGGCTTCTTCCAATAAGACCTCTGCAGTCGGTGATGGGACGAGATGTCAATAAAGTAGTCCAGGGTATAAAGAGCACCGGCATCCTGCCTGCTGGAGGGTGTGGATGATTGACAGTCCCAAAAATTGACAGGCCCAGACTGTGCACACGCCCTTCTACCACACAGCTTTTCTGCTGTAATATTAGATCAGCAAAGGGGGCACCGTAGTAAGCCGGAGGCCGCCAGTTTCAGAGCAGCGCTTACAAGCTCTGAGCAAAAGCTTGCAAGCACTGTGCTCCTTGTGTAGGAAACCAGCCACCACTGATACACAGCATTGGTGGCCGGTAAACTAAACAATGAGCAGTAAACTATAAAATCCAACTCATTTTTGAGATATTGCTTGATTTACAAGCACTTTTGCCCGTTTATCAAGATGAGATGACCCTTTTCATATTTTATTTCTTAATACCCCAATTTTTTCTAAACCATCAATTTGTAGAAAGGGCTGTAGATTCCCCCCCCAATATCATAATAGAGTGGTCAAACAGATTTCGATATTCTTAGCAATTACATTCCATTTTTGGGGATTTTACAAAGCAAATTATGTTCAAACCTCCAGTAACATAATATATACTGCAAACATTACAAAGAGTCATAACCCCTTCTACATATATATGACGGCCGTAAAAAAAAAAAAAAAAAACATGTTGGGAACTGAAAAGAATGATAACATATAAATGATAAGTTAACACGACGTCACTGACATCTGTACAATGATTTCGACACGGGAATGTATTCCAAAAGGGATGAAGCCGACGTTCCCCTCATCTCTCTGCAGGACCGGCCTGCCTTATCTGATCATTTTCTGCAAATAACATTGCAGAGAAGCAGAACCAACTCAGGTCACGGTGTAACACGCTGATGAATTGATACGTTCTTTACTTACCTTTTTTTTTTTTAACCCAAAATGCAGACTTTTCGATTTTCCATTTTCTGAAATTTCTTTTCATTTCCCCCAAGGTTGCACATTTCCTAGTTTTCAATTGCTCAGTGTAACACAGCAGTAATACAAGACTTGACATTTCATTACATTCCCCCCCCTCGTATTTTTTTTTTCTCTGACCAGCTGAAGGTTATATCAACTGCTTACCATATCCAAGAATGTCTCCGAAAAGGAAAATTATTGACGTGCATCATTTTCACAGGGCCTGCTACATTAACTTCCCAGATGTTCTGTTCCTTTCACAATTTCAATGGATTTAATCCAAAATCTAACAGCGACGCTGCCGGAGTCATAGGTTATTGCCAGTAATATATTCCATGAACACATCAATGTCCAGGAGGTGAAGAACAGATTATCACAGTGATTCACGGGCATCGGTCCATCCATTTATGCCCCAACGTTCAGTTTGGCAAACAAACAAAATTGCCCAAAATATATGTAAAAAAAAAAAGAAAAGTTAAACGAAGCTCAGGCATTAATTAGCCTTGTGCGGTGATGAATAAACCTGTATTGCAGAAGATAGTTAGTCACATCGGTGATTTGGGCTGTGCAAGCCTCACGGGAGTTACCAAAATTATCTCCAACTTGAAATTGCTTTGCCATATTGCCCGGGGAAATTTCTTTCCTCTTCTTGGTAAAATCCAAGCTCGTTTACGTCCATGTAAACTATGTTTTTTTTTTTTGTTTCTTGCAAGGTGGCAAACAGGCTATAAATATAGCTGGTGCTTCTTCGTAGGTTGCCTCTCCTTACAGATCCGGGTTCCTATGTCTTTCCTGTTGCTGTCATGTGCCCATTCCTATATGACGCTGGACCTCATAAAAGGCTGGATACTCCCCTGCAATAAAATGACTAAACTATTGATCTTCTTTGATGCTTGCGGTCATTTACATATCTCAGAGCCATATTAACGCCTTCTGATAAAACTGCAAGGTGGGGGATAAGATCATAGGTGCCAGTCACATGCCAATGTTAAATCCCATTCATGAATTCTGCTGCCAGGAGTCATTGTACTTGAAGATCTGACCTGAGCTCTTCGTAGGGTGCGATCCTTCGGAATAGTTGCCAGGTTAGAAGTTCTTGGTTTTTTTTAATTTTCCAGGTTCACCTTGCTATATAGTTCCTTGATTGCAGCTCCGGACTCTTGCACACTCGATGGCACTGTACTCTTGCTCTGCAGCAGAATGGGCTCCAGCCTGCAGTGAGAGCTGCCTGATAGAGGATGAGCTAGCATCGAGGGGGTCCTCTAGGTGGGTTCCCAGCACTCCGCATATTCCAATGCCCACGACAGAGAGAATGATAAAGCATCCTGGATGAGCGGAATATGAAAATGACTCAGTAAGAAAATAGGAAGTTATTTTCTTCCATCATTCATGTGTATACTTAACTCCTTCAAGCAGGATCATCCATAGCACCATACGGTTAATTTTTAGCCTGAAATTTATTCCAATTTTCTTTCTTGTGGAAATTATTCATGATTTATTTTGATTTTACCGAATTCAAAAGCTTAATGCAAATATCAGTCTCTCATCTCAGAAGACGCAGTGATAGACGTGGTCGCTGACTCTTCTTATTGCATCCAAAATAAGGAAGGAGAACAGGAGGGAGAACTTAATTATATGGTGTAAGAATGAAGGTATATCTTATCCAAAAAAGCTGTGCTTTTAGGAACTATGGAAACCAGGAAAACATTTTTTTCTGTAAAAGCATATTTGCGAACTGGGAGGGTCCTGGAAAAATTGGAGACCTCCGTAAGAGTTGTCAAATCTCCCAGTTACTGATTAAACCCCTTATAATCTGTCAAAGGTGGTTTCAAGAGGCTTTGGTGCCAATCAAAGGCCCCATACGCATTACATATCTGTTGGCCGAACACCAATCGTTCGGCTGATGGCCATCTCAGCCAACTTTTCCATATGCAGATGAGCTCCTATGTTCTCCATGAGAAAACCGCCAGCTTACATGTCAGCCGATGACCCATCTCCAGGAGAACAAAGATCAGTAGTCCAAAATCAGACATTCAGACATTCCCCATCAGCATCTCCATTGATCAATCAGCCGGCGCTCCCATACAGAGAGTTTTCAGCCGAACCTGTCAATATCAGTGGCTTTGGCCAACATTAGTCTAATGTGTATTGGCGCCTTGAGGGTATATTTGCTCTGCATTTTTTTCAGCTGCTTTTTGAGCAGGTTCACTTGAAAAAAAATTACAGGTAAAAGCTCAATAAAAATCCAAAGAACATTCCTATTAATTTGTATGGAAAAACGACTTGCTGCTCATATGTTCAGCTTTTTAAATGTATCAAGCTTTCATAGATGCCAAGCATTTAAATAAAGTAATACGTACATTTATCTGGCATTTTCTGCTAGGAAGACATTCAATACTTTTCAAAAGAAGTCAATGGGAAGGCAAAAAGATACCCGGAAGAAGCCTGTTAGCATTTCCTCAGCAAAAAAAGGCCAATGTTTTTCTTCACTGTTTAACAGATTTAAAAACAAGTCCATAAAAAAGACACTCAAAAAACGCTAAAAAAATGCAGGTGGGAAAAAAATGCAGAAAAAGCGCTCAGGAGTCAGGAATCAACCACAAAAAAAGATGCTTCAAGTTTACAAAGATGCAGAGAAAATGAGCGATTCCTGAAGATGCACAGCCAGTAGCGTAGCTACCGAGGGGGCCATCGTTCCGGGGCCCGGTGCTCAGAGGGGGCCCACCCGAAGCTACGCTACTGTAACTGCATGGGCGCGCGCAGCACACTGATACAGTTACCTTCTGCGACACAGCAGGGAGAACCGATCTCCCTGCTCTGCCTCCTGCTATGGGGCCCCTGAGCAGGCTGGGGGTGCCCAGTGCCAGTAGTGAGCCCCCCTGCCCGTCACCGCACTGATGAGGGAAGGAGCGCTGCACTGCGCTCTTCATCCCCCTGTCAGCATCTGGCCGACGCTGATAGTGGGGGTGATGAAGTCACCACCTGGCGCACGCTGTCAGAAGATGAGCGGGAGGTCGGAGCACCGCTGAAACAAGGTGGAAGAGAGGTGAGTATTTATTTATTGTTATTTTTATGGGGGCTGCCTTATACTTCAGGATCTGCCTTTAGGGGGGCTGCCTTATACTTCAGGATCTGCCTATAAGGGTGCTGCCTTAAACTTCAGGATCTGCCTATAGGGGGGCTGCCTTATACTTCAGGATCTGCCTATAAGGGTGCTGCCTTAAACTTCAGGATCTGCCTATAGGGGGGCTGCCTTATACTTCTGGATCTACCTATTGGGGGGCTGCCTTATACTTCACGATCTGCCTATAGGGGGGCTGCCTTATACTTCAGGATCTGCCTATAGGGGGGCTGCCTTATACTTCAGGATTTGCCCATAGGGGGCTGCCTTATACTTCGGGATCTGCCTATAGGGGGGCTGCCTTATACTTCAGGATCTGCCTATAGGGGGGCTGCCTTATACTTCAGGATATGCCTATAGGGGGCTGCCTTATACTTCAGGATCTGCCTATAGGGGGCTGCCTTATACTTCAGGATCTGCCTATAGGGGGGCTGCCTTATACTTCAGGATCTGCCTATAGGGGCTGCCTTATACTTCAGGATCTGCCTATAGGAGGCTGCCTTATACTTCAGGATCTGACTATATGGGTGCTGCCTTATACCTCAGAATCTGCCTATGGGGGTACTGCCTTTTACTACAGGGTCTGCCTATGGGGTGCTGTCTTATACTACAGGGTCTTCCTATGGGGTGCTGCCTTTTACTACAGGGTCTGCCTATGGGGTGCTGCCTTTTACTACAAGGTCTGCCTATGGGTTGCTTCCTTATACTACAGGGTCTGCCTATGGGGTGCTGCCTTTTACTAGAGTCTGCCTATGACGGGCTACCTTATACTACAGGGTCTGTCTATATGTGTGCTGCTTTATACTACAGGATCTGCCTATAGGGTGCTGCCTTATACTACAGGGTCTGCCTATGGGGTGCTGTTTTATACTGCAGGGTCTACCTATGGGGTGCTGTCTTATACTACAGGGCCTGCCTATGGGGGTGCTGTCTTGTGCTATAGAGTCTGCCTACAGGTTCTGCCTTGTGCTATAGAGTAGGCCTATGGGGAGTGCATTATACTATATGGAGTCCTATGGGGAGTGCATTATACTATATGGAGGCTTATGGTAAGTGCATTATACTATATGGAGACTTATGGGGAGTGCATTATACTATATTTAGGATGATCTGGTGCATTATACTATATGGAAGCCATCTAGTGGGCCATCATACAGTGTGGAGATTACAGTGAAGGGGCCATCATACAGTGTTGGAGCCATCAAACAGTTTGGGGGCTACTAAGGGGTCAGTATACTGTGTGGATGGTACTATACAGTGAGGGGGCATTATACTGTATAGGTGAGCTATACAGGGGGGCAGACTTGGGACATTATTAAATGTAAAGTGGGCACTTCTTGTTATGGGAATCTCAGGTTACTGTGACTATCAGAGGAGCACACAGGGCAATATTACTTTCTAGGGAGCAAAATGTTGGCACTGTTTTCTAGGGCACTTGCACCCTGCATTACTATATTCTAGATTGTTGCTTTAGAATTTAGAAGGCACAGAGAACCACACAGCAGGTACAGTAATAGGGACACATATGGAAGCAGAGGCTCAGTATTGGGGTATCAGGTGCAGTAATAGGGACACATACGGCAGCAGCGGCTCAGTATTGGGGTGTAAGCAGGATGAGGAGTTTTTGCAGGTTGGGAATAAATGGTGATGGGGCTGGAATATGAGAAGTGAAACGTGTCTTTGTTGTATTCTCTGCAGACGAGTCGTGGCTGGAAGAAGTTGTCATGTCGGTCTGGGCCAGATGGAAAAGATGGGAAAAGTGAACGATTCCATCAGGGACCATCAGCGGTAAGTCATTATCTGTAACTGTGCAGTGATCTGTTATATGTTCTGTAGGGCTGGTATCTACCTCTGACCATATGGCGGTAATATCCATGTTGGTCTTTACATAGAGATTATCTTCAGTAACAGCAAGGTCATCTGCTGAGGTTCTCCTCCACTTATTAGGGCGCGTCACCAAATTGTAATGAACGTTACCTGGTTAGGGGCCCACTCAGAAGCTTCACGCCCCCTGAACCAAAACCCTAGCTACGCCTCTGTGCCCAGCCTTAGGTGGCTTGGAAGAGGACTGGAGGGGTATAGCCTAAAAAGGAGTAAAGGGTAAAAGGAAAGATTTATAAATGACAACATAAAGGAGTAAATTAAATTCAGGACCTGGATTTTTATGGAGTAGCAGGTAGGTTAGTATTGGGACCTGCCTCTTATCTTCTATACTCTCCAACTGATGATAAAAATTCCCAATGATTGCACAACGTTAAGTTTTACTGTATGAGACACTACTCAGACCTTCAGTTGGTCAACTCAAGAGCGGGAAGGAGTATCCGAGATCTCCAAAGAGCTTGAGCTCCCCCAATAAACTCTAAGCTGGACCAGCCAAGAATAAAGGTCTCAGACTACCAAAGCACACTGAGCATAGAGTACTCCGAGGAGCCGACGGCCAGTTTCCAGAAGTATTTGCGTCTGGTTTTTAATGTAATTGTCTCGGTTGGTGTGAATGTTCTTCTTGAGGAAAGTATCTCTCCCAAGCAATGGCAATCCCATTAGCTAATTTATCAAGGATATTTTGCACAATTTGAGCCAAAAACTGTCTTTTGTGAATATCACCACTATTTAATCTGAGGGTAGCATAAAATGGGGCAAGTGAGCCTGATTTCAGTGATGTGTCACTTATTAGGCTTTATGTTGTCGTGTGAATACAATCAGGGTTTTATCAGAAGGAGATTCTCACTACAGGACTAGGTCTCAAGTGCACAGCAGTCAGGCTAATCTGTGCAGTCACGCCCCCACAATGATTGGCTGCTTGCTAACAATGTATAGTGTTCAGTGATGTGGGCGAGGTTATGCACAGCTCAGTATTCATAGCTCTGATATGACAGGAATTCCATCAAAACTACACCAAGTAGTCCGGTAAGGGAGCTATCGTTGGTATCAGGCTCTCTTACCCTATATTATGCTGTTCCTGTAATAAATTTATCAAACACCACATGCTAAAACAGCATCTCTAAAAGTTAGACAGTGTTGATAAATGTGCCCCAAAGTCTGCAATAGGATATCAGGATTAAAAAAAGGGTCAGCTTTTTTTTTTTTTGCCTGAAAGAGCAGCAGACTTGTCCATTGGATATGTCCAGATTTAATGCTCAGCTTAACGGCCTCAAATAACGATGAGCTGCAATACTAGACACAGCCAACGAACAACTGTGGCACTATTTCTGGGAAAAAGAAGCAAAGCTATTTTGTTTCCCATCCTGAACCTCATTTATTGTTTAAATATTATCTTCACTCAATGGTCAAATGTCTGAAACATAATTTTTTTGACAATGAATCTCATCAGATACAGTAAATGTGTCCTTTCACATTCACATCAAGCACCAGCTCCCAGTGGGGCTTCCGATCTAATTCTGTATTCTACAATTGTGCAGATCCTTGGAGTAATTTCGTGAAGCTCAGAAGTCAGGAAACTGGAGCACCCAAAGGAATCACGGGCAAACATCTGGAGTAGAGATGAGCGTATATGTTAGGAGAACGATCTCTGTATCTGAATTTGCCATAGTCATGCCATATTGGTACCCAATTCATGCCTATTTTATGTTTCACGATCATTTCCGAACATATTCATTCATCTCTACTCATTGACTTCAATGGTGTTCGGCTATGTTCGGCGAATATTGCAAATACAATATTCGCCGGCAATTATAATCCGAACCGAATATTGAAAAATTTGCTCATCTCTAATCTGAAGAACAAATCTGCAAAAGTTCTTCTCGCAGAACTTGTACCCGTGACCCCTGATATTGCATAATGGTAAGAAGTGAGCCCCCATTCTGACCAAGAAAGAAAACTCTGCTCAGCTCGGACTGAACTCCTTTGTTGGTTTCGTGCTGGTCTCCGGTACAAGCAGGAGGATCTGCTGCTGATGCCCTTTCTAGAATCCGGGAAGAGTGTTGACAACCAGGCAGCTATTTTTGTAATAAGCCGATCAGCAAGTTCATTGATGAGGCCGGAAGGTTCTATGTAAGGACCATTACCCTCATGTCTACATATCTCATCAGTGAGCTGGACGCCGTACCAACAAACCCATTAGATAAATACATATCAAATATTTAGATAGCAATGTACAAATGATAGTTATCACTGGAAGTATTCATGTTCTCAAGCTCCCAAATGAGACCCGAGAGTAAATGAATATTTATGAGCACTCTATCTAAAAAAGGTTATGGTGATAATGGTACAACCATTAGGGCAGTAAAAGAAAATGGGTCTTTTTATCACACTGCCCCCTTTTATGTTAGCTGATCACCACAGGTCTGGTTTCTGGTACTCCAAGCAAACATATGTAGCTTAACATAGCATTCATTCGACTGTCTATGTAATACATGGGCATATTAAAGAGTGAATGAACTTTTATTTTAATAATTATATCAAGTATGGAAAGTTAAAGCACTCCTCCCATCAAAGTTTTTATCCTCATAATATATTGCAGTCATCATATTATATAGCACTGTCTACTTACATTTGCTCATTTTGCCTTTCAACAGCTAATTCTTCTTTTTTTCCATTAGGTCTATGACATCACGTGATTAGAGACTGATTAGCTGAATCCTTCTAAGCTCTGTGTAGAAACAGGAGGTCAATCTTCCCTGCATGTGTCATAAGTCACTGCAAAAGTCAATGGTGGGGGAGGAGGGAGCAGCTAAGTCAAGAGTTGAAGAGGGAAATTATATTTTCTGTTTCCAGTTGGAGCAAAAAAAGAGAAGAATTAGCTGGGTAGAAAGTCAAAATGAGCAATTGTAAGCACATAGTGTTGTATAAAATGGTAATTGCAATATATTAAGAGGATAAAAACTTTGATGGGAGGAGGAGGAGTGCTTCTTTAAAAAAGTTAATATCATTAGCCAGTTTGGCTTTTTTTCTATTCAAAAACAGTCCTAAAGTGCCATCCTAAGACCTGCTCTTCCTCTTTTTGCTTGCCTTTTTTGGTTTTGATTCAGTTAGACTCATCAGGTTATGTGGATCCTCCAAGTCCAAAGTCCAGGTGGGAACTGGGCTGTGGGCATCGGTGCAGCAGATTCGTAGGGCACGCAGGATACAGACAGCTTATGTACAGAATACTGCAGGCAGCTAGGCAGAGTGCAGGAAACCACAGACAGGTGGGAGACATCCATGAGACCGCAGACCAGTAGGCAGGAAATATAAGGAGACCACAGGCAGGAAGAGTACAGGAAAAAGCAGCCACGCAGAGCACGTCCAGGAGACCACAGACAAGTAGGCGGGAGACGTAAGGATTTTACATGAACAACATCCAATAGTGGACTTGCCACCTCCAAATATACTAAATATACCAAGAACACACCCAAATAATAAGAGGTGAAAAAGAGGCATAAGCAATTAAATTTAGGACATGATACTTTTATTAGACAAAAAAACATAATATTAAAAACACAAGACAAGGGAATTCAAACAGAATACTGATGAAACATACAACAAAGGAGAAAAAGAGGACACAACTGCATGGCACTATAACACCTTTTGAGATTAATTAGTATTTATGGGAACCAGCCCTAAAAAATACACATAGATATAAAGTGGCACATGCACACTAGAGAGTTATGACTGAAAAAACCGCATCATTATAATGCCAATAGCACCCAATGACTAACTTGCAGTTTAGTATCTATCAGATTACAAGCTACAAAGTGCCTAGTGCTACAATGTTACAGTACTCAAAAAGGTATTATTTGTTTTTGTATAATTACAATGGTAATCTGAACTATAATGATGTAAAAAATACCAAAATGTCCGCACTACTTAGGCTACACTAAAAATGCTCAGTGCAAAAATAAATCACAAATGCAATCCCAAGTAGTAGCAGTTTACAAAGTGCTTAATGCTGCATGACATACCCCTATTTGAAGAAGCTATTATGGCGAAACGGCGCTGTCGGGGTTACTGATGGACATACAAAGAAAGGCACATATATATGTGAGTACAATAGGTTCTCTGCTGTTACAATTTTCTATTTCATTGTTAGCTACCTCTTGCACTAGACACCTTCAGGTGATCTGAGGAGGTATAGGCACATTGACACTTTGTCTTTTTGAGAGCTTAGATCACTATGTTAATGATTCTGTTTAAATTACCGCAATAATGCAGCATTAAGCACTTTGTAAACTGCTACTACTTGGGATTGCATTTGTGATTTATTTTTGCACTGAGCATTTTTAGTGTAGCCTAAGTAGTGCGGACATTATGGTATTTTTTACATCATTATAGTTCAGATTACCATTGTAATTATACAAAAACAAATAATACCTTTTTGAGTACTGTAACATTGTAGCACTAGGCACTTTGTAGCTTGTAATCTGATAGATACTAAACTGCAAGTTAGTCATTGGGTGCTATTGGCATTATAATGATGCGGTTTTTTCAGTCATAACTCTCTAGTGTGCATGTGCCACTTTATATCTATGTGTATTTTTTAGGGCTGGTTCCCATAAATACTAATTAATCTCAAAAGGTGTTATAGTGCCATGCAGTTGTGTCCTCTTTTTCTCCTTTGTTGTATGTTTCATCAGTATTCTGTTTGAATTCCCTTGTCTTGTGTTTTTAATATTATGTTTTTTTGTCTAATAAAAGTATCATGTCCTAAATTTAATTGCTTATGCCTCTTTTTCACCTCTTATTATTTGGGTGTGTTCTTGGTATATTTGGGAGACGTAAGGAGACTGCAGGCAGGCAGAGTGCAGTAACAGTAGGCAAGAGGAAGATGTCTATGACATAGCAGGCAGGCAGGTTTAGTGCAGGGAACCACAGGCAGGCCAGAGACGTCCAGGAAACTACAGACAGAAACTAAACTGGTTAAGGTGTATATAGCAAGCCAGAATCTAGCAACACAAGTCTTGGTACCAAGACACCCAAGTGTGTGTCTTGGTGAGCCTTATATAGACCCGGATAGATGCTCACGCTCACATGGGATCACACAGGGTCATCTGCAAAGCCCGACATGGAGCACAACAGAGTCTAGCAGACCAGGGCGAGGAAAGCAAGGCACAGATCCGGGACAGGTGCCTAACAGATTCAAGATCAGTCCTTTAGGAGGCACTTTAGGAGGTTGGACAATCCTGTGGTCTCCTCATGGTGCTCTATTGATTAGTTTTCTAATTCCTGCAGTGAAGCCGGTCATTGTTGCACTTCGATTTAATTTTAAAAATTTGCCTTATTTGCTTCTTATAGCCTTTGTATGGCACTGTCTATTGCTGACTGCAAAATAACTTAAAGTGGTTGACCGATTTTGATATATTGATGACATATTCACAGGATAGGTGATCAATATCAGATGTGTTGGGGTTGTAAGTTGACTGCCGGACACATGGTTGATGGGAGGTATGTATCATGGAGGTGGTCTTCCTCTGTGTTGTAAACCAGAAATAGTGCTCTAGTACACATAGTACTAAGAGGCTTGTTAGTGCAGCCAGGCCAGGTTTATGGGCAGCTGGAGAGGTTGGCGTGCCTGGCTGCTCATATATTCCACCCCTTGGTGTGGTTCATGCTATTGGAACCGTTTACTGTGTTTTGTCTGCACTGAAAGGCCGTTTATTTCCTTTGCTTGTGGTGTGGTTTATGTGGAATGAAACAAACCAGCCAATCTTGTACATAGAAATGGTTCCTGTGATACCTCATCCTGTGGACAAGTGAGTTGCATCGACATGAGCTCCAACACCCAGCACCTCACCGATCAGCTTTGCACTATAGAACACCTCCTATTCTAAAGTTATGGACAGCACAGGTCATCAATGTGACGGGACAACCCCTTTAACTGAGAATTCATCAGTGAGTTTGTTTTCACGTGAGTTTTTAATACCAACCATCCTTCTTTTGCGCTGTTCTTATCTGATTTATTACCATATTAAAGGGTAATTTTTTACAAATTTTTTTTTTCACTTATTAGTTTATGTTAAAAAGGTTATTGTGAGCCTGGGGTATCCAGTTCACCGATATAGATGGAGCCAGGCACCATTTTACTGTACACCAGAGCTGTACATTGGTAACAATTTCCCTCTATCACCTATAGACTGTGGAGCCCAGATCACAGTAATTACCAGTGAATGCTAGCAAGGTCTGGGCACCAGCGCTGCAATGGTGATTTCATCCAGTGACATGTACACATCAATAAATGAAGTCCTCGCCACAGCTCTAGTGCCTGGACCTGATGAGCACTCTTGGCAAAAACCGTGATCTGAGCGGAGCAGTGATGTCGTTGCATCTGCTGTGCTCAGATCACAATAATAACTGATGAATGCTCATCAGCTCCTTGCGCCAGCAATGCAGTGGTGGCTCCATCCAGACTCGTGAGTACATGCCAATGGATGAAATCATAAATGCTGATGAATCAGGCTTTGTGGAGCACAGGCTTTTGAAGGTGAATGGTGCAAATTTTTGATTGAAACCCAGTAACAAAAAATATTTTTTTAGCCCAAAATACCTTCATTTAAATACAAAAACACTGCTCCTGACGGGTGACTGTATCATCTATTCTCCTCTACAATTGCTTCTTGTGGAGGATACACAGACACAGGGGACATCATATAGCGGCATTTGTAGCACCAACAGTTTTATCCGCATGAGCTCTAAGTGAATCTATTTTATAGATTTAAAGTGGTTGCCTTACCTGCAAGGCATCTTTTAGTATCTAAGCTACTGTAGCATGGCCAGTAAATCAACCCTTGGTTATCAGCTGTTAACATTGGGGAAGTTGTGGACAACAATACATTTTTCGGTCAGATTTTGAATGGATGTCCATTAAATACATGGACAGGTCGTGTCCACCATGGTGGAAGGCAGCTGACACTTGCCAGCTCTCTATTCTGGCTCACAGACGGATCCACTATGTAAAGCACATGCCTCCTTGATGGGAAGGTAGACACGGGGTTATCCAGGTAAGACAATCCTTGAAATACAGAGGGTTCCCAATGGTTTGTAAACAGCCCGTTAGGATCACAAGAAATTATCATCATCATATATGAGAATAACGATGTTTCTGCAACTTGTGGATTGGTTCTTGCAAACCTAATTCAGATGAATGGGACTCTAGTAGAAGTTTCAGGAACAAATCTACCAAGTGTGAACCAAAATAGAAAAAATACTGCAGAGCCACAAGGAATGTGGAGAGGAGCTGCAGCAAGAGATTACTGCAGCTGCAGAAGCTAAGCAGAGCAGAGCCACAAGGAATGTGGAGAGGAGCTGCAGCAAGAGGTTTCTGCAGCAGCAGAAGCTAAGCAGAGCAGAACGGAGCGGAACCGCAGAGAGTGCGGAGCAGAGGTAAAGCCATAAAGGTACAGAGCAGGCAGAGCCGCAAGAGTGCAGAGCATAAGCAGACTGAGAACACAAGGAAAGACAACAGGGAACGAAGCCACAGACAAGGCTGAGATAAGACAAAGTAGAGACAAGGCAATGGAACAAGACACAAGGACAAAGAGACCAGGAAATTCTGCCTCCTGGAGGGCGGACAACAAGATCAAGGCAATAACACAGAGAAAAGCCTCCAGAGAGGGAGTAACTCAGAGCAAGGCCTGGCAAACTCAGCAGCTAAACACAAACTGAGCTAACATATTGCACAGGCCCAGTCCACTGGGTGGAACTGCACTAAATACTGGAGGCCTCCTGGCAATTGGTCAGGAACAGATTAGACAGATGCACCTGATTCCTATAAGATCCAGAGATTTCAGGCGCCGCCCCCCTATGCACACAGCCAGGAAGCATGCAGAGAGCAGAGACACAGAACATGGAGCTGGCATGAAACAGAAACAACATCATGGCCTGGAGCAGTTGGTAAGATAGTGTGAGAGATGAGAGGCCATGCCATGATGCCAGCAGAGTTGTTACAATTATACATTCGGGATATGTTTCTTATTTATGCACATACAAGAAACCCTTTCACTTGTTATGTTTGCAGCTCTTTAGGAGACATGAAAATGCATACGATTTGTCCAAGACAGAAGATGGACAAGGTTGATAGAAACTCATACAAATATCTGTCGAAATAACAAATATCTTTGTTTCTTGTAGTGTCGGATCTGTCCATACAGAACATGGACAACCAATAATCTGGATGTCCACCATGTAATTCTACATCTCCAGTTGGCCATGTCACCCCAGCCGAAAATCAGCAATTTCTAGAAAATATTCTTCATTTTTTTTTTTTTTTACTAAAAAGCAGATGTTTTCCATTCTGTGGATGATTTGCTGTATTTTTTTCCATCCCTGCATATACATTATATTGCTTATAGCATATATTGTGCTCATTGGGGTATGTGCAGTAAAAAAGAATTGCCACATGTGTAATTGTCAAATACCGAAGTTTGGATAAAGATCAGAAATTACTCTTCATGTCAAATGTGCTAGTTCTGACATCTGAAAGGGGCATAAATGATTTGATGGACAGCATGGTGGCTCAGTGGTCAGCACTGATGCTTTGCAGCCTTGGGGTCTTGAGTTCAAATGCCCCCAAGGACAACATCTGCAAGGAGTTTCCTCCCACACGTGAAATATATACGGTACTAACAGGAAATTTAGATTGTGAGCCCCAATTGGGCAAATTATGCTGATGTCTGCAAAGCATTGCGGAATGAATGGCGCCATATTAGTGAGTAAAAAAATAAATGTATAATGGTGTTTAGTATTGCTTTTTTGCAGTTCTAATAATTACGATAGTCTTTTATGTTAGTCCTCTACCATATTGTTTAGTTGATAAGCATTAGATGGTCTTATCTGGCAAAGAGTATCATCATGGTTATTTGGTAAAGATTTTCATGTTGGTCTTCTACGGTAAGGAGAGCCACATTTGTCCTCTGGTAAAGAGTGTCTTGTTTGTTGTTGTTACCCATGGTAAAGAGTGCCATGCTGATTATTTCATAAGCGTGCCATGTTGAGTTTCTCTGGTTTTCTATGATAAAGAGTGCCACAAAATGGTCATGTTTATCCTCTGGTAAAGACTGTCATTATGGTTCTTCACAAAGAGTATCATGTTGGTGTTCTATGGTAAAGAACACTACATTAGTCCTCTAATAAAAAATTTTAAGTTGGTCTTCTACGGCAAAGAGGGCCATGTTGGTCATCCATGGTAAAGAGTGCCGTATTGGTCCTTGGGTAAAAAGTACCTTGCTTGTCCTATGGTAAAGACTGTCATGTTTGTCTTCTGGTAAAGAGTGCCATTATGGTTATTCACAAAGAGTATCATGTTGGTCTTCTATGGTAAAGAGCACTACATTAGTCCTCTGGTAAAGTATTTCAAGCTGGTCTTCTACGGAAAAGAGGGCCATGTTGGGTTTCTTTGGTAAAGAACGTCTTGTTGGTCTTCTATGATAAAGAGTGCGATAGTTGTCTTCTGGTAAAGAGTGTCTTACTGCTTATCCACAAAGTGTATCATGTTGGTCTACTATAGTAATGAGCAACATGATGGTTCTCTCGTTAAAAGTACAATACTGGTTTTCTGCTGAAGAATGTTATGTTGGTCTTGTCACTGGTCTTGTGCCATGTTGCGGCTTCATAAAGAGTGCCATGATTGTTCCCTGGTAAAGAGTGGGAAGAGAAATAAGTCCCTAAAATTATGGGACAAAATTGTGAGTATAAGCTTATGGAAATAAGGAGCACTTTTGATTTTGAGGATGAAAAGAGGGAGCAATAAACAATATTTTACTGGTGTGTAAGAATAAAGTATAGAATATGAACTATACAGTATAATATACAGTACATGAAACCAGGCAACTATCCATAAATAATGGGAGACTGCTGGACACAACATTTGAGACTTATTGAAGTCACTTTCTTTTTTTTTGTCTTGTGGCATTTGCTGATGTTTTTTTTGTGCCAATATTTTCAAAAACAGGGTCAGTGTATTTGGTGCAAAATTTAAAAATGCTCTTTATTATTGTCTTTAAGTGATTTTTTTGTGACTTTTCTGTATCAAAAATTGCAAATCCATTAAAGCGTTCCAAAAATGCTTGAAAACTGCTCCAGAAACCTTACTGCAGAGAGAGGACTGGAATGAGATGAGTCAAAAAATGAGACATTTTGTAACAGTTACATTTCATGAATTTGTCTAAAATATCTGGATAAGCAAAGTTGTCGAGGAAATATTAAAAAAAAAATTAAAAAAAAAAGAAAATAACTTAAAAAGTGGCACAAAAGGTATAGAGAATAAGGTGCAAGTACTAAAGTCACTAAAAAAGGAGCAAATTAGTCCAGAAAACTGAAGAAACAGCACTGATGAATCAGAATCAAAGTCTATTACACTTAGGCTATGTGCACACGTTGCGGATTAGGCTTAGGAATTTCTGGTGCGGATTCTGTCTCTCCTGGCAGAAAACGCACCTGCGGTTTTTTGTGCAGTTCCACAGCGTTTTTTGTGCGTTTTTGCTGTGGTTTTCTTGCGGATTTGCTGCGTTTTTTACCCCTGCGGTTTTCTATAATGGAATGGGTACAAAAACGCTGCAGATTCACAAAAAAGAAGTGACATGCTATTTCTTTTAAACCGCAGCGTTTCCACAGCGGATTTTCCGCAAAAGTGTGCACAGCATTTTTTTTTTCTCATTGATTTACATTGTACTGTAAATCAATTGCGGATCTGCAGCGTTTCTGCACCTCAAAAAACGCTGCGGATCCGCAGCAAATCTGCAACGTGTGCACATACCCTAAAAGGGTTTTCCATCAATCACTCTATGTGACTATATTGTGCCGAATTGTGACTGTGTGCAATGTGCACACTGTCATGATTCCCCTATATGCCCCAAGCGAGTGAGTGACTGCA
Source organism: Ranitomeya variabilis (assembly GCF_051348905.1). Classification (NCBI taxonomy): domain Eukaryota; kingdom Metazoa; phylum Chordata; class Amphibia; order Anura; family Dendrobatidae; genus Ranitomeya; species Ranitomeya variabilis. The sequence goes on from NC_135232.1 coordinate 86,031,355, forward strand.
TTATGGGATTTTTGAGTAAAATTGAGAAAAGTGCAGAAGTCTAGCCTGCACGTGACTGCAAGTATACAAATTATATACTGTCACAATTCGACAGTCTGTAGTCACATAAGAGTGATTGCAGACTTTTTTTTTGAGACTGGACAACCCCTTTAAATTTCTTATTTATTATGGAGGCAGTTTAGGAGGCTAGGGGAACCTGACAAGTTCACTCCAATTTCTCCTCAGATCCACAGGGTGTCTACGTATAGACACATAGGCCACCAATTCATCAAGACTAGTGACCTTCTCGTTGGTCTCGATGAAGCGGCATAGTGATGGAGAGGTGCAAGCCTTTTAATGAATCAGGAACGAGTGGTTTGTGCCATGCCAGATATCTTACTCCAGTCCCTGACAGCTTGTCATGAATTACACGAGCTATGGAGTCACACCCCCGCCATGCCACCCTACCGCCCCAGCGACACCTTTTTTGACATGGCTGGAAGAAAGTTGAATGAAAATGCCAAAAGATGTCATTATTTTTGTGCAACTATGAGTTGGGCAGAAATTTTTCGACTTTTCAAAGCAAACTGAATTGGGGCCATAGAATATGAACATTTCTTTACAGTATAGAAAAATGATCCTCCTATCCAGGCGGGTCATCACCTGCAAACTCATCTCAGGGCATGTGAATCCAAGAGGAAAGGTAACGAAGGACACATCTGTAGCGGTAGGCATGGGTGTCCCTTATGTATTCCAAATACCCCTAGAATTGTTTGTGCCGCCATTGAAATCCCTGACTGGTAATATATGGACATAAATAAGACAGAGAACAAGCTTTTACAGTATTGATGTACACAGAATTACTGTTATTATTTATCCCCAATAGCCTCCGAATACTCCGCATTAACACAGTCCCAGATCACCAGCATTCCCTAAGACCAGTCTTATTCCAATACAGAAGCAAGCATGGTCTAGAGCTCAAGACTTAAAGGGGTTGTGCAGGCTTGGGGCTAAAGTCTGCACTCACTCTATGCAACTGCAGACTTGTGAATACTCACAACACATATATTGCACGCTGTCAGAATCCTCTGACACCGCTTGCGCGACAATAAGTATGGGAAATGCATACATGTCATAACATGCAGACTACACGTGTGCAGTCTTGATAAAAAAAAGGGAATTGAGCTAGGCCGGACACATCTAGTTGGAAGGTGGTTAGAAGTATGCATCTTGCATAATTGCGGTAACCTGACCACCTGTTCCTGATGCTGGCACTGGAGAATCCTGACAGCGCACAGTGTGCACGCTGTGAGTATTCACAAGTCGACAATCACATAGAGCGACTGCAGACTTTACCCACCAGTCTGGACAACCCCTTCAATGATTGAGAATTATTAAAGGACGGTGTCTGAAATCAATTGCTTCATTTCATGAGAAGTTTAATCATAATCTAAAGCAAGAAGAACTGGCAAAACAGAATAAATCTTATCCAGGTAAAAGCAGGTAAAATTAACCGTCATTAATGCGGTGTAAGCAGTAGAATGTGGAGCTCGTCGGAAGGACTTCTCCTGAGATAGAGTGACATATTTCCCAAAGTAATTTCCAAGTATTAGGCACTAGTGGCATTGCCTTGTCAGCAGATTTCATATTTTTAATGAAATATAACAAAAAAAAAAAGTCAAAAGCCATCAAGAAACTCAGCAGCGAGATCTGTACTGCCGCAGAATAACGGCATACTTCTCAGTAGGGTATTCATTTCTAAATTAGGATCAGAGGAAGAAACCCAACTCAGCTGAATAAGAGGTAAAGACTCCGGTCATGGCTAGCACTACAGAATAATGTAAAATGTGAGATGGAAACGTGGTAGTAAAACAGGCCAAGCTTTGACTTTGATGCCAAGAAGTTTTAAAGGCATGTCCTTATTTTAGAACAATCCCTTTAAATTGATTGTCCCCCAATAACACGGTGATCCTATACTGAATATTTTCTTAATATTCAGTGTCTTTATTTTAGACATAGTTATCTATATACTAGATGGTGGCCCGATTCTAACGCATCGGGTATTCTAGAATATGCATGTCCACGTAGTATATTGCCCAGCCACGTAGTATATTGCCCAGCCACGTAGTATATTGCCCAGTCACGTAATATATTGCCCAGCCACGTAGTATATTGCCCAGCCACGTAGCATATTGCCCAGTCACGTAGTATATTGCCCAGCCACGTAGTATATTGCCCAGCCACGTAGTATATTGCCCAGCCATGTAGTATATTGCACAGCCACGTATTTTGCCCAGCCACGTAGTATTTTTCCCAGTGACGTAGTATATTGCCCAGTGACGTAGTATATTGCCCAGTGACGTAGCATATTGCACAGCCCATGTAGTATATTGCCCAGCCACGTATGACACAGGTTTAAAAAATAAAAAATAAACATATACTCAGCTTCCGCAGGCGCGTTGTAGCTCTGTGGCCTGTGTGGGGTGCAAGCGGCAGCTTCCGTTCCCAGGGTTTGATGATGTCGCGGTCACGTGACCGTGTCGCGGTCACATGACCGTGACATCATGGCAGGTCCTTCTGCCAGATCATCCTTGCCACCAGAACGTGCCGCTTGCATCGCGAGGAGCGGGAAAGTCGGCGTAGGTGAGTATATAATCATTTTTTATTTTTTGTATTGTTTTTAACATTAGATGTTTTTACTATTGACACTGCATAGGCTTCGTCAATAGTAAAAAACTTGGTCACACAGGGTTAATAGCAGCGGTAACGGAGTGCGTTCCCCGCGGCATAACGCGGTCCGTTACCGCCGGCATTAACCCTGTGTGAGCGGTGACCAGAGGGGTGTATGCGGGCGCCGGGCAGTGAGTGCGGGGAGTAAGGAGCGTCCATTTTCTTCCGGACTGTGCGTGTCACTGATTGGTCGTGGCAATGGTCGTGGGCGTTTTACCACGAGCAATCAGCGACTTGGATTCCATGACAGACCAGACAGAGGCCGCGACCAATGAATATCCGTGACAGACAGACAGAAGGACAGACAGACAGACAGAAGGACAGACAGACAGACGGAAGTGACCCTTAGACAATTATATAGTACCGTAGATATATAATTACCTAAGGGGTACTTCCGTCTGTTTGTAACGGAAATCCTTGGTCGCTGATTGGTTGCGGCCTGCCGCGACCAATCAGCGATATTGGGGCGGGAGTAAACACCGCTTCACTTTTTACTATTGATGCTGCCTATATCAATAGTAAAAACATAGAATGTTAAAAATAATTAAAAACAAACAAAAAACATTATATTCTCACCTTCCGAAAGTCTGCTGCAGCCTTTCCCGCTCCGGTCCCAAGAATGCATTGTGGCAATGCCCCGAGATCACGTGGTGGTCTCGCGAGACCGCTACATGATCACAGGTTATTGCCGCTAGGCAATACTGGGAACGGAGCGTCGCGAGGAGCATCAGTAAAGGCCTCAGCTGGATCCGGGGGCCGACGGAAGGGGAGTATATAACTATTTTTTATTTTAATTGTTTTTTTAACAGGGATATGGTGCCCACATAGTTATATACTACGTGTGCTGTGTTATATACTACGTGGGCTGTGTTGTATACTGCGTGGGCTGTGTTATATGCTACATGGGCTGTGTTATATACTGCGTGGGCTGTGCTTTATACTACGTGCCTGTGCAATATACTATGTGCCTGTGCAATATACTGCGTGGGTTATGCTCTATACTATGCGCCTGTGCTACATACTATGTGGCCTGTGCAATATACTACGTGCCTGTGCAATATACTGCGTGGGCTGTGCTCTATACTACGTGCCTGTGTTACATACTATGTGGCTGTGCAATATACTACGTGGCTGTGCTATATACTACGTGGGCTGTGTTATATACTACGTGGCTGTGCTATATACTACGTGGGCCTGCTATATACTACGTGGCTGTGTTATACACTGCGTGGGCTGTGTTCTACACTGTGTGGGCTGTGTTATATACTACGTGGCTCTGCATTACTAGAATACCCGATGCGTTAGAATCGGGCCACCATCTAGTAAATTATAAACTTTTGGCTCATTGCTGCGGCCACTAGAGGGAGCACTAGAGCCTTCCGTGTACAATTTTACAAAGAACTGTATGCATTAAGCTTCTATGCTCCCTCTAGTGGCCACTGCAGGTAGTCAGGATTTTATTATTTATATCTGTTTAATGCTCTGTTCAGACCTTCATTCTTGAACTCCATTTCTCCGTTCTATACTAGAAACACAGAAGCAGAATTGTATTGTTATTTTTCAAGTCAAAAAATATAAACTGTAGTGAGTCAGAACAGCATTTTGGATCTATTTAGGTTAAAGAGATTGACCACTACTTTTACATTGATGACCTATCCTAAAAATAGGTCATCAATGTCTGATCTGTTGGGATCTGACATATGTCAATCCCACCGATCAACTGTTATCGGTGTCGGTGTCCCCTGGATAGAAGTACTCACTTGATGAGTTGGCTGTCTTCTGATAGTGGCCATGGCAAGGTACTGCACATCCGCCTCCTATTCAAATCAATAGGAGGCAGATGTGTAGTACCCTGCGGCGGCCACTATCAAAAGATGGAGCAGCTCCACAAGTGAGCACTTCCGGCAAGATAACAGCTGATCGGCGGGGGTGCCAGGTGTCAGACCCTGACCAATCAGACATTGATTACCTATCTTGATATCAGGCCATCAATGTAAAAGTAGTGGACCAACTGTTTAAAAAAAAATAGAGCCTGAATTATAATTTATATTTTTTTAAGTCACTTTTCATTTTTTGTGGTATTCATTTACTTTTTTGCACCAAATTCTTCAAAATGGCTCACATGAATTTTTTGCAATATACTCTATATTTTTCTCTTTGACTCATTAATTTGTGAGTTTTCATAGCAAAAAAAAAAAAATTACATGTGTCGCTAATTAGTACAAAAGTTGCGCTTAAATAATTGGTATACAAAAAATTACTCCAGGGAGAACTGGAGTACAATTGCGACAATTGTGAGCTTTTAAAAAGTCATAATTGATGAATCAGCTAAAAACATCTGGTTAATAAACTCCCCCACCCTCCAATGGCTAATATAAAAAAAAAGTGTAAACATATAAAATAGGCTTTAAAAATGTGCAAATTAAAAGAAGAAATAGGCGCAAATGAAAAACAGGCAACAAAACACCAAACACTAGACAAAAAGAGGTGCAAGTGCAATAATGATTCAGGTCCATTTGCCCAGATTCTTCATTTACAGGTTTTGAGAAGTCACTTTTCTTGTTTTGTCTTGTGGTATTATCTTATGTTTATTGCATCAAATTCATCAAACTGGTGCACGCAATTCCTGCATTTTGCACAAAGTATACAAAAATGGGCTTTTCCCTGTCTTTAACCATCTTTGCAACTTTCTGAGCAAAAAGTTTAATCTTTTTGAAAATGTTGCAGAAATGGAACCTTTTTGGGGGGATGGGCATGAATAAAATCACTCCAGGGGGGTACTGGAGTGGAGTTGCGCTTCGTTTTGGGATTAATTAGGTGAAAACATAATAAAGTTACTAAACTTTGCCCACAAAGTGTAAAACATTAAAAAAACAACTGAGCACATATAAAGATTTAAAAGGCACAAATAGAATAATGAATTCAGTGTACAAAAAACACACAAAATTAGACGAAAAACAGGCGTGGCCGCAGTCCAGTGGCGACGTCCCCTCCATCCATTCAAGTGCGGACTTGCCGGCGAATGACAATGCCTTCATACGCCGGCGACGTGAGTGCTGACGTCAGCTGCCAGCCTCCAATTGGCTAGCGGTTTTAACTGTTGCCGTGCGGTCCCGCAGGGCAATAGATTTTAACTGAGCCTGCGTCTCGGACGCAGATTCAGTTACTGCATCGGCAGAATCCTGCCGCTGGGGCCTGGCGAGCAGAAGAGAGGGGGTCCCACATGCCAGTAATGCCCTGATGGCGGCCCTGCACATATATACTCACATTACAACACACAGCCTGAGCACACACCATACACACTGTATATACACATCATAAATGACAGGAATTGGGGAGGGTCAGCAGTGCAGGGAGCCCTCTTGTCAACCCTGCACACCTCCCCTGTCCTGACTGCTGCGCTGCTGGAAGAATTACAGGAGGGATGGGGGCTCCTGTGTGTGAATAGCAGCCATACAAAGGAAAGTGCTCTCAGGTTTCTCCCCTCTCCTCAGGACTGTTACTCCACTGCCCTCTCATCTACTCTCCCCAGTACTGTGTAACCCCTCTCCTCAGCAGCTTCTCCCATCACCCCTCGCCTCAGTAATGTCTCCCATCTCCCCTCTCCTCAGCACTGGCTCATTCCCTACATACATGGCTCCACCCACCTACACACACAGGGAAACCTCTCCTGTCACTGGAGACAAAGAGGAGGTCCAACAAGCGGTGAGGAGGAGATTCATAGCCATTTACAGACATGCACTATGCAGGGCTGTGTTTATACATCCTACATGTGTGCGCGGCTGTATTAGCAAATAGAGATGGCTGACTGATGCTGCCTCTGGGGCCTAGTGAGGAGAAGCAAAAGAGGATGGGCCCAGACTGGGTCAGACACTCTGCCAGCATGTCTCAGGCAGTCCGGGCCCCTCCTTTACTGCTTCTCCTAACTGGGCCCCTTACACCAGTAAGGGTAGTAATGCCCTGATGGCGGCACTGGGGATGACTGATGACTTGACAGACGTCCAGAAGGCAGTCATTGACACTCTCCACAAGGAGGGTAAGCCACAAAAGGTAATTGCTAAAGCTGTCTGTTCAGAGTGCTGTATCCAAGCATATTAATGGAAAGTTGAGTGGAAGGAAAAAGTGAGGTAGAAAAAAGTGCACAAGCAACTGGGATAACCGCAGCCTTGAAAGAATTATTAAGAAAAGGCAATTCAAAAATTTAGGGGAGATTTACAAGGAGTGGACTGCTGCTGGAGTCATTGCTTCAAGAGCCAGTATATACAGAAGTATCCAGGACATGAGCTACAAGTGTCACATTCCTTGTGCCAAGACACTCATGACCAATAGACAACACCAGAAGCGTCTTACCTGGGCCAAGGAGAAAAAGAACTGGACTGTTGCTTAGTGGTTCAAGGTGTTGTTTTCAGATGAAAATTTTGCATTTCATCTGGAAATCAAGGTCCCAGAATCTGGAGGAAGAGTGGAGAGACAGACAATCCAAGCTGCTGGAGGTCTAGTGTTATACCCGGTCCGGTTCCCGAACCTTCGTGGGGTCCCCGTCGGGACTCCTGCTCTGTGCTGGCTCCACGCTGTCCGGACGGGACCTCTGCTTCTCCTCCCTCCTCTGCTCCCTGGCGTGCAGCCAGCAGGTCCTCGCGCAGTGTGCTTAAGTCGCGTGCGCGCCCGCTCCCGGTCTCTTAGCGCATTTTTCAAAAGGTGCTTCTGACCAATGGCTTCTGAATGATTGCTATTTCTAGTCCCCCCACCATAGGGAGGGTGCCGGGGCAACAAGTATCCTTAGCTGCTAACTTCCTGTTCCTGCTAGCATGTGCTTCTGTTCTGAAGTCTCTGTCAATGCTTTGCTTACACTGTTTGTCTCCACAGACTATCTGCTACCTGTTACCTGGCTATTCTGGACATCTCCAGCCTGCTTACTCCGGTTCCGTCTCATTCCGCCATTCATTCACCTGAACCTCAGGACAACGTCGGTACCACTGGAGCCAGTCTTTACCCGTACCCCTGGTATCCACCAGTTAGCTCTACATCATGTGCTAACCCTGTTTGTTTCTTCCCACTGGGTCAGCTACCACGAGTCCGGGGTCTAACTGGAGGTAACACCCGTGTCCCCAGGTGTCCCATTCTGACCTGTTCGAGGGGTCTTACTACGGGTGTCTGGGGCTCAAGTAGTCACGTCCCCTTCGGAGCCCCCCGGACCGTGGTCCCGAGGTCCCACGCTCTATGACAAAAAAAACGAATGTGAACTTTACCACCTGTGCCTCAGTTTCCACTCGTTACATCTAGTGTGAAGTTTCCACAATCAGTGATGGTTTGGGGAGCCATGTCGTCTGCTGGTGTAGGTCCAGTGTGTTTTATCAAGACCAAACTCAGCACAGCCGTCCACCAGGAAATTTTAGGCCACTTCATGCTTCCTCTGTCGCAAGCTTTTTGGAGATGGAAATTTCATTCTCCAGCAGAACTTGGCACCTGTCCACACTGCCAGAAGCACCAATACCTGGTTTAAAAACAAGAGTATCACTGTGCTTAATTGGTCAGAAAACTCGCCTGACCTTAACCCCATAGAGAATCTATGGGGTATTGTCAAGAGGAGGATGAGAGACATCAGACCCAACAATGCAGACGAGCTGAAAACTGCTATCAAAGCAACCTGTACTTCCATAACACCTCAGCAGTGCCACAGGCTGATCGCCTCCATGCCATGCCACATTGATGCAAAAGGAGCCCCGGCCAAGTATTGAGTGCATTTACTGAATATACATTTCAGTAGGCCAACATTTTGGATTGTATAATCATTTTTTAAGCTGGTGTTATAGAGTAATCTAATTTACTGAGATAATTACTTTTGGGTTTTCATTGGCTGTAAGTCATAATAACCAACATTAACAGAAATAAACACTTGAAATAGATCACTGTTTGTAATGACTCCATATAATATATGAGTTTCACTGAACTGAAATAAATTAACTTTTTGATGATATTCTCATTTTTGAGAAGCACCTGTATATATTTCCTCTACTTTAGTTTGCTCATTTCAAGCGAATGTTCACCTTTAAACACTATAGCCCCTATGCAACAAAACTTTACCTCCTGTTTCTACGTAGAGCTTAGAAGGATTCAACTAGTCAGTTTTTAATCACGTGATGTCATAGACCCAATAGGAAAGAGAAGAATTAACTGGGTAGAAAGGCAAAAATGAGCAATTGTAATTACACGGTGCTGTATAGTATGATGACTGCAATATATTAACAGGATAAAAACTTTGATGGGAGGAGGAGTACTTCTTTAAAGGGAACCTGTCACCCCCAAAATGGAAGTTGAGCTAAGCCCTCCGGCATCAGGGGCTTATCTACAACATTCTGTAATGCTGTAGATAAGCCCCCGATGTATCCTGAAAGATGAGAAAAAGAGGTTAGATTATACTCACCCAGGGGCATTCCCACTGCGGTCCGGTCCGATGGTCGTCGCGGTCCGGGGCCTCCCATCTTCATAGGATGATGTCCTCTTCTTGTCTTCACACTACGGCTCCGGCACAGGCGTACTTTGTCTGCCCTGTTGAGGGCAGAGCAAAGTACTGCAGTGCGCAGGCGCGGGCCTCTCTGACCTTTCCCCGGCGCCTGCGCACTGCATTACTTTGCTCTGCCCTCAACAGGGCAGACAAAGTACACCTGCACTAGAGCTGCGGCGTGAAGACAAGAAGAGGACGTGATCGTAAAAAGTTGGGAAGCCCCAGACCGAATCGAAACGCCCATCGGATCGGACCGCCCGCCCAGGTGAGTATAATCTAACCTCTTTTTCTCATCTTTCAGGTTACATCGGGGGCTTATCTACAGCATTACAGAATGCTGTAGATAAGCCCCTGATGCCGGTGGGCTTAGCTCTCCTTTGATTTTAGGGGTGACAGGTTCCCTTTAAACCATGTTATTTCCATTTCTTCACTAAAAAATGAAAATATTTAGAGCCTTAGTTGAAAAATCTAAGATGTACAAGTGCTAATGATGTCAAACCAAGCTAGGATTTTGCTGCAGTAAAGAATGGAAGATTTGAATGGTTGTCCCCATTTTCTAACAAACATTTTGATGAATTGGGGCTATAATTTACACAAAAATCCTATTCGCAAGAATAGACAGATTTTCAATTTTATGGTTTACTGCCTGTTACCTAAGGTACTACCCACCTCTGCAGTCTTATCAGCGGTGGGTCGTTTTCTAGGCAAGCGCTTACAAACGCTTTCCAATAGCGCTTTTTAAGTCCTGCTTTGAAGATGGAGGGATCACTGGATCTGGCGAGTTTCAGTGCTCCTGCACTCCTACGACGTTGCAGAGATAAAGCTGCCTCTACCTGTCGGCTGCTTATGATAGTGCACAGTTTGGGACAGCACAATCATGCCAGTTGCCTGATCTGTCAGTTTTTCAGGAGCACATAGCTGGGGAGCAGTGCACTCCTAAAGACAGCTTTTGAGATAAGCCCTTTAAGCAAACAGATAGAGGTAGCATCAAATGCAGTCCCTATGGTTCTCTAATATGGTGCTATAGACATCATTTGATGGCTAGAGAGGAGCGAACCTGAACTAAGTTTCAGGTTCGCACTAAACAGTTAGTGTGTGGACAGGGCCGTATTTAGAGTTTCTGCTGCCCTAGGCACTTTTAGTGCTGCCTCCCCCTTTGGTGAGTATGACACCATGGGCAGTGACTTTGGCAAGAATCGCTGATGTGAAAGTCGCCTTTTGCAGCAATTCCGGCAGTTTTTCTGCATGTGCCGCGTAACGGATCACTTACGGCAACACTGCGTTCGGCCTCATTCATTCCCTATGGGATTTGTGGCACTTGCCATGACCTGGCAAATGCGGTACCATACCTCCCAACTTTTGAAGAAGGGAAGGAGGTATAAAGTTTGCGGCGCGTAGTGCGCCGCGGCAAATTTTAGGCCACGCCTCTGACCACACCCATTTCACAACTAGTCACACCCATATCCACGTCCCAACCACAGCCATTTAGCACTGCTGATCACACTGTTTTATATACAATAATTATAAACAAAAAAAAATATGGCCACACAGTGCTCCAAACTGTATAATGGCCGCCCACACATGATGCTCAATACTGTATAACGGCCACACATGATGCTCAATACTGTATAATGGCCACACATGATGCTCCATAATGTATAATGGCCACACAGTGCTCCATACTGTATAATGGCCACACAGTGCTCCATACTGTATAATGGCCACACATAGTGCTCCATACTGTGTAACGGCCACACACAGTTCTCCATACTGTATAATGGCCATTGGCCACACATGATGCTCCATACTGTATAACGGCCACACATGATGCTCCATACTGTATAACGACCACACATGATGCTCAATACTGTATAATGGCCACACACAGTTCTCCATACTGTATAATAATCCCACATGATGCTCAATACTGTATAATGACCCCCCTCCTGTATGCATGGCTCATCTCCCTCCCATCCCATATGCATGGCTCATATCCCCCCTGTATGCATGGCTCATATCCCCCCGTATGCATGGCTCATATTGCCCCCCTGTATGCATGGCTCGTATTGCCCCCTTGTATGCATGGCTCATATCCCCCCGGTATGCATGGCTCATATCCCCCCCCTGTATGCATGGCTCATATCGCCCCCTGTATGCATGGCTCATATTGCCCCCCCTGTATGCATGGCTCATATCTCCCCCCCTGTATGCATGGCTCATATCCTCCCTGTATGCATGGCTCATATCCCCCCTGTATGCATGGCTCATATCCCCCCCTGTATGCATGGCTCATATCCCCCCCTGTATGCATGGCTCATATCCCCCTCCTGTATGCATGGCTCATATCCCCCCCTGTATGCATGGCTCATATCCCCCCCATATGCATGGCTCATATCCCCCCCTATATGCATGGCTCATATCCCCCCGGTATGCATGGCTCATATCCCCCCCTGTATGCATGGCTCATATCCCCCCTGTATGCATGGCTCATATCCCCCCTGTATGCATGACTCATATTCCCCCACTGTATGCATGGCTCATATTGCCCCCCCTGTATGCATGGCTCATATTCCCCCCCTGTATGCATGGCTCACATCCCCCCCCTGTATGCATGGCTCATATTGCCCCCCTGTATGCATGGCTCATATCCCCCCCCTGTATGCATGGCTCATATTGCCCCCCTGTATGCATGGCTCATATCCCCCCCTGTATGCATGGCTCATATTCCCCTCCTGTATGCATGGCTCATATTCCCCCCTGTATGCATGGCTCATATTCCCCCCCTGTATGCATGGCTCATATTCCCCCCCTGTATGCATGGCTCATATCCCCCCCCCTGTATGCATGGCTCATATTCCCCCCTGTATGCATGGCTCATATTCCCCCCCTGTATGCATGGCTCATATCCCCCCCCCGTATGCATGGCTCATATTCCCCCCCCCCGTATGCATGGCTCATATTCCCTCTCCTGTATGCATGGCTTATATTCCCCCCCTGTATGCATGGCTCATATTCCCCCCCCTGTATGCATGGCTCATATTCCCCCCCGTATGCATGGCTTATCTCTTCAACCCCCCTCTCCTGCTCCCATCTTGCATGGTGCGCCGGCTTATGTCCTCCTTCATCCCCCGTCCCTCATACTCACCTGTCCCTCACCACGCGGCCGCCGACATCCCTCTGGCTCTGTCCCGACTCCCGGCTCAGCACCTTCTTCCTGCATGAGCGGTCATGTGATACCGCTCATTAAGGTCGCTCATTCAGGACCTTCTCCAGATGCCGAGACCAGGCATCGCTGGAGCAGGGTGAGTATCGTCTTCAAGGAGGGTGGGTGGGAGGTGGGAGGGCGGACGGCCGGGGGGGTGGGGCGTGGGGGCGGTCGGTCGGGAGGTGACCTAGGGCTTATGAAAAAAAAAACAACAACAAAAAAACAACAAATCTTGCTCAGGTGCCGCCCCCTGCATTGTCCCCGCCCTAGGCACGTGCCCTCAAGTGCCTAGTGGCAAATACGGCCCTGTGTCTGGAGCTAAACGTTGAACATGGACCTCTCCCCTAAGTCGGTTGCAAAGTTTGGCATTCCGGAGGAAGTCCATTGCAGAGAGAGAATTTTTATTTCCAAATTCAAAGTTTAGTTCTACATTATTTTCATTGGGGCTCGGGTTCTGGTTTAAGTACCCAAACCGCTCTTTGGACTAAAGTTTGGGTCATGTACCAAACTCGAACTTCCATGGGTCTGCTCATTCCTAGTGATGATAATATGGACTTGTGCCAAAGCAGTATTACAAAAGTTAGGTTGTTCAGGACTAGAAAAAACATGGATGGCTTCTTTCAAAAATAGCGCCATCCCTACCTGCTGATTTTATGTGGTATTACAGCTTTGAATCATTCACTTCACATTCACTTTAACAGAGAGGCAGTACCAAAGTCAACCTGTAGACTGGAGTGGTGATGTTGGAGGAAGGCAGCGATGATTTTCTAATCCCAGACAAGCCCTTTATTGTTAGACTAGAAAATGTGAAACCTGTGATGGAGCTTACGTTATCAGAGCCGTGTAAACAGGTCGTGTTTGTGTGCAATTCTGTCTTATGTGTATAATGCCACACATTCTTCTCCCAGCTGTCATAACAGAGCGCGTCACTCAGTAAACCAACACACGTGATGCGGGCGCTGCCAACAGTTTTGTCTCGGTCACACTAGATGGTAGGTGAAAAGCTTTTTAACACCAGTTCTCCCGAATTCAGACATAAACAAGTGCTATGTTATTTTATATGGTAAGTACTTTTTTGAGGCATTTCCAGAAATTTATAATAGTAAAAACATCATTCATGAAATTTCTTTAGTAGTGCTCATTTGTAGGAAATTTGGGTTAGTTTGAATTTTTTTTTTATCAAGCCAAATTTTCAGTGGGAATGCGTCACTTGTCATGTGTCATTAGTCACTTAATAATACTGTATTTTATGGATTACATTTTGGATGTACGTTTAATTTTGACCCCAACATTGTTTTTTTAAATGTGCTTCTACAAGAAAAGTGCTGTAAATACATGGATGAATGTGCCATGATATGTGGCTTGTGGCTGCCTACTAGTCTGGTGCTGTAAGGAGATGGAAAAGTGAGAAGACCCACAAAGATAAAACCTAACAGAGTGTCTGCAAGTAAAAACTGCCATCTACTGGTCAAAGATGATAGGAAAAGGGAAAGCAGAGAGAACTGCATTAGCAGTGTAGTGCAGCGGGGTTGGTGCAGCGTGACAGACAGGCAGTGACCCAGGAAAGTTCAAATCAAAGTGTCTTTTAATAGTCAGCATACTCACAAAACAGAAAGTAAAATAGTATCCTCAGGATCGCAGCCGGGAAACCGGGACCAATTACCGCGGGCGACTGCACTGCAGTGTACGCTGAGGGGTGCCAGACCTTTTGGCTCCGTGTTGCTTCATACAGGCTGAAGCTATGGCAGAGCCTTCTGCTCTGCAGGTTTGCAAAACAAGACTGACACACCCAACCCCTTTGCTACAGGGGTTTTTACAAGGAACCTGTGGCCATAGGCCACATGGAAAACCCGGGCCGGGGAAGGAAACGGACTGCACACTACCATGCTATAGTCAGTTTCAAAAATAAAAGCCCATGGCAGGTTTTCCTAAAATCTGCCTAGGACAAATAGCTTGCCCAAGATCAACACTTACTTTTATTTTGCATTGCAATCGCAGCTATACCTGTGACTGCAATGTACTCCCGCAGCCTCAATACGTTGCTGTGCGCATCCTGGGGGACAAATAGCAACCCTCACATACAACACCGATAACTGCCTCACAGCAGGAACTGAAGAGAGAAGTGCATGCTCCTTGGGGGGAGAGTTTAGAGGGGACACAAGTGGGGAACAGGTTTTTTTCAATCTTTTCATATTTATGACTTTAGGATAGATCATCAATATCAGATTTTTAGGGTTTGACACAGAGAACCCCATGATCAGTTGATTGATGGAGTCTTGGTGCACCACTGGCACAGCATCATACATTACAATAGAAGCTGTGCTGCGGTATCTGAGAATGGCAATTACACATGTATGGAGCGATGCTGTTTGGCTCTTTCACTGTTTATATCCAGCCTTTGATGGTGGTGCCGAGTGTCAATTGTCGAAGTCCCACCGATCTGATGACATATGCCAAGGACAGGGCATCAATATAAAAAACCTTGAAAACCCCTTTAACTCACCAGGCAAAACCATGTCACAACTCCTGGCATGCTGGAAACTGTAGTTTCACCACAGCTGATGAGCCCCAGGTTAAAGACCATTGGTTTTTATACACTGGAGTGCTCGTCAGTAAGACATGGAAATCTTTAGAGTCTATATTTTATTACTTAGTGAAAAGAAAAGTTTTATATGAGTAACTGAACACAACTGAAAGCTGCAGATATTCCTGAGAAACTGACTCTTTAATCACTTTCTATCCCTTGATGAATGACCTACTTCAGAAAAGCACAGTAGACAAAAAAGATGAAAGACGTGAACTTAAAAATTAAGGAAGGAAGAAAAAAAAAGAAACAAGTCCCACATTCGCAATGGAAAAATTGATTTGATATGTGCTTTAAATAGGATACATTTTGCATCATTAAATATTGAAAACTACTTTGCTATACATGGAAAATGAAGAACAGTGACTGACTATGATTATACATCATATAGAAAGTCAGTTTTGCTGCTCTGTCACCATATACTGTACATTAAATCTAGATTTATTCTGGAGGGGGTTTTTTTTAAGTGAATGTTCATCCTGAAAGTCATTTTCACTTTTTAATCTAAATCCGTCTAACAATATGTGTAGATTTTTATAGAGGTCACAGCTTTTTTTTTAAATAAAGAGGATCACATCTCAGCTGAAGGGCACTGAGTGATGGAGTACCTTCTCTTTCAATATAGAGCAGAACATCTGTGAATTCATAATACCAACAATGAAATGTAGCTCCCCAACGCCATTAGTACTCATAAAGCCCCACAAAAGGTCACTGCCGCCACCATGTTTCACTGTAGGCAGCATGCATTTTCCTTTGTACTCACCTTTGCAAAACCATACACTTTTGAAGCCATTGGTTACAAAAACATTTATCTTAGTCTCATCATTCCACAGCATAGAGTATTTTTCTTGGTAGCAGTACACTCATCCAACATGACAATGATCCAAAACACACCTCTGTTGCTTGGAGGCTATGTGGGGCACATGCTGTATATAAGAGGCTAGGTGGGGCACATGAGGCATATAAGAGGCTATGTGGGGCATATGCTGCATATAAGAGGCTATGTGGGGCACATGCTGTATATAAGAGACTATGTGGGGTACATGCAGCATATAAAAGGCTATGTGGGGCACATGTTGCACATAAGAGGCTATGTGGGGCACATGCTGCATATAAGAGGCTA
Source organism: Ranitomeya variabilis (assembly GCF_051348905.1). Lineage (NCBI taxonomy): Eukaryota > Metazoa > Chordata > Amphibia > Anura > Dendrobatidae > Ranitomeya > Ranitomeya variabilis. Next base: position 86,047,481 of record NC_135232.1, read on the forward strand.
TGTGGGCAAATACTGTATATAAAAGGCTATGTGGGGAACATGCTGCACATAAGAAGCTATGTGGGGCACATGCTGTATATAAGAGGCTATGTGGGGCACATGCTGTATATAAAAGGCTATGTGGGGCACATGCTGTATAAGAGACTATGTGGGGCACATACTGTATATAAGAGGCTATTTGGGACACATGCTGTATATAATAGGCTATGTGAGACATGCTGTATATAAGAGGCTATGTGGGGCACATGCTGCATACAAGAGGCTATGTGGGGCAAATGTTGTATATAAGAGACAATGTGGGGCACATGCTGTATATAAGAGGCTATGTGGGGCATATGCTGTATATAAGAGGCTATGTGGGGCACATGCTGTATATAAGAAGCTATGTGGGGCAAATGCTGTATATAAGAGACAATGTGGGGCACATGCTGTATATAAGAGGCTATGTGGGGCACATGCTGTATATAAGAGGCTATGTGGGGCACATGCTGTATATAAGAGGCTATGTGGAGCAAATGCTGTATATAAGAGGCTATGTGGGGCACATGCTGTATAAGAGACTATGTGGGAGCTCACAGTGTATATAGTGAGGCTATGTAGGAGCTTATACTGAGTATAGGGGCTGTGTGTGAGTTCATACGGTATATAGGTGATGTCAGCATACTAAATTCTGCTCAATATTAAGTGATCCAATTAATATTAATATAAATAATTATATTAGTTAATATTAATATTAAGCAAAATATATTTCCTCCTATTGGTTCTACCCTGCACAACAGTCACGGTCTCTCATGTGGCCCCTTGGGAAAATTAATTGCCCACTTCCATGACTGATGACACAGCATCTAGGACTGGATCTAGGAGAGGTAAGTAGCTCATGCTTTGGATGTGACAGCTGCTGTTGTCTATCTAGTCTTTGCACAGCTGATTCAGGAATAAAAGTGGGCCTAAACTGCCATGCAGGGGAAAGTAATGGGGGTATTCATGGGGCCATATGTCTGCAAATTACAATTTAAAGCAATTTATATTTTTTTTTATCCAAAAAGTAAAGCAACCCTTTTTAAATTGAACTATGTATTAGGAAATTACTCACGACAACATTTTGGACCTAAGAAGTACATGTTACTATATTGAGTTTTAGCTCTTGTTTTATTCCCGTTGCTGCTCCCGAGTCTTAATTTTTATATATATATATATATATATATATATATATATATATATATATATATACAGGATATAATATTATATCCGCCATTCGGTTTCAGAGATAGGGGCCTCTTTATTTAGTGCTAATTTCTAAGGTCTTAGGAGGCAGTGCTCCCTGGATTCTTTGGGGGTATTTCTTTAGGATGCTTTGTATTATTACCTTGCGAGCAAGAGCAATGCCCCCATGGCACATACCATAAAAATTTGCATCACATAAAAGGGTGCATATTCATGAAAACTTGCAGTGGATTAAAAAAAATAAAAATGGGGGACTCGGAATCAGCAGGAATAAAATTAGAACAAAAACTGGCCACTTTTTACCTGGTGACAGGTCTTCGTTAAGACATGAGCCAATTTAGATCCATTACTGGTATCTTCTACTTATACACACCAATAAACAAGACACAGCTTTATACAATATACAGATTATTAACCACAAATCTGCTCAATCCGGGAACAATTCACTTCTTTTACCAACGGCCTCTGTTCCAAACCTCATTTCTTGAGCTATTCTTGAGCTGTTAATCTTGCTGTACCCTCCACAAGCTGTTACTCTCTCCAGCAGAGCCAAGTTTTCTTGTCCCCCACAACAATCCTGAGGCTATTCCCATGGATCCAACATCTTGTTTATGTAAAGCTGCTTAATTTAAGATGATTGATATGAGAGACCCCTGTCATCTATTACCAAAATAGAAAGATGCTGAAAACAATGTCATGCCAAGTAATATTAGTTCAAATTCCATTCTTAAAATCCATCCTAACATTTGGAAAGAAAAGCAACATGATTGTAAAGGGTGAGTGGTTTATGAAATAAGGGTTCATGCAAAAGACAGTCTTATATGTTCCAAACTGGTGTAAAAATGTCTTAGAGCAGAAAACATATTAAACATAAACTCTTACTGTCTCACTTATTCATTCTCGTCTGGACTATTGTAACTCTCTACTAATTGGCCTACCTTTTACCAGACTCTCCCCGCTCCAATCTGTCCTGAATGCTGCTGCCAGGATCATATTCCTCGCCAACCGTTACACCGATGCCTCTACCTTGTGCCAGTCATTACACTGGCTACCCATCCAATCCAGAATCCAGTACAAAACTACTACCCTCATCCACAAAGCACTCCATGTCTCAGCACCACCCTACATCTCCTCTCTGGTCTCAGTCTACCACCCTACCCGTGCCCTCCGCTCCGCTAATGACCTCAGGTTAGCATCCTCAATAATCAGAACCTCCCACTCCCGTCTCCAAGACTTTACACGTGCGGCGCCGATTCTTTGGAATGCACTACCTAGGTTAATACAATTAATCCCCAATCCCCACAGTTTTAAGCGTGCACTAAAAACTCATTTGTTCAGATTGGCCTACCGCCTCAACGCATTAACCTAATTATCCCTGTGTGGCCTATTAATAAAAAACAACAACATAATCACGTTCCTCCATCATGTTCTCATACACTTTATGCAGTTAATAGCCTCTGTGTCTGTACTGTTACATACTTAGGCAGTTAACTGGTTCATGCAGCTTTACATGAACACCCGAGCCTTACACTATGGCTGGTCCAAATAACTAAAGCAATTGTTACCATCCACCTCTTGTGTCTCCCCTTTTCCTCATAGATTGTAAGCTTGCGAGCAGCAGGGCCCTCATTCCTCCTGGTATCTGTTTTGAACTGTGATTTCTGTTATGCTGTAATGTCTGTTGTCTGTATAAGTCCCCTCTATAAGTTGTAAAGCGCTGCGGAATATGTTGGCGCTATATAAATAAAATTATTATTATTATTATTATTATTATTCTCAAAGGCTATATGTTATCACAGGCGCTCCATGTGCCGGCTTAGGATGCCTTCATATGGAACCACATGTAGCATGTCATCAGTTTTTAAAAAAATTTTCTCAAAGGTTCTGGGGAAAAAAATGGACATATGCAGGTACAGTAGAGCCAGAGTGACGTCCATGCGTGGCTCTATGGCTCTCACTGCCACTTTTATTGAGCTAAAAAATGGTCAAATGCATATTGTCCAAACCTAATAAACCCATAATAAATGCTTTAATAATGGCCGAATGTTCTAGCTCTACAAAATAATCACATTCAAAAAGAGATGATTCTAATTGCTCAATTTGAGGCTCGATAAATAAGAGGTTGTGAACAAGAGGTGTTAAAAACAGGAGTTGTTGCTGCTTAAAATCTGTTTACTGGCTTAGTACTTCCATAGGTGCAGCTAAGGGTTCAGCTCGGGGGTGCAAAACATCTGAGGGGGCGCCTAACCGGTACCCCTGATTACTACTATGGTTGCGCACGGATATTACCGCCATATGGCCATATAGTGGTATATATCAGTCCTGCAATAAATACAAGTGATTACAGTACAGTTATATATAGTAACTGACAGCTGATGTTCTTTCTGTTGGAGTTGTTCATTTTTCCGGTCTCTTCTATCTGGCCCAGACCGACAGGATCATTTCTTCCAATGACTACTCATTTGCAGAGATTACAACAAAGACATATTTGATGTCTCACATTTCTAGCACTATCCCCATCTATTCTCAACCTATACAATCCCCCAATGTACAGCTCCTCTATAAACAGTATGCTTGGCCTACAGCTCCCTTATATACAGTATGATGGGCCCACATCTCCCTTATACACAGTATGATGGACCCGCAGCTCCCTTATACACAGTATGATGTGTGCACAGCTCCCTTATACACAGTATGATGGGCCCACAGCTCCCTTATATACAGTATGATGGGCCCACAGCTCCCTTATATACAGTATGATGGGCTCACAGCTCCCTTATATACAGTATGATGGACCCGCAGCTCCCTTATACACAGTATGATGTGTGCACAGCTCCCTTATATACAGTATGATGGGCCCACAGCTCCCTTATATACAGTATGATGGGCCCACAGCTCCCTTATATACAGTATGATGGGCTCACAGCTCCCTTATATACAGTATGATGGGCTCACAGCTCCCTTATATACAGTATGATGGGCTCACAGCTTCCTTATATACAATATGATGGGCCTACAGTTCCCCTATATATAGCGTGATACACCACAGCTCCTCTATACATAGTATGATGTCCCCACTGCTTCCCCAAAACACAGTACGATGACCACCACAGAAGTCCTCACACTGTATAATGGCCTCCACAGTAGTCCCCACACTAGCCCTCATACTGTATAATGGCCTCCGCATTAGATCCCATACTGTAAAATGGCCCCCACAGTTAGCCCCAAACTGTATAATGACCCTATGATCTATAATGGCTCCCACACTTTATGAGGACCCCCACAAGAGTCCACATACTGTATTATTGCCCCCTAGGTAGGCTTTATACTGTATTATGGCCCCCACAGTATCTCCCATGCTCTATAATGGCTCCCACACTTTATGAGAGCCCCCCACAGTAGTGCACACACTGTATTTTTACCCCCAAGGTAGGATCTAAACTCTCATTAGACTCCAAACTTTATATTGGTCCAACATTAGATTCCACGTTGTATAATGGAAACAGGAATTAGACAGCAAACTGCATAATGGCCCCCATATTAACCCCCAAACTGTATAATGGCCCCCACATTAGCTTCCACACTGTACAATAACCCCCTCATTATTTTTTACTCACTTACATAAAACAATTAGACAGCAAACTGTATAATGGCCCCCATATTAACCCCCAAACTGTATAATGGCCCCACATTAGCTTCCACGCAGTATAATGACCCCCTCATTATTTTTTACTCACTTACATAGAACAATTAAGTCAACAGTGCGTTACAGACACCATTATCACTGGCCCAGATGGGCCTCACAATCCACATTTCCTATGTCTTTGGTGTGAGGGAGGAAACTGGAGGAGACACATTCAAACATGAGAACATAAAAATTCCTTGCAGATGTTGCTTTGGTGGCATCTGAACCCAGGACCTCAGCGCTGCAAAATAACAATGCTAATCAAATACTTAGAAGGTGGAAGAGTTAATTATTCTTAGGTGCTTATATTAGACCAGAAGACTAACCAGTCTGAGTCTTGTTCAGTTTGAGGCTTGATCAATAAGTGACTTGTGATCTAGTGTTATTTAAAAATAATTAGTTGAAAAATACGAGTTTGTGGCATGTAAGTACTGAATTTTATATTACCTTTTAAGATCTTTACTGTTTTTTGTTTTGTTTAATTGGATAAAGGATAAATTATACTGAACGGTAGGGGGTTCTGCTGTGCTGCTGGAGAGAATTTAGCAGGGGTGGCAGAATATTTAAATTAGAGATAGGGTAAAGAGGGGTCAGACAACATTGGTGGGTGGAGACGTGGACTGTGTGGGGAGAATTAAGGTAGTAGATAGGAAGATCCAGGTGTTACAAACAAATAGAAAAATTTCAGGAATTATCATTTCTGAAAGTAAAAGTGTTGAAAATGGATAGAAACCTAAAGTCCATTGGCCAGTTTCATCAAAGCTTTCTTGCCAATATTGTGGCATAAAAAGCTTTGTCATTTTCGCTCCTAATATGATGTGGCTGGGGTGGGCCAAGGGCGTGGTGACCACCAACTGTCAAATTCATGATGAGCAGCGGCGTTCTCTATGCTACAAACTTTACTCCAGTCTGGAGTAGGATCTGTGACGAGTTGCACGCAGAGATGTACACCGCTCCTCCGGTGCTCCTAATTTATGAAAAGGCATATGCCTTTTCATGCATCAGGAGCGTCTGACTCCAGAGCACCTTCGAATCAAGACTGCCGTGAAAAGCAAGATACTGTGCTGACTGCAGTATTCCTGGTGGTCCCTTAGGGAATGAATGAAGTAACAACTGAGCATGCACACTGCTGACCCATTAAGATGGGAGACAAAAACGCCCCTTTTCTGGAAATCGGTAGGTGTCTAGAATCAATCTAGAAGTTATTACCTATCCTGTTGATATGTGATCGCTTAGTACCGGGATACTCCATTAATATAGCATAAGTATAAGCCAGTAACATTCCCCGAACCCGCAGACTTCTTCAGAAGAGACTTATGGAAAACATTATGAATCCTGTGCATGGCAGGTAAGTCCAATCGGAAGGCCAGTGGGTTGATGACGTCCGAGATTCTGAATGGACCGATAAAGCGGGGACCCAACTTAAGTGATGTTAACTTGAGTTTGATGTTCCTAGTGGATAACCAGACCAAATGACCCACATTCAGGTCCAGACCAGGCACACGTCTACAGTCAGCCACACGCTTATACCTAGAACCTACGCTAAGTAAACGCTGCTTAACTTTCCTCCATGTAGACGATAATGATGCACCCACTCAATCCTCCTCAGGGACCCCAGAAGAATACCCTTGACAAAGAGTACTGAACTGAGGATGTTGGCCATAAACACAGAAAAATGGGGACTCCCCAGAGGACTCATGACAATGATTATTAATGGCGAACTCCGCGAGAGGAAGGAAAGTCGACCACTCCTCCTGATTGTGCGAGACAAAGCAGCGCAAATACTGTTCTAGATTTTGATTCATGCGCTCTGTTTGTCCATTCGACTTACGATGGAAAACCATTGAAAATGTTTGCTGCATCATGGCACGCAATGCGTAAAGTGTCAAGTAAATATTTGCTACATCTGTATGTCAAGATCAGATGCTTTTATTAGTTGGTAACGTGTATCTATTATGTAAAATGATCACTATCACTTTTATATTAAGAAATTTGTACACAGATCACATCCCCATGGTAAATCTAGATTTAACAGGCCAAAATCAAATAAAAAAAGATGATTATCAGCTTACTTTACCTCTATCTGCATCAATCTCTGCCTCCTGCTGCAATGCCGGATTGATGTGTCTTGCTGATACTGTTAGCATTTCCTACACCCGGTAACTGTAATTTATAGCACATCAGCAGCACATTTTTTTCATGGACCCATATTCCCATAAACCATTATAAACTAAGCTCTCTAAAAAAGGTAATGGCACTCAGATGACCATATTATCAATGGGAAGTAGATTACGTCGCGCTCTGCCAAGCCATGACATATGGAAATACATGTATTTTAAGGTAGTTACTTATTTCCTACAGTATACAAGGACAATGTTTTTTATGTCACAAATGTAAAGCCAACAATGAGTACCGTTATACCTGGTCATTAATCTTTTTTTTTTTTTAATAACTGTAATTTTTATAAAGTTTTATACAATTTTATAATCAGAAATGAGACAAAACAATTACAATTTGGCTGACTAATTAGAGGATCAGAAAGAATGGAGTACAATTAGAATGAGCTCTTGGAAGATGTTTCCCCCTAGTGGCATCAAAACATATCGTGCAATAAAACAGAAAAAGACAGAAAGTCCAACTGCAGTTCTAAGGCTACTTTCACACATCAGGTTTTTTGTTTCAGGCACAATCCGCCTAATTTTATAAAAAACGGATCCGTTGCAAATAGTGAAAAACTTATGCGACGGATCCGTTTTTCTGCTGGATCCGTTTTTGTTTTTCACCCCGTGAATACAGTGACTTACTGCTCCGGGAAGGGGGAGATTTCTGTTAAAGACTGGATCCGGTTGCCGGATTCGGCCATTTAGACCTGCGTTTTGTACGTTTTGGGCCGGATCAGTCGTCGTGCGGTTTTCCGCTGGACAGAAAAAACTTTGCTCTGGACATTTTCTCCGTCCGCCGGAAAACTAATTTATGACGGATCCGGCAAAAAATGGATGAAACGTTAGGAAATCAGGCACAATCTGGTGCTAATACACTTCTATGAGAAAAAAACGGATCCGGCGGAAAAGAAATCTGATTCGTTTTTTAAAAAATCTGATGCAAAAAACCTGATGTGTGAAAGTAGCCTAAGTTTGAGGACAATAATGATTACCGTCAATCCCCCTCAAAGGCCTCAGCATTGGGAGGGAGCCCTGGAAAATCGGAAGACCAGCGATGGAGGATCAGGAAGCTGCAGCAGTGTAAGGACAAGTGAGGAGCGGCCGAGGACAGGTACCTACATAATGATTTTTATTTTTCATTAACCTTATCCCGCCTCTCAATAGAAGAATGTAAACTGGTCAAAATTTTTCTGGATTCTCGAGAATCAAATCCCCAAAATTTGGGCTTTTACAGAAATGTGGAGGAAATTTGTAACAAAATGGTTTGTTCATCTATTAATAAGTATTATTTAACTAAAGTGGCCATCTGAGAGTAGCTTTTTTTTTTTACCCAGAAAACTTAAACTTAAATTAGGATATTAAGAAAAAGAAGAGACAGAAAAAAGACCTTTATTTCTAATTTCAGACACTTAATGGGGCAGATTATTTGTCTTTGTTGCCCATAGCAACCAATCACAGGAAAGCGTTCATTTTCCCACAACAGCTTAAGAATTGTAAGCTGCGCTGTGATTGGTTGCTGTGGGCAACAAAGACTGTTTTACTGTTAGACAGTTGTGATAAATCTGCCCCATCTATAATAGCATTTCTCATCCACACGTCTGCGAGTTCTGATTGTAGAGAACATTACATTTCTGCATTCGTTTTAGATCCAGAATATACAGCAAAACTTTTCAATGTAGACACTTTGTGATGATCTTTAGAAAAATGATGACTTCGGTCTGTTTGAATATAGGATGCACATTTTTTTTTAGAAATTTTCTGTGCCATGACCTTATAGATGATCCAGAAACTGGCTTAGCTCCATATAACCAATAGTCCCCTCTATAACAACAGGAAACGAACCACCAGGCTGATGCATGTTTCTCGCGCCACTGGGAAAACAAATCAGACCCTTGTGCCTTATAGTAGCCATTAGTCTGAATGCTACAGTCACGACGATAGAATCCTGTCAGTCAAAGGGGTATCGGGGCCTGAAGAAGCCTTCGGGGTCCTGCTTCTTGGACTCTGTAGAACATAGTTCCCCCCTGGCTTTTCAACGCTCTCTCTAAACCTAGCGTTTCACAGTAAGGGCTTGTACACGTGGCAATTTTTGGTCCGGGTGCGATCAAACCAAAAATCAGATCGCACTCGGACCAATGTTATTTCATGGGACCCTGCACAAGTCCAAGTTGTATTTGATTATCAGATCACACTCAGCCATGCAGGTCAATAGGTCCATGGAAAATATCAGGCTGCACTGGGATGTCAGGGTGCCTTCCAATTTTCACAAAAACAATGGAGAAGATAGAGAAACTTTTTTTTCTCAATCTTCTCATGGAGAAAGTCGGATCACACTCTGATCATACTCTGATAAAACTCTGATCAAAGTTTGATCAGAGTCTGATTGACGTAACTATGACCAGAAAATTGTGCAAAAATTTAGCTTAGGGCAGTCTCACACGTCCAGATAATTCCGGTACCGGAAAAATCGGTACTGGAGTTATCCGTGTGTCCGTGTGCTCACGTAGACTATCCGTGTGGGATCCATGTGGTGTGTGGTTTTGTAGTGCGTTTTATTACATGGAATTTGGTGTGTTTTTGTTCCATAGAATAGAATAGAAGTCTGTGAGTAGAGGTAACATTAGTATTCATGGTGTAACTATATTATTTTGGCCTAGAATAGTGGCATTATCTACTATATAACTGTCTAAGGGTCACTTCCGTCTGTCTGTCTGTCACGGAAATCCCAAGTCGCTGATTGGTCACGGTCAAATGGCCACGACCAATCAGCGATGGGTACAGTGCAGCCGCGAAATGGCCGCCCCCTACTCCCCTGCATCAGTGCAGGCTCCATAATCCTCTCCAGTCAGCGCTCACACAGGGTTAATGGCAGCGTTAGCGGACCGCGTTATGCCGCGGTGTAACGCACTCCGTTAACGCTGCTATTAACCCTGTGTGACCAACTTTTTACTATTGATGCAGCCTATGCAGCATCAATAGTAAAAAGATCTAATGTTAAAAATAATTTAAAAAATCATTATCTACTCACCTTCTGTCGGCACCCCGGATCCAGCCCAGGCCTTTCCCGCTCCTCGCGCCGGTCTGGTCCATGTATTGTGGTCTCGCGAGATGATGACGTAGCGGTCTCGTGAAGGAGCATCGGTAAACGCCTGGGCTGGATCCGGGGGCCAACAGAAGGTGAGTATATAACTATTTTTTATTTTAATTCTTTTTTTAACAGGGATATGGTGCCCACATTGCTATATACTACGTGGGCTGTGTTAGATACTGCGTGGGCTGTGTTATATACTACATCTCTGTGCTATATACTATGTGGGCTGTGCTATATACTACGTGGCTGTGGTATATCTTACGTGGCTGGGCAATATACTACATTGCTGTGCTCTATACTACGTGGCCTGGGTTATAAACTGCATGGGCAATGTTATATACTATGTCTCTGTGCTATATACTACGTGGCTGTGCTATATACTACGTGGCTGTGCAATGCATTATGTGGCTGTGCAATATACATGGCTGTGCAATATATTATGTGGCTAGGCAATATACTATGTGTCTGTGCTATATACTACGTGTCTGTGCTATATACTATGTGGCTGGGCAATATACTACATGGCTGGGCAATATACTACGTGTCTGTGCTATATACTACGTGGCTGGGCAATATACTACGTCGCCGGGCAATATACTACATGGCTGGGCAATATACTACGTGGCTGTGCTATATACTATGTGGCTGTGCTATATACTATGTGGCTGTGTTTTATACTACGTGGGCTGTGTTATATACTATGTGGGCTGTGTTATACGCTACTTAGCTGTGCTATATTTCTCTGCTGTATCTGTGCATCATGAATCGTGGTATGTGTTAAAGAGGGGGGCCCACTGAGACTCTTTCGCCCGGGGCCCTCAAAAACCTGGAGCCGGCCCTGGCTTCACTGATTGGTCATGCCTGGCCGTGAACAATCAGAGACAGTCGCAGTCCGCCTGCGAATTGGTGTGGAATTTGAACCACGCTTCGCTAATTGGTTGTGTAGTTTGTTGTTGTTCAGAACAGTAAGCAGGTATTATCTAGTCCTATAATAGCAGCAACAGTTATTTGCTATTTGACCAAATAAAATTATATCCACCTGTCACACCAAAAATTCTAGTTATAGTGCCAAAGGGAGAAAATGAAATTATATCCTCCCTGCTGCCGCTCGCTTCAACTCATCAGGTTGGTGCAAGGAGCTGTAACAGTCACTGCTTTCTATACAGTCAGTGTGCTGTAAGACAAACCCTAGAGAGCAGTCTGTCAATCACTGTGTTGGGGAGTAATTACAACTGTGCTCACTGTGTTGTGACAAGTGACTGTTACAGCTCCCTGCACCAACCTGATGACTAGAAGCAAGCGGCTGCAGAGAGAATACAACCTTGTTTTCTCCCTGTAGCTGCTACTCCATTAAGTCAGCTTCAGAAGATTTAAACGCCATTTACCTGCAGATTACAACTATAGGTGAAGGTAATTAGCATTTTTGGAGGTGACAGGTTCCTTTTAACCCCTTTCTGACATTAGGCGTACTATCCCGTCGAGGTGGTATGGGTCCGTATGACCACCGACGGGATAGTATGTCTAACACGATCAGCCGCGCTTACGGGGGAAGCGAGGCGGATCGCGGCCGGCTGTCAGCTGACTATCGCAGCTGACATCCGGCACTATGTGCCAGGAGCGGTCACGGACCGCTCCTGGCACATTAACTCCCGGCACACTGCGATCAAAGATGATCACAGAATTACGGCGGCATAGGGAACCATCGCGCAGGGAGGGGGCTCCCTGCGTGCTTCCCTGAGACCCTCGGAGCGACGCTTTATTATCATACCGCCAAACAAAAAGTGGCATAACACACAATCAAAAAGACGGATATAAATAAACATGGTACCGCTGAAAATGTCATCTTGTCCCGTAAAAAACGAGCCACCATACAGCGTCATCAACGAAAAAATAAAAAAGTTATAGTCCTCAGAATAAATCGATGCAAAAATAATTATTTTTTATATAAAATAGTTTTTATCATATAAAAGCGCCAAAACATAAAAAAAGATATAAATGAGGTATCGCTGTATTCGTTCTGACCCGAAGAATAAAACTGCTTTATCAATTTTACCAAACGTGGAATGGTATAAGCGCCCCCCCCAAAAGAAATTCATGAATAGCTGTTTTTTGTTCATTCTACCTCACAAAAATAAAAATAAATAAGCGACCAAAAAATGTCACATGCCCGAAAATGATACCAATAAAAACGTCAACTCGTCCCACAAAAAACAGGACTTCACCTGACTTTGTGGACCAAAATATGGAAAAATTATAGCTCTCAAAATGTGAAGACGCAAAAACTATTTTTTGCAATAAAAAGCGTCTTTTAGTGTGCGACGGCTGCCAATCATAAAAATCTGCTAAAAAACTCGCTATAAAAGTAAATCAAACCATGCGCCCAAACGGTGCTTCCCCCCAGCTTTTGGGGTCCAATTTCTCCTGTTACCCTTGGGAAAATACAAAACTATAGGCTAAAAAATAATGTTTTTGGAAAAAAAAAAAGATATTTTATTTTCACAGCTCTGCGTTATAAACTGTAGTAAAACAATTGGGGGTTCAAAGTTCTCACAACACATCTAGTTAAGTTCCTTGGGGGGTATAGTTTCCAATATGGGGTCACTTGTGGGGGGTTTCTACTGTTTAGGTACATCAGGGGCTCTGCAAATGCAACGTGACGCCTGCAGACCAATCCATCTAGGTCTGCATCCCAAAAGGCGCTCCTTCCCTTCCGAGCTCTGCCATGCGCCCAAACGGTGGTTCCCCTCCACATATGGGGTATCGTCGTACTCTGGACAAATTGAACAACTTTTGGGGTCCAATTTCTCCTGTTACCCTTGGGAAAATACAAAACTGGGGGCTAAAAAAGAATTTTTGTGGAAAAAAAAAAAATTTTTATTTTCACGACTCTGCGTTATAAACTGTAGCGAAACACTTGGAGGTTCAAAGTTCTCACAACACATCTAGATAAGTTCCTTAGGGGGTCTTATTTCCAAAATGGTGTCACTTGTGGGGGGTTTCAATGTTTAGGATCATCAGGGGCTCTCCAAATGCGACATGGTGTCCTCTCTCAATTCCAGTCAATTTTGCATTGAAAAGTCAAATGGCGCTCCTTCCCATCCGAGCTCTGCCATGCCCCCAAACAGTGGTTTACCTCCACATATGGGGTATCAGCATACTCTGGACAAATTTTACAACTTTTGGGGTCCAATTTCTTCTGTTACCCTTGGGAAAATAAAAAATTGGGGGCGAAAAGATCATTTTTGTGAAAATATATGAATTTAATTTTTACGGCTCTACATTATAAACTTCTGTGAAGTACTTGGTGGGTCAAAGTGCTCACCACACATCTAGATAAGTTCCTTAGGGGTCTACTTTCCAAAATAATGTCACTTGTGGGGGGTTTCCACTGTTTAGGCACATCAGGGGCTCTCCAAACGCGACATGGCGTCCTATCGCAATTCCAGTCAATTTTGCATTGAAAAGTCAAACGGCGCTCCTTCCTTTCCGAGCTCTCCCATGCGCCCAAACAGTGGTTTACCACCCACATATGGGGTATCGGCGTTCTCATGACAAATTGCACAAAAAATTTTGGGGTCCAATTTCTTCTGTTACCCCTGGGAAAATAAAAATTGGGGGCAAAAAGATCATTTTTGTGAAAAAATATGATTTTTTATTTTTACGGCTCTACATTATAAACTTCTGGGAAGCACTTGGTGGGTCAAAGTGCTCACCACACATCTAGATTAGTTCCTTAGGTGGTCTACTTTCCAAAATGGTGTCACTTGTGGGGGGTTTCAATGTTTAGGCACATCAGGGGCTCTCCAAACTCAACATGGCGTGCCATCTCAATTCCAGTCAATTTTGCATTGAAAAGTCAAATGGCGCTCCTTCCCTTCCGAGCTCTGCCATGCGCCTAAACAGTGGTTTACCCCCACATATGGGGTATCAGCGTACTCAGGACAAATTGTACAACAATTTTAGGGGTCCAATTTCTCCTGTTACCCTTGGTAAAATAAAACAAATTGGAGCTGAAGTAAATTTTTTGTGAAAAAAGTTATATGTTCATTTTTTTAAAACATTCCAAAAATTCCTGTGAAACACCTGAAGGGTTGATAAACTTCTTGAATGTGGGTTTGAGCACCTTGAGATGTGCAGTTTTTAGAATGGTGTCACACTTGGGTATTTTCTATCATCTAGACCCCTCAAAGTGACTTAAAATGTGATGTGGTCCCTAAAAAAAATGGTGTTGTAAAAATGAGAAATTGCTGGTCAACTTTTAACCCTTATAACTCCCTAACAAAAAAAAAGTTTGGTTCCAAAATTGTGCTGATGTAAAGTAGATATGTGGGAAATGTTACTTATTAAGTATTTTGTGTGGCATATCTCTGTGATTTAAGGGCATAAAAATTCAAATTTGAAAAAATTGCGAAATTTTCAAAGTTTTCACCAAATTTCAGTTTTTTCACAAATAAACGCACATAATATCAAAGAAATTTTACCAGCAGGTTACTAAACGTGACCACAATCGCCGTAAACTGTAAGGGTGAAATTTCTCTTACAGAGACTCGCGTCTTCGAAAGAGAAATTGACATGCTGTGGTCTGGAGACATGCGCCGCATGTCCGTCTCCGCAGGTGAGCCGCTGGGCATCTCTGGACCCAATGTGGGCATGGGATTTCTTGAATATGCAAGAGACGGATATCATGGAAATGACCGCAATACTTATCTTCCATCTTCCGGCAGAGGAAATGATTACGCAGTTCACCCTCAATCTTTGTTTTCCTACATTTCATCTGGGTATAAAATATTTACATCAGTGTAGACAGAACTTAAAAGATGCCACCTGTAATGTGCACCTGCTGCGCTCAACACCAGAAGAGAGTGCCAAACAACAAAGACGATCTGACTGCCAAGACAAGGTGGCACGCTACCAAGAGAATAATGAAGACACGTATGTGACAGAGCTGAAACTGTCATTCCGCTTCTTCTACTGTGCATCGTTAGTTGATGTATCTTTGGATTTCTGGCAGACCCATGCAAAACCACAGATTGAGATAATGTGATGTCATATGATATGATGTGTATTATCATAGGAAAGGTGGTGATTAGTGATGAGCGGACGTGCTCGGATAAGGTGTTATCAGATGATGCTCGGGTGTGAAAAATTGTTCGAGTCCCCACGGCTGCATGTCTCTCATCTGTTCTACAGCCACAACACACGCAGGGATTGCCCATTTGTTAAGTAATAACTGCATGTGTTGCAGGTGTCGAACAGTCGTGAGACATGCAGGTGCAGAGACTCGAACATATTTGAGCACGTCGAAGTCACTCGGTTAGCACCAGAGCATGATCTAATAACACCTTATCCGAGCACATTTGCTCATCACTAATGGTGATTAATTCTAGGCTAACTGGAAATCGTTTCTTTAGTGTGATTCTCAAGGCTTGTGCACACGACCGATTTTCTTGGACAAGCGCTATCCATGGTTTTCACGGGTAGTACTCATACCTATGATATTCTATGGGGCTGTGCACACGTCTGATTTTTTTCCTCGAACCAAGTCATGCAGGTCTAAGAAGCCATGAAAAAAAATTGGATTGGGCTCTCAATGTCCGAGAAAAACTAACGATCAGAATAATCTTACTAGAATAATAGGACAGTTTTTCTTGGGTGTGGAGACATTGTGTGAATCTACCCTCAAATAGACATGGTCACATATTACCATAACATGACTGGCCATTTTATTTCAATAAAAGGCTAATAACACCTTTAAAAATAAAGGTGCAGCATTGTTTTTTGACAGCTACCCAAAATTGTATTGAAAAATGGTCTTCCAACGGGGTGTCTTTCACAAAGAAGAGACCAATATACAAATGTGTCCTCCCTTTTCTTGAATTTGGGAAACCTTTGTGACTCTGAGTCTCAATCATGACAGATTGCAGGCTGCTATGCGACACCATAGGATATAATCAGATGTCATGGTGCAATGTGACGCCGTGATCTCCATGTTACACGACACATGCCACCATTTAGCGCTACCCAATGGTGCAACTTGAAGCTTCCGGGCTCCAATGCAAAATCTCTTAAAGAGGTCCCAACTATCATGGATCCTAAATATTATTATAAGTCTTCTTTTATAGGGCAAAGATCTTTAAAGCAACACGATCACGATCTTAGAAGTGCTGCCTCATTTGATTTTTCAGATCTGTCAGGGCCCTAATTTTCCAGGCTTTGCTCTACTATCCGCGGCGCTGTTGTCTTCATTTTTCTTCTATATTATATATATTAGTGTTTATGGCATAAGCATATATTACCGAATAATAACGCTTTTCTTTTCTTTCTTCTCTGTCGACAGTGGAAATGATTACGCAGTCCACCCACATTGCTTGTTTTCCTACAATTCATCTGGGTATAAAATATTTACATCAATGTAGACAGAACGTAAAAGATGCCACCTGTAATGTACGCCTGCTCGTACATGGTGCGCTCAACACTGGAGAGAAACAACAAAGACATCTTACAGTCAGACTGGGCGGCGCGCCATCCGGTGACAGTAATGTATAATGAAAATATATGATGTGCAGAAAGGTGACGATTACTGCTGTCTTACAATGGATGCCCTTATTTGAGTATTGTTCTTGGAATACCAATCATATGCATCCTTCATCTTGTGAACCGGGGGCCAGCCATCTTCTTTTACTTACTATGATATTTATATCTGGCACTGGAAATTAATATGCTTCATCATTCTGGAATAAAATTCCCCAAAAAATAGAGAATTACAGATGCTTCTATAGCGGCGACGTGGAAGACGTCTAGGCTGTTCCTGAAGCAACAGAACCTTAGAAATTAAGGAGTAACTAAACTGTCACCATGTTTTTTATATTTTGCAGGCACTTAAATTGCCTGAAGGTCTGTGGGGGTCCAGGTCCTGAGATCTGAACCAATCGCTCAACAGATTCGTAAAAAATGTGAAGCTCAGCCAACAGGGCAGAGGATGGATTCAATATAAAGCAGAGGTTATAAATTCTATGCCTTCTATTGAATCCGTCTCTTGAGTTGTGAACTTCTAAGGAATTGAAGGCCACTCACTTCTCGGGTGCTAACCGAGAGTCTTCATTGTGCTCGAATACTATGTTCGCCTGAATGTCTTGCGGCTGTCGAACAGCCGCAACACATGTAGGGACTGCCTGTTTGTTAGACAATCCCTACATGTGTTGCGGCTGTGGAACAACCGTGAGACATGCAGGCGTTGAGACTCGAACATATTATTCGAGCACGCTGAAGGCACTTGGTTAGCACACGAGCATGGTCAGATAACACCTTATCCAAGCAATAATAGTTGAAAAAAAAAGACGCCAAAGGAAACGCATAATGGCAGAGACAGACTGCCGTATTTCTCGTGCGAGAATCGCATCGCACTGCACGGACTGGCCCGGCACCTCTCCAGACCTGAGCAAGACAGCGTGATGGATTACTATGCAGCTGTCAAGCTCAGGTCAGGAGAGCCACAGCCAGTACGAGGTTTACGATGCGATTCTCGCACAAGAAATATGGCAGTCTGTCTCTGCCCTAAGGAAAAACATCTCCACGCACATTCATAAAGTGTCTTCCCACAGCAAGAAGTCAGTGGGAACATCAAAGTCTAGAAGATATTGTGTGCACGTACCCTAAGTTTCCGATTGTTTACAAGCCCCTGCACTTCTTACACTCAGTTCCCACAGTGCACATAAGCTGAGTTTTTTCCTCTGCGTATTTGCGTTTGGAAAATTCACAGTTCAAATAGAACGAGATTTATATAAATCTTACGCCCACTACTGTGCTTTTAATTTTTATAAAGCTGTGGAAACTGATTTGCGGTTGTGATTTTGAATGTGGTAGGATGTTGATTTTTCTAGCGGTAAATCGGAGTTTTATTTGTGGAATTTCTAAACTGATTTGAATATAATATAGAAAACCTGTAGATA
Source organism: Ranitomeya variabilis (assembly GCF_051348905.1). Taxonomy (NCBI): domain Eukaryota; kingdom Metazoa; phylum Chordata; class Amphibia; order Anura; family Dendrobatidae; genus Ranitomeya; species Ranitomeya variabilis. Next base: position 86,065,592 of record NC_135232.1, read on the forward strand.
AAAAAAGTGCATATAAGCCTTTATTTGTACGCAATAAAACAACATGTGATCCGCAAATTAATGTTTTATCAGAGCTAAGTAACTGAGCAAGTTATATTTAAAGCTTCACATATAAAAACAAATTGACAAATCGCAGCGGGAAAAAAAAAAGATCAATAAAAAACACATAAAAATGACCAAAAAATGCAATGATAAAACACAATTAACCTTAGTTATCAGAATGGTGAAGAAACAGATCTGAAAATCTGTTTCATCAAAAAAAGCATCAAATCTGCACCATGGAGATTGTTGAACTCTTTTATTTTTTATTGCGCATGCGCACTATTTGAGCCCGTTCTGTGGGCAGCTTGCGCCAAAGTGTCCATGTACATGACAATCAATGAGAGGGTCTGAGCTCCACTTCTTTATTATTGTTTACCTGACACTGCGCCACACTATTGGTAGTGGCTATGCCTGGTATTACAGCTCACTATTAGTTACTAGTGATGAGTGAGTATACTCGTTGGTCGGGTGGTCTCCGAGTATTTATGACTGCTCGGAGATTTAGTTTTCCTTGCTGCAGCTGCATGATTTACGGTTGCTAGCCAGCCTGAGTACATGTGGGGGTTGCCTGGTTGCTATGGAATCCCCCTATGTAATCAAGCTGTCTAGTAGCTGTAAATCATTCTGCTGCTGCGATGAAAACTAAATCTCTGTGCAGTCATAAAAACTCGGAGACCACCCGAGCAACGAGTATGCTCGCTCATCATTATTAGTTAGGCTACATTCACACTAGCGTCGGCCTGACGTACCGACGCACGTTGTGAAATAAATGCACAACGGGGGCAGCGGATGCAGTTTTTCAACGCATCCGCTGTCCCATTGTAATGTCCGGGGAGGAGGGGGCGGCGTTTCGGCCGCGCATGCGCGGTTGAAAATAGCGGACGCGACGCACAAAAAAAGTTACATGAAACTTTTTTTGTGCCAACAAAACGCATCCATTGCTAATGCAAGTCTATGGAGAAAAACGCATCCTGCGGGCAACTTTGCAGGATGCGTTTTTTCTCCAAAACGACGCATTGCGAAGTACGTCACACAACGCTAGTGTGAAAATAGCCTTACTTGAACTGAGTGAACTAGTAGCGAGCTGGCGACCACCAAACACCACCATCCCGTCATTAATGATAAGTAGGGTGCAGGGAGTCAGACTCCAACTGATCCTACATTGATAGCCCATGCTAAAGACAGATCATCACTAATAGTCCCAAGAAACCCATTTAATGTTGGCATATGCAACAGATTAGGACTTATTATAAGTGAAAGGAGGACTTTACACTAACCAGACAGCAGATGGCGATAGTGTGTAATGTAATATACTTGCTGTAATGTGGAGAGGGAAACTCTCTGTTGTTGTTGGTTGTTTTTCTTACTTCCTGATTCTTCATGTTATTCTTCATGAATGTGTTATGCCTCAGTGTGCACGTGTGACACTGAATTGTATCTTATGTTATCCAGTATGAAGTAAATACTGTTTACTCAAGATATCTTGCTGATTGAAGCTTTCCTAACTACAGCGGTGACTGCTAGAAGACACACTCTGCAACAGGTTATGGGCCCAGAACCCCAGACACTACAGGTCTGCACTGCAAGGCAGAAGGATCCTGGTTTATTCAGATAACAACGGAGCACACAGATAAGCTCTGTAAACAGAAGGAAACACAGAGTGACAGAGGAAGTCATCCTCCCAGGAGCTGGACATACAGGACATATCTTCAGAACAACTCTCTAAACAAGTAAGGGTACCTTTACACAGTGCAATTTTGATCGCTACGACGGCACGATTCGTGACGTTGCAGCGTCGTATAATTATCGCTCCAGCGTCGTATACTGCGGTCACACGTTGCAATACACAGCGCTGGAGCAATAATTTCATGACGTATTTGCGATGTAGAAGCCGTTGGTTACTGTGCGCACATCGTATACAACCTGTGTCACACGATGCAATCATGCCGCCACAGCGGGACACTAGACGACGAAAGAAAGTTTCAAACGATCTGCTACGACGTACGATTCTCAGCGGGGATCCGGATCGCAGTAGCGTGTCAGACACAACGATATCATAAATGCATCGCTGGAACGTCACAAATCGTGCCGTCGTAGCGATCAAAATTGCACTGTGTAAAGGTACCCTAAGACTATATAAAGATGATGAGTAACACAGAACTGAAATTTACAGTAGCTAAACTGAATAGTGAAAATTATCAGTTATGGAAATTCAAAGTAGAGATGTTGTTATCTAAGGATGATCTATGGGAAGTAATTGTTACAGCAAGACCAGATCAAGATAATCAGACATGGGATAAAAAGAATATACATGCTAAAGCCACCATTAGCTTATTAGTGGATGATGCTCAATTAATACATATAAGAAATGAAGAAACAGCTAAGGGAATGTGGGAAGCATTAAGAAAACTGCATGAAAGACCTAGCTTGAATCACAAGTTATTTTTATTAAGAAAGCTGTACAGTATGAGATTGAGTGCAAATGACGATATGCAGAAGCACATATTCTCAATGATGGAAGTGATATCACAGCTAAGATCTATCGGTGAAGATGTTAAAGAAAGTCATGTAGCAGCTATATTGTTGTGCAGTTTACCAGATTCGTATACAGCCTTGATAAATGCCCTTGAGACGAGACCAGAAACTGACATTACATTAGATTTTGTGAAAACAAGACTAATAGATGAATATCAGAGAAGAATAGAACAAAGAAATGATTCTTCTTCTGAAAAGGACAGTGAAAATGCTCTTAAAGCTACAGAATTCAAAAAACCCTATAATAAAGAGACAAGAGAATGTTTCAGATGTAAGAAAAAAGGTCATTTAAAGAAAGACTGTACCATATGGAAAGCAGAACAACAAAAATTACAACATAAACAGCATACACAGAAAGTAAAAAACACAATTTCCGATTCATGTGAGAATAATTGGAATGGCACATTTAAAGTAACAGACAAGAAATCATCACTTGGTTGGTTTATTGATTCAGGAGCAACGAGTCATATGACAAGTGACAAGAATTTCTTTACTGATCTTGATTTAGATAAGAAAGAAGCCATTTATCTTGCAGATGGAAGCAAAATAACCGCAGAAGGTATCGGACAAGGTATGCTAAATTGTTCAAACAAGTTCGGACAAGATTCAAAGATACTTGTACAAGATGTGTTGTATGTTCCAAAATTGGAAGGCGGATTATTATCTGTGAAACGTTTAACAGCAAAAGGACTTACAGTGAAATTCAAAGACAATGAATGTGCAATTATTGCAGGAAACAAGGTGATAACCAAAGTCAAGGCAGATGAACAATTATATCATTTTGACACACCAAAGGAACAGATGAAGGTATGTACACATGATCACAAAAACTGTATTCACATGTGGCATAGACGTCTAGGACATAGACACCCTGACAATATAAGGGAACTACAGAGAAAAGAATTGACAAAAGATTTAAAGATATCAGATTGCTCAATTACCATAAGATGTGAATGTTGTATAAAATCCAAAGCCACAAGGATATCTATTCCAAAAGAAAGTGAGATGAAAAGCGAAAGACCACTTGATTTGGTGCATACTGACGTATGTGGACCCATGAAAGTGACTACATCAGGAGGCAATAGATACATATTGACTTTTATAGACGATTACTCAAGATACACAGTCACATACTTAATTAAAAACAAAAGTGAAGTTTTTGATAAACTTGTAGACTATGTAACAAGATCAAGTAACAAATTTCAAAGGAAGCCAATCGTCATCAGAAGTGATAATGGAGGTGAATTTACAGGTCACAGAATAGAAGACTACTTAAGAAAAAATGGAATAGAACACCAGAAAACGGTTCCATACACACCTGAACAAAATGGAGTAGCAGAAAGGAAAAACAGAACTCTAACAGAAATGATAAGATGTATGCTGATGGATTCCAAACTACCAGAGAAATATTGGGGTGAGGCAGCAATGACAGCTACATATCTACAGAACCGACTTTTTTCCAGAAAACTGACGAAAACTCCATATGAACTGTGGCAAGGTATGAAACCAAGTGTCAATCATTTAAAAGTTTTTGGATGTAAAGTTTTCATATTCATTCCAACAGAAAAACGTTCCAAACTTCAAAACAGATCCATGGAAGGAATATTTGTTGGATATAGTGAAAATTGCAAGGGATACAGAATCCTAGATCCCAAAACAGACAGAGTTACGGTGAGTAACAGTGTGACATTCATTGAAGATTTGAATGAAGACATTATGATTTCAGTTGAAACAAAAAATGAGAAAACCAATAGTGACACAACTGAAGAAATATCTGATGAGAAAGAAGCAGAAATTAATGAAGAACAAAATACTGAAAGTGAAGAATCACATCTACAAACTGACACAGAACCAAGATGTTCAATGAGAGAGAACAAAGGAAAACCACCAAAACGTCTCTCATACAAGACAAGCACAAGCGAGTCAAGAAGTACTGTGGTTAAGACAATTGTTGACAGAATTAGGACAACCACAGTTGGCACCAACAAAACTGAAAGAGGACAATCAAGGATGTCTTGTTCTTGCTCAGATGGAAAGAGTCAATCCAAGAACCAAGCATATTGATGTGAAATATCATTTCTTGAGAGATCATCAGGAACAAGGAGTCTTGAAGTTAGAGTACTGTCCTACTGAAGAAATGACAGCAGACATCCTCACGAAGGCGTTGAATGCTGATAAACATCAGAGACTAATAAAAAAGTTGGGTTTGATTGAATAAGTCCTTATTGTTGAGAAAGGGTGTTGGCATATGCAACAGATTAGGACTTATTATAAGTGAAAGGAGGACTTTACACTAACCAGACAGCAGATGGCGATAGTGTGTAATGTAATATACTTGCTGTAATGTGGAGAGGGAAACTCTCTGTTGTTGTTGGTTGTTTTTCTTACTTCCTGATTCTTCATGTTATTCTTCATGAATGTATATGCCTCAGTGTGCGCGTGTGACACTGAATTGTATCTTATGCTATCCAGTATGAAGTAAATACTGTTTACTCAAGATATCTTGCTGATTGAAGCTTTCCTAACTACAGCGGTGACTGCTAGAAGACGCACTCTGCAACATTTAAAGTATATTAGGACAGGGGATAATGATAAATACAGAAGTTTTTAGAAAAGACTGCACCATTGGTTCTTTGTGCCACATCAGGGGTGCCCTGAATGATGTCATTGACTCCTTCATTACAACACAGATATTGGACAGGGGCTGGCACACATACAGGTGCATCTCACAAAATTAGAATATCATCAAAAAGTTAATTTATTTCAGTTCTTCAATACAAAAAGTGAAACTCATATATTAGATAGAGTCATTAGAGACAGAGTGATTATTTCAAGTGTTTATTTATGTTAATGTTGATGATTATGGCTAACAGCCAATGAAAACCCAAAAGCCATTATCTCAGTAAATTAGAATATTTTATAACACCAACTTGAAAAAATTATTTTAACAACTGAAATCTTGGCCTACTGAAAAGTATGTTCAGTAAATGCACTCAATACTTGGTCGGGGCTCCTTTTATATCAATTACTGCATCAATGCGACATGGCATGGAGGCGATCAGCCCGTGGCACTGATGTGTTATGGAAGCCCAGGTTGCTTTGGTAGCAGCCTTCAGCTCATCTGCATTGTTGGGTCTGGTGTCTCTCATCTTATTCTTGACAATATCCCATAGATTCTCTATGAGGTTAAGGTCAGGCGGGTTTGCTGCCAATCAAGCACAGTGATACTGTTGTTTTTATACCAGGTATTGGTGCTTATGGCAGTGTGGACAGGTGCCAAGTCCTGCTGGAGAGTGAAATTTCCATCTCCAAAAAGCTTGTCGGCAGAGGGAAGCATGAAGTGCTCTAAAATTTCGTGGTAGGCGGCTGCACTGACTTTGGTCTTGATAAAACACAGTGGACCTACACCAGCAGATGACATGGCTCCCCAAACCATCACTGATTGTGGAAACGTCTGCAAAGGGGACAGGATGACTGCATCGTATTGGAGGGAGAATGGATGGGGTCACATATTGTGAGATTTTGTCCAACAACCTCCTTCCCTCTGTAAGATCATTGAAGATGGGTCATGGCTGGGTCTTCCACCATGCCAATGATCCAAACCACACAGCCAGGGCAACTAAGGAGCAGCTCCAAAAGAAGCATTTCAAGGTCCTGGAGTAGCCGAGCCAGTCTCCAGACCTGAACCCAATAGAAAATCTATTGACAGAGCTGAAACTCAATTATGGCCAGCAACAGCCCAGAAACCCGAAAGATCTGGAGAAGATCTGTATGGAGGAGTGGGCCAAAATCCCTTCTGCAGTGTGAGCAAACTTGGTCAAGAACTACAGGAAACGTCTGACCTCTGTAATTACAAACAAAAGTTTCGGTACCAAATATTAAGTTCTTTTTTTCTATTGTATCAAATATTTATTTCATACAATAAAATGCAAATTAATTATGTAAAAATCATACAATGTGATTTTCCGGGGTCTTTTTTTTGTAAGATTCTGTCTCTCACAGGTGAAGTGTACTTACTATAAAAATTACAGACCTCTCCATTCTTTGAAAAAGAAATGAAATACTTGCAAAATTGTCAGTGTATAAAATACTTATTTTCCCCACTGTATGTGTGCCTGTTTTTTCCCCCCAATTTGTGGGCAGAGTTTAGCAGTTCCAGGTGGTTTCACCTGATTCATCAATTGTGACTTTTTAAAAAGTCAAAGTTTGGTGCAATTCCTCTCCAGTCTCTCCTTGGTGTATTTTTGAATATGGCAAAAATTTTCCACCAAAAGCCACAAAAATAGTTCAAGACATGAAGAAAACCCATATTTTGACTTTGAAATATTCAAATCATGAATTGTGTTTGCTATCAGACAAAAAAGGAAAGTGAGTTAAAAAAAACAAACACAAATGATGTATCGGGGCCTTCAAATATACAGTACTTCAGGCAGTTGTTCTATGTGAGAGAACACTACATCTCCTGTAAACCACTTACGTCTTATAAGATGAGTTGCACAGTCAGCAGCAAACATCAGGCTTAGAAGACAACTCAGGAATGATCGATTGCTCCAAGCTTGCTTTTATTACTTAGAGCCAATACATTATTATGTAAAAAAAAAAGGCTCGAGACCCTCACTGGTAATGCTGTGAATACGAGGGTCATACTTCCCCTCGTGTCTGAGACAGTTTACACATACGAGAGGGAGACAGAGAAACATTTTTGGCTTCTATTCTTCTGCAATTGCTACGTCTTTCCTAAAGAAATGACCATGGAGGACATAAAATTCCTGTCATTATAGTAATGGAGGGCTGGTTCTGCCTTATTTTTGCTTACTGAATCATGGAAAAACCCCCATTGTCTTTTCCAGATAGGAATTTGGACTGTTCATGGTCCAGACTAATGACTCATGACTGATGGAATAACACAATGGGCCACAGTGAACGGCTAATTTCATTTTCCTCCCTCATAGTTATTTATTACATCAGCAATCAGCTGTCTAGTTGTAGAAGGACAAGTACTACACTGGGGCCCAGGACATTCACAACAAGGGCGAATTGCAGGAGCTATGAGGAGGGATTCTGAAGCCGTGTGATTAACGTTTCTCTCCTGAACACGATGTCATGTCTATACGCTACACATTGGTGCCTATTGAGCCCATGAGTGGGCAACGTGTACAGGGGTGGATCTAGGCTGTTGAGAAAGAAAAAAAAACTGGTGACCCCCAACATTAGAAGATAAAATAGATAATTGTAGGCAGATGGTGATGCTGTAATGGATGTGGGCATGGGTTTGGACAAGTTGTTTTTTTTTTCCTATGATGTTATGCTGTTTAACAGCCGGCTCCCTGCTTCCTAACTGCAGAGAGCTGGCTGTCAATCAACATCAATTACATTGGAAGTGATGCCCTGTTGACAGAGCAGAACAAAAGAGAAGGATCCGATCTGAGGATATGATGTCACAGGAAGCAGCAGAATCTCTTGTCAGTAGCACTCATGTATCACTCCGGGAGACATTGTCACCACGCAGCACAAGCAGGTAGGTCTAAACTACCTACTGGTAAGTTCTTAGCTCTGTAAGGAAGCAGAAGAATTGAAGACGTATCCAGCTAAAGCAAAGCATCTGCAAGCGAACACTGCCAATCTACTGGCCAACGATTATAAGAAAAGGGAAAGTAGAAAGCATTGTATCAACCAAATAGTAAAGCACAGTCTGTGTTTCCTGAGGGGAAGAGATAGAAGGAGACACCAGGTCATGTGATAGTTGTGTAAGCGGTAATAATTATAAAAGGCCCAGGATAGTAGAGGGGCAAGAGTCAACAGCTAAACCTGTATCAGGACAGACATATGGGGCATCTGAGCTGGCTTATAGCTTCAATCACGAGTGCTAGAGAAATCAATGAAGTGAGACTTCAGTATGGATTGAGGAAGTGTGACTGGAAGAACCAGAACTGTGTGAGCAGAACCCGAATCATGTGAACAGATCCATAATCATGTGAGAAGAGCCAGGGCTGTGCAAGCAGAACCTGAACCGTGTGAGCAGAACAAGAATAGTGTGAGCAGAACCGTGTGATTGAAACCAGAACAGTGTGAGCAGAACCACAACCATGAGGGCCGACAGACAGATTCTAAATGACCGCAAGACCAGATAGAGAAATTACAACAATCGTGTGCGTTGCGACCTGTAGAATATAATACGGTATGGAGAGGACTGGTGATGTGCTTCAAGGGATGGATGCAGCCAGCGTAACGCATTAACACTCTACCCTAGTTACCCAACCTTTTTGTGTTAAGTAAATAACAAATCTTGGTTAAAGTTTCCACTGTGTCTTCAGCTTCTGCGTCGATGCATCCACGCACCTGTTTAAAGTCCCATAGGAAGAAAAACAACTTTAGATAACCCCTATAAGGAAAAAGCCAGTGCCCCTCCCAAGTGTATCCCCAAACTGAGGCAGTGACTTGTCAGGTATTGTACTGGAGTATTCCCCTGTATGTCCTCCACCTAGGGCACCGATGCCGTCATTTTAGCTTCTGGTTTGAGAAGCACACAGGAACCTAGACTTAGTGGTGGATAGTGCCAAACTAAACTGAACCTCCAAAGGTCAGAAATGTTACTGGAGCTGTAAGAGTTAAAGATTTGTGCTCCACTACTGTATGTGGAGACATCGTGAACCTGTTATTCACATCCATGGAAGGCCAATTAAAGGAGTTGTCCACTACTAGGACAACCCCTTGTCATTCCTCACGCTTGAACATGATAAAATAAAAAAGCCTATACTCACCTCCCATGCTGCTCCCGTTCCAGCGATGCCGGCACTCGGGGTCCCGGGGCTCCTGTTCGGTTGTGATGACACGTTAGCCCGGCACCCAATCAGTGCTGGTGTCACTGTTCCCTTCTGTCGAATTGAACATGAAAAGGAAGTCAGAGATCAGCTGCAGCCAGGACTTCCGCTTCATGTTCAATCCGTACGTAGGCGGGGACAGTGATGCCATCGCTGATTGGGCGCCAGGCTCACATGTCATAACTGATTCACAGCCCCGGGATCACGGGTGCCGATGCCGAGGGAACGGCGCCAGCATGGGAGGTGAGAATAAGTGTTTTTATTTTATGGGGCCAAGCATGAGGAATGAGAAGGGGTTGTCCTAGTAGTGGACAACCCCTTTAAGTAAAGTTGTGTGTCCCTGGTAGAGAATGCCTGTGTGTGGGATGGTTTGGCAAGATATCTGCTGGATGAACGATCAGCCGACAGCTATCTAATATGTATGGGGGTTTTATTCCTAAAGTAGTTTCTGGAAGGTAATCTATCTTTTGCTCAACCTGGAGATAAACGGCATCAGATGAATCCGGTAGCTGCTTATTCCTCCTCCTTAATAAACATTGCATGGTCGACTATTGGATTTCTTGTTGTTAGCAGTACTGGGGGCAAAGCTGAGCTCTGACCCCAAAGTTATTAAAGGGAATGTATCAGTAACATTTACCGAAGGCTAATGAGGGAGTGAAGGATAGGGCGTGTAAACATTTCAGTGCACTTGGACTGATTCTTTTAAGTGCACAAACACCCCCCAGTGCACTACACCCCTGATCTACTTGAGGCTTTAATGTTGGCACATTGGATCTTAACAAAAAAAGCTGCATTTTCATTGGGGGACAAGCCATACCGCTATTTCCATATATACCAACCTGCTGACAGGCTCCAGATCCAGATGAAAAAAACACAATAAAATCCCTATAAATAAACACTATCTAAAATGGCAGAAAACCAATGATAATCAACCAGTCAATCTTTAGCTGACATACTTGTACTTAGTAGTGATTATTGATTTATTAGTACATTCTTTACAACAGGACTCCTGGTTCTGCCATTTGAGCCTGTTATTTCTGTACCTTTATAGGTAAAAATATAGATTTTTGCGACCATGGGACAATCCGGCTTTCCTAATAATCTGACACCTGTCACATCCCATTAATGACAGACGAGAGGACTGTCACTGTATACAGGCACAGGCGCACTGTATACTCGTCTGTTCCGCAATCTCTGCCTCTCGATAGTCAACTATTGATTGCACTGACTCATTAGCCATTAAACTGATGGAGGATCTGGGTCAGCGAGAATGTGACGTTATTACCCAGGAAAAAAAAAAGACGGGCTGTGTTCTCGAGAACGCTGGCGACATCTAGTGATCAGTTAGAAGATCACAACACAATGATATTCAATACTATTACATTGCAATACCAAGAGACCACAGTAAGGCCTGTTTGTTAGGCAATCCCCGCATGTGTTGTGGCTATCAAACAGCAGCCGCCAGACATGCAGCCGCGACTTGAACATATTATTCAAGCAGTTTTCAGCTAGATAATACTATTGGTATCTACTTTCTGCTACGGTTAATTGAAGTCAATGAGCTTTCCCCTCTCTAGCACTCGGACTGCCATGGTAGAGGTCTAGATTAATGTTCACAAGTACATTTATTAACTTTTTGGAGAAAAGCTTCTACTTTTTAGGCCTTGTAAAGAAATGGAAAAACAGAGCTGCTTTCTGCCACAGATAGCGCCACTTCTGTCTGCAGGTTGTGTGTGGTATTGCAGTTCCGTTCCCTTCGATAGAACGGAGCTGCGGCACCAGTCCTCACCCACGGACGGGCGCGGTGCTGCTTCTGGAATGTTTTCCTAATTCTGTCCAATGCCCTTTAAATAGAAACAACGTAGAGAAACTAAAGTAACGTAAACTTCTAACAAAAGATTTTCGACAGTTAAAATTCCAGATTATTAAAAAAAAAAAAAAAAAGACAATGCCATAATCTTTTGTTCTCTTAGCATGGCTAAGTCTTCTCCAGCACCTCGGACAGTTCTGCTTCTATTCATCCGACTTCTTTCATCCCATCATTATTTTAGGATTATCGGGGACATAACAGATGTAAGTACTGCAGTCACGGGCTAAGCCTCAGACCTAAGGACGAGCTATCCCACCGGCAGGCAGCATTGTGCAGTTTCCATCCCACAAGTCACAGTCCTGCATTATAGAAGCGTTTATTGAGTCCGAGATGGAGGACTATAACCTAAGCGTCTTATTTAATTCAAGGAAAATTACAGGTTTTGTTCCCGTAAAATGTCGTTCTGAAAAGGGGATTTACGTGCCTTTAATTTACATATAAATCCACGCATTCAGGAGAAAAGCATTCGCCGTCACCGGCAGATTGACTTCACGTAGGATGCTATGTGACAGCTGTCTATTCTCAGCGCACATTTCCATATTGCGGAAAGTCACACTCAGCTGCCCACATAAAGCACCCAATGCTGAGAACATAGCCTACAGTATGCCAGGCTGGCTATGATATGGGAGCAAGTCCTGACTTATGGCTATAAGCATAATATATACATCAATTATAATATACATGTATAATAATGTATAATAATGTCAATAACAACTCAAGCCTTTAATGCAGGAATGTCAAACTCAAATACACAGAGGGCCAATTTAAAAAAAATGTGTACTATTGAGGACGTTTTTACTTAACAAAAAGAATGATGAACTTTTTCATGTGAAAACAAACATAAATGGGTTGTGCCACAAACAAAGTACATTTTAATTAATAGATCTTAGAATAAAATATTGGAATAAGATAATATGTCATATAGCAGCAGTAAAAAGCATATGGCCCAATGGCCTAATTTAAATATGTAATAACAAAGGATAAAAAAAACCTTGAATAAAACAGATAATAAAGTATGATGCAAACAAAAGTGCTCCCAAACACCGTATGATATCCCCATAGTGAACTCCTACACACGCATGGTATGATGATGACCCCACTGTACCCACTCAATTCACCCAACAAAGAATAGTGACCCTATCACAGTAGAATTCTTTAACTGTAATCCCCCACACAGACCTCCATACAGTATAACGGACCCCACATAGTCCTGCATACAGTATAATGAAGTACCGCATTGCTTTCCATTCAATATAATGGCCCCATATAGTGCTCCATACAGTATAAGGCTGCCATCACACTAGCAGTATTTGGTCAGTATTTTACATCAGTATTTGTAAGCCAAAATCAGGAGTGGAACAATTAGAGGAAAAGTATAATAGAAACATATGCTCCACTTCTGCATTTATCACCCACTCCTGGTTTTGGCTTACAAATACTGATGTAAAATACTGACCAAATACTGCTAGTGTGACGGCAGCCTAATGGTCACAAAAAGTGCTCCATATAGTATAACGGAGTCCTGCCTTTCATTTCATACAGTTTAATGGTCTGACATTGGCCTGACTGGGAAACACACATTCGCCAGAAGACTCGCTACACTCATCAGGAGGGCGTTAAACTAGAAGAAGAGGGGACGGGAAGAAAAACATTAGACTCGAACAAAGAAGACCCAGGAAAACATACTCAGAAGGGAGGTAAGAACATTTCTAAAACAATCCACAGCGAGGAGATTGGAACAAAACAAAATCCTCTAAACTGCATGCTCGCAAATGCCAGAAGCCTGACAAACAAGATGGAAGAACTAGAAGCAGAAATATCTACAGGTAACTTTGACATAGTGGGAATAACCGAGACATGGTTAGATGAAAGCTATGACTGGGCAGTTAACTTACAGGGTTACAGTCTGTTTAGAAAGGATCGTAAAAATCGAAGAGGAGGAGGGGTTTGTCTCTATGTAAAGTCTTGTCTAAAGTCCACTTTAAGGGAGGATATTAGCGAAGGGAATGAGGATGTCGAGTCCATATGGGTCGAAATTCATGGAGGGAAAAATGGTAACAAAATTCTCATTGGGGTCTGTTACAAACCCCCAAATATAACAGAAATCATGGAAAGTCTACTTCTAAAGCAGATAGATGAAGCTACAACCCATAATGAGGTCCTGGTTATGGGGGACTTTAACTACCCGGATATTAACTGGGAAACAGAAACCTGTGAAACCCATAAAGGCAACAGGTTTCTGCTAATAACCAAGAAAAATTATCTTTCACAATTGGTGCAGAATCCAACCAGAGGAGCAGCACTTTTAGACCTAATACTATCTAATAGACCTGACAGAATAACAAATCTGCAGGTGGTCGAGCATCTAGGAAATATTGTACAGTTTCACCAGTCTTTCACTAGGGGGACTTGTCAGGGAGTCACAAAAACACTGAACTTTAGGAAGGCAAAGTTTTACCAGCTTAGAGATGCCCTTAATCTGGTAGACTGGGACAATATCCTCAGAAATAAGAATACAGATAATAAATGGAAAATGTTTAAGAACATCCTAAATAGGCACTGTAAGCGGTTTATACCTTGTGGGAATAAAAGGACTAGAAATAGGAAAAACCCAATGTGGCTAAACAAAGAAGTAAGACAGGCAATTAACAGTAAAAAGAAAGCATTTGCACTACTAAAGCAGGATGGCACCGTTGAAGCTCTAAAAAACTATAGGGAGAAAAATACTTTATCTAAAAAACTAACTAAAGCTGCCAAAAAGGAAACAGAGAAGCACATTGCTAAGGAGAGTAAAACTAATCCCAAACTGTTCTTCAACTATATCAATAGTAAAAGAATAAAAACTGAAAATGTAGGCCCCTTAAAAAATAGTGAGGAAAGAATGGTTGTAGATGACGAGGAAAAGGCTAACATATTAAACACCTTCTTCTCCACGGTATTCACGGTGGAAAATGAAATGCTAGGTGAAATCCCAAGAAACAATGAAAACCCTATATTAAGGGTCACCAATCTAACCCAAGAAGAGGTGCGAAACCGGCTAAATAAGATTAAAATAGATAAATCTCCGGGTCCGGATGGCATACACCCACGAGTACTAAGAGAACTAAGTAATGTAATAGATAAACCATTATTTCTTATTTTTAGGGACTCTATAGCGACGGGGTCTGTTCCGCAGGACTGGCGCATAGCAAATGTGGTGCCAATATTCAAAAAGGGCTCTAAAAGTGAACCTGGAAATTATAGGCCAGTAAGTCTAACCTCTACTGTTGGTAAAATATTTGAAGGGTTTCTGAAGGATGTTATTCTGGATTATCTCAATGAGAATAACTGTTTAACTCCATATCAGCATGGGTTTATGAGAAATCGCTCCTGTCAAACCAATCTAATCAGTTTTTATGAAGAGGTAAGCTATAGGCTAGACCACGGTGAGTCATTGGACGTGGTATATCTCGATTTTTCCAAAGCGTTTGATACCGTGCCGCACAAGAGGTTGGTACACAAAATGAGAATGCTTGGTCTGGGGGAAAATGTGTGTAAATGGGTTAGTAACTGGCTTAGTGATAGAAAGCAGAGGGTGGTTATAAATGGTATAGTCTCTAACTGGGTCGCTGTGACCAGTGGGGTACTGCAGGGGTCGGTATTGGGACCTGTTCTCTTCAACATATTCATTAATGATCTGGTAGAAGGTTTACACAGTAAAATATTGATATTTGCAGATGATACAAAACTATGTAAAGCAGTTAATACAAGAGAAGATAGTATTCTGCTACAGATGGATCTGGATAAGTTGGAAACTTGGGCTGAAAGGTGGCAGATGAGGTTTAACAATGATAAATGTAAGGTTATACACATGGGAAGAAGGAATCAATATCACCATTACACACTGAACGGGAAACCACTGGGTAAATCTGACAGGGAGAAGGACTTGGGGATCCTAGTTAATGATAAACTTACCTGGAGCAGCCAGTGCCAGGCAGCAGCTGCCAAGGCAAACAGGATCATGGGGTGCATTAAAAGAGGTCTGGATACACATGATGAGAGCATTATACTGCCTCTGTACAAATCCCTAGTTAGACCGCACATGGAGTACTGTGTCCAGTTTTGGGCACCGGTGCTCAGGAAGGATATAATGGAACTAGAGAGAGTACAAAGGAGGGCAACAAAGTTAATAAAGGGGATGGGAGAACTACAATACCCAGATAGATTAGCGAAATTAGGATTATTTAGTCTAGAAAAAAGACGACTGAGGGGCGATCTAATAACCATGTATAAGTATATAAGGGGACAATACAAATATCTCGCTGAGGATCTGTTTATACCAAGGAAGGTGACGGGCACAAGGGGGCATTCTTTGCGTTTGGAGGAGAGAAGGCTTTTCCACCAACATAGAAGAGGATTCTTTACTGTTAGGGCAGTGAGAATCTGGAATTGCTTGCCTGAGGAGGTGGTGATGGCGAACTCAGTCGAGGGGTTCAAGAGAGGCCTGGATGTCTTCCTGGAGCAGAACAATATTGTATCATACAATTATTAGGTTCTGTAGAAGGATGTAGATCTGGGGATTTATTATGATGGAATATAGGAATATAGGCTGAACTGGATGGACAAATGTCTTTTTTCGGCCTTACTAACTATGTTACTATGTTACATAGTGCTCCATACAGTATAATGGACACAAATAGCAATCCATACAAGTATAATGGCCTTACATAGTGCTTTTCATACAGTATAAGGGCCCCAAATAGCACTTTCCATAAACTATAATGGCCCCAGACAGTGCTCCATACAGTATAATCACGGGCCAAATATACTCACCCTGCAGGTCACATTTGGCCTACGTGCCAGAGTTTGACATATGTGCTTTAGGGCTCATTTCCACTTGCGAGGAAAACGGACGAGTGCAATCCGATAAAAAATCGGATTGCACTCGGACCAATGTTATTCAATAGGTGTCTTTTCATTTGCGATTTTTTTCGCAGCCGAAATCAGACTGAGAAAAAAATCGCAGCATGCTGCGATTTGCTGTGAGTCTCGGACGAGACTCGCCAATACATGTCAATGGTGCGAGAAAAAAAACGCATGGAATACGGACCATCCGTATTCCATCCGTTTTATACGGATACCTTACCATTCTGTGGCATAGAACACTGTAAATGGTCCTGTAAATGACTGTATAAAAATAGTTGCAGAGAAAAAAAACGGATTGCATACGGATGTCATACGGATGTAAAACGGATGGTGCGATTAAAAATCGCATTGCACTCGCATGACAATCGCATGACAATCGCATACGCTACATCCGTTTTTTCGGTCCAGATTACGGACCGTTTTTTCTCTTGCAAGTGGAAATGAGCCCTTAATGTGAGAACAGCTGTGCTAGAACCCTGCATGACCTGATAATGGTTACTTTCTATGATCAGGTCACAAAATAGCCTCTCTCCTATCCTTTTACTGCAGCTACTCTCCTCTATAGCTGTAGAGTTTCTCTTTCTTAGGGCTCATACCCACTTGCAAGAAAAAAACGGTCCGTAATCTGGACCGAAAAAATTGGATGTAAACTATGAGATTGTCATGCGAGTTCAATGCGATTTTTAATCGCACCATCTGTTTTACATCTGTATGATATCAGTATGCAATGCGTTTTTTTCTCTGCAACTATTTTTCTACAATCATTTACAGGACCATTTACAGTGTTCTAGGCCACAGAATGGTGATGTATCCGTAAAAAACAGATGGAAAACGGATGGTCCGTATTCCGTGCGCTTTTTTTCTCGCACCCATTGACTTGCATTGACGAGTCTCATCCGAGACTCACAGCAAATCGCAACATACTGCGATTTTTTTCTCAGTCCGATTTCGGCTGAAAAAAAAATTGCAAATGAGATGTCACCTATTGAATAACATTGGTCCGAGTGCAATCCGATATTTTATCAGATTGCACTCGTCCGTTTTGCTCCCTAGCTGCAGCTCCTCTCATCCCTAGCTGCAGCTCCTCTCATCCCTAGCTGCAGCTCCTCTCATCCTCAGCTGCAGCTCCTCTCATCCCTATCTGCAGCTCCTCTAATCCCTATCTGCAGCTCCTCTCATCCCTATCTGCAGTACCTCTAATCCCTATCTGCAGCTCCTCTCATCCCTATCTGCAGCTCCTCTCATCCCTATCTGCAGCTCCTCTAATCCCTATCTGCAGCTCCTCTCATCCCTATCTGCAGTACCTCTAATCCCTATCTGCAGCTCCTCTCATCCCTATCTGCAGCTCCTCTCATCCCTATCTGCAGCTCCTCTCATCCCTATCTGCAGCTCCTCTCATCCCTATCTGCAGCTCCTCTCATCCTTAGCTGCAGCTCCTCTCATCCCTATCTGCAGCTCCTCTCATCCTTAGCTGCAGCTCCTCTCATCCCTATCTGCAGTACCTCTAATCCCTATCTGCAGCTCCTCTCATCCCTATCTGCAGCTCCTCTCATCCTTAGCTGCAGCTCCTCTCATCCCTATCTGCAGTACCTCTAATCCCTATCTGCAGCTCCTCTCATCCTTAGCTGCAGCTCCTCTCATCCCTATCTGCAGCTCCTCTAATCCCTATCTGCAGCTCCTCTCATCCCTATCTGCAGCTCCTCTCATCCCTATCTGCAGCTCCTCTCATCCCTATCTGCAGCTCCTCTCATCCCTAGCTGCAGCTCCTCTTATCCCTATCTGCAGCTCCTCTCATCCTCAGCTGCAGCTCCTCTCATCCCTATCTGCAGTACCTCTAATCCCTATCTGCAGCTCCTCTCATCCCTATCTGCAGCTCCTCTCATCCCTATCTGCAGCTCCTCTCATCCCTAGCTGCAGTACCTCTCATCCCTATCTGCAGCTCCTCTCATCCCTATCTGTAGCTCCTCTCATCCCTATCTGCAGCTCCTCTCATCCCTATCTGCAGCTCCTCTTATCCCTATCTGCAGCTCCTCTCATCCTCAGCTGCAGCTCCTCTCATCCCTATCTGCAGTACCTCTAATCCCTATCTGCAGCTCCTCTCATCCCTATCTGCAGCTCCTCTCATCCTTAGCTGCAGCTCCTCTCATCCCTATCTGCAGTACCTCTAATCCCTATCTGCAGCTCCTCTCATCCCTATCTGCAGCTCCTCTCATCCTTAGCTGCAGCTCCTCTCATCCCTATCTGCAGTACCTCTAATCCCTATCTGCAGCTCCTCTCATCCTCAGCTGCAGCTCCTCTCATCCCTATCTGCAGCTCCTCTCATCCCTATCTGCAGCTCCTCTCATCCCTAGCTCCAGTTCCTCTCATCCCTATCTGTAGCTCCTCTCATCCCTATCTGCAGCTCCTCTCATCCCTATCTGCAGCTCCTCTCATCCTCAGCTGCAGCTCCTCTCATCCCTATCTGCAGCTCCTCTCATCCTCAGCTGCAGCTCTTCTCATCCCTTTCTGCAGCTCCTCTCATCCTCAGCTGCAGCTCCTCTCATCCCTATCTGCAGCTCCTCTCATCCCTATCTGCAGCTCCTCTCATCCCTAGCTCCAGTTCCTCTCATCCCTATCTGCAGTACCTCTCATCCCTATCTGCAGCTCCTCTCATCCTTAGCTGCAGCTCCTCTCATCCCTATCTGCAGCTCCTCTCATCCCTATCTGCAGCTCCTCTCATCCCTATCTGAAGCTCTTCTCATCCCTATCTGCAGCTCCTCTCATCCCTAGCTGCAGTTCCTCTCATCCTTAGCTGCAGCTCCTCTCATCCCTATCTGCAGCTCCTCTCATCCTCAGCTGCAGCTCCTCTCATCCCTATCTGCAGCTCCTCTCATCCCTAGCTGCAGCTCCTCTCATCCCTATCTGCAGCTCCTCTCATCCCTATCTGCAGCTCCTCTCATCCCCATCTGCAGCTCCTCTCATCCTCAACTGCAGCTCCTCTCATCCCTATCTGCAGCTCCTCTCATCCCTATCTGCAGCTCCTCTCATCCCTAGCTCCAGTTCCTCTCATCCCTATCTGCAGTACCTCTCATCCCTATCTGCAGCTCCTCTCATCCTTAGCTGCAGCTCCTCTCATCCCTATCTGCAGCTCCTCTCATCCCTATCTGCAGCTCCTCTCATCCCTATCTGAAGCTCTTCTCATCCCTATCTGCAGCTCCTCTTATCCCTAGCTGCAGTTCCTCTCATCCCTATCTGCAGCTCCTCTCATCCTCAGCTGCAGCTCCTCTCATCCCTATCTGCAGCTCCTCTCATCCCTAGCTGCAGCTCCTCTCATCCCTATCTGCAGCTCCTCTCATCCCTATCTGCAGCTCCTCTCATCCCCATCTGCAGCTCCTCTCATCCTCAGCTGCAGCTCCTCTCATCCCTATCTGCAGCTCCTCTCATCCCTATCTGCAGCTCCTCTCATCCCTAGCTCCAGTTCCTCTCATCCCTATCTGCAGTACCTCTCATCCCTATCTGCAGCTCCTCTCATCTCTATCTGCAGCTCCTCTCATCCCTATCTGCAGCTCCTCTCATCCCTATCTGCAGCTCCTCTCATCCCTATCTGCAGCTCCTCTCATCCCCATCTGCAGCTCCTCTCATCCTCAGCTGCAGCTCCTCTCATCCCTATCTGCAGCTCCTCTCATCCCTATCTGCAGCTCCTCTCATCCCTAGCTCCAGTTCCTCTCATCCCTATCTGCAGTACCTCTCATCCCTATCTGCAGCTCCTCTCATCTCTATCTGCAGCTCCTCTCATCCCTATCTGAAGCTCCTCTCATCCCTATCTGCAGCTCCTCTCATCCTTAGCTGCAGTTCCTCTCATCCCTAGCTGCAGCTCCTCTCATCCCTATCTGCAGCTCCTCTCATCCCTATCTGCAGCTCCTCTCATCCCTATCTGCAGCTCCTCTCATCCTTAGCTGCAGCTCCTCTTATCCCTATCTGCAGCTCCTCTCATCCCTATCTGCAGCTCCTCTCATCCCTATCTGCAGCTCCTCTCATCCCTATCTGCAGTTCCTCTCATCCCTATCTGCAGCTCCTCTCATCCCTAGCTGCAGCTCCTCTCATCCCTAGCTGCAGCTCCTCTCATCCCTATCTGCAGCTCCTCTCATCCCTATCTGCAGCTCCTCTCATCCGTAGCTGCAGCTCCTCTCATCCCTAGCTGCAGCTCCTCTCATCCCTCTCTGCAGCTCCTCTCATCCCTATCTGCAGCTCCTCTCATCCCTAGCTGCAGTACCTCTCATCCCTATCTGCAGCTCCTCTCATCCCTATCTGTAGCTCCTCTCATCCCTATCTGCAGCTCCTCTCATCCCTATCTGCAGCTCCTCTCATCCTCAGCTGCAGCTCCTCTCATCCCTATCTGCAGCTCCTCTCATCCCTATCTGCAGCTCCTCTCATCCCTATCTGCAGCTCCTCTTATCCCTATCTGCAGCTCCTCTCATCCTCAGCTGCAGCTCCTCTCATCCCTATCTGCAGCTCCTCTCATCCCTATCTGCAGCTCCTCTCATCCCTAGCTCCAGTTCCTCTCATCCCTATCTGTAGCTCCTCTCATCCCTATCTGCAGCTCCTCTCATCCCTATCTGCAGCTCCTCTCATCCTCAGCTGCAGCTCCTCTCATCCCTATCTGCAGCTCCTCTCATCCTCAGCTGCAGCTCTTCTCATCCCTTTCTGCAGCTCCTCTCATCCTCAGCTGCAGCTCCTCTCATCCCTATCTGCAGCTCCTCTCATCCCTATCTGCAGCTCCTCTCATCCCTAGCTCCAGTTCCTCTCATCCCTATCTGCAGTACCTCTCATCCCTATCTGCAGCTCCTCTCATCTCTATCTGCAGCTCCTCTCATCCCTATCTGCAGCTCCTCTCATCCCTATCTGCAGCTCCTCTCATCCCCATCTGCAGCTCCTCTCATCCTCAGCTGCAGCTCCTCTCATCCCTATCTGCAGCTCCTCTCATCCCTATCTGCAGCTCCTCTCATCCCTAGCTCCAGTTCCTCTCATCCCTATCTGCAGTACCTCTCATCCCTATCTGCAGCTCCTCTCATCTCTATCTGCAGCTCCTCTCATCCCTATCTGAAGCTCCTCTCATCCCTATCTGCAGCTCCTCTCATCCCTAGCTGCAGTTCCTCTCATCCCTAGCTGCAGCTCCTCTCATCCCTATCTGCAGCTCCTCTCATCCCTATCTGCAGCTCCTCTCATCCCTATCTGCAGCTCCTCTCATCCTTAGCTGCAGCTCCTCTTATCCCTAGCTGCAGCTCCTCTCATCCCTCTCTGCAGCTCCTCTTATCCCTATCTGCAGCTCCTCTCATCCTCAGCTGGAGCTCCTCTCATCCCTATCTGCAGCTCCTCTCATCCCTATCTGCAGCTCCTCTCATCCCTATCTGCAGTTCCTCTCATCCCTATCTGCAGCTCCTCTCATCCCTAGCTGCAGCTCCTCTCATCCCTAGCTGCAGCTCCTCTCATCCCTATCTGCAGCTCCTCTCATCCCTATCTGCAGCTCCTCTCATCCGTAGCTGCAGCTCCTCTCATCCCTAGCTGCAGCTCCTCTCATCCCTCTCTGCAGCTCCTCTCATCCCTATCTGCAGCTCCTCTCATCCCTAGCTGCAGTACCTCTCATCCCTATCTGCAGCTCCTCTCATCCCTATCTGTAGCTCCTCTCATCCCTATCTGCAGCTCCTCTCATCCCTATCTGCAGCTCCTCTCATCCTCAGCTGCAGCTCCTCTCATCCCTATCTGCAGCTCCTCTCATCCCTATCTGCAGCTCCTCTCATCCCTATCTGCAGCTCCTCTTATCCCTATCTGCAGCTCCTCTCATCCTCAGCTGCAGCTCCTCTCATCCCTATCTGCAGCTCCTCTCATCCCTATCTGCAGCTCCTCTCATCCCTAGCTCCAGTTCCTCTCATCCCTATCTGTAGCTCCTCTCATCCCTATCTGCAGCTCCTCTCATCCCTATCTGCAGCTCCTCTCATCCTCAGCTGCAGCTCCTCTCATCCCTATCTGCAGCTCCTCTCATCCTCAGCTGCAGCTCTTCTCATCCCTTTCTGCAGCTCCTCTCATCCTCAGCTGCAGCTCCTCTCATCCCTATCTGCAGCTCCTCTCATCCCTATCTGCAGCTCCTCTCATCCCTAGCTCCAGTTCCTCTCATCCCTATCTGCAGTACCTCTCATCCCTATCTGCAGCTCCTCTCATCCTTAGCTGCAGCTCCTCTCATCCCTATCTGCAGCTCCTCTCATCCTCAGCTGCAGCTCCTCTCATCCCTATCTGCAGCTCCTCTCATCCCTAGCTGCAGCTCCTCTCATCCCTATCTGCAGCTCCTCTCATCCCTATCTGCAGCTCCTCTCATCCCCATCTGCAGCTCCTCTCATCCTCAGCTGCAGCTCCTCTCATCCCTATCTGCAGCTCCTCTCATCCCTATCTGCAGCTCCTCTCATCCCTAGCTCCAGTTCCTCTCATCCCTATCTGCAGTACCTCTCATCCCTATCTGCAGCTCCTCTCATCTCTATCTGCAGCTCCTCTCATCCCTATCTGCAGCTCCTCTCATCCCTATCTGCAGCTCCTCTCATCCCTATCTGCAGCTCCTCTCATCCCCATCTGCAGCTCCTCTCATCCTCAGCTGCAGCTCCTCTCATCCCTATCTGCAGCTCCTCTCATCCCTATCTGCAGCTCCTCTCATCCCTAGCTCCAGTTCCTCTCATCCCTATCTGCAGTACCTCTCATCCCTATCTGCAGCTCCTCTCATCTCTATCTGCAGCTCCTCTCATCCCTATCTGAAGCTCCTCTCATCCCTATCTGCAGCTCCTCTCATCCCTAGCGGCAGTTCCTCTCATCCCTATCTGCAGCTCCTCTCATCCCTATCTGCAGCTCCTCTCATCCTTAGCTGCAGCTCCTCTTATCCCTAGCTGCAGCTCCTCTCATCCCTCTCTGCAGCTCCTCTTATCCCTATCTGCAGCTCCTCTCATCCTCAGCTGGAGCTCCTCTCATCCCTATCTGCAGCTCCTCTCATCCCTATCTGCAGCTCCTCTCATCCCTATCTGCAGTTCCTCTCATCCCTATCTGCAGCTCCTCTCATCCCTAGCTGCAGCTCCTCTCATCCCTAGCTGCAGCTCCTCTCATCCCTATCTGCAGCTCCTCTCATCCCTATCTGCAGCTCCTCTCATCCGTAGCTGCAGCTCCTCTCATCCCTAGCTGCAGCTCCTCTCATCCCTCTCTGCAGCTCCTCTCATCCCTATCTGCAGCTCCTCTCATCCTTAGCAGCAGCTCCTCTCATCCCTATCTGCAGCTCCTCTCATCCCTATCTGCAGCTCCTCTCATCCCTAGATGCAGCTCCTCTCATCCCTATCTGCAGCTCCTCTCATCCCTAGATGCAGCTCCTCTCATCCCTAGATGTAGCTCCTCTCATCCCTAGCTGCAGCTCCTCTCATCCTTAGCTGCAGCTCCTCTCATCCCTATCTGCAGCTCCTCTCATCCCTATCTGCAGCTCCTCTCATCCCTATCTGCAGCTCCTCTCATCCCTAGATGCAGCTCCTCTCATCCCTAGATGTAGCTCCTCTCATCCCTAGCTGCAGCTCCTCTCATCCCTATCTGCAGCTCCTCTTATCCCTATCTGCAGCTCCTCTCATCCCTCTCTGCAGCTCCTCTCATCCCTATCTGCAGTACCTCTCATCCCTAGCTGCAGTTCCTCTCATCCTTAGCTGCAGCTCCTCTCATCCCTATCTGCAGCTCCTCTCATCCTCAGCTGCAGCTCCTCTCATCCCTATCTGCAGCTCCTCTCATCCCTAGATGCAGCTCCTCTCATCCCTAGATGTAGCTCCTCTCATCCCTAGCTGCAGCTCCTCTCATCCCTAGCTGCAGCTCCTCTCATCCCTATCTGCAGCTCCTCTCATCCCTATCTGCAGCTCCTCTCATCCCTATCTGCAGCTCCTCTCATCCTCAGCTGCAGCTCCTCTCATCCCTAGCTGCAGCTCCTCTCATCCCTATCTGCAGCTCCTCTCATCCCTATCTGCAGCTCCTCTCATCCCTATCTGCAGCTCCTCTCATCCCTATCTGCAGCTCCTCTCATCCTCAGCTGCAGCTCCTCTCATCCCTATCTGCAGTTCCTCTCATCCCTATCTGCAGCTCCTCTCATCTCTATCTGCAGCTCCTCTCATCCCTATCTGCAGCTCCTCTCATCCCTATCTGTAGCTCCTCTCATCCCTATCTGCAGCTCCTCTCATCCCTATCTGCAGCTCCTCTCATCCCTATCTGCAGCTCCTCTCATCCCTATCTGTAGCTCCTCTCATCCCTATCTGCAGCTCCTCTCATCCTCAGCTGCAGCTCCTCTCATCCCTATCTGCAGCTCCTCTCATCCCTATCTGCAGCTCCTCTCATCCCTATCTGTAGCTCCTCTCATCCCTATCTGCAGCTCCTCTCATCCTCAGCTGCAGCTCCTCTCATCCCTATCTGCAGTACCTCTCATCCTTAGCTTTTCTCCTTTTTTAGCTAAAGCTTCTTTCCTACTTTTGCATATTGACTAGGACAGAACATATAGATGCAATCACTAGGAATTCTCTCTGCTTTTTTTCTGTAGGTATGATCCTTTATATATTTTAAAGAGGTACTCTGTACTAAAACTTTTGCTTCTGGGAGAGGATACCTGCAACATACAGAGCCATATAAAGTCCCTGCAGCGTCATAACATGGGGCTTTGAGCTCCATTTTTACTCTACAAGAAGTGTTATGTAACAATACAGAAATATTGTCAATTCAAAAGCGGCACAGAACAAAAACACACAGTATCCTGTATTAGTACACCTAACTTTGGGGCAACTCAGAGCAGAAGACAGTATGTACACTTGAAGCTTAAAATACATACGGTAAGATGAGGAATCCCAGGAAGAGAAACGTCCTGCGGCAGAAGAACATAATTTCATACTGGGTGTATTAAGAGGTTACTTACCTAGAAGAAAGAAAAGGTAAAAAAAAAATTTACTTGTCATCATAAAATACACAGCACAACATCAGCAAAGATCAGAAAAGGAAATTCACCTAGCCCACTCCAGAGACACCATCAGAATATATATATATACAGGGTGGTGCAAAAGTAGGTGGACAGTATGTGTAATAGGGTTATGAAGGGGGAGATTTATCAAACACCACACATCTAGATAAGTTTCTTGGGGGATCTAGTTTCCAAAATGAAGTCACTTGTGGGGGGTTTCTACTGTTTAGGTACATCAGGGGCTCTGCAAATGCAACATGACGCAGGAGCACCGTGCATTCATCCACACAGGGTCCTATGCCCATATAATCACCAGCAAGACACTGATGCGCCGCTGTTATCCTTAAACAAGGTCGAATCCAGAGACGAATCATTATTTAAATATAATTATTTAAATATAATTATTTAAAAACCTTTACAATAACCAGCAAGATGCTGATGCGCCGCTGTTATCTTTTAATAAGTTTGTATATAGAGACGGATCACCTATCAGGCCATATTTATTATCTAAGAACTACACCTGCCCCTGGATACCACAGGGATGACGTCCTTCCTATTTTAGGAATTATTCATATAAACCTGGACTAAGTGCGACCTTAGAGTAAGACCCGGGAGGGTCGAAACGTCATATCACTCTGAGTCGCTTGCACATTGTGTAAAAATTGCCTTTTGTTTGATCCAATGTACTTGATTCTTTTTCTACTTTGAATAAATTAGCATTTTCAAAAATCTACATTTCTGCATAAGATATTCCACTTAGGGAGTGCGGTAGATTGATTATGGAGCGCCCCCACACCGCCGCAGGGCCGAGAGGTACCCGGAGCCGGGCCTCTAGGTCTCAGTCCTGGGGTTGTCACGGTGGCTAGACCCGGTCCGTGGCCCTGTCCGTCAGTGGGGGGACGTCCGGTGAAGTAGGTGCTGTTAACGGTGGTGTAGCGGTGCAGTTGTGGGGTGCAGGTCGCGGTAAATAACGAGGACACCAGGTTGCAGTCTCTTTACCTCTTTACTGGAGATCTCTTGGTCCTCAGTCCGGAATCTGGCCCACCAGGCTGCGCAAGTCCGGCCGGTCCAATGGCACCTCCAGAGTTCTCCTCACAGGTGGAAATCAGTGCCCTCCTTCTTAGCGCTGTGTGTTGTAGTCCTTCCCTGCTGTGCTCACGGAAAGTACCCCACAACTGTTGTGTCTGTTTCTTAAGTTCCCTCACAACTCGATTAGATGTTCCTCTCTTATTCCGTCCCTCCCTGGTATTCAGGTTGGAACGGCACCCGTTTGTCAGGTAGGCCTGGAGTTCTTCCGGGACCATAGAGACGCCCCTCTCCCGCAATTGCCCCCCAAGACTTCATAGGTGATATGTGGTAGACAGCCCGCCTGAGACTGACTGTCCTGCCGCTGTTTGGAGTATGGCTTAAAGCTGTATATTATTCCACTCCCTCGGCGTTCCGGCCACCGGTAATGCGCCTCAGCAAGGTGCTGCCTCTTTTAACAAAACCCCTGCTGGTATTCTCCGTCTGCTTGATCTCGTTTCTCACTCAGCACAATCTATCTCGCTTCTAGTCCTTTCTTGGGCACCGCCGCTATGCTGAGCAGGCACGGTCCCGTTACGTTCTTTCCAATGCCAAGCCTCTGCCAGGGTCCCACCCCTGGCAGAGACCCTACTGTCTCTTCCTCCACAACACCCTCCCTCACTAGGTGTTGCTTCGTTCAATCCAGTCAGCGTTCTCTCTAACTTCCTGCCTGACCCCCAGTTTACCCACTATGGTGGGGAGTGGCCTAATGAATAGCACCCTTAGCTCCCCCCGGAGGCCCAGCTGTGAAACATATTGGTGTCTGTGATACCTGATTGGAGGAACTCCTTCAGTGCCATCGAACGCACCATGGCTCCCCTTAGTGGCGGAGCCACAGTACTGCAACGACCAGGACTCTGGGGCGCTGCACTTACAATACTGAAATATCACATGGTCATAAGTATTCAGACCCTTTGCTCAGACACTCATATTTAAGTCACATGCTCTCCATTTCCTTGTGATCCTCCTTGAGATGTTCTACTCCTTCATTGGAGTCCAGCTGTGTTTAATTAAACTGATAGATGTTGATTTGGAAAGGCACACACCTGTCTATATAAGATCTCACAGCTCACAGTGCATGTCAGACCAAATGAGAATCAAGAGGTTAAAGGAACTGGCCAAGGAGCTCAGAGACAGAATTGTGGCAAGGCACAGATCTGGCCAAGGTTACAACTGACTTTCTTCAGTATTCAAGGTTCCTAAAAGCACAGTGGCCTCCATAATCCTTAAATGGAAGAAGTTTGGGACCACCAGAAGTCTTCCTAGACCTGGGCGTCCAGCCAAACTAAGCAATCGTGGGAGGAGAAGAACCTTGGTGAGAGAGGTAAAGAAGAACCCCAAGATCATTGTGGCTGAGCTCCAGAGATGCAGTAGGGAGATGGGAGAAAGTTCCACAAAGTCAACAATCAGTGCAGCCCTTCTCCAGTGAGGCCGTTATGGCAGAGTTGCTAAAAAACACATGAAGGACTCCCAGATTATAAGAAATAAGATTATCTGATCTGATGAGACGAAGATAGACCTTTTTGGTGATAATTCTAAGCAGTATGTGTGGAGAAACCCATTCATTGCTGATCACCTGCCCAATACAATCCCAACAGTGAAACATGGTGGTGGCAGCATCATGCTATGGGGATGTTTTGCAGCTGCAGGGACAGAATGACTGGTTGCCATTGAAGGAACCATGAATGCGGCCAAGTACAGAGATAACCAGGATGAAAACCTCTTCCAGAGTGCTCTGGACCTCAGACTTGGCCTAATGTTCACCTTTCAACAAGACAATGACCCTAAGCAGACAGCTAAAATAACAAAGGAGTGGCTTCAGAACAACTCTGTGACCATTCTTGACCGGCCCAGCCAGAGACCTGACCTAAACCCAATTGAGCATCTCTGGAGAGACCTGAAAATGGCTGTCCACCAACGTTCACCATCCAACCTGACGGCACTGGAGAGGATCTGCAAGGAAGAATGGCAGAGGATCCCCAAATCCAGGTGTGAAAAACTTGTTGCATCATTCCCAAGAAGACTCATGGCTGTACTAGCTCAAAAGGGCGGCTTCTACTGAATACTGAGCAAAGGGTCTGAATACTTATGACCATGTGATATTTCAGTTTTTCTTTTTTAGTAAATTTGCTGCAATGAAACAGTGAAAAGTGAAAATTTTAAAGGGGTCTGAATACTTTCCGTACCCACACTATATGTATATATATATATATATATATATATATATATATATATATATACACATATATGTGTATACAGTACATATACAAATAAACATTGCATAGTCTCACACAGGACTCCGACCTAAAGTTTGTCTAACTAGGATCAACTCTTTTTTTAATTTTCAGTTTGCAGCTGGGCCCAGGTTACTTAGAGGCCAAAAGTCTCCCTCCCCTATGTGACGAGACCACATGACAGGGGGGTGATGCCAACCTTTTAGTGTGTAGGCTGTGCAGAACAGACATCACCTTTACAACTACTGAAGGGAACACCACTGGCCCTCCTGACTTGGGCAACCCTCAGCCCGTACTTGCCAAAACTATGGAGAGGATGCTGTACAAGATGCAGCTACATATCATAGATTTTTGACCAGTTGGTATTATTCGGGTGCCTTTTCACAATGAGATTAAGACACTGCATCATTGTAAATTGAAGAGGGGTCAATAGAAGTACCATGTGGGGCATCAAATTAAGGACAGCATTGTAGTTCTGGGTCCCTTTTTCTGATATCACATTTGGACTTCACAGATTTATGTTTTTTCCTCTGGAAATATATTCATAGTTCCTTTTTTTCATGTAAATTGATGCATCAATGCTGCTGACAATGGTTTGTTATCTAATTCATGTTATGTGATCCACATCTACTGGCATCATACAACTAACTACTACTCCTATTGGCAGAAGATGGAGGAAAAAATATTAACGATTTATAAAAATAAAACCTAAAACAAAGAATCGGAAAAAATGTTCATCAGCATCCTATTCTGGGTCTGGGAGATTAATTTTAGATTTTTGTTTCCATTTAATAACTTTGAGAAGAGCGAGGAGATAAGACTCCATCACAGAAGGGCCAGGGATGATACAATAACAGACTTCTCACATATCTCTTCACCGTGACTACATCCCTACTGTCAAATTATAATTTTATTTTCCTTTAAGTCTTCCTGTCTCTTGAGTTTCTGTATCTAAATTTTGCCCATTATCGCTGTAACCTCTCTCCATTCAACCCAGCCTGGAGTGACTCACCAGAAGAATGAAACCTAGAGGGAACGACGGTGGCGCTGTACTGATTCCAGACAAAGTGACTAGGAAACACAACGACACCGGCACAAGCCGCACGCTACAGATGCTCCAATTATTCCCGAGAACTCTGGTGCATGGAGATGGAGAGACGACCTCATCAGACGGCACATAAAGGCTCACCTCACACCGGTATTATAATGTTAGGAGTAATCAATTTTGCAAATTCAATAATGCCGGAAACATATTATAGATATTTTTAGCTTCCACATTCTGTTTCATCTCTTGTATTTTTTTATTTAAAAAAATCATAAAAAGTATACATTGCATTCCCCAATATCAGAGATAATAATAGTTCACAATTCGATCAGAATCTGAGCATAATTTTACATACTATCTCTTTGATACAGAGTTGATCTCTATGTTTCATGGGTGTAAAAGGGAACCTGTCAACAAGTCAAGTTTTCCCAATATAATGTACGGCTATCACCGCTAATGTTTCTTTTACAGCAGTCTAGCAAGAGGTCGGAGTCCCCAAACCCCTCTGCATAGTCCAAAAATACCTTTTATAATTGCCCCATACGGCACGTTCTGGTCCGATGGGCGTTGTTGGTCTTGATCCGGTGCCTACTTTCTCACTCGTTCCAATCGCCGTCCTCCTTCCCTGCTTCATGTGGGCAACGCGTCCTACGTCATCTGCACAGCACCCTCAATCTCGCTCCTGCGCAGGTGTACTGTGCTCTTCCCTGCTAAGCTCAGAGCAAAGTACTGCAATGTTAAAGAGCAAAAGAGCACCGATGGCCCAGAAGTAAACCTGGCGCATGTGCTTTACAGTACTTTGCTCTTTCCTCAGCAGGGCAGATAACAGTGCGACTACGCAGGAGCACGATGGGGAACACTGTGTGGGTGATGTAAGATGCTTCACCGACATGACGTAGGGCAGAGAGAAATGTGTGAGCAGGAGCATAATGGGGGACACTGTGTGGATGATGTAGGTGCTTCACCCACATGAAGAAGGGCAGAGAGAAGTGTGCCTGCACAGGAGCATAAAGGGGACACTGTGTGGATAATGTAGGATGCTTCACCGACATGAAGTAGGGCAGAGAGAAGTGTGCCTGCACAGGAGCATAATGGGGACACTGTGTGGATAATGTTAGCCCTCCCCCGTCAATAATAAGAAATTATAGGGGGGGTCTCATGGCCTTACAAGCCCTGAATAATATTTAATTGATATTTTAATTATATCTATTAACAAGGGCTTAAGTAAGCTTTGGCTGTTTATCTGCCAGAAGCAAGGTTTTTCTGGTTAGCAACAGCGTTTTGGCGCTCAAAGGGAGCATTTTTATTGGATAACGCTGGTTGGCGGGCTTTTAGAGAAGCTATATAAAGCCCTGCAATTTGAATTTCACCTCAGCCGTCGGTGAACCGAAGGAACAGAAGATACGGCATAGAGATGGAAGCCCTGTTTCAGCAACTACTTGCAAGAGCCGGTAAAGAAGATGGGATAGAATGGTTAAAACGATGTTTAGCCACTAGCTCCCTACCTACAACTTCGGAGGACGTTTCAAATCCTCCGGTGACGAGCCCCCTCGAACAGCCGTCCGCTCCTGAGAAAAACATGGTGGTAATACCGCCTAGCCGTCCTGGAAGGAAGACGCCGCAGAGGTGCCTGTCACCGCCCCTTCCGCTGCAGAGTTCCATTGACCGGGTACCGGATGTCCGGAAGAGACCACGCCGCCCGGCTGCTAGCAAGTCTCGGAGCCCGGTACGTGAGGCCAGGAGTCAGGATCGGGCGGCTCTAGGTACCTCAGGCTTAACCGCCGGGAGGTCTGTTAGCAGCCGTAAAAGCGCTGCGGCGGCATCCTCTCGCCGGGAACCGGCGGCTGCGTCAGCAAGTGTGCCTGGCATCCAAAAAACAGCGCCGAGGCGCTGCACTCAGACAGATGAAGAGTCAGAAGAGGAACAGATTGAACCAACGCTTGAAGACTCTCAGCTGCGTTCGCCTGCTGTGCAAGGGTCGAGCGCTGGCTTCACAGAGGACCAGACAAGAAGAAAAGGACCTTCAAAAAAGGGTGAGATAAGCAATGTACCCCTGTCTGTTCATCCCACTCAACTTAGGGATATGATTAGGAGTGTTTTGTGTGAGTCACTGGGGGAGCCTTTTAATACCACTGCCATTTCTGCCTCACATGATAGTCTTGAGGGTATTTCAGTTCCTCACAACACATATAAGGAGGCGTTAACATGTGAGGTAACACCTTTAGGATTCCACTTGAGCTCAGGGGTTAAAGAGCTCATTTTGAATAATGAATATGTGGACTTATTTTCTCTACTTCCCCGAAAAGAACATTCATTCAGACCTGAAAAAGACACAAAAATGGAGGATGAATCTAAGCGTGCCCCTTTAAAATCATTTAACAATTGGCTACAGGCATTTTGTATTTATTCAGCTGTGTTGGGAGAAAAGTCTCCCAATCTTTGCAGTAAGCTGTTTCAGCACATAGATATTATTTTAGAGGCCTTTCGCAATTTTGGGGGCACTGCATGGCTTCACTACGACGAAGCGTTTAGGCAGAAATTAGCAGTTCACCCCAATATTTCTTGGGGCGTTAAAGACGTAGGGTTGTGGATTAACCTCATGCTTCCACAAAGACAGCTGTCATGATCTCTGCAGGCAGAGATCATAGCAAGCCTATAGAGGGACAAGCTCTCGGAAGATGGAACTATACTGACCATGAACTAAGCCTGCCGCGCAACTAGAAATAGCCAGGTAGCATTTCCTATTTATAGCTAGATGCCCAGCTCTGGCCTAAGACCTAAATAGCTAGCAGAGGGAAATATCAGACCTGGCTCACCTCTAGAGAAATATTCCAAAGAAGACAGTAGCCCCCCACATATAATGACGGTGAGTTCAGATGAAACTACAAACGCAGCAGGAAAATAGTCTTAGCAAATTTGAGGTCCGCTTACTAGATAGCAGAAGACAGATAGTATACTTTCATGGTCAGCAGAAAAACACTAACAAAACACCATCCAGAGATTACCTTAAACTCTGGCATTAACTCATAACGCCAGAGTAGCAATCCCTGATAAACGAGAGCTTTCCAGACACAGTAACAAAACTTCAGCTGTGAACTGGAACAAATAGGCAAAACAAAACATGGACAAAAGTCCAACTTAACTAGTAGTTGTCTAGAAGCAGGAACAAGCACTGAGAGGCATCAGATAACATTGTTGACCGGCAAGAAACCACCAGAGAAATGAGCTTAAATAGCGACACCCACTACTGATGGAACCAGGTGAAACAGGAAAGAGGATGACAAGTCCAATTCCACAAGCGGCCACCGGGGGAGCCCAGAATCCAAATTCACAACAGTACCCCCCCCTCAAGGAGGGGGCACCGAACCCTCACCAGATCCACCAGGGCGACCAGGATGAGCCCTATGGAAGGCACGAACAAGATCAGAAGCATGAACATCAGATGCATTGACCCAAGAATTATCCTCCTGGCCGTAACCCTTCCAGTTGACCAGATACTGGAGTTTCCGTCTGGAAACACGAGAGTCCAAAATTTTCTCCACAACGTACTCCAACTCACCCTCAACCAACACCGGAGCAGGAGGCTCAACTGAAGGTACAACAGGTACCTCATACCTGCGCAATAACGACCGATGAAAAACGTTATGAATGGAAAAGGACGCAGGGAGGTCCAAACGGAAAGAAACAGGATTAAGAATCTCCAATATTCTATAAGGGCCGATGAACCGAGGTTTAAACTTAGGAGAAGAGACCCTCATAGGGACAAAACGAGAAGACAACCACACTAAATCTCCAACACAAAGCCGAGAACCAACACGACGATGACGGTTGGCAAAACGCTGAGTCTTCTCCTGGGACAACTTCAAATTGTCCATAACCTGCCCCCAGATGTGATGCAATCTCTCCACCACCGCATCCACTCCAGGACAATCCGAGGATTCCACCTGACCGGAGGAAAATCGAGGGTGAAACCCCGAATTACAGAAAAACGGGGACACCAAGGTGGAAGAACTGGCCCGATTATTGAGGGCGAACTCTGCCAATGGCAAAAAAGCAACCCAATCATCCTGGTCAGCAGAGACAAAACACCTCAGATATGTCTCAAGGGTCTGATTAGTCCGCTCGGTCTGGCCATTAGTCTGAGGGTGAAAAGCAGATGAAAAAGACAAATCTATGCCCATCCTAGCACAGAATGCCCGCCAAAATCTAGACACAAATTGGGTACCTCTATCAGAAACAATATTCTCAGGAATACCGTGCAATCGGACAACATTCTGAAAAAACAGAGGAACCAACTCAGAAGAAGAAGGCAACTTGGGCAGAGGAACCAAATGGACCATTTTAGAGAAACGGTCACAGACCACCCAGATGACAGACATCTTCTGGGAAACAGGCAGATCTGAAATAAAATCCATCGAGATGTGTGTCCAAGGCCTCTTAGGAATAGGCAAGGGCAACAGCAGTCCGCTAGCCCGAGAACTACAAGACTTGGCCCGAGCACAAACGTCACATGACTGCACAAAGACTCGCACATCTCGTGACAGAGAAGGCCACCAGAAGGATCTTGCCACCAAATCCCTGGTACCAAAAATTCCGGGATGACCTGCCAATGCAGAAGAATGTACCTCAGAGATGACTCTGCTGGTCCAATCATCCGGAACAAACAGTCTATCAGGCGGACAACGATCCGGTCTATCCGCCTGAAACTCTTGCAAGGACCGCCGCAGATCAGGAGAAACGGCCGACAAAATTACTCCCTCCCTAAGGATACCTGTGGGTTCAGAATTACCAGGAGAGTCCGGGTCAAAACTCCTAGAAAGGGCATCTGCCTTAACATTCTTAGAACCCGGTAGGTATGACACCACAAAATTAAAGCGAGAAAAAAATAAAGACCAGCGCGCCTGTCTAGGATTCAGGCGTCTGGCAGTCTCAAGATAAATCAAATTTTTGTGGTCAGTCAATACCACCACCTGATGCCTAGCCCCCTCGAGCCAATGGCGCCACTCCTCAAACGCCCACTTCATGGCCAAAAGCTCCCGATTCCCAACATCATAATTCCGCTCTGCGGGCGAAAATTTGCGAGAAAAGAAGGCACAAGGCCTAATGACGGAGCAGTCGGAACCTTTCTGCGACAACACTGCCCCAGCTCCGATCTCCGAAGCGTCAACCTCAACCTGAAAAGGCAGATTCACATCAGGCTGACGCAACACAGGGGCAGAGGCAAAACGGCGCTTAAGCTCCTGAAAGGCCTCTACAGCATGAGGGGACCAATTAGCAACATCAGCGCCTTGTCTGGTCAAATCAGTCAGTGGTTTAACGACATCCGAAAAACCAGCAATAAATCGGCGGTAAAAGTTGGCAAAGCCCAAAAATCTCTGAAGACCCTTAAGAGAGGAGGGCTGAGTCCAGTCACAAATAGCTTGCACCTTGACGGGATCCATCTCAATGGAAGAGGGAGAAAAAATATACCCCAAAAAGGAAATTTTCTGGACCCCAAAAACGCACTTAGACCCCTTCACACATAAAGAATTAGACCGCAGAACCTGAAAAACTCTCCTGACCTGCTGGACATGAGAGTCCCAGTCATCAGAAAAAATCAGAATATCATCCAGATATATTATCATAAATTTATCCAGAAAATCGCGGAAAATATCATGCATAAAAGACTGGAAAACTGAAGGGGCATTAGAAAGACCAAAAGGCATGACCAAATACTCAAAGTGGCCCTCGGGCGTATTAAATGCGGTCTTCCACTCATCCCCCTGCCTGATCCGCACCAAATTATACGCCCCACGAAGATCAATTTTAGAGAACCACTTAGCACCCTCTATACGAGCAAACAAATCAGTAAGCAATGGCAATGGGTATTGATACTTAACAGTGATCTTATTCAGAAGCCGATAATCAATACATGGTCTCAAAGAGCCGTCTTTTTTTGAGACAAAGAAAAACCCAGCTCCCAAGGGAGAAGAAGATGGACGAATATGTCCCTTTTCCAAAGACTCCTTTATATATTCCCGCATAGCAGCATGTTCCGGCACAGACAAATTAAACAAACGACCCTTTGGATATTTACAACCCGGTATCAAATCTATGGCACAATCGCACTCACGGTGCGGAGGTAACGACCCAAGCTTGGGTTCGTCAAAGACGTCTTGATAATCAAAGAGGAACTCAGGGACTTCAGAGGGAATGGACGACGAAATAGAAACCAAAGGTACGTCCCCATGAATACCCTTACATCCCCAGCTCAACACAGACATTGCTCTCCAGTCCAAGACTGGGTTGTGAGACTGCAACCATGGCAATCCCAGTACCAAATCGTCATGTAAATTATACAGCACCAGGAAACGAATAATCTCCTGGTGATCCGGATTGATAAGCATGGTTACTTGTGTCCAGTATTGTGGTTTATTATTAGCCAATGGGGTGGAGTCAATCCCCTTCAGAGGAATAAGAGTCTCCAAAGGCTCTAAATTAAAACCACAACGATTGGCAAAGGACCAATCCATAAGACTCAGAGCGGCGCCAGAGTCAACATAGGCGTCCGTGGCAATGGATGACAAAGAGCAAATCAGGGTTACAGACAAAATAAACTTAGACTGAATGGTGCCAATGGAAACAGACTTATCAAGCTTCTTTGTACGCCTAGAGCATGCTGATATAACATGAGTAGAATCCCCACAATAGAAACACAATCCATTCTTCCGTCTAAAATTCTGTCGCTCGCTCCTGGACAGAATTCTATCACACTGCATACTTTCTGGCGTCTTTTCCATAGACACAGCCAGATGGTGCACCGGTTTGCGCTCCCGCAGACGCCTATCAATCTGAATAGCCATTGTCATGGACTCATTCAGACCTGCAGGCAAAGGGAACCCCACCATAACATCCTTAACGGCATCAGAGAGACCTTCTCTGAAAGTTGCCGCCAAAGCGCACTCATTCCACTGAGTAAGCACAGACCATTTACGGAATTTTTGGCAGAAAACTTCAGCTTCGTCTTGCCCCTGAGATAGTGCCATCAAAGTTTTTTCTGCCTGAAGTTCCAAATGAGGTTCCTCATAAAGCAAGCCCAAGGCCAGAAAAAACGCATCCACATCGCGTAACGCAGGATCCCCTGCTGGCAATGAGAAGGCCCAATCTTGAGGGTCACCCCTGAGCAAGGAAATCACAATCCTAACCTGCTGGGCAGGGTCTCCAGCTGAACGAGACTTCAGGGACAAATAAAGCTTACAATTATTTCGGAAATTCTGGAAGCTAGCTCTATTCCCTGTGAAGAACTCCGGCAAAGGAATTCTCGGCTCAGATACCGGAGCATGTACCACAAAATCTTGTAAATTTTGTACTTTCGTGATGAGATTATTCAAACCCGCAGTTACACTCTGGAGATCCATTATTGTCAGGTGCACACAGAGCATACAGAGATTAGGAGGAGAGAGAGAAAAAAGACTGCAGCAAGGCAGACTGGAGGAAAAAAAAAAAAAAAATATTCCAGCAGACTTCTTATAACTCTCCTTTCTCAACCTGGGTCTTTAACACTTTCCAGGCCGGTCAAACTGTCATGATCTCTGCAGGCAGAGATCATAGCAAGCCTATAGAGGGACAAGCTCTCGGAAGATGGAACTATACTGACCATGAACTAAGCCTGCCGCGCAACTAGAAATAGCCAGGTAGCATTTCCTATTTATAGCTAGATGCCCAGCTCTGGCCTAAGACCTAAATAGCTAGCAGAGGGAAATATCAGACCTGGCTCACCTCTAGAGAAATATTCCAAAGAAGACAGTAGCCCCCCACATATAATGACGGTGAGTTCAGATGAAACTACAAACGCAGCAGGAAAATAGTCTTAGCAAATTTGAGGTCCGCTTACTAGATAGCAGAAGACAGATAGTATACTTTCATGGTCAGCAGAAAAACACTAACAAAACACCATCCAGAGATTACCTTAAACTCTGGCATTAACTCATAACGCCAGAGTAGCAATCCCTGATAAACGAGAGCTTTCCAGACACAGTAACAAAACTTCAGCTGTGAACTGGAACAAATAGGCAAAACAAAACATGGACAAAAGTCCAACTTAACTAGTAGTTGTCTAGAAGCAGGAACAAGCACTGAGAGGCATCAGATAACATTGTTGACCGGCAAGAAACCACCAGAGAAATGAGCTTAAATAGCGACACCCACTACTGATGGAACCAGGTGAAACAGGAAAGAGGATGACAAGTCCAATTCCACAAGCGGCCACCGGGGGAGCCCAGAATCCAAATTC
Organism: Ranitomeya variabilis; assembly: GCF_051348905.1. Lineage (NCBI taxonomy): Eukaryota > Metazoa > Chordata > Amphibia > Anura > Dendrobatidae > Ranitomeya > Ranitomeya variabilis. Next base: position 86,103,364 of record NC_135232.1, read on the forward strand.
ACAACAGACAGCACCCTATCAGACAAGCAGTTTCTGTTTTTCAAAGGAAAGGGGTATGTTTCGCATTTAATGAAAACTCATGCAAATGGGGCAATTCATGCAGGTTTCGACATGAATGTTCCTTTTGCATGAACCAACACCCTGGGTCCAAGTGCTTCCGTAAACAGACATCTCAGTCAGCTACCAGAGAGGCAGTTCCAAAAAGCTCAGACTCCGGTGAGACTATCAGAAATGCTATGGTGGTTAAACATCTACCCAAATCAAGTGACCAGTAAGTTAATTTTCGACGGTTTTTGCTACGGTTTTGAAGTTCCACAATTCAAAGGCCCAGGGTGTGTGGTAGTAAGGAATTTATTATCTCTAAATTTGCATCAAGAAGTGGCTAGGAAGAAAATTTTGGAAGAATTGAGTTTGGGTAGAATCGCAGGCCCCTTCTCTTCCCCCCCGTTCAAGAATTTTCGAATCTCTCCACTAGGGATCGTGCCAAAAAAAGAGAGTGGCAGTTTTCGTATGATTCATCATTTGTCATACCCTCCAGGTTCCTCATTGAATGACGAAGTGGACAAATCCCTTTGTTCGGTTTCCTACTCTTCTTTCGATTCAGCGATTGAGCTTCTTAAAAAATTTGGTAGATTCTCACTTATGGCTAAGTCAGACATCAAGTCTGCCTTCCGTTTACTTCCGGTTCACCCCTTAGGATTCAATTCTTTGGGTTTCTGCTTCGACGATCAATTTTTCTTTGATATGTGTTTACCTATGGGTTTTTCACTATCATGCTTTTACTTCGAAAGTTTTTCTACTTTTCTTCACTGGGTAGTTGAATCCAACTCTCATCAGGCTGGGATACTTCACTACCTTGATGATTTTCTTTTTGTCGGCCCTTCTTCTTCCAATTCGTGTCAGGACACTTTAAATTGTTTCATAGCCATCTGCAAAAAATTTGGGGTTCCCCTAGCTCAAGAAAAAACATTCTTACCCGCGAATGTGATTGAATTCCTCGGTATTACACTCGACTCAATCAAGATGGAATGTAGGCTCCCGGATGATAAAATTTCAAAATTATTCAAAGCTTTGGATAAATTCCTGGCTAAAAAGAAGATAACTCTGAAAGACATGCAATCCCTATTGGGTCTATTAAACTTCGCTTTACGTGTGATCCCGATGGGTAGAATTTTTTCTAGACGACTTTATAACTCCACGATAGGGATTTCATCTCCAGAATCGCATATTAGAATATCAGCAGATTTGAAGGAGGACGCTAGAATTTGGCGTTCATTTTTGGAAGGCTTCAATGGTAAAGCTTGCTGGCAATCTGATTTCGTTTTAGCAGATACCCTTAATTTTTCTTTTTCTTTTGACGCCAAATTTGGCATGAGGATCCTATTTTCCCCTCATTGGGTGTCTCTTGTATGGCCTGAAGATTTTATCAACAATAATTTAGTTTGTAATTCCATGTTAATGGAACTTTTTTCTATTTATTTAGGCCTATATTTATGGGGTCACCTAATGAGTAATAAGAGGATTTTAATTCTATCTAACAATGAAGGTGTTCTGTTAGGGATCAACACACTCTCTTCTAAGAACTTGTGGGCGATAAAAATCCTTAGGCAAGTTGTATTGCTATGCCTAAAGAGAAATATTTGGCTAAAAGCGAAAGTTGGAAAAAATGGTCTAGAGTCAATTTCGGATTCTCTGTGCTATCAAAAATGGGATATTTTTCGCCAACAGGTACCTACAGCAGACTTGGATCCAACACCATGCCCACAGGAGCTTTGGGACTTGATTTTGAGTTAATTCCTCACTTCATCGAAAATTCGTTGTCAGCACGATCATGGGCTGAGTATTCAACCGCATGGCAACAATGGATTAAATTTTGTGAGTTGAATTGTTTTGAGTATAATCGCTCTAGTCCCATTCCCGGTTTGAAATTCGCTGAATTTTTGTGTAAAAAAAGGATTGTCATACTCGGCAGTCGCGAAATCCTTGTCAGGGGTGTCATTTTTCCTAAAATTATTCGGTGAGGTCCCATTGACGGGTTTGTTTCCTGTCGAACAGTTTTTGAAGGGGTTTAGACGTACCAATTTCAAACCAGACGATAGACGCCCGATTTCCCTTCCGCTTTTAAGGGAACTATGTTTATCCCTTCAGAACGTTTGTTCCAATTCTTTCGAGGCAGCTTTATTTTCTTCGGCATTTTCATTAGCCTTTTTCGGTGCTCTACGGGTCGGTGAAATTGTTTCAACAAAGAAAGGCATTATATCTGGTTTATTGTTTTCAGACGTTTCGGTTCTGGACTCTCATTTAATTTTATTTATAAGGAGATCCAAAACTGACCAGTTGGGCAGGGGTTTCAGATTGAAACTGGATGCTATGTCGGGCAAAAATTTTTGCCCTGTCAAAAATCTTAAGGATTGGTTGAAGGTTAGGCCTAATATTACAGGTCCTTTGTTTGTTCACTCTGATGGTAGTCCAACAACTATCTTTCAGTTCAATGCAGTTTTAAAAAAGTGTCTAAAAGCTTTAAATAAAGATCATTTAAGAATTACCTCCCACTCATTCCGCATAGGTGCGGCGACAGAGGCGTCTAGGGCGGGTTTGCAGGATTCGCAAATTATGCGTTTGGGAAAATGGGAATCGGGAAGGTTCAGGCTTTATGTAAGGCATGAATTATATGATAATCAAATTTGATTTTATTTCAGGTTCCAAGATTATATGGATAATTGGACACTCATATGTTTTTTGGGCTCAGAAGAGAGCTAGGCTTCGCTTTTATTCTGAGAATCTTTCTTTCAACCAGGATATTGCTCAAGTTTTCTGGCATAGCGCAAGAGGGATGTCATGGTATAACCTTCATACAGAGTTTAAAAAATGTTTTGCTAAATTTCCTCATCCAGATTTAGTAATTTTGCATGTAGGAGGGAATGATATTGGAAAAAACAAAACTTTGGAACTTTTAGCTCTTTTTAGATCGGATTTGGTTCATTTTAAGCAATTTTCTCCTAGTTCCGATTTTGTTTTTTCTGAAATCATTCCTAGGTTGCTATGGAACACTGTTGAATTGTCCTTCATAGAGAAAATCAGAAAGAGAGTTAACCGAACAATGTCAAAATTTCTCCCTATATTGAATGGTTTCTCTTTTAGACACGAAGACTTGGAAGGTTTTTTACCAGGTCTTTATGGTCATGATTCGGTCCACCTTTCAGATATTGGTTTGGACATTTTTAACCTGAACCTTCAAACGATGGTAGAAAAATGGCTGTGTCTTAATGGAGGAGCCAGGTTTCTTTGAAACATGGCGCGTGGATAATCGCCCTTTCGGGTGGATTGGTTATGGTGATGTTGTAAACATCAGGTTAATTTAAGAGTTTAAATTTAAAGATCAAAATAGATGTTATGGAATCTTTGAGTAACTCTAAAATAAATAACACGGCCATTTTTTCCCATACTTTGGTGTCAAGTGTTATTTATTGTATGAATGGGCTTTGTGTGGCCATGTTAGCCCTCCCCCGTCAATAATAAGAAATTATAGGGGGGGTCTCATGGCCTTACAAGCCCTGAATAATATTTAATTGATATTTTAATTATATCTATTAACAAGGGCTTAAGTAAGCTTTGGCTGTTTATCTGCCAGAAGCAAGGTTTTTCTGGTTAGCAACAGCGTTTTGGCGCTCAAAGGGTGCATTTTTATTGGATAACGCTGGTTGGCGGGCTTTTAGAGAAGCTATATAAAGCCCTGCAATTTGAATTTCACCTCAGCCGTCGGTGAACCGAAGGAACAGAAGATCCCGCCCTCCCACCCTTTATTTAGTTATACCCTGCCGTGTTAAGTTATTTTGCGAGGATAATCGCCCTTTCGGGTGGATTGGTTATGGTGATGTTGTAAACATCAGGTTAATTTAAGAGTTTAAATTTAAAGATCAAAATAGATGTTATGGAATCTTTGAGTAACTCTAAAATAAATAACACGGCCATTTTTTCCCATACTTTGGTGTCAAGTGTCATTTATTGTATGAATGGGCTTTGTGTGGCCATGTAGGATGCTTCACCGACATGAAGTAGGGCAGAGAGAAGTGTGCCTGCACAGGAGCATAATGGGAACACTGTGTGGATGATGTAGGATGCTTCACCCACATGAAGAAGGGCAGAGAGAAGTGTGCCTGCACAGGAGCATAATGGGAACACTGTGTGGATGATGTAGGATGCTTCACCCACATGAAGAAGGGCAGAGAGAAGTGTGCCTGCACAGGAGCATAATGGGGGACACGGTGTGGATGATGTAGGATGTTTCACCTACATGAAGCAGGGCAGAGAGAAGTGTATCTGCGCAGGAGCATAATGGGGGACACTGTGTGGATGATGTAGGATGCTTCACCCACATGAAGAAGGGCAGAGAGAAGTGTGCCTGCACAGGAGCATAATGGGGGACACTGTGTGGATGATGTAGGATGCTTCACCGAAATGAAGTAGGGCAGAGAGAAGTGTGCCGGCACAGGAGCATAATGGGGACACTGTGTGGATGATGTAGGTGCTTCACCCACATGAAGAAGGGCAGAGAGAAGTGTGCCTGCACAGGAGCATAATGGGGGACACTGTGTGGATGATGTAGGATGTTTCACCTACATGAAGCAGGGCAGAGAGAAGTGTATCTGCGCAGGAGCATAATGGGGACACTGTGTGGATGATGTAGGTGCTTCACCCACATGAAGTAGGGCAGAGAGAAGTGTGCCTGCACAGGAGCATAATGGGGGACACTGTGTGGATGATGTAGGTGCTTCACCGACATGAAGTAGGGCAGAGAGAAGTGTGCCTGCACAGGAGCATAATGGGGACACTGTGTGGATGATGTAGGTGCTTCACCGAAATGAAGTAGGGCAGAGAGAAGTGTGCCTGCACAGGAGCATAATGGGGGACACTGTGTGGATGATGTAGGTGCTTCACCGAAATGAAGTAGGGCAGAGAGAAGTGTGCCGGCACAGGAGCATAATGGGGGACACTGTGTGGATAATGTAGGATGCTTCACCGACATGAAGTAGGGCAGAGAGAAGTGTGCCTGCACAGGAGCATAATGAGGACACTGTGTGGATAATGTAGGATGCTTCACCGACATGAAGTAGGGCAGAGAGAAGTGTGCCTGCACAGGAGCATAATGGGGGACACTGTGTGGATGATGTAGGTGCTTCACCGACATGAAGTAGGGCAGAGAGAAGTGTGCCTGCACAGGAGCATAATGGGGACACTGTGTGGATAATGTAGGTGCTTCACCCACATGAAGTGGGGCAGAGAGAAGTGTGCCTGCACAGGAGCATAATGGGGGACACTGTGTGGATGATGTAGGATGCTTCACCGACATGAAGTAGGGCAGAGAGAAGTGTGCCTGCACAGGAGCATAATGGGGACACTGTGTGGATGATGTAGGATGCTTCACCCACATGAAGAAGGGCAGAGAGAAGTGTATCTGCGCAGGAGCATAATGGGGACACTGTGTGTATAATGTAGGATGCTTCACCGACATGAAGTAGGGCAGAGAGAAGTGTGCCTGCACAGGAGCATAATGGGGGACACTGTGTGGATGATGTAGGATGCTTCACCGACATGAAGTAGGGCAGAGAGAAGTGTGCCTGCACAGGAGCATAATGGGGACACTGTGTGGATGATGTAGGATGCTTCACCCACATGAAGAAGGGCAGAGAGAAGTGTATCTGCGCAGGAGCATAATGGGGGACACTGTGTGGATGATGTAGGATGCTTCACCGACATGAAGTAGGGCAGAGAGAAGTGTGCCTGCACAGGAGCATAATGGGAACACTGTGTGGATGATGTAGGATGCTTCACCCACATGAAGAAGGGCAGAGAGAAGTGTGCCTGCACAGGAGCATAATGGGGGACACTGTGTGGATGATGTAGGATGCTTCACCGACATGAAGTAGGGCAGAGAGAAGTGTGCCAGCACAGGAGCATAATGAGGACACTGTGTGGATAATGTAGGATGCTTCACCGACATGAAGTAGGGCAGAGAGAAGTGTGCCTGCACAGGAGCATAATGGGGGACACTGTGTGGATGATGTAGGTGCTTCACCCACATGAAGTGGGGCAGAGAGAAGTGTGCCTGCACAGGAGCATAATGGGGGACACTGTGTGGATGATGTAGGATGCTTCACCGACATGAAGTAGGGCAGAGAGAAGTGTGCCTGCACAGGAGCATAATGGGGACACTGTGTGGATGATGTAGGATGCTTCACCCACATGAAGAAGGGCAGAGAGAAGTGTGCCTGCACAGGAGCATAATGGGGACACTGTGTGTATAATGTAGGATGCTTCACCGACATGAAGTAGGGCAGAGAGAAGTGTGCCTGCACAGGAGCATAATGGGGGACACTGTGTGGATGATGTAGGATGCTTCACCGACATGAAGTAGGGCAGAGAGAAGTGTGCCTGCGCAGGAGCATAATGGGAACACTGTGTGGATGATGTAGGATGCTTCACCCACATGAAGAAGGGCAGAGAGAAGTGTGCCTGCACAGGAGCATAATGGGGGACACTGTGTGGATGATGTAGGATGCTTCACCGACATGAAGTAGGGCAGAGAGAAGTGTGCCTGCACAGGAGCATAATGGGAACACTGTGTGGATGATGTAGGTGCTTCACCGACATGAAGTAGGGCAGAGAGAAGTGTGCCTGCACAGGAGCATAATGGGGGACACTGTGTGGATGATGTAGGATGCTTCACCGACATGAAGTAGGGCAGAGAGAAGTGTGCCTGCACAGGAGCATAATGGGGGACACTGTGTGGATGATGTAGGATGCTTCACCGACATGAAGTAGGGCAGAGAGAAGTGTGCCTGCACAGGAGCATAATGGGGGACACTGTGTGGATGATGTAGGTGCTTCACCCACATGAAGAAGGGCAGAGAGAAGTGTGCCTGCACAGGAGCATAATGGGGACACTGTGTGGATGATGTAGGATGCTTCACCCACATGAAGAAGGGCAGAGAGAAGTGTGCCTGCACAGGAGCATAATGGGGGACACTGTGTGGATGATGTAGGATGCTTCACCGACATGAAGTAGGGCAGAGAGAAGTGTGCCTGCACAGGAGCATAATGGGAACACTGTGTGGATGATGTAGGATGCTTCACCCACATGAAGAAGGGCAGAGAGAAGTGTGCCTGCACAGGAGCATAATGGGGGACACTGTGTGGATGATGTAGGATGCTTCACCGACATGAAGTAGGGCAGAGAGAAGTGTGCCGGCACAGGAGCATAATGGGGACACTGTGTGGATGATGTAGGTGCTTCACCCACATGAAGAAGGGCAGAGAGAAGTGTGCCTGCACAGGAGCATAATGGGGGACACTGTGTGGATGATGTAGGATGCTTCACCGACATGAAGTAGGGCAGAGAGAAGTGTGCCTGCACAGGAGCATAATGGGGCACACTGTGTGGATGATGTAGGATGCTTCACCGACATGAAGTAGGGCAGAGAGAAGTGTGCCTGCACAGGAGCATAATGGGGGACACTGTGTGGATGATGTAGGATGCTTCACCGACATGAAGTAGGGCAGAGAGAAGTGTGCCTGCACAGGAGCATAATGGGAACACTGTGTGGATGATGTAGGATGCTTCACCCACATGAAGAAGGGCAGAGAGAAGTGTGCCTGCACAGGAGCATAATGGGAACACTGTGTGGATGATGTAGGTGCTTCACCGACATGAAGTAGGGCAGAGAGAAGTGTGCCTGCACAGGAGCATAATGGGGACACTGTGTGGATGATGTAGGATGCTTCACCGACATGAAGTAGGGCAGAGAGAAGTGTGCCTGCACAGGAGCATAATGGGGGACACTGTGTGGATAATGTAGGATGCTTCACCGACATGAAGTAGGGCAGAGAGAAGTGTGCCTGCACAGGAGCATAATGGGGGACACTGTGTGGATGATGTAGGTGCTTCACCGACATGAAGTAGGGCAGAGAGAAGTGTGCCTGCACAGGAGCATAATGGGGACACTGTGTGGATGATGTAGGATGCTTCACCGACATGAAGTAGGGCAGAGAGAAGTGTGCCTGCACAGGAGCATAATGGGGGACACTGTGTGGATGATGTAGGATGCTTCACCGACATGAAGTAGGGCAGAGAGAAGTGTGCCTGCACAGGAGCATAATGGGGGACACTGTGTGGATGATGTAGGATGCTTCACCGACATGAAGTAGGGCAGAGAGAAGTGTGCCTGCACAGGAGCATAATGGGGGACACTGTGTGGATGATGTAGGTGCTTCACCGACATGAAGTAGGGCAGAGAGAAGTGTGCCTGCACAGGAGCATAATGGGGGACACTGTGTGGATGATGTAGGATGCTTCACCCACATGAAGCAGGGCAGAGAGAAGTGTGCCTGCACAGGAGCATAATGGGGAACACTGTGTGGATGATGTAGGATGCTTCACCCACATGAAGCAGGGCAGAGAGAAGTGTGTCTGTGCAGGAGCGTGATGGGGACACTGTGTGGATGATGTAGGACAGAGGTGTCAAACTGCATTCCTCGAGGGCCGCAAACCATGAGTGTTTTCAAGATTTCCTTAGCATTCCACAAGGTGCTGGAATCATTCTGTGCAGGTGATTAAATTATCACCTGTGCAATACAAGTGACCTGTTTGCGGCCCTCGAGGAATGCAGTTTGACACCTCTGATGTAGGATGCTTCACCCACATGAAGTAGGGCAGAGAGAAGTGTGTCTGCGCAGGAGCATAATGGGGGACACTGTGTGGATGATGTAGGATGTTTCACATGCTGCAAGAACATAGTTTGAGATGGTCTAATTAGGTAGGGAAAAAACATGGTCTCTGCAGTGCAAAACATCGGATACATGACACTATTATCCGTTCACAAGTTGTGGCTCCATTGTTGCCCTCGGTACATAAGGTTAGAGCGTGTGCTCTGCAGGAGGTGCTGTATTCAGCCTCTCAGACTCAATTTTAACAGGAACCACAGAGCAATTCTCTTACTAAAAACTGTCGTATAAGGGACAGAGCACAGAGCAGGTCTCCACTTCAAATTTCTTCTATACTGTGAATTATGGACAATGTTAATTTTATACTGATTAATCGTATATACAAAACATAACTCTCTTGCTATTCACCGGTGTTGAGTCAATGGTGAATTAGTGACCTTGATTTCTGTAAAACAATATTTGATTTTGCTTAGAAACGGCATGCAGCAAATAATCACAAAAAAGTGTGGGGTCTCACCACCAAGATTAGGGGATTCTATCTAAAAACGACCCCCTCACAGTTAAAATAAACTTATCATTTAACCCAAAAATTAGATTTTATGAATATAAAGACTTATATTTTATGAATGCACTGGATTTTATTTGCTTTTCTTTGATATTGTGCTGAGGTTATGTCAAAAAAGGCAATTTCCACTATTTATTTGAAGGCTCTGATAGGTAAGGCTATGTTTGCATGTTGCTTTTCTGCAGCCAAAACCTGATCTCAAAAGCTGCAGTAAAAACTCAAGACTTTTTTCAGGATCCCAAAGTTCAGCTTTGCTTCCACCATACAAGCATGAACAATACAAGGTGTTAGGCCACCAATGCAAGACGTATGAGAAACCTTAAAACATTTTTTTTTTTAAAAAGGGCAATTTGATCAAATTATTTAGGGAGAAATAGATTTTTTTATGTCTGAAAAATAATGACTATTCTGAGATTAAAAAAAGCTATATTGATTTATGAAGCACAGCCGTGAGCTAAGGATATAAGAGTTCATGGAAAAATACACAATTACAAATGTAGAAACCACAGTGGGAAGTTAAATTGGTCGGGCATTGTTTACTTAACACATCGGTAAGGCATTGAGTAGGTTAGGCATAGCATACTTTTACATACTGGTTGGGCATTGATTTGGTAGGACATTGTTTACTTTTACACATATCACTAATTTAATTAAACTGTACTAATCCTAACTAGAAATGGGCGGACACCTGGATGTTCGGCCGAACAGTTACAAAAAGTTCGGATTCGGGCACCAGAACAGTACCCGGACTCGGACCCCATTTACTTGAATGTGGGGGCCTGTTCATGACAGCGCGGCAAACACCGCTTCTGATCAGCAGTGAAATCATCCCCACCAGTCAGAGAGCCGCGGTTCCCACTCTGTCAAAAGACAGTGTGAGCGCTCAGCTGTCATCATAGGTATACAGTTTACCTCCGGTCACTGGTGTCAGCGGATGGGACTACTGCTCGCATCATCCGACACCTGCTCCCGCTAATAACAGTGAGAGCAGTAGCAGCTTATGGCTATATTCATTAGCCGGCTCCTGCGCTGTAAATAAATAATTTAATTTATTTTTGCTAACCAGCCAGGCAAAATGCAGAGCTGGGGGATGCAACCCTCAGCAGTCAGCTTCAACAAGGCTGGTTATCAAGAATAGAGGGGTCCCCATGCCATATTTTTTAATTATTTAAATAAATAATTTAATAAAACGGCATTGGATACCCACATTTTTGACAATCAGCTTTGCTACAGCAGACAGCTGGGGGCTGGTATTCCCTGGTAAGGGGCCATGGATTAAAAGCTCACCGACACAAAAAGAGGACTTAAAAATCTTCCAAAAAATTGAAAAGAGTCACAAAGAAAAAAGCAGAGATGTTTACCTGCTGAAGCCTCCAACCAAATGCACTGGCAGGGTGCAGCGGACCGGATTAATGATGGCAAACACACAGGTGCAAAAAATACAGATAAAACAACCACTTTCAATCCAGTGTTGGCTGTTTGGTATTAGTGCACAAAAAGATAAGAGATAATAGTCTGTATGTGGCATTATTCACACAGGCAATGCAGAGCATCTGGTTTACAGCCTATTCCTAATGCACATACAGGCGGGCCGCCCAGTGGCATAGATATTGGCCCCCCTCAGAAAAGAATAGCAGCCTGCGGCTGCCCAGAAAAGGCACATCTATTAGATGCACCATTTCTGGCGCTTTGCCTGGCTCTTCCCACTTGTCCTGTAGCGGTGGCAAGTCGTGTTCTTATTTGTGGGGTTGATGTCACATTTGTATTGTCAGGTGACATCAAGCCCATGGCTTAGTAATGGAGAGGCATCTATAACACACCTATCCATTACTAATCCTATAGTTGTATTGTAAATAAAGAAACAGTTTACAACCGGGACGGTGTCAAGATGTGACCATCCAGCAGAGGTGTATCTAGGGGGGGCAGCTGAGGCATGTGGCCCAGGCGCAGCTGGCAGGGGGGCGCAGTCGAGGGTTCAATTGTACTCACATCTTACAGAAGCGAGTACAATTGAGGCTCTGACTCATGGGCGGACATACCGGCCCGGAGGTGGAGGGGGGCCCCTGCAGAGTGGCTAATAATGAGGGCAATCTGGCCTGTTTATCCAGCCCCGAGGGGCCCTTGGCCAGATTGCCCTCATGTGCGGCGGGTAGGGAGTGATCCCTGCAGCTCCGCTGCCTACAAGAGAAAATAGCAGCAGAGCGGAGCTGCAGGGATCCATCCTGCTTCCTGCCCGTGCTTCCTCTCACACAGACAGCAGCGCCTCTGGATGACGTCATCATTCAGCGGCCGGCTGTGCCAGAGAGAGGAAGCTGCCGACAGTGATGCTGCAGCAGAGTGGTGAGTGTGTCTGTGTGTGTACGTGTGTTGTGTGTGTACGTGTGTTGTGTGTGGGGCGTGCATGCATAGCACTGCAGGGGAATGTGCAGAGAGGTGAATGGTGCTGTGTGTGTCTCTGTGTGTAGGGGGAGGAGAGGGCAGTGATGGGGCAGATGGGGAGAAAGCAATGATGGGGTGATGGAGAGGGCAATGATGGGGGTGGTGGGGGAGGAGTAAATGATGGAGATGGTGGAATGAGCAATGATGGGGTGGTGGGGGAGAAGGCAATGATGGTGGGACTGATGGGGAAGGAGTCAATGAATGGGAGTGGTAGAGGAGAAGGCTGTGATGGAGGTGGTGGAAAGAAAAATGATGGGGGTGATGGAGAGGGCAATGATGGGTGGTAGGGGAGAAAGCAATGATGGAGATGGTGGAAAGGGCAATGATGAGGTGGTGGGGGAAAAAGCAATGATGGAGGTGGTGGAAAGAACAATGATGGTGGTGGAAAGGGTAATACTGGGGGTGATGGGGAGGAGGAAATGATGGAGGTGGTGCAAAGGGCAATGATAGGGTGGTGGGGGAAAAGCAATGATGGTGGTGGTGGAAAGGATAATGATAGTGCTGGTGGAAAGGGCAATAATGGGGGTGGGGGGAGGAAATGATGAAAGTGGTGGAATAGGCAATGATGGGAGTGGTGGGGAAAGACAAAGATGGCGTGGTGGGGAGGAGGAAATGATGGAGGTGGTGGAATGGGCAATGATATGGGGTGGTGGGGGAGAAAGCAATGATAGTGGTGGTGGAGAAGGCAATGATGGGGGTGGTGAAGAGGGCAATGATGGGGTGGAGGAGAGGACAATAATGGGATGCGGGGGGAGGAGGACAATGAGGGGTGTGGGGGATTGGGATGGGAGGGAGACTTATAATGGACTTAGGAACAGGGGAGGTGGAGGAAAACATTATTATTGCTTATTATGTCTAACAGTCCCTTAGTATAGAGTGTATGTACTTATTATGTATAGTGCCACCCTTAGTTACATAGTTTCCTCTTTTATTATGTACAACACCGTCCCTTATTACATACCATCCTCTCTAGTTACATATGGTGTCATCCCTTATTATATAGCTTCCTCTGCTGTTATGTACAGTAGTGTCTCTTACATAGTGCATTCTTGTTATTTTGTTATTCACAACGCCCTCTTTTATTATAGTCCCCTCTCTTTTTTTAGATATGAAATGACTGCTGATGGAGGAACCGGTGACCAGACGACCAGTCCAACAGCTCTTCCATTAGAAAAGAAGCTTTCCCATGCTCCATCAGCCGTCATTGCATTATACAGCTAACAAGACAGGACAGTATGCAATAAAAGACAGTGCTCTATATAATCCAATATGTAAGGGACGGTGCTGTACATAACACGATAGGGCACTGTGTAATAAGGGACCTCAATATACATAATGAAGGAGACTATTTAATATATATACATGTATGTGGCTATATATATATATATATATATATACATATATATATATATATATATATATATATATATATTTATTTAACTGGGAGGAGGGGAGCCCAGACACATTTCTTGCACAGGGGCCCCAAGCTGTCAGTGTCCGCCCCTGCTCTGACTGCCGGTTCAGAGCGACATCAGCAGCGTGATCAGATCATGTGATCACGCTGCTGACGTCACTTGCCTGCGCTGCAGAGGTGAACACTGGTGATAAGTGCTCCAGTGGAGCTGAAGACACCGAAGATTAAGTGCAGGGGGAGGTCTTTATTATGTGTGGGGAGAATTTGAGTGGGGATGGGGGGCTTTATTATGCATGGGGAGATGGGATGTGTGCAGACACAGCATGGGGAGTCAGGTGAGCAGGCAGTATAGAAAATGAGGGGGTAAATATATGAGGAGACAGTATGGTAACAGGGGGATGTGAGAGGAGATAGTATAAGGAGGGAGGGGAATAGTGTGAGGAGACAGTATGGGGGGAGAAAAGTGAGTGGGCACAGAATAGAAACTGAATAGTGGGGGTGTAGCATGGAGGGACAGTGTGAGGGCACAGCCAGGAGTGGACAGAATACCAAGGAGGGGGAGTGTGATGATAGAGTACAGTATAAATACTGGACCCTATAGGGGGGGGACACAGTGTGAGAGGAGAGTGTGAAGAGGGGGCCGGTATGGAAAGGAGAGGTCAGTGTGAAGAGCATGCACCTTAAAAGGGACAGTGTGGGGGTCATATTTTGTGCAGACAATATAGTGAGGGGCAATTTTTTATTCAGGAGCATTATAATGATACTTCTAACTTTAAGGGCACCATGTGGAGATTTTCTGCAAAAGAGCGGAGAAGATGGAAGTCTGCAGAGACGGCTGTAGATAAGAAAACTCATCATGGGATCTGGGCAAGACGAAGAAAAGGAGAACGGCTCCAGAGACGACGTCATCTGTAAGGTACCTGGATGTAAATGTTATTTGTAATTCTAATTAATTCTCATGTTTTTATTTATTTTAGGAGCATTAAAGGGCATGTCCCGGTTTGTAATGAGTTTGCAGTCATTCTTTGTGACTGCAGACTTCTGAATTCTCACAGTGCGCACTGCACGCTGTCAGGATTCTCTCGTGCTGGCGATTTACGTACATGCGGTCACCTGCTGACTAGACATGTGTGGCCTCACTCAATGAAAATGAACTGAGCGATGCCAGGCACGTCTAGTCGGAATGTGGTCAGAAGTATACAGATTGCATGCTTGTGCTGACATGACTGTCCACCGGCAAGGGAGAATCCTAGAAGTGTGCAGTGCATTAGTTGTGAGAATTCAGAAGCTGCGATGTCAGGATTCAGCTCTGCAGGTTCCAGTAGTCGTCACATGGACACGTCACTCATATGCGATTTTCATACTTATGGTCTGGCTCTTAATTTTTGCCAGAGCTGTATAAAGTTGTGTGTGTATATAAAATCACATGTGACTGCTTATATACAATCATGTGTGTGCATAAAATAGGCCTCTGTAGGTATATAATCTCATATGTATGTATATATGAAATCATATATTTGTGAGTATAAATTCTTACAAGTGTGAATATTAAATCATGTGTGTATTTATATTTATAAAAGCCTGCTGGTATGTATGTGAAAAAAAGATCCTATGTGTGTAAAAGAATACTTCCAAGACTTTGTAAATGTAATGAAAAAATGGGAAGGTCCTTAAATGGAATTTGCCAGTAGGATCATCCTTCCTAAGCAGGCTATATGGGCATGGGGGTCATAGGAAGCAGAATATAACGATACCTTGATGCAATCCCTTGTCTTATTGCAGAGAAATACGCATTTATGGTATATGCAAATAAGTTGTTCCACGCTATGGGCCGGACACTCATCTGCAGGAGAATCTGCCTCCAGAGCTTATTTTATGTAAAAGGGGGAGTTTCCAGTGTGAGACAGCTAACTAACACATTTTTTGCAGCTCTCTGAGCTCTGCTGTATTGTACCAATAGTGCAGCCCTGTCTGCCTGTGAGCTGGAGGCCGATGCTGAGAGGAACCTGTGAATGTGTCCGGTATAATCACACACAGATCTGCAGTGAGATCAGGAGAGCAGAGAGAGGTCATCACACTGATAAATCCCCTTCATGTAAAACAAGTTCTGAGGGCAGAGTTATCTTCCAGGCAGCGTCCTCCCAGAGCCTATAACCTGTATGCCCATATTACTAGTTTATATTGGTCAACTGCGGTGACAGATTCCCTTTAATAAACACAGTGTTTAGCTTAAAAAGCATTTTTATTCAATACATTAGCTCCAAAAAAAATTGTATCTATGCAGTTACTACCTTGGTTTTGTTACTGTATCTATGTAGGATGGTTAAGCCATTCATTGCATCTATCTTCTACACTTTGAGATTCAATTGGTAAAGAATGTTGAGTGGAGGGGGGATGAAGAAGTATGGTATGGTATGGCAAGGTGAGAAGCAGCAGCATGGGGGCAGAATGATGATGGGGTCTCATTCAAAAGTTTGCTCTGGTTCTCGTTGTAATCTAGTTAAGCCACTGCTCCAGACATTTATGGTGGTGGTAAATGGCAGCTGAAAGATGTGCCAAACTTATTAAACAGGTGCACAAGCCTTTAAAAGGGATTGTCTGGTCAGAGTGGACAAGAATGTGATTTGCATGTTTCTGGCCACATTCCGACTAGACATGCACGGTCTCGCTCATTTCTAGTACATCGCGTGAAGCTGAGAGCGTCTAGTCGGAATGTGGTTGGAAGAATGTAAATTGCATTCTCATTGGCAACATCAGAGAATCCTGACAGCGTGTAGTGTGCGCGCTGTAAGGATTCTGTAGTCTGCAGCCTAGAGAGCACATAGCGAGACTTTCATTAGAAGACTGGATAACCTCTTTACTGAATGTGGGGCATTTTACTCCAGCACTCACCTCATTAAGACTGGCATGCAAATATCTGTCTAATGGAATCGGGGTCATAGACTTTATTATTCTCGGTAGAGATCCAGTTATTTACTTCCATTTGATTTTGTTTACAAAATACAAGACAAATAAACTCAACAATTCATCGACCTTTCAGTTACCACAGTAACAAAAAGTTTATAACTTTGTAAAAAATGATAAAAAAATAATAATCTGCATGTAAGATATTTCATTATTTTTTTCTGCAAGCTGATAAAATTCTATTCAGCTTTCTCTGATACACTATGTTCCCAGGGAATAAGAGCGGAGGTGAGAGCCCACACAGGATTGCAGCTCTGCAAAGATCTTTCACTGTTAGAAAACAAAGTTATAAAGATTTGTCTAAGTATCATGGCAAAGAAACGAGGGCAAATGAGCACCAATTCCTCCGAGTCCTGACCTAGAGGATTTTAGCTAGTACCAGAAGGGGGCGCAATTTGAAGTTTCCAACTCCTCACCACTGTGTACACCCCAATTCTCCATAAGAACATTTTTGCTAAATTTCTATGGGATAATTTCCAGATTGCGAGGGGTCCGACCGCTGTGATCTCCACCAATCTCAAGTATCCGGTGTGAATGGAGCGATGGTCGATGATGCGCACTACTGCTCCATTCATTCCCTGAGATAGCCGAGCGCTGCGCACTCCCATAAGAATGAATGGAGTGGCAGTGCACATGAAAAGTTATATATGTAGACACGTGATATATCTTAAATAGAAAAAAATGGCAAAATTGTATTCAGGTGAAAGTGGTGTAGAAAAAAACCCAAAAAATATTCCTAAGTATCAGACAAAACATGAAGAGTGAGTCATGAGGATTAATCCATCCTTTAGAATGAAAATGTAAGACGAAATCTATATTTCCCTACTGAGGCATTGCATGTGCAACTATATTTTTATAGAGCTATTCTTCTTTTAAAAAAGTATACTATGGCTTCCAGTGGAAAACATTTTTTTCACTCTCTAATTCTATGCATATCTCAAAAAAAGAACCTCTAAATTAAAAGTGGAGGCATACGCTGTACACTATAGGCTCACACACTATGGCTGTGCTGTTCCTTATTACGGCCCCATGTAGCTCAGCAATTAGTGCAGAGCAGTAATGTGGATGTTTGCAGAAGGCCTTACACAATATCTCTCCAACGTTGCTCCCTGGTCACCAAGTCCATTAAAGAATTGATTATAATTTAACAGTAATAATGAAAAGCCAGAAAAAAAGAAATAACAAGCACAATTAACATTCCCATAAGTCCTATTTTGTTGTAAAAAAAAAATACCTTCAAATATTTTTTCCGTTTCCGGCTCATTTCAAAAGAGAAACAAAAGACTATCAAGCAAATGTGGAGCCCATGTGAACAGCTTGAGGAACCTTCTCATACAAGCCTCATTTAAGAGATCTAGATGTTCAGATGGTTTGTGGAGAAACGATGATATCATTATTATTACACTAGCAGCTGTTCAGGCTGAACACTATGGCTTATTAGGAAGAAAATGGCCACATGATAGATGCTACCATCCAGGTCATCCATGAAACCTAATGGAAAGAGGACATAATGCTGCTGTAAAATCTTAGTTCTGCAGCCAAGAAAACAAACTGATAGACTACTGTGGTATGCTTGGTATGATCGAGTAAGGGGGTGCGCCGTGAAGGATGAGGTTCCTCTGCATTGCACAGTATTTGTGACCAGAGATTGCCATCTACTGTCAAAATGAACCCAGAGGAACCGCAGGATGGAAGAAGGGTTTCAGGAAAGGCAGGTCTAAAGAGAGCACTGGGTCAAGTGACATCTGTGGCACACTTACCCGATTTAAAAAGGCAGAGTGACAAGATGGGAATTCAGTTGGTGCCAACAAATGAAGCCAGTGAGACATCTGTGCAGAAGTACGCCACTGCCGAGTCACTGGGATGCGCTTGAATGAGACTGAGAATGAGACGGGACGGGATGTTAGTAGCCAGTGAGTGAGATCCAGATGATGCCAGTCAAGGCTGGTGATCCAGACTAGGCCGGTCAACACCAGAGGCCCAACCCTTATCCATCGCAGGTCAAGCACTGAAAACCGAGTGTGTGCCACCATCCAGAAGTGGACGTCCGCTGTGGTGATCCGGAGGCGTGAGTGAACCAGTCTGTCACTCCCAAAGATGACGCACGGCACAGGGTTTGGTCCAGGGCTGTGCCACAGGCAGGATGGGGACCGGCCAGTGTGAGGAAGACCCATAGAGCATTACTTGACTTTGTCAGGAGGACTTAGGTTCTAGGTACTAACAGAGGTCACCAGTATTTCCCGTTAGACCAAAGTGGAAACGTGCTGAAGAGACACTTACGTGTGGCCTTATAGTTGTGAGCGCTATCCATGGGAGTCATCACACAAGAGACATTAAGGTGTCTCTCCTATTGGAAAATTGTCAGATAGGATAGAGAATTTGCACTGCAAAATTAAACCCCTTCATTTCTGTTTTAAGATAATAAATAGATTAGTTGACTACTTCCGCCTTGTCTTTGTCTATGTGTTAGATCCTAGCAACCTGTTCACAATAGCAAAAGCGCTGAAACTGTTAAAGGGGTTGGCCACTATATAGTTATTTTAACAGATGTGTTGTGGACAAGATTTTGTGGCACGTACTAACAAAGGGGGCACAGAAGTAGCTATACAGAATAAATAACATCTGATATATAACCATGTTATTAAAGGGAACCTGTCACCCACAAAATCAAAGATGAGCTAAGCCCACCAGCATCAGGGGCTTATCTACAGCATTCTGTAATGCTGTAGATAAGCCCCCGATGTATCCTGAAAGATGAGAAATAAAGGTTAGATTATACTCACCTGGGGGAGCGGTCCGAACCGATGGGCGTCACGGTCCGGTCCGATGGGCGTCACGGTCCGGTCCGGGGCCTCCTATCTTCATAGGATGATGTCCTCTTCTTGTCTTCACGCTGCGGCTCCGGCGCAGGCATACTTTGTCTGCCCTGTTGAGGGCAGAGCAAAGTACTGCGGTGCGCAGATGCTGGGCCTCTCTGACCTTTCCCTGCGCCTGTGCACTGAAGTACTTTCCTCTGCCCTCAAGAGGGCGGACAAAGTACACATGCGCCCAGCGGGAATGGCCCTGGGTGAGTGTAATCTAACCTCTTTTTCAATTCTTTCAGGATACATCGGGGGCTTGTCTACAGCATTACAGAATGCTGTAGATAAGCGCCTGATGCCGGTGAGCTTAGCTCATCTTCGATTTTGGGGGTGACAGGTTCCCTTTAGCCTTTGATAACTCCCCAAATGAAAATTCCATCTGGGTGAGGTCTGATGACCATTATGACCGTTCAACCAACCTCATCCATCTATCTATCCACTTATGATACTAAAAATATAAGCATGAATAGACGCTGTAGGCCTAGATATGCACCTCCCTGTAGAAAAGTATTACAGGTTCTTCTCCTGCTCTTGGTGCAGTTTTTCTCACAAATGGCACAGTTCTCCCGTCCACAACATGGCAGCTGACGATCAAGTGGTCAGACCTGTCAATCAGCCTCCTCCAACTGATAAACAGCTTTTCCATGTTACGTGTTTTACAATTGAAGGATAATTCATACAAATTGCCAGGGGAAAATAAAGATCCTTATTAAGGGTCCTAAATAAAACTGAATTTTTAATTCTTATTTACCAACGGAAAGAACACACTATTTAACACACTATTCAAAGCACATTGTACTAGTGGATAATTCAATGGATAGTCTCCAATTACTGATATAAAGTGCTAGTGCTTTAGTTATTAGAAAACCAATTGGTCATTGCAACTGTACTATATGTGCATGGACTTATTAATTATTTGTCCGGTCACATAGACTAATCGGCAAGTTATCAAATATGAACCTACTACTTGTAGACACACTGCATATTTGTTATTCCCTACCGATCAAGGATCACAGTGGTCAGGAATCAGGATATCAATTCATATTATTTTATCTACCAATTCCTGGCTACTTGCCAATAGGTGAATGTCTCCTAAAAGTAGTTTGCCCCATATCATTATCGATTGGACTACTGATGAATCCTAACTCTTTAGACATCCATTAAAGTTCACTGTACCTATCCATTTGTGGATGCACTATACACTCAACTATATACTAATATATATATATACTAATATAATACAGTGACACATCGCTGAATTCAGGTTTGTTCACACCATGCTGCTCTCAGATTACATATGATATATTCCCTTTAACAGAAGGGATTAGAGCTAGCTCAGGTCTCCTCTGTAAGGGGCAGATGCTGGCAGTATAACACAGTGGACATCTGCTTTGTGTATAGTTGTCTCACTTCCTGAGGCCACTCCCCACATTCACACCCACTCATGAAGCTCTCAGCACAACCTCTGTACACCTGTCACAATCCATTTTGGATTTGTGGTAGCTCTAGTTCCACTATGTTTAAAACATTTTTCCTTTTACACTATTGGGGGTTAATGTCAGTTTTTCCCCAGCTGGCAATCTGATGTTACTGCAGTGCTGCTGGGTCAGCTGATGCAGGTGGTGACAATTCCCACCATCTTTTAAAAGGTCACCTGATGAATCAGCTGACTGTTGGTGATACAGTTTCTTTCTGGAGACCAGCCAAGCAGGACCAGCCTCTCTGATGTCAGCCACATCTGGTTATTGGAGTCCAATTTCTGTTGTTTTCTGCGATGTGGAGCTTAGCATCTGTGTTCATAAGCTAAATGTGGTGTTTTTTTACCTTGTCCCTTTGGTGTTTGTCACTTCCCCCTGTGTGTATTATCTGCAGATGTGAGGCTAGTGCTCCTTGCCAGCCATGGCAGTAGTAGGTGACTACTAGGGACTGATGGCGGTGGGGGGAAGCACCCACATAGGGCGTTAGGGGAGTACAGGGACAAGTTCAGGTTTGAGCTCATCCCCCGTTCTCTAAGGGTAGGACCTTCCTCTCACCTTTTCCATCCCATTGTTTGTGAGTTGTGCCGTCCATTGACCAACCACCTGTTGGGTCGGGTCACTCTGTGACAACATCCTACGGTCGTGTCTTCGGCCATTAGTGTTTTGGTTGTAAAAATCTTTTAAAAATAGCAGCATATTCCCATCATATTGCCCTTACCAAAACTTAAACAAAATGAACTAAACAAAACTCTTAAAAACCACCCAGGCTACATGACTTTATCCAAATCTTGTCTTTAGATTTGCAAAAGTAGTGACTTCGGAAACAATGCGTGGCAACAATACACATTTCAGAAATGAGACACGCATTCAGTCTCTATTAGGAATGGATCCTTTCACCATCACTCCCAGTGACATTTACAAAAGGCGCGTTAGACAATGAGCATTTAGCACCCAGAGAGAACAACAAACATGAATTCAATTGAGGGCGACATATGTTTCCCTGGGCTGGAAAGCTTCGCCTTGTCAGCATGCTCCGGTGTTCTCTGGATACAAATAGTATAGATAAGGAGAGAAATTGGAATTTGCTGCCAAAAATTATCATTTATTTTCTTGAAAAGTAACTAATTTTTCCAGCATCTTTTTTTTTTCATATTTTACAGGCACTTTAATTGCCTGCAGATCGGTCCTGACACCCCCCACTGAATGCTTCAAAGATCCCTGAGAAGCGCACAGCTCAGGAGACAGGAATGCAGAGCTCTTACCTTAGAGCACACACAGAGAGGAGTACGGATTCAATAGGAATCTAGGGTGTCTTTTGAACTGTTAATGGGGGTCTCAGAACCAGGTCACCCACCGATCTACAGACAATTAAAGTGTCTGTAAAATATAGCAAGTATCTTTAGAACTTAGTAAAGCAGCTCTGTTATAACCTGGCTATTATAACCTGCTATACTATCTTCTGGCAGCATTATTGAGAAATCTTAAAGCACCAATCCTGCGATTTTTTTATTTCACCATCGGAGTGGTATCACTAATACTTGTTCCCTGTCAATAGTAAAATACTTATCAGCCACCATCTTCTGCTTTTCCTGGCGTCACACCGGTCCTGTTCCACCATCTTGTGGCCACAGCTCATGACTGACCGGATGTCAGAGGAAACAGTCACAAGCTCTTAGTGCAAGTCTATGAGAGTCTCGTTCCGTGTTTCATAGGCTTACATTGAGGGGTGACTTCTGGATCACACAGCAAACACTGGAAAGTTCCAGCAAGTCATAACTAGCAGAAGACGAATGAAGCATTGTCAAGAGCAGAAGAATATGGATGCTCATAAGTATTCAAAATATACAACTCTGCTTTTCACCTCTCCAAACAAACCTATTTCAACACCCTCATCATCTAACTGTACAACAACCCTATACGTCTTTGACACTTTTCATTCCCTACTCAACCCAAGAGTACAGACCCCAACCACGGATCTCCGCGCTGACGATCTGGCCAATTACTTCAAAGAAAAAATTGACCACATCCAACAGGAAATTATCTCCCAATCCCCTCAGACCATGCACTGTCCTCCCTCCCCACTGCATCTAGTTCACTCTCTGATTTTGAACCAGTCACAGAAGAAGAAGTAATCAGGCTCCTTGCATCTTCTCACCCGACCAATTGTATCATGGATCCCAATGGCTGGGGATCGCACTGGACAAGCAAAATAACATAAATAACGGACGAGCTCTAGGGTGATGGAACCTGGGCTGACCGCTGCCCTACTCCTGACAAACACAACTAGAAATAGCCAGGGAGCGTGCCTACGTTGATTCTAGACGCCACGCGCCAGCCTAAGAGCTAACTAGCACTGCAGAGGAAATAAAGACCTAGCTTGCCTCCAGAGGAATGAACCCCAAAAGGTATAGTTGCCCCCCACATGTATTGACGGTGAAATGAGAGGAAGGCACGCACATAGAGATGAAAATAGATTTAGCAAAATGAGGCCCGCTATAACTAGAAAGCAGAATGATACAAAAGGGGTCTGAGCGGTCAGCAAAAAACCCTAATCAAAAACCATCCTGAGATTACAAGAACCCATGTGCCAACTCATGGCACATGGGGAGAACTTCAGCCCACTAGAGCTACCAGCTAGCATAGAGTCATAATTAGCAAGCTGGACAAAAAACCAAACAACTAAAAAACAGAACTTAGCTTATCCTGAGAGATCTGGGAGCAGGTAGTCAGGATCCAAACTGAGCACATCTGAGTACATTGATAGCCGGCAAGGGAATGACAGAAAAGCCAGGTTAAATAGGAAACACCCAGCCTCTGATGGACAGGTGGAAAGCAGAGACCGCAACCCACCAAAGTCACCCAGTACCAGCCGTAACCACCAGAGGGAGCCCAAAAACAGAATCCACAACAGTACCCCCCCCTTGAGGAGGGGTCACCGAACCCTCACGAGAACCCCCAGGGCGATCAGGATGAGCTCTATGGAAGGCGCGGACCAAATCAGTCGCATGAACATCAGAGGCGACCACCCAGGAATTATCCTCCTGACCATAACCCTTCCACTTAACCAAATACTGGAGTTTACATCTGGAAACACAAGAATCCAAGATCTTCTCAACAACATACTCCAATTCTCCCTCCACCAGCACCGGAGCAGGAGGCTCAACCGAAGGAACAACGGGCACCTCATACCTCCGCAATAACGACCGATGGAACACATTATGAATAGCAAACGATGCTGGGAGATCCAAACGAAAAGATACAGGGTTAAGAATCTCCAAGATCTTATAAGGACCGATGAACCGAGGCTTGAACTTAGGAGAAGAGACCTTCATAGGGACAAAACGAGAAGACAACCACACCAAGTCCCCAACAAGAAGTCGGGGACCCACGCGGCGACGGCGATTAGCAAACTGCTGAGTCTTCTCCTGAGACAACTTCAAATTGTCCACCACCTGATTCCAAATCTGATGTAGCCTGTCCACCACCACGTCCACTCCAGGACAATCCGAAGGCTCCACCTGACCAGAGGAAAAACGAGGATGAAACCCCGAATTACAAAAGAAAGGAGAGACCAAAGTAGCAGAACTAGCCCGATTATTAAGGGCAAATTCGGCCAGTGGCAAAAAGGCAACCCAGTCATCTTGATCAGCAGAAACAAAACACCTTAAATAAGTTTCCAAGGTCTGATTAGTTCACTCCGTCTGGCCATTCGTCTGAGGATGGAATGCAGACGAGAAAGACAAATCAATGCCCATCTTAGCACAAAACGTCCGCCAAAATCTAGACACAAACTGGGATCCCCTGTCAGAAACGATATTCTCCGGAATCCCATGCAAACGAACCACGTTCTGAAAAAATAAAGGGACCAACTCAGAAGAGGAAGGCAACTTAGGCAAGGGTACCAAATGAACCATCTTAGAAAAGCGGTCACACACAACCCAGATAACGGACATTTTCTGTGAGACAGGGAGATCTGAAATAAAATCCATGGAAATGTGCGTCCAAGGCCTCTTCGGGATAGGCAAGGATAACAACAACCCACTGGCCCGAGAACAGCAAGGCTTAGCCCGAGCACACACTTCACAAGACTGCACAAAGGTGCGCACATCCCTTGACAAGGAAGGCCACCAAAAAGACCTGGCCACCAAGTCTCTAGTACCAAATATTCCAGGATGACCAGCCAACACAGAAGAATGGACCTCGGAGATGACTCTACTGGTCCAATCATCCGGAACAAACAGTCTTTCTGGTGGACAACGATCAGGTTTATCCGCCTGAAACTCCTGCAATGCACGTCGCAAGTCTGGGGAGACGGCGGACAATATTACCCCATCCCTAAGGATACCAGTAGGCCCAGAGTCTCCAGGAGAGTCAGGCACAAAACTCCTGGAAAGAGCATCTGCCTTCACATTCTTTGAACCTGGCAGGTATGAAACCACAAAATTGAAACGAGAAAAAAACAACGACCAACGAGCCTGTCTAGGATTCAGACGCCTGGCAGACTCAAGGTAAATCAGATTTTTTGTGATCAGTCAAGACCACCACACGATGTCTAGCACCCTCAAGCCAATGACGCCACTCCTCAAATGCCCACTTCATGGCCAAAAGCTCCCGACTACCCACATCATAATTGCGCTCGGCGGGCGAGAATTTTCTAGAAAAGAACGCACATGGCTTCATCACCGAGCCATTGGAACTTCTCTGTGACAAAACCGCCCCCGCTCCAATCTCGGAAGCATCAACCTCAACCTGAAAAGGAAGTGAAACATCTGGTTGACATAACACAGGAGCAGAAGAAAACCGGTGCTTAAGTTCCTGAAAGGCCTCCACAGCCGTAGGAGACCAATTAGCAACATCAGCACCCTTTTTAGTCAAATCAGTCAAAGGTTTAACAACACTGGAAAAATTAGTAATGAACCGACGATAAAAATTAGCAAAACCCAAGAACTTCTGAAGACTCTTAACAGATCTAGGTTGTGTCCAGTCACAAATCGCCTGAACCTTGACGGGATCCATCTCAATAGTAGAAGGAGAAAAAATGTACCCCAAAAAAGAAATTTTCTGGACTCCGAAGAGACATTTTGAGCCCTTCACAAACAGAGAATTGGCCCGCAGGACTTGAAACACCTTCCTGACCTGTAGAACATGAGACTCCCAGTCATCAGAAAACATCAAAATATCATCCAAATACACAATCATAAACTTATCCAGATATTCACGGAAAATATTGTGCATAAAGGACTGAAAGACTGAAGGAGCATTAGAAAGTCCAAAAGGCATTACCAAATACTCAAAATGGCCCTCAGGCGTATTAAATGCGGTTTTCCACTCATCACCCTGTTTTATCCGCACAAGATTATACGCACCGCGAAGATCTATCTTAGTGAACCACCTAGCCCCCTTAATGCGAGCAAACAAATCAGTCAATAATGGCAATGGATACTGATATTTGACTGTAATCTTATTCAGAAGGCGATAATCTATACAAGGCCTCAGGGAACCATCTTTTTTTGCCACGAAAAAAAAACCTGCTCCCAGAGGGGACGAAGATGGACGAATATGTCCCTTTTCCAAGGACTCCTTAATATAATTCCGCATAGCAGTATGCTCTGGTACTGACAGATTAAATAAACGACCCTTAGGGAACTTACTGCCAGGAATTAATTCTATAGCACAGTCACAATCCCTATGAGGAGGGAGCGAATTGAGCTTAGGCTCCTCAAAAACATCCCGATAGTCAGACAAAAACGCAGGGACCTCAGAAGGAGTAGATGAAGCGATTGAAATCAGAGGTGCATCATCATGAACCCCCTGACATCCCCAGCTTAACACAGACATTGTTTTCCAATCCAGGACAGGATTATGAGTTTGTAACCATGGCAGACCAAGCACTAGTACATCATGTAAATTATACAGTACAAGGAAGCGAATCACCTCCTGATGAACGGGAGTCATGCGCATGGTCACTTGTGTCCAGTACTGCGGTTTACTCATAGCCAATGGTGTAGAGTCAATTCCCTTCAAAGGAATAGGAACTTCCAGAGGCTCCAGACTAAAACCGCAGCGTTTGGCAAATGACCAATCCATAAGACTCAGGGCAGCGCCCGAATCCACATAGGCATCGACGGAAATGGATGACAGTGAACAAATCAGAGTTACAGACAAAATGAACTTAGACTGCAGAGTACTAATGGCAAAAGATTTATCAACCTTTTTTGTGCGTTTAGAGCATGCTGATATAACATGAGCTGAATCACCACAATAAAAACACAATCCATTTTTCCGCCTATAATTTTGCCGTTCACTTCTGGACTGAATTCTATCACATTGCATAGTCTCAGGTGCCTGTTCAGAAGACACCGCCAACTGGTGCACAGGTTTGCGCTCCCGTAAACGCCGATCAATCTGAATGGCCATAGTCATAGACTCATTCAGACCTGTAGGCGCAGGGAACCCCACCATAATATCCTTAATGGCCTCAGAAAGACCATCTCTGAAGTTTGCAGCCAGGGCGCACTCATTCCACTGAGTAAGCACCGACCATTTCCGAAATTTTTGACAATATACTTCCGCTTCATCATGCCCCTGAGAGAGGGCTAATAAAGCCTTTTCAGCCTGAATCTCCAGGTTAGGTTCCTCATAGAGCAATCCCAGTGCCAGAAAAAACGCATCCACACTGAGCAATGCAGGATCCCCTGGTGCCAATGCAAATGCCCAATTCTGAGGGTCGCCCCGCAGGAAAGATATTACAATCTTAACCTGCTGAGCAGGGTCTCCAGAGGAGCGAGATTTCAAAGAAAGAAACAATTTGCAATTGTTCCTGAAATTCAGGAAGGTAGATCTATCTCCAGAAAAAAACTCTGGAATAGGAATTCTAGGTTCAGACATGGGAGTGTGAACAACAAAATCCTGTATGTTTTGAACTTTTATAATAAATAATTAAATTTGCGCAAAAAAACCAAAATACCTATGTAAATATTCAAAATTTAATATTAGAAATAGAAGCTAATAGTTTACATCATAATAAACTTCCCTGAAGAAGGAAAGCGTTCTTTCCGAAACGCGTAGGATTGTGGCCCCTACGGCGACCCGTACTCTCTGAACGTTCAGCCTGTCAATTACTTTCCTGCTCACGTGACTCAACACGTCACGGCAGGTCTTGCTCCAGAGAACGATACCGCCAGGAGGCGGAGAACGTAGTGAAGGACTTAACTGAAGAATTGCCCAGCAGTTGGGATATCCTCTAAAGAAAGACAGGACCACTACGTAAGGACGAGCTCCACCCAAGGTAATAGGCGGCGCGTGCAGCTGGTTTCCGACCCGGCTAATTCGGCTGCTACGCGCTGCCTTTTCGGATTTATTGAAGCTCTGCCACCGGCCGGGGCATCTTCTCAAAGTGACTTGGGTTCATTAACCCTCTATTTTATTGTTCTTAGTAAACATCAGAACGGTTCATTATCTTAAGTTTTAGCTAATTATTACTCCGCTACCGCATTTCTCTGAGAGATCTCTTTGTGCTACAGATGAACATCTGACATATATGCAGTAGGAGGTATATAAAGTGCTTATCAAGGATCCCCTATTTTTCATTATATTTATAATAGAGAAATTGGATAAATTGTTTTGTTTTATTTGGGTCTTCAGTATATTGTTTTTCTATATGTGCTTATTTTTTTATTATTATGATGTAAACTATTAGCTTCTATTTCTAATATTAAATTTTGAATATTTACATAGGTATTTTGGGTTTTTTGCGCAAATTTAATTATTTATTATATTATTTATAGGACTATATCCTTACAACCACAGTGTGGTGGTGGTATAAATCTGCAGCATCAAACCCAGCTGGGGTCTGAGCGCCACTGAACATTTTATCTTTATATGTTTTGAACTTTTGCAGCAAGATTACTCAGGCTGAAAGCCAAACTCTGGACATCCATGTTAAACAGCTAAGGTCAGAGCCATTCAAGGGTTAAGAGGAGGTAAGAAGCAGCTAGACAGCAATTAAGGGCTAGGCAGCAAAACTCTGAGGGGAAAAAAAAAAAAAAAAAATTTTTCCCTTAAACACTTCTTTTTCTCCTGCTTCAGCCCAAACAATTAACACTTTGTAGGCCGGCTATACTATCATGGATCCCAATGGCTGGGGATCGCACTGGACAAGCAAAATAACATAAATAACGGACGAGCTCTAGGGTGATGGAACCTGGGCTGACCGCTGCCCTACTCCTGACAAACACAACTAGAAATAGCCAGGGAGCGTGCCTACGTTGATTCTAGACGCCACGCGCCAGCCTAAGAGCTAACTAGCACTGCAGAGGAAATAAAGACCTAGCTTGCCTCCAGAGGAATGAACCCCAAAAGGTATAGTTGCCCCCCACATGTATTGACGGTGAAATGAGAGGAAGGCACACACATAGAGATGAAAATAGATTTAGCAAAATGAGGCCCGCTATAACTAGAAAGCAGAATGATACAAAAGGGGTCTGAGCGGTCAGCAAAAAACCCTAATCAAAAACCATCCTGAGATTACAAGAACCCATGTGCCGACTCATGGCACATGGGGAGAACCTCAGCCCACTAGAGCTACCAGCTAGCATAGAGTCATAATTAGCAAGCTGGACAAAAAACCAAACAACTAAAAAACAGAACTTAGCTTATCCTGAGAGATCTGGGAGCAGGTAGTCAGGATCCAAACTGAGCACATCTGAGTACATTGATAGCCGGCAAGGGAATGACAGAAAAGCCAGGTTAAATAGGAAACACCCAGCCTCTGATGGACAGGTGGAAAGCAGAGACCGCAACCCACCAAAGTCACCCAGTACCAGCCGTAACCACCAGAGGGAGCCCAAAAACAGAATCCACAACACACTTGCACCAGTGACCCCATTCCATCACATCTCCTCCAGTCAGTCCCTTTCCCCGGCTGTCACCACTCACCTAACAAAAATATTCAACCTTTCTCTCTCTTCCGGTATCTTTCCCTCATTTAAGCATGCCATCATACATAAAAAAATCTCTTGACCAAAACTGTGCCGCTAACTATAGACCTGTCTCTAAACTCCCCTTCATCTCCAAACTCCTCGAACACCTGGTCCACTCCCGTCTTACCCGCTATCTCTCAGATCTCTCTCTTCTTGACCCTCTTCAATCTGGTTTCTGCTCTTTACACTCTACTGAAACTACCCTCACTAAAGTCTTTAATGATCTACTAACAGCTAAATCTAATGGTCACTACTCCATGCTAATTCTCTTGGATCTCTCTGCAGCATTCGACACTGTGGACCATCAGCTCCTCCTCACTATGTTACACTCCATCGGTCTCAAGGACACCATTCTCTTTTTGTTCTCCTCCTATCTCTGTGACCGCACCTTCACTGTATCTTTTGCTGTTTCCTCCTCCTCTCACCTTCTCCTTACTGTTGGGGTTCCTCAAGGATCAGTCCTAGGCCCCCTCCTCTGAAACTGAACCTGTCAAAAACTGAACTCCTCATGTTTCCTCCCTCTACTAATCTACCTTTGCCTGACATTGCCATCTCTGTGTGTGGTTCCACCATTACTCCCAAGCAACATGCCCGCTGCCTTGGGGTCATACTTGATTCCGAGCTTTCATTCACCCCCCCACATCCAATCACTGGCTCGCTCTTCTTATCTGCACCTCAAAAACATTTCTAGAATTCGCCCTTTTCTTACTTTCGACTCTGCAAAAACTCTTACTGTTTCACTTATCCTAAATAGGCACTGTAAGCGGTTTATACCTTGTGGGAATAAAAGGACTAGAAATAGGAAAAACCCAATGTGGCTAAACAAAGAAGTAAGAGGAGCAATTAACAGGAAAAAGAAAGCATTTGCACTACTAAAGCAGGATGGCACCATTGAAGCTCTAAAAAACTATAGGGAGAAAAATACTTTATCTAAAAAACTAATTAAAGCTGCCAAAAAGGAAACAGAGAAGCACATTGCTAAGGAGAGTAAAACTAATCCCAAACTGTTCTTCAACTATATCAATAGTAAAAGAATAAAAACTGAAAATGTAGGCCCCTTAAAAAATAGTGAGGAAAGAATGGTTGTAAATGACGAGGAAAAAGCTAACATATTAAACACCTTCTTCTCCACGGTAATCACGGTGGAAAATGAAATGCTAGGTGAAATCCCAAGAAACAATGAAAACCCTATATTAAGGGTCACCAATCTAACCCAAAAAGAGGTGCGAAACCGGCTAAATAAGATTAAAATAGATAAATCTCCGGGTCCGGATGGCATACACCCACGAGTACTAAGAGAACTAAGTAATGTAATAGATAAACCATTATTTCTTATTTTTAGGGACTCTATAGCGACGGGGTCTGTTCCGCAGGACTGGCGCATAGCAAATGTGGTGCCAATATTCAAAAAGGGCTCTAAAAGTGAACCTGGAAATTATAGGCCAGTAAGTCTAACCTCTACTGTTGGTAAAATATTTGAAGGGTTTCTGAAGGATGTTATTCTGGATTATCTCAATGAGAATAACTGTTTAACTCCATATCAGCATGGGTTTATGAGAAATCGCTCCTGTCAAACCAATCTAATCAGTTTTTATGAAGAGGTAAGCTATAGGCTAGACCACGGTGAGTCATTGGACGTGGTATATCTCGATTTTTCCAAAGCGATTGATACCGTACCGAACAAGAGGTTGGTACACAAAATGAGAATGCTTGGTCTGGGGGAAAATGTGTGTAAATGGGTTAGTAACTGGCTTAGTGATAGAAAGCAGAGGGTGGTTATAAATGGCATAGTCTCTAACTGGGTCACTGTGACCAGTGGGGTACCGCAGGGGTCGGTATTGGGACCTGTTCTCTTCAACATATTCATTAATGATCTGGTAGAAGGTTTACACAGTAAAATATTGATATTTGCAGATGATACAAAACTATGTAAAGCAGTTAATACAATAGAAGATAGTATTCTGCTACAGATGGATCTAGATAAGTTGGAAACTTGGGCTGAAAGGTGGCAGATGAGGTTTAACAATGATAAATGTAAGGTTATGCACATGGGAAGAAGGAATCAATATCACCATTACACACTGAACGGGAAACCACTGGGTAAATCTGACAGGGAGAAGGACTTGGGGATCCTAGTTAATGATAAACTTACCTGGAGCAGCCAGTGCCAGGCAGCAGCTGCCAAGGCAAACAGGATCATGGGGTGCATTAAAAGAGGTCTGGATACACATGATGAGAGCATTATACTGCCTCTGTACAAATCCCTAGTTAGACCGCACATGGAGTACTGTGTCCAGTTTTGGGCACCGGTGCTCAGGAAGGATATAATGGAACTAGAGAGAGTACAAAGGAGGGCAACAAAGTTAATAAAGGGGATGGGAGAACTACAATACCCAGACAGATTAGCGAAATTAGGATTATTTAGTCTAGAAAAAAGACGACTGAGGGGCGATCTAATAACCATGTATAAGTATATAAGGGGACAATACAAATATCTCGCTGAGGATCTGTTTATACCAAGGAAGGTGACGGGCACAAGGGGGCATTCTTTGCGTCTGGAAGAGAGAAGGTTTTTCCACCAACATAGAAGAGGATTCTTTACTGTTAGGGCAGTGAGAATCTGGAATTGCTTGCCTGAGGAGGTGGTGATGGCGAACTCAGTTGAGGGGTTCAAGAGAGGCCTGGATGTCTTCCTGGAGCAGAACAATATTGTATCATACAATTATTAGGTTCTGTAGAAGGATGTAGATCTGGGGATTTATTATGATGGAATATAGGAATATAGGCTGAACTGGATGGACAAATGTCTTTTTTCGGCCTTACTAACTATGTTACTATGTTACTATGTTACTTATTCATTCTGGTCTGGACTATTGTAACTCTCTACTAATTGGCCTCCCTCTTACCAAACTCTCCCCTCTCCAATCTGTCCTGAATGCTGCAGCCAGGATCATATTCCTCACCAATCGTTATACTGATGTCTCTACCTTGTGCCAGTCATTACACTGGTTACCTATCCGCTCCAGAATCCAGCACAAAACTACTACCCTTATCCACAAAGCACTCCATGGCTCAGCACCACCCTACATCTCCTCTCTGGTCTCAGTCTACCACCCTACCCGTGCTCTCCGTTCTGCTAATGACCTGAGGTTAGCATCCTCATTAATCAGAACCTCCCACTCCCGTCTCCAAGACTTTTCACATGCTGCACCAATTCTTTGGAATGCACTACCCAGGTTAATACGATTAATCGCCAATCCCCACAGCTTTAAGCGTGCCCTAAAAAGGAATTTGTTCAGACTGACCTACCGCCTCAGCGCATTAACCTAACTATCCCTGTGTGGCCCATTCAAAAAACTTCAACCATAATCAGTTTCCTTGCATCATGTTCTCATACACTTTATGCAGTTAATAGCCTCTGTGTCTGTACTGCTACATACTTAGGCTGATAACTGGTTCATGCAGCTTTATAGGAACACCCGATTCCTACACTATGGCTGGTCCGAACAATGAAAGCAATTGTTACCATCCACCTCTCGTGTCTCCCCTTTTCCTCATAGTTTACAGTATAAGCTTGCGAGCAGGGCCCTCATTCCTCCTGGTATCTGTTTTGATCTGTGTTTATTGTTATGCTGTAATGTCTATTGTCTGTACAAATCCCCTCTATAATTGTAAAGTGCTGCGGAATATGTTGGCGCTATATAAATAAAATTATTATTATTTAGCTAGGGGCAGGGAACATGCATTAATGATAACACTTCGGAGATAAAAATAAAACGAAAAATGCCAGCGGTTTGGTTTAGCCCATTCCTTACGGGCAATATTCTCTAGTTCACTAATATTCTTGGATTTTTCTGCTTCAACCGTTTTCTTCACATCCCACCAAAAGATTTTCTATCTGGTTCAGGTAAGTTACTGTGACAGCCAATCCAGAATCTACTAGGACTTCTCCTGATGCCAGGCCTTGATGGCGTTGGAGATTTGCTTCGGATCATTATCCTGTTGCAAAATTCACAGATGCCTTGGGTTCAGCAGATAATATTTTCTCCTAAGATTTCCTGCTTTGCGACGTCTGCTCCGGGCAATCTCGACAGTTTTATTTTTGGGGTTAAAAGGTTTCCAAGACGTGTTTCCATGTAGAAACTATCCTGTATTAGAGGGTGCCCACGCTGGCCTTTGTGGAGCTTCACCTGATAACGACGTATCAGAGTGACAAGATTATTTAGGAGGACTGGGGCTGCCCCAAACATAAGCAAACTCATTCCTCTGGGAAACACTATACCCCACATAACATTGTGTAACTTAATTTATGAGGAGGATGAGTAGGATGATCTCCGCTGACAAGACTTGTTCTGTTTGTATCCAGAAATACCCAGCATTGTCATGTCCCTTCTGTGCATCACAACAGATCTTATGACTAGGCTGTGGGGTGCCAACTATTTTAAGCCCTTATTATTACCAAATTTAAAGTAGCAGGTGGTTAATAATCTTCTCCAAACTCAGAATCACCAGGACTGTACAGAAACAACAAAAAAGTTACAAAGATTGAAATCAGAGTGTACATGGCAGCACCGACATAACCAGATGGCACTTTCCCATTAATACAATATTTGTGGGGGCAGAGGTAATTGCCACAAGAGGCAAATTATTAAGTGGAAACATTAGGTGATACTTGCCTTATAAAGTGCAAATTGCTAGAATCTATATATATTTAGAAGGGGTTCTGATCCCACCAACCCTACACCAGCACTTTGTCTTGATCACTGCTCTTCCGTGCCATGTGGCTCCCCGGTCGCTCACCGTGAATGGACCTGCATTACACGAATGGAGCAGGTTACGGTTCCTGGCACAGCCCGGGAAGTGCCACTGCACAACAAAGTTTATAAAATAATTCAGGTGTAGACCAGCACTGTGTCCCCTTCATCCTGGTCTGAGAGGGTGGACTCCCCCGTTATCGCTAGCTGCTAGCAATATACATTCAGTTTCTAATTAAGGAAAACCTTTCAACTTGTATCACAGATGTCAATCAAACCACAAATGTCATAAACCTTAAGAAAAGTGCAGCGGCACTCACTTCGTGCATCAAGCACTTATTTTACATAAGTAAAGTAGATGGCACCCCATTGGCCAATGCCAATTTGCGGAATACACGACCCCCTCGACAAATGCCAATTTGCCCTTTTTAGGCTGAAGATCAGTCACGGCAATTTACTATCAAAAATGGTAATAAAACCTCATATCAATAGAAATACCACTGGCATCTTATACCTAGAACAGATTGCCAGGCACAGTGTCAAACACCAGCGACCTGAAATGTGTCTATCATCAACTAGAAAAATGCTAAAATAGAAATGTGAAATACATATTGTTAAAAATATTACAAGGAATGATGTTAGGTTGTATAACCCCCTACCCCACTCCATGGTGTACCATATAGTGCCCAAATAATAAAGAACGTTAATGATTATATCATACAGTGTGTGATGTTCACCAAAATAGAGTGAGGGGAATCAATACCACCAAATTTACAGGGAATGTAACTCCATCCAATATAGCAGCTTGTCCGTTGTTTTATGTATGGGATTGAGGAAATCACTGAATAGATGGAGAAATCCCTCAATATACACTCACCGGCCACTTTATTAGGTACACCATGCTAGTAACGGGTTGGACCCCCTTTTGCCTTCAGAACTGCCTCAATTCTTCGTGGCATAGATTCAACAAGGTGCTGGAAGCATTCCTCAGAGATTTTGGTCCATATTGACATGATGGCATCACACAGTTGCCGCAGATTTGTCGGCTGCACATCCCAAAGATGCTCCATACAAGGCAGGATGGATCCATGCTTTCATGTTGTTTACGCCAAATTCTGACCCTACCATCCGAATGTCGCAGCAGAAATCGAGACTCATCAGACCAAGCAACGTTTTTCCAATCTTCTACTGTCCAATTTCGATGAGCTTGTACAAATTGTAGCCTCAGTTTCCTGTTCTTAGCTGAAAGGAGTGGCACCCGGTGTGGTCTTCTGCTGCTTTAGCCCATCTGCCTCAAAGTTCGACGCACTGTGCGTTCAGAGATGCTCTTAGGCCTACCTTGGTTGTAACGGGTGGCGATTTGAGTCACTGTTGCCTTTCTATCAGCTCGAACCAGTCTGCCCATTCTCCTCTGACCTCTGGCATCAACAAGGCATTTCCGCCCACAGAACTGCCGCTCACTGGATTTTTTTTCTTTTTCGGACCATTCTCTGTAAACCCTAGAGATGGTTGTGCGCGAAAATCCCAGTAGATCAGCAGTTTCTGAAATACTCAGACCAGCCCTTCTGGCACCAACAACCATGCCACGTTCAAAGGCACTCAAATCACCTTTCTTCCCCATACTGATGCTCGGTTTGAACTGCAGGAGATTGTCTTGACCATGTCTACATGCCTAAATGCACTGAGTTGCCGCCATGTGATTGGCTGATTAGAAATAAGTGTTAACAAGAAGTTGGACAGGTGTACCTAATAAAGTGGCCAGTGAGTGTAGAGTTCTCACAGAGAAGAGATCATAAATCTTAACTTTTAATACATATTATAAAAATTAAATAACCCATAAGACATACTACACAAGTACACTCAAGTAACTGAGATCCTGAAAAATCAGGAAATGTCTGGACTAACAACACAAAAACATAAACCCCATGTCTCATTAATGTGATACACAAAAATCACATATAATTTCTGACTCTTGTCTCAATGCGTTTCGTCGCTCTTTGTTTAGTGACTCATCAGGAGACACTATAAATAGTGATGAGCGAACTGCTAACCGAGTGTCTTCGGCGTGCTCAAATAATATGTTCAAGTCGGCGTGGCTGCATGTCTCATGGCTGTTCGAGAGCAGCTATAGCGCGTCCTGCTTGTGCCAAAGTTTGTGTCAAATGGCGCCGGTGTTCTGAAATTTGTCGGCATGTCGTAGATAGTAGGGATGGGCGAGGCTACGGAGTCACGTGGCGCAAACTGACCAATCACGGCCAAGCAACAGCTGAAGATGCAGGGTGGAGAGAAGAGGAGCTCTGGGCGGCAACATGCCTGAAAATTTCAGGGACGGGCGTGAGTATGGCACCTGGGGGCCTGGTTAAAACCACAATAGTGAGGGAGGGGGCGTGACAAAGGGAGGGGGGCGTTACTATGCTCAGAAATTTCAGGGCGTTGTTCTGCCCCCCTCCCTTTGTCACGCCCCCTCCCTCACTATTGTGGTTTTAACCAGGCCCCCAGGTGCCATACTCACGCCCGTCCCTGAAATTTTCAGGCATGTTGCTGCCCAGAGCTCCTCTTCTCTCCACCCTGCATCTTCAGCTGTTGCTTGGCCGTGATTGGTCAGTTTGCGCCACGTGACTCCGTAGCCTCGCCCATCCCTACTATCTACGACATGCCGACAAATTTCAGAACACCGGCCATTTAAAACCTCGGCTCCGCCCACTGTGTGGCGTGGAACCTGATTTCATCTGATTGGGTAACAAATGACCAATCAGATCTCCGAGGATGGGATTCCCCATAATGATGTCACTGGGGGCTCGGCTCACACAACCAATCCTGAATTAGAGAATGCGGAATACTGATACACAGTGCGCAGCAGGAAAGCCGCGACACCAATCGAACCGTGAGGAAAACATATTAACTCCGTATATACGGATGACATAGCCAAAGGGGAACAATGATGAACAGGCAAAGAATCCCTATGGGAACAGGGTAAAGCGGAAGATAAAGAGTTAGGCTTACTAAATAGAAACTACAATACCCACCAAAATCAAACCTGTTTCCAAACATGCACACCACGGGGGTGATGATGACAGGTGCCTTCACGTTCAAGGTATTGAAGTCATTCGGCCATCAGCTAGAAAATTCGATAATAGGGTTTTACGCAGGGAGGCCCAATGGATCTTTCAACTTAAGAGTGTCAATTCACAGGGTGTCTATGATCTGAAACCCTTCACACAATTTATTTAACCATATTTGACTTTGGTGGACATTTTAGTTTCTATTTAGTAGGCCCAACTCTAGAAGATTTTTGTTTCAAAATAGTGAAATAAAAATAATAAAAAAAAACACAAATGGAAGAAAACAATAGGTTATTATTTGAATATACATTCACTTTCTGTTGTAATTCCAGCCACAACCAATAGATAAAGGGGACGCTGTTTCCCGTAGGCCAGCGTTCACATGATCAGTATTTGATCAGTATCTGTAAGCCAAACCAGGGCTGGAACAATCAGAGGAAAAATATAATAGAAACCCGTCACCACGTCTGTAGGGTACGCGTTAGTGATGAGCGAATATACTCGTTACTCGAGATTTCCCGAGCACGCTTGGGTGACCTCCGAGTATTTTTTAGTGCTCCGAGATTTTGTTTTCCTCACCTCAGCTGAATGATTTACATCTGTTAGCCAGCATAAGTACATGTGGGGGTTGCCTGGCTGCTAGGGAATCCCCACATGTACTCAGCCTGGCTAACAGATGTAAATCATTTAGCTGCGGCAAGAAAAACTAAATCTCCGAGCACTAAAAAATACTCGGAGGACCCCGAGCATGCTCGGGAAATCTCGAGTAACGAGTATATTCGCTCATCACTAGTACGGGTACATCTGTAGTAACCAGGTGTCTGTATCACCAATATATACACTGGCATCATACAAGACCACCAATGTCGCTGAATCTACCCCCAATACACCCAATGATTGATTGTGTCCTTGGCACTGTACGCTCTCCCTGAAACCTTGCTGTCACATAGAAAGTGAAGGGTATAATTTCTCTTTAACTGTACAAAGAGTTTAGACATAAAACTCAGGGGAACGCAATTAGTCACGTACTATATCTAAACAAAGTAAGAAAGCACCCACACACTTATGTAACTATTATGTTCATCTATAATTTAGGCTGAAAATGGCAAACATACTCCCGCTAACAATGTAGAAATGTATACACCGCGAGCAGCGAGAACATAGTTTTTTTTTTTTGCCTTTAATTCCTGTTTGAAGTAAAAAGTGATGGTGTACTTTGTTGCAATTTTATGCAAATCATAGCAAAAAAAAAAAATCTCCATAACTGGCAGAAGTGGAGAAATGCTTAATGGTCCCTGTATTTTCAGACCTGATTTGGTAAAGTGATACATAAGCAATCACATTATTTATTATGATGTTTTACTCTTTAAAAAAAATCTCTCCACTGTGCTGACAAATAAGTGCGTCCCTTCTGCCTAACTTTCTGCCCGCTGCCTGTTGTCAAGTGTAATCCATCACTAGCAGCAGGAAATCGGGCAGATTACAGAAAGTGGGAGCGGGTCTTTGTCTTTTCCTATTTCCAGTTGGTGTCAGTAGACACCCCATTCTCAAATAGTTATAACCGAACATTTTGATCCAAAAAGAAGGCAAAACCCCATGAAGCAGATGCTAATTGCCCCATATACAGGCTTGCTCACACCACTGAATTTTGCGTTCGAATGCGATCCAACAAAACACTGGATCGCACCCAGACCAATGATATTTTACGGGGCTACTCACATGGTTGATTTTTTTCGTCTGACCGAGCTGATCCATGGGAAAAAAATCGCAGCATGTCTGAGTTTGATACGATATTCGGATTGCACTCAGCCATGCAAGTCAATGAGTGCGTGGAAATCATTGGACTTCACTCGGATGACACCTGACTGCAGTCCAATTTCAACTCACTCACAAAATAAAGAAGACAGAGACATTTTTTTCTCCATCTTCTCTTCATTTGAGAGAATCAGATCACACTATGACACTGATCGGAGTTTGATTTGCATAAATCGGATCAGATGAGAGAATCGACGACAGTCTGCTCCTGCCCTTAGAGAAGAAATTCCTTCCCGAGTCCACATATGGAAATCCGACTATCAACGTCCCATCCTGGTTCAACGTCCCATCACAGAATCTAGGGCTCATAACCATTAATATTATATTTTTCATGAAAAGTGCCCAGAAATGTATGAGAAAAGTTTTAAAAATGCAGCAAATTTATGACAGTGACTCGCCATTTCTGGAGTACAATTTCTGTCTAATGATGATTTACATTGATTTTATTTTTACGAAAGTTATGGTATTCATTTTTTTTACATTATATAATTGGAACAGCCGTGACAGCTGCAGTTACATGGGAACAAGGTCCTGACAAATGACAGCGGTAGACAGGAATCCTTTGGTTTTAGTTAGATCCACGCACATGAGCGCCATGTATGAAGTGTTAGGGAAGGCAGAAATTATCAAACATACCGCAGTGTCCCTCTCATCTGTGCAGCTGTTATTCTACAGGACCATAAAAACAAAGCACCGTATAATGAGGCGTACAAGATGTCACAGTCATCATAAAGGGGGTCATCAAAGCTTTTAGGTGGAGACGTTCTCAATATTGTACAGAGGGGAAACACTGAAATTGCTGTGTAAGACCCTTATACAGTGCCACAATCCAAAATCTATGTGTCCCCCATCTACCATAAATACAAGGGTCTCCTTATGAGGCAGAGGAACCCTTGGACCCTCTCAAGTACTAGGGTCTGAGTGCAAAAATGAGGACCTCAAAGTGGGGCTTATTTTTACTGGTAGTTTAAGGCCTCACTCAGACATCCGGGTTGCACGTGCGTGTCCTAGCCTTGTTTCTCACAGATACAACATGTAATCATTATAGTCTATGGGGCTGTTCACATTCTTGTTTTCACGTACCGTGTGTCTGAAAAACTCATGGGGACATGTTCATTTTATTCAGGGATCATGGATGAAAAGTGACAGTACAAGTCTAGGGGTCCATGTAAAGAACTTGGATGGCATCAATGTGCTGTTCGGAGTTAACATTGCAAATGACAGGGAAAGCTTTGTCATTTATTTATCCATACACTGATGACACGGGTACCATCTTTTTTTAGCCTACGTGAAAAACCCTTGACATCTGAATGAGGCCTAAGGCAATAGATGCAGAAAAGCACATTTGTCAGTCCAACAATGTCCCAGAAAAGAGGAGACTGCCCAGACTCACAGAAGAGATGGCAAAACTACCAGGATTCTTGGTCACGGTACCAGGGTCCTGTCACCAGATGGACCCCTGGTATCCAAAACATTCACATGATGTAGAAGCGGTGTGGATGGAATTTAAAAAAAGGGTCACTGTGCTCCCTAAAGGATATCCCCAAGAGCTGTTGGAAAAAATTGTTAATTCTACGTTCCCTAAATCAATAGAAAAGTGGTAATAGAGATCAAGTGCTCAGGAAAAGGGATGAGCTGACCAATGGAAGTTTTGGTTCTGGTTACTGAACCAAAGTTCGGTTCTGGTTCCCGAAACTTTACTCGAACATGAACCCAAATCCTAGAGCTGGAAAATTCTCTCTTATTTCTCTCCTCTCGAACTTCCCCCTGAACTGCTAACACTGAAATGGACTTCTGGGAGAAATCCTTGTTCGGAGTTCAGTGCCCAATGTCTGGTACGAACCCCGAACTCTAAAAGTTCAGATTCGGTCATCTCCGCTCAGGAGCCCCTAGAACTGGAAAGTCCTGGGAAACTGCCGAGTTTGCCAACCCCTAAAACCTGCCCTGACCAACTCTGCACTCCCCATAGCTACACCACTGGCCTTAGATGATTTCTATGATAAATAGATCTGTAGTTTTGTATCCCAAATAGGCGTAATAAATTCCCATTGATCTACATGCATGTACCTCAATTTT
Organism: Ranitomeya variabilis; assembly: GCF_051348905.1. Classification (NCBI taxonomy): domain Eukaryota; kingdom Metazoa; phylum Chordata; class Amphibia; order Anura; family Dendrobatidae; genus Ranitomeya; species Ranitomeya variabilis. Next base: position 86,144,494 of record NC_135232.1, read on the forward strand.
AAGAGGTATTTAAAGTAAACCGAGAAGTGACCATGCACCGGGTCCCGATGGTGACACATGAGCTGCACACTCTGTGCACCAGTACTTGTCAGAGGAGATGTCTGATCATATTTGACTGTGGTGAAAATGGCGGAGTAAATATTCACATCCCTGGCAAGTATTCAAGCTAAAACAAATATGTAATGACACCAAAAAAGTGGAAAGCAAACTTTAATTATGATTCTAGAGGAAATTGAGTTTGCAGTAGGTTTGTTAAAGGAAATGAGTGGCTGTATATTCATGTAACATAGTGTGGGATATTGGAGAATACACTACATTGATGAATATTAGTGTGAAGTGTTATCAGTGCACTAGTCACAGCTGGTAATGAGGATAGAAATGTTCTACAAGATCGATAGACTGAGATATCATACAAGCATAGAAAGACATACAGGTCCTTCTCAAAAAATTAGCATATAGTGTTAAATTTCATTATTTACCATAATGTAATGATTACAATTAAACTTTCATATACTATAGATTCATTATCCACCAACTGAAATTTGTCAGGTCTTTTATTGTTTTAATACTGATGATTTTGGCATACAACTCCTGATAACCCAAAAAACCTGTCTCAATAAATTAGCATATCAAGAAAAGGTTCTCTAAATGACCTATTACCCTAATCTTCTGAATCAACTAATTAACTCTAAACACATGCAAAAGATACCTGAGGCTTTTAAAAACTCCCTGCCTGGTTCATTACTCAAAACCCCCATCATGGGTAAGACTAGCGACCTGACAGATGTCAAGAAGGCCATCATTGACACCCTCAAGCAAGAGGGTAAGACCCAGAAAGAAATTTCTCAACAAATAGGCTGTTCCCAGAGTGCTGTATCAAGGCACCTCAATGGTAAGTCTGTTGGAAGGAAACAATGTGGCAGAAAACGTTGTACAACGAGAAGAGGTGACCGGAACCTGAGGAAGCAGTGGACTGAGTCTGGTGTGGAAACATCCAGAGCCACCGTGCACAGGCGTGTGCAGGAAATGGGCTACAGGTGCCGCATTCCCCAGGTAAAGCCACTTTTGAACCATAAACAGCGGCAGAAGCGCCTGACCTGGGCTACAGAGAAGCAGCACTGGACTGTTGCTAAGTGGTCCCAAGTACTTTTTTCTGATGAAAGCAAATTTTGCATGTCATTCGTAAATCAAGGTGCCAGAGTCTGGAGGAAGACTGGGGAGAAGGAAATGCCAAAATGCCTGAAGTCCAGTGTCAAGTACCCACAGTCAGTGATGGTGTGGGGTGCCATGTCAGCTGCTGGTGTTGGTCCACTGTGTTTCATCAAGGGCAGGGTCAATGCAGCTAGCTATCAGGAGATTTTGGAGCACTTCATGCTTCCATCGGCTGAAATGCTTTATGGAGATGAAGATTTCATTTTTCAGCACGACCTGGCACCTGCTCACAGTGCCAAAACCACTGGTAAATGGTTTACTGACCATGGTATTACTGTGCTCAATTGGCCTGCCAACTCTCCTGACCTGAACCCCATAGAGAATCTGTGGGATATTGTGAAGAGAAAGTTGAGAGACGCAAGACCCAACACTCTGGATGAGCTTAAGGGCGCTATTGAAGCATCCTGGGCCTCCATAACATCTCAGCAGTGTCACAGGCTGATTGCCTCCATGCCACGCCGCATTGAAGCAGTCATTTCTGCCAAAGGATTCCCGACAAAGTATTGAGTGCATAACTGAACATTATTATTTGATGGTTTTTTTGTTTGTTATTAAAAAACACTTTTATTTGATTGGTCGGGTGAAATATGCTAATTTATTGAGACAGGTTTTTTGGGTTATCAGGAGTTGTATGCCAAAATCATCAGTATTAAAACAATAAAAGACCTGACAAATTTCAGTTGGTGGATAATGAATCTATAATATATGAAAGTTTAATTGTAATCATTACATTATGGTAAATAATGAAATTTAACACTATATGCTAATTTTTTGAGAAGGACCTGTATATCCTGTCTCTGTGCCGTCTGCCATTGCTAACATTAGTGAGAGAATGGCTTGTTCTAAGGGAAATCACTGATACCAGCGTGGTCCTGTAATAGTCGCCACTGGTGTAGCAAGTCAGCTCATGATATTTCTTCCTGTATAAATATTCATATTAGGAACCAGAGAAACTAAGCAATAGAGCGCGGTTGCTAAGTGCTGAGGTGCATTAAAGTCGTCAATGCTTTGCTAACTCAATAACTACAGATCTCCAGACATTCTATTGCATTAACATCAGCAAACAAACTGGGCGCCGAGAGCTTCATGGCATCTGTTTCCATGGCTGATCAGCAGCATACAAGCCTTACGTCACCAAGCACAATGTTAAACGTCAGATGGCGTGGTGTAAGGCCACCACTTTTAGACTCTGGAGCAGTGAATACCTGTTCTGTGGAGTGATGACTAACGCTTCTCTATCTGGTGTCTAATGAACAAATCTGCATTTGCCAAATGCCAGAATATTACTTTCCTGATGTCACGCTGCTGCTATGTAGGTAACTGCAACTTCCACTAGATGGCAATAGAGTGGAAGGATAGTATCAAGTCTGCAAGAGCAGACCTGCAGTGCTGCAGCGAAGCTACCACCATGTGGCAGCAGAATAGTCAAACAAACTGAGTCAAAATCTAGACCATCACGCAGTATAAAGGGAAAAAACAAGCACATAGTCAATGGAGAGCCAAAGGGTCAATACAAGACAAAAGGCAGAAGTACCAGGGACCAGAGGCAAAGTCAAGTCAGAGTCAAAGCTGAGTCAAACACCAGGAAATCCAACAGCAATCAGGAAACACAAGACAGGATGGGCAGGGAAGGAGTAATACACACGGGCAAGGTCAGAAAGTGCAGCAGGACCAATCAGGGTACTACTAGAGTCAGATACTCATGCCGTAGGCAGAAAATATAACTGACATCGCCTGCAGGATGCAGCAGAGCTAAATAGCAAACCTGAACCCAGAATGAGGCAGAGCAAAGTTAACCCTTAACATTATCAGTCCGGGAAAAGGGCAGACAGGACTCAAAACTCAGACTGGATCATAACACCTGAGTGCATTGTGCCAACTGTAATGTTTGGTGGAGGAGGGATAGTACTATGAGGCTTTTTTCTGGCGTCAATTTAGGCCCCTTACTTACAATGAAGGGAATACTTAATTCTTCAGTGTACCAAGATGTTTTGTAGCTTCCAACTGGGAAAGAGGTAAAAAAAACCCTGGAATAATAGAAAGTGCAATAAAGACCAGGCTGGAGCGAGACGCCCCACCCCCTCCCCCGGGCGTCCTGCGTGGAAGCCGACATGACAGGGGGTTTGGAGCAGGGAAAAAGGGGGTGGGTAGTTTGTCCTGAGGGGAGGGTTAATACTGGCCTGGAGAGGGTATGGGGTGAGTGGGGGGGAGGAGCCGGTCACTTCCCGCTCTGAGGACCTGGGAGCAGGAAGCACCAAGCACCAGCAGCTTACCATGGCGTCCATTGAGGGAGTCCTGTCACAGCTGCGGGCGGCAGCGGCGTCTCAGCCTCCAGGCTGGCTGGAGGCTCAAGTGGCTGCTATCCTCGGCGGTGGCGTCAGCAGCGTCAGCGGTGGTGTGGATCCTCCGGCGGTCAGGACCGGTGAGCAGCGGCGTTCCAGGCGGGTGCGGCCCCCTGAACGCTTATCCCTAGACGCCGCTCCGGTGGCTCAGCGTCGGCGCAGGAGCCCCTCAGGGGACCCTCCAGGCCGCGTGCCTGCTCAGAAGCGCCCCAGCAGGCCGCGGTCTGGGAGGAATCCGCCCGCCGCGCTGAGGCCTGCGGCGGCAGTCAGGCCTTCTCCCCCAGCACGCCGGGGGGCGGGGCCTATGCGCGCCAGAGCTCGCAACGCTCCCACGGATGTAACGGCGGGCAGCCGAGGTGATGACCAGGCCGGGCGACCTGCTTCCAGCGACAGCATGAGACAGCGGGGGAGTATCCCTGCGGCATCGGCGGGCAGCGCCCCAGACCCGGCGGGGCTGCTGGACACGACCAGGGGGCACCATCCTTCTCGAGCACTGGCGACCGGGCCTGCATCTCCGTGGGTGGCGGCGCCTGGCGGCAGCGTTTCCAACAGCGGGTCCGGGTCTGGACATACAGGACGCCTGGCAGTCACCCCGGATGACGGATTCGGCACGGTCCCCTCTGCGATGGGCGGATCGGTTGGACCGGTTTTGCGGAGCGAGGTTCACGTCCAGGATGGTACACGGACGGCTTCGGGATCGAGAGACGGCTGGACGGCGACAGCGTCTGTGGCTGGGGGGATCACAGCTCCCCTGCAGCCTGGTGAGAACCCATCTATGTTTTGTGTGTCCCCAGCGTTTTTGACGCCGACTTTGCCTACTGTGAATCGGGTTGAGGGGGATGTAGAACGTGGTGCTGGAGTTGGTATGCGGGTAGATGTGGGTCGTGAAGGGGTGGGGGAGTTGTTGTCGGGTGTACATGAGCTGTTGTCACGGTTGGGCAGTGGCAGGCCAGGGCCATCCCCTTTGTCAGCTTGGGCCGGATCGTTTGCTCCAGGGTTGGCGTTATCCCGCAGCGGGTCTGCCGAATCGGGTAGGTTGCCCGAGCCGGTTTCTGTATCTGTGCAGACTGAAAAAGAGAAGGAGGGGGGCATTCGGTTGGATGATAAGACGCGTGGCGAGGTGTACGTATGCTTTGAAGGGCCGTTGGGGGCGCACTTGAAAAAGGAGGGGCGTGAGAAGATTTGGAAGGACGAGTATGTCGAGATATTTTCGCTATTGCCGTTGGAGAAATTTAACCTCGGTAAAAGTAAAAAAGAGGATAGTAAGAAGGAGGATGAGGAAAAGCGGCGATGGCGCCTTATTCCGCAGACGTTTGTAAATTGGCTTCAGGCGTTCGCGATTTTGGCAAGTGTTATTGGCGAGAAGGCTCCCGAGAACTGCTCAGCCTTGTTTTGTTATATGGATTCCATAGGTGAGGCGCATAGGGCATATGGTGGGCAAGCATGGTTACGATACGACGAGCAGTTCTGGCAGCGGAAGGCGGTCCGTCCGGCGATCCGGTTTGATCAGAAGGACATTGGTTTGTGGTTACGGGTGATGGCGCCAACAAAGTTTGGTCACTCCTTTCAGAGCGGGGCCGGAACTTCCGGCCAAAGCGCTTCGCAGGGTTCCGCTTCAGGAGCCGGGGGTCAGTCGGGTCAATCCGGCGGCCAAAAGCATGGTGTTTGTTGGCAGTTCAACGACGGCCAATGCAAGTTCGGAGTGACTTGTAAGTTCAAACATTTGTGCTCCAACTGCAACGGGGCCTCGCACGGAGCCTCCAAGTGTTTTAAGAAAAAAGGGAAGCCAGAGGGTAATTCCAAAGGGGGTGACTCCGGTGAGGTTGGACGCGATGGCCCCCTATCTAAATAGGTTTCCTGACAGGGAGAGGGCGGAGCTGCTTCGGGGTGGTTTTGATGTTGGTTTCCGTATACCGGCCCCGGATTTTGTGATACCGCCAAGTTTGAAGAACCTCCGATCTGCTTTGTTGCATGCATCAGTCGTGTCAGAAAAGTTGGGCAAAGAGGTTGCTTTGGGTAGGATGTCTGGTCCGTTTGCCACTCCTCCCTTAGACGATTTGGTGATGTCGCCGTTGGGCGTGGTCCCCAAGAAGGAGCCTAATAAATTTAGGCTCATTCAGCATTTGTCTTATCCTAAAGGGAGGTCCGTGAACGATGGTATCGACCCAGAGGTTTGCTCGGTGGTGTATACGTCGTTTGACGAGGCGGCCAGGTGGGTGCGCAGTTGTGGCAGAGGGTCATTGTTAGCTAAGACCGACATTGAGTCGGCCTTTCGTTTGTTGCCGGTTCACCCCGATAGCGTTCATTTGTTAGGCTGTTATTGGGACGGCGGGTTTTATGTTGACCGTTGTTTGCCGATGGGCTGTTCCCTGTCGTGCGCTTATTTTGAGGCCTTTAGCTCTTTTTTGGAGTGGGCAGTGCGGGATGTGTCTGGTTTGGATTCAGTGATTCATTATCTGGCTGACTTCTCGTGCATAGGTCCTGATCGGTCGCAATGTTGTGAGGTCCTGCTGGGGACGGTTGTTTGGGTTGCTGAGCGTTTTGGGGTCCCGCTGGCACTGGGTAAGACGGAGGGTCCGTGCACGAGTCTGTCCTTTTTGGGTATCGTTATTGACTCCGTGAAATGGGAGTTTAGGTTACCGGTTGACAAGGTGTTGGGTTTGAGAGAAGAGGTGGCCCGTGCTAGACGACTGAAGAAACTGCCTCTGCGGGAGGTGCAGTCGCTTCTAGGCAAACTGAATTTTGCTTGTCGAATCATCCCAATGGGGAGGATTTTTTCGCGAAGATTGGCTAGCGCTACAGCCGGGATTTCCGCCCCACATCATTTTGTTCGTTTGTCGTCTGAACACAAGGCCGACTTGGAGGTCTGGGACCGTTTTTTGTCCGTGTACAACAGGCGTTCATTGTTGATGGATGAAGCGGTGGGTAATGCGGATTTGGAATTGTTTACCGACGCGTCGGGTGGTTTTGGATTTGGGGCCTTTTTCAGGGGCCATTGGTGTGCTTCTCGATGGCCAGAAGCTTGGTTCGAAAACGGATTGGTACGAAATATTACTTTGTTGGAAATTTTTCCGATTTTGGTGGCTGTGCAGCTTTGGGGTGACGATTTTCAAAATAAGCGGGTGCGCTTTAACTGCGATAATATGGCGGTCGTGTGTGCCATTAACAGTTTGACAACAACGTCACCTCCAGTGATCAGAGTTCTTCGGCAGTTGGTTTTGTCCTGTTTATCTTTGAATGCTTATTTCACGGCATCTCATGTGCCCGGTGTTAATAACGGCATTGCCGATTCTTTGTCTCATTTCCAGTGGGAGCGTTTTCGGTCGCTGGCTCCGGATGCCGAGGAGACGGGGCTGTAATGTCCGGCGGAGCTTTGGAGCGTGGTGTCCGGGCTGCAGAGCCTTTAATTCAAGCGTCCCTGGCGCCGAGTACGTGGTCGTGTTACCAGGCGGTATGGAGTGCGTGGGAGAACTGGTTGGAGTTGTGTAGCGTGGCGGGTACTGGTCGTGACCTAGTTGGGGCGTTGTTACTGTGGATGAGGCACGGCGCAGACCAGGGTTGGTCGGCAGCAAAAGTCGATAGGACAATAGCAGCGTTGGCTTTTGGTTTTAGGCTCCGCAGCCTGCAGGATGTGACGAAGTCTTTTTTGGTAAAGCAAGCTGCGAGGGGGTTGAGAAGGACAAGTAGCCGTGGCGATTGCAGGCGCCCGGTGTCTTTTGAGATGTTGGAACGGTTGGGGGCACATCTGGATGATATTTGTGTTTCCGTTTTTGAGGCTGTGCTATTTCGTTTAGCTTTTCGTTGGCCTTTTACGGAGCCTTGAGGGTGGGGGAGTTGGTGTCTCCCACTACAGTTCGTCAAGGGAGCCTTCGGGCGGACTTTTTTGTTTCCGAGGGGTCGTTGCAATTTTGGATTCGTAAGTCTAAGACGGATCAGACGGGACGGGGCAAAAGGGTGATTTTGGGTGCTGTTCCCGGGTCCGTGATGTGTCCTGTTCGTTGCTGGCAGGATTTTGACAGGCTTCACCCGCAGGGTGATGGGCCTTTGTTACATCATGAGGATGGGTCTTTTCTGTCAAGATACCAGTTCATAGCGGTTTTCCGGCAGTCTTTGGAGACTATTGGTGTGGATTCTTCCAGGTTTGCATCGCACTCTTTTCGGATCGGGGCCGCTACGGAGGCGGCACGGAGTGGTTTGGCAGCTCGGTTTTTCCAGGGACATGGCCGTCATCAGGTGGTTGGGGTTTCGGGGTTTAGGTTGGAACAGGGTCCTGGAGGAGGTACACAATGGGGTTCGTTTGGACAGGCCTCCCGACATTCTGGTTTTGCATGTCGGAGGAAATGACTTGGGAGTTCGCCCTTGTCGCGAGTTAATCCGGGACATTAAGCATGACATGCTACGTTTATTGGTTTCCTTTCGGGACATGTCTTTAGTGTGGTCGGAGATCGTTCCAAGGAGGTCCTGGCGGCATGCCAGGTCGGTGGATAAAATCAATAAGGCTCGCATCAAGGTTAATAGGGCCGTATCTGGTTTTGTCGCTCGGAATGGGGGTTTCACCGTGCGTCATTTTGAGTTGGAGCGGGGTGGTGACCAATTTCTTTTGGGTGATGGCGTTCATTTGAACGCGGTGGGTATTGACTTGTGGGCCCTTGGGCTGCAGTCTGGCATTGAGAGGGCCATAGCGGTTAAAGTTGGTGGGGTCTCGGGTACTTGAGGGGGTCAAGTATCCTCGTGGTGGCGGGGGGAGGGGTCCTTGGAGTTGGTGCTAAATTGGCCTGGGGGGTCCGTTGGGATACGGATTCTCCAGTTGGTATAAGCTTTGGTTGCGGGTCTGGTGATTTGGGGGAATCTTGGTAATGGTGGGCCAGATTCCTAAGTTGCAAGTGGACAACGGGAACCCTTCGGGGTATTTTGGTGCTCTCGAGCCTGTGGGGTAACGGCTAAGAGTAATCTATGGTTGGTCTTTGTCCACTTGCCTATTATACGGTTAACACCAGATTTTTAGCTTCAAGGACCCCCTCCCCGGATCAGGTTACGGTTAAATGTTGTGTTTGTTTATAATAAAGGCCGCTGTGGCCATTTATATCCAATTTGAGACTCATGTCTTTATTCAGAGGCTGGGGAGGTGAGGGGTCGGAGACCCTTGGGGGAAAACATTTATTCACGGTGGTCGACAATAGCAATGTCAGGTCTTATCTGATGTAAGATAGGACAAAAATGGACAATCGTGCTCACCTGGTCAGGTTGTATGCTCACAACCACTGAAAAAGCTGCTGCAGACCCATGGATAAGGAAACATTGGGAGCTGGAAACAAATGATTAGATCTGTATTAGATACAGAGCTAGATACAGATATTATATATAGACAAACTTTGGAGGGAATTTCTGGGAATTTAGGTGCATTTATCCAGAAGACAATGGCCTGTCAAGTTCTTCCACACCAAAACGCCCCCAACCATACATTTATGGATCTTCATTTGTGCAAAAAAAAGCGTCTTCCCCAAACTGTTCCCAGCTGGAAGTTTAGAGAACTGGAAACAAATGGGTTGAACCTGCGCTGCTGTCAGAAGGATGATGAGGAGATTGATAAACCGAGTGCTTTGGATGCAGTCAGCATGTTTCGAAGTGTCAAACTTCTTCATCAGGAGAAACCACCATGGTTTGTCCTGATGAAGAAGTTTGAAACTTCGAAAAGGGTTGACTGATAAACCACATACTTTGGATTCCTGTCTCATCATCTTTCTGACAGCAGCGCAGGATCAACCCATTTGTTTCCAGTTCTCTAAACTTCCAGCTGGGAAGAGTTTGGGGAAGACGCCTTTTTTTGCACAAATGAAGATCCATAAATGTATGGTTGGGGGCGTTTTGGTGTGGAAGAACTTGACAGGCCATACCCATTGTCTTCTGGATAAATGCACCTAAATTCCCAGAAATTCCCTCCAAAGTTTGTCTATATATAATATCTGTATCTAGCTCTGTATCTAATATTTCTGTATCTTTTTAAGGAATAACTTACATCCAAGCAAAGTAGGAGTTGTTGTATTTTCTTTGTCTCCCTAGACTAGATTCTTTTTGCTGCTTTTCAGCTACAAAAATTTGAAGATTTCATAAGTATTCATTGCACATAGCACTTAAGAGTTAATAATTACCACCAGGACTACCACACCTCACACCTGCTCCTGGAACAATGTGTTGCTTGTGCCTTGTCCTCTCCTGCATGTCCCAGCAGTTCCCGGTCACATTCTTGTGAATACCTGGGAGCTACGGTACGGTATACAGACACCTAATAACATTTGTGAAATTCTGACACTTATCCTCCTTTTTCAGGTTACCAGTCATTCACACACTCACATTTGTGCCTTGAAGACAAGTGCACTGATCTAGAAGGTCTTTGAAATTTAAAACAGAAATATTTGCAAGAATAAAGCCCTGATAGACCCGAGTCACGTCATCAATGTCAGACATAGGTCACAAGGACAAAGCTATCAATCATTTCAATAACCGTCCACACAAACTCCGCATTGCACAGATTCTTGTGCTGACTGCGTCGATCACAATGTGGTATGTACCGTCAGAGCCGTCAGTGGTGGCAGCGATCTGCTCCATGACAGCGACCATCCACTTTCTCTTCCATCGTCATCACAACATCTGCAAACTAAATGCCTGATGGCCTATTCCCATGTGTCCAGAAGAGGCCGGTCTGCGTCCCCAAGACACTCATAAATGGCTAACCCTGATTGAATGAAGCCTTGTTTTAGGTCAATTTTGATATTGCGAGGAAGACGAAGAATAGGACGTCACGGCGTTAATCACTCGGCTCTTTCCTGATTAATGTTCTATAATGTGTCTGAATATATAGAAAATGCATCTTAAAGATATCATGATATGTGTAATATGGGCTTTATAATATTACTAGGATAATAGAACATCCTACCTATGAATCTGTCCATCTGTCTTATCTCTTCTCTACCTATCTGACAATCTAGTTATCTCCTATTATTTATGTAGCTACCCACCTATTATCCCTCTATAAAATATACATATTTGTGTAGAAGACATCACATTATATATGAAATATGGGATTTATAATCATTCATAGATAGCAGTGATCCCCAACCTTTTATACCTTGAGAGCCACATTCAGCTCAGAGATGGTTGTGAGCCACATCCTGACCACCACCACCACCCCATGAGTAGACATCTAGTGCCCACCCCAACAATCAGAGCCCCCCATTACCAATATAATAACATCCAATCACTCAATGATTTTCCATCCCTCTCACTTAGGCAGTAGACTTACCGTACAGCCATGTTCCCACCTTACCCCCATTCAGTATTCTGACATCACGCGCCCACCATACTATCATACCCAATGTCAGGCACCCCTCTAACTGGCAAAGTAATCTTATCTCTTCCCACCAACAACCATTACATGTACATCCTCATCTGGTCTTCTGTAAGGCTACTTATAAAAGTCTCTATCCAGATACCGGTTCTTCCTGTTTGCCAGACCGGCTGCTAAGCTGTCAGATAGCCGCGAACCACACATCAAGGAACCGTGAGCCACACGTGGCTCCTGAGCCCCAGGAGCTGTGGTATGATCAGACCATGTTCCTGCACGGTCAGACACGGCCATTACACAGTACATAGCAGGGGCACATTTATAAGATTATCTCAGCACAGGAGCATTTTTTTTAACACATCGAATTGTGAAAGTTGCTGTTAATCCAAGATCTATTGAGTAAAATGAATTTTTGTTTGTGGGAAAACCACTTTAAGTTTTATTTTTTATTACATTTTTATAATATAACCATTCCTTAGCCCTAACACCAGCTCTAATCCTAGGCATAACCCTAAACCTAAGAGCTCATTCAGACATCTGACTTACCTGTACGAGTGCTATACCTGTTTATCACTGATTGCACTCGTACCTGTGATAGTCACATGGCCGATGCTTTTGTTGGACAGACTGATCCACGAAAAATACCGGAGATATGTTCAATTTTGATCTGACGGTCGGATTGAAATCAGCAATGCAAGTCAATGGATCCATGAAAAAAACATCTTACTGCACTCTGATGACATCCAAGTGGGGTCCGATTTTCAAGGACTGTCAGAATGGAGAAGGTGGAAAAATTATTTTTTTGCAACCATCTCCACACACAAGAAAATCCACACTCAGGGTCTGATAAGAATAATCAGCCCGATTTTCTCGTACACGAAAATATCGGACGTCTGAATGAGCCCTTAGTTCACATGAAGCTCGGCTGCTCAGCTCTTCATCTTGCTCATTGCTTTGCAGCGTCCATCAGAAGAGATGGGTTTGGTTTTCGGCCGCTGTGCTGTTTATAGGACTGAGATGACAAAGCTCATTTCATTACATTGAGAGCATTGTCCTCTCAGTCCTACAGAGAGCACAGCAGCTGATGGCAAACTGATCTTGACTGCTGCGCTCTGCATAAGCAACGTTGGATCGGGCTCTCACTGCACCGCGCTAAGTGGGGGCAAAGTTTTAGGCTTTGGCACCTGGGGCATCCTATACGTCCCCGCACTATATATCCACAAAGCATCTATCATATTCATCTTTATTCACAGCTGTTTACTGTCAGTAATTAGACGGTTCTCTGTGCTGTGGGAGGAGTTATACACAGCTCAGCGTTTGAGCTCTGTAAGACCTGCAGCAAAGAAAACTGACTAACACAGCTACTGCAGGATACATCGCAGGAATCAGGTCTCTGCCCCTACATCATGCTCCTGTCGAACTACAAAGCAAAAATTTGCTGACTGATTCCTTTTAAGCTAATTGTATAATGTGTCTCTGCACTTTTTTCTTTTGCCAAAGGCCAAATACCAGTATAGAGAAGCAAAGAAGATTGTACTTTCCTATGTGGAGGACCACTATAAAAAAAGAAAATACCATATACTTTTTTTTTTTAAATGAGGCATTACGGTGAACAAATGCCACAGAATTCATCAAAACTGTGACCACAGCCACATGTATACCTTGTGAGCATTTATGGCGGAAATTAATGTGCTAATTCTAAGATTGGCAAATGTAGGTGGGAAGGGACCCTGACCTGTTTGGCCATGACAAGGATAACCAAAAGCATCTGAGCTTGATTTGAACAGTCATTTTGTAATTGCAGTCTCTCTTTAAAGGGAATTTGTTACAAGGTTTTTGCTATATAATCTGGTAGCAGCATGATGTAGAGGTTGAGACCCTGATTCACGTGATATGTCACTTATTGGTCAGCATGCTGTTATTTTGATGAAATTACTTTTTTTCTGCTGCAGATCTAGCAGTTCTCTGAATGCTGAGCTCTGTATAATCCCGCCCACAGCACTGATTGGCAGCTTTCTGTGTACACTGTATATTGACAGAAAGCTGCTAATCATTGGTGGGGGTGGGGTTACACAGTGCAGTTGACTAGGAGGCACGAGACATCTAGTCCTGTAGTGATAATCTCCTGCTGATAAAACGCTATTTTTTATTGAAATAGAAACACACAGCCTTGTAAATGACACATTACTGTAATCAGGCTCTCAGCCCCTACATCATTCTGGCCGCATTACATAGCAAAAACCTGCAGACAGATTCCCTTTAATGACTTCAATTAAAAACCTCAGATATTGTTCATTTTAGACATTAATCTAAGAATTGACTGTTCTTTCATGTGAACTGACTACACAGATTTTGAGCAATTTTTCCCTGTTTTTTGTGTGTGAATAAGTGGTATGATTGACATCTGCTCCTGTATTCTCCAAGCACAACCATACAGGAGCTGCCTGGTCCTCGCCTGCCTCATTTACTGTTCTCCATTATATATTATATTCATCTGCACATGACACAATGGAAAACTGCTCCATACAGTCCGGGTCATGTACTGAACATTCTCCAAGGGATTCTCCTTGCCATAACTCAGAGCAGCGACGTATTTCTCCTGGTCTCACATGTAAATAATCCAACACATTCCTAGAGCAAATATTTACCAAGCTGAGCTAAGCAAACATCTGATGACGGAGATTGGCCTCAATTGTTTCGGAATATCCTGCTTTATTTATTTTACCTAATTTGCATTTCATGTTAAACAATCATTAACTCTCCACATGCCACTGAGAGGTCGGCTCCTACTGTAAGTCATCGGATGCAAAAAGAAAATCAGAACTTCGAAAACCACGAGCTCTAAACTTTCTGGTACACAAGCAAAGAAGGCCAACAGCATAGTGCTGAATAATATCAAAGGGAATCTGTCAGCAGGATTTCACCCCGAAATTATTTATATGCAGATGTAGCTCTTTCAAAGACAAGTCTAGAAACATGTTTACATGGCCGGTATGTTCCACCGTTATTGAGAAATCAGCATTTTAATTGATATACAAATGAGGCTGAAAAACTATAGTAGATCTGAAGCCTCTGTCACTCCAGCTCTATTCCCTAACTAGTGCTGCCTCCTCCTGCTTGACTGACAGCATAATTGCCTGAAGTCACAAAGCATACAGGATATCATTCAAGCAGGAAGAAGCAGTGCTGGGCAGGGAATAGATCTGGAGTGACAGAGGCTTCAGAGTTACAGCCTCATTCGCATATCAGTTCAAACGCTGATTTCTTAGTAATGGAGGAACCGACTGGCCATGTAAAGTTATTGCTGGACTTGTCTTTGAAAGAGTTACTGTCACACTGAGACTGTTCGTGATAGGGAAAGAAGCCCTGAACCGTCCTTATGACTAGGGCCCTAACTATCCCTGCCCCTAAAGGTACCTCTAAAGGTGAGGATGTTAGGGCCACCAACTTTACTGTACTCCTGTTATTCCCCAATCTATTCCCTCCCCCTACCCCATGAGGCCTGGGACAGAAATGATAGTGTATTAACACGTAAGACAGACAGGGATAACAAAAAGCAACAAACATACAAACACTCACCAAAGGTAGAGAGGTATATAGGGAAGGGTAGAAATGTACCAACCAAATGGGAGTAAGACAATGAAGAAAGCATACACCCAATCACTGCACGCAACAACCTCCATTAGCACCAACGATCTCCAAGTCAGCACAGCGTCTCCAAGGAGATAGGTAGTAGAACTTTCACTGGCAAGCCAGAGAAAGTCTGGTCACGTTTTATAGGGAGAGGTAATGACCAGTTCAGAAGCAGCTGAAATGGAGCTGCAAGTTTCTGACCAGCATAGAAAGGATTGTTATTCATTAACCTCTTCAGCACCAAAGGAAACCAAATCCATTTAATATGGGACAAAAACACACAGGCTAAATTATGTAGTGATCTTCTAACCCTAGATCTCCCTGGAGGACGTGACAAACTCGTGACAGCTACATGCGCATATAAACAGTTTGGTCGGACGAAATCCTGTTGATAGATCTTTTTTAAAGAGAATAGTAAATACTTGAAATTCATGTATTGGAAGCAAGAAAAATGGGCATGAATAAGGACGATCTTAGGGTCTTTGATATGAGTCAGATTGTTACGAGTTACTCAGTTATAGTATCTTTAAACCGGCAGCTCTTGTGGTATGAAATGGGGCGAAGAGGTCACATCAACAATTTGGAAAATGGAACGCAACAATGGTGGGTAACTGGAGATTCACTGATAAAGAAAACCTACTTCATGACATTCACCCAAGTCAAGGACACCTCTCAAGGAGGAGGGTGTATCATGGTGGACAAAGTTTAGAATAAAAAGAAAGAAATGGTGCACATTACTCCTGATGGTATAGCTCAATATGTGACCACTGTTAACACTTCGAAGACAAGAACAAAAATAAAGGGGTCATCATGTTTGCCGTTATTAAACCACTGCCAGCATGTTGTATGGCTCCTAATTTGGATTCTAACAATCCTTTCTGTGAGGCTCTGTAGCCGCACATACCACTAAAATAACCTTTACACACGGCTCTACTTGTTAGAACATCAGTGCCGAGCGGTCCAACGAGCGTGGTATGGACCAACGTCTGCGATTGCCGTGAACTCACCAAGCCCGCCCTATACATGAATGGTGGAGGGGCTGGGTCAGTGAGCCCACAGCAGGTGCCGAGGCTGGCCCGTACATGCTCGTCAGACCGCCCAACGCCGATTGTCATTACAAGGAGACTGATGTATGAACATCGCTTTGTGAACCCGCTTAGAAGGCACATAACATGTTGGCTGCAGTCTAATAATGGCAGCTTTCCTTGAAAACATCTAAAAAAACCAAAGCAGTTTGGAAACAAGATTCTACAAACAGATGAAGACAAGATTAAAGATTAAGCAATTTCTGGTGCTTTGATATTGAATCCTTGGGATAGGTCTTCAATATTGGATGAGGGTACGTCACCTGGCACTCCCGCGGATTTGGTGCCAGATATGACTAGCCGTAGATCTGCACAGCTCTGTCTAATGTATCTTGTCCACGGCTGGGTACTGAATAGGGTTGGTCAGCTGTAACTGCTGCGGCCATTATCCACCCCCCCCCCCCCGGGCCATTATTTTTTTCTATTGAGAGGGGATAATTTCCTAAACCCAACTGAGCATGCCTTTCCCTTCCTGAGAACAGAAAACCCCAGAAGAGCAGGAACGGTAGCTGGTGGCAGTAGAGGCTTGCTTTTTCTCTATAGTATTTCTGGTTTTAAGCTACGGAGATTCTGTTGAGTTGGTCTTCAGTCTAGAATAAGAGCAGCGCTCAGCTGAGCACTTTAGGCTGGTTTCACACTTGCGTTTTGATCTGCAGCGTTTTAGCGCTAAAAAACGCATGCGTTTTTTTTCTATACTTAACATTAAAAAACGCATGCGTTTTTTAACGTGCGTTTTGACACGTTTTCACCAACGCATGCGTTTTTTGACGCGTGCGTTCATTTGCAGAAATGCAACCTGTAGTAATTTCTAGCGGCGTTTTTTTGCCGCAAAAAAACGCATGCGTTTATTCGCGGCAAAAAAATGCATTGCTGTCTATGTAAACGCATGCGTTTTTAAGCACATTCATTTGCTTGCGTTAAAAACGCATGCGTTTTTATAGAAAAACACAAGAAAAAACAAGAAAACCCTAACCCTAACCCTAGCCCTAACCCTAAACACAAGAAAAAACAAGAAAACCCTAACCCTAACCCTAACCCTAAACACAAGAAAAAAACAAGAAAACCCTAACCCTAACCCTAGGGTTACTAGGGATCCTAACCCTAACCCTAACCCTAAGGTTAGGATCCCTAGTAACCCTAGGGATCCTAACCCTAACCCTAACCCTAGGGATCCTAACCCTAACCCTTAGGGTTAGGGTTACGATCCTAACCCTTAGGGTTATGGTTAGGGTTAGGATCCCTAGGGTTAGGGTTAGGGTTAGGGTTAGGATCCCTAGGGTTAGGGTTAGGGTTAGGATCCCTAGGGTTAGGGTTAGGGTTAGGATCCATAGGGTTACTAGGGATCCTAACCCTAACCCTAACCCTAGCTATTTCTGTTTTTAGTGGGCTTTCTAGTTGATTTTGATGATTGGCAGCTGTCACACACTTCTCAGCATGCGTTTAAAAAACGCCAACGCAGGAAAAATCGCATGTAAACGCCGCAAAACGCCGCGTTTTTTTTCTGCATGCAAAAACGCATGCGTCTAAAAAATGCGGCGTTTTGCTGCGTTTACATGCGTTTTTTCACCACATGCGGTTTTTTTTAAAACGCTGCAGATCAAAACGCAAGTGTGAAACCAGCCTTAGTCCTTCGTTACAGCGGCTGGTGGAGGTCTGAGCTCCGGACTCCTGCTGGTCAAAATTTCAGACCTATCTCTGCAACATCTCAAAAGTTATCTAAAATGCAGCTACATTTTACAGGGAACCCATCACCTCCAGGAAGACTATTTCCCTGCAGCTGTAGTGATAATCCACAGGTAAATCATGTGTGGCAAGTTTACTAAAACAATGGCTACATGAAGTAAATGAACTTATATTCCTCCTGCAGCTGATTGTTTCTAGCCTTCCTGGTGGTGCAGGGAGATGTTACAGTCACCAATCACTATATATTGGGCTCGTGGTAATCACTCCTTGGCATAATGATAGACATTCTGCTCTGCACACATACGCTGTGGAGCCGGTTGTCAGTCAAACTTTAGAGAACTGATCACAATTGTGCTCACTGCACAGCGAGTCACCTCTCCCAGCGCCGCCCCATTGGCTAGAAGAGAGCAGCTGCAGGTAGAATACAATTTCATCTTCTCCCTGCAGCCGCAGCTCCAGTAAACATGGTGGATATGATTTAAAAAATATTTACATGCAGATTATCAATATACCAGCAGGTAAATAGCATTTATGGCGGTGACAGGTTCAAAGTTGTACGCTTTAATCATATTTTGAAACTGTTTAAATTCATTGTACTGTCCAAAACTGACTGAACCCAGCATAGTCATATATTCTACTTTGAAAATGAGAATATTCCCTTAAAACATCTCGACAAAGACAACTGAGAGACATTTCCATTCAAGGTTATAATGCAAGTTTAGGAAACTTTTATAGTGAGTTGCCTGCTGGAATCACTAGACATCAAATTACAGGAAAAAAAATCAGCCAATTGAGCTGCAAAGACAAAAAAAAGTGCTACATAAAAGAATCAACAGTACAGTATGTGCATTGTCACAGGGTCAATATTACAAGGCTCTTTTACTGCATTTATATTCATGCACTAGTCTTTCACAGTGATGAGATTGTGCTTCCATATGTCCCTTTTGTTCCCCTGGCAGTGGCGCTTACAAAGGATTTACGTCACAGCATCTCCTGCTGTGAGACCTTGTGCTTTCATTTAATTTCTATCTCTGCATTTCTTATCATCATTTGTCTGATACTTTTATCCTATAAACGTTGGGACTGTAGTGTAATTACCATAGGTCTTGCCGTTGCTACCATTCCCAATATATTGGGAGGAATGAAATCCTATGGCAGTTCCATGCTATTTTTCTCATTTGTATGCACCCTAAAATACAAAAAGATACATAGCCCATGCAGTGCCCAGACAATGCTATGTAGTATCCAGATAAATAGTCCATGCAGAGCCCAGACAATGCTATGTAGTATCCATATAAATAGTCCATGCAGTGTCCAGACAATGCTATGTAGTATCCAGATAAATAGTCCATGCAGTGCCCAGATAATGCTATGTAGTATCCAGATAAATAGTCCATGCAGTGCCCAGATAATGCTATGTACTATCCATATAAATAGTCCATGCAGTGCCCAGATAATGCTATGTACTATCCATATAAATAGTCCATGCAGTGCCCAGATAATGCTATGTACTATCCAAATAAATAGTCCATGCAGTGCCCAGACAATGCTATGCAGTACCCAGATAAATAGTCCATGCAGTGCCCAGACAATGCTATGTAGCACCCAGATAAATAGTCCATGCAGTGCCCAGACAATGCTATGTAGTATCCAGATAAATAGTCCATGCAGTGCCCAGATAATGCTATGTACTATCCATATAAATAGTCCATGCAGTGCCCAGATAATGCTATGTACTATCCATATAAATAGTCCATGCAGTGCCCAGATAATGCTATGTACTATCCACATAAATAGTCCATGCAGTGCCCAGAAAATGCTATGCAGTACCCAGATAAATAGTCCATGCAGTGCCCAGACAATGCTATGTAGCACCCAGATAAATAGTCCATGCAGTGCCCAGACAATGCTATGTAGTATCCAGATAAATAGTCCATGCAGTGCCCAGATAATGCTATGTACTATCCATATAAATAGTCCATGCAGTGCCCAGATAATGCTATGTAATATCCATATAAATAGTCCATGCAGTGCCCAGACAATACTATGTAGTATCCAGATCAATAGTCCATGCAGTGCCCAGATAATGCTATGTACTATCCATATAAATAGTCCATGCAGTGCCCAGATAATGCTATGTACTATCCATATAAATAGTCCATGCAGTGCCCAGACAATGCTATGTAGTATTCAGATCAATAGTCCATGCAGTTCCCAGATAATGCTATGTAGTACCCAGATAAATAGTCCATGCAGTGCCCAGACAATGCTATGCAGTATCCAGATCAATAGTCCATGCAGTTCCCAGATAATGCTATGTACTATCCAGATAAATAGTCCATGCAGTGCCCAGACAATGCCATGTAGTATCCAGATAAATAGTCCATGCAGTGCCCAGACAATGCTATGCAGTATCCAGATCAATAGTCCATGCAGTTCCCAGATAATGCTATGTACTATCCAGATAAATAGTCCATGCAGTGCCCAGACAATGCCATGTAGTATCCAGATAAATAGTCCATGCAGTGCCCAGACAATGCTATGTAGTACTCAGATAAATAGTTCCTGCAGTGCCCAGATAATGCTATGTAGTATCCTGATAAATAGTCCATGCAGTGCCCAGACAATGCTATGTACTATCCAGATAAATAGTCCATGCAGTGCCCAGACAATGCTATATAGTATCCAGATAAATAGTCCATGCAGTGCCCAGACAATGCTATGTAGTACTCAGATAAATAGTTCCTGCAGTGCCCAGATAATGCTATGTAGTATCCAGATAAATAGTCCATGCAGTGCCCAGATAATGCTATGTACTATCCAGATAAATAGTCCATGCAGTGCCCAGACAATGCCATGTAGTATCCAGATAAATAGTCCATGCAGTGCCCAGACAATGCCATGTAGTTTTTCAGATAAATAGTCCATGCAGTGCCCAGACAATGCTATGTAGTTTTCCAGATAAATAGTTCATGCAGTGCCTAGATAATGCTATGTACTATGTAGTATCCAGATTAATAGTCCATGCAGTGCCCAGACAATGCTATGTAGTATCCAGATAAATAGTCCAAAGAGTGTCCACATAGTGTTCTATACAGAGAGTTGAAGATGAAATGATCTCTAAAACGTCTAAAGTTAAAGATGACACATTTCCTTTCTATTTTAAGTAAAAATTATATATATATATATATATATATATATATATATATATATATATATATATATTTTTTTTTTTTTTTTCATCTTTTACATTTTAGACATTGCATAAACATAAATAGGTCAATGCAAATGTTTACAAGAAAAAAAAAAACAAAAAAAAGGTTGTCAGCTCACCCGTAGTATTGGTATCCCATCATCTAGATCCAGCACGGGCAAGGCTGAGCAGCCAAGACAAAGTAATCAAAGCAGGTGTAGTCCAGCGAGATCCAGTGGGAGAAGTTATTACGGTATATTAAAATATAGCTTTTAGTCAGCCATGTAAAAAAGTGACATTAGAAAAAGATAATCCACCAAAATAAAACTGCACATAACAGCCAAATACACACAGTTCAGCGTTACGACCAACACGTTTCTACTCTAGGTCTTAATCATGGTAACCGTGTTATGTGCGGTTTTATTTTAGTGGATTATCTCTTTCTAATGTCGCTTTTTTACATGGCCGACTAAGAGCTATATTTTAATAATGCAAATTTTTGGGCACCTTGCATGGCTAGTACTTAGTATCACAACTTGCAAATACTTTTTGAAGCCAGCCAAGAGTCTTTTAACTCTTGATTGAGGGATTTTCATCCGTTCTTCCTTGGAAAATTATTCCAGTTCTGTGAGATTCCTGGGTCATCTTGCATGCACTCACTACTATTTTGAGGTCTAGCACAGATTGTTAATGATATTCAGATCAGGGGACTGTGAGGGCCACTGTAAAACCTTCAGCTTGCGCCTTTTCAGGTAATCTATTGTGGATTTTGACGCGTGTTTAGGAGCACTATCCATTTGTAGAAGCCATCCTCTTTTCAACTTCAGCCTTTTTACTGATACTGTTATGTTTGCATCAAGAATTTGTTGAAATTTCATTGAATCCATTGATCCCTCTACCTGTGAAATGTTCCCTGTGCCATTGACTGCAACATAATCCCAAAGTATGATTGATTCACTCTCATGCTTAGTGGTTGGCGAGATGTTCTTTTCCTGAAATTCTGTGCCCTTTTTTCTCCACACATACCTTTGATCATTGTGGCCAAAGAGTTCTTTTAGCCTTATCGGTCCACAGGACTTGTTTCCAAAATGCATAAGGCTTTAGATGTTCTTTTGCATACGTCTGACGCTGAATTTTATGGTGAAGATGCAGGAAAGGTTTTCTTCTGATGACTCTTCCATGAAGGCCATATTAGTGTGGGTGTTTCTGAACAGTAGAACAATGTACACAGGGCCGGCGTTAGGGGCAGGCAGACAAGGCAGCTGCCTAAGGCCCCTGTTCCTCCAGGGGTCCCCACTAGCCAACTAATAGCGGCACACCATGCTGCCACTATGGGGCCCCTGAGTAAGAGGGGCCCGGCACCGCCTCCCGCATTCAACTTAATGGCATCGTAGACGCCAATACAGTTGAAAGCAGTGATGGAGGAGAGTGCGTCAGCTGCGTACTTGTGCAGCGCCCAGATGTTGCAGCATAGTGGATGGGATTTCAAGAAATCCCATGTCCACTATGCGAGCACAGCTCTTCAGACCGCAGCATGTCTATTTATCTTGCAGAGACGCGAGCCTATTGTCGATCGCGCTCGTTTAGCGGCCTGAACTCAGCGCCTGTAAATACAACCAAGATGTTTCTGTGTGATGGTGTAATATGTGAGCATTTGGGCCCCACTTTAAACTTTTGCCCAGGGCCCACTTTATCTAAAACCGACCCTGAATGTACCATGACTCCACAATCTGCTAAATCTTTCTGAAGGTCTTTTGCAGTGAAGTGGGAGTTCTGATTTGCCTCTCTAGCAATTCTGCGAGCAGCTCTCACTCAAATGTTGCTTGATCTTCCAGACCTTATCTTGACCTCCAGTGTTCCTGTTAACTGCCATTTCTTAATTATATTTTGAACTGAGGAAAGGGCAACGTGAAAATGCTTTGCTCTCTTTTTGTAGCCTTCTCTTACTTTGTGGGCCTTTACCATTTTCATTTTCAGAGTGCTGGGCAGCTGCTTAAAAGATCCCATGGCTTTTTTGGCACAAGGTTAGAGGAGGCTGGGTTTTTGTAATGCTGTGAAATTTGCATCACCTGGCCTTTCCTAGAGATTATGGTGAAAAGGCCATAACCCTGACGGGCTAATTAAGGTCTGAAACCTTTGTCAAAGTTATTTGAGAGCACAAATCTCCAATGATGCCCAAACCTTTGCATCGGCCCATTTTACTTTTTGCAATTTTTAAACTGTAAATGATGAATATATATATTTTCCCTAAATTACAAAGGAAATATGTCATCTTTCACTTTAGGCCTTTTAAAGATCATTTCATCGTCAACTTCATTAACTGTTCACATTAATAGTAATTTTGAACAGGGTGCCCTAATTTTTACATGCCACTGTATTATGTAGGACATTTATTATAGCTTTTAAACCACTTTCTCTCACAAAAAGGGAAGCCAAATGCACTCTCTTCATTTGAGACTTTTTAAACTTTCACCACTGCACAGGAAACTTTTCTTAAAAGTGGGCAGAACTTTGCAGAAGCGAGGAGTGCCGCATTCAGCCCAACATATTTACTATGATTTATGCCAGAAATTGGAATTAATTATAGTGCAAATCTATGCCAACCATTGATACTTTGGCACAAGCACAGCAAATGTGACAGATTTAATAAGAGGCAAATGCCTATTAATAAATCTGTCACAGTTCATGGCAGTGAGATTTTCATTAAGACCGATGTAAAGTATGTCAGTCTTAATGAATGTCACCATTTATACAGTGTTCATTTAGGTAATTTATCACAATGTCTGGGGACCATTTGTATTAATTACGGTACACGTTTATTTTATGCACTGTTCATTTGTGTGCCATATGGCACTTTACCTGGACAGAGTGTGGCACTATTTTCCTGTGCACAGCATGGCACTGTGAATTGTAGGGTGTATCCAGCACAGTTTTTTATATGGAGCATAATACACTACCAGGTAAGTAAATGATGTCTCAGCAAATAACATCTACATATTGACATGTGGATGGAAATTGACATGTGGATTTTAAATTTTCAATTAATCAATTCAGCAACAAAATCTGCAGCAAATTTATCGGCAACAAAATTCTCTGTTTGGTCATTTCCTCATGCAAAGTTAATTAGTCAAGGAAACCTGTTTAATTACTGTTTTAGGGTACGTGCACGCCACATCTTTTAAACTTCGGCGAACCAACCAAATTTTTCAAGCAGAAGACACATCAGGAGTTTTATTCTAGTAGCGTCTCTTGTGTTTCTTTTTTTGGGGGATAATTTCCTGAGTGTTTTTCTGATGATCTCGGCCACCAGCGTTTTTTTTTTTTTACTAACATTTTTCGGTGTCTTTTATTTTTTTTCACTCCATTGAATAAAGCAAGAATTCACTAGTGTTTTTTTTTTAAAGCAAAAATTATGGCAAAATGCTCCAAAAAACATTTGGTGATCTTTTTGAGCTTTCCCATTGACTTGTATTTTAAGGTCTTCCAAGAGGAAAACACTAAAGGAATGGACTTGTCACTTCTTCTAACTGCTTGGGGTTTTTAAAAACAGGAAGCGATTAAAAGACATTCAAAAGCCTGAACATAGGTTTTTATACACAAAAAATACATATGTACATTCTTTTGAGTGTTTTCTGATGCATGTACCTTTTAAGCTGTGTTTTCACTGAATCTTTTTGATGAGTTTTTAGAGCAGCATCCTCTAAAATCCTCTTCTAAAACTCAAAACTCTTCAAAATCTTGGAGTTTCTGTTTAATGTCATGCGTCTGGTTTCGAACCCTTGATTCAGAGTTCTGTGGTTGGTGCCGCTTTCTGCTGAGCCACAACATATTCACTTTTTCTTTGTTTGTTTTTGTTCTGTTATCTTTGTTTATGTCGGTTTTGGGTAATAGGTGTTATTCATTTACTCGGTTTGTCTGTCCTATCTATCACCTTTCAGGTGCAGCTTTATATACCTTCCTCTACTGGTGTTTCCTGCTGGTGATACTTTGTTGGATTCATTCATTTAGCTGTAGCTTGTGTTGGTTGCAGTAGTTTTGTGTGTGATTCCTTTTTTTCTTAGGGAACTGCTACTCTAGCGATCCTAGAAGTAGCTGAGGACATTCAGAGTAAGGCATCATAGAGTGGGGGAGCCATTGCGTTATTTTAGGGTGCCAACCTCCGCGGTCAGGCAGGGACAGAACAGGATCAGAGAAGGGCTTTTCCTAGTTTGAACAGAGGTCTGTCAAGTTTGGGACTTTGGGAACCAATCTTATCCCAAAAAAATCCTCAAAACACCCCATGTGAACATACTGTAACCTGTTTTCTTTATAAACAACACTTTTATGTTTTGCACATCCACAAAAACAAATATTCACATTGGGCCTTACATACAGTATATATTACAGCTCTGATTGGTACAGAGCTATGAACAGGTACCGACAGTATGGTCCATTCTGGAGGTGAGCGGATAAGGCAAAAATGGAATTTGCCCATTCACTTGGATTTTCACGCGAAATTCGATTCACAGATAAGTAACTCTCTGCAAACTTAATATCCCTTATTATGGACTTCAGACCTTAGAGCTTAATAAACATAAGATGTAAAATATAAAAAAATTATACTTATACACAGTATTCACCTCTCCGGACCTCCTGCTCCTTGCCTTCACCCGTTTGGTCCTCGTCACATCTTTTTATCACTGCCGCGAGCACTGAAATTCAGGGCCCCTTCATGCCAGACTAAGATTTCCGGCTCTGATGAGAAGCGGAATGGATCTGCACATGTGTCTGTAAGGTGACAATTTCATATTGTCCTGGGCTTCATCAGAGCAGGAAGTCCTAGCCTAGCCTGAGGAGGCCTGGGACAGTTCTGCACATACACGTGCAAAGTCAAGGCGTATGTTGTGACCTTATGATGTCGTGGTCTTACAAATACTTGAGCAGGTTCATCCCGACCTGGTGTGAAGAAGCCCGGGGATTCAGCGCTCGCGGTGGTGATAAGAAGATGTAACAAAAACTGGACGAGTGACTGTAACTGCTGGGGGGTCAGACAGGTGAGCGGTAAGGTAAGAATAGATTTTTTTTTTTATTTTTAAACCTTTTGAAGACCAGCAACAGCCATTTTGCTGAATCTGCATAGAGATGAATTACAAAAAAAATACTCAAGTTTGGCAAATGCAGATATCCTTACTGTACCATCTGTCAGTAATCAGTCGCAATTGTGGTAAAACCAAAACAACGTATCTGCTACGTGTGTATCCAGCCCGAAGGTTCAAAAGAAAACAACCCCATTCGGATAGGACTATGGAGCCCAGAGTGGCATAAAGCTTGTGGACCTTATCTACAGAAGGGCCCTCAACTATCATGTGTCTTTTCTCATATGGGTCAAAGGGATGTTCCGCATAAATGGAGCGTGGACCCACCAAATTATTTCTTACAGAGAACCAATCTGTCATAAAAAATGGTGTCATTTACCTGCACCCATAGCGAAATATAAAATGATAACATTTTAATCTCGTGTTGCAATCTAATTAGCAGTGTGGCTGCAGAGAGAAAATTAAGATATATTCTCACTGCAGCTGCTTGCTTCCATTCCCCAGGCAGCTTCAAGGCAGTGATCAGCCCGCACTTAAAGCATACAAATTGGTAAAAAGTTTGGTCCTGGAATGTGTAAGGAAGTTGCTTAGCTCAGCTGAATTTGTAATTTAGTCAGTTTGTGCTTTATGTTAGGCTACTTTCACATTAGCGTTTGAATCTGCAGCGTTTAATCCGCAAACGCAAGGACACGAAAAACGCATGAAAACGCGTGTAAACGCAGCGTTTTTAAAACGCTTACGGTTACCGCATGCGTCATTAAAACGCAGCGTTTACATGCTTTTGCTTGCGTTTTCTATGCGTTTGCGTTTTTTGTGCGCATGGCGCAAAATTTCACCAGAGAAAAATTCTAGATGCAAGAACCAGCCAATGGGACTACAGAGGGCGTGTATTATGTGAAATCTATATATAGACCCTAGGACAGCTGAAATCTTCAGATTTTGCTCCTGTGTCCTGTGAGAAGATGGATCTTCACATGGATAGCTATTACTTTAAACTGGATCTGAGCATCAAGATTTTTCTGGCATGTGCGTTTGCTTGGGAGCAACACCGAAACCGGGAAAGACAGAGAAGGACAAGGCGTAGGCGGTTTTGGCAACACCCCATTGTAGAACTGCGGGAGAGCCGTGGTACATATCACACCCTGTATGGCGAGCTCAATGAGAACCCAGAAAAATTCCCAGAATATACCAGGATGTCACAAGACTCTTTCCGGGATTTGCTTGATCGTGTCCAAGGAGCCATCCGGAGACAGGACACACAGCTCCGTAGAGCCATTCCACCAGCGGAACGTCTCCTGGTTACCTTAAGGTACGTAATAATTCTAAACAAAAGCTAACCAAAATTTTTTGCAGGTCTGATGTTTTTTTGCCTATTTTGTAAATTATTTATTCTTACTACAGATTTCTTGCAACTGGAGAGAGCTTGTCATCCCTTCATTTCCAGTACCGCCTTGGGATTTCCACGCTGTCCGGAATTGTTTTTGAAACCTGCCGGGCTTTATGGACCATTCTCCGTGAGGAATTTATACCCATACCCACGGAGGACATGTGGAAAGAAATTGCTGACAAATTTTGGACTGTTTGTGATTTTCCCAACTGTTTGGGTGCGGTGGATGGGAAGCACATCCGGATTACCAAACCAGCCAGAACGGGATCACAGTTCTTCAACTACAAAAAATATTTTTCTGTAGTTCTTATGGCAATAGCCGATGCGGACTGTCGCTTCATTGCTGTGGACATTGGTGCTTTTGGCCGTGGCAACGATTCACAGACTTTTAAAACCTCTGATATGGGCCGACGTGTTTATGGCAAAAATTTTAATTTCCCACAGCCACGACCACTCCCCTACACTCAAGGCCCACCGCTGCCATTTGTAATGGTTGGGGATGAGGCCTTTCAGATGAGTGAAAATCTCCTGAAGCCCTATTCAAGTCGGGACTTGAACCGCACAAAACGGATCTACAACTACAGACTAACCAGGGCACGCAGAACAGTAGAGTGTGCCTTTGGGATTATGGTGTCCAAATGGCGCATTCTAGCAACTGCAATAAATCTAAAAATGGAGACAGTGGATGAGGTAGTTAAAGCCTGTGTGGTTCTCCACAATTTCATTCTGGCTAAGGAGCGACCCACCATAGAACTTGATGAACCTGTTGCCAACCCTTTGCCTGATTACCGTCATCATCCGCTGCGGTCAACAGTTGAAGTAGGCCACATGCGGGACCAATTTGCAGCGTTTTTTGATTCTGACATTGGACGTGTGCCATGGCAGGACAATATGGTGTAAAATGTACTGCTGGTTTCGGGTCTGCAAATTTATGTTTGGAATGTTAATGTTTTTTCAAATAAAATAATTGTGTTTTACTTTCTTCACCATGTCTCCTATCTATTTCCTTAACAAACCACTTTGGGTTTTTGGGCTTAGGTTGTTGACGTGAGTCCTGTCTTGGTTCACCATTAGCTTTTTGCCGCAGACTGTATAGACGATGTCCGTTATTGTCGCAGTATTTGTCCAGTACTTAACATCAGTATTTGTAAGCCTAAACCAGGAGCGGTAGTTAAATGCTTTTAGTGGTGCATATCTGTTTAATGTACTTTTCCTCACATAGTTCCACTCCAGGTTTTGGCTTACAAATAGTGCTGTAAAATACAGAGCGAATACTGACAGTGTGATGGCAGCCTACACCAGAGATCTATAGTCATCAAGTCACGTGTCTGAACTAATGAATTCATGATGCTATTTGCTCTTGAATTCATTTTTCCTGACACTTGTCCGGGTGAGTATAGATATGCCATGTACATTGTTCCTTCACTTTGTGTGAAATATATGTATATGTACCAATAAGATAAAATGGAGGTAATACAATGCATTTCTAAAATCAGCAGGTCAGGGGTCATAAATAATGTTTCGGATAAGAAAGGACCTGTTGAGTATAGTTGTGCTGTGTATTACCACCATTTTGTCTTCTGTGTGCGACCAAAAGTCACGGAGTAAACAGAAAGAACTGTTTTTGGAGAAAATACAAGTGTTATTTTTGGGGGCAACCTCATATCTCTCAACCAAACACACCAAGCTTCAGTGTTCTGCTAAGTAGGTACTGGAGGTTGGAGGTGGCCCCCAAAAATGTGTTTGACGCATAATTTGTTATTGGCGCAGGCTGTGTGGTGACGGTGGCGAAATACACAATTAACCAAACCTTATTGGGGCAAAAAACACAGGTTTATTAAACACACACAAACCAAAAAATTAACTGCGCCTGCTTGGGGTTGAGTGCCGATATTGTGGGGTGTTGAGTAGTGAGGTCTGGCTTATTACTGTAGCCGACATAGGGGTGGCAGGAGAAGGCGCTATGAAACTACTGGGGTCAAGATATTCAGGGATAGGGCTAGACACATGAGAGGGTTGAGACACACTGGAAGGGTGAGACAAACCAGACATTACAGACACATTGGGAGGTGAGGGGGGAGGGATAGCTATGGTTTTTTGTTTTTTTTTGCCTTTCCCCTTTCTTGTTTTGCGCGGGCACGTTGTCGTGGTGGCAGGGAACGCCAGGGCAGGGTCCGTCAACGGCAGTCTGGTGGTGGTGGTGCCAGGAAACGCCAGGGCAGGGTCCGTCAACGGCAGTCTGGTGGTGGTGGTGCCAGGAAACGCCAGGGCAGGGTCCGGCAATGGCAGTCTGGTAGTGGTGGTGCCAGAGAACGCCAGGGCAGTGTCCGGCAATGGCAGTCTGGTAGTGGTGGTGCCAGAGAACGCCAGGGCAGGGTCCGGCAATGGCAGTCTGGTAGTGGTGGTGCCAGAGAACGCCAGGGCAGTGTCCGGCAATGGCAGTCTGGTAGTGGTGGTGCCAGAGAACGCCAGGGCAGGGTCCGGCAACGGCAGTCTGGTAGTGGTGGTGCCAGAGAACGCCAGGGCAGGGTCCGGCGGCGGCAGTCTGGTAGTGGTGGTGCCAGGAAACACCAGGGCAGGGTCCGGCGGCGGCAGTCTGGTAGTGGTGGTGCCAGGAAACACCAGGGCAGGGTCCGGCGGCGGCAGCATGCTGGTGGCAGTGGAGGAGGCCCAAGCAGGAGCAGCAGTTGTCATGGTGGTGGCGGTGGGCTGACCCACTGCACTGGGCATGGTGGTGGTGCTATAATACGGTCCGGAAGTGTTTGGAATGGAGGTGGCCGTGCAGTGGTATGCAGCAGATGTCGGCATTGATGTAAAGCGTGACAGTGTGGGCACTGTTGGAAATGCCCCCACTGTCTGCTGAAAATACCGACTCTGCTGCATAGCCTGCACGTAAGCAGCATTGCAGGCCTGCATAATAGTAATCTGGAGCTCAGGACTAAGGTGTTCCGACATGCCCTGTTCTATCTGATTAAAAAAATGATGTGCTGGCCTCTGGAGGTCGGCTTTCACTTGGGCAAGGGCTGTGGTTACCTCCTGGATACATGTGCTCATATGACGAATGGCAGTATCCAGTCGGTCACCCATCGCCTTGAGTCCCTCATGGAAGACCGAGCTCAAGTGCAAAAACTCGGGCATGAGTGACCT
This sequence comes from Ranitomeya variabilis, assembly GCF_051348905.1. Lineage (NCBI taxonomy): Eukaryota > Metazoa > Chordata > Amphibia > Anura > Dendrobatidae > Ranitomeya > Ranitomeya variabilis. The sequence goes on from NC_135232.1 coordinate 86,174,593, forward strand.
GTCCGCGGCCCTCTGCCGCTGCCGGGAGGAGCCCATAAAAAATTGGCTAGAGGCAGAGGACTGGGGAAGGGGAACATCTGATGGACCAGCTTCCTGGTCTCCAGGTTGTGTGGCAGGCCCACTTGCTGCAGCGCTGGAGGATGGCTGGGACGGGTCCGTGGCTGACTGATGAAGGACCGCTCCAGAACCTGGGCCAACAGTGGAGCTCCAAGTGCTGCGGAAAAAAAAAAAAAAAATATTACAAAACATTTACAAAAAGATAACTGAACAGTTAGATACACATTCAGATAGGGAAAGGTCACACTACTATTTGTAGTGAATTTTACATCAGAATTTTCAAGCCAGGAGTTCAACAGTAGGAATAAAAGTTTCATAAAACAACATGCTATACTTCTGCATGCATCGACCAGTCCTTGGGGATTACAAAAACTGATGTAAACTATGAAGAGACGATGGAGGCAATACAAGCCATATCTCTATACAAGGTATTGGTAAGCCAAAACCTGGAGAGGAACTATGTGAGGGAAAGTATTCAAAGAACACGTACCCCACTGCTGCATCTATCAATCAATCAAGGTTTCGGATTACAAATACTGATGGGAAATACGAATTGACGACAGAGGACATACAAGCCACCTGTATACTCACCAGGACAAGTGTCAGGAAAAATGAATTGATGAGCCATTGGCATCCTGAATTCATTATTTCTGACACCTAACTTGCTGAGTATAGATCTGTTGTGCAGGCTGCCATCACACTCTCAGTATTTGATCAGTATTTCAAATCAGTATTGGTATGCCAAAACCTGGAGAGGAACTATGTGAGGGAAAGTATTCAAAGAACACGTACCCCACTGCTGCATCTATCAATCAATCAAGGTTTCGGATTACAAATACTGATGGGAAATAATGACCAACAACAAATTGCATTATACACCATTTTTTTTTCTTTTTTAACCAATATACTTACGTTCTTCGTGCAAGGACTGGTCTCAAAAACGCAAGGATGCGGTGGTACTTGTATTTGCGTATCCTTGCTGCAGAACCACTTGGAAGCCGGCTCTCTTGGCGCAGGTCCTTGTTGAAGCGGTCCTTCATCGATCTCCAACGTGTTTTCACTTTTGACACTGTTGGCAAAACAAAACATAATAGTTAGGACAATGGTCTTTTGACCATGGTCACACAACTGTATGTGCTGTGAAAAAGTAATGACTTTCTGACATCATACACAGTTGTGTGAGCATGGCCAAGGTATTGACTACATCACACTGCATTGCGATACTTACCAAATGCAGAACGGACCCGAGCCGGGGCATTGGCCCAGCCATCCCACAACGCTGCGGCCACCTCATTCCAAAGCCTCCGGATCGTCACATTGTTGGCGTGCAGTGGATCCCTGGTGTCCCACAATGCGACTCGCTCGTGAACCAGGGAGATGAGGTGTTCATTCTCAATTAGGTCCTCATCCTCCTCTGGAACCTAACAACAAAAAGTACATTAATATAGGAGGCATTCACATACGGAAGACAGAAAACAGAATCAGAGGAATGGCATGAATATTGAAATAAAAAAAAACACTGGTGCTGAAGCCAAAGGGAAAGAAAGAGAGAAGTAGAAAGAAATGAAGATTCCAGAATTATAAAGTGAGGATACAATACACATTCAGCCAGCTATACTTACACGATGCCGCCGTGTTGCCCGGCCGTGACTACGCTGCTCCTGCCCAGTCTCCTGCTCAGTGTCTTCCGCTGTAGAAGAAGTGGTCTGAAAAAGGGAAAATATACATTGTCATATGTGTAGATGTGACAGTGAATACTTACCAATCTGAGGAGGTGAATACTCACTTCGCTGACATGTTCCCCTTGTGCAGGCCCAGGCGTTTCCTCATCAGAAGCAGAAGACATTCTGATGTGTGCAGAAAGAAAGGAATGACAGAAATTAGGGCACATAGACACAGATTATAGAAAAGAAATGCTTTGGATAGGATATACTCACATAGTTCTGAGGCTTGTTTGCTGATCCAAGGGGCTGTGGGGCGTCTCGTCTGCAAGGCAGTCTGCTGACTAGTGACCTGCAAATGTCCACTTCCTCCCTTTATCACCTTCTATGTGGGGGGTGGCTTATCAGTGTCTAGACATGTTTTTCTCAATTGAGACGCATGCGTCGGCAAACGCAAGCAAACGCATGTACTGGAAAAGGCATGCGTTTACATAGACTACAATGCGTTTTTTGGGCGCAAACCTTGCGCAATCAGCCGCATGCGTTTCCAGGCGGCAAATTGACGCCTCTAAAAATTACTACATGTTGCATTTCCGCGCCAAGACGCAGACGGCTAGACGACGCATGCGTCGTCAAACGCGGCAAAACGCGAACATAGAAAAACGCATGCGTCCATAATGTTAAAGATAGGAATACACAACGCATGCAGATATTTGCGGAAGAAACGCTGCGGACACAACCGCAAATGTGAAAGCGGCCTTAACTAGAAATTAACTGGTCAAATTAAGGAGGATTGATTTTCAATCGAATTTCCTGAAATTCACGGTTTCAAATGAACGTGAACATTTTGAGATTTGATTCATGGTTAACAAAAAAAAAACCTTGCCTGGCACCATTTTGCACACTGCTAAAACATCAGAGAGAGGGTTAATGCAATTTTTCATTGCAACTCGGATCTCCCCATATTGCAGCTAAAACTTTTAGTGGATTATCATGCCTTGTACAGTGGTGGTCAGTACCTGGGCCATCACAGATCGATGGCTCGCAGTGCAGCACAGTTTGCATGGCAGAGTCATTTTCTATCTCGAGTTACTGGGTCTCTCTTTCCTGTGAGCTTATGAGCTGTGTGTAAACTTTGATAGTCAGCACGGTCCTCTCTCTCCTGTAGAGTGTAAGCTCTTATAGTCAGTGAGGTCCTCTATTTCTCCTGTAAAGTGTACAGTAAGCTCTTATGGTCAGTGGGGTCCCCTCTGTCTCCTGTAGACTGTAAGCTCTTATGGTAAGCGAGGTCCTCTCTCTCGCTCTCCTGTAGAGTGTAATCTCTTATGGTCAGTGAGCTCCTCTCTGTCTACTGTAGACTGTAAGCTCTTATTGGTCAGAAAAGTCCTCCGTCTCTCCTGTAGAGTGTAAGCGCTTATGATCGGCAAAGTTTTCTCTTTCTTCTATGGCACATGGGTTATCCGACTGATTACAAGCTTTCCAGTATTGCGATTTGTGTAAATTTATTCGCCATTAAACAAAGCTTTGCCGAAAATTCAGCGAATTTGAATTTCAAATTATCTACTCATCTATAATGATAACTAATAATGCATTGAGCAAATAAAACTCAGCTCATACTCTTGCTGTCATGCTGTCACTATACGTGATAAGGGTAAGTGGCCCTGCAATGTCCCTAGGCCTGGGGTTTTAACTATCCCTGCTCCCAAAGAAACCTTTGATGGTGAGGAGGTTTGGTCCACCAGCCTTACTGTTCTCCTGTTGTACCCTAAGCTGTCCCCTCCACCAGGAGGCCTGGGACAGAAATGCTAGTGTATAAACACATAGGACAAACAGGAATAACAAAATGCAACTAACATACAAAACACTCACCAAAGCTAGAGATGTATATTGGGATGGATAGGAATATACAAACCAAATGGCAATAGGACAAAGAGGAAAGCATACATCCAAAAACAGCACACAACAATCTCCAGCAGCAAAAACAATCTCCAACTCAGCACAGCAACTCCAGAAAATCAGGAAGTAAACTTTCACTGGCGAGAAAGAGAAGGTCTGGCCAGATTTTATAGAGGCTGTAATACTTGTAAGAGGATCACATTGCAATTTTTGGACTGACTGTCGGCTCTCCTGACCTGAGCCTGACAGCTGTATATCTATACATGCTATCACGCTCAGTCGAGGAAAGCCGACGAACAGTCTAAGGATTGTGATGTGATCCTCGCTCGAGTAATATGGCCGTCTGACTGCGCCCTAAGAGGCAGTTGTAATATAAGTGATCATATTCAGCGCAACCCATTATATGGCTTTAGCAATATTTAGTTCATTAACAACTTAAGTGACTCATTATTTAAGTTTTTAAATGTTCTATTATTAACAGGGTGCCAAAAAAAAGAACATTTAAAAATATTTTGAATTCCAGCATGGACATACACTACTGATTGGGAGGTCCAGACATTATTTTGGGATGTCTGGTGAGACTCCAGTAGAAAAAGATTGAGAAACCCTGAAGCAGATCATATCTCAATGTAAAATAGGCTCATAGGTGGTCATGACCTTTAAAATGACCCTTCGCTCATAACTCGGGCTGTCATAGAACAAGTGCTGCCTTGAAGTCAGGAGCGCCACTTACAGCGGAGGAGGGAGGACGAGGGAAGTTTTCATTCTGATCATAGATCCACACTAAGGTTCTGATACTGTGCAGCATAATTTTTCCCTGCTGCTACATTAGTGCACAGACTCATTCATTATATGATCACAGATTGGCAGGATAGTGACAGTCATATGCCAGGACGTATCACTTACTACTGTGCTGGAAGGAGTAACAGACGGTGTACTGTCTGACGTGCGGAACTTCAGGCTGGGCAGGTGTGCAAAATAAATTGGATTAAAATGTTTTTGTTGTGTTTTTATTCTTTACATTTTTTCTTTTTTATTGCATTGATGAATGTGTGTCAATCTGTACAGCTCTCCATCAACTGGATTCTTCAATACTGTTGCTGCTTTACTGAATTTCGGTTTGGGTTCGACGGCGATAGCGAAGTTCTCTGATAAGTTGCACGACAAAAATATTTGTGTAAATAGTCCGAGTCCATTTTAGAGGCGTGATTTTGTGGTACGTAAAACAGGCAAGGCGCTCACAACTTGCATACAAGTCAGATGATTTCCATTGACGTCAATGCCAAGTGTTGTCGCGTGCGACTTCAGATCAACGACTGAAAATCCACCACATTTGGAAACATTTACAACTTTGCTGGAGAAAGTCAAAAGTTGCAACATCCACAATCGACAACATAGGAAATCATTGCACCCAATGTCTTGCACAACACGCCGATGTGTAGCCTTAACCGTATTCTTTGTAATTCCAGGGGGCAAACTGAGGGCTTAATGGCTTTGTTACAGCATAGCCATTATGTATGACTGGATAGATGTAAAGTGCAGATTCTGAATATGACATTATTTTCTGTACACACTTGCAGTTCCCTCGCTGCAGCACTAAGGAGTCCTCTTTATTACTTCTTCGAGCCTAAGAGTCTGGTATATGCAAATGGCTTTAGGCCATCTTTACACATCTTCTTTAATTGATGGAAGCCCTGCCCTGCTAGATTGGCTGAGCGGTGTGCTGGGTATGCCAACACATCTGAATATGGAATCCCTGCCCGGCTAGATTGGCTGAGCGGTGTGCTGGGTATGCCAACACATCTGAATATGGAATCTGCCCTGCTAGCTTGGCAGAGCGGTGTGCTGGGTATGCCAACACATCTGAATATGAAATCCCTGCCCTGCTAGATTGGCTGAGCGGTGTGCTGGGTATGCCAACACATCTGAATATGAAATCCCTGCCCTGCTGAGCGGTGTGCTGGGTATGCCAACACATCTGAATATGGAATCCCTGCCCTGCTAGATTGGCTGAGCAGTGTGCTGGGTATGCCAACACATTTGAATATGAAATTCCTTCCCTGCTAGATTGGCTGAGCGGTGTGCTGGGTATGCAAACACATCTGAATATGGAATCCCTGCCCTGCTAGATTGGCTGAGCGGTGTGCTGGGTATGCCAACACATCTGAATATGAAATCCCTGCCCTGCAAGATTGGCTGAGCGGTGTGCTGGGTATGCCAACACATCTGAATATGAAATCCCTGCCCTGCAAGATTGGCTGAGCGGTGTGCTGGGTATGCCAAAACATTTGAATATGGAATCCCTGCCCTGCTAGATTGGTAGAGCGGTGTGCTGGGTATGCCAACACATCTGAATCTAGTCTTATTAGCCAAGAGGGTGTGATCCTCAATGCTTTTTCTAAAGGATCACGCCCCCTTGAATGACAATACAAGATGTAAAAAGAAGAGGTGAAATGGAGAAGTGCACAAATGAAAAACCTTCTACATTTTCAGAGAACAGGAACATTTCAACCAGATAAAAATGGACAGATCTAAGGCAAGTGACAGGTCCTCTTTTAGGACAATGATCTCTATGGAAATCTCCCATGGCAATATCATGGTCTAACCGCCACAGACAAGTTTCAATAATGCATATCCCAAAACTGAAAGATTTGACAAAGATAATAACATCCCGTCCTCTCAGCTGATTGCAGGAAAGGACTGAGTTATCTTGGGCCTTCAGGATTAATGATCATGGGACCTTAACCAACCACTGCAGAAGCAATAAAATGACTGCTCTCCCTGCAAATATTTTCTTTTAACAAATATACTTAGGGTCAGCGCAATAGTTTTGATTAATTAAAAAAGTCAAGCAGCGTATATGATAAAATGATCGCTCTGCGGCAGCCCGGCATTTTGTCCGTGCACCCCGGTTGCACAGCAGTCATTTTATTTTAATTGGAGAAGGCACTGCTGAATACTAGTAACAGGGGCGGAGGAAGATTTCCGCAGCTGGGATAATTGGAGTATGTACATGCCTTTGCAATTAGGTGTCCTTGTAATTAGATGTTTCAAATGAAAACACTGCAAAGAAAAAAAACAGAAGCAGGTTTAGTATGATCTGGAAACAAGGCAGCACACACTGTGTGCAGAATTATTAGGCAAGTGAATATTTTGACTATATCATCATTTTTATGTAGATTTTCCAACTCCAAATGGTATAAACTTGAATGCTTATTGGATGAAGCAGATCAGGTGATGTGTATTCGTGCAATGAGGAGGATGCAGCCTAAAGATACAACATCGAGGTGTGCAGAATTACCAGGCAGCTTGTTTCCCGCAGCAAAATTGGACAAAAAAGAGGTGTAACTGACTCTGGAGAGCATGGCATGGCCTGTAAGTCTCCTTACACAGACATGTAAGGCATGTGACTCTCAAGGAGAAACATTAACCCTTAAATTTGAAAAGTTAAAAATTGTTACAAGTCTTACACAGAGATGCAGCTCTCTTGAAATTTCTAAAATATTGGGGCGAGATCACAGAACCATCAAAAGTTTTGTTGCAAATAGTCAACAATATCATAAAAACGTGTTGGGAAAAAAAGACCCACATTATCTGCCAAAGATTTGAGAAGAATTGAACATGTAGAAACCAGTGGTCCATTAGCCTCCAGAACTGCAACCTCCATGGTGGCCCAGAAGTACAAGGTGTTCAGTGATCAGAGTCATGTCTGAGGTAAGGAAGTCTGAAACCTGGCGACCACAACTGAGCAAGACACAGAAGTGGAAACATCAGGACCGGGCCAATAAATATCTTAGGACAGGTTTTCTAAAGGTTTTATGGACTGATAAGATGAGGGTGATTCTTGACAGACCAGATGGATGGGCCTTTGGCTGGATCAGTAATGGGCACGGACCTCCACTTCCACTCAGACGCCAGTAAGGTGGAGGTAGTGCTGCCATTGATTGAAGTTTTTTCAAGTAGTAGTAAAGGAAAAAGTCTGCATCTTTCAGAAAACCATGATTATGCAGGCCAATGGTCCATTGCAGAATCAAAGTCTCCACTGCTCAGCTGCCAGTAAAGGCCTTAAAGGGAACCTGTCAGGTCCCCCAAACCCCAGCAGTTGTGTCTGAATGTATAACGTCCTTTACTAACAGTCCCTGTATTACATTACACACAAACAGATCTTTAGAAAAAGTATTTCTAAAGTCAGCTTGTGATATGTAAATGAGGGCATTGACTAGTCCAGGGGGCGTTAGTGTCCCAAGACTAGTCAGCCCACTTAGCATGCTATCATGCCCCTGTGGGCGTGATAACATAACGTATAGGCGCCGGTGACATCACAAGCACCATACTTACCTCACACAGGCGAGCAGCTTCTTCCTTGCTCATCATTGGTCCTCTGAGTGCTTCAAAGAGGTGCACTGCGCATGATTGTTAGCGCAGAGACTACCACTTCCAATCATGCGCAGTTTGCCTCTCTCCAGTCGGAACACATACACCTGGCTTCAGAGGATCAATGATGAGCGGGGAAGAAGCCGCACGCCTGCATGAGGTAAGTATGGCGCTTGCGATGTCACAGGGGTGTGATAACATGCTTAGTGGGCAGACTAGTCTGGGGACACTAACGCCCCCTCGACTATTCAAAGGCCTCATTTACATATCTTTAACTGACTTTAGCAAATACATTACATAAACTGATGCTTAGAAAAAGTAATAAAGGGACTGTTAGGAAGGGAATTTACATATGCAGACACAACTGTGGATGGTTCTGGAGCACTTTACTGTAAAGATGAAAGAATAATGACATGGTCCCTTCCTCACCTGACCAAAACCCTATTGAGAACTTGTGGGACCTTCTTAAAGGGAACCTGTCAGCAGGATTGTGCACAGTAACCTACAGACAGTGTCAGATCGGCGCCGTTACACTGATTGCAATGATACCTTGGTTGATGAAATCCATCTTGTGGTTGTTGTTTAATCTTTATTTTTAGTTTTGAGTTAATGATATGGTCGTGCTCTGGGGCAGCCTGTGGGGGTCTTCATGTGGTGCTCTGATTAGGTATCCATAATGCACACTGCTGACAGGTCACTGATCCCTCAGTGATCTTCCCTGTAGTTTACATAATGAATATCATAATCGCATATGAACTGTGTATATAGATATTATGGTTGAGGTTATCCTGATATTTAAAAAAATATACATTTGAAAATGGCGCCTGTGCAGTAGCAGCTATCGCTGTGTATAGAGGTGATCCGATAGCTGCCACTGTGCAGGCGGCTCCATCTTGCTAGAGAAAAAAAAGTTCCCCCTCCAAGATGATGCTGCCGTGCCTGCATAGTAGCAGCTATTGGATCACCCATATCGGCTACTGCACAGGGGTGTGGGGGGCACCATTTTCAAATGGATTTTCTTTTTTTTTTGGAATATCAGGATAACCTCAACCAGATTCCCGTATTTTTCGGACTATAAGAGGCACCGGACCATACGACGCACCTAGCTTTTAGAGGAGGAAATTAGGGAAAAATATTGAAGCAAAAAGATGGTCAATTCTGTACTGTAATATCCCCTATCCTGGTATATATAGTCCCCTCATCCCCATTCTGATACTCATGGCCCCTCATCCCTATCATGGTATGCATGGCCCCCTCATCCTTATCCTGGTATGCATGGCCCCCTCATCCCTATCCTGGTGTGCATGGCCCCATCCTTATCCTGGTATGATTGGCACCATCCCGGTCCTGGTATGCACGACCCCATCCCAGTCCTGGTATGATTGGGCCCATCCTGTTCCTGGTATGATTGGTCCCATCCTTTTTCTTTTATAATTGGCCCCATCCCGTTCCTGGTATCCATGGCCCAATCCTGTTCCTGGCATGATTGGCCACATCCTGATCCTGGCAAGATTGGCCACATCCTGTTTCTGGTATGATTGGTCACATCCTTTTATAATGGGCCCCATCCCGCTCATGGTATCCATGGCCCCATCCTGTTCCTGGTATTATTGGCCCGATCCTGTTCCTGGTATGATTGGCCACATCCTGATCCTGGCATGATTGGCCACATCCTGATCCTGGCAAGATTGGCCACATCCTGTTTCTGGTATGATTGGTCACATCCTTTTTCTTTTATAATGGGCCCCATTCCGTTCATGGTACCCATGGCCCCATCCTGTTCCTGGTATGATTGGCCCGATCCTGTTCCTGGTATGATTTGCCCCATCCTGTTTCTGGTATGATTGGCCCCATCCTGTTTCTGGTATGACTGGCCCCATCCTGTTCCTGGTATGATTGGCCCAATCCTGCTCCTGGTCTGATTGGCCCCATCCTGTTCCTGATATGGTTGGCCCCATCCCGTTCCTGGAATGATTGGTCCCATCCTTTTTCTTTTATAATTGGCCCCATCCCGTTCCTGGTATCCATGGCCCTATCAGGAAAGTTAAAAAAAAAACCAAAACATTACACTCACCTACACGGCGCTCCCTTGCAGGGTGTATGTGCTATTATTCGGTCACTGTGTGGTGGTAATATGTGGTCTGGTCATGTTGTGATGGTATTTGTTGGTTGTATGTAGTTGATCACCATGTGGTTGTAATATGTGGTCTGGACATGGTGCGGTGGTATTTGTCCCTTGTAAGTGTTATTGCTCGGTCACTGTGGTGGTAATATGTGGTCTGGACATGGTGTGGCAGTATTTGTTCCTTGTAGATGGTATTATAGGTCACTATGTGGTGATAATATGGCGTCTGTTCATAGTGTTGTGGTATTTCTCCCTTGTATGTGGTATTATTGGTCATTGTAACAATTGAAAAATAAATAAAAATATACCTAAATTGTGTTGCATATCTTAACAAATGTTTAATACGTTAGAGTACAGTAGGGCCTGGCCAAAAGAGTCTACCTTGTCGTCGTGGCAGATTAAAAAAATGTTTTGGCCAAAACAAAAGCTGCTGGTTATGTGTGTGATCTGGTGATGGTAACTGTTAATGTGTGATTGGTGAGAAGTGGAGTTTTCCAAGAGAGAGAGCGGAGTGACTGTGGACACTTTGAGGGGTGGAGGCGGGGCTGGGGTGGAGCCTGGGCAGAGTCTTAAGGGGGCCCTGAAAATGTTGCCAGTATGGGGCCTCAAAATTCCTAGTGGCAGCCCTGGCTGTGGTTGGTGCTGCCCAATAAGATGGAATATATTTGTCAATTATATTTTTATGGAAATGTCAGAAATGTATTTTTGTACATTTTGAGTTGATTATTATTCTCATTTTAACAAATGAAAATAAATAATTAAGATGAGACCATTTTTCATTTAGTTACATAATAATTCTTCACACATAGATATTCTCCTAAGTAAGACAAAACCTCATTTTTACTTTCTTAAATACTCAGGTCACAGGATATTAACCTTTTGGATTAACTAACAGCCCTGTTGTTGTTCAATAAAAAAATAATAATCCAAAATACAAATTGCTTAATAATTATCACAGGTACACTGTGTGCAGAATTATGTGGGAGTGTTGCCCTTAGTCTGGAGAACTTCCTTAGTTTTCCTCTGAGCTCAATAAATTGTTGCACATGCAGTGCAAGTGGTTCGTGAACCCACTGTGACACGGGGCCAGGTTAACCTTGGACGGGCATAACTAAGTGGCTACGCCAGTGTTCACTGGAGCTCCTGATGGTGGGGTCAGGCTTGAGCTGCAGGTGGCCGCCAGGTACCACTCCTAGGCTGTCAGTGCTCATCTCTGAGTTTTTCCTCAGCTCGAATTGAACTGAGGAACAAATACCAGCATGCTGTGATTGGATGCGAGATTCGGATCGCACTCGCCAATGCAAATCAATGGGTGTGAGAAAAAAAATATTACGGCACACGGACTATGTTTGTGCTGTCCGATTTTTAAGCACATATCTTAAATGAAACCCAACATTTCATCAGCCCAGTTCCGCAACTTCACAGCCTGAACCGTCAGTGCCTTTTATGTAGCACTAAAGGGTGTTTAGCCTTATTAAACTTATTAAATAAATAAAAAAATGATGTGAGGTCCCCCCTATTTTTAATGACCAGCTAATAAAAAGAAGACAGCTGCAGGCCTTCCAAGGCTATTAATATCAGTTCACAGCTGTCTGCTTTGCCTTTTCTGGTTATAAAACATGGGGGAACCCTAAAACAAATGATGTTGGTTCCCCCCCATTTTTAATAACAAGCAAAGACAAAGCAGACAGCTGTGTGCTATTAATAAGCTGGGAAGGTCTATGGATATCTGGCCCTTCCAAGCTGAAAAATACCAGCTCGCAGCCATTCCAGAATTGGCACATCCATTAGATGCGCCAATTCTGAAGTTTAGCCCAGCTCTTCCCGATTGCCCTGGTGCGGTTGCAATCGGGATAATAGTTTTTGGGGTTGATGTAAGCTTTGTAATGTCTGCTGGCATCAAGCCCAGAGGTTAGTAATGAAGTGGAGTCTTTCAGACACCCCCATCATTAACCGTGTAATCAAAAATAAAAACACACAGAAAAAATTGTTTACTTTTAAAAACACTCCCCCATACCTCGTTCAGAGGAGAATTGCGGCTTAAAAGTCTCTTCATTTCGGCATGCTTAAAATGTCAGTCTCTGCAAGAAGAAACAATACCCCTTGGATTCTGGTCACACGCCTCTCACACAGCCAAACCAGATCTCACACTTTGCACTGATAAGGGGCAGTACCCTGAAACACAGTGTCTGCAAATTGAGATTATGGTTTTGGCTTTTATCCTAAGTCATGTGACAAGGCTCATCAAAGGGTCGACAATAACTTTTAGGATCGCTACTTCCATTAGGTGAAGCTAGAATTCTAGTCCTCTTCCTCTCTGAAGAGACAATTTGAATATTCTACAGTAGCTTTAAATTTGTTGGGAGCAAGTGGCATAGCTTGTAGTTGTCATAAAATGAGATTTATTAAAGGGAATCTGTCACCTACTTTTTCGTATATAAGCAGCGGCCACCGCCATTAGGGGCTTATCTACAGAATTCTGTAATGCTGTAGATAATCCCCCGATGTATCCTGAAAGATAAGAAAAACAAGTTATATTATACTCACCTGGGGGGGGCGGTCCAGTGCGGTCTGGTCCGATGGGCATCGCGTTCCGGTCCGAGGCCTCATATCTTCATACGATGATGTCCTCTTCCTTGCTTCCTGTCGCGGCTCCTGTGCAGGCGTACTGATTTGCCCTTTTGAGTGCAGAGCAAAGTACTGCAGTGCGCAGGCGCTGGGCTTCTCGGACCTTTCCCGGCACCTGTGCACTGCAGTACTTTGCTCTGCCCTCAACAGGGCAAATCAGTATGCCTGCGCAGGAGCCACGACAGGAAGCAAGGAAGAGGACGTCATCGCATGAAGATGGGAGGCGCCGGACCCGGAACGCGACACGACCGCTCCCCCCAGGTGAGTATAATATAACTTGTTTTTCTTATCTTTCAGGTTACATCAGGTGCTTATCTACAGCATTACAGAATGCTGTAGATAAGCCCCTAATGGCAGTGGCCGCAGCTTATAGGCCAAAAATGGGGTGACAGATTCCCTTTAAAAACATTTCTCATTATTGGTGTAAAATTAAATATAAAATGCTAGCCAGTCAGGCGGAATAATAAAAACCAAAATGCGTCATGAGATGTACTTGTTGGGTTATTGCCATTGTTTTATGTGTGTGATGGGAAAACTCCTGATTTACACATCAAACGACTCCTTAGCCCTTAGGGCTCTATTGCCATTTGGAGGTTAAAGAGTGTCCTTTTATCCTTTCATCATGTGATTCTAAATATGTTTTCATGTCATATACTGAAAGTTAAATGGATGTCATTTGGCGATGTATCTGTTATGGATTCCATCCATCACTCATAGGTCATACTAGCTTTGGTTTAATAGGTACATCATGAATAACTCAAAAGGGATCCAATATCCCATATTAGTCTATTGGTGACCAATGCCACTATTTAATCTATACATCAGGAGGGTTTTTTCTCTAGCATACAGGCTGTTGAAGTGCGATATGCGAACACAGCCTAAGATTTTTAGTGAGATTAGACCTATAATATATATATATATATATATATATATATATATATATATATATACTTGATGGTGGCCCGATTCTAACGCATCGGGTATTCTAGAATATGCATGTCCGCATAGTATATTGCCCAGCCACGTAGTATATTGCCCAGCCAAGTAGTATATAGCCCAGCCACGTAGTATATTGCCCAGTGACGTAGTATATTGCCCAGCCACAAAGTATATTGCCCAGTCATGTAGTATATTGCCCAGCCACATAGTATATTGGCCAGCCATGTAGTATATTGCCCAGTCACTTAGTATATTGATTATGTACACTGGCGCCTATTCACCTGAAAGGGTAGAGTAAGGTGCTGTGGGAGCTGCGAGTGGTTACAACAGGTTCTGTGCCAACCCTGTTAAAAAGAGACCAAGAAGTAAAAAATTTTAGTTTGTACCACTGCGCTACCCAAGAAAAAAGCAAAAAGAACTGTGACTTACTTGGTAAGGAATCAGTTACTGAGTATAAGAGCCACTTGTTCCTTTGGAAGAGGGGTAGAACCTAGTGGTAGTATATTACAAGAAGGGGATATCATAAAATCAATAAAGTAAATGTAAATACAATAGTACAAATAGCCGGTAGGGGATATTGCGTGGACACTTACTTATTAAGTGAAGCTGTTGTATGCTATACTGGGAGGTATTCCTATGTAATTACTGATATTAATCCTTCCACGGATTTTAGAAATATTTCTGTGGAAAGATAGTATATTGTGTATTATGGAGCATAAATATACAACTTAAACCTAATGTTAGTATCAATTAAACCTACTCACTGCTTATGTACACTTAAGCGGCTTCACCCGTAGTGTATGCTTGCCGCAGTGAGATGAAACCGGTACTAATGAAGAAAGGAATAGAATGGTAATACAGGCGACCTAGCCTGATGTGAGCCGGCTGTCCTAGAACTAGAAAGAACTAGCGCAATCAAAGGAATTAAATGTCCGTTCACTCACCACTTGTTTGCTGGAGTCAGCGCTTGTGTATGTAGTTGGTAGCGCTGATAGCGTCCGGCAGTTGGTGGTGCAGGGTGATGTCAGGGGTTTCCTGCAGAAGCGCGTCCTAGCGGGAGCGCGGGTGGGCGGGAGAGCACCAGCGCCTCGCGTGCCCCGGCCGGAAGCAACGCTGAGGACGCGATGGTGACTAGGGGGCGGAGCTGATGTGACGTCACACAGAGTAAGGACGGGAGCGTGGTGGAGACAAGCTGCCTACGCGTTTCGAGGGTTAACTTCCCTCTTCGTCAGGGCTATGTCTACACTCTGAAGATCCGTCCTTAAATAGCCGCCTAATTGTTAGATAAGCGCCCATTGGAACCCCTGATTGCTGATTAGCACCATGTTTGAGGCTAATTGCTCATATTTAATAGTCACTGATTGTCAATTAGCCTGATGGTTTGAGCAAAAAATGCCGGATGGTGGGTTTGTTAATAAATGCTATCAGTCCATAGTTATGAGATAGTGAAAGGAACCCGGGGCTCTGTATAATCAAAAACGAAAAATACTCCCACAACTATCATTAAATATTTACATAAATACTAAAAAGACTTTTATTATATATAAATTAAAAACTGCTATATTTGGAGTAAATATCAATAAAAATTAAAATTAATCTTTAATTTATTAGAAATGCTAAAAACAAACTGAAATGATATAAAAATATATAAAAATGGATAAAAATGGTATATAGTGGAAAAATGGGGATAGCTCAATACTACTTCTAGCCGTACCTTATATTTATTTTTATTTTTATATTTATTTATTAGGACCTAAAGGAATTAGCAAGATTTAGATATGGATAAAAAGTATATATATATGCATAATTAAAATGTATAATAGTAAAAATCTCCAACACCCAACCTGCTTACATAACTCCGCTAAAATGTGTAGTGGGGGAAAAAAACAGGGAGGGGGGGGAAGGAGGAGGGGGGGGGGGCGATGTTTTTTAGAAAGCATATAGTTCTATTTCTTGGTTTAAGCCAGTTGGGGCCAAACTGTTTAAGGTGAATATCCATCTGGACTCCACCCGAGACATGGCTTTAATATAATCCCCCCCTCGAGAATTGCGTGGGACCACTTGAATGCCCCAAAAGGATGTTCCATAAACAGAATGATTATGATGTTCAAAGAAATGTCGAGATAATGGATGTCCCATGAACCCCTTACTGATGTTATTGAAATGTTCATTAATCCTATCCATTAATCTTCTTTTTGTACGGCCTACATAGATCTTTCCACACGGGCATTTTAATACATAGATAACCCCTGTAGTCTGGCAAGTAATATAGTCATGGATGGGATATTCCTTTATTCCGTTAGCATCCTTGAAACTTGTGCGGATCTCATTCTTCCTAGAGACTCGTCTACAGCATGTGCATTTTCCACATGGCATGAACCCCTGTAGTTTCCCTTTGGGGTCTGTTAGACATGTCTGTCTTTTAGGATTTTTAGTGGGAAGTACAGGTTTCGTAGTTGGTGCAAGTAGGAGCCCCAAGTTTTGTGCTTTGGTATACACAAACTTAGGTTTTGTGGGTAGCAGGTCGCCAATACACTTGTCTCCTTTCAAAATGGGCCAGTGCTTGTGAATGATATTTATAAAACGTCTATGGCCCGAATGAAATTGCGTTATTATTGGGACTTGCCCTATTTGTTCTTGTATAGTAGGGGGGGGAATAGAAGTGGTTGTGGTTTTGTGAATTAAGAGATCCCTTGGCATGGTTTCTACTTCTGCTTTCGTTTTATTAAGAGTAGATACATCATAACCCTTTTCCTCAAATTGTGCTACCAAGTAGTCACTTTCCTTTCGATAATCCTCAATTTCTGTACAGTTCCTTCTGATTCTCAGAAATTGACTTTTTGGGATATTGGAAAGCCATACTGGCAAGTGGCAACTGCTAACATGAATGTAGCTGTTTGAATCCACTTGTTTATGGAAGCCCTTAGTGATTAGTTTGTTTTGTTCTGCGCAAATAGTTAGGTCCAGAAAATTTACACTAGTGTGACTGATAGTAGGCGTGAATTCCAGGCCATAGTCGTTGGAGTTGAGGCTGGAGATAAAAGTTTGTAGGTCTGTTAGTGAACCATTCCAAATAAACAAGATGTCATCTATAAACCGGTGCCAGATTTGAAGGCCTTTTCGGAGCTGACCGTTCCTATAGATGAACTCCAGTTCCCACTTTCCTACATACAGGTTTGCGAAACTAGGCGCGAACCGCGTACCCATAGCGGTCCCGTGAGTTTGCAGATAATACTGTTTTTCATATAGGAAATAGTTATGTTTTAGGATGAACTCAATGCCCTCAATTATGAACTGGATTTGTGTATTCTTGTAGGTACCTAGATTGTTAAGAAAGAATTCTGCTGATTGACAACCCTTTAATGGATCAATCACAGTATAAAGGGACTTAATGTCCAAAGTACCCAGGATGAACCCGCTTCTCCATTCTATTGTTTCCAAAATCTGTAATGTGTGTGTGGTATCCTTTAAATACGCAGGCAACAGTGGCATACATTTTTGAAGATGGGTATCCACGTATCTGGATAGGTTGGCTGTTAAACAGTTTATACCTGATATGATGGGTCTTCCCGGTGGGTTATCTATACTCTTGTGTATTTTGGGGATATGATAAAAAATGGCTGTAGAAGGGGTTCTGTTGTTTATAAACTGGTATTCTTTTTTATTCAGGTCACCTAAAGTTTTCCCTTTTATAGCCAGCGTGTTTAATTCTTTCATAAATTTTGATGTAGGGTCAAAAGTCATTTTTTTGTATGTTACTGTGTCGCCCAACAAGTTTAGGGATTCATTGTGGTATTTCATATAGTCCAGTACGACAATACCACCTCCCTTATCCGCCGGGCGGATTACAATATTGTTGTTCTCCTGTAATTGGATGATAACCTTTCTTTCGCTAGGATCTAAGTTGTGTGGAGCATATTTGGAATTCTTTTTGTACATTTTTTTGATATCTGTAGTTACCATGGTTTCGAAGGCCTGAAATGAGTTGGAGTATTCATTAAGGGGATTGAACATTGATGGACAGGCTAAATTGGTATGGACATACTCCATGGGTAACTGGTTTAGAGTAGAGGTGGCAGTCTCCGGGTTATTAGTGCTTTTTTTGAGAAAATATTTTTTGAGGGCTAGATTTCGTAGGAATTTTTTTATGCTTATATATAGGTTAAAGGGTTTTGCTTTAGCCGTCGGTGCAAACTTCAAACCTTTTTGTAGAAGTGTTTGTTCATTCTGTGACAATATATATGTACTGAGGTTGAAGATCTTTTGGGTACTAGTAGTTGTTATTTTACTTATTTTCTTTTGGGAGAGTGACCCTCCTCTCTTACCTCTTTTGGTCTTGCGCCTAGTGCCCGAAAAAAATCCTTATTTGTACTGGTGTTTGGCTTGGGTCTTAGCATTTTTTTGTTGTGATTATTCCTATTACTAATGGTATTGTTGTGAGCGCCATTCATAGATTTGGCGGTTGAGTTCCCATAACTGGTACCTTGTGCTTTTTTGTTATTGGTTGGATTCATTTGTTTTGTAAAAAATGTCCGTACTTGTTTTTGCCTGATGGGTTCTATCCTGTGTGGAGGTTGGCTGGTTATTGTGGGGGTAGAGACCTCCCAACTTTCATTATTGGCTGGTTCTTTGTCATGTACGGATAACTGAGCATATCTATTCGAGGTAGAAATGCTTATTGGTTCTAGTCTTAGTTGGTCCTGCCTTGTTATAGTCTGTATGTTATTGTGGGAGTCATTAATAGTCTCTCCCTCTCTTATGGATGTAGTAGACTGGGTTCTACCATTGGTACGAACCGATACCGGGGTATATTGTGTGGAATTTGAATATGTAGAAAAAATAATGGAGGTATCCATAGAGTTATGTGCTGGGGTCAGATTATATTCGTCGAGGGTGACATAGTTCCCTGAGTTAGAAGCGGGTGTTCTGGATTCATTAAGTATTACTGTTTTGGGGGTGTTGTCTATAGGGATATTGTCCCTTGCAAATTTCCTCAATTTTTTAAAAATTATTTCTTTTTCTCTCTCCTTCAGTCTACTTAATGAATCCAGAACACCCGCTTCTAACTCAGGGAACTATGTCACCCTCGACGAATATAATCTGACCCCAGCACATAACTCTATGGATACCCCCATTATTTTTTCTACATATTCAAATTCCACACAATATACCCCGGTATCGGTTCGTACCAATGGTAGAACCCAGTCTACTACATCCATAAGAGAGAGAGAGACTATTAATGACTCCCACAATAACATACAGACTATAACAAGGCAGGACCAACTAAGCCTAGAACCAATAAGCATTTCTACCTCGAATAGATATGCTCAGTTTTCCGTACATGACAAAGAACCAGCCAATAATGAAAGTTGGGAGGTCTCTACCCCCACAATAACCAGCCAACCTCCACACAGGATAGAACCCATCAGGCAAAAACAAGTACGGACATTTTTTACAAAACAAATGAATCCAACCAATAACAAAAAAGCACAAGGTACCAGTTATGGGAACTCAACCGCCAAATCTATGAATGGCGCTCACAACAATACCATTAGTAATAGGAATAATCACAACAAAAAAATGCTAAGACCCAAGCCAAACACCAGTACAAATAAGGATTTTTTTCGGGCACTAGGCGCAAGACCAAAAGAGGTAAGAGAGGAGGGTCACTCTCCCAAAAGAAAATAAGTAAAATAACAACTACTAGTACCCAAAAGATCTTCAACCTCAGTACATATATATTGTCACAGAATGAACAAACACTTCTACAAAAAGGTTTGAAGTTTGCACCGACGGCTAAAGCAAAACCCTTTAACCTATATATAAGCATAAAAAAATTCCTACGAAATCTAGCCCTCAAAAAATATTTTCTCAAAAAAAGCACTAATAACCCGGAGACTGCCACCTCTACTCTAAACCAGTTACCCATGGAGTATGTCCATACCAATTTAGCCTGTCCATCAATGTTCAATCCCCTTAATGAATACTCCAACTCATTTCAGGCCTTCGAAACCATGGTAACTACAGATATCAAAAAAATGTACAAAATGAATTCCAAATATGCTCCACACAACTTAGATCCTAGCGAAAGAAAGGCTATCATCCAATTACAGGAGAACAACAATATTGTAATCCGCCCGGCGGATAAGGGAGGTGGTATTGTCGTACTGGACTATATGAAATACCACAATGAATCCCTAAACTTGTTGGGCGACACAGTAACATACAAAAAAATGACTTTTGACCCTACATCAAAATTTATGAAAGAATTAAACACGCTGGCTATAAAAGGGAAAACTTTAGGTGTCCTGAATAAAAAAGAATACCAGTTTATAAACAACAGAACCCCTTCTACAGCCATTTTTTATCATATCCCCAAAATACACAAGAGTATAGATAACCCACCGGGAAGACCCATCATATCAGGTATAAACTGTTTAACAGCCAACCTATCCAGATACGTGGATACCCATCTTCAAAAATGTATGCCACTGTTGCCTGCGTATTTAAAGGATACCACACACACATTACAGATTTTGGAAACAATAGAATGGAGAAGCGGGTTCATCCTGGGTACTTTGGACATTAAGTCCCTTTATACTGTGATTGATCCATTAAAGGGTTGTCAATCAGCAGAATTCTTTCTTAACAATCTAGGTACCTACAAGAATACACAAATCCAGTTCATAATTGAGGGCATTGAGTTCATCCTAAAACATAACTATTTCCTATATGAAAAACAGTATTATCTGCAAACTCACGGGACCGCTATGGGTACGCGGTTCGCGCCTAGTTTCGCAAACCTGTATGTAGGAAAGTGGGAACTGGAGTTCATCTATAGGAACGGTCAGCTCCGAAAAGGCCTTCAAATCTGGCACCGGTTTATAGATGACATCTTGTTTATTTGGAATGGTTCACTAACAGACCTACAAACTTTTATCTCCAGCCTCAACTCCAACGACTATGGCCTGGAATTCACGCCTACTATCAGTCACACTAGTGTAAATTTTCTGGACCTAACTATTTGCGCAGAACAAAACAAACTAATCACTAAGGGCTTCCATAAACAAGTGGATTCAAACAGCTACATTCATGTTAGCAGTTGCCACTTGCCAGTATGGCTTTCCAATATCCCAAAAAGTCAATTTCTGAGAATCAGAAGGAACTGTACAGAACTTGAGGATTATCGAAAGGAAAGTGACTACTTGGTAGCACAATTTGAGGAAAAGGGTTATGATGTATCTACTCTTAATAAAACGAAAGCAGAAGTAGAAACCATGCCAAGGGATCCCTTAATTCACAAAACCACAACCACTTCTATTCCCCCCCCTACTATACAAGAACAAATAGGGCAAGTCCCAATAATAACGCAATTTCATTCGGGCCATAGACGTTTTATAAATATCATTCACAAGCACTGGCCCATTTTGAAAGGAGACAAGTGTATTGGCGACCTGCTACCCACAAAACCTAAGTTTGTGTATACCAAAGCACAAAACTTGGGGCTCCTACTTGCACCAACTACGAAACCTGTACTTCCCACTAAAAATCCTAAAAGACAGACATGTCTAACAGACCCCAAAGGGAAACTACAGGGGTTCATGCCATGTGGAAAATGCACATGCTGTAGACGAGTCTCTAGGAAGAATGAGATCCGCACAAGTTTCAAGGATGCTAACGGAATAAAGGAATATCCCATCCATGACTATATTACTTGCCAGACTACAGGGGTTATCTATGTATTAAAATGCCCGTGTGGAAAGATCTATGTAGGCCGTACAAAAAGAAGATTAATGGATAGGATTAATGAACATTTCAATAACATCAGTAAGGGGTTCATGGGACATCCATTATCTCGACATTTCTTTGAACATCATAATCATTCTGTTTATGGAACATCCTTTTGGGGCATTCAAGTGGTCCCACGCAATTCTCGAGGGGGGGATTATATTAAAGCCATGTCTCGGGTGGAGTCCAGATGGATATTCACCTTAAACAGTTTGGCCCCAACTGGCTTAAACCAAGAAATAGAACTATATGCTTTCTAAAAAACATCGCCCCCCCCCCTCCTCCTTCCCCCCCCCCCCCTGTTTTTTTCCCCCACTACACATTTTAGCGGAGTTATGTAAGCAGGTTGGGTGTTGGAGATTTTTACTATTATACATTTTAATTATGCATATATATATACTTTTTATCCATATCTAGATCTTGCTAATTCCTTTAGGTCCTAATAAATAAATATAAAAATAAAAATAAATATAAGGTACGGCTAGAAGTAGTATTGAGCTATCCCCATTTTTCCACTATATACCATTTTTATCCATTTTTATATATTTTTATATCATTTCAGTTTGTTTTTAGCATTTCTAATAAATTAAAGATTAATTTTAATTTTTATTGATATGTACTCCAAATATAGCAGTTTTTAATTTATATATTAATAAAAGTCTTTTTAGTATTTATGTAAATATTTAATGATAGTTGTGGGAGTATTTTTCGTTTTTGATTATACAGAGCCCCGGGTTCCTTTCACTATCTCATAACTATGGACTGATAGCATTTATTAACAAACCCACCATCCGGCATTTTTTGCTCAAACCATCAGGCTAATTGACAATCAGTGACTATTAAATATGAGCAATTAGCCTCAAACATGGTGCTAATCAGCAATCAGGGGTTCCAATGGGCGCTTATCTAACAATTAGGCGGCTATTTAAGGACGGATCTTCAGAGTGTAGACATAGCCCTGACGAAGAGGGAAGTTAACCCTCGAAACGCGTAGGCAGCTTGTCTCCACCACGCTCCCGTCCTTACTCTGTGTGACGTCACATCAGCTCCGCCCCCTAGTCACCATCGCGTCCTCAGCGTTGCTTCCGGCCGGGGCACGCGAGGCGCTGGTGCTCTCCCGCCCACCCGCGCTCCCACTAGGACGCGCTTCTGCAGGAAACCCCTGACATCACCCTGCACCACCAACTGCCGGACGCTATCAGCGCTACCAACTACATACACAAGCGCTGACTCCAGCAAACAAGTGGTGAGTGAACGGACATTTAATTCCTTTGATTGCGCTAGTTCTTTCTAGTTCTAGGACAGCCGGCTCACATCAGGCTAGGTCGCCTGTATTACCATTCTATTCCTTTCTTCATTAGTACCGGTTTCAGCTCACTGCGGCAAGCATACACTACGGGTGAAGCCGCTTAAGTGTACATAAGCAGTGAGTAGGTTTAATTGATACTAACATTAGGTTTAAGTTGTATATTTATGCTCCATAATACACAATATACTATCTTTCCACAGAAATATTTCTAAAATCCGTGGAAGGATTAATATCAGTAATTACATAGGAATACCTCCCAGTATAGCATACAACAGCTTCACTTAATAAGTAAGTGTCCACGCAATATCCCCTACCGGCTATTTGTACTATTGTATTTACATTTACTTTATTGATTTTATGATATCCCCTTCTTGTAATATACTACCACTAGGTTCTACCCCTCTTCCAAAGGAACAAGTGGCTCTTATACTCAGTAACTGATTCCTTACCAAGTAAGTCACAGTTCTTTTTGCTTTTTTCTTGGGTAGCGCAGTGGTACAAACTAAAATTTTTTACCACTTAGTATATTGCCCAGCCACGTAGTATATTGCCCAGTCAAGTAGTATATTGCCCAGTCACGTAGTATATTGCCCAGTGACGTAGTATATTGCCCAGCCACGTAGTATATTGCCCAGTCACGTAGTATATTGCCCAGCCACGTAGTATATTGCCCAGCCACGTAGTATATTGCACAGCAACGGAGTATAGAGCACAGAGCCACGTAGTATACAGACTTAAAATAAAAAATAAACATATACTCACCTTCCGAAGGCCCGTTGAAGTCCTGGCCCTGTGTGCGGTGCACGCGGCAGCTTCCGGTCCCAGGGTTGGTATGAGCGCAGGACCTGTGATGACGTCGTGGTCACATGACCGTGACATCATGGCAGGTCCTTCTCGCAGGACCTGTGATGACATCACGGTCACATGACCGTGACGTCATGGCAGGTCCTTCTCGCTTACCATCCTTGGCATCGGAACCTGCCGCTTGCATGGAGCGTCGCGAGGGGCGGGAAAGGCGGCGGATGGTGAGTATAGCAGGTTTTTTGTTTTTTTTATTATTTTTAACATGACATATTTTTACTATTGATGCTGCATAGGCAGCATCAATAGTAAATAGTTGTGGACACACAGGGTTAATAGCAGCGGTAACGGAGTGCGCTACACCGCGGCCCATTACCGCTGCCATTAACCCTGTGTGAGCGGTGACTGGAGGGGATTATGGAGTGGGCGCCAGGCACTGACTGCAGGGGAGTAGGGCAGGGACTAATCGGACTGTGCCCATCGCTGATTGGTCGCGGCAGCAATGACAGGCAGCTGCCGAGACCAATCAGCGACGCGGGATTTCCGTTACGGAAGTTGAGGACAGAAAGACAAGGCACCCCTTAGACAATTATATATATAGATATATATCTATCTATATATTATTATATATATTTACTATCGTTGCCATCTGTGGCCAAGAACTGAAATCCTGAAAAATGCCACCTAACTGACGGCATCCACACATTTTTTTTTTTGATTAGCTGGCCTGGCATGATGTCACATCTCATGAGGTAGTGTCAGGCCCGCTAATTAAAAGAAGAGTCACGGATGCCATGAGATATGAGATGGTATTCATTGCTCCTGCCTAGAGGACACAGATTACGAATGTAGCCGGAGGACTGGTCCCTAAAAATCATTGTGCACCAACTCTATCCTCAATGCTTTGGACATGGCAGGTTACACCAGGTTATTTTAGTAGAAGTAACTTCCCATTAATGTTGCTTTTGTTTTTTTTGCTTGTTTTGGCCTAAATGTTGCTCTTGCCTTCACTCTATATGGCCACTTTTCCTTCTTGGTGTGATGGCTGCCGTACTGAGACAGGCGTGACCATTAGTGATGAGTAAACGTGCCCAGATAAGGTGGTATCTGACCATGCTCGGGTGCTAACCGAGAGTCTCGGCGTGCTCGAATATTACTTTTGAGTCCTCGCAGCTGTATGTCTCGCGGCTGTTCGACAGCCACGAGACATATAGGGATCTCCTAACAAACAGGTAATCCCTGCATGTGTTGTGGAGCCGCGGGGACTCAAACATATTTTTGGAGTATGCCGAAGTCACTTGGTTAGCACCCAAGCAGACTTGGATAACACCTTATCCGAGCACCTTCGCTCATCACTGGTGACCATGTAAATGTGTCACAGAACAGCGAGTGAATAGCGATATTCAGAGTCTACCATTATAATAAAGTGAAGCGAAGCTTTTCCCACAAGAATGAATGACATTTAGACTTTTTTTTTTTGCAGGGGCTGTGATAAATAGCTGTGTGACGTTGGTTTCTAAGCTGTTGCTAGACAGGAGCAGATAAAGGAGGAAGCAGAAAATCTCTTGTGTTTGTCTGATCTGTCTCTGGTGCAGAATTTATTCTAATGAAAATGGCCCTCTCTGAATGCTGAGGTCACATTGCTGCCTAAGGGTACCGTCACACAGTGCCATTTTCATCGCTACGACAGCACGATTCGTGACGTTGCAGCGTCATATAAGTATCGCTCCAGCGTCGTAGACTGCGGTCACACGTTGCAATACACGGTGCTGGAGCGATAATTTCATGACGTATTTGCGATGTAGAAGCCGTTGGTTACTGTGCGCACATCGTATACAACCTGTGTCACACAATGCAATCATGCCGCCACAGCAGGACACTAGACGACGAAAGAAAGTTTCAAACGATCTGCTACGACGTACGATTCTCAGCGGGGATCCGGATCGCAGTAGCGTGTCAGACACAACGATATCGTAAATGCATCGCTGGAACGTCACGAATTGTGCCGTTGTAGCGATCAAAATTGCACTGTGTGACGGTACCCTAACTCCGAACCTGAGTTAAATGCTTTGCTAAAAACATTTTCAGCTTTTTTCTCTATGTGGGACAAGTCCATCTGAATACTTTCCTGCTGCTATTTTGTGCTCTTGTAGCAGGTGATTTCGAAAGAAAAGAAAAACTCAAGACACTGTAAATTGGGTTCAAATATTGTAACTATAGCAGTTGGTGGGTTTTTTCGCATCATTTTTGAAAAATACAGAATCTTCAACGTTATTGCAGCCAAAAAATATGGACTTGGTGCCTCATTCAATACAGCACACATCAAAGAGGCTCTTGGGTCTGATCACATCAGAGTCAATTACAGATGGCAAAATTGCAGCTTAAACAATGCATCTTCTATTCTTTTGGTAAAGAAGATATGTCACAGAAGTAAACACTTGAATGTAGATGTTCTTTCTGCTGTGACACTAGCTCTGAATGTCGACTTTGCAATGCATTGGTCAGATTTACTGACTGAGTCTATTGAACTGTAGGTTTTCTCTCCACCGTGCTCTTTTCCAGGAAGATATTTGTGGAAACATGCAGTGTTTGCTGTAAAGTTATTTGGTCAAAATAAGGCTCTATTCACATGCGGCATATTTGATGGAGACATTTCAACAACTTAAAATCTGTTCCATATATCTACAGTGGGTACGGAAAGTATTCAGACCCCTTTAAATTTTTCACTTTTTGTTTCATTGCAGCCATTTGGTAAATTCAAAAAAGTTCATTTTTTCACATTAATGTATACTCTGTACCCCATCTTGACTGAAAAAAAACAAATGTAGAAATTTTTGCAAATTTAATAAAAAAGAAAAACTGAAATATCACATGGTCATAAGTATTCAGACCCTTTGCTCAGACACTCATATTTAAGTGACATGCTGTCCATTCTCCTTGTGATTGTTCTACTCCTTCATTGGAGTCCAGCTGTGTTTAATTAAACTGACAGGACTTGATTTGGAAAGGCACACACCTGTCTATATAAGACCTCACAGCTCACAGTGCATGTCAGACCTAATGAGAATCATGAGGTCAAAGGAACTGGCCAAGGAGCTCAGAGACAGAATTGTGGCAAGGCACAGATTTGGCCTAAGTTACAACATAATTTCTACAGTACTCAAGGTTCCTAAGAGCACAGTGGCCTCCATCATCCTAGTGCAGCGCCCCAGAGTCCTGGTCGTTGCAGTACTGATGCTCCGCCGCTTAGGGGAGTGTTGGTACGTCTGATGGCACTGAAGGAGTTCACCTGACCAGGTATCACAGACACCAATACACTTCACAGCCTGGCCTCCAGGGGGAGCTAAGGGTGCTATGTATTAGGCCACTCCTCACAGTCTGGTAAAACTGGGGGTTAGATAGGAAGTTAGACAGAAAGCTGACTGGGTTGGAACCAGGCAACATCCTGTGGCAGAGGGTGTTGCAGGGGAAGATTCAGGGGGGTCCCTGTCAGGGGTGGGATCCTGACAGAGGTCTAGCGAACAGAAAGAACGTTACGGGACCGCGCCTGCACTTCATTGCGGCGGTACCCCAAGAAAGGACAAGAAGCGAGGTTTATTGTGAAGAGTGAGAAACGAGATCAATGCAACAAGGAGATAACACCAGTAGGAGTCGTGCTGTAAGATCGAGGCAACATCCTACTGAGGCGCGTAGCCGGTGGCCGGAAACGCCGAGGAAGTATTGAGCTCCAGGCCTTACTTCAAACCTATGGCAGGACAGTCAGTTATAGGCAGGCTGTCTCACCTAAATCACCTAAGCAGACATAGGGGGCAACAGTTGGAGAGGGGCCCGGAAGAACTCCAGGCCTACCCGTCATACGGGTGCGTCCTAGCCATATCATCTGGGGGGACGGAGAAGAACATTAGAATCAGTTGTGAGGGAACTTCAGAAACAGACACAACAGTTGTGAGGACTATCCCGTGGTGCTCAGCAGGGAAGGACTACAACACACAAGCGCCAGAAGGAAGGCACAGATTTCCACCTGCAAAGGGAACTCTGGAGGTGCCATCGGACCGGCTGGTCTCAGACAGCCCTGTTAACCGTACTCGGGATTGAGGATCCTGAAGCCTTCAGTAAAGAGGTAAAGAGACTGCAACCCTGTGTCCTCGTTATTCATCGCACCCTGCACCACACATTACCACTCTCAACTTTCACTGGACGCCCCTCAGCAGGGTCACGGACCGGGTCTAGCCACCGTGACAATCCCAGAACCGAGACAGAAAGGCCCGGTACCGGGTACCCCTCGGCCCTGTGACTGTGGGGGCGCTCCACTTAAATGGAAGAAGTTTGGGACCACCAGAAGTCTTCCTAGACCTAACTGTCCAGCCAAACTGAGCATTCGTGGGAGAAGAGCCTTGGTGAGAGAGGTAAAGAAGAACCTCAAGATCACTGTGGCTGAGCTCCAGAGATGCAGTAGGGAGATGGGAGAACATTCCACAAAGTCAACTATCACTGCAGCCGTCCACCAGTCGGGCTTTTATGGCAGATTGGCCAGATGAAAGCCTCTTCTCAGTGCAAGACATATGAAAGCCTGCATAGAATTTGCTAAAAAACACATGAAGGACTCCCACACTATGACAAATAAGATTCTCTGGTCTGTTGAGACGAAGATAGACCTTTTTGGTGATAATTCTAAGCAGCATGTGTGGAGAAAACCAAGCACTGCTCATCACCTGCCCAATACAATCCCAAAAATGAAACATGGTGGTGGCAGCATCATGCTATGTGGGTGTTTTTCAGCTGCAGGGACAGGACGACTGGTTGTCATTGAAGGAAACATGAATGCAGCCAAGTACAGAGATATCCTGCATGAAAACCTCTTCCAGAATGCTCTGGACCTCAGACTTGGCTGAAGGTTCACCTTCCAACAAGACAATGACCCTAAGCACACAGCTAAAATGACAAAGGAGTGGCTTCAGAACAACTCTGTGACCATTCTTGACTGGCCCAGCCACAGCCCTGACCTAAACCCAATTGAGCATCTCTGGAGAGACATGAAAATGGCTGTTCACCATCCAACCTGACGGAACTGGAGAGGATCTGCAAGGAAGAATGGCAGAGGATCCCTAAATCCAGGTGTGAAAAACTTGTTGCATAATTCCCAAGAAGACTCATGGCTGTACTAGTGCAGCGCCCCAGAGTCCTGGTCGTTGCAGTACTGTGGCTCCGCCACTATGGGGAGCCATGGTGCGTCCGATGGCACTGAAGGAGTTCATCTGATCAGGTATCACAGACACCAATACATTTCACAGCCGGGCCTCCGGGGGGAGCTAAGGGTTCTATTCATTAGGCCACTCCCCACCATAGTGGGTAAACTGGGGGTCAGGCAGGAAGTTAGATCAGAAAGCTGACTGGATTGGACGAAGCAACACTCAGTGGCAGAGGGTGTTGTGGAGGAAGAGACAGTAGGGTCTCTGTCAGGGGTGGGATCCTGACAGAGGCTTGGCATTGGAAAGAACGTAACGGGTCCGCGCCAGCTCCAGGAAGCGGCGGGATTCAAGAAAGGACTAGAAGCGAGATAGATTGTGCTGAGTGAGAAACGAGATCAAGCAATAGGAGAATTCCAGTAGGGGTCGTGCTGTAAGACCGGAGCAACACCCTACTGAGGCGCACTACCGGTGGCCGGAACGCCGAGGGAGTATTATAACATTCAGCTTCAAGCAATACTCTAAACAGCGGCAGGACAGTCAGTTTAAGGCGGGCTGTCTAACACACATCACCTATGAAGTCTTGGGAGGCAATTGCGGGAGAGGGGCGTCTCTAGGGTCCCGGAAGAACTCCAGGCCTATCCGACAAACGGGTGCCGTTCCAACTGTAACATCAGGAAGGGACGGAAGATTAGAAGAACATCATTTAATCGAGTTGTGAGGGAACTTAAGAAACAGACACAACGGTTGTGGGGTACTTTCCGTAAGCACAG
Source organism: Ranitomeya variabilis (assembly GCF_051348905.1). Taxonomy (NCBI): domain Eukaryota; kingdom Metazoa; phylum Chordata; class Amphibia; order Anura; family Dendrobatidae; genus Ranitomeya; species Ranitomeya variabilis. Next base: position 86,204,130 of record NC_135232.1, read on the forward strand.
CAGGGAAGGACTACAACACATAGCGCTAAGAAGGAAGGCACCGATTTCCACCTGTGAAGTGAACTCTGGAGGTGCCATTGGACCGGCCGGACTTGCGCAGCCTGGTGAACCGTATTCTGGACTGAGGACTCAGAGATCTCCAGTAAAGAGGTAAAGAGACTGCAACCTGGTGTCCTCGTAATTTACCGCGACCTGCACCCCACAACTGCACCGTTACAACACGACTTATTGCACCGGACGTCCCCCACTGACAGACAGGGCCACGGACCGGGTCTAGCCACCGTGACAACCCCAGGACTGAGACCTAGAGGCCCGGCTCCGGGTACCCCTTGGCCCTGCGGCGGTGTGGGGGCGCTCCAAACTTGGCGTCACGAACAGGATCTACTTAAGCCTGAAGAATCAGGTCATGTGTGCCTTGGAACTGTGATTTGTTGTGCTTGGACTGTACTTTATTAAGAGGACTGTGTGTTGTGCCATTTGCCGCCAAAATCCGCCGCCATTGTAACGCTGAGAGCGCAGGAAGAGAAGAGGGGCGTGAAGGGGGCGTAGGCAAGCTGGAGAGCGCGAACAGCAATGGCCGCCCAGTCTAAGTATTTCTGTGTCCTGAGGACGTGCCCGTCAACAGCCGAGGTCCGCCTCCTGATCTTGGTTGGAGGGTGGAGATCATGGGGACGGGGACGCCCACGAAAGAGACCGCGAAAAGAGGACATTGGAGGACAAATAAAGATGGCGACACCAGAAGTACCACGCGGAGCTGACCCGGCCCGGCCTGAGGCTGCACAACCCGGGACAGCCTCAGAAACGCCAACGCTGCAGGGTCTGACCCTCGTAGGGCCACCGATGGGTCGGGCCCCTTTGCCGCTGTCTGCGGAATGTGCGGCTGCAGCCGAGGCTCGACAGCTAGCCCGCCGGCTGAGGGCCGATGCCCGCGTACTTTCACGGCTAGGCCAGCCCACGGAGATCCATCTGGCCCCAGTGTCCCCTGTTGCTACCCACCCGACCGTGGCTGGAGGTACGTCACAGACGCCGGACTTAAAGATTCTACCCGATGCTGAACATCTGCGGCGGTTGATGGCCGCATGGAGGAGCCGACCCCAGCCTGCGGAACAGATTGGTTCGATTAGCGCTCCGGAAATCCTGCCCTCACACTGGGGTGTAGTAGTGGCCTTTAACCCTCAGTGTGGAAGAGGAGTGATCCAAGAGATCGGGGAACCGGTGCAAGTCCGCGTGGACCGGGAGGAGGTAGAACCTTGCCGCGGGAGGTTCGATCGCGACCTAGAACCAGGCGATGCGGTGACGTATACCCGATGGAGGAGGGCTACGGGGGAAGCTGGCTGGATGGCACGAGGCGTGCAGCGGTGCACTGCCTTCCAGGCTGCTGCTGAAGCACCGGAAAGAGGTGACCCCAAGGGGAAGACAGCGGAGCCCGGCCCCGCGGAACCGCAAGAAGCCCAACCTCACCGTGCCCCGGAGGGACGTGTACACCTGCCGACAAGAAGGATCTCCCGGCGAGGGATTTTATCACTGTTGGGACCGGAACGGCGTCCTGGCTCACCAGTGCGATCTGTTGGCCTGGTGAGACCGGACAGGAGACCACCTCCCGCTTCACAACAGTAAAGTATCACTGCTCTTTTATGAAAATGTAAATAGTTTTCCCGTTAACTGTTTGTGAACTGTTTGCTGCTAAACCCGTCCAGGGTTAACAATTTATGGATCCCTTAGTTGACCCGGGATCCTTATTGTTTGTTTTTCTACAGTTTTGCACGAGTTTTACAAACTGAGAAATCATGAACAGTGCATGATCCAAACTTTCTTGTAAATAGTTTGCACCTTATTAAAGGCGCTTCCTACTGGTTTTATTTAAAGACTCTTTGCGAAGATACCGTTCTGGAACCTTTGCTGAACAAAGACTGGTAGGCTGAGAAGACGAGCTACCTCAGAAAGACTTGATCCTCTTTTAAAGGGGATGTCCAACAGCGTACTTACGAGAGATACTGTTTTAAGAACAGTAATGCCATGGTAATGTTGGAATGAGAAAAGTTGTATGTGTTTTAACTAGTTAAATGTAAAGAAATACTGATGATGATGCTCTGGAAGAAATGTAACTGTTTTGCATATAGGAAAGTTATGTGTGTTCAATTTGTTTAAAATGTGAAACCTAGATAATGTTCTTTGAAAAAGAAAGATGCAGAAAGCCCGTAGGGGCAGATTTAGAGTTCTGCTTAAGTGAAAGTAAGAAAGTAATAATGAAGGTGTGGATAGAAGGTAAACCCTGAGTCCCCATAGAAAGTTAATAATGTGTTACTAAGGACAGAAAGTGAACCCGTAGGGGTTAGTGAGTGAGTCCTAATAGGAGCCAAGTAGAGCCGGCTCCATGTTCTCTAATTGAAAGGAATGTTATGTCTATACCATGTATAGTAGAGAAAGGCAGTAGGCCCTGGCTGAACGGGGCGGTCCTGTAAAAGACAGGAGAGGCAGTAGGTCTGGTGCCATAGGGACAGGCGGTCCTGCAGGTTCAAAGTAGGAGAATGAAAAGTTAACTTGCCCTGTAATGTGATTATGGGAAGGCCTTTAGCGAGCTAGGAGTGTATGTTCCTTGAAGGCAATGTTAAATTATTGTTCATTTAATTGCACTTAGTAGAATACCCGGTTGGGTAATGAGAGTTAATTGTAGCCTGTTGCTATGATATTTAATTATGTTTGTAACGTTAAAGTGTCCTCACCTCCCATAAAGGGAAGCCTGTTCAAGTATACTTATTGTTTTGCACTCAACAAAATTGTATGTCTTTTTGCTAACCTGTATTGTTGTTTTCTTCCCAGTCCCGGAGTACTGTGTTTAACCAGGGGGGAGTGCAGCGCCCCAGAGTCCTGGTCGTTGCAGTACTGTGGCTCCGCCACTATGGGGAGCCATGGTGCGTCCGATGGCACTGAAGGAGTTCATCTGATCAGGTATCACAGACACCAATACATTTCACAGCCGGGCCTCCGGGGGGGAGCTAAGGGTTCTATTCATTAGGCCACTCCCCACCATAGTGGGTAAACTGGGGGTCAGGCAGGAAGTTAGATCAGAAAGCTGACTGGATTGGACGAAGCAACACTCAGTGGCAGAGGGTGTTGTGGAGGAAGAGACAGTAGGGTCTCTGTCAGGGGTGGGATCCTGACAGAGGCTTGGCATTGGAAAGAACGTAACGGGTCCGCGCCAGCTCCGGGAAGCGGCGGGATTCAAGAAAGGACTAGAAGCGAGATAGATTGTGCTGAGTGAGAAACGAGATCAAGCAATAGGAGAATTCCAGTAGGGGTCGTGCTGTAAGACCGGAGCAACACCCTACTGAGGCGCACTACCGGTGGCCGGAACGCCGAGGGAGTATTATAACATTCAGCTTCAAGCAATACTCTAAACAGCGGCAGGACAGTCAGTTTAAGGCGGGCTGTCTAACACACATCACCTATGAAGTCTTGGGAGGCAATTGCGGGAGAGGGGCGTCTCTAGGGTCCCGGAAGAACTCCAGGCCTATCCGACAAACGGGTGCCGTTCCAACTGTAACATCAGGAAGGGACGGAAGATTAGAAGAACATCATTTAATCGAGTTGTGAGGGAACTTAAGAAACAGACACAACGGTTGTGGGGTACTTTCCGTAAGCACAGCAGGGAAGGACTACAACACATAGCGCTAAGAAGGAAGGCACCGATTTCCACCTGTGAAGTGAACTCTGGAGGTGCCATTGGACCGGCCGGACTTGAGCAGCCTGGTGAACCGTATTCTGGACTGAGGACTCAGAGATCTCCAGTAAAGAGGTAAAGAGACTGCAACCTGGTGTCCTCGTTATTTACCGCGACCTGCACCCCACAACTGCACCGTTACAACACGACTTATTGCACCGGACGTCCCCCACTGACAGACAGGGCCACGGACCGGGTCTAGCCACCGTGACAACCCCAGGACTGAGACCTAGAGGCCCGGCTCCGGGTACCCCTTGGCCCTGCGGCGGTGTGGGGGCGCTCCACTAGCTCAAAAGGTGCTTCTACTCAATACTGAGCAAAGGGTCTGAATACTTATGACCATATATTTCAGTTTTTCTTTTTAATAAATTTGCAAAAATTACTACATTTGTTTTTTTTCAGTCAAGATGGGGTGCAGAGTGTACATTAATGAGAAAAAAAATGAACTTTTTTGATTTTACCAAATGGCTGCATTGAAACAAAGAGTGAAAAATTTAAAGGAGTATGAATACTTTCTATACCCACTGTAGTTCTGTATCTGCAATATCTGTGTGCATTTCTAAAAATTCTAATTCAGATGCACGGAATAGTGACCACTTGCAAACATGCTCAAGAGCTGGTCATACGCTAAAAGAGGTATTCTAATCCTGTACATTTATGGAATACCCAAAGCCTGGGCCATATACAGTGGGGCAAAAAAAGTATTTTGTCAGTCAGCAATAGTGCAAGTTCCACCACTTAAAAAGATGAGAGGCGTCTGTAATTTACATCATAGGTAGACCTCAACTATGGGAGACAAACTGAGACAAAAAAATCCAGAAAATCACATTGTCTGTTTTTTTAACATTTTATTTGCATATTATGGTGGAAAATAAGTATTTGGTCAGAAACAAAATTTCATCTCAATACTTTGTAATATATCCTTTGTTGGCAATGACAGAGGTCAAACGTTTTCTGTAAGTCTTCACAAGGTTGCCACACACTGTTGTTGGTATGTTGGCCCATTCCTCCATGCCGATCTCCTCTACAGCAGTGATGTTTTTGGCTTTTTGCTTGGCAACACGGACTTTCAACTCCCTCCAAAGGTTTTCTATAGAGTTGAGATCTGGAGACTGGCTAGGCCACTCCAGGACCTTGAAATGCTTCTTACGAAGCCACTCCTTCGTTGCCCTGGCGGTGTGCTTTGGATCATTGTCATGTTGAAAGACCCAGCCACGTTTCATCTTCAATGCCCTTGCTGATGGAAGGAGGTTTGCACTCAAAATCTCACGATACATGGCCCCATTCATTCTTTCATGTACCCGGATCAGTCGTCCTGGCCCCTTTGCAGAGAAACAGCCCCAAAGCATGATGTTTCCACCACCATGCTTTACAGTAGGTATGGTGTTTGATGGATGCAACTCAGTATTCTTTTTCCTCCAAACACGACAAGTTGTGTTTCTACCAAACAGTTCCAGTTTGGTTTCATCAGACCATAGGACATTCTCCCAAAACTCCTCTGGATCATCCAAATGCTCTCTAGCAAACTTCAGACGGGCCCGGACATGTACTGGCTTAAGCAGTGGGACACGTCTGGCACTGCAGGATCTGAGTCCATGGTGGCGTAGTGTGTTACTTATGGTAGGTCTTGTTACATTGGTCCCAGCTCTCTGCAGTTCATTCACTAGGTCCCCCCGCATGGTTCTGGGATTTTTGCTCACCGTTCTTGTGATCATTCTGACCCCACGGGGTGGGATTTTGCGTGGAGCCCCAGATCGAGGGAGATTATCAGTGGTCTTGAATGTCTTCCATTTTCTAATTATTGCTCCCACTGTTGATTTCTTCACTCCAAGCTGGTTGGCTATTGCAGATTCAGTCTTCCCAGCCTGGTGCAGGGCTACAATTTTGTTTCTGGTGTCCTTTGACAGCTCTTTGGTCTTCACCATAGTGGAGTTTGGAGTCAGACTGTCTGAGGGTGTGCACAGGTGTCTTTTTATACTGAAAACAAGTTTAAACAGGTGCCATTACTACAGGTAATGAGTGGAGGAAAGAGAAGACTCTTAAAGAAGAAGTTACAGGTCTGTGAGAGCCGGAAATCTTGATTGTTTGTTTCTGACCAAATACTTATTTTCCACCATAATATGCAAATAAAATGTTAAAAAAACAGACAATGTGATTTTCTGGATTTTTTTGTTTCAGTTTGTCTCCCATAGTTGAGGTCTACCTATGATGTAAATTACAGACTCCTCTCATCTTTTTAAGTGGTGGAACTTGCACTATTGCTGAATGACTAAATACTTTTTTGCCCCACTGTAAGTCTGATAGATATGGGCTCTCTCTGTCACCCACATCTATCTCCAGATATGAGTGCCAAGTAAATTTTCTAGATGAAAATGCCAAGCACACATCATATATGTCTGATAGATGTGGCCACCACCTCTGTGACCCATATCTATCTTTAGAAGAGAGTCCCTATCGTGTTTGACAATTTACATAATTTCTAAAACTTTCCATTGCTAGCAGAGATAGATGGAGCCCCATTCTCACGTCGATCAGACCGATATCCTGTGGATGGGAATACTCTTTTAGAACTGCTGCTGGCCAAACGCTGGAATCGTCGACAAGGGATTTGGTATTAATGGAATAATTTGAAATCACATGGAGTTGCCAATAACAGTCCCTCATGAGAAAATCCAACATAAAGATCCTTTTTCCTTCTCCAAAAGAGTTTCCTTTCCATAAACTAATTTTACAATTAAACTATTATTGATGGAAAAAGGTGCATCAAGGCAAACATTTCCTTCCATCCATGTATTGCATTGACAGGACGGGTCTGCCTGCCCCGTTTTGGCTTATAATGGGATCACGGAATGGCGGGTTGTTACCTCTATGATGTCCATCTGCCCTATATAAGGCATCATCGACAGGGCTTATTGTCATGAGAGAACTGCATTTTAAGGCAGTGCTTAGTCTACTGATATTTTCCTAGAAGCCCAGACTGCGGCTTTCTTTTCCCTTTAATGCCATTTGAGGCAACGTAATCTTCCTGTGGATTCTTCTCTAAGACTAGCACCACCACAAAGCAGCCTTCACAGAGACAGATAGATCCCCTGCTGAAATGATGTCACCCAAACATTTACATACATATTTGCAAATGTCACAAAAGACCTTTTAATATATTCTATACAATTTTAATGATTATTTCCTGTACATCAAGGAACTAGCGGGTGAAAATCACAGCTTTTATCTCCCAGGTGTATGCATTTACATTTGCAAGCATCGGGCCTTAATTTGATGTGACTAAAGCTTTGAAATATCTTTAATCAGTGGATTCTGACAGCTTTCTACTGCACATCTGGCCTCGCTAGATTAAAGGGACAGCTTGTCACATACCTCAATATGCTTTTGTCAATATATTTGAACAAAATGGACACTATCACCTTGTTTATCCCTACAGAACCCGCACTTTTTGCTTTCTAAGAGGTAAAGTTTCTTGTGGAGCATGCCAAGTTGGCAAAAGGAGACTTATAAGTATAGATGAACACTAAGTGTCCGGTGCTGAACTTCGAACACGGACTTCTCTTGGAAGCTCGTTTTAACGTTTGCCATTCTGGGAGAAGTTCGTGAAGAACGAGAGAGAGAGAATTTTCCAGCTCTGAAGTTCGGGTCCCTATACATTTCAATGGGGTAAAGTTCTGGTTCCCTGAACTGAATTTTGAACATAAAGTTCAGTTAGGTATCAGAACCCAAACTGTAACGGGTCCGCTCATCCCTACTGATAAGGTGTGCAATGCTCTCTGTGAACTTACATATGCAAAAATCCTCCTAGAGCCATATCGACCTTACTTATAAGTGGCACTTGTATTCCAGTTTTCTTTCTCTCTGGATAGGTTACTTGAATATTCACTTTTAATGCAGATATCTGGCATTTATAATAGGAACATATGTACAATTCAGCTTGTGATTAAAGGGTTATTCGCAACTTGGCAAGTTATCACCCATCTGAGTGTCTGACCCGCTGTTACACCCCCCCCCCCCCCCACTGATCAAGAGAACAGGACTCTGAAATGCCCCTGTAGAATGGAAATATAGCTGCCATTGTCCATTAACTTTCTATGGAACTGCCAAGTTTACCTCCGGCAGGCCCTCGGGGAACGAATGGCAGTAGCAGCTCCCCATTCAGGGGTTCACAGCAGTTAAATGTCCACCGTTGCACATAAAAGTTCCTAAATACCCCTTCAAAAAAGCACTCCCATCAATCAATATTTTTATCATCTTAATATATTGCAGTCATCATGTTATACAGCACTGTGTACTTACAATTGCACATTTTGCCTTTCTAAGCATTATTCTCTTTCCTCAGCTCTATGCAAAAACAGGAAGTACCGGTATATTTTCTCAGCAGGAGTCATCTCCCTTTTGAACTACTGACTCAGCTGTTCCCTTTTCCCAATTTTGCAGTGATGACTCATGCAGGAAAAATAGACTTCTGGTTTCTACATAGAGCAGAGAAAAGAGAAGAATTAACTGGGTAGAAAAGCGAAATGAGCAATTGTAAGTTCTGTGCAACAGTAAGGGGAATCATATGTGAGGGTCGTTATGTGTCCCCCCAGACGCTCACAGAAGCATGTTAAACCTGTTGGAGTGCATTATAATCACAGCCGCACCTGTGGTTGCAATGCAAAATAAAAGAGAGTGTGGATTTGGTCAAACTATTTGACCAATTCAGAAAACCTGACATGGGTTTTTATTTTTGGAGAGATCTGTAGGATGGTAGTGGGGCAGGTCTCTCCCTCCACTCCGAGTTTTGCGAGTGGCCCATGTCCACGATTCACATTTAAACTTTGAGTTGAGGTTTGGGTGTGTCAGTGTTTTGTTTTGCAAGCTTGAGAGCAAGAGCTCTCTGCAGTACAGGTCTGGGTGAGACTGAACACAGGCCAGAGCCAGAAGAACCAAAAACACTTACGCACCCAAGAGAGATATGGTGGTGGTGTTGTCGCCCAAGGCAACGGACTGTTATGGACTGTAATGGACGATCTGGCTGCGATCCGGAGGATAACATTTGCCTTTTTGCTTTTTTTTGCACTATAGTACACAGTGCTATATAATATGATGATTGCAATATATAAAGAACATATAACATTTATGATGTGAATGGTTCTTTAATGTGTGCTTCAAATGTTTATAGTGGCCATGAAATGGAATCATAAATAGCAGCTGTAGAAGAAAGTAGTGTACTTCCACACAGACTGTAAGCTCCTTTGAGTTAACTTAACATTCAACACGGACACGGAAAGCAGTCAAAACTTTTCCCATGTATAGTCACCAAGTCTGGTGCCATCTACTTGCCTAAACACTACTTCCTCTGATCCTAATGCATCCAAAATGGCCATCACCGTTATCTGGGAAGCACAGTGGTAAGTCTGAACCATGCCTCCCCGACCTTTCCTTGATGTGGAAGCACCGTTCTAACTTACCACTGCTCCCCATGCCACTTTGATGGTCTTCTTGGCTGCATAACTGGAACACCTGTCCCAGCAAAGCAGGCAAGAAGAGACAAACGAAAGGCACTCGATAATGGAAGAAAGGGACACTACTACAGAGAGGGCACTACTGAAGGAGCAATCCAGCATGCGTGACAGACTGTTGACTAGTCTAAGCCAGACAGAGTAAGGTAGGCTGAGGAGGCTGAGGAGAACAGTAAAGGACTGTGTCTATGTAGCGCCAAGGTAATGGAGTAACAATAAGGTACTGAGTCAGGCATGTACCATGGGAAATGGCCGAGGTTTGTGTCATTCAGAGACTACATTGCTGTTGGACTACAACTTCTCTTACTTGTCAGTCTGGTCAACAGTAGTCTGTCTCCTCCTCAGCTTACAAGCCGCAGCCTGTCTACAGCAAGTTTCATGGCATGTCCTCCCTCTTCCCTCATGCTACGAACAGTAAAGGTGACCGCCCTGCAATTGTCACACTGCTTCCACCATATTGGGATGACAAAGAAAAATCTTGACAGAAAGGCAGGCAAAACCCATATTTCAGCATTTTGTAGGATGATACTGTGCAGTTTAATGCACAAAGGACCACGATATCCAAGTAGTTAAAGGAGTTGTTCACTACAATTTCATCTTTTTTAACTTAATTACAAGTAATTATGGCTAAACATCATTTTTGTGGCAACTGGCATTCAGACTGTCCCACCATTTGCCTCCTATAGCCTCTGGGTTGCAGTGTCTATTGCTGTTTGCAGAATAATTGGACGGAGAATCCATCAGGAGCTCATTCTGATGGTCTGTCTGGAGAGTTTTATCTGGTTTTATTTCTGATCTTTTATCCGATTTGAACAAAGACCAAATCAAAGTTGAATGTACAGGGAAGTGAGAGGCAAATGGTGCAAAATTTGTAACAAATTCCACTTGCAAAAATGATTTTTTTGCCCAAAATACATGTGGATCGCCCCCAGGCGCAAGGCAGTGGGGTACTCGGTACCGGGTCCCTCTGTCTCGGTTCTGGGGATGTCACGGTGGCCCGACCCGGTCCGTGGCCCTGCTAAGGGGTGCCCAATTAAAGGTGTAGTAGTTTGTACGGTGTTCGTGACGCCACCTGTGGTGTTCAGTCAGGGTGACCGATGCTGCTAAGGGTCCGCTGGGGTGATGGAATGCCAGCTAGATGTTATACCTTCCCACAGGTGAAGTATGTCCCCAGGGCTTCCCTTGATGAGTAGGTGGTAATGGTGGATGTTGTAAGGTGCAAGGAATAACGAGGACACAAAGGTTGCAGTCTCTTTACCTTTTACTGAAGACTTCAGCATCCACAGTCCAGAGTACCGTTCACAGGGCTGGCTGAGTCCGGCCGGTCCGAAGGCACATCCAGAGTTCCCTTTGCAGGTGGAAATCAGTAGCCTTCCTACTAGCGCCTGGGTGTTATAGTACCTCCCTGCTGAGCACCACGGGATAGTCCTCACAACTGTCGTGTATGTTTCTGATGTTCTCTCTCCGTCCCCCAGATGGTATGGCTAGGACGACCCGTATGATGGGGTAGGCCTGGAGTTATTTTATAGGGACCCTAGTGACGCCCCTCTCCCACAATTGCCTCCGTTGTCTTCATTAGGTATTTAGGTCGGGCAGCCAACTTGGAATTAACTGTCCTGCCGTTGTCAATACTCCCTCGGTGTTCCGGCCACCGGCTACGCGCCTCAGAAGGATGTTGCCGATCTTAAGGCAGGACTCCTCCTGGTATTATCTCCTTGTGCTGCGATCCCATTTCTCACTTCTCCACAATATACTTTGCTTCTTGTCCTTTCTTAGGATGCTGCCGCAATGAGGTGCAGGCGCAGCTCCGTAACGTTCTATCTCTTGCTATGTCTCTGTCACGATCCCACCCCTGACAGGGACCTCTGTCTGCAGCTCCGATGTTCCTCCTTCTCTCCCTGTCTGCCTGACAGGTCTTCTCTGGGTCTCACCCAGGCAGCTTCTCTCTCTAGATGTTACCTGGGCAAAGCCCAGTCTGCTTCTCTCTCTAACTTCCTATCCAACCCCCAGTTTTACCCGAGTGTGAGGAGTGGCCTAATAGATAGTACCTTTGCTCCCCCTGGTGGCCGGATTGTGAAGTGTAGTGTGTGACTGTGATACCTGGTCAGGTGAACTGTTTTAGTACCATCAGACGTACCATCACTCCCCCTGGTGGAAGAGCGACAATACTGTAACGACCATGACTCTGGGGCGCTGTACATGCATTGAAAGAAAAATAATTTTCTTGATAACCCCTTGAATAAAAAAATCACTTACATTGTATTATGCAGGCGGTATAAGGACTGAGCTATAGGGGATGTAATATCGTACTTTCGGCACAATTGTTGCTCAAACACCTCTCACTTACAAACTGGCATCTCGGAGGCGCAACTGAGGTGTCGTCTATCAGGCAATTTCCAGGTATCGTGCACCCATCCTACCCTGGGGCAGGTGCAGGTATGTACGAGACTTCGTGAAGGACCAATAGCTCATAAACAATTCTAGACAAAGCACAAGGGTCGCTAGAAACAGCAAAAAAAAAAACTTTAAAAAGCCTGAACTGAATTATATTCTTTGAGCAGTGGCGCAATCACGAAAGAATATTTTATTCTAATATGTTTGATGTCTAATAATATCGCAGAACTTGCCAATGAGTCAACGCAAGCGGCCGCACGGTGATGAATTCCAATGACAAAGAACGTAAGAGCCAGCTTTATGAATCATCAGCTATCGATTGTGTTTCCTAGAAAGGAACTTCCAACAGTTGTATTTCATCAGATACAGAAGGAAAAGATAAACGAGGACAGCTCCCAAAAGATGGAGACTTTTCTCTGTGTTGCAAAGGATTTTTATTCTGTTTGATGTAGGACATGGTGAAGAACAAAGGAAATACATAATAAGCCGTGCTAAGAAATGTAGTAAATTAAACAGAGATGCGTAACTGAAAAAAATATATATAATTAAAGTTACATATACTACACTGCTCCAAAATGTGTATCAAACCCATATACACAATATGGGTGTAAGTACTGAGACACAGTCCCATTGCCCCTGGTATATAATGCACCGTGCCGTCTGCCATTGGTAATATTAGGGCAGAGACAGACTGTCGTATAACTCGTGCGAGAATCGCATCGTAAACCTCGTACTGGCTGTGGCTCTCCTGACCTGAGCTTGACAGCTGCATAGTAATCCATCACGCTGTCTTGCTCAGGTCAGGAGAGGTGCCGGCCAGTCCGTGCAGTTTGATGCGATATCCACACGAGAAATACGGCAGTCTGTCTCTGCCCTTAGTGAGAGAATGGCTCGTTCTAAAGGCTCAATGATAGCAGCGCGGACTTGTAATAGGTAGAGATAAGCGAACCCAAACGGTTCGTACCGAACTCCCAACAAGGACTTCTTCCAGAAGTCTGTTTTAATGTTTGGAATTCGGATGCTGAGGGGAGAGAGAGAGACCTTTTTAGAGCACCAAAGTTCGGGTTGACTTTTATGGGATTTGCGTTCAAGTTCGAGTACAGTTCTGGTACCCGAACCGAACTTTGGACTAAAGTTGCTCGAACATCCATGGGTCAGCTCATCCTTAGTAATAGGATGCCACCATTGTAACAAGTCAGGTCGAGACATTTCTTCTCTCCTAAAATCTCAACCATCTCCTGTGAGTGATAGTATTGAGAAGTGGAACAGTTTAGGAACCAAAGCAATTCACCCACAAAGTGGAGACCATGTGAAGTTACAGAGCGGGGGTCACTGAGCACTGGGGGCATAAAAGTTACCAAAGCACTGCTGACTCCATAACTGCAGAGTCTGGTATTATAAAGGCTGCCCGACCTTAAGTTACAAGTCTGCAGTTACTTTAATGACTGCAGACTTGCAAATTCTCGCACTGCACGCAGTCAGTATTCTCCGGTACTGGCATCAGTGCATGAGTGCAAGTTGTAGTCACGTGTGGACCTGACAGGCTTGACCTCGTACAATAAAAGTGTATTGAGCGAGACTGGACATGGCTAGTCCTAATGTGGCGGTATGTAAATATCATACTTGCGGTTACATGACCACCCATTCCTGGTGTCAGCACCAGAGAAAACTCACAGTGTATGTGCCGTGAGGATCCACAAGTCTGCAGTCACAGAGTGACTGAACACTTGTAGCCTAAAGCTGGACAACCCCTTCAAAATCAACACGAAAACTGTGGCCCTGCTGAAAGCTCCATGTCATTTGTTTCTATAGCCAAGTGGCTGCATGCAAGCCTTACATCACCAAGCACAATGTCAAGTGTTGAATGGAGTGGATGAAGAACACAAATGGAGTCTGCCAGGTTTCCATCCAGATGTTCTTCATTTTACCCCCAAAAATGTAGATCAGTGTGTTGCACTATTTCTACTAGGATAAATGACAGAATCTGCAGCAGAGCCTCGGTTATGTGTTTTGCACTATGTGAACTAGTCCTTATCTTGCTTTTATCACATTTTTATTACACTTTTATTATAGCCTGTTTTATAATCCACAGCTGCATTTGTAATTCTGCAGGTTTCACTGCTGAAATATCTCAATTTGCATAGTGTCTACACAGCTGACATTCATTCTGGGAAGGGTCATATGCAGACCAGTCATTGCACCGTAAACATATAGAGAAAAAATAGTATACTATTTCCAAAGATATTCAGGAGCACTGTGAATGCAGCTCTGGTTTATAATACAGGATGTAGCTGCTTTTGGATTAATATTACTTTTATTTTTAACAAAGTTAGTCAAACTAAGTAGATTAGTTAATAATGTGTACACCATAACCTGGCACTCAAAGGTGAACCCAGTCCGCCCTCCCGCGCTCCTATAACAACCGCTATTCTACGCTTCCAACTACATTTTTAAACATGGCTGCAGGGTTCACAGTTGTTCAGCAATTAGTGAGATTTAGCAGTGAGGTTGGGAGATGATGACTGGCTCGCATTCATTGTTCACCTAAACTGCAGTATATCTATCAGACCGCGATCTGCTCATAAACCAATGGCCGTATAAATAGAATCATAGAATGTCAGAGTTGGAAGGGACCTCCTGGGTCATCTGGTCCAACCCCCTGCTCAAACCAGGATTCACTAAATCTTCCCAGACAGATGTCTGTCTAGCCTCTGTTTGAAGACTTCCATTGAAGGAGAACTCAGCACCTCTCGTGGCAGCCTGTTCCACTCATTTATCACCCTCACTGTCAAAGAGTTTTTTCTAATATCTAATCTGTATCTTCTCCCATTACCCTGTGCAGCTGAATATTGCCACAGAGCGTGATTGTGGTTCTAGGCTTGTGGGTGGCTGCCTAGTCATTGAAACGCAATCCACAAGGACAATGAGAATAATGAGGATAGGGGAAAATATGTGTAAGTGGGTAAGAGCTGGCTCAGGGATAGGAAACAAAGGGTGGTTATTAATGGAGCACACTCGGACTCGGTCACATTTAGCAGTGGGGTACCACAGGGGTCAGTATTGGGCCCTCTTCTTTTTAACATATTTATTAATGACCTTGTAGGGGGCATTCAGAGTAGAATTTCATTATTTGCAGATGACACTAAACTCTGCAGGGTAATCAATACAGAGGAGGACAATTTTATATTACAGGATGATTTATGTAAACTAGAAGCTTGGGCTGATAAATGGCAAATGAGCTTTAATGGGGATAAATGTAAGGTCATGCACTTGGGTAGAAGTAATAAGATGTATAACTATGTGCTTAATTCTAAAACTCTGTGCAAAACCGTCAATGAAAAAGACCTGGGTGTATGGGTGGATGACAAACTCATTTTCAGTGGCCAGTGTCAGGCAGCTGCTACAAAGGCAAATAAAATAATGGGATGCATTAAAAGAGGCATAGATGCTCATGAGGAGAACATAATTTTACCTCTATACAAGTCACTAGTTCGACCACACTTAGAATACTGTGCACAGTTCTGGTCTCCGGTGTATAAGAAAGACATAGCTGAACTGGAGCGGGTGCAGAGAAGAGCGACCAAGGTTATTAGAGGACTGGGGGGTCTGCCATACCAAGATAGGTTATTACACTTGGGGCTGTTTAGTTGGGAAAAACAAAGACTAAGGGGTGATCTTATTTTAATGTATAAATATATGAGGGGACAGTACAAAGACCTTTCTGATGATCTTTTTAATCATAGACCTGAGACAGGGACACGGGGGCATCCTCTACGTCTGGAGGAAAGAAGGTTTAAGCATAATAACAGACACGGATTCTTTACTGTAAGAGCAGTGAGACTATGGAACTCTCTGCCGTATGATGTTGTAATGAGTGATTCATTAATTAAATTTAAGAGGGGACTGGATGCCTTTCTTGAAAAGTATAATGTTACAGGTTATATACACTAGATTCCATGATAGGGTGTTGATCCAGGGAACTAGTCTGATTGCCGTATGTGGAGTCGGGAAGGAATTTTTTTCCCCAAAGTGGAGCTTACTATTTGCCACATGGTTTTTTTTTGCCTTCCTCTGGATCAACATGTTAGGGCACGTTAGGTTAGGCTATGGGTTGAACTAGATGGACTTAAAGTCTTCCTTCAACCTTAATAACTATGTCACTATGTTACTAATGATCCCAATAAACATTGTTCACACAATGGGCCTCCTGTCAGTCCAGCTCTACATTCACAGGATGATGAAGATGATATTTTTTCATGATTGCATCTAACTTCGACTGTCAATGTTTTACCCCAAGACATTTTTTAAAATGACATTTATTCCACTGACACGCTATTAAATATCTAAAAATTATTATTTTATCTAATATATAAAGCTGAATGTGTGTATGTGTGTATGTGTGTATGTCCGGGATTGGAATCTGAACCGTCGCAGCTACAGCCACAAAATGTTGCACAGTCACACGTCTGGACCCCGAGAGCGTCATAGGCTATGTTGTGAGGTGAAATTTTAACCCCGCGCATTCCAATTCACCAAACAATTTTGCCCCTATCTACATAATGGGGAAAAAGTGAAAGGAAAAGTGTTGGAGGCGTCGCAGCTACAGGCACAAAATTTTGCACAGTCACACGTCTGGACCCCGAGAGCGTCAAAGCTATGTTGTGAGGTGAAATTTTAACCCTGCGCTTTCCAATTCACCAAACAATTTTGCCCCTATCTACATAATGGGGAAAAAATAAAAGGAAAAGTGTTGGAGGCAAATTAACAGCTAACAGATGTGAACAAGGGGGACTTAAAGAATGAGAGCGATGGCGCCAAAGAGTATATACTGTACAGTTGCTAAGGTGGGGCCCCGACATGAGATAATCACCACACCACCACGGGGATATGAACACACACACAAAATGCGCCACACACTACCGCGTGCTCGAACACATATACCACCCTCAGCGCACATTTCACCACACATACACCAACCTCGCCGCATAAAAGTTGAAACACAAAAGTCGCCGCTCAAAACTCACCACGCGCAAAACTCTCCACATGCAAAACTCGCCACACGTGCAAAACTCACCTCATGGAAAACTCGCCACACGCAAAACTTGCACACGCGGAAAAATTGCCACATGCACAAAAGTTGCAACTAGGGTTGAGCGAAACGGGTCGTTCATTTTCAAAAGTCGCCGACTTTTGGCAAAGTCGGCGTCTCATGAAACCCGACCCGATCCCTGTGGGGGTCGGCCATGCGGTACGCGATCTTGGCGCCAAAGTCGCGTTTCGTATGACGCGATTAGCGCCATTTTTTCAGCCAATGAATGAGCGTGGGCAGAGTGATGACATAGGTGTTAGGGGAGTGAACGCCTATCGCCATGTTATCGCTTGTGCGCAGGAGCGATTTGGAATGTGCAAATCGAAATTTTCTGTTCTGGGACGGAGGAGGGAGAGAGAGAGAGAGAGAGAGAGAGAGAGAGAGAGAGAGAGAGAGAGGAAAAAAAAATAATAATAAAAAAAATTAATATCTTCACTGGGTTTCGTGTTTCGGCTGAAACCCGACTTGTCACTGTGGTCGGCCGATTTCACTCGACTCGACTTTTAAGACAGTCGGGTTTCACAAAACCCGACTCGACCCTAAAAAACTAAAGGTCGCTCAACCCTAGTTGCAACACATGCAAAACTTGCCTCACACAAAACTTGCACATACTCAAAAGGCACCACACATAAAACTCGCCACGCGCAAAACTCGCCATGCGCAAAACTTGCTGCACACAACTTGCTACACTAATCTGTCACATGCAACTCGACACAAAAAATTGCTACACGCATGTCGCCACACAAAACTCATCTCACAAAAGTCGCTACATGCATGTCGCCACACGCAACTCAACACACACAACTTGACACACGAAACTCGCCCTAAAACACACACAAGTGACCCTAGCCCATGTGTGAGGTTCATCAAGTTTCTTCCCATGGTATTTAGATTCTGAGAACAAAAGAGGACAAGGAGTGATGTAAATGACACCAATTTCTGTACAGCACTGCAGAATATGTTCACGTTATATACATTAACTAGCTGTACTACCCGGCTTCGCCCGGGGTAATAACTGCTGTTAGCAAAATAGAATGTGTTAACAAAAATTTATTCTGCACAAAAAAAACACAAAACAAATAGATAGAAATGTAATTATTAAAAGGCAAAAACTAAGCTAATAGAAGCATTTTACAACATATATTTCAACACCAGAGATATTCCACACAGATTTAACTAAATTGGCCAAGTAATGTGAAGTAATCTTCTACTACTTATTCGAGAGCCTTTTGATAAACGACATTCTTAGTTTTTCCTTCAGGTGCAAAGACAAACAGATTTTTGGCTGTTCCAACTCTTGAACAGGCCACATAAAGTTGACCATGAGAAAAGCATGGAGATTGTAAATCTAAGCTAGCTGAAGAGCCCGGCGCTGCCTGGGAATAGTAAATGTCTGTGGTTAGTTATAGCACCTCACTTCTCTTATTTTCCCAACACGCCTCTCATTTTCCCCATCACATCTTTCATTTTCCCCCTCACATCTCTCATTTTCTCCCTCACACCTCTCATTTTCCCTGTTATGACCCCAATGGCAGAGGGTCTCAGGAATAATGCCAAGTCAGTAAATACAGAAAACCAGCTCATAGGGCAGTGGTAACTGGGCTGACCATATAACTAATCCTAGCACCACAAATACCAGCAGCCGGGGAACGTTCCTACGTTGATCCTAGACGTCTCGCGCTAGCCGGAGAGCTAACTACCCCTAGAAGGGAAAAGAAAGACCTTTCTTGCCTCCAGAGGAAATACCCCAAAAAGTTGGATAGAAGCCCCCCACAAATAATAACGGTGAGGTAAGAGGAAAAGACAAACATAAGAATGAGCTAGGAATTTAGCAAAGAGAGGCCCACTAGCTAATAGCAGAATATAGAAAGATAACTTATATGGTCAGCAAAAAATCCTATCAAAAATATCCACACTGGAAATTCAAGAACCCCCGAACCGTCTAACGGCCCGGGGGGAGAACACCAGCCCCCTAGAGCTTCCAGCAAGGTCAGGAATCACATTTAGTACAAGCTGGACAAAAATGAAAGCAAACAAATAACCCAAAAAACAAAGAAGCAAGACTCAGCTTAATTTAGCACGAACCAGGACCAGCAAACAGGAACAAACAGAATGTGTCTGATAACACCGATGCCAGGCACTGGACTAAGGTTCCAGGAGGTTAATATAGCAACACCCCTGAAGTAACAACCCAG
This sequence comes from Ranitomeya variabilis, assembly GCF_051348905.1. Taxonomy (NCBI): domain Eukaryota; kingdom Metazoa; phylum Chordata; class Amphibia; order Anura; family Dendrobatidae; genus Ranitomeya; species Ranitomeya variabilis. The sequence continues at coordinate 86,223,036 of NC_135232.1, forward strand.
CTGGGTGCAAACAGAGGGAAAGAAATCCCAGAGTCATATCACTAGTAACCACTAGAGGGAGCCAAAAAAGTCTAATTCACAACAGTACCCCCCCCTTAAGGAGGGGTCACCGAACCCTCACCAAGACCACCAGGGCAATCAGGATGAGCAGCGTGAAAGGCACGAACCAAATCGGCCGCATGCACATCAGAGGCAACCACCCAGGAATTATCCTCCTGACCATAACCCTTCCACTTGACCAAATACTGAAGCCTCCGCCTGGAGAGACGAGAATCCAAGATCTTCTCCACCACGTACTCCAACTCGCCCTCAACCAACACCGGAGCAGGAGGCTCAGCAGAAGGAACCACAGGCACAACGTAGCGTCGTAACAAAGACCTATGGAACACGTTGTGAATGGCAAACGAAACCGGAAGATCCAAGCGAAAGGACACAGGATTAAGGATTTCCAATATCTTGTAAGGACCGATGAAGCGAGGCTTAAATTTAGGAGAGGAGACCTTCATAGGAACAAATCGAGAAGACAGCCACACCAAATCCCCAACACGAAGTCGGGGACCCACACCGCGGCGGCGGTTGGCAAAACGCTGAGCCTTCTCCTGTGACAACTTCAAGTTGTCCACCACATGATTCCAGATCTGCTGCAACCTATCCACCACAGAATCTACTCCAGGACAGTCAGAAGGCTCCACATGTCCCGAGGAAAAACGAGGATGGAAACCAGAGTTGCAGAAAAATGGCGAAACCAAAGTAGCGGAACTAGCCCGATTATTTAGGGCAAACTCAGCCAACGGCAAGAAGGTCACTCAATCATCCTGATCTGCCGAAACAAAACACCTCAAGTAAGCTTCCAGAGTCTGATTAGTTCGCTCAGTTTGTCCATTAGTCTGAGGATGAAAGGCAGACGAGAACGATAAATCAATGCCCATCCTAGCACAAAAGGATCGCCAGAACCTGGAAACAAACTGGGATCCTCTGTCAGACACAATATTCTCAGGAATGCCGTGTAAACGAACCACATTCTGAAGGAACACAGGAACCAGATCGGAAGAGGAAGGCAGCTTAGGCAAAGGCACCAAATGGACCATTTTTGAAAAGCGATCACATACCACCCAGATGACAGACATACCCCGAGACACCGGGAGATCAGAAATGAAATCCATGGAAATATGTGTCCAAGGCCTCTTCGGGACAGGCAAGGGCAAGAGCAACCCGCTGGCACGGGAACAGCAAGGCTTAGCTCGAGCACAAGTCCCACAGGACTGCACAAATGACCGTACATCCCGTGACAAGGAAGGCCACCAAAATGACCTAGTCACCAGATCTCTGGTGCCAAAAATTCCCGGATGACCTGCCAACACCGAGGAATGAACCTCGGAAATGACTCTGCTGGTCCACTTATCAGGAACAAACAGTCTGTCAGGTGGACAAGAGTCAGGTCTACCAGCTTGAAATCTCTGCAACACACGTCGCAAATCAGGAGAAATGGCTGACAAAATAACTCCTTCTTTAAGAATACCAACAGGTTCTGTGACTCCAGGAGAGTCAGGCACAAAGCTCCTTGAAAGAGCATCAGCTTTCACATTCTTTGAACCTGGTAAATACGAGACCACAAAGTCAAAACGGGAGAAAAACAATGACCAGCAGGCCTGTCTAGGATTCAAGCGTTTAGCAGACTCGAGATACATCAAATTTTTGTGATCAGTCAAGACCACCACACGATGCTTAGCACCCTCGAGCCAATGACGCCACTCCTCAAATGCCCACTTCATGGCCAGTAATTCCCGATTGCCCACATCATAATTCCGCTCAGCAGGCGAAAACTTCCTAGAGAAGAAAGCACATGGTCTCATTACCGAGCAACCAGGGCCTCTCTGTGACAAAACGGCCCCTGCCCCAATCTCAGAAGCATCCACCTCGACCTGAAAGGGAAGTGAGACATCAGGCTGGCACAAAACAGGCGCCGAAGTAAACCGGCGCTTCAACTCCTGGAACGCCTCCACGGCTGCAGGAGCCCAGTTAGCAACATCAGAACCTTTCTTGGTCATATCCGTCAAAGGTTTAACAACGCTAGAAAAATTAGAGATAAAACAACGGTAGAAGTTAGCAAAACCCAAGAACTTCTGAAGACTCTTAACTGACGTGGGTTGAGTCCACTCATGAATAGCTCGGACCTTGACTGGGTCCATCTCCACAGCAGAAGGGGAAAAAATAAACCCCAAAAAGGGAACTTTCTGTACTCCAAAGAGACACTTTGAGCCTTTAACAAACAAGGCATTCTCACGCAAAACCTGACCTGCTCCACATGTGAGTCCCAATCTTCAGAGAAAACCAGAATATCGTCCAGATAAACAATCATAAATTTATCCAGATACTTCCGGAAAATATCATGCATAAAGGACTGAAATACTGAGGGAGCATTAGAAAGCCCAAAAGGCATCACCAAGTACTCAAAATGACCTTCGGGCGTATTAAATGCAGTCTTCCATTCATCACCTTGCTTAATGCGCACAAGGTTGTATGCACCACGAAGATCTATCTTGGTGAACCACTTGGCACCCTTAATCCGGGCAAACAAGTCCGACAAGAGAGGCAAAGGATACTGAAATTTTACAGTGATTTTATTCAGTAGCCGATAGTCAATACAAGGTCTCAAAGATCCGTCCTTCTTAGCCACAAAAAAGAATCCCGCACCAAGAGGGGAAGAGGATGGACGGATATGCCCCTTCTCCAGAGACTCCTTGATATATGAACGCATTGCGGCATGCTCAGGTACTGACAGATTAAATAATCTTCCCTTAGGAAATTTACTACCTGGAATCAAATCTATGGCGCAGTCACAGTCCCTATGAGGAGGCAGAGCACTGGATCTGGACTCACTGAATACATCCTGATAATCAGACAAATACTCAGGAACTTCCGAAGGAGTAGAGGAAGCAATAGACACCGGCGGGGAATCAGCATGAATTCCCTGACAGCCCCAACTTGACACTGACATTGCCTTCCAATCCAGGACTGGATTGTGGGTCTGTAACCATGGCAGACCCAAAACGACCAAATCATGCATTTTATGCAGAACAAGAAAACGAATCACCTCCCGATGTTCAGGAGTCATGCACATGGTCACCTGCGTCCAAAACTGCGGTTTATTTTCCGCCAATGGCGTAGCATCAATACCTCTAAGAGGAATAGGATTTACTAACGGTTCAAGAACAAAACCACAGCGCTTGGCAAATGACAGATCCATAAGACTCAGGGCGGCACCTGAATCCACAAACGCCATAACAGGGTAAGAAGACAAAGAGCAAATTAAAGTCACAGACAAAATAAATTTAGGTTGCAAATTACCAATGGCGACAGGACTAACAACCCTTGTTAGGCGTTTAGAGCATGCTGATATAACATGTGTAGAATCACCACAGTAAAAACACAACCCATTCTGACGTCTATGATTTTTCCGTTAATTTCTAGTCTGAATTCTATCACATTGCATTAAATCAGGTGTTTGTTCAGACAACACCACCAGAGGATTAGCGGTTTTGCGCTCCCGCAAACGCCGGTCAATTTGAATAGCAAGCGCCATAGAATCATTCAGACTTGTAGGAATGGGGAAACCCACCATCACATTCTTAATGGCTTCAGAAAGGCCATTTCTGAAATTTGCGGCCAGAGCACACTCTTTCCACTGAGTAAGCACGGACCATTTCCGAAATTTTTGGCAATACACTTCAGCTTCATCCTGACCCTGAGAAATAGCCAGCAAGGCTTTTTCTGCCTGAATTTCAAGATTGGGTTCCTCGTAAAGCAATCCGAGCGCCAGAAAAAACACATCAATATTCGCCAATGCCAGATCTCCTGGCGCTAGCGAGAAAGCCCAATCCTGAGGGTCGCCCCGTAAAAAAGAAATAACAATTTTAACTTGCTGAGCAGAATCTCCAGATGAACGGGGTCTCAGACTAAGAAACATTTTACAATTATTCATGAAATTCCTAAACCTAAATCGGTCTCCAGAAAACAATTCCGGAATAGGTATTTTAGGTTCAGACATAGGACTACTGGTAACAAAATCTTGTATACCCTGCACACGAGCTGCCAGCTGGTCAACACTTGTAATCAAGGTCTGCACATTCATGTCTGCAGCAAGCACACGCCACTCAAAGGTAAAGGGGAGGAAGAGAAGGAAGGAAAAAAAAAAAAACCTCAGAATTTCCTTTCTTATTATCCCACTTCTGCAATGCTTTAAACATTCAATATGGGCCTGGCATACTGTTATGACCCCAATGGCAGAGGGTCTCAGGAATAATGCTAAGTCAGTAAATACAGAAAACCAGCTCATAGGGCAGTGGTAACTGGGCTGACCATATAACTAATCCTAGCACCACAAATACCAGCAGCCGGGGAACGTTCCTACGTTGATCCTAGACGTCTCGCGCCAGCCGGAGAGCTAAAAGTTGGATAGAAGCCCCCCACAAATAATAACGGTGAGGTAAGAGGAAAAGACAAACATAACAATGAGCTAGGAATTTAGCAAAGAGAGGCCCACTAGCTAATAGCAGAATATAGAAAGATAACTTATATGGTCAGCAAAAAATCCTATCAAAAATATCCACACTGGAAATTCAAGAACCCCCGAACCGTCTAATGGCCCGGGGGGAGAACACCAGCCCCCTAGAGCTTCCAGCAAGGTCAGGAATCACATTTAGTACAAGCTGGACAAAAATGAAAGCAAACAAATAACCCAAAAAACAAAGAAGCAAGACTTAGCTTAATTTAGCACGAACCAGGACCAGCAAACAGGAGCAAACAGAATGTGTCTGATAACACCGATGCCAGGCACTGGACTAAGGTTCCAGGAGGATAATATAGCAACACCCCTGAAGTAACGACCCAGCTGGGTGCAAACAGAGGGAAAGAAATCCCAGAGTCATATCACTAGTAACCACTAGAGGGAGCCAAAAAAGTCTAATTCACAACATTTCCCCCTCACTCCTCTTATTTTCCCCCTCACTCCTCTCATTCCCCCCTAACACTTGTCATTTCGACCTCACATCTGTCATTTTCCGATCACTCCACTATTTTCCCTCACTCCTCTCATTTTGCACTCACACCTTTTCATTTTCACCTCACACCTCTCATTTTCACCTCAGTATATACATGTTTGTCATCTCCCTTATATATAGTATACACCTGTATGTCATCTCCTGTATATAGTATATACCTGTATGTCATCTCCCCTGTATATAGTATATACCTGCTGTGTGTCATCTCCCCTCTATATAGTATATACCTGTATGTCATCTCCTCCTATATATAGTATATACCTGTATGTAATCTCCTCCTGTATATAGTATATACCTGTGTGTCATCTCACCTATATATAGTATATATCTGTGTGTCATCTCCTCCTGTATATAGTATATACCTGTATGTCATCTCCTCCTATACATAGCATATACCTGTATGTCATCTCCTCCTGTATATACTATATACCTGCTATATACCTGTAGGTAATCTGCTCCTGTATATAGTATATACCTGTGTGTCATCTCCTTCTGTATATAGTATATACCTGTATGTCATCTCCTGCTGTATGTAGTATGTACCTGTATGTCATCTCCTCCTCTATATAGTATATACCTGTGTGTCATCTCTCCTGTATATAGTATATATCTGTGTGTCATCTCCTCCTGCATATAGTATATACCTGTGTGTCATCTCCCCTGTAAATAGTATATACCTGTGTGTCATCTCCTCCTGTATTAGACCTCGTTCACACGTTATTTGGTCAGTATTTTTACCTCAGTATTTGTAAGCTAAATTAGCAGCCTGATAAATCCCCAGCCAACAGTAAGCCCACCCCCTGGCAGTATATATTAGCTCACACATACACATAATAGACTGGTCATGTGACTGACAGCTGCCGGATTCCTATATGGTACATTTGTTGCTCTTGTAGTTTGTCAGCTTATTAATCAGATTTTTATTTTTGAAGGATAATACCAGACTTGTGTGTGTTTTAGGGCGAGTTTCGTGTGTCAAGTTGTGTGTGTTGAGTTGCGTGTGGCGACATGCATGTAGCGACTTTTGTGAGATGAGTTTTGTGTGGCGACATGCGTGTAGCAATTTTTTGTGTCGAGTTGCATGTGACAGGTTAGTGTAGCAAGTTGTGTGCAGCAAGTTTTGCGCATGGCGAGTTTTGCGCGTGGCGAGTTTTATGTGTGGTGCCTTTTGAGTATGTGCAAGTTTTGTGTGAGGCAACTTTTGCATGTGTTGCAACTTTTGTGCATGTGGCAATTTTTCCGCGTGTGCAAGTTTTGCGTGTGGCGAGTTTTCCATGAGGTGAGTTTTGCACGTGTGGCGAGTTTTGCATGTGGAGAGTTTTGCGCGTGGCGAGTTTTGAGCAGCGACTTTTGTGTTTCAACTTTTATGTGGCGAGGTTGGTGTATGTGTGGTGAAATGTGCGCTGAGGGTGGTATATGTGTTTGAGCACGTGGTAGTGTGTGGCGCATTTTGTGTGTGTGTTCATATCCCCGTGGTGGTGTGGTGATTATCCCATGTCGGGGCCCCACCTTAGCAACTGTACAGTATATACTCTTTGGCGCCATCGCTCTCATTCTTTAAGTCCCCCTTGTTCACATCTGGCAGCTGTTAATTTGCCTCCAACACTTTTTCTTTCATTTTTTCCCCATTATGTAGATAGGGGCAAAATTGTTAGGTGAATTGGAAAGCGCGGGGTTAAAATTTCACCTCACAACATAGCCTATGACGCTCTCGGGGTCCAGACGTGTGACTGTGCAAAATGTTGTGGCTGTAGCTGCGACGGTTCAGATGCCAATCCCGGACATACATACACACACACATACATACACACATTCAGCTTTATATATTAGATTATTTGGTCACTATGTGATGGTAATATAAGGTCTTGTCATGGTGTGGCAGTATTTATCCCTTGTGTGTGATATTATTTGGTCACTATATGGTGGTAATAAGTGTTCTGGTCATAGTGTTGCGGTATTTGTCTCTTATGTAGTATTATTCAGCACTAAGTGGTGGCAATATGTAATCTAGTCATGATGAGACAGTATTTGTTCCCTGTATGCATTATTTGGTCACTATATGGAGGTAATATGTGGTCTGGTCATGGGGTAGTGGTATTTCTCCCTTGTATGTGGTATTATTCAGTCACTATTTGGTAGTAGTATATGGTCTAGTCATGGTGTGGCGGTTTTTCTCCTTTGTATATAGTATTATTGATTTATTGATCTTGGTAAAGTGGATTGTGTTTTGTATGGGGATCATTTGTTTTTTTCTGATATAATTAAAAAGATTTTTTATTTCCATTAGAGATTAAATACTTGGAAGTTTAACCCCTCCCTGTCCTGTGACTGTTACATGGTGAAAAAAATGCACTTGCAGGTGCTATCCAGTGAAAACAAATAATCACCTACCACAGGATAAGTATTGGAGGGGATCTGACTGCAGGTGCCTGCCCTAATGGGAAGAATGTGTAACTTTTATCCCCATTAGACTTGAGCGGCATGTTCGACTTGACCACTGATCCATTTATTGCCTAAGTGGCTGCCAATCGCCGCACTTGGCTTTTTCTGGCAGCCTCAAATACGATGAATGGACCTGTAGTCGGACATCTGATCTCCATTTTAAAATGTGGATAAAAGTGCCCTGTCAGGGCTAAAAGTTTCCCAGTTATCCAATCGGATTCCATCGATCAATAAGTTATCAACAATACTGTGGATCCTTTGCATCGGTAATAACGGGTTTTCACCAAAGAAGCCCTTTTTGCAAAGTACTGTAGATGTGCAGGAGCCGCCTGTATCTTACAGTCGACGCTCCGCTACAGCAGGGACTAATAACAGATATTTGTATATAGCTGTAGGGTGGGCCCCTAGAGACAACTCCTCCTGTGGGCCCCAGACACCCCAGTCAGATCCTGCGTCGCAGATGTACATTTATAAGATTATCTCAGCACAGGAAAAAAAATGTAACACATCCAATTGTGAAACTTATTTTTATTCTAAGATCTGTAGTTTGTAGGAAAATCCTTTAAGGATAGGAATCCATACTTGTTATAAACCTTGAAATGAGGTTGTGCGTGCAGTTCTGCTCCAGGCATTGCCGGATATCTTCACCTTTGCAGAAATCACATTTGTGAGCATTAACAAATCCTTCCGTTGCTTCTTAGCAACATCTTCACCGTACCACTGTGCATTCATGGAGTTCACACATAAATTAATAACACAGCGCACGCAATTCTGCAGCAATGTGAATATGTCTGCTAATAAGAACCTCAGACATTAATGAAGAACCTTGCTCTGTGGCTATATTCTCTAAAGAGATCTTGACAGACGTAAACTCAGAATTTTCTGACTATAGTACCAACAGCAGATTTTGGCCTCCAGAAGATAAAATAATTATTTACACCTACAGTATAAATGCAAGAAACTGATTGACTTTCTATATCATCTATTGGAGATCATTAGGGTAATTTATCCGTCCCTTTATAATAAGCCTTATGCTTTCGCATAGCATGTTGTATTATCTTTCACTACCAGTCATTTTAGACATCAAACGGCTTCTGTTTCTGCCACTCGGTTGCTTAAAGTGAACCTGTCACCAGATTTGACGGATAAGAGATACGGCCACCAGCATTCAGGGCTGATATACAGCATTCTAAAATGCTGTATATCTGCCCCCAACCAGACAACTTGTAAGACAAGAAAAAGACCTTTAATTATACTTGTCTGAGGAGTGGTCCGGTCTGAGGGGTGTCGCTTGTCGCTTCCCTTCTTTTTTCGATGCTGTCTTCCTTTTGCTTCATGTGGATGAAGCATCTCTACTCTACATCATCTATACAGTCTCCTCAGCATCATGCTCCTGCACAGGCGCATTTCTCTGCCCTGCCGGGGCTCTTTGACCTGTGCATTGCAGTACTTTACTCTGCCCTTGTTAGGGCAGAGACATACACCTGAGCAGTAGATTGTGTGAATGACGCATGGACGCATCATCCACATGAAGCAAGAAGGAGGACAGCATCGAAAGAAGAAGGGAGGTGCCATGCCAAAACCATAGACGCCCCTCGGACCAGACCGTTCCAAGGGTTAGTATAATAAAAGGTCTTTTTCTTGTCTTGCAGGTCAGGTTGGGGCACATATGCAGCATTACAGAATGCTGTATATGAGGCCTGAAAGGTGGTGGTCTTATCTCATGTCGGTCAAGCCTCATGACAAGTTTGCTTTAAGGTGCCCTCCCTTTTCTTGTCTGACTCATTCACATTGAAACCAAAAACAACAGAACCTCACGATCAAAAAGTCCAAAATTTCATAGAAAAATTATAAATTTTATTGATGAATACATCGTGAAGGGAATGTTACAACATCTGTGAATAACATACAAAGGGAGTATAAAAAACGCTCAAGGACAGGCGGAACCACAAATGGGCCAGTATTTACTATTTAAATATACAAAACCACCAGGGAAATAAATTAATCCAATCTGTAGCGGGCGAACCAGCAGCATGCCCCATGACGAAGGTGCCATCCGAAATGTGCGTTGGGGCGGTCAGGCGGATCCCCTGGGCCACCACTGAAACATCCCTCACAGGTAATAGTGCGTATTTCAGTATTTTAACATCCATCCTAGCACTCTTGGCACTTTACCTTTCTCGGCTGGAGACAGGATTATTTGGTCCCTATTGTTTGATCTCCATGCTGTTGGTTCGCCCGCTACAGATTGGATTAATTTATTTCCCTGGTGGTTTTGTATATTTAAATAGGTTTTGTATGTAGGCTTATAATTGAGGGGGTGTTTTTGGCTTCTAGATATTAATATTTACCTTGTAATTGGATTTACCGTAAATACTGGCCCATTTTAATAGAAGTATCAGAAAGGGCACTTTAGGGACACGATGTCACGCTGTGATGGTCTTTAGTAAGGAAGGGTAGCCTCAAACCGTCGCTAGAACTGGGACCCTAACTATCCCTGTCCCAGGGGTACTCTTGTAGTCTTGTAGATAGAGAGACCCAAGTATCCGACCTTGCTATGCTCCTGTTAAACACTGATTTGTCCTTTTTCTCCACCTCATGAAGCCTGGGATACGAATATAAGGTAAACAAGACACAAAGACAAAACAGTGATAACAGAAAGCAAAAAACACACAGACACTCTCCAACCGTAAAGAGGTATATAGGGAAAGATAGGAATGTGCCAAGCAAATGGGAATAATGGGAATATGACAATGAGGAAAGCATACACCCAACAACAGCACACAACAATCTCCAGAAGCCACAAGGATCTCCAATTCAGCACAGCATCTCAAAGGAGCTAGGAAGAAAAGCTTTCACTGGCAAGACAGAGAAGGTCTGGCCAGGTTTTATAGGGAGAGGTAATGACCAGATCAGAATCAGATGAAAATGGAACTGCAAGTTTCTGACCAGCATAGAAAGGGTCGTTAATCCAGTTAATATGGGACACAAACACAAAGGCTAAATGGAAGATCTGCAATTCACAATACGTAGTGATCTTCAAATTCCAGATCTCCCAGGAGGACGTCACACACTAGTGACACACAAGTATTGTGACACTCACAAGAGTTTTGATTACATCACATTCTAAATCCTTAGATGTTAATATTGAGCTGGTCCCCATTTTGGCTACTGTCTGTGGGAATTTTAGACCACTCCTCTAGAAGGGCATCTGTGAGGTCAAATGAAGGGGCTTGGCTCATAATCTCCATTCAAGTTTATCCCAAAAGTGTTCAGCAAGCTCAAACAACCAAGTCTTTATGGACCTTGGCTTGTACACTTAGACACAGTCATGGAGAACAGAAACATGCTTTTTATTTCCCTTTCTGGAACTAAGGGGTCTAGGTCCAGTCCCTGAAAAAAAACCCATACCATTGTCTCTTCTCCACCAAACTTGACAAGTGGCACAATACAGTCAGGCAGATAATGTTTTCCTGTAATTCACCAAACCGAAATAGCTTGTATTGTGCTGGCACCTTTACACCATTCCTTCTGAAAATCGGCTTTGACCTTGGCGATGTAAGGTTTGCATGCAGCTGATCGGCCATGGAACCTATGCCATTAAGATCATGATAGACAAATTGTACTGATTTTCACTGATATTCAGTGAGCACTTTAAAGGGCCACTGTCACCCCCTCCAGCCGTTATAAACTAAAAGAGCCACCTTGTGCAGCAGTAATGCTGCAGTCTAACAAGGTGGCTCTTTTAGTTTTTGCTTCTGTTATTCCCTCAATAAAGCGTTTTATAATTTTCCCCAAATACCTGTCTTTGTACCTGGAGGCAGGTCTGAAGCCTCCTCTGTGAAGCGCCCAACTGCCGTCACTCATCTCTTCTGGGGCGATGGTCGCCGCCCCCTGCGCGCTGTTCTTCTTAAATCCGGCACCTGCGCTGTGCGTGCCTGCCTGGGGCAGGCGCAGTGTTCATTGGCCGTCCTAGCTCTGATGCCGGGTGCCTGACTGCGCCTGTGCGGGCAGTGCGGCCACCCTGTTACTGAATCCCCGCCCTGTGTTATGCATTATGCACAGTGCGGGGCTGGGATTCCTGGGCATGCGCACTGCGCTTGTCAGACGCTCCCCCAGGTTCCCCGCCTTCCAGCGTCGGTCTGTGCAGGAATCTGCCCAGGAATCCCAGTCCGCACTGTGCATAATGCATAACACAGTGCGGGGCGGGGATTCAGTAACAGGGTGGCCGCACTGCCCGCACAGGCGCAGTCAGGCACCCGGCATCTGAGCTATGACGGCCAATGAACACTGCGCCTGCCCCAGGCAGGCACGCACAGCGCAGGCGCCGGATTTAAGAAGAACAGCGCGCAGGGGGCGGCGACCATCGCCCCAGAAGAGATGAGTGACGGCAGTTGGGCGCTTCACAGAGGAGGCTTCAGACCCGCCTCCAGGTGCAAAGATAGGTATTTAGGGAAAATTATAAAACGCTTTATTGAGGGAATAACAGAAGCAAAAACTAAAAGAGCCACCTTGTTAGACTGCAGCATTACTGCTGCACAAGGTGGCTCTTTTAGTTTATAACGGCTGGAGGGGGGTGACAGTGGCCCTTTAAGGCCCTGATATACATTAGAGCAACGTTGGCAAAATGGCCAATATCAGCCGGCTCAGGTGACACTATTGTGTATGGGGGTCTCCTGATTGTCCCTTGACAAATGATACCAGTTGAGATAAGGAACCAGCATGTCCGATTTCGGACTGCAAATCTTTTTGCTCTTGGCGACATAAGCCACTGCCAGAGTAGTCTGGGAATGGCTCTTTGACAGAGAAACCAGGAGTGCTTGGCAGAGGACTCCTCTGCATGGAGGAGTCAGCAGAGATAGCTGCCGGCCTAATAGCTATCTATTGTGTATGATGTATCTTAGAAAGAGCCATTCTGCTGCAAATGAAAAACGCAGAACATCAAACATCCCCTATAACAGCGGTCCCCAACGTTTCTGGCCGTAAGAGCCACAGTCAGCTCTGAGAGAGGGTCGTGAGCCACATTCTGCTCCCGCCCCCTCACAATAGTGGCAACCAAAGCCCCCATTACAGTCATAATGGTAACCAAAGCTTTTCCACAAAAATCAATCATCCCAAAGCAGTATACAAAGATTCAGGGGTTCCTACAATACCCCCCATTCAGTATTCCCCTATAAATCACTCTCAAGACACTGTCACATGCAGCTTCAAACACCTCCTCTGACAGGTGGTGTCATCTTGTCTCCAGCATAGCATACTTAAATCCTCTCAAAACCCCTAAGACCATTATACGTGCATCCAGATCTGCTCTTCTGTGCAGGGCTGCTCACAAAATTCACCATTTTCAGATGAGCTCTTCATACCTGTTTACTAGAACTGGAGCTAATACACCAAGCTGGCAGACAGCCGTGAGCCACAATTCATGGGACAGTGAGCCACATGTGGCTCCCGAGCTACAGGTTGGGGACCCCTGCCCTATAACATTCAATATCCTAACATATCCTGTGCCAGTGTGTAAACATTGGGTTAATCATGCACTCATCATTCTAAAGTAGCACATGTATATAAACAAGAATCAAAAACATAATTAAATATCAAAGCATAACCAGACGTTAAATAATAAGAAATGATTAATATGCATGGATTAAATATTAATTTTTAATTAACAGTATGAGCTGCAATAAAAAGCTTCTTTTTAGCAGGAGGCAATTTAGACGGCTTATCTTATGTAAACCAGGCAAAGTAAAATCACTGATAGAAAGCTTGAATTACCCACAAACAAATACGGTAAGTAGCAAAGAACGTGAGATGTTGTAGTAAAGGCTAAGGCTGCTTTCACACTGGCGTCAGTACGGGCCCGTCGCAGTGCGTCGGCCCAACGTACCGACACATGCTATGAAAGAAATGCCCGACGTGGGCAGCGGAAGCAGTCTTACAACGCTTCCGCTGCCCCATTGCAAGGTCCGGGGAGGAGGGGGAGGAGTTTCGGCCACGCATGCGCGGACGAAAATGGCGGACTCGACACACAAAAAAAGTTACGTGTGGCACTGCGTCGCAATGCGTCGCTAATAAAAGTCTATGGAGAAAAAACGCATCCTGCGGGCAACTTTGCAGAATGTGTTTTTTCTCCACAATGACGCATTGCAACGTGCAGTGCCCGACGCTAGTGTGAAAGTAGCCTAACTTTACTCTGCTAACAAGGAACATCAGTAGGCTGCTGATAAAGCCTGAGAAGGTTGTGTACATTTCACGCGCAATCATTGATAATTTTATAATTTTATCTATAATCTCTGATACAATGTAAATTACTGTAGAACACCTGATGTCAAGTAAATAATGAACTGGGAACGGCTCGGTGGTCTCATAACCAGGCACAGTACAATCACACACAATGGTCTATCCGTAAAATGGTGGAAAGATGGATGAGTAGAGATAAACATTGCAAGACTCCTTTACTGAAGATGTAGGTTTGAAAGATTTCCTGATTTCCCTGTGCACACATTTTATGACATTATTCAAGCTGTTATTGTCATATCCCACGAATTGGGAACCATACAGCTTTGTATTGTATTGTTGCATTGCTATGCAGTAAGGTTTGCCTTTTAGAAGTATGTCCTGTCCCTCTCCTTGTCTCACTAGCTCTGATGTCAGTAACCCTTCCCTTCTTCCTCATTCTGTGTATGTCGGCCATGTTATGAAGCTCATGTCTTTGCATCTCAGGTTCAGAATAGTCTTTTTTACCTACTGTAATTGTGCATAAATATAAGGCTAAATTCACACTGGGAGTTTTTGCTGTGGTTTTTTTTTCTGCAACAAAACCTTAGTGTTTGGAAGGAAAGAAGCTGCGGCAAAAACGCAGATTTTGCTGCTTTTTTTTTCATGCATTTTTTTCCATTCAATTCAATGAGTCAAAAACGCTGAAAAAAAATGCTGAAAGAAGTGACATGCTCTATGTCCAAAAAACCAAGCAAAGCACAAAGTACTCATGACAAAAAAAGCAAGCTGTGTGCATGAGATTTCTGAAATCACATAGGCTTTGCTGGTACTGTCAAATGCAGCCGAAAATTAGCATAAAAAATGCAGAAAAAGAACCCAGCAAAAACACCACGTGTGAACTTAGCCGAAAAATTAAATTTGAAAGTAAACTTCTGGAGCCTTCATACATGCCTCCTGCCGTCAAATCAAGCTATTTGATTAAATCTCTGAGTGGGAGTAGTGGTACATAGAGACAGCCAAGAAACAGTGTCTCAAGAGCCCTCCATACTCACAAACAACCTAACAGAGTCAAAATAGTCACGTTCTGGTCAGAAGACCCGTGTCTTGTTTGACATCATGGTCTATGCTCAGACTATGAATGTCGGAAGTGTGGTCTCAGTCAAAAATGTGTTAAAATGGACATTTGCTGATTGATAATAGACTGTCGTCTATGCTTCTCCCTGAGAATGTAGATCAGGAGAGCAGACAGTCAGTCATTACATGTCTCACACTGGTAACGGCACCTTTCATTTACAATAAACTCTGGAGGCAGATTCTCAGGGAGATCTGTGTCCGACCCAAAGATCTTAACAGCTCATTTACATATAAGACAAACAACAAGGCTTTCTCTGGGATAAGGCATCAGGATATCTTTTTATTCAGCTTTCGATTACCTGCGGGCCCATATAGACAGCCTAAGAGGGCTGATCCAACTAACAGATTCCTTTTAACATTTTCACTAGTTTAGGAATGACTACCCATGAAAGAAAATTTCCGTAAAGCTCACTTTGTGTCACTGAATATGGAGTCTGAAGGACTAACAGTCAATATGGACTAAATTGTGTAGGCTGAACATTGTCACAATCGCTTACCAAATGATCCTTTATTCATTGGCAGTTCAACCATTACCCTACTTTATCTAATGTAAATGACTGCTACATTAACTCTAAAGGGCCCAATATACATTAGACTGGTATTCGATGGGTTTGGCCAACAATCCAATGTGTATAGGGGCCCAGACAGATAGATGATGGCAAGATAAGGAACTGGCATGTTCAATTTCGGACTGTAAATCCTTTTGCCTGATAAGCCGCTACCAAACATATCTGGCAGCGACTTTTTCATAGAGAACACAGAGGCTTTGCGCTGGCTGAGCTCTCCTGTGTATGGGAAATTTAGGAGGGGTGCACTTTTGGGAGTGAGGTTTTTTATTTATTTACTTTATTTAACAGTTTGATTTTATCTCGCATGGTCATAATTTAGAAGGGATGAGAGTATCTAGGTGTTATTTGCTGTCTTAGTATACAAATTGATAATATTTAACGTCTTTCAGATTGATTTCGAGCCATGGTGACTGTTATGGACCTGGTGGTTAGGTGCACCAGAAATGACCTGATAGTTAAACACGGAATCGGGACGAGCTCTGGGGAAATGGGAACTCTGCTGACCGCAAACCCTACTCCTATCAACACAACTAGAAATAGCCATGGAGCGTGCCTGACTCTGCCTAGACGCCTCTTCACAGCCTAAGAGCTAACTTCCCCTAAAGAAAGGAAACAAAGCCTCACTTGCCTCAGAGAAATTTCCCCAAAGGTAAAAGCAGCCCCCCACAAGTATTGACTGTGAGATAAGAGGAAATCACAAACACAGGATGAGATAGATTTTAGCAAAGAGAGGCCAGTCTAACTAAACAGATTGAGGATAGAAAAGGGATCTTTGCGGTCAACACAAAAAGCTACAAAAACCACGCAGAGTGTGCAAAAAATACCCCCGCACCGACTCACGATGCGGTGGTGCCACTCTGCACCCCCAGAGCTTCCAGCTAGCCAGATAGTTTCATGAAAGCAAGCTGGACTAGAACTTAGCAAGAAAAACCATATGTAACAAATGAACAAGCAGGAACTTAGCTTGTGCTGGAGTAGACAGGTCCACAGAAAGATCCAGGAGAGATCTGAATCAGTACTAGAACATTGACAGCTGGCATGGAGTAACGATCTGAGTGGAGTTAAATAGAGAATCCAGCCTAGCCCCAAACGAGGGCAGCTGGAGAAGGAATCTCAGAACCAGCAGCTCCACTCACAGCCACCAGAGGGAGTCCATGGACAGAACTCACCGAAGTACCATTCATGACCACAGGAGGGAGCTCGAGAACGGAATTCACAACAGGTGACTTGATGGATGAACGATCTGTAGGAAGATCGATCTTGTGCAAGATTAGGTAGGTGCACCAGGGTCTTCTCAGCAGTTCCCTTGATAATTTAGAACAGTGATCTCATAGTAACAGCCTATGAGATTATGGCTAGGGCACATTTACACTGCTGAATCCATCATTAAAGGGGTTGTTCACTACTAGGACAACTATTTCTTGAACTAAATATTTGGCCCCGATCAAATAAAAAAACCTATACTCACTTCATGTTCCTGCGCCGTTCCTGCAGTGTCGGTACTCGCAGTCCCGGGGCTCTCTTGCGGTGTTGTGACACATGGTGCCTGGCGCCTAATCACTGCTGGCTTCACTATCTTCACCTTCGTACGGATTGAACATGAAGGAAGAGGTAGTCAGAGATCAGCTGCAGCTCCGACTTCCTCTTCATGTTCAATCCATACGACGGCAGAGACAGTGACACCAGCGCTGATTGGGTGCTGACACCGCTGGAACGGCACCAGCACGGTAGGTGAGTATAGTTTTCTTTATTTTCAAAATGTAGTTCAAGAAGGGGTAGTCCTAGTTTTGGACAACCACTTTAAATGACCACCGACTGAATACAAACAAATCGTTCACTGTCCTGTTTAGACAGCCCAAAAGGAAATCTATGTGCACATATCGATCGTTAATTAACGAAGAATAGAAGCTCATGTTATCGACAGCACGTTCTCTACACAGGATGACATGCTGCCGAGAACGATGATATTAAGCCTCTTAGAATGAGCGTTTTGGACGGGCATTGAGCTTTCCTTGGGATGTTCACATGTGGTGGCCACTTATTTTATTGCAGAAATTTCCAAGATTGTCCCATCTATCACACGTAAACGGGTCTTGCAGATATCCATGCGTGTGTTACATATAATATTCAGCTAAATGGATTTTCAAGGAATGGAAATATCTGCAATGCCTTGCTGTACACTGATTGAGGGGCCTGGGGGAAATGCTCTTACTCTCCCCGAACTGTGGGACTGCTCCTCTCAGTCAATGATGACATGCGGCTATTGTATGTAGCTGAAGGGTACTGACTTCATCACTGCTGACCTTGTACCACAGAAGTCCTTATTATATAGTGCTGGAAAACCATCGCCCTAAAACCTCCTGGGAATCAGTTATGTGTAGGACAATTACCTAAAAGAGTCAATTTTATAAAGTTCTATATTCTACCTCTAGTTGAATTATTATTATTTTTTTGCAATATTGAGAACTGATTAACTCACTAACTCACATTGGTGATCACCACTAGCAAAATAAAAATGAATGGTTGGCAAATTCTGGTAAGGGAGTGGGAATTATTAAATATTTTTAAAAATAAGAGGAACTTTACGAGTTTTACCTTCCATTTTGATAACTACAATTCTGTACATTCCAAACAGATGGAAATTAATGTGGAAGTGACAATTGTGCACCGAGCCTTCATATTTGGCAGCAGTAAACTGATGCTCAGAGATGAAAAGAGATAACATTTCCAATTGCCAAAACTAAAATCTGATTCTCGATATTGTGGCGTGATCGAGAATTAACTGAAAAATTGCGAAAAGGGGGAAAAATATGAAATGGTGTCTGTAAATGTCACAGGCAGTGGGCTTAAAGGTCAGAGTATGTAAAATAGTCTTACTCTTATGAAGCAGTCGGACAAATTAGTTATTCGGTGATAAAAGCGTTTCTGCTCGTCCTAATCACAGACCTTGGGCTACATTTGCAACATTCGAGAAATGTCACGGCAGAGAGGAGAGACACGTGGTAGAAATTCTCAGGAGAGCCACCGATTAACATATTGCAGAAAAAACCTCTGGGCTTCTGCTGTCTGGATAATACTCTAATACATGATTCTAAATCAATGGCCGTTACCAGCTATTCCTACAGACTAAACGGACACGACCTGCTTGTCATAAACTAACCTTGTCTGAATCTTGATCTTGTATATGAGATACAAAGTAACACAGAAAACGCTTGTGACCCCAACTAGTCAATCTTTTATGAACGCTTCTTTGTTTCTTCTTTCACGGGGCATCATGATTATCGTTCTTTGGGAAGGCATCTCTAAATCAAATATCAAGGAAAGACCCTAAAGATGTGTCTGTCCTTAGCATTCCCCATTTCAACATATCACCAGATGAGTGGAGAAAATTGACCTTGGATCGATTTCAAGATACTCTGTTGTGAGACATTTATACTATATGTCTTGGTGTGACCGTCCAGTGATTTGTGATGTGGACTGCAAGTTGTCAATTGTTTTGATAGCATGTCATGATAATGTAATTAATTTAATTGCTGAGAAATTGGGATCTTTAACAGAATACACTGAAAGGCAGGGCAGAACACATCTCTATATCACACAAACAATGCCTAAATTCAGCAATTTTCTTTCTCACTAGATAGTTCCAGCATTGACATGGTATATTTAATAAACTGTACCTACTTTGACTAAGAAAAAAAATCCACTATAAGGGTATGTGTCCACGTTCAGGATTGCCTCAGGATTTGGTCAGGATTTTATGCAGGTAAAATCCTGACCAAATCTGCACCTGAGGTCACTGGCAGGTCACCTGTGTTGTCCTTGCGTTGTTTCAGCAATGCAAGGACATGCTGCGTTCTTAAAAGACGCGCCGCATGTGAGTTTTCGCGGGTGTGCCGCATGCGTCTTTTACTGCATAGTGGAGATGGGATTTCATGAAATCCCCTCCACTATGCTGTAACATCTGGACGCTACGTGTTTGACGCTGTGGCTCTACGCAGCGTCAAAAACGCAGCATTTCCTGAATGTGGAAACATACCCTAAATGTCTGTTAGACCATTTATAATTCGAACAAGTAGTAAATGGAGTTTGACCCTCTGATAAAGCCATAAGCGAAACGTGTGTTAGGCTATGTGCACACGTAGGAAATGTGGTGCAGAATTTTCTGCACTAAATCTGCATCTCCTGGCAGAATCCGCAGGTGCGTTTTTAATGCGTTTTTGTGCGTTTTTTGTGCAGATTTTATTTCTATAATGGAGGGGTGCAGAAACGCTGCAGAACTGCACAAAAGAAGTGACATGCACTTCTTTGAAATCTGCAGCGTTTCTGCGCAGATTTTTCTGCACCATGTGCACAGCTTTTTTTTTCACATTGATTTACATTGTACTGTAAATCACAGTGCAGTTCTGCAGCGTTTCTGCTGCAGAAAAATCTGCTGCATGTCTGCACCAATTCTGCACTAAATCTGCATCGTGTGCACATTTATGGCATGTGGTGGGTACTGCTTTAATTGTTCAGTCTGACTTTCTGCTACTTTTACAGATGTATTAGGTGGTCAACATAATTCTCTATAAGAACAGATTATTATATGGAGTTGCACACAATATTATCATTAGAATCATGTATTGTTAATTCCTATATCATGAATAACTTACTAATTTTTATTATGACATTTACATTACTATACCTTCATTGCCTTACCGAAATATCTAATTGTGTGCGACAGACATTATTTGGCACCATTGTTGGATTTACCAATGTGATCACATTGCCTTTTTGTTCTTTTTTTTAATTGGGCGTTTTTAATATTTTTCTTTTGGCAATTGTTTGCTATATAATATATCTAATAATGTTTGTGTATTTGTATGAAATACAGTATGGTTATTTATGATACATTATGTTTATGTTTTAGAGTAAATTTGTAGGTAACTCAGTAGTAAAGGTACTCTCTAAAACTCTATTTGAGTCCAATATTTATGTTTTTTTTAACCAATTTTATAATTAAATTGGTCAGAAAAATCATGCTACAATTCTAATTGGAGGTATTTGCTAATATTATTATTAGCCTACTACATATTGGGATAGGATCTGGAGATGGGAATACCACTTTAAAATACACCAAGCTGCGGGAATGAAATCCTCAGCCCTGTAAATAGCAGACAGCCCGTACACAAACTCTTTGTTGCAATGACGTGTATCAGGAGGCAAACATTTACTGCTTATTTTACTGCCACCCTACACTTTTTATCGCTGGTATCCTCTCACACTCCAGCACTTTTGACTATGTAGTAAAGTAATAAACCTCAAATTCAGGCGACCTTAACTGCAAACTCCTGTGGATTGCTTCACATTCAGCTCGTGATCTATATATTGTTGTTGCATTTTAAATAAAGATATAAAAATCGAACATTAAACTGCAACATTCTGATTTTTTTATGCATATTTTCAGCTATTTACAATTTCAAAGAGGCATTTTATAAGGATTAAGCAGTACAATGAATGCTCAACCTATTCATAGGGAACATAAAAGGCCATTATCAAAGGGTGAGTATTCAAAATTCTGGGTTTCGGATCCTATCTCAAAGTACTGGATCCAGGCTGCGGTTTAAAATGAGGGCTTAATGGCCTAGCGCCTGGGGCCCAAGGCTCCATGGAGCAGGGGGCCCATGGCCAGATTGCCCTCATTATAATATTTTGTGCGCCACCATAGATAGAATGGCACCTCAGCTACAGAAGAACTCTTATCGCCTTCTCTAAGCCCAAATGAAACCACAGGAAATCTGATGGAGAGGTAAGTGTTAATTCTAATTTTTTTTTAATAAAGTGAATTAAATGGGGGTGGCAGATTGGGCATTATATTGTAATGAAGCCATGGTGGGGGTGGGAGAGAGGACATGACATAATGAATTGGAGGGATAGGAAGATCACAGTGGTGGTGGGGGGAGTTGAGGACGCAGGTGAGTGACTGGTAATGAATTGGGGAAAAGAGTACAGTAATGGGGCTAACTAACACTTATTGGGTCAGGAAAAGTGGTTAATTATAGGTAGTGGGGGCAAAGTTGAGGATTATCGATTTATATTTGTAATGGTGGGTTGCACAACAGCTTATTACATATTAAGGGTGAGTGCATGTCTGTCTTCAGTGGTGCAGGGTGGGGGGATTTCTTATTCAGGAAGTACATGTGTACATATGTCTGACATTTTTTATTTTCAGGGGCGCGGTGATCTGTGCGGCAAACTCTGCAGTGACTGTCAAGAAAGGCCGTACTGGGGGGGCCCATGGCACTTAAGGGGAGGCCGCCATGACGGGGTTACGTGGGACCTGGGGAGCTGGAGCAGTTTAGCTGGGGTACAGAGGTAAGGGTTAATCGGAATATGAGGGGTGGCTTAATGGCATTTTTTGAATGTAGGGGGTGGAACTGTGGGACTGCGGGGAGGGGGCACATAAAAGGGGGCACGTTCCTCACACAGGCATCCATTTTAGGTGCCTGAGTGACAAGTGAGGAATCTCCCGCTCGCCCTCCCTTTTTTGGTTAGGGTAATGGGGGTGAAGTCGGCCCGCGAGGGTTTTTTTGGGTATTGTTTTCAGAGGTGTTTAAATGTATTTGTTTTGTTCTGTGAATGCTGTTAGGGTATTGTCACGGCAGTTTGGCGGGGGTGGAGGTCCTCGAGGTCGGTGGAAATGGTAAATGGTGGTTCAATGGGAGGGGGGATCTTGAGAGGTCTTGGACCTCCCATGAGAGAATTTAAGAAGGCGCCGTCCGGTTATCCCGCGTGAGGCGGATTTATGGGCCCCTGGCATGGGGGTGGGTTTGGTGGACCGGGATTGGTTGTTATCTATCCCTGAGCTGGTGCTTTACGGCTGGGGGTAAGACTTGTCCTGGGCTGAACATTGTGGAATTTGGGATGCTGAATTTTATAACTTTGGGGCTTCGAGGACCTCCCCTCCTATTCTGAGTTGTTATAAAAGTTCTGTTATCTTTTATTTTAATAAAATGGCTGCTGTGGCCAATTAAATCCAACATATGTCTCAGTCTGATACTTTGCGTACGATAGAAGTTTATTCTTTAGGTTGTTACGGGGCATGATTAAGGGGATTGGGGGAATTTCTTTTCCAGGTCACGGAACTCACGTATACCCTATGTCATGGCTTTGGGACGTGGACATGAAGGTTTGACAAGAAGAAGAAGAAAAAGGCTGTAATCAGATGAGACATCAGTAAGTTACTGGGTGTAAATGTTTGTTTTTTATCTACACTATACAGCGGTACTGTGTAGGGTTCTCTATAAGAGCCCCACAGTGAATGTATTTGAGCAGAATTCGGGCATCCGACCTGTCACTCCATCTTGTAAAAATGCCCCGTTGGGGATAAAAATTCCCCATTCTGCCAAAGGTGCAGGTTCCAATATTCGGACCCCCACTAATCAGTAAGTCATTACCTATCCTGTGTGTAGCATTTTATCTTAATTATTCAGACGTCTATTTTCAGTAAGCCAGGAGGCATAAACTGCTATCTATATGTTTGGTTTTGAATTTATGTGTTTCTTTCTTAGGTTGGTCAAGAGTCTTCTTGTAGGTTAAATCGATATTTGTAAATTGATGAATGGTTGTTATTTACCTCTTATATCAGCTCCTATAGTTTATTGTACATTGAAGGATAAACTAAATAATCAAACAATGCAAGTTAATCTTATCACCCCTTCCCCTTGACCTGTGAATAAAGGCTTGAAGAACAGCTGTGAACTATAAAAAGGGGATATGTCTCTAAAACAAGATACATCCAAATATTCAAGACATGCAAGAGATTCAGATATCCAAAGAACAAGAGACTTTTTTTTACAAAACCACAGCCAGGACATCATCATGGCTCCATCATGAGGGACATAGATTTGACATTCTACAGGATGCCAGCTTAGGGGTCCATGAGCCTGTCTAAAAGAATACAGATCTGCTCCATTAACCATCACTGAACCCATGGATATGCTTGGCTTAGTCAGGATTAGGACCCACCGGTCACCTGAGCCCCATGGGTACCTTTGGGAAAGCCAGGATTGGGACTCACCTGTCGCCTGGCTCCATGGAGATGTTCGGAGAAGCCAGGTTGTGATTGTCCAGTCACCTGGCCTTGTACCTCAATGAACTATCAGCTTCCGAAGCTTATCATTATCTCCTCTCTGTGTATGCCACAGGTGGGGGTAGTCAGCCCTGGAAGCTATGAAATCACAGCTGCTCTTATCCTGGCGAGTCAGCGGGAGGGTGAGACTCTGTAATTTTGCACCATCTTGGGTATTTTGCTGGGACTCTTCTATATGTTACTTGCCTCTCTTGTGGTTCAATAAAGTATTGCCACACTGTTTTACCCTCACCCTGTGTTGTCTGAGTAGCATTATGCCCATGGCAAAACAAGAGCGGGTGTTCAATGGGATGATCCCAGGTCCATGCGGTTTCGGCTAGCGGACTACAGCACCAGCTGACCCCCATGTCTCCACATATATCAAAAACCTTCCTTCAGAGTTATGCTGTTTGCCTGACTACAAAGTGATTAAATCTCATTAATTTGAAATACATATTATAAATTAATAGATAGCACAGTGATTCAACTAAGTTTTGGTAACAAATCAGCTAAGATGATCATTCAGAAGAGAGACAAGAGTTACAGAACCCAGCGTTAACTCATTCTATAGTATGCTATACTGATACATACTTTGTACTGTGGAAGACAAAATATTTAATGCAAAGTCTCATTCAGTTTTTCCTGTTTGATTAAAATTCAAGTTTTTCAAAGTTAAAACTCATACCTATTACAGGCTGCTGTTCACAGGACCATGGCTGAGTGATCTGCACAAAATCATAGAGATTTGTCTGATATTGATTTTATTATCTGATCAATCTGTCAATTTTTCAAGGATTGTCTGATAAGAGAATCTTGCAAAACCTCTTTTCATTTTCATAAAAAAACTGATGAAACTCTGACCAACCTCTGATGGCACTCTGATGAAAAACACTGATGACACTCTGACCGATTTTCTTGTGCAAGAAAACCACTTAGTTTTTTTGAAAAACGCACCAAGTTTCATCAATGATTTTCATCACAGTTTGATCACAGTTTCATCAGTTTTTTTAACTGATGAAAACAAAAACAAGTTTCTCCCCCTTCTCCTAAGGTCTCATTTAGACATCGGTTTTTTGATTACGTATGCTTTCTGTGGTCTTCATGAATAGCACTTGTATCTGTGATAATCTATATGGCCATCCACATGTCCAGGATTTGTTGCGGGCTAAGTAGTCCAAGGAAAATTGTGGAGATATGTCCAATTTTGATCCGAGATTTGGATCAAAATTGGCAATGCAAATCTTTGGGTCCATGAAAAAAATTGGACCACACTCGGATGACATCAAAATGGAGAAGGGTGATGAACCTTTTTTATTTCTCCACGATAAAAGCTGATGACACTTGGATCAAACTCTGATCAAAATAATCGTTCCATTTTTCTCGTACGTGACAAAACGAGGCCTATCATTCAATGCTGTCAGATTTTTTCACTGACCCATAAGACTTGCATTGACAATTTTTTTTTTATCTGCCAGTTGGATCAATATCGGACGTGTCGCCGCGATTTTCCATGGACAACTCAGTCCGAGGAAAAAATCTGACATCTGAACAGCTCCAAAGACTGTCATAGGTATGAGCGTCAAAAAAACAGATAGCACTCGTGTGTGAAAAACTGACGTGTGAATGAGGGCTAATGCAGAAATGCTTTGGGGACAGAAATACAGGCATTTAAGTAATACAAATGTTCCTTAGATGTGTCCATATCCTTTAGGGCAGGTCAGCAATGTTTGATTGGTGAGGATTCGGGAACCACCAATCACTGAATTAAGAGGCTGCAGCGCTTTAGTATTATACAGAAGTGCGTTATTATGGAAAGTGTTTTGCTTCAATAATAACATAACATACAATTAATAACGGCTTTAAAGACTGTGATTATAATAATCTAGGGCTTAAGTGAATTACTTCTTATAAGGTGCTACTGAGTTATACAGAGATTCATTCATACATTGGCAGGAGAGCGGAAATCTGTAAACCTTGCATTAAACGGCGTCTTGTTACCCAAGAATGCTCCTAATATCCTGACATCCTCATGACATATTATTCTGTATATTATCTCACACTTCATTAGTGGACGCATCAGCCGAGCAAACAACCATTAGCACAGCATGTATCTATTTTCATCACCAGTAAGATGCAGCTAATCAATGTTATTCTCCTCCATAATTGATATTGTTAATGGTCTACATGCGTACATGGCCTTCATCTATGCTGCCTATGGGATTAGCGAGTTGATTGCAGTTCGCGCTCGAATATACTGGACATGTGATACTGGTTTATGGTTCAGGATTGTCATTAGTAAGTGGAAGGAGAATCTAAATCTTTAAGTTATGATATTTAATAACATAACATCAATATATAAAATTTCTATTGTAGCCGTCTTATTATAATATTTGAGCCATAGGAGAACCAATCTGTCCCTATATTATGTTACCTTTACATACCTTTGGAGGTCATTTTTTACAGCATTTTTAATGCATTTATGTTTGACTAAAAAAAACCCCACTTTTTTTCAACATGTTTGTGGAGCGCCCCCATGGGGCCGTGGGGTGCTCGGTACCGGGTCCTTCGGTTCACAGGGGGATGTCACGGTGGCTGACCCGGTCCGTGGCCCTGGGATGTCCATGTAAAAGGGAAAGGTCTTCAAAGGGAATGTTCGTGACGCCACCTGTGGTATTCGGTCAGGGTGACCGACACTGCTTTAAGGGGTCCGCTGGGGTGATGTTATGGCAGCTAGATGGTATACCTTCCCACAGGCGAAGTATGTCCCCAGGGCTTCCTAGTGTGTAGATGGTGGATGGTGAGAGGTGCAGTGAAGAACGACACAAGGTTGCAGTCTCTTTACCTTTACTGAAGGTTTCAGCATCCACAGTCCAGAGCACCAGATCACAGGGCAGACAGAGTCCAGCCGGTTTGGAGGCAAATCCAGAGTCCCCTTATCCCGGTGGAAATCAGTAGCCTTCCTCTAGCCCCTTACTGCTAAGCTTCTCATAAGGTGCTCACAGATGTTGTAGATGTTATGTCTCTCTCTCTGTCCCCCAGATGGATAGGACAAACCCGTATGACCAGTAGCTTGAGGCGTTTTACAGGGACTCTATCATGCCCCAGCCTCTAAGGGGTGCCACCTTGCTTCCTGGGTATAGGGGCGAACAGGTAACGTGAAATTAGCTGTCCTGCCGGTCTCTGGAGCAAGGCATAAAGGACTGTTGCTCCCTCGGTGTTCCGGCTACCGGGATCCTGCGCCTCAGAAGGAGGCAGCCTGTGTAGGGCAGAACTCCTCCTGGTATCCACTCCTTTGCTAAGACTTCTTCACCCTTTCTACAATACAGTTCTCCTTCAGTTTCTCTTTCTAGAAGCTGCCGCACTTAGGGCAGGCACAACTCCGTGTCCTTCTGTCTCGATCTCTGACAGGCTCCCACCCCTGCCAGGGACCAACTACCTGAGCGAAGCTCAGCCAGCAACTAACTAACTTCCTCCCCAGGCAACCAGTTTTACCTAAGTGTGAAGAGTGCCCTAATAAATAGGAGCAGAGCTCCCCCTGGTGGCCTGGAGTGTGAAATGTGTTGCATATTTGTGATACCTGGATTTAGTTGTCCTTCTTTGCCTCCAAACGTAACATCACTCCCCCTAGAGGAGAACGATATTACTGCAACGACCAGGACTCTGGGGCACTGCACTTGCATCATCTAGGTCCCACATTTTTGCTGTATTATAGAACATACAGAAGAAGGTAGTAGGTAATTCTCGACACATCCATCCACAGAATAAAATGAGCTACAGATTAAAATGGTTAAAACAGGAACTGAAGCGTTTATGGTGTACGGCACCCTTATTCAAACCATAGCTATGTATAAGGGTGTACACCAGAAACGCGACAGCTTCTGAGGTTCCTGTTTAACAATCTAAATCTGTAACTAATAAAAACTTTCGTTCTATTATCTCTATAGATGTGTTGACAATTACATACTACTTTCTTCTATTATGGCTGTAATCACCGGCAGGTACAGCACCTGCCAGATGGACTCCAACTTGAACGGAAGTTTCCTTGATCTTCAACATGGTGAGGTCCTTTCCTCCCCCCACCCCTTCTCTATCGGGTTCTCCATAGAGCATAGAGACCTAATAGCAGACCTAATAGCAGAATGCCGTTCTCAGCCAAATCCATCAAGCGCTCCTACGTTCTTCTGAGCGATCATCAAACCTCAATAATGATCAAATCAAAATTTTATGTGACCTGACCTCAGACCCATACAATAAAATAAGATCACAGAACTAATCTAGCCCCAGACCCCTAAATTAATTCAAACTTTAAACAGGAGCTCTAAATACATTTAAACCATAGATCAAACCCCTATATTTAGTAAGACCTCAGAACCCCAAATTAATCAGACCCTAGACCAGACCTCTAAATTCATTCAGACCAGAGCTTTAAATTCGAGCTCCAGACCAGATTTCTGTGTTTTGCTCCAAGGCTTTTTCTCAGCTCTGGGCACCAAGGTACAGTACGTCATGATGCTGGATGGTGTGAGGACCAAGTGTGGGGGTCTAGACTTTAACGGGAAAATGTCACCAGGAATAACGCTGTTAACGTGCAGATGCGGGGTTAATCTGTGTGTTAACAACATTATGATGCTGTCCAGCACTTTCACGCAGCCAAATGTAGCGGGAAGAGAGAACGATCTTCATTCTCCCTGCCAGCATTCGATAATCAGTCACGGGTGGCAGTGCCGCTGCTGGTTCAGTCACGCTCTGAGTATACAGAGAAAGGTATTTAAATATTTAAAACAAAAATGGAGCACTGTTAAATTGGGATTGCTCCCCTTTCTCACTACCAATACTTCCCCACTGGACCTGGTCATGGCTGCAGCCTCTGCACCGTATAGAGAGTGCTTTTTCTGCAATCCGGTACAATGCCTTTAAAATGTAGGATATTGTTCTTTAAAACATTTCGCCCATCCCCCATTGTCCTCCACCCCCTAACATCTTTTGTGATACCTGCACAATAGGTGGCGCTATAAAGTTCTAGTCCTCTTACCCTCTGAAGAGACAATTTGCACATTTAATTTCCCAGAGGATCATGCATGGTCTATAAGTCTCCTCACTCTGACATGCGAGGACTGGTTTGTCACTCTCCACAAGGAGAAACGCTACCCCTTAGACCCCTGCACACATGTGAAAATACACTATGAACCTGGAAACTTGCACAATAAAGCATTTATTTTCTTCCACAAGCTCTCATGTTTGCACTATACTTAACAATAGCACCTGATGTGATTATTCATCATATATCTGTCAACAAGTTAGGCTACTTTCACACTAGCGTTAACTGCAATACGTCGCAAATGCGTCGTTTTGCCGAAAAAACGCATCCTGCAAAAGTTCTTGCAGGATGCGTTTTTTGAGCATTGACTAACATTAGCGATGCATTTGCGACGCATTGCCACACGTCGCAACCGTCGTGCGACGGTTGCGCCGTGTTGTGGTGGACCGTCGGGACCAAAAAACGTTACATGTAACGTTTTTTGCTCCCGACGGTCCGCTTTTTCCGACCGCGCATGCGCGGCCGGATCTCCGCCCCCACCTCCCCGCACCTCACAATGGGGCAGCGGATGCACTGGAAAAATGCATCCGCTGCCCCCGTTGTGCGGCGGAGACAGCGCTAGCGTTGGGGACCTCGGCCCGACGCACTGCGACGGGCCGAGCCCGACGCTAGTGTGAAAGAAGCCTTAAATATCAACTTTCCTTTTTAAGCTGCAAGATATCTAATTATTCAAGGCGAAATGAGGCTTTAGGCTACTTTCACACTAGCGTTAACTGCAATACGTTAAAATGCGTCGTTTTGCAGAAAAAACGCATCCTGCAAAAGTGTTTGCAGGATGCGTTTTTTCCCCATAGACTTGTATTGGCGATGCATTGCGACGGATTGTCATACGTCGTGTACGTCGTACGACATATGCGTCGAAATTTGGCGACACGTCGTCGGCAAAAAACGTTGATTGTAACGTTTTTTGTCTCCGCCTAAAAAACGTGTCGCGACGCATCCTGCGGCATGCGTCGTTGGCTACAATGGTAGCCTATGAGCGACGGATGCGTCGGGACGCGTCGTACGACGCAATGCAGCGCTGCAATACGTTTTTTTACACTGAGCATGCTCAGAAGCAGGATTTTGTTGCCAATTGGCCAGACACCCCCAAATCTATACAAACCTGGCCTGGGCCTTCAACCCCACATATGCCAGCAAGAAGAGAAAGAGAGGAGAAGCCTGCCAGCAAGACTCCAGACTGCCAGCAAGACTCCAGGCTGCCAGCAAGACTCCAGCCACCATAGAGCCAGTGTGAGTATTGCAATTTTTGTGTGTGCCTGTGCATTTGTGTGTATGAGGTACTGACTACAGCAAGAGCTTAAAACCTGAAGAGAACCAGAGGCCTGCCATCGTCCTGCATCAGCCAGTGCCATGCTAGAGTCCAGATCCACCCTGATGACAGCCACTGTGAAGACATGCAGGTCCAGCCGGAGGACTGTCAGCCTTTTTCACGTGTGTGTGTGTGTATGCGTATGCGTCTTCTGTTTGGGTCCGCCTTTGTGCCTTTGTTGTACATATATGTATTTGCATAAAGCTTATGTGCTTTTGTGTGTGTGTGTGTGTGTGTGTGTGTGTATCTGTGTATTTTTGTACGGCTGAGTGCTTTTGTCTGTATGTCTTCATGTGCCTGCACCTTATTATGCCTTCGCCAATCTTATGCCTATTCATGTGTTATGCTTGTGTTATGACTGCGCCTGTGCTTGCAGGCATGTTTGTGTGCGTCTTGTTGATTGCATGTGCATTTGTCCATGCCTTAATTGGTTAATTGCCTTTTTCTGATGTATTTACTAAGTATAGTGGTCTGTGCAGCATGTGGTTTAAATGTGTTTTTTTTTTTTCTCTTAAAATTTTTTTTTTTTTGTTTAAAATCGGATGTATTTTTGCCAAGTCTAGTGGTCTGCAGCTTGTGGTTTGAATGTGTGAGCGTGCGTTTTTTTTTTTTCTATTTAAAAAGTGTAGATTTTCTTATTACTGTTGAAACCATTCCCAGTTGATGTACTTGTATTTAAAATAAAGAGCATTTCAGCTCCTAATTGTGAGTTAAAAAAAAAAAGAGAAAAAAAAAAAAGGAAAATAATAAAATGTTTATAAAAAAAATG
The DNA here is from genome assembly GCF_051348905.1 of Ranitomeya variabilis. NCBI lineage: Eukaryota > Metazoa > Chordata > Amphibia > Anura > Dendrobatidae > Ranitomeya > Ranitomeya variabilis. Next base: position 86,253,746 of record NC_135232.1, read on the forward strand.
TCCGTAGTATCATTTCAGAAAGGTAAATTTAAAAATGGTGTATGTACCAATGGTTACACATGCAATACAGAGTTGGTTGAGGGCTCATTTTTTAATAAAGGTTATACTTTAAAGGTTTTTTGGGGAAGGTGATTTTTGAAAATAAAATGTGGTAAATATATTTTTACATGGTGGGTTCACATTTCAAAATATTTTTTTTGGGACCTGGAAATGAATGGTATAACGTGCACCTGTTTTTGGGTTTTGGTGTTCACCTTTAATGAACATTTCTCACATCATTTTAGCAGGGTGTTTATCGTTAAACATTACCTAGTTCGGGGGGTGGTCTAACTATAAATCCATTATACTTATTACAGATACACCAGGGACCACATCCACAAATCTTTAAAAGTAAGTTTTGAAGACCCCAAATCTGCTACTTCAATGTGTAGAGCAGATTGCAAGTGTCTTTTAACTTACAGAGACACCAGGACCACAGCCACCGGCCTTCCCACCGCCACAATGTCCTCTTCTGACAGCCCTCCTCCACAGCAACAGCGTGTATCGGTAAGTTAACACAATAATTGGTTTGTTTTTTTTGTTTTTTTTTTAATTTACATTTTTGTTGATCACTACATGCATAAATTATGTTTAAACAGGAAGCTGAATCAGATGAGGAGCTGTCAGAAGGGGGCGAGACGGGTGGAGAGATGCAAGTCGAGGAGGAACCAAGTGTAAGTAGTGGTGAAACAGTTGCTTCACACATCACACTGCACCATACACAAAACAGATTTTCATACATAACTAAACACAGAAAATATGCCTACATTTAAGAGAATTTGTTTCCTTTATTTCAGTCTCCTGCTGCTCCTGCTGCTGAACATTCAGCAAACCGTGAAGGTTCTCCCAGCCACTCCCAGAGTCGGCGGAATCGTCGCCGCGGTCGGCCATCAGTGAGTTTTTTTTGGGGGGGGGATTCTATTGGTACTTTTGTGTTTCAGTGTACTAATTTTTTTGTTTTTCTTCTTTTTTTTGCACAGGCTTCACAGCGTGCTCCCGCCGAAGACTTTGATGACGACATAGATATCGACTGTCTCATTGAGGAGGTTCGCGAGCGGGAGCCGCTGTGGAACATGGCTGACCGCAGGCATGCCGATAGCAGTGTAACCCGTCGGCTCTGGGACGAAGTATGCCAGAACATCTTTCCGAGGTGGGAGGACCTTCTTCCACAGCAGCAGAGCAAACTATGTAAGTATTCACTTTTCAGTGATGTTTTGAGCTGAATGTAATGTGTTGCATTTAACAAATTATTTTTTTCTTTTCATTCTTGTATTCACAGGTGGAAAGGTTAGGAATCGGTGGCGGTCACTGAGGGATCGCTTTAAGAGGGAATTTAACGAGGAGATGCAGGCCCCGAGTGGCTCAGCAAGAAGGAAGAGGAGCAAATATAAACACGGCCCTGCCCTCTCCTTCCTGAGGCGAACCATGCTGAGTAGAGTGTAAGTATTCTACAGCCCACTAATAACCATGTTAACCTGTCTAAGTTTGGTTTCAGTCAGGGCTTTTTCATATCAATATAGTAATTGTTTTTGTTTTTTCTTTCACAGCACCTTCTCCAGCCACCGGGCGCCTGCATCTTCCTCTGCGCCCTCTGGAGCGATCCCTCCTGAGTCCGCCACCGAGGGCCACGTCGGTAGGCCTCACACCTCTGACCCCTCTGTCCCCTCCACTTCATCCGCCCCAAGCACTGGAGCATTATTGCAGCCTTCCTTGCTCGAATCTGATGCTCAACAGATAGCGTTTCCTTTACCCCACCCCTCTGATCCTGCCACCTCTAGACCACCATTAGGTTCGTGGCGGCAGCGACAGAGGGGTCAGGAAAGGAGCTATGCTCCTGAGTTCTTACATCTGAATGCATCCTTCCAAAGCTCTTTCAAAATTTTGGGAGAATGAAAAAAACACAAGGCGCCCCCAATGTGTTACACTGTTGAGGACAAACATACAACCCTTTGCAGGGAATGTACTCACCTAGTTGAGTTGTGAACCTAGGTCACAACTCCCATGTGTGCTTGACCGCACCAGCAGGTCTCCACAAAAATCCACAAGGATGTTGAGAGTAGTAGTCTTAGGTAAACTGAAGACCGCGCACACGGTGTAAATTTTTAGGTGATTTATTATAAATCACCTAAAAATTTACACCGTGTGCGCGGTCTTCAGTTTACCTAAGAAAATTTTGGGAGAGCAAGTGACTGCTGGTTTCAACATGGTGCAATCACGCATCAGTGAAACAAGCCATGAAACCAGCAGTCGCTTGGATAGGCTGCATTCAGATGTAAGTCAGTCTCCGGCAAATCTTTTTTTCCAATCCATGCTCAGGAGCATGGAGAAGCTTTCTTTTGAGCAACAGATGCGGGTAATGAATACCTGCCATAATGCTCTACTTAAGGCCCTTCACGAACCCCAATCTACCCCCACACCTCCCCACACATCCACTACATTTCCACCCCAGGCCCCACCCCACGCCCCATTTCCACACTATGCCCCCCATTACCCAACCCAGTCCCAATACCCACCCCAGTCCCAATACCCACCCCAGCCCCAATACCCAACCCAGTCCCAATACCCAACCCGGCCCCCAAACCAAATTTCTTCCCCAATGTTTTCTTCCTTGCCCAGCTTTTCTTCCCCATTAAGTATTCCCCCTACCCCAACACCACCCCCCTCTGGTCAGCCTCCTGCTTTTACCCCCCCTTCCACTGCACCCCAACCAAGTAGGGTTTCCCCACCTATCGACGTGGTCCAACCTTCCAGCCCCTCCTCCCCTCGTATCTCCACCCCACAGTTTGAAGATTTATAACATTATGTACATTTTCTAAAAATAATTTGAAAAGTAAAAAAAAAAAAATGAAAATAACAAATATTTATGTTTTTTGCAAAGAAAAAAAAAACTATTTAAAAAAAGAGTTACCGTATATACTCGAGTATAAGCCGAGATTTTCAGCCCAAATTTTTGGGCTGAAAGTGCCCCTCTCGGCTTATACTCGAGTCACGGTCGGCGGGTGAGGGGGAGAGGGTGCTGAGGCATACTCACCTAGTCCCGGCGCTCCCCCTGCCTGTCACACTGTCTTCGGGTGCCGCAGCTCTTCCCCTGTTCAGCGGTCACGTGGGCCGCTCATTAGAGAAATGATTATGGACTCCACTCCCATAGGGGTGGAGCCGCAAATTCATTTCTCTAATCAGCGGTGCCGGTGACCGCTGACAGAGGAAGAGCTGCGGCACCCGAAGACAGTGTGACAGGCAGGGGGAGTGTCAGGAGCGCCGGGACTAGGTGAGTATTTTATATTCACCTGTCCACGTTCCACCCGCCGGGCGCCGCTCTGTCTTCGCGTCCTCTTGTTCTGACTGTTCAGGTCAGAGGGCGCGATGACGTACTAGTGTGCGCGCCGCCCTCTGCCTGATCAGTCAGTGCGGAGAGACGCCGGGACGGGACGCTGAGGAGCTGCAAGCAAGAGAGGTGAGTATGTGTTTTTTTTTTTTTATTGCAGCAGCAGCGTTATATATGGCACAGATTTATGTGGCACATCTATGGGGCAACGGTGCAGAGCACTATATATGGCACAGATTTATATGGCACATCTATGGGGCAACGGTGTAGAGCACTATATATGGCACAGATTTATATGGCACATCTATGGGGCAACGGTGCAGAGCACTATATATGGCACAGATTTATATGGCACATCTATGGGGCAACGGTGCAGAGCATTATATATGGCACAGATTTATATGGCACATCTATGGGGCAACGGTGCAGAGCATTATATATGGCACAGATTTATATGGCACATCTATGGGGCAACGGTGCAGAGCACTATATATGGCACAGATTTATATGGCACATCTATGGGGCAACGGTGTAGAGCACTATATACGGCACAGATTTATATGGCACATCTATGGGGCAACGGTGCAGAGCACTATATATGGCACAGATTTATATGGCACATCTATGGGGCAACGGTGCAGAGCACTATATATGGCACAGATTTATATGGCACATCTATGGGGCAACGGTGCAGAGCATTATATATGGCACAGATTTATATGGCACATCTATGGGGCAACAATGAACAGTGCAGAGCACTATATATGGCACTGCTTTATATGGAGCATCTATGGGGCCATAATGAACGGTGCAGAGCATTATATATGGCACAGCTTTATAAGGAGCATCTATGGGGCCATAATGAACGGTGCAGAGCATTCTATATGGCACAGCTATATATGGAGCATCTATGGGGCAATATTCAACGGTATGGAGCATTATACATGGCACAGCTTTATATGGAACCTCCTTTGGGGCAATAATGAACGGTATGGAGCATCTATTTTTATTTTTGAAATTCACCGGTAGCTGCTGTATTTTCCACCCTAGGCTTATACTCGAGTCAATAAGTTTTCCCAGTTTTTTGTGGCAAAATTAGGGGGGTCGGCTTATACTCGGGTCGGCTTATACTCGAGTATATACGGTAACATAAAATTCTGTCTGATTTAAATTCTACTCTTTGTGTGTGTGGATTTATTAAGGTAATATGGTAACTGATAAAAAAGGTAAAATAAAAATAAACACCAGACGTTTGAAAGGTAAAACATATTGGTTTTATTACCAAGAAAACCACGCTTTTGGAACTTTTTTTTTGTGAGAAACACAATTTTTACATAAACAAAACCCATGAAAAACATGTCACACAATGATGTCTTGCCATGGGATCCGCCCGACAGGTGACACAAAATAATCCGCAAACTGGTCCCTCATCCTGGTAACAGAACCTGTGGAGCGAACCGAGCTGCTGCGGTAGTCAAACAAGGTTGTCTCCAATTCTTCGTCATCCAAGGAAACGGGCTCCTTTGAAAGGACAAAGTTATGGAGCACCACACAGGCTTTAACAACCTCGTCTATAGCTGTGGTTTGCAGTTTGATTGCCGTCAGCAGAACTCTCCACTTTGCCGTCAATATACCAAAAGCACACTCTACTACTCTTCTTGCTCTAGTAAGGTAATTAAATACCCGTTTGGTATGGGTTAAGTCCCGGCTACTATATGGTTTCAGTAGGTGCGGCGAAAGTTGAAACGCTTCATCACCTACACAAACATATTCCATGGCTGGTTCACTTCTTCCTGGCAGTGGTCTGGCTGACGGGAAATCGTAGGTCTCTCCATAAAGGCAACGACCCATTGGAGAGTGTTTAAAAACTTGAGAATCGTTGGACCGTCCATACGCTCCTATGTCCACAGCAAGGAACTTGCAGTTGGCGTCTGCTATAGCCATGAGTACAATGGAGAAATATTTCTTGTAATTGTAGTACTCCGAGCCTGTTCCTGCCAGTTTAGCAATCCTTATGTGTTTCACATCAACGGCACCAACACAATTTGGGAAACGGCAAATTTGTTCAAACTGTTCTGCACTTCTCAACCAGATGTCCATTGATGGTTGGGGGATATACTCCGGCTGTAAAGTGTCCCAAATAGCCCGAGATGTCTCCTTCACTATTCCGGAAATAGTGGAAATGCCCAGCCGGAATTGGTAATGGAGCGAAGTCAGAGATTCACCCGTAGCTAGGAAGTTGTAAAAAAATAAATAAATGTTAGAAAAAATTGCAAAAAAATTAAAAAAAAAAAAAAAAAAGCAGTGGAATGTCCACAAACAAAAAAAAAAACATTCTGCAGAAAATGCAACGCAATGTTTCAGCGCAGTATTTTCTGCAGTATGTTATATGACATTCAATATGAGCAATGACATTATAAAAAAGCTGTGGAATGGCCGCAAACAATACAAAAATTACATGCTGCAGAAAATGGTACGCAGTGTGTCAGCGCAGTATTGTCTGCAGCATGTAATATAACATTAAATATGAGCAATGACATAAAAAAAAAGCAGTGGAATGTCCACAAACAAAAAAAAAAAAACATTCTGCAGAAAATGCAACGCAATGTTTCAGTGCAGTATTTTCTGCAGTATGTTATATGACATTCAAAATGAGCAATGACATAACAAAAAAGAGGCTTACCGCAGGGTCACCATCAGCCGCTCCGCCGGTGTGATGGCAAGCCTCATCCTTGTGTCCTGCCTTTGGATGACATCCTCCAGTTTTTCAAGCAAATAGTCAAAATGTTCCATCCTCATCCGCACATAATTGTAGAATTTGTGTGGATTGTGCCGCAACTCAAGGTAGAGAGTGGACTGGACACCCCGGGTCATCCGCAGTTCATTAATCGGATGTATCCAGAGTCGCCTCCGTCTCCGTTCCTGCAGAAGCATCCTCCGTATTTCCGCTGCCGCCTCCTTCTCCCGCACTATGATATCCAGGCGATTCGTCTCAAATATCACGTCAGTCACCACACTCGCAATCCTACCAAGTACACCTTCCATCTCTGCCACAAAACTAACACCCTCAAAGATGGGCTGTAAAAACAGTCACTATATAGTTTTCCATATTTTCCAGTAGCCAATCAAATTTGGGAGCCTCCCATTCTAAAAACGGATCCGTCGCAAAACGGATGCAACGGATGGTAAAAACGGATGCAACGTATGCAACGCATCCAGTATTTCGACGGAACCGTTTAGCGGATTTGCGACAGATCCGTCGAAATGCTGTATGCGTCGCATACGTTTTTCACTTTTCAAAGGAAACTGACGATAATCTTGTAGTCCTTATTTGAGATCCCATAATATTGTGGCTGTCATGAAGAGAAAACTTCCCACCCATTTTTAGTGCAGACATTGAACCAGCAAAAGGAAAATTAGCCAGCAGAATTATGAATACAGCTCCGGATTGTAATACAGGCCATAAGATCAGAGGAACCATCATGTAATATTCATTAATCATTCAGCGTATGTCTAGGAGTTGGGGCAGGACAGGGACATGAGTGGGGCGTGATGCAATAGCTCTATAATTTGCAAGACATAATGCCACAGCCCTCTAATTCATGATGAATAGTTACTTACAGCCGAAATCTTACTCCCATCCCTGATTTGGGTAAAGTTTGTGGCAAGGTGAACAGAGGTACACACACTACTTGTCAGATGCTCCTGATTTATCAGAAGCCGTGCACCTATTAATGGATCAGGAACCTCTGACTACATCATGGTTTCGGTGAACTGAGGCCTAGATTTTTTGCAAAATTATACATACATTATTTTGTATAAATCATATAGAAAATAAGATGTAGATAACCACATCATCTTTGGGGTAAAAAATAAACTTTATTGATAAATCATAAAAATGGTACATACAAAACTAGCCAAAATTGGTACACATACCAGAAAAGGTTAAATAACTACATAATAAACATATTTGGTCTGAAAAAAAAATAGCTAAATTAAAATAATCATATGGGAATTTATAGGACCAATAAATAGTAAAGTGTAATAGTATTCAATAAACTCAGTGGTCCATATTTCATATATATACCCATTTTAGGCATCATACTAAAAACAAACAAAACCAAAATGGAATAGAATAATAAACAACATGATTAATTTACCAAATAATAATAATAATCTTTATTTTTATATAGCGCTAACATATTACGCAGCGCTTTACAGTTTGCACACATTATCATCGCTGTCCCCGATGGGGCTCACAATCTAAATTCCCTATCAGTATGTCTGGAGTGTGGTATCAAGTGTGTGGAGTGTGGTATCAAGTGCCCCTACACGCGTTTCGCCACCAAAGCCTTCTTTCGGGGGAGTCATATATTATTTTATACAGATTTATATATATTTTATACAGAGCATTTTCTGTTCTTCAGTTTTCTGCAGTCACTATTGCCTCATGCTTTTAAAAAGGAGAAGACACTAGTGGTAAAACTCCACAGAGATTTATCACTGTAAGGTATGCACAGCGTACCCATCTTTCTCCCTGCCTTTACAAGTCACAAGGCTATGGTTAATGTTTGCGTAGAAAAATCTTCCAGATCACACAGATAAATAAATAAAAAATTGTAAATATATATATATATATATATACATATATACATATATATATATATATATATATATATATATATATATATATATATATAGAAAGTAAAATTGGAACAGCACAATGCTCACCGATGGGTGCCTGGCCTCCTGGGTAGAGTGGTCCACTCCTCCACCCAATATGTATTCAAAAAGAGCAAAAGAAGGCAGCACTCCAAGTTCTTTCAGGGTGATAAAAAGTAGGATTTATTCAGCCCACATCTCTGTGCACAGAGATGTGGGCTGAATAAATCCTACTTTTTATCACCCTGAAAGAACTTGGAGTGCTGCCTTCTTTTGCTCTTTTTGTATATATATATATATATATATATATATATATATATATATATATATATATATATCTATAGTCTAAGTGTTATGCAAACGCCATTATTTCACCAAAGAAAATATTGCTAATGGAGAATGACGTAAGCAGCGCTCAATTAAACCAGCCTAAATTGCGAGGAGATAAGACTGCGCAACTCAGTACCAAACACTGTAGTTAAAAAGTACAAGAGACAAGAGGTATTTAAAGACAAAGTCTCTGTAATTAGTTCACATGTTCTCATTTGTACATGCTCCTACCTGCCCTTCGTTACTGCATTTAACGAGGGTGATTTTCTTTTCTTTTTATTTCTGCACTGTGCATGAATCTGGACTTGTTAGAGGACCATAAGGGCCCCAAACCTTTTATTTGCTCCGAAGCCACATTCATATCCAACACGTGATGATCATTTTGAAAGGTTTTTACTAGGGTTGAGCGAAATGGATCGGACAAATTCAAAAATCGCCGACTTTCGGCAAAGTCGGGTTTCATGAAACCAGTCCCGATCCTAGTGTGGGATCAGCCATGCGGTCGCCGATCTGTGCGCAAAAGTCGCGCTTCGTATGACGCTTTCAGCGCCATTTTTCAGCCAATGAAGGAGGACGCAGAGTGTGGGCAGCGTGATGACATAGGTCCTGGTCCCCACCATCTTAGAGAAGGGCATGACAGTGATTGGCTTGCTTTCTGCGGTGTCACAGGGGCTATAAAGGGGCGTGCACGCCGACCGCCATCTTACTTCTGCCGATCTTAGCATAGGGAGAGGACCTGTTTAAGCGCTGCTTCAGCGCGAAACGATCGTCGTCACTCCTGCTCACCTCCTCTCTCCTGCACTCCCCCGATCCGTGAAGACGCGGCTATGAATATGCTTCAATAAAAGATTGGACCACACTTCCTGGTGAGTGCTGCCGCATTTTTTTCTTGGTTTCATTTTTTAGCATAGGGAGAGGTTGCTGCAGCTTCATCAGAAGAAGGGATATAGTTAGGGAGGAAATATTCACCCCCAAACCGCTTGTGCTGTAGTGATTTCCACTGTCCAACACCACCTTTTTTGCAGGGACAGTGGAGGCTAGATTTTTGTGCATCAGCTCTGTAGCTTATTAGGCTGCCTTATAAGGCTCCCTGATAGCTGCATTGCTGTTTGCACGCTGCTGTGCAAACCAACTGGTTTTTTAAAAGCAAAAATCCTGTTGCTCCTTTCTGCACAGTTCTATTGTTTATTTGTGTGCAGCAGTCCTTTTTATTGCTGGCTGCCATACTTGTCCTGAGATCATTGTAGGGAGATTGAAATTGTACTACAGTCCTTGTATTTTTTCATATATCTTCCAGCCACTTTCTGCCACTAAGGCCTGTCCCACACGTCCAGATAATTCCGGTACCGGAAAAAATCGGTACCGGAGTTATCCATGTCCGTGTGTCCGTGAGCTCACGTAGGCCACCCGTGTGGCACACGTGCGGCAGCCGTGTGCCGCCTGGGTACCACACGGACCATGCAGGAGATACAGCGCTACAGTAAGCGCTGTCCCCCCAGCATGGTGCTGAAGCTGCCATTCATCCGTTCTCTCCAGCGCTCGCTGGGGAGAAGGGATGAAAAATCTTATTTTTTTCTTGTTTTTATGTGTTTAAAATAAACTTTAGGGCATCCTCCCCCCTCCCACCCCCTGTGCGCCCGGCCGCCGGCATTAAAATACTCACCCGCCTCCCTCGACGCTTGCTCTCTGCCCCGCAGCTTCTCCTGTATGAGCGTTCACGTGGTGCCACCCATTACAGTTGATGAATATGCGGCTCCACCTCCCATAGGGGTGGAGCGGAATATTCATCACTGTAATGGGCGGCACCACGTGACCGCTCATACAGGAGAAGCTGCGGGGCGGAGAGCAAGCGTCGAGGGAGGCGGGTGAGTATTTTAATGCCGGAGGCCGGGCGCACAGGGGGTGGGAGGGGGGAGAATGTCCTAAAATTTATTTTAAACACATAAAAACAAAAAAAAAGATTTTTCATCCCTTCTCCCCAGCGAGCGCTGGAGAGAATGGATGAATGGCGGCTTCAGCACCATGCTGGGGGGACAGCGCTTACTGTAAGCGCTGTCTCCAGCACAGCACACGGACTGCACACGGAAAACATCCGTGTGCGTTACGTGTTTTACACGGACCCATTGACTTTAATGGGTCCGTGTAATACGTGCGCTCCCACGAACACTGACATGTCTCCGTGTTTGGCACACGGAGACACGGTCCGCAAAAAATCAATGACATCTGCACAGATGCATTGATTTCAATGTGTCTACGTGTGTCAGTGGCTCCGGTACATGAGGAAACTGTCACCTCACGTACCGGAGCCACTGACATGTGAAACCGGCCTAACATTGTGTTGTTTTATACACTGGGCCTGAGTTTTGGTTCAGTCTCCAAAAAAAAAGTGAGATTCAAATTCTCACAAAGTGGATATACTTCAGTCCTGTTAGTTTGTCGTATATCAGCCAGCCACTTTCTGCCACTTAGATTGCGTTGTTATATACACTGGGCCTGAGTTTTGGTTCAGTCCCCCCCCCCCCAAAAAAGAGGGAGATTTAAATTCTCAACAAGTTTATATACACCTTCTACTTTGTTTTACAGTACCATATAACGGTTGTTATTTTGGTTAGATTTTCCAAAAAATGAGGAAGTCTGGTGGAAGAGCCCGTAGGCGGTGGTTGCCAGCTGGTACTGATGGTGGTGGTGATGGTGCATCTGGTGGTAGTGGCAAAAGCACAATAGCATCTAAGGCTGGAGGTGTTGAGCCAGTGTCATCGTCTGGCTACACAAGGCCTTGAAGGCTCCCTTATCTGGGAGTAGGAAAACAGCTTTTAAAGCCGGAACAGCAGGAAAAAGTTTTGGCTTTCCTTGCTGACTCAGCCTCTAGCTCTTTCGCCTCCTCTTCAGAAAGTTCCAAATATAAAAGCAGCGAGTCATCAGTGGATGCTCCCGGTCAGGAACAAGATGTTTCCTTGTGTCCTTCACCCAAACCAAAAGTGAAGGATGCGTCAGGCGACACTACAGGTTACTCCATGGAGCTCTTTACACATACCGTGCCTGGGTTAGAAAGGGAAATTGTTAACTGCCCATTACAAGATGAATCGGACATGGAGTGCACTGATGCACAGCCATAGCTAGATTATTATGCTGTTCCATTGACCCAGACCACTACATTCCCCTTGCACTCTACACAGCCAGAATCTGACCCTGCTGAAAGTCAGGTTCCCCTTCCCGCATACTATACCACCTTACATGGGGACATAAAGAGGAAGGTGCAGATGAAAGTGCAGGTTCCTTCATCAGGTGGGGGGGCATACTTGTTGGCGACGTCACTGGCACAGGGCCCCTCATAGTACGCAAAAGTGTCTTTGCCAGTGGGATGCGTCACCCACCGTTAAACACACCGCCGTACTATGAAGGGCCCTGTGCCAGTGCCAACGAGTGGGCCCCCCTGCTTGCTCAGGATCACAGCACTTGCAAAGTTGAAATACTTACCTCTCCCTGCTCCACCGCCGTGACGTATTCCGCGTTTCCTGGGCCCACGAAAATCTTGAGCCAGCCCTACCCCCCACAACTTTAGCCAAATGACCCCCAGTTTTCAATGCCTAACTATTATTATAAAGTAAATTAAGATTGACAAGCTTAAGTAATAAGAATTGATGTTTTTGGCATTAAAATGGGCACTGTAGGTGTTTTCCTGTCCTCCACTCACTACCGACTTTGATTCCCCATTGACTTGCATTGGGTTTCGTGTTTCAGTCTGCCCCCGACTTTTCGCAATAATCGGCCGATTTCACTCGACCCAACTTTTGACAAAGTCGGGTTTCGCGAAGCCCGACTCGATCCGAAAAAAGTAAAAGTCGCTCAACTCTAGTTTTTACCACTAAATCCACTGGAAAGTTGATAATTAGTATTTTGGGTGGTGGAGCAGAGGTCCAAGGGCTCAGGTATCTTTTAGACAATTGTCACAATTTTTATCAATGGATGGTGGCTCGATTGTGGGGGTCAGGCTTATCTCCAGTGGTAGCTTGGTTAGGGTATGTTCCCTAACCAAGTGAGTCTCCGCTAGATAAATATCACCAGTACAATGTATTGGGCACGGTGATTCCGCATGGTACAGTGAACACATGTGGAATCACCTGCGTTCAAAAGCCGACAGAGCTTTGCACGCAGCGGACAGATGCTGTGTTCAATGCGCTGCCGATTCCTGATCATGGGCACATACCCGCATGGTCGCCCACGACAATGGGGGGTAGTGAGGCAGCTGGGACGGTGGGAAGTAGTGGGGGGGTCTCTACAGGTGTGTCAGTCCAGACTGAGAAGGACAAAGCGAATGCAATTAAACGTGATGATAGGGTACGACAACCCCCCAGGAATAAGCTATTGCAAAATGCGCGTCGGGGCTCAAGCTGCTCACACCGGTCATGTATCAATCTGTACCTCCAGCCTTTTCCTTGTTCGTACTTTGAGCATAGAACATGCCTTATTGTTTACTGGTGTACTAAGCACTTAGCACTTTAGTTTACACAGATCATATGTCATGTTCTGAGTTTGTGAACATGTTTCATTGTTTACCGGTGTATTAAGCACTCAGTACTTTTGCATATCCACTGTCATTGTTTAAAACCTGATCTGTTTAAATATAGTAAACCTCCCCATGGTAGGAGCCGTGTAGGCTGACTTATGGCACTTAGCAAATACATTGATACATGGTACGCCTTATAACTGAATCTGCCTATTTACGTATATACTCTAATAAGCACTTGACTCTTTAATGTATGCATTATAATATAAACATCTGGATATGAAAACTAAATGTATTTGTATATAATTATATGGCAGTATATTGTACAATTAAAACACTATATGCACTTTGCTGATATGAATTTGTATTGAATAAGGAATGTATATATGTGGTGGATTTATTCATTATGTATTGGGCTAATCTAAGGTATTTATTTATGGATATATATATATATATTTATTGACAATTGTCAATCTATTTGATGAAGATAGGTGCCCACAGGTAGACAGGTGCCCACATTTTGGCCTTATTCATTTTGATACATGCAGTGTCTGCAGCCCTTTTTTGTGTCTGTGTTCCCCTTTATATGTATTTTAAATGTTATGTTACTGGTGTTGAAATAAAATTTATATTGTTCTTTTCACTTGTTGTGGCATTGACTTCCATGTGAATTTATGGGATGCTCTAATGATAAAAACAGAGCAAACTCTGATGACACTCTGATCAAAAACACTGATGAGACTAGGGTCATTTTTTAAAAACAAAAAAAGCAAGGAGGCCTTATGTGTTTTGCGAAAAAAACACTGACGTCTGAATGAGACCTTGCATCACCCAACATCTGCAGTCTGTAATCAAATCTTTAGTCCAATTAAAGATCAAGATAATTTAAATTATATTACCGATTTGGGTTCACTTTATGGATCTGTTTCATCATATTAATTTAATCATCACATCGCGGCCCAGACAACAAAAGGCTACACTCTAAAAACAAGGGTGTTGGCAGACATCACTGCGAATCTCATCACACCCTAGATGACGGGGGCATTAACCACCTCATGATCAAAACATTTTTCACTCATTGGTTAACAAGCTGAATTTATTTTTTCAGACTATATAAACCCTGCTCTGTATACCCTATTTTGACAAAGATTTGTTTTAACCTGCGGTCTGAGATACCAAAGTACATAACACAAATGATGTCGCCTTTATGCCAGAATCACATGTACAGTTTTAAATGCAGTGTTTGGTAGTTTTTTGTTTTTTTTTCATCCAAAGCAGAATTATAACCAAGGCTAAAGCCAAAATTGCTAAATGCTCAATTTGCTTCCAATATTCGGATCACATTTGGCCATGCAAGTCAATGAGTGCTTGGAAAACATTTGGACTGCACTCGGATGACATCTGAGCGTGGTCTGATTTCCACGGACTGACAGAATGGAGATGATGGAGAGATTTTTTTCTCCATTCTCTCCTCATCAGACAAAATCATGTCACACTATGATCACTCTGTGATAGAACTGCTATCAGAGTTTGACCAGTCTGATTAGCATAAGCGGCCACATGTTCGATTTGTCCGGGGTAAACAATCGCCGCATGAAAGAGTTGCCTCCAATAATGGATGGCACTCAGCAATTCATGTTTCTGAGTGCGTGGAAGACATCGAACCGCACTTGGATGGTATCTGAGTGTGGCCCCATTGTCACGGAATGATTGAATGGAGAATTTTTTATGTTTTTACATCTCCACATCTGAATAAAATGGATCCCACTGTGATCAGAGTGTGTGGCATCCACATCATAGATAAGAATGGGCGAGTGCCATCCAATTATCGAAGGCAAATCGGGCATGCTGCGGAGAGAAAAATTGGACATGTGCACTGCCTCATTGAATAACATTGGTCCGAGTGTGATCTGATGTTATGATGGATCACACTCGGTTCAAAATTACGGCTATCTGTATGAGCTCTGATTAGCATAATTACGTACAGTCATCTGCATGAGCCCTTCGTGTGAGAGGTTGCAGTACCTGCTATGGCCACCATACAATGCACACAGCTGAGCAACTTCTGTTGTACGACGGCCCCTTTAAAGAGCTGACCGTCGTCGTGTCGAAAGCCAGATCCCCACTGATATGATATTGATCAAAGTCCCCGAAAACTCCAAAAGCCTGGAGATTTTCTAATTTATTTAATACCTCGTTGGGACATTCTTATGATAACTCTTCTTTATTGCTGAACAATAAGTAGATTTCTAGGTTAAATATGCTGAATGTCCCGTACTTAATGTTCCTACAAGGATTCTGGCCATACCTGAAATCTCACTTGGTAGGTGTCCTGCTGCTGATGTGAAAATTACATTCTAATGAAACATGGCAGAAAAAAATCAGATTGGCTACCGAAACTGCCGAAATCAATTAAATCTCCAGAGACGGAGAAAAATAGGACGATTTAATGAGAAACCTCAATGAACTTCCAGCCTCTCTCTATAACACTGTATCACAAATTTACTGCAGCCTGACCCTTATTTCGGAAGGGAAATCGAGCACATCTGATATCTTTCTCAAATTTTATTTCCCTGCTGTTTAGTTCTAACTCAACCTCATGGTTTCCTGCCAATTTCTATGGGATGTACAATGTGCAGCAAAGTGGTCTTATTACTTTTTTGTAATGTAATGTACTTTGGAAGGCCTCTTTGAGAAGAAAAACCCTATTCAGGAAAACCAATTTTGATTGTAATTTTGGGTGGTCGTCTTTAAAGGGGCATCACTGAAACTATTTATGCATTTGTCTTTTCCAAACTGTGCAAAATAGACATCCTTTAAAAAGGGCACATACCTTACTAAATATCTTCTAACGTCTCTTATACTGGGTACCATTTCTTAATTACTGTAAGTCATAAAGATGCATCTCTCCGAGTCAGGAGGGACTCCAGTTGGCACATCTGAGCATGGGACTGCATTTAGCATGTGTTCATTCATGGTATGTTCACACCGGCATCAATGTTGATGGCCCCAATTCATCAAAGCTTTTAAGCCAGAATTTTTGTGTAAAACGTTTCGAAAAGTCCCCAAATTTTTGAGCAACGGAAGGTTGTGCAAAAATATTACAATCTTTTAAAATGTTTTACGCCAGTTTCGGTCTTCACTGCCAAAATGGATAGAGCTGGGGCAAGATGGGGCACGATGATGCCCAATTGTCTAATTCATGGCATGTTTGCTGGGCGATTCGGAAGTAACAACTCAATGTAAATCTAAGAGCCAGAATGAGGCCCTCATAGACTTACATTGAAAGCTTGTGATCCTTACGGACAGTCAGAAGTTGGGGTCACAAGATAGGGACCGGAGTGACGTCGGGAAGAGCTGAAGAAAGAGGCTGGTGAGTATCATACTAGGGGTAGGACCTTTGATGGTGCTTTAATTAAAATGACATGTTAAACTCTAATCGCATGGGTATGTGGGGAGGTTTCTGGCATCATAACGGAGGACGAAGCTGTTCGGGGTCATTGGAGCTTCAATATGCACAAATATACAGTTGACTTCAGTTTTCTGTTGCCAACGTGTTATGCCAATTCTACCCTTGTAGAGATGTGACTATGTGTAAAAAACATGTGAACTTAGGTGGGCACAACTCACCATGAAAATTAGAACATCTGATATTATGTGATTATTATTGGCCAGAACTTGTAATCTTCTAGATCTGACTGCCCAACTGAGCATAGGTTGTTAGCAGAAAGTAAGCACAAAGTAAGAATAATGGGTAGAAAACCAAGGACCAGCCCATACCCCGCATGTTCTATGCAGGCAGGTTGGTGATAAGTATTTGGAGCCTTGCTATTCCTAATGACCTCTTCAGAACATTACGAGACATTACTCAATGAGATCGCAATGTAGAAAAAGAGTAGACAGCTGAAGTCAAAGTGATTACTGGCGAACCATGCACCCTGCTGTCATAACTGATCATCGTATCCCGCCCAGCGAAGGCTACGATACAATAAACCAGTCATTGTGAGCAATAAAATGCTCATCGGTTTGGAGCGTAACCCGATCATTACCAAACGCAATATTACGCTAGATATTACAAGCTAAATGGAATGGGGTATTGTGTGGGAATAAAGAATCTGTGGTGCATGATGTAGTGAGTAGAAATACATATTTTATTACAGGAGCACAAAATCGTAAGTGAACCTTTTGGAATTTCCTGGACTTCTCCATTGATTATTGCGTGGTCTGATTGTTATCTACGCCATGATTATAGTCACAATCTAACAAACTAATAACAAACAGTTGTAACATTTATGTCTTTCACTGAGCATGTTGGGTAAACATCCACAGTACAGACTGAAAAAGTAAGTGAACCCGTGTAGTATTAACTTCTCCCAAAACTAGTAAGCAAAAGGTATTTTAATTAAAGAGACAAGATTCACAGGATTCAGAGATACTTAGCTCATTAAATAGAGGCGCACAAAGCCTGGTTACTGACAAATCTGTCCTTAGGGTATGTGCACACGCTAAGTATTTGCTGCAGACATTTCTGCTCCTAAAATATGTCTTTTTGCAGTAAAAATGCTGCGTAAAATCCACACTTTTTAGGCCCGTTTTTTACTTGCGGTTATGATGCGTTTGGATTGCTGAAAGAATTGACATCCTGGAGGTCTGAAACGGCTTAAAATCTGCAAGGAAAAAATAAGCAACATGTGCCTGAGACGTCCGGAATCTCATTCACTTGGCTGGTTCTAGGAAATCCTTCAGTTTTGGTGGCAAAGCGCCGAAAAAACATGACAAAAATGCAGTAATTACCGCGTGCACATACCGTTGAAAAAGTTGTATACTTTTCTATCTCCAGGAGGGCACCGCTCCTCTACCTCCCAGCTTCTTGCTTGCTGGGGGCAGTGCATTTCTGAAGATTGATGGTTTGGACCAGCGGCATGTTCATGATGCCGGTCCGAGCTTTGCGTTCTACCATGCTGCTAACAGTGGCAGCTTTGCTTCTGCAGAATAGAAGGAACACTGAACTTGTCTGTATCCAGCGATCGGGCCAGCTCCGGAGCAGTGTTTACAGACTCTAAAGCATAGAGAGTTGCAAGCGTGAGCTCCTAGCCTAGAAAATTGGCTACCTCTGAGCGCTGGCAGGTATTCTAGGCAATAACAAAAACTGAAAAAGGGAAATGTATAAATGTAAGGGTGCTTTCACATTGCGTTTTGTTACACATGCTCGTTGGTCCCGTCGGGGCTCGCATCCGAACAGCCCTGCAAAATGGGATTCGGGAGTATGACTTCACCACACACCTCCATCAAGACCGGTGAGAAAGTTGCCAGTCTTTATTCGGGACTATGGGCGATAGACTATAATGGTGCAGACAGAGTGAGCGTGCACTCCAACATGCATAATTTTGGGGCATATACACCTACACCTGAGTAACCGCCTCCAATACCTGAAAATAATGCACGTCAGAGAGCACATTCACTCTGCCGGCACCATTATAGTCTATGGTCCCGTTGGCGCATACACCCGAAGTCTGGCGATTTTCTCACCAGTCTTGATGGAGGGGTGTGGTGAAGTCAGACGCTCCTGATTCCTGTGGCACAACAGAATATTTCTGGTGTAGGGAATGCTGCAGCTCATCATAAATTAGACAAACTGTGGCTTCTCCCCCCCAGGACACCCACTCCCGTTCTGCCCATTTTGGTGGTGCTGGGAAAACTATATTAAAATGCAAAAAGTTGCTGAATTTTTGCACAACTCCAAGTTGCAGCAAAATTTGGAAACTTTTCAAAGCAATTGACGCCCGAATTTTGGCGAAATTGCATAGATGAATTGGCGCCAAATTATTTTAGGAAAAAAATACTATTGTAGATTTTAATGCAGTTATTGAGCCACAGACAGAAGTGGGTTCAATAGGGACTGGAATCAAAAGGGAAGGACTTTGTCCTGCGGGATCCCTTACTGGCTTTCCAAATAAAAACTATGTAAAAAAACGGAAGTGGCTTTAAAAAAATATAAATACATAAATTGTGAGTCAGAAAAACTAGGGCCAAAAAAAGTGTTCACCTTTGCACATCCTTTTACAATTTGGATATATCCAGCAAACTGACCAACTGTCCTGGAACCAGCAGGACTGTCTTAAATTGGCGCATATCTGTCAGGAAGTTGGGGGCTAGATGCCGATTTACCAGTTGCATCTTTTTCCTCAGGCCACAGACACTGATGAATAGGACGGTGGAGCAGGGAGCTGACAGGTCCTTCTTTAACCGTTCAGTCTTTAAAAAGACTGGAGATCCTGTCGTGACTTTCAGGTCACAGGATTTTTTCATGTCGCGTGACTGGCAGCAGAGCAAGACACAAGCAAGGTCTGGATTAGTTATACTGGTGTGTGTGTTGATGTACCAAAATTGTGTGTGTTAATGTACCAGAATTGTGGGTCGATGTACCAGAACTGTGTGTGCTGCTGTACAAAAATTGTGTGTGTTGATGTACCAGAATTGTGGGTCGATGTACCAGAACTGTGTGTGCTGCTGTACAAAAATTGTGTGTGTTGATGTACCAGAACGGTGTGTACATGTACCAGAATTGTGTGTTGATGTACCAGAATTGCATGTGTTAATGTACCTGAATGGTGTGTGTGCGTGTACCACAATTGTGTGTGTTCATGTACCACAATTGTGTGTGTTCATGTACCACAATTGTGTGAGTTCGTGTACCACAATTGTGTGAGTTCGTGTACCACAATTGTGTGTGTTCATATACCACAATTGTGTGAGTTCGGGTACCACAATTTTGTGTGTTCGTGTACCACAATTGTGTGTTCGTGTACCACAATTGTGTGAGTTCATGTGCCACAATTGTGTGAGTTCATGTACCACAATTGTGTGTGTTCGTATACCACAATTGTGTGTGTTCGTGTACCACAATTGTGTGTGTTCGTGTACCACAATTGTGTGTGTTCGTGTACCACAATTGTGTGTGTTCGTGTACCACAATTTTGTGTGTTCGTGTACCACAATTGTGCGTGTTCGTGTACCACAATTGTGCGTGTTCGTGTACCACAATTGTGCGTGTTCGTGTACCACAATTGTGCGTGTTCGTGTACCACAATTTTGTGTGTTAGTGTACCACAATTGTGTGTGTTTGTGTACCACAATTTTGTGTGTTCGTGTACCACAATTGTGTGTGTTCGTGTACCACAATTGTGTGAGTTCATGTACCACAATTGTGTGTGTTCGTGTACCACAATTGTGTGTGTTCGTGTACCACAATTGTGTTTCTGACCTGTGTACAGTATATGTTGATGTTGCAGAAATATGTGTATTGATGCAGCACTGATGCATGTTTGTTCCTTTGGTCCTGTGTGTGAGGGGGCCATCATACTACGTGAGGGGCTCTATGGGTGGAGTCTCTGGGGAGCATCAGACACTGTGAAGGAATGTACCGTATGGACATTACACTGTATGTGGTGGGCACTGTGGGGGTCATATACTATGTGTAGGAAATTGCAATATATGGGGGGTACCAGACTGTGAGTATAAATGTACTATGGGGGCATAATACTGCTTATAGTGTGTAGCAGCATTATATGTACTGTATGTGAGGGGCAATGTGGAGCCATGAAAGGGGGCAACATGCTATGGAGGAACACGAATGAGTATATAAAGGACTGGGCAAATTTAGGGCTACTAACTATACTTAAAATAAAAATGACCCAATAGTTTGTGTCCATTTTGCTTATCCTGTAAAGCTGGGAGGTATGGATATATAAGGCAGTAAAGATTGTACCGTAGTTTCCTGAATGCAAATTACCTAACCAACGTAGTACAGACACTGAACAAACAGGAAAATCTGGGAGACGTGAATCCAAAACTGCTGCAGGTTATGATAGTGCACAGTTACACAACTGAAAAAAAAAGCTGCTTAAAGTGAACCATTACTTTTAAACAAGCGGCGGACAGGGATTTCCTGACACCACAAAAACATGGATTCAAATGATAATACTCTGGCAGCCACCTAAGGCTACGTTCACATTTGCGGTGTGCGCCGCAGCGGCGTCGCCGCAACGCACAACGCAAACAAAAACGCAGCAAACCGCATGCACAACGCTGCGTTTATCGCCGCATGCGTTCAACGCATGCGTCGCAAAACGCTGCGTTTTTTGTAAACGCAGTTGCGTTTTCAATAAAAAACGCAGCGTTTTGCGCCGCATGCGTTTTTTTGTGCAGTGAGTCATTCTTCATCCCACCCACCAAAAAAAGTGTCTACACAATAGATAAGGACCACCAATGGCTAGAAGAGGGTTGGTGTTTATGTAATTGTGTATATATACCATGGCAGACATGAATTCCTCCCATTTTGCTGGTATTCATGATGGAGCGTCCCATGGACAGTATCGTCATGGATATGGAGATGGATTTAGCCTTGGCTCATGCCTATGCTGTTGCCTGTGCTCATCAAAGAGAAAGAGAAAAACGGAGATGGAGTCGTCGCAGATTTTGGATCCACCCTATTTTGGAAGTTCGGGAGAGCCGTGGAGCATACCATAGTTTGTTTGGCGAACTGAATGAGAACCTGGAGAAATACTTCGAGTACACCAGGATGTCTCAGGAGAGCTTCCGGTATCTTCTTCGTCGGGTGGAAGGATCCATTACCAGGCAGGATACTCAGCTTCGGAGAGCTATTTCCGCAGAGGAGCGGCTTCTGGTGACTCTACGGTACGTAGCTGTTCGAATGACTGAGATATGTTCTTCCCTTTGTTTTTTTTTCTTAATTTTTTTTGGGGGTGGTATGGTCAATGTACTTTTATAAATTGCAATGTACTTTAATGTAATTTCTTTATCTTCTTGGCAGTTTCCTGGCTACCGGAGAGACCTTGCGATCCCTTCAATTTCAGTTCCGGATTGGAGTCTCCACTCTCTCCGGGATTATTGCTGAGACCTGCCGCGCTCTGTGGGATAATCTCCGTGCAGAATTTTTACCCGTCCCTACAAGCGATATCTGGTTGGCCAACGCCGAGAAATTTGAGGAAGTGTGTTCGTTTCCAAACTGCATTGGCGCGGTGGACGGAAAGCATATTCGGATTACCAAGCCAGGGAAAAGTGGATCCATGTTCTTCAACTACAAAAAATACTTTTCTACTGTGCTTATGGCAATTGCCGGTGCGGACTGCCGTTTTCTTGCAGTCGACATTGGTGCGTTTGGCCGTTCAAATGACTCGCGCACATTCAAAGACTCGGATATGGGCCAAAAATTATATACTAACAATTTTAATTTCCCCCAGCCACGACCTCTTCCCCACACCGAAGGCCCTGCGATGCCATTTGTTGTGGTTGGGGATGAGGCATTCCAAATGTCTGCCAACCTATTGAAACCCTACTCAAGTCGTGGCCTGGACCATACGAAAAGGGTGTTCAATTACAGACTATCCAGGGCCAGAAGGACTGTGGAGTGCGCCTTTGGCATCCTTGTCTCAAAATGGCGGATATTAGGATCCGCCATTAATATGAAAACTGAGACAGTGGATGAGGTGGTGAAGGCGTGTGTGGTTCTCCACAATTTTATTCTGGCCAAAGAGAGACTGAACGTTGATCTCGATGAAACCATAGCCAACCCATTGCCCAATTTCCATGATCACCCTCTGAGGACAAGTGTTGAAATTGCTCAGATG
The DNA here is from genome assembly GCF_051348905.1 of Ranitomeya variabilis. Lineage (NCBI taxonomy): Eukaryota > Metazoa > Chordata > Amphibia > Anura > Dendrobatidae > Ranitomeya > Ranitomeya variabilis. The sequence goes on from NC_135232.1 coordinate 86,276,259, forward strand.
AGGGATCGTTTTGCGGCCTATTTTGTGTCAGATGTTGGCCGTCTGTCATGGCAAGATAATATGGTGTAGTAAACTGTTGGACTGTATTCTGGTGTGACTATGCTAAAAATAGTTCACCAATGTAATGTGCCTTATCTAAAAAACTTGGAACCCTTTGTTTTTAAAATGTTGTGTTTTAATAAAAAAATTTTCTTAAGTTTTCTACCCTGCTTCAAAGACAAAATTTCTACCATACCATATAACATATTTATTTGTTTGTCAGATCGCCGTGTATCGTTGTGTTTGACAGCAAAAACAACGATACCAGCGATGTTTTACACTGGTAACCAGGGTAAATATCGGCTTAAGCGCAGGGCGGCGCTTAGTAACCTGATATTTACCCTGGTTACCAGTGTGAAAGTTTACAAAAAAAACAGTACATATACTCATCTTCGCGTCCCCCGGCGTATGCTTCCTGCACTGACTGAGCGCCGGCCGGAAAGTGAATGCACAGCACAGCGGTGATGTGACCGCTCTGCTGTTAGGGCCGTCACTCAGTCAGGGCAGGGAAGCGGACGCCGGGGGACGCAATTTTGAGTGTATGTACTGTTGTTTTATTTACATTTAACACTGGTAACCAGGGTAATCATCGGAAGCGCGGCGGCCTGCGCTTAACAAACTGATGTTTACCCTGGTTACCCGGGGACCTCGGCATCGTTGGTCGCTGGAGAGCTGTCACACAGACAGCTCTCCAGCGACCAAATAGCGATGCTGCAGTGATCTGCATCATTATATGTTTCGCTGCAGCATTGTTAAGTGTGAAGGTACCTTTACGGTATGTGTCCACGTTCAGGATTGCATGATTATTTTGTCACGATTTTTCTTCAGTATTTGTAATACAAAACCAGGAGTGGAACAATTAGAGGCAAAGTAGAATAGAAACATATGCACCACTGCTGTATTTATCACCCACTCCTGGTTTTGGGTTACAAAACACTGATGAAAAATCGTGACCAAATCCTCATGCAATCCTGAGCGTGGACACATACCCTAGTGATTGAAAACACCTCATACACTTTATTGTTTGTAAACACCTCATACAGCAATGATAGACACACCAAAAAAGGCAAAATAAAAATGGTAAAAATAGTGTCTGACATTGCATATGAGTTGTTTGAAACACATAATATGTGTAGACGGCGCACGGTGTGACTTGCTGAGAAGTATACATGAAAGTAAGAACAAATATTGTTGTATTTAAACCAAAGTTTTTTATTTGGGGGAAACAGAAAAAAAAAACGGGGAAATAAACTTAGGGGGTATCAACATGTGCCACAAAGGGGGAATGGTAGGTATCTTTTTCGGAATGGGGACCGGAAAATGAGGATGATGACGACGACGAGGAGGAGGAGGATGTTGACCTATTATAGTCCAGGAGGCTGGATGGCAGGTCTAATGGGGAGCAAACCGCCACCTCTGCAGGGGAGGGAGGAGGCAACACGAGCCTTTGTGAGGTTCTTGTTTGGCTCTGGCTGCTCCTACTGCGGCTAGAGCCCCTATGTCTACTTGTTGTTTGTACTGGAGCAGCCAGAGCCTCAGTGCGTGTCCTCTTGCTTCTTTTTTTTTTTCTTTTCTTTCCCCGATCTCCCCTAGAATGATGGCTGCGGGAGGATGAGGGCCTGGCAGGAGCAGGAGTCGGCGGCACACTGCTATGGTGCCTGTGGTGGCGTCGCTCGGCACTTGGACCAGGGTGGGGTGGCTGGAGTGACTCTGCAGCAGGAGTCGGAGTCATGCTAGCCAGCGACGGCACTACGGGCAGTGTCGCTGACTGCACGACCCGAGCCTGCTGCAGAGCCCTCACGTAAGAATTGTTGCAGTCCTGCATCACCGAAATCTGGAGTTCCGGCGTAAGGTTTTCCACCATGCCTTTTGCCATTGTGCTAAAGAAATGTTTTGCCGGATTTGTGAGCTCGGCTTCCAGGATTTCAAGGCGCCGTCCCATACTGGACATTTCATCTCTCAACGCCTTGAAACCGTTCTGGAACACCGTGCCCAAGTGCAAAAATTCAGGCATGACTGACCTGTCCGAGGCCCGCTGGCGCTGTCGGGAATACCCGAACGAAGGTGCGCCAGAGGCCTCGGGCAGGGGAAAACCTGACGTACCGGCAGCCGGTTCTCCAGATGATGGTGGTGCAGGCCTGCTGTCGCTGTGGGATGGCTGTGACGGCTCAGATGGCGATCCATGAAGTTCCGCTTCACAGGGGGGAGCTCGCTGGAGGGTGCTGCTGTGTGTCCTGTGAAAAGATAATGAAAAAATTATTCTTCAATTAATAACCTATCACATACGCCAACTCCTGTCAAAAAAATTACATGACACATCAAAACATTACAATCCCCTGTCTCTCAGTCTGTGTGGCCTATAATAAATTGCTGATTGTTATCGCCAGCTGACCATTAGGGCTCACGATAACAATCATGGACATACCGACGGCAGAAAATGACTGTACATTCCCTCTGCCAAAGGCAATGCATACCCCTGTCATATTTTTAAAAAATTATTGTGTGAAAAACTAATTTCAAGATGCTGGCTATGTTGCAAAAATAATATAAAATTTAAGGTCTATAAAAGAATTAAAAAAAAATAAAAACCAGACTTTGCTGATCTGATCGCAGGAATGTCCATGACGTTAGGATCATGTGATCGAGACGTCATCATTATTCCTGCGATCAGAACTACACTGACTCAGAACGGAACCTGTCAGGAACTACAAGGACTCTTGCTTAACCTAAAAAAATTACCGTGGATGGCCAATATGCTACGCTGACTACATTGATGGCCAATACACTATGTGCCTGGGAAATGTACTATGTGGATACGTGGCTAGAACGTGTACTATGTGGCTGCGATATAGTGGCCTGTAAATATACTATGTGTGTGGATGCACAATGTACGTGGCTGGCCAATGAACTATGTGGCTGTGCAATATGTTATGTGTCTGGGCAATGTACAATGTGCAATATGGTATGTGGACAAAATACTTACTGTCGGCGGCCAAGGATTGGTCTTAAGAACTGTAGTGCCCTGTTATACTTGTAGGGCACCGACTTGGCCGCAGCAGCACCACTCCTCGATTGCTCCTCCTCAGCACGGAGCCCCTTATTGAAACGGTCCTTTATGGATCGCCATCTGGTCCTCAACTTTTTCACTGTGAATGCAAACAAAAAAAAAGGTTACATATGTCGCATTTTAAAAGGATAAAACAACCGTGTGTGATGCAAAGTTTAGGCGTTGATAGCATCACACACGGTTGTGTTTATCCTGGCAAGATGGGTCATAGCAGCGTCTCAGCAATACTCACTAAAGGTGCCTTTGTCCTTCGCTGAGGCACTGTCAAAGCCATCCCACAGCGACTTTGCCACCTCTGCCCACAAACGCCTAGACACCACCTGGTCCATGTGCCGGGGGTCACGGCTGTCCCACAACGGGCCACGCTCCTGGATGCTGGAGATCAGGAGCTCCACATCAATACTCTCCCTGTGGTCCCGTTGTGAAACCTAGAAAAAATAGAAAACAAAAAGGTTACAAATAGGCAAATATAAACAACCATCATCAGCACGTGGCATGATTTGTACCTTTGCCCTATCCTTTGCCATTTGATGTATGTATATGTTTTTGTGCAGGGAGTTCAACTGTATGTTACCTTCCCCCAAATACTTGCTGCCCTGAAAAGCTATATGTAATTAAGCTTAGTAAACAGCCCTAGTGAAACCAGGTTGCTCCTAATGTTCCTCCCAGCAGGATGCTACTCCAAAAAAAAAGATAAAAAAACAAAAACAAATACTCACTTGCCGGCCTGACGCCACATCTTGGCACCGATCTCCCTGCTCCCGCTGTGTGCCTTCCCCCTCACTTGAAGAAGCCTGTAAAAAAATGTATACAAAAATTAGTGACAATGCTACAAATGGCAGCGACTAGTAAGCTAATGGACATAATTACTCACCGCACTCCCCCTCGCCGATTGGCTATGCTCTGAGTCACTCGCCATTGGAAGTTTGCTCTGCAATGAAAAAATGAGCAAAAAATCACATCCAAAGCTAACAATGCCACATACAATAAAACATTAAAACAACCACAATTGACTGTTGACTGATAGGACAATGATAACTCAAAAAGCGACACCACAACGTCATACATTGCAAGAGAAGACAATAGAAGAAACAATACAAGAATAGACCCAAACAAAATTAAGCAAAAATAGACACCTATGTCCAAATTTTAAAATATAAAAAATTAAAAAATAAAGAGAAAAAAAAAAGGCACAATGAAATAGCAAACTGCACGCCATACTTTACAATAGCAACAAGACATGATCCAAAACAACACCATCTGGTGACATCTACCACAGAAATACATTTGAAAAAGGCGATAAATACCATTCTAGATAATAAGCAATAAACATTACGGGACAACCGCTGTTACAATATACAGCAACCAAAAGAAAAACCATAGTCAAATAGAAAAGAGAACACAAGAAATTTTGAAAAAAGGGCCCAAACAAAAAAAAAAAAAAAATTTAACTACACACTTGGCTATGGAAACATTCAAGACAGGAGATATATATATGGAAGACATACAGAAAACGACGTAACCATAATACAATTGAACATATAATGGCATATAGCAGCACGGAACAATACAATACAAATGAAACATCATAAATGTAGCCCCCCCACCAGCAAGAAAAGACACTCAAGGAAAGAAAAAAAAATGCCAACAGCATAATAAAACACAGCAAGACATGAGCCTAGAAAACGCCATACGGTTACCCCAACAATAGAAGCCAGAAAAAGACATGCACCACCAATTTTACAATAAAAAATCTTACAAAAAAAAGGCATTGAACATCCGCATGACACAAGAACAACCAAAAATAAATCCAAAACCAATCCAAACCCAGCAAGGCCGCACACAAGAAACGCCAGCATATATCAGAAACACATTAAAAAAAAATGTTAGTATTCAATAACAACCTACAGTGCCATAACCGTACAATATCACAGAGCAAACATTGCACAAATTAAATCAAAAACAAGAAATAAAACACAGAAAAAAAATTATGCAAAGAGAAATATATACTTACAGGTTTGGAAAGCAGGTTGCTCCTCTCTTCGGTCTGCTCTGTGTGCTCTGTGAAAGACAATGGCAAACCCCCCCCCCCCCTTTTTTTTATACATATAGTGCTTTTTTTAAGTGTCTAGACAAAGTCTAGACAATGTTTTGCATTTTTGAAAGAAAAACGCATGCGTCGTACAACGCATCACGACGCAAGTACTTGCGTCGTCTGCGTTGTCAATGCAAGTCAATGGGAAAAAAGGCGCATCGACGACGCAAACACGACGCAAACACGACGCATGCGTTTTTTAAAAAGTCTGCGCCGCCCAAAAAATGCAACATGTTGCGTTTGCCGCGCCCTGGCAGGTGCGCCCTAACGCCGCATGCGGCGTACGACGCACCAAAACGCATGACAACGCATGTACATGCGGCGCCATGCGTCCCCAATGTTAAAGATAGGGCCGCACGACGCATGCGTTGCGATGCGGCGACGCCGCTGCGGCGCACACCGCAAATGTGAACGTAGCCTAAGAAATTAGCTAGCACAATGGTGAGTATTCGCTGTAGATTCCTAGCTAAATAAAATGCATTAAACCCTAAAATGCTCTGAACATTATAGACGTGCGGAGCGCATGAGACCTGGCGTATTAGTAGCATGTTTACATAGAAATCTCATTTGTTTTTCCTTCCATTATACAATTAACATTATCTGAAATATTACATTATCCTATCTCTTGCTCCTCTCATTAGGAAATAACGAGCATAATGTATTTAATGTAGAATAAAAAGACTTCAACTATGTTAATGCCTCATTATGTCTAATGAAAACACATCGTCAGACCAATGCCTTCATTTAAGACTAAGGGTGGGTTTACCCTGTCCGTCTTGGGGTCTTACAAGACCACCATTTGGCTACGTGTTTGATGATCAGTGATTGTTTAATTGCCGGTCTAGATGGACAGACCACACTTCCATTGCACAAAGAATAATTGGTAATATATAGACTGTCATTTTTCTCTGCAGCACAGGTCTACATTACACAGGACCTTGTGCTGCCGAGAATGATGATTTTGAAACAAACTAAGGAATTATCCCAGCTGACGAGCAAGTGTTTTGCTTACTGGATAGGTCAAATCTCCTATTTCCCAAAATAGCACATAAAAATTGCGTCGTTTGGCTAATAGGAGTGGCAAAAAAATATAATGGACTGATCATCATGAGTCCACTTTGGTGACATTGACACGTGCTGCTTTAGGTCAGAATCACACAACCATATTTCGGGACGTGATGCAAGACAGAACCTGAAAACTCAGCCTGCAGCCTGCAATGACTCCACTGCCACCTCATGGAAATAATGGTGCTTTAAAAATAAATAATAACAAAAGGATAACAAAACAAATACAAAGCCTAAAGTTATGGAAGAGCGGGTGAAGAGTGCACAGCAAACCAAAGACAAGTGACGCTCAAACCTTGTCCTGGCAATTGTGACTAAAATCTACACCATACCAGATGAAAAGAAAAAAAAATCCAAAAAAACTGCCAAATGATGTCACACGTCTAGTAAATTGGAAAGAAACAACCTAAGAGTTACCTATTAATACATCGTATTAGGCATCGCCTTCTCTCAATGGTTCATACCAGTAAGGTCTCATTCAGACATTACTTTCTTTCATGTAAAGAAAAACGGATAGATTCCTCAGTGATACTGGAGTTTCGTCAAAGCGTTGTCACAGTTTCATTAGTTTTTTCTGATGGAAAAATAAAAGTTTCTCCACCTTCTCCTATCTATCGGTTCATTAAAAATTGACACTATACAGATGTTATCAAGCTGTCCCAATTTTTTTTTACAGACACATAGACTTGCATTGCCGATTTTGATCTTACATTCCGATCAATAAATTTCAGGCAAGTGAACGACTCCATAGATCCTCATAGGTACGAGTGCTATCCGTGCAAAAATAGCACTCATAAGACAAAAACTGCGGTCTGAATGAGGCCTAAGATTTAATACTTGTTGGTTTCCCAGTTGCAGATAAACAAATAAGGACAAGTAGTGGCCGTAACTACGATTCACACAAGCTACTTGCCCAAGGCAGATTTAAGAAAACCCGGCATGGGCTTTTATTTTTGGAACAAATTACAGGATGGTGGTGGGGCAGTTCGCTCCCTCCAGTCTGAGTCTTACAAGTAGCCTATGGCCACATATTCCATTTGAAAATCCTGTAGCAAAGGGTTGGAGGTCAGTGTTTGCTTTGCAAGCAGCAGAGCAGTTGGCTCTGCAACAGCCGGCTTGTGTGAGGTAACACAGAGCCAAGAGAAGTGAATGCCTGGCACCCCTCAGCGTAACATGGTAGTGCAGTCACCCACGCCAACCGGTCTCGATTATGGATTGTTTTGACTCCCCGGCTGCGATCCGGAGGCTACCGTATGCTGTTCATTTTGTGTGAGTTTTTGGACGTTAAACATGTTTGCTTTGAACCTTCCTGGGTCACTGCCTCATTACTGCACGGTGTGGACACCGCTGCACTACAACTGTTAGAGTTGGAAGGGACCTCCGGGGTCATCGTGTCCAACCCCCCATCTCAGACAGATGTCTGTCCAGCCTATGCTTGAATACTTCCATTGAAGGAGAACTTACCACCTCTCATGGCACCGTGTTCCACTCTTTGATCACCCTCATTGTCCAAAAAATTTTTTTCTAATATCTAATTTGTATCTTCTCCCTTTCAGTTTTGTTCCATTGCTTCTCGTGTTTCCTTGTGCAAATTAAAAAATCCAAAGTAATCCAAATGAGTATCCAAAGTAGTTGCCATGGGGCACAACACCCAAGGATGTCTATCTCCAGTCAGAAGTTAATAGCCATCGTCAGGTCAAATGTGTATTCCTGCAGTTCTCCTGAGTATTCTACAGTTATAAGCTTTTTTATTTAGTGCTAATTTTTATGGTCTTTACTAAGGTCTTGGCACGGCTGAATTATGCAGTGGAGGCTATACCACAGGGGTCAAGGGACCCCATTCTCCTAAAATTGATGGGGCCTGCAGAGATGACGGTGTGCCACCCCTCTTGTCTTTGTCATGGAATCTACAGGCAAACAGCCACACAAAGCCAATAATTTCTGTGACCAGATGGTTGGGGACCACATAGAATGGCATAGCGGGCTACATATAGCCCCAGGAGCCACATTTTGTGCACCCCTGACTAAACCTTTGTAGAAATGTTAGTATGTGGTTCCCGTCATATATTTCAAAATTAGTTCAAGCCTTTAATGGACAAACTGGTGAATACTCCTGTAATGTACCAGAGCCATGTTTGTGCAGTATATGATGGTCCCTGAGAAGCGTATTTATTTTATTCAGGTTATGAAAACCAGGAATCTTACATCCCTGCGAATAAGATTAGCAGAAGGGAACGCTACAGAGCAGCGTCTACAGGAAATCATAGATCTTACACCAACAAAGGGACTATTATACTTCCCCCTTTTTCCCATGATGTTTTTTCACTTTTTTTGTTCCTATTTTCTTTAGTATTCTCATATTCCCTTCCCCCTTCTTCACATTTGTAGCTTTTATATTCACTTCAGGCTCACCCTTATCATCTCCTACTGTCACTTTTCTATGGAGGTAAGAGACATACACTCTCCTAGCTACCATCCATGATGGCAGCGCCCGTGCTCTTTCAATGATCTTCTACAAAATGGTTACCAATGGTACACATGCGCATCGCAATTTTTACGTCAGGTCGCTCCCTCGGCAGTTATCGATCTAAGTATTGTGCGCATGCTCCATGACATCATTGGGTGCGAGTTCACACGCATGCGCCACAATCATTGGCACCTTTCTATCGGCACATATTTAAGCCCTTGAGGCTGGACCTTCCATCTACCCCTTCAATAAAGCAGGTACGCGAAACGCGCGTCAGGGGCTGCAAGGAGCGTGACAGCGGTCCAGACCTACAACGGGTAAGTAACTATATCTATTATCTGGTGCAGCATCTATATACGCTCTAGTGACTCTGCTTCCCCAGGGCTTACTCTGACCTATACCTATACCCTCTCCTTGGCTACCTCTATGTCTCCTCCATATGTTTTCATTATATTTTGCTATGTGTCTTCTGTTTTAACATGTTTGCATATTTTGTGTCAATTAATTTCTGGTGGTTTATGACTTACTCCATTTTCTTCTTAGTTTTGCAATATTATTGGGAGTTCTCCACTTGTGTTACTATACCCCTTCTACACGTTGAGGATCATATAAAGAAAATGTAAAATAAAGAGCAATAAAATAAAAGAAACATAATAGTATAAAATCAAAAATTTTATTCGGGATGATTTAAAACGACATATATAATAAATAAGCTGCTGAATCAGGAAATGGCGCACGTTAAAAAAAAAGGTATACTAAACCCCTATAAAATGTAAGCTCATAGAGAGAAGTAATATTGCAAAAATGCCCAGAGAAAAATTACATCTACAAAACAGCTCAATCACATCACTGTACAAATATCATAGCAGCACCTTAAATAGCACATGATGGATAACATAGACCAATTGTAACAAATAATAAAAGGGTAAAGACACATCAATGTGTTAGCATACTATGAATAAATAGTACGGTGCTGGAGTGCATAAGGCAGGTAGATGATCAAGCGTATAGGCACAATGTATTTGTAGAAACGATAAAGTGCATGAGCAAAAGGCATAAGAAAATATCAGAAAATCATTTTTTACCTAAAGGTAAACGTGCTGCCAGGTCCCCTACGCGCGTTTTGGCGCTTGCCTTCTTCTATACGTTGGGTGAGTTATATTTTAATATGCACTCAGCCCTAATACAGAAATTGTGCTTTTTGATTATTGTTTCATTAAGGATAGCAGTGTCCACCACTAATATGGGAAAGCTTAAGAGCTTGTCTTGTGTCTGATATTACACCTCGCTTATACAATTATTCGCTTGTCATACAGTTTTATGCAAAGATGGTTGAAATGACAGGCACATGAAGTCAGCCCGTATGATATATTTGGGTACAAAGAGATGTAAAAGAGGCGATAATAGAATTTCTCTAATACTGTCGCTGTTTAAAAAGATTTATAAAGGTTTTTAGAATGAAGCAGGGAGCTCAGGATGAACAATGTAATAGCACCCAAGAGGGGAGTGATGGTGGAACACAGTACTGTGACCCATATACTCCTGAGGTTATTCTGGGGTTCTCCTTGTAGTGAGGCACAGGCAGGCAATGCTCCCTGGGAAAAGACATGCAAATTAGCTTCTGAATTTACTTTGATTTTTGAGAGTAAAAAAAAGATGATGACTCTAAGAAGCTACAAAAATGTAGTAAGCAGACGTGCAGAGCGACGCCATAGATTCAGCACTTGTGCGGCAGCTGCTTCCCCATAATACGGCATGACCAGAGTAAAGTTCTCAGCACGCGGCGGGCACGACACCGGTCACAAGCCATAACTAAGCACCATGTTGTGGTGTTGTCCTGACAACTGCTATGCACAGACCCACAATCGCCAGGATGTCTCAGGTGGCGTTACCATAACAACAGATGGAGTCTCTCAGATACCAGGAGTAAGGGAATGTGTACGGAATTGTTTTCGTCCGTGCATTGATCAAGCTCTCCTGTGTTTTCTATATATCTGTAAAAATAGGTAAACTGACTGAACAATATATATAATAATTTATGCTAGTGCATAGCCAAAAAAGATACATACAAAATAGATTATGGCCGCACTCATCTGTGCTAAAGTAAGGAAATGTGAAATATAAGGAAATATGAATAGCATAATAGCTTATGAACTTTATGAACAAACACATGAGATATTTAGCACAAGATTTGGCCAAACGTTGTGAGCCCATTCATAATCTATTTTCTATATATCTGTGTCATGGGACTTACAACAAATATTCCCACGATCAAACATACAGTATAAGTGAGCAAGTCTGACCTAAAACCACGGACCTTAGGAGATGCTGAATAAAGAAACATAAATGGAAAATATCCAGAATGATTGGACACATGACCCCAGCCTGCCGCACGTCGTGCCCACCTATGGAGGCGCTGCCAACAATCGCCTGTCAGCAGTGCCGGACTGTGATGCCATGAGCCCGCTGTTCTACTACAGGCCAATATCACGTCACCCTCACTCACACCTTTACCTTTGCCTCTGTATAATAAAGAATTGGGTAGTTTATAAATGATGAGACGCTGTCTACGTGATGAAACAAGTGTATTGTGCCACTATATATTGGGCGAGGGGCCCACTCCTTCATAGATGGTCACCAGGGAGGTCACTTGTCCCCCCCGAGGGCCAGTTCAATGGTGTATGTCAGGAGGAGAAAAAACACTAATATTACATTTTTTTTCTTCCTGGGCCAAATATGTGAATTGACTGCTACCTCTCCTTCCTCTATAAAAATGTAAGGGGTGATTGTATATTGCTGTTGTAAAGTGATTGTATATGGCTGGGACTTGCCATCGCTTAAAGGGAGCTTTATATATCGGACTAGTCAGGTCTATCTCAATAGATGACTTTTCTCAATAACGCCATAGTGTAAAACAGGCTGAGAGTCATGCTGCCCCGATTCGGGCAGCTTCAATATTATTCCGTTAATTATCTCTGGGATGTCCACCGATCCCGAGAATGGCGGGACAACATTGATGTTTTACTGCAGAGTCCCCGTTACAGTTTTTTCCTCTGCAGGTGGCAGTTCTTGGCCATCGCTGCTGTACGGCTCCGCCTAAGTACATGTGGCCAGCTGCAGTTCCCCCCTATCATTGGAAAAACTGTAAAAGGGACACTTCTTTCTACCAGATATGAGCAGCAGAAAGCTTTTGAAAACCTATTTTTATGTATATTCTCTCCCAAGACCCGGATCTAGACCAAATTTTTTAGCGATAGATTTTCTTGCTTTGCTTATTTTTGCTTTGCTTCCTTTTTGTTGAAATTTTGGATGGTCAGGGCAGGACAAATCTCTGGAACCAGACAGCTAACCAGCCTATTTTTTTAAAGCTGCCACCACCAACATTTTTGGTCCTTTATTGAAGTTCCATTTACCTGACTGCAGTAAAATCTAGTTGGCTTCGGGGGATTACTCATTGCTTCCTAAAATCTACAACAATATGTCTTAAAGGGAATCTGCCATCAGGTTTTTGCTATGTAAGCTGAAGACAGCATGCTGTAGGGGTTAAAACACAGATTTCAGCAATGCCTCTCTTCTCAAGCTCAGTGGTTGTGTTTGCCTGCCACGATTGTGTTAGCACCAGTAGTTTATCATTGCGGAGACCCAGCAGTGCTGCCTTCTGGTCTGGCAACGCCCACTACTCTGATAGGCAGCTGTTTATGGACTTTATACATGGAGAGCCTGGTGTGGGCGGAGTTAGCTTCCTCAGCTCTGCTTCACTGCTAAATCTAAAAGCTCTGATTGTATCAGAACAGCTGCACCCAGTAATCTATGTGATACATCGCTGCATTCAGGGTCTCTTTGCCAGGTTCACGCTGCTCTCAGATGAGGTAGCAATAACCTGGCGACAGATTTCCTTGAAATTGAATTTAAAGGCATTGTTCAAAATTACAAAAACAGCCCCACACCTGTCTATGGGATGCTTCTGGTACTACAGATGAGCTCTATTGAGGGACATGTCGCTGTACGGTAATACCATACACAACCTTTGAACAGATATGAGGCTGTTTTTTTTAAAGAAACCATGTTTTTCTTATGCAAAATGAAACATTTAAAGGGACCCTGTCAGCACAGAGTGACCCTACAAACTAGATGTTTTCCCTCTTGCTCAGCCCTTCTCTGGCTCTATGAATCCAGATTAGTGCTACAAGTCAAAAGGATGCTGGTGAAATGAGAAAGTAAGGTCATACTGGTGACTATGGGTGATCCACAGCCTGGTGCCTCTGGGAATAATAGAGAGGGTCAGGGGGCTTCAGCACAGGCTTGTGGGCCTCCCGGCTGTACAGCAGGCATAGGAAATACCGCACCCATCTTGGAGCCTGCTCTTCCCTGTTTCTTGTATTGTTCATACTTGAAATAAAACAGCTAAAAGGAATATACAAAAACTGATGGGAAAAGAAAAAAAATCTACTCAAACACATCTAAGAAATAAGCTACAGCTACAGTACAATGTATCAATTCCTGAAAGTATAAGCAAGAGGAAGCCAGGAACAACGGAACAAGCGCTAAGTATATTATAAACTAATCACATCGGGCATGAATAATCTGCTCCAGCCTAAAAGAGCAAATGCCAGATTACACTGCTAGCATCTTATACTGCCATGCTTTTAGGAGAAATAACAGAAACAACAAACAAGACCCACTGTCATCTCTTTGTTTGAAACTGACAGTGTATGCCCGACTGAAGGATCTAAAAGACAAAAACAATGCAGCAAATAATAAAAATCGGGAGGAAATGTGTTAGATACAATAAGACGGCTAATGTCTTCTTCACAAGTTTCACAAAATGCGTTTCGAATGTCTGTCATATCAATCAGTGGAATGTGTCAATATATAGAAATGAATAAGAAGAAAAAGAGAGAAAGAAAGAAAGAAAGAAAGAAAGAAAGAAAGAAAGAAAGAAAGAAAGAAAGAAAGAAAGAAAGAAAGAAAGAAAGAAAGAAAGAAAGAAAGAGAATAAAAGAATTGTAAAAGAAGCACCATGGAATATTTTATGGGTTCAATTAATAAAACAGAAAAAAATATACAGAGCTTCAAATAAAGTTTACAAAATAAGTGGGGATTCATTATTGACCCATCTTAGGCTGCGTGCACACGTAGCAGATTTTTTGCGTTTTTTTTGCGGTTTTTCGCTATAAAAACGCTATAAGACCGCGAAAAAAACGCTCACATTAAGCATCCTATGTAACAGAATGCAATCCGCATTTTTTGTGCACATGCTGCATTTTTTTCCTGAGCGGAATCGCAATCCAGAAAAAAACGCAGCATGTTCATTATCGGAAATTTCCGCGGCAATTCTGTTACGTGTGCACATAGCCTAAATGTGATGTTTCTGTGCCAGAAAAAAACGTGGTGAGCCTTCCTTAAGAAATATAGATATGTGATAGTAAATAATGATGAATGGATAGATAGATAGATAGATATGATATATTAATACAGATAGATAGATAATGATGGATGGATAGATAGATAATAGATATATAGATAATAGATGATAGATAGATAATAGATAGATAATGATTGATGGATAGATAATAGATGATAGATAGATGGTAGATAGATAGATAGATAGATGGATAGATAGATGAATATATACATAGATAATAGATAGATAATGATGGATAGATTGATATGATATATTAATACAGATAGATAGTAGATAGATAAATGATAGATAATGATGGATGGATAGATAGATAATAGATATATAGATAATAGATGATAGATAGATAATAGATAGATAGATAGATAGATAGATAGATAGATAGATAGATAGATAGATAGATAGATAATGATGGATGGATAGATAGATAATGATGGCTGGATAGATAGATGATAGATATATAGATAATAGATGATAGATAGATAATGATGGATGGATACATAGATGATAGATAGATAGATAGATAGATAGATAGATAGATAATAGATAGATAATGATGGATGGATAGATAGATAATGATGGCGGGATAGATAGATGATATATATAGATAATAGATGATAGATAGATAATGACGGATGGATAGATAGATAGATAGATAGATAATACATAGATAATGATAGATAATAGATGATAGATAGATAGATACATAGATAATAGATAGATAATGATAGATAATAGATGATAGATAGATAGATAGATACATGATAGATAGATAGATAGATAGATAGATAGATAGATAGATAGATAGATACATAATAGATAGATAATGATTGATGGATAGATAATAGATGATAGATAGATGGTAGATAGATAGATAGATAGATAGATAGATAGATAGATGAATATATACATAGATAATAGATAATGATGGATAGATAGATATGATATATTAATACAGATAGATAGTAGATAGATAAATGATAGATAATGATGGATGGATAGATAGATAATAGATATATAGATAATAGATGATAGATAGATAATAGATAGATAATGATGGATGGATAGATAGATGATAGATAGATAGATAGATAGATAGATAAATATATACATAGATAATAGATAGATAATGATGGATGGATAGATAGATAATGATAGATAATAGATGATAGATAGATACATAGATAATAGATAGATAATGATAGATGATAGATAGATAGACACATGATAGATACATAGATACATGATAGATAGATAGATAGATAGATAGATAGATAGATAGATAGATAGATAATAGATAGATAATGATGGATGGATAGATAGATGATAGATAGATAGATAGATAGATAGATAGATAGATAGATAGATAGATAGATAGATACATAGATAATAGATAGATAATGATGGATGGATAGATAGATAATGATAGATAATAGATGATAGATAGATACATAGATAATAGATAGATAATGATAGATAATAGATGATAGATAGATAGACACATGATAGATAGATAGACACATGACAGATAGATAGATAGATAGATAGATAGATAGATAGATACATGATAGATAGATAGATAGATAGATAGATAATAGATAGATTATAGACTGCTCATTGCTAGATAATACATTTTCCTACATCGTGCAGAATGTGCAGTGCAGCCAGGGGGACATGCTGCATTCTCAGCTGAATACAGGTGGGCACACAATAGCCGATGAGATGACGAATGTCTCTATATTCTGTCACTAGGGTTGTCAGCTTCTGCCAGTGCTTTAACCCTTGGTGTCCTGGCTACTCCACCTGCACCCTGCCCTAGAGGTTTGCTCCCAGCACATACACAGTGACACAATGTAAACACCAGTTTGGAGGACACCAGTTTGGAGGACACCAGTTTGGAGGACACCAGTTTGGAGGACTCCATAGGACAGAGCCTAGTGCCAGGCACAGACAGCAGCACTCCTCCCAATAACCCAGGAACTTTCCTTACCAGGTATGGGCCACTGTGAAGCGCCTCTGCTTGGGGATGTTACTGCTCAGCAGCATCCTGCGGAGCAGCCTGGGGGAGTTCCTGGGGGAGATAATGGGTGACAACCTGGGGGACACAGTAGAAGTCTTCCTGCCGGTTCTGGACTTTTCATGATGCAACAGGTTCTCCCTTAAAGTCTTGACCAGATCCTCATTAAGCCAAGGGTTGGGGCAGTGGGTATTATCCACTTCAGGAACAGCCAGGGTGTCTGAGCTGGGGGCTTGCTGTTGAGCCATGTCCTCCATGCAAGTTGGGTGAAGTGCAGAGGACAGGTGCAGGGTGGGCGACCTTCTTGCTTGCTGCAGAGCAGCTCTTCTGCAGGTTACTCTTCCATGGGTGACATCTCCTCAGCTCCTCTGTATATGGCTAGTGATCTTCACACAGCAGTCTGGAGCCTGTGACACATCTGCACTCCTCTCCTCAATGTCCTGGGCGCTGGCTCTTTGGGCGAAGCTCAGAAGACCAGGACAGGGCTCTGCATTAGCTCTGCTTTGTGAGAGCCCTACAGGTTCTCCTAAACTATGGCAAGTCCTCCACTGCAGCTGTGTCTCTGTACATAGAAAGTCATGGGAGGAGGGAGGTGAACGCCTGCTCTGGAGGCTGGCAGCAGCCTCTCTATACATTACACTGCCTGTACAAGAAGTGAAGCAGAAGAAGCTTCCTCTGCTGCCATCTGCTCTGCTGGGAGCAGGTAGAGGCAGGAGCCACCAGCTCATTTATTGATAGTTCAACCATAAATTATTAGTTCTATCAGCTGGAAAATGCTGCAGTGCTGACAGCAGGTGGAAATACCTGCTTCCCTCCTGTACACCAATACCCAGGAATCCTCATACTGGTATGTGATTGCTCTGCTAGGTAAGAATGTAATAACCTGGGTGATAATTGCTAGAAAGAATTTATTGAAATATTTGTTTCTAAAATAAAACACGAGAAGTTACAATCCGAAACAACAGAGGCGAACATCAGCTCTTCTAATGGGTCTGATTTGGGATTTTGGAAAAATCCAACCTGTGGATCCACAACAGTAATCCAGGCTGAGAACCTCAGCTTCCTAGTGCGCATTCACAGTTTGAACTGGCGCAGGTCTGCACAATGCAATGGGGCTAATCTGCGTCCGGCTGCCTGCAACTGGTTCACTTCTGACCTTTTTTTTTTTATTATACAATGTAGTAAATATTTCACACCAATATGAGCGACAAGAGGGATTTTTCCATCGATAGCAGAAGATTGTGGGCAGATTCAGATAGAAGAGGGCCCCTTTGCACGAACAATATATGGGCGCTTTGAAGTCCAATAATATGTCTGTGACACTAAGGCGAGGGTCACACGACCGAGTCTTCTCCATCATAGAAAAATGGTCCGATCACGCTAATCACACTCTGACCAGAGTTTCAGAGTGGGATCTGTTTTTCTCGGATGTGCAGAATAAAAAAACTAAATTCTCCATCTTCTCTATTCTGTCAGTCCGTGAAACTCAGATGCCATCAGATTGCAGTCTGAGTACAGTCCGTTTTTTTTTCACAGACCCATAGAGTTGAATGGCTAAGCGTCATCCAATTATTGGAGGAAAAATGTGCATACTGCGATTTTTTTTCCTCCGACCGCTCGGTCCAAGGAAAATTGGACATGTGCGCAGGCTCATTGAATAACATTGGTCCGAGTGCTAGCCGATGTTCTGACGGATCACACTCGGACTGAAATTACGAGCCGTCTCCGTTTACTACTTCGGAGGTATACGTTTGCCACCTCGCACCAACGATATCTCTGCTCCTGAGCAGATTTCATGCAAATTTCAGCCTGGAACATGTGTTAATATCCATGTAAAAAATCATCCCTTTCAATATAGCTGTACCTGCATTTCCCATGAAATAGCAATTCTGTCTCCATGGGTAATAGCATTTCTTATTGTACCATTCCTTTTGTTATTTCTCCTAGAAATGTATGAATAGAATACACTAAAAGGTTTGTTTTCCAGGAATTGCAGAAATATATGTATAATGGGCAACGTGATAACATTATATAATATAACTTACCCTTCTAATCTCCCACTATTCCCGTGCCTTTTTTTCCCTTTGGTCCCTGCTGGTCAAGCAGATTGTCACCGGCTGTACATCAATCACATGACCACTGCAGCCAATCACTGATATCAGTGGTCATCATGAGCCGCACATCCTATCAGTAGTGAACATGTGAGCTATGTACATAACGTTATGCAGGACCACTTGGGACCATTAAATGCTTGTGCAGGACTATTTCATTTATTAATTATTTTTATTTTTTTTACTATGGATCTAAAAACTAACATTCAGGTATTTGCTAACAGAGACAACAACCTGTCTGCTCTTCCCGACGTGGACTCAGGTCAGTCACTAACTGCTCCTATCCTATTAGGGGCGTAACTGTTTATGTTATTCTGTTTGACAGCCGGCTCCCCGCAGTTAGGAAGCGGGGAGCTTACTGTCAATCACCATGACATTGACAGTCACACCCTGTCAATGGAGCACAGCAGTAGAAAGACGCTGTTCTGTCAATGTGCCAGCAGGAGCGGTCTGTGACTGCACTGTGGCGGCAGAGATCGGAGTCTGGCACAACAGGCAGGTAATTTGCAACTATCTGCCTGTTAGGTCTTAGGCCAGTAGTTAAAAAAAAAAAAATAGTCCTCCCTAACCCCTTCAAGCAGCAGGCCTGGAAAATCGGGGATTAGAAAAGTAAAGTACGGTTATTTTATTGTGTCATCATATTGCCTGCGGTTAGGCCACTTTCAGAAAAATTTGCACCTCGGCGTTATTGCATTTGCACCTTTTTTTGTCTAGCTTGTTTTCTTTTTTACTGTTTTTCATTTGTGCCTTATTCTTTTAATGAATGCCTTTTTAAAAAGTCTATTTCATATGTGTTCATGTTTTTTTTTATCTACTCCATTGTTGGTAGGTTTTGGGGTTTCTAGATGTTTTCAGCTGATCAATTTTTGCATGAATGTACTACAGTCACCAATATAGTGATTTTATGCATGAATGTTTCTTGTTTTTGTAAATTTTGCAACGTTTTAGCTGAAAAATTGCTTAAATGTGTCGTTAGTGACCAATCAAGTTACAACAGTTGCCTATAAAAGTCTGTGGAAAGGGAAGGGAGAATAGGAAAGGGCTGAAGGCAGAAAGAGGCAGAAAACACAAAGAGAAACTGCTGAGGCTTCTAGTGCCTGGAGCATAAAGGGCTGATGCAAAAAATCATAATACAAGCCATATAACGGCCAGTAATAATGTTATTCCTCGAGCACACTAATATGACAGCTGTTTCTGAAATGTGGTCAAAGGTCAAATTCCCTGCATAAATATAGAGTTCACATATAACATGGTGACTAACTTCAGCCACTACCACAGGGACATTTGGAGCTGGAGTTTCTCACCAGAGGTCAGAGCTTGCTTTAAAAACCTTAAAACACTGTGGTTGATGTTGATGAGGCCGGTCTGCATCACGGAAAAATCGCCATTGGGTAAGATTCAGCTTGACCGCGAAATTACCGTAAGTATTTTTCAATTTCTTTAGGTTTATACAGAAAATGAATTATCATGGTTATCTGTTAGCTAGGCTATTTATGCAGAGCGCATCATTTGGGCTGATTTTTTATCTGGCTGCTGCACTCTGCATATTGAACACTTAGGGCATATTTACACTATATGATTGCGGCGCAATCATTGCACTTTTATTTTTTTTTACCACCGTATGCAATTTCAAACACTGGGCAGAGCACAAGAGCCAGATGATCACTGGCTGCTGCGCTCTGCACATAGGACATTAGTGAGCTTAACTTGTTCAGTTCATCTGCTGCAAAAAAGCTTTGCCACTGATTCCTGCTAAACATTCAATTTCAAAGTGCAGTAGCCAGTGACAAAGTTAACTCCACTGCTGTATTCTTCATAGCCAGAGCTGAGCTGAACTCAATAAATGTTCAATGTGTAGAGCACAACAGTCAGTGATGATTCGACTGCTGCACTCTGCATGCTATAGGCAACCAGGAGTGACCCTAGGTGTCGCTTTCCTTGCCCTCCTGCTAGCTATTGCTTTAGGGCTCATACTCACTTGCACGAAACTTGGATGAGTCTCGCATGTTAATACCCGGCGCTGCTGCCGTCACTCAGATCGGAGTGTGCGGCTGCATAGGAATACATGCAGCCGCACGCTCCGCTCCTCTGTGCCAGGTGCAGTGCGGGGTATTAACATGCGAGACTCATCCGAGTTTCGCGCAAGTGAGTATGAGCCCTTAGGTATGCAGTATGTTCCTGAGTTACATCCAGTGGCATCTGCAGGAATTCAGAAAGCTAATTTCTTAAGGCACCACTCCAGCATTTCTTTTTATTTCAGCACTGGAGTGGTGCAACTAATGTGAGTTCCCTAACCCTAGTCTTATACTTACCAGTCGTCGTCTTCAGCTCTTCCTGACGTGGTTCCGGTCTCATGCCGCCATCTTGTGACTGTAACTTCATACTGACCGGAAGTCAAAGGTAACGGTCACAAGTTCTCAGTGTAAGTCTATGAGATCCTCGTTCTGTCCTCATTCGGGAGTGACTTCTGGATCACCCAATGGAGAGATCTGGCAGGTCACAACCAGCAGAAGACGACCGGAGCGGCACCAGTAATAGAAGAAGACGATGGCTGCTAAGTATAATACTAAGGGCAAGGAACTTCGATTAGTGGCACCACTTCAGCAGTAAAATTAAAAAAAACAAAAACGCTGGAGTGGTGTATTAATGTAAAAACAACCACCATAAAGATTCAAACCTAAAAATAAGCAGATAGTAAAAGGTAAAGATTCAGGTATTTGAAATTCAACTTTAAAATCACAGTAATTCTGTAAGAGACGCCAGAAAAAAAGTTTTAGCTTTGTTTTTCTTTTTTACAGAGAATCATTATTCTATTTTACTTTTTTGCAAAATTGACAGCTTGATCCGCTGCCACATCAGATGCCACTTTTGTAGCAGCTTCTCAGCCTCTACGTTGTCTGCAGTACATCCTGAGAGATTGACTGTCAGTCACTGAGAAACTTTGCTCCAAAGCAGCAAATATTCTGACAGTAAATCCAGTTGTCACATCTCTAAAATCAGCTACAAGACTGGATGAGAAAAATGAGTAAAATAAAACTAAGTAACTTTGGCAATAGCTAGAGGTTATGATTTTTTTTGTTATAACTGGTTACTTTTATGTCTCATTGTCACTGATGGAGATTCTAGTTATTTTCTATGTTTTTGCATTTTTTGTCAAATATATATATATTTTTTTATCTTTGTTAAAGGTGATTTAAAATTGTTACTAAGACTAAGATATTGTTAATCTATCCTTTACGACAGGTCATCAATATCAGATTGGTCGGTCTATCACCTGGCACCCCAACTCTTCCCTGATCAGCTAATAACTGGTGCTATGGCATGAGACATAGGCAAAGGCTTTCCAGTCACCATCAGCAGGTGGGGAGAAACCGCCAGGGACCCGTCTGTACAGCTAATCAATAGCACGGCTGGGTCCTCGGCAGCTATTAAAAGCACGCTGGCTGTGATTGTACAGCCCGTACCTGATACATGATACATGCTGCCCACGGTCTGGGCAGCATGTATCAGCTGGCAGGTTCCCCTTAAGCAAGACAGATGATTGTCGAGGGAGTTAAGCATCTGGCATGTCCAATTTCGGACTGAAGGTTCTTTTTGTCTTCCTGAGATAAGCCACCTACAAAGATGTTGTGTAGAGAACATAGGAGCACTCTGCAAAGTGGACTCTCTTGGGTATGGGAAAGTCTGGGAGATTGTTACGAGCCGGACAATTGGCTGAACAATTGTTGGGCTGACAGCCATCGAAGGAGAATGTGGGGCTTTACAGTACCCTGAACGAACTAGTGACACCAGGAAAGTATTTACTCACACTGGTGTGTTACGTGAAAGTCTTAAACAGCAGTAAGATACACCTCTTAATAAATATAATAATAATAATTTTACTTATATAGTACCAACATATTCCGCAGCACTTTACAATTAAGCGAGGACATGTACAAACAAGACCTTACAAAGTAACACAGAATTCACCATTTACAGGAGGAGTGAGGGTCCTGCTCGCGAGCTTACATTCTACAGTATAAGAAAATGGGGGGCACAATCGGTAGAAAGTACCTGTCATATACGGTCCAGCCATCATTATAATAAATAGGGGTTACTGTATAAAGCTGCATGACCGGTCATCAGCCAGTGTCTGTCTAAGTGCAGTTACTAAGTGCTATTGGGTGCATGGAGGATGTGGAGATAGATGAGCAGGAGGGACCAGGAAAAATTAAAAGAAGGAACAGGAGAGAGTTAGATTTAGTGAAGTGAGGTGATAGGCCTGTCTAAATTGATGTGTTTTTGAAGCACACTTTAAAATGGGGGAGGCCTAGGTATTAATCGGATTGTCTGAGTTAGTGCATTCCAGGAAACTGGCGCAGCATGAGAGAAGTTTTGGAGATGGAAGTGGGAGGTTTAGATTATGGAGGATGGTAGTCTTAGATCAGTTACAGAACGGCGAGCATGGGTAGGGTGAAAGAAAAGAGAGAGGAGATGTAGAGTGGTGTGAAAATATGGAGAGCTTTGTGGGTGAGAGCGATGAGTTTATATTGTATTCTTTAGTGGATGAGTAACCAGTGCAATGACTGGCACAATGTAGAGGCGTTGTAGCGGCTGGAAAGAAATACGAATCTGGCTGCCACCTTCAGCATGGATTGTAGAGGAAAAAGTTTGGTAAGAGGGAGACCAATTAGTAGAGAGTTGCAGTAGTCCAGGCAATAAAGAATAAGAGCAACATTAAGAGTTTTTGCAGTTTCAAAGGTGAAAAAGTTCGGATTCTGAAGATGTCTTTTAGATGCAGAAGACACAAGTGAGTATTCAGATAGGGAATAAAGGGAAGATCTCTGTCAAATATGATCCCTAAATTGCTGCTTGGGAGTTATGGTTGAACCACCCACATAAATTGCTATATAGTGTATAGGTAGTCAGACATTTGGCACAATTACCAGAAAATAAATTTTCTCCAGCTTTAGTTTATATATGGTGGTAAATTAAAGTAAATCTTTTAGGTAGAGGGAAACTCCCCTTCTCCCACTGA
This sequence comes from Ranitomeya variabilis, assembly GCF_051348905.1. Taxonomy (NCBI): domain Eukaryota; kingdom Metazoa; phylum Chordata; class Amphibia; order Anura; family Dendrobatidae; genus Ranitomeya; species Ranitomeya variabilis. The sequence goes on from NC_135232.1 coordinate 86,299,559, forward strand.
ACTCTACCTATTTTTCTCTCCAACTTTGGAGAAGGAAAAGCACAAAACTCCCAAAAAGTCACAAATTTTGTGTTGCGTGCCACTAAAGTAGTATATATCCTTTCCTAACCCCACTCCCATGAGTTATAAAAAGATAATCCCCTGGCCATATTACCTATGCCTGCTTGGCCATCCTTGCGCATATGCTTCCTGCCTTCAGGATAAAATCCAAAGTTCTTTTTGCCTTTCTAAGTAGCTTAATTTTATCATTTTATTTCAAAGGCTATTTATTTTGATGATATATTCTAATACATCTTCCCATCTCTTCAACAGGAGAGTGCATAAATCTTGATGATAGAATATTATTAAAAGTAATTGGGTCAGAGTTAATATTCAATTGAAGTTACGGCGTACAATTGGCCATGTTCATTACCTTGATTCATTTCTCTTAACTTAGTAATGCATTATGGTCTTCCCAACGCATTTTACAGACTTTAATTAATCTTACTAATTACTTTAATAATGTCCTCATATCGCAACAATACTCTCATATTTGCTGATCAGATTTGTCATGGTGCCCCTAAACCGTTTGAACTCTTATACTTATTAGCACCAGACAGCAGTACACCATAAAATAACGTATAGGTTGGGTGCCGGAATATCTTTGTAGATCAGCCGTTTTATGTAATGCGCATCTATTGACGAAGGACATGACACGAGCAAAGAGGTGCAGAAGCATTTGGGTCAAGCAGAAAGTCTGTCCTTGTAAAAGACAAACACCTGAAATGTGGTGACAGCTACCTCCCAAGAGCCGGGGCGACAGGTACATTATCATCTTCTTTCTATGTCCTGATGATTTATGAGCCGAAAGAGAAGATCTGGCATTAGGATTGTCTTCTCCTGGGCACATAACTACGTTTACAGACTGGCCTCTGCCCATGGGGCAGAAATGAAATAATGTGCATACGTCAGATGTTTGGCACTGACTATACTGATATGAAGACCTTCTACCTAGCACCTCGCAAACAACATAACAGCAGCTAATGTTATAGAAAGGAACCAACCCAAGACATTCTAGCCCGTCTGTACCAATTATGACTTAATGGGTTATTCCCATCACTCAGGAGTCCCATCGATCCTGAGAATGAAGGGGCGACCAAGCCAATATCAACTTCCCAGGTTTCCCTGCACAAGTGAACTGCGGATGTGCAGACAGTAGTATTTGAGCGCAGCCATCCGCACACACCATGGTCAGCATTACTTCCCTATAGGGTAATGACGACATACAATTGACAAAAAAAATAAACAACAAATGGAGCACAGGTTATGTACAAAATATTATTAGAAAACATCTGACAAACAAAATGAAGTGATGATGGAGTTTCATAGCGCCAATTCCATAAAGTGACACTGTCACATTTCCTAACTCCGGTACATCCTCAACCACATTTGTCCATCCCCTAGCTCTCTTATTAAGTGCATTTTTATTCTGTAACTGCATCCCTCTTACAAGTTTTTTGATTTTTTACTTTGTTGTAGCACAACACTATAAAACAATTACAGATCTGTACATACAAAATCATAATACTGAGTGCACCATTTCATACCGCCTAGTAGCAGTAAGTTCCCTCTAGTTGTAGTCAATTCTAAATAGTGGATGAATGTAACCATTCATTGTACTGAACGCATACAAGTTAAATATTTCCAATAATACTCCACTAGTCTCCTAAAACTATGTCAAGGTCATCTCATTTAGCCAGCCTACCCCTGTTTGCATTAATGAGTTCCCTGAAATAACTGTCTGTGGATGGGTTTCTGACTTACAGTAAGTATACCCCTACTCATGCTGCAAGACTTGCTAAAAGGATGGACATTGACTTTTAGGGAGTTACCTCCAATAGGTGGCTCTAGCAAGTTCTCCTGGCGGGTGAGGAGCCCATGGCTGGGGGGCTCGCTGGCACCAGCAAATACTTCAGCTGGATGTGAGTCCTCGGACGCACATTCCGCTGAAGTGTTTTGCAGCACAGAGATCCATTGGGTCCGTGAGAGGCCATACACACTGCTGGCCGCTAAAATCAGCGTGCAAGTGACCAGGGACGCATGGCAGTGACGTCATGCACTCCCGTCGGAGATCTGCACGCTGAATTTGCAGAATGGGCAAAACAAAAATTGGAACAGGACCCTCAGTTTACACAGAACATTATGTTCAGTGATGAGGCAAACATTTTTGGGTGGGCCATTTATATGGATACACCTAAATAACATGGCAATGGTGACAGTTGTGTCTTGCATTGAAATCTGCTGCAATGACCCGGGTACTGCCTTCACCAGACATCAACACAATTTCTATCAGCTCCTGGTATTAACCTCTGCGACATGTCAATTGCTGTAAACTAAGAGAAACTTGTAAATAACTCATGAAAGAATAAAGTTACGTTAAAACCAAGCACACCATTGTTTTTCTTGTGAAATTCTCAATAAGTTTGATGTATCACATGACCCTCTTCCCATTGGAAAAAATAAAGTTGGATCCAAAATGGCCAACTTCAAAATGGCCGCCATTGTCACCGCCCATCTTGAAATGTTTTACCCCTCCCATATACTAATGTGCCACAAACAGGAAGTGGATGTCACCAACCATTCCCATTTTATTTAGGTGTACCATATATATGGCCCACCCTGTATAATCAGGATGACAGGGTCCAGTCCAAATGTTGCACCTGGGCCCATCAGACTCTAGCTATGCCATTGCCATGGAGTATAGCCAATAAAACCCAATACTTTCCCTAAGGTAGACCAGCCCTCTTCAAAGCCCAGTCATAACAGTGTCCTTTCTAGACGGTTCCCTTACTGTATATCTATCGCTCTAAGATCAGTGTTAACATGGTGGGATAAAACAGACCCAGAATCCTTAGGCTAAGATTCTATATATCAGCATCTTCTTGAATTTATAGTAACATAAACTCACTGAAATGAGACTGGAAATTTTAAGACTGGGATGACACCTAGACCCTTTCATCCTATCTTTTTACCCCGTGTGTCACATGACAGCTCCACGTAAATCTTTCTTCCAAAACTCAATGAATTTTATGGACAACAAACTGTTCTGGATTGAAAAAACCTAGTGTACCTCCCAATGTGCAAACTCCAGAGCACATCACCTCATAAGTGAATCACCCGGACCCAAGTCACTGATGGATGATTCATACGCAAAGATCTTCCTTGGTCTTGATAAAAGAAAAATGTCATATTCCAGACCACAGAGATATCTTATTTTCTGCACGAAACATTGCCATCATCAGCAGAATGTATGACTGCATCTCTATGGAAACCTGTGCAACGAATTTGCTTTTGAGATTTCCGAGACGTCCATAACCTCTGTCTTTTTCCAACATTGTGTGTTTAAAGGAAGGTTCCTACTGTTACAAAAAATGACAAACTTGTCTTAAGCAGCACAATATTGCAGAAAGAAGGTGACATGGAAGAGAACAGACTGCTGTTTAGTACAACTAATGATACCGTAACTTCACATCCATACTTGAACTTGCCCCTCAGACTATGAGGGGTCATCACAACAGAATCAGACCCCAATCAGAGGACAATAAAACATTCCTTATCTAAGAACTGGTTCAATATTTATGGACATAACTGTTTATCACTCATGGTAATTCTGCTTCATGTCACCTGTCTTATCCATGGTTTTTCCTTTTTTTTTCCCCCGTGCTATGTTGTGCATAAATATGTGATTCTTCAGAATTTCTTTTAGTCTTTGCCTGATTAAGAGACCTGTGTAGTTTTGAAAGCTTACAATTTGTTACCATCTTTTCAGTTAGCCATTAAAAGGTATCAACCACTGAGGACTCTCAATTCTAAATATTTTAATATCCTCTAGTAATTAGAACAAAGTAGGTGGCAAACAAGCTATTTATTGATATGGGTATATTACAGTGAAAATCAGTGCCAGAAGGTGATCCAGATTAAATTCTTTATGTCAAGGCTCTCTAGTTTATGTCTGTTATGGGTCATTTTCTTTTCACGTAGTTGGAAGACAAAATCCCTACGCAAAGGTTAAAGTGTGAATACCAGAAGGTCCTACAGTTCTGTACTCTTTAGCTTACATCCAAAGATAGGCAACATCAGGTACAATATCTAAAAAACTATGGTGATGCTTGTGAAGGCCAGGAATTCCTCCTATCCTGTAAATAATGAGAAGATACTGTAGGTGGCAATCAAGTCCTTTTTTTGATATGGCTATGTGGCAGTGATAATCAATGCGGGATATAATTTTGATTTTTGATATCTGGCCCCGCCTTGCTCGGTGTCGGCTTCTTTCCATGGTTTTAATCTTTGGGCTGATACTGTGGGGATGATACAGGATATGTTCCAAAGTAGCACTCCTACTGACAGGCGGCTTGTATTGTGGGTAACGTACCATCAATGATTTATACCTTGTCTTTGCAGGTTTGTTTGAGATTTACGTACAACATATAAGAGTATAGCAACAAACTGAAGGTTATGCAAGTTATGATTACCATGGATTCTGATTGAAGTGGTGCATTGCCGACTAAATTACAGTTATTACATACTTACCTGATTGTACTCACTCACAGAACTCAAATTTGTCAGATGTTCTCGAGTGATATTCCTTGGAGAAATGCCTAATGCTAGGTTTATGCTCTCGTGAGAAATGATATGAATGAAGATGGTTTTACTTCCCCAACCAGATGTCAGTCATCTTCAACACTGACATTTTATTTATTTCTAAAAATATTTTACTGGGTTAAGGTCACTATTTATAGGAAAATATATTCTATTTTCATATTCGATTTTATAAAAAATGTTATTTGTTGGCGCACATATACACATACAATACTATGTGCGATTATATATACATATGCAATATATCCATTATGCCATGGTACAGATGTCTCCTTTATTACCTATACTATTGGCTAGCATTTCTCAAAATTTGTAGAGCGAGAGGACCAACTTTAAAAAAAATATATGACTTTTTGTTCCTCTTTTGGAAGTTCTTCTAATGCTATAATTGCCTATAGGTGGCCACCCTGTGGTTGTGATTATTGTTGAGCGAGCACTGAAATGCTCGGGTGCTCGTTACTTGAGCTGAGCAAATCATAATGCTCGGGTGCTCAACCTGAGTAACGAGTATAACTGATGTCAATAGGAAACTCAAGTATTTGTACAGCGGCTCCCCCCTCCGGGGGTCTGGAAGGGTCTAAAGATTGTTCAAATCGATGGAAACAGCATGCTAAAATAGCATGGGAATAACGTGGTGATGACCCCAGGGACCCCTGGATCCTAGGTCACTGCTGGGAAAAATGTTGTCAGTATTATGCCACTTTTATGGACTGACAATAAAACATACAAAACTGAAGATAAAATAGATTTTACTAGAAAAAATGTTAAGAAACATTCTTTCCAGGATAACGACTGGTATATAAGGCAAAATAAATAAGAGAAAAAAAGCTCCTTCACACCTTGGGCTATGTTCACACGTAGTTTCTTGCTGCGTTTTTGCACGTTTGCTTTGCTTTTAATGGTGAAAAAAACATGCACCAGGAAATTTAATTTTAACATTTTACTACCTTATCTGACGTGTGGTGCGTGAGACATGATCAGACACATCCTGTTCAATTTATGACGGAGAGTATCTAAAAGTCACAAAGTTGTTTTTTTTTTCAGGGCCATCAGGCGGCCCTCACTATTTATAGAGGGCTATTAGGCGGCCCTTATTATTGATAGAAGGTCAGTAGTCGGCCCTCACGATTGTTACAGGACCACCTCACGATTGTTAGAGGGAGATTAGGCAGCCATCACTCTAATTTGAGAGGGCCAGCACCCAGCCCTCACTAAGCATAGCCGTATAATACTACGCTACCTCTATACATAGTAACATATTTAACAAGGCCGAAAAAAGACATTTGTCCATCCAGTTCAGCCTATATTCAGTTATACTAAATCCGCAGATCTATGTCCTTCTAAAGAACCTAATAACTGTAAGATACAATATTGTTAGGCTCCAGGAAGACATCCAGGCCTCTCTTGAATCCCTCAACTGAGTTCGCCATCACCACCTCCTCAGGCAAGCAATTCCAGATTCTCACTGCCCTAACAGTAAAGAATCTTCTTCTATGTTGGTGGAAAAACCTTCTCTTCTCCAGATGCAGAGAATGCCCCCTTGTGACCGTCACCTTCCTTGGTATAAACAGACCCTCAGAGAGATATTTCTATTGTCCCCTTATATACTTACACATGGTTATTAGAGCGCACCTCACTCATCTTTTTTCTAGACTAAATAATCCTAATTTGGCTAAGCTCTCTGGTATTGTAGTTCCCCCTCCTCTTTATTAATTGCTATAAATTGTATACATAGGAGATGGGCAAATTTTCTTTTTTCTATTAATACTGTAAAGTTTGAAACCTGAAGGGCCAGCAGGCAGCCCTCACTATTGTTAGAGAGCAAGTAGGTGTCTTGTGGATAGATCACACCAAGATAGAGCTTTTTGGTAAACCACATAATTCTACTGTTTAATGTTAATGGAATGAGGACTGGAAATTAAAGAACACAATAGTTACAATCAAATATGGTAAAGGTTCAAATACATTTTGGGGTTGTTTTGCTGCCTCTGGCACTGGGTGCCTTGACTGTGTGCACGGCATCATGAAATGTAAAGATTCACAAAGGATTTTGGGTGGCAAAGTAGTGCCGAGAGTCCAAAATATCACAGCAAAAAACACGAATCTGTCAATGAGTGTATGGAAAAAAGCAATCAAGTTATGGACTGTGGAAGAGTTGTATGTGACCAGAATGAACACTCATTTCCAGCACATGATACATAGCACCTATTATTATACTAAATGCAGTTAACAGCGGTATTAATAGGTAATAGCATAGATATTACCTTGATATTTTTTATGTTAGGATGCAGCAGCAAAACTATAATGCAATAATCCCTGACTAGATGCCTGTACTACGCTATCCCTATGGCGACAGCTCACCCTACACGAATTGCAGATAAGAGCGGTATTTATACAGAATAGAATCTATTTTAATAAGCCCTGAAAAAAGCAAGTAGTTTAACTTAGCAGCAGCAAGTACTGATATTTCATCAACCGTGCTGGGGAATATAGTGGAGCGTTTCACATCTACTCAGCCTGATATGGAGACTAGGATCTTCTATACTTACTGTAAAGTCTTGGTTGTAAAATGCAGTGTGAGAACTCTCTATGTGACGACCACCTGACAGCCCACAGCAAAGCACTGGATCATATGATAACAACAGAACCCATTGGCTCTTTTGGTTTAAAAAAATGTTTCCTCAACTAGAAGGTGGAGCCTTAGAAAAGCATTTTTTTTTCCATTACTAAGGAGTGGGTCTCCTAGACTGGTAAATCGTATGTACTTAGTGCAAGGAGTGGATATCCTAGACGGGTAATGTGCATGCACTAAGTGCATGGGCTGTAAAAATTTTACCCCTGGGGGGATATACATATATATCAAAGAATGTTAGAGGTAAACCTCTAAAAATTCTTAATGCGGGCATCATAAACACCCTTAAAAAATTTATAGTGAGGGTAGCATGATAATCCTGTTGATATGGTGGTGATGGATGAGGAGAAGAAGGGGGATGGCACAAGAAAGACTAAATCCTGAAGTGTTTACCCATGTTTGGGTGGGAAGGGGTGCATGGGAATAGACCAGAAAAGAAACAAAAAACACTGGATTTGAGGTTATATTCCACTGCTGTTATCTGGTGGTGTTGGGACGTCTGGGACAATCCAGCCCTTGTTCATTTTAATAAGAGTCACCCTGTCAGCATTTTAGCTTGACAGGTGGATATACCTATCAGTTATAATACCCTCAGCAACACTAAAACCCTGCTCTGGCAAAACACTAGTGGAAGGGCAGGCCAGGACCTCCAAAGCATAGACAGTTCATGCCACGTCTTTAGGTTGGATATACAATAGTTGTAAGACACAGAGGAATCACGGAGGATGCTTTAACGGTCGGTAAGGTACCATCTTCTAAAACTTTTCCCCCTTGTCAGAGATGACTGTCCATCTTTTCCTCCTCATCCTTGTCCACCTGTTTGTTCTCCCTCTTCTCCTCATCTTCAGATCATCCATGCTGAACAGACGGGATGAAGGCGGTGTGGGTAGTACAGTCTCTAGCGCAGGCAACCAGCTGCTGTTCATCCTCCTCATTATCAAGTAACCCGCGTTGAGTAGATGAGATGAGGCTGGGCTGCGTAGCATCACCCTGTATAGTTTCTTGCTCCATCTCAACGTGCTCCACCTGCAAAGCCTCCTCTTTCATTGTGAGCAGCAAGCGTTTCAGCAAACAGAGAATCAGGATGGTTATGCTGATAATGACATTATCGCCATTCACCATCTTAGTCGAGTCCTCAAAGTTTTGGAGAACCACACAGATGTCACACATCCATGCCCACTTCTCAGCTCCTATGTGCAGAGGCTGCTTGCAATACCAACAAGCATGTTGTAGCTGGTGTTCAACTACTGCCCTCTGCTGCTCACAAAGCCTTGCCAACATCTCTAACATTGAGCTCCAACACGTGGTGACATCGCACACCAGTCGGTGAGCTGGAAGCTGCAAACGATGCTGCAGCAATGTCAGGGTGGCGGTAGCTGTAGCTGACTTGTAGAAAAGAGCACACAAATGTGGCGTACTTTCATAAGTAGCTCTGTGAAATCTGGGCAGGTTTTGAGAAACCACTGAGTTAAGCACATGAGCCAGGCTTTGTAAGATATATTACAAATATGCTTATTTTCACAAGCACGGTTGATTTAAGAAATACAAATTTAAATAATGGTTACTCTTTATGTTAGAATTAGGACAAGGGTAAGGACTAGGGTTCGCAAGAGAACTTGGGTCAGGACTAGGGTTATGCCTATTCTTAGTTTTAGTTCTAGAGTAATAAAACACATAAAAAACACAAAAATCTAATAAGAGAATAAGCTGTAAATAATAACATATAATGATGTAGAACTTCAGTTTAAAACTTTTCTGCTGATTGCTTCAGGGGTTATTAGGTGTAAAAACCTTGCCTTCTCCACCACGACCCTACACACTTATTCACATACATGTTATAATCAAAGAGGTCCTTGAGGTCTTCTCCAAATTGATCAAATACTGATGTTTATCCTAAAGACATGCCATCAATATTCCTGTCTTGGCGAACCCTTGAAATGAAACGTGTTATACAAGACCTGTTAGGATCCCATGAGGACACCATTGGGACTATAGAATCTAATGGTTACATGTTATATATTTTTTTCTACACTGCTTAACTTTTCTGTAACAACCAAATTTCCATAGTATGTTTTATTTCTAAATGGTTTCTTTTCTTGTATTTTTTATCTTTAAAATAAAATAAAAAAAGTCTAAAAATAAAAGACATTGCAATGCATCAATATTTTTTTTTCTTCAGAATATTATTTTGCTTTAAACAAAAAAAAAAAAGAAACAAACATCCAATGCTTTATTCCTAATATACAGTACAATAGTTGTTTTGATACAAAATAATGGGTATGAAGGAGAAAGTTGCAGAAATTTCAAGTTAACGCCAACAAAAGAAATATATGAAAAAAGGAAATTTAACAGAAACTTTTAAGTTGGCAGCCGCTTATTATCTTAGAATAATAGACGAATAGCATCCATTTTGTGTGTTGATAATACCAATACTATTGCCCAAGAGATGCAAAAAATGTTCACACTGGGCTTTTTTTTTTTTTTTTGCTGCGCTTTTTTATGCTAATTTTCAGCTGCATTTGACAGTACCAGCAAGTCTATGAGATTTCAGAAATCTCATGCACACACGTTGTTTTTTTTTTGTCATCAGGATTTTGTGCTTTGTTGGGTTTTTTGGACATAGATCATGTCACTTCTTTCAGCGTTTTTTCACCGTTTTATCACCCATTGAATTGAATGGAAAAACCGCAACAAAATCGCACTAAAAATGCTGCCGAAAAGCAGCAAAACCTGTGTTTTTGCTGTAGCGAATTTCCTGCCAAGCACTCAGGATTTGCTGCAGAAAAAAATGCAGCAAAATGCCCAGTGTGAACTTAACTTTAGTCTACCATCATTTCTAAGTTCACACTGGGCGTTTTTGCTGCGTTTTTTTCTGCAGCAAACCCTGAGTGCTTGGCAGGAGTAGAGCACTCTGCTTTTTTGGCAGCCCAGTAGACAACCAGTGGAGCAGAGGTTTAGCATGCCCTGTGTTGCTGGGGGTCCCAGTGATCAGAAAGTTAGCTCCTATTCTGTGGATAAGGGATGACTTGCTATTTTGGGAATAACCCTTTAACAATTTCTAAATATTTCTTTACAGCAGACAGAGTGGCGAATATAAAACGTTGACTTCCTGCCACCACCAGTAGAGGGAGCTTAGTAGCTTACTGCATACTGTGTCATTATTGAGTTCAAGAAAAGAGTGTCTGCAGTGAGCTCTCTAGCTCCCTCTAGTGTCGGCTGGAGACAGAAATTCCATTGGCAAAACTCCCATTATTGAGAACATTATGCTGAGTCACGACCAAAATTCACCAAATTGACACTTCGAGGAGACTTTGTCTGGATTTATGTAGACGTACAGGATTCAGAGTTAGGACATAAGATTTTAGATGGAAAGTATGGCAGTTGATTGTAAGATACACGTATTTGTTGTAGGGATATTCAGAAATGTCTACCGTAACTTGTTGCCTGCCAAACTCCCAAGTGAAAGCTAGGAGCTTTGCCAATCTAAGGGAAACTTAACAAGCAATACCAGTGTTCTTTTCTAAGCCTTCAAATACGGTATCACCAAATTTGTACAGATGTAATCGCAATACTTTGATAACAAACAACTTGTGCTTACACAAGATCCATGTAGCAACAAGGTGAAGAGGACAGTAATTAGAGGCAATAATCAATCATTAATTGCTGTTTTCAAAATCTCGAGATATTTGTAATGAACAATGGTTACAAGGAAAAGATAACATATTCCAGCTAAAACTAGGACCGCAACAAACTATGTAAAATCCACAGAACGTTTCAGAGATGTCTGCAACAGCCATGGACACTCACCAGCCATGTACAGGAGGACTCACAGCCCTCCATACTTGCCAAAGACCAGGAATGGTCAAAACCTATCATATCATCTCCTATTACTTAAGTTGTTATCAAGTGCTTTGACTCCTGACCATGACGGAGTTAACATGTAAGTATTACCTGTCTGCTGTATAATAGACTGATTTTCTTTGCTACACAGACTTCTTTTAAGGGAATATCCACCACATGCGCTCCACAAGGAGGAATGTTACCCCTTAGACACCATTTCAGTGCCTCTGACCTAACCAAATCAGATACTTTACACTGATGAGTGGCAATGCCTTGAAAACTATATCTGCAAAATGAGATTTTGGTTTGGCTTTTATCCAAAGTCATATTGCAAGGTTTGTTAAAGACTCAATATGGACTTTTAGGGTTGTTGCTTCCAAAAGGTGGCATAGAGTTCTAGTCCTCTTCCTCTCTGAAGAGACAATTTGCATATTTAATTTCTCAGAGGAGCATGAATGGCTTATAAGTCTCTTCACTCTGACATGGCAGGTTTGGCTTGTCACGCTCCAAAAAGAGAAATGTTATCCCTTGGACTCCAGTCCAGAACCTCCCACCTAGTCAAATCAGATCTCATACTTAGCACTGATGAAGGGCAACATCCTGAAACACCGTGTCTGCAAATTGAAATTCTGTTTTGGTTTTTATCCCAATTCAAATTGCAAGACTCAAGTCGATATTGACTTTTAGGATTGCTGCTTCCAATACGTGGCACTAGAGTTCTTGTCCGCTTCCCCTCTGAAATAACAATATGATTTGTGATAAATGCTATGTCGTTCGGGGAGAAGGAGTCCTAGTGCTCAGAACGACTCTTCCCTGTCATGACCGCAGAACCCGGCAATTCATAATTCATTAGTCTGAAAGGGAATGTTCTCCATCACCAATAGAAAGGTAGTTAAAACTTAGTCGTTAATTATATAGAATAAAAAATATAGGCAGCATGTGCATATATTAAAAAAAATCCATAACACACGTGTTAGGGTTGGCGGAATGCACCGAGTAAATATATGAGTTATAATAGGTGCGTTCGCAACCCGGGGTCCACTGTGCAGGAGAGAACCTGCTGCTAGCAATTGGCAGCACTATATGGTGGCATAAGCAAACTCTGTTACTTCACAGAATCGCTAAGTTAGGAAAACGCTGTGCCCTGTTAACCTCACAGAGGATCACAGCTACCTAACAGAGCAGAAAGCAAACAGTGGTCATGCAGTCAGCCTAGCACACGAACAACTCCTCTCCAGTGGAGCCGGAATTCTAGTGGCTATACGCCAGCCCTGAATTCATACACACATCTCCTCACCAGAGGTGCCGGTATTCTAGGGGCTAATTTCAGCCAACCCTGACCACATGCAGACATGACTACAAAGTAGCAAAGCTCATGACATAGGTTGATACTAGCGCATGGCCGTGCGAATGTTTTATAGCTGTAGCAGACAAGGACCTTCCTAGTGGTCCAATAGGAGCCGCTACAAGACCTGAGCGTGTGACCCCAGACCTCCAATGGAAGGTCGACCCTTGGGCATTGTAACAACTCTGCTGGCATCACGGCATGGCCTCTCATCTCTCACACTATCTTACCCACTGCTCCAGGTCATGATGTGGTTTCTGTTTTGTGCCAGCTCCATATTCTGTGCCTCTGCTCTCTGCATGCTTCCTGGCTGTGTGCATAGGGGGCGGCGCCTGAACTCTCTGGTTCTTATAAGAATCAGGTGCACCTGTCTAATCTGTTCCTGACCAATTGCCAATAGGCCTCCAGTATTTAGTGCAGCTCCACCCAGTGGACTGGGCCTGTGCAATATGTTAGCTCAGTTTGTGTTTAGCTTCTGAGTTGCCAGGCCTTGCTCTGTGTTACTCCCCCTCTAGAGGCTTTTCTCTTTGCCTTGCCTTGATCTTGTTTGTCTGCCATCCAGGAGGCAGTATATCCTGGTCCCTGTGTCTTTGTTCTTGTACCTTGTCTTGTTCCATTACCTTGTCTGAACTTAGTCCTATCTCTGTCTCCTTGTCTGTGACTTCCTTCCCTGCTGTATCTTTCCTTGTTTTCTCAGTCTGCTTATACTCCGCACTCTTGCGGCTCTGCCTGCTCTGAACCCTTGCAACTTTGCCTGGGCTCCGCTCTCTTGCACCTTTGCTTCTGCTCTGCACTCCTGTGGTTCTGCTCCGTTCTACTCTGCTCTGCTGCTGCAGAGACCTCTTGCTGCAGCTCCTCTCCGCATTCCTGGTGGTTCCGCTCTGCTTAGCTTTTGCTGCTGCAGAAACCTCTTGCTGAAGCTCCTCTCCACATTCCTTGCAGTTCCACTCTGCTTAGCTTTTGCTGCTGCAGAAACCTCTTGCTGCAGCTCCTTTCCGCATTCCTTGCGGTTCCGCTCTGCTTAGCTTCTGTTGCTGCTCCATCTCCTGCTGCTCTACCATTCCTATCCGCAGCCTTGCGGTTCTCTTCCTGTGTGAACAGGTCCTAACCTGTTCCTTCACACTCCATTCCTTCCTGCTTGTTTCTGTACCTGCATCTCCTGTATGAACAGGTCCCTACCTGTTCCTTAATACTTAATTCCTTCCTGCTTGTTTTCTTACCTGCACCTCCTGTGTGAACAGGTCCCTACCTGTTCCTGCATACACCACACCAACCAGCCCTGTATCTCTGCCGTTCCTACCAGCCCTGTGTCTCTGCCGTTCCTGCCAGCCCTGTGTCTCTGCCATACCTGCCAGCCTTGTCTCTGCTGTGCCTGCCAGCCCTGTGTCTCTGCTGTGCCTGCCAACCCTGTGTCTTTGCCGTGCCTGCCAGCCCTGTGTCTCTGTCGTTCCTGCCAGTCCTGTGTCTCTGCCAGCTCTCTCTCAGCCATGCCAGCCTACTCGTCTGAGTTTCATCTGTGCTCATCTGCTAGACCTGCCTGATGCCCGCACCAATCCTGGTGTTCCTGTTTCCCAAGTGGGATCAGCAGCCACAGCCAGACACCACCCTGGAGTAGCACCTGGCAGCTGCCTGCCGCACAAGCCTGATTTCTCCATCAGAGGCTCCAGTGAAGACCAAGGCACTGCCGCACAAGCCTGACCTCTCCATCAGAGGTTCCAGTGAAGACCAAGGCAGCTGTCATAGTCACGCCCCTTCCAGGGTAGTCTGGTTTGTGGCACAGTGGGGCCACAAACTCCCCGAGCTCACGCCCACCAGTCAGGGCATGAACGTGACAGGCATGCTCAGTAGAGGAAAAGCAGGACTTAGTCCCAGGAGCATCTGCCCGTCGAAGATTAGTGCTAGCTACAATGGCTGAGCCTGGAAGATCAGTAGTAACCAAGCGCACATTATCTGCCTGAGCCAGACCCTGAGACCGACGTCTCCGTTGAGCAGGTTCCACTGTGGCTGGAGGAGAATGGGAGACCGCAGCGGACAAGGTTCGAGATTCCCCATGTGCAGCGGCGGGAACTCGTCACCTAACAATGCGTTTAGGGTAGAGAAATCCTTAATCATACCTGATTAAAGGCTAAGTAGTGATGAGCGAGTGTACTTGTTGCTCAGGTTTTCCCGAGCACGCTCGGGTGGTCTCCAAGTATTTGTGAGTGCTCGGAAATTTAGTTTTTGTTGACACAGCTGCATGATTTGTGGCTGCTAGACAGCTTGATTACATGTGAGGATTCCCTAGCAACCAGGCAGCACCCACATGTAATCAGGCTGTCCAGCAGTCACAAATCATGCAGCTGCGTCAGCAAAATCTAAATCTCCGAGCACTCACAAATACTTGGAGACCACCCAAGCATGCTCGGGAAAACCCGAGCAATGAGTATACACGCTCATCACTAAGGCTGTTTTAACTACCTTTCTATTGGTGCTGTACAACATTCCATTTTGGACCAATGATGGCTACTTGACCTGGAAGCCAGACCAGGGCATACTCCGTGCATCACACCCAGACCGCAGACTGTCTATCCTGGATCCTTCTTGGAATACTAATCTCTAACTCTGGAGTGGTGAACTAACCCACTTTCCACTTTTTTGTATTGCAATTTTTGACTGATGCGCAGGATAGGTGATAAGTTACTGAATGCTTGGGTCCTGCCACTAGAACCCCCATCGATTTTTACAACAAGGGTCCCAAGTACACCATTCGAATGGAGACTATGGCACTTTCAGAGCTCAGCTGTTTCCATCAGCGTTGAAGACCTAAATTTCAGCCAAAGGGTCAAGGTGTCTTGTTTGCATTCTCTATTTTTCTTTATTTACTTTGCTAAATCAAATTGTTTTCCACATCAGTTCTTATCTCTGAAGTGTCTATATATGGTGTCTTTTCTTTGGGAATGGTCTTAGTGGGGCTGTACTTCTAGGCACTTTTCTGTTTACCTTTATATAATTTATGATTGCTTTTTTTGCATTTATCTATATCTTTCAACTCCTCATTGAAAGCTAGCTCATTTGCTATTGTTCCACACATCTTGGCATGTGTCAGTTTGAGCCTTGGTGGTGCCAACTTTGAGAGTAAGAAAATTACCGCACCTTGTACCACATCACATTGGTTGTAGACTGGCGTATAAAATGCCAGTGTAAGGAAATTTTACCCTGTTTCTATAACAGGGATTTGGAGTAACTAAACTCAGAGAGTCATAAAAATACAATATCAAGAAATTTCTCAGTACAAAATGTAGCCATAAATTTACCAAATGGGTAAAAGGTGGAGATGCAGTTTAATCTGACTGTAATGTTTATAGGGTATTATCACATAACTACAAAACGGATAGTGGGAGACAGAGGGATTGTAGTATAAGCAAAGGAATAATGGATCTCAAGCTAGATAAAAAAGTATTTAAAATGGACCTGTCTTTTCACATAAAATCACGTTCTCTCTGCCCCCAAACTTCAAAACAATTTAAAATTGCTTTTGGTGGAACTGTCCCAATTCTCCTGCTCTGTAACTTGGCATCTGCTTTGTAAGTGACCGTTTTCCTCTTAATTAGCTTTCTACCAGCACTAAACGTGCAGGAGCTTCCATTCTCTCATTGTGTTCAATTAATTGTCTGCCCCAATATGAATTCCCTCTTCTCTGTTATTCTTATACTAGCTATTGAACCCGTTCTACGCCCGGGTGGCGAGCATTTATATTGGTATATGGTCTCCATCCTGGTATGTGCTGCTCCCATCTTGCTCTCCCATCCTGTCATGTGCTGCTCCATCCTGCGCCCCCATCCTGTCATGTGCTGCTCCACCGTGTCATGTGCTGCTCCATCCTGCATCCCCATCCTGTCATGTGCTGCTCCACCGTGTCATGTGCTGCTCCATCCTGGCCCCATCCTGTCATGTGCTGCTCCACCGTGTCTTGTGCTGCTCCATCCTGCATCCCCACCCTGTCATGTGCTCCCATCCTGCGACCCCATCCTATCACGTGCTGCTCCATCCTGCGCCCCCATCATTGCGGGCGGCTGTGCGGAGTGCGGGCGGCTGTGCGGAGTGCGGACGGCTGTGCTGAGTGTGGGCGGCTGTGCGTGGCGCTGCTGGGTGCGGTGGCTGTGCTGGGTGCAGCGGCTGTGTGTGGCTGTGGGCGGCGGCTGTGGGCGGCTGTGCTGGGTGCGGCGGCTGTGCTGGGTGTGGCGGCTGTGCGTGGCTGTGCTGGGTGCGGCGGCTGTGGGTGGCTGTGCTGGGTGCAGCGGCTGTGCGTGGCTCTAGGCGGCTGTGCGTGGCTGTGGGCGGCTGTGCGTGGCTGTGCTGGGTGCGGCGGCTGTGGACGGCTGTGCTGGGTGCGGTGGCTGTGCTGGGTGCGGCGGCTGTGCGTGGCTGTGCTGGGTGCAGCGGCTGTGCTGGGTGCGGCGGCTGTGCGTGGCTGTAGGCGGCTGTGCGTGGCTGTGGGCGGCTGTGCTGAGTGCGGCGGCTGTGCTGAGTGCGGGCGGCTGTATGTGGCGCGGCTGTGCGTGGCTGTGGGTGGCTGTGCTGGGTGCGGCGGCTGTGGACGGCTGTGCTGGGTGCGGCGGCTGTGCTGGGTGCGGCGGCTGTGCGTGGCTGTAGGCGGCTGTGTGTGGCTGTAGGCAGCTGTGCGTGGCTGTGCTGGGTGCGGCGGCTGTGGACGGCTGTGCTGGGTGCGGTGGCTGTGCTGGGTGCGGCGCTTGTGTGTGGCTGTGGGCGGCTGTGCGTGGCTGTGCTGGGTGCGGCGGCTGTGCTGGGTGCGGCGGCTGTGCTGGGTGCGGCGGCTGTGCGTGGCTGTGCTGGGTGCGGTGGCTGTGGTGGGTGCGGCGGCTGTGGGTGGCTGTGCTGGGTGCGGCGGCTGTACTGGGTGCGGCGGCTGTGGGCGGCTGTGCGTGGCTGTGGGCGGCTGTGCGTGGCTGTGGGCGGCTGTGCGTGGCTGTGCTGGGTGCGGCGGCTGTGGACGGCTGTGCTGAGTGCGGCGGCTGTGCTGGGTGCGGCGGCTGTGGACGGCTGTGCTGAGTGCGGCGGCTGTGCTGGGTGCGGCGGCTGTGGGCGGCTGTGCTGGGTGTGGCGGCTGTGCTGGGTGCGGCGGCTGTGCTGGGTGCGGCGGCTGTGCGTGGCTGTGCTGGGTGCGGCGGCTGTGCTGGGTGCGGCGGCTGTGCTGGGTGCGGTGGCTGTGCGTGGCTGTAGGCGCCTGTGCGTGGCTGTGGGCGGCTGTGCGTGGCTGTGCTGGGTGCAGTGGCTGTGCGTGGCTGTAGGCGGCTGTGCTGGGTGTGGCGGCTGTGCGTGGCTGTGCTGGGTGCGGCGGCTGTGCTGGGTGCGGTGGCTGTGCGTGGCTGTAGGCGCCTGTGCGTGGCTGTGGGCGGCTGTGCATGGCTGTGCTGGGTGCAGCGGCTGTGCGTGGCTGTAGGCGGCTGTGCTGGGTGCGGCGGCTGTGCGTGGCTGTGCTGGGTGCGGTGGCTGTGGTGGGTGCGACGGCTGTGGGTGGCTGTGCTGGGTGCGGCGGCTGTACTGGGTGCGGCGGCTGTGTGTGGCTGTGCGTGGCTGTGGGCGGCTGTGCGTGGCTGTGCTGGGTGCGGCGGCTGTGCGTGGCTGTGGTGGGTGTGGTGGCTGTGGACGTAAGTGGCGTAAGTAACAAATAGCTGTGGCATGAAGTGCCACAGCCTCATGGCACAGCAATTTGTTACTTGCGGAGGGTGAGTATACTTACCTGTCCCGTTCCACCGACGCCATTCCGGGCCATGACTATCCCCCTGCTCCCGGAATCGGCGCCTGCGCAGTCCGCGCTTTCCGGCGCCATTTTCTTGAAGACATTGCAGTGTGTCTTCAAGAAAATGGCGCCGGAAAGCGCGGACCGCGCAGGCGCCTTTTCCGGCACCAGGAGGACAGATTTTCTGTGTCCTCCTGGTGCCGGAAAAGGCGCCTGCGCAGTCCGCGCTTTCCGGTGCCATTTTCTTGAAGACACACTGCAATGTCTTCAAGAAAATGGCGCCGGAAAGCGCGGACTGCGCAGGCGCCGATTCCAGGAGCAGGGGGATAGTCATGGCCCGGAATGGCGTCGGTGGAACGGGACAGGTAAGTATACTCACCCTCCGCCTCCTGGCTCGTCCCTGTTTCTCTGTTGGAGATCGCGGTGTGCGTTCAGCGCTTACGCATACCGCGATCTCCTGGGAGCGTCGCTCTGTGGAGTCCAGACTGCGCCGGCGCTTGCGCTTGCGCAGTCTATAAAGGCTTCGGACAGAGTGACGCTCCCAGCGTTATATTATAGATGCAGCAGAAGAGAGACACAAAGACCTGCCTCCATTTACGGTAATCCATATCAGCCTTGCTTTTGATGGAATTGTTTCAATTGTCCTGCTCTGTAACTTGTCATCTGCTTTCTAAGTGAGCAGTTTCTCTTAATTAGTATTCTACCAGCACTATAGGTGCAGCAACTTCCATTATCACACTGTACTCAATGAATTGTCTGCCCTAAAATGAACTCCTTCCTCTCTGGCATGCCGGTATACAGATGAACAGACAGGAGAGCAGGAGCAGAGAGACAGAACGACCTGCTTCCACTTCCTGTAGTCCATCTCAGCCTCTCTGCTGATATAAGAGGATCAGGTTTGACTACAGGCGGCAGACAGCAACATACACAGAAGAAAAACACCTTGTTGTCAGCGCCTTTTTTTTCTTTTTTTTAATAAAATTGATTTTATTTTATAAAGTTATCTATTAATGAGATCAATTGGTATGGAAGTACTTTTTTTTTTTTGGGGGGGGGGGTTGAATGAAAAAAATTGATGTACTAAATATTATGAAAAAGATTTGGCAGCCTTTTGAATTTCAAGTACATTAAGGTTTCGCGTCAGCAGACAGGTTGTAAATCCATAGATGCGCTATCAATCTGAAACAGAAGGTTTTTATTAAATAAATCTGCCTCATTTATCTAAATAAAAGCTACGGCCATGCAGGATGGGGTCATCAAGACACTAAACTCCGCATCATGCTACCCAGGTCACTGGACAGGGCAGGAACACATAATATCTGTATGGAATGAATTGCTTATTGTCATAGACTAAGCACTTCAAGGTTTATGGCAGGAGACCTTGCTTAGCACATGACAAGTGAAATGCGTTAGAGGATGGAAGAACATGTGAAAGCCATTATGACGGTAGCGTCCGAACAATGGCAGCTCTCAACATACTGTACTGACACCAAGCTGACACAAGACAAAGACGTCAGCGGATGAACGAAGCGTCTTCACCCTGCACTCTACAAATGAAGAGTATATAGCAGTTAATTACACAACATGTCAGCATCGGCTTCCATATGGTAATGAAAATAGGCGCTCTCAATAAGTCCAAATCAGGTACATTTTACCTACGCGTTTCAGACTAGAAAAATGCCTTAATTGTGGAAACATGCACCTGCTTGGAGACAGAAGTGGGCCCTTACTTCTTGGGCCCCTGTGCGACGTCCCAGGTGGCACCAATGATGTGTCCGCCCATTCTTGTATGTGATTTACAGCAGGGCGGTCACATCTTACATCACATGAGACGATATAAACCAATTCAAAGGTAAGTCGCCCAGATGATGACGGATTACCAAAGCAAACTCCTCAGTTAAAATTTATAAGTTTTATGTATTCCTTAGAGACTTTTATTTTAGTAACGTCATTGTTGCAAAGTATAATAATTAGATTAATAAGTAGAAAATAGATATTAGAGATGTAATAATTATAATGTATATATCCACCTTGATCAAAAAGTTTGCAGTCATACACACCAACCTACATACACAAGGCCAGAAATAATTTCTCTCTAACGTCAGGCACCACATTCCAAGTCAGAAAATCATCAGTTGAGATCTTTGAAAATGATCCTTTTCAAAACTTTACTAGTTCTTTGATGTTTCATCAGTACAGTTTAGCAGCTTCCATCTTCAATCAGAAATTACTATCCATCTACATCAGATAGACCTGTGATCTTTCGTAAAGTAGGCCGAGCTGCACTCTACATTTTATTCCACATAAATTGGCAGAACACCCCACTGTGAACATCCTGCCTAAGCCCCTACTGCTGCCTCGTAAATTATTAATATGCACTGAAATTTAATTATCTAAAGATGACAATGAAGCATCATTAGCTGCTCACAGTAAAGGTCAATGGAGAACTCTCTGGGCACAAGGCCACTATGTATACTGACGCTCTACAAGACCTACTCTACAAGACTTAAAATCATGGGATTTTAGTGTAAGTCGCTCAGTACTTTCAGGCCGGTTTCACAAGTCACATCCAGCATTCAAGATCCAAATACAGACCATGATGTCTGGTCCGCCAGAGGCCACCAGGTCTCCTCACATGAGCTGAACAGTTTTCTATATAACCATCAGGCTGCTGAGGTCGGGAGACTCACAGATGGTCTGGAAATAGCAGTCAGTACTATGACCATGAATGTCAGAGGTGTGAAACCGGTATTATAGATAGTACATGATAAAGAGATAGGTTTCATCTAGTGAGTTGTGGGAATTGTACCCTGGATCCCCATCATCATCGCAGTCAGAGCCCGCCCTCACCTATTAGAGCTCAGAAGCTGCCTGTGCAGACCTGTACAATGACTCCATTATTAAAGTGACCACATCAATTATAAAACTGCACTTATTCTGTTTCCACATTATACGTGGCAAATGCAAATACATTGCATGGATTCCCCAGACCCATGGACCACTGTATGAAAGAGGGGATAACATAATTATTATGGTAGAAAAGGCTTATGTGCATAACATTAAGGGGGAGTCATCAAACATGGCACACATTTGTGGGCAACTGTACAGAAAACGGCATTTTTCTACTAGTATTTCTGAAAAATAGGCAGAACTTAGTTGAAATGGAGGTATGGCTTATCACAGCCCGACAGACTCACTTGAATTTACACCCAAAAGTGGCATAAGGTATAGCAGAAACGTACTCCAACGTGTAACCAGAGTGACTTTGGCCCGTGGAGTTACTCCACTCCACTAGCATGGCCCACTGACACTTTTTTTTAACTGAAGATAACTTGGCATGCATGCCAGTAAAACTGAAAACCAAGCCCCCCTTTTAAAGAAGTTGGCTCACGATGGATATTCTTTAAATGCCTGATAGATGCAGATCCCACCTCTGTGCCCTGTAGGTATCTCCAGAAATGACGTCTGACCACCAATGGACAAAGGCATGATGGTGCATGTCTCCCTCCATTATTATACAAATTTCCTCTTCAGAGAGGAACAGGGCTCGAAATCTATAGCGCCACCTGTTGGAAGCAGCCATAATATGGGCTCTGAAATGTGACTTAGGATATAAGCCAAATCAGAATCTCAATTTGCAGACACGGTGTTTCGGTGTATTGCCCCTCATCAGTGCAAAGTATGAGAACTGTTTTGGCTAGGTAAAAGGCTCTGGACTGAGGTCTAAGGGGTAAGGTTTCTCCTTGCAGAGAGTGACATGCCGGCTTTGGTATGCTAAGGTAAGGAGGCTTGTTTGCCGTGCAAGGCTCATTTGGGAAATTTAGTATGCAAATTGCCTCTTCAAAGAGGAAGAGGACTTGAACTCTATAGCGCCACCTGTTGGAATCAGGTGAATTCATTATTATGTGAATTCCAAATTCCATTATTATGAGAATGCCAAATATAGATGGGTGCACTCAGAAATCTCACAGCAAAGAGTGGAGAGAGTGGCACCTGCACCGTTACATCTCCAATCCCTAGAGATCAACTGGTGACCAGAATGAGAGATGAAGGAACCTCTGTTCCGGAAATAAGTCCCAAGATACCTCATTCCTGTGGAAATACCATAAATGTATCTTGTGAGATTCCCCCCTTAAAGGATCTTTCTATAATGCCAAGTATTGCTGCAGTATCTGATCTCTTGCTGATTGGTGGGTACTCCATGACCTCCATCCCAGCACCTTTCAAGTATAGGGGGCTGGGATGCAATACAAGGACATGGTGCTGTGCTCCATTTCCTTGGTGGTGGTCCCAACAGTTGGACCTCCACCATTTAGCAAGTTATTACTGAAATACCCTTTTAAGCCTGGCGTTTCTGCATTGATAAATGCTTCTCATTGTGCATTGCCTGAAATCTGTATAGTGTGGTTTACAATAATACCCAAACTATGCGCTGCAATAGCAATTATCATCACCCAGCGGTAAAACGACGCCTATATTTCCCAGCGTAGCAAACAAAGGCTGTGTGTAAAGTGAAGCGACATAATGAAAGTATCAGCAGCTATGGCAACACATCATAATTCCAACAAATGCACCTTATCCACAGGTAAATAATACAAACACAGAATTACGTGTCGGGTGATGTTTGCTTTGGCGCATCTTATCTTTTACATCTATGCCAACACCATGACCTTTCTATGATATAAAGAACCAATTATTCGCTCTTAATGACGGTTTATATTTTACCTCCAGCTAATTCCTCTAATTGTTCTGTAATCTGACACCAAAATATAATAGATCAGCTTTAAAGTGAACCCATCGCTAAATGTGGCGCCTGACATGGCAGTCCGGTATGTGCCCTGCATTCAGTACACCACCGACCACAGGTAGTGGAAGGCTCGGTGTGGTCACAGTACCACGCATACAACTGAAGGTTTATTACTTTGTATTAGTTTAGACCAGGGGTGCACAAACTTTTCTGGTCCACGGGCTACATTGTCATGTTGCATTACCCCCAAAGGTCCCCAAAAAAAACTTAGCGGGGAATTACCATTTGAGACATGTCCTACATGACAACAATACATGACAGAAATGCCAGATAGTATAAGAGAAATGGAAACCTGCACGTATGGGAATAGTGGGGGTCCTCTATACCACCCGTTAGCACTCAGGAGAAGGGATGTCTGATAGTATATGAGAAGGGAAACCTGCAACTATGAGAATAGTGGGGGTCCTCTATGCCCACCGTTAGCACTTGGCAGAAGGGATGTCTGATAGTATAAGAGAAAGGGTAACCTGTACCTATGGGAATAGTGAGGGTCCTCTATGGCCCCTGTTAGCACTCGGGAGAGGGAATGCCTGATAGAAACTATAGGAGAAAGGAAACCTGCACCTATGGGAATAGTAAGGGTCCTCTATGCTCCCCGTTAGCACTCGGGAGAGGGGAAGGTCATGCGTGACTGTGCAAACGTAAATGGCAAACTACACTGTAGAGAGCCCCAAATATAAATGGCCACCTTTATAAATCGTATACATCTTTCAGGTGTAACAAAGAGGGCTCAAAGGACTCCATTCTATTAAAAACTTATGGGGGGCACATAAATGACAATGTGCCACTACTTTTTAATATGGAGACTACATACAAACAGCCACACACAGGCAATATTTCTATGACCAGTTAGTTGGGGGATACATATAACGGCACATGTGACCACCCAGCCGCTGGTTGTGCACCCCTGGCCCAGACTATCTTTTGTGAACTAAACACAGCGGCCTGTATTCCTCTCCAGACTGATTAATCTTATCTACATTATATACATTATACCAAATACGAGCTGTGTGAAAGGAGAAATACAGTCGGTCAAGAAAGATTTTCAGCCCTTGAACTTAAATTGGATCTGTTAATAGATGTCACAATAGAAACTTTAAACATTACTAAATATATCTCTTAGGCCTGATGAGTCTAGTGTACTTACTGTGAAGATCCATGTCAAAATGGCTGTATACTCTTTTAAGAAAGTTGAACTTTATCTCTGTCCACTTAGTCTGTTTGACAGCTCCACAGAGTCCTTCCTCCCTGCTGCTGAGTGTCCGCCCACCTGGATTTATCTGCAGCTCCTCAGTGTACTTCCTCCCTGCTGCTACATTTCTGCCTAACTGGCCTGATTTTCAGCTCCTCAATGGTCCTCCTTCCTGTTATTGCTGAGCCTTCACCATCCTGACCTGATTTGTAGCTCCTTTCAGTCCCTCCTCCCTGCTGCTGTCGAGATCTCACATTGGTGAGTACAAGCTGCAGTTGTCAGTCAGGCTGGAACACGCTTGGACACATAAGCTATTTTGTTCTATCACTAAACAAACAAAATAGTCATTTTAATATAAGGAATATATAGTCATTCTGTCATGGACTTAAAAAGTAAGTTCACCAGTCTCATCAAGTCTAAGAGATTTATTTATTTAATAAAATATTTAATAATGTAAAATCTGGTGACAGATCCAACTTGAATAGGTTTTCTGGGACTTTGATATTGATAGCCTATCTTTAGTATAGGTCATTAACATCAGATTGATGAAGGTCTTACGGGGCAAGAACTGCAGCGCCTTCATTGCTTGCCGGACCCAGCTCTATACACCGGGTAGTGTCTGTGCCTTCACTGGACTAGGACTGAGCAGGAATGATCTGCCATACCAGGCTCAGCCGCTACAGAACGTACTGCGCCTAAAAGTAGACCAAGAAAGCACTTTAAGAATGTGACTATTCACGCACAGAAAACAAAGTTCTTGAAGATGTTTCCACAGTATGTCAGTCAGTCGCATCCCTTTATTACACAGTAATTGAGCTGTATTCATAGAAAACAGGAAAACCCCATTAGATAATGATAATGACCATCTATAGGTTCCGTATATACAACGTAAAGTCATTACTGCAGTCACGTGATAGGAGCGAGGGCTCCGTACAAAGAGAGATAGTGATATGTGAAGGTCCATAAGGGGAGTCCATAGAGAGGAAACACCTTCAATACTTACTCCCCGACATAAGACAGGAAAATTGATTTTTCTGATGCATTTCAATCAGAATGGAAGACATTTTGAGAGATTTCAGCTCTTCACTTGTAATAATAATAATATTTATTTTTATATAGCGCTAACATATTCCGCAGCGCTTTACAGTTTTCACACATTATCCATTAAGGCCCCCGTACATAGAGCACATTTATTTCCTTTTCATAAATACATAATTTTCTTTTACGTGGTATAAATGCCGCTGTTCTCCTCAATGCAACATTTTCTTCCCCATTCCTAAGATATGGCTTCATCTTACCTGTATGTATTACTTCTAGTCTTTATGTTTTTTTCTTTGTGGTCGGCTCCTTGAGAACCATGCCATTTTGGCTTGATAGGTCCTCTTTAAAGTTCGTCCTGATTTTATAGTGGTGAAGGGTCTACTGCTACTACGAGTAATAATAAGCTTAAATTCGCTTGCCAGTGTATTAACAAACACTTCATGGTAGTGGTAAATTTTGGTTGACATGATTTTTGAGTTTATGAAAATTTTAGAAATTTGAGAAAAAAATAGAAAGTTTTGCAATTTTCAAACTTTTAATTTTTATTCTTTTAAACCAGATAGTTATATCACACTAAATAGTTAATAAATAACATTTACCATATATGTCTACTTTACACCAGCATCATTTTTGAAACATCATTTTTTTGTTAAGAAGTTAGAAGGGTTAAAAGTTTAAATTTTTCCAACACAATTTACAAAACCAATTGTTTTATGGATCACATCCCATCCTATGTGACAGAAAATACCCAAAAGAGACATCATTATAAAAACTGCACCCCTCATATTGATCAAAACCACATTCAAGAAGGTTATTAACCCTTTAGGGCCTTCAGAGAAATGTAATCAACCTGGAAGGAAAAAATGAAAATTTTACTTTTTCCCCACAAAAATAATGCTTTATCCCTAAATTTTCCATTTTCAAAAGGGTAACAGGTGTCACGGGAAGCCTGGGTGGGCAAAAGCTAATAACCCAGGCCCCTGCAATTTCTCTAAGACTAGGGAAATCCTGACTGACCCTCAACCTAGAATTTACACTGATGGTGTGCATGTCTAGGCCTCCACCCTCACCCTATCTCCTGTTTCAACCCTAGGCTGAAACCAACCACCCAACCACGCGCACAGCAGCCTCAGGCCAAACGGAGAATTTGGTACCTTTTTTAGTCATGTCAGTTAGCGGTTTAGCAATGATGGAAAAATCTTTGATAAACTTCCTATAGTAGTTAGAAAACCCAAGGAACCGCTGAAGTGCTTTCAGGTTATCAGGCCGTTCCCAATGCAGCACCGCTTGCACCTTAGCGGCGTCCTTTTTAAAACCAGAAGCAGACACAATATAACCCAAGAAAGGCAACTCTTGAACAGAAAATACACATTTCTCAAGTTTTGCATACAGCTTATTCTCTCTGAGAAGCTGTAACACCTGCCTGACATGATCTAAATGAGTATCACGGTCGCAAGAATATATGAGAATGTCATCTAGATACACGATAACGAATTTCCCCAAAACATGCGAGAACACATCATTAATGAAATGTTGGAACACTGCAGGTGCGTTAGTCAACCCAAATGGCATCACCAAATTTTCAAAATGACCCTCAGGGGTATTAAAAGCCGTCTTCCACTCATCACCTTGATGGACTCTTATGAGGTTGTACGCCCCCCTGAGGTCAAGCTTGGTAAACCATTTAGCACCTGCCACCTGATTGAACAAATCCGGTATCAATGGCATTGGGTATGGACCACGAACCATAATCTGGTTCAACTCCCTGAAATCCAGACATGGGCGTAGTCCGCCATCTTTCTTCTTAACGAAGAAGAACCCTGCTGCCACAGGCGAGGATGAAGGCCTGATGTGCTCTTTGCTCAAACTTTCAGCAATGTAATCCTTTAATGCTTGTCTCTCCGGACCGGAGATGTTAAACATCCTTGCTTTAGGCAACTTGGCCCCTGGTTTAAACCTGATAGTACAGTCATAGGGGCGATGTGGTGGCAACTCTGAACAACCCTTCTCAGAGAACACATCCATAAAATCCAGAAGTGACTCTGGAACGCTTGAAGTTACAGCAGACACACATGTGGCTAGGCAATTCTCCTGGCAGAACTCGCTCCACTGAATTATGTCCTGAGTTTTCCAGTCAATTACCGGGTTGTGCATAGACAACCATGAAAAACCCAAAACCACCTGTGCCGGAAGATTCTTGAGTACCTTACATGTAACCTGCTCGAAATGTAGAACCCCAATGTGGAGTTTCACCTCAGCCACAAACTCAGTAATCTTCCCCTGTGAGACAGGAGCAGCATTGATGGTGACCACGCGGATAGGATGCGGCAGTCTTTCGATCTTAAAACCAGAAGTGCGCGCCAACTCCTCATCAATGAGATTTGTGGCAGAACCACTATCCACAAAAACAGTAATTGGCAGCTCACTGCCAGCGATAATGACCTTAGCAGGGAGCATGCATTGAGAAACCACCATGGAGGATATACATAAGCTCAGATTGGCCTCCTCCACACCCTCTGAGCTTAGAAGTTTTCCGCCGTTGCGTTTTTTCTTAGACAGCAGAGGACAAATGTTAACAAAATGACCAGTCTTACCGCAGTAAAAACAGGCTCCCTGCTTCCTGAGCACAGGGGCTCAACGCTTAATATGTGACACCCCTGTGATTTGCATAGGCTCCGTGGGCTCACCTGCAGCAACCTCACGTGAACCTAAACCCTCTCCCATAGGCGGCGTCTCATGCTCCCCCTGACGCAAACGGCGATCAATGCGGACATCCAGACTCATAGCGGAATCAAGAGAAGCAGGAGTCTCGTACATCAGAAGGGCTTTTTTAACCCTTCCGGAAACCCCATGAATAAACTGACTCCGCAGTGCTGGATCATTCCACTGTGTATCGACCGCCCAGCGGCGAAATTCAGAACAATAATCCTCTGCAACTCACTCCCCCTGGCGAATAGTGCGTATCTTAGATTCTGCTAGAGCCATTCTGTCAGGCTCATCGTAAATGTTTCCAAGGGAGGAAAAAAAACTCTCCACAGTCAAATGCAGCAGAATCAGATGGCAAAGAAAACGCCCATGCTTGGGGATCCCCGTTTAACAATGACAACACCAGGCCCACACGCTGAGCCTCATTACCCGAGGAGATCGGGCGCATACGGAAATATAGTTTGCAAGCTTCACGAAAAGAAACAAATTTACTGCGGTCCCCAGCAAACTTTTCAGGCAAAGGAAACTTAGGCTCAGCCACCCTACCTGTCGCTCCAGCTTGCACATTAGATACTGCAAGTCCCTGTTGCTGCACTGCCCCCCTCAACTCAGTGACCTGTAGGAACAGCGCCCTCAACTGGCGGGTTATGGAAGTCATGGGATCCATGACAAAAGAAAAAAAAAGAGAAACCCCTTTCTTTTTTTTTTTTTTAAGGCCGATTATAATGTCACGGGAAGCCTGGGTGGGCAAGAGCTAATAACCCGGGCCCCTGCAATTTCCCTAAGACTAGGGAAATCCTGACTAACCCTCAACCTAGAATTTACACTGATGGTGTGCATGTCTAGGCCTCCACCCTCACCCTATCTCCTGTTTCAACCCTAGGCTGAAACCAACCACCCACCACCCAGTGAAGAGATAATACACCAATACCCACAGTTAGCACAGACAAGGATAACTGAAAATATGAACCAAGGCGCAGTCACTCAGGAATACACAATAAGTGCACAGGGCAAAAGAAATACAAATATAGGAAGGAGTAAATAAGACAAAGGGAAATACACCACCAGATACGATACTCCAACTCCTAGCTCACCATTCCAGACCGAGATAACCAAGCACTAGACTGAAGCTATAATCGGCGACGCCCAATGTTCAGAAGAACTATTTAAAGGCAGTGGGCTTGGCTGTTGTGAACTATATTTCTTGGCTCCCTCTTGTGGTCACTAGCGGTATTACACTTGGATCATCTTTCTCCAGGTTGGTACCCACCTGGTTCGTTAGGCCTTGGGTGTTCCTATTTAGACTTCCTGGAAACTCAGTCTAGTGCCTGGAATCGATGTAGTCAGTCTATGTCTGTTTGCTCCTGACTCCTGGTCTCCTGTTCTTTGCAAGATAAGCTAAGTCCTGCTTTCTTATTTTTGTTTATTCGCTTTGCTTCTATTTTGTTCCAGCTTGTTCATAATGTGATTCCTGATTTTTGCTGGAAGCTCTAGGGGGCTGATATTCTCCCCCCACACCGTTAGTCGGTGCGGGGGTTCTTGGATTTTCAGCGTGGATATTTTTTAGGGTTTTTGCTGACCGTATAAGTCTCCTTCCTATTTTCTGCTATTAATTAGTGGGCCTCTCTTTGCTAAATCTAGTTCATTCTTACGTTTGTCTTTTCTTCTTACCTCACCGTTATTATTTGTTGGGGGCTTGTATTATAACTTTGGGGTCCTTTCTCTTGAGGCAAGTGAGGTCTTATTTTCTCTGAAAGGGAAGCCCCCTGAGGAAGGTGTGTTACCGAAACGCGCGTCGGGGTGGGCACACGGACCCTGGGAGTCACACGCTCATATGGTAATTAGCACTCTCCTATTTTGTCATTTATTATGAGGACCATATAGTCTGTCGTCAGTATATCTCCTACTAAGGCTTATCTTTATGATCTATGTGGTCCTTATACATGTATATATTTGTTCATTAAAAGTGCACCCATGCTATGTCATTTTTGATATGTTTATATCGGATTATCTCTCCTCCTGATGGGGGAAGGCATGGTTTTCTCATGGTGATCTATTATAGTATGTAGGCGTTGTTGATCCCCCAGCTCCGTGTGCCCCTGGCACTTTACACGATTGTGCAGTGTCTCTGTATGCCATGCTGCGCCATTACCCTACCTGGTTGTTACTGTTTTATAAATAAAGGTTTTTTTTTGTTATTCTTTGAACTTTGTTGGTCGTTTCTTTGGGTCTTTTTGACCCACCCCCCCTTTTTCTGCATGATTGCGACTAGTTCGCATATTTGGTCCTAATTTATATCAGCATTATTATATATTTTTTACTATTTTGTTGATCTCTCTAGGTATCTATTTTCATTATGCTGATTTTGGTTGTCTGTGTATTTAAATTTCATAACTTATACATGCAGAATGATTCTCATATAATGAATCATAAAAAGAGGTGGGTAAGAAATATAAAGAATTCTGAAATCCAACCATAATTGATTCACTAATTCTATTAAAAGTTCCAGGCTATCGATCATTTTCGGAGCAGAATTACAGTAGACTGTTCTTCAGTTCCAGCACTCATGGACGTCACAGCAATTAGTGATCTGCTCCGACACGCTGCATGGAGCCTTCTCGCTCTGTGAGCTCTCAGCCTGAAGACACAGAGCGTGATCCCGGACTGCGGTTATATCACTGTTTACCGCACAAATCATATCTTCTTACAGGCGTAACAGAAACTTTACTTCTTTGGCACATTGATCTTTACTGAATTTAGGTTATTTGGAAGTTGTTCTTTACTGGTTTACCATTAGATTAACATGATGACCATGATCAACTTTCTGCCATTGTCATGTCCCAAGACTTGGGAATCATACAATGTTGTATTTTAATTGTATTGATGGTGTTACACTATGGAATCAGTTTGCGTTTTAGAAGTTTGTCCCGTGTCTCTCCCTGTAGTGCAGCTCCGATGTAAGTAACCCCTCCCTTCTTCCCCAGTCAGTGTTTGTCATCCATCTTAGGCTGAGGTTTATTCTGTACACCTCACGTTCAGAATTGTCTTTTTACCTAATGCAGATAGTGCAATAAGAGTTCAGCTTGAGTATAAAACATCTGGAACCTTCATACATGCCTCTTAAGCTATCTGACGATGTCTACTGGTTCAATATGGACAGCCATAGAAACGCCGTCCCAAGAGCCCCAGACTTGTAGCCTCGTTATGGGGTCCGAATAGCAATGTTGGAAGATGTCTGATGTAATGTCACTACTTCAGTACACTGGCAATGACATGCATATGTGTCTGCCCATACAAGTTATTACAGTATTGAGACAGTTAGGTTAGCAAAACTCCCAATAGACTGTAAACTCCTTCACAACCATTGGGTAGCCATACACAGTCACATATAGCCTAAATGTCTCCTGACTTTAATTCATGATATTTATTTCAAACTTGATCATTTAGTGTCAGGTAAGAAAGGACATATCTGTAAGGCCTCATTCAGATGTCAGTGATTTTTCTTGTAAGCAAAAATTGGACAAGATTCATCAGTACTTTTGATCGGAGAGCCATCAGAGTTCAGTCAGTGCCAGTTTTACCAGCAGAGTTTGGTCCAAGTTTCATTAGTTTTTCTGATATATATAAAAAAACCTGATATGACTTTCTCTAGCTTCTGCTATCAAACAGTCCATGAAAAATAGACAACACATGGATGGCATCCAAGTGCTATCTAATTTGTTCCCGAATCCATAAACTTGCATTGGCGGGTTTGAGTCGACACTCGGCTCAATATGGGACATTTCTCTGTGCATTTGTACAGACCACTCAGTCCGAGGAAAAAGCATTCCACATAAATTGTCATAGGTGCGAGTGCTATCTGTGAAAAACCCAGATAGCACTCTTAGGCTATGTTCACAATTTGCATTTTTGCTGCATTTTTTGTCTGAAGGCAAAACCTGCTCTCTTGACAAAAAAGCTGGTTACAAAAAGAGGGTTTTTCAGTTTTCCTTTTTGCTGCGTTTTTATTGTCTCCTCCTATGCATGCTGATAAAATTTTGTGTCCCCCAAAAAATCATGATGCAACATCATGTACCAAAAACGCAGCAAAACTTGTCACCTCCATTTTTTACAGCATTTTTGCACTTACTCATTGCTTTATATGGGTGTAAAAACGCTGCAAAAACGCTGAAAGAAGTGACATGTTGCAATTTGGAAAAAATCATTCAGAAAAATAAATCAATGTGTGTGCATGAAAAAAACAAAAACAAAAATTAGGCAAAAAACACAGCAAAAATGCAACATTTAAACCTAGCCTGAAAACAGATAGATCAGAGCAATAACCATCACAAAAACTGTAATCACGGGCCTACTAGCCGCATAGACAAATGCTATAGAGCGACATAACACTCTTATTGATACACTTAAATTCTGCAAGACATGGAGTCAAAACAGTCTGTCTATAGTAAATACAAATATCTTTATTGTTACATGGTACACGGACAATCAATTAAAATATTTTTCTCCAAAATGAATAGTAGTACAAAGCAATGAGGTCAATTGTGAAACAGACTCAGGCAAAGCGAGGCCGAGTGTCAACACATGGCACTATAGTATAAGGACCGGGAGAATCATGTTCCTGAGAAAATTGTGTCCAGGTTAGTAATTGTGTTAATATGCTTCTAAGAGTCCAAAAGTGAAATAGCTGGTTCAGGACTGATTCTTACCCATGTGGATCCCAGTGTGACTGACGACTCCCGGCCCTGCGTGGACTTCCTCAGGGGGCGCAAAACGCGCGTCGGGGCTGGGAGTCTTGAGTCACAGTGGAAACTACATGGGTAAGAATCACTCCTGAACCAGCTATTTCACTTTTGGCTTCTTAAGGGAGTATTAACACAATTATTAACCTGGACACAATTTTCTCAGGAACATGATTCCCCCGATCCTTATACTATAGTGCCATGTGTTGACTCTCAGTCTCGCTTTGCCTGAGTCTGTTTCACTATCTACCTCATTACTTTGTACTACTATTCATTTTGAATAATATTTTAATTGATTGTTGTTATACTATACAACTGACGTCTGAATGAGCCTTAAGGCAGATGAGCAGCACCCAGTCCCCATGAGTTATATAAAACACCAGTATAATAAGTGGCTCATATAAGGAGGGGGACATGTTAAAAGTGTTTTTGCATTGGGGCCCAGGAGTGTGCATAGGAGGATCCATATGGTGCCCTATGATGCAGGCACGTGGAACAGTATGGCACCCAATGATATCTATGTATGGCATAGTAGTAAAGGAACAAAGTCCAGCTCACCATACCGACATTCCCCAGGTCTCGGAGCACGGAACCGCTGTGTCAGGGCGTGAACAAACAGGAAAAAAGGAGAAGATCCAGCTCAACGATATAGTGAAAAGTCCATAGTTTTATTTCACCTCGAAAATAGCATGGTGTAAGGACAAAACAACAGCATACAATGTTCATGATTAAGGGTGCTTAGTCACCGGAAACGCGTTGATCTTGGTTTTTAACCCTTTTGTATGCTGATGTTTTGTCCTTACACCATGCTATTTTCGAGGTGAAATAAAACTATGGACTTTTCACTATATCGTTGAGCTGGATCTTCTCCTTTTTTCATGGCATAGTAGTACAGAAGTGTTCTCTGTAATGTGGCATCTTATGGTTCATGGCACAATCTTCCATATAAATCCATATAAGGCATGGTGAACTAAAGCACAATACGAGCTACTAGATATCTATGGATGCCATAATAGCTCAGTATCTGTACGGAGCCAAATCTCAGTTGTGTATAGAGGACTTGTTATCCGTTCAATAGTGATTAGTTTTTGTTCTTATTTTTTGACTGATGCTCAGTATTCTGGAACCATATGGCGGATTTAATTTGATATATATAGTGCTAATTTTGTGGTCTTACAGGGTAATAATACAGACCTATGTAAAGACATCCCCCTCAGAGAAGCATGTCCCCTTGTAAAAACCATAACAATTAAAAGCTCCCCTATCTATAGGTCCATGAGCAAAAACTGGCCACGTTTGTTCTGGTGAAACCTCTTCTTTAAATGTCAGATCGCTATTTCTCTTATTACTGCACCTTGCTCTGAATTGTGCTTCAGTTTAGAGCCCACTCATTCTGGAAATCGAGTGGTCTGCGATCACAGACTTTATCAACGGCATCTTCTCATGTGTATCTATGACAAAAGTGTTGCAGAGTGCGTCTTCTTGCAGTCACCGCTGTAGTTAAGAGAGCTTCAATCAGCAAGATATCTTGAGTAAACAGTATTTACTTCATACTGGATAAACATGAGATACAATTCAGTGTCACACAATCCGTGCACTGACACATAACACATTCAAGAAGAAGAAAGAATAAACAGGAAGTAAGAAAACAACCAACAACTGAGAGCTTCCCTCCCCACATTACAGCAAGTATATAACTTTACACACTATCGCCATCTGCTGTCTGGTTAGTGTAAAGTCCTCCTTTCACTTATAATAAGTCCTAATCTGTTGCATATGCCAACAAAAAGGATTTTACTCATCGCATTAAAAAAAAGTCAAGCACCTCACTTCTGCAAGTTGACACTATTTTTTTTATTGCTACCATGTATCTAAAGTATAAAATTGAAGCAATTGTGCAAAATAAATGTCATTATTAATATTTTTCCATTTTGTGTCTGCAGCTCCTGTGCAGACCTATGTGTCTCCATACTAACAGACTACACACAAATCATGTATACTACTCAGTCACGTTATCCTTGTCTACTGTTTCCTAACCTACCAAACAAGCATTAGTAAATGACAGACACTGTACATTGAGTATGGCTGCAGGTTCAGACTACATGGGGTTTGTCTTTATTTCTGTAGCCTTGGAGGCACATACAGGGGTTGGACAAAATAATGGAAACACCTGGAAACATCAACAAAAGTTAGTTTAATATGGAGTAGGTCCACCTTTTGCGGCGATTACAGCCTCAATTCTCCGAGGTATAGATTCATACAAGGTGCCAATTGTTTCCAAAGGAATTTTAGCCCATTCTGCAGATAAAACGCCCTCCAGTTCTTTGAGCGACGATGGCGGCGGAAATCGATGTCTAACTTGAATCTCTAAAATCGACCATAAATGCTCAATAATGTTGAGGTCTGGGGATTGTGGGGGCCAGATGAGATGCTCAACTTCATTAGAATGTTCCTTGTGCCATGCTTTAACGATTCTAGCTGTATGAATTGGTGCATTATCATCCTGAAAGATGGCGTTCCCCTCCGGGAACAGTGCTTGAACCATTGGATGCACTTGGTCGCCCAAAATGCCTAAATAATCTTGGCTGTTAATTCTTCCATGAAAGGATATCATTGGCCCGGCGGATCTCCACAAAATAGCAGACCAGATCATCACAGAACCTCCGCCATGTTTTACGGTTGGGAGAAGGCAGTCTGGATGGAATGCTTCTCTCGGCTGTCTCCAAACGTACACTCGGCCGGAGGTCGGAAATAGGGTAAACGATGATTCAACTGAGAATATCACATGTTTCCACTGCTCGAGGGACCAATTCTGGAGGTTTCTACACCATTCTAAATGCTTGGAAACATTTGTCATTGAGAGCAGCGGTTTTCTAATTGCAGCTCTTCCGTAGAATACAGATTTGTGCAGCTCCCGACGAACAGTTTTCGTGGAAACTGGGTTCTGTAGGTGTTCATTGAGCTCAGCAGTGATTTTCGGAGCCGTGGTCTTGCATTCCTCTCTCACAATTCGCTTTAGAGTCCGACGGTCTCTCTCAGTCAACTTTGACTTTCGGCCGGACCTGTGCTTTGCTGCGGACGTTTTTCCTTCTCTTTCAAACACAGTCATTACTTTGGAGACAGTACCTCTTGACACGCCAAGCATTCGGGCACTTTCTGTTACACTAGTGCCTGCCATACGAGCACCAACAATTTGGCCTCTCTGAAAATCCGAGAGGTCTGCCATTGGTATCAGGTTCTCATCAATGTTCTTACAATTCTGCAAAACAAACAGTTAATTTACATACACATACCACATAGCACAAATAATCAACTACAAAACATTACCATATGTCACGGTTTGCATGTTTATCACGTTTGAAGATTATGATGGCAAAACATTAGGTGTTTCCATTATTTTGTCCAACCCCTGTATGTCAGCACAGAAGCTGCAAACACATTTATTGGGTTAAAAATCCATATAAATAAGGTGCGAGAGACAGAGACCAGGCGATGCGTTTCACATTCTGGACTGTGAAAAAACCCCACTAGATTTAGATTGAAACGTGTCGCCTGGTCTCTGTCTCTCGCACCTTTTTTTTTTTTATATGGATTTAAAACCCAATAAAGATGGACTGATTTCCAATATTTATTCCAGAAGT
The DNA here is from genome assembly GCF_051348905.1 of Ranitomeya variabilis. Taxonomy (NCBI): domain Eukaryota; kingdom Metazoa; phylum Chordata; class Amphibia; order Anura; family Dendrobatidae; genus Ranitomeya; species Ranitomeya variabilis. Next base: position 86,335,880 of record NC_135232.1, read on the forward strand.
TGGAACTCTTTGTTTTTTCTCCTTGATTATTGCCACGTTTGGTAAGAACGTTGTTCCTTGCACACTGGATCATTTTCCACAGTAGTGAGTTGGCATATCCTTCATATTACATGTTTGTTTTTTCCATATTCGGGTGTGGATTAAAAAGGAAAGAAAATGATAACGCCTCATTCAAATGACCGATTTTTACGTTATCTGTGGTTTTCCCAAATTGTGAGCCCTCGCGAGCAGGGTCCTCTCTCCTCCTGTACCAGTTGCGACTTGTATTGTTCAAGATTATTGTACCTGTTTTTATTATGTATACCCCTCCTCACATGTAAAGCGCCATGGAATAAATGGCGCTATAATAAATAATAATAATAATAATAATAGCACTTGTACCTGTGACGGTCTATGGGACCATTCACATGTTTATGATTTTTCACAGACTGAGTGGTCTGCAGAAAATCACGGAGACATTTCAAAGGGTCAGATCTAAATCAACAATGCAAGTCTATACATCAGTGAAAAAAAAAAATCGGACTGCACTCGGATGATAAATTGATGGTGATTTTCATAGACTATCAGAATGGAGAAGTTAGACAAACTTTTTTTTTTCACTGCACATATGAAAAAACTGATGACACACCGAACATATAATAAATAAATAATCAGTGCGTTTTTCTCGTATCTTAGAATGAGGCCTAAAGTAAAGACTAAACCGCTATTTTTGCTATAATTGCTATTGAGGTTTCTGATGCATTTTTGGCAAGGTTTTTACAGCAGTATTGAGCCTCAAATACATCATAATAATAAACCTAATATAATAAATAAACACATAAAAAATAATAAAAAGTGTAAAAAACCACATTAATACAGTGTAAAAAAAAAACCCTTATGTTTCAAAAACCTGTCTGAAAAATCATGTTTTTAAAAACCTTTTTCAGATGTTTATTTTTTTACCCAGAAAAATTCATGTGAAAAACTCTATTTGAACATACCGTAAAAGTGACACATTTTTGAGCACCTCATACTTGAATTAGACTTACCGTATTTTTCGGACTACAAGATGCACTTTTTCCCCCCCAGAAAAGGGGGGAAAATGGGGGGTGCGTCTAATAGTCGAAATGCAGGCTTACCCGTGGCGGCAGAGGTGCGGTGGCAGAGGTGCGGCGGCAGAGGTGCGGCGGCAGACGTGCGGAGATGAGGAGGCGCAGTGAGCGGGGTCCCTTTCCCCGGTGAGGTGATGCAGCAGCCCGGTAAGGAGCAGAGCCGGGTGAATCCTGTTGTCATCGGTGGTGGCGGCCATCTTCCGGGGGCCGCGCGTGCGCAGATGAAGCGCTCTGCTTCCCGGGGCTTCAGGAAAATGGCCGCGGGATGCCACGCGTGCGCAGTTGGGGATCGCGGCGGCCATTTTTCTGAAGTTCTTAGCTTCAGGAAAATGGCAGCGCGATCTCCATCTGCGCACGCGCGGCCTCCCGCGGCCATTTTCCTGAAGCCCCGGGAAGCAGAGCGCTTCATCTGCGCACGCGCGGCCCCAGGAAGATGGCCGCCACCACCGATAACAACAGCATTCACCCGGCTCTGCTCCTTACCGGGCTGCTGCATCACCTCACCGGGGAAAGGGACCCTCTCACACCATACCTGTCACTGCGCCTCCTGATCCCAGCACCTCCTGATCGCAGCACCTCCTGATCGCAGCACCTCCTGATCCCAATACCTCCTCATCCCAGCACCTCCTCATCCCAGCACCTCCTCATCCCAGCACCTCTGCCGGTAACCAGTGCTGCAACCCTCCCATGGACACCAGGCCGTGGCGTCGCCCACCTAAGCAGGAAGGGACCCTGCTCAGGTGCACGCCGTACCGCATCACCCCACCTCTGCCGACACCATGCCTTTTGTGACCCTGCTCTGCCACCGCCAGCCTTCAGGTAAGATACTGTAAATTCGGACAATAAGACGGACCCCCATCTTATAAAAAATCTTTTTTTCTGCAATTTTCACCACAAATTTGGGGTGCGCCTTATGGTCCTGTGCGTCTTATAGTCCGCGAAATACGGTACATATTTGTCACAATCTGCTAAATTCTTTAAGGGCTTTGCGCCTCCAAATGAATCTGATGCATCGTACGTCAGAGCAGGCTTTTCTTCAAGAAAGATGAATCTGCCTTGAATACTTCTACTTCTGCCTTGAATACCAGGACCAGTAAACTGTCTGTGTGAATTTGGCCAAAAGTAGAACTTTTTTCATCCCTTTCTGGTAACATATCCGTCTTCACTGCAAAGAAATTATTTTTGGCCCTGCCTTTTTCCAAATTCTCCGTAGCTCCATGATAATCAATAGAGTGCCACTTTCTGAATGACTACGCTCCGCAGCGTCGCCCTGACATTGAAATAAGGCTAGAATTATCATCACATCCACTAACGGAAATGAATGGCCTCCGACTTGGTAAAACAAACACATTAGAGGAGAGGACAAATGTGAAATCACGGCCTTTGTTACGCTGAATGTGATTGATTAAGATCAATCTCATCTTTTAGAGAAGTCTCCTTATAGTCCTAACATTCAATGTATTCATTTAGCCACAATCACCCAAGTGTTATTCTGAGTTCTGTATAATTAAACAAGCACTTAGCGGGGAAAATGCAATCAGCCAGAATAAGTCAAGCTGCAGAGAGAGGGCGACGCGGGAACAGCGTACAAGGTTGGAGAAGCTGAAATGGCAAAGGAAGAGCTGGAAATGCCAGGCTGTGCGCCCATCCGCCCGCGTGCACTCACTATGGGGGGACAGAAATGAACTTTAACGAAGACTAGATGGGGTATTCCCGTCTCCAAGATCCTATCCCAATACATACAATATTTAGAAGATTTCAAGTGTCTTTCTGTTCCTTGTACACATATGTCTAATCAATATGTAGCAGGTGTAATAATAATATTAGCAAATACCTCCAATTAGAAACGTAGTATAGTTCTTCTGATTCACTATGTCGCTTACCTCATGTTCAGGGCATTGCATTAGTTTAAAGGGAACCTGTCACCTGAATTTGGCGGGACCAGTATTGGGTCATATGGGTGGGGTTTTCTGGTGTTTGATTCACCCTTTCCTTACCCGCTGGCTGCATGCTGGCCGCAATATTGGATTGAAGTTCACGCCAGCGCAAGGCAATATTGTTATGCGCAGGCGTGTACTCCGGAGGACAGAGAATGAACTTCAATCCAATATTGTGGCCAGCATGCAGCCAGCGGGTAAGGAAAGGGTGAATCAAACACCCGAAAACTCCGCCCATATGACCCAAAACTGGTCCCGCCAAATTCAGGTGACAGGTTCCCTATAAGTATCCATGGTTACGACCACTAATAGCAAAAAACCTCTCTATATGAGTGGTTGTAACTAACTTGTAGTTAGCTATTAGTGGTCGTAACCATGGATACTTAACCTACTGCAATGCCCTGAACATGGGGTAAGTGACAAAGCAAGTCAGAAGAACTATACTACGTTTCTATTTGGATATTTGCTAATATTATTATTATTACATCTACTCCATATTGGGTTAGGATTTTGGAGATGGGAATATCATGCACGATGCATTAATTGAATGTATGTTTTACTCTGAAACAAAAAGAAAAAAGTTTGAAAAGTTGGTCGGGGACCATGCAGCTCGAGTGACTAGTCAGAGGCAGGTTCCTCACCTGCTTCTCCCCTCCCTGCTGTAATTGATTGACAGGTCTTTCCCTATGTATATATATATATAGGGAGAAATCTGTCAGTCACAGGGATCGGGGAGAGGAGAAGACGTCCGGGGACTTTCCTCAGACTAGTCAGAATATGTTGTTTTTTTTAAACGCCGTAGTATTTCAGAGTAAAATATTCCTGGACTGTAATTGTGCTGCGAGCGTCTGATTCCCGCCGTCCATGGTGCGGGCGGCAGGAGTCTGAGGACAGGATTCCATTAAAATAGTAATCTGTACAATTGAATCTGCTTCAGCATGCCCCGATCTTCTGATATTAGCTTCGGTCCCCGATCCCTTTTATCTTGTGTTTTATACCGTACAGCGTCTCCTGTGTCAGGACATCATCGAGGCTGTGGGTGCAGAGGGCTCGATAACGGCCCAGTATAATAGCAGAGCCAGCTAATACATAGGCAGACAAGGGGCTGACCTGGCCAGTGACACCAGCAGGAACACCGCCACCTTCACAAAAAGCACTGGTGCCAGTCAGACTCAAGAGACAGTGACCTGGGTGGAGCTGCCAGAACCCAGGACCGGAGGGGATGAATGTCAGGGCATCCCTGATAATAGACGTGCACTAGTAAGTTTCACAATTTGCTGTTTTCAGCACATTTACTGAAGTTACAGAACTACATTTTTTTTGTCTTCTATTGAAAAGAAAACAGACCATATGGATTTATAAATTAGCTCCATTCATGTCACTGTATTCAATGCCCCCATTGTCAGGGAATCAGCAGGACTCAACAGGATTCAGAAAGAAATCACTAACAGATTGCACTGTTGCACTGATGATGAGCCATTCGGGGACATGACAGGTTGCCTTTAAAGGACCGGATGCAACTGAAAGATTGTAAAGTGTGAAAACGTGTTGTCACCACTAGGGGGAGCGTAGTAGCTGATCACATATGGATTCCTTCCTTAGTCAGTCAGACTGATATCTGTATGCAGCGAGCTCCCCCTAGTGGTGACTGCAGGAGATTTTATCATCGCCAATTATGGGGGATCACTGGGATTTACTTTTATTTGAGGGAACAATTCAAACTGCAGTGATCAGCTAATTCATTGTGGATCATGTCCCCCCTTCTTCCACTGGCATTTATATGCGTTATTCACGTGATCTTGCTTCCCACAGCACATGTGGATTTATTATGTACAGTATATGGGCAGACCGAGTTGCTGTTTTTCCTTGTGGATGCATAGTAAATCCACAGTGTATATGCAGTGACAGACATCAGGTAGGGGGTGGGTGCAGAACAAACACCTATTAGAATAGCATTGCACCCTGTACATAGTATAGGGACATTTAAAACACAACAAAACCAGCTGAGCAAAAAAAAAGACTTACAGTTGTACCACAAGTAGGGAATTATGTTTATTTCAACATAAGACATGATTTTTGGGACATTTTAATCTCATGGACAAACCCCTACAGGCACATATTATTAGGTGTTTGGATGTGATATTCTTAAATTGTCCATGTTTCCATATATTGGTCATAATGACAGGCTGTATTCATTTTAATTACTTATTAATTTAAATGCAAACAGTCTTGAAGCTCTACCATTAATCAATGTATTTTCTTTCAGCCTAGCGAGACTTTGTAAGGCTTGATTACACCATAAATGGCTATCATTTGTCACCCAGAGACAACAGAAAATGCTCGGCTGGGCAAGTAACCTTGATACAGTTTAATGTGGAGAACAACTTTTTCAGTAAAATAGCTGCTTGTACTGGTCTACACGCAATCGTTTTTACATTTTTGGAGAGTCAGAATATTACCAGGGGAAATGTTCTCCAAATAGGACATACCTGGTAATGAAAGCTCAGTAATAAAACCAGCCGTGTTATTTCTATGCTTGATGAGTGAGCTCTGTGCAAATTAGCCCTCAATAGAGTACCATCACCTGCTGGAGATGATATACAGTGCGACAGACACTGCCATGACTACTACTAATACTAATCATAATACTTAGAGTATAGTTTTGGGGTAAACCCTTCCTGGTCCATTAATAGCAGAATCATTCATATTATTCTTTGAATCCCCAAATAAATCCCTAAATTATGATGATGACCCAGGGTTCCAGACTGAAACCCTGAACCATGATGGTCCTGGATCCAAGACAAAAGTTCTAAACCATGTTGGAACTGGTTCCAAGACTCGTACCCTAAATCATGATGGCTCTGGGTACCATACTGAAGCCCTAAACTATGATGGCCCTGGATCACATGCTGAATCCCCTAATCCTTGATGATCATGGAATCCAGGCAGCAACACTACACTATGATGATACTTGGTCCCAAATTGATGCCAAAAACCATGTTCACTCTTGATGTTAAACTGAAGCCCTAAGTCATAATTGCTGTGGGTCTAAGACTGAAGCCCTAAACCATGACGGGCTGGGTTCCAAGACTAAAGCTCTAAACCATCATGGTCCTGGGTCCAAGACTGAAGCCCTAAACCATGATGGTCCTATGTCAAAGATTGAAGCCCTAAATTTTGATTGTTCTGGGTCCAAATCTGAAACCCTAAACCATAATGATTCTGAGTCCCAGACTGAATCCCTAAACCATGATGACCCTGGATCACATACTGAAGCCCTAAACCTTGATGATTATGGGTCCCAGAGAGAAGCAGTGAATCATGATGATCCTGGGTCTCAAATTGAAGCCAAATCCATGATTCTTGGTCACAGACTGACGCCCTAACCTATATTTGCTCTCAGTCTAAGACGGGAAGCCCTAGACCATGATGTTCCGGGCTCCAAAATGTAAGCTCTGAACAATGATGGTCCTGTATCACAAACTGAGTCCCTAAGCCTTGATGGTTCTGGGTCCTAGACTAAAGCACTGGGCGATGATGGTCCTCGGTCCCATACAGAAGTCCTAAGCCCTAATGTTTTTCTTATATTTTCTGTTCGGTTAGCTTAGAGAATGTCCTGTAGATGTCACTAATAGAGGAGGAACTGTCGGAAGGATGCTCTGACACAAAAACTGTAAGGACCATCCTTTCTGAGGGCCTTATGTGCAGCTGAATACCTGACAGCATTGACTACATCTGTCCGGTGTGTGGTCTGTGCCCACCAGTATGCATGTACAAAAGTGGACAGTTATGAAATTGCTCCTTCATATGGTCTTTTGTAAATCATGGGTACTAAATCTCAGACCTATATGGAATCCAGCAAGAAATACATAAATAGTGTCAAGTGAGGCCGTACTGGGCCACCGGCCCTTTAAAGGGAGGCCGGCATGACAAGGAGATGTGAGATGATAAGGAGCGTTTTGGTTTTAAAAGTAAATAAAGGGTTAATGGGAATGCTGAGGTGATGAGATCACTGTTTGGGTGGGGCAGAGAGTTCCAAAAAAGGCGGGTTTATAAATAGTGCAGCCATATTGGTGGGACAAACAGTCAGGTACCTACCTGTTAGAAGAAGCTCCCACCCACCCTCCCTGTAATTTAGTCAGTGTTTATGTCATGCTTATATGGGGTCGAGATGTCAAAGATTATTGGGGTGGTTGTTTACTTTTGCTTGTAAATTTTAATATCATGTCATGGCAGCGTGGCGTGGGGGGGAAGGTCCTCGAAGTTGGTGGAAATGGAAATGGTGGATTGGTAGGGGGGGGGGATCTCACGAGGTCCTGGACTCCCCTAAGGCATTTCGGTTGGACGGGGTCTGTTCAATCCTATGGAAGGGTTAATCAAGGGACCCGTCAATTGTTTAGTGGTTTGGACAGGTTGGTTATCATCTGCCCCTGAGCTGGTGCATAGCGGCTGGGGGTAAGACTTGACCTGGGGCCACGGTGGGCTGTGGATACTTAAGATTAGGTTTTGGGGCTTCGAGGACCACACCCCCTCTTTTGGACTTTATTGTTAAATCGTTTTATTAAATGTTAATAAAAGGCTGCTGTGGCCATTTAATCCAATTTCAGTGTAAAGTTTTTATTCGGCAATGGTCACCGCATCAGGTATTTGGGCAAGGGTTCGGTGAAAGAGGTCGGTATGGTGGATGGATGGGGAGTAGGTTAACTAACATCTAAGCTACTTTTGACTCACGGATACCCTAATGTCATGTATAGAGGCGAGTGCATTTCCCAAAGATTTATTTTGGGTTGTGTTGACTCAGACAACATCAATTCTTCACCAAGTGAAAGTGCTCCAAAGCCTCCAATTATTTGGAAAAGCCGTGAGTTGGACTCTATCCAAACCCTTTCAAGCTACTTCTTAACACAAACTCAGCCTTAGTAATGTCAAAGTGACTTTGACATATCTTTCGATGGGTAAACGGTGGTAATAACATACTGCATTGTGGGACTTTGTGTCTTTTAAAATTAAACATATTAAATTATTAATACAAATTTTAATTAAAAACAAAATGATCTGATGGAAAAGTAAAGGCTGCATCTGAGGAAAGGCCACTCATTGGTTACAGCTGGCCTGTGTAACAAGTCACACCACTCTCAGGAATGGACAACCCCTTTAACAGAATGCAAATAGGGAAATAAAGTCTATTAGTGAAGGTCACATTATCGCTTACGTATTTGTAAACCGCAAGATTTTAATAGTGCAATGTAATACAAGTTCAATTCTTGCAGGTGAAGTTCGCCCCCTGCTGGAGATATATAATAATTATTTGCTCAATAAATCTCCTGAAATAGGGAACTGCAAGAAATAAATAAAAATTATTTAGTTCACTGTATCTCAGGTTTGAAAAGAGCAAGAGTTAAACTCTTTGGAAAATGTTTTTCATTGCTCATGTGCTGTAGCCTATAGACAGAGGCAAATAAATAACCGTACAGAGCTTAGCGTTCTCCACTTTCAACAATTTACCATGATCTTGGGCTGTGTTCACACTAGTGTTCATAGTTTCTAAAAGCAGGGATGGGACACAACGTCAAGTTTTATTTATAGCAGGGGCGAATATACCGGTGGTGCAGCAACAAAGGGGCCCAAGAGTTAATGGGATCCACTTCTACCCACAAAGAAGGTGGTATTGGGTGTTTTGAGGAGCTATTGGGCTCCAAAGTGTTGGACACAGGGACACAGGGACCGTACTTGAATCTCTCCTGGTTTCCTGGGTCTATTCATCCATGATCTCCCGTCTTGTCAGAAAACCCCCCATTCCTCATTTATTCATCCTGGATCATCTTGCGGGTCTGCAGCAGTCATTACTATTCGCCATCCTATTGTTGTGGTCACACAACTTTGCCAAGTGAGGAAATTCCCCTGTTTTTTTCCAGCTTCCCTTGTGGAGGTGAGAGATGATAAACACATTTATAACTATTCCATATATACTTTCAAGTTTTATATAGAAAAAATCTTTGAAGTCAGAAGTATCGTCAGAATGGCTCACGGAACATTTTTGTGACAAATATAACAGTGCCACCTGCTGTCGACTTGTGAAACTATTTTTATTTCCTTTCATAGTTCTTGTTATTTTCTTCTATGAGTCACAATCTCTCAGGGGGAAATATTTTCATAAATGTCAAACAAATAAATGTGTGGGCACGTTTTATTGTCTAGATGCACAACAGTACCATTCATGCATTCAGGAATCCTTTTATTACAATGGAGTTCCCGGTCTTATTTTTAAGCAATTCATAGTATAATAGTGTAGTTAAACTGGATGTCCAGGTTCGGCACAAAAGTCTACTAGCCCTCTATATGACTGCAGGCTTGTGAATCCTCACATCGCGCACAGCGCGAGCTGTCAGGATCCACCGATGCAGACAGTGAGACTGGGCAGGCATGGAACCACAAGTATGCGTTATGCATACCTCCAGCCACATTCCAACTAGACGTGCATGACCTCTCTAAATTCACTTATATTCTATTGTTAATTATTCTGCTTATTCCTCTATGAGCTAAAACCAATAGCAGTGCATAAGAGGAGGTGACAATACTCCTGAAAGACCCCGGCGCTGTGTGTTTTTGGTGCAAGAAGGCTGCCATCTAGTGTTCAGACAGGACCATGCGGAACTAACTGGAAGAGGAAGAGTTGCAGGGAGGAGAAGTTTGGATGTAACACCTAGTCAGGTGCCATTGACGACGGAGTTCCTCAGTATACAGTAAATGATCTGCGCATCAAGCCGGAGGGGTTTTTGGTGTCAAAGGGGAGAGCAGTCCAGATGTGTACAGGAAAAGAAGCTGCAGCAAGAGTGACAGGCCTCAGAAGTGAGTGCCAGTAGGATGGTGTCCAGTTACAAATAAGGACCTGATCTGCGAAGGTCAAGACCCAAAGTCCCGACTACACCAGTCATGGCCCGAATTCCAGACCTGCACTGGTGAAGACCCAAAGCCCAGACTACGACAGTTAAGAACTGGAGCCGAGCACTCATCATTTTGGACTTGGGTTGCTGGGTTGGGGCAGGAGGTAGGGCTGAGGCCAATTGAAGTGAAGCAGGCCCAACGACTTCGTCAAAGGACTTGTAGCCTAGCGGGAAGAACCGGAGATCCCCGCTAGGGCCATTGCTACTGGAGGATTCTGCGCAGTAGCTCACAGAAATGGGTATTTTGTCCCAATTAGAGGGACATAAGCATTATCCCCAAGAAGCTTCTCGAATGACAAGAGAACCAGAATGAGAGCAGCACCATGGGGGAGAGAGGAAGAGCAGATTTTCATCAAATTCTTTCAAATAAACATGAGTTTAAAGAGATTCAGCCAGTCAATATTTTATTTTTGGATTAGAAAACATTTATTACTAGTGGGACAATTTATTCAAAGCTCTGTTTCAAAGCAAAACATAGGAATAAGGATATAGATTGTAACACATGGCATTTATTTCCCTTGTTAGATAACATTGCTGAAATCCAGTCTCATAATTAAAAAATGTTCCATATCCAAAATGTATTATTTATACAGATGAGTAAAACGATTTACAGCATCCTGGGTAGGCGGCCATGTCAGTCCCTGGTCGCCTCCTACTGTCAGAATTGCTACTGCCTCTTCTCATCTATTTAGGTCGTACACGACGTCCTTTTCGTGTCGTGACTGCACCCATGATGTCGCTTCCTCTACTAATCTGTAGAGGACCTGGGGACACCGACCGGTAGGACGTAGTTCACAGGGTTCTGCACATTGAGTTGGTCATCTTTAATTATTTTTAATATAAAAATAATGGTAGGAATTTACCATCCCTCGATCTCAAATTTGCCATAATGGTATTTACGCAAAACTTTAATGATATTTGTGCTTTTGTGATAGCTGAGTCACAATTATAAAAAGTGGGTGACCTTAGCGAATAGGATCGTGGCTACCTGTGCACAACTAATTTATTATAGTTAAAATCATAATAAAATGTAAATTTCTTGGTGCCCGGACAAATTTATTAAGAGGTGTGTACCTTACTCCAGCAGGTAACTGGTTCAAGACTGGAGTATAAAATACCCGTCTTCATGAATTCATGTAGGTATAGAACGAGATGATGAGGTCTAGCAGACTTAAGTAAATCGCTTGGCACAAATCATTGTGGTTTATCTAGGGGCATACATAGAAATCATGGGGCCTCATAGCAGAATTTCTATTTGCCCCCCCAAAAAAACAAACAAACAAAAACAAACAAAAATCCTAACCCCTTAGTGACAGAGCCAATTTGGTACTTAATGACCGGGCCAATTTTTACAATTCTGAACACTGTCACTTTATGAGGTTATAACTCTGGAACGCTTTAACAAATCCCGCTGATTCAGAGATTGTTTTTTCGTGACATATTGTACTTCGTGTTAGTGGTAACATTTCTTCGATATTACTTGCGATTATTTATGAAAAAAATGGAAATATGGCAAAAAATTTTAAAATTTTGCAATTTTCAAACTTTGTATTTTTATGCCCTTAAATCAGAGAGATATGTCACAAAAAATAGTTATAAATAACATTTCCCACATGTCTACTTTACATCAGCACAATTTTGGAAACAAAATTTTTTTTTGTTAGGGAGTTATAAGGGTTAAAAGTTGACCAGCAATTTCTCATTTTTACAACACCATTTTTTTTAGGGACCACATCACATTTGAAGTCATTTTGAGGGGTCTATATGATAGAAAATAACCAAGTGTGACACCATTCTAAAAACTGCATGCCTCAAGGTGCTCAATACCACATTCAAGAAGTTTATTAACCCTTTACGTGCTTCACAGGAACTGAAACAATGTGGAAGAAAAATATGAATATTTAAATTTTTTTTGCAAACATTTTACTTCAGAACCATTTTTTTATTTTCACAAGTGTAAAAACAAAAATTTAACCATTTTGTTGTGCAATTTCTCCTGAATATGCCGATACCCCATATGTGGGGGTAAACCACTGTTTGGGCGCACCGCAGAGCTTGGAAGAGAAGGAGTGCCGTTTGACTTTTTCAATGCAGAATTGGCTGGAATTGAGATCGTATGCCATGTCACGTTTGGAGAGCCCCTGATGTGCCTAAACAGTGGAAACGCTCCACAAGTGACACCATTTTGGAACCTAGACCCCTTAAGGACCTTATCTAGATGTGTGGTGAGCACTTTGAGCCCCCAAGTGCTTCACAGAAGTTTATAACGTAGAGCCGTGAAAATAAAAAAATCGCATTTGTTTACATTAAAATGATTTTTTCGCCCACAAATTCTTATTTTCACAAGGGTAACAGGAGAAATTAGACAACAAAAGTTGTGCAATTTCTACTGAGTACATCGATACCCCATATGTGGGGGTAAACCACTGTTTGGGCGCACCGCAGAGCTTGGAAGTGAAGGAGTGCCATTTTACTTTTTCAATGTAGAATTGGCTGGAATTGAGATCGGACGCCATGTCGCGTTTGGAGAGCCCCTGATGTGCCTAAACAGTAGAAACCCCCCACAAGTGACCCCATTTTGGAAACTAGACCCCTTAAGTAACTTATCTAGATGTGTGGTGAGCACTTTAAACCCCCAAGTGCTTGACAGAAATGTATAAAGTAGAGCCGTGAAAATAAAAAATCCTTTTTTTTTTCCTCAAAAATGATTTTTTAGCCTGCAATTTTTTATTTTCTCAAGGGTAACAGGAGACATTGGACCACAAAATCTGTTGACCAGTTTGTCCTGAGTATACTGATACCCCATATGTGGGGGGGGGGCACTGTTTGGGCACCCATCGGGGCTCGGAAGGGAAGGAGCGCCTCTTAGAATGCAGACTTTGATGGGAAGGTCTGCGGGCGTCATGTTGCATTTGCAGAGCTCCTGATGTACCTAAACAGTAGAAACCCCCCACAAGTGACCCCATTTTGGAAACTAGATCCCCCCAAAGAGCTTACCTAGATGTGTGGTGAGCACTATGAACCCCCAACTGCTTCACAGAAGTTTATAATGTAGAGCCATGAAAATTAAAAAAATCATATTTTTTCCACAAAAATGATCTTTTCACCCCCAAATTTTTACTTTCACAAGGGTAACAGGAGAAATTGGACCCCAAAATTTATTGTGCAATTTATGCTGAGTAGGCTGATACCCCATATGTTGGGGGAACCACTGTTTTGGTGCATGGCAGAGCTCGGGAGGGAAGGAGCGCCGTTTTGGAATGCAGACTTTGATAGAATGGTCTGTGGGCGTTATGTTGCATTTGCAGAGCCCCTGATGTACCTAAACAGTAGAAACCCACCACAAGTGACCCCCTTTTGAAAACTAGACCTCCCAAGGAACTTATATAGCTGTGTGGTGAGAACTTTGAATGCCCAAGTGCTTCACAGAAGTTTATAATGCAGAGTCGTGAAAATAAAAAATATTTTTTTTCCACAAAAAAGATTTTTTAGCCCCCAAGTTTTTATTTTCACAAGGGTAACAGGAGAAATTGGACCCCAAAAGTTGTTGTCCAATTTATCCCGAGTATGCTGATGCCCCATATGTGGGGGTAAACCACTGTTTGGGCACACGGCATAGCTCAGAAGGGAGGGGGCACCATTTGACTTTTTGAGTGCAAAATTGGCTTTCGTGTTTGGAGACTCCCTGATGTACCTAAACAGTGGAAACCCCCCAAGTCTAACTCCAACCCTAACCCCAACACACCCCTAACCCTAATCCCAACCCGATCCATAATCCTAATCACAACCATAACAGTAATTACAACCCTAACCCCAAAACAACCCTAATCTCAACCCTAACCATAACCCTAATCAAAACCCTAAATCCAACACACCCCTAATCCTAATCTCAAACCTAACCTCAAACCTAACCCTAATCCCAATACACCCCTAACCCTAATCCCAACCCTAACCTTAACCCTAATCCCAAACCTAACCCTAATCCCAAACGTAACCCTAATGCTAACCCTAATACCAACCCTAATCCAAACCCTAACCCTAATCCCAACTCTAACCCTAACTTTAGCCACAGCCCTAGCCCTAACTTTAGCCCCAACCCTAGCCCTAACTTTAGCCCCAACCCTAACCCTAGCCCTAACCCTAACTTTAGCCCCAACCCTAACCCTAGCCCTAACCTTAAATTTAGCCCCAACCCTAACCCTAGCCCTAACTTTAGCCCCAACCCTAGCCCTAACCCTAGCCTAACCATAACCCTAGCCCTAACTTTAGCCTCAACCCTAACCCTAGCCCTATCCCTAGCCCTAAGGCTACTTTCACACTTGCGTCATGTGGCATCCGTCGCAATCCGTCGTTTTGGACAAAAAACGGATCCTGTAAATGTGCCCGCAGGATGCGTTTTTTGCCCATAGACTTAGTATTGCCAATGGATCGCGACGAATGGCCATACATCGCGTCCATCGTGCACTGGATCCGTTGTGTTTTGTCAGACCGTCTTCACAAAAAAAGTTCCATGTAACTTTTTTGCATGTCGCGTCCGCCATTTCCGACCGCGCATGCGCTGCCGTAACTCCGCCCCCTCCCCCCAGGACATAGACTGGGCAGCGGATGCGTTGAAAAACTGCATCCGCTGCCCACGTTGTGCACAATTTTCACAACGTGCATCGGTACATTGGGCCGACGCATTGCGACGGCCCCGTACCGATGCAAGTGTGAAAGAAGCCTAACCCTAGCCCTAACCCTAACCCTAGCCCTAACCCTAAATTTAGCCCCAACCCTAACCCTAACCCTAAACATAAATTTAGCCCCAACTCCTCTAGCTGCCAGCCGGCAGATCATGGCGGGCGCACTGCGCATGCGCCTGCCATTTTCTTACCGGATGAAGAAGCCGGCGGGCAGGAGGGGACGCAAGAGGACCCAGGTACACCGGTAAGTCTAACAGGGTCCCCGAATCCCCCTATTTTGTGCGATCACATCAGAGGACAGAGAATGACACATCACTTTTTTTTTTTTTTTGTGGCCGCCAGTAAACAGTTAATTACCGGCGATCGCAAAACAGGGGTCGGTAAAAACCGACCCCGATCATGTTCTTTGGGGTCTCGGCTACCCCCAGCAGCCGAGACCCCAAAGATCTTCCGGCCGGCCGGCGGGCGCACTGTGCATGTGCCCGCCATCTTTTGGTAGGAACAAGATGGCGGCGTCCATCGGGAGCCACGAGAAGCACCAGGGGAGACAGGTGAGTATCGGGGGCGATCGGGGACCCAATTTCTCTGTCCTCTGATGTGCGATCACATCGGAGGACAGAGAAATTAAATGGGAAATCACGTTGGTTTTTTTTTGCGACCGCCGGTAAACGGTTAATTACTGGCGATCACAACCCAGGGGTCGGTAAAAAAAACCCTGAATCATGTTCTCTGGGGTCTCGGCTACTCCCGGCAACCGAGACCCCAGAGAAAATCCGACTCTGGGGGGCGCTATTCACGTTTTCCACAACGCCGTTAATTAACGGCGCTGTGGTTTAAGTACCCTTAACTGCCGCCGTTAAAAGGCGTATCGGCGGTCGTTAAGGGGTTAATATTCGGCTTAGTCACAGAAAAGCTTATCTCACAACTTTACACCCATTACAAGACATTTTCCTCATATATTGTCCTCCATATAGTATTATGGGCATGACACAGTCTTCCACACAGTATTATAGGCCCAACATAGTCCTCCATACATTATAATGGGCACCATATAGCCCTCCCTACAGTTTTATGGGCACCACATAGTCCTCCATACAGTATAATGGCGCCACATAGTGCTCCATACAGTAAAATGGGCTCTGTATAGTGCTACACACAGTACAATGGGTCACATATAGTCCTCCATTCAGTATAGTGGGCCACACATTGTGCTCTATACAGTATAATGGGTCCCATATATTGCTACACACAGTATAATGGGCCACATATAGTGCTCCATAAAGTATAATGGGCCCCATATATTGCTACACACAATATACTGGGCCACACATAGTGCTCCATACAGTATAATGGGCCACACATAGTGCTCCATATAGTATAAGGGGCCGCATATAGTGCCCCATACATAAATGGTCTGCTGCCATAGGCGGTATGCTACTGGATTTATCAGGATATTATCTGTAGTCGTTCATAAGATGGCAGCTCTGCTGCATCATTATATTCCTGGAAATGGAATAACCAAGTTACTCTAATTTATGTTAGAAATTGGCGCACATGAGCTTATCGCTGGCATAGACTTGACTTTCCAGCATGGTCATTGCCAGAGAAGTGTAGAACTTATGAAGATGCTTGCATTTCTTATATTGATGAGTAGAGAGGATTGGATAACTTGAAATCCAAATTTGCCAGCATTGCAGAATTTTCCTGAAAATTCAATTTGCATTGCATAAATTCACGGTGAATTGCTATACTGGAAATCCTCTACTAGCTATGAAAATACATGTATGAGAGAGACATACCTTTAGTTTCAACATGATCTGTTTGTGCTACCTAGCCCGTGTTTACAAAGCATTTTTTCTTCTATATTCAGTGGCTACATCTGAGCTTCCATCCGAGCCTCCCCACAGAACAGGATTTGGGCTTATGCGCCATTGACTATAATGATGCAGACTGAGTCACAGTGTGTTCTGTTGTGCATCAGTTTCCACCATATAGTCCTAGTTGAGGCGGGCATCAAGTCGTAGTAGACGAGGCCAATGAACGTAGGAGAAAACGCTATGAGAACCCATCTGGGTTAATCAGGAGATGGAATCCATTTCCATATCAAAAGTGTGATAATCTGCTCCATAAACTAGGATAGGCCATGTGATATCATAGTAGCAGGAGGAAGCCTACATGACTGTGCTAAATATCATTAGCCCGCTATCTGGCGATTCAGCACTATGGAAAATGGTGCAATGCATGTTTTATTTTTTTCAGTCCTAGTAAATCAAATCTCAGATTGTATGAGTTTGAGTGAAACTGCAACTTTCACAAAATTGGACTCTAAATCCATCCTTTGCAGATCAGTCTGCTCATCTCTAATAACAAGACTTATGAAATGCCAGTTCTTACTAGTAGTCCCCCTTAATTTACTCAAAAGGGCTGTCAAGATTTGGCATGAAAGTCTGCAGTCAATCTACAATGGGGGAAATAAGTATTTGATCCCTTGCTGATTTTGTAAGTTTGCCCACTGACAAAGACATGAACAGTCTATAATTTTAAGGGTAGGGTAATTTTAACATAGAGATAGAATATCAAAAATAAAATCCAGAAAATCACATTGTATAAATTCTATAAATTTATTTGCATTTTGCAGTGAGAAATAAGTATCTGATCCCCTACCAACCATTAAGAATTATGGCTCCTACAGACCAATTAGACGCTCCTAATCAACTCGTTACCTGCATTAAATACAGCTGTCTTACATAGTCACCTTTATAAAAGACTTCTGTCCACAGACTCCATTAATCAGTCAGACTCTAACCTCTACAACATGGGCAAGACCAAAGAGCTTTATAAGGATGTCAGGGACAAGATCATAGACGTGCACAAATCTGGATTGGGCAACAAAACCATAAGTAAGATGCTGGGTGAGAAGAAGACAATTGTTGAAAATGGAAGAAATGCAAAATGACTGTCAATTGACATCGATCTGGGGCACCATGCAAAACCTCACCTCATGGGGTATCCTTGATCATGAGGAAGGTGAGAGATCCGCCTAAAACTACACAGGGGGAACTTGTAAATGATCTCAAGGCAGCTGGGACCACATTCACCAAGAAAACCATTGGTTACACATTACACCATAACAGGGCAGTTTCTAGCCCAAAAATGACACAGGGCGAGAGTAGGAAATTTCTCCCCCCCCCCCCCCCCCCCCGGCACCGAAAATAATAAACATTATTTTTGTGGGCTTGAGTAATAAATAGAGAGCAGGCTTGTATCTTCCCTTTTTTTAATAAATTATAATTTGCCTTTAACTTATATAGAACTTGGGGAAAAGGGACAAGTATGCTAATTATTAACGGTGAGAACAAAGTTGTAGGTAAATAATATCTATTAATTATTTTGGAAACAGATCCTAAAAATTGTAGGTTGCAGATTTATGAGAAACTGACTCTTCTAGATTTAGCCGCTGCAAAAGCATTAATAGCTTCCGAATAATTCAGCTTTTCTGCCAGTTCATTTTCTAATTCCAGGTCACATTTACTAATCTCTTCTAAAAGGAGATTGGCGAGACTTTCCCCAGATGTATCAGTAGCAGGACGATAGCCAATAAAATGTTCCTTTATTGCTACGTGATCATCATCTATATCAACAAATCTTAAGGTGTATGACAACTGTTCAGTGTGACCTGCATCTTGTGTGCAGTCCAACATTATTGAAAAATACTTAGATCTTTTGGCTTTTTCTAGAATACATTTCTTCACCTGAGAGGCCATCAAGCAGATAATTTCATTTTGAATTAAATTTCCACAGTAATGTGTATGGATTTCCTGGGAAGTAATTCGTTTTAAATGATCTCTCATTACTGGTTCAAATTTTCCAAGAAGCTCTATAAGCCCAAGGAAATGTCCATTATTTGGTGTAAACAATGTATTTGACGATCCTCGAAAAGCTAAATTATTGGTTGCCAGGTATACAGTTACTGCCATAACTCTTTCCAACACTTCTCGCCTGGGTGAGGATGCCACCAGACTGCCAAAGATGAGGTAAGTCAGCTGGGCCCCCTCCCGGGTTTCATGCTGTGGGGCATGCCAAATCAGCATGCCCCAAGGGTGGTTGGGGGGGGGGCAGGTGTGGGGGTCCCCATCCAAAAAAAAAGGCTAGCCCAACCCATCCCATCCCTCAGACCCCCTCACCTGTTCAGTGTGTCAGTGCCCTCTGCCCTCTGAGTCTGAGCGCGCTCAGACTGCTAAATGGGGCTGCTGGGAAGGGAAGGACTAATCCATAGGCAGGGGGTGGGCATTTTTGCTATACTGCTACCACTGTCAGACTAGACTGCAGCCTGTCCTGTCCAGCATTGAAATTGGCAACAGCCAGGCAGCCTAGTCTGACAGTGATAGTGTGTGTGCTTAGCTCTTTGATCACTGTCTCAGGGAGCGCCCGTGCTCAGCCGAGAGCGCGGCGCCCCTGCTATCAGTGTGGGAGTGGCCGAGCTGCCTCATCCTGGCTGTTCATTCTCGCTGTTCATCCAGCGCGGAGCGGAGGTGAGTCATACCTCCCAACTTTTGAAGATGGGAAAGAGGGACAAAGTTTGCGGCGCGCTTTGCGCGCCGCGGCAAATTTTAGGCCACGCCTCTGACCACACCCATTCATAATTAGTCACACCCATATCCACATCCCAACCACACCCATTTAGCACTGCCGATCACACTGTTTCATATACAATAATTATAAACAAAAAAATATGGCCACACAGTGCCCCATACTGTATAATGGCCACACATGATGCTCCATACTGTATAATGAACACACATGACGCTCCATACTGTATAATGGCCACACATGATGCTCCATACTGTATAATGACCCCACATGATGCTCCATACTGTATAATGGCCGCACATGATGCTCCATACTGTATAATGAACACACATGATGCTCCATACTGTATGACCGCAAATGATGCTCCATACTGTATAATGACCGCACATGATGCTCCAGACTGTATAATGACCGCACATGATGCTCCATACTGTATAATGACCCCACATGATGCTCCATACTGTATAATGACCGCACATGATGCTCCATACTGTATAATGACCGCACATGATGCTCCATACTGTATGACCGCAAATGATGCTCCATACTGTATAATGACCGCACATGATGCTCCAGACTGTATAATGACCGCACATGATGCTCCAGACTGTATAATGACCGCACATGATGCTCCAGACTGTATAATGACCGCACATGATGCTCCAGACTGTATAATGACCGCACATGATGCTCCAGACTGTATAATGACCGCACATGATGCTCCATACTGTATAATGGCCGCACATGATGCTCCATACTGTATAATGGCCACACATGATGCTCCATACTGTATAATGGCCGCACATGATGCTCCATACTGTATAATGGCCACACATGATGCTCCATACTGTATAATGACCGCACATGATGCTCCATACTGTATAATGACCGCACATGATGCTCCATACTGTACAATGACCGCACATGATGCTCCATATTGTATAATGACCGCACATGATGCTCCATACTGTATAATGACCGCACATGATGCTCCATACTGTATAATGGCCACACATAATGCTCCATACTGTATAATGACCGCACATGATGCTCCATACTGTATAATGACCGCACATGATGCTCCATATTGTATAATGACCACACATGATGCTCCATACTGTATAATGACATACAGGCACGCAGCTCACACACAGGCACGCAGCTCACACGCACGCAGCTCACAAACACATGCAGCTTTGACACAAATGCATCACACACGCAGCCATCACACACACACGCAGCCATCACACACACACACACGCAGCCATCACACACACACACACGCAGCCATCACACACACACACGCAGCCATCACACACACACACACACGCAGCCATCACACACACATGCAGCCATCACACACACACGCAGACATCACACACGCAGCCATCACACACACACACACGCAGCCATCACACACACACGCAGCCATCACACACACGCAGCCATCACACACACACAGCCATCACACACACACAGCCATCACACACACACAGCCATCACACACACACAGCCATCACACACACACAGCCATCACACACACGCAGCCATCACACACACACAGCCATCACACACACACGCAGCCATCACACACACGCAGCCATCACACACACGCAGCCATCACACACACGCAGCCATCACACACACGCAGCCATCACACACACACACGCAGCCATCACACACACACGCAGCCATCACACACACAGCCATCACACACACACACGCAGCCATCACACACACACACACACGCGCAGCCATCACACATGCAGCCATCACACACACACGCAGCCATCACACACACACACGCAGCCATCACACACACACACGCAGCCATCACACACACACGCAGCCATCACACACACACACGCAGCCATCACACACACACACACGCAGCCATCACACACACACACACGCAGCCATCACACACACACAGCCATCACACACACACACGCAGCCATCACACACACGCAGCCATCACACACACACACACGCAGCCATCACACACACACAGCCATCACACACACACACCCAGCCATCACACACACACACACGCAGCCATCACACACATCACACACACACAATCTCCTCTGTGATGCAGGGGCGGCTGATGTCCATGTGCAGCTCTCTGCTGAAGTCTTCAGTCTCCTGCTCACAGCTCTGCACTATCCCGGCACCTCCCCCGTCTCTCCTTCTCTGCCGGGATAGCAGCTAAGAGCAGAAGCCGGAGCTCCGTGCACACACAGCCAGAGGTAGTGAATCGCTGACCTTTCTTCTTGATTGCTGCAGGCTCTCTCCTTCAGCGTGGCAGCGCCGCACAGGGGGCGGGAGGGGGGGGGGGTGTTGCGCGGGCGGTCAGGAGGCAGCTTTTATATAAAAAAAAAAAAAAACAGGCTCTCTCTACGTCCCGGAAGTGGGCGGGGCTTCACCGGCGGCCGCAAATTCGGGATTTTAAATGCCCGAAGCGGGACAGCGGGACCCCGGTGCCAAAGCGGGACTGTCCCGCTGAAATCGGGACGGTTGGGAGGTATGGGTGAGTGGCGGCGCCGAGGTGGCCGCAACCATTATGTGCGGTGCGGGGGGGGGGGCGCGGCGACGCGAGGCGATGATCTGACCGCTCAGCTGTCAGATTTGCAGCTGAGTTCGGGCAGGGCGCGCCCGCGCTCAGCACTGAGCGCGGCATCCGCGCCCCTGACAGCCCTTAAACAGCAGCAGCAGCGGGCAGGGGACCACCGGGGCCCGAGGCCTCTCCTGCGCCCCCCGGCCCCACGGCGCCCCGTGTGGCCGCCCTGCCCGCCCTGTTGAAGAAACGGCCCTGCACCATAAAGGTTTAAAATCCTGCAGTGCCCGCAAGGTCCCCCTGCTCAAGAAGGCACATGTGCAGGCCAGCCTGTAGTTTGCCAATGAACACCTGGATGATTCTGTGTGTGATTGGGAGAAGGTGCTGTATTCAGATGAGGCAAAGATTGAGGTCTTTGGCATTAACTCAACTCGCCTTGTTTGGAGGAAGAGAAATGCTGCCTATGACCCAAAGAACACCGTCCCCACTGTCAAGCATGAAGGTGGAAACATTATGTTTTGGGGTGTTTCTCTATTAAGGGCACAGGACTACTTCACCACATCAATGGGAGAATGGATGGAGCCATGTACCGTAAAATCCTGAGTGACAACCTCCTTCCCTCCGCCAGGACATTAAAAATGGGTCGTGGCTGGGTCTTCCAATAAGACAATGATCCAAAACATACAGCCAAGGCAACAAAGAGTGGCTCAAAAAGAAGCACATGGAGGCCATGGAGTGGCCCAGCCAGTCTCCAGACCTTAATCCCATAGAAAACTTATGGAGGGAGTTGAAGCTCCGAGTTGCCAAGCGACAGTCTCAAAATCTTAATGATTTAGAGATGATCTGCAAAGAGGAGAGGACCAAAATTCCTCCTGACATGTGTGCAAACCTCATAATCAACAACAAAAAACGTCTGACTGCTGTGCTTGCCAACAAGGGTTTTGCCACCAAGTATTAACTCTTGTTTGCCAGAGGGATCAAATACTTATTTCTCACTGCAAATAAATCTATATAATTTATACAATGTGATTTTCTGGATTTTATTTTTGATATTCTATCTTTCATTGTTACAATTAACCTACCCTTAAAATTATAGACTGTCCATGTCTTTGTCAGTGGGCAAACTTACAAAATCAGCAAGGGATCAAATACTTATTTCCCCCACTGTAAGTGACTGGTTGACTTTTGTATTCTCATAGTGCGTGAAGAGCGCTGTCAGAATCATCCCAAAACGGCATCGGGAACACACTTTCATGTGACCGAAAGTATGTGATATGCATAGTCCCAGCCACAGTCTGACTAGATGTGTGCAGCCTCACTCAGTACAAGTGTGGGTCTAGTTGGAAGGTGGCCAGAAGTATGCATATTGAACACTTGTGGTCACATGACTTCCCGGTTTCACTGCTGGCACCAGAGAATCCTGGTGAACGTCCTCACCACTTCTAACTGCTGCTGTCAACTCTTTCTTTCCCAGTTGTCTAATCTACTACAGCTCTAATGAGAGAAATGACATTAAATTCACAATAAAACAGTGATCAAGAATAATACATTTTATAACACATAAAGTCTTCAGGGAGGGAGTCAGACATCTCACTTCTTTAACCCCCACACTGGCTGACTGAGATGGAAGCTGAAGCACTATAAGAGGACAACTGCAGCTGCAAATGTGTTTGTAATTAGACAAAGTTAATGTCTGCTGTACTGTGTTAGTAATAATCACACACAGCTCTGCAGTGAGATCAGGAGAGCAGACTGTCAGTCATTACACATCATGCTGGTAACGACCCCTTTCATTTAAAATAATCCCTGGAGGCAGATTCTCAGGAAGATCTATGTCGGGCCCATAGATCTTAACAGCTCATTTACATATTAAGAAAAATCTGGATTTCTCTGGAATAAGACACCGACTCACAGAAATCGAGGTATAATTTTATTCAACTGTCTATGAGCTGCACGCCTATGTAGATGGCTTAGAAGGGTTGATCGATTCACAGATGCCATATAGACAAATATATGTAACATTTGGGTAGCCCTGACTGGACAGTGCCAGATTGTGCAAGGACACACTCCCAACTAGTAACATCCAATTGTCAATGTATTCCTAAATTTCTAGGAGGAATAACAGAGAAACATCACAATGTAGAAGAAAACATGTTTCCGAATTTTTATTTTTAAATAATATAAGCATTCCCTAGGACAGACGTATCGGGAGTGGTAACAAGTCCTTTTAACCACTGCACCCCGAAGCCTGTTTTCAACTTCCTGACCAGGCCTTTTTTTCCAATTCTGACCACTGTCACTTTATGAGGCATAACTCTGAAATGCTTCAACGGATCCTGGTGATTCTGAGAATGTTTTCTCATGACATATTGTACGTTATGATAGTGGTAAATTTATTCGATATGACTTGCGTTTATTTGTGAAAAAAACAGAAATTTGGCGAAAATTTAGAAAATTTTCCTAACTTTAACCCCAACCCTAACCCTAACTTTAGCCCCAACCCTAACCCTAACATTAGCCCCAACCCTAACCCTAATGGGAAAAAGGAAATAAATACATTTTTTAATTTTATTATTTTTCCCTAACTAAGCCTAACTAAGGAGGTGATAAAGGGGGGTTTGATTTACTATTTATAGCGGGTTTTTATAGCGGGTTTTTGTTTGGCAGCTGTCACACGCTGAGAGACGCTTTTTATTGCAAAAAATAGTTTTTTGCATTACCACATTTTGAGAGTTATAATTTATCCATATTTTGGCCCACAGAGTCATGTGAGGTCTTGTTTTTTGCGGGACGAGTTGACGTTTTTATTGGTAACATTTTTGGGCACATGACATTTTTTGATCGCTTTTTATTCTGATTTTTGGGATGCAGAATGACCAGAAACCAGCAATTCCTTAATTTCTTTTGGGGGGGTGTTTATACCATACAACGTTTGGTAAAATTGATAAAGCAGCTTTATTCTTTGGGTTAGTACGATTATAGCAATACCTCATTTATATCATTTTTTATGTTTTGGCGCTTTTACACAATAAAAACTATTTTATATAAAAAATAATTGTTTTTGCATCGCTTTATTCTGAGAGCTGTAACTTTTTTATTTTTCTGCTGATGATGCAGTATGGCGGCTTTTTTGTGTGGGACAAGATGACGTTTTTAGCGGTACCATGTTATTTATATCCGTCTTTTTGATCACATTTTATTGCACTTTTTGTTCGGCAGTATAATGATAAAGCATTGTTTTTTGCCTCGTTTTTTATTTATTTTTTTTGCGGTGTTCACTGAATGGGTTAACTAGTGGAATAATTTTATAGAGCGGGTCGCTACGGACGTGGCAATACCAAATATGTGTACTTTTATTGTTTTTTTTTTATTTATATAAATAAATGGATTTATTGGAAAATATTTATTTATTTATTTTTTTCTTTATTTGGGATTTTTTTTTAACTTTACAACATTGTCCCAGGGTGGGACATCACTATGTTACATCAGATCACTGATCTGACACTTTGCATAGCACTGTGTCAGATCAGCGATCTGACAGGCAGTGCAGGAGGCTTTCCGGCGCCGGCAAGCCACCTTAGCGAAGGACCCGGAAGGAGCCCCGCAGCCATTTTAATCCGGGACTCCTTCCAGAACACCGGAACAATGCGATCGCATTGCGTTGTTCCGGTGGGAGAGCGCAGGGAGCCCCCGTCCCTGCGCAATGCCCCTCTATGTCACTGTCACTACTGACAGCGGCATCAGAGGGTTTAAATGCCCACGATCAGCGCTAGCGCAGATCGTGAGCATTGCTGCGGGGTGTCAGCTGTCACATACAGGTGACACCCACACGCTATCGCCGCGGTGCTCACTGTGAGACCGCGCGATCGTGCCACCGTACTAGTAATGCGGTTTGCGGGAACTCATTTCCCGCACAGCAGTACTAGTACGGCGCATGTCGGGAAGGGGTTAAATGTGTCACTTCGCAAGTGTGAGATTTGAGCAAGGTAACCAGGCAGTCACACAGGATGAAGTAGTACTTTTATCACCCATATTTTTTTTTAAGATGTCTATTTGTATTTTTTATCAAAGTACTTGAAAATTTGTATAATAATATGACTAATACCATCCTTCTTCTCTTATTTCAAGAGTGCTCCAGCTTCCTCCTTGCCTAAGGTGAGTGATGGGGGGCTCCTGATGAGCGTTTGAACTAGCGGCAAAGTTGTGTTATTGATCTGAACTGTGTGCTCTTCAATGCTTCAAGCAGAAGCAGATTTGGAGATATATAGTTTCAATGCAGCTGGCTGGATGGGGAGCAGCACTTACAAGCTCTACTGAAACAAGTTAGTAAGCACCGCTCATGTTTGGTCACTGCTGCTAGATTGCAGCAGTGACCGGTAACCCAATCAATGAGCAGTAAGCAATAAAATTAAAAATTCCTCTCAGGTGTAGGGCACTCCCATGGTAGGAGCTGTAGCAAATGGGAAAAATATACCAAGAATAAAAACGTTAAAATTTTATTAAAAACTCGAGTTGGTGTCGAGACACAGGGAAAGGAGGACATACTGGTGAGGAGTAGACCAAAAGTTTCCTGCATCCCTCCGCTAACAAGAATAACCAACAGCAGCGGCATCAGATAGATAGGAAAAGGTATAAGTACAGTGAGGAAAATATGTATTTGATACTCTGCCGATTTTGCAAGTTTCACCACCGACAAAGAATGAAGAGGTGAGACACAGAATCTAAAAATAAAAAACAGAAAATCACATTGTATGATTTTTACTTAATTAATTTGCATGAAATAAGTATTTGATCAGCTACCAGCCAGCAAGAATTTTGTTTATCTTTAAGAAGCCCTCCTACTCTATACTCATTACCTGTATTAATTGCATCTGTTTGACCTTGTTATCTGTATAAAAGACACTTTTCCACATCCTCAATCATACCCCAACCCCTCCACCATGGCCAAGACCAAACAGCTGTCTAAGGATACCAGGAGCAAAATTCTAGACCTGCACAAGGCTGGATGGGCTACAGGACAATAGGCAAGCAGCTTGGTGAGAAGGCAACAACTGTTGGCACAATTATTAGAAAATGGAAGAAACAAAGGATTACTGTCAATCTTCGTTGGTCTGGAGCTGGAAAACTTGCAAAATCAGCATCATATTTTTCCATTTGGTACATCTACTAATGTGGGCGCTCCCTTTACCTGGTATCTGTACCAATAAATACGCACTGTTGAATCTCCCCTGGAAGAATTTCCAAGAGCACACCAGGTCAACTGCACTGACTGGAGTCCGTTCATATCTTTGGAGTTGTGCTTGTTTTTGAACAACTCCATCAGGTGAGCAATTTCCCAATCTATTACCCTTGTTTCAATCTCTATTATTATTATTATTATTATTATTATTATTATTTATTAATATAGCATCATTAATTCCATGGTGCTGTACATGAGAAAGGGGTTACACACAGGGTTACATTCTGCGGACTTACATTCTACACTTCTACATTTATTACGCTCACGAAGCGCTATTTCCTCTCTCATTTTGTCCTCGAGGGGGAATTCTATTAATATATAATAATCACTTACAGGATTTTTTTAACAACAACTCAATTTCTCAGTTGCTTGTTTTTGCAAGCACATTGCAATTTTCCCTATTTTAGATCATGAGAACAATCCTTAGTCCAATTATGGTCTGTGATGTCTGGAACATCTGCAGATCTTCTGGCATGCACTCAACAACCTCATAGGCATTTCACAGACCTTCAACTTCAAAAGTGGGTTTTATGTCTCCCATTATTATCTTAACTAGAGATGAGTGAACTTGAACTTAAAGGCTCGGAGTTCGTACCAAGCAGTTAGTGTCTAGCGTTAAACTCTGAACAAGTACTTCTCCTGGAATACCGTTTTAATGTTGGAAGTCCGGGAGAGAGAGATTTCCAGCTGAAAAGCTGGGGTCTTCATTGATTTAAACGGGGTTCAGGGTAAAGTTCGGGCACCCAAACAGGACTTTGGACTAAAGTTTGGTCAGGTACCAGAACCCGAACTTCCATGGGTCTGCTCATCCCTAATCTTAACCCCTTTGCACACCCTGCCATTAAAGGAGTCTGTGTCATTCTTTCAACTAAAGGACTTTTTTCTGGGTCTGTGATTTTTTTATACAATATCTCTATAGGGTTAGTTATGGAGGCGTCTTATAGACAGATGCCTCTGGGTTTGATGTCGCCTGACAATACAAAATTGACATCAACCCACCGACTATCACCCCACTTACTACTGCACCAGGGAGGCGACGTGACAGAATTAGCTCATCTTATGAATGCGCCTTTGTGGGGTGGCTGAAATCTGATGTTTTTAGTCTGGGAGGGGCCAATATCCATGTTCCCTTCTTAGGCTATTAATTCAGCCCACAGCTGTCAACCTAGCCTTGCTGGTTATTAGTTATAGGGGGATCCTATGTCAGTTTTTTTAATAACAAGGAAAGGCTAAGTATACAACTGTGAGCTGATATTAATAGCCTGGAAAGCTCCATGGGTATTACCCCCTTCTCAGGCTATAAACATCTGCCCCCAGCTGTCTGCTTTCCCACTGCTTTTTAATAAAATGTAGTGGGATTCCACATCATTTTTTCAGAAAATAATTTAGTAAGTAATAAAATACATGTACAGTAAGCTACACAAGTACTTTATTAATTACATGTGTCACTGACATCTTTCTATTTTATGTGTTTATATCTATTATATCTATTCTATTCTGTTGGGTCATGCTGTGATTTTACTGTACACGGCAGATGAGTTGTCGTCTTTTCAAAGGACATGGGGGATCTCACTCCTTTTTTCTCCCGAAAAAAAATTATTTATTTAAAAAAACATGTACAGTAAAGTACACACATAAAGCACTCATTATAAATTTCACTCATATTTTTATATCTATCTTTTTGTATCTATCGATCTATTTATCAATCTAATATCTCTTGCTGTACATATACAGCTCTGGCAAACAGTAAGAGACCACTGTAAAATTTTCAGTTTTAGAAAAAAAAAAAACGTAGAACAACCACGGAAGAAACCGAACAAAGAGTCCAATAAGTTATAGTATAAAACCACAATAGTTTATTAAATAAACTAGACAGACACCAGATGCTATCGCATTGGGAGAGCGGCAATGTCACGATAGGGCTGGCATGTGGCGCTATTGTTACCTAATGACATCCTGTGATAATCTAATGACTTTTGCATCAGGGACTCATGTGCTTGACGCCTACGCTTACATGCATTGCTTTTGTCCCAGTGATGCTGTTGCTCTTCAAGAGTCTCATTTGCCCTTTGTTGTCTTCGACGTTGTGCCTTTGCTGCTTTCCTTTCATTGTCATTGGTGTATTTTTTATGAGGAGCCATGTTGGCGTTGATATTTGCTTTTTAAAGGGGTTTTCCCACGAACAAAAGTTCATTTTAAAAATTGTCTGTGTCTGACCGTGTACAGAACATACCACAGCTCCTGGGCAGGGGAGGAAGCAAAAAACGATACTGACATTACAGCAGGAGATCGCAAAGGATACATTTTGTGAGGTAAAATATTTTTAAAAACAGTCAGTGAAATATTTTACCTCACAAAATGAATCCCCTGTGATCCCTGGCTGTAATGTCAGTATTTATCTTTTGCTTCCTCCCCTGCCCAGGAGATGTGGTATGCTCTGTACACGGTCAGACACAGTCAATTTTTAAAATGCACTTTCGTTCATGGGAAAACCCCTTTAATATGACCGGCTTCCTCTGCCTGTAGACACGTCGCGCATCTGCCGCCGGGATCAGCCCATTGATTCGCATAATTCACGCAGGTGCAGTAAATCAGACTGCTGCCATCTTTGTGCAGACAGATAGCGGCAGTCACATTAAAACTGCGCATGCGCTCCTCCTGTACAAAGATGGCGGCAGTTAGTGAATCATTCGGCTGATCCCGGTGGCGGCGTGTTCGCAACTGTGTTCCGCTGGTGGTACCGCGCAAGAGGCTGCGTGAGTGTGTGTGAGTGTGAATGTGAGCGTGAATGTGTGTGTGAATGTGAGTGTGTGAGTGTGAGCGTGTGAATGTGTGTGAATGTGAGTGAGTGTCAATGTGAGTGTGAGCATGAGCATGCATGTGAATGTGAGTGAGTTTGAGCGTGCATGTGAGTGTGAGCGTGCATGTGAGTGTGTGAGTGAGAATGTGAGCGTGAATGTGAGTGTGTGAGCGTGTGAATGTGAGTGTGAGCGTGAGCATGAAAGTGAATGTGAGTGTGAGCGTGTGAGTGAGTGAGTGTGAGTGTGAATGTGTGTGTGAATGTGAAGGTGTGAGGGTGAATGTGAGTGTGTGAGAGTGTGAATGTGAGTTTGCGTGAGTGTGAGAGTGTGTGAGTGTGAATGTGAGTTTGTGTGAGTGTGAATGTGACTGAATGAGTGTGCGTGAGTGTGAATGTGTGAGTGTGTGAGTGTGAATGTGTGAGTGTGAGCGTGAATGTGTGTGAGTGTGAATGTGACAGTGTGAGTTTGTGAGTGTGTGAGAGTAAGTGTGAATGCGAGTGTGAATGTGAGTGTGTGTGGTGCATACGGCATATACAGTGTGTGTGTGTGTGTGTGTGTGTGGTGTGACGGTGTTCCACTGGTGGTGCTGTGCAACAGGTTGGTACCAGCAGCAGTTTACATATTGAGACACAGGAACATCATGGGGGATCGCCTCTGGAAGCATTTCTGACTCCAAGGTTACAGCTGCGCAGTGAATCATTTTCCTACGGCTGTACGACGGGGAGGGTGCCCAGTGGCGGTCTGGATCCCAGCATTGGGGAGGGGTCCTTGCGGTGGGGGAGTCCCAGCAGTGGGGGTGTCCGGCGATGACCCGCTGGTGGTACTGCGCAAGGGCCTGGTACCACCAGCGGATGCCATATTGGAATACCCATCACTTGGGTATTCCAATATGGCGGTCAGCGTACTTTCTGTGTGGCACAGTGGATTGTGGGATTCGAAGACGTCCAGACAGAAGTGGATGACAGACAATTTAAGGTAATTATATAAATAGATCAGGTATAACAATGGAAAATTTATAAACAATATGTTACAAATAATTAAAAACAACATGGACGCACCAAGGGAAAATAGTGAAAAAATTGCTGCAAAAGTGTGTGTATAAACATATGAAAAAATATGAAAAATGAAAATATATATATAATATAGAAAAAGTTCAACAGCAAAGGGAGATATAGATCATAAAATATATGTATATATAAGTGCATAACATAGGTATAAATAATTACATAACGTGCCCATTATGTACAGTACAGACCAAAAGTTTGGACACACCTTCTCATTTAAAGATTTTCCTGTATGTTCATGACTATGAAAATTGTACATTCACACTGAAGGCATCAAAACTATGAATTAACACATGTGGAATTATATACTTAACAAAAAAGTGTGAAACAACTGAAATTATGTTTTATATTCTAGGTTCTTCAAAGTAGCCACCTTTTGCTTTGATGACTGCTTTGCACACTCTTGGCATTCTCTTGATGAGCTTCAAAAAGTAGTCACCGGAAATGGTCTTCCAACAATCTTGAAGGAGTTCCCAGAGATGCTTAGCACTTGTTGGCCCTTTTGCCTTCACTCTGTGGTCCAGCTCACCCCAAACCATCTCAATTGGGGCCAGGTTATCTGGTGTAGCACCCCATCACTCTCCTTCTTGGTCAAATAGCCCTTACACAGCCTGGAGGTGTGTTTGGGGTCATTGTCCTGTTGAAAAATAAATGATGGTCCAACGAAACGCAAACCGGATGGAATAGTGTGCCACTGGAAGATGCTGTGGTAGCCATGCTGGTTCAGTATGCCTTCAATTTTGAATAAATCCCCAACAGTGTCACCAGCAAAGCACCCCCACACCATCATACCTCCTCCTCCATGCTTCACGGTGGGAACCAGGCATGTAGAGTCCATCCGTTCACCTTTTCTGCGTCGCACAAAGACACGGTGGTTGGAACCAAAGATCTCAAATTTGGACTCATCAGACCAAAGCACAGATTTCCATTGGTCCAATGTCCATTCCTTGTGTTCTTTAGCCCAAACAAGTCTCTTCTGCTTGTTGCGTGACTTTAGCAGTGATTTCCTAGCAGCTATTTTACCATGAAGGCCTGCTGCACAAAGTCTCCTCTTAAGGGCTCATTTCCACTTGAGAGAATAAAAACGGTCCGATTTACGGACCGAAAAAACAGAGGTAAATCACGCGATTGTCATGTGAGTGTCATGCGATTTTTTATCGCAACAGCCGTATGACATCCGTATTGCTGTCCGATTTTTACGCACCGGTGTCCTTTGAAAAGCCGGCAATGTACAGTAACATCACACTGACAGATTAGAATAGAAAAGATAGGATATATACACATAGAATAGGTATATATACATATATATATGTCACTGAGACACCTATATATATATTTATATTTAATGCAGCGCTAGATAGCAGAAAAGCCGGTAATTCAATTGCCGGCTTTTGCTATCTCCTTCACAAACCCGACAGGATATGAGACATGGTTTACATAGAGTAAACCATTTCATATCCCTTATTTTATTACATGTTCCTGACTACTAATGTAAGAAGTGTCTTTGTGTAAAATTTGGTGGCTCAAGCTGTTAAAATAAAGGGTTAAATCACGGAAAAAATTGGCGTGGGCTCCCGCGCAATGTTCTCCACCAGAGTGGTAAAGCCAGTCACTGAGGACAGATATTAATAGCCTAGAGAGGGACCATGGTTATTACCCCCCCCCCCCCGGCTAAAAACATCTGCCCCCAGCCACCCCAGAAAAGGCACATCTGTAAAGATGCGTCTATTCTGGCACTTGGCCACTCTCTTCCCACTCCCCTGTAGCGGTTGATATGGGGTAATAAAGGGTTAATGCCACCTTGCTATTGTAAGGTGACATTAAGCCAGGTTAATAACAGAGAGATGTCTATAAGACACCTATCCATTATTAATCCAATACTAGTAAATGGTTAATAAAAAACACACACATTAGCAAAAAAGTATTTTAATGAAATAAAAACACAGGGTGTTGTAATAGTTTATTATACTCTCAATCCAATTGAAGACCCTTATCACCTGAAACAATGTTAAAATACAAAATCTACAATATCCCATACCTTCCGTCGCTCAGTCATGTCCCACGCTGTAAATCCTTCTGAAGGGGTTAAAAAATTTTACAGCCAGGAGTTCTGCTAATGCAGCTGTGCTCCTGACTGTGAAATCTGGGGAATGAATGGAATGCAGTGGAATGTAGCTACCTAGACTTGCGGTGCTGCGCCCGTGCTGGTGCAGGACCTGGAGGAAGACACATGTGGTGTCGAAACATGTCATCCATAAGGGATTGAATGTATGCAATACTGTAACTGAAGAAATCTGGAACTTTTCAATGGATAAATAAAAGGTATATTTCACTCTACCATTGGACTGATCGCTGGAGAAACAAAATGTTTTTCCTCTACATGTGTGGATTAGTCCCAATCCGTTTTCCGTGCGAACTGTAACCACAGGTTGGATGTATTCCTGTTTTTTCAAAGCGGTAAGCTGGCTTTGCCAAAAACTATCTATATATATAATTGTCTAAGGGTTTTTCCGTCTGTCTGTCTGTCTGTCTGTCTGTCTGTCTGTCTGTCTTTCTGTCTGTCTGTCTGTCTGTCTGTCTGTCTGTCCTGGAAATCACTCCATATAAGGTATGGTCTACAAACAGGATACCTTATATGGAGTGGTCGGCGGTTTGTAGACCATACCTTATATGGAGTGGTCGGCGGTTTGTAGACCATACCTTATATGGAGTGGTCGGCGGTTTGTAGACCATACCTTATATGGAGTGGTTGGCGGTTTGTAGACCATACCTTATATGGAGTGGTCGACGGTTTGTCGGGCGGCCTCGACCAATCAGAGATGGGCACAGCATGGCGACGATGATGTCATAATGGTTGCCATGGCGACGATGATGTCATAAAGGTTGCCTCGACCAATCAGCGACGGGCACAGTCTGCCGCGAATCACATACTACGGGGACATGCATATTCTAGAATACCCGATGCATTAGAATCGGGCCACAGTCTAGTATATATATATATATATATATATATATATATATATATATACAGTATATATCTAATATATATATATAAATATATATATATATATATATATATATATATATATACAGTATATATCTAATATATAAAGCTGAATGTGTGTATGTGTGTGTGTATGTATGTGTGTGTGTGTATGTCCGGGATTGGCATCTGAACCGTCGCAGCTACAGCCACAAAATTTTGCACAGTCACACGACTGGACCCCGAGAGCGTCATAGGCTATGTTGTGAGGTGAAATTTTAACCCCGCGCTGTCCAATTCACCAAACAATTTTGCCCCTATCTACATAATGGGGAAAAAGTGAAAGGAAAAGTGTTGGAGGCGTCGCAGCTACAGGCACAAAATTTTGCACAGTCACACGTCTGGACCCCGAGAGCGTCAAAGCTATGTTGTGAGGTGAAATTTTAACCCCGCGCTTTCCAATTCACCAAACAATTTTGCCCCTATCTACATAATGGGGAAAAAATGAAAGGAAAAGTGTTGGAGGCAAATTAACAGCTGCCAGATGTGAACAAGGGGGACTTAAAGAATGAGAGCGATGGCGCCAAAGAGTATATACTGTACAGTTGCTAAGGTGGGGCCCCGACATGGGATAATCACCACACCACCACGGGGATATGAACACACACACAAAATGCGCCACACACTACCACGTGCTCGAACACATATACCACCCTCAGCGCACATTTCACCACACATACACCAACCTCGCCACATAAAAGTCGAAACACAAAAGTCACCGCTCAAAACTCGCCACGCGCAAAACTCTCCACATGCAAAACTCGCCACACGTGCAAAACTCACCTCATGGAAAACTCGCCACACGCAAAACTTGCACACGCGGAAAAATTGCCACATGCACAAAAGTTGCAACACATGCAAAAGTTGCCTCACACAAAACTTGCACATACTCAAAAGGCACCACACACAAAACTCGCCACTCGCAAAACTCGCCATGCGCAAAACTTGCTGCACACAACTTGCTACACTAACCTGTCACATGCAACTCGACACACAAAAAGTTGCTACACGCATGTCGCCACACAAAACTCATCTCACAAAAGTCGCTACATGCATGTCGCCACACGCAACTCAACACACACAACTTGACACACGAAACTCGCCCTAAAACACACACAAGTCTGGTATTATCATTCAAAAATAAAAATCTGATTAATACGCAGACAAACTACAAGAGCAACAAATGTACCATATAGGAATCCGGCAGCTGTCAGTCACATGACCAGTCTATTATGTGTATGTGTGAGCTAA
Organism: Ranitomeya variabilis; assembly: GCF_051348905.1. NCBI lineage: Eukaryota > Metazoa > Chordata > Amphibia > Anura > Dendrobatidae > Ranitomeya > Ranitomeya variabilis. The sequence goes on from NC_135232.1 coordinate 86,371,079, forward strand.
TATATACTGCCAGGGGGTGGGCTTACTGTTGGCTGGGGATTTATCAGGCTGCCAATTTAGCTTACAAATACTGAGGTAAAAATACTGACCAAATAACGTGTGAACGAGGTCTAATACAGGAGGAGATGACATACATATATATACTATATACAGGAGGAGATGACACACAGATATATACTATATACAGGAGAGATGACACACAGGTATATACTATATAGAGGAGGAGATGACATACAGTTACATACTACATACAGGAGGAGATGACATACAGGTATATACTATATACAGGAGGAGATGACACACAGGTATATACTATATACAGGAGCAGATTACCTACAGGTATATAGTATATACAGGAGGAGATGACATACAGGTATATGCTATGTATAGGAGGAGATGACATACAGGTATATACTATATACAGGAGGAGATGACACATAGATATATACTAAATATAGGTGAGATGACACACAGGTATATACTATATACAGGAGGAGATGACACACAGATATATACTATATATAGGTGAGATGACACACAGGTATATACTATATACAGGAGGAGATTATGGAGCGCCCCCACTGCCGCAGGGCCGAGGGGTACCCGGTACCGGGCCTCTGAGTCTCTGCTCTGGGGTTGTCACGGTGGCTAGGCCTGATCCGTGACCCTGCCGAGGGGCGCACAGTGAATGATGTGACGGATGTAGATATGGATGATGGTGGTGATGCTGTGATGGTGCAGTGCAGTAAATAACGAGGACACCAGGTTGCAGTCTCTTTACCTCTTTACTGAAGATCTCTGAGTCCTCAGTCCGGAACACGGTTCACCAGGCTGCGCAAGTCCGGCCGGTCCAATGGCACCTCCAGAGTTCTCTTCACAGGTGGAAATCGGTGCCTTCCTACTAGCGCTATGTGTTGTGGTCCTTCCCTGCTGTGCTTACGGAAAGTCCCCCACAACTGTTGTGTCTGTTTCTTAAGTTCCCTCACAACTCGATTAGATGATGTTCTGCTAATCCTCCGTCCCTCCCTGATGTTCTGGTTGGGACGGCACCCGTTTGACGGGTAGGCTCGGAGCTCTTCCGGGACCATAGAGTCGCCCCTCTCCACAAGTTGCCCCCCAAGACTGCATAGGTGATTTAGGTTAGACAGCCCGCCTTAAACTGACTGCCCTGCCGCTGTTTGGAGTATTGCTTGAAGCTGAATGTTATGATACTCCCTCGGCGTTCCGGCCACCGGTAGTGCGCCTCAGTAGGATGTTGCTTCGATCTTACAGCACGACTCCTACTGGTATTTCTCCTTTTGCGTGATCTCGTTTCTCACTCAGCACAATCTATCTCTCTTCTAGTCCTTCCTTGGGCACCGCCGCTACCCGAAGCAGGCACGGTCCCGTTACGTTCGTTCAAGTTGCCAAGCCTCTGTCAGGATCCCACCCCTGACAGAGACCCTACTGTATCTTCCCCTACAACACCCTCTGCCACAAGGTGTTGCCTGGTTCCAACCCAGTCAGCTTTCTGATCTAACTTCCTGCCTGACCCCCAGTTTACCCACTATGGTGGGGAGTGGCCTAATGAATAGCACCCTTAGCTCCCCCCGGAGGCCCGGCTATGAAATGTATTGGTGTCTGTGATACCTGATCCGATGAACTCCTTCTGTGCCATCAGACGCACCATAGCTCCCCATAGTGGCGGAGCCACAGTACTGCAACGACCAGGACTCTGGGGCGCTGCACTCCCCCCTGGTTAAACACAGTACTCCGGGACTGGGAAGAAAACAACAATACAAGTTAGCAAAAAGACATACAGTTTTGTTGAGTGCAATAACAATAAGTATACTTGAACAGGCTTCCCTTTATGGGAGTTAAGGACACTTGAACGTTACAAACATGGTTAAATATCATAGCAACATGCTATAAATAACTCTTCTTACCCAACCGGGTATTCTACTAAGTGCAAAATTGTTGAACAATAATTTAACATTGCCTTTAAGGACATACACTCTGAATCCACTAAAGACCTTCCTATAATCACATTATAAGGTAATTTAACTTTTTCATTCTCCTTCTTTAAATCTGCAGGACCGCCTGTCCTAACGGCACCAGACCTACTGCCTCTCCTTTCTATACAGGACCGCCCCGTTCAGCCCGGGCCTACTGCCTTTTCCGCTACTATGCACAGTATAGAACATAACATTACTTTCAGTTTAAGAGCACTGAGCCATCTCTTCATGACTCCTATGAGGACTCAGGGTTTACCTTCTATCCTATCTATCTAGCAACATTATCAAAACATTCTCTGCTAAACATTAAGCCTTCTCATTATCTTTCACTTTTTCTTTTCAGAGAACATCATCAGCATTTCTTCACAATCAACTAGTTAAATACATATAACTTACTCACATAAACATTATCATCACTTTCTTTGGTCAAGACATTATTGCTTCCAGTCTTAAAGCAATTTCACGGTTTAAGCGCAACATATGAACATCCCCTTTAAGAGGGGACCAAGTCTCTATGAGGTAGCGTGTCTTCTCAAGCCACCAGTCCATACTCAGCAAAGGTTCCAGTGTGGTATCTTCACAAAGAGTCCTTCTTTAAGTAAAACCAGTAGGGAGCGCCTTTAATAAGGTGCAAACTATGTACAAGAAGTTCGGATCATGCACTGTTCATGATTTCAGCAGTTCTTTTCAACTAGAAACTTGTGCAAAAACTTTGGAAAAACAAACAAAAGCAAAAAATAGGGATCCCAGGTCAACAGAAGGATCCCTTTAAGAGTTAACCCTGGACGGGTTTAGCAGCAAAATCAGGAAACGAATAAACAGTCAAAGAACTATTTACATATTTAAAGCGGTCATGCTTACTCGTTCTTCGGGGAAGAAGGTGGTTTCCTCCCGGGCCTCACCAGACCAACGGGTCGTCCTGCTGGTTCAAGGATCGGGTCCCGCCCCAACAACGACAGGATTCCCCGCCGGGATGTTCTTTTTACCGAGGCTCCGGCACGCCCCCAAGGTACATGGTGGGTCCGGGTTCTCCGCTGTTCTTCAGGGTCAGGTTCGGCGGCTTTTCCAGCAGGAGATTTATCCTCTGATGCCCCGGCAGTGGCTTGGAGGGCGACGCACCGCTGGACGCCTCGCGCCATCCAGCCGGCCTCTCCCGTAGCCCTCCTCCATCTGGTGTAAGTTACCGCATCACCTGGCTCCAGGTCGCGAGGAAATCTTCCTCCGCAGGGCTCCACCTCCTCCCGGTCTACGTGGACTTGTAGCGGCTCCCCGATCTCTTGTATAACCCCGCGTCCATGTCGGGGGTTGAAGGAGACCACTACACCCCAGTGGGACAAGGGGACCTCTGCAACGGTGGTCAGATCAACCTTTGTTGCCGGTTGTGGTCGGTCTCGCCATGCAGCCACCAAGCGCCGCAGGTGTTCAGCCTCTGGCATGAGCTTCAGGCCCTGCGTCTGCAGCGCACTTTCAGCCGCGGCCGGGTTGGGAGGAGCAGGGGACACTGGAGACAAGCAGACCTCCGTGGGCTGGCCCAGCCTAGCGATCACGCGGGCATCGGCTTCCAAGCGGGCAGCGATCCGCCGGGCCTCGGTCGCGGCCATGCACTCCTCTGACGGCGGCCGGGGAGGTCGGCCCATCGTTGGCTCTGCAAGGGTCAGCTCCCACAGTGACGGCGTACCCTGGGCCACATCGGGCTGTTCAGCCTCTCTCCGAGTCCGATCATTCCCATGCGGTGCTTCCGGCGTCGCCATCTTTATCTCCTCTCCAGTGTCTTCTTCCCGCGGTCTCTTTCGTGGGCGGCCCCGTCTCCATGGTCTCCACCCTCCAAACAGGATCAGGAGGCGGACCTCAGCTGTTGACGGACACGTCCGCAGGACACAGAAATATTTAGACTGGGCGGCCATTGCGGTTCGCGCTCTCCAGCTTGCCCACGCCTACTCCATGCCCCTCCTCTTCTCCTGCGCTCTCCTCAGCGCTATAATGGCGGCGGATTTTGGCGGTAAATGGCGCAGCACAGTCTTTGTAATAAAGTACAGTCCAAGCACAGTAAATCACAGTTCCAAGGCACACATGCCCTGATTCTTCAGGCTTAAGTAGATCCTGTTCGTGACGCCAAGTTGGAGCGCCCCCACTGCCGCAGGGCCGAGGGGTACCCGGTACCGGGCCTCTGAGTCTCTGCTCTGGGGTTGTCACGGTGGCTAGGCCCGATCCGTGACCCTGCTGAGGGGCGCACAGTGAATGATGTGACGGATGTAGATATGGATGATGGTGGTGATGCTGTGATGGTGCAGTGCAGTAAATAACGAGGACACCAGGTTGCAGTCTCTTTACCTCTTTACTGAAGATCTCTGAGTCCTCAGTCCGGAACACGGTTCACCAGGCTGCGCAAGTCCGGCCGGTCCAATGGCACCTCCAGAGTTCTCTTCACAGGTGGAAATCGGTGCCTTCCTACTAGCGCTATGTGTTGTGGTCCTTCCCTGCTGTGCTTACGGAAAGTCCCCCACAACTGTTGTGTCTGTTTCTTAAGTTCCCTCACAACTCGATTAGATGATGTTCTGCTAATCCTCCGTCCCTCCCTGATGTTCTGGTTGGGACGGCACCCGTTTGACGGGTAGGCTCGGAGCTCTTCCGGGACCCTAGAGTCGCCCCTCTCCACAAGTTGCCCCCCAAGACTGCATAGGTGATTTAGGTTAGACAGCCCGCCTTAAACTGACTGCCCTGCCGCTGTTTGGAGTATTGCTTGAAGCTGAATGTTATGATACTCCCTCGGCGTTCCAGCCACCGGTAGTGCGCCTCAGTAGGATGTTGCTTCGATCTTACAGCACGACTCCTACTGGTATTTCTCCTTTTGCGTGATCTCGTTTCTCACTCAGCACAATCTATCTCTCTTCTAGTCCTTCCTTGGGCACCGCCGCTACCCGGAGCAGGCACGGTCCCGTTACGTTCGTTCAAGTTGCCAAGCCTCTGTCAGGATCCCACCCCTGACAGAGACCCTACTGTATCTTCCCCTACAACACCCTCTGCCACAAGGTGTTGCCTGGTTCCAACCTAGTCAGCTTTCTGATCTAACTTCCTGCCTGACCCCCAGTTTACCCACTATGGTGGGGAGTGGCCTAATGAATAGCACCCTTAGCTCCCCCCGGAGGCCCGGCTATGAAATGTATTGGTGTCTGTGATACCTGATCCGATGAACTCCTTCAGTGCCATCAGACGCACCATAGCTCCCCATAGTGGCGGAGCCACAGTACTGCAACGACCAGGACTCTGGGGCGCTGCAATTACATACAGGTATATACTATATATAGGAGGAGATGACATACAGGTATATACTATATACAGGGGAGATGACACACAGCAGGTATATACTATATACAGGGGAGATGACATACAGGTATATACTATATAATGGAGATGACATACAGGTGTATACTATATATAAGGGAGATGACAAACATGTATATACTGAGGTGAAAATGAGAGGTGTGAGGTGAAAATGAAAAGGTGTGAGTGCAAAATGAGGGGAGTGAGGGAAAATAGTGGAGTGATCGGAAAATGACAGATGTGAGGTCGAAATGACAAGTGTTAGGGGGGAATGAGAGGAGTGAGGGGGAAAATAAGAGGAGTGAGGGGGAAAAAGAGGTGTGAGGGAGAAAATGAGAGATGTGAGGGGGAAAATGAAAGATGTGATGGGGAAAATGAGAGGCGTGATGGGAAAATAAGAGAAGTGAGGTGCTATAACTAACCACAGATATTTACTATGCCCAGGCAACGCCGGGCTCTTCAGCTAGTATATATATATAAATGACAGAGAATTGCAATATGTAAACGCTCATGTTAAAATCGTATCATATTTGCATGTAAGCCGGATGTCAATCAGATGCTAGGTGATGAAAATCACATGACACTTACACGACACTCGTCCCACTTTTCAGGACCGAAATCGGAACTTTTTCTTCACAGTGATGAGTATGAGCCTTTATGTCGATTTCAGCTCTGTTACATCTTCATATGTGCAGTAATGGTAATGAAATAAAGATGTATTACATGCATAAACCACTAGATGGTGCTCAGCTCTTTCTTAAAAACCGAGCACATCACCTATTGATCGTCAAATTTTTAATTTGCAGCAATCAAAAAATATGTACTGCACTTTGACTTTCTAGGGTTTATTTTGCATGATTTGATTTGATTTCCTGCTGTTTGTGTGCAGCTCTCAGTATCTGAGCTGTAGAGTCAGAATATATAAATGTGTGTGTCACTTGCCATACATACTGTATGTATTTGTACTTTTTTTTTACCTAGAGTAAATGCCGCTGGTGTTCTGAATCGAATATTGCTTTTACTCTGTTCCTAAGATATGGCCACCTTTCCTCTGTATGTAAATCCAGTCTTCTTTACTAGCTGGGGGTGGACCTCAACTTTTCTTTGTGATTACCTTCATAATGAACACGCCCCCTTGGCTAACAACACTAGATTTTCATGCAGGGAAAAGGAGGCCACATCTCAGAAATGGAAAAGCGGGGGAACAAAAAAAACAAAGAGAAAACATTTTCCTATTAGTTAAAACTTCTGTGGTGGTGTTAAGAAGTGGAAGGATCAATATTATTAATTTGAATGCAGCAGGGTAGAATAGGAATGTAATATTCTATTTTTTTGGTTTCTCTGAAGCGTGTATTATAGACACAAAGCTCTGCTACATATGAACATATACACATATACACACATCTCTGCTACATATGCACATTTACACACAGCTCTGCTACATATGAACATATACACATATACACACATATCTGCTACATATGCACATATAGACACACACAGCTCTGCTACATGCTCATATACATACACACAGCTCTGCTACATGCACATGTAGACACACAGCTCTGCTACATGCACATGTGGACACACAGCTCTGTTACATGCACATTTACAGACAAACACAGCTTTACCACATGCAGATTTATAGACACACACAGTTCTGCTATGTGCGACACAATCCTACTACATGCACATTTATAGACACACACTAAGGCTGTGTGCACACGATGCAGAATTAGTGCGGATCCGCACCGGATTTTTCCACGCAGAAACGCTGCAGTTCCGTAAAGTGATTTACAGTGCAATGTAAAACAATAGAAAAAAAAATGCTGTGCTAATGGTGTGGAAAAATCCGCATGAAAACCGCTGCAGATCAAAAGAAGTAGCATGCTACTTCTTTTGTGTGAAACAGCAGCGTTTCCTTCCATTATAGAAATCCGCAGGGGTAAAAAACGCAGAAAATCCGCACAAAATCCGCATCAATTCCGCAACAAAAACGCACAAAATCCGCGGGCAAATCTGCACCTGCTTTTTCTGGCAGGAGATGCAGATTTTGTGTGGAAAATTCTGCACCCCAATCCGCAACGTGTGCACATAGCCTAAATTGCCTCATCTTGCAACCTGAAAGGTCAGAGAGCTAGTAGTGTGGAAGATCTTTCCGCAACTTAGCTTGTGCAGCCTCCATTTGGGTCCCGGTAACTTCATCTCCTGCTCTGCACCGATCACATAGATCAGTGTTCTTGAGGAGAAGAGAGCAGTTTTCTCTGTGATTGAAAGGGACTTGGTGTTAGCGTTCTCCTCCATCACTGGAAACTGCCTTCACACCATAAGACGCAAATAATTTTTAGCAAGTTTTTCTTGCTAAAAAGTGCATTTTATAGTCTAAAAAATAGGGCAGTTATCAAACATTGAATCAAAATTGTGAACATACTGTAACTAATGCTGCATTTCCATATACAGTGCCTTGCGAAAGTATTCGGCCCCTTGGAACTTTTCAACCTTTTCCCACATATCATGCTTCAAACATAAAGATACCAAACATAAATTTTTGGTGAAGAATCAACAACAAGTGGAACACAATTGTGAAGTTGAACAAAATTTATTGGTTATTTTAAATTTTTGTGGAAATTAAAAAACCGAAAAGTGGGGTGTGCAATATTATTCGGCCCCTTTACTTTCAGTGCAGCAAACTCACTCCAGAAGTTCATTGTGGATCTCTGAATGATCCAATGTTGTCCTAAATGCCTAATGATGATAAATATAATCCATCTGTGTGTAATCAAGTCTCCGTATAAATGCACCTGCTCTGTGATAGTCTCAGGATTCTGTTTGAAGCACAGAGAGCATCATGAAGACCAAAGAGCACAACAGGCAGGTCCGTGATACTGTTGTGGAGAAGTTTAAAGCCGGATTTGGATAAAAAATCATTTCCAAAACTTTAAACATCCCAAGGAGCACTGTGCAAGCGATCGTATTGAAATGGAAGGAGTATCATACCACTGCAAATCTACCAAGACCCGGCCGTCCCTCTAAACTTTCATCTCAAACAAGGAGAAGACTGATCAGAGATGCAGCCAAGAGGCCCATGATCACTCTGGATGAACTGCAGAGATATACAGCTGAGGTGGGACAGTCTGTCCATAGGACAACAATCAGTCGTACACTGCACAAATCTGGCCTTTATGGAAGAGTGGCAAGAAGAAAGCCATTTCACAAAGATATCCATAAAAAGTGTCGTTTAACCCCTTCATGACCCAGCCTATTTTGGCCTTAATGACCTTGCCGTTTTTTGAAATTCTGACCAGTGTCCCTTTATGAGGTAATAACTCAGGAACGCTTCAACGGATCCTAGCGATTCTGAGATTGTTTTTTCGTGACATATTGGGCTTCATGTTAGTGGTAAATTTAGGTCGATAATTTCTGAGTTTATTTGTGAAAAAAACGGAAATTTGGCAAAAAATGTGAAAATTTCGCAATTTTCACATTTTGAATTTTTATTCTGTTAAACCAGAGAGTTATGTGACACAAAATAGTTAATAAATAACGTTTCCCACATGTCTACTTTACATCAGCACAATTTTGGAAACATTTTTTTTTTTTGCTAGGAAGTTATAAGGGTTAAAATTTGACCAGTGATTTCTTATTTTTACAACAAAATTTACAAAACCATTTTTTTTAGGGACCACCTCACATTTGAAGTCATTTTGAGGGTTCTATATGGCTGAAAATACCCAAAAGTGACACCATTCTAAAAACTGCACCCCTCAAGGTGCTCAAAACCACATTCAAGAAGTTTATTAACCCTTCAGGTGTTTCACAGCAGCAGAAGCAACATGGAAGTAAAAAATGAACATTTAACTTTTTAGTCACAAAAATGATCTTTTAGCAACAATTTTTTTATTTTCCCAGCGGTAAAAGGAGAAACTGGACCACGGACGTTGTTGTCCAATTTGTCCTGAGTACGCTGATACCTCATATGTGGGGGTAAACCACTGTTTGGGCGCACGGCAGGGCTCGGAAGGGAAGGAGCGCCATTTGACTTTTTGAATGAAAAATTGGCTCCAATCTTTAGCCCACACCATGTCACGTTTGGAGAGCCCCTGTGTGCCTAAACATTGGAGCTCCCCCACAAGTGACCCCATTTTGGAAACTAGACCCCCCAAGGAACTTATCTAGAAGCATAGTGAGCACTTTAAACCCCCAGGTGCTTCACAAATTGATCCGTAAAAATGAAAAAGTACTTTTTTTTCACAAAAAAATTATTTTAGCCTCAATTTTTTCATTTTCACATGGGCAACAGGATAAAATGGATCCTAAATTTTGTTGGGCAATTTCTCCTGAGTACACCAATACCTCACATGTGGGGGTAAACCACTGTTTGGGCACATGGTAAGGCTCGGAAGGGAAGGAGCGCCATTTGACTTTTTGAATGAAAAATTATCTCCATCGTTAGCGGACACCATGTCGCGTTTGGAAAGCCCCTGTGTACCTAAACATTGGAGCTCCTCCACAAGTGACCCCATTTTGGAAACTATACCCCCCAAGGAACTCATCTAGAGGCATAGTGAGCACTTTAAACCCCCAGGTGCTTCACAAATTGATCCGCAAAAATGAAAAAGTACTTTTTTTTCACACAAAATTTCTTTTAGCCTCAATTCTTTCATTTTCACATGGGCAACAGGATAAAATGGATCCTAAAATTTGTTGGGCAATTTCTCCTGAGTATGCCGATACCTCATATGTGGGGGTAAACCACTGTTTGGGTGCACGGCAAGGCTCGGAAAGGGAGGCGTGCCATTTGACTTTTTGAATGGAAAATTAGCTCCAATCGTTAGCGGACACCATGTCGCGTTTGGAGAGCCCCTGTGTGCCTAAACATTGGAGCTCCCCTACAAGTGACCCCATTTTGGAAACTAGACCCCCCAAGGAACTTATCTAGATGCATAGTGAGCACTTATAACCTCCAGGTGCTTCACAGAAGTTTATAACGCAGAGCCGTGAAAATAAAAAAATAATTTTTCTTTCCTCAAAAATGATTTTTAGCCCAGAATTTTTTATTTTCCCAAGGGTAATAGGACAAACTGGACAACAACATTTGGGATCCAATTTCTCCTGAGTACGATGATACCCCATATGTGGGGGTAAACCACTGTTTGGGCGCACGGCAGGGCTCGGAAGGGAAGGCACGCCATTTGGCTTTTTGAATGGAAAATTAGCTCCAATCATTAGCGGACACCATGTCGCGTTTGGAGAGCCCCTGTGTGCCTAAACATTGGAGCTCCCGCACAAGTGACCCCATTTTGGAAACTAGACCTCCCAAGGAACTAATCTAGATGTGTGGTGAGCACTTTGAACCCCCAAGTGCTTCACAGAAGTTTATAACGCAGAGCCGTGAAAATAAAAAATGTGTTTCCTTTCCTCAAAAATATTTTTTTAGCCCAGAATTTTTTTATTTTTGCAAGAGTAACAGGAGAAATTGGACCCCAAAAGTTGTTGTCCAGTTTCTCCTGAGTACGCTGATACCCCATATGTGGGGGTAAACCACTGTTTTGGCACACGTCGGGGTTCGGAAGGGAAGTAGTGACGTTTTGAAATGCAGACTTTGATGGAATGCTCTGCGGGCATCATGTTGCGTTTGCAGAGCCCCTGATGTGCCTAAACAGTAGGAACTCCCCACAAGTGACTCCATTTTGGAAACTAGACCCCCAAGGGAACTTATCTAGATGTGTGGTGAGCACGTTCAACCCCCAAGTGCTTCACAGAAGTTTACAACGCAGAGCCGTGAAAATAATAAATGTGTTTCCTTTCCTCAAAAATATTTTTTTAGCCCAGAATTTTTTATTTTTGCAAGAGTAACAGGAGAAATTGGACCCCAAAAGTTGTTGTCCAGTTTCTCCTGAGTACGCTGATACTCCATATGTGGGGGTAAACCACTGTTTGGGCACATGCCGGGGCTCGGAAGGGAAGTAGTGACGTTTTGGAATGCAGACTTTGATGGAATGGTCTGCGGGCATCATGTTACGTTTGCAGAGCCCCTGATATGCCTAAACAGTAGAAACCCCCCACAAGTGACCCCATTTTGGAAACTAGACCCCCCAAGGAACTTATCTAGATGTGTGGTGAGCACGTTCAACCCCCAAGTGCTTCACAGAAGTTTACAACGCAGAGCCGTGAAAATAAAAAATCATTTTTCTTTCCTCAAAAAAGATGTTTTAGCAAGCAATTTTTTATTTTCACAAGGGTAACAGGAGAATTTGGACCCCAATATTTGTTGCCCAGTTTGTTGTGAGTACGCTGATACCCCATATGTGGGGGTAAACCACTGTTTGGGCGCACGTCAGGGCTCGGAAGGGAAGTAGTGACATTTGAAATGCAGACTTTGATGGAATGGTCTGCGGGCGTCACATTGCATTTGCAGAGCCCCTGATGTGCCTAAACAGTAGAAACACCCCACAAGTGACCCCATTTTGGAAACTAGACCCCCGAAGGAACTTATCTAGATGTGTGGTGAGCACTTTCAACCCCCAAGTGCTTCACAGAAGTTTATAACGCAGAGCCGTGAAAATAAAAAATAATTGTTCTTTCCTCAAAAATTATGTTTTAGCAAGTAATTTTTTATTTTTGCAAGGGTAACAGGAGAAATTGGACCCCAACAGTTGTTGCCCAGTTTGTCCTGAGTACGCTGGTACCCCAAATGTGGGGGTAAACCACTGTTTGGGCGCACGTCGGGGCTTGGAAGGGCGGGAGCACCATTTGACTTTTTGAACGCAAGATTGGCTGGAATCAATGGTGGCGCCATGTTGCGTTTGGAGACCCCTGATGTGCCTAAACAGTGGAAACCCCTCAATTCTAACTTCAACACTAACCCCAACACACCCCTAATCCTAATCCCAACTGTAGCCATAACCCTAATCACAACCCTAACCCCAACACACCCCTAACCACAACCCTAACCGCAACACACCCGTAACCCTAATTCCAACCCTAATCCTAACCCTAATCCCAACCGTAACCCTAATCCCAACCCTAACCACAACTGTAACCCCAACACACCCCTAACCCTATCCGTAACCCTAACCACAAGCCTAATCTTAACCCTATTTCAAACCCTAGCCCTAATTCCAACCCTAACTCTAATTCCAACCCTAACCCTAAGGCTATGTGCCCACGTTGCGGATTCGTGTGAGATTTTTCCGCACGATTTTTGAAAAATCTGCAGGTAAAAGGCACTGCGTTTTACCTGCGGATTTACAGCAGATTTCCAGTGTTTTTTTGTGCGGATTTCACCTGCGGATTCCTATTGAGGAACAGGTGTAAAACGCTGCGGAATCCGCACAAAGAATTGACATGCTGCGGAAAATACAACGCAGCGTTTCTGCACGGAATTTTCCGCACCATGGGCACAGCGGATTTGGTTTTCCTTAGGTGTACATGGTACTGTAAACCTGATGGAAAACTGCTTCGAATTCGCAGCGGCCAATCCGCTGCGGATCCGCGGCCAATCCGCTGCCAATCCGCTGCGGATCCGCGGCCAATCCGCTGCGGATCCGCTGCCAATCCGCTGCGGATCCGCGGCCAATCCGCTGCGGATCCGCTGCCAATCCGCTGCGGATCCGCGGCCAATCCGCTGCGGATCCGCGGCCAATCCGCTGCGGATCCGCTGCCAATCCGCTGCGGATCCGCGGCCAATCCGCTGCGGATCCGCTGCCAATCCGCTGCGGATCCGCGGCCAATCCGCTGCGGATCCGCTGCGGATCCGCTGCCAATCCGCTGCGGATCCGCGGCCAATCCGCTGCGGATCCGCTGCGGATCCGCTGCCGATCTGTTGCGGATCCGCTGCGGATCCGCTGCCGATCCGCGGCGGATCCGCGGCCAATCCGCTGCGGGTCCGCTGCCAATCCGCTGCGGATCCGCGGCCAATCCGCTGCCAATCCGCTGCGGATCCGCGGCCAATCCGCTGCCAATCCGCTGCGGATCCGCTGCGGATCCGCGGCCGATCCGCTGCGGATCCGCGGCCGATCCGCTCTGTGTGCACATGCCATAACCCTACCCCTAACCCTACCCGTAACCCTAACCCTACCCCTAACCCTACCCCTAGTTCTAACCCTAGTTCTAACCCTAACCCTAGTGGGAAAAAAAAAAAAAAAAAATTCTTTATTTTATTATTGTCCCTATGGGGGTGATAAAGGGGGGGGGGTTATTTATTATTTTTTTTATTTTGATCGCTGTGATAGAACCTACCACAGCGATCAAAATGTACCTGTAAGGAATCTGCCGACTGGCAGATTCGGCGGGCGCACTGAGCATGCGCCCGCCATTTTCCAAGATGGCGGCGCCCAGGGAGGAGACGGCCGGACACCGGGAGGATCGGTAAGTATGAAGGGGTGGTGGGGGGGTGGATCGGAGCACAGGGGGGGTGATCGGAGCACAGGGGGGGGGATCTGAGCAAGGAGGGAGCGGACAGCAGGACGGGGGAGCCGGCAGGCGGACGGAGGGGACCGGAGGACTAACGGAGCACTGGGGGGGCGATCGGTGGGTGTGGGGGGGGGCACTTTAGTATTTCCAGCCATGGCCGATGATATTGCAGCATCGGCCATGGCTGGATTGTAATATTTCACCAGTTTTTTAGGTGAAATATTACAAATCGCTCTGATTGGCAGTTTCACTTTCAACAGCCAATCAGAGCGATCGTAGCCACGGGGGGGTGAAGCCACCCCCCCTGGGCTGAAGCACCACTCCCCCTCTCCCTGCAGATCGGGTAAAATAGGAGTTAACCCCTTCACCCGATCTGCAGGGACGCGATCATTCCATGACGCATACGCTGCGTCATAGGTCGTTTTGGCACCGACTTTCATGACGCAGCGTATGCGTCAAAGGTCGTTAAGGGGTTAAAGTTTGCAACAAGCCACCTGGGAGACACACCAAACATGTGGAAGAAGGTGCTCTGGTCAGATGAAACCAAAATCGAACTTTTTGGCAACAATGCCAAACGATATGTTTGGGGTAAAGGCAACACAGCTCATCACCCTGAATACACCATCCCCACTGTCAAACATGGTGGTGGCAGCATCATGGTTTGGGCCTGCTATTCTTCAGCAGAGACAAGGAAGATGGTTAAAATTGATGGGAAGATGGATGGAGCCAAATACAGTACCATTCTTGAAGAAAACCTGTTGGAGTCTGCAAAAGACCTGAGACTGGGACGGAGATTTGTCTTCCAACAAGACAATGATCTCAAACATAAAGCAAAATCTACAATGGAATGGTTCACAAATAAACGTATCTAGGTGTTAGAATGGCCAATTCAAAGTCCAGACCTCAATCTAATCGAGAATCTGTGGAAAGAGCTGAAAACTGCTGTTCACAAATGATCTCCATCAAACCTCACTGAGCTCGAGCTGTTTGCCAAGGAAGAATGGGCAAGAATTTCAGTCTCTCAATGTACAAAACTGATAGAGACATACCCCAAGCAACTTGCAGCTGTAATCGCAGCAAAAGGTGGCGCAACAAAGTATTAAGTTAAAGGGGCCGAATAATATTGCACCCCCCACTTTTCAGTTTTTGAATTTCCACAAAAATTTTAAATAACCAATAAATTTCATTCAACTTCACAATTGTGTTCCACTTGTTGTTCTTGTTGTTGATTCTTCACCAAAAATTTACATTTGGTATCTTTATGTTTGAAGCATGATATGTGGGAAAAGGTTGAAAAGTTCCAGGGGGCCGAATACTTTCGCAAGGCACTGTATGAGTTGTAGCAGCAGCAGAAAACAAGGGGGCTTTCCAGCTCCGTAAAATCACAATTCTTTATTAATCCATTAAATCCATTAAAATTCTTATATAATAGTGGATCCTTGCATATATGCGAATGCTTAGGTGCAAAGTAGATGCGACGCGTTTCGATCTAGTCCAATCTTAATCAATGCATGACCTTATGCGGGTCTCGGTGATTCTTATCTAGTATTGACGGACCAATACCATAAGCAGTCTAGATCACCTGACTATTAAAGCAGGTCCTGAACACACATTTATCAACGCAACTATAAAAGTGATATTCAATTCCAATTAAAATAGACAAAGCTTCAAAGTAAAATACAAAATATATAGAAAATAAAAGAAAAACATATATACAGTGCAATAGATGAATATCTAACTATAATGATACATAATTTCATTTTTTCTATTAAGACCATAAGGGTACCTGGTTTGAAGGTGGTATATCCAAAAAGCTTCCCTTGTGAGAAGTCGTCTCTTTACGTCTCCTCCTCGCTGCGACAATTTTATCTGTTCTATGCCCTGAATTGTCATCATAGATGTATCTCCCATATGATATGTGGCAAAATGTTTGGCAACAGCTGAAATATTACAATTCGTAGTATTATTGCTAATTAAATGCCTTAAATGTTCGGATATCCTCACTTTTAGTTTCCTCGTTGTGCATCCTATATAAGAGACATTGCAAGTAGTGCAATCTATTTTGTATACATTACTTGTGTGACAATTAATAAATTCTTTTATATGATAGGTTTTAGTTCCCTCTTTATTTTGAAAAGTGCTTTTGATTTTGGCGTTTCGGCAAGTACTATATGCGGTGACACCGCACTTAAAAAAGCCCTTGCATTCCAGCCAGGTTTTCGATGCCGATTGAGGTGCAAGAAAACTTGGAGAAAGTGAGTTGCCAATAGTTGGTGCTCTCCTTGCCACTACATTCAACCCATCTTTCAAGATTTCTGCAAGCATATCATCTTCCTGTAGAATAGGCAACCTTTTTAGGATTGTATTTTTAATTTAATTAAATTGGGTACTAAACTGGAAACATACATACGGTTTGTTTTTCCTCTTTTCTTTTACCTTTTTATTTTCTATGTCTGATATTAATAGACTATCTCTTGATTTGCTCTCCACTATTTTGTGTGCCCTATCCAGGGTCCATTTAGGGTACTTCCGCTTTTTCAGCCTATTTCTCAAATTGTTAAATTCCTTATCTCTCTCTGTCTTCTCGCTACAATTCCTTTTCAATCTTGTGTACTCTCCCACCGGAATAGATTTTATAGTATGTCTCGGGTGACCACTATTTGCATGTAATATGGTGTTCCCTCATAGGGGTTTCTCATGTGTTTTGCTGCCAATGACTTGGTTTGTAATCCCCACCAAATGTAAGTCTAAAAACGAAATCTGATTATAATTCCATTTGTGGGTGAATTTAATACCATATTCATTTGCATTGATGTATTTAATGAAGTCAGGTATGGCAGATACATCGCCCCCCCCAAAACAGACATAGTTTATTAGAAAATGCGAGCACTCACGATCCGCTAGAATCCACTTCTTTAATGTGACATGTAGTAAAAAGGCAGGACGAATCAGGGAAAAAACGTGATTCCACAAGACGACGGCCGTTTCGCGCTTCCACGGGTCTTGATCGCATTTTCTAATAGACTGTTGCACTTCAAATTTACTTTTTTATCTACAATACCTTGGACTACATGGTCGGCCTTTTTGTTCTTTTGTTCTTCCTGTATTTTTCCGACTGTCCACATATTATCACTCAGGTTTGGCTTCTTGGTCGCAGTCATATCACTCCTATTCGATTCTACACTGTAAGCACACCTAATACTATAGACACCCTGCCACCATTAAGCATTCCTTTGTTGTCTCTGTTTGATATGGTGGTGTTTAATGGAAGCTGGGGTCACACTTGCAAGAACCCTGCACTATGGCCGGCACTCGGGACTGGAGCGTGCGGCTGCATGTATTTCGATGCAGCTGAAGGCTTCGATCCCGAGTGCCGGCCGCAGTGCCGCGTATTGATGCGTGAGTTTCTTGCATTGCACTTGCAAGTGTGACCCCGGCCTAAAGATCATTTGATTCATGCTTCCCAAAATGCGAGAAACATGAATTAGAGCCTGGCACCACAATGGCATTCTGGTGTTTTTCTCTGAAAATAAAGAAAAAATGCAAATGAAAAACTCAAAAAAATACAAAAATCTGTTCTAGAATTCATGCCATGCTTTGCACCAAACTTGAGGATCCAACATTCTTCTCCATTATGCACACCTCTCCTAGTTACCTCCTTGCACTGGAGTAAACACATTTTCTATTCCAAAGCAGAGGAAAGTATGTAGTCTTCTAATATGTACATGTACAAAATGTTTGCTTAGTCCTGAGGCATTTATTTGGCCCTTTTCCACAAATGCAGGATGCTCCAAAGGTTAGTTTTTTAGTTTTCTAGATGTGCAACTTACATATGATAGGTTGAACAATACACACTGGACCATGTTAACAACGTGATGTGAATCACAATTAATAACATATGGAATATGCTTTTGTGGCCATCTGTTCATTGGAAAGAGACATTTTTTTGTGCAGAACTACACGTTGGGAAAGTCAGGTTCTTTGTTGATATTTATTTATTTTAACAAAGAGATGAAAAAATAAAATGATGCTTAAAAGGAACCTGTCATGTAAAATAACGTTAATAATCTGAAGATATGGGGTTAATCTGCAGGATAATAGTGTTCTGACACCGTGCGGTGCCTGCACTGAGAGCCCCACTGCCGGGAGGAAATTAACTTTATTCCCCCCGGCACTGTCTGGCTTTCAGTCACAGTGGTGCCACTGGCACAACTTCAGCCATCATCCTGTGTAAAGAGAGTGACAGCTGTAGTTGCACCTCCAGCACTGACTGACAGCTGGTCCTAATGCTGTACCTGCTGTCAGTCATTGTCGGGGGTGCAATTAGAGCTGTCATTCTCTTTACACAGGGCAATGACTGGTGACAGCACCATCCCTGTGACTGAAAGCCAGATCCTGCCGGGGGGAATAAAGTTAATTTCCTCCCAGCAAAAGGGCTTTCAGTGTGGGTGACGCACAGTGCCAGAAGGCTATTAACCTGTAGATTAAGCCCATAACTGCAGATTAATAGCGTTATTTTACATGACAGGTTTTCTTTAAAAAATTACAACTAGAGATGAGTGAAGCGATTTGATGTGACTTGAATTGAATTTGTGTTCAATTTTAGGAATTCGCTAAGGCTACTTTCACACTAGCGTCGTGCTAGCGTTGAAAGCGCCGCACAACGGGGGCAGCGGATGCAGTTTTTCAACGCATCCGCTGCCCCATTGTAAGGTCCGGGGAGGAGGGGGCGGAGTTCCGGCCGCGCATGCGCGGTCGGAAATGGTGGAAACGATGCACACAAAAACTTTACATGTAGCGTTTTTTTGTGCCGACGGTCTGCCAAAACACGTCGCATCCGTCGCACGACGGATGCGACGTGTAGCAATCCGTCGCAATGCGTCGCTAATGCAAGTCAATGGAGAAAAAACGCATCCTGCAAGCACTTTTGCAGGATGCGTTTTTTCTCCAAAATGACGCATTGCGACGGAGGCCAAACGACGCTAGTGTGAAAGTAGCCTTAGGCTACTTTCACACTGGCGTTAACTGCATTACGTCACAATGCGTCGTTTTGCCGAAAAAACGCATCCTGCAAAAGTGCTTGCAGGATGCGTTTTTTCTGCATTGACTAACATTAGCGACGCATTTGCGACGCATTGACACACGTCGCAACCGTCGTGCGACGGTTGCGCCGTGCTGTGGCGGACCGTCGGGAGCAAAAAACGCTACATGTAAAGTTTTTTGCTCACGACGGTCCGCTTTTTCCGACCGCGCATGCGCGGCCGGAACTCCGCCCCCACCTCCCCGCACTTCCCCGCACCTCACCCTTTGTGCGGCGGAGACAACACTAGCGTCGGGAATCTCGGCCCGACGCACCGCAACGGGCCGAGCCCGACGCTAGTGTGAAAGTAGCCTTAGCCTGATGAATAGAAACAATCTGCAAATCATGAATCGTCTAAAATGTCCATCGTCATTTTACACATTGCAGAACACTGCATCACGCAGAGAAGAATCGCATGACCTTGTGCGGGCTTTCCCATGATGCTTTCACCTATCACATTACATGGTCTAGCGCAGACAATCAGGAAGTTCTACCATAACACCTATAAAAGCAAAGCAGAAAATGCAGCAATCATTTTGTTATGAATCTGGACAGTAGGAAGACGTCACAGTTCACAGCTTAGAGATAGGGAAAGAAAGCCAGAAAACACTGAAGAAACTGTTCCGACTGTTCCAGCACAGCAGTGAAGGAAATTAGTGCATAAAGACTTGAGAATAGTGTCATATTGAGGAAATTGAAGGATTTGGAATACTTTCGATTCATGTTGGATCGATTAAATTTTCTGGTAAAATTCAGCAAATCTGGCAAATTTGAATTGAAAAAAATTCCATCATCACACATTACAACATTTGGCAACACATCTGACTCCATGACAACTATCCGTTTTCATTTATCATCACTATGTAGGACAGGTATGTATTTAAAGAGATTTCATACCACAAACTATCTATATGTGCATGTAGCTCTTCCAGAGACAAGTCCAGCAATACCTTCACATGGCCAGTCCGTTTCTATGTTACTGAGAAATTACTTGACTGACGACTAGTGTTGAGCATTCCGATACCGCAAGTATCGGGTATCGGCCGATACTTGCGGTATCGGAATTCCGATACCGAGTTCCGATATTTTTGTGGTATCGGAAATCGGAATCGGAAGTTCCCAGTGTATGGTTCCCAGGGTCTGGAGGAGAGGAGACTCTCCTTCAGGCCCTGGGATCCATATTCATGTAAAAAATAAAGAATTAAAATAAAAAATATGGATATACTCACCCGTCTGGCGGCCCCTGGACCTTACCGATTGTAACCGGCAGCCTCCGTTCCTAAGAATGAGGAGTTTAGGACCCTCGATGACGTTGCGGCTTGTGATTGGTCGCGTGCCGCTCATGTGACCGCTCACGCGACCAATCACAAGCCGCGACATCATCGCAGGTCCTAAACTCCTCATTCTTAGGAACGGAGGCTGCCGGTTACAATCGGTAAGGTCCAGGGGCCGCCGGACGGGTGAGTATATCCATATTTTTTATTTTAATTCTTTATTTTTTACATGAATATTGATCCCAGGGCCTGAAGGAGAGTTTCCTCTTCTTCAGACCCTGGGAACCATCCAGGATAGCTTCCGATACTTGTGTCCCATTGACTTGTATTGGTATCGGGTATCGGTATCGGCGATATCCAATATTTTTCGGGTATTGGCCGATACTATCCGATACCGATACTTTCAAGTATCGGAAGGTATCGCTCAACACTACTGACGACTCCTTTCCCTGAAATCACACAACATGAGGGCTGACAGTAAAGCGGGATATGCAAATGTAATAATGAATCGGGGTCATAGTCTTACAAAACACAACTTAATCTAAGTGTTATGCTCATGTTATTCAAAAACAGCAAACGTTCTCATGACTGTTTTACTGTCCTAAAGATGGCCGACAACCTAGAAACAAGAGGCTGTAACAACCCATCTATCCAGGGTCTCATTTACAGACCCAATGTCTGTGATGATGGGTTGTACAGTAAGGCACAAGGAAATTGTTCCTTGTGTGTTTTAGGTAGCTTGTGATCGGTCACAAATATCCCAATGGTGAGGGTGTGACAGCTGGTACCTACACCGATCAGCTGTTAGAAGTACCTGTTACAGTATGGCTCAATTCCTCTTTACGCATGAACAGTAGCTGAGCTGCAGTAACTGAGAATGGCCACTATACAGTGTACGGAGCAGTGGTATATCAGACTTTTACATCCGGCCATCACGGGTGCTACAAACCGTTGATTGGCCGGGGTTCTGGGTGTAAGACCGCCATCCATCAAATCTTGAAGACATATCATAAAGGCAGGTGGAGATGAGCACGTTTTCGGTCTAATTGAGATCCAACAAAACATTGAATCACACTCAGGCCAATGCTAATCTATGAGGCCGTGCACATGTCCCATATTTTCCTTGGACAGAGTCTGTCTGAGGAAAAATTTGCTGCATGCTGGAGTTTGACCCAAAATTCGGATTGCATTTGGCCATGCAAGTCAATGAGTTAATGGAAACCATCGTACTGCACTTGGATGTAATTTGATTGCAGCCCGATTTCCACACACTGACAGAATGATGTCACGCTGGGTGAGGATGGAGTAAGTGCACAACAAAGTGGAGAGGGAGGGGGAGCCCAAACACTATGGAAGTGGGGAGTGGAGACCCCTAGGCAGATCTAAAATCACCCTGTCTGCCCTAAACGTTCCTATATAGGTTCTGCACCTATCGCCAAGCAGGAACTTAATCCCTGTCTGACCCTAGCGATAGGCCCTGGTTAGGGAGAGGATGGGGTATCACTAGTCAGTCCCCACTACAACAAGAGACAAAGATGGTAGATGAATGAGGGGAACACTTAACATGAGAAGACAACTGAGATGTCACACCAGCAGTTCTCCAAGAGTCCTCCTGAAAAGGCACTAACCGACTGTTAGTACTTTCAACTAGACAAATACAAGTAAGAGCTAACACCAGCAACATGCTGCAGACGCTAAATATATTTAAGCCTTCAGCAAGGTGTCTAATTAGCAGGGAGAGGGATATCGATCTACAACAGAGATACAAAAATCAAGAAGGTGCTTGAGCCAGTGGCGTTTCTAGGTGGGGGCAACCGGGGCATATGCCCCGGGCGCAGCCGGCAGGGGCGCGCAGTCGGACTGCCTAAAGCGGCGGTCCGCAGTGTCTCCCCCGATGGCTGCTTTCTGCTGCCCCCCCGGACTGGGAGTCAGCTGTTCTCTGTGCTGACTGTCAAGCTGACAGCCGGCACAGAGAAGCTGCAGTGCGCCGGCTCCCGGTGTTCAATTGTACTGCATCTGAGATGCGAGTACAATTGAAGCTCTGACCGCCGGGTCAGAGCGACGCCAGCAGCGTGATCAGGTCATGTGATCACGGTCCTGACGTCACTCGCCCGTGCTGCAGAGCAGAGTCAGAGACGCAGATCAGTGGTAAGTGCTCCAGTGGAGCTGATGACACCGAAGGTGCAGGGATGGGGGGATATATTGTGGGGGGGATTTAATGTGAGTGGGGATGGTGGGATTTATTGTGGGAGGGGAGATTTAATGTGAGTGGGGATGGGGGATTTATTATTGGATGGGGGAGATTTAATATGAGCGGAGATGGGGGGATTTATTGTGGGGAAGGGATTTAATGTGAGTGGAGATGGGGGGATTTATTGTGCGTGGGGAGAATTGGAGTGGAGATGGGGTATTAAATGTGTGGGGGGATTGAATGTGTGTGTGGGGAGATTTGTCATGGGGATGGGGGTGTTTAATGTGTGGGGGCGATTTGGAGTGGGGATGGGGGATTTAATGTGTGGGGGAAATTTGGAGTGAGGATGGGGGATTTAATGTGTGGGGTGATATTTGAAGTGGGGATGGGGGGATTTAATGTGTGGGGGAGATTTGAGGACACAAAATGGAGAGCAAAGGGGGAGATGGGGGGCATGTATGAGGAAACAGTACAGGGGAATGGGGGGCATGTATGAGGAAACAGTACAGGGGAATAGGGGCATGTACGAGGAAACAGTATCGGGGAATGGGGGGCATATATGAGGAAACAGTATGGGGGATGGGTGCAGGCAGTTTGGGGAGCAAACGGGGAAATGTATGCAGACACAGTATGAGTAGCGATGTGAAAAACGTATGTGGACAGAGTACGGGGAGTGAGGGTGTTGGGATGTGTGCATGGGTAGCATGAGGGGACAGTGTAAGGGCAAAGCCAGGAGGGGACAGTATACCAGGAAGGGGGCGTGTGATGATACAGTACAGTATAAATACTGGGCCCTATAGGGGGGACACAGTATGAGAGGACAGTGTGAAGAGGGGGCCGGTATGGAAAGGAGAGATCAGTGTAAAGAGCATGTACCATAAGAGGGACAGTGTGGGGGTCATATTTTATGCAGACAAAATAGTGAGGGGCAATTTTTTATTCAGGAGCATTATAATGACACTTGTGTTAGGTGTCGAGTTCCCACCTCGCACAGGGGGAATCTCGAACCGTCTCCGCTGCGGTCTCCCATTCTTCTCCAGCCACAGTGGAGTCTGCTCAGCAGAGATGTCAGTGCAGGCGTCTTGCTCAGTCTCACTCTGTGCATAGAGTTACTGCTGCTTTTCCAGCTTCTGCCATTAAAGCCAATGCTGGGCAGCGGCGAGCAGACGCTTTTGGGACTAAGTCCTGCTTTTCCCTTTCTGAGCATGCCCAGGGCAAGATCTCCCATTGGAGATTGAAGATCACATGCTCAGATACTGCAGCTGATCCAATTGGTCCTCCAGGAAGGTCCTGAAGGTGCTGAACATCTGTGGCAGCTTTCCATTGGTCCTTTTTGGAAGGTCCTGTACGTGCTGCAGCTATATAAGCTTCGCATGACCGCACGGCCATGCGCTAGTGTACATTTGTATTCGTGTGTGTGTTGATGAGTGCAAGTCGTTCTTTAATATCCCCTCCCTTGTTTATGACTGCTTGCGAAAGGTGGATGCTTGCTGTTTAGCGCCCGACTTGCTGTCAACATAAAGACACACGATACAGCGTCTACTGCTGTAGCCGCCAGTGCGGCGCCGTGGGCTTATAGAGCGCTTTCCTATCCCAAGTCTGGGTGGTTAGTGGCGTCCGCCAAAGCGGCACAGCACGCACTCTTGTGCTTTAAGTTTTTCTGTTACTTTGACACCCCAGTTGCGGTGTCGAGCTCAAGAGGTCTAGACGAACTCTAATCCTGTGTCTTGGGATTGAGTTCTGAGACTCCTTGCTTGCACTCTTGGTGCGGTACCGCGGCCCTGTGACACAACAGGGTTTGCTTTCTTCACACAAGGTGAAGTTAACCCGTGTGTGTATCCACATTGTACCGCCATATAGTCCGTCATTACTCAGCAGCAGGTTCCATCTCTGCACAGTGGACCCCGGGCTGCGAACGCACCTTATACCATCTCTCTTATAATTTGGTGCGTTCCGCTAGCCCTAACAACTTGTATCTTTAAGGGCATCCAGAGATGATGTCATCTATAAGGTACCTGGATGTAAATGTTATTTGTGATACTGACTAACTCTCATGTTTTTATTTATTTTAGGAGCATTAAAGAGGATGTCCAAGTTTGTAATGAGTCTGCAGTCATTCTTTGTGACTGCAGACTTCAGACTTCTCACAGTGCGCACTGCACGCTGTCAGGATTCTCTCGTGCTGGCGATTTACATACATGTGGTCACGTGCTGACAAGACATGTGTGGCCTCACTCAATGAAAACGAACTGAGTGAGGTCGGGCACGTCTAGTCGGAATGTGGTCAGAAGTGTGCAGTGCATTAGTTGTGAGAATTCAGAAGACTGCGATGTCAGGATTCAGCTCTGCTGGTTCCAGTAGTCATCACATGGACACTTCACTCATATGTGATTTTCATACTTATGGTCCTGTGACAACGAGCTTTTCTTCCTGCTTCTCTCAGCTTTTCACTGAACATTGAGAGTATTAGGAAGAGAAGCTCGTGGGTACACTTTTCAGGCTAAAACCGGCTAATTTTTAAAAAAGCGGATTCGACGTAAATTGTGAAAAACTGATGCGCCGGATCTATTTTTTAGCTGAATCCGGTCTTCTTTAATGTGCATGGATTTTTTGACTTCCTGGTTCGGAGAGAGAGAGAGCGAGACACCAGAACGGCAAATCTGCATGATTTGTATGGAAAATGCTTTGGATCCGGGCGCCGTATTCATTGTTTCACATCTCCGTTTCATGTGTTTTTGGCCGATTCCGTCACTGTAGGTTTTTTCCCGCCGGACAAAAAAAACGTTGCAGTGGACGTTTTCTCCGTCCGCCGGAAACGACTATTTGGACGGATCCAGAAAAAAACGGATGAAACATCTGGCCATCAGGCACAATCCGGCGCTAATACAGCTCTATGGGAAAAAAAAGGATGCGGCGTAAAAAAAAACAGATCCGTTTTTTCCAAAAATTGCCGGATTGTGCCTGAAACAAAAAACCTGATGTGTGAAAGTAGCAAATGGCATATGTTCTTGGGGTAGGGGGGGCGCCAAACTGAATTCTTGCCCCGGGTGCCAGAATGCCAGAAACCCTAGATACACCTCTGGCTTGAGCTATTCGTAATGACCTTCTGCAGCCAGATCCAGGATGACTGTCAGTCACTCCTGACACACCTGTGACAAATGGAGTAAAAGGAGACCTTTTTTTCTCCATCTTCTCCTCATCTGGGAGAATCGGATCACACTAGGATCACACTATTCTGAAACTGATGAGAGTTTGATCAGAGTGTGATTTGCCTAATTGACCAAATTCTCTCAGATGAGGGAATATACGCCCTTCTGCACCTGTCCTAAGGAAAGGTCATCAATATTTAAGTCCTTGAAAACGCTTTTAAGGATACAACCACTTTACCATTTTCCAATGAGGAAAGTAGATTGGGATAGACTTTTAACCTTAGCGCTGTTATTAAAAGCAATATCCCCCCTGTGTAGCCAAGTCCATCACTATCATAGCCACTGAGGGCACGTTCCTATTTTCTTAAATAACATTCATTACTCCTAAATGAAGATGAATGCTGACGCATTTGTGTGTTCCCACCAACACTAAATAAATGTAATTATCTTACCATGCAATTTGCATGTATAATTTCCACATGAATGTGCTCTACATTAATGTAGTTATGATAAAACAGGATACCATAAACATAATGTATGTGCATAGGCTGCCGGGCCAGTTATGAAATTTGCATTGATACCACAAATCAGGAATATATATATAAAAAGCCTTTGGAGAGGTTACAATTTTATCTGTGCGCTCGAGGTACGAAGAGATAAAGAGATCCTGGGATCCCAGGATGCGGACACTGTCATTAACACTGGGTTCATGCACTTCAGAACTGATTATTTCTGCATAACCACGAGAAAAATGATCTGAATAAATCAAATTATTAAAAGAAAACACTTCTACCCGAATGCTGAGCGTTCTCCACATCTTATTAATACAGTATATTACAGTATGCCATGAAGAAAGGACAACATATGCTGTGCTTTAATTGCTGTGTGGTTTGAGGGCAATTGGTTTAATACATGCGAATCCTAATTTAAAGTGCTACCTTTCAAACTACGGTACTTTAAAAGGCTGTGGACACCTTTAGAATGGATTTTTTATATATATATACTCGTATATCTGTTAGTGGTTAACCTTAGATAGTAAATTTGTATTATGTTTCAGTCTACTAAATTCATTCCTGCACATTTATTTTCAGGCCCCCTGATATACAGTTTCAAAGTTCAGATTTTTTTGGGGGGAGTATCCTTTTCAGTAATATAGGCTGGATTTAAGGTCTGTGTGAATACAGGCTGCTGAGGTTTTCTGTAGCTTTCCTGCTTCTATCTTCATGATATTCTTCTTTTTTACAGCCTGGTTTATTTGTCCTCCTTTATATACTTTCTCCCCTCTCCACTTGAGATCTTCATACAATCCCTCCAACCTTACTCCTACTATCTTTAATGCTGAGAGAAGGGAGAGCAGAGAGCAATCAGAATGACTTTTAACATTTTTTAAAGACCACTCAGCTAGATAAAAAACTTACAGTGGGGAAAAAAAGTATTTAGTCAGCGACCAATTGTGCAAGTTCTCTCACTTTAAAAGATGAGAGAGGCCTGTAATTGACATCACAGGTAGACCACAACCATGAGAGTCAAAATGAGAAAACAAATCCAGAAAATCACCTTGTCTGATTTGGCAAGATTTATTTTGTAAATTATGCTGGAAAAGAAGTATTTGGTCACCTAAAAACACGCAAGATTTCTGGCTCCTCTGTCCTCCACTCATTACCTGTAGCAATGGCACCTGTTTGAACTTGTTATCCGAAACCAGAACACATGAGCTGCGCGCACGGTGAACAAGCCCGTTGAGACATGTTCACACCACCAAGAGACTTGAAAACACAAAAAAGCACAGTAAAACCAAAAACACTGTTGCAAAAAAAATCACAGTAAACAGCAAGTGCTGGTAAAAAGATGGAAAAAAACAGGGTATTTGGTTGATACGTTTTTTGCAAAAAATGTATATTAAGCCGCTCTACCAAACGTCAAGGTATACCCATATCAGAGCAGTCCTAGCTAATGTATGTAATCCCTATCTGATGTATTTAAAACCTGGTCATATGTACAATTCCTGTATGAGCAGGATTCTTGTGTCCACAAGACTGGGGAGGCCTCCACCTCTTTTTTTGAGCTGTGCGCACAGGAGCCGTTCTGTCCAGCGTGTCCACATGGACATTCCTTTTCTGAATCCTGCTCATACAGGTATTGTACATATGACCAGGTTTTAAATACATCAGATAGGGATTACATATGTAGCGCCCCCTACTGCCGCAGGGCCGAGGGGTACCCGGTACCGGGCCTCTGGGTCTCTGCTCTGGGGTTGTCACGGTGGCTAGACCCGGTCCGTGACCCTGCTGAGGGGCGCCCAATGAAAGGTGTGGATGGTGGTGGTAGTGCGGTGCAGTGCTGGTCACAGTAAATAACGAGGACACCAGGTTGCAGTCTCTTTACCTCTTTACTGAAGGCTTCAGGATCCTCAGTCCGGAATACGGTTAACCAGGCTGCGCAAGTCCGGCCGGTCCGATGGCACCTCCAGAGTTCCCTTTGCAGGTGGAAATCTGTGCCTACCTTCTAGCGCTTGTGTGTTGCGGTCCTCCCCTGCTGTGCTCACGGGATAGTCCCCACAACTGTTGTGTCTGTTTCTCGTGTTCCCTCACAACTCGATTCTGATGTTCTTCTTCGTCCCCCAGATGATATGGCTAGGACGCACGCGTATGACGGGTAGGCTCGGAGCTCTTCCGGGACCCTAGTGTCGCCCCTCTCCACTGGTTGCCCCCTATGTCTTCGTAGGTGATTGGTGTGAGACAGCCCGCCTATAGCTGACTGTCCTGCCGTAGGTTTGAAGTACTGCTTGGAGCCTAGTACCTCCTCGGTGTTCCGGCCACCGGCTGCGCGCCTCAGTAGGATGTTGCCTCGTCTTACAGCACGACTCCTACTGGTATTTCTCCTTGTTGCGTTGATCTCGTTTCTCACTCAGCACAATATACCTCGCTTCTTGTCCTTTCCTAGGGCACCGCCGCTATCTATTGCAGGCGCGGTCCCGTAACGTTCTCTCTGTTTGCTAGGTCTCTGCCAGGATCCCACCCCTGACAGGGACCCCCCTGAGTCTCTCCCCGCAACACCCTCTGCCACAGTATGTTGCCTGTTCGATTCCCAGTCAGCTTCTCTCTAACTTCCTATCCAACCCCCAGTTTTACCAGACTGTGAGGAGTGGCCTAATACATAGCACCCTTAGCTCCCCCTGGAGGCCAGACTGTGAAGTGTATTGGTGTCTGTGATACCTGGTCAGGTGAATTCCTTCAGTGCCATCAGACGTACCATAGCCCCCCTTAGCGGCGGAGCATCAGTACTGCAACGACCAGGACTCTGGGGCGCTGCACATACATTAGCTAGGACTGCTCTGATATGGGTATACCTTGACGTTTGGTAGAGCGGCTTAATATACATTTTTTGCAAAAAACGTATCAACCAAATACCCTGGTTTTTTTCCATCTTTTTACCAGCACTTGCTGTTTACTGTGATTTTTTTTGCAACAGTGTTTTTGGTTTTACTGTGCTTTTTTGTGTTTTCAAGTCTCTTGGTGGTGTGAACATGTCTCAACGGGCTTGTTCACCGTGCGCACAGCCCATGTGTTCTGGTTTCACATAATTGTTTTCTTGTGTCCACAAGACTGGGGAGGCCTCCACCCCTTTTTTTGAGCTGTGCGCACAGGAGCCGTTCTGTCCAGCGTGTCCACATGGACGTTCCTTTTCTGAATCCTGCTCATACAGGTATTGTACATATGACCAGGTTTTAAATACATCAGATAGGGATTACATACATTAGCTAGGACTGCTCTGATATGGGTATACCTTGACGTTTGGTAGAGCGGCTTAATATACATTTTTTGCAAAAAACGTATCAACCAAATACCCTGTTTTTTTCCATCTTTTTACCAGCACTTGCTGTTTACTGTGATTTTTTTTGCAACAGTGTTTTTGGTTTTACTGTGCTTTTTTGTGTTTTCTTGAACTTGTTATCCGTATAAAAGACACCTGTCTACAACCTCAAACAGTCACACTCCAAACTCCACTATGCTGAACACCAAAGAGCTGTCGGAGGACACCAGAAACAAAACTGTAGCCCTGCACCAGGCTGGGAAGACTGAATCTGCAATAGGCAAGTAGCTTGGTGTGAGGAAATCAACTGTGGGAGCAATAATAATAAAATGGAAGACATACAAGACCACTGATAATCTCCCTCAATCTGGGGCTCCACTGTTATGACCCCAATGGCAGAGGGTCTCAAAAGTACATACCAAGTCTGCAAACATAAAAAACCAGCTCATAGGGCAGTGGTAACTGGGCTAACCGTATATCTAATCCTAGCACCACAAATAGCAGCAGCCGGGGAACGTGCCTACGTTGGTTCTAGACGTCTCGCGCCAGCCGGAGAACTAACTAACCCTAGAAGGGAAAAGATAGACCTTTCTTGCCTCCAGAGAAAAGACCTCAAAAGTTGGATACAAGCCCCCCACAAATAATAACGGTGAGGTAAGGAGAAAAGACAAACGTAAGAATGAACTAGATATTTAGCAAAGAGAGGCCCACTGACTAATAGCAGAATATAGTAAGATGACTTATACGGTCAGCAAAAACCCTATCAAAATTTCCACGCTGGATATTCAAGAACCCCCGAACCGTCTAACGGCCCGGGGGGAGAATACCAGCCCCCTAGAGCTTCCAGCAAAATCAGGAATCACATTTAGTACAAGCTGGACAGAAAATAAGAGCAATACAGATAACCAAAAAACAAGGAAGCAGGACTTAGCTTAATTTTGCAAGAACCCGGACCAGCAGACAGGAGCAAACAGAAAGGATCTGATTACAACGATGCCAGGCACTGGACTGAGGATCCAGGAAGTTTATATAGCAACACCCCTGGACTAACGACCCAGGTGGGTGCCAAACTGAGGAAAGACAGTCCCAGAGTCATATCACTAGTGACCACAAGAGGGAGCCAAAAAAGTCTAATTCACAACACTCCACGCAGGATCTCACCCCGTGGAGTCAAAATGATCACAAGAACGGTGAGAAAAAATCCTAGAACCACACGGGGGACCTAGTGAATGACCTGCATAGAGCTGGGACCACCATAACAAAGATTACTATCAGTAACCCACTACGCCACCAGGGACTCAGCTCCTGCAGTGCCAGACGTGTCCCCCTGTTTAAACCAGTACATGTCTGGGCCCATCTGAAGTTTGCGAGAGCATTTGGATTATCCAGAAGAGTATTGGGAGAATGTCGTATGATCTGATGAAACCAAAGTAGAACTATTTGGTAGAAACAAAACTTGTAATGTTTGGAGGAGACAGAATGCTGAGTTGCATACCAATAACAACATACCTACTGTGAAGCATGGGGGTGGCAACATCATGTTTTGGGGCTGTTTCTCTGCAAAGGGAACCGGATGACTGATCTGTGTACATGAAAGAATGAATGGGGCCATGTATCGTGAGATTTTGAGTGCAAACCTCCTTCCATCAGCAAGGGCATTGAAGATGAAACATGGATGGGTCTTTCAGCATGATAATGATCCCAAGCACACTGCCAGGGCAACAAAGGAGTGGCTTTGTAAGAAGCATATGAAGGTCCTGGAGTAGCCTAGTCAGTCTCCAGATCTCAACCCCATAGAAAACCTTTGGAGGTAGTTGAAAGTCCATGTTGCCCAGCGACAGACCCAAAACATCAATGCTCTAGAGGACGTCTGCATGGAGGAATGGGCCAATGTACCACCAACAGTGTGTGCCAACCTTGTGAAGACTTACAGTTTGACCACTGTCATTGCCAACAAAGGATATATAACAACATTTTGAGATGAACTTCTGTTAATGACCAAATACTTATTTTCCACCATAATTTGTAAAATAAATCTTGCCAAATCAGACAAGGTGATTTTCTGGATTTGTTTTCTCATTTTGACTCTCATACTTGTGGTCTACCTATGATGTCATTTACTGGCCTCTCTCACCTTTTTAAATGGGAGAACTTGCACAGTTAGTGGCTGACTAAATACTTTTTTTCCCCACTGTACATACAGTACACTCTGTAACTGCAAATTGGCAGAATATTTTTTAATGAAGACTATTTAGAAAGTTGCTTTACTTTACATTTAGGACACAAATTAACAATTAAAAAAAAATCTGTGTGAAAGTGTAAGGTGTACATTTAAAAGGGACACACCTGGGTTTTTTCCATATGTAATGGTATCACCAGTGTACCCTATAATTATTGAGCAATGCCCAACATATCTGGTGCTCTACAGAAGTGTATATACAAGTATACTATCCTGGATGTCGATAATGCTTTAGCAGATAACATTTATTATAATGATGTTATCATTAGAGATGAGTGCAGTAAATTGAATTCGAGTCACATTCTATGAAACTGGCTATCTATGAAAATTTGTGATTCAATTCCCGTAAATCGCCAAATAAAACGCGATTTCTGCAACTTTTTACACATTGCAGAAGATTACATCAGTCACAGAAGCTTGAAATGACCACATGATTAACAAACTTCTCCATCATGACTTGCAGGTATAAGATCATACACAAAGGACTATCAAAACCTGTATAATAGTATCCACAGGGAATGTAACAACCATTTTAGGGTGATTTAAAA
The DNA here is from genome assembly GCF_051348905.1 of Ranitomeya variabilis. NCBI lineage: Eukaryota > Metazoa > Chordata > Amphibia > Anura > Dendrobatidae > Ranitomeya > Ranitomeya variabilis. The sequence goes on from NC_135232.1 coordinate 86,403,103, forward strand.
AAGTGAAAGGCATTAGAGCTCACAACTCAGCAATACAGCTAGCAAAAGAAAGCCCTAAAGCATTGGACAAGTATTCCAGATAGTAATGTGTTGTAAAACTATGAGTTTAGTAGCCAGATATTCAATTGATAGGCTAGCGAGAGTCATAGGAGAGGTGCCAGCAGCAGTAACAGAATCAGTGTGATTGATCAATAACGGTTCATTTCTCCTGCTGCATTTAAATTACTGCATTTTCCTTTATTTTTTATGCACTAAAAAGCAGCAGCAAGACAGCACAATAATTTTTACAGAAAAAAAATCTGTCAGTGTCAGAGAAGGTCTGCTTGCTAGTCACAATTGACTACTCACATTTCTTGCACTTCTTGTGCAAACCTCTTTGTGAAAGGGTAAAAATATATATATTTTTGAAAATACAAAAGAAAGTTCCTCAGAATCCAGACAGATTACTGTGACTCTGTTCTACACAAATTGTGTGTATTGCAAGCTATTTTTTTTGCACCTCTGTTTGACTAGTCAAATATTACATCTGTACTGTGCCATTTTGCACTTGCTTGTTCTTTGGATGTCTATCTACCTAGCATTTTTTATCATGGCATTTTTGGGAAAAGGGTTAAATTTTGTTAAGAAAAAATAGAAAAAAATATGTTTAAACAAAAATGTATACATTTCACTATGCATGTCTGTTTTTGTGCATCTGTTTTACTAGTCCAATTCGACAATCACACACGCCATATGTGACGGATTGCACAGGGGAAGGGGTGTGTCGACTTCACTTACCTCTGGGGAAGGGAGAGAATGACTCAGCAGAGATTGGTTTAAAGCCGCATTTGGATACAAAATGACTTCCAAAAGTTTAAACATCCCAAGGAGCACTGTGCAAGCGATCATATTGAAATGGAAGGAGTATCATACCACTGCAAATCTACCAAGACCCGGCCGTCCCTCTAAACTTTCATCTCAAATAATGAGAAGACTGATCAGAGATGCAGCCAAGAGGCCCATGATCACTCTGGATGAACTGCAGAGATCTACCGCTGAGGTGGGACAGTCTGTCCATAGGACAACAATCAGTCGAACACTGCACAAATCTGGCCTTTATGGAAAAGTGGCAAGAAGAAAGCCATTTCTCAAAGATAGCCATAAAAAGTGTTGTTTAAAGTTTGCAACAAGTGTCATGATCTCTGCAGGCAGAGATCATAGCAAGCCTATAGAGGGACAAGCTCTCGGAAGATGGAACTATACTGACCATGAACTAAGCCTGCCGCGCAACTAGAAATAGCCAGGTAGCATTTCCTATTTATCGCTAGATGCCCAGCTCTGGCCTAAGACCTAAATAGCTAGCAGAGGGAAATATAAGACCTGGCTCACCTCTAGAGAAATATTCCAAAGAAGACAGTAGCCCCCCACATATAATGACGGTGAGTTCAGATGAAACAACAAACGCAGCAGGAAAATAGTCTTAGCAAATTTGAGGTCCGCTTACTAGATAGCAGAAGACAGATAGTATACTTTCATGGTCAGCAGAAAAACACTAACAAAACACCATCCAGAGATTACCTTAAACTCTGGCATTAACTCATAACGCCAGAGTAGCAATCCCTGATCAACGAGAGCTTTCCAGACACAGTAACAAAACTTCAGCTGTGAACTGGAACAAATAGGCAAAACAAAACATGGACAAAAGTCCAACTTATCTAGTAGTAGTCTAGAAGCAGGAACAAGCACTGAGAGGCATCAGATAACATTGTTGACCGGCAAGAAACCACCAGAGAAATGAGCTTAAATAGCGACACCCACTACTGATGGAATCAGGTGAAACAGGAAAGAGGATGACAAGTCCAATTCCACAAGCGGCCACCGGGGGAGCCCAGAATCCAAATTCACAACAGTACCCCCCCCTCAAGGAGGGGGCACCGAACCCTCACCAGATCCACCAGGGCGACCAGGATGAGCCCTATGGAAGGCACGAACAAGATCAGAAGCATGAACATCAGATGCATTGACCCAAGAATTATCCTCCTGGCCGTAACCCTTCCAGTTGACCAGATACTGGAGTTTCCGTCTGGAAACACGAGAGTCCAAAATTTTCTCCACAACGTACTCCAACTCACCCTCAACCAACACCGGAGCAGGAGGCTCAACTGAAGGTACAACAGGTACCTCATACCTGCGCAATAACGACCGATGAAAAACGTTATGAATGGAAAAGGACGCAGGGAGGTCCAAACGGAAAGAAACAGGATTAAGAATCTCCAATATTCTATAAGGGCCGATGAACCGAGGTTTAAACTTAGGAGAAGAGACCCTCATAGGGACAAAACGAGAAGACAACCACACTAAATCTCCAACACAAAGCCGAGAACCAACACGACGATGACGGTTGGCAAAACGCTGAGTCTTCTCCTGGGACAACTTCAAATTGTCCATAACCTGCCCCCAAATGTGATGCAATCTCTCTACCACCGCATCCACTCCAGGACAATCCGAGGATTCCACCTGACCGGAGGAAAATCGAGGGTGAAACCCCGAATTACAGAAAAACGGGGACACCAAGGTGGAAGAACTGGCCCGATTATTGAGGGCGAACTCTGCCAATGGCAAAAAAGCAACCCAATCATCCTGGTCAGCAGAGACAAAACACCTCAGATATGTCTCAAGGGTCTGATTAGTCCGCTCGGTCTGGCCATTAGTCTGAGGGTGAAAAGCAGACGAAAAAGACAAATCTATGCCCATCCTAGCACAGAATGCCCGCCAAAATCTAGACACAAATTGGGTACCTCTGTCAGAAACAATATTCTCAGGAATACCGTGCAATCGGACAACATTCTGAAAAAACAGAGGAACCAACTCAGAAGAAGAAGGCAACTTGGGCAGAGGAACCAAATGGACCATTTTAGAGAAACGGTCACAGACCACCCAGATGACAGACATCTTCTGGGAAACAGGCAGATCTGAAATAAAATCCATCGAGATGTGTGTCCAAGGCCTCTTAGGAATAGGCAAGGGCAACAGCAGTCCGCTAGCCCGAGAACTACAAGACTTGGCCCGAGCACAAACGTCACATGACTGCACAAAGACTCGCACATCTCGTGACAGAGAAGGCCACCAGAAGGATCTTGCCACCAAATCCCTGGTACCAAAAATTCCGGGATGACCTGCCAATGCAGAAGAATGTACCTCAGAGATGACTCTGCTGGTCCAATCATCCGGAACAAACAGTCTATCAGGCGGACAACGATCCGGTCTATCCGCCTGAAACTCTTGCAAGGACCGCCGCAGATCAGGAGAAACGGCCGACAAAATTACTCCCTCCCTAAGGATACCTGTGGGTTCAGAATTACCAGGAGAGTCCGGGTCAAAACTCCTAGAAAGGGCATCTGCCTTAACATTCTTAGAACCCGGTAGGTATGACACCACAAAATTAAAGCGAGAAAAAAATAAAGACCAGCGCGCCTGTCTAGGATTCAGGCGTCTGGCAGTCTCAAGATAAATCAAATTTTTGTGGTCAGTCAATACCACCACCTGATGTCTAGCCCCCTCGAGCCAATGGCGCCACTCCTCAAACGCCCACTTCATGGCCAAAAGCTCCCGATTCCCAACATCATAATTCCGCTCTGCGGGCGAAAATTTGCGAGAAAAGAAGGCACAAGGCCTAATGACGGAGCAGTCGGAACCTTTCTGCGACAACACTGCCCCAGCTCCGATCTCCGAAGCGTCAACCTCAACCTGAAAAGGCAGATTCACATCAGGCTGACGCAACACAGGGGCAGAGGCAAAACGGCGCTTAAGCTCCTGAAAGGCCTCTACAGCATGAGGGGACCAATTAGCAACATCAGCGCCTTGTCTGGTCAAATCAGTCAGTGGTTTAACGACATCCGAAAAACCAGCAATAAATCGGCGGTAAAAGTTGGCAAAGCCCAAAAATCTCTGAAGACCCTTAAGAGAGGAGGGCTGAGTCCAGTCACAAATAGCTTGCACCTTGACGGGATCCATCTCAATGGAAGAGGGAGAAAAAATATACCCCAAAAAGGAAATTTTCTGGACCCCAAAAACGCACTTAGACCCCTTCACACATAAAGAATTAGACCGCAGAACCTGAAAAACTCTCCTGACCTGCTGGACATGAGAGTCCCAGTCATCAGAAAAAATCAGAATATCATCCAGATATATTATCATAAATTTATCCAGAAAATCGCGGAAAATATCATGCATAAAAGACTGGAAAACTGAAGGGGCATTAGAAAGACCAAAAGGCATGACCAAATACTCAAAGTGGCCCTCGGGCGTATTAAATGCGGTCTTCCACTCATCCCCCTGCCTGATCCGCACCAAATTATACGCCCCACGAAGATCAATTTTAGAGAACCACTTAGCACCCTCTATACGAGCAAACAAATCAGTAAGCAATGGCAATGGGTATTGATACTTAACAGTGATCTTATTCAGAAGCCGATAATCAATACATGGTCTCAAAGAGCCGTCTTTTTTTGAGACAAAGAAAAACCCAGCTCCCAAGGGAGAAGAGGATGGACGAATATGTCCCTTTTCCAAAGACTCCTTTATATATTCCCGCATAGCAGCAAGGCAGACTGGAGGAAAAAAAAAAAAAAAAATTTCAGCAGACTTCTTATAACTCTCCTTTCTCAACCTGGGTCTTTAACACTTTACTGGCCGGTCAAACTGTCATGATCTCTGCAGGCAGAGATCATAGCAAGCCTATAGAGGGACAAGCTCTCGGAAGATGGAACTATACTGACCATGAACTAAGCCTGCCGCGCAACTAGAAATAGCCAGGTAGCATTTCCTATTTAACGCTAGATGCCCAGCTCTGGCCTAAGACCTAAATAGCTAGCAGAGGGAAATATAAGACCTGGCTCACCTCTAGAGAAATATTCCAAAGAAGACAGTAGCCCCCCACATATAATGACGGTGAGTTCAGATGAAACAACAAACGCAGCAGGAAAATAGTCTTAGCAAATTTGAGGTCCGCTTACTAGATAGCAGAAGACAGATAGTATACTTTCATGGTCAGCAGAAAAACACTAACAAAACACCATCCAGAGATTACCTTAAACTCTGGCATTAACTCATAACGCCAGAGTAGCAATCCCTGATCAACGAGAGCTTTCCAGACACAGTAACAAAACTTCAGCTGTGAACTGGAACAAATAGGCAAAACAAAACATGGACAAAAGTCCAACTTATCTAGTAGTAGTCTAGAAGCAGGAACAAGCACTGAGAGGCATCAGATAACATTGTTGACCGGCAAGAAACCACCAGAGAAATGAGCTTAAATAGCGACACCCACTACTGATGGAATCAGGTGAAACAGGAAAGAGGATGACAAGTCCAATTCCACAAGCGGCCACCGGGGGAGCCCAGAATCCAAATTCACAACAAACAAGCCACCTGGGACAACAAGACAATGATCCGAAACATAAAGCAAAATCTACAATGGATTGGTTCACAAATAAATGTATCCAGGTGTTAGAATGGCCAAGTCAAAGTTCAGACCTCGATCCAATGGAGAATCTGTGGAAAGAGCTGAAAACTGCTGTTCACAAACGATCTCCATCAAACCTCACTGAGCCCGAGCTGTTTGCCAAGGAAGAATGGGCAAGAATTTCAGTCTCTTGATGTACAAAACTGATAGAGACATACCCCAAGTGACTGCTGTAATCGCAGCAAAAGGTGGCGCAACAAAGTATTAAATTAAAGGGGCCGAATAATATTGCACGCCCCACTTTTCAGTTTTTGAATTTCCACAAAAATTAAAAATAACCAATAAATTTCGTTCAACTTCACAATTGTGTTCCACTTGTTGTTGATTCTTCACCAAAAATTTACATTTGGTATCTTTATGTTTGAAGCATGATATGTGGGAAAAGGTTGAAAAGTTCCAGGGGGCCGAATACTTTTGCAAGGCACTGTATATATACACAACACCAATAAGCTATATCCTAAAGAAAGAAAAAGAGATGCAAAAGAAGTGATATAACCAGGATCATAGCTCTGACGGCATCACTGTAAGTGGGTATGAAGTAGTATTGCATTTCATACACTGCCGATGAGCCATAATACAATACATAAAAAAGCACAAATGCTATACAAAGTACATTAGTGCATTAGTAGGTACCGTATGTGACATAGGCATATTGTTATCTGCTCCTGCATCTAGATTTACAAGAATAGAAGTCAGACTAAATAAACGTCCGAGTTGTCTTACAGCAGACCTGTCATTCGATCTCAATACAAACTACATGAATAATTAAATGGATGGTGTACTTACTTTGAAAATCCTCATCACAATGTCTTCATAATCCTTTTTAAAAATCGGCTAGCCTGAATTTATAATGAGAAATTTACCGAATTTGACAATTTTGGTGGGACCGGTGAACCGTATAATGGGGGCCTCCCAACTCTCCCCCAACATAATCTGTTTGAATTCAATCTCATGATCCTTTTGTTTTTGGACAGATAATCCTCTGTCAGATGCAAACAAAGAAGAGAATGCTTGGCCCAGCATTTCTGTGTAAGATAGAGTAGCTGTCAGCCAAAGGCTTAATCATCCTACAGATATTTAATGTGTATGGTCAGCTTTAGTCTATAGACCTCTCCTTATAATATAATGTCATTTGGAGGTATATTGGATGACATATTAGGCCGAGCTCAGACTAGGCCATTTCAAGACACCATCACGGGCTTCCTTCTGAACCTTGTTATTTGTGTGTTTTTTGCGCCTGTAGAAGTCTAGTACACTATTGTGTCTAGCTAAAAAGATGGACACCACAGGAATAAAGGTCAACCGGACTTCAACATTTTCTATTTTGGATCCTGCTTGAATAACGTATATCAATGGCTGCAAAGGGGGCAGTTCTGAATCTTCTTTTTAGGGGATGACAGGTTCACAATAACAGTCATTTTGACAAGGGGTGCCCAAATTTTTACAATGCACTGTATATATCACTGCATCTGACACCTCCAAGTAGTGCCACAGACTGTATAGGAGATCACTGATGCCCTGATTAAGGTCTGGGAGCACATACAGGCACGTGGGGGCTCTATATACTATTGAGTCACACACTATGGGTTTCCGTGATGAAATTAATGCAAATTGGGTTTACCGACTATTTACATTTTTCACCCTACTTTTTTGGGCGATTTGGAATCTAGTCCTCAATTGGTTGATGATTTTTGGTTTCCATTGACCCGGTCTCGATAAATCATTTTGTTCTCAATGATTTACAAAATTTCCAACTTGAATCTTTATTTCAAAATCGATGTGTGATTTAAGTATTCCGTTACTTTTCTACAGCAGTGTATATATAAAAATATGAATAATTATTATTTTTTAAATTAAACTCACTTATTCCTCCTATGCATTTACAGATGAACATATCTTATGCAGTGTACATGATATGGTAGAGTTCAAACTATTCCTACAAGAGGGGAGTGATTTTTTTTTCCTCTCCTCCTATTATTCATTCACTCTGCTTTGTATAGGTCTTAAAGGATGAGTAATGTGACAGTTTTCCTGCCATACATCAACCGTGATATTTTCTTTCCCTCATCATTTTCAATTTTTTTTTCTTTCGTGAGTAACACTATGCGTGAATTGAACTATAGATCACAAAATGATGTCATCCGCAGCCTCCGTCTGACTGACAGCAGCCTTCCTAATGAAGCTTTATGTAGAATTTCGACATGTTTACTCCAATGTCAGCATAATTTACCAATTTACTGTGGTAGCTATGTCAGCAAGACAGACTGTGTGCTATACGTTTCCTCCAAGGGGAAATTAAAAATGACGGTAAACCTAAAAGGAAGATTAGACTCTGCAGAATCACATCCTACTGATGAATAAATAAGCCATATTGAATGAAGAGGTGAGTGATTGTCCCATAATGGCTGTTGCAGAGTTAACCTTAAAAAGATTGGCCACTACTTTTTTTATAGACTTTCCTTAGGATCGTCTATCAATATTTGATTGGTAGCGGTGAGACACCAATGCGAGCAGCAGGGATGCGGCTGAAACACAGTAATTCCGTCAAAACTATAGTAGCTGGAGCCAGGTATTGCAGATTCATCTCCCATTCATGTGAATAGGGGGAACTGCAGTACTCTTCTGCGGCCACTATAGACTTGACGGCGCTGCTGTGATCCTGTAGCATCCAAAAACTTCCACCCGTCGTCACCAGTTCAGCTAATTGGCAAGAGGGCCAAGAGTCATCACACCACCAGTAATCACCTATACAAAGAATAGTCCATCAATGAAAATGTAGTAGCCAACCCGTTTAACATACAGCTAAAAAGTGCACACACTGCTTTGATATGGGTTTATATATTTGATCACTGGTTCTTGCACAGTAAATGTCTGATCACTAAGTTCCAAGCAGCGAAACACTTGGTTATCAGTTTCTCTGTTAGGCTATGTGCACACTTTGTGGTTTTTGCTGCGAATCCGCAGCGTTTTTGGACGCTGCGGATCCGCAGCAGTTTTCCATGTGGTGTACAGTACAATGTTAACCTATGGAAAACAAAAAACGCTGTGCACATGCTGCGGAAAAAACCACGCGGAAACGCAGCGGTTTACATTCCGCAGCATGTCAATTCTTTGTGCGGAATCCGCAGCGGTTTGGCACCTGCTCCATGTTAAAAAACCGCAGGTGTCTAAAACCGCAGTGGAAACCACACAAAAAAACGCGATAAATCTGCAGTACTTTTTGCACTGCAGATTTCATCAAATCCACTGTGGAAAAATCCGCAGCAGAATCCGCAAAGTGTGCACATAGCCTCAGAGATTTATAGACCTTTCCCAAGAAGGAAGTTCCAAAAATTACCAATAGTGAAAAATAGACCATAGTATACCAATTGAGAACAAAAAAATCCAAGATACACCAGTAAGATAAAATCATAATTCTAGATTAATATTGTATATTTATTTATTAGTGCAAAATAAAAACTAATAACAACATGGCACGAAGTGTATAATTGATAAAAAGGAGCGAAACGCCTCTAATTGAACGCAGAAAAATAATTATCTAATATATAAAGCTGAATGTGTGTGTGTGTGTATGTGTGTATGTCCGGGATCGGCATCTGCACTGTCGCAGCTACAGCCAAAAAATTTTGCACAGTCACACGTCTGGACCCCGAGAGCGTCATCATTTTGCCCTTATCTACATAATGGGGAAAAAGTGAAAGGAAAAGTGTTGGAGGCAAATTGACAGCTGCCAGATGTGAACAAGGGGGACTTAAAGAATGAGAGCGATGGCGCCAAAGAGTATATACTGTACAGTTGCTAGGGTGGGGCCCCGACATGGGATAATCACCACACCACCACGGGGATATGAACACACACACAAAATGCGCCACACACTACCACGTGCTTGAACACATATACCACCCTCAGCACACATTTCACCACACATACACCAACCTCGCCACATAAAAGTCGAAACACAAAAGTCGCCTCTCAAAGCTCACCATGCAAAACTCGCCACACGTGCAAAACTCACCTCATGGAAAACTCGCCACACGCAAAACTCGCCACACGTGCAAAACTCACCTCATGGAAAACTTGCCACACGCAAAACTTGCACACGCGGAAAAATTGCCACATGCACAAAAGTTGCAACACATGCAAAAGTTGCCTCACGCAAAACTTGCACATACTCAAAACGCACCACACATAAAACTCGCCACGCGCAAAACTCGCCATGCGCAAAACTTGCTGCACACAACTTGCTATACTAACCTGTCACATGCAACTTGACACACAAAAAGTTGCTACACGCATGTCGCCACACAAAATTTATCTCACAAAAGTCGCTCCATGCATGTCGCCACACGTAACTCAACACACACAACTTGACGCATGAAACTCGCCCTAAAACACAAACAAGTCTGGTGTTATCCTTCAAAAATAAAAATCTGATTAATAAGCAGACAAACTACAAGAGCAACAAATGTACCATATAGGAAATATGACAGCTGTCAGTCACATGACCAGTCTATTATGTGTATGTGTGAGCTAATATATACTGCCAGGGGGTGGGCTTACTGTTGGCTGGGGATTTATCACGCTGCCAATTTAGCTTACAAATACTGAGGTAAAAATACTGCCCAAATAACGTGTGAACGAGGTCTAATACAGGAGGAGATGACAACACAGATATATACTATATACTATATACAGGAGATGACTTACAGGTATATACTATATACAGGGCAGATGACACACAAATATATACTATATACAGGAGGAGATGACTTACAGGTATATACTATATACAGGAGCAGATGACACACAGGTATATACTATATACAGGAAGAGATGACTTACAGGTATATACTATATACAGGAGCAGATGACACACAGGTATATACTATATACAGGAAGAGATGACTTACAGGTATATACTATATACAGGAGGAGATGACTTACAGGTATATACTATATACAGGAGCAGATGACACACAGGTATATACTATATACAGGAGGAGATGACTTACAGGTATATACTATATACAGGAGCAGATGACACACAGGTATATACTATATACAGGAAGAGATGACTTACAGGTATATACTATATACAGGAGGAGATGACTTACAGGTATATACTATATACAGGAGCAGATGACACACAGGTATGTACTATATACAGGAGGAGATGACTTACAGGTATATACTATATACAGGAGGAGATCACATGCAGGTATATACTATATACAGAAGAGATGACATACAGGTATATACTATATACAGGAGATGACATACAGGTATATACTATATATGGGAGGAGATGACATACAGGTATATACTATATACAGAAGAGATGACATACAGGCATATACTATATACAGGGGAGATGACATACAGGTATATACTATATACAGGAGCAGATGACACACAGGTCCGCTCCGCTCCGTTCCCAAGTGCCGGCGCCAGAGCTTGGTTTCCACATGCGAGACACGGACGTGTTTCTCGTAAATGGAAACAAGCCCTAAGGGAAAGGATTTCTGTGAGAAGTCCGTATTTGGAATTCACTAGGTGTCTGGTACGAACCTTGAACTTTACAGTTGGGGTTCGCTCATATCTATTTATGGGTTAAACTCTTTTGGATTCACCTTGTCAGACTGATCAGTGTTCATTTATATTCTGACTATTCAGCCAGCATTATACTTGCACATTCACTTTATTATTAGAATTTGATATTCATTTTATTGTAAAATTTATATCATATCAAATATAATTATTTATTTCAATAATTTATTTAGATACACATTAAATGTATATTAATTTATATTTTATAATTCATTTAGCACAATCAATACTGGTCTGATTGATTTATTGATTTTATTTATTGTTGTACTATTTTTCTGTGATCAATGGACGAATTCTCGCTTCCTTTTGCCAATTATACACTTTGAATCATGTCTTCGACCTATGTGGTTTTTAGTTTTTATTTTGCACTAATAAAATCATAATTTTTGACTAATATTGTATATTTGTTTATCTTACTGGAGTATCTTGGATTTTTGTGTATTTTTATGGACCCTTCTAACTAAAGTGTGAACAATCCCGTTAACTTCAGTCATCTGCAGGGTAGACTAACATGGCAGTGCTCGCTGCAGAACGTGAAGATAGGGGCCGTGTGGTGGCCCATGTCCACGTTGCACAATGACACCCATACACTTCTATCTAAGTCCCCTCCTTAGCTATGAACTTCATGGATATGCAAGTACGGTAATTCAATCATTTTCCCTGCTGGTAAATGAGACATAACATGAGGAAACCTATTAGTAGCCAAGTAATACACATACACCAGCAGACCTAAAAAATGAGTGATGTTTCCACCTACAATATATAATAGACCCTGATTAATTGACTTAGTCTTTCCCTTTTTTTCTTTTTTTTAATCCATGTGCCTTACTAGGCTATGTTGAAAAAAAAAAAATATTCCAAAGAGAAAGAGCACAATTGTACATGCCATTTTAATCCAGAAAATACTTTCAAGACTTTAAGTGCAGACATTTTGCAGTATAAGGAAAATCAGCTTTGTCACTCGCAGGTGTCTCACAGCGCGACTGTGCAGTTCTGCAAGGGGAATTGGCAAATAATGTCAGCTGACAAAACCACATTGATATAGAACTAGTATTTTTACACTGTAATTTTATGTTATGGCACCTATGAAAAAAACACAAAAGAACAGGTGATAGGGTGCATGAATGGGTGCAATTGGTTTATACAATGTTTAGGTAAGTGGTATGTGATGAAGGCCTTGACCCAAGACTTCCCAGCAGAACATTGCCCAGATAATTTAACTGCTTCCACTACTTGGGTTTTCCCATAGTGTTGTGTCACTCTGTCACTGCCCACCTCTCCTGTTTCAGTTTCCTTTGTCATATGGCATCATGCCTTTATCGCAGGTGGAATGGAGCAACCATGCGGTGGTCCTGTGGGATTTTCTGGGACTTGCGGTTCCATTCTTTTGGGGAGGGTCAAGGTGAGCTTCTGTCTTTGGTTTCCTGCTGTTAACCCTGAGCATGGCTGCTGCCTAAATGTCTGTTCCCTATTGCCAGCTATAGTTCTTCTAGACCTGGTTAACACACCTTTGCCTATCCTGGGAATAGTTAACTTTTTTTGACCTATATTCTGACCCTCCCACTTCCTGAGGTTTCTGCTCTTGTTCCGGACCTCTTGGTTTTGAGGAGACTTCACGCATACCCTTTGCTAGGCAGTGCACAGACACCCAGCTGTCTACATAAAAGATGACATACATCATCAGACCTGGCTGCCTTCTTACATTGCACCATAGTCCAGTTTTGATAGTCACATGCCCATTGTAAGTTTTTTCTGTTTTTTTTCTACGGTGGGCAGCCGTCAGCATGGGCTAATCAATCACATATGTAGCCAAATGTGATGCTCCATGTGCTCTGACCCTTTTTATCATATCCAGCATTAACGTTTTCAACAATTTTTGCTACAATGACTTTATCTCTACTTTGGATGTACCCAGATATGCAAGCAAACACTTCACACACACATTAGAATCCTAAAATCATATAATGTTATACTTGGAAGGGACCTCCAGGGTCATCGTGTCCAACCTCCTGCTCAATGCAGGATTCACTAAACCATCTCAGACAGATTATTAAAACAGGAGAAAAATGTCTGTCCAGCATCTGTTTGAAGACTTCCATTGAAGGAGATCTCACCACCTCTTGTGGCAGCCTGTTCCACTCATTGATCATCCTCACTATCTAAAAGTTTTTTCTAATATCTAATCTGTATCTTCCCTAGCAACCAGGCAACCCCCACATGTACTCAGACTGGCTAACAGCTGTAAATCATGCAGCTGTATCAACAAAAACTAAATCTCCGAACACTAACAAATACTCGGAGACCACCCGAGCGTGCTCTGGAAAACCCGAGCAACGAGTACACTTGCTCATCACTGTTAGTCAGATCTTCCTCCTGATGATCCTCCGGGATGTTGTGATTCTCCTCTGGAGAGTCCTGGGAATAAAGAAGACGAGGACATCTCTCTGATGGATTTCTTTCCACGAGTTCATCCTGCTGATAGGCCCATATTGCGATCGCCTCTTGAGCTCTATGTAAAACTGCAACCTGAATTTCTTCAGGAGGAAGATCTGACTAATATTAAAGTGGAGGATGAGACAGAAGACGAAGTGATGACGAGGGGGGATCAACCGTCTGTAAGTGGCGGGAAGGAGGAGATTCTGATAGATGTTTTTACAGGAAATCCTTCTGAGAATAACTGGTTATCACTAGTGTTGAGCATTCCGATACCGCAAGTATCGGGTATCGGCCGATATTTCCTGTATCGGAATTCCGATACCGAGTGCCGATATTTTTGTGATATCGGAAATCGGAATCGGAAGTTCCCAGTGTATGGTTCCCAGGGTCTGGAGGAGAGGAGACTCTCCTTCAGGCCCTGGGATCCATAGTCATGTAAAAAATAAAGAATAAAAATAAAAAATATGGATATACTCACCCCTCCGGCGGAGCCTGGACCTTAGAAGTGTAACCGGCAGCCTCTGTTGCTAAGAATGCAGTGAGTTTATGACCTGCGATGACGTCGCGGCTTGTAAATAGTCGCGTGAGCGGTCACATGAGCGGTCACGCGACCAATCACAAGCCGCGACGTCATCGAAGGTCCTTTACTCAGCATTCTTAGGAACGGAGGCAGACGCTTGGACCAGTGAGAGCCAGGGGCCGTCCGAGGGGTGAGTATATCAATATTTTTTATTTTTATTCTTTATTTTATACATGAATATGGATCCCAGGGCCTGAAGGAGTTTCCTCTCCTTCAGACTCTGGGAACCATTCCGATATTTTGTGTCCCATTGATATGCATTGGTATCGGGTATCGGTATCGGCGATATCCGATACTTTTTGGGTATCGGCCGATCCAATCCGATACCGATACCTTTGCATATCGGAAGGTATCGCTCAACACTAGTTATCACTAAACTGTAAAGAAGATATCGGGAAGCACTTTAATGGAGAAAACCTCATTACCCTTCATGGACCTCCTGGACTTCACCTCACTTCACTTTCTTATAATCCTCCTAATCGTGAGGAACCCTCTCCTGAGCAATCTCGCATTGTTACCACAATTCCAGGTGACAACGTGGATACAAGATTTCAGTGTGATAAGCAACTTACTAAAAGCTCAGTATATATATTACATAGACAGATAGAAGAAAAGCTGTCAATGCATCTGCCGTGTACTGTGAGCTCACAGCAGGAGCCGACAGGATAGAAGAGATGGATAACATACAGTAAATACATATAGAATAGGTAGATACAGTATATAGCTATCAGTGACAAATACAATTAGTACAGTGTGTGTGCAGCTTACTGTACATTTAATAAAACATTATTTTTCTGAAAAAAAATGGCGTAGGCTCCTGCGCAATTTTTGTTACCAGCAGAGGGAAAGCCAACAGCTGGGGGCCGATGTTTATAGCCTGGGAAGGGGGTAATACCGATATGGGGTACATATGGGGTTAGGATCTCTCCGCAGCATTTAATACTGTGGATCATCAGCTCCTCCTCACTGTGCTCCGCTCCATCGGCCTCAAGGACACTGTTCTCTCCTGGTTCTCCTCCTATCTCTCTGACCGCTCCTTCACTGTATGTTTTGCTGGTTCCTCCTCCTCTCACCTTCCCCTTACTGTTTGGGTACCTCAAGGATCAGTCCTAGGCCCCCTCCTCTTCTCTTTGTATACTGCCCCTATTGGACAAACAATCAGTAGATTTGGGTTCCAGTACCATCTCTATGCTGATGACACCCAATTATACACGTCTTCTCCTGATATCACGCCTGCCTTTTTAGAAAACAACAGTGATTGTCTTACCGCTGTCTCAAACATCATGTCCTCCCTCTGAAACTGAACCTGTCAAAAACTGAACTCCTCGTGTTTCCTCCCTCTACTAACTTACCTTTGCCTGACATTGCCATCTCCGTGTGTGGTTCCACCATTACTCCCAAGCAACATGCCTGCTGCCTTGGGGTCATCCTTGATTCCGAGCTTTCCTTCACCCCCCCACATCCGATCATTGGCTCGCTCTTCTTATCTGCATCTCAAAAACATTTCTAGAATTCACCCTTTTCTTACTTTCGACACTGCAAAAACTCTTACTGTTTCACTCATTCATTCTCATCTTGACTATTGTAACTCTATCTTTATCGGCCCCCCTCTTACCAAACTCTTCGCGCTCCAATCTGTCCTGAATGCTGCTGCCACGATTATATTCCTCACCAACCATTACACCGATGCCTCTACCTTGTGCCAGTCATTACACTGGTTACCCATCCACTCCAGAATGCAGTACAAAACTATTACCCTCATCCACAAAGCACTCCATGGCTCAGCACCACCCTACATCTCCTCCCTGGTCTCAGTCTAGCACCCCATGACTGAGCTTAGCATCGTCAATAATCAGAACCTCCCACTCCCATCTCCAAGACTTTTCACGTGCTTCGCCAATTCTTTGGAATGCACTACCCAGGTTAATACGATTAATCCCCAATCCCCACAGTTTTAAGTGTGGCCTAAAAACGCATTTGTTCAGACTGGCCTACCGCCTTAACGCATTAGCCTAACTATCCCTGTGTGGCCCATTAAAAAAAAAAAAAAAACAATCAGGTTCCTCACATTATGTTCTCATACACTTCATACGGTTAATAGCTCTCATTGTCTGTACCGCTACATACTAAGGCTACTTTTACACTAGAGTCGGGCACTGCACGTCGCAATGCGTCGTTGTGGAGAAAAAACGCATCCTGCAAAGTTGCCCGCAGGGTGCGTTTTTTCTCCATAGACTTTTATTAGCGATGCATTGCAATGCAGTGCCACACGTCGCAACCGTAATGCGACGGTTGCGTCATGTTTTGGCGGACCGCCGCCACAGAAAAAGTTACATGTAACTTTTTTTGTGCGTCGAGACCGCCATTTTCGACCGCGCATGCGCGGCCAAAACTCCACCCCCTCCTCCCCGGACCTTGCAATGGGGCAGCGGAAGCGTCGTAAGACTGCTTCCGCTGCCCACGTCGGGCATTTTTTCCACAATATGCGTCGGTACGTCGGGGCGACGCAGCGCGACGGCCCCGTACCGATGCTAGTGTGAAAGCAGCCTTAGGCTGATAACTGGTTCATGCAGCTTTATATCAACACCCGAGCCTTACACTATGGCTGGTCCAAATAACTAAAGCAATTGTTACCATCCACCTCTCGTGTCTCCCCTTTTCCTCATAGTTTGTAAGCTTGCGAGCAGGGCCCTCATTTCTCCTTGTATCTATTTTGAACTGTGATTTTGTTATGCTGTAATGTCTATTGTCTGTACAAATCCCCTGTATAATTTGTAAAGCGCTGCGGGATATGTTGGCGCTATATAAATAAAATTATTATTATTAGAAGTGACAGTGAGCAAGTCGGCACCTTACTTTTCGGAGCAGCACAGACCCAGGTAATATGTGCATGGCACAGTTTATTGGAGCTTTATTGTGAATACTGTGAACAGAAGTACATTTGCAGCAATTGCTATCACTGTGTTCCATCTTGAGACACTCCTCTGTCAGTGGGATCTACCTCTCTCTGCACCTGCACCTTAAAAACAACAGGATTCTCCAATGTAGTATGAATCTTAAATTAATCTATGGAACTGATATATTAGGCAACAAGTGAACAATCAATTTAAGTTAATGTAAAAGCTTACATACCCATGTAATAGGTGTAATAATTAGCAGGAGACTGCAAAGTAAGGGGTCTAGCCCATTTTGGCTCTCACTGAAGAGCTGGAGGAAGGTGAGTTTAAATGCTCCCTTCATTTTGGTGCTGGTGCTGTGTGGCGGCCATTGTTGCTGTGGCTTTGTGCTGGTGGGGCGGCGCGGTCTGGAGTCTTGGGGGCTCAGTCTTGCAGCATGGGTGCTGTGGGGCAACAGGCCGTCCGCCCTGCTGGTGCATGGCCGCTGCGGCGGTGGTCGCCGCACGGCTCCGCTCCGTTAGGGCGTTAGGACCCACTACGAGGTTTGCCGTGAAGGGGCAGTGGGCTTCATACAGTCTGATCAGAATGTTAAACTGAAAACCTCATGTTCAGTATTTAAATTTTTGCCTAGCGGCTTTAGATCAACGTATGATTTTGGGATGTGCGGTTCATGCTCTTTTTTTTTCTTTTTCCACAAAGTAATAATAATAATATTAGCAAATACCTCCAATTAGAAATAGTAAGCACACGACCCAGGCCCATTACACAAGGAATGGGCCACATGATAGATAAACATACTGATCCTGTAGTGAATATACTACATAAAGATCAAGAAGTATTACAGAATTACACGGTAATTGAATGAAAAAACACACAAATATCGACAGTGAAGTGAAAAAGGTGCCTCAAACCACAGAAAACACGCAAAGACGAGGTCAGCTAAAGAAGTGTACGTCAATACACAGGCCAAAACAATGTGCATTACTACATAGGTCCTGTCCACCAATTTAGACAGGTTCACAAGCTGAACTGATGTGCAGTTATAATACACAGACTACTCTGAACATCAGTCAATAAGATATATTACACAAGGAAAATGACTCGTATCCTCACAATGGTCCACATTACCATGTAAATAATCATGGTAGCTTGTGCATAAACAAAGTATATATCTATAGACAAATGGGCAACATGGTAGCAGGCAATATTAAGAAGGGCACCCAACGTGTCCTACTGCAGGGACCCTCGGAGATGCTGATCACTGAGAATAAGCGCCCACCCATCCTCTTGAGATCTCATATACTTCTTACACAGCGCCTTCTTCCTGCTCATCTTTTGCATTCATGATTGCTGTGAGATAATGATGTTATGTATGCACTAAATAAGAATGATCCTTGAATCACAATAAAAGCAATCTGCTATTTTTACTAATGAAGATATTTAGTCCAGAAGATAAACAAAATGTGAAATTGACATTTATTAAAATAGACTCTGAATACATTCTTAATGCAATGAAGGAGGGCAATCATATTTACGCTGATTGGAGCTCTACTGACAAAACTGCGGGGTTATTAGCACAGTGTGATGTGTCAGCCGCATGACGCAGCTGCGGTTTACGGAAAAGAAAGAGTCACTCTAGAGAAGAGCGATGAACGCCGCAAGTACTCACATAATAACGTTGTATTAGCATGGACTTCATTCACTGTAATTATCATCTGACTTAATCAAACAGACAATATTGTTGTCTCCGCCACCTCCACTAATGGACTTTCAAAAATAACCTCGTGTCATCTTTCCTATCGTCAAAATCGAAAATGGTGGAAAAAAACAAGGCTTCTTTCTTCCATAAATAGTGCAGCGCTTGTTCTCAGGGTTTGTATTGCAGCACAGTTCTATTCACTTTAATGGAGGAAAGCTGCAGTTCCTGGCATAACCTGTGGGCAAGTGTGGCGCTGTTTGTGGCCTCAGACAGACGTTACAATACACTAGTACATCACCTTATCCTTCTCTCCAACACTAGTCTGCAGTGCTGTTTGTTTTAACGGCCTAGTTCAAGCTCACTGAGATTCTACTTTCAAGTTCTGTTTAGCAAGAAACCTACCTTATTCATATTCGGAACATGAGACATTTATTTTTAGAGCCTCTCTGAGTCCTAAAATATCCCCCGTGGTCAGAGGATTTCCCATACACAAATTGAATATTTTAACATTTAAAGTTGAAAGTTGCTTCTAAAAGAACATAAACTGGGCATTGAAGTAGTGCAGCAGTATAATGTTTGAGAGAGAAGGAAGCCAAAAAATTAATAACTTTGCAAAGGCTAATAATTAAAGAGAATCTGTCAGCAGGTTTTCACTATTTAATCTGAGAGCAGCATGATAGAAGGCAAGTGAGCCTGATTCCATTGATGTATCACTTAGGTTACTGGGTGCAGCAGTTGTGACACAATCCGAGTTTTTAGATGTAGCATGAAGTAGAACTGATAAATCTAACCCTGTCCACACCAGGCTCTCTGTGTACACTGTCTGTAGACAGTAAGCTGCTTATCACAGGAAGGGGCGGAGTTGGACTAGGGTTGCTTCTGTACCTTAGCAGTGATTATCTCCTAGTGATAACACCTGTATTGTAAGTAAACAACAGCACACAGCCTGATAATTGAAACATTGTTAAATTCAGTGTCTCAGCCCCTACCTCATGCTGTCCTCAGATTACATAGAAAAAACCTGCTGACAGATTCCCTTTAAATAGTAACTGTCATTTTATTACTTATTTCATAAATCAATGGTACACATGAAAATAAGCAACTTTGTAATATATCTCAGTAATGTAACATTCTGTCTTCACTGAATACAGATTTTACCCATGAATTGAGAATTTTGAAAATAAATGATCAGTCCTGGAGGATAATGAAGCAGATTTCTCTGATGATAAGATATATTATGAAATTTCTTTATGTGTATCACTGATGTATGACATAAAAAAGTAAATAATGGTTACACTTTAAATAAAAAATAAAGTTTATTAACATTTTCAATGTCTTAGTATATGTGTAGTTTCACCACAGATTGACCTAACCTAGAAACCTCACGTCTAATGCAGCAATGTAATAAATTGAAGATGATGAGAAATCTTTAGTTATTGCGTAGTGTTCCAGTTGGCACACAACTCTACTTCCAGACTGTAAGTACTTTATTCCCTTCAGAATTATGCTTCACATGGAAAGATTCAGTTAGATAAATAATGGCATCACTCAGAGAATGGACTGAGCTATTGATTGTACTACAGAACAAAATGCAAGACGAAAGGATGTGAAGAAGTCTTTACAAATTAAGTAGATTGTCCCATTAAGACAACTCACTCGTAGAGGCCCTCCTTTATTGGATATCATGTAGGTGGTTCTCTCAGGACTCCCATCAGCTAGATAAATAAGAGCCACTAAGGAAGAGCTGATCCCTCTCTATTGAACGTGCCACGTATTGAGTGATTGTCTATTTACCGTATTCGTGGCCAGCCAGAATTTAGGAATATAAAAGAATAGAGGAATCTAAAAGCCAAGCCATCAGCCATTAGTAAATCTGTAGGATGTTAATTATTTTACTAGAAAAAAAACAACACTTTCTGTATGGTCTGTGATAGAGGAAAATGGCTGACTTAGGCTACTTTCACACTAGTCCGTCGGTACGGGCCGTCGCAAACCGTCGGCCCGATGTACCGACGGACAGTGTGTTAAAGTAGCACAACGTGGGCAGCGGATGCAGTTTTACAACGCATCTGCTGCCCATTGTGAGTTCTGGGGAGGAGGGGGCAGAGTTTGGGTCGCGCATGCGCGGTCGAAAATGGTGGACTCGATGCACAAAAAAAGTTACATGGAACTTTTTTTGTGCCGACGGTCTGCCAAAACACGATGCATCCATCGCACGATGGATGCGACTTGTGGCTATACGTCGCAATGCATCGCTAAAGTAAGTCTATGGGGAAAAAACGCGTACAACTTTGCAGGATGCGTTTTTTCTCCTAAACGACGCATTGCGACATATTCCAAATGACGCTAGTCTGAAAGTAGCCTTAGCCACTAAAATGTACAGGTCAGCCAGCCCTCTTCCCATCCCGCTTTGATTATGTGCCACCAAAGATCGCATAGCGGCTTTAAGTCTCCTCATCTCGGCATGCTTAACATGTCACTCTCCATAAGGAGAAACATTACTACTTGGATCACGGTCAGACACCTCTCACACAGCCAAACCAAATCTCACACTTTGTACTGATGAAGGGCAGTACCCCGAAACACAGTGTCTGCAAAATGAGATTCTGGTTTGGCTTTTATCCTAAGTCATGTGACAAGGCTCGTTAAAAGCTCAAAATAGACTTTAAGGATTGCTACTTCCAATAGGTGACACTAGAGTTCTAGTCCTCCTCCTCTCTGAAGAGACTAAGTGTCACCAAAGGAAACTGTCTCCTGTAGAAGATACACTGCTGGACTGGAGCTGGCCTTCAGCAATCCTTGTCAGTGCCAGAAACAGTCATTCCCACAATGTCAGTCATAGCTCTGTGGCATTAATCCTTAAAGGGAACCTGTCACCACGTTTTTGGAAGATGGGATAAAAATAGCGTTAAATAGGGGCAGAGGTGGGCGTTACATTAGTGTGTGTGTTATGCGTTTATTACCCACCTAAGTTGCCGAAATAACTTTGCAAAGTCTCCGTTTTCGCCTGTCAATCAGGCTGGTCAGGTCACATGGGCGTGGTGTCTTCACCCAGATTTGGCGTAGTTTTCCGTTGGTGGCGTAGTGGTGTGCGCATGCCCAAAGTCCGGAATCCTCTTCCAGGGGATTTAAAATAGCGCGGTGTTCGTTATTGCATTGGTGATCGGTGGGCGCGGCCATCTTCCTTTGGCCGCGCGTGCGCAGAAGCGGCGCTCTGCTGGCCGCGGCTTCAGGAAAATGGCCGCGGGATGCCGCGCGTGCGCAGATGGATATCGCGGCGGCCATTTTCCTGAAGCCGCGGCCAGCAGAGCGCCGCTTCTGCGCACGCGCGGCCAAAGGAAGATGGCCGCGCCCACCGATCACCAATGCAATAACGAACACCGCGCTATTTTAAATCCCCTGGAAGAGGATTCCGGACTTTGGGCATGCGCACACCACTACGCCACCAACGGAAAACTACGCCAAATCTGGGGGAAGACAACGCCCATGCGACCTGACCAGCCTGATTGACAGGCGAAAACGGAGACTTTGCAAAGTTATTTCGGCAACTTAGGTGGGTAATAAACGCATAACACACACACTAATGTAACGCCCACCTCTGCCACTATTTAACGCTATTTTTATCCCATCTTCCAAAAACGTGGTGACAGGTTCCCTTTAATGTAAAGTTGTCAGATACAATCCTCTAACTAGCAGCTTATCTGTGGATATGTCCTGTGGATATGTCCTGTGGATATGTCGGGTCACACAAGCCCTGCTATTGTATAGTGGATATCCTCTTACATTGCAGTGGACGGCACATACACATGATTGCACTTTCCTCCCTTGACAGGGTGGACATGGACACTATGCACCCACTTCTGTCAAGGAAGGAACTTCTCCGTCTGAACCCCTTGGCTGTGTGATAGATGCAGTCAAGCAAACGCAGAAGGACTCGCTGCTAAACCATGAATGATTTTTCTCATTCAAACCATGACTAGTTACATTTGTATTTGCCAATGGACATCCTCTACCCGTAAATACAACATGGATACAACTCGGCTGTTATCTACATTATGCTGTCGGAAAGGAATACTGTTATTTTTGCCACCATCAACCAGAGCTCAGCTTTCATCTTTTTAACAGATATGGTAAGATGAAAGCTGCAATATGATTGGTTGCTTTTGGCAACAAATACAGATTGTGGAGTCAGGAAAGGCAACATACGGAAAATATACAACCTCAATTCTAAAGTTTGGATGATACGAAACATGTAAAAATAGGAATCAAATGATGTGGAAATCACTTATTGCCATATTTTATTAACAACAGAACTCAGAACAAAGATCAGAAGTTGAACATTGGACATTTTTCCATTTCATTTGAAAAATTAATTCATTTTGAAGTTGACGGCAGAAACACATTTCGAAATAGTTGGGACAGAGCCATGTCTACTATTGAGTAACATTCCATTTATTTTTACATTCTACAGTTTTGAGAGGAATGTTGTCCCATTCTTGTCTGATGTTAGAATCTAGCTGCTCCACAGTCCTGGGTCGTCTTTGCCATTTTTTATTTCATTTCATAATGCGCCACATGTTTGGACTGCAGGAGGCTGGTCCTTCACCCAACTCTTCTGTTTTGACGCCGTGATGTTGTGCTAGATGCAGTATGTGGCTAAGCATTGTTTTGCTGAAATCTCTATATCATGCTCAGCATGGGTAGCACCTTTCAAGATCTGTAAGATGTCTATGCCATAGGCAATAATGCCACCCCATCCCATCAGAGATGCAGGAACTGCGCACCAATAACAAACTGGATGGTCCCTTTCCTCCTAATTCCTCGGGACTTTTAACTCATCTGACCACAGAACAGTTTTCCATTTTGCCTCAGTCCTTTTTAAATGTACTTTGGCCTGGAGGACACTGTAGCGTTTCTGTTTCACGTAGATTTATGGCTTCTTTTTTGCTTAATAGAACTATATCTTTCATTTGCGGATTTCATGGCGAACTGTATTCACACACATTGATTTCTGGAAGTATTTCTGAGCCCATTCGGTGATTTGCAAGACCGATTCATGAATGTTTTAATGCATTTCCGGCAGAGGGCCCGTAGATCACGAACATCCAATATTGATCGTTGGTCTTGTCTCTTGTGCACATGGATTTCTCCATGATCTCTTAATGTTTTGATCATATGTACTGCAGATGGTGGGACAATAAAATCTTTGCAACTTTACGTAGAAGAACATTTTTCTGTTATTGTGCCACAATTATTAGATACCGTTGTTCACAGAATGGTAGACTTCTTACCATCTTTGCTTTAGAAAGACTCTGCCTTTCTCATATGCTCTTTTTATGCACAGTCAGGTGACTTTGTTGAAAATTGACACTCTGGCTGTTGTACATTAGTACGATTTACTTTTATAGCTTTTTGTTTTGCTGCCGTCAATTTCTAAATGAGTTAATTATTTAATTCTAGGATTAGAAACCTTTAGATGGTAGGGCAGACAAGAATTATATTTATTGATATAATATTGATATAATAATACAAACTATGTACAGCACCATCTCTCCTCTTATCAGCTCTCTCTGGTGGTCACTAGTAGATCACAGAACAGTTCCAGGAGTAATTAATATTAAATGTGATAAGTGAGAGCAGACAGCCAGCTGGAGATGCAGGGGATTGTGGAAAATGTGGATTACAGTGGTCACACTGGATGCACTGAAGGATCAAACACTTCACACTAAGTGGAAAGAGACAATTATGCAGAAATTGAGTCCAGAAAAGGATGTAAAGGAGATGCAACAAATTAGCCTGTGAGTATCTGAAGGCATTGTAGGTTAACTCAGAAAAAGTATTAGACCACCGGAAAAAGAAAAAAGATTCTGGGATAAACACTTGGAGGGTCACGGACACGTGTGACTAACTGGTGCATTCAAATCCTCTTGAATTCAGTGTTGAAACCAGAGGACAGGTTTGTCATTTTGGTGATTATTGAAAGTAATTACTAATTAAGAGCCAAAATTCAGATGAACTGGTGCAATTCGATTCACAGGACTCAGTTCAGCGTCTGGTTCCGTAATTTCAGAGCTGCTCAATGGGAGCTCTGAGAACCGTCTGCTACCTCTTGGCATTTCTGGGTCTTCTTTTGAATAGCCAGCTTGGTGTGATGTCACATGAGCATCATGCCTCAATCTTGACATCATGCCAGGCAAACTAATCAAAGACGAGCTGTGGATGTCGGTAGTATGGGGCAGTTCTCAGGGCTGCCTTTCAGCAACCAGAGATTACTGATGGCTGGGATCAGAGAATTGAGTCACATATGCTCTAATGAACAGAGACCAACCCTGATTTATCAAGCTATTTAGTCTATAATGCCAAAAAACTGTTTATTTCTTCTAACTTGAAAATCTTTTTTCAATCCGAATAGCCAATATAATTTATTTAGGAATTATTGCATCACAGGAGCCTTAGTAGCTATCTAACATTCAGTTATAGTATATAAAGGTTTGAGTAGCGTAAGTTTTAGGTCATTGTGTGTGTGTGTGTGTGTGTGTGTGTGTGTGTGTATATATATATATATATATATATATATATATATATATATATATATATATATATATACACACTGCTCAAACAAATAAAGGGAACACTTAAACAACAGGATATAACTCCAAGTAAATCAAGCTTCTGTGAAATCAAACTGTCCACTTAGGAAGCAACACTGTTTGACAATCAATTTCACAATCAATTGTTGTGCAAGTGGAATAGACATGATATGGAAATTATTGGCAATTACCAAGACACACTGAATAAATGAGTGGTTCTGCAAGTGGGGAACACAGACCACATCTCAGTACCAATGCTTTCTGGCTGATGTTTTGGTCTCTTTTGAATGTTGGTTGTGCTTTCACACTCGTGGTAGCATGAGACGACTCTACAAACCACACAAGTGGCCAGAGGCTGGAGGCGCTACCAGGAGACAGGCCAGTACACCAGGAGATGTGGAGGGGGCCGTAGGAAGGCAACAATCCCCGCTACCTCAGCCTTTGTGCAAGGAGGAACAGGAGGAGCACTGCCAGAGCCCTACAAAATGACCTCCAGCAGGCCACAAATGTGCATGTGTCTGCACAGTTAGAAACCGACTCCATGAGGATGGGCTGAGTGCCTAACGTCCACAGATGGGGGTTGTGCTCACAGCCCAACACCATGCAGGACGCTTGGCATTTGCCACAGGACACCAGGATTGGCAAATTCGCCACTAGTGGCCTGTGCTCTTCACAGATGAAAGCAGGTTCACACTGAGCACATGTGACAGACGTGACAGAGTCTGGAGATGTCGTGGAGAGCGATCTGCTGCCTGCAACATCCTTCAGCATGACCGGTTTGGCAGTAGGTCAGTAATGGTGTGTGGTGGCATTACATTGGAGGGCTGCACAGCCCTCCATGTGCTCGCCAAAGGTAGCCTGACTGCCATTAGGTACCGAGATAAGATCCTCAGACCCCTTGTGAGATCATATGGGTTCCTCCTAATGCAGGACAATGCCAGACCTCATGTGGCTGGAGTGTGTAAGCAGCTCCTGCAAGATGAAGGTATTGATCTTTTTAATCATAGACCGGTGACAGGGACAAGGGGGCATCCTCTACGTCTGGAGGAAAAAAGGTTTAAGCATAATAACAGACGCGGATTCTTTACTGTAAGAGCAGTGAGACTATGGAACTCTCTGCTGTATGATGTTGTAATGAGTGACTCATTGCTTCAATTTAAGAGGGGACTGGATACCTTTCTGGAAAAGTATAATATTACAGGGTATATATATTAGATTCCTTGATAAGGCGTTGATCCAGGGAACTAGTCTGATTGCTGTATGTGGGGTCGGGAAGGAATTTTTTTCCCCATGATGGAGCTTACTCTTAGCACATGGGTTTTTTTTGCCTTCCCCTGGATCAACATGTTAGGGCATGCTAGGCTATGGGTTGAACTAGATGGACTTAAAGTCTTCCTTCAACCTTGATAACTATGTAACTATGTATTGAAGCTATGGACTGGCCCGCCCATTCCCCAGACCTGAATCCAATTGAACACATCTGGGACATTTTCTCTCTTCATCCACCAACGTCTGTCATGTCGGACGCTGTTCACACTAGGGAGTCCGACAGACAGCGGTAATTCCTCATTTGTCCACTATATGCTCAGTGGCGCCAGCTAGATTGATCCAGATTGTCCGGGGTTAATCTGGCTAGTACTCGGGTTGGAGGCTTAGTCATGCCCATTGCCTTTAAATAGTTTTGCTGGGCTTTGGGCGTCGCCGATTATAGCTTGTGTCTTGTGCCTGGTGATCTCGGTCTGGAGTGGTGGTCTAGGAGAGGAAATATCGTATCTGGTGGTGTATTATCCTTCGTTATATTTCTCCTTCCTATATTTGTATTGTTTTGCCCTGTGCACATTATAGTGTTTTCCTGTGTGTCTGCGGCGTGGTGCATTTTTAGTTTTCCCTGTCTGTGCTTTCTGTAGGGGTTGGTGTGAGGTCTAATCACTGGGAGGCGTGTGGAGGTTTCAGCTTAGTACTGAAACAGGACTCAGGGTCAGGCCTGGCGGCCCAGACATGCACACCTTCAGTGTAAACTCTGGGAGAGGGACAGACAGGGTTTCCCTAGTTTGAGGGATATTGCAGGGGCCCGGGTAATCAGCTGTAGTCTACCCAGTACCCCCGTGACAACGTCACGTTGCACCACAGACTGTCAAGGAGTTGGCGGATGCTTTAGTCCAGGTCTTGGAGGAGATCCCTCAGGAGATCATCCGCCGCCTCATCAGGAGCATGCCCAGGCATTGTAGGGAGGTCATATAGGCATGTTGAGGCCACACACACTACTGAGCATCATTTCCTTGTCTTGAGGCATTTCCACTGAAGTTGTATCAGCCTGTGACTTCATTTTCCACTTTGATTTTGAGCATCATTCCAACTCCAGACCTCCGTGGGATATTAGTTGTGATTTAGGTTCATTCAGTGATATTTTAGTGTCTCCTTTATTTTTTTGAGCAGTGCATATATAATCATTAAAAAATATATGATCCGTTGCTTTTTTTCCCCACAGGAAATTTTTGAGGATGCACAATTCTAGTGGGATTTTTCCATTTTAGCATGGTCAAAAATCACAGCGCTGTCCTTACATGTCTCAACTATCTATTCTTATTTATGTCTGAGATTTAAAATTGAAGAATTCTAAATCAAAATTGAATGCATTTTTTTTCTGTTAAATTAAGACCAACATTACCAGGGCAAGCATATGGTCTACATGCTTCAGGAAATATGACTCATGGGCCTGAGCAGCTATCTCCTAAAAGCTTGTACTGAAAAGGCAAAAAACAATTAAAGATATTTGAAATGTCTGGCCAGCTTAAAAGGCAATAACAAAGTGAAGGAGTTTTTTTTCCTCTTATTCGCATTGTACAATGCTCCTTTAATAAGATGGTCTTTAGGGAACTAAATTATTCTGATTGGTTTAATATGATTTCAATTAAATTAATCATCCCTTATATTCTTATTGATGGAATCCAGGAGATAATGGCCTTATCTGTTTTTTAAACATAGGTATTGACAAACCTATCATAGTCATAGGTGCAATTCAGTGAGAGCTGTTATTATTGACTCACTTTCGGATATGGATCCTCTAATCTATAAGTGAGGGTGAGCAGCACAGACTGGAGACGATGGTACAGTGAAGCTGGACTTGCCAGGCGGCACATGCAATAGTGAGGACCAATACAACTAGATATGCACTACGGTAGATGGATAAGCATATCAGAAAGCACTAGATGCAGTAGAACCAAATGTGCGGACTGAACTGGTACAGCAGAATTGAAGATGCATTAGCACAAGAATAGCTGCAACCAGTTGCAATAAATAAGTTATCAGGAATTAGACCCAGCAGAGCTGATGAGGCAGCACCCAGATAGATGAAACTATTTCGCTATTAAGTAGCAAAAGACAGCAAAGTTGTAGGTGCGGCAACACCAGCACATATGAGATGAGTTTCTTATCAAGTAACAAGACTCAGCTGTGTTGAAGATGCAGTAGCATTAGAATAAAAGAGATGAGTTCATCATCAGGTGCCTTGCTGGTGTGAACTGCATGCAATATTAGAAAAGAGGAGTTAGGTACCAGGTAACTTGTTGAAGCAGAGTTGAAGGTGTGAACACCACAGTATTAGCAAAGATGACTTCCTTAAAAGGCATCTTGTTGAGGCAGAACTGTAGGTGTACAACACCAGTATTAGCTGGACTGCAC
This sequence comes from Ranitomeya variabilis, assembly GCF_051348905.1. NCBI lineage: Eukaryota > Metazoa > Chordata > Amphibia > Anura > Dendrobatidae > Ranitomeya > Ranitomeya variabilis. The sequence goes on from NC_135232.1 coordinate 86,432,096, forward strand.
TGAGTAGTAGAAGCTGACAGCCAGGCTTGGACTGGCCCACCGGAGAACCGGAGGATTCTCCGGTGGGCCCAGGCACTGACACCTGCTGGCATACTGGCCAGCAGCTGCCTAGGGCCCCACTGCTCCAGGGGCCCCCAACCAGTGGCTATGGGGCCCCTGAGTCAAGGGGGCCTGCCCTGTGCCAGCGTAGCAGCAGCTGGAGACAGGATCCTGTCCCCGCTGCTAAAGCAAAATGAATAGTCAGCTTCCCCACGCCCCTATGGGCATGGAGAGGCGTGAATACCATTTCTCTTTAACAGCGGGCAGTGTTAGCCGCAGGGTGCAGCTACACTGCCTGCATGTAAAGCCGCACCACACACAGGCACAAAGCACCGCCCACACACACACAGCACCGCACACAGACTCACACAGAGCACCTCATCTCCCGGCGTCCTGCTTCCTGTCTGAGACAGCCCAGCTGGATGACATCATCATCCAGCGTGCTGTCTCAGACAGAAAGCTTCCAGCGAGGTAGAGGCTGCTGCGATGAGCTGCTGCTGCGGGGAGGTGAGCTGTGCTGTGTGCCTGAGTGTGTGTGTATGTATGTGAGAGTGTATCTGTGCCTGCGTGTGTGTGCGTGAGTGTGCCTGCGTGTGTGAGAGTGTGTCTGTGTGCCTGCATGTGTGTGTGTGATGAGCTGCGGTGAGGTGTGTGATGGTGAAGGACAATGATATTGGTGGGGGGAGACGATGGAGGTGATGGGCAATGATGGTGGTGGGGGGAGACAATGATGGAGGTGATGGGCAATGATGGTGGTGGGGGGAGACAATGATGGAGGTGATGGGCAATGATGGAGGTGATAGGCAATGATGGTGGGGAGGCGATGATAGAGGTGATGGGCAATGATGGTGGTGATGGGCAATGATGGAGGTAATGGGCAATGATGGAGGTGATAGGCAATGGAGGTGATAGGCAATGATGGTGGGGAGGTGATGGGCAATGGTGGTGGGGGAGGCAATGATGGAGGTGATGGGCAATGATGGAGGTGATAGGCAATGATGGTGGGGAGGCAATGATGGTGGTGGGGGAGGCAATGATAGAGGTGATGGGCAATGATAGAGGTGATAGGCAATGATGGTGGGGAGGCAATGATGGGGTGATGGGCAATGATGGTGGTGGGGGAGGAAATGATGGAGGTGATGGGCAATGATGGAGGTGATAGGCAATGATGGTGGGGAGGCAATGATGGAGGTGATGGGCAATGATTGTGGTGGGGGGAGGCAATGATGGAGGTGATGATAGAGGTGATGAAATGGACAATGATGGTGGGGGAGGAGGCAATGATGCAGGTGGTGGAATGGGCAGTGATGGAGGTGGTGGGGAGAATGATAGGGGTGGAGGGGGAGAAGGAAATGATGGAGGTGGTGATGAGGACGATGGGGGTGGAGAGGGGCTGCATTATACTTTATGAGGGGCTGCATTATATTCTGTGGGGGGAGTGCATTATTCTCAGAGGACTACACTACATTATATAATGGGGGCTACATCATACTATATGAAGGGGCTACAGTATACTCTATGGGGGGCTGCATTATATACTGTGGTGGGGCTGCATTCTCTCAGGGGACTACATTATATTCTGTGGTAGGCTGCATTATACTACAGTGGGGCAAAAAAGTATTTAGTCAGTCAGCAATAGTGCAAGTTCCACCACTTAAAAAGATGAGAGGCGTCTGTAATTTACATCATAGGTAGACCTCAACTATGGGAGACAAACTGAGAAAAAAAAATCCAGAAAATCACATTGTCTGTTTTTTTTATCATTTTATTTGCATATTATGGTGGAAAATAAGTATTTGGTCAGAAACAAACAATCAAGATTTCTGGCTCTCACAGACCTGTAACTTCTTCTTTAAGAGTCTCCTCTTTCCTCCACTCATTACCTGTAGTAATGGCACCTGTTTAAACTTGTTATCAGTATAAAAAGACACCTGTGCACACCCTCAAACAGTCTGACTCCAAACTCCACTATGGTGAAGACCAAAGAGCTGTCAAAGGACACCAGAAACAAAATTGTAGCCCTGCACCAGGCTGGGAAGACTGAATCTGCAATAGCCAACCAGCTTGGAGTGAAGAAATCAACAGTGGAAGCAATAATTAGAAAATGGAAGACATTCAAGATTACTGATAATCTCCCTCGATCAGGGGCTCCACGCAAAATCCCACCCCGTGGGGTCAGAATGATCACAAGAACGGTGAGCAAAAATCCCAGAACCACGCGGGGGGACCTAGTGAATGAACTGCAGAGAGCTGGGACCAATGTAACAAGGCCTACCATAAGTAACACACTACACCACCATGGACTCAGATCCTGCAGTGCCAGACGTGTCCCACTGCTTAAGCCAGTACATGTCCGGGCCCGTCTGAAGTTTGCTAGAGAGCATTTGGATGATCCAGAGGAGTTTTGGGAGAATGTCCTATGGTCTGATGAAACCAAACTGGAACTGTTTGGTAGAAACACAACTTGTCGTGTTTGGAGGAAAAAGAATACTGAGTTGCATCCATCAAACACCATACCTACTGTAAAGCATGGTGGTGGAAACATCATGCTTTGGGGCTGTTTCTCTGCAAAGGGGCCAGGACGACTGATCCGGGTACATGAAAGAATGAATGGGGCCATGTATCGTGATATTTTGAGTGCAAACCTCCTTCCATCAGCAAGGGCATTGAAGATGAAACGTGGCTGGGTCTTTCAACATGACAATGATCCAAAGCACACCGCCAGGGCAACGAAGGAGTGGCTTCGTAAGAAGCATTTCAAGGTCCTGGAGTGGCCTAGCCAGTCTCCAGATCTCAACCCTATAGAAAACCTTTGGAGGGAGTTGAAAGTCCGTGTTGCCAAGCGAAAAGCCAAAAACATCACTGCTCTAGAGGAGATCTGCATGGAGGAATGGGCCCACATACCAACAACAGTGTGTGGCAACCTTGTGAAGACTTACAGAAAACGTTTGACCTCTGTCATTGCCAACAAAGGATATATTACAAAGTATTGAGATGAAATTTTGTTTCTGACCAAATACTTATTTTCCACCATAATATGCAAATAAAATGATAAAAAAACAGACAATGTGATTTTCTGGATTTTTTTTTCTCAGTTTGTCTCCCATAGTTGAGGTCTACCTATGATGTAAATTACAGACGCCTCTCATCTTTTTAAGTGGTGGAACTTGCACTATTGCTGACTGACTAAATACTTTTTTGCCCCACTGTATATGAGGGGGGCTGCATTATACCCTATGAGGGTGCTACATTATATTCTATGGTGGGGACTGCGTTATACCTGAGGGGGTTGCATTATATTTTGTGGGGTGCTGCACTGTATTCTATGAGAGGGGACTGCATTATATTTTATGAGGGGGATACATTATATTCTTTGAGGGGGCTACCCCAACCCTTGCTACATAATTAAGACGTGAACTACCTTATATTATACCCTGATATTAGCGCTTTTTACCGCACAATTGGTGGTCTTGTATCTATTTCTATGTAGCTACATAGTGGGCCCCAAGAATGATTTTCTCTGGTGGGCCCAAGGTGCTCCAGTCCGACGCTGCTGGCAGCAGATCACACTCCTAGCTGAAGCCGAACCAAGTGGAAGAATAGCTTGGTGCTAACTGCAGATAAAATGTCCATATCTGTCCATTGATGATTTTATGTATGGCACTGTTAAGCCCCCATACACATTAGAGTAATATTGGCCCAACCTTATGAGTTTGGCCAATAGTTTAATATGTATGGTAGGCCTTGGACAATTAATCTTCAGGGAAGATGTTGATTGACCCTGTCTGATTTCGATCTGTTGATCATTTTGATCTCCCAGGAATAAGTTGTTGTCAGACATGTCTCGCGACAGCTTTCTCACAGAGAACACAAGAGCGCTCAAGTAAATGGGAGAGTTGGCCATGAAGGTGGCCGGACAAAACATCTGCTGAAGCATCATTCGGCCTACCGCAGTCTAATGTGTACGGAGAGCCTGATTTTGTCACTTATGGTTTTATTTCAGCACTACATGGTGATATTTTCTTATGCATTTTGTGGTACTGCTGTTTAGGCACTGAATATCCAGAGACTGTCAAGGCATGCCTACCCATATTTTTCTGTGAATTTCTTTAATGGAGTTAACCTATAATTGAGTTTTTACAAACTCCCTATAGTCTCATAACCCCTCTAAAGTAACCCAATCATTTCTTCAGATGCTCACGGGATAATTACTGACATCTTTTCCTGGATCCTTTTCCTCCGTAATTATATATCATTAGAGTAACTGTTCTGAGACCTGCTAGTGGCCACATCCAGGCTTGGACTGGCTCACAGAATCCTCCGGTGAGCTGCTGTGCAGGAATGGCCTTCACTCTCTTATATAAGCAGTATTTTGCACAATATACTTGAATCACTATGTACAGACTGTTGTGAATTTGGATTCTGGGCTCCCCCGGTGGCCACTGGTGGAATTGAACTGGTGTCTTCATCTTCCCTGTTCACCTGTTCCCATCAAGATGTGGGAGTCGCTATATAACCTTGCTGCTTTGTTAGTTGCTTGCCGGTCAACAATGTTATCAGAAGCCTCTCTGTGCTTGTTCCTGCTCCTAGACAACTACTAGATAAGTTGGACTCTTGTCCATGTTTGTTTTTGCATTTTTGTTCCAGTTCACAGCTGTAGTTTCGTTACTGTGTCTGGAAAGCTCTTGTGAACAGGAATTGCCACTCTGGTGTTATGAGTTAATGCCAGAGTTTTAAAGTAATTTCTGGATGGTATTTTGATAGGGTTTTCAGCTGACCATGAAAGTGTTCTTTCTGTCTTCTGCTATGTAGTAAGTGGACCTCAAATTTGCTAAACCTATTTTCATACTACGTTTTGTTATTTCATCTTTATTCACCGCCAATACATGTGGGGGGCCTCTGTCTCCTTTCGGGGTATTTCTCTAGAGGTGAGCTAGGACTAATATTTTCCTCTGCTAGCATTATTTAGTCCTCCGGCTGGTGCTGGGCATCTAGAATCAACGTAGGCATGCTACCCGGCCACTGCTAGTTGTGTGTTAGGTTTAGTTCATGGTCAGCTCAGTTCCCATCTTCCAAGAGCTAGTTCCTATATATGCTGATGCTATGTTCTCTTGCCATTGAGATCATGACAGTTTGACCGGCCCACAAAGTGTTAATTGTTTGGGCTGAAGCAGGAGATAGAGAAGTGTTTAAGGGAAATTTTTTTTTTTTTTTTTTTCCCTTCAGAGTTTTGCTGCCTAGCCCTTAATTGCTGTCTAGCTGCTTCTTACCTCCTCTTAACCCTTGAATGGCTCTGTGTCCACCTGTTTGTAATGGATCTTCAGAGTGTAACTGCAGGTTTGAATAATCTCGCCACGAAGGTACAAAATTTGCAAGATTTTGTTTGTCATGCACCTGTATCTGAGCCGAGAATTCCTTTGCCGGAATTTTTCTCGGGGAATAGATCTGGGTTTCAGAATTTTCGAAATAATTGCAAATTATTTTTGTCCCTGAAATCTCGCTCTGCCGGAGACCCTGCACAGCAGGTCAGGATTGTGATTTCCTTGCTCCGGGGCGACCCTCAAGACTGGGCTTTTTCATTGACACCAGGGGATCCTGCGTTGCTCAATGTGGATGCGTTTTTTCTGGCCTTGGGGTTGCTTTATGACGAACCTCATTTGGAGCTTCAGGCAGAAAAAACTTTGATGTCCCTATCTCAGGGGCAAGATGAAGCGGAAATTTACTGCCAAAGATTCCGTAAATGGTCTGTGCTTACTCAGTGGAATGAGTGCGCCCTGGCGGCGACTTTCAGAGAGGGTCTCTCTGATGCCATTAAGGATGTTATGGTGGGGTTCCCTGTGCCTGCGGGTCTGAATGAGTCCATGACAATGGCTATTCAGATCGATAGGCGTTTGCGGGAGCGCAAACCAGTGCACCATCTGGCGGTGTCCACTGAGAAGTCGCCAGAGAGTATGCAGTGTGATAGAATTCTGTCCCGAAGCGAGCGGCAGAATTTTAGACGGAAAAATGGGTTGTGTTTCTATTGTGGTGATTCTACTCATGTTATATCAGCATGCTCTAAACGCACTAAAAAGCTTGGTAAATCTGTTTCCATTTGCACCTCACCGTCTAAGTTTATTCTATCTGTGACCCTGATTTGTTCTTTGTCATCTATTACCACGGACGCCTATGTCGACTCTGGCGCCGCTTTGAGTCTTATGGATTGGTCCTTTGCCAAACGCTGTGGGTATGATTTAGAGCCTTTGGAGACTCCTATTCCTCTGAAGGGGATTGACTCCACCCCATTGGCTAATAATAAACCACAATACTGGACACAAGTAACTATGCGTATTAATCCGGATCACCAGGAGATTATTCGCTTTCTGGTGCTGTATAATCTACATGATGATTTGGTGCTAGGATTGCCTTGGCTGCAATCTCACAACCCAGTCCTCGACTGGAGAGCTATGTCTGTGTTGAGCTGGGGATGTAAGGGGGCTCATGGGGATGTACCTGTGGTTTCCATTTCATCATCTATTCCCTCTGAAATTCCTGAGTTCCTGTCTGACTATCGTGACGTCTTTGAAGAATCCAAGCTTGGTTCGTTACCTCCGCACCGAGAGTGCGATTGTGCCATAGATTTAATCCCGGGTAGTAAATACCCAAAGGGTCGTTTATTTAATCTGTCTGTGCCTGAACATGCTGCTATGCGAGAATATATAAAGGAGTCCTTGGAAAAGGGACATATTCGTCCATCGTCATCTCCCTTAGGAGCCGTTTTTTTCTTTGTGTCAAAAAAAGACGGCTCTTTGAGACCATGTATTGATTATCGGCTTTTGAATAAAATCACTGTTAAATTTCAATACCCATTGCCGTTGCTGACTGATTTGTTTGCTCGCATAAAGGGGGCAAAGTGGTTCTCTAAGATTGACCTTCGTGGGGCGTATAATTTGGTGCGAATCAGGCAGGGGGATGAGTGGAAAACCGCATTTAATACGCCCGAGGGCCACTTTGAGTATTTAGTGATGCCTTTTGGTCTTTCAAATGCTCCGTCAGTTTTCCAGTCCTTTATGCATGATATTTTTCGCGATTATTTGGATAAATTTATGATTGTGTATCTGGATGATATTCTGATTTTTTCGGATGACTGGGACTCTCATGTCCAGCAAGTCAGGAGGGTTTTTCAGGTTTTGCGGTCTAATTCTTTGTGTGTGAAGGGTTCTAAGTGTGTTTTTGGGGTACAGAGGATTTCTTTTTTGGGATATATTTTTTCCCCCTCTTCCATTGAAATGGATCCTGTCAAGGTTCAAGCTATTTGTGATTGGACGCAGCCCTCTTCTCTTAAGAGTCTTCAGAAATTTTTGGGCTTTGCTAACTTTTATCGTCGATTTATTGCTGGTTTTTCGGATATTGCTAAGCCATTGACCGATTTGACTAAGAAGGGTGCTGATGTTGCTGATTGGTCCCCTGATGCTGTGGAGGCCTTTCGGGAGCTTAAGCGCCGTTTTTCCTCTGCCCCTGTGTTGCGTCAGCCTGATGTTGCTCTACCTTTTCAGGTTGAGGTCGACGCTTCTGAGATCGGAGCTGGGGCAGTGTTGTCGCAGAAAAGTTCTGACTGCTCCGTGATGAGGCCTTGTGCCTTCTTTTCCCGTAAATTTTCGCCCGCTGAGCGGAATTATGATGTTGGGAATCGGGAGCTTTTGGCCATGAAGTGGGCTTTTGAGGAGTGGCGCCATTGGCTTGAGGGGGCCAGACATCAGGTGGTGGTATTGACGGACCACAAAAATTTGATTTATCTTGAGACCGCCAGGCGCCTGAATCCTAGACAGGCGCGCTGGTCATTATTTTTCTCTCGGTTTAATTTTGTGGTGTCATACCTACCGGGTTCTAAGAATGTTAAGGCGGATGCCCTTTCTAGGAGTTTTGAGCCTGACTCGCCTGGTAACTCTGAGCCCACAGGTATCCTTAAGGATGGAGTGGTATTGTCAGCCGTTTCTCCAGACCTGCGGCGGGCCTTGCAGGAGTTTCAGGCGGATAGACCTGATCGTTGCCCACCTGATAAACTGTTTGTTCCTGATGATTGGACCAGTAGAGTAATCTCTGAGGTTCATTCTTCTGCGTTGGCAGGTCATCCTGGCATTTTTGGTACCAGGGATTTGGTGGCAAGGTCCTTCTGGTGGCCTTCCCTGTCACGAGATGTGCGAGGCTTTGTGCAGTCTTGTGACGTTTGTGCTCGGGCCAAGCCTTGTTGTTCTCGGGCTAGTGGATTATTGTTGCCCTTGCCTATTCCTAAGAGGCCTTGGACGCACATCTCGATGGATTTTATTTCAGATCTGCCTGTTTCTCAGAAGATGTCTGTCATCTGGGTGGTGTGTGACCGTTTCTCTAAGATGGTCCATTTGGTTCCTCTGCCCAAGTTGCCTTCTTCTTCCGAGTTGGTTCCTCTGTTTTTTCAAAATGTTGTTCGTTTGCATGGTATTCCTGAGAATATCGTTTCTGACAGAGGGACTCAATTCGTGTCTAGATTTTGGCGGGCATTCTGTGCTAGGATGGGCATAGATTTATCTTTTTCGTCCGCTTTCCATCCTCAGACGAATGGCCAGACCGAGCGGATTAATCAGACCCTGGAGACATATCTGAGGTGTTTTGTGTCTGCTGACCAGGATGATTGGGTTGCTTTTTTGCCATTGGCGGAGTTCGCTCTCAATAATCGGGCCAGCTCTGCCACTTTGGTGTCCCCGTTTTTCTGTAATTCGGGGTTTCATCCTCGATTTTCCTCTGGTCAGGTGGAATCTTCGGATTGTCCTGGAGTGGATGCTGTGGTGGAGAGATTGCATCAGATCTGGGGGCAGGTGGTGGACAATTTGAGGTTGTCCCAGGAGAAGACTCAGCTTTTTGCCAACCGCCACCGTCGTGTTGGTCCTCGGCTTTGTGTTGGGGATTTGGTGTGGTTGTCTTCTCGTTTTGTCCCTATGAGGGTCTCTTCTCCTAAGTTTAAGCCTCGGTTCATCGGCCCGTATAAGATATTGGAGATTCTTAACCCTGTTTCCTTCCGTTTGGACCTCCCTGCATCCTTTTCTATTCATAACGTTTTTCATCGGTCATTATTGCGCAGGTATGAGGTACCGGTTGTGCCTTCCGTTGAGCCTCCTGCTCCGGTGTTGGTTGAGGGTGAGTTGGAGTACGTTGTGGAGAAAATCTTAGACTCTCGTGTTTCCAGACGGAGACTCCAGTATCTGGTCAAGTGGAAGGGATACGGCCAGGAGGATAATTCTTGGGTGAATGCATCTGATGTTCATGCCTCTGATCTGGTTCGTGCCTTTCATAGGGCCCATCCTGATCGCCCTGGTGGTTCTGGTGAGGGTTCGGTGCCCCCTCCTTGAGGGGGGGGTACTGTTGTGAATTTGGATTCTGGGCTCCCCCGGTGGCCACTGGTGGAATTGAACTGGTGTCTTCATCTTCCCTGTTCACCTGTTCCCATCAAGATGTGGGAGTCGCTATATAACCTTGCTGCTTTGTTAGTTGCTTGCCGGTCAACAATGTTATCAGAAGCCTCTCTGTGCTTGTTCCTGCTCCTAGACAACTACTAGATAAGTTGGACTCTTGTCCATGTTTGTTTTTGCATTTTTGTTCCAGTTCACAGCTGTAGTTTCGTTACTGTGTCTGGAAAGCTCTTGTGAACAGGAATTGCCACTCTGGTGTTATGAGTTAATGCCAGAGTTTTAAAGTAATTTCTGGATGGTATTTTGATAGGGTTTTCAGCTGACCATGAAAGTGTTCTTTCTGTCTTCTGCTATGTAGTAAGTGGACCTCAAATTTGCTAAACCTATTTTCATACTACGTTTTGTTATTTCATCTTTATTCACCGCCAATACATGTGGGGGGCCTCTGTCTCCTTTCGGGGTATTTCTCTAGAGGTGAGCTAGGACTAATATTTTCCTCTGCTAGCATTATTTAGTCCTCCGGCTGGTGCTGGGCATCTAGAATCAACGTAGGCATGCTACCCGGCCACTGCTAGTTGTGTGTTAGGTTTAGTTCATGGTCAGCTCAGTTCCCATCTTCCAAGAGCTAGTTCCTATATATGCTGATGCTATGTTCTCTTGCCATTGAGATCATGACAACAGACAAAGGCAACATATTTTTATTCAACAATCAACCCATTTTATTATTATATACATTTACGAATGAGGATAACGTCACATATATATAGCTGACAAGTGGGGCCCTGGAGTTCATGTTAATGGTGAGTCCTTGGCAACCCAGTCAGACAATGGCCACATGGCAGAGTTAACAAGAGGAGACATGGGTCTGTACATAGTTTCTAAAATTATATCAATACATTTAATTCTTATCTGTTCCCACCACCCTGTGTAACTGTTCCTAATCCTCCATCCACTAATTCTGTTCCATATTTATTTCCCTATTTGTCCTCTTCTGGCTTAAAAAATGTCTGTATTGCACACAGAAGCCAATCACTGTGCAGTTTTCATTTTACCAGAGATTTTTTTAGAAATGAAAGCTGAGCTTTGATTGGTTTCTGTGAGCAGTGAAGACAATTTCTGCATGTATAGGTAGGATGTGTTCATTATAAGAAATATGGACAGAAATATTCATGCTTTTAATGAGAAAATTAATTGTTGGTTTAGTGACTGGTACTTCTGTGTTTGCTCAGATTCATCTATCACAAAACTGAGCAGCACAGTCAGGAAGGAGGAAAACTGCTCCATAATTCACTGCAGTCTGGGCACGGTGTCCATGTCTACCCTGTGCAACCACACATGTGCCATGTCACTGCAAAGTACGAAGAGGATATCCACTATAGAAGAAGAGCAGGTGTCTAATGAGCATTGTGCGACCAGTTATAAAAGAGCAGGTGTCTACTGAGCATGTGCGAACAGTTATAAAAGAGCAGGTGTCTACTGAGCATGTGCGACCAGTTATAAAAGAACAGGTGTCTACTGAGCATGTGTGACCAGTTATAAAAGAACAGGTGTCTACTGAGCATGTGCGACCAGTTATAAAAGAGCAGGTGTCTACTGAGCATGTGCGACCAGTTATAAAAGAGCAGGTGTCTCCTGAACATGTGTGACCACTTATAAAAGAGCAGGTGTCTCCTGAGCATGTGTGACCACTTATAAAAGAGCAGGTGTCTCCTGAGCATGTGCGACCAGTTATAAAAGAGCAGGTGTCTACTGAGCATGTGCGACCAGTTATAAGAGAACAGGTGTCTACTGAGTATGTGCAACCAGTTATAAAGAACTACAGGACAAATATCCATGGGCAACCAGGCAGGCAACAGCCTCTGACATGTGGGGCTTAAAAAAGCGGTATACAGAGCATTGAGGCATTTTAGAAAATAATGGCATTTGACATCATCATTTATTTCATGATGTTAAGCCACTGAGCTGAAATTGATATTGTGGGAATTACCCTCTAAAGGACTTTAATTTCTTATGATGCAGATTCAATACATTATTAATCTTTTTATTAGCAAAACCCTCAACAGGTTGCAACTCACTTTACAGCTCCTAAGACATCCACATGTACCATTTACATTTTTGCAAAATCTTGCTTTTATTTGATAAAGATAATAATCAATGCAGCTATTATAATTCATTATTTGCCAATATGTTCCTTAAAATTTTTTTATATTTTCGATCTGGGCATGCAAAGAATCTCCATGTTTGTGAACAAGAATTTTAATAAGTATATCTGGGCCTTTTTCTTTTTACTGCGGGCCTAAAAACTAACAGGCAGGTAGGTGCTACCTACCCACATGTTGTGCCCGGCCTTCATCTCTTATTGCACAGACCGCTCCTGTGGGCGATTCAGCGGCTTCCTCTGATGTCTTGTTGATAGAACAGCGGCTTATTTTCTGCTCTGCTCTCTTGACAGGGCTTAAATGACGACGTGAGGCTGATTGACAGTCGACTTCTCACTGCTTAATTGTGGGAAGCTGGCTGTCAATCAGCATGACGTCGGCAGCCCCGATGCTTCGACAGAAAAGCCCGGAAGATCAGCTCTAAAGACAGGGAGTAGCTGATGCATGGCAGAAGCTCTGTGCTTATGCCACGTAGAACAAGTAGGAGGTTAGCAACTACCTGGATGTTTGTTTTTAAGCACATAGTACACATAGTAAAAAAAAAAAATTAAAATATGAATTTCTTTTATATTTTATCTTTGAGATCTCTTTTAAATTTAACTTTTATTTTAAGTTAATTTTCCTTTTATTCAAATCATGTGTGAAGACTGAATTTTTTTCTTGGAATACAGATTTCCGTATCATATTCAAAAACAACACACATTCTTAAAAGAAAGTATTGGTAAGGAAGGTCACCTCTGGGTGCATCAGCATATAGCATCGAGGGTACCTTTCTGCAGAAGAGAAGTGGTCCAATCCATTTTGGCATGATCCCAATTTTATTGGGTATATGGCTTAGCAATATATACTCAAGTCATGAAAGTTTTGAAGGATTGGTGCACCGAGTTCTTCCTTCATGGATGACTAGCAGCTAGTAAACGTTCCAACTAGTAGTTCCAAGCAAAACATAAAAGGACAACTTTCTTCCCTATTTTTACTATGAGGTTTCCTGTTCTTACAACCAATAAATGATGTATGGTTTCAAAATAGTCATAAATAAGTAGAATAAAAGTAAAACCCCATTCACATGTATTATATTATAGAAATCTGTCTTCAGTCGTCCAATTTTTCTAAGCCAAAAGAAAAAAATGTCTTGAACCACAAGTTTTTCTAACTTTGCCTCTCGCCTTTCTCAGCCCACAAGAATTACTTTCTCAGTTATTCTGGAATCTAGAAATGATGAGTTTTTAAGTTATGATTTCCACTTTGCATCTCGTAATTTACAATTTGTGCAGGATGTTCCAGTTGACAAGATAATGCTTTGTGTCTGAAACAAGTCATTACTGAACGGACGTTTTGATTCTAATGGCTGCGATCACATTATCGGTAATAAGTGAGAGATATAACCATTCGGATGATTATCACATATTTTTAAATGTACAGTAACCGAATACTGGAAATTATACAGAGCTGGAAAGCATTAGATTTCCACTTCAAGTGAAGACATCTGTGATTGTAAGACACTCTTTTAAAGGTGATCTACTAAAAATAAACTACTTTTTTTTTTATATCTCATTTGTCCATCTCACATCCGTTCATTTCATACATGATATCACATACTCCAGGTCATATAACAAACTCCACTTTTTGGTACACTACAGTATATTACATCCACAAACTATTGTTTACACATCATGCTTTTCCAGTATTTTTTCCCCACTCGTTTTTCCAGCAAAAACACAACGTTACCATCCAAGCAAAGTGAACCATGTTTCTGAAATCTCATGCACTTGCTGCTTACTTTTTTCCTTGCAGATTTCAAGCAGTTTTCTTACCGTTTTGAACCCATTCTAATAAATGAGAAAAAAAACGCATAGAAACACAGCAAAACCACGCATATTTTTAAAGCAACGTTTTTTTTCCAGCCAAGAGAAATCTTTTTGATACAGAAATGTGTGCAGCAAATACTTAACGCGTGCACGTGCATTAAGGTCATGTTCACACCACATTGGATTGATACTTCTGGCACATTGTAGAGAAAGTCATTTGGCATCTAGTAACAAAGTTTACTACACAATATATATTTTGTTACAATATGATTCAATGGCAGATATTATGTATGAAACCATTTTTCCAGCATAAGGTTAGGATACACTAAACACATTGCGGGGAGAAAAATAAAGCCATAACATATAGTGAGCTAATTTAGGTAAAATAAGAGAAAAAAATAACTTCTAATAAGAAAAACTGTGAAATACTGATGTTTCAGAATGTCTTTAGTTTATGTAGAAAAAATAGATGCGACCTGAAATAATGAAAGAAAACAGCGACCGTCAGGTTTATACAGAGGAATCTTAAGAGAAGGCAATGAGAGCGTGAAATGTAATGCTCATCCATATGAACCAGAAAGGAGACAACAGGACACACAACTACTTAAAAAAAGACCACGTCCACTGGGAATCATTCTTCTACTACACTAAGCAAATATGTCAGCAGAAGCTATTTATATATATGTATCCTGAGATGTACTATGTGGTGTAAGGTGACACTATAAATGTATTGTCCTGCCCAAGGTCCCTTATTAATAGGCATAGGGGCAGGGGGTAGAAATATTTAAAATTGAGATTCATCTTTCATATAGGCGCTGCTCATTCATAGTCAGTACTGCCTGCCCCGCAGGTCTTCTGGGACAATCCTACTGAGGGGTTGTCATGTGAACACACAAAAATTGAGCTTGGTTTGAGTTGGTATACATGCAGCACATGAACGCATGTTCACATTGGCCATAAAACATACAAGACCTATAAGAAACAAAATAAGCAAAAACCCTGCTGTAACTAAATAGGTAAAAAGCAAAAGTGCATTTAAATAACATATAATAGCATTTAAATAACACAGAGTTCTTAGTAATACTGTTTTTGATCAGAAATAGCACAAAAGCCATCCCACCGCGACAAGGTGACTCTGATTGGGAGGTCCTACACTTTTTTTTATTTCTTAACATTTTCAAATGTTTTTATAATTTTTTTTGGGGGGTCGGATAGCACTTTTGGACTCAACAATAAAATAATATGCAGTACACTCCTGTCAAATAGTGACTAACGGGCTGCAGAATTTTGTATTTTTCCTGATGTCTACAAGATCTAGAACTTTGATTCAGATAACAAAATCCTAGAGCTTCAGCCCTTGTGAAGATGTATGAGAACAGTATGTTAAAAAGTGGACTTTCTTTTCAGTGATTGTTCATCTAAAACATTAGTCCTAGTATCTGACATTACTTTAGAAAATGAAGAAAAATATATTCCATGAAATAAACTTTCGTACTGTATACTGTACAGTAACTATTTTTGGTGCTTCAGGTTCAATCACCAGACCGACCTTAACGTTTTCTGCCCTTTCAAGTCGCTCCAAACACCTATGGTTTCAGAGCTAAAGGTAGTCTGCATCTTAGAAAGGAACCGTCTTTCCATCTTCCGTTCAAACAAGCAGCACGCTGTATGTGCGTATGATCAATAAGAGTTGGAAAAAGTAATAAAATATCTGGCGAGGAGCTGTAGCAAGAGACATATTTAGGCCACTTATTTTATTGCTGTTTTCAGTGAAAGCCAATTGCCTGGAATACAGCTGCTCATTTGACTAAGATACTTGTGTAGATGGAAAACTTGTATGTAATGTATAAAACAGTATTAGAGGATAAACGGTAACTCAATGTACACGGCTCAAAAAAATAAAGGGAACACTAAAATCCCACATCCTAGATATCACTGAATGAAATATTCTAGTTGTAAATCTTTATTCTTTACATAGTGGAATGTGTTGAGAACAATAAAACCTAAAAATTATCAATATAAATCACAACTAATATCCCACGGAGGTCTGGAGTTGAAATAATGCTCAAAATCAAAGTGGAAAATGAAGTTACAGGCTGATCCAACTTCAGTGGAAATGCCTCAAGACAAGGAAATGATGCTCAGTAGTGTGTGTGGCCTCCACATGCCTGTATGACCTCCCTACAAGGCCTGGGCATGCTCCTGATGAGGCGGCGGATGGTCTCCTGAGGAATCTCCTCCCAGACCTAAAGCATCTGCTAACTCCTGGACAGTCTGTGGTGCAACGTGACGTTGGTGGATGGAGCGAGACATGATGTCCCAGATGTGTTCAATCGGATTCAGGTCTCGGGAACGGGCGGGTCAGTCCATAGCTTCAATGCCTTCATCTTGCAGGAACTGCTGACACACTCCAGCCACATGAGGTCTGGCATTGTCCTGCATTAGGAGGAACCCAGGGCCAACCGCACCAGCATATGGTCTCACAAGGGATCTTAGGATCACCTTTTTGGAAGTGCATCTGAACAGCAAGGTGGATTGCTGTTGAGGGGAGATAGAGAGAAAAAAAAAAAATCTATAAATCTTCAGCACAGCGAGTGTGAGCGAGCTGAGTGTGACCTGAGTGTAAGTGTGGACGGCGGTAAGTGTGACTTGTGATTCAGTGACTTTGGAATCAGGGAGTTTCCAAGGGAGGAATTGCTGTCTGTTTTTAATTAATACTTTGTATTTATTTTTAATTAGCGTTTCTGTGTGGTGCAATCCCCATTAGGAAATGTGCTCCACAATTGTTAATGCCATCCAGTGCACATCTTGCCACATGTATGCAGTCCTTGACCAGCCGGTCGAGGGTGCATACTGCTGTGCGAGATGTGAGCACGTTGTGCATTTGGAATCACAGATTTTGGATCTAAATGTGCAGCTGGCAACACTGAGATCCATTGACAATATGGAGAGGAGTCTTCTGCTCACAGAGCAGACGCTCAATGGGATAGATGAGGAGGGGGATGGTAGGATGGAGCTGCAGGACAGTGTGGCAGTTAGCTGGGTGACAGATAGAAGGCGGGGTAGAGGGAAGAGTGCCAGGGAGGCTAGTCCTGATCTGGCACACCCCAATAACTTTGCTAAGTTGGCAGATGAGGGGGGTGCCAGTACAGGGGTAGCAATGCTGCAGCCAGGCATGTCCTCTGAAAGCCGGAGGAGTGACTGCTCCAGTAAGGAGGGAAATAGGAGAGCAGGGCAGGCCAGACAGGTGCTGGTAGTGGGGGACTCAATTATTAGGGGAACAGATAGGGCAATCTGTCACAAAGACAGGGATCGTCGAACGGTGTGCTGCCTACCTGGCGCTCGAGTCCGACACATCGCTGATCGGGTGGACAGATTACTGGGAGGGGCTGGTGAGGACCCAGCGGTCATGGTGCACATTGGCACAAATGACAAAGTTAGAGGTAGGTGGAAGGTCCTTAAAGATGATTTCAGGGAATTAGGCTGCAAGCTGAAAGCAAGGACCTCCAACATGGTATTTTCCGAAATACTGCCGGTACCACGTGCCACGCCAGAGAGGCAACGGGAGATTAGGGAGGTTAATAAGTGGCTCAAGAATTGGTGTAGGAAGGAGGGGTTTGGGTTCCTGCAGAACTGGGCCGACTTCTCAGTTGGCTACAGGCTCTACGCTAGGGACGGGCTGCACCTCAATGGGGAAGGGGCAGCTGTGCTGGGGGAGAAAATGGTTAGAAGGTTGGAGGAGTGTTTAAACTAGGGATTGGGGGGGAGGGTATTCATTTTATAGGAGGGGAAGATAGTGCAGATAGAGACCTGGGCACAAATAAGGAAGTTGGGGGTGGCGGTGGCATGGGGGGTGGGGTAAGAACAGTTAATAATTTAAGAAAGAATAGAGGTACAGAGAGTAACATCAAGTGCATGTATACTAATGCCAGAAGCCTCGCCAACAAAATGGACGAATTAGAACTAATGTTGTTGGAACATAATTATGACATGGTGGGGATATCTGAGACATGGCTGGATGAGAGCCATGACTGGGCTGTTAACTTGCAGGGCTATAGCCTGTTCAGAAATGACCGTACAGATAAGCGAGGGGGAGGGGTGTGTCTATATGTAAAATCTTCCTTAAAACCCATCCTGCGTGATAATATAGGTGAATTTAATGAAAATGTAGAGTCCCTGTGGGTGGAGATAAGGGGAGGGGGAAAAAATAATAAATTACTGATAGGGGTTTGTTATAAATCTCCAAAAATAATGGAAGCAATGGAGAATATCCTCGTAAAGCAAATAGATGAAGCTGCGACTCAAGGAGAAGTCATTATTATGGGGGACTTCAACTACCCTGAAATAGATTGGGGAACAGAAACCTGCAGTTCCAGCAAAGGTAATCGGTTTTTGACAACTATGAGAGACAATTACCTTTCACAACTGGTTCAGGACCCGACAAGGAGAGGGGCACTGCTAGACCTAATATTAACCAACAGGCCAGACCGCATCTCAAATATAAGGGTTGGGGGTCACTTGGGGAATAGTGATCACAAAATAATAAGTTTTCAGGTAACCTTTAATAAGATGGGTAGTAGAGGGGTGACAAGGACACTAAACTTCAGGAGGGCAAATTTCCAACGGATGAGAGAGGATCTTGGTGCAATTAACTAGGACAATATCCTGAGACACAAAAATACACAAAGAAAATGGGAGACGTTTATTAGCATCCTGGATAGGACCTGTGCACAGTATATACCGTATGGGAATAAACATACTAGAAATAGGAGGAAACCAATATGGCTAAATAGAGCTGTTAGGGGCGCAATAAGGGACAAAAAGAAAGCATTTAGAGAATTAAAGGAAGTAGGTAGTGATGAGGCATTAAATAAATACAGAAAATTAAATAAATTCTGTAAAAAGCAAATCAAGGCAGCAAAGATTGAGACGGAGAGACTCATTGCCAGAGAGAGTAAAAATAATTCCAAAATATTCTTTAACTATATAAATAGTAAGAAACTAAAAAATGACAGTGTTGGCCCCCTTAAAAATAGTCTGGGTGAAATGGTGGATGAGGATGAGGAAAAAGCCAATATGCTAAATGACTTTTTTTCATCAGTATTTCCAAAAGAAAATCCCATGGCAGCCAATATGACTAGTGATAAAAATTCCCCATTAAATGTCACCTGCTTAACCCAGCAGGAAGTACAGCGGCGTCTAAAAATCACTAAAATTGACAAATCTCCGGGCCCGGATGGGATACACCCCCGAGTACTGCAGGAATTAAGTACAGTCATTGATAGACCATTATTTTTAATCTTTAAAGAGTCCATAATAACAGGGTCTGTACCACAGGACTGGCGTATAGCAAATGTGGTGCCAATATTCAAAAAGGGGACAAAAACTGAACTCAGTAATTATAGGCCAGTAAGCTTAACCTCTACTGTGGGTAAAATCCTGGAGGGCATTCTAAGGGATGCTATACTGGAGTATCTGAAGAGGAATAACCTCATGACCCAGTATCAGCACGGGTTTACTAGGGACCGATCATGTCAGACTAATTTGATCAGCTTCTATGAAGAGGTAAGTTCCGGACTGGACCAAGGGAACCCAGTGGACGTAGTGTATATGGACTTTTCCAAAGCTTTTGATACGGTACCACACAAAAGGTTGTTACATAAAATGAGAGTAATGGGGATAGGGGAAAATATGTGTAAGTGGGTTGAGAGCTGGCTCAGGGATAGGAGACAAATGGTGGTTATTAATGGAGCACACTCGGACTGGGTCGCGGTTAGCAGTGGGGTACCACAGGGGTCAGTATTGGGCCCTCTTCTTTTTAACATATTTATTAATGACCTTGTAGGGGGCATTCAGAGTACAATTTCAATATTTGCAGATGACACTAAACTCTGCAGGGTAATCAATACAGGGGAGGACAATTTTATATTACAGGATGATTTATGTAAACTAGAAGCTTGGGCTCATAAATGGCAAATGAGCTTTAATGGGGATAAATGTAAGGTCATGCACTTGGGTAGAAGTAATAAGATGTATAACTATGTGCTTAATTCTAAAACTCTGGGCAAAACCATCAATGAAAAAGACCTGGGTGTATGGGTGGATGACAGACTCATATTCAGTGGCCAGTGTCAGGCAGCTGCTACAAAGGCAAATAAAATAATGGGATGTATTAAAAGAGGCATAGATGCTCATGAGGAGAACATAATTTTACCTCTATACAAATCACTAGTTCGACCACACTTAGAATACTGTGCACAGTTCTGGTCTCCGGTGTATAAGAAAGACATAGCTGAACTGGAGCGGGTGCAGAGAAGAGCGACCAAGGTTATTAGAGGACTGGGGGGTCTGCAATACCAAGACAGGTTATTATACTTGGGGCTATTTAGTTTGGAAAAACGAAGACTAAGGGGTGATCTTATTTTAATGTATAAATATATGAGGGGACAGTACAAAGACCTTTCTGATGATCTTTTTAATCATAGACCTGAGACAGGGACAAGGGGGCATCCTCTACGTCTGGAGGAAAGAAGGTTTAAGCATAATAACAGACGCGGATTCTTTACTGTAAGAGCAGTGAGACTATGGAACTCTCTGCCGTATGATGTTGTAATGAGTGATTCATTAATTAAATTTAAGAGGGGACTGGATGCCTTTCTGGAAAAGTATAATATTACAGGGTATATACACTAGATTCCTTGATAAGGCGTTGATCCAGGGAACTAGTCTGATTGCCGTATGTGGAGTCGGGAAGGAATTTTTTTCCCCATGATGGAGCTTACTCTTACTACATGGGTTTTTTTTGCCTTCCTCTGGATCAACATGTTAGGGCATGTTAGGTTAGGCTATGGGTTGAACTAGATGGACTTAAAGTCTTCCTTCAACCTCAATAACTATGTAACTATATATGTAACATCTTGGTACCTAATGGCAGTCAGGCTACCTCTGGCGAGCACATGGAGGGCTGTGTGGCCATCCAAAGAAATTCCACTCCACACCATTACTGATCCACTGCCAAACCGGTCATGCTGAAGGATGTTGCAGGCAGCAGATCGATCTCCACGGCATCTCCAGACTCTGTCACATCTGTCACATGTGCTCAGTGTGAACCTGCTTTCATCTGTAAAGAGCACAGGGCACCAGTGGTGAATTTGCCAATCCTGGTGCTCTGTTGCAAATACGAAGCGTTCTCCATGGTGTTAGGCTGTGAGCACAACCCCCATCTGTGGACGTCAGGCACTCAGACCATCCTCATGGAGTCGGTTTTTAACCGTTTGTGCAGACACATGCACATTTGTGGCCTACTAGAGGTCATTTTGCAGGGCTTTGGCACTGCTCCTCCTGTTCCTCCTTGCACAAAGGCTGAAGTAGCGGTCTTGCTGCTGGGTTGTTGCCGTCCTATGGCCCCCTCCACGTCTCCTGGTGTACTGGCCTGTCCTCTGGTAGCACCTCCAGCCTCTGGACACTATGCTGACAGACTCAGCAAACCTTGCCACAGCTCGCATTGATGTGCCATCCTGGATGAGCGGCACTACCTGAGCCACTTGTGTGGGTTGTAGAGTCTGTCTCATGCGACCACGAGTGTGAAAGCACAACCAACATTCCAAAGTGACCAAAACATCAGCCAGAAAGCATTGGTACTGAGATGTGGTCTGTGGTCCCCACCTGCAGAACCACTCCTTTATTGAGTGTGTCTTGTTAATTGCCAATAATTACCATTTGTTGTCTATTCCATTTGCACAACAGCATGTGAAATTGATTGTCAAGCAGTGTTGCTTCCTCAGTGGACAGTTTGATTTCACAGAAGTTTGATTTACTTGGAGTTAAATTCTATTGTTTAAGTGTTTCCTTTATTTTTTTGAAAATGTATTTAGAACACGAATAGCTCTTAAGCTGAACCAGGGACTCATTGAGGAACATTGTTTAATATCACTCTGAAGAGAGAGATTTTAGGACTTACCATTCTTATTCTTGCAGTCTAAATGAAAGGTCTTTATGTAATGTGTGCACCATTCTCCCAAATTGTAGCTATGCTGAATTTGGGTTGTGAGAATTGGTGAAGTCTGTGATCCAAAGTAAGAAAGTTACCACTATTCCACAATTAAATCAAGAACATGGTCATCACTTTAAATATGGATTGACTCATCATTGTGTATAGCTCTATTGGAGAATGTTACGCACCTGTCTCGGCTCGGCAGGGCTCTGCCCCCTTCACCTGTGGCTGCTACCCTATGCTGTGCTCCACATTGTGCTTTACAAGTGGCCCAGAGTGACTCCATGACATCATCTCCTTAGGCCTTTTAAGGCCCATTGGGACACACTCCTGAGTATGAGCATTAAAGAGAATCTGTCACCACATTTGATTTAGGAAAACCATTAGTACGGGCGTACAGATTATAGATATACAGATATACAGATTGATATACAGATTCACATACAGATACAGATATACAGATTCATCAATCCGACATCCCTGTGAGATAAAATTGCGCACATACATTATCCATTCCATCTCCCTTTGTTCCTCCTCAGTGTTCCACCTTTCTGAGGGCATAGTTTTCACTTTCCTTCTGCGCGGGTACCACTGAGTTACTTACATTCCCAATGTTCTTTGGCACACAGAAAAGGTGCATTCCCAAAACTAAGAACAGAACTACCAATGGCTCACCGACACCTGTGTAGAAAAAAAGTGTAGCGTATGCCCTTAGAAGGGCGGAACACTGAGGAGGAATGAAGAGTGATGGAATGCACTTGTTTGCAATTTCATAGGAATGATGAGGGGAGGAAAAACTTGTGCTAATGAAGTGGGGAGGCAGGGTTTTCTTCCTGACAGCAGCCCACCCATAGCCTCGAGAAGCTTATTAACATAAAGTTATAAGAGATGATTTCTCTGGAACAAGACATGAGATGTGAGACAGACAGGTAACACTTATTTATTCAGTCTACTGTATAACCTGTATGCCCATATTAATGGTTCACCTAGCTCAAATCTGGTGACAGATTCACTTTAATCCAGGACTACTGTATGTCCTACTGAAGTTTGTTTGAACTCTGACTTTACCCAACTCCTTGGTTCCTGCTCTCCTCAGATTTCTTTGAACTCAACAACATATCAACCAGCTAACTCACCCCTTGCCGTATGCTATTGAACTGTTATTTAAGTCTGCATATGCTGCTGTTTAACTCATTACCTGCTGTGAACATCTTGAACTGTTTTTGGAGACTGGTCGCCTTGCCTACACCCGTGTGTCTGCTTCAGCCCTGCATTCTTCATACATCTGTCCTTCTGCTTTTGTGGCTTCCAATCTCTCCAGCAATGACAGTTTGTATTTTGTCCCGCATAGCCAGCTATCCAAGTCCTCATTGTACCACGTGCCAACCCTCAGGGTTCATGTGTCCACCCTGACCTATGGGATCATGGATGCACCTGACCAGGTGAGCATAACAAAAAGAAAGCCTAGCTTCTCCATGGAAAATACAAAGAAGGAATGTTGCAGAGGAATGTTTACAATCTTCTACTGTAAGACAGTGGCTCCAAAGCTAACAAAGTTCCTAAAAAATGCAATGAATACCACTAGTACAAGGAAATATCCATAGACACACCACATGTACAATTCTATGGCACCATACCAGTAATGAGTCTAGGAAAGAGTAACCTCATAACATAGCAGTAGCCAAAAAGACATGGCATGGAAATAATCCTATGAATGTCTCCGCAAACTTATTGGATAAGGAAGTACAGCGGAACCCCATGGAAGTCTACTACTACTCTTCACAACTCAGTGGTTTCGATCTTGCCCCAACAAAAACATTTGCAGCCAACAAAGAGACAATTACGGTATCCATTTTCCCTCATTCATGACCAGACATATTTTGGGGTTTTATGATACGTGCACTTTTAATGGATGTTCAAATCATTTTTGCATCATTTTTTGCAATACATATGGCTTAATTTTTAAGTCATTATTACCATGTATTCATTTTTTTCCTCATGTTGGGGGGAAATTAAAATAAAAAAAGGAAGTCTGTGCCTGTTCACAATTTTTTATGACAGAAAGGACAATTAAAAACATTTTAAATTGTGTACCTCTCTCCACAGAAATTATTTTTGCATATTGAGACACATTTTTATGATGGGTGCCGGGCTGGAAACAATGATTCCGATTGGCAGTGTAACTTTAATTTTCTTTTATTCATTCATGCTTATTTACTATTGTATTTTTCCTTTTTTTATTTTTCATGTATTTCACACACTGGAACTCCAATAAAAGTCTTAAAAGACTGTGTGGGAGGGAATTTTTAATATATTAATACTTCCTTTTTTACTGCTGATTGCATGAACTCTGGGTCCAGAGGAGGAAGCACTGTCTTCCTAATATGTATACACAAGCAATGGTTCAGGGCTGTGTATACAGCAATACAGAAGGGAGTCTGGCTGTGTCTGAGAGCCGGCTCCCAACACTCACAGCTGCGCAATACCCTGCAAACTACTTACACAGAATTAAAGTTTTAAAGAATCAATGCAGAGTATAGTGGGGACTGCCCAAATGTTTTTGGTCTATGGGTGGTCTAGAAGTAGTTGAGATGCCCACATGCATTAGGTGAATGGAAACTATCCAATGTGTAGGGAAAGAAGGATACCAACTCTTTTATGGCAGATGTTGAAAAAGAAAGGATTTGATTTCAGCATGAACTATTCTGTTTCCATGAAGATATACGACCTCCAAGGATGGCTGGTAGTGATTAATTTTACAAATTGAGAACATGTGCACATCCCATTGGGGGAATTGATGGGTAAAAAAGCTGCCAGCTCAAAAATGCTACCTAGGACAGACTTAGCGCAAGATACTCCTTCTGGCAGATTCTAGAAGGACACCAACTATCACCCTTAAACCTCTCTACAAGAATCTGAATATTAAACAGGGTCCACTAAATTGCTTCTAAGGATGAGCTGCTAACTGGAGGAATGAATCAGAGGCAGTAGAACAGTTGCATAACTGGGTCAGAATCATGAGGTCGAAGTAAGAATAAAATTACAAAAAGTTAGGGTAGTCAAAGAGCTAGCCAAGGTCTAAAATCAGGACTGTACACTGGGAGAATAGAAAGGCACAAGTCACACAGAAGCAAGTCAGTGGACAGCAGGATTTCAGGACCTTAACTAGATAGCAGCCGTACACAAAACCACATAGCTGTCAACTCTATGACTCCCAATATGGAGGAGATTACAAGTCTCAGAGGACACAAAACTAGAACTGTCGCCCCACATCGCCTGCAAGGAGAGCGCAGCACATGCAGGAAGGTCAGGCACCGATACAGTATCGCCACCTTTAGAGCATGTTTTTCCTCTTGAGACAGTATTGACATGACCGTCACTGGATGGGCTTCCCTGAGGACACGTGAAGGTATATATTCTAACTAGTGATGAGCGAATATACTTGTTACTCGAGATTTCTCGAGCACGCTCGGGGGTCCTCTAAGTATTTTTTAGTGCTTGGAGATTTAGTTTTTCTTGCTGCAGCTGAATGATTTACATCTGTTAGCTAGTATAAGTACATGTGGGGGTTGCCTGGTTGCTAGGGAATCCTGGCTAACAGATGTAAATCATTCAGCTGCGGTAAGAAAAACTAAATCTCCGAGCACTAAATAATACTTGGAGGACCCCGAGCATGCTCGAGAAATCTCGAGTAACGGGTACATTCGCTCATCACTAATTCTAACCTATACACAAGAATCTATGGAATGATATGGTAACAAGCCACTAGATGAACAACATGACTTTCTCATTCTCTTTCAATAAACTCTGCTTACTGCTCAGTCTCTCGCTTCCACTTCTTAGAAATCATCAATGATCGTCTCTAGAAGTCATGAATCACGATAATTGTATTTAGAATAAAACATTTTATGAGCATCTAGTGAGACTTTAATAATCATTTTCCGAGAACTTGCATTCATTATGCACTTGGAAATTCTACTTTGTTCAGCAAATTTACATACTTGCCTGGACTATGTGCCCTTAATTGTTTCCAATTGCTTTATTCTGTAACACGCTGATTTCCAGCTGTACTGTGGTCACCGAAGACTTATGTGTGGCTGCATTTCTGGGCATTAGCACGTTAGCTGGGAGATTTATTGTACTGTGCATTTTCTGGTGTCACTAATTATAGTCATTTTTTTCCAGCTCGGTCTAAGTGAGTGCTTCACGTCTTTCAGAGCGGGAGGTTTGCTCCTTAGCTCACTACCCAGCCATTATCAGAGGCACAGATAGCTCTTCCCTCAGGAAATAAAGTGATTATTTTCCTTGTATATATGTGTCAGCACCATTAACACACAACCAGAAATCAGACAAAGGAAACTCCTGACAGCAAAACTTAAAATTCATCATTTCCAAAAAGCGCTGAATTAACTAAAAAATGTCCACAGCCAATAGGCTCTCCATAGGACCAAAGCAAAAATTTTTGGCTTCATAAAATAATATCTATTATTACAATTTTATTATGATGAAGTGAACTACAATACATCATTTTTTTAATATAATCTCTAGCTTATTAACTTTTTTTTACACCTTGGTTAAAGGGTTATTCCCATCTAAGTCATTCATGGCTAAATTGGGAAAATCTGTGTGTATGCGGCGGCCATAGAAAATTGGAACTATGGAAATAGAAGAATCTCATTTGATTCTATGAAACAACAGAAACAACACAGGACAGTCCGTTTGGCTGCTTTCAGAGTCCGGACCTACTGTGGTCAGCACATATTGACAGATTTTCATGATTTAGCCTATAATGGCTGAGATGGGAATATCCCCTTTAATGTCATTGAGTATGGCAGTAATCACTCAGTTATTAAGCATTGTTTTAAGCCACACACGGGAGTAGATTCAAAAGAGGTTAAAGCTATCTAGGCTATACTCACAAGCTGCGTTTTTGCAGCATTTTTTTATGCAAATTTTCAGCTGCATTTCACAATATCACCAAAGTCTATGAGATTTCAGTAATCTCATGAACACAGCTTGTTTTTTTCCCTGTTTTGTCAAAGAGCTTAGTTTTTACAAAATTCTACATGTCACTTCTTTCAGTGTTTTTTTCAGCATTTTTGCAGCGTTTATTAACCATTTGAAAGCAATGCAAAAATGCTTTAGAAAACACAGGTATCGGATTTTGCTGCGTTTTTAGTGCCAAAACCTGATGGTTGAATCAGATTTTTTTGAAGCACTAAAGCAAGAGAGACAAATGTACCCTGACAAAAATGCATGAGAAACTAAACAAAAAACGCAGAAAAAAATAAGCAAAACCTGCTTTTTGTAAGCAGCTTAAACTTGGCATAAAAAAGCAGCAAAAACGCAATGTATGAATATAGCCTAACTATTCTTCACACTTTTCCTTCCGTTCTGCCATTGGCTCAACAAGTGCAGAAATAAGCATGATTCCAACTTAGGAAGCCCCTTCTAAAAATCATAAGGTAGAGATCCCTACTGTCTCTTACTTACTATCCCTACTGATTCCAGCCAAAGAAAAAAGTGTAAGTTGTGTGATCGATCAGTTTTGTGAGAGTGTGGTGCCCCAGGGTCCTGGTCGTCACAGTAGCATTGCTTTCCTCACGGGGAGAGTGATGTTACGTTTGGAAGCGATGAAGGAGATCTTTTATCAGGTAACCACAATGCATACAACATGTTCACACTCCAGGCCAGAAGGGGGAGCTCTAAACCTTTTTAGGGTGAACTCCCCTGTAAATACATCCTGATCTGGAGGGACAGAGTTTCAGTTTCAGTTCAGTCCAGAAAGTGAGAGACACAGAAGAGAGCAGACCGACATAGAGTGTCAGAAGGTCTGAAGAGGCCTGTAGTCTGAAGTACTGCAGCCCCTGGAGGAAGAGACATACAGAAAGCCGAATATTGTTCAGTGAGTGTGCAGGAGAGTGAAGCACAGGAGAGTAACATCAGGGGAGACCAGCTAAGAGCAGGCTGCCTCCCTCTGAAGCCCAGATAACCGGTAGCCGGACCACCGAGGTTGTAAGGACTCTACGACTTACAGCAGAAACCGGCAGGACAGCTGAATTGCAAGTTATCTGTCCCCACACACACCTGAAGATACAGTGACACCTTTAGAGCCCAGGGCGTGCTAGGGTCCCTATAAACAGACTCAAGTCACCAGTCATACGGGTTATGTCCTATCCTATATGGGGGGACAGAGAGAACATCTGTGAGGACCTTATCTGAAGCCGTAGGTAGCAAGGGACTACAACACCACTGCGCTAGAGGAAGGCTTTTAACTCCACTTGGTAAAGGGGACTCTGGATTCGCTTCCAAGCCGGCCGGCTGGCCCTGCCTGCCCTGTGATCTGGTGCCCTGGACTGTGGCTGCCTGAAGTCTTCAGTAAACAAGGTAAAGAGACTCCAAACCTGTGTCCTCTTTCTTTACTGTGCCATTCACCATCTTCCATCTACACCCCAGGAGCCCTGGGGATATACTTCACCTGTGGGAAGTTATACCATCTAGCTGCCATAACATCACCCCAGAGGACCCCTTAAAGCAGCGTCGGTCCCCACTGACCGAATACCACAGGTGGCGTCACAAACATAAACTTTATTCCCTTTAAAGACCTTTCCCTTATACATGGGCGCCCAGGGCCATGGACCAGGTCGCCGCCATGACACGACCCCTTAAGTACTGGACCCGGTACCGAGTACCCCACGGCCCTGGTGGGGCGACTCAATAGTATCCAAAAAGTAGTTGTACCAATGCAATGGTTAAGTGGAGGAACCAAACTCATTAGGACATTTCAGGATATTATTTTGGGGGGTTGAAGTCCTCTAGTCTTCATTGAAAGAAAACAGAGATTCTTGGGACCTCTTAGTTTGGAAAAAAAAGCCAAATTGTGTTACTTATTGCATTGCATGTCAAACTCAATCCAAGTAACTTTTTAATTAAAAGTGGAAAAAAAAGAGCGAATATTCTCTTTTTCTTACAACTGCAAAAACATCTCCCTGTCCCGGTCACAATAATCTTCCTGTCATGTCATGCATCACCCCCTCAGGGCCTGCTTTAGGCATAATACTGTGCTTCAGTTTTGCATGAGATATTCCTTAATAATACACATTCAGACAGTAGAGGTTAGCAAAATAAATTATTAGTTGAATTTTTAGGAATTTGCTCAACCTGACTAATTCAAACAATTTGCAATCTGATTTGCACAAGTAGCCTAATATGGTCCCCTGCCATTTCACACATAGCAGAAGATTGAATCAGCCAGATAAAGCTCACATGACCTTTGGCACAGCTAGATGGGCTTTCCAATAATGCGTTACAGTTATCACCTCACGTGGTATAGCACAGCCAGTCAGGATCAACTTTTATAGCTTGTAGAACAGCAGAGGCAGGGATTGCAGCAGCCATTTTGTGGTGAATCTGGATAGAGAGATAATTATCAGGTGTCTGTTTACTGGTGATTAATAGATGCCCGGGCCATATGTGTTATGGCTTCCAGGTCTTTGATTTGGCCCCTTGGGTCCCAGACAGATGAAAAATCCAAAGCGGTGAAGATTTTGAGTTGGGTAGTACCTGCTTCATCTGTTCAGTCGGCTCCTGGGGTAAACACATGTTAAGGAGAGAGTGTCTGGCTATCTCCAGTGAAAGACGGTGATCAGATGCTTAGAAGAAACTATTTGACTGATTGAGGAGGAGGAAGGCGGATAGTGACTATTCCTTCCGACTTACTGAGTAAGTTTAGGATAGTGTACCAACTCAGTATTAGAGCAAAATATTTGTGGTGTTGTCGGCTGGCGCTCGTTTATTTTTTTCTGTTTAGTTGGATAGTGAGATAATGTCACAGCTTGCAGCTTAGCAATACAGATATGGATTGAAAGCTGTAAAATACTGAAGGAGCTGTACTGATCATGTGAGTGATAGCATAGCATTGAAAAATGGTTACCATCTGTCTACCCATAGCCATATGTGTTGAGGTCACTTTCACATTAATAAGGGTGTGTTTGCATGTAAGAGTTTGATCTAAGGGGTAAATTTTCTCCTTGTGGAGAATGACATGCCAGGTCTGGCATGCCAGTATGAGGAGACTTAAACGCTTTGCTGCATGCTCCTCTGGGAAATTAAATATGAAAATTGTCTCTTCAGAAAGGGAGAGGACTTGAACTCTAGCACCACCTATTGGTAGTAGCATTCCTACAAGTCAATATCGACCCTCTAATGAGCGTTGCAATATGACTTAGGATAGAAGTGTAATCAGAATCTCAATTTGCAAACATGGTGTTTGGGGGTATTGCCACTCGTCAGTGCAAAGTATGAGATCTGATTTGGCTGGGTAAGAGGCTAAGACTGGGAAATAAGGGGTAAGTTGTAATTTCTAACCCAGCCAAATCAGATCTTATACTTTGCACTGACAAGGGGCAATACCCCGAAACACTGACAGTAAACATAAACATAGACAGAATATCAGTACATGTAACATATGCTGAAAACACTGGAAGAGACATTGTAGAGATGAGATCAGGTAGATAGCGGCATGTACAGCCCTATTACATCAGGTATTTACATAATAAAATGAATAGTGCTAACTAGAACCTGAGGGACACTGGGAGACAATGGGACAGTAAGTAGTATTTGAGTATTTGCAAGTAAAACAGTATCTAGAAGAAGTCCAGCCCCAATCCAATCTGACCCCACCATGCCCTACAGGCTCTTACCCATCATAAGCTGTATAGGATGACATGCCACAAAGCCTCAATGCGCATTTCGCATTGGCTTCTTTAGGGGTCTATGCCCTTTGTATATTCTGCACAGGGCCCTTCCACAAGGTTTTTGGTTCCTACTGCAGATCAGCATTAATGGTTCTTGTTATGGTCTGTATTTATTACGTTCCGAGGTCACAATACCAGGAAGATAGCAGATCACAGCAGAAGGCGTTAAGATGGATGGTCAGATCGTGGTCCAAGGTCAGGCAACGAAAGATCAATATACAGAACTCATGGAAGAGAGGAAACAAACCTCACTTGGCTTAATGTACATCTGGCAGAGGCCACGGAGAAACAGCTCAGTTGCATGGAAATCACTGGGGAAAATGAACACTTGAAGACAGCCAGCGCCTCCCAGTCTCAGAATGGATAGTCGAGCTGTCAATCAACACACTAACAGCTAAGCACACCCTTGTACCAGATTGTACGGCTGAGCTGTCAATAACTATCCAAGACACACTGAGGGGTGGAACCGTGACACGTAGACAAATCTAGGCATGCACAAATGCAAAGACAGGTATTACCTATGCTGGTTTTTTGTCACGTCATGACAGCCACGGTCTGGGACTTTAATCTGATCTGCAAAAAGTGCCACTTTATATCCCTTCAAATCCTTGATATTTATTTGTAACAATATAAATATAAAAATGTAAACAGAAGGAGAAATAAAATGAAAGCATATAATTGTTATAAAATGTATTTAAAGATAACATAGCCGATCGAAAATGCTAATCAATCTGCAGGTAGCATGGTTAGCAGGAGGATCTGAATATACTAATAACATGTTTTGAGGAAAAAGATTTAGTGGAATTTATTCACTTATATTCCTGGTCATCATGTGCTGCTGAAGAGTCCAATATGCGGCCCTTCAAAGTGATTGACAGCTATCTCCGTAATCACACTTAGTAGAAACTGATATAAAATGTATACATATTACACAAAATATCTATCTATCTTATATCTATCTATTGTCTATCTCTGCTCAGATTCTTATGATGCCTGCAGATTGGACCACATATTCAGTGTGACAGCAAAGAATGGGTTAATAATATTCGTAGATATGTGTCTAATGACTCTAAAGACTTAGTAGCTCAGTAGCATCTTGCCCCTCTAATGGTCTTACAGGGGACTCTCGTTTGAGTCTATTGATAATGACAGTCTCTTTAGTCCATGGAATGATAATTTCAAGCTCAGCCTTGCAGCACTTCCATCGACAATAGACCCGAGTGCCTCTCCCTCAGAGATGGTTATTTGCTTGTCTGACTGAGAAAATATAATTGTTATGTGCAGCATCCAACAAGCACAGACAGAGAAGCGGCCCATGCTCCCAGGAAAAGATTTCTACAGTGAGATTTCATTACAAATGAATGGTGATGGTCAGTGTTATTCTTCCCCCTGGGCTGCAGAATGTGGAAATGTATGGATACCAACACAACACAGTGTCCAGGTGAAATGGTTTACGCTGATGGACATAGAATAAGACATTGATGTCCCAAGAAGATGTGAGGAGGGTTTCTTTAGTGGATATTGACTCATTTTTGTCTAAAATACTCATATAATGTATCAATTCATAGTAAGCCAGGAATACAGGCTTACTTGTAAAAACATTAACCTAAACACTCATATCTAATATGGTAACTAAAAGGTAGACACTTCACACACATATACAGTGGGTTCGGAAAGTATTCAGACCCCTTTAAATGTTTGACTCTTTGTTTCATTGCAGCTATTTGGCAAATTCAAAAAAGTTCATTTTTTTTAATTATTATTGTACACTCTGCACCCCATCTTGACTGAAAAAAACTGAAATGTAGAAATTTTTTCAAATTTATTAAAAAAAAGAAAAACTGAAATATTACATGGTCATAAGTATTCAGACCCTTTGCTCAGTATTGAGTAGAAGCACCTTTTGAGCTAGTACAGCCATGAGTCTTCTTGGGAATGATGCAACAAGTTTCTCACACCTGGATTTGGGGATCCTCTGCCATTCTTCCTTGCAGATCCTCTCCAGTTCCACCAGGTTGGATGGCGAATGTTGGTGGACAGCAACTTACAGGTCTCTCCGGAGATGCTCAATTGAGTTCAGGTCAGGGCTCTGGCTGGGCCAGTCAAGAATGGTCACAGAGTTGTTCTGAAGCCACTCCTTTGTTATTTTAGCTGTGGGCTTAGGGTCATTGTCTTGTTGGAAGGTGAACCTTTAGCCAAGTCTGAGGTCCAGAGCACTCTGGAAGAGGTTTTCATCCAGGATATCTCTGTACTTGGCCGCATTCATGTTTCCTTCAATGACAACCAGTTGTCCCTGCAGCTGAAAAACACCCCCATAGCATGATGCTGCCACCACCATGTTTCACTGTTGGGATTGTATTGGGCAGGTGATGAGCAGTGCCTGGTTTTCTCCACACATGCAGCTTAGAATTGTCATCAAAAAGGTCTATCTTTCCATCATCACACCAGAGAATCTTATTTCTCTTTGTCTCAGCACTGGAATAAAAGCAATCGGACGCCATGGTCTTCTGGCTCCACTCTGTCGCAGTAACCACGTGACACATATACACATATGTATACACACACATACACTTACATACATATACACATATACATACACACACAGACACACACATATACATACATACACATATATCCACATACAAATATACACACATACGTACACACACAAACACATACATACAAAGACAAAAATATAAACATTACATACACACATATACTGTACATACACACACAGGCAAACACAGGCACCCATGCACACACACAAGCACACATATATACACTCACACAAACAAACACATACTATATTCCATTGCTACAGGAGTATAAAATCCAGCCTCTCACCACATTGACTGCTTTGAAAAATTTGAGAAAAAATGGATACTTCTCAAGAGCTTATGATACCAGAGTGGTCTTGTAACAGGACACCAACATTGTGAAATGTTTTCCCTCCAATATATATTACACGATCACATGTGAATGGTTTTATTGAAAAAGGAAGGAACCGCAGTAACTAAACTACAAAGTGGAGCCCAAGTAAAGTTACAAATGTGGGTCACCAAGTGCTGAGCAACAGAAAATATCAGGAAAGACTGACACTCACAAAACATATTTTCCAACAGAATTACCGTAGATTCAGAATCCATGTGCATGTAAGTCCATTTTTTTCAATAATTTTTTGCCTCAGATTTTATGCTCACTTGTGGAAAGAAAATAAGTGATATCAATTATTAATGTGGATACTACACAAAAATTGTTCGGTTAGCTGCATGCAGATAAGGGCAGCTGAATACAGTAGTTTCTGTGCAGATACAGAGCAAATCACATGGCAAATCCACGGGAGAATTCCAAGGGTCAGGCTTGTATTTGTACTGTAGGTTCTCTCTTGGATTTTTCCATGTAAAAAATCCGCAGTCAAGAAAAAGCAAGAGGAAATGGGGAGGGAGCATCTATTTTACTAAGACCTAAGGCACACAAGAATAATGCAATATTTGCAATAAACCTGCCCAACTGTAATGTGCCAGTTATAATAGTTTGAAGACCTGTTTAGCATGAGATCTCTTTGGCAATAATTTGTGATGAGCGAATATACTCGTTACTCGAGATTTCTCGAGCACGCTCGGGTGTCCTCCGAGTATTTTTTAGTGCTCAGAGATTTAGTTTTTCTTGCCGCAGCTGAATGATTTACATCTGTTAGCCAGCATAAGTACATGGGGGGATTCCCTAGCAACC
This sequence comes from Ranitomeya variabilis, assembly GCF_051348905.1. Lineage (NCBI taxonomy): Eukaryota > Metazoa > Chordata > Amphibia > Anura > Dendrobatidae > Ranitomeya > Ranitomeya variabilis. Next base: position 86,466,005 of record NC_135232.1, read on the forward strand.
AGGCAACACCCACATGTACTTATGCTGGCTAACAGATGTAAATCATTCAGCTGCGGCAAGAAAAACTAAATCTCTGAGCACAAAAAAATATTCGCTCATCACTTGCAATAATCCATGGGAAAAATGGAGCATTTCCAATAAGACTCTAAAGTCCATATTTAAATGCCACCTGGAATAGCAGCCCCCCTACAAGTCAATGTCCAACTCCAACTCGGTCACGTGCCTTGCGACATGAGCAGGGATGGCAATCTAGGTGGCACTTGTGAGATAGTTTTCTTTCATTCTACAAGAAACCTTATTTGGCTACCATGGCAGTGAGAACACGGGGAGCTTTGGACACAATAGCCAGGATGTCACAAAAAAAAGGAAACGGGCTTATTACCACCAGGTCAGATTACCAATGCACCAGCTAAATGCAGTAGACCCCCATGATAAAGGCACGGGGGGAGCGCGGCCGATCCCGGCCGGGTGTCAGCGGCCTATCGCAGCTGACATCCGGCACTATGTGCCAGGAGCAGTCACGGACCGCCCCCGGCACATTAACCCCCGGCACACTGCGATCAAACATGATCGCAGTGTTCCGGCAGTATAGGGAAGCATCGCGCAGGGAGGGGGCTCCCTGCATGCTTCCCCGAGACCCCCAGAGCAACACGATGTGATCGCAATGCTCCGAGGGTCTCTTACCTCCTCCACAGCAGGCCCGGATCCAAAATGGCCGCTGCATCCGGGTCCTGCAGGGAGATGGCTTCACAGCGCCTGCTGTTGTGAATTCTGCTTTTGGGCTCCCTCCGGTGGTTGTAGGTGGTAATGCAGTTGCCCCTGAGTTGCAGTCCTGGTCAGGTGTATCTGCTGATTGCAGTTCTGACTGGGGTATTTAGGTGTGCAGGATTCATTAGTCCTTGCCAGTTGTCAATTGTTGTTGGGAGGTGTTGGACCTCTGCTTGGTTCCTCCTGCCTTTCTGCCAAATCAGCAAAGATAAGTGTCTGTTTTTTTTTTCCTGTGGCACACATGCTATGTGCTTCACAATTCAGGGCTATTCTTTGTGTTTTCTTGTCCAGCTTAGATTGTGTCAGTATTGTTGGATTCTCTGGAGTGGCAGATATACATTCCATGTCTTTAGTTAGATTGTGGAACTTTTTGTATTATCTGCTGTGGATATTTTTTGAAGGCTTTTAATACTGACCGCCTAGTAATCTGTCCTATCCTTTCCTATTTAGCTAGAGTGGCCTCTTTTGCTAAATCCTGTTTTCTACCTGCGTGTGTCTGTTCTTCTCCTACTCACAGTCATTATTCGTGGGGGGCTGCCTATCCTTTGGGGGTCTGCTCTGAGGCAAGGTAGCATTCCTATTTCCATCTATAGGGGTATTTAGTCCTCCGGCTGTGTCAAGGTGTCTATGGTATGCTAGGCACACCCCACGGCTACTTCTAGTTGCGGTGTTAGTTCAGGATTTGCGGTCAGTACAGGTTCCACTGACTCCAGAGAAAGTTTCATGCGGCTCCAAGGTCACCAGATCATAACAGTACAACTGTGCTCACCACACATCTAGATAAGTTCCTTAGGGGGTCTACTTTCCAAAATGGTGTCACTTGTGGGGGGTTTCAATGTTTAGGCACATCAGGGGCTCTCCAAACGCAACATGGCGTCCCATCTCAATTCCTGTCAATTTTGCATTGAAAAGTCAAATGGCGCTCCTTTGCTTCCGAGCTCTGCCATGCGCCCAAACAGTAGTTTACCCCCACATATGGGGTATCGGCGTACTCAGGACAAATTGAACAACAACTCTTGGGGTCCATTTTCCCCTGTTACCCTTGGTAAAATAAAACAAATTGGAGCTGAAATATTTTTTTTGTGAAAAAAAGTTAAATGTTCATTTTTATTTAAACATTCCAAAAATTCCTGTGAAACACCTGAAGGGTTAATAAACTTATTGAATGTGGTTTTGAGCACCTGTAGATGTGCAGTTTTTAGAATGGTGTCACACTTGGTTATTTTCTATCATATAGACCCCTCAAAATGACTTCAAATGAGATGTGGTCCCTAAAATAAAATGGTGTTGTAAAAATGAGAAATTGCTGGTCAACTTTTAACCCTTATAACTCCCTAACAAAAAATTTTTTTTTTCCAAAATTGTGCTGATGTAAAGTAGACATGTGGGAAATGTTACTTATTAAGTATTTTGTGTGACGTATCTCTGTGATTTAATTGCATAAAAATTAAAAGTTGGAAAATTGCGAAATTTTCAAATTTTTTGCCAAATTCCCGTTTTTTTTTCACAAATAAATGCTGGTAATATCAAAGAAATTTTACCACTATCATGAAGTACAATATGTCACGAGAAAACAGTGTCAGAATCACCAGGATCCGTTGAAGCGTTCCAGAGTTATAACCTCATAAAGGGACAGTGGTCAGAATTGTAAAACTTGGCCCGGTCATTAACGTGCAAACCACCCTTGAGGGTAAAGGGGTTAATGTACATTTTTAAGGCAAACAGAGTTTATATAGAAATTAAAAGAAATTCACTGCATAAATGAATCATATGGGAAATTCAAGGTATTTATGTTTTCACTTTTTTTTTTAAGAAGTCAAAATTCTTATAACTTCTTAAAAAAGCCAGTAAGTAGCACGGTCCAATGTTTTCACCTTTACATTGCAGTGGAAGGGACGGGTCATGCCCTCTGGGCTTTATAAGATAGCAAGCAGAGATGTCATTGTCAGTTTTTATCCAACACCTCCGCCATCATAGGACAGACTGACTTCACACTTCTATGTGTGGTGAGAATGTGAATGAAGCTGTGAGTAGGCAGATCGATATGAAGTAAGGACATACTGTATTCTTAATACCTCAGCAACACAGACCTTGTGTCCGTACAATAACTACTTACTCATCAATGGCAAAATACGTTTTTTTTATTTCCATTATGCAATGAATAGGCAACCATGTCCCAAAAATGCTGTCATGCAGTTAAAAAGACGTATAGGTATCTTTTTGGCATTGTTGTAGCCTTCTTATTGATTTGTCTTGTAAAATATAGAGCGGCTTCATAGTCAAAAATGCCTAAAAAATGTACATGTTATTTCATCTTCAGAGAGAAAGAGGACTAGAACTGTAGAGTCAGACATTGGAAGTAGTGATGGGTCATTCATGAATGAGACAAAGAGCCGGCTCCCTGCTGTGAACGACTGGAGCCGGCACCCCAGTAAGAGCCACTAAATTCTCTGATTGGCTCTCAGTGGGTGTTCAATTCCGGTGTTCTGTGGATGTAACTTCTCCCACTCTTCACTATAATTGGCTAACTGTAAGTAGGCTGAGTTTCAGCCGCACTAAAACATGTTTAAATATGTAAAAGCAACTGAATCCGCGCTAGAGGGAATGAGCTAGATGTGAAAAACTGGTGTGACAGTGTAATGCTACTTTCACACTAGCGTCGGGCCCGTCCCGTCGCAGTGCGTCGGGCCGATGTTACCGACGCTAGCGTTCTCTGCGCCGCACAACGGGGGCAGCGGATGCATTTTTCCAGCGCATCCGCTGCCCCATTGTGAGGTGCGGGGAAGTGCGGGGAGGTGGGGGCAGAATTCCGGCCGCGCATGCGCGGTCGGAAAAAGCGGACCGTCGGCAGCAAAAAACGTTACATGTAGCGTTTTTTACAGCCGACGGTCCGCCCCAACACGGCGCAACCGTCGCACGACGGTTGCGACGTGTGTCAATGCGTCGCAAATGCGTCGCAAATGCATCGTTAATGTTAGTCAATGGGAAAAAAACGCATCCTGCAAGCACTTTTGCAGGATGCGGTTTTTTTGCCAAAACGACGCATTGCGACGTATTGAAAAAAATGCTAGTGTGAAAGTAGCCTAACACACAAACTGTAATAAATCCTCACAAAATACGGGAAAACAATGCAGCCCCAAGGGGTAATGTGCCCCGTGTACGCCAGTACACCATACAACCACAACGGGTCAACTGCCGCTTATACCAAACCGGAACCAAAACCTGAGATGGTACCCACACTGATTGTACCAGTACTAACGGACCAAAAGAAGACTCACCGAGAGGGAGGTGTAGCTCCGTGTAGCGTGGTGGATGCAGTCCGGTCTAGGGAGAAGGACCCGGCGTGTGAGAATGAAGGCAGGAGGGCGGGTGGGCAGGGGTGATCATCCGCAGCGCAGCGATGCAATGCAGAAGCTGCGTAGAGCCAGGGAAAGCCCCAGCCGGTGGCGTCCCTGGATACGAGCAGGAGGGGGCGCGGCTGGCACGAGGCTCAGCATGTGACGTCACAGGGATAGTACGGGGCAGTGGAATGGGGACAGGTGAATATCGCAAGTGCCGGTGGCCTGAGCCAGCGGCGACTGCGGCACCTGGCCCCCATAGCGCGCTGGTGTACCCGCCAGCGACGAGAGGTGGGTATGCCATTTTTTTTTATCGCAGCAGTGTATGGGGCATATTATTCTATGGAGCATCTTATAGGGCCATCATTAACCTTTTATGCAGCATTATATGGGGCATATTTTTGTATGGAGCATCTTATGGGGCCCATCATGAACTGTATGGATCATTATATGGGACGTCTTTTGTATGAGCATCTTATGGGGCCCATCATGAACTGTATGGAGCATTATATGGAGCTCCTGATTCAATATGGATATTCAAAAGCATTTAACCTACTGATGTCTCAATTAATTTTACTTTTACTGGTATCTGTTTCTATTTTTGAAATTTACCGGTAGCTGCTGCATTTCCCACCCTAGGCTTATACTCGAGTCAATAAGTTTTCCCAGTTTTTTGTGGCAAAATTAGGGGTCTCGGCTTATACTCGGGTCGGCTTATACTCGAGTATATACGGTACATCACATTAGATCTTCATCCTTGAGAGTCGGTCTTGAGGACTTCTCCATGCAGTAGATTTCTTTGTTTCCACACTGGATAGTCCTTGCATGCCTATCCTTACAGTTTGTCGGCAGGTACAAGGAGTATGCTTATTACAGTCTTAGGTAAGAATAAGTTACTATGGTCATATTGACGGAATCCATGGGCCTCTATACGGGGTCTGAGTTTTGCTATGCTATTGCCAAATTTGGATCAGGGAAGAAACTATTGGCAGTGCTGGATTTCCTATATGCACCGTGACTCACGTTCAGCATGCTTCACAAGCGGTGAGAACGAAAAAGTACCCCAATGAGAACCATAATATAGCAAAATAATAATATATTAAAATTATTAACATGATTGACAAAAAAACAACAACACAAAATAACAAGTACATGATAAAAAAAGAACAAAGTGTATGACAACATACACTCACCGGCCACTTTATTAGGTACACCATGCTAGTAACGGGTTGGACCCCTTTTGCCTTCAGAACTGCCTCAATTCTTCGTGGCATAGATTCAACAAGGTGCTGGAAGCATTCCTCAGAGATTTTGGTCCATATTGACATGATGGCATCACACAGTTGCCGCAGATTTGTCGGCTGCACATCCCAAAGATGCTCCATACAAGGCAGGATGGATCCATGCTTTCATGTTGTTTACGCCAAATTCTGACCCTACCATCCGAATGTCGCAGCCGAAATCGAGACTCATCAGACCAAGCAACGTTTTTCCAATCTTCTACTGTCCAATTTCGATGAGCTTGTACAAATTGTAGCCTCAGTTTCCTGTTCTTAGCTGAAAGGAGTGGTACCCGGTGTGGTCTTCTGCTGCTGTAGCCCATCTGCCTCAAAGTTCGACGCACTGTGCGTTCAGAGATGCTCTTAGGCCTACCTTGGTTGTAACGGGTGGCGATTTGAGTCACTGTTGCCTTTCTATCAGCTCGAACCAGTCTGCCCATTCTCCTCTGACCTCTGGCATCAACAAGGCATTTCCGCCCACAGAACTGCCGCTCACTGGATTTTTTTTCTTTTTCGGACCATTCTCTGTAAACCCTAGAGATGGTTGTGCGTGAAAATCCCAGTAGATCAGCAGTTTCTGAAATACTCAGACCAGCCCTTCTGGCACCAACAACCATGCCACGTTCAAAGGCACTCAAATCACCTTTCTTCCCCATACTGATGCTCGGTTTGAACTGCAGGAGATTGTCTTGACCATGTCTACATGCCTAAATGCACTGAGTTGCCGCCATGTGATTGGCTGATTAGAAATTAAGTGTTAACAAGAAGTTGGACAGGTGTACCTAATAAAGTGGCCAGTGAGTGCATATGATTAAAAACATGGGCTGGGCAACAGAAAATTTGGACCAAAGTAAGGATAAATGCAAAGTAATATTACAAATGGGTTTAGAAATTATACAGACTGAAAGACCTTTGTTCTTTTTTTATGCACTTGTTATTTTGCATGTTTTTTGCCAACTTTATTACATAGGACCTCTATGGTTACTATTCTGAAGCATCACCGACCTCCGATCATGTGACAGGGGTCAGCGATGAGATCATTTCCGGCCGCCCGGCCATAAGCGGCAGTTAAATGCCGCTATCTGCGTTTGACAGCGACATTTAACTAGTTAAGAGGCGCGGGCAGATCGCGATTCTGCCCGCGCCTATTACGGGCACATGTCAGCTGTTCAAAACAGCTGACATGTCCCGGCTTTGATGGCGGCTCACCGCCGGAGCCCGCATCAAAGCGGGGCTTCTGACCTCGGACGTACTATCCCGTCCGAGGTCAGAAAGGGGTTAATATACCATGTTCCCTAAATGCTAAAACTGATGTGTTAATAGGATTCCCCAGATCAGTATGAGTAGGCAGATACCAAACATGTATAGTTTTTATTTTATTTAAGTTGCGAAAAGAAACAAAAACCTGAAATTTATAAGAAAAAAAAATTGATTGTGTCACCATTTTCTGAGACACATAGCGTTTTCATTTTTTGGGATCTGAGGCTGGTTGAGGGCTTATTTTTTACATCCTAAGCTGACATTTTTTTATACCATTTTGGGGTAGATACCATGTTTTGATCACCTCTTATTGCATTTTATTGCAATGTTGCGGCGGACAAAATACTGTAATTGTAGTGTTTTGACTTATTTTCTTGTTACGCCGTTTACCGATCGGATTAATTGTTTCTATATTTTGATAGATCGGGCATTTATATGAATGCAACAATACCAAATATGAATATTTTTTAAATTGCTTTAACTTGTGTTTTTTTTTTCTTTTTTTAAATTTTTTAAAATTTTTTTAAAACTTTTTACTGACTTTAATAGTCCTTTTAGGAGACTCGAAGCTACACTATCCGATCTCCTGTGCTACACATAGCAGGGTTTCAGCCCTGATATGTATAGTAAATATCACAATTTCCTATGAACGCCAGCATTCACAGGAGATTCACAATGACAGAAGACCCACAGCTGTCATGACAACCCATCGGTGCCTAGAGATCAAGTGGCAAGGTTGCCAATGGATGGGATTTGTGACGCGGTTGCGGCAGGTGTGTGTTAAATGTCACTGTCAGTGATTGACAGCGGCATTTCACTGGTTAGGCCTCTTTCACACTTCAGTTGTTTGGCGTCAGTCTAAAACCGCCACTTTCCTCAAATAACGGATCTGTCATTTTTTTTTGGCGGATAAGCTATTTTCCCATAGACTTGCATTAGTGACGGATTGTGACGGATGGTCGTCCGTTCCATCCGCCATGCGACGGATCCGTCGAAATTTGGCGGACGTTGTCTAGACATAGACGGACATTGAAACGTTTTTTGTCAACGCCGAAATGGCGGTTCGCGCCGGATCCGTCACGTCTGCCATTTAATAGAATGGCCGCCTATCCGTCGCGACCGTCATTTCGGCGGATCCGTCGCCCCAATCCGCTTTTTCAATTGCGCATGCTCCAAAAAGTAGATACTTTTCCCAGACAACCCCCAAGTAACTGATCCGTCAAAAAAATGGATCCGTTAGAACCGTTTTCTCAACAATTGTGATGGATCCGTTGATCCGTCACTATGTCGGAAGTGACTGACGCCAAACAACTGAAGTGTGAAAGAAGCCTTAACAGTCATGGGTGGATCTTTGATCTACCTGCGGCTGTAAGGCTGCCGTCACACTAGCAGTATTTGGTCAGTATTTTACATCAGTATTTGTAAGCCAAAACCAGGAGTGGGTGATAAATGAAGTGGTGCATATGTTTCTATTATACTTTTCCTCTAATTGTTCCACTCCTGGTTTTGGCTTACAAATACTGATGTAAAATACTGACCAAATACTGATAGTGTGACGGCAGCCTAAGACGCACTTGATGGCTGATTAATCAGCCACCAAGTGCAGGAAAAGTTGTGGGCTCAGCGTCCGATCCCGCATTAAAGGCAAAGACATGACCTTTGAAGCACCTATACGTCATTGGTCATGAAGGGGTAAAGTCGTTTCCCTCTAAATTGGTTATAACCTTGTATTTGTTCTACTAATGATTTTGGCTTACAAATACTGAGGTAAAATACTGACCAAATACTGAACATGTGAACGTGGCCTTACAGTTCCTTCAAACTATTTTTCCAATGTCTTTACACACTTACAGACGAAATCAATTTTAGGTGATGTTTCTACGAGCATTTTTGTATTTCTATTATATAAACTTGATATTTTTTCCTGACTTCTAGTGAAGCCAATGTTAAAAACATAAGAAGTATAACTGCAATATTCCAAACATGCCACATTTAAAAAAACTGACTCCCCCTAAAATGACACAAAAAAGCCATATAGAAGAATTTTGAAAAATTTTCTAAATCTTGATAGCAACTGCAGAGTTTTTTATTTTAATAGATGAAGAAAAATGCTGCCAAATGTTGTGTGAATCCTGATTAGCAAAGCACATAAATGACAAAAATATTGACACTTAAAGTGACCGTCCAACCCTGAGACTGAAAAGTGACTGTACATTTCTTATGTAATAGTTATCCTACCTAGTTCCCGCTGCTTCCTCAGCTCTGACCAGCATTTGTTCCTTCTACTTCCAAGATGGCTGCCGCAATGGCATGAGCTTTGCAGTGGTCAGTCTGAACCATCCCTCATCTACCTTTCCTATGCTGTGTAATAAAAAAGACAGTGGAGGAATTTGCTTAGACCACTCCATGGCCCATGACACTTTGGTGACCATTTTGGAAGCAGGAGGAAAGTATTGTTCACCTGAGAGGAGGAGGCAGCAGGAAGTCAACAGAGGGCACCAGGTAGGGTAACTATACATGAGGAGTGTATAGCAATTATTCAGTCCCAGGTGACGGCATGAGTCTGTTTGGCTCTTTGTCCAAAGGATTGCCAATATTTTTAACCATTTTGATCAGATGTCACAATACACTCCCTGACAGAAGTTATGTCGCTTATCCATGTTATGTAAATAAAAGCTTATAACCTGATGTTAAATTCATCCATTGGTTGTATAAATTATTCTTTTGAAAGCTGAAACCCTCCGAAATGTGGTTTAGATTAATAAAATAAATAGGCATCAATACAGAAATATTGATCAGTTAATGGACACAGAAAGGTGGGATTTTGGCAAGACAAAAGTTTTGTCGCCTGGTCATATAATGCACCCAATCCTAGTTTACATCCTCACCTGTGCTCGGTAAATGATCGGTTAATTAGTGTGTGTATAAAAAGAAACCCAGCACCCCAGACCTTCACTTGAACTGCAACTTGAGCTCTGACAACATGCCAAAAATCCACCCTGCAACCAAAGCCTGGATTATCAAGAGGCTGAAGACCAGATCCACTGCAGAGGTGGCTGGCACCTTTAATGTGTCTCAGCGTCAAGTACAAAGAATTAAAAAATATTTGAAGAGACTGGAGATGTGTTTCAGAAGCCCAGGACCGGCAGACCCCACAAGACAACTGCTCAGGAGGAACGTTTGTTGGTTAGAAAATCGAAAGCAAGCCCCTCTTCCACTGCAGCAGAGCTCTAATTGACCTGGTCACCTCAAGTCCTTGTGTCAACTAGAACAGTTTGTAGGGTTCTGTCTCGAAATGGCCTCCATGGTCGAATTAGTGCCCAGAAGCCAGCACTAAACAAAAGGCAAATAAAAAACAGTGTGGCATTTGCTAAGTCCCACAGCCTGCTAAACAGATGGATGCTGGAAAAGTGGCAGAAGGTGGATTTCTCTGATGAATCTTCAGTAGAATTACACCACAGCCGCCGCAAATACTGCAGGAGACCCACTGGAGCCCGTATAGATCCAAAATACACCCAGAAAAGTTAAATTTGGTGGTGGAAAGATCATGGTCTGGGGTTACATTCAGTATGGTGGTGTGCGAAACATTTGCAAGGTGGAAGGCAATATCAATAGCCTAAAACATCAAGAAGTATTAGCTACCTCTTATATTCCAAATCATAAAAGTGGTCAAATTCTGCAGCAGGATGGTGCTCCATCTCATACATCCATCTCTACAATAAAGTTCCTCCAGGCAAAAAAGATCAAGGTGCTCAAGGACTGGCCAGCCCAGTCACCAGACATGAACATCATTGAGCATGTTTGGGGTAGGATGAAAGAGGAAGCTTGGAAGACAAAACCAAAGAATCTAGATGAACTCTGGGAGGCATGCAAGACTGCATTCTTTGCTATTCCTGATGACTTCATTAATAAATTGTATGAATCATTGTTGATTCGTATGGATGCAGTCTTTCAAACTCATGGAAGTCACATAAAATATTAAATATGACTCTAATAGCACCACAACTTCATTCACCAATGTTATGCAACATATATTTGTATTTTAATTTAATTATTTGTTTTGAATATCACATTACTTTCTGTGGGCAACAAAACTTTTATCTTGCCAAAATCTGACCATTCTGTGTCCCTTAACTGATCAATATTTCTGCATTGATGCCAATTTATTTTCTGAAAGGGACTCTGTCACCTGAATTTGGAGGGAACAATTTTCAGCCATAGGGGCGGGGTTTTCGGGTGTTTGATTCAAGGCAAGGCAAGATTGCCTTGTGCAGGCATGTACAGGACAGAGAATGAACTTCAATCCAATATTGCGGCCAGCATGCAGCCAGCGGGTAAGGAAAGGGTGAATCAAACACCCGAAAACCCCGCCCCTATGGCTGAAAATTGTTCCCTCCAAATTCAGGTGACAGAGTCCCTTTAACCTAAACCACATTTCGGAGGGTTTCAGCTTTCAAAAGAATAATTTATACAACCAATGGAGGAATTTAACGTCAGGTTATAAGCTTTTATTTACATAACATGGATAAGCGACATAACTTCTGTCAGGGAGTGTAGTTTTGAACATTCTACTGAAAAGTGAGGAATATTGTCTCATCAGTTCACAAGGAGATGATAAAGTTATTAATTCGAGGCACAGCACATTGGGGCACATTTACTAAAACTGGAGTGTCTACAAGACAAAAAGCCTTTGTTGCCCTATCAGAGAGCTGCTTTGATTTTACCGAAGCAGTTCAAGAAATTACACGGCAGCTCTGACTGGTAGTGATGAGAGAATGTGCTTGGATAACGTCTTACCCGAGCCAGCTCGGGTGTTATTCGAATATCTTGGGCATGCTCATATGTTATGTTCGAGTCCCCGCGGCAGCATGATTTGCGGCTCTTAGACAGCCCGAACACATGCGAGTATTCCCTAACAAACAGGCAATTCCTACAATCCTGCAAGTGTTCAGACTGTCTAATAACCACAAATCATGTAGCCACAGGGAAGCGAACATAATATACGAGCACTCGCAGATGCTCGGACAACACCGGAGCATGCTCGGATAAGGCATCCGAGCTCTTTCGCTCATCACTACTTTTTGGTTGCCATAGAAAGCAAGGAAAGATTTTCTTTTAGACAGTTGTAATTGTGGCGCCCCTAGGGGTATTTGCCACAAAAATAGTTATTGACACCAAATACAAATATTAAAATAGCAAGACTGCACTACCATCTCCGGCCAGAAGGGGGAGCTCCAGAGACTCCCCTTGATCTATTCTGGTCTGAGAAAAGGACTGGCAGTTGGGTTGAGGAGTTGAAAGTGAGAGGTCGTATAACTGAACTCCTAACAGCTCTATGACGGATTATAGGCCCGTGATACCCATAGTAGGAAAAGAGGAATAGAGAAAAGGACATTGTGAGAACCGGGTAGCAATAACCTCTACCCAGAATAGGCGCAGAGATGGATACTGGATCCGTGGCTATATTCATTATATATAATACAGCAACCGGAAGGAAGTGAGGTGATATCAGCTTCACCAGGGTAAGACGCAGCAACAGACACAGAGTTCAGCGGTACTCCCAGAGGGGGTAAGCCGACAAAAAAAGGACTCGGGTTGTCCGTCGAACCAGAGCACAGAAGAGACAGATTGGGTCAGCAGCCAGTTCACAAACAGCAGCAGGGCCATACAGAAACTGCGCATAATAAGAGGTGGAAATCCTGACAGGGTCAAAGTAATTCAGAGTTCTTAAACAGACTCCGGTGACAGTATTGGTTGCAAATCCCTTTTTGTTGAAGTAAACTGGTTAAACGTTTCAGCGCCTCAGTCTTTCATTTGGACAATAGCCATCGATCCAGGATCGGGGTCATCACAGCTGAGAGGACCTGCTGCTGATCAAGTAAGTGTCTGTTCCTTCATGATATCCCTTACATTGTGCATCGCCTGAGGCCACAGCACCGGGTCAAGCCACTAGTGACATCCCCCTCAAGAGACGGACCTCATTGATCTGGTGCTGGGTACCTCGGTCTCCCGGGCGTCACATAATAATTATAGAAATTTGAATCCAGCTCACCCAGTTGCTCTATGCTCATCCACCTGGGGCTCAGACACCGGCCTCGCCCTGGCCTCACATCAAGGAAAATAGAAAAAATTGGAGTCCGGTTCAACAGGACTGAATTTTCCTTTTCTTTCTATTTGTCAAAAGAAAATATAGTGCATACAAAAGAAAAATTTACATGGTCGACATGACCCAGTCGATGCGTTTCGACTGCACTGGGCAGTCTTACTCATGACAGTAAGCCGTCGCTGAGCGGGGGCGCCATATCCGCTGACAAGTAGGGTGCCAACCTCCGCTGCTAGGCAGGTTTTATATCAGCAGCTTACAATACAGCGAGGTATCATTCTATATGCACATGTCACTTTGTTAGTGTGGCACAATTCACCAGTAGAGGGTTATCTAGGAGATTTAGGGACAGCCTTCAAGGAGCGGGGGCGCCATCACTTGTTTTTGTTTAGGGTGCCAACCTCCGCTGATAGGTAGACTTTTGAAGCAGGATAAATTGTGCAGGGTTAAGGTAGCCAGCACGGTTTTCTGTTCGGTGATTGGTTTTCATTTTTTGTGTCTGTTTTTAATAGGTACTCATTAAAAGTTAAATTTTATCTGATATATCATTGGGACATAAGGTTATTTTTATTGGTTTTCTTGATTTTTTGACCTTATTAGTTTATTTTTGATACACTTTCTCATATAAACACCAAACAACTTTCCTCCAAGCCGTGCAGCATAAGCTAGCTCTGACAATGTGTTTCAGTCAAGACCTAGATTATATAGGGGATAGGAGTGGCTAACCGAGCTTTTCAAAGCATGAGTAGGCGCAATCAAATGCTGCGATCTTCTGGCACTAACCCCATGCCACCCAAAATGCAAAATGAGGGGGTGAATGGGTGAACCAAACCCTTGGCCATTTCATGAGCCCACTCATTTGCATTTAAATTAAAAATATATTAATTTTCTTTATATTACTACTTTTACTGTGCAAAAAAACACAGAAAGGACATTTGGTGGAGATGCTCAGTCTCGTAATAAGAAGGTGTAGAATTGACCTTCACTAGATGGGATTTAGCAGTAGGGACAAATGTATTTATCAATTAATATGATTCTGATTAAGGGGAATATCTAATTATGGTGTACTGAGCTGAACCCCAACAGCCTATAAATGTTGTGCTATGTGTAGGTAGCATAAAACAATGCTAATTACTCACCAATTCTTATGTATGCACATAGAAAATAAAGCAATAAAACAGAGGTCAAATGCTTTATTTAGCCACACAATACAAAAGAAAACACTGCACCCTCCACATTAAAATATAATAAAGAGGATCTGTTTAACCCAGCTCCCATCTGCACTGTTCTGGCTACTTTATAAATTCCTGGCAATCTGGAGTATAATAACCACTATCCGGTCACCATTAGGAGGAGGAAACCAGCTGGTCTGAAATGTTATCATTGGAAATGAAAAACAGTTTACATATGCTTCAAATAATATAAGTATTAAAAAAGATTTAAAAAATATATCATCTAGTATGAATACACAGATCTAATCTTAAAAAAAAATACAAAGGACCCATCATGTTACCAATATCCTCAACAGACTGTGTCTCGGAACATCCGGGCACAATCCAAAACAATGCACACACCAAATTAACAATCGGAATTGTAACATGCTCTGATAATACGATGTCTGCATTACATACATGTGTACAGGACTGGACTGGCCCATGGGATAACAGGAGAATCCTCCGGTGGGCCCCGGTGCAATAGTGAGCCACCAATCTCTTATTTAGTACTACTTGGCACAATATACTTGAATCTCTATGTACAGACCAGCACCACACACTGTGGCAGCTTGTGCTGATCGTGTGCGTTCGCTTCTGCCTTTAACCCTGTGCACACTGCAATCTGTCCGACTGATGAAGGTCATTGTAGGACCGAAACATTTGTTTATTTTTGGATTGCCTGCACACAATAGAATTATTTGCTTTTAATATGTACCTGATTGCTATGTTTTCTACAAGATTTACATGGGACACGATTGGTCTTGGACACCATCAACAGGAGTGTCGTAATCACCAATTTCGATAATATGTACAGACTAAGGCAGGATCACAGTTGCGAGAAAATCGCACGAGTCTTGCATCTCAATACCCGGCACTGCCGCCGGCACTCGGATCGGAGCGCTCAGCTGCATAGAAATACATGCAACCGCACGCTCTGGTCCCGAGATGCGAGACTCATGTGAGTTTCTGGTAAGTGTGATCCCAGCCTAAGGCAGCATCTTAGTCATTTAACAATGTACCCAGTTCATTGCTATATACATTTGTGGGGTCCTGGAGTTGGTTACTGGTGGGCCCTTGACACCCCAGTCCGACTTTGCATGTGTATATACATATATACAGTACTATGCAAAAAATGCAGGCAGGTGTGAAAACAAGAATGCTTTCAAAAATAGAAGTGTTAATAGTTTATAATTATCAATGAACAAAATGCAAAATGAATAAAGAAAATAAATGTAAACCAAATCAATATTTGGTGTGACCGTCTTTTCCCTTCAAAACATCATTAATTCTTTGGATACACTTTCACAAACCTAGGGATTTTGTAGGATTATAGTAAAGTGTACGAGTAACCAATTATTCAAAACGGGTGATAATAATCATCATTTTTATATGTAGGTTAAAACACAGTCATTAACAAACAGAAACAGATGTTTAGGAGGCTTAAATACTGTTTGAGGAACCAGACACTCTGCTACGAAGGTGAGACTGCGAAAGACAGTTCACCGGTTCAACCACTATGGCAAGACTGAGCACAGCAACAAGACACAAGGTAGTTATACTGCAGCAGCAAGGTCTCTCCCAGACAAAGATTTTAAAGCAAGTAATACTGATCAAGCTCTTTTGAAAACCACTAAAAAATTGCCAATGTTAAGGACTGTAGATCCGGTAGTTGGCCAAGGAAACAGTGCAGCAGATGAAAGCTACATCATGCTTATTTCCCTTCGAAATAGGAAAATGTCCAGCAGTGCCATCAGTTTAGAGCTGACAGCAACCAGTGGGAACCCGCTACACCAGTTTACTGTTTAGGGAAATCTGGGCAGAAGTGGTCTTCAGGAAATAATTGCAGGTAAAAAGCCGTATCTTCTATAATGTGCATGGAAACAAGGCATAGCGACAAAACGTTGCTTGAAAGTGAGACACCTAGTTCGGTAGTGATAATCTGCTGATAAAACACTAATTTTATTTAAACAACAATACACAGTCCAGTAAGTGACATATCACTGTAATCAGGCTGTCACTCCATACATAATGCTGCTCCCAGATTACATAGAAAAACCTTCAGACAAATTCCCTTTGATACTTTGACAAAAACACGAAACACCATTACTACATGGAAACAAAAACAAAAGCAATTGTAATATGTATCAATTCATATTGCACCTCCCTGTTTTCATATACAAATATACTGTAAGCTTACTCCAATGTTGTGGGATCATCACATGACCATGAAAGATTTCTAACCTGGAGATTCTAGGTTCCTGTGGAAAGGACAGCAAAAAAGGATCATAAAGCCCATGGGAAATTCACACAAAATATATTCTAACAATGTTCAACTTGTTACTGTACAATGCATAACCTTAATTTGTTACAACTGAATATTCTTTCAAGCTTATTATCTAGGACCTTTGTATTTGACAGTAAGGAGGCATTATTAACATTACTATAAATTTATCAATTTTAATTGCAAAAAATGTAGACTATGGAAAGGATTTATTACATTGAAGAGACATGGCTGCACTTTATTAGAGGTATACGAAAATGCTGATGAGTAACTTCATGTGATAAAGGGGCAAAAATTGGAATGTGTCCCAGAAGACGGAGCAGTAAATATATTTTCTTTATGATTTTTTTTTTGCTTGCTCATGTTGATGGGATCTGGTATTTCAGCTGTTTTTTTTTAATCACAATGAATACTTACAGATATTTAATAGGGATCTCTTCTTCTGTCTATCCCGCATGCAACAAATCATTTAGAAGCTTCTCATGCTGAACGGGCTCGGATAAGGTGTTATCAGAACAAGCTCTGGTGCTAACCGAGTAATTTCGGCGTTCTCAAATGTGGTTGCATGTTTCGCTGATGTTCGACAGCTGCAACCAGTGTCGGACTGGGGTGTCAAGGGCCCACCAGTAACATTGACTTTTGGGGGCCCATTTTTCACCTGCATGCAAATATTACACTACCCTCGTTCACAAATTTACCTACACACCTGTATATAATAATAAGCTGGGCAGTAAGGTAAATGAATGATAATATCCCGCTTTTTCTATGCCGAGTATATCAAGTGATTTATACCAAGTACTGCCCATATAGTGGAGTTGGGGGCCCATATCTGCACAGGGGCCCACCAGGGAATTCCCCTCTTCCCCTATGGGCCAGTCCGAGCCTGGCTGCAACACATGCCGGTATTGTCTGTTTGTTAGGCAGTCCCTGCATGTGTTGTGGCTGTAAAAAAAGCAGCGAAACATGCAGGCCTGGGGACTCGAACATATTATTCGAGTATGCCGAAGTCAGTAGCACCCGAGCACGTTCGCTCATCACTACTGCTGAGCACCAACAGCTGGTAATAGCCATCCCTGAAAATTTGCAATAGGTGCAAGTAGAGATGATCAAAAAGATTCACTAGAGTCTTGTCCAGAAGCCACATGTTGGTAGTCGGAGTCTAATGGAGTAGAGACCTGTGAATCCCCGATGCCTCTTCTGATTACTAGGCTGTCGCAATGTCATGAGTGTGTCACACCGCCACAATGATGTGGGCCATGGCCTATTAGATGTGGTACTGGGGATTCTGTTACATAGGATGAGGTTTACATGGCTCTGCTTCTCAGGATCTTCCGAATCTTTTGATCATCTCTACCTGCAAGTTGAGGCTCAGACTGGCCTGTAGAGTAACAGTGCAATCCCCCAGTGGGCCCCTGTGCAGATCTGAGCCCCCAACCCCACTGTATGGGCAGTACTTGGCATAATTCACTTGATTCACTCTGTACAGAAAAAAGCAGAATCTCATCATTCATTAACCACGCTATCCAGTTTATTATTATATAGAGATATAGATAAAATTTGTGAATGAGGGTAGTGTAATATTTGTATGCAGGTGAAAAGTGCCCCCCCCTCAAAGTCAATGTTACTGGTGGGCCTCTTGGCACCCCAGTCAGACACTGTGCAAGTTATTGATTTAGTTTTGAGAAAAGCAGTCCCCTATTGTATCTAATTACCGCATTTCATTAATATGACACAGCTAAAAAATAAATAAATTAAACTATTTATGGAGTAAATTGACTTTTTTTTTCTTTTTTCAATTCTTAAAAACAAAATATTGCTGTTACTGTTTTCAACATCAATGCCAGGATTTACAGGATTTAGATTCTGCTACTTTTATAAGGAACATAGCACCATAAATCCAAGGCAGTGGACTACTGGGAAATTGGAAGAAAGCTTTACAACTTATTCTTTTTTTTTCCTATGCACTCAAGTGTTGCTAAAGAATTTCAGTTATGTGTAAAATGTAGACAAAAATGCTCTGATTGGTAAAAAAAACAAGCAATATTCACCTCTCAGATTCCTCCCAGCTGCTTCCACCTGGGTTAGTCTCTTCCCTCTGTTCCAGAAGTGAGATCCCATCACAGGGACAATCACTTGTTGCAGTTGTAAGGAAATGAACATATTGCCTACGTTCCCCCTTGAAGGACAAGTGTATTATTATATGGTGTAATGTGAAATGTGTTAATAATGTTGACATTATGTGTTGCCTGACAGTAGGGAGAGTTACAGTTAGTGATTGGAACTAGCCCAGAGTGGGAGTGGATAAGCTGAAAAGATAGACAGTTTCCCATCAGAATGCAAAATAGGGCCCAGTATAAGTGCAAGTAGGAGAGAAGTGACCGAAAGGCAGAGTGGTTACTGGAGACAGATTCGGGGAGAGGACGCCTAGCAGTGCGGCCCAGAGTTTATAACTTCAAAAGGTAAAGGGCCAAGATGGCGTGCAGTACGTGAGACAAGGAAAAGTGCCCCGGGTGGAAGTTTCAGAGCGTCAGGGACAGAGAAGATAAGTAAAGGCCATATTGTTAATATAGTTCCCTAGAGGGAAAGAAGAACTGGAGTGGAAGAAGTGGAACCACGTTTTCAGTAAAGGACTCTTGCTAACTGGACTGTAGTCCTTGGCTGGATAGTGGTGAAGTACAGAGGAACGGTGAAGAATGAGGAAGGAATTGAAACTGTGTGAGGAAAATGCTCCATTTTGTGAAGGAAACGTTCATTAAGTTGTGTACCCGCTATCTACAGTACTGTATCTAAATCCCACCAAGTTATCATTCCGTAAAAAGTTTCTTTGACTGGTGGTCTCCATCATTGAACTGTCAAACATCTGGTCCTGGCCAACCAAAGTCATTGGCTACATGCATAGCGCCTCCACCGCACAAGTCCACACACCCAGCCAGGAGCCCCATCTTCATGTGGTGTGCTGTGGTTTAAGAGACAAGTACCACGTCTGCATGTCTCATGGTTGTTAGACAGCCGCAAACACTGCATGTGTTGCGACTATCAAACAGCCGCGAGACATGCAGACGTGGGGACTCGAACACATTTTTCGAGCTCACCGAAGACTCTTGGTTAGCACACGAGCATGATCTGATAACGCCTTATCCCAGCTCGTTCGCTCATCACTATTGTCTACTTACGTCACACGAACGATCACTTCAGTCTCCTGCCTGTTGCTTCCCATCTGTTGCCAAACCACAACTCAGTGTGGCTGCGGCTTTCAGGGCACAGGGGGAGCAGCAGGAGTTTTGCAACAGCTTGGATGACTAAAGTTTAGAGATACAAGACATTCCAAGGAATTATATGTAAATACAATGCAATAACTTCGATAATCCCTAGCCGCCACATGACAACCTCCCAGATACTGCGTTAAAGGTCTATTCTTAGTTTGAGTCATTTAGTGGCAGATATAGAGGGAAAACAACTAATTGCTGGGGCCGTAATTACTGCTCTAGCTTGACCAAAACGTCTTTCTCACTAATGACTAAGAACAGGTATATGACTTAATTTCTCAGCCTTTTTTGACCTGTAATTGGAACATGTCATTATTTTTTAGGGTAAGAGACAGCTTTAATTGCTTGAAATAACTATCTAGCACAGCAATTGTTCTCCTTGGAAACACTATTAGGCAGCTCGGAGTGACACAAAGCCACAATTAGATATACCTACATGCAACTGCATCAGGATGAAAGACACATTGCTCTCACGCCGACTCATGAGCCTTTGGCCATTGTACACGGGCACATTTCTAACTGATGGCACAGAACTATTTACACTCTGATATTTTGTACATTTGCACACGACCATATTATGAATCCATTTTGTACAGCTTCCCCATATGATGCCCTTACATGTATAGAAGAAGTCCATAGCTAAGATCCTGCGTGCCTTAGAGGATTTTTCAAACATATTCACATGGAATTCTTAAAAAATAAATGATGCCGTGTTCTCATAGTCTATTATGGAAGAATTTTCCTCTATAACCTTTGCCATTACTATACAGTGCATCATACACTGCCACACATTATTATATGGACACCTGCAGTGGCATGTAAATGTTTAGGCACCCCTGGTCAAAATTACTGTTACTGTGAACAGTTAAGCAAGTTGAAGATGAAATGATCTTTAAAAGGCCTAAAGTTAAAGATGACACATTTCCTTTGTATTTTAGGGAAAAATAATCTATATATTGACTTATTTTACATTTAAAAAATTGCAAAAAAAGAAAATGGGCCTATGCAAAAGTTTGGGCACCCATGGAGATTTGTGTGCTCAGATAACTTTGACCAAAATTTCAGACCTTAATAAGCCTGTTAGTGTTATGGCTTGCGTGAGAACTGCAGGACATTGGCAGACGCTGACTTGCTGCAGTGCCCCCATAACAATGTCATGCGGGCCTTAGAACATGTGGGGCCAGCATTCCCGGAATGCCGCCAGTGTGGGAGTTGAGTATTTGTTATATTTATTTTACACTGGGGAATATAGTATTTAAGGAGCGTTTGTCCAATTAGTGGACATCCAAGTGATTCCCCCAAATACTTTTATACATGTAAAATGCCAAACAGAGCAGGAACTCATCCTCCTCGAGTCCTGCACTGACTCTCCACAGCTCACCAATACAGCGCACATCACATCATAGCAAGTCAGAGGAGGAAGGGAAGAAGTGAATAAAAAGAAAGTGGGGAATAAGGAATGAGGGAAGGAAAGAGTGAGAAAGAATGAAAGTAAAGAATTAAGGATCCGAGGAAATGAAGGGAAGAAGGAGGCTGGTTGTGAGGAAGGAAGGAAGCTTGGTTGGTTAGATGCAATGAATTAATGAATGAAGGGAGAGAAAAAATAGTAGTAGGAGCTGGGGAGGCAGTCATTGGACCAGGGCCCTGCAAACCTTTTTGCTGAACTATAATGACAAGTCCTCCTTTGATTTGAAATGTTCTACCATACTTGTCATAATAAACCGATGCATTGAGTAACAATGAAAATGGGTTTACATTTGACCTGGTATTAACGTTCATTAATTCCATTATTTTTCCTTTACTATTTATTCGGGTAGGTTCACAGGAGGGTATAAAAACTTCTTCAGAGTTTCATCCATAAAATCTGGACTTTTCTTTTTCACTTGTCATTCGTCTACAATCTTTTTTTTTTTTACAGCAATTAATAATTTTCAAGACCATTTATAGTTTACTGCATTGCAATGTATCTGTAAAAATCGGACTTTATCCTGTTGCTCCGTATGGCATCCAATTTTTCATCCAATTCATGGAAGAAACGAGTGCACACTACATTTTTTTTTTCACACGCAGATTCGGTAAGTGAAAATAATCGCTAATCTGCACTTGCTCAGTGGATAACATTGGTCCGAGCACTCAGGCCAAGAAATCCGTCACGTGAAGGAGTCCATAGCCTCAGACTTACAAGCTGCTAGTTATCTATTGGGTCCAAGGCTGCAAACGTTTGTCAAATCTACATTGAGATACAAATCCTTACACAAGGAAAGAATTGAGCCAGATGCCGTCTGATAAATCTAGACCTATTTTTAAGGAATCTAAATTACAAAATGCACATTAGAAAATCTCAATCTTTTGAATCGCATCAAATAAATATCTAAACCTGAAAGGTTCTCCTGATTCGGCAAAATAATGTCTAAAGTGCTCTTGACTTTATGTCAAATCGGGAACATTGATAGTCTCCTTGACAACAACAAAGACTCAATCACTTTGTAACACGGTCTTGTAGCATCAACTTGCCGTAGTCTGGGTCGGCGAAATTAATCTTCATCATGTTAAAAACCTCATGTACTGAATGAGGCAGAAGGAAAAACTTATTTCTGTCCATGTAACATTACCCAATGTTCTGTGACCAGGATCATATCTCCAAAATCCTAATACTAAGATCAGGAGATTACAGAAAAGTACATGGCAATAGGCAAAAAAAATAAAATAAGGCATCTTTTCTAACGATGTACCATGCCAGATCATCCCCTGCAATGGACAACTCATTGGAGTTATGAAAAAACAATAGAAACGGAGAAGGCGAAATATGGAGCTGTTGCCATGGCAAAATAAAAAATCATATTGCAGCCGTTATTGCTCATTGCTATACCATAGGTTAGGAAAGTAATGATTCCATTGTTTGCTAAGGGCAATTTTTTTTTTAACTGCACAACTTTTCATCCATGAAGCCTGATGGTTCTACTCCTGGCAAACAAAGAGGTGTTTGCTTTTATTTCTAACTTATCAGAACCTGTCATTTCTCCTGACATGTCTGGCTTTATAAATAATTGTATCCCCAGTGAAATAACTAAAAAGTATATTTTGTTAGCACTCTGTGGTTTCTCCTGGAATTATCTTTTTAATAAATTGACAATTGGGTGTTATCATTTACACTTTTGACAAAGGTGGGTCCCTACATTAGTCTGATATTGGCACGGATTGGACAGTGTGAGTGTGTGCAGGGACATGCACCCAAATGGTAAAACCCAATTGTAAATCTATTCATCAATTTCTGCCAGAATGGAGGACCAGGGAATGGCGCTGTCTTTGCCACCAAGAGAAATCAAGGTGCAGAAATTTCAGGTTGCTTGTAGGAAATTTATTTTTTCATTCAAACTGATAAAAACTATATACACAACGGGTTTCGGCTGTTCAGGTGAAGAAGGCTGCAAACAGTCGAAACACTTGGAATAATCTTTTTTTTTATCAACAAGCAACCTGAAATTTCTGCACCTTGATTTCTCTTTGTGGCAAAGACAGCACCATTCCCTGGTCCTCCTGTCTGGCATCTACTTTGTGGGATGCTCTTATCAGGGTCCAATCCCTCCTCATCATGTCGGCAGCAGTCTCTTGCAAATACATTTATACTTCAAGCGGGAGTTGTGCCTCAGTTTGCACAACCGTATCAGATGAGCAAATTCCTATAGATACCAACTCAATTGATTATGTCTCACTACGCTTAGATAGCGCCACATTTTTCTCCTTTAGGAACTTCAACACTATTCATCAATTTCTATGAGGGATATCAAACGAAAACAAATGGCTGGCGTCAGCACCTAGCGAACTCGGGCAAGTGCCAGGTCCACTGCGTCTGGGAGCCCTGCACATATGGAGCGTTCTCAGGAGCTGAGCCTGCTGCATACATAGTGCCTGCCAGCTATGATACACTGCCAGCATCTAAACCTAAGTGCTTCTATAGGAGCTAAAACCAATCACAATTAAATATCTTAGATGCCCGGTCAGTCATGACAATTAAGAATCTAAACAACAGGGGATTGATTCTGTTACCCCCCAACGCAATTACATGGTGCTAATGAGTTGTCATGGCAGTCACTGAAGGCCCCCCATGTCTGCCCAGTTTGTACATCTAAGATACTGATCATGTAGCTGCGCTTTATAAGACTTTAGTGATTGTACAGTATTGCAGCTATTAATCAGTCACATGTTCAAGTCATAAGAAGAGTAAAAACCTATGAAAAATAATTTTATCAAATATATAAAAGTTCAAGTCAACTACTTTTCCTAGAACAGATATATAAAATTAAAAATATATATTTTAAATTATAGATTTAGCATCGCCAGACGCATTACTGTCCCAAATAATTAAGTATCATCATATTTATCACATACAGTGAATGTTAAAGTGGGAAAAAAAATGGCAGAGGTGCAATTTTTCAGTTCCAAAAAAATCTAAAATAAATATCTAAGAAAGTTGTGCGGACTCGAAATAGTTACGATAATAAGTATAGCTTGTACGGCAAAAAAACAAACAAAAGAAAACAACACTATCGACTGAAAAATAAACATTTTGAGGCAAGGAGGAAAAATCTAAGTTAAAAAGAGCCTACTCAAACTCGGTCATCCAAGGGCCTGAATGCACCCGGATCCGTTCCTGATGAGTACAATTAACTTTCCGTTGGGGCTTCTGCTTGAAGTTCTGAAAAACAGGATTTGGACAGAAACACTGCTGGGTCCATTCACAGGCAGATTCACTGTCTGCCTCCATTTCAACAGTGTCCAGAGATGGAAGCCACGATGGAGCCACCAATGTGTGGCTCAAATGCAATGTAAAGTTCCATAAAGCTCAGCAGAGATTTAAGATAGTTTTAGATTTTTCCTCTTTGTGGTTTTTGCATATTCTCTGCTTAATCTGCCATTTTCAATTATGCTAATGGTGACTTTGGAGAAAAAAAGCTAGTGGCCAACGCAAGAGGTGGAAAGAACCTTGAGCACAAAAGGTCTTAACGTTGCATTGTATAATGAGTTGTAGAACATTATATAGCACATTGTGTCTTTTCTACTGCTAGAGAACCTTTACATATTCAATATTACAATACCAGCCCAGAATACTAGCTAATGTTTGCTAAAGATGCTGCTAATATGCCTGGCTGACGCATCCATCTGTCATAAAGTGAGAATGGAAGCCGTAGGATACGTATTTGTATAATTGACTTTCTTAGAAGCAGCCAATCAGCCTTACAGTAGCTCTGACATTTTCCTCGTCTTTTTAGAATGAATGTGTCATTGCGGAAGAAACTTTCATTCAGGCACACCAGCAAGTGCATAAATATTTCGAGGGTAAAAAAACAACAACAAAAACAAAGTTAAATTAGACAGCAAAAAAAGCATTCATATAGAAAGTTGTCTATAGTGTAGATTAATATTATTCTGGTTACTGATAAATTACTGAGATCTTACTGCACGATTAATAACTTTGTTACGGATGGGGATGGAATATCTATTATGGCGCAATCCACTGATGTGCTCAAAACCAGCTTTTATTCATATGGAAATTAGGCTTACAAGCGCCCCGGTGAGCGTGTCTGTGTCAATGCACTTGCAGTTACTGGCTGCTCTTCACTTCTCCCCACTGGACACCGACTCCTGCTTCTTGACTGATAGTCGAGACCAAGACGTCGCGGTATAATGTCACCTCTGCTCTCTACTCTATATAAAAATATGCATGGCACATCGTTGGTTGGAATAAAGAAGATAAGAAGAGCGATAGACTGCAAGTGCACTGAAATGCCCACCAGCAAGGAAGCCACCAGGCCCTTGCTGGATGGGGGCCCACTCACACCAGTGAGTATTTCAGCTGGATGTGCATCTGAGGACGCACATTCAGCTGAAATGTATTGCAACGCAGAGACCCGCCAGCTCCCTGCACTGCAATACACGTCACCGGCCAGTCAGAGGTAGGCAGCTCTCGTTGGCTAGTTGCTAGTCATGGGCAGTGCATGATAGTAATGTCATGTGCTACCCATCACTTGTACACTGAAGTCATTTGCTGGTTTCTGAGGCGGCTGTAGAATAGTACGCTGCACGTCATAAGAGCAAAGGAAGGTAATAATAATCATTTTTTTGTATGTTTGTTGGAGAAGATCTGCATAAAAGGGATATTATAACTGAAAGGGGGCCAAAAACGGAGGACATTATATCAGGATGGGAGACATTATATCAGGAAGGGGCTCATAATGAAGGACATTATAGCAAGATGGAAGATATTATTATTGAAAGGGGCCCAAGATGGAGAACATTATACCAGGAAAAGACTGAGGATGGAGGACATTATACCTGGAAGGGAAAAAGGATGAGGGACATTATACCAGGATATAGGACCTTATGCTAGAAAGGGGCCTAAGATGAGGGACATCATACCCGGAAGGGACTATGATAGAGAACATTATGTCAGGAAAATGCCCAGGAAGGGGAACATTATACCAGGAAGGGATATTATTTTAGTAAGGGTCCATGATGGAGGATATTATTATAGGAAGGGGCCCAGGATGGGGACACTTTATCAGGGGCCCGGGTCGAGGATATTATTACAGGATGGAGGACATTATTACATGGAGTAGTGAACACAAATGTGTTCATAGAATCTGGAACGCTACAAGGGACCATACATCTGTCGAACATGCAGATGGGGACCCAGGTCCAAACTTGGCACTGGGGCCCATCGGACTCTAGTTACACCACTGCCCACCAGGGCACTTGTGTGCCTACTTTTCATATCAATGTAGATAGTTTGGTGCAATGGCACAGTGAATTGCACCATAATAGGTAGCTTTCATAATGTTTTATACCTCCCTATCCTGCATCAATAGGTTCCCTTTAATGTCGTTATTGATCACTAATTTTCAACTATTAGTTAAAAATAATTTTCTGTCATAATTGTTGATGTACAAGTAGTAATAAATTGTTATAAATCATGGATTAGAGGAGGGTTGCAAAAACTGTCGTAAATTGACAGATATATAAAAAATGTAGGCCATAAAGGGCTTCCACTTGTTCGGAGAATAGAGGTGCGATAAATTAACAATCAGTACAGTAAAGTCACGTGCATAGACTGCTGCCTCTTATACTCTTTTCAAGAGGACATTAGGGAACACAATTGTCCTGGTACTCTCCAAAACATAAGCATCCCTGTGTCTAGATGGTGAGAAGGGAGCACACAAATGGCATCAGGGCTACAGAATGAACACCCCTGTTTAAGAGGCGTTACCTCCAGATCCCAAAAGTATCTTCGATTTCCCTTCTGTTCTACTTAAGGGACCTAATGACAAGATCATGCCATTTTTCTAGAGTGCCTTATTCACTGGGCCTCTGAATAGCTGAAAGCTCCTAACACTTCTCCAAGAGGGTGGGTCTGTGGATTTGGGGTCTTGCCTAAAATGTTCAATAAATATCAAATGTTGTGAATGGCAGTGCTCTTCTGTAGCAGGTGGGGCGTCTTATTGATCCAAGAGATCTTGAACCTGAGGAAAAATAGCAGGAGGAAGACATATAGAGTAGAAGGGGGGAGAAAGGTTGTTGTAACGCCGTGTGGACATTAACAGAGCTGGGACACTTGGACAGGAGGTTTTTGTGACTATGGATCACACAAGATGGAAACAATGACATCACTTGGGAGACATCACAACAACTCCCGGATGTGTAGACATAGCTACAAAAAAAAATAGAAAAAAAGGAGCAAGAAAAAGACTGCACTGGAGCAATTCCTATTTTTGGTTTTCACTACTCGCACTTTTCATCCAGGATATCAATCCTACTTCCCCAGACACAGACTTTCACAATGTGCCATTTTTTACAAAGGCATCCATCCGACAGACAGCTTGATAATCACAGATCAATAATAGTAACTAAGAACCATGTTGCACTGGGGATTTTCAGAACACAGATGTACACTGAGGCATCCCTTTATTTGGTGACATGTAAGATAGGATACATGTATCATGAGAATTTTTTCCTTATGAAGTCGTTAATTGCATACATAAACTAAGCCTGTGGACGCCGAACATGTCCCTTAATGTCACCTACAGAACAAGATGCCTTGCTGGATTCACTGCCAAGAGTTGGGTAATAAAATCACAGTGAAATCTGTAATGTTCCATTGTAGTCAAATTTAGTTCTTTAGGGATATTACAAGGAGAAGAACTTACACAGGACAATAGATATATAATGATTAGGGGCATGGAGAAGTTATAGCCCTATTTAATGTCAAAGTATTGTAAAAAAAAATTAGGTTTTAGTTCTAATTACATAAATTCGTTGTACGGTTTAAAATGAAAAGTCTGCAGTCTCTATGTGTGCTTCGAAGATTCAACTGTTTCTGAGCCAGTAATGCGATATGCATACTACTGGGCAGAACCCGTCTAGTGAACAATGTAGTGCAGCGTGGTTGGTGCAATGTGACAGATAGGCAGGGACCACAGAAAATTCAACATAAACAGTGTCTTTATTTTCAGACTCACATACAGGAGTGTTATCCTCCGGATGGCAGCCGGATTTCCACAAATGCAGTCCGTAATCTAAACCTATTGCCATGGCCAATGGCATCACTGTGTCTCTTGGTTGTGTCATCCACCTTGAGGCCCCTGGCTCAGTGTTAGCTCCACATAGACCTGGATTGCACAGAGCCTGCTGCTCTGCAACTTGCAAACTCCAAACTGACACACCCAAGACAAAACTGACAGATTTAAATGGAATTGTGGCCCTACAGCCACTTCCAAAACCTGGAATGGAGAGAAGGATTTGCCCCACTACCAAGCCTGCAAATCCCTCTAAAAATAAAAGCCCTTGACAGATTTTCCTAACAAACCTGACTGGGTCAACTACTGGGACCTGTTCCACTTTTTCTTTTATTTTGCCTTGTGATTCACTGGCATTCTGCTGTGAACACAAGGTGCTCCAGCAGGTTTAATAAGACTGTCCGCATCCTAAGGGACACATATAGACCCTCGCATATGATTCCCCTCACTGCCTCACAGCATGTATGAAGCTAGGGTGTGACTGTCTAGTGAGCATGGCTCTACAGAGGGCGTGGCCTCGCTCAATACACATGTCTAAAGTTAGGCCACGCTCACTAGACGGCTTCTGCCTGGTAGTGTGCATTTTCCATACATTACCGTCGTTCTCGGCTCAGAAAAAGATGAATCCTTGCAGTGCACATTGTGTGCGTTTGGGGAATTCAAAAGTCTGCAGTCACACAGAATGACACACAAAGTAACTGCAGACTTTTCATTTTAGACTTGGACAACCCTTATAAAAACCTGGATCAGTTATATAAAGGATGTTAGTTTTCATTAAAGTGTAGAGCACGTGAATGATAGTAGACAGAGATGAGAGATGAGAATTTGGATGGTACCACAGTGTGCAGAGGTTTGTGGGTGAGTGTGACAAGTTTTTGTTATATTCTGAAGCAGACTGGCAACCAGTGTAATGACTGGTACACGTAGGAGGCATCAGTGTAGCAGCTGGACAGAAATATGAGCCTGCTTGCTGCATTCAGGATATATTGGAAAATAGAGAGTTTAGAGAGTTACAACAGTCAAGATGAGAATAAATCAGAGCCACAGAATTTGTGTAGTTTCAAAATGGGAAAAAAAAGTAGATTCTGGAGACGCTTTTGATGTGCAGATGTCATGAGGAAGTACTAACCATAAATATTGGTAGAATCGGTAATTCTGATTGCATTAATGCTTGATCCAGAGATTCATAGATCACTGCTTTATGACAAATGTTTGATATACCAGACACACCTCAAAGACAACTGCAAGTTGCAGCCCAAATAAAGTTCTGAATAATTGTTAAATCTTTTGTAATATGGAAATAAAGGTTTTAATTATTATTTTTTTTCTTTTAAGTAATCTACTTTTAGGGAGAATTACGCAATTTCTGATTACTTTGGAACAAGTCTCATCCCCTCAAATAACAGATGACTCGTGGTTTTGAGGTTTGTATATTTCGTTATTCCAATCTTCCGTAATGAATGTTGGCTTCATTTGTAGATTATTCTCCATTTCAGGAAATGATGACTGCTGTATACTCACATGATGGCCATTAAAGTCACTCATGTTTGGACTCATTGATCAATGCCCACGTGACAGATTGTCCTTATTCAGATTGATTTTAATTCTTTAGTTTTTCAAGTAGCAGACTCACTTCTGTGCAGAATGCCAATTGTTTGGATTTTCACATTGCACATGTTGCATGTTGCTAATTCTTTCCATGTCTTATAAGTGAATACATATGACATTTGCAGTATATAAACAGTAATCCAAAGCTTCCCAGTCACTAGAATGTGTCACAGAAAGGGGCCCACTAGGTAAGGTGGATCCTCTAAGCACAAGGGGCCTTTGGCACTTAAGTCCAACACTGGTAATAGATCAGAGAATATCTGAAAAGTGATTTGTATAAAACAGTCCGTTTCAGTATTTTCTTTATATAGGAAGTACCCCCAAAAAAATTCATAATAGAGGTTCATAATAAAATATTAGGGGGCTCAAGAACCTGTGGTGTATTGTTTAAAGGGGTCATGCAGGATTAAAAAAACAGAAGTGCTTTCTTTAAAAAAACCCACCTAACCCCATAAGTAATCCCAGACCTCTATGGACAACTGTGGCACTGTTTTGGGACGAGAGCTGTCTGGTTTAACACTTAGATATTAATTAGATAAGATACATAGTTTGAAGCAAAAGAAGAAAGTTTAACTTTTTGCATCTAAAGTTATTTTTTTTTACAAAAGGAAGGCAATAGAACCATTTGCAGAACTTTCTCCTCACTAGAGAAGGAGAAACCGTCGATAGCATCCGTTCCGACACAATCCTTCCTCTTCACTTTATTTTTCCATTTTGTTATCGATATTGCTGTAACATTACTTTACGAATCAAAGCAAACCTTTAGCAGCTACAAAACAACTAAGCAAGTATGGATTCTTCCTGCCGACATTTAATTCCAGTTTTATTACATTAGACTTTAACCTTTTACTGACTGTGGTGTAGAAAACGCTGACGAGCTGACCGACAAAGACTGTCTGAGCCTTGTGTCTGAGCAACATGTGAGTTTTGCTGTTTTGTAACTTAATTTTCCTTTTCTGAGTACATGTATGCATTAGTAAGTAACCCCTGACCTGTGTTCCTGTACACTCCTTGTAAAATGATCTATATATTATTATATCATGAGAACAAAACGTGACTGATTCAAGTGTCTTATGAAAGACTCTGATGCTGGAGCTTATCCCAATAAAAGCTTTGCTCACATGTCTACTTCTTATTTCTATGTTTGGATCCCTTTTTTTGGATGACAAAAATGGAAATATAATTATCCAGGACAGGATCAATTCATTTGAATGGGCATGGAAATGTCCTGAAATATCTTCCGCTTGACACAATCTAATCCATTGTCTGCGTAACTTTATTTCTGGCCATAAAAATGGATGGCAGCTCAATCGCTACTATTAAGAAAGAACTCCCATCAAAAACGTTATCCTCTTAATATATTCATATTATATAATATATATAATCATCATATTATATAGCACTGTGTACTTACAATTGCTCATTTTACCTTTCTACAAAGTTAATTATTCTCTGCTCTGTGTAGAAAAAGAAGTCTATTTTAACTACATGAGTCATCTCCCTCTTCAACTCCTGAACCAGCTTCTCCCTCCTCACCAGGGACGTTTGCAGGGATGACTCATGCAGGAAAAATTGACCTCCTGTTTCTACATAGAGCTTAGAAGGATTCAGCTGGTCAGTTTTTTATGTTATAGACCTAATGGAAAAGAGAAGAATTAGCTGGGTAGAAAGGCAAAATGAGCAATTATAAGTACACAGTGCTGTATAATATAATGTATAATAATGACTGCAATATATTAAGAGGATAAAAATGTTGATGGGAGGAGGAGGGCTTCTTTAATTTTATTGGAAAAGGAATATGATTGATGGTCATGGTCATTTATCGAGAATACTACAGGCATTCAGGGACACCTCTAGTAGAAGCAAATTTTACAAACAAAACAAAAACTGATGCCAAACAAAAAACCAAACTATGCATCCATTTTTGCTTTGTTTGCATTGTATCCATTTTTTATTTTTATTAATACCGGATTCGTTAGAAATGGATGACAACTGGACATTTGAACAGAGCCTAATCTACAATACTACAACCCAATGACAAGAGTGGTGCTGAATTTGGAACAAAATGTGTTCTCTCTCCAAAAACTTAAAGGCCATGATTCATCAACGTTTTTTCCTACACAAATCTGTCATAAACCTTTTTCATCACTCACAAAATCTTTGTGTAACCATTTTGGACGTTTCCTCACCAGTAGTGTTGAGCATTCCAATACCGCAAGTATCGGGTATCGGCCGATATTTGCTGTATCGGAATTCCGATACCGAGTTCCGATATTTTTGTGATATCGGAATCGGAAGTTCCCAGTGTATGGTTCCCAGGGTCTGGAGGAGAGGAAACTCTCCTTCAGGCCCTGGGATCCATATTCATGTAAAAAATAAAGAATAAAAATAAAAAATATGGATATACTCACCCCTCCGGCGGACCCTGGACCTTAGCGATGTAACCGGCAGCCTCCTTTCCTAAGAATGCAGTGAGTGTAGGACCTGCGATGACGTCGCGGCTTGTGATTGGTCGCGTGAGCGGTCACATGAGCGGTCACGCGACCAATCACAAGCCGCGACGTCATCGAAGGTCCTTCACTCTGCATTCTTAGGAACGGAGGCAGACGCTTGGACCGGTGAGAGCCAGGGGCCGTCCGAGGGGTGAGTATATCAATATTTTTTATTTTTATTCTTTATTTTATACATGAATATGGATCCCAGGGCCTGAAGGAGAGTTTCCTCTCCTTCAGACCCTGGGAACCATTCCGATATTTTGTGTCCCATTGATATGCATTGGTATCGGATATCGGTATCGGCGATATCCGATATTTTTTGGGTATCAGCCGATCCAATCCGATACCGATACCTTTGCATATCGGAAGGTATCGCTCAACACTACTCACCAGTCTTGTCCAACTCTATCAGATTGGGTGGTACTAGGGCAGGAAAGGGGATGTGACACCACAGCTCATCTCCAGGACTGGAGTAAGATTTGTGGCAAGGTGCATGAAGGCGCACTTCACTTTTTAGAAGTGCCTGATTCAGTAAGAGGCATTAATTTTGTGCCTCTGACTCTGGCATGCATGAACAACACTGATCTTGATGTAGGGATAATATGTTCTTACAGTGGGCTTCTAAAGCTTTTTTTGTTTGTTTTAGTTGACTTCCTTATTGCAAGAAGCTAATCATGTCATGATGTCATGTATTGGTAGGTTTTTTGCTTTTT
This sequence comes from Ranitomeya variabilis, assembly GCF_051348905.1. Classification (NCBI taxonomy): domain Eukaryota; kingdom Metazoa; phylum Chordata; class Amphibia; order Anura; family Dendrobatidae; genus Ranitomeya; species Ranitomeya variabilis. The sequence continues at coordinate 86,498,901 of NC_135232.1, forward strand.
TTTACTGCATCCTTTTTTGACAACGCATTTGAGAATCTCAGTGCATGCTGGGATACTGAAACGAGATGCCATTGGGGGGCAGAGGCTATGGTCACTTCCCCAGCCACTGCCTCCTCCCTGAACCAAAGAGTTATCAGTGAGGCTCGTTTCAGGGGCTGGGCTAGTCCCTGTTATGCCGAGCATGTGTCAGTTGTCAATTCCAACCAATGCTCAGTAGATTCTTGTTACATAGTGACAGTGCGTTCGCTCACCAGCTCTGATCAGAAGTAACGAGCCAGCAGGAGAGCAAACTGTTAGTGTGTGTTGTAAGAATACCCAGTGTGCAGAGACCAGTGCCGCCTCCACAAGTGACGTCACACATGCTGGTCTCTGAATGCCGTGTATTTTTCTGACAAAGACACTGACAGTGCGCTCTTCTGGAGACTCATTACTTTTGATCTGAGACAAAGAGTGAACACAATGTCACTGTAGATACTGCACAGTGAGCATCCATTGGAATTGACATCCGACACATGATCAGTATAGCATGAACTAGCCCAGCCCCTGAAATGGACCTCACTGATGACGCTTTGTTCCAATGATGGGGCAGAGGCTGCATCAGTTTTGTTTGAGTATCCCAGCATGCACTGGAATTCTCAAACAAAGCATCATTGAAAAAGGAGTATTAAAAAAAAGCAATTTGATAAGGTACATTACAAAAATTACTAGATTATGGCATTAAATAGATTTTAGTTGACTTCCTTATTGCAAGAAGCTAATCATGTCATGATGTCATGTATTGGTAGGTTTTTTGCTTTTTTTTACTGCATCCTTTTTTGACAACGCATTTGAGAATCTCAGTGCATGCTGGGATACTGAAACGAGATGCCATTGGGGGGCAGAGGCTATGGTCACTTCCCCAGCCACTGCCTCCTCCCTGAACCAAAGAGTTATCAGTGAGGCTCGTTTCAGGGGCTGGGCTAGTCCCTGTTATGCCGAGCATGTGTCAGTTGTCAATTCCAACCAATGCTCAGTAGATTCTTGTTACATAGTGACAGTGCGTTCGCTCACCAGCTCTGATCAGAAGTAACGAGCCAGCAGGAGAGCAAACTGTTAGTGTGTGTTGTAAGAATACCCAGTGTGCAGAGACCAGTGCCGCCTCCACAAGTGACGTCACACATGCTGGTCTCTGAATGCCGTGTATTTTTCTGACAAAGACACTGACAGTGCGCTCTTCTGGAGACTCATTACTTTTGATCTGAGACAAAGAGTGAACACAATGTCACTGTAGATACTGCACAGTGAGCATCCATTGGAATTGACATCCGACACATGATCAGTACAGCATGAACTAGCCCAGCCCCTGAAATGGACCTCACTGATGACGCTTTGTTCCAATGATGGGGCAGAGGCTGCGTCAGTTTCGTTTGAGTATCCCAGCATGCACTGGAATTCTCAAACAAAGCATCATTGAAAAAGGAGTAGTAAAAAAAAAAAAGCAATTTGATAAGGTACATTACAAAAATTACTAGATTATGGCATTAAATAGATAGGCATATAGGATGAAAATTAATGTGTTTCAGACCACTCCTTCACCCCTTTAGGCACCAAGTCAGGGCCCCATCAAGCTATTATTGCCCCTCCTGGTGTGTGGGGTCCAGTGCATGGAATATCATATGGGGCAGGATAGAGATGCAATTGGGCATTATGGGAGATCATGTGGGACAGGATGGAGACACATAGGGCAAGAAGAGAGACACGTGGGGCAGGATGGGAGACATATAGGTCAGGATGGGAGACACCTAAGGCAGGATTGGAGAAACATGGGGGCAGGATGGGAGAAACATGGGGGCAGGATGGGAGGACATATGGGAGAAGGATGGAGACACATAGGGCCAGGATAGAGAAACATGGGGCCAGGATGGAAACACATTGGGACAGGCTGGAGACACATTGGGCCCGGATGGGAGAACATATGCGGCCTGGAATGAAACACATGAGGTCAGGATGGGGCATGTTATTACAAGAAGGGGACAGGATGTGGGACACTATTAATCTAGGGGCTAATTAAGTAATATTATTGTTGCTGTGATGTATTTTATTTTTGAGGATACCGTTTTCAGTGGGGAGAGGTCCTGTTCTTGTGCAGGGCAACAAAATTTCGCTTTTTTACCTTCAACTGGTGCAGTGTAGAAGTTGGGGAGAAATTGGGGAATGTGCTCTGTGTGTTATTTTCTGCACAGACAAGTCCTGGCTGGAAGAAGTGATGGTGGTCTGCACTGGATGAAGAAGAAAAGCGAAGATGAATATCTTCAACTAGAGATGTCACTGGTGAGTCAGTGTTTTACCTGTACACTTACACTATACACTGTATACTATGTACAGAGCTCCTGTGTATAAATTAATTGGTGAGTCTGTGTATTACCTGTACATTGACACTATATATAGCGTTCCTGTGTATAATGTCTCTGGTGATCACTGTATTATCTGTACATTGACACTATATACAGAGCTCCTGTGTATAATGTCACTAGTGATCTCTGTATTACCTGTAGACTGACATTATATACAGAGCTCCTGTGTATAATGTCACTGGTGAATCACCCTTATTACATGTATACTTACACTATACAATGTACACTATGTAGAGAGCTTCTATGTATATTTCCACTTATGGTAATATTAGTATTTTTTTTTCAATTAATGATCAGCATTGTAGTATTTGATCACTATGTGGTGGCAATATGTGGTCTGGTCATGGTGTGGCGGTATTTGATCCTTGTATGTGGTATTATTCAGTCACTATATGGTAGCCATATGTGGTCTGGTCATGGAGTGAAAGCTTTTGTCCCTTGTATGTGGTATTATTGGTCATTTTAAATAATGCATGTGACACATTCCCTTAAAGAAAAATAAATAAAAATATACCTAAAAAGAGTATTGAATATTTTAACAAGTGTGAGAGTACAGTAGGGCTTGGGCAAATGGTATACCTTGTCGTTGTGGCAACTTAAAATATATTTTGGCCAAAACAAAAGCTGATGGCTATGTATGTGATCTGGTGTTCGATAGGAACTGTTAATGTGTGATTGGTGAGGACGGGGTGCAGAAGCAGAGTTTTTCCAAAAGTGGGTGGTGGGACTGTGGAAGTTTCAATGTTTAGATTTGGAGCTGGGGTGGAGCCTGGGCAGAGTCTCAAGGGGGCTTGAATTTTTTCCCAGGATGGAGCCCTGAAATTCCTGATGGCAGCCCTACACCCAGTACCTACTAAAATGAATGCACTGTCTATGCAATGCAGGACAGATTCTTCCATGGGATGCTCTTTGTAGCCACTCATTATGGAGGACCCTGAGCAGAGGATCCCCTCAATTTTTCCTAGGTAACAGATGGTGATTTCATTATATTGACACTAACAAAATTCTATTATATATTGAATCATCTCACAAAAATGTTGGCCAGTTTATAAAGCCTTTCCTTTTGCTACACAATGTCTCTGATAATCCTCACCGTCAATACACAGCTAGCACAGGACTACAATAATAGGGAGAATGGACACAAGAAAGAGAGCACTTTCCGTCAAGAAGAGGATTGTTCCAATGCATCTCAAATAAAAAATTAAACTATTTTGCGGTCACTTGTTGCTCCTCTCCCATTATTCCTATAATGCTCTTCGTTTTGGTCATTAGATGTGTGGTCAGACAGATTTGTGGCTTTAACGGAAGAGATTACTTCATGTATATTTTACCATTGTTAATTTTTTTTCCTTCCAATAATTCTATTTACATGCAAGAATAATAATCTTAAAATAATTATAAAACTGGCTGCGAAATGTATAATTTAAGGAAATAATCAATAGTCATGTTTTCTATTTATTAGAGATTTTGTGTCTTGTGCCAGGGAAACAACATACAATGCCAATCAAGTTTTGGGTACTATATTCAAAGGGAATTTGTGGTTAAAATTCTGTGCTGCCGCAGGGATGAATTCCAGGAGTATATCGTAGATTCACAGTGGTTTTATGCAACGCGTTTCAGGGGTCTCATACCCCCTTCATCAGGAAATACCAGACCTGTGGATCTGCAGCAGCCGCCAGCCTATACGCATTTATCTCATCCTAACCAGGTGAGTAAATTTCGTGGTATAGCCATTCACTGGCTTCCTATCGCCCAGAGACTCCAGTTCAAAACCGTTACAATGACATACAAAGCCATCCGCAATCTGTGTCCTCCATACATCTGTGACCTCGTCTCCCGGTACTTACCTACATGCAACCTCCGATCCTCTCAAGATCTCCTTCTCTACTCCTCTCTCATCGCTTCTTCCCACAACCTCATCCAAGACTTCTCCCGTGCTTCCCCCATACTCTGGAACTCTCTACCCCAACACATCAGACTCTCGCCTACCATAGAAACCTTCAAAAAGAACCTGAAGACTCACCTCTTTTGACAGGCCTACAGCCTGCAGTGATACTCAACCTACTGAACCGCCGCACAACCAGCTCTACCCTCACCTATTGTATCCTCACCCATCCCCTGCAGACTGTGAGCCCTCGTGGGCAGAGTCCGCTCTCCTTATGTACCTGTGTGCCTTGTTTTTTGCTCATGTTTAATGTATTTGTCTATATTTGCCCCATTTTCACATGTAAAGCGCCATGGAATAAATGGCGCTATAAAAATGTATAATAATAATGATAATATTCTTTCCTTTGCAACGTGGATAAGACCCTATTGCGCTTTTTTGTCTTCCTATTCTTTTACAACAATCAAGTTTTGGGAGCATACCCTGATTTGCCATCCAGGTGCAGCTACACGACCAGTGCGCCCCGAGCAGGCTGCCCCGCATTGCACACAACAGCTACATATCTACGTCGCATCACGGCCGTCAATTCCAGCTATAAATAGAAGCCACATCTATTCGAACAATGGATTCTCCTATCTGTACGGCAACAGCAATAAGGAATCCTACATTGTTTTCCAGGAGGCAGGCTACAGTATGTTCCTGATAAATGAAAGTCACATTTACGTAGATCCTTGACTAGCTGCCATGGAAAGATATTCAGCACTTGTAGGGTATTGCCCAATCTGTACACTTCCTAAATACACTCCATACCGGGGATAAAGAACACGAGAAGCACTGGCTGTCACCGAAATCTGTTGTACAGTAGATGCCAATGACATGGGAAGGCTCAGAAGCAGCATGTAAAGCAGGCATGCCAATCATTCATTCATTGAGTTCATTCCGGTGCTACATACTGTACATGTTTGATCATAAAATCACTCCAGGTAAGAAAAGTCTTTTGCTCATTAGATGTCAGCATCAATCAGTTCATCTTCAGGGATTACTAGGATTATAATTAAAAATTAAAACACGAGATAAGATAATAGGTCGGTCACCTGCTGTTCATATAGTAAAATGAGAAGAACATATGGAAAGATCACAGAAAAGGCAACTAAATTGTGAATATGATGAATTAGGTTTTGCAGATGTTGCACGCACGGTCTCTATAAGGATCGCACCTCATCGTATTGATCCCATCAACATTACAGTATAGATGCCCAGTTACAACAGCTGGAGGAGCCAGCAGGTAACAACCCTGGGCTCGGAGACCACCTAGTGCCATGTGTTTGCATTCATAATATAATAATGAATATATTATTAGACATGGTAACACGCTTATAAATATGCTGATAGAAGAGCCATCTCCATAGAAAGCCACAGGATGACTGAGCGCAGAACAGAAATAGCACAGGATTAAAGCAAACAAACCCATTATCTTTTCACCTGACAATGATGGATCAAGAATCGTCACATTAGTTTATTGAAAGTAAAGGTATAATACCATATAAAGCTCAAAAAGCAACAAGAAATAAGATTATCTCGACACAGGAGCATTTTATGTAAACCCATCCAATTGTGGAAATTAGTATTATTCCAAAATCTATAGATTTTTGTGGGAAAACCCCTTTAAGGTGTGCAAACACATTGATATAGAGATGGGGCAACAGGGGTAGAAATGTGATCTATTACTAGGGGAAACGTGTGGATGTAGTTATGGGGGAGTGTAGAGGGATCAGTAATGAGGGTAAGAAGGTAGTGATGGGGTAATAGTGCGGTCATATTGGGCTAAACATGTAGGGATATAGTGCTGGGGAAACTTGTGCTGAGGCTGATGTAGTTATGGGGTAAGACGATAATGATATAGTAATGGGGGTAGTTATGTAGTGATGGGGTAGTAGTGTTGTCCTATTGTAATGGGGCACACATGTTGGTATATAGTGCTGGGGGACCATGTAGTTATATAGTTATGGGGTAAGCATATAAGGATATAGTAATGGGGAGAGAGGGCAGTTATGTAGGGATGGGGTAATATTGTGGTAATATTGTAATGGGGTAACATGTAGTGCTGGGGGAGCAGGGTCTGATGTACTTATGGTGGGAGTAATGATATAGTAATGAGGGTGAGAAGGCAGTGATGTATCAATGGGGTACTGGGGTAATAGTACAGTTATATTATGGATCTGGTGCTAGGGGATACATACTGACATGCATGGCTAATATGTAATGGTATAGTGATGGGGTAGTAGTTCTGCAGTGATGGGGTAGTAGTTCTGCAGTGATGGGGGTAGTAGTTCTGTAGTGATGGGGTAGTCGTTCTACAGTGCTGAGCTCTAGTACACGAGTGTAATGACATAATGATGGGGGTAACAGTTCTGCAGTGATGGGGTAGTAGTTCTGCAGTGATGGGGGTAGTAGTTCTGCAGTGATGGGGTAGTAGTTCTGCAGTGATGGGGGGTAGTAGTTCTGCAGTGATGGGGTAGTAGTTCTGCAGTGATGGGGGTAGTAGTTCTGCAGTGATGGGGCAGTAGTTCTGCAGTGATGGGGGGTAGTAGTTCTGCAGTGATGGGGGTAGTAGTTCTGCAGTGATGGGGTAGTAGTTCTGCAGTGATGGGGGGTAGTAGTTCTGCAGTGATGGGGTAGTAGTTCTGCAGTGATGGGGGGTAGTAGTTCTGCAGTGATGGGGTAGTAGTTCTGCAGTGATGGGGGGTAGTAGTTCTGCAGTGATGGGGTAGTAGTTCTGCAGTGATGGGGTAGTAGTTCTGCAGTGATGGGGGGTAGTAGTTCTGCAGTGATGGGGTAGTAGTTCTGCAGTGATGGGGGTAGTAGTTCTGCAGTGATGGGGCAGTAGTTCTGCAGTGATGGGGGTAGTAGTTCTGCAGCACTGAGCACTAGTACACGAGTGCAGTGACATAGTGATGGGGGTAGACCAGCCCTGCAGTGTCCTGACTCTGGCAGGTGACTCGGTGACATTGCACCAGTGTTGGGATGAGGGCTTTCTGCAGATGACGGAGACCCCCGCATTCCTCCCCAGACCCCGCACAGCAGGTCGTGCACTCTAGGACTGGCTGCACCGTGTTAGGTGCCTGTCTCTTTAAGAGTGGCAGCGCTAGAGCCCGAGCCTGCAGACGAGCGCCGTCCTGTGTGTCCGCAGCGCCGCTGACAATGGAGAATAGAAATCTTACCGTCTGAATCCCTGGAAGGACGAGGGCCAGGACATGCGGGATTTCTTCAGTCCGGGTCTGTGGCCGGTGTCCACAGCGTACGAGGAGCGGTCCATGGCCGGGCAGTGCAGGTATCGCTCGGTGTCGGAGAAGCCTCGGTGCCTCACCCTGCTGGCGGAGTATCTGCTGCGGGAGGAGGCTGGGGGGCAGTGTGGCGCCGGCTGGAGCCCAGGCTGTGACTGAAGTTGGAACTGGAGCAGTGGGTGAGCCGGGGCTTGACACTGAGGGTGGACTTGGGGTGGGGAGAGGGGCTGTAGTGTGGGGAGTAGCTGGGACTGAGGCAGAGGTGGAGATTGTGGCTGAAGGGGATAAACTTGGGGCTGAAGCTGGCTGAGGAAAAGCGAGTGAGGTGCTGGAGAGATGGTGGTGAAGGACGGGAGCAGGGACTGTGGCTGGAGGGGCTGTGGCTGGAGGGGCTGTGGCTGGAGGGGCTGTGGCTGGAGGGGCTGAGCCTGGTCCTGGTGCTGGAGGGACTGAGCCTGGTCCTGGTGCTGGAGGGACTGAGCCTGGTCCTGGTGCTGGAGGGACTGAGCCTGGTCCTGGTGCTGGAGGGACTGAGCCTGGTCCTGGTGCTGGAGGAAGCTTTGGTGCTGGAGGAAGCTCGGCTGGTGCAGAGCCTGGAAGTGGCGCTGCTGCTGGTCTGGCCGCCACAGATGTTTTGGTGCCGCCAGGTTCCCCGGGCTGCTCCCGTTGCTGCAGCTGCTGCTGGTCACCAGAGCGCTCAGGTTGCTGCCCTCTGTCTCCATGGCTCACCCTGCACACTGCCGGACACACACACTGGGATCTCAGCTCGTCAGCAGAAGTTCAGGAGAGGACACGAGAGAGCGCCACACATGCCAGCCCTGCTCAGCTCACCACGGGGTCACCACATGGAGCAGAGCGCGGAGAGGATCACCCGACACAGGACACAGCCCCCCAGTACTTGGCCACTACCTGGTGGAGAGGTGCTGCAGTGCCGGATCACTGTATGCTGAAGAGGTGCTGCAGTGCCGGACAGCCCCCAGCACCGGGTCACTGTATGAAGTGCTGCTGGACAGCTCACCCAGAGCCAGATCCAAATATGTGAAGGAGGGGTGCTGGAGGGCTGGACAGCTATCCTAGAATCAGAGCACTGTATGAGGGAGAGTGCTGGACAATGGATCACTGCATGGAGGAGAGGTACAGAAGTGTCGGACAGCTCCACCAGGAACGGATCACTTTATGAAGAAGTGCTGAAGTGTCGGAGAGCTCCACAAGTACTTGATCACTGTATGGTGGAGAGGTGCTGAAGTGCTGGACAGCTCCCTCAGTAGTTGATCACTTTATGAAGAAGTGCTGGATATCTCCACCAGTAATGGATCACTTTATGAAGAAGTGCTGGACATCTCCCTCAGTAGTTGATCACTTTATGAAGAAGTGCTGGATAGCTTCACCAGTAATGGATCACTTTATGAAGAAGTGCTGGATAGCTCCACTAGTAATGGATCACTTTATGAAGAAGTGCTGGATAGCTTCACCAGTAATGGATCACTTTATGAAGAAGTGCTGGATAGCTCCACTAGTAATGGATCACTTTATGAAGAAGTGCTGGATAGCTTCACCAGTAATGGATCACTTTATGAAGAAGTGCTGGATAGCTCCACTAGTAATGGATCACTTTATGAAGAAGTGCTGGATAGCTTCACCAGTAATGGATCACTTTATGAAGAAGTGCTGGATAGCTCCACTAGTAATGGATCACTTTATGAAGAAGTGCTGGATAGCTTCACCAGTAATGGATCACTTATGAAGAAGTGCTGGACAGCTCCCTCAGTAAGGGATCACTTTATGAAGAAGTGCTGGACAGCTCCACCATCACTGGAACACTGTATGGAGGGCAGATGCTGAAGTGCTGGACAGCTCCCAAAACAAAAGAAATCCACTGATAGCAGACAAGAGCTGCTGAGAACTTGTGACCTACCTCCTCTGTGCCAGCTTCATGCAGCCATGAATCAGGGATGTCTTCATCCCATGCAGACTCACATCTGGCTTCTTGTTGGTCGGAGGCTCCTGGGATGTCCTCCTAGGTCACAGGCCAATAGCAATGACACCAGTTCCTCTGGTAGTCTTGCAGGACGTGCTCTGCTCCCCTCAGCCGGGCTCCAGTGCTGCTGTGCCAGGGGCTGCCTGCCTCCTCCTGGCTGCATTCTCTCCTCCTTGCCTCTCACAGCAGATGATGGAGCTCTCTGCTGCTTGTGTGCGGGCAGGAATCACAGCTCTATATGTTCTGCATGGCTCCTGGCCAAGAGTTCAGCCTGTCCCCTCTCCTGGAGCTCCCTTGTCTGCCCTTTCTTCCCATCGCTGAGAGATCTTCATCCGCTTCCCAAATTTTGAAACTTTACTGAATTAGACTGAGAGATGGAAGAGGAGGTGCAAGAAGTAGGAACTGCCCCCTGTAAGCCGAAGACCAGGAGGACCACATCAGCTCCCCAGCTGTGCTGGAGAGACCCCACCGCCCCTAATGAATACTGACTGCTATATACAGACTGCAATATCATTCCTGTAACACACAGGAGAATAAATACAATGTTCCGCTATGGACACAGTGTATGGCCGTGGATCTGTTCACACAAGTGTCTACCGCGCTATAGCTGGAAACTACAGTGGATTCTCGTGTTCCTTTGTTATAATACCAAGTGTGTCTGGCAGACATGTCTGTATGTGAGTGTCCTAATGTGTATGTGTGCACAGCTCGCATGTATCCTCCCCCAGGTCACATAGAAATTGGGTCTCTAGAGAAACAGAAATGATTGAAATACAGGTTATATCTAATTGCCCTGAAATCAGCTCCATGACACATTCTGCTGGGTACAGAATCTTTACCATTACATAAGGAGTAGTGGCAGTATAACATGGTGTCTGTCCCAGCGGGATACAATTTGATTAGCTATCCATAAGCCATGTAGGTATTTAATACAGAGGATATTAATAGATTGTGCTATTTCTAGCACTGTCTAGGGGATGGATTGAAAATTTCAATAATTTAATTAATTAATCCATCCTTCCTTCCCTCCCTCCCTTCCTTCTGCCTCCATTCCTTATTCCTGCCTTCCATCTATCTCTCCCATCCTTCAGCCACTCATTCATCCATCCATCCCTCCTTCCATCCATCCATCCATCCATCCATTCATTCATCCATCCCTGCCTTCCTCCATCCATCCCTCTTTCTCTCCCTCCATTCATCCATCGATCCCTCCCTTCTTCCCTCCATCCATCCCTCTTTCCCTCCCTCCATCCATCCATCCCTCTTTCCCTTTCTCCATCCATCAATTCCTCCCTCCCTTCTTCCCTCCATCCATCCCTCTTTCTCTCCATCCATCCATCCATCCCTCCCTCCTTCCGTCCCTCCTTCCCTCCCATCCATCCATAAATCCATCCATTCCTCCTTACCTCCCTCCATCCATTACTCCTTTCCTCCCTTCCCTCCCTCCATCCATCACTTACTCCTATCCATCCATCCATCCATCCATTAATCACCCATCCATCCATCCCTCCTTTCCTCCCACCCTCCATCCATCACTTACTCCCATCCATCCATAAATCATCCATCCATCCCTCCTTTCCTCCCTCCCTCCATCCATTCCTCCTTCCCTCCCTCCTGCCTTCCTTCCCTCCCTCCTTCCCTTACTCTCATCCATCCCTCTCTCCCTTCCATCCATCCCTCCTTCCCATCCATCCATCCATCCATCCCTCCTTCCCTTCCATCCCTCCTTCCCTTCCATCCATCCATCCCTCCCTTCCATCCATCCCTCCCTTCCATCCATCCCTCCCTTCCATCCATCCATCCCACCCATCCATCCATCCATCCATCCATCCATCCATCCCTCCTTCCCTTCCATCCATCCCTTCCATCCATCCATCCCATCCATCCATCCATCCATCCATCCATCCATTCTCTAAAATACAATGACTCTCAATTATCTTGAATTGTCTAGCCATGGATCTAGGGGCACTTGTGACACCATTTCCCCCCTGATTTCCTGATGAATAATTGGAATTTTCCACAATATGACCACAACGTTTCTCTTTGTAAAAAAGAAATAGCCTTGTGGTTATCATAAAAACGTGACATAGTCAATTTTTTTTGATGATCACAAAGTTAATTGTAATTTTTTAACCCCAATAGGAAGACATTGAATTTATCTTTTTAGTCTATGAATGTAACATAATGCTCTAGCGAAAAATTACCCAGAGATGGAGCAGTGCTGAGTTTGTTATTTGATGTTTACTGTATGGAACTTATTCCACAGCGCAGTACACAGATTGCCATCACGTTTAATTGTCAATGTCTCCAGTGGAGCTGATAATTTAGCTTCTCTCTCATTCATAATGGGGAAAAGTGCACAGGAAACTGATCAGCAGCTTGACCTGTTCTTAATATATACTGTATGCTTGCCTACATGTCTGTATTTAATGCAGTGGGATTAATATACATATGATTGTATTTTTTTACTCTGTTGATGGTTAGTCTATAAAAAATAACTTGCACCTAGTATTGTCTGTGGCAACTTAATAGTCATAAGGGTTTATGTCTTACAGCACCACTTAACTGGGTTTTCTTTCACCACTAGAGTGGTGCCTTAACCCTTTAACAACCAGAGGTAATTTTGGTTTTGCATTTTCGTTTTTCACTCCACTCCTTCCTGGAGCCATAACCTTTTTACTTTTTGGTCAATATAGCCGTGTGGAAGCTTGTTTTTTGCGGGACGAGTTGTAATTTTGAACAACATCATTGGTTTTACCATGTTGGGTACTAGAAAACGAGAAAAAAATTCCAAGTGCGGTGAAATTGCAAAAAAGTGCAATCCCACATTTGTTTTTTGTTTGGCTTTTTTTTACTAGGCTCACTAATTGCTAAAACTGACCTGCCATTATTATTCTCCTGGTCATTACGAGTTCACAGGCACCAAACATGTCTAGGTTCTGTTTTATCTAAGTGGTGAAAAAAATTTCTAAACTTTGTTAAAAAAAAAGTGCCATTTTCCTATACCCGTAGCGTCTCCATTTTTCATGATCTAGGGTTGGGTGAGGGCTTATTTTTTGCATGCCGAGCTGACATTTTTAATGATACCATTTTGGTGCAGATACGAACTTTTGATCTCTCGTTGTTGCATTTTAATGCAATGTCGTGGCGACCAAAAAAATGCATTTCTGGCATTTTTACTTTTTTTCTCACTACACCATTTTGCGATCAGGTTAATCCTTTTTTTAGTGGTCAGGTTGTTAGGAGTCGAGTTCCCACCACTGCACGGGGGGGAATCTTGAACCATGTCTGCTGTGGTCTCTCATTCTGCATCAGCCGCAGTGGAGCCTGCTCAGCGGAGATGTCAGTCCCAGCATCTCGCTCAGTCTGATTCTGTGCAAAGGGTTACTGCTGCCTTTCCAGGTTCTGCCATTGTAGCCTGTACTGATCAGCGGCGAGCAGACGTCTCTGTGACTAAGTCCTGCTTTTCCCCTTCTGAGCATGCCCAAAGGAAGACCTCTCAGTGGAGGTCTGGGGTCACATGCTCAGGTACTGCAGTAGCTCCTAGGAAGGTCCTGAAGTTGCTCAGTTACTGTAGCAGTTCTCATTGTTCCTCTAGGAAGGTCCTGAACTTGCTGCAGCTATAAAAGGTTCGCATGGCCGCACGGCCATGCGCTAGTATACACTTGTTTATGTGTGTTGTGAGTTAAAGTCGCTCTTTAATCATCCCCTCCCTTGTGTTTGAATGCTCGCGTAAGGAGGATGATTGTAATCTAGCGCCCGACTTGTTACCAACACAAGTACACAAACAGCATCTATTGCTGTGACCGCCAGTGCGGCGCCATGCGCTATCACAAGCGCTTTCCAAACCCAAGTCTGGGTGGTTAGTGGCTTCCGCCAGAGCAGCATCGCATGCACTCTCGTGATACTTTATTATTATTTCTGTTACGTGCGGTACCGTGGCCCTGTGACGCAACAGGGTTCACTTCTTTCACACAGGGTGAAGCTAACCCGTGTGTGTATCCTCATTGTACCGCCATATAGTCCGTCATTAGCAGCAGGTTCCATCTCTGCACGGTGGACCCCGGGCTGCGAACGCACCTTATTCCTTTTCTCTAATTATTTGCTGCGTTCTGTTAGCCCTAACACAGGTTAATCCTTTTTTTATTGATAGACTGGGTGATTCTGAACGCGGCGATTACAAATATGTGTAGGTTTGATTATTTTTTTTTATTGTTTTATTTTGAATGGGGCGAAAGGGGGGTGATTTGAACTTTTATATTTTTTTGCATTTTATTAATATTTTTAAAAACATGGGAGACTAGAAGCTGCCACAACCCGATCGGCTCTGCTACATAGAGGTGATGATCAAATCGCCTCTACGTAGTAGAATCACTCACCACTTGCTATGAGCGCCGCCCACCGGGTGGTGCTCATAGCAATCTGGCAGTGACAACCATAGAGATCTCCAGGAGACCTCTGGTTGTCATGCCAACAAACCGATGACCCGCGATCACGTGACGGGGTCACAGGTGGGCAGATTTCCGGCCTAATGGCTGGAAGCGCAAGTTAAATGCCGCTGTCAGCATTTGAGGGGTTACTAGCCGCGGGTGGATCGCAATTCCACCCGCAGATATTCCGGGCACGTCAGCTGTTCAAAACAGCCGCCATGTGCCGGGAAAGATGTGGGCTCACTGCTAGAGCCCACATCAAACGGAGGGAGTCCAACATGGGCGTACTATTCTGCCCAATGTCAGAAAGGAGTTAAACTTAAGTCCCCAGGCCCAGGTCATATGCTTGAAATAAGAATCAGTAATATTCCTGAAGAGCCCTGCAAGATGTGCCATTAATGAGGAGAGATTGCCATCTGCTGGCCAGGCAAAATCAAGCGGAACCAAATTGTGCTGAAAGCTTTGCAGGGGGAGCGACTGTGTGCTGGACCTGATCAGGTGACCAACAGAAAGGAATTCCCTGATATAAAATCCTTGTGCGCCAAATGGAAGGCAGATTTAGAGAGAAGAGAGTGGAGCAGACGGGCCCCAGGGATGTCACTGAGGCCAGTGTAACCGGCCTCCACGGAAAGTCTATGCTCTTAAAGGGAACTTGTCAGCTGTTTTGGCCGCAATAAGATGTGGCCACTGCCTTTCAGGGCTTATCTAGACCTGCAAGTGAAGAAAAATAAGTTTTATTATACTCTCCCGGGAGGCGGTCCGGTGCGGTCCAGTCCGATGGGTGTCGCAGGTCTGGGTCCGATGCCTTCCATCTTCTTGTGATGCCGCTCTCCTGCTTCTTCATCGCTCCCAGGCATCGCGCTCCGGTGCAGGCATACTTATCTGACCTGTTGAGGGCAGAGCAAAGTACTGCAGTGCGCGGGCGCCGGGAAAGGTCAGAGAGGCCCAACGCACTGCAGTACGTTACCCTCAACAGGGCAGATAAGTACACCTGTGCAGGAGCGCGGTGCCTGGGAGCGATGAAGCAAGCAGAAATCGCAAGAAGACGGGAGGCGGTGGACCCGGACCTGCGACACCCATCGGACTGCATCGGATCTCCTCCCGGGTGAGTATAATAAACTAATTTTTCTTCACTTGAAGGTGGGATCGGGGGCTTATCTACAGCCTTATAGAATGCTGTAGATAAACCCTGAAAGGCAGTGGCCACATCTTATAGCTTCCAAAACAGGTGACAGGTTCCCCTTAAGGTGTCGGTCATCGCCTGACAAGGCTGGGATTCCACACAGGAAGACTCTGAATTTTTACTGCGCTAGTCAGGACCAGGATTCGTGCCCCATGCCAGTAAAGCTCAGGAGACCAGACGTCGCCCATCAAGAGCTGAATCCTAGTCCACTCCGTTCTATTCCTAAGAGACTTTTTTCAATGGTCAAGCTGAGAAGATCCGTGAGGAGACTGCAACAGGCGGGACGCACCTGCAGGGAGACAATGCATGTGAGCAGGGACATGGTACTGGGGTCGGCTGGGATTAGGGTCTCAGGTTCTGTGTGAGCTTGGTGCTTGGGAGGCTCAATGGGCTCTGAAAGACTACATCAGAGAGAGACTTACGGCATAGCGGGAAAAACCTGGTGACGCCCACTAAGGCCAGAATTTCAGAGAGAGAACTTACGTGTTGACTGCCACGACTGGGCGCACCACCTTTGTGCAAGAAATATTAACGTTAGTTATAAAGTCTCTGTTTTTTTCCATACTTAGTTATCTTTGGTTGAATGTTGACCTTCCTAGTTACTAACACTATTTGTTCAGAGTTACTTTAAACCACTGTATATAAATAGAATTATAATAATCACTGATTGTTTCCACCTCGTGTCCTCTGTGCGTTGCGTCCAGACACCTGCATTACATACTCACCCCCCGACCTCTTCACCGTTTTTTGGCACTGTTCCGGTCCTTTGAGTGCAGCTTCTGACGGGCCGGATAATATAAGATGCATCACAAGAACGAGGCTCTCACAGACCTACATTGATTAGTGACTTTGGGCCGCTCCATGAAACACTGGAACAGTGGGCAGGTCACAAACTGCAGGAGATGGACCGGAACGGCGGTGAAAACAGATGAAAATGCCGGAAGGTGAGTATCAGACCGGGGCAGGGAACTTGGATTTTCAGCACCACTCCAACGGTGAAAAAAAAAACCAAAACACTGGAGTGGTGCTTTAACCCCTTAGTGACAGAGCCGATTTGGTACTTAATGACCGAGCCAATTTTTACAATTCTGACCACTGTCCCTTTATGAGGTTATAACTCTGGAACGCTTTAACGGATCCTACTGATTCTGAGACGGTTTTTTCATGACATATTGTACTTCATGTTAGTGGTAACATTTCTTTGATATTACTTGCGATTATTTATGAAAAGAACGGAAATATGGCGAAAATTTTTAAAATTTTGCAATTTTCTAAATTTGTATTTTTATGCCCTTAAATCACAGAGATATGTCACGAAATATAGTTAATAAATAACATTTCCCACATGTCTACTTTACATCAGCACAATTTTGGAAACAAATTTTTTTTTGTTAGGGAGTTATAAGGGTTAAAAGTTGACCAGCAATTTCTCATTTTTACAACACCATTTTTTTTTTAGGGACCACATCACATTTGAAGTTATTTTGAGGGGTCTATATGATAGAAAATAACCAAGTGTGACACCATTCTAAAAACTGCACCCCGCAAGGTGCTCAAAACCACATTCAAGAATTAACCCTTTACGTGCTTCACAGGAACTGAAACAATGTGGAAGGAAAAAATGAACATTTAACTTTTTTTTGCAAACATTTTACTTCAGAACCATTTTTTTTTATTTTCACAAGTGTAAAAACAGAAATTTAACCATACATTTTGTTGTGCAATTTCTCCTGGTAACAGGAGAAATTAGACCACAAAAGTTGTTGTCCAATTTGTCCTGAGTACGTCGATACCCATATGTGGGGGTAACCACTGTTTGGGCGCACCGCAGAGCTTGGAAGATAAGGAGTTCCGTTTTACTTTTTCAATGTAGAATTGGCTGGAATTGAGGTCGGATGTCATGTCGCATTTGGAGAGCCCCTGATGTGCCTAAACAGTGGAAACCCCCCACAAGTGTCACCATTTTGGAAACTAGACCCCTTAAGGAACTTATCTAGATGTGTGGTGAGCACTTTGAACCCCCAAGTGCTTCACAGAAGTTTATAACATAGAGCCGTGAAAATAAAAAATCACATTTTTTCTACAAAAATGATCTTTTTGTCCCCAAATTTTTATTTTCAAAAGGGTAACAGGAGAAATTAGACCACAAGAGTTGTTGGGCAATTTCTCCTGAGTACGTCGTTACCCCATATGTGGGGGTAAACCACTGTTTGGGTGCACCGCAGAGCTTGGAAGAGAAGGAGTGCCGTTTTACTTTTTCAATGTAGAATTGGCTGGAATTGAGATCGGACACCATGTCGCGTTTGGGAGCCCCTGATGTGCCTAAACAGTGGAAACCCCCCACACGTGACACCATTTTGGAAACTAGACCCCTTATGAAACTTATCTAGATGTGTGGTGAGCACTTTAAACCCCCAGGTGTTTCACAGAAGTTTATAACGTAGAGCTGTGAAAAAAAAAATCGCATTTTTTCTACAAAAATTATTTTTTTGTCCCCAAATTTTTATTTTCACAAGGGTAACAGGAGAAATTAGACCACAAAAGTTGTTGTCCAATTTCTCCTGAGTACGTCGATACCCCATATGTGGGGGTAAACCACTGTTTGGGCGCACCACAGAGCTTGGAAGAGAAGGAGTGCCGTTTTACTTTTTCAATGTAGAATTGGCTGGAATTGAGATCGGACGCCATGTCGCATTTGGAGAGCCCCTGATGTGCCTAAACAGTAGAAACCTCCCACAAGTGACCCCATTTTGCAAACTAGACCCCCCAAGGAACTTTTCTAAATATGTGGTGAGAACTTTGAATGCCCAAGTGTTTCACAGAAGTTTATAATGCAGAGTCGTAAAAATAAAAAATATTTTTTTTTCCACAAAAAAGATTTTTTAGCCCCCAAGTTTTTATTTTCACAAGGGTAACAAGAGAAATCGGACCCCAAACGTTGTTGTCCAATTTGTCCTGAGTATGCTGGTACCCCATATGTGGGGGTAAACCACTGTTTGGGTGCACGGCAGAGCTCGGAAGGGAAGGAGCGCCGATTTGGAATGCAGACTTTGATAGAATGGTCTGCGGGCGTTATGTTGCGTTTGCAGAGCCCCTGATGTACCTAAAAAGTAGAAACCCCCGACAAGTGACACCATTTTGGAAACTAGACCCCCCAAGGAACTTATCTAGATGTGTGGTGAGAACTTTGAATGCCCAAGAGCTTCACAGAAGTTTATAATGCAGAGTCATGCAAATAAAAAATATTTTTTTTTCCCACAAAAAAGATTTTTTAGCCCCCAAGTTTTTATTTTCACAAGGGTAACAGGAGAAATTGGACCCCAAAAGTTGTTGTCCAATTTATCCCGAGTACGCTGATGCCCCATATGTGGGGGTAAACCACTGTTTGGGCGCATGGCATAGCTCAGAAGGGAGGGAGCACCATTTGACTTTTTGAGCCCAAAATTGGCTGTCTTTTTTGGAGACCCCCTGATGTACCTAAACAGTGGAAACCCCCCCAATTCTAACTCCAACCCTAACCCCAACACACCCCTAACCCTAATCCCAACCCGATCCATAATTCTAATCACAACCCTAACGATAATCACAACCCTAACCCCAAAACAACTCTAATCTCAACGCTAACCATAACCCTAATCAAAACCCTAAATCCAACACACCCCTAATCCTAATCTCAACCCTAACCTCAAACCTAACCCTAATCCCAATACACCCCTAACCCTAATCCCAACCCTAACCTTAACCCTAATCCCAAACCTAACCCTTATCCCAAACGTAACCCTAATGCCAACCCTAACACCAACCCTAATCCAAACCCTAATCCCAACTCTAACCCTAACTTTAGCCTCAACCCTAGCCCTAACTTTAGCCCCAACCCTAGCCCTAACTTTAGCCCCAACCCTAGCCCTAACCCTAACTTTAGCCCCAACCCTAGCCCTAACCCTAACTTTAGCCCCAACCCTAACCCTAGCCCTAACCCTAATTTTAGCCCCAACCCTAGCCCTAACCCTAACTTTAGCCCTAACCCTAAATTTAACCCTAACCCTAGCCCTAACTTTAGCCCCAACCCTAACCCTAAGGCTACTTTCACACTTGCGTCATGTGGCATCCGTCGCAATACGTCGTTTTGGACAAAAAACGGATTCCTTCAAATGTGCCCGCAGGATGCCTTTTTTGCCCATAGACTTGTATTGCCGACGGATGGCCACACGTCGCGTCCGTCGTGCACTGGATCCGTTGTGTTTTGGCGGACCGTCGTCACAAAAAAAGTTCAATGTAACCTTTTTTTGTACGTCGCGTTCGCCATTTCCGCTCATGCGTGGCCGTAACTCTGCCCCCTCCTCCCCAGGACATAGACTGGGCAGCGGATGCATTGAAAAACTGCATCCGCTGCCCACGTGCACAATTTTCACAACGTGCGTCGGTACGTCGGGCCGACGCATTGCAACGGCCCCGTACCGACGCAAGTGTGAAAGAAGCCTAACCCTATCCCTAACCCTAACCCTAGCCCTAACCCTAAATTTAGCCCCAACCCTAACCCTAAATTAGCCCCAACCCTAACCCTAATCCTAATTTTAGCCCCAACTCCTCTCTCCTGCCGGCCGGCAGATGGCAGCAGAGAGCGGGCGCACTGCGCATGCGCCCGCCATTTTCTTTCCATAGGAATAAGCCGGCGGGCAGGAGGGGACGCAGGAGGACCCAGGGACACCGGTAAGTATAGCAGGGTCCCCGAATCCCCCTATTTCTCTGTCCTCTGATGTGCGATCACATCAGAGGACAGAGAATTACCGATCGCTTTTTTTTTTTTTTTGCAACCGCCGGTAAATTACCGGCGATCGCAAAACAGGGGTCGGTAGGAACCGACCCCGATCATGTTCTTTGGAGTCTCGGCTACCCCCGGCAGTCGAGACCCCAAAGATCCTCCGGGTACCGGCCGGCGGGCGCACTGCGCATGCACCCGCCATTTTTTTCCTGGAAGAAGATGGCGGCGCCCATCGGGAGCCACGAGGAGCACCGGGGGAGACAGGTGAGTATCGGGGGGCTATCGGGGACCCCATTTCTCTGTCCTCTGATGTGCGATCACATGGGAGGACAGAGAAATTAAAAGGGAGATCGCGTTTTGTTTTTTTTTTGCGATCGCCGGTAAACGGTTAATTACCGGCAATCGCAACTCGGGGGTCGGTAAAAAACCCCCGAATCATGTTCTCTGGGGTCTCGGCTACCCCCGGCAACCGAGACCCCAGAGAAAATCCGACTCTGGGGGCGCTATTCACTTTTTCCACAGCGCCGTTAATTAACGGCGCTGTGGTTTAAGTACCCTTAGCGGCCGCCGTTAAAAGGCGTATCGGCGGTCGTTAAGGGGCTAAGACCTTGTCTTGTAGGAAGTATATAATCAAAGAATGACCTATTGTTTAAATCAGGTTTTTGTGTTAAATGTATTTTTTTTTAAATTGGCAATATATATATATTTGTTTACATATTATGATGTGATCCTTATGAAAAAAAAAGTCGCAATCCAGTTATTTCTGCACTGGTTTTTTTCGACCCGTACTTCTTGTTCTTTCAGGAACAGTTTACAGTAGTCTCCATATCATCAGAGGCAGGATTACAATGACAACTAACCGCTATACTGAGCTGATAACACAGGATCCACCAATCACAATAGGTGGTGTCACACCTGACTCTGCTCTACCTCTTTTTACAGTGACCTTTTGTCACGATCCATGTTTTGATCTGTGGCAGATCTGGTTTCCCTCAGATTAAAACCTTTTTTTCCTTTCAGGTCATCGGGGGCTAATGCAGTTTTTCCCCTGGTGGCCGCTGGTGTAATTGCATTGCATCTTGTTCTGCTGATGTGGGTGGTGACCACTCCCACCTTCCTTTAAAAGGTCACCTGGTGCATCAGCTGACTGTTGGTTATACAGGTCCTTTGGATACCAACCGTGCTGGAATAGGAGCTTGCTGAGTGCTGTGGTTCTACAGTGAATACTCATTCCAGGTGCCTTACTCTGCTGTGCGGTGCATTGCAGCAGAGAAAGCTAAGTGTGCTGTTATAGTTTCTTTGTCCCTTTGTTGTGTAACTTTCCCGGTGTTGTATTGGTGCAGCGGTGGGACCAGTGCTCTCACCTGCCAGTTCCGTACATAGGGATTAGAGCAGGGCAAGTGAGGGACAAGGTATCCTGGTCAGCGATGGGTTGCAAGAACCCATATAGGGACGGTAGCAAGATCAGGGCACAGCCTCAGGTGAGTGCTGGAGGTGCCCATACCCCGTTCCCTACTTACAGGGCCCACCGTTGTTAAAGTGTCCCCGGTGTACCCTTGTATGTTTCGCCGTTTTGTGACTGTACCGCCAGGTCGTGTCACACCAGGACAGTCACAGCATGACATTATAACCAACCAACCATCCCATTTTTTTCTCTGGTGAGCTATGGCTCAAATGCAGGCCTTTGCCCAACTGCTTCAGATCCTCACCGATGAGTTTAAGGTGCTTCGTTGTGAGGTGGTGCAGCAGTTGGTGGGGTTTTGGGCTTCGGCCCAGGTACATGCTCAACCAGAGCCCAAGATATCTTTTTGACAGGTTCTCTGGAGGGAGAGATACATTTTTGGTTTTTCAGGAAGCCTGTAAGCTATACTTTAGGCTCCGCCCTCGTTCATCAGGGAGTGAGGAACAACGTCTGGGAATTATAACCTCCCTTCTTAACCCCTTTCTGACCTTGGATGGGTTAGTATGTCCGAGGTCAGAAGCCCCTCTTTGATGCGGGCTCTGGCGGTGAGCCCGCATCAAAGCCGGGACATGTCAGCTGTTTTGAACAGCTGACATGTGCCCGCAATAGGCGCGGGCAGAATCGCGATCTGCCCGCGCCTATTAACTAATTAAATGCCGCTGTCAAACGCAGACAGCAGCATTTAACTACCGCTTCTGGCCGGGCGCCCGGAAATGACGGCATCGCGGACCCCCGTCACATGATCGGAGGTCGGCGATGCTTCAGAATGGTAACCATAGAGGTCCTTGAGACTTCTATGGTTACAGATCCCCGGAAGCTGTGAGCGCCACCCTGTGGTCGGCGCTCACAGCACACCTGATTTTCTGCTGCATAGCAGCGATCTGATGATTATGATTATGTAGCAGAGCCGATCGTGCTGTGCCTGCTTCTAGCCTCCCATGGAGGCTATTGAAGCATGGCAAAAGTAAAAAAAAGTTAAAAAAATGTGCAAAAAATGAAAAAAAATATAAAAGTTTAAATCACCCCCCTTTCGCCCCAATCAAAATAAATCAATTAAAAAAATCAAACCTACACATATTTGGTATCGCCGCGTTCAGAATCGCCCGATCTATCAATAAAAAAAAAGCATTAACCTGATCGCTAAACAGCGTAGCGAGAAAAAAATCCGAAAAGCCAGAATTACGTTTTTTGGGTTGCCGCGACATTGCATTAAAATGCAATAACGGGCGATCAAAAGAACGTATCTGCACCAAAATGCTATCATTAAAAACGCCAGCTCGGCACGCAAAAAATAAGCCCTCAACCGACCCCAGATCATGAAAAATGGAGACGCTACGGGTATCGGAAAATGGCGCATTTTTTTTTTTTTTAGCAAAGTTTGGAATTTTTTTTCACCACTTAGATAAGAAATAACCTAGACATGTTTGGTGTCTATGAACTCGTAGTGACCTGGAGAATCATAACGGCAGGTCAGTTTTAGCATTTAGTGAACCTAGCAAAAAAGCCAAACAAAAAACAAGTGTGAGATTGCACTTTTTTTGCAATTTCACCGCACTTGGAATTTTTTTCCCGTTTTCTAGTACATGACATGCTAAAACCAATGATGCCGTTCAAAAGTACAACTCGTCCCGCAAAAAATAAGCCCTCACATGGCCAAATTGACGGAAAAATAAAAAAGTTATGGCTCTGGGATGGAGGGGAGTGAAAAACGAACACGGAAATACGAAAAATCCCAAGGTCATGAAGGGGTTAAGGGTGATCCTCAGTCCTGGGCTTTCTCCCTGCCAGCCGGTTCTCCATCTTTACGGTCGGTGGATGAGTTTTTTGCGGCCTTGGCGCTTGTGTATGGGGATCCTGATAGCGTCTCCCTGGCAGAATCCCGACTGCGTAAAATCAAGCAGGGGGCTCGGCCGGCTGAGGAGTACTGCTCGGAGTTCAGGAGGTGGGCCACTGACACACAGTGGAATGACCCTGCCCTTTGGAGCCATTTTAGGCAGGGTCTGTCTCCAAGGTTGCAGGATGTTCTTGTGCAGTATGCCGCCCCCAGGTCATTGGAGGCCGCCACGTCCCTTGCCATCCGGGTAGATAGACGCTTGAGGGAGAGACATACACCTAATGTGTCTCCGGTAGTCATTGCCAGGGAGGGGGACACACCAGAGCAGGCGGACGAACCCATGCAGGTGGGAGGAGTTGTTTCCCAAACGGGGTTGCCTGCGGTTCGCCGTGGTGTGGGGGCATGTTTTTATGTATGTGTGTATATGTGTGTATATATATAGGTGTGTGTATGTGTATATATATATATATATATATATATATATATATATATATATATATATATATATATATATATCATATGAAAAAGTTTGGGCACCCCTATTAATCTTAAGCTTAATGCTTTATAAAAATAGTTTTTTTTGCAACAGCTATTTCAGTTTCATATTTCTAATAACTGTCGGACACAGTAATGTTTCTGCCTTGAAATGAGGTTTATTGTACTAACAGAAAATGTGCAATCTGCATTCAAACAAAATTTGACAGGTGCATAAGTATGGGCACCCTTATTATTTTCTTGTTTAAAATACTCCTACCTACTTTTTACTGACTTACTAAAGCACTTTTTTGGTTTTATATCCTCATTGAGCTTTCAACTTCATAGCCAGGTGTATGCAAGCATGGGAAAAGCTACTTAAAGTGGTCACTTGCAAGTTGTTCTCCTGTTTGAATCTCCTCTGACGAGTGGCATCATGGGCTCCTCAAAACAACTGTCAAATGATCTGAAAACAAAGATTTTTCAACATAGTTGTTCAGGGGAAGGATACAAAAAGCTGTCTCAGAGATTTAACCTGTCAATTTCCACTGTGAGGAACATAGTAAGGAAATGGAAGAACACAGGTACAGTTCTTGTTAAGGCCAGAAGTGGCAGGCCAAGAAAAACATCAGAAAGGCAGAGAAGAATGGTGAGATCAGTCAAGGACAATCCTCAGACCACCTCCAGAGATCTGCAGCATCAACTTGCTGCAGATGGTGTCACTGTGCATCGGTCAACTATACAACGCACTTTGCACAAGGACAAGCTGTATGGGAGAGTGATGCGAAAGAAGACGTTTCTGCAAGCATGCCACAAACAGGCGGCTGAGGTATGCAAAAGCACATTTGGAGAAGCCAATTTCTTTTTGGAAGAAGGTCCTGTGGACTCATGAAACCAAGATTGAGTTGTTTGGTCATACAAAAAGGCGTTATGCATGGCGGCAAAAAAACACAGTGCGTTGTATAGTTGACCGATGCACAGTGACACCATCTGCAGCAAGTTGATGCTGCAGCTCTCTGGAGGTGGTCTGAGGATTGTCCTTGACTGATCTCACCATTCTTCTTCTCTGCCTTTCTGATGTTTTTCTTGGCCTGCCACTTCTGGCCTTAACAAGAACTGTACCTGTGTTCTTCCATTTCCTTACTATGTTCACTTAGGGTCACTTCCGTCTGTCGCCGACTGGTCGCGGCCGCAACCAATCAGACGGGCACAGTCCGGCCGCGAATTCACCCCTTCCTGCTCTCAGTGCCCCCTCCAGTCAGCACTCACACAGGGTTAATGGCTGCGTTACACCGCGTTATGCCGCTGTGTAACGCAGTCCGTTAACGCTGCTATTACCCAGTGTGACCAACTTTTTACTATTGATGCTGCCTATGCAGCATCAATAGTAAAAAGATGTAATGTTAAAAATAATAAAAAATCATTATATACTCACCGTCCGGCGTCTTTCCCGCACCTCGCGATGCTCCGGGCCATGCATTGCGGTCTCGCGAGATGATGACGTAGCGGTCTCGCGAGACCGCTAAGTCATGTGGGTAATTTCGCAATGCATCGCTGGGAACGCGCGCATAGGGACAGCTTCGCTGGACGTCGGAGGGTGAGTATATAACTATTTTTTATTTTCATTCTTTTTTTAACAGGGATATGGTGCCCACAGTGCTATATAGTACTTGGGCTGTGTTTTATACTGCGAGGCTGCTATATACTACATGGGCAGTGTTATATACTGTGTGGCCTGTGTTATATACTGTGTGGCCTGTGTTATATACTGCGTGGGCAGTGTTATATACTACATGGGCATTTTTATATACTACGTGGGCAATGTTAAATACTACGTGGGCTGTGTTATATACTGCGTGGATGCTAAATATTTTACGTGGGCTGTTATATACTATGTGTGCAGTGTGATATACTACGTGGGCTGTGTTATATACTACGTGGGCAGTGTTATATACTACATGGGCTGTGTTATATACTGCATGGATGCTATATATTACGTGGGCAGTGTTATATACTATGTGGGCAGTGTTATATACTATGTGGGCAGTGTTATATACTATGTGGGCAGTGTTATATACTATGTGGGCAGTGTTATATACTATGTGGGCAGTGTTATATACTATTTGGGCAGTGTTATATACTATATGGGCTGTGTTATATACTACGTGGCCTCTGCTATATGCTATGTGGCTGCTATATATATACATACATACATACATACATACATATTCTAGAATAACCGATGCGTTAGAATCGGGCCACCATCTAGTATGTATAAATATAAATAATTACATATAAATAATATACTATATAAAAGTAATAAAATATATATATATATATATATATATATATACAGTATATATATAATGTTAGGGGTCGAGTTCCCGCCTCTGCACAGGGGGAATCTCGGGCCATCTCTGCTGCGGTCTCCCATTCTTCTCCTGCCGCAGTGGAGCCTGCTCAGCGGAGACGTCGGTCTGACTCTGTACAAAGAGTTACTGCTGCCTTTCCGCATGTGACCGCGACGTCATCACAAGGCCTGCACGGAAAGGACCTGCCGTGACGTCCCGGTCATGTGACCGCTACAGTCACGTGACCGCGATTTCATCACACCCTGGGACCGGAAGCTGCCGCCTGCACCGCACACAGGCGACACAGCTACAACGGAAGGTGAGTATATGTTTATTTTTTATTTTTTTTACCTGTGTCATATGTAGCTGGCCAATATACTACATAGCTGGCCAATATACTACATAGCTGGCCAATATACTACATAGCTGGGCAATATACTACGTGGCTCTGTGCTGTATACTACGTCACTGGGCAATATACTACGTCACTGGGCAATATACTATGTGGCTCTGTGCTGTATACTACGTCACTGGGCAATATACTACGTCACTGGGCAATATACTATGTGGCTCTGTGCTGCATACTACGTCACTGGGCAATATACTACGTGGCTGGCCAATATACTACGTGGCTGGCCAATATACTACGTGGTTGGCCAATATACTACGTGGTTGGGCATACTACTACTACATGGACATACATATTCTAGAATACCCGATGCATTAGAATCGGGCAACCATCTAGTGTATGTGTGTGTGTATGTGTATATATATATATATATATATATATATATATATATATATATATATATATATATATATACACTCACCGGCCACTTTATTAGGTACACCATGCTAGTAACGGGTTGGACCCCCTTTTGCCTTCAGAACTGCCTCAATTCTTCGTGGCATAGATTCAACAAGGTGCTGGAAGCATTCCTCAGAGATTTTGGTCCATATTGACATGATGGCATCACACAGTTGCCGCAGATTTGTCGGCTGCACATCCCAAAGATGCTCCATACAAGGCAGGATGGATCCATGCTTTCATGTTGTTTACGCCAAATTCTGACCCTACCATCCGAATGTCGCAGCAGAAATCGAGACTCATCAGACCAAGCAACGTTTTTCCAATCTTCTACTGTCCAATTTCGATGAGCTTGTACAAATTGTAGCCTCAGTTTCCTGTTCTTAGCTGAAAGGAGTGGTACCCGGTGTGGTCTTCTGCTGCTGTAGCCCATCTGCCTCAAAGTTCGACGCACTGTGCGTTCAGAGATGCTCTTAGGCCTACCTTGGTTGTAACGGGTGGCGATTTGAGTCACTGTTGCCTTTCTATCAGCTCGAACCAGTCTGCCCATTCTCCTCTGACCTCTGGCATCAACAAGGCATTTCCGCCCACAGAACTGCCGCTCACTGGATTTTTTTTCTTTTTCGGACCATTCTCTGTAAACCCTAGAGATGGTTGTGCGTGAAAATCCCAGTAGATCAGCAGTTTCTGAAATACTCAGACCAGCCCTTCTGGCACCAACAACCATGCCACGTTCAAAGGCACTCAAATCACCTTTCTTCCCCATACTGATGCTCGGTTTGAACTGCAGGAGATTGTCTTGACCATGTCTACATGCCTAAATGCACTGAGTTGCCGCCATGTGATTGGCTGATTAGAAATTAAGTGTTAACAAGAAGTTGGACAGGTGTACCTAATAAAGTGGCCAGTGAGTGTGTATATATATATATATAATCTCAAAGAGGAAAAAAAGAACAGCGCAGATAAGAGCTAATTGGGTGCAGGCCCCCCCAGGTATTTAGCAAATCTTCAATATATATCCAAAGATTGGAGACAGCACACCATTCAAGTGAAAAAAGCTTTTTATTTAATGACCTAACATGGCGACATTTCGGTTCCTTAGTGAGAAAGGTTGAGGCTTGAGAAAAGTTCTCACTAAGGAACCGAAACGTCGCCATGTGGGGCCATTAAATAAGAAGGTTTTTTCACTTGAATGGTTGGCTGCCTCCAATCTTTGGATATATACTTGAGGTTGTGGACAGGTGTCTTTTATACTGATAACAAGTTCAAAAAGGTGCCATTACTACAGGTAATGAGTGGAGGACAGAGGAGCCTCTTAAAGAACACGTTTCAGGTCTGTGAAATCTTGCATGTTTTAGGTGACCAAATACTAATTTTTCACCATAATTTGCCAAATAAATCTTGCCAAATCAGACAAGGTGATTTTTCTGGATTTGTTTTCTCATTTTGACTTTCATAGTTGTGGTCTATCTATGATGTAATTTACTGGCCTCTCTCATCTTTTTAAGTAGGAGAACTTGCACAATTGGTGGCTGAATAATACTTTCCCCCCCCCCTCTGTATATCATGCATTTTATTAAAGAAGCACTCCCACCTATATATTTTCTAATTATATGTGTGTATGTACATGTAACCTAGTGTGTGTGTTTTACTATACCCAACTGCTGCCATTCTCTCCAGTGTCCAGCGCTGTTCTGCTCCTCTTCTCAGTGACGTTACTGCAATTGTGACTATTCGGCTCACTCTACGCTCTTTGTTTTATGCATGAGCTGGATGTCTCTTTTACAATTAAGTTTATGAATCTTTATTCTGATGCTCCATAGACTTACTTTATAATAGTCACCCTGTGCTCTGCATGACCCGGGCAGAGCAGTGATGTCACTGAGAAGAGGAGTAGAGCGGTGCTGGACACTGGAGAAGGCGGCAGCAGGCGAGTATATTAATACACTCACACTACATTGCATACACATACACACATTTAATGAAAAAAAGATGGGAATGCTTCTTATAAGGAATGAGGTGTACTACTGTATGTAGGAGATGAGGTTTACTGTACGGTTGGCAATCAGTGCATGTGAGGTAATATATTACAGGCCAGTTCCCTGGCAGTATGAAGAACAGCCCTAATGAATATTTATCATTCTGATTCTGAAGCATTGATTTTATTGAAGATATGGAAGTGCATTTAAATGTATAAATCTGCATCATAGAGCAAAATAAGCACTCTTATTTTAAAATGATTTATGCAAGACCACATGAATGTGATGATTTATTTGTATGTGGATATTATTTTAGTTCATTCTAATTCACTGTTTTTCTGTGTGATATTACTTTATTGAATTGTACAATTAGATACTCCTGTAAGGGAAAAGAATATTTCTGGGTGAGAGAACTTTTATTTTTAGGAGAGCAGTCCTTTCTTACATAGGTAGATGTATTGTAAATAGTGTTGAGCATTCCGATACCGCAAGTATCGGGTATCGGCCGATATTTGCGGTATCGGAATTCCGATACCGAGTGCCAATACTTTCAGTATATCGGATACCGGAATCGGAAGTTCCCATAATTCAAAGAGTCAGAATTCAGCCTCATACTGTTCCATTGTCCTTTTTTCAATTAGTGCAGCCTGCTGCACATTTTTTCAAATTTATCCTATTAGTGGCTTTCCATCCGTATCCTGCTAGATTGTGGAAAAACACTATATAGGATTACATAGAGGAGCTTTTTTGGCCTTGCAGCGCCCTTCATGGCTGTGTGCACGGTCTCTGCATCTCTGTATGCCTTTAATGTCTCCTCCACCTCCCCCAATACATCCTACATTATTCTTAGTTGTTTTCCTTCATGTAGACTGAACCTACAAGGAAAGAGAGGGTTTATTTTAATTCCGATATTTTTGTCCCATTGACTTGCATTGGTATCGGGTATCGGTATCGGCGATATCCGATATTTTTTGAATATCGGCCGATCCAATCCAATACCGATACTTCTGGATATCGGAAGGTATCGCTCAACACTAATTGTAAACGGTAAAGTCCCTCCCAAAGTAATTATTAATGAATTGTAAATTTACACAGCTTTTTATGTTTTACTGCGCAATAATGATGGTTCCTAAATGCTACCGTGTAACATGTTTGCTAAGCAAAAATATACAATGTGACCTATGAAAAACTACCCTGATAATGTCAGTTCATGTTTGCATTGTTAAAGAATCACTTCTCCTCCTCTCATCAAAGTTTTTATCCTCTTAATACATTGCAGTCATCATATTATACAGCAATTTGTACTTACAATTGCTCATTTTGCCTTTCTACCCAGGTAATTCTTCTCTTTTCTTTGCTCTCTGTAGAAACAGGAAGTTTCTTGTCCCTGCAGAAATCATTCCCCTCTTCACCTCCTGACTCAGCTGACCCACCCCTCCACCTGCCCCC
Source organism: Ranitomeya variabilis (assembly GCF_051348905.1). Taxonomy (NCBI): domain Eukaryota; kingdom Metazoa; phylum Chordata; class Amphibia; order Anura; family Dendrobatidae; genus Ranitomeya; species Ranitomeya variabilis. The sequence continues at coordinate 86,529,173 of NC_135232.1, forward strand.
TGCCAGGGACTTTTGCAGTGACTGATGACTCATGCAGGGAAAATTGACCTCCTGTTTCTACATAGAGCTTATAAGAATTCAGCTTGTCAGTTTCTAATCACGTGAAGAACGGATGGAAAGCAGAAGAATTAAATGGGTGGAAAGGCAAAATAAGCAATTTTAAGTACACAGTGCTATATAATATGATGTCAGCAATATATTAAGAGGAGAAAAATTTTGATGGGAGGAGGAGTGCTTCTTTAAAGTTCAGCATTTAATGTACAAACGTTTTAGGCAGGTGTCAAAAAAATGCTGCCATGTAGGAATGGTTTCGAGAATAGAAGTGTTAACAGTTTATTTTTATCAACTAACAAAATGCAAAGTGAGTGAATAAAAGAATCATCTGAATCACATCAATAGTACACTTGAGCATAGTTTTCTGAAGGACCTCCACAAGAAGATTGTTCCAAACTTCTTGACGAACTAACCACAGGTCTTTTGTGGGTGTCGCTTGTGGATATCATTTTGCTTCTTCATGTAATCTCAAACAGACTCCATGATGTTGTAACTCCTTTTTCTTCTTTACAATAAAGATAGTTATTATTGAAATTGGCTGTATGTTTTGGGATGTTGTCCTGCTGCAGGTTAAATTAAATTTGGAGACAATCAGATGCATTGTTGATGGTATTGCATGTGTCACAAATTAATTCCTCTGCTCAGTGAATGATTGCTATGCTGTTCTGTGAAAACGATCTTGCTGAGCTGTCTGTGTCTTGATCGACAGCTTGGCTGTCCAATACTGTGATGGGCTTGCTGGGCTCTTGGTGCCTTGATTGACTGCTCTGCTGTCCAATCTGTGTCTGGGCCGTGCGGGAATTTCTGCAAGTGTTCAGTGTTCTGGTTATCGCATAGCTACTTAACTGAGCTGTCTGCCCCTGGTCCCTGGCAGACATAGTGTGTGCTTCTTGGTGTTAGCCTGATTCTGTTGCTCTGCGTTCTGATCTTCTGCTGATTGACCCTTTGGACCATGTTCTGACTATCAATTTGTCTTGTCCTTTGTCTTTTGATCCGCTATCTCTTGTTATTGACCTTGGACTGTGATCTGACTTACACCTTCGTCTTTTCCCTTGGTTATCTACGTACTCTCTCGGTATTGACCCAGGAACGTCTGACTCTTCTGCCTCATGGCCTGTTTGTGAGTAGTGACTAGCGTCACAGCATGACAGATAAGTAGCTGATTGTATTTCTCAGCATTGAGGACCGCATTAATCTTGACCAAATACTCAACCCCATTTCCTGAATCTTACAAGGAACCTCCACTGGGCTTTAATGTTGCCTGCGTACACTCATTATTGTACTACTTTCCAGTCCTTTGGGGAACAAACTACTTTCTTTTTACAGTAAAGCATTTCAAATTTTGCTACTATTTTTCTGCATGACAGTCCCTATATTTTCATGCATAGTTGAGTTGCTTGGCCTTCTTAGCAGGTTGTAGATATGTTTCCTGCAATTCTTCCATTAAGACCCATTCTGGACAGACTTCTCTGAACAGTAGGTGGGTGTAGCTGTGTCCCACTGGTTGCTGTCAGTTCTGAGCTGATGACACTGCTGGACATCTTGCAATTTCAAAGAGAAGTATTCATGATGTGTTTGTTGCTTCCTAAGTTTCCTTGGCTGGTGGCTGCGTCTATGTTCCTCATTTCTTGGCGCTTCTTCAAACAAGCTTGAGAAGCAGAGCTTGATGCCCCAGTCTGCTTTCAAATCTTTGCCTTGGAGAGACTTTGGAGATGAAGTATAACACAGGTCTGCAAAAAAATTTTTTTCGAGAGCTGTTTTGGTTATTCCATGTAATCTTTATGTTTTTGAGTGTGCTGAATCCGAAAATGACCTCCGTTTTGTCATAGGACATCACGTTTTCTGACAATTTAAGTAACTATGTTAAATAAGACAATACCTCAAAATAAATGAAAATAGACTCGTAAAATTAATTTTTTATTACAAATGTTTCATGAAAAGCATTTTTTTTAACTGCAATGAGCTGAATCATATTGGATTTTGAATTGACCCATCAAACCTTTGACATTGATGCAATAAACCAACTTATCTTTCTGGGCAAAGTAAGGAACAAACTCATCTTCATGATGTCTGAACCATGAAAAAGACACTCCTGGCAACAATAAATTCTTGCTTTTGAGCCTTGAGCCGAGTAACTCAGCGGCATCTTTGGGAAGATTCAAGTCTCTTACCAAATCATCCATCTCCTCCTGGGAAAACAATTTTGGTCTTGTATCATCTTCAAAGTCAGAACTTGATTCATCATCTGGTTCAGGTATGACTCCACCTTCATCGGAGCTAGGTATCTCTTCCAAGGTAGCAGGGGCCTTGGGTACTGGTATATCTGTGCCATGGGGGATGGGACGAATTGCTGAGTGAACATTGGGGTATGAAATGGAATGCTTCCATTTTGAATTATACCCTTTCACATCGCATGAACAAAAGTAACAGTCGTCACTATGGTTTTTTTGCTCTCGCCATACCATAGGAATCCCATAATGGAAAGCTTTTTTCTTACCCTTGAACCAATTTCGGAGGTCCTCAACACACCGTTTGCACACTTTATGAGGCACCCAAGCTTTATCTTGATCTCCAAGCTTTAGTCCGAAATATGCAAAGTATACTTTTTTCACAAAGTCTGTAATATTCAGCTGTTGCTTCAACACTGTATATTCACCACAAATGTAACAGAAACTGTCAGGCAAATTAATACACTTCCGCTGAGCCATAATGCTAATTTTGTGAAACACGGTTGAATATAACGAGCTAACACGAACTGAGATTAAAAAGTGTGATCAGGCGAGAACCAAGATAAAACAATTGAAACAAGCCCGGGCGTGTCAGAGCCTGCTCGTTCAGCTTGCAACATGTTGATGCTGGTTTCATTAGCTCACTCTGAAAGTTCTTTTCTTTGAAAGTTATATTTTTTTGGCATTGTATATCTTCAATGCATTGATGTGAATTAATTAATAGTAATTTTGACTTTCAAAACCCTAAGATTAAAAAATACTAAACATTGAGAAAGATTTAAAATTGACGAGAATTTTGCATTTTGTGGCAAATCCTGATGTCCAGGATTTTTTTCAATATTTTTTTCGTTTTCAGCACACCAAAATACATGGAAATTAGATGAAAATAATTAAACAGCTTTTAGTCGCAGATCTGTGTAATTACGTTGTGTCTTGCTGCTGTACTCAGTCTTGCCATGGTGTATGACTTGTGACATGAAAGTGTCTTCCACAACCTCATCTTTGCAGCAGAGTATGGCTGTTCCTTACCAAGTTTTAAGCCTCTTTATGTTTTAATTATTCTGCTTCAACCTACATGAAAATGATTATTATCATCTGATTTAATTGGTTATTAATAAACCTGCCTATAATCCTACAAAATCTCTCACTTTATTCAAGTGTACCTAGAAGAATTGTTACTCAATTGAAGGCAAAGGGCGATCACTAGAGATGACAATCTTTTTACATTTGAATTTGCTGACTTCGCCAAATTTTCCTCAAAAATTTGATTCGCAGCAATTCCTTGTAAAATATATGTCGAGGTGAGGGAAGAACCCCGCTGACCATAAAAGCTCACAGTACGCTTACAGTATGCTTACAGTATGCTTTACAGGCGAGAAAGAGAGGACCTTGCTGATCATAAGAGCTTACAATTTACAGGTGACAAAGAGGGAGAGAAGACCCCGCTGATCATAATAGCTTAAATTTTATAGGTGAAAGACTTTTTTACATAATACTATACAGTATAGTACAAATATAAATAAGTTGAGACTATCAGCACTAATCCTAGGGATTTTGCTACAGGTGAGCTAATGAGTTCAAGGTGCATCAAATTCCGATTTGCCTGAATCCGAATTGTTTGTGATTTGCTTTGTGTAAATCCAATAAAATAGTAGCATGTAGGCGGCCGCTTTGCTTGTGATAGATTGTAAAGAGCTGGGAAGGGGTCACATTAAAACTGCGCATGCGTTCCTCCTGTACAAAGATGGCGGCGGTCAATGAATCATTCGGCTGATCCCAGAGGCGGCGTGTTCGCGACGGTGTTCCGCTGGTGGTACCGTGCAAGAGGCTGCATACGGCATATACAGTGTGTGTGTTTGGTGGGTACGGCATATACAGTGTGTGTGTGTGTGTGTGTTGCATATGCCAATATAAAATTATAATATAAAGTAAAGGGAGAAAAAAACAAGTGTGTAACATATACCGTAGTCCCTTAAAAAATAAATTTTTAATGAAAATTGGTTTGAATACCCCAAGATGGAGTCAGAGGACCAATCACGGTCACCTATTCAAAACACACACCTGGGAAGGTATTTTTAACCAATTTTCATAAAAAAAATATTTTATAAGGGACTATATGTTACACACGTGTGTTGCATATGGCATATACAGTGTGTGTTTGTGTGTGTGTGGTGCGTGCGGCGTATACAGTACGTGTGTGTGTGGTGCAACGATGTTCCGCTGATGGTACCGTACAAGAGGCTGGTACCACTAGCAGTTTCCATATTGAGACACCCACCACTTGGGTGTTCCAATATGGCGGTCGGTGAACTTCCGCCACTTGGAATTCTGGGATCCGGACACATCTGGATGGAACAAGATGTGAAGACATTACAAGGTAAGTATATATTAAGAAATATAGGTATATACAGTATATATATTAGGGTGCCAAGGAAATGCATGGTAAAAATTAAGTAGCAAGTTTTTGAAGGTCTTACCTCCTAATTTTGTTCCTTTTTGGTCATAGATATTTTATCATTTTCTTTTTTTAAGATTAGTTATCATTTACTGGTTGCTCAATGGCACATCATATTGCAGTTTTAAATGTTTGTTTAGTATTTAGCGTCATGCATATCCCGCGTTATGTACGGTATGTTATGCTTGTTTACCGATCAGATTATATTTACGCGTAAAACTGAACTGACTGCTACACTGCTACTAAGTACTGATACATACAGGGCCGTATTTGCCACTAGGCATGTGAGGGCATGTGCCTAGGGTGGTAGGACGCGGGGGGCGGCACCTGAGCAAGGGTTTTTTTCTCTTCGCCACGACAGCACCCACTGAGAGAGGGGATCCGCCCCTAGGAACAGGAAACCCTACGGAGAGATAAAAGGGGCGGTCCCCCTCGCTCCCACAGTTTTGGTTTCCTGTTCCTACGGGAATCCACGGAGAAGAGGATGCCTAGCCTGGATGCCGCTTGCGCAGTTTACCTTGAGGACGGCAAGGGCTCCAGAGCTGGAAGCAGCGTCGGGGGTCCTGGTTCAGTTTCCCCCCTCTGCTGGCAGACGCCGTGAGGCCAGGATGGGAGGAGTTGCTGGCTCACGAGGATCCATCCGGGTCATCTGCGGGGAGCCAGCGCTGAGGTATGGTTAGCGTCGCGCCGTCCTCGGCGGACACATCCAGCGTGGGGCCCCAGTATGTTTCCCCCGGAAGTGCAGCCGAAAGCTTCCGGGGTGATGGAGGAGGAAGACGGCGCCTGCGCTGATACTGGTGGCAGCGCAGGCGCATAGAGTATGGCCGCGACCTGGAGGTGATTAGCACTTCCGTGTTCAACAGGAAGAAAATGGCGGCCCCCATATGAAAAGGACGCTGGCGCTGACACTCTGGCGTCCAATATGGATTCTGTGCAGGACCCTGCGATGTCTTCCGTTGAAGTTACCGCAACCACTCCACGCAGCCATGCCAGCAGCGGTCGCTCTAAACAGAGCGGATCTTCTAGGAAGAGCAAGTCGGACCGAGTTACTCCTCAGCCTGTGCCTCCGTCTCCTCCTCGTCAGCCGGTACCTTGACAGACAGCTTCACTGGGGTGAGTGTGCATCTACCCTATTAAGCTGATTATTGTTCCCTCTCCTTCTATACACCCTAGGCAAAAAGAACTAAGAAAATGAAACACAGACAGTGTGCGTTATGTCTCCAGCCCCTTCCGGATAGTCACAAAAAGAGGCTTTGTAAACCATGCATTGATTCTACCTTACGGGAAGAAGCCTCAGTTAAATCAGAAGACATTAGAGTCATGATTAGGGAGTAATTACGAGCCCTGCATAGTTCTGACAAGGAGCCGCGTACTAAGGAAAAAAGGGGATACGTTTCCCCTATATCTGACCAGGCTTCTGATATAGAGAATGCAGACTCTGATATTTCCCAGGAATATGTTTCCTCGGATGAGGATCAAGATACATGCTTTCCCACCGATAGTATTGATAACCTTGTGAAGTCCGTTTGTAACACCATGGGCATCGAGGATTCTAAGGTCCCTAGAACGCAGCAAGACATAATGTTTGCTGGTCTATCAGAAAGGAAAAGACCCTCCTTTCCGGTAATAGCATCAGTAAAAATTTAGTCAAAAAAGAGTGGGAAAGCCAGGGGCAAAGGGGATTACCACCATCTTCAAAAAGGCGTTATCCCTTCAATGATGAAGAGTTCTCAGCATGGTCAAAAGCCCCGAAGGTGGACGCAGCAGTGGCATCCACATCCAAAAAATCCTTGCTGCCTGTGGAGGATTTGGGCTCATTGCAAGACCCATTGGACCGTAAAGCCGACTCTCTCTTAAAAAGAGCCTGGGAGTCTTCTACGGGAGCTTTTAGACCGGCTATATCAGCTACATGCACCGCTAGGTCCATGCTAGTCTGGCTAAATGACTTGGAGGAAGGGCTAAAAGGCGGTCTCTCTAGAGACAAGTTAATATCCTCTATACCCTTGATTAGGGGTGCTACAGCCTTCCTGACGGACTCATCTGCGGACTCCATACGCTTGGCAGCTAAGTCAGCAGGACTGACGAATGCAGCACGTAGGGCCCTGTGGCTTAAGGGCTGGAAAGGTGATCCCCAGACAAAATCCAAATTGTGTGGCCTCCCATGTCAGGGTGAGTACCTGTTTGGTACTAAACTGGATGAGATCCTAACCAAAGCGGGAGAGAGAAAGAAGGGCTTCCCTAATAATAATTACCTTCTGTCCTATAGGAGAGCATTCTGGTAGCCCGTGTTTAATAAAAGGAAGGATTTTAAGAACCAAGACCGCTGGGCCACTAGAGACACCAAACAAAGAGGTGCATTCTTGGGGAAGCGCCCTTTCAAAACTGAAGACAAACCCCGTTAGAGCAGATCTACCTGTGGGAGGTAGATTGTCCTCCTTCTCAAATCAATGGCGAGAAATAACGTCAAACGTTTGGGCAAATAGTCTCATCACCTCTGGCTTAAAACTAAGATTTTCCCGAGTCCCTCCGACTCATTTCTATTGACTTCTTTAAAGTCTCACTTGCAACAGGAGGCATTGGAGCAGGAAGTAATGAATCTTCTATCCAAGGGAGTTTTGGTGGAAGTTCCATTTCTTCAGGAGGGGAAGGGGTTCTATTCCCCTTTATTTTTAATTCCAAAACCGGATGGATCATTCAGAACCATTATAAACCTTAAAAAGTTGAACATCTTCTTAGAAAATCAAACCTTTAAAATGGAGTCTATCCGGTCCACCATAAAACTCCTGTTTCCCCATTGCTTTATGACGGTACTTGACCTAAAAGATGCGTATTACCATCTACCAATCTTTATAGAACATCAACAATATCTCGTCGTGGCGATTGTATTGAATGGTTGTATACGGCATTTTCAGTATACTGCAATGCCCTTTGGACTATCAATAGCTCCAAGAGTGTTCACTAAACTAATGTCAGAGGTAATGTCATATCTAAGGTTAGAAGACACCCTCATAATTCCATACCTAGACGACCTTTTGGTAGTGGGAAATTCCCCTTCACAATGTCTGCAACGATTGTGTGATATGATTTCATCTCTACAGAGGTTAGGATGGTTGATAAATTGGGAAAAATCTAGGCTATTCCCAACAACTCGGCAAACATATCTGGGGATTATATTAGACTCTATATGCCAGAGATGTTTTCTCCCAGAAACTAAACAAATAACTGTTAGAAATAAGGTTCAGTCTGTGATAGACAAACCTCTAATTTCTTTGAGAGAAGGCATGTCCCTTCTTGGTTCCTTCACGTCATGTATTCCAGCTGTTCCATGGGCTCAATTCCATTCAAGGCGTTTACAGTATGCAATTTTACATGAAGAGGTAAAATTATATGGTCGTTTAGACGGTAAAATTTCCCTCTCTAGCGAGGTAGTCCAATCTCTGACCTGGTGGCTAGAACCAAATCACTTGGTTAGTGGGGTCCCCTGGGTAGTCAAACCCTCAAACACAATATTTACGGATGCTAGTCCTAGGGGTTGGGAAGCACATTTAGGGGACCAGTTAGTCCAAGGACTATGGTCGGATACGGAGTCAGACGACTCATCTAATAAAGGAGCTAAAAGCTATCTATCATGCCCTATGTGAATTCCTTCCGCAGCTACACGGAACACATACCAGAGTTCTGGCAGACAACATGACATCAGTGGCTTATATCAATCATCAAGGAGGAACAAGATCAGGAACTCTCATGTCTATAGCCGAGGACATCCTAACTATAGCCGAAGAACATCTTCTGTCCCTATCAGCGCTACATGTCAGAGGAGTGGAAAACTCAAAAGCAGACTTCCTCAGTCATCATACCCTCCACCAGGGGGAGTGGGTTCTAAGTCATCGAGTTTTCAAAATGATAACCGTGAAATGGGGTATACCCTAAATAGATCTCTTCGCTACAAGAGACAACAGGCAGTTAAAAAGATTCACTTCAGTGTTCCGGACCGACAATCCCGATATTCTCGATGCCCTCCAGGTTCCATGGACATTTCAGAAAGCATATGCTTTTCCTCCATTAATTCTTCTTCCAACAGTAATCAGGAAGATAAGGGAGGACAGAGCGAACATGATCCTAATTGCCCCATTTTGGCCAAAGAGACCATGGTTTTCCTGGCTCAGAGCCATGTCCATCTCAGATCCATGGATTCTCCCAGAGGATCAGGATCTTCTTTTCCAGGGGCCCTTCAACCACCCTCATGTGAAGGGTCTACGGTTGACAGCCTGGAATTTGAGAGGCAGCTGTTAAAACTAAGGGGCTTCTCTGATAAAGTGATTAATACTAGGGTTGAGCGAAACAGATCGGCACTTTTCAAAAGTCGCCGACTTTTAGCAAAGTCGGGTTTCGTGAAACCCGACCCGATCCCACTCTGGATCGGGTCGGCGGTACACGATCTGTAATCCAAAGTCGGGTTTCGTTATATATATATATATATATATATATATATATATATATATATATATATATATATATATATATATATCGTAGAGACACATATATATATATATATATATATATATATTTACTTCAGCGCGATAATGTTGAAAAGCCGGTAATTCATTCAATTGCCGGCTTTTCATTTCTCCTGCCTAAACCCGACATGATATGAGACATGGTTTACATACAGTAAACCATGTCATATCCCCCTTTTTTTTGCATATTCCACACTACTAATGTTAGTAGTGTGTATGTGCAAAATTTCGGCGCTGTAGCTATTAAATTTAAGGGTTAAATTGTGGAAAAAATTGGCGTGGGCTCTTGCGCAATTTTCTCCGCCAGAGTGGTAAAGCCAGTCACTGAGGGCAGATATTAATAGCCAGGAGAGGGTCCATGGTTATTGGCCCCCCCGTGACTAAAAACATCTGCCCCCAGCCACCCCAGAAAAGGCACATCTGGAAGATGCGCCTATTCTGGCATTTGGCCACTCTCTTCCCACTCCCGTGTAGCGGTGGGATATGGGGTAATGAAGGGTTAATGCCACCTTGCTATTGTAAGGTGACATTAAGCCAGATTAATAATGGAGAGGCATCAATTCTGACACCTATCCATTATTAATCCAATTGTATGAAAGGGTTAAAACACACACACACACACACACACACACACACACACACACACACACACACACACACACACACACACACACACACACACACACACGATTAAAAAGTATTTTAATGAAATAAACATGCAGGTTGTTTTAATATTTTATTGCTCTCTCAATCCACCTGAAGACCCTCGCTTGGAAAAATAATAAACCAACAATATACATACCCACTGATGAACTGTCACGTCCCACGAAGTAAATCCATCTGAAGGGGTTAAAATAGTTTACAGGCAGCAGCTCTGCTATAATGCAGCTGTGCTCGTGCCTGTAAACCCCGGCGAATGAAGGAAATGTAGGTCAATGACCTATAGTTACCTTCAGTCGCGGTGATGCGCCCTGGTGGATGTCCTCATGAACTGCAGCCTGGGAACTTTTTCCCACGCTCCAGGTCATATGAGGAAAAGTTTCTGCTCTAGGAGCCTTGTACAGTCACAATGTTGCGGGTGACAGGTGGATAGCCAGATTTATTTCAGCCTGCCAGAGATCAGAACCAGTTCAAATTCCTCACTTACCTCCTTGGGATGTTAATTTAGTCCTTAAAGCCTTGACAGGTCACCCGTTTGAGCCTCTACACTCAGCTCACATTAAACACGTTTCCCTCAAGACTGCTCTTCTTGTCGCTTTAGTGTCGGCAAGAAGGGTAAGTGACATACAGGCACTATCAGTAGATCCTCCTTTTATGTCAATATTTCCAGATAGAATTGTCCTGAAAACAGACCCTTCCTACCTACCTAAGATGTGTACTAAATTTCATAGATCTCAAGAAATTCTTCTTCCTTCTTTCTATAATAACCCTACAAATCAGGAAGAGGAAAAGTACCATACTTTAGACGTGAGAAGGGCTGTAATAGCTTATCTAGACAGGACTAGCACCTGGAGGAAGAGCAGGGCTCTCTTTGTTTCCTTCCAGGGTCAAAGAAAAGGAGCTGGTGTTACAAAAGGCACATTATCCCGATGGATTCGGGAGGCGATATACCTGGCCTATTCATCTAAAGGGGAGAGTCCACCTGAGACTGTAAAGGCACATTCCACCCGGGCGATAGCATCATCTTGGGCTGAACGAGCAGAGGTTCCAATAGAACTCATATGTAAGGCCGCAACCTGGTCTTCTCCTACTACCTTCTATAGTCACTATAGACTAGATCTATCTGCCTCCACTGACTTGTGTTTCGGTAGATCAGTTCTTAACACGATAATCCCCCCCAAATAACTATCTCTGAAATTTTCTCAGTGGGTGCTGTCGTGGCGAAGAGAAAACACCGGATTACGTACCGGTAATGCTCTTTTATAGAGCCACGACAGCACCCCTTCACTTCCCTCCCATATATATATTAGTTTGCATATGAGCACGGTTAGGGGTGGTTGGTTCTTGTAATTATACATAATTAAGTTAAGATAAATGATGATATGGAATTACCTACTAAAACTGGTGGGCGGTTCCTCGCAATCTCTGTCACCCAAACTGTGGGAGCGAGGGGGACCGCCCCTTTTATCTCTCCGTAGGGTTTCCTGTTCCTAGGGGCGGTGTTATTATCTGGTGGCCTAAGAGCAGCATGAGGCGTACTCTGGAGAAGGTGGTACCTGTACTGACCGCAGACCCTGAACTTAACACCGCAACTAGAAGTAGCCGTGGAATGTACCTAGCGCTCCCTAGACATCTCGACACAGCCGGAGGACTAATTACCCCTAGAGATAGAAAAGGGAAAACTATCTTGCCTCAGAGAAAATCCCCAAAGGATAGACAGCCCCCCACAAATATTGACTGTGAGAGGAGAGGGAAAAAACATACACAGACTGAAATGAGAATTTAGCAAAGGAGGCCACATCTAGCTAAATAGAAAGGATAGGACAGAGTACTATGCGGTCAGTATTAAAACACTAGAAAATATCCACCACAGAAAATACAAAATCTCCACAGCTAATTAAAGATATGGAGGGTATATCTGCATCTCCAGAGATACCAGCTTGGCTAAACAAATCCTTATACAGACCAAGCTGGACAAGACAAAAACATGAAAAAGAACTGAACAATAAGGCCACAGCATGTGGACAGCAAAAATCAAGGCCAGAACTTATCTTTGTTGAAATGAACTGCAAAGCAGAAGAGACCAGGCAGGGATGTGAATCCTCCAGGAACAATGGACAACTGGCACTGACTAAAGGGTGAAGCAAGACTAAATAGCCCAGTCAAAATTGCAAAAAGTGAACACACCTGATAAATGCTGCGATTCAGAGACAGCAGCGCTACCACTTACAACCACCGGAGGGAGCCCAAGAACAGAATTCACAACAGGGCGGATCCCCCCTCTCAGTGGGTGCTGTCGTGGCTCTATAAAAGAGCATTACCGGTACGTAATCCGGTGTTTTTAAAAAAAATTTATGAAGTCAGGGGCAACCGCCTGCCAACCCACCATCCCCCTTCACTCCCTCCCGCCCCCCTCCTCGAAGACAACATACTCACCCTCCTCCAGCGGTGCCTGCAGCTCCATTGGTCTCAGCGCCAGCAGCTCGTCCTGTGCTCACAGCGGTCACTTAGTACCGCTCATTAAGGTGATGAATATGGATGCATATTCATGAACTTAATGAGCGGTACCACGTGACCGCTCACACAGGAAGAAGCTGCAGCGCCGGGAGTCAGGACAGCGATGCAGGGAGTCCGTTCAGTGCGCTGTGAGGAGGGTGAGTATGACGGCCCAGGGGAGGATGAAGGAGGACAAGGAGCAGAAGGAGGATGGGGAGAAGAAGGAGGATGAAGGAGGACAAGGAGGAGAAGGACAGGGGAGGAGGAGGAAAGAGGATGGGGAAGCCATGGATACAAGATGGGGGGGAGCTGAGCCATCCATACAAGATGGGGGGGAGCTGAGCCATGCATACAAGATGGGAGGGGGGAGCTGAGCCATGCATACAAGATGGGAGGGGGGAGCCATGCATATCAGGACAGGACGGGGGAACCACACACACTGGGATAGGAATGAGGGGGACAATGCATACCCAGCTTATACTTGAGTCAATAAGCTTACCCAGTTTTCCGTGGCAAAATTAGGTGCCTCGGCTTATACTTGGGTCAGCTTATACTCGAGTATATACGGTATGTAATATATTCACTTGTATGTGTGTGGCTGTGTGTATACATATATATATATATATATATATATATATATATATATATCTTTGTCGCCATAAAAGGAGGGGGGCCCAGACACATTTCTTGCACAGGGGCCCCAAGCTGTCAGTGTCCGCCCCTGCCCAGGGATCAATTGTACTCGCATCTTACAGAAGTGATTACAATTGAGGCTCTGACTGACAGGTCAGAGCGACGTGAGCAGCGTGATCAGATCATGTGATCACGCTGCTGATTTCGCTCACTCGCGCTGCAGAGGCGAACACTGGTGATAAGTGCTCCAGTGAAGCAGAAGACACCTTAGGATAAGTGCATGGGGGGGACAATTTGAGTGGGAATGAGGGGATTTATTGTGTGTGGGGAGATTTGTAGTGGGGATGGGGATTTAATGTGTGGGGGAGATGTGAGGACACAAAATGAAGAGCAAAGGGGGAGATGGGGAAACAGTATGGGGGATGGGTGCAGACAGTATGGGTAGTGAACAGGGGAATGTATGTGGACACAGTATGAGTAGCGATGTGAAAAATGTATGTGTACAGAGTACGGGGAGTGAGGGGATGTGTGCAGACACATTATGGGGAGTCAGGTGAGCAGGCAGTATAGAAAGTGAGGGGGTAAATATATGAGGAGACAGGATGGAGAACTGGAGGGATGTGAGAGGAGACAGTATGAGGAGGGAGGGGAATAGTGTGAGTAGACAGTATGGGGGAGAAAAGTGAGTGGGCACAGAATAGAAACTGAGTAGTGGGTTCGTAGCATGGGGGGACAGTGTAAGGGCACAGTCAGGAGGGGACAGTATACCAAGGAGGGGGAGTGTGATGAGAGAGTACAGTATAAATACTGGGCCCTATAGGGGGGACACAGTGTGAGAGGACAGTGTGAAGAGGGGTCGGTATGGAAAGGAGAGGTCAGTTTAAAGAGCATGTACCATAAGAGGGACAGTGTGGGGGTCATATTTTGTGCAGACAATATAGTGAGGGGCAATTTTTTATTCAGGAGCATTATAATGACACTTCTATCTTTAAGGGCACCATGTGGAGATTTTCTGCCAAAGAGCGGAGCTGTGGATGACAAAACTCATCATGGAGTCTGGACAAGACGAAGAAAAGGAGAACGACTCCAGAGATGATGTCATCTATAAGGTACCTGGATGTAAATGTTATTTGTGATACTAACTAACTCTCATGTTTTTATTTATGTTAGGAGCATTACATACATGCGGTCACATACCGAGTAGACATGTGTGGCCTCACTCAATGAAAATGAACTGAGTGAGGCCAGGCACGTCTAGTCGGAATGTGGTCAGAGGTATACAAATCACATGCTTGTGCTGACATGACTGTCCACCGGCAAGGGAGAATCCTAAAAGTGTGCAGTGCATTAGTTGTGAGAATTCAGAAGCCTGCGATGTCAGGATTCAGCTCTGCTGGTTCCAGTAGTCATCACATGGACACTTCACTCATATGCGATTTTCATACTTATGGTCCTGTGACAACGAGCTTCTCTTCCTGCTTCTCAGTTTTTCACTGATCATTGAGCGCATTAGGGAGAGGAGCTCGTGGGCACATGACTGAGTGTGCAAATCGCATATGTCCTTGGTGGTGGGGAGCACCAAAATGAATTTTTGCCCCGGGTGCCAGAAACCATAGATACACCTCTGCTGGTATGCAACTACGAGCTGTGATTACCGGGTCTGGTGGAGGGAGGTCTGTGCACAGTACAGGCAGTGAGGCAGGGACTGAGGGTGTGCACAGAGGGAGGATGGAGACCTGGAGACTGCCCGTCCCAGTCTATGCCGTAGCCTGGAGCCGTCATTATAATAGGAATATGTCAGTTAATACATTGTTTTTCTAAAGCTTTGTAGTGTAGTTTTAGGTCAGGGAGGGATGGTTAGGGATGAGCTAGCAAGGTGCAGGGACAGGTAGTGATGGCTACTTGCGGACATTTGCGGCACTTGCGGTTTTGCACTTGCGGTGAGGCAAAAAAAACACTGCTAGCAGCATTTTTTTTCCATTGCTGCAAATACCGCATTTACCAGATCGCGGCAAAACCGCAAATGTCGCAAATGTCCGCAAGTCTCATAGGGAATGAATGAGGCAGAACGCAGTGTTGCCGTAAGTTATCCATTATGCGGCAGATGCGGAAAAACTGCTGGATCTGCTGCAAAAGGCTACTTTCACATCAGCGATTTGTGGCAAAATCACTGCCGATAGTGTCATTTTTTTTTTTTGTTAAGTTTTTAACCTCTACAATTATTATGATCTGTGATCTGGAGAGATCACAGAACATGCAAAATATATTTCCTTGCCAAATTCAAGCAAACTGCCCATTATCATTCATTAGTTTTTACAAAACAATGTTACTTTACGTGTTTAGGAATTACTAAAACATTTTTTTTCTAATCTCTACATTTTCCCAAGCTCAAAAGTAATTGGAAAACTGACTGATAAGCCATCTTAGTCTGTTTTCTCATGAGTCATTACTTCATAACAAGGAGATTAAAAATTAGGAATTGATTCCTAAAGATCAGCTAAACAAAAATCACTGAAATACAAATGACTTTAGAAACAGCTAAGGCTACTTTCACACTAGCGTCGGGAACAACCCGTCGCTGTGCGTCGGGCCGAGGTTCCCGACGCTAGCGTGGTCTCCGCCGCACAACGGGGGCAGCGGATGCATTTTTCCCACGCATCCGCTGCCCCATTGTGAGGTGCGGGGAAGTGCGGGGAGGTGGGGGCGGAGTTCCGGCCGCGCATGCGCGGTCGGAAAAAGCGGACCGTCGGGAGCAAAAAACGTTACATGTAACGTTTTTTTTTCCCGACGGTCCGCTAACACACGCCCAAGCGTCGCAAAACGGACGCGAAGTTTTGCAATGCGTCGCAAATGCGTCGCTAATGCGTCGCTAATGTTAGTCTATGACGAAAAAACGTATCCAGCAAGAACTTTTGCTGGATGCGTATTTTCGGCAAAACGACGCATTTGCGACGTATTGCAGTTAACGCTAGTGTGAAAGTAGCCTTAGTCAATAGTGCACTCATAAACTCAGCAACACCAAAAGGTGTGGATCAAGGTAAAGGTAGAAAAAAACTAAGCCTAACCCAAATCCTTCACAACACGTCAACAATAATGCTTTCTGTGAGATCAGAGTACCAAGAGACTCCATCATGAATGTGAATCCTGAGGGTTTATTTCAATATCTGACCACGGCTAACACTCAAGAAAGAAAAGGTCAAACCATCAGCAAAAAGCTTCCCATCGCCAAACAGCTGCTCTTTATGACAACTTTCATAAATTAATTAGAAGGAGAAGGGAATATACAGTATATTTATCATGGTAAGTGGTCATGTTACATCACAACTCTGAGCTATTTTCTTTACAAGAAGAACGGAGCAATGAATAAATCATTTCATGTGATGTAAATTAATAGAACTAAAACAATAATCAAAGAAAGTAAACCTCATCAATGACTGCAATGCTCTCTTCTAAATAGCTAGTTTGTTATGGATACAGCCTCATTAGCGCTTTAGGATTACCTTGGGAATAGTTAAAATTCTATGCTGTCACATCCCAGAAAGTCCACTAATTATTACCGAGCATCAGTAGAAGAGCGCAATCTTTTATGATCTCATTGTTTACAAAACACGGATTTAATTGCAAGATCCATTTACCTTGCCGCAGAGCAGAGAAATATACAAAGGAGCAAACTGCTAACATAAATATAACAGCAATTATACTGGTGAAAAATAAATGTTTGGTTATTTGCTGAACGCTGTATCATATGTTTTATCGGGTATTGTATATGTTCTGTATAGACTGAAAAAAATCAATTGCAGTGCACAGATTGTAATTTATAGCAGTACAGTCTACATTTAATAAAGATACAGTACAGATAAAAGTTTGGACACACCTTCTCACTTAAAGATTGTTCTGTACTTTCAAGACTATGAAAATTGTACATTCACACTGAAGGCATCAAAACTATGAATTAACACATGTGGAATTATATACTTAACAAAAAAGTGTGAAACAACTTAAATTATGTACAGATGTGTCTGCTGCTAGAACTCTGTGTGGCATTGACCTGGTCTCTAATCTGAGCTGCTGTTAACCTGTGATTTCTGAGGCTGGTGATAAACTGGAATCCACACAGCATCATACGTGGAGGAAGGCAGAACAACCACAACCACCCTGTCACTGGTGTTTTTTTTTTTTTAATGGTACTGCCCTATTGTGTGCTCTTTATCTATCTGGAGTTCTTCAAGGTAGATGAGCTTATCTCCACACAATCGAGGGTGTTATCAATGGTTTTGTAAAAGCAGTACAGATAAACCCGCTAAATTTATTGAGTTATTATTGCACACAAAATAAACACTTAGAAAATAATTTGAATCTCTGTACAGATTTTCAAAAGATGAATTTCACACACAATTTGTGCACAAGGTATAGACAAGGTGGACTGCCTCCCAAACTTTTGGTGTCACACTCCCGGAAGCAGTATAGCAGTATGTTTGACATCATACAGCAGTACTGAGCAGTGTAACTGTGAATCAAGCACTGGACTCAAATAAAGTACGGTACCTACTAGAAAGCAGCATCAACTTTATGTATCCCACTGTTTTGGTCTTTCTATGCAACAGTTTAATCCTCTCCATAGACAACTATGGACAGTATGTATCCTTTTTTCTGTCTGTGCTAATAATGCATCTCCTCTTTCAGGATGGACTCAAGCAGTATTGTAAAATGCAAAACTACAATAAGGTGGAATGTGCACACATTGTTATGGGAAAGGTCACCACCACGTATGATGTAACAGTCAATGCGAAACAGGTAGAGTTAGACATGAAAGTCAAACAATAAGCAATGTTATGTTTATCTAGAGGTCTAAAAGACTTTTCACGTTTGTATGTTAGACTTGCAATAATTCTCAACATGTAAAAAATATATAATTAATTAGAACAGAGCCACATATACGTCCTCTCACAGACAGAACAAACTCCCAACCACTATATCAACATACGAAAAAGGAGTCAAACAGCTGTCACTTGAAGTATAAAAAGGTAAATATTTATTAAATGACATCAAGTATTAAACTAATGATTCAAACTGTATGGTCATTAAAAGATAACTAGGTACAACACGGATACAGGTAACAAAAGACCACACAATACACCTATATTATACGACTTAAGGTGACAGGTTCGCAACAAGAGTAATGAAACTATTAGTAATATAACACTAAGTGCCACACTGGGAACCCATACGAAGTGAGAGTTTGTAGCAAAGTCTATGAGTGCACCTTACCCATATTAGCCGTGGTGTGTGTGTGGAAACGCCAGCCCCTACGCGCGTTTCGCGTAGGCTTCTTCCGGGGGCCGGAATGTAAAAAATATAGTAGAAGTATACAAATACAAAAAATACCTCACCAGATGAGGAAAAAACAGTAACTAGACAAGCCTGAAATTAAACTCACTGGAGAGGCATTCATTTTTCAGACATCAGGAACAAAAGCGAAATAAAGAATTTATATGACAAAATGGGACAAGAACCTACTCATCCCATCTACCTGCGCCACACATCCAGCCAGAGGAATATTACATGAGAATTAATTATGTCTGATGTCTGAAAAATGAATTACATTTTATTATATTGGTTATTAATTTGAACAACTATATTATCTGTATGTACATATGTTGAAAATTACTTTATTATATGTATTACTGCTCCAGGAACTTTGACACTATATGTCACATGTCAGAAGGTCTTTTGGCGCTCGGGAAATCTCGAGTAACGAGTATATTCGCTCATCACTAGTGCTTATACTATATGAAGGACTATGGGCTGTGCATTATACTATATAGAGGACTATGGGCTGTGCATTATACTTTATGAAGGACTATGGGCTGTGCATTATAATATATAGAGGACTATGGGCTGTACATTATACTACATATATGGCTATAGGGTACATTATACTACATGTATGACTATGGGCTCTGCATTATACTACATGGATGACTATGGGCTTTGCATTAAACTATATGGATGATTATTGGCTGCACATTATACTACATGGATGACTATGGTCTGTTCATTATGCTATATGAAGGACTTTGGGCTGTGTCGTATATAATATATAGAGAACTATGGGCTGTACATTATACTATATAGAGGACTATGGGCTGTGCATTATACTATATAGAGGACTATTGGCTGTGCATTATACTATATGGAGGAGTATGGGCTATGCATTATACTATATAGAGGACTATGGTCTGTGCATTATACTATATGGAGGACTATAGGGGGTGCATTATACTACTTTGATGACTATGGGCTGTGCATTATACTACATGGAGAACTATGGTCTGTGCATTATACTATATGAAGGACTATGCTGTGCATTATACTATATAGAGGACTATGGGCTGCACATTATACTATATGGAGGACTATGGGCCATGCATTTAACTATATAGAGGACTATGGGCTGTGCATTATACTATATGGAGCACTATGGGCCATGCATTTTAATATATAGAGCACTATGGTCTGTGTATTATACTATATGGAGGACTATGGACCATGTATTATAATATATAGAGGACTATGGTCTGTGCATTATACTATATGGAGGAATATGGTATGTATTATACTTTATGTATGGTATTGTAGAGTTTACAATAAATATCACTCATGTAACGTAAGAAATAAGTGAAATGCTGTAAAAACACATATAAAACACATAAAATGCGCGTACTGTGTGTAGAATGTTTCCTGATAACACTCTGGTGCTTGTGAGCAAAAATGGTGCTTGTGAACATATCCTAAAGGGGTTTTCTGAGAATATAAAGAAAAAATTAGCATGAAATGATAAATCCCCTGTGGCTCCAGCACGAATGCTGCGGTGGTCTCTGCCAGTCCTGGCTCTTGGCTGCAGTGATCTTGTGGCTGCACCTTATGTTATAGCTTTGTGCAGGGTCGGACTGGTCCACCAGGATACCAGTGAAATGCCCGGTGGGCCCCAACCCAGAGAGGAGGAGAAGGAGGAGGAGGAGGAGGAAGGAAAAAAAAAGAAAAAAAAGAGACACGGGCCCTTTAAATCTTCAGGCAGCGCCGACCGCCGCCACGACGAGGGGCCCCCCTATGCCAGCGCTGGCATCGGGCCCCGCTTCTAATACTCACCTCTCCTGGTTCCTGCGGCAGCTGCAGTTTCTTCAGCGCCCTCTGACTCTGCGATGTTTCAGGGCAGAGGGTGTGATGACATCATCACTGCGCGCTCAGCCTCTCTGTCCTGAGCGTTGCAGAGCCGGAGAGACACTGAGTGCACCGGACCTGCGCTGGGAACGGGAGAGGTGAGGATTTTTTTTCTTTATGTCTGACTGGGGCCCATAATAATTTATGGAGGAGCAGGGGGGCATAATACTGTGTGGGGGGGCATAATACTGTGCAGGGGGAGGGGGGCATAATACTGTGTGGGGGCATAATACTGTGTGGAGGAGCTGGGGGGGAAATACTGTGCGGGGGCATAATACTGTGTGGAGGAGCTGGGGGGGAAATACTGTGCGGGGGCATAATACTGTGTGGAGGAGCTGGGGGGGAAATACTGTGCGGGGGCATAATACTGTGTGGAGGAGCTGGGGGGAAATACTGTGCGAGGCATAATACTGTGCGGGGGCATAATACTGTGTTGAGGAGCGGGGGTCCCATAATACTGTGTGGAGGAGCTGGGGGGCATAATACTGTGTGGATAACCACGGGGCCCGCAATACTGTATGTAGGAGCAGGGGGCCCATGATGTGCTGTATGGAGGAGCATTACATGGGGCCCATAATACTACATGGAGGACTATGAGGTGCCCATAATACTGTATGGAGGAGCATTATATGGGGCCAATAATCCTGTATGGAGGAGCATTATATGGGGCCAATAATACTGTGTGGAGAAGCATTATATGGGGCCTATAATACTGTATGGAGGACTATGTGGTTGGCCATAATACTATATGGAGGACTATGAGGTGCCCATAATACTGTATGGAGGAGCATTATATGGGGCCAATAATACTGTATGGCGGACTATGTGGTTGCCCATAATACTGTATGGCGGACTATGAGGTGCCCATAATACTGTATAGAGGACTATGAGGTGCCCATAATACTGTATGGCGGACTATGTGCTGACCATAATACTGTATGGTGCACTGTGTGGTGCCCATAATACTGTATGGAGGACTATGAGGTGCCCGTAATACTGTATGGCGGACTATGTGTTGACCATAATACTGTATGGTGGACTATGTGGTGCCTATATTTTGTACTATATCTGTTTTTTTATCTGTGCATCAGGAATCGTGGCATCTGTTAAAGGGACCCACTGATACTCTTTCGCCCGAGGCCCATGAAAACCTGGAGCCGACCCTGGCAACAACGCACATCAAGATGAATACCGGCTGCTACTGTGACAGGGCGCTCTGCTCTGTGACAGGCCATGTGTTGAAGTCACATCAGTTTTGATAAATGACTCCTGCAGCCTTTGATAGGCCGGCGGCCTTTCAATGTTACTGCTATGTGACGTCAGCGTGCGGCCTGTCACAGAGCAGAGCGCCCTGTCACAAATGCAGTCGGCAGCCATTGTAATGACCACGCCGAATATGAAGCCAAAAGAGGATGCTGGGGAGCGCAAGAAGGTGAGAAGAATCCCCCCTCTTTAATTGGGCAAGGTAGGGGCCATAGGGACAGACATAGGGGCCCAGGGAGGGTACATTAAATAAAAGGGCCCAGGATGAGGACATTATTACTGGAAGGGGCTCAGGATAGGGACCTTATTAAGGTGGACATTGGGTTCCAAGATGGAGACATTAAATAAAGGGACCAAGGATCTGGCACCTTATTAAATAAAGGTGACATAATTACTGTATTGAGGTCAGGATGAGGAACATACATTATTGGTTTATGGTGGCAAATGGGGACATAATTGCTGTAGGTGCCAATCAGGGGACATTATTACTGCTGTAATTTACTTTTTATCTTACTTTTTTCCATGGGGAGAACAAAACGGTCCTGCTACTGAGCAGGGTGGCACTATGTCTTTTTTTCTTCATCTGACATAGTATAGAAGTCAAGGAAAATAGTTGGGAATGTGCTCTGGAAGCGATCAGCTATAGATAACTGTGTTAATTTCTGCAGAGACGAGTCTTTGCTGGAAGAAGTAATGGTGGTTTGCACTGGATAAAGAAAAAAGACCTCAACTACAGATGTCACCGGTGAGTCAGTGTGTTGCTTGTACACTTACACTATATACTGTGTACAGAGCTCCTTTGTATGTCACTGGTGATCACTGTATTATGTGTACACTGACACTATATACAGAGCTCCTGTGTGTAATGTCACTGGTGATCACTGTATTACCTGTACACTATACACAGGAGCTCTGTATACAGTATATAATGTCACTGGTGATCACTGAATTACCTGTACACTATTCACTGTATACAGAGCCCCTGTGTATAATGTCACTGGTGATCACTGTATTACCCATACACTATATACAGAGCTCCTGTGTATAATGTCACTGGTGATCACTGTATTACCCTTACACTATATACAGAGCTCCTGTGTATAATGTCACTGGTGATCACTGTATTACCCATACACTATACACTATATACAGAGCTCCTGTTAATAATGTCTCCTGTGATCACTGTATTACCTGTACACTGACACTATATACAGCGGTACTGTGTACATTGTCACTGGTGGTAATAACAGTGTTGTTAGTATTGTGGTTTGTATTCATAATCAATATTGTAGTATTCGGGCACTATGTGTTGGTAATTTGTGGTCTGGTCACGGCGTGGCAGTATTTCTCCTTGTATGTGGTATCATGGGGTCCCTATATGCTGGTAATATTTATTTTTATTTATTTTTACTCATTTATATAGCGCTATTAATTTCACAGCGCTTTACAGACATTATTGCCACTGTCCCCGATGGTGCTCACAATCTAGATTCCCTAGCAGTATGTCTTTGTAAATGTGGGAGGAAACCAGAGTACCCAGAGGAAACTCACACAAACACGGGGAGAACATACAAACTCATTGCAGATGTTGTCCTTGGTGGGATTTGAACCCAGGACCCCAGCGCTGCAAGGCTGCAGTGCTAACCTCTGAACCGTGCTGCCCTAATATGCCATATTATTCGGTCACTATGTGGTGGTAATATGTGATCTGGTCATGGTGTGGTGGTATTTGTCCCTTGTATGTAGTATTATTCGGTCACTATGTGGTCTGGTCATGGTGTGGTGGTATTTCTTCCTGTATGTGGTAATATTGGTCTTGATATAGTGGATTGTGTTGTGTATGGCGGTCATTTGTTCTCTGATATTAATTAGGAGAAGATTCTTTATTTCCATTAGAGTTTTAATGCTTTGTACACAGCGGCGGAGATGCACTTACAGGGGGTTTCCTGTGGAAAAAAGTAATCCCCTCTCCACAGGATAAGTGATAACGTATTGATTGGTGGGGGGGTCTGACTGCTTGGACCCATTCAGCAACATGTGGAACTTTTTATCCCCATTAGACTGGAGTGGCATGGCCGACTAGATCACTGATCCATTCATTCCCTCAGTGGCTGCACTTGTTTTTTTCTGGAAGCCCCAAAGAGAATGAATGGAGCTGTGGTCAGACATCCCACCTGCCGCTGCATTTTAAAATAGTGATGAAAGTGTCCTGTCAGAGATAAAACTTCCCCATTCTTCCGATCGGTGCAGTTTCTAATGGTCGGACCTAAGTGATCACCTATCCTGTGGAGCCCATGGATCGGTGATGATAACTTGTTTTAACCAAGAACCCCATTAATGTAAACTACCGTAATTATACATCCCAGTTATTGGGGTACACGGTAGATGTGCAGCAGCCACCGGTGTTTTACAGCTGATGCTCCGCTATAATGACAGATATTTGCATATAGCTGTAGGGTGGGCCCCTAGAGTCCATTCCCCTGGTGGGCCCCAGACACCCCAGTCCGACCCTGGCTTTGTGGGACATATGGGACTTTTTTTTATTAACGTTCTATTCTGCTGTTTGTGAGGTAGGATGTACAAAAAGATATTGTGTTAATGTTTTCCCTTTAATAGCTGCTGCTGTAAAAAAAAACAGATTGTTGATGACAAGTGAGTAAAAAAAAGGGTCCCACTTTTCTGGATGAAACTCTGACCGATGTTTTATCCTCTCGTATGGACCCAGTCTAACAGCGTTAATGCTGAAATATTTCCAAATTGGGGGCCCTACTTTGAATTTGTCTAAATCTGGCCCCAGCTGTACCAAACAGCTGAAACACTGCAGTTTCATTCTCTAGGGCAACTATATATATTTTATTACTTTGTATGTTGTTTTCTAGGCTTAGTGCACTTTGGGAAATGATCACAATGCATATACTCTGTTTTCTCTCTAAATCAATATATATCTTACTAAGACTGATGAGAAATTCAGCCAAACGTGAGTCTCCATTATTGTTCCCTATAGGACAATATGTGTAGAATTATTAGAAAGTTCTATATTAGTTTAGTCATTTGTCGTAATAGCGTCTCTCTATAATAAAGATTGAATGTAGATCACAAGGAGCTTATGGTAAAGCTGAAAAGACTGTTTACATGGACTCCATAGAGGATTTGGTGCATTTTATCTGATTACACAGATAAGTCTGTTTAGCATTAAATTAAATGGGTGATGTGGAATAAATGCGGAGTGACATTGCACTGATGTGAACATCCGATGGGAGTTGTATTTGCTTCATTTCATTAGCAAGAGCAGAGACTTAAGACCCCCAAACTCATTAGACTAATGTTGGCTGAACCCACCAATATTGACAGGTTAGGGCGACACTCTAATGTGTATGGGGGTGGTGGCCGATTGATCGTTGGGTGAGATGTCTATCGGGCATGTCTGATTTTGGACTGCCGATCACTTTGCTCTACTGGAGATAAGCTGCTGGCAGGGATATCTGTCGACAGCTTTCTTATAGAGAACTCGGGAGCGCGCCTCCATATTGGAGATGGCCGTCGGCTAAACTCTTGTTGGAAGCATTGTTCAGCTATCTAACGTGTATGGCTGGACGTAGGGGCCCCACCCACAATAGATAACTTGGCAGAATGATGGTTCGGATGTTCATTCAACCAGCAACTATCTCTCCCTACTGCTCCAAGCAGAAGGTACAGTAAATGTTAAGTATTTAGTGTAGAAATTTGTGCACCATACTTGCATCTCTTGGCAGGAAAAATGCAGCATAAAACAGGTGCGATATCGTTATAGTAAGGAGTGAAGTCTGCACCAAAAACTGCTGAAATCATTGACAATTAGAATTATCTGTATGTCAAAAATAAGTTACGTGTGTATGAGACTTCAGAATCTCATTTACTTTGCTGGGACTTGGTAATCTTTCAGGTTTTGTGACCAATCTGCACAGACAAAAACTCGACAAATCTGTAACGTATGCACAGGCCCAAAAGGAGCCTGAGCTCTTCTGTGTTCTCTACGAGAGCTGCTGTCGGACTGCTCTGAGACAGACTTATTTTGCCAAAATAAAAGGGTCAGCAGTCTGAAATCTGACCTGCCAGATATTTATTTTCCCTGAAATCATCTGTTGGGACAGAGTCCAGAAGCCCCATATACACTAGACTGTTGTCCCATCGAGTTTGCCCAACGCTAGCCTAAAGTGTTTGGGGGCTTTTACATATGTGCCAGCTGAATGCTCATTTTACTGACAACAATCTTTCCTGACTCCTTTCTACACCTACAAACTCCACGTGACTGAACACTCGTGTTTACTATTCGGGGGGGGGGGGGGGGGAAATAAACTGCTTTGAGAACAAAAAGATTGGGTGTCTGAATTTGTATTGCCAGATCTTTCTTTTCCCCATCATCATTGATTAGGGGGTAGGAGTCAGGAGGCCCCCATACATGTCAGATGAGATTTTTTTTGTATCTCCTGAGAATTAGCCATACATTTCTAAAATGGGATCATACCTTTAAGGATTTATTTTTTGTTACATTAACCCCTTAACCCCCAAGAGTGGTTTGCACGTTAATGACCGGGCCAATTTTTACAATTCTGACCACTGTCCATTTATGAGGTTATAACTCTGGAACGCTTCAACAAATCCTGATGATTCTGACATTGTTTTCTTGTGACATATTGTACTTTATGGTAGTGGTAACATTTCTTTGATATTAATTGTGTTTATTTGTGAAAAAAATGGAAATTTCAAAAAAAATTTGAAAATTTCGCAATTTTCCAACTTTGAATTTTTATGCCCTTAAATCACAGAGATACAGTTATGGCCAAAAGTATTGACACCCCTGCAATTCTGTCAGATAATACTCAGTTTCTTCCTGAAAATGATTGCAAACACAAATTCAAGAAGTTTATTAACCCTTCAGGTGTTTCACAGGAATTTTTGGAATGTTTAACAAAAAATGAACATTTAACTTTGTTTCACAAAAAATTTAGTTCAGCTCCAATTTGTTTAATTTTACCAAGGGTAACAGGAGAAAATGGACCCAAATAGTTGTTGCACAATTTGTCTTGAGTATGCCGATACTCCATATGTGTGAGTAAACCACTGTTTGGGTGCATGGCAGAGCTCGGAAGGGAAGAAGCGCTGTTTGACTTTTCAATGCAAAATTGACTGGAATTGAGATCGGATGCCATGTCGCGTTTGGAGAGCCCCTGATATGCCTAAACATTGAAACCCCCCACAAGTGACACCATTTTGGAAAGTAGACCCCCTAAGGAACTTATCTAGATGTGTGGTGAGCACTTTGACCCACCAAGTGCTTCACAGAAATGTATAATGTAGAGCCGTAAAAATAAAAAATCATTTTTTCACAAAAATTAACGTTTCGCTCCCAATTTTTTATTTTCCCAAGGGTACCAGAAGAAATTGGACCTCAAAATTGTTGTGCAATTTGTCCTGAGTACGCCGATACACCATAGGTGGGGGTAAACCACTGTTTGGGCGCATGGCAGAGCTCGGAAGGGAAGGCTCGCCATTTGACTTTTCAATGCAAAATTGACTGGAATTGAGATGGGACGCCATGTCGCGTTTGGAGAGCCCCTGATGTGCCTAAACATTGAAACCCCCCACAAGTGGCACCATTTTGGGAAGTAGACCCCCTAAGGAACTTATCTAGATGTGTTGTGAGAACTGTGAACCCCCAAGTGTTTCACTACAGTTTATAACGCAGAGCCGTGAAAATAAAAATTCTTTTTTTTCCCACAAAAATTATTTTTAGCCCCCAGTTTTGTATTTTCTCAAGGGTAACAGGAGAAATTGGACCCCAAAAGTTGTTGTCCAATTTGTCCTGAGTAAGCTGATACTCCATATGTGGGGGGACCACCGTTTGAGTGCATGGCAGAGCTCGGAAGGGACGGAGTGCCATTTGGAATGCAGACTGGATTGGTCTGCAGGCATCACTTTGCATTTGCAGAGCCCCTGATGTACCTAAACAGTAGAAACCCCCTCACAAGTGACCCCATATTGGAAACAACTCCCCAAGGAACTTATCTAGATGTGTTGTGAGAACTTTGAACCCCCAAGTGTTTCACTACAGTTTATAATGCAGAGCTGTGAAAATAAAAAATCCTTTTTTTTTCCACAAACATTATTTTTTAGCCCCCGGTTTTGTATATTCCCAAAAGTAACAGGAGAAATTGGACCCCAAAAGTTGTTGTCCAGTTTGTCCTGAGTACGCTAATACCCCATATGTTGGGGTAAACCCCTGTTTGGGCGCACGGTAGAGCTCGGAAGGGAAGGAGCACTGTTTTACTTTTTCAACACAGAATTGGCTGGAATTGAGATCGGATGCCATGTCGCGTTTGGAGAGCCCCTGATGTGCCCAAACAGTGGAAACCCCCGAATTCTAACTGAAACCCTAACCCAAACACAACCCTAACCCTAACCCTAATCCCAACCCTAACCATAACCCTAACCACATCCCTAACCCGAACATGCCCCTAGCCCTAATCCCAACCACACCCCTAACCCCAACACACCCCTAACCCCAACACACCCCTAACCCTAATCCCAACCCTAACCACACCCCTAACTCCAACACACCCCTAACCCTAATCCCAACCATAACCCTAACCACACCTCTAGCCCTAATCCCAACCCTAATTCCAACCGTAAATGTATTCCAAACCCTAACTTCAGCCCCAACCCTAACTTTAGCCCCAACCCTAACTTTAGCCTACCCTAACTGTAGCCTTAACCCTAGCCCCAACCCTAACCCTAACTTTAGCCCAACCCTAACCCTAACTTTAGCCCCATCCCTAACCCTAACTTTAGCCCCAACCCTAACCCTAACTTTAGCCCAAACCTTAACCCTAATGGGAAAATGGAAATAAATACATTTTTTAAAATTTTATCATTTTTCCCCAACTAAGGGGGTGATGAAGGGGGGTTTGATTTACTATTTATAGCGGGTTTTTTAGCGGATTTTTATGATTGACAGCCGTCACACACTAAAAGACGCTTTTTATTGCAAAAAATTGTTTTTGTGTATCCACATTTTGAGAGCTATAATTTTTCCATATTTTGGTCCACAGAGCCATTAAGAGAGTTGACGTTTTTATTGGTACCATTTTTGAGCATGTGACGTGACATTTTTTGATCGCTTTTTATTCTGATTTTTGTGAGGCAGAGTGAACAAAAACAAGCTATTCATGAATTTCATTGGGGGGGGGGGGCGTTTATACCGTCCCACGTTTGGTAAAATTGATAAAGCAGTTTTATTCTTCAGGTCAGTACAATTACAGCGATACCTCATTTATATCATTTTTTGTATTTTGGCGCTTTTATACTATAAAAACTTTTATATAAAAAAATAATTATTTTTGCATCGCTTTATTCTGAGGGTTTTTAACTTTTTTATTTTTTTGCTGATGATGCTGTATGGTGGCTCCTTTTCTACGGGACGCTTTCAGCGGTACCTGTTATGACCCCAATGGCAGAGGGTCTCAGAAATAAATACCAAGTCTGCAAACACAAAAAACCAGCTCATAGGGCAGTGGTAACTGGGCTGACCATATATCTAATCCTAGCACCACAAATAGCAGCAGCCGGGGAACGTGCCTACGTTGGTTCTAGACGTCTCGCGCCAGCCGGAGAACTAACTAACCCTAGAAGGGAAAAGATAGACCTTTCTTGCCTCCAGAGAAAAGACCCCAGAAGTTGGATACAAGCCCCCAACAAATAATAACGGTGAGGTAAGAAGAAAAGACAAACGTAAGAATGAACTAGGAATTTAGCAAAGAGAGGCCCACTGACTAATAGCAGAATATAGTAAGATGACTTATACGGTCATCAAAAACCCTATCAAAATTTCCACGCTGGATATTCAAGAACCCCCGAACCGTCTAACGGCCCGGGGGGAGAATACCAGCCCCCTAGAGCTTCCAGCAAAATCAGGAATCACATTTAGTACAAGCTGGACAAAAAATCAGAGCAATGCAAATAACCAAAAAACAAGGAAGCAAGACTTAGCTTAATTTTGCAAGAACCAGGACCAGCAGACAGGAGCAAACAGAAAGGACTGATTACAACGATGCCAGGCACCAGACTGAGAATTCAGGAAGTTCATATAGCAACACCCCTGGACTAACGACCCAGGTGGGTGCCAAACTGAGGAAAGACAATCCCAGAGTCCTATCACTAGTGACCACAAGAGGGAGCCAAAAAAGTCTAATTCACAACAGGTACCATGGTTATTCATATCCGTCTTTTTGATTGCGTGTTATTCCACTTTTTGTTCGGTGGTATGATAATAAAGCATTGTTTTTTGCCTTTTTTTTAACGGTGTTCACTGAAGGGGTTAACTAGTGGACAGTTTTATAGGTTGGGACGTTAAAAATTTGTATTTTTATTGTTTTTTTTTAATTTGGATAAAGAAATGTATTTATTGGAACTATATATACTTGTTTTTCTTTATTTAGGAATTTTTTTTTTTTTTGCACATGTAATTTTTTTTTTTTTAACTTTTTCACTTCACCCCAGTGGGGACATCACTGTTTAGTGACAGATCGCTGATCTGACACTGAAGTACACTGTGTCAAATCAGCGATCTGACCGGCACTGCAGGGAGGCTTCCCGGCGCCTGCTCTGAGCAGGAGCTTGAAAGCCACCTACCTGGAGGACCCGGAAGGCCCCCCGTGGCCATTTTTGATCTGGGGCCTGCAGGGAGGAGGAGGTAGGAGACGCTCGGAGCAACGCGATCACATCGCGTTGCTCCGAGGGTCTCAGGGGAGCCTCCTCCCTGCGCGATGCTTCCCTGTGCTGCCGGAACGCTGCAATCATCTTTAATCGCAGTGTGCCAGGGGATAGTGTGTCAGGACATAGTGCCAGATGTTGCCAGATGTCAGCTGTAATGATCAGCTGACACCCGGCGGCGATCGGCCGTGCTCCCCCCATGAGCTCAGCCGATCGACTATGATGTACTATCCCGTCAATGGGAATTAAGTCCCAGGTCACCTCGACGGGATAGTACATCATATGGGATTAAGGGGTTAAACAACTACTATTGTATTAGGAAAATAAATCATCCCTGATTACAGGCCTACATGCCGTGGATCATATGTTAAGGTCTAGGGCCATAGAGTGTGACAGACATCATTTATTTGTTATGACTCTTCTTGAATTTATCCTGGCCCCCAACCACTTCCTTTTCAATGGGAAGTACTTCTACCAGCTCATGTAAACTGTGATGCGGAGCCCATATGCCACCATGTATGCTAATATCTTCTTGGGCTGGTGGAAGGATACCTTTGTTTTTGGAGAGGAGGTGGCATGGTGGCATGACAAGAGGTCGTTGTGGGTCAGATTTATAGACGACATCTTGATTCTGTGGAACCATGGTGGAGTTTAACAAATTTGTAAATAATTTAAACATCAATGAAATAGAGTCAGATAGTAGTCAGTTACCCTTTTTGAATTTGGTTATTAAAAATGATCATGGTGACCATTTAGGTACAATGACGCATCATATGGCCACTAACAGTTTAAGGCGGGAGAGTCACCACTCACTGGCATTGAAGAGGGGGATACCCAAGGACCAATTCCTTCATCTCAGAAGGAATTGTTCCAGTAAAACTGACTATAAAAAACAATCCTCAGGTATGAAAAGTAGGTTCAGGGAGAGGGGGTACCCCACTTATATCCTTGATCAAGCCTTTGAGTATGAGCTGAGCTGCGATATGAGCTCCTTACTTCAGGGTACGAAAAAAGAGGAGGAGAGAATCACAAGTTGATAGGAACCTTTAACAACAAAAATGAACAGGTTTTTAAAGTTTTAAGAGAATACTGGGGCATATTTCTGTCAGATCCTGAGTTGAGAGGGGTTATTTCAACGTCCCTGAGTGTGATTTTTAGAAATAGACAATTTCTCAAAGATGGTTTTTTTCACAGCCTTTATCAAAAACCCTCCTCTGGGGACATGTGGCTACATAGGAGGGTATATATATTTTTTTCTGTTGTGGAAACTGCAAGTTCTGTGACTGAATGAACCCAGGTAAAACCTTCTCAAGTGCATCTACAGGGAAAACCTTTTATTTATGTGATTTTGACAACTGCAAAACCGTGTGGTGTATATGGCCACGTGCACCTGCCCAATTAATTATGTGGGAAAGACAGCAAGAGAATTTAGGAGGAGGGTTGATGAGCATTTGGGCGACATACGACAAATGTGATACACCAGTAGTGAGATACATAAATGAAATACACCATGGGAATATACATTTTGTGTTACAGAAGTGGTGAGGCAGAACATCAAAAAGGGTGATCATAATAGGCAGATTTTGAGGAAATAAAGTGAATGAATTTTTAGAATTAACAGTGTGTCCCTGAAGGGACTAAATGAACAACTGTCGTATGTACCCTTTCTCTAGATTAAGGTTAATGTCTGATATTTCGGATACATCTCTCCAGTTATGTCAGGGACAGATCTAAAAAACTTCATGAATGTTCAGACTATAAGAAATTTATTTTTGTCATACTCTATGGGTTGTCTTGTGTTATGGATATCCTTATCATGTATTACCATAGTATCATACCAGATTAAAATGGATCTGGGAAATGCTCAGATCTATACCACCCATTCTTTTCCTAAGATTGTGAGTTTGATTACTTCTGTTCTTACAGAAGAACAGATGATTATAATAAGGATGAAACTACAGTATGTACAGGATTAAGGTGTTGTGTAATATTGTATTGAGACCTGTGGCGTTATCTGTTTTTAATTTGTCAGTTGCCAAGAAAATACCACAGTGGCATTGAGATGTCAATTATGAGAATATATAGGGTGTTGGTATGTGACAAAAGTCAGTCTTGACAGCAGAAGGTTTGCGCCATGAATGGAGCACATGCACACTCTTCCACCGGGGTTAACAACTAATTGGTAGCCAAAGTAATGCACAAGGGGTGGAGCGCATGCTCATTGTGCTGTTTAGTGGAGCGCATTCTAAATCAAGTTTACTCATAACGCGCACCAGAACGTAACCGGAAGGGTCGGGTGTCAGTCCTAGTACGTTCCACCATCTCGTGCATCGCCATCTTTGCTTATACATCCACTCTGATGCAGTTCAGCTTGGCGTGCATCAGTGTCTAAGTCATTAGTTTGGGCTCTCCACGAGGCATTTCAGGGGGGCTCCGGGACATCAGGACTCCATTGAGAAATGGGATATTGTTTTCCCCTATTGTTTTCTGAGTAAAGGGCTAGTACTGATTGGGAGGGGTCTGGAGTATGTATTTAAATAGGACTACACACTGAGAGTGTGATCCATGCAGGGCTCATTATCTAACTGAGCAATATCTCTGTGGAATCCTGCGGAACCTATACATGGGGAAACGCGTTGAGGCATTAGCTTAGATTTACATCAGAGGCATTCTTCTGGCATCAGCATTGATTTACATCAAGATAAGTTTCTTTCACCTTTTGTTGGTTGTTATCATGTGTGTATTGTGACAAAATTACTGGCAAAGTGCTGTAGCGGAGGTATGTTTCACTGAAGCCATTAGCGTCAGTGATTTGAAATCCAGATGTTTTGCTCCAGCACACTAAGTGTTGAGAGGGGTTAATAAGCCATTTTGTTTAAGACTTGGGTTTTTGTGGACAAAGATAGAGGGGGTGGAACGTTGCCCACCTTATCTCCACCCCAGGATGTGATCTGGGGCTTAAATAGTCGGCCTCCAGAAGCATTCAGGGTTCAGAAGGCCTGGAGAGAGTGCTTTGTGTCCTGTTAAGGAAAGCTGAACCTTTGGATGCGGAATTCTCCTGGGCTGGCAGATCCCCACAGACATATGGACTGTGATATACCATTTTGCTTTGCTTTCCTGTTTTGCCCTAAGGGTCATGTTTATTTTTACTTCACCATGGTTTATGCCACATGTACATAATAAACCCATGAAGAACTTACAGTAAAGAGACAGCGTTCCTGTGCTTACCTCTGTGTACACCTGAATGAGCCGCTCTACCACAGTTTCTATGGATGATTTATTCTAGGGATGGCTAGGGTAATATAGGGAAAGCTGCCATCTAGTGGGGGCGCCTCATCGTCAACTTTAATTAGGGTGCCAACCTCCACTGTAAGGCAGGTAATCAGCATCTAGGAAATTCACTAGGGCTGGATTAGCCTTGACGTGAGGGACCAAAAAGCATTTCTGGTCTGTGTTTTTATGCAAATGCACATTGTCACTTTATGCACTGTTTAATTTGACTGTTAGTACACTCCTAAGGTAACTGTTTGAGGTTATATTTGTATCAGTTTTCGATAGACTGCTTTGTTCTTTCTTCCATATTATTGTTAATAAGGGACTTTTAGGGTCTTATAGGGGCAGTCGCCATTGAGGGGGGCACGACTGTTGTCTGCATATAGGGTACCAACCTCGGCTGTTAGGCAGTTACAGGATGCTTATAGGGTGATCAGCTATGGGTTCACTTATCCTTGAGTTAAGAGTTGTGTGATCCGACAGTCTGAGCAGCTTTGTATAATTTTTCACTTGCGTTGGTATATGTTCTGCTTTTAATGAGATATAACAACATTTTAGTGTTTATTTAATACTTCTGCAATTCGCTAATTGGTCTCTAGAATTGTTAATAGGCTCTTTTAACCCAACTCCATTGATTTTGGTAGGACCAGTTTATCATCTCAGTTGGTTCTCAAATGACAATACTGCTAACAAATGTGTATGGCGGTGGCTTATTCCACTCCTTCTACTGAGAATACCTACATACTCAGCTAAACTGACACTACATGCGATTGGGTGGTGAGAGGGGGGAAAGCTGTTGGCTGAGCACATGTATAACAAACGATGAGGGAAAACTAAGTGCTAGGACAAAATTAAATATAAATTGTATGAATCTTTATTAATGAGTAATGTTAAAAAGAAGGAAAAGGGGAAATAAATATCCAACATAGCAAATACAGATAAAAAAAGTGGGTGCCATTTGTAAAACGTCTATACTGACTCTTCAGGACCAATTCTTTGCAGTTTCCATCTGAGCACCATCTCAATAGTTTTGTCATCATTCTAATTTCATTGCTCTATATACAGTGGCTAGTAAAAGTTTGAGCACCCCTGGTGAAAATTACTGTTATTGTGAACAGTTAAAAAGTTGATGATGAAATGATCTTTAAAAGGCATAAAGTTAAAGATGACACATTTCCTTTGTATTTTAGGCCAAAAAATATATTGTCATTTTTTTTAATTTTAGAAATTACAAAAAGGAAAAAAAAAGGGCTGATATAAAAGTTGTTTGGGCACCCTTGGAGATTTGTGTGCTCCGATAACTTTGATTTCAGATCTTAATTAGCCTGTTAGGATTATGACTTGTTCACTATCGTCGTCAGGACAGGCCAGTTGATTTAAATTTCCCAAGTTTATAAAAGCCCAACCTCATATAACCTTGTGCCAAAAACAGCTGCCATGGGTTCTTCTAAGCAGCTGCCTAGCACTCTGACAATGAAAATGGTAAAGGCCCACAAAGCAGGAGAAGGCTAAAAGAAGATAGCGCAAGGTCTTCAAGTTGCCCTTTCCTCAGTTTGAAATGTAATTAACAAATGGCAGTCAACAGGAACAATGGAGTTCAAGAAAAGGTCTGGAAGACCAAGTAAAATTTCAGTGAGAGCAGCTAGTATGATTGCTAGAGATGCAAATCAGAACCCCTGCTTGACTTCAAATGACCTTCAGAAAGACTTTGGAGACTTTTTAGCAGACTTTGGAGTTTTGATACATTGTTCTACTATTCAAAGACATCTGCATAAAAATTGCTGTCATCAGAAAAAAACCTCTCCTGCATCCTCACCATAAAATTAAGCGCCAGTAGTATGCAAAAGAACATCTAAACAAGCTTGATGGACCTGTGGACCGATGAGGTTAAAATAGACCACCACTTTTGCCACAATGATCAAGGGTATGTGTGGAGAAAAAAGAGCACAGAATTTCAGGAAAATAACATCTTGACAAGCACTAAGCATAGGGGTGGATCAATCATGCTTTGGGGGTTGTGTTGCAGCCAATGGCACAGAGAACATTTCACTGGTAGAGGGAAGAATGGATTCAATGAATTTCAACAAATTCTTTATAACACCATTTGTAAAAAAGCTGAAGTTAAAAAGAGGATGGCTTCTACAAATGGATAATGATCCTAAATACATGTCAAAATCCCCAATATACTACCCTAAAAGGCGCAAGTTGAAGGTTTTGCAATGGCCTTCACAGTCCCTTGATCGGAGCATCTTTAAAAATTTGTGGACAGACCTCAAAATAGCAGTGCATGCAAGAACACCCAGGAATCTCACAGAGCTGGAACAATTTTCCAGGAAAGAATGGATACAAATCTCTCAATTGAAAGACTCTTGTCTGGCTACAAAAAGCAAAAAGGGGTGCGACTAGGTACTAATAACCATGCAGGAAGCCTAAACTTTTGTATTGGCCCATTTTTCCTTTTGTAATTTTTAAAATGTAAAAGATGAATATATATTATTTATTCATTTTTGCCTAAAATACAAAGGGAATGTGTCATCTTTAACTTTAGGCCTTTTAGAGAGCATTTCATCTTCAACTTACAGTAACTGTTCACAATAACAGTAATTTTCACCAGGGCTGCCCAAACTTTTATATGCTACTGTGTGTGTATGTATATGTATATATATGTGTGTATATATATATATATATATATATATATATATATATATATATATATATATTAGGGGTTGTACTCGCTCAGGTGCGGCGGGTGACACTCAGGAGACACGTTCCATTAAAAGTTCACAGGGTTTATTGCTCCATAAACCACATAGCAACAGGAACAACAGGTAAACAGTCTTACGTCAGACAGATGAATCCTCAATCTCCATAGTAGAGCTCCGCTCTCTCAGGTCTGTGGGCACACAGACTGTACTATGTCCAGCACGTAGGCTCTCCAACCTAAATATGGTCTCTGTGTGCTGTTCAGGACGTCTGTCCCCACGTGGAACCGTCCAACACACAGGCCACTCTGCAGTGTCCAGCCAGGACACATGGAAGTGTGTCCACCCTGACAGACTCCCACACACTCACACCATGTGCTACACACACCTCCTTTACATAGGTGTAACCACACCCAGGTACCTGTCACATGGCCAGTCAGGTGAGCGTGACATCACGTCCTTCAACACAAAACCATCTTAGGTGTTCAGATACACCTCTTTGGGTGGGTTTGTAGGTTACTGGACCCACCCATCTCTCCAAACACCTGGAAGCCTTCCCAATGTAAACAAATCCCTCAGCAGTAGATCTGCTTGAGCAAAACATACCCAGGCTTCCATCACAGGGCCACCCACCTCTGCGATACATACCGCCCATTAATCACATGACCAGTCGCTATGCCACAAAATATATATATATATATATATATATATATATATATATATATATATACAGTAAATTTTTCCAGTACTCCTCCTTACACTGCATGTCAGTGATAGTGCACAGATATTCCTTTTTTACAGTTTTTCTTTCTTGAATGGGGGCAGATTACAGTTTTTATCTGTTGCTGCCTCATATGTTTTTTTTTTGGGTGAGCACCTGTCATTCTATTATTCATTCTAAATAGGGTTAGCAGACTTATGGAAGTTTGAGTTTGTTGGGTTCAACCGAACTTTAGTCCAAAGTTTGGTTTGGGTGCCAGAACTATACCCGAACTTGAACCTGAATCCCATAGAAATCAATGGGGACATGACCTTTGGGCAGGAAAATCTCCCTTCCTCTCCCACTCTCTCTCCTCCCTGAACTGTAAAATAGACAATCTCTGCATGTGTTGCGGCTGTCAAACAACCGTGAGACATACAGCCGCAGAAACTCAAACTTATTATTCGAGCACGACGAAGTCATTCGGTTAGCACCCGAGCACATTAGATATAAATATGTATAAAATGAAGTTTTATCTCCCGATTACACTTGTAAAGTGTATCCTATGTTACACCCCCACGCGAGAAGCTGATTACGGATTCCTGTAATCTGTTATTAAAGATGTTTTTGGGCAGTCATTAGAGAACCGCAGCTATAAAACAGTCCTGATCTCTACTTAATATTCTTTAAACATTCATTTTCCACTTCTTCTTTATGCAAAACACAATCTAATTTAAGTGGCTCTGCAGATTATATTTCACATTAAAAATGACATGTGCCATTTGGCTGCTTCTGTTATATGATGCATAAATTGCTGTCCTTTATTAATAGGAGATGTTATAATGTTCAGATTTAATCAGCCAGATAACAGACCACAAACCATGTTCTTCCTAGTAAAATGTTTGAAATATGGGCTGTATATTTAGATTAGGCATGATCAAGCTCGCATTGCAGTAATTCATTAACATTCATGGTAATGACTAGAAATTAAAGAAAACATGCAGAACGCCAGAGCAGAAAATACCAACATTGTTAAAACAAGTAGAACTTCGTGTATTAACATTTTGGGATATTGGATAATATATTTATTATTTTGGTAACCCATGACCTTGAAGTTTAATGCAGATAAATGTATGGCCATGTATTTGGGATGAGGAAATAAAATGTATAATTATGTGCTAAATGGTAAAACATGAGGTAAGGCCTCCCTCATACATCCGTGCTTCCAATACGTGTGGTATCCATCTTTTTTCATGGATCCCACAGGTATCCATTATAATCTATGCTGCTGTGCTCACGTCCATGTTTTTTCATGGACCGTGAGTCAGTGCAAAGTACATGGAGACATGATTGTTTTTTGGGGCAGCACGAATGATAAGGACCAATACAAGAATGTGCTCCGTGAAAAACATGTACAGTACATAGATGCCATCTGTGTGTCATCTGTGTGCCATTCATGTGCCATCTCTGTGCCATCCGTGTGTCATCCATGTGTCATTTGTGTGTCATCTGTGTGCCATTCGTGTGGCATTCATGTGCCATCTCTGTGCCATCCACATGCCATTTGTGTGTCATTCGTGTGCCATTCATGTACCATCTGCATGCCATCCATGTGCCATCCACGTGCCATCTGTGTATCATCCGTGTGCCATCCACGTGCCATCCGTGTGCCATCCATGTGCCATCCGTGTGCCATCCATGTGTCATCTGTCACGATCCATTTTTTGATTTGTGACAGCTCTCGTTCCACAGGCATTAAAGCTTTTTTCCTTTCAGGCCATTGGGGGTTAAATGCAGTTTTTCCCCCACTGGCAACCTGGTGGTACTGCAGTGTTTCTGGGTCAGCTAGTGTTGCTGGTGACCACGCCCACATCCTTTAAAAGGTCACCTGGTGCATCAGCTGACTGTTGGTGATACAAGTCCTTTCTGGAGACCAACCTCGCAGGAGCAGCTCCCTGGTGTCAGCCAAGTCTGGTGTTTGGAGCTCTGTTGCTGTACAATCTCTGGTGTGGAGTTTAGCAGCGGTGTGCACAAGCTAAGTGCTGAGTTTTTGTTACCTTGTCCCTTTTTAGTTTGTGCATTCCCCTTTTGGTATTGTGTTCCCCTCACTCTCATATTGTGTTGTCCTATTTATTTAATTTGTGGTGCTGTTTACTTTGTTCACCTCATGGGGTGGGGGTTGGGGGTTTAGCTCAGTGTTTAACAAGAGATAGGGACAGGTCGGTGACTTGGGCCTCCCTACCTTCAAGGGTACCTCCAAGTTAAGGAAAGACAGGGCTCCCCCTAGCCTGAGGAGCAGTTCAGGGGCCCAGATTCCTCATCTCCTGTTTTCCCATTACTGCCCAGTAACATCATCCATGTGCCATTTGTGTGTCATCTGTGTGCCATTCGTGTGGCATTCATGCGCCATCCATGTGTCATTCATGTGCCATCTGCGTGTCATCCACGTGCCATCCATGTGCCATCCATGTTTAACATGGCAAAGTATAGGATAAGCTTTCCAATTTCACTCTTTCCTTATCCATACTGGAAAAAACACTGACACTGCTGGTAAAAATGGACACACGGATGACACACTGATGGAAAACACTGTTGACATCGGTACCGTTTTTTCACGTACATATTTTATACGGGCATGTGAAGGAGGCCTAAAACTGTCACTAAAAAGACTTGTGTATAGATGGATGGCAAACTAAACATGATTGATTAGTATCGGGCAGCTGCCATCAATGCTAATAAAATCATGTGATGCATTACAAGAGGCCTAGATGCTCATGACGAGAACATAGTTTTGCCTCTATATTAGGCTACTTTCACACTTGCGTTTTTTGCAATCCGTCATTTTGGGCAAAAAACGGATCCTGCAAATGTGCTCGCAGGATGCGTTTTTTGCCCATAGACTTGTATTAGCGATGGATGGCCACACGTCGCGTCCGTCGTGCGACGGATCCATCGTGTTTTGGCGGACCGTCGCCACAAAAAAAGTTCAATGTAACAGACGCAAGTGTACAATATTGCTCTCCGGTGAATACAAAGGACATAGCAGACCTAGAGTGGGTGCAGAGATGGGCAACAAAGGTAATTAGGGGAATGAGTGGACGGCAATATCAAGATAGGTTATTAAACTTGGGGTTCAGTTTGAAAAAACAGAGGCTTAGGGGTGATCTTATTACAGTGTATAAATATGTGAGGGGTCAGTACAAAGACCTTTCTAATGATCTTTTTACACTTAGACCTGCAGTGACGACAAGGAGCATCCTTTACAGTACATCTAGAGGAAAGAAGGTTTAATCATCACAGATGCAGATTCTTTACTGTAAGAGCAGGGAGACTATGGAACTCTCAGTCACATGATGTTGTAATGAGTGATTCGCTACTAAAATTCAAGAAGGGTCTGGATTAGTGTTGAGCGATACCGTCCGATACTTGAAAGTATCGGTATCGGAAAGTATCGGCCGATACCGGCAAAGTATCGGATCCAATCCGATACCGATACCCGATACCAATACAAGTCAATGGGACTCAAGTATCGGACGGTATTCCTGATGGTTCCCAGGGTCTGAAGGAGAGGAAACTCTCCTTCAGGCCCTGGGATCCATATAAATGTGTAAAAGAAAGAATTAAAATAAAAAATATTGCTATACTCACCTGTCCGACGCAGCCTGGACCTTAGCGAGGGAACCGGCAGCGTTGTTTGTTTAAAATTCGCGCTTTTACTTGGTTACGTGAAGTCCCGGCTTGTGATTGGTCAGGGCGGCCATGTTGCCGGGACGCGGACCAATCACAGCAAGCCGTGACGAAATTACGTCACGGCTTGCTGTGATTGGTCCGCGTCCCGGCAACATGGCCACCATTAACCAATCACAAGCCGTGACGTCACGGGAGGCTGGACACGCGCGCTTTTTAAAATGGGCGCGTGTCCAGCCTCCCGTGACGTCCCGGCTTATGATTGGTCACGGCGCCATGTTGCCGGGACGCGGACCAATCACAGCAAGCCGTGACGAAATTACGTCACGGCTTGCTGTGATTGGTCCGCGTCCCGGCAACATGGCCACCATTAACCAATCACAAGCCGTGACGTCACGGGAGGCTGGACACGCGCGCTTTTTAAAATGGGCGCGTGTCCAGCCTCCCGTGACGTCCCGGCTTGTGATTGGTTGCGCCGCGGTCAACCAATCACAAGCCGGGAGGCTGGACACGCGCGCATTTTAAAATTTTAAAATGGGCGCGTGTCCAGCCTCCCGGCTTGTGATTGGTTGATCGCGGCGCAACCAATCACAAGCCGGGACGTCACGGGAGGCTGGACACGCGCCCATTTTAAAATGCGCGTGTGTCCAGCCTCCCGTGACGTCACGGCTTGTGATTGGTTGCGTCTCCCATGTGACTGCGACTGTTGTGAATTTGGATTCTGGGCTCCCCCGGTGGCTACTGGTGGAATTGAACTGGTGTCTTCATCTTCTCTGTTCACCTGTTCCCATCAAGATGTGGGAGTCGCTATATAACCTTGCTGCTCTGTTAGTTGCTTGCCGGTCAACAATGTTATCAGAAGCCTCTCTGTGCTTGTTCCTGCTCCTAGACAACTACTAGATAAGTTGGACTCTTGTCCATGTTTGTTTTTGCATTTTGTTCCAGTTCACAGCTGTAGTTTCGTTACTGTGTCTGGAAAGCTCTTGTGAACGGGAATTGCCACTCTGGTGTTATGAGTTAATGCCAGAGTTTTAAAGTAATTTCTGGATGGTGTTTTTTGATAGGGTTTTCAGCTGACCATGAAAGTGTCCTTTCTGTCTTCTGCTATGTAGTAAGTGGACCTCAAATTTGCTAAACCTATTTTCATACTACGTTTGTTATTTCATCTCAACTCACCGCCAATACATGTGGGGGGCCTCTGTCTCCTTTCGGGGTATTTCTCTAGAGGTGAGCTAGGACTAATATTTTCCTCTGCTAGCTTTATTTAGTCCTCCGGCTGGGCTGGGCATCTAGAATCAACGTAGGCATGCTACCCGGCCACTGCTAGTTGTGCGTTAGGTTTAGTTCATGGTCAGCTCAGTTCCCATCTTCCAAGAGCTAGTTCCTATATATGCTTATGCTATGTTCTCTTGCCATTGAGATCATGACAGTTTGACCGGCCCGCAAAGTGTTAATTGTTTGGGCTGAAGCAGGAGAAAAAGAAGTGTTGAAGGGAAATTTTTTTTTTTTTTTTTCCCCTCAGAGTTTTGCTGCCTAGCCCTTAATTGCTGTCTAGCTGCTTCTTACCTCCTCTTAACCCTTGAATGGCTCTGTGTCCACCTGTTTGTAATGGATCTTCAGAGTGTAACTGCAGGTTTGAATAATCTCGCCACGAAGGTACAAAATTTGCAAGATTTTGTTTGTCATGCACCTGTATCTGAGCCGAGAATTCCTTTGCCGGAATTTTTCTCGGGGAATAGATCCGGGTTTCAGAATTTTCGAAATAATTGCAAATTATTTTTGTCTCTGAAATCTCGCTCTGCCGGAGACCCTGCACAGCAGGTCAGGATTGTGATTTCCTTGCTCCGGGGCGACCCTCAAGACTGGGCTTTTTCATTGACACCAGGAGATCCTGCATTGCTCAATGTGGATGCGTTTTTTCTGGCCTTGGGGTTGCTTTATGACGAACCTCATTTGGAGCTTCAGGCAGAAAAAACTTTGATGTCCCTATCTCAGGGGCAAGATGAAGCGGAAATTTACTGCCAAAGATTCCGTAAATGGTCTGTGCTTACTCAGTGGAATGAGTGCGCCCTGGCGGCGACTTTCAGAGAGGGTCTCTCTGATGCCATTAAGGATGTTATGGTGGGGTTCCCTGTGCCTGCGGGTCTGAATGAGTCCATGACAATGGCTATTCAGATCGATAGGCGTTTGCGGGAGCGCAAACCAGTGCACCATCTGGCGGTGTCCACTGAGAAGTCGCCAGAGAGTATGCAGTGTGATAGAATTCTGTCCCGAAGCGAGCGGCAGAATTTTAGACGGAAAAATGGGTTGTGTTTCTATTGTGGTGATTCTACTCATGTTATATCAGCATGCTCTAAGCGCACTAAAAAGCTTGGTAAATCTGTTTCCATTTGCACCTTACCGTCTAAATTTATTCTATCTGTGACCCTGATTTGCTCTTTGTCATCTATTACCACGGACGCCTATGTCGACTCTGGCGCCGCTTTGAGTCTTATGGATTGGTCCTTTGCCAAACGCTGTGGGTATGATTTAGAGCCTTTGGAGACTCCTATTCCTCTGAAGGGGATTGACTCCACCCCATTGGCTAATAATAAACCACAATACTGGACACAAGTAACTATGCGTATTAATCCGGATCACCAGGAGATTATTCGCTTTCTGGTGCTGTATAATCTACATGATGATTTGGTGCTAGGATTGCCTTGGCTGCAATCTCATAACCCAGTCCTTGACTGGAAAGCTATGTCTGTGTTAAGCTGGGGATGTAAGGGGACGCATGGGGACGTACCTGTGGTTTCCATTTCATCATCCATTCCCTCTGAAATTCCTGAGTTCCTGTCTGACTATCGTGACGTCTTTGAAGAATCCAAGCTTGGTTCGTTACCTCCGCACCGAGAGTGCGATTGTGCCATAGATTTAATCCCGGGTAGTAAATACCCAAAGGGTCGTTTATTTAATCTGTCTGTGCCTGAACATGCTGCTATGCGAGAATATATAAAGGAGTCCTTGGAAAAGGGACATATTCGTCCATCGTCATCTCCCTTAGGAGCCGGTTTTTTCTTTGTGTCAAAAAAAGACGGCTCTTTGAGACCATGTATTGATTATCGGCTTTTGAATAAAATCACTGTTAAATATCAATACCCATTGCCGTTGCTGACTGATTTGTTTGCTCGCATAAAGGGGGCCAAGTGGTTCTCTAAGATTGACCTTCGTGGGGCGTATAATTTGGTGCGAATCAGGCAGGGGGATGAGTGGAAAACCGCATTTAATACGCCCGAGGGCCACTTTGAGTATTTAGTGATGCCTTTTGGTCTTTCTAATGCTCCGTCAGTTTTCCAGTCCTTTATGCATGATATTTTTCGCGATTATTTGGATAAATTTATGATTGTGTATCTGGATGATATTCTGATTTTTTCGGATGACTGGGACTCTCATGTCCAGCAAGTCAGGAGGGTTTTTCAGGTTTTGCGGTCTAATTCTTTGTGTGTGAAGGGTTCTAAGTGTGTTTTTGGGGTACAGAGGATTTCCTTTTTGGGATATATTTTTTCCCACTCCTCCATTGAAATGGATCCTGTCAAGGTTCAAGCTATTTGTGATTGGACGCAGCCCTCTTCTCTTAAGAGTCTTCAGAAATTTTTGGGCTTTGCTAACTTTTATCGTCGATTTATTGCTGGTTTTTCGGATATTGCTAAGCCATTGACCGATTTGACTAAGAAGGGTGCTGATGTTGCTGATTGGTCCCCTGATGCTGTGGAGGCCTTTCGGGAGCTTAAGCGCCGTTTTTCCTCTGCCCCTGTGTTGCGTCAGCCTGATGTTGCTCTACCTTTTCAGGTTGAGGTCGACGCTTCTGAGATCGGAGCTGGGGCAGTGTTGTCGCAGAAAAGTTCTGACTGCTCCGTGATGAGGCCTTGTGCCTTCTTTTCCCGTAAATTTTCGCCCGCTGAGCGGAATTATGATGTTGGGAATCGGGAGCTTTTGGCCATGAAGTGGGCTTTTGAGGAGTGGCGCCATTGGCTTGAGGGGGCCAGACATCAGGTGGTGGTATTGACTGACCACAAAAATTTGATTTATCTTGAGACCGCCAGGCGCCTGAATCCTAGACAGGCGCGCTGGTCATTATTTTTCTCTCGGTTTAATTTTGTGGTGTCATACCTACCGGGTTCTAAGAATGTTAAGGCGGATGCCCTTTCTAGGAGTTTTGAGCCTGACTCGCCTGGTAACTCTGAGCCCAC
The DNA here is from genome assembly GCF_051348905.1 of Ranitomeya variabilis. Taxonomy (NCBI): domain Eukaryota; kingdom Metazoa; phylum Chordata; class Amphibia; order Anura; family Dendrobatidae; genus Ranitomeya; species Ranitomeya variabilis. Next base: position 86,574,042 of record NC_135232.1, read on the forward strand.
AGGTATCCTTAAGGATGGAGTGGTATTGTCAGCCGTTTCTCCAGACCTGCGGCGGGCCTTGCAGGAGTTTCAGGCGGAGAGACCTGATCGTTGCCCACCTGATAAACTGTTTGTTCCTGATGATTGGACCAGTAGAGTCATCTCTGAGGTTCATTCTTCTGCGTTGGCAGGTCATCCTGGCATTTTTGGTACCAGGGATTTGGTGGCAAGGTCCTTCTGGTGGCCTTCCCTGTCACGAGATGTGCGAGGCTTTGTGCAGTCTTGTGACGTTTGTGCTCGGGCCAAGCCTTGTTGTTCTCGGGCTAGTGGATTATTGTTGCCCTTGCCTATTCCTAAGAGGCCTTGGACGCACATCTCGATGGATTTTATTTCAGATCTGCCTGTTTCTCAGAAGATGTCTGTCATCTGGGTGGTGTGTGACCGTTTTTCTAAGATGGTCCATTTGGTTCCTCTGCCCAAGTTACCTTCTTCTTCCGAGTTGGTTCCTCTGTTTTTTCAAAATGTTGTTCGTTTGCATGGTATTCCTGAGAATATCGTTTCTGACAGAGGGACCCAATTCGTGTCTAGATTTTGGCGGGCATTCTGTGCTAGGATGGGCATAGATTTATCTTTTTCGTCCGCTTTCCATCCTCAGACGAATGGCCAGACCGAGCGGATTAATCAGACCCTGGAGACATATCTGAGGTGTTTTGTGTCTGCTGACCAGGATGATTGGGTTGCTTTTTTGCCATTGGCGGAGTTCGCTCTCAATAATCGGGCCAGCTCTGCCACTTTGGTGTCCCCGTTTTTCTGTAATTCGGGGTTTCATCCTCGATTTTCCTCTGGTCAGGTGGAATCTTCGGATTGTCCTGGAGTGGATGCTGTGGTGGAGAGATTGCATCAGATCTGGGGGCAGGTGGTGGACAATTTGAGGTTGTCCCAGGAGAAGACTCAGCTTTTTGCCAACCGCCACCGTCGTGTTGGTCCTCGGCTTTCTGTTGGGGATTTGGTGTGGTTGTCTTCTCGTTTTGTCCCTATGAGGGTCTCTTCTCCTAAGTTTAAGCCTCGGTTTATCGGCCCGTATAAGATATTGGAGATTCTTAACCCTGTTTCCTTCCGTTTGGACCTCCCTGCATCCTTTTCTATTCATAACGTTTTTCATCGGTCATTATTGCGCAGGTATGAGGTACCGGTTGTGCCTTCCGTTGAGCCTCCTGCTCCGGTGTTGGTTGAGGGTGAGTTGGAGTACGTTGTGGAGAAAATCTTGGACTCTCGTGTTTCCAGACGGAGACTCCAGTATCTGGTCAAGTGGAAGGGATACGGCCAGGAGGATAATTCTTGGGTGAATGCATCTGATGTTCATGCCTCCGATCTGGTTCGTGCCTTTCATAGGGCCCATCCTGATCGCCCTGGTGGTTCTGGTGAGGGTTCGGTGCCCCCTCCTTGAGGGGGGGGTACTGTTGTGAATTTGGATTCTGGGCTCCCCCGGTGGCTACTGGTGGAATTGAACTGGTGTCTTCATCTTCTCTGTTCACCTGTTCCCATCAAGATGTGGGAGTCGCTATATAACCTTGCTGCTCTGTTAGTTGCTTGCCGGTCAACAATGTTATCAGAAGCCTCTCTGTGCTTGTTCCTGCTCCTAGACAACTACTAGATAAGTTGGACTCTTGTCCATGTTTGTTTTTGCATTTTGTTCCAGTTCACAGCTGTAGTTTCGTTACTGTGTCTGGAAAGCTCTTGTGAACGGGAATTGCCACTCTGGTGTTATGAGTTAATGCCAGAGTTTTAAAGTAATTTCTGGATGGTGTTTTTTGATAGGGTTTTCAGCTGACCATGAAAGTGTCCTTTCTGTCTTCTGCTATGTAGTAAGTGGACCTCAAATTTGCTAAACCTATTTTCATACTACGTTTGTTATTTCATCTCAACTCACCGCCAATACATGTGGGGGGCCTCTGTCTCCTTTCGGGGTATTTCTCTAGAGGTGAGCTAGGACTAATATTTTCCTCTGCTAGCTTTATTTAGTCCTCCGGCTGGGCTGGGCATCTAGAATCAACGTAGGCATGCTACCCGGCCACTGCTAGTTGTGCGTTAGGTTTAGTTCATGGTCAGCTCAGTTCCCATCTTCCAAGAGCTAGTTCCTATATATGCTTATGCTATGTTCTCTTGCCATTGAGATCATGACATGCGACGCAACCAATCACAAAGCCGGGACGTAATTTTAAAATCCTTAAGGACCTGAAATTACGTCACGGCTTGCTGTGATTGGTTGCGTCGCCCATGTGACTGCGACGCAACCAATCACAACGCCGGAACGTAATTTTAAAATCCTGAAGGACCTGAAATTACGTCACGGCTTGCTGTGATTGGTTGCGTCCCGGTCACATGGGCGGCACGCAACCAATCACAAGCCGGGACTCACGTAAAGGAAAGAAAAGCGCGAATTTTAAACAAAGAACGCTGCCGCTTCCCTCGGTAAGGTGCAGGCTGCGTCGGAGAGGTGAGTATAGCAATATTTTTTATTTTAATTCTCTCTTTTACACATTTTTACATTAATGTTGTTTCGATACCGATACCCGATATCACAAAAATATCGGATCTCGATATCGGAATTCCGATACAGCAAGTATCGGCCGATACCCGATACTTGCAGTATCGGAATGCTCAACACTAGTCTGGATGTATTTCTTTAAAAATATAATATTACAGGTTATGAGAACTAGATTCTGTGATGGGATGTTGATCCAGAGAACTAGTCCATGTGGCATCGAGAAGGAATTATTTCTCAAATACGAGACAATTATCATCTACTTTATGTAGCGACGAGCGGATCTGGCGAAATTTCAATTCAACTGTTGCTTGGAATGTGCTTCAAAATTTGATTTGTGCAGAAATTATACTCTGCAAATTTAATGTCCCCTACTTTGCTTTTGAGTCCCCATAATAGACATAATATGTAAGAAATAATAAAAAATTCCTATACTCCCCCCACCGCTCACTTCTCCGTCCTCTCTGCTGTTTACCTTCACTTGTCCAGTTCTCATCACATCTTCTGATTGCTGCCGCCCTCGCTGAAATCCTCGGGCCTCTCACACACAGGAGGGTTGTGCATAAGCACGCAGAAGGTCACAATGTCATAATGTGTGCCGTGATCTTACGTGCCCATACAGTGAACCATCGGAAAAGAGAGAGAAAAAGATCATGCCCATATAGATAGGAACACCTCTATATGATGACGGCCCACAAAGCAGATGCTTCCCACAATAAGATGACTACAATGACCTGACTGCACAGATGGAAATCACACAGAGCAGTATTGCAATACCATACATCCCCCTAATAAGGTGCATAATAACTGTGCAAAACTCTTTTCCCTGAGGAAGCCGCTATCTTGGCGGCGATACGCGTGGGAGCCTATCCCACACTTTTGCTTCCCCATTACTTATTCTCCTTGGCTTTGGACCATGGGCGGTATGATGGGGGTTTTGTTCATGGGTTGGATGGTGTGAGCTTCCATATATTTAGCTCCCCCTCCCCCTTTCCCCTCTCCGCAGGTCAATTTTTTTGTACCATTATTGAGACACTTATTTGTATACATATGTCTGCTTATTTTTGTGATTTCCAGTGTCTCACTTATCATCTGGTACGTTTTTCTGTGTTGGATATATCTCTTTTTTTGCCATGTCATTTAAGCCTTAATGAATTTTGTTTTTTGCACAGTTATTATGCACCTTATTAGGGGGATGTATGGTATTGCAATACTGCTCTGTGTGATTTCCATCTGTGCAGTCAGGTCATTGTAGTCATCTTATTGTGGGAAGCATCTGCTTTGTGGGCCGTCATTTTCCTTATCATGGGATATGACATATACATATATATATAGGCATTGTGTTTGCATAAATTGCATTTTTTAAGTGTTTTTAAGCTCTTTTGTGTTGTGTTTTCTGTGTGCACATGTGTGCGTATTTTGAGGTCTGTGTCAGTTCAATAAAAACATTTTTTACATCATTATTCATATAGAGGTGTTCCTATCTATATGGGCATGATCTTTTTCTCTCTCTTTTCCTGTGCTAATTTACAAGCCCACAGTGAACCCTCTGTTTTCTGTTTTTTGCGGTGCCCTCCATTCATCCATTCATTCATACAGTGAACCATCCCAACCTCATCATAGCTGGAAATCCCAGCTCAGTATGAGAGGCCCAAGGATTGCAACACTCATTTCGGGGGACCCACAAATTGAAATTTTTTGTTTTTCATAAAGTTCTGGATATCTCCTTTAAGTGTACCCTTGGTGACATACAATAGAATATGATGGTTAGCTATAAATTCTCTTAATGGGGAATTGATAATGACTGAAAATAGGTTTAATATTTCTGTACCTTATTTTATTGACTAGCTGATAAGAATAATTTGTAATATCAAACGGAGTGTCCATGTGGGACTTATTTGTATTGCACAGAATGTCCACGTGGGACTTATTTGTATTGCACAGAATGTCCACGTGGGACTTATTAATATTATACGGAATGTCCACGTGGGACTTATTTGCTGCGGCAAATACCCACATCATATATTCTGTAGCAAGTATACAGCAAAAATCTGCACAAAATGTTGCTGCATTTTGCCCTTTGCATTCCACTGTGAACATCCTAGATTCACAGGCTACAGATGTCAAATGGTAGCATTGATCAATTTATGACGTTAATTTTCTCTGCAGTAGCTTGAAGAGATTACACAGGTCAAACATCCTGCCGATTTAACATCCAGATTTTGTGGAAACAAGTCTCTTTCATGCACCACATACATTTAAAAGTCAGAGACAATTTATGAGAAATTCGCTGAAAGAAAAATGTTGAATAAGGAAGTTTTATTTTTAAAGGATTTAAAATACAAAAATGAAAAAGGTAACTAATATGAAACAAAGTCATTGACTTTGGGCATGTTGGCAGTATTAGCTTTGTGCCAGCTTCAAAGGGATACATTAGTAGCTGTTGCTTCAAATCAAACCTGTCATCGGGATTTTGCTAAGTAAACTACAGACAGTCAGGTTGGCGCTGTTATACTGAATAAAATAATACCTGGGATGAAGAAATCTGTCTTGTGGTTGTTGAATAATCTTTGTTTGCAGTTTTCAGTAAATGAGATTCTCGTGCTTCGGGGAGTCCTATGGGGGGATCTTTATGTGGTGCTCTGTTCTTATCGTAATCCTTGTGGGCTTAAATGACAGGTCACTGATCCTTCAAAGACATGCCTCCTACTTTAAACACTGCACTTGTGCAGCTTCTATTGTGACCATTAAAAAAAAAAAGTGACCTGTTATTTAAGACAAAAGAATTGCATGCATTGTCTCCTCCCTTCTGGATTGTGGACAACGAAGGAAACAAAATGCAAAACTATTTTAGCTAAACGAGTATTCCGCACACTTTTCATTTTAGGTACCAATATTTTCAATCACAGAACAAGATATAATCCATTTGCTAAATACTGTTTTACCTTAGTCCTTCAGTCTGCCATGGGACAACTCCAAAGGGTTGATCTTCAGGGAGAAAGGTTTATGCACGGAGAGGAACATCTAATAATACAGCCTGACTACAGAGAGACAGTTTGTAGTCAGGACCACTAGATAACCATAGAATTCTCAAAACCAGTGTGTAATTAATATACTATGGACTGAGATGTTTTTATATTTTACAGCCACTGGCTCCAATTTTCCTTACAGTGAACTGATAATTAAAGTAATTATGTACCAACTTTGTTAGTAACTACAAAGGTTTGAAGAGCTATCAAAGTGTAATACTGTATATATTCTGAAGATTTATCAATGCATTTAATCCAATATTCTGGAATATGCAAATTGAAAAACACACTGTTCAGCTGAAAGCTTCTTATTTGTATACAATCTTGATTTTGCCAGAATAATCCCAATGGCTAGACAGAAATAGTCGGTGTTTCCGGGACTTGGTATAAATATCCTGGCTTTTAACATTACAGTGTTTGTAAGTAGGAGTTTTCAGACACGTTGCAATTAAATTTTGTTCGCAAGAGTAAATGAGACTATATAGCTGCATTTAAATAAGACAAGCATGCACAACACAACAATCAGATATTGCACAGATCTTAGTAAATGTCCACAATATTGGTCAAGTATTGCTGCTGAGAATGGCTACACAATGAATGAGGAGAGTGGTGAACTTGTCCTGCAGCTGCAGACCAAATGCACCAGAGACTGCAAGAATGATCCCGTATTTAAGAGATGCATAAACAGATGCCATATTGGCAGTATGGTGGCTCAGAAGTTAGAATTGTTCTCATCTACGATCCTGGATTTGCTTTCAACCAATGACAACATCTGCATGGAGCTTTTACATTCTCCCATGTTTGGGTAGGTTTTCTTCAGATACTCCAGTTTCCTCCCCCATTTCACAAACTTACTTTTAGTAGAGATGAGCAAAAAGATTTGCAAGATCCTGGTCCAGTGGCCATGTCAGAAGACCATGGCCGCTGGAAGTAAGCAATGTGAACCTTCTGGGAAAACCCCCTTCGCTTCTGCTGATTAGTGGATCCTCTCATTATGTTTTGGTGGGACACATGTAGCGAGGGCTTATACAGGGAATAGAAGCTCGCGGTGCTCTTGTCCACTGGCCACAGGCTACTGATATGGCCGCTGGACCAATATCCTGTAAATATTCTGGCTGATCTCTGATATTGGACTTGGCTTGCATGGATCAAAAAAGGGGGTGCCTACCAGAGACCTGTACGGATGTCTAGGAAATGTGAATGCAGAATATAAGCAATTAAGCTTAAACTTAGTCACGAATATCGTTATACATTTAAGAGAGACATCTGCTGTTATACAGCGATATTGTTTGGTTTGTTTCCTTCCCTTTCAGATTACCATATTGATAAGACTTGCCCGATTCAATCACAAAAGCTTAGACAAGTACTAAACATAGTATAATCATTTTTACTTCTGTCATCCTATCTCCAGTCTATCTCTACTGTATTCTGTTTTCCGTAATCCAACAAGTATTTCATTTCATGTAATCTAATACATTTAATTTGATCACTATAAAATGTGCAGCCATGTCTAGATACCGCCTGGGGAATGAAGAGATGTGGAATTGACACGGTAAGCTTAATCAAAAATGTTATCCACCATGGAAAATAGAATTCCAGCCAGACCATGCGACCTAATCTCCTCCTGATGGCAGCCGCCCATGTCATGTACTCACCAGGCTACACTTATTTCCATCTCCATTCCTTTCATTACTTTCCCTCCTAAGAGAATAGATCGTTATTTACTAAGGAATTCAAATTAAAGTAAAGTAACCTTGGCATTCCTAATGGGGAGAAATCACTAATAGAATGGCCTAATGTGATAACACTAGGACAGATGATATATTGCTATTGATATCCCTGAATTCTCTTTTATATTCCTCTCTCTCTCTTTCCGAGCACCATGTTCCTCCTCACAGCCCTCAGCATTCCTCACATCACCTCAACATATCTACATAGAGACTTTCCTGCTCTCATGATATCATGGAGCTCTAGCTTTAAAGCAGAAGGTTAAGTTAGTAACCCTAGCATTTATATTAAGGGCTCGCTCACACGAGCATATAACTTGGACAAGTATTATCCAATGCTTTATCGGATTGCAGTCGGACCAATGCTATACTATGGGGCAGTGCAGATCTGCTAGAGAACAATCATAGCAAGCTGAGTGACTCCACAAATCGGATCACGCGTACCCATTCAAATCTATAGCTGCGTGTAAAATATTGGACTGCAGCCGTGATACGATTCTCTCATCCAAGAGAATAGGATTAGAGTAAAATGATACTCTGATCAATTTCAGATCAGAGTTTTAACTGAGCATCATTGGCATAATTGACCAAATTCTCTCGGAAATTCGCTCGTGTGACCGAAGCCTTAGGTACATTTTATCTAAGCTTGTATTTTGACCTAGACTCTGATCTGACTGTGATCTTTTCTACCTCTGAATTCTGCCTCCATCTCACTCCATCAGATCATCACCAATAACTTCTAGCTCTACATCCTGGTTTTTTCTCCTGGACTATCTTAGTTATTTCTTCATCTCACACTTGCATCCTCACTAGTCCTTGACTTAACTTAATTATGATGTACATTTTTTTGCTTTGTTTTTTTTAGCGGGGATATTTTTTATAAATTTGAGACAGCTCCCTTGGTAGGTCTCAGTCTCTCCTACAAAATTCAAGAGAGGAGAGATGGGGAGCTATGGGAGCGCACAGTGCTGTCTTTGTCATCTTAGTGGATGAATATGCAAATCTTAGTAGTTGAGGTGAATTTATCATCAGCTCTGTATAGGCATTAAGTGACTGATATGACAAAGCTTACTTCATTACACTGAGAGCTTTGTTATCTCAGTCACTGCCTATGCAGAGCGCAGCAGCTGATGATAAACTCTTCTCAACTGCTTTACTCTGCATAGGATCCAGTGATACACCCCTAGATGTCAAAACAGCTTGTTGCTTTACTCATCTAGTGTGCCTATCCCTGAATGACATTTTACACCACCATAAAATTTGGAGCACCTGAGGCTCCCCATGCTAAGCAACTAGTAGAAAGTGTCCATGCGGGTTGTGAAAAAGACAAAAAGAGTCTCTTTTGCCAAAATACATCACTGCTACATTTCGATTTAATATAGGTTTTTACCAAAGTATTTTATGCTGTCTGATGATCTGCTTAACAAAATGAATTAATGTCCTACTTGGGTCCCATGTACAGACTAAACTTACTCTATCAAGGGAGTAATGCAGTAAAAAAATATCCTAGCTCTATCCATGTGCTGTCTGATTCACAGACTGGCTGCTAAAAGAAGCTTGGGAAACTTCCATAACTTTTTTTAAAACTTACAAGAAAAACACTGATGACACGCGGATTGTAAAATCAAGACACTGTCCAAAAAGTAAGAAAAACTGGATGCAGTACTCTCAGCAAAATTGGTCTAATATTTGCCTACTGACGTGTGAAGTTTCCCTTAGGGCCATTACCAGTGCTATCAATGAGTAACATCAATCAGCATCTCACATTTGCACCTGAATAATCACTCAGCCTTTTTGTTATAATGTTCTATAAAGAGATAAGTAAAAAAAGAAGATCTAAATCGACAGCGAAGACATTAGATAATTTACTTGATTTTGCAACAACATGCAGGTTCCAAATGTGAGGTTCATTGGCTCGACAACATTGCAACTTTAAATGTTGTGCAAGGAACCATCCTGGCCACCATGGATGTGGAATCTTTGTACTCCAATATCCCACACCAGCATGGATTAAATGCCTGCAAATTCTTCATGGAAAACACAGGGAATGATGCTGATTCTGTCTCACAAAATTCATCATCACCCACAATTACTTTGAATTTGACAACAAGATTTATCTGCAGGAGAACTGTACAGCAATGGGAAGTAAAATGGCCCCACAGTCTGCAAATCTTTTCATGGTCAAGCTTGAAAGCGACTTTTCGTCCTCTTGTCCCATCAGGCCTCTGGCGTACTACCGCTACATTGATGATATTTTAATCATCTGGACAGAGTCTGTGAGCAACAACTAAAGACGTTCCACGAACAGTTTAATCAATTTCATCCCACCATCAGCTTAACACTCAACTACTCCTGTACTGAAATTAACTTTTTGGACACTATTATCAAGCTACAGAACAATGAAATAGAGACATCCTGGACCCTGTATCAGAAGCCAATCGACTGTCCAACATACTTTAAATGGGACAGTTTCCATCCAAAACACATAAAAAAAAACTCTATTGTCTACAGCCAAGCCTTCAGATACAATCGTATATGTTCCAACCCCATGGGTAGGGATGAACACCTTGGTTGCCTCAGAAAGACCTTTTTGAATCAGGGCTACCATCCAAGAACTATTCAAAACCCAATTACAAGAGCCCCAGAATATCAAGGAATCACCTGCTACATTACAAAGCTAAAGAGGAAAATAATCAGGTGCCTCTAGTAGTCACCTGCAATCCAAATCTGGAGGTACTAAGGGGAGCTGCATGGAAATTACAACCTTTGTTACAAAAAAGATGCCTGATTACAATCCATTTTTCCAGACCCCCCTACTGTGTGTTAGGCAGCCCCCAAATCTAAGAAGTATCATTGTCAGAAGCTCCCTGTCCTCTTCAACAGCTGCAGGAACCTTTCCTTGCAACCAGAAAAAATGTAAAACTTGTCCATTTATAATGACCATGGACATGATAAAGATCCCCAGTTCACATCAGGACTACAAGATCCCAGGTACTTTCAGCTGCATCACATCTAATGTGGTGTATTTCATTATTTGTACTAAATGTCCAACTGGGGGTCTGTATGTGGGGGAGACAGGGCAAAAACTTAGAACAAGGATGGATTCTCATCGCCACACAATAAGAGAAAAAAGAATGGATCTACTGGTAGCAAAATATTTTTGTATCCCCGGTCATAGCATCATGGACATGAAATTACTTATTTTAAAAGGTAATTTCAAATTTCAGAAAGACAGAAGAGTCTGTGAGTATACACTCATGAGGATCTTTGACACACTCAGTGCAGGAATGAATGTGTCGCATGGATTTATGTGTTTTTACATCAATTAAGGAATTTGATCTTCAGAGCATGTGGGGTCATCATAACACAGAACCAGACCCTTTCAGAGGACCATAAAACATTAAGACTTCCTTATCTATGAACTGTTCCAATATCTGTCTATCCCTCTCACATAATGATAATTCTGCTTCACGTCACTTGTCTTATCTATTGCCTTCTTTCTCTCTGTGCTGTGTTGTATATAAGTATGTGATTTTTCAGAATTTGCATTAGTCTTTGCCTGATGAAGAGACCTGCGTAGTCTCGAAAGCTTGCAATTTGTTACCATTAGGGTTGAGCGACTTATTTTTATAGGGTCGGGTTTCACAAAACCCGACTTTCTCAAAAGTCGGGTCGAGTGAAATCGGCCGATCCTATAAAAAAGTCGGGGTTGGGGTCGGCCGAAACACGAAACTCAATGCAGTGCAATGGGATACTATGGTTCCCAGGGTCTGAAGGAGAGGAAACGCTCCTTCAGGCCCTGGGATCCATATTTAAGTGTAAAATAAAGAATCAAAATAAAAAATATTGATATACTCACCCTCGGACGAGCCCTGGTACTAACCGGCAGCCTTCCTTCCTAAGAATGAGTGCGTGAATGACCTGCGGTGACGTCACGGCTTGTGATTGGTCGCGTGAGCGGTCACATGGGCGGCCGCGACCAATCACAAGCCGTGACGTCATCTAAGGCCCTTCACGCGCTCATTCTTAGGAAGGAAGGCTGCCGGAAAGAAGCCGAGGGTGAGTATATTCCTATTAGGTATATACTCACCCTCGGACGCGCCCTGCTTCTTTCCGGCAGCCTTCCTTCTTAAGAATGACCGCGTGAAGGGCCTTAGATGACGTCACAGCTTGTGATTGGTCGCGGCCGCCCATGTGACCGCTCACGCGACCAATCACAAGCCGTGACGTAATTCTCAGGTCCTAAATTCTTAGAATGAGGAATTTAGGACCTGAGAATTACGTCACGGCTTGTGATTGGTCACGTGGCGGTCACATGAGCGGCACGCGACCAATCAGAAGCCGTGACATCATGGAAGGCCCTAAACGCGCTCATTTTAAGCAAAGAAGGCTGCCGGTTACCAGCGGCGATGTCCAGGGGCCTCCGGAGAGGTGAGTATATCAATATTTTTTATTTTAATTCTTTATTTTACACTTAAATGTGGATTCCGATACCGATTTTCGATATCGCAAACATATCGGAACTCGGTATCGGAATTCCGATACCAGATTCAGAAGATCGCCGACCTCATGGCCGACCCCACACAGGGGTCGGGTTTCATGAAACCCGACTTTGCCAAAAGTCGGCGACTTCTGAAAATGGCCGACCCGTTTCGCTCAACCCTAGTTACCATCTTTTCAGTTAGCCATTAAAAGGTATCAACCACTGAGGACTCTCAATTCTAAATATTTCTCTGTCTACTGGCTAACACAGTACAAAGATATATATATCTTTCCTGTAGTCATTTTGACATAATATATGGGGCTAGAACCTACTAGTCTACAACTTTTCTGGATTGCTATATTCTACACACAAAATCCCTATCACATAACATCAAGTTGTGTGAAAATACACAAACTAGATAAAGGGGTTGTCTGTGATTAAAAAAAGGATGTATATTTTTCCAAAACAGCGCCATGATTTCCTGTGGACTGAGTCTGGTGCTACAACTGAGTCCTATTCATTTGAATTGTGATGAGCAGCACAGAGGGTGTAGAAGACTGATGACATTATGGGAAAACAGGCCTTTATTTCTACTTTCAGACAAATCCTTTAAAGTCAATTTCATTTCATAATCATATACAATACTGAATGAGTAGAAGTTCATCTACGCTCATCTAAATAGGATTTATACACGGCCATTTATGCTAAATGACTATAAATTAGCTTGATACACAAGCACAACAAGAAGTCTATCTGCCCCAAGAAAGAGATAGATCAAAAATACTGAAACGTCTAGAGCTTTGGAACATACAGTAATATCACTGACTGCATGGTATAGGGATTTCAATCTCTCTGACAGCAGTTTAGGTATATGCACAGGTGCGAAGTGTCTTGACTACACACATTACTGAAAATGTCCAAATGTCCATAATATATCAAGTAAAGAAAATAAACAGCCTTTCTCCAGCACAAAAGATATAACAGAAAAGGGAACCCAGTTAGTTTCAAAGCACATGCATCAGTTCAGAGAATCCCGAACGAACTACAGTCCGCTCACTTATAGTCTCTGGTTGAGATTCACCTGAAGTGCAGGCCTTTTCACCCCTCTCCACACAGACTGTATCTAAGAGGGCTAATCAGCCTTTAAAATCAGCTACAAAGCCTAAATTGGAGCCATGAGAACGACCATTCCCACCCAGCTCATGTGGTCGTTCCTAAATCCCAGACCCAAAAATCCAGTCCATTAAGCCCTTCCCCCCAGACGATTTTCCGTTTTTTCTCCCCTTCTTCCAAGAGTCAAAACCTTTTTATTTTTCCTTCCACAGTCTTAGGCCGGCCTCACACTCAGCGTATGTAAATACGGTCCGTTTTTTACGGCTGTAATACACAGAAAAGTCCCCAAAATAGTGATCCATATGTCATCCGTAGGCAGGGTGTGTCAGCGTATTTTGCGCATGGCATCCTCCGTATGTAATCCGTATGGCATCCGTACTGCGATATTTTCTCGCAGGCTTGCAAAACCGACATCTAATGGATTTATGTGCTCAAATGTTCGTTAAAACATATATACAGTATATATATATATGTCATTGAGACACATATATATATATATATATACTGTATTTATATTTAATTCTGCACGATATATGTGAAAAGCCGGTAATTCAATTGCCGGCTTTTCATTTCTCCTTCCCAAACCCGACAGGATATGAGACATGGTTTACATACAGTAAACCATCTCATATCCCCTTTTTTTTTGCATATTCCACACTACTAATGTTAGTAGTGTGTATGTGCAAAATTTGGGCGCTGTAGCTTGTAAAATAAAGGGTTAAATCGCGGAAAAAATTGGCGTGGGCTCCCGCGCAATTTTCTCCGCCAGAGTGGTAAAGCTAGTGACTGAGGGCAGATATTAATAGCCTAGAGAGGGTCCATGGTTATTGGCCCCCCCTGGCTACAAACATCTGCCCCCAGCCACCCCAGAAAAGGCACATCTGGAAGATGCGCCTATTCTGGCACTTGGCCACTCTCTTCCCATTCCCGTGTAGCGGTGGGATATGGAGTAATGAAGGGTTAATGTCACCTTGCTATTGTAAGGTGACATTAAGCCAGATTAATAATGGAGAGGCGTCAATTATGACACCTATCCATTATTAATCCAATAGTACTAAATGGTTAATAAAACACACACACATGATTGCAAAGTATTTTAATGAAATAAAGACACATGTTGTTGTAATATTTTATTAGACTCTTAATCCATCTGAAGACCATCGTCCTGAAACAAAGTTAAAAAAACAAACAACAATATTCCATACCTTCCGTCGTTATGTCCCACGAGGTAAATCCATCTGAAGGGGTTAAATCATTTTACAGCCAGGAGCTGTGCTAATGCACTCGCTCATGCCTGTAAACCCCGGGTACTGAAAGGAAAGCTGGGTGATCTGTAGTTACCTTGAGTTGTGGTGAGGCGCCCTCTGCTGGATGTCCTCATATGAACTCGAGCGTGGGAACTTTTCCAAGGCTCCAGTTCATGAGGACATCCAGCAGAGGGCGCCTCACCGCAACTCAATGTAAGTACAGATCACCCAGCTTTCCTTTCAGTACCCGGGATTTACAGGCACGAGCGAGTGCATTAGCACAGCTCCTGGCTGTAAAATGATTTAACCCCTTCAGATGGATTTACCTCGTGGGACGTTACAGATCATCGGAGGGTATGTATATTGTTTATTATTTTTCAGAGCGAGGGTCTTCAGGTGGATTGAGAGAGCAATAAAATATTAAAACAACCTGTGTGTTTATTTCATTAAAATACTTTTTAATAATGTGTGTGTGTTTTTTAACCCTTTCATACAATTGGATTAATAATGGATAGGTGTCATAATTGACGCCTCTCCATTATTAATCTGGCTTAATGTCACCTTACAATAGCAAGGTGACATTAACCCTTCATTACCCTATATCCCACCGCTACACAGGAATGGGAAGAGAGTGGCCAAGTGCCAGAATAGGCGCATCTTCCAGTTCCAGATGTGCCTTTTCTCGGGTGGCTGGGGGCAGATGTTTTTAGCCGGGGGGGGGGGGCAATAACCATGGACCCTCTCTAGGCTATTAATATCTGCCCTCAGTCACTGGCTTTACCACTCTGGCAGAGAAAATTGGGTCATTCCATATCAAGTGATCCAAATATGAATATTTTTTTTACCTGACGTTTTTAGATTTTTTTTATTTTTTGTTTTTATGAAGTACAACTTTAGTTAATTACAAATTAAAAGTTTAGAATTTTTTTCTTCATCAGTTAATTTTTTACAGATTTTTAAAGTTTTAAAAAAGCGCTGATTTTGGCCTGGTATGGCTTTACATTTTTTATCATATCTCGGGCTATGATTAAGATATAGAGGTGGGAGAGGTATCATTTTTCTCAGAACGGTACCGGCTTTCATTTAATATGCACAAGACTATGTTTCTTTATATTTTGTTTTGGTGAAATCAAATTAAACATTTTGATGCGCAATTCTGAAAAAAACGTATGTTTTAAAATTGTGAAAACATGCATGTGTGTTACTTGTGTCCTTGTTTATATTTGTACAGGGATTCAACTTGGGACCTATCAAATTTGTATTTTTTTTTTAAGCCTTGAATCATCTGATTTTATGTTTGTGTGAGCTTCTTCCCTTTTTCTTTTCAAATTACAACTTATTGCATTCAGCATTTATATGTAACAATAAAGAAACGCAAAAAACAAATACCAAAGTGCCAGAATAAATACATCTTAATCATCATAACAACTGGCTCAGCATTTTCAACCTGAATTCATTGAACAAGCCAAAAGATAAAAGGCGATCACATCCTCAAGTGTGGTTTTCTAAATAGTCTCATCCTGATTATATGTTAAAAACAAGATTAAAAGAACCAATATTTTTACCACCTATTTATACATGGAACAATTTTTTTTCTACTATATCACTAAACATGTCATTTCTGAAGTGTTTAAGAAGAATAGTCCAGTAGTTAAATCCTCGTACTATAAAATATGAACTAATCAAACAATTAATAGTAGGCTTTTACACTGGTCTTCTATCATCAATGTGTCCCTTCTAGTGGGTGAAATGCCATCTTGTCCATAAGCGCTCACCAGCAATGGCCGTTTCCTTCTGTGTCAGTATGTGCGGCTGTCATGGTGCTCGGCTCCACCTGAGTTATATCTGATTTTTGTTCACTTTTACAATGTCTGGTTTTCTTGGATACACAAAGGACGGCGCTGGACCAGAAGGTGCAGAAGAGTCACTTCTACGTCTTCATTTTCACAATCTTTGGAAAGTCCAGTAGTCGTCAGCGCTAATCATATTCACAGGTCACATAGCCAGTTGTGTCATCCATTGCCGATCTTGTGCCGCCTTCTACCACTTCATGGACGTCACTGTCTTTATTTCCACTACATGGGATGGCAGTCCAGTATTGCTGAGTCCCTGTGATGGGTTCTGCTTCCTGTAACCGATGTTATAACAAACTCTCCTCCCCCCCGTAGTCCTGGTTTGAACAATACATGAGCTGGATGTTAAGAGTATTTTTCTCCCTCCATTTGAGGAGTTGCCTGGGTGATAAGATTTGGTGTGAATATGGCCTCTGGAGGCCCGAGCTGCCGGCCTGTCATCTGCTCTGCAGTCACTGTCTACCCCTGTTCAATCTCAGGTTGGGCCCTAACAAAGCTTCTCCTCTGTCCTCTCCTGCTTCTAACTCTAACATAATAAAATAATACAGTAATATCTAGCAATCATGGAATATTTGGTAAATCTAGACCCCACACTTCTACACCACAGGCTGAACAGACCTGAAATCAAGATTTTTGAACTGACACTGTAATAGTTTTATTTTTTAAAATATGATCCCATCACGATCCCAGCTTGTATTTTGGTGCAGAAGTGGCTAGGAGCATAACAGGCACATGTGCAGTTTTTGAAATATTTAAATTAAACGTTTTTTTCGGAAATGGGTTTTAAAGTTTTGCGCTTGCGTTCGCATAGGTAAATTATTATCAAAGATACTCTTGTGACATATCTGGTGAAAGCATGTACAGTTCTGAGTAGAATGGTGTTTATTTTGTTTCTCTATCTCTTTTCTAGCCTGAGTTATGAGGAGAAATGTAAGGGCAGGCAACACCGAAATTCGCACTTTTTCCGAACTTTGAAAATCAATAAAAAATAAAAAAAAATATCTAGAATTTTTTTTTCTTCACATTTTGCATTCTCTGACAAACTATTACCAAATACCAAAATCTCAAAAGAATTAAAAATATAGTGGTAAAAATCATTGGTTCACTTGACATGGAATGACCCAATTGCGCGGGAGCCCACGCCAATTTTTTCCGCCATTTAACCCTTTATTTTACAAGCTACAGCGCCCAAATTTTGCACATACACACTACTAACATTAGTAGTGTGGAATATGCAAAAAAAAAAGGGATATGAGATGGTTTACTGTATGTAAACCATGTCTCATATCCTGTCGGGTTTGTGAAGGAGAAATGAAAAGCCGGCAATTGAATTACCGGCTTTTCACAAACACCGCTGCGTATTTCTCGCAAGTCACACTGCTGGTCCGTGTGGAATCCGTATTTTTCTCGCCCCCATAGACTTTCATTGGGGATTTTTTTTGCGCAATACGGTGACAAACGCAGCATGCTGCGATTTTCTACGGCCGTACAAGACCGTATATTACAGATGCGTAATATACGGCAGATAGGAGCTGGGCCATAGAGATTCATTGGGCCGTGTGTTATGCGCATTTTACGGACGTAGTTTATGCGCTCACACATCCGTAAAACTCGCTAGTGTGAGGCCGGCCTTATAAGGGCGTGTTTTTTGCAGGATGATTGGTACTTTTGAATATGTAAATCTAGAAGTGGGGAAAAAAAAGTGCACATTAGGTTGATACTCTATGGAGGTAGAGTAGGAGAGTGCTGGTTACTCTCACCTGATAAAAGAAAAACAGCTGCTGCCACTTGGATGAACACGTAGGTGCTGGAGTAAATAAATTCTTAAGTTAAGTTTTTTATTCGTGATGTATTTCAATGCTATACAAGCATCTTTATCAAGTGTAAAAAAAATAAAATAAAAAAAAAATTGTACTTTTGAATGACATCATTCATTTTATCATTTGATGCACTGGAATGCGGGGGAAAAATTCCAAGTGCATTGGAATTGCAAAAAAGTTAAATTCCACAATAGTTTTTTGTGTTTTTTTTTTTATTCACCATGTTGTTCACTATATGATGAAACTGACATGGGAATATTATGCTCCAGGTCAGTATGATTACGTAGATACTAAACAACACAGTTTTTTATATTTTATTTAAGTAGTGAAAAACAAATTCAGAAATTTCTAAGAAAATGTAGTTGTTCTTTTATTGCCATTTTCCAAGACACGTAACATTTTCATTTTTTGCCATTTGGGACAGTGTGAGGGCTTATTTTGTGCGTCCTGAGGTAACATTTTTACATACGATGTTCTGGATCTCCTTTTATTGTATTTTATTGCTAAAAAATGTAATTTTGGCATTTTGATATTTCTTCTCTCTTATGCCATTTTCAGATCAGATTAACTTTATATTTTGATGGATTAGACTTTTACGAACGCAGCGATACCAATTATGTGTATTTAGAAAAAAAAATGAATTGATTTTATATTTAATGGGACAAAAGGGGTATGCTTTTTTTTTTTTTTTTAAACGTTTTCTTTCTATTTTTTGCTGTATTTAATAGTCTGTTTAGGAGACTTGAAGGTGCAATCATCTGACCAGCAATGCTATGTATAGTAAAAATTATGATCTTCTATGAATGGATCATGAAAAAAATCATAATGACATGCACAGGGGTCATCAGTAGACTCACGGCTGTCATGACAACCTATCTGCACTAGGGTTGAGCGAAACGGGTCGATCATTTTCAAAAGTCGCCGACTTTTGGCTAAGTCGGCGTCTCATGAAACCCGATCCGACCCCTGTGCTTGTCGGCCATGCGGTACGCGACTTTCGCGCCAAAGTCGCGTTTCAATGACGCGAAAAGCGCCATTTCTCAGCCAATGAAGGTGAACGCAGAGTGTGGGCAGCGTGATGACATAGATCCTGGTCCCCACCATCTTAGAGAAGGGCATTGCAGTGATTGGCTTGCTGTCTGCGGCGTCACAGGGGCTATAAAGGGGCGTTCCCGCCGACCGCCATCTTACTGCTGCTGATCTGAGCTTAGGGACAGGTTGCTGCCGCTTCGTCAGAAGCAGGGATAGCGTTAGGCAGGGTCCACTAACCACCAAACCGCTTGTGCTGCAGCGATTTCCACTGTCCAACACCACCTTCGGTGTGCAGGGACTGTGGAAGCTATTTTTTTTTTTTTTTCCCCTCAGCGCTGTAGCTCATTGGGCTGCCCTAGAAGGCTCCGTGATAGCTGTATTGCTGTGTGTACGCCACTGTGGAAACCAACTGCTTTTTTCAAAGCACATATCCTCTTGTTCCTTCCTTTCTGCACAGCTATCTTTTTTGTTTGTCCACACTTTTTATTTAATTTGTGCATCAGTCCACTCCTATTGCTGCCTGCCATACCTGGCTTAGATTACTGCAGGGAGATAGTAATTGTAGGACAGTCCCTGTTTTTTTTTTTTTTTTTTTTGTGGGAGATTAAGATTGGCATTTCTGCTACAGTGCCATCCCTGTGTGTGCCATCTCTCACTGAGTGGGCCATAGAAAGCCTATTTATTTTTTCCGTGATTTGTGTTCTAAATTCTACCTCAACACAAAAACACTACATCAATCAGTGGGAGAAAAATATTGGCCTCAGTCAGGGCTTGTGTGCCACTGCTGTGTGTGCTATCTCTCATTCAGTGGGCTATAGAAAGCCTATTTATTTTTTTTTTTTTTTTTTTTAATATTATTTGGTTTCTAAAGTCTCCCTGAAAAAAAAAAAAAACCTAAAAAAACAGTGGGAGAGTAATATTGCCCTTTCAGCTTGTGTGCCAGTCTTGACTCCTGGGTGTGCCACCTCTCTCTCTCATTCAGTGGGCCATAGAAAGGCTATTTTTTTTTTGGTTTTTTTAATATTATTTGGTTTCTAAAGTCTCCCTGAAAAAAAAAAAAAAAACATACAAAAAACAGTGGGAGAGTAATATTGCCCTTTCAGCTTGTGTGCCAGTCTTGACTCCTGGGTGTGCCACCTCTCTCCCTTTCATTCAGTGGGCCATAGAAAGCCTATTTATTTTTTTTTTTAAATATTATTGGGTTTCTAAAGTCTCCCTTAAAAAACAAAAAATACATAAAAAAACAGTGGGAGAGTAATATTGCCCTTTCAGCTTGTGTGCCAGTCTTGACTCCTGGGTGTGCCACCTCTCTCTCTCATTCAGTGGGCCATAGAAAGGCTATTTTTTTTTTGGTTTTTTTAATATTATTTGGTTTCTAAAGTCTCCCTGAAAAAAAAAAAAAAAACATACAAAAAACAGTGGGAGAGTAATATTGCCCTTTCAGCTTGTGTGCCAGTCTTGACTCCTGGGTGTGCCACCTCTCTCCCTTTCATTCAGTGGGCCATAGAAAGCCTATTTATTTTTTTTTTAAATATTATTGGGTTTCTAAAGTCTCCCTTAAAAAACAAAAAATACATAAAAAAACAGTGGGAGAGTAATATTGCCCTTTCAGCTTGTGTGCCAGTCTTGACTCCTGGGTGTGCCACCTCTCTCTCTCATTCAGTGGGCCATAGAAAGGCTATTTTTTTTTTGGTTTTTTTAATATTATTTGGTTTCTAAAGTCTCCCTGAAAAAAAAAAAAAAAACATACAAAAAACAGTGGGAGAGTAATATTGCCCTTTCAGCTTGTGTGCCAGTCTTGACTCCTGGGTGTGCCACCTCTCTCCCTTTCATTCAGTGGGCCATAGAAAGCCTATTTATTTTTTTTTTTAAATATTATTGGGTTTCTAAAGTCTCCCTTAAAAAACAAAAAATACATAAAAAAACAGTGGGAGAGTAATATTGCCCTTTCAGCTTGTGTGCCAGTCTTGACTCCTGGGTGTGCCACCTCTCTCTCTCATTCAGTGGGCCATAGAAAGGCTATTTTTTTTTTGGTTTTTTTAATATTATTTGGTTTCTAAAGTCTCCCTGAAAAAAAAAAAAAAAACATACAAAAAACAGTGGGAGAGTAATATTGCCCTTTCAGCTTGTGTGCCAGTCTTGACTCCTGGGTGTGCCACCTCTCTCCCTTTCATTCAGTGGGCCATAGAAAGCCTATTTATTTTTTTTTTTAAATATTATTGGGTTTCTAAAGTCTCCCTTAAAAAACAAAAAATACATAAAAAAACAGTGGGAGAGTAATATTGCCCTTTCAGCTTGTGTGCCAGTCTTGACTCCTGGGTGTGCCACCTCTCTCTCTCATTCAGTGGGCCATAGAAAGGCTATTTTTTTTTTGGTTTTTTTAATATTATTTGGTTTCTAAAGTCTCCCTGAAAAAAAAAAAAAAAACATACAAAAAACAGTGGGAGAGTAATATTGCCCTTTCAGCTTGTGTGCCAGTCTTGACTCCTGGGTGTGCCACCTCTCTCCCTTTCATTCAGTGGGCCATAGAAAGCCTATTTATTTTTTTTTAAAAATATTATTGGGTTTCTAAAGTCTCCCTTAAAAAACAAAAAATACATAAAAAAACAGTGGGAGAGTAATATTGCCCTTTCAGCTTGTGTGCCAGTCTTGACTCCTGGGTGTGCCACCTCTCTCTCTCATTCAGTGGGCCATAGAAAGGCTATTTTTTTTTTTGGTTTTTTTAATATTATTTGGTTTCTAAAGTCTCCCTGAAATAAAAAAAAAACTTAAAAAAACAGTGGGAGAGTAATATTGCCCTTTCAGCTTGTGCGCCAGTCTTGACTCCTGGGTGTGCCACCTCTCTCTCTCTAATTGTGGGCCATAGAAAGCCTTTTTTTTTTTTTTTTTTTTTAATATTATTTGGTTTCTAAAGTCTCCCTGAGAAAAAAAAATAAATAAATTAGGTGGGAGATTAATATTGACATTAGTGCTTGAGTGACAGTCCTGCGTGTGTGTCATCTCTGTGATTTTGTGCCACAGAAAACAGAGTGTGTAACATTGTGCCTGATTTTCCTTGTGGTCTCACCAACCTGTTAAGGGATATTGAAATCATACTGAAGTTATAGCTCACCGTGTAAGTTGTTTGACAGCAACAAATAAAGTTACTTTGGTTAAGATTTTAAAACAATGAGGAAGTCTGGTGCAAGAGGTCGTCGTGGGCGTTCATTGTCAGCTGGTAATGATGGTAGTGGTAGTGGAGCATCAGGTGGTCGTGGGGATAAAAATATTCCACCTAAGTCTGGAGCTGTGGAGCCAGTTTCGTCGTCAGGCTACACAAGGCCTCGAACGCTCTCTTTTCTGGGAGTAGGAAAACCGCTTTTAAAGGCGGAGCAGCAACAGCAAGTTTTGGCTTACATTGCAGACTCAGCCTCTAGCTCTTTTGCCTCCTCTTCCGAAACTGGTAAATGTAAAAGCAGCGCGTCGCTTGTGGATGTTCACGGTCAGGGACAAGTCGCTTCCTTGTCCTCCTCAGCAAAAACTACAACAAGAGAGAAGGATGCAGCAGGCGACACAACGGGTCACTCCATGGAGCTCTTTACACATACCGTCCCTGGCTTAGAAAGTGAAACATTTAACAGGCCATGCCCATTACAAGTAGATTCTGACATGGAGTGCACTGATGCACAGCCACAGCCAGAGTACTATGCTGCTCCTTTGACTCAGACCACCACATTGCCCTCTCAGGGTACAGATCCACAATCAGACCCTGATGAGACTATGTTGCCCCGCCACGAACGCTATACCACCGACCGACACAGTGACACAGACGAAGTTGCACATGAGCTCGAAGAGGAGGTAATAGATGACCCAGTTATTGACCCCGATTGGCAGCCATTGGGGGAACAGGGTGCAGGCGGCAGTAGTTCAGAAGCGGAGGTGGAGGAGGGGCCGCAGCAGGCATCAACATCGCAACAGGTTCCATCTGCCGGGCCCGTATCTGGCCCAAAACGCCTGTCAAAGCCAAAACCTGTTGGAGCACAGCGTTGCCATCCGGTTAAAGCTCAGTCTGCAATCCCTGAAAAGGGATCCGAGTCTAGGAAGAGTGCAGTCTGGCATTTTTTTAAACAACATCCAACTGATCAGCGCAAAGTCATCTGTCAAAAATGTTCAACTAGCTTAAGCAGAGGTCAGAATCTGAAAAGTCTAAATACTAGTTGCATGCATAGACACTTAACCACCATGCATTTTCAAGCCTGGACTAACTACCAAACGTCCCTCAAGGTTGTAGCACCCTCGGCCAATGAAGCTAGTCAGCAACGCAACATCCCTTCCGTCACTGTAAGGCCACCATTTTCCGCACCACCGGCAGTATCTGTGCAGGTTTCTTTGCCAGCCAAAAGCAGTCAGGGTCAGGGAATCACCAGTTTTGTAGGAGGAAATATTGCATCTAGGGCACCGGCGGAAACAATACCGTCTCCAACCGTCTCTCAGTCTGCCATGTACACCGGCACACCCGAAAGTTCCACGATCTCCAGCTCTCCAGTCCAGCTCACCCTACATGAGACTCTGGTTAGAAAAAGGAAGTACTTATCCTCGCATCCGCGTACACAGTGTTTTAACGCCCACATAGCTAGACTAATCTCGTTAGAGATGATGCCCTACCGGTTAGTTGAAAGCGAAGCTTTCAAAGCCCTGATGGAGTACGCTGAACCACGATACGAGCTACCCAGTCGACACTTTTTTTCCAGAAAAGCCATCCCAGCCCTGCACCAGCATGTTAAACAGCGCATCGTCCATGCACTCAGGCAATCTGTGAGTACAAAGGTGCACCTGACTACAGATGCATGGACCAGTAGGCATGGCCAGGGACGTTATGTGTCCATCACGGCACACTGGGTGAATGTGGTGGATGCAGGGTCCACAGGCGACATCAATTTAGGGACAGTTGTGCCTAGCCCACGGTCTAGGAAACAGTTGGCTGTAGGCGTTCGCACCCCCTCCTCCTCCTCCTCCTCGTCCTCCTGCAGAAGCTACAGCTCTTCCACAGAACGCAGTCTGCCAACCACTCCATCGGCAGATGACACTGTTGCACACCAGTTGTCCCATTATGGGCCAGCTACTGCCAAGCGTCAGCAGGCTGTATTGGCTATGAAGTGCTTGGGCGACAACAGACACACCGCGGAAGTTCTGTCCGAGTTCTTGCAACAAGAAACGCAGTCGTGGCTGGGCACAGTAGATCTTGAGGCAGGCAAGGTAGTGAGTGATAACGGAAGGAATTTCATGGCTGCCATCTCCCTTTCCCAACTGAAACACATTCCTTGCCTGGCTCACACCTTAAACCTGGTGGTGCAGTGCTTATTGAAAACTTATCCTGGGTTCTCCGACCTGCTCCTCAAAGTGCGTGCACTTTGCTCACATATCCGACGTTCGCCTGTACACGCCAGCCGTATGCAGACCTATCAGCGGTCTTTGAACCTTCCCCAGCATCGCCTAATCATAGACGTTGCAACAAGGTGGAACTCAACACTGCACATGCTTCAGAGACTGTGCGAACAGAGGCGTGCTGTTATTTATTTGTGGGAGGATACACGGGCAGGCAGTAGGATGGCAGACATGGAGTTGTCAGGTGTGCAGTGGTCTAAGATACAAGACATGTGTCAAGTCCTTCAGTGTTTTGAGGAATGCACACGGCTGGTTAGTGCAGACAACGCCGTAATAAGCATGAGCATCCCCCTAATGCGTCTGCTGATGCAAAGTTTGACGCACATAAAGGAGCAGGCGTCTGCACCAGAGGAAGAGGAAAGCCTTGATGACAGTCAGCCATTGTCTGGTCAGGGCAGTGTACAGGATGAGGTAGCGGGCGAAGAGGAGGTGGAGGACGAGGAGGATGATGGGGATGAGTATATTTTTAATGCCGAACCTTTCCCGGGGGCACAGGAATTTGGTTGCGTGTCACGGCCGGGTTCTGGTTTTTTGAGGGACACAAGTGACGTAGATTTGCCTGCAACTGCCCCTCAACCAATCACAACCGGAGATTTGACAACTGGAACTTTGGCCCACATGGCGGATTATGCCTTACGTATCCTAAAAAGGGACACACGCATTACGAAAATGATGAACGATGACGATTACTGGTTGGCCTGCCTCCTTGATCCACGCTATAAAGGCAAATTGCAAAATATTATGCCACATGAGAACTTGGAACTAATATTAGCAACCAAACAATCAACTCTTGTTGACCGTTTGCTTCAGGCATTCCCAGCACACAGCGCACGTGATCGTTCTCACACGAGCTCCAGGGGGCAGCAGACTAGGAGTGTTAGGGGTGCACACATCAGAAGTGGCGTTGGACAGAGGGGTTTTCTGACCAGGTTGTGGAGTGATTTTGCTATGACCGCAGACAGGACAGGTACTGCTGCATCAATTGAAAGTGACAGGAGACAACATTTGTCCAGTATGGTTACTAACTATTTTTCATCCCTTATCGATGTTCTCCCTCAACCGTCATTCCCATTTGATTACTGGGCCTCCAAATTAGACACCTGGCCAGAATTGGCAGAATATGCATTGCAGGAGCTTGCTTGCCCGGCAGCAAGTGTCCTATCAGAAAGAGTATTCAGTGCTGCAGGTTCAATATTAACCGAAAAAAGGACTCGTCTGGCTACCCAAAATGTTGACGATCTAACATTCATTAAAATGAACCACAACTGGATTTCGAAATCTTTTGCCCCACCTTGCCCGGCCGACACCTAGCTTTCCTATGAAAAGCTCTTGCCTGTGAATTACTTTTCTAATGTCTAATTTGCTGCAGCTGATTGTACAGCATACGACATGTTTACACCTCCCTAAATGGCAAAACTCCCCACACGGGGCCGTGGTATCGCGACTTGGCGCAAGCACCCGTGAGACTGCTGTTTGTCTGAAGAGGTGGGTGTGCTCGCTTTTGGTTGACGGCATTGCTACTGGGTCCCTCATAGTACAATGTAGTGTCTCTGGCGGTGGTGGTGCGCACCCAACGTCAGACACACCGTTGTAACATGAGGGGCCCTGGGGCGGTCCCGCCGGCCTCAAGAGAGTTCCCCCCTACCCCAGCTCAAAATGTGCTCTACCACGTCCAAAATTATGTCGCACAGCTCCACCAATCTTTAGTCTATTCGCTGACATCATTCAATGTCTGGCACTGACAATACAAATTTGTAGACATCTATGATGCAACTTAAAGTAGTCTGTGTCTGTGTCCTATATTGGCACCATTAAATAGTTACTGCCAAATTACTATGTCAGAAACTCAGTAGATGAGCCCACCCCTGTACCTAAGTATGCCACCTTTTTTTTTGTTTTGGTTGTTTTGCGAGACATTAACATCTATTTATATTTTGGGAGTACTGGGACAGACACTCCTTGCACTACTCCTCCACTCACCACCAAGCTGCCTGTGTATCCATGTAACCGCTGTAAAGCTGCCATGAGCCTATTGTTTGTTATTTTAGGCCTTTGATAGCCTGTCTGCGGTCCCTACTTTAAATACTCCTCCACTCATCACCAGCTGCCTGCCCGTGTATCCATGTAACCGCTGTAAAACTGCCATGAGCCTATTGTTTGTTATTTTAGGCCTTTGATAGCCTGTCTGCGGTCCCTACTTTAAATACTCCTCCACTGACCACCAAGCTGCCTGCCCGTGTATCCATGTAACCGCTGTAAAACTGCCATGAGCCTATTGTTTGTTATTTTAGGCCTTTGATAGCCTGTCTGCGGTCCCTACTTTAAATACTCCTCCACTCATCACCAGCTGCCTGCCCGTGTATCCATGTAACCGCTGTAAAACTGCCATAAGCCTATTGTTTGTTATTTTAGGCCTTTGAAGCCTGTCTGCGGTCCCTCCTTCCACTAGGCCTCCACTGACCAGACCACTGCTGCCCGTGTACCCCTGGAACCAATAATAAAGTGCTTACCGCCAGCCCATTTTCTTATGTTAGGCCTTTGAAGCCTGTCTGCGGTCCCTACTTTAAATACTCCTCCACTGACCACCAAGCTGCCTGCCCGTGTATCCATGTAACCGCTGTAAAACTGCCATGAGCCTATTGTTTGTTATGTTAGGCCTTTGATAGCCTGTCTGCGGCCCCTACTTGCAATACTCCTCCACTGACCACAATGCTGCCTGGAGTGCCTGCCTGTGTATCCATGTAACCGATGTAAGACTGCCATGACTGCCTACTGTTTGTTATTTTAGGCCTTTGATAGCCTGTCTGCAGCCCCTACTTGCAATACTCCTCCACTGACCACACCAATGCTGCCCGTGTACCCCTGGAACCTATTTAAAAGTTCATAGAGCCTAGTTATATATTTTATTTACTATTAATAAGGCCATGATGGACTACGCTGTACCACGCTACAAGCTAACCAGTCGACACTTCTTTTGCGAGAAAAGCCATCCCAACCCTCCACCAGCATGTAGAAGACCGCATTGTCCATGCACTCTGGCAATCTGTGAGTACAAAGGTGCACCTGACAACAGACGCATGGACCTGTAGGCATGGCCACGGAAGATTACGTGTCCATTACGGCGCAATGGGTTGATGTGGTGGATGCATGGTCCACAGGGGACAGCCTACTAAGTCTGTCTGCAGTCCCTAATTCAAATTGTCCTCCACTGTCTAAATCGGAGCTTCCACCTTCTGGCTTTCGGCCTATAGTATCAGAAATTAAACTGCATTTGGCCTTCAACTTTGGTTAGGGCCTACTAACGGCTTCTGCCCCTGCCTGGTGTTGCCCTCAACTAAATAAAGCTGAGCTTCAACCTTCTGCTCCAAATTACCATTTTAAAAAATGCAATAGGCTTTTCCGGCCTACTAAGGGTGTCTGTCTGTGTGCCCCTGCCTGGTGTTGCCCTCAACTAAATAAAGCTGAGCTTCAACCTTCTGCTCCAAATTACCATTTAAAAAAATGCAATAGGCTTTTCCGGCCTACTAAAGGTGTCTGTCTGTGTGCCCCTGCCTGGTGTTGCCCTCAACTAAATAAAGCTGAGCTTCAACCTTCTGCTCCAAATTACCATTTTAAAAAATGCAATAGGCTTTTCCGGCCTACTAAAGGTGTCTGTCTGTGTGCCCCTGCCTGGTGTTGCCCTCAACTAAATAAAGCTGAGCTTCAACCTTCTGCTCCAAATTACCATTTTAAAAAATGCAATAGGCTTTTCCGGCCTACTAAAGGTGTCTGTCTGTGTGCCCCTGCCTGGTGCTGCCCTCAACTAAATAAAGCTGAGCTTCAACCTTCTGCTCCAAATTACCATTTTAAAAAATGCAATAGGCTTTTCCGGCCTACTAAAGGTGTCTGTCTGTGTGCCCCTGCCTGGTGTTGTCCTCAACTAAATAAAGCTGAGCTTCAACCTTCCGGCTCTCATTAAGTGGTTTTAAAAAAAAAAAATGGTGGTTAGGGCCTACTAACGGCTTCTGCCCCTGCCTGGTGTTGCCCTCAACTAAATAAAGCTGAGCTTCAACCTTCTGCTCCAAATTACCATTTTAAAAAATGCAATAGGCTTTTCCGGCCTACTAAAGGTGTCTGTCTGTGTGCCCCTGCCTGGTGTTGCCCTCAACTAAATAAAGCTGAGCTTCAACCTTCTGCTCCAAATTACCATTTTAAAAAATGCAATAGGCTTTTCCGGCCTACTAAAGGTGTCTGTCTGTGTGCCCCTGCCTGGTGTTGCCCTCAACTAAATAAAGCTGAGCTTCAACCTTCTGCTCCAAATTACCATTTTAAAAAATGCAATAGGCTTTTCCGGCCTACTAAAGGTGTCTGTCTGTGTGCCCCTGCCTGGTGTTGCCCTCAACTAAATAAAGCTGAGCTTCAACCTTCTGCTCCAAATTACCATTTTAAAAAATGCAATAGGCTTTTCCGGCCTACTAAAGGTGTCTGTCTGTGTGCCCCTGCCTGGTGTTGTCCTCAACTAAATAAAGCTGAGCTTCAACCTTCCGGCTCTCATTAAGTGGTTTTAAAAAAAAAAAATGGTGGTTAGGGCCTACTAACGGCTTCTGCCCCTCCCTGGTGTTGCCCTCAACTAAATAAAGCTGAGCTTCAACCTTCTGCTCCAAATTACCATTTTAAAAAATGCAATAGGCTTTTCCGGCCTACTAAAGGTGTCTGCCCCTCCCTGGTGTTGTCCTCAACTGAACAAAGCTGAGCTTCCACATTCTGGCTTTCGCCCTATACTATCAGATATTAAACTGCATTTGGCCTACTAGTGTGGTTAGGCCCTTGAAACAGTGTCTGCTGCTCTTGGGTTTGCTACTCCACTGAACAAAGCAATGCCGCCTGTTTAGTCCTGTTACCAAGTTTGAACTGCATGTAGCCTACTTTATTCTTTGGCCCTATATCTGTTTCCTCCTCATCCTGCCCATTGCCCAGCCACTGCTAAATGAGTCTGCTGGTACATTGACCTAGACCACTACATTCCCCTTGTACTCTACACAGCCAGAATCTGACCCTGCTGAAAGTAAGGTTCCCCTTCCCGCATGTTATACCACCTTACACAGGGACAAAGAGGAAGGTGCAGATGAAAGTGCAGGTTCCTTCATCAGGTGGGGGGGCATACTCGTTGGCGACGTCACTGGCACAGGGCCCCTCAGAGTACGCAAAAGTGTCGCTGCTGGTGGGAGGCGCCCCCGCCATGCAAACACACCGCCGTACTTTGAGGGGCCCTGTGCCAGTGGCAATGCGAACGAGTGGGCCCCCCCCTGCTTGCTCAGGATCACAGCACTTGCAACGTTTAAATACTTACCTTTCCCTGCAACACCGCCGTGACGTAGTCCGCATTTCCTGGGCCCACGAAAAACTTGAGCCAGCCCTACTCCCCCCACAACTTTCCCCCAATTCCCTATGCCCAACTATTATTATACAGTTAATTAAGATTGGCAAGCTTCAGAAACAAGAATGGATGTTTTTGGCATTAAAATGGGCACTGTAGGTGTTTTCCTGGCCTCCACTCACTGCCGACTATGCTTCCCCATTGACTTGCATTGGGTTTCGTGTTTCGGTCGATCCCCGACTTTTAGCGATAATCGGCCGACTGCACTCGACTCGACTCTGGACAAAATCGGGTTTCCCAAAACCCTACTCGATCTTAAAAAAATGAAAGTCGCTCAACCCTAATCTGCACCCCACGATCACATCACAGGCACACCAATGGAAGCGTGGAACGATGCACCTTCCAATCTGGCTCATGATAATGACAGGGGGATTTAACAGATTTACAGCCGTGGGCTAAGCTCTGTGCCACCTGTGGCCATTAAAGGTAAATGATGGTTGATTAAGTCAGTCGTTATGTGTCGGTAAACACACGGGCTCGGAGTGTGAGACCGCATTAAAGGCAGGAACATAACTTTTGACATACATGTACATCAAAAGATATGAAGGGTTTAAAAAACTCTCAGCAACTACTTTTCTGGACCTTGCTCTCTGGGATTCACATCACCGAGGCCAGCCACCTCGGTGACACATACCTCCTATCCAGAACCTGTCAGCTACATCCTCACAATGGATATAGCCATAATTCTGCATTTCTTTAGAAGCAATTGAAGAGAAAAAGAAAATTAATTTTACAAAAAAAGATAAGTGGCTCAAGTAGTGTCATTCATGCAAAAGATAGAGAAATTCTGTCTTTCACTTGAATGGGAGATAAAACAGCAGAATTTGGCAGTGGTCGCTCATCAGTGGTCAGTGGTTGGAGCTGCTGTATTCGGCTCCGTACACACATTGATCACATGTGGCTGCAGATATTATGTGTGGGTGTCAGACCCACATCAATGTCATATAGATAGGTCATCAATATATGAATCCAGACAAATGGATAAGTGGATTTCAAGATTTAAAGGGAACCTGTCAGGTCTGATAATGCTATTAACTTGCAGATATGGGGTTAATCTGCAAGCTACCAGCTTTACAAAAGTGCCTAGTCACAGTGCTGAAAGTCTGGTACCCTGGAGAAAATTAAATTTGTTTCTCCCTGAAGTCACCGGCTGTCAGTCATGCAGGCATGTCTGGAGCAATTACACTCACCGCACACAGCATTGAGAGTGGCAGCTGTTAGCACGTCCCGGCACTGACTGACAGCCGGCTCTACAGTGCATCAGAGCAGAGCAGGCTATCAGTCAGTGCCGAACCGTCGTTACAGCCGCCTTTCACAGTATGATGAGAGGTGACTTTTGATGCGCTGGCACTTGTCCATGACTGAAAATTGGTGGCTCCAGGAGGAATAAAGTTAATTTTCTCCAGATGTCGTACTTTCAGTACTGCGGCCAGGCACCTTCATAATGTCATTATACAGCAGTTTAACCCCATGTCTGCAGATTAATAATAGCATTATCATTCCCTTAGTAAGAATGTGCCACCAGGTCCTCCTGAGATAAATACGCTGTTTTTTTCACTATTCCAACTTTTATCTGTAAACTTATAAAGTGGCAGGGAAAGTGGGTATGGATTTCAAGGAGACATGTATTCAGTTACTTTTTTCAGGAAAATGGGA
This sequence comes from Ranitomeya variabilis, assembly GCF_051348905.1. NCBI lineage: Eukaryota > Metazoa > Chordata > Amphibia > Anura > Dendrobatidae > Ranitomeya > Ranitomeya variabilis. The sequence continues at coordinate 86,605,366 of NC_135232.1, forward strand.
CAAACTTTTGTGACTTTTAATAAACTTGTGCAAATAACCTACGCTGCCTTCTCCACTACAACTGAAATATGATAACCCACAATTAATAAACATGTGCCTATTAATGTATTATTGTCAGGGGTAGAATTAGCTAAGTGTATGAGCCAAGAAAAACAGACAAGCATATTATAACATAATATGACAGGAAAGTGAAATTATTATGTATTTTTAATGTGAACTCCACATGGCAAACCTCAAACAAAATCCAATCTTTTTATAAAGTACCTTTTTTCCTTGATTTGACAGATTCGTAGAGTAGAGATGGTTCCAGTGATCAAGATGAACTCTGGATTCAAGAATAGGCTTTAAAGAAATAAATGTATTGTTTTTTTGTGGAAATTTATCAGATCAAATGTTAACAACTGCTTTGCGAAGAGAGAAATCTGAACGTTTCCAGGTCAGAATACTGCTATTCACTACAGTCCCTGGGAAATCAATGCCTAACTTGTCGTGAGCTGAAAACCTGCTGTACTGAATGTAAATATCTATCTCTTTGTGGACAAAGCGTTACATGTGATGAACATATGTTAAAAGATATTATTGGTGAAAAATGACAGTGTAAAAGTTTTGATTAAATCACATTATTCTCAAAAGCAGATGAGTTCAGAATGCTGAGCTGTGTATAGCCACGTCCACAATACTTATTGCCAGCTTTTTGAGTATACTGTGCATAGGCTGAAAGCTGCCAATCAGGAGCGTAAGCATAGTTGAGCTACTTCAAAGAATTCCAAGTTGTATTCTAGTGATAATCTACTTATGATAAAACAATTACTTTATAAAAATGAGAGCATACTGCTCAGGAAGCCACTCATTTCTGGAATCAGGGTCTCTGCCCCAACATCATGATGCTATCATGTGAGATGGTAAAATCCTGGTAACAGATTTCCTTTAATAACCCTGGTTTAAAAATGGGGGATACATACTGTATACAGCTTTCAGTGGCAAAAATATTACAATATTAGTGTGAGACAAATTCTAAAACATGAGGGATAATGGAGAGGTTGACGTGTAGCTCACCACACTTCTGTATAGAAAGAGCAATTCCACACTTGTAGTTGTGGAGCTCCCCAGCCAGAGCCTAGGGGTATTCGGTACCGGGTACGGTCATCATCAAAGGGGTGGTCACGGTGGCAGCGAGCTGGTCCGTGGTCCTTGGCATACAAATTAAAGGAAAGGTCTTTAAAGGGGTTTTTAGGAACAAGAATGTTCATGACGCCATCTGTGGTATTCGGTCAGGAATGACCGACGCTGCTTCAAGGGGTCCACTGGGGTGATAATATGGCAGCTGGGATGGTATGGCTTCCCACAGATGAAACTGGGTCCCCAGGGCTCCTGGTATAGTAGATAAAGATGGTGTATTAAGAAACAGAGGACACAAGGTTGCAATCTCTTTACCTCTTTACTGGTGTAAGGCAGCCACAGTCCAGGGCACCTGGTCACAGGTACTAGTATGGTCCGGCCGGCTTGGAAGCGACTCAGGAATCCCCTAGCCAGGTGGGGTTAGAAGCCTTCCCTTCTGCGCTGTGTTGTAGTCACTTGCTCCCTTAGGCCTCACACAAGGTCCTCACATTCTCTCTGTCCCTCTTGTTGGTAGGACACTACCCGCATGGCAGGTAACTCGAGCCTTTTTACAGGGTCTCTCAGGATGACTCCGAGCTCTATCTGTTACTGTGCCTTCGGGTGTTAATGGTGGACAGGCGACCTGCAATCTCCTGTCCGCCGGTTTCTGCCGTGGTGCATAAAGTTACCCCCACAACCTCGGTCTTCCGGCTACCAGAATTCTGCTCTTCAGCATGGATGAAGCTCAGTCGCAGCTTCCCTCCAGCTCTTTACTCTCCTTTGCTTCTCTTCCCTGTCAGTCTCCTACAGACTGTTCTGTTATCTGTTCCTTTCTTTCCTTCCCCAGGAGCTGCAGAATCACTCATCTGCATGGCCCCAGCTTTCCTTTCTCAGACTCTCTCTTTCTGCTTCCACTCTGCCCTGTCCCTCTGACAGACTGCCTTCACTCCTCCTCCAAGCCAGAATCTATATCTCATATAGGGAAGCTCCCCTGAAACCAGGTTCAGAGCTCCCCCTTCTGGTCTGGAGTCAGAACAGTGTTGCATGTGCTGAATACCTGTTAAAGGGATCCTTCCTCGCTTCCAAGCATGGCATCACTCTCCCCGAGAAGAAAGCAATGCCACTGTAACAACTGGTTACCTGGGGTGTTACAGTTGTGCTTCAAGTAGCCTTAATTATATGGTTTGGGTCCGTACTAAACCCTTTCTCAAATATAACTAAATACGGTCATTTATTACGGTCATTTTTTGGTGTTGTGACATGTGTAGAAGGGAGGATCGGGCTGCTGCCGCTGCTGAAGCATCGAGTCCGGAACTGCTGCGTCCAAACCTCCTGTTTCTGGGGGGAACGAGATTGCAGCCATAGCGAGCCAGTAACCAGGGTGAAGGGGCGTGGCCAGTCAGTGTGAGGGAAAAATGCATTGTGCGGCAACGCCAATGAGGGGCAGACCGCAACCGCTGTGAGGGGATCAACAGGCCGCGGTGTGAAGAGAAGGGGTGCAGGGAAGCATGCGAACGACGGAGCATCGCAGTACGAATGTCTAGGTGTTGGCTGATACCCAGAGAGGCGCACGCCGGGTAAAGCATTGCAGTGCAGCCCTTCAGGAGACAGAGGCTGCTCAAAGAGGCACGCGCCAAGAGGAATCCTGCGGAGAGCTCTATTCTGTTGCTCCGCAGGTATATAGACTAGGGGCTCAGTGGGTAAAACCAGAAACCACCCACTGCCACCAGAAGTAGGACCGTGTGCTGGGCGAGGATGCCAGCAAGCACCACTCCGACCGCCAGCATCCTGCTACCCACAGGACCTTCAGAGAGTGACAGGCCGCAGAGCCACGATAAGTGAACTGTTAACCAAAGACTGTTAGTTAAAAAAACATTTATTCAGTTTAGTTTCGTAACCTTTTACTCTGCTATCTCCCTGCGCGGAGTTCCCTACTGTTGACTAATTAAATATAGTAAAATAAAGATTATTATTATAGTTAACCCCTGCTCTGCAGCATTTGTGTTACTGCATCCCAGTACCTGCATATTACACGTACACAACCCAAGCAGTGGAGCATCACTCTCCCCCACTACCCACTGGTATCTAACGCTATTACCCTATGTGCACTTGTGTCATTTTTTCCTTTTCCAAATTCTAAAACATGTCGTTTCATATCAAATCTCAAGAATCCAAATATGTCACAAAATATATGAAATATTCCTTCTGCGATTTTTTTAAAAACATTTTTGTGAATGTATAATATAACGAGACAACTGGGCAAGTTTTTCTATCATTGAAAGACTTATATTTTTGCACTTTAAATTGGAGGAGAATAAATTTCTCCCAATGGATATTTTTGTTGCGTGTAATCAGGGCCGGCGTCAGCACCCGGTGCACCCGGGCAAGTGCCGGGGCCCTGGCGAGATGGGGGGGCCCACTCACGCTGTCATAGATACAGCACAAGCATCTTCTCACTCGGTCAGTGCAGGGCCAGGCACATAGGGGTTAAGAGAAAGCAGCCAGCGTGACTGTTTGTGGGCGGAGAGAGAGTACATTCTCCTGCTCTGCTCTTGGCCCCCGGCTGGCTGCACTGCTGAACTGCAGATTCCGGAGGAGGTCCGAGCCTGAGTGAGTGCAATGATATCCCTCCCTGTATTTGCAGCTGAGCTGCTGAAGTATACACACTGTACAGCACCACTCCCCCTGTATATATATACTGCACAGTACCACTCCCCTGTATATATATACTGCACAGTACCACTCCCCTGTATATATATATACTGCACAGCACCTCTCCCCCTGTATATATACACCGCACAGCACCTCTCCTCCTGTATATATACACCGCACAGTACCACTCCTCCTGTATATATACACCGCACAGTACCACTCCTCCTGTCCTGTATATATATACTGCAGAATTTACAATAGCTATCACTCATGTAAGAAGTGAAATCTGGCATTGTACTATACCTATATTTCTCTGCTGTATCTGTGCATCATAAATCATGGTATGTGTTAGGATAGGTTCATATTGCGTTAATGGGTGTCCGCTAGCGGACTCAGTTACATGGCGAAATTGTCGCACTTAATGCCATGTAACGGGTCCATTAACGCACCCATTGACAGCAATGTGCTAACGGGTCGCCAACGCATCGCTAGCGCGTGCCATTTTCGGCATGCGCTAGCGATGTCCCGTTACTTTCGGACGAGGTCCGTTCCTCGCTAGCGCAGATCGAGCATCTGCGCTAGCGGGATCGGCAAACGCGATCCCTAAAGTGACATTGCGTTAGCACAATCCGCTAGCGCTATGCGCTAAACGGATTGCCCTAACGCAATGTGAACCAACCTAGCCTAAAAGGGGCCCACTGAGACTCTTTCGCCCGGGGCCCTCAAAAACCTGGAGCCGGCCCTGCGTGTAATTGTGTGATATTAATATTACCTGGGTGTAGATGACACGGCTGCTGCTTTCAAGAACATTAATCAAAGCAACCCAGGAAATGACCTTTACTAAAATTCTTGTAACTGTGGGCAACGATCTGATGAAGGTCAGTGAAGGTGAATATAAGCGCTGATGTAAAGATTACAGGCGGGTATTAATTGTTATACTATTGGCAATCCATTAGAAGAATATATATAAATCAGAAGTATGGACATCCACATTGGTTTCTGAAAGTAGAATAATTTTAAAGTAGGAAGCACCAGAGCAAAGTAATTACACAAAGTTAGTACTCGTAACCTGGGGAGGATTCTGTACTAATATGAGAAAGATTTACATCAGTTCAAAGGGGTAACATCGCTCCTTGTGGAGAGAGACATGCCAGGCCTGGTATGTCAGAGTAGATACAGATACCACTGATGCATGTCAATGCAAACTACTAATAGGGACACACCCTATAATGGACAAATGATTACAGGGTCAGACTCCAATAATATATATATCCTACAGAAAAAAACCGGAGTATAAATAAACCCAAATAAGGCATAATAAGCTAAAAAGCATAACAACTTTTATTGATTATATTCATATCACAGGAATTATAAAACAGAAAACGTCACATACAAAGTACACGTATAGTTCATGTGCGGCAGACACCCACTGCAAATAACACCTAGGGCACAAGAAAGGCAGGAGCCTGAAAGCAGTACGGGACTTGCTAATCGATCCTTTGATCCTGAATTGAACATTAAAGTGCATAGTGCAGAGGGAACGTACATGTACCCAGTACCGCCATATCAGTCATTGCTTATACGGTCAGAGGTAGATGAAAAAAATCATAAGGCTCTGCCATTCTTACCCAGAATTATTGGTGCCAGTGTGTGTCCGGTAGGCCCCGACGCGCGTTTCGCGTGGGCTTCCTCGGGGGGTCCTATATTGGTATGTCAGAGTGTGGAGACTTATAGGCCATGCAATGTTCCTCTGGTAAATTAAATATGCAAATTGCCTCTTCAGAGAGGAAGAGGACTTGAACTCTAGTGACCACCTATGGGAAGTAGCAATTCTAAAAGTCACTATCAACCCTTTAATGAGCCTTGCCATATTACTTAGGATGAAAGCCAAGCCAGAATATCAATTTGCAGACATGGTTTTTCGGGGGGTTTGCCCCTCGTCAGTGCCAAGTATAAGATCTGATTTGGCCAGGTGAAAGGCTTAAGACATGTTTATCCTTGTGGAGAGTGACATGTCAAACCTGGCATAGAGTGAGCAGACTTATATGCCATGTGTGATCATCTTGGAAATTTAATTTATACAATGTCATACAGATACTATGAGATTTTATTACCTTGTTTAGACCTATAGTACTGGTCAATTTAGAAAAATTACTAAAAAGTTCTGTATTAGAGATGATGTGTTAATTGGGCCTCATTCAGTCGTTGTTTTTCGCATGTGTCCCATATCCGTGCTGTTCAAGACTAGAACAAGACATACCCATTGTTATCTGTGGCCATATTCACATCTTATTTTCTTTTTTTTGGAGACTGATTGTTTATAAATAAAAAGAAAACAGAGACATGTTTGTTTTTTTGTCTGATTTACGGACCAAATTCACCACTTCAAATGAGTGGATCCAATCCAACATAATTAATAATGCTCAAATACCATCAGGATGTCATCTGAGTGCTGTTGTAGGTTTTTTTTTTTTTTTTTTTTTTTTACAGCTGAAAGATATTCTTCCATTTTTATGAGCTCTGTATCACTCCGCCCCCGCCAATGATTGGAAGCTTTCTGCCTATGCACAGTGCACACAGAAAGCTGCCAATCAGTGGTGTGGGTGGCTATATACAGGGCCCAGAATTCAGAGAACTAATACATTGGCAGCAGATAAAACAGTTTTTAATGATAAACTACAGTCCACAGTAAAGTAAGTGATGGAATCAGGGTCTCTCCCCCCTTCATCGTGCTGCTCTCACATTACATAGCAAAATCCTAGTGACAGATTTCCTTTAAACTAGAGAAAAAAATGCCCATTATGCTCAGTTATCCATAGAGAAGTTCTTTTTTCATTACTCCTCCTTCAGTCCTGCTCTGTGAGTGAGCGAGTAGATCATGTATGGTTGCTCAGGGTGCTACTCCTCTGACAGTTGAGACATGTCTCAAGCAGTGCATCTTCAGGCTGTAATCCATCTAGACTCCTGGCTAGAATGGTTTGCAGCTTAAAATATGTTGGCAATGTTTTTTGGAAATATCAAAATCTTCATAAAAACTATGAAATCTTGACATTTTCACATTGGCCGCTAGGGCTATTCCAGACTCACACCTCCCCTTGTTTAAGGAAATTCACACGTACATTAGAAGCAATAGAATCTATGTTTCATATTTAGGCATCTAATGAGTGTGTGCTAAGGTCATTGTAAAGGTTGTAAAGAAACAAGGAACAGGGTCAGATATGACAACTGTGAAAAATGGTAATCTTGTCCAGTACTCAATGTCCAAATTCTTCAAGTAAAAAAATCCATAAAAAGATACAAAAAATCCTACATGTTTCAAACCTAGTAATATGCGTCGTTCTTCCATTACTAAGAAGTGCACATATTTCTAGGCTCGAAACACATAAGATTTTTCCCAGAATGTTCTATTTTTAATATTGTGTGCTTTTTGGTATATTTTTAATGGTTCAATAAAGCTCTTTTTTTACTTGGAGAATTTAGAGATTGAGTGCTGAACAAGATTACCATTTCTTATCCTTTTTTTATCCTTCCTTCTAGGATTCAGTCTCCCTGCACATCTTAAGAGTTCAAAGTTTTTTTTTTCATCAGGTGAACTGAACATTTCTTATTTGTGATCAGATAGTAGATAAGTGGTGTATGGAGGTGTTACCTGCAGACTTGGACTGGTCCACAGGAGAACAGGAGAATCCTCCGGTGGGCCCCTGTGCAGGACTGGGCCACCACTCTCTTAGGCCTGTCCCACACGTCCAGATAATTCCGGTACCGGAAAAATCGGTACTGGAGTTATCCGTGTCCGTGTGTTCGTGAGCTCACGTAGGCCATCCGTGTGGCACACGTGCGGCAGCCGTGTGCCGCCAGGGTACCACACGGACCGTGCAGGAGACAGCGCAAGAGATAAGCACTGTCCCCTGCATCTGGTGCTGAAGCCGCCATTCATATCTTCTCTCCAGCAGCGTTCGCTGGAGAGAAGATATGAAAAATCCTTTTTTTTTTTTTTCGTGTTTAAAATGAAGATCCCTGTCCCCACGCCCTGTGCGCCCCCCCGCTGTTAATAAAATACTCACCCGGCTCCCTCGAAGTGTCCTCTTCGCGCCGCAGCTTCTCCAGTATGAGCGGTCATGTGGTGCCGCCCATTACAGTCATGAATATGCGGCTCCACCTCCCATAGGGAAACCCATATTACTAGGTTTGAAACATGTAGGATTTTTTTGTATCTTTTTATGGATTTTTTTACTTGAAGAATTTGGACATTGAGTACTGGACAAGATTACCATTTTTCACAGTTGTCATATCTGATCCCACAGGGATCTTTATTTTAAACACGTAAAAAAAAAAAAAAAAAAGGATTTTTCATATCTTCTCTCCAGCGAACGCTGCTGGAGAGAAGATATGAATGGCGGCTTCAGCACCACGTTGGGGGGACAGCGCTTACTGTAGCGCTGTCTCCTGCACGGCACACGGACTGCACACGGACAGCATCCGTGTGCGGTTCGTGTTTCACACGGACCCATTGACTTTAATGGGTCCTTGTGATCCATGCGCTCCCACGAACACTGACATGTCTCTGTGTTTTGCACGCGGACACACGGTCTGTAAAAACACGCTGACATGTGTAGAGACACATTGATTTTACTGTGTCTACGTGTGTCAGTGTCTCCGGTACGTGAGGAAACTGACACCTCACGTACCGGAGCCACTGACATGTGAAACCGGCCTTATATGAGCAGTACTTGCCACAATTATTATGTACAGACAAAGGCGGCATCTTATTCATTTATCAATCTGCCCAGTTCACTGTTATGTAAATATGTGATTGAGGATAATGTCACATTTGCATGTAGCTGAGAAGTGGGGCCCTGGAGTTGGCTACTGGTGGGCCTTTGGCACCTTAGTCTGTCACTGGTTACCTGTTATTTTAATCCTGCCTGTTATGATAATGAGCCTGCTGAAAACTCTTCCTTAAAGGACGGAAAGTATGAGAATTACAGATTTTTATTAAAAAAATTGCTTAATTTTTTAAATAATACATGTAGCACGGAAACCTGATCTAAACAATAAATCGTTTTCTGATGACAATTTCCCTGTAAGCCATGGAATTTACATTTTTTTTTCTTGCAAAAGGAAGGCAACCCTTGTATAAGAAATGTGAACTCAGTGCGCATGCAATAAACTATTATTTTACAATAGCTTCACAATGCAAGAATGATAAAACCATCCTTCAGCCTCATGACAAAGACCTTGAGGAGGAATGAATGGTGCTGAATAAGACAAATGCGTGGTTTGCTTCAGAGAGTGCAGCCATCAATCGGCTTCTATAAATTATTTGTGTTACACGATTCTCTCTGAAACATAAACGGTCACTTGTTCTGTAACGGCAGCAACCTCCATAGCGAAGAGTCATTCCAGAGAGCAGGGATTTGCGGGCTACCGTGGGAGTAATGTATGCCTATCTAAGTGGTTAATGCCTGATCTTTTAATTCACAGTAGGACTCATTTACCATTTCCAGCTCACGTACTGAATGGATTACATGATTCACCTGCAGAGAATATTCTATCACTGAGGAAGCGCACACACGCGAAATTATTAAGACCTACATATACTTACAGAAATTCGGCTCTACACCTACTGAATAAAAGACATATGCTTATCATGTATGCCGGGACAAACTCAAGAGTGCAATAAACCCATCCATGCGGCTCAACTCCCCCAATGGGGGTGGAAAGAGTTTGTATTTGGCATTCATCAAACCGTTTCTTCAACTATATAGGTCAACACGGCAGAATGAGAAATTCTGTAAAAAAGGGTCAAAGAAAAAAACATTGACCACACACGTTACAAATGTTTATTTAACGCTATGTATGATGTATACCACTATATGCAGGAGCGTAACAATCACAGAGGGTGTAACAGACACCGGGCCCATGCTGGAAGGGGGCCTGCCGACGCCAGAGGACATACATTCAGCTGAAATGTATAGCAGCACAAAGACTCGTTGGTCCCTGCACCGTGGAGGGATCCATCATTCGCGGGACGGGTGCGGCAGGACCACCAAGATCTACAGTGGTGAGTCAAACACAGCCTTTGACCCCGAAAGGCTGTTCAACGCCGCGGCCTGCTACTTCACCTGACCGGACTGGAGGGCGACACCAATGATAAAGTATACATCAACGCTGCCTCTGTGAAGTTTGGGAGACCCCTGCGTGAGGCGGATTGGGTCTCCTTCTACAAGGAGGACTGTTCCCGGGGCTACTATGCGGTGGTGGTGGCCTTGTGTACCGAGGATGACGGCACAGAGCGGAGTCCGGGCCCGAGACGAGAGTCAGCGGTATCCTCTGCTTCTTCTGCCCCCACTAATGGTTCTGTCTCTGCTGCATCATGGCAGTCCATGGGCTCTGCAGCTGCAGAGTCTCCCTCAGTCTGTCCACGGGAGCATGGCGGGTCTAACAGAGCGGCACGAGACGCGTACCAGTGAAAGTAAAGGAGGGGAGTGGACCGATCTTGTGTTTGTTTTGTTGTGCCCTTTGCACAGGAGCTCTATTTAAAGGACTGTTCTGCGTCCTTAAGGGCATGAAGAGGCCCTTAGTACCTTCCCAAGGAAAGGGAAGATGGTGCTGAAAAAGAACTGTATATATATATTCCCACTCTGCTGACAAGCAGGACTTCATTTAGGAACTGTGTACCAAGGTACATAAGTACCATGTTCAAAGGAGGGGGGAGTATCCTCCTTTGACAAGATATGATATATATATATACAGTATATATATATATATATATATATATATATATATATATATATATGCCTGACTCATCCTGAGTCCCCTTTTTGCTGTTTTCAGGATGTAAGTATATGTTGAAGATGTTACAATGGTTGGGGACAACCATATTGAAGGAAAAGGGAAATGTGAAAGATTCATATTGTTCCTTTTTCTCCCCTAGCCCCTGTTTATGTGATTTGTGATATTGCTACATTACTTAAATGTATTATCACTAATCGTATTGAGTACTGCTATGCATAAAGCATATTACCCTTTGTGTATTTGTTGAAATGTATAATATGTTTGCACATGTACTGTTGTTAGGGAAACTAAGTGCCCCGGGTCAGTTTAGTGTTAGGGGAGCAGTACCCCAAGTTGGCCACTAGATGGGGCATCATAGGCTTAGGTTTAGGGATAGTATAGGGAATAGTTTAGATAGGAGGGGCAAGATGGGATAAGACAGTTAGGTCTTCCTGTTTCAGTTCAGTTGGTCCAGGGCGCCCGCACAGCTCACAGTGGGCTGGCTAGCCCAGGACACATCGTACCCCGCAACATTCATCTAGGAAGAGTGGGCCCAGCAGTAGTATCCACGCGGGGCAGAACAAAGAACATAAAGTACAGAATCAGCAATGCAGTATAAGTGGGACTGCAGCTGCTGAACAGAAGAAGGCTGAGCAAAGTGGGAGAAAGTGCACCAAGATGTGGCAGCTTTTTGCGTGGGCCGCTATTCTCAGGACAGGGTGAAATGGAGGGGAATGCCCCCACGAAAGGCAGAAATAGTGGACATTGAGGACACTGATGGATACTATGGACCGTCCCGAGCGCAGGCTTAGCGACAGGCAAGGGTCAGAGATACCGGTGCCTGATGCTGTAACAGCGTGTGCCCTGGATGACAAGTTGCTGAGTAAACATGTTCAAGTTGAAGTGAAACTGGACAGTGACTCTTTATTCTTGGAATCGTCTGCAGAGGTAACAGTCCCGTACCGGGAAAACCCTGATGGCATAAAGGAGCAGCACCGAGGTACTTTAAAAGGACACGATCAGCGGGTGATACAGAGATTACTGACGGCCATGTCTGCCTCCCTGGTCCCCGACACTTACATTACCATAGCAGGCACGATGATGTCAGCTGCGGGCATCCGCACCTGCTACAGAAGCTGCACATCCAGGGGGTGGAGGAAGGTGAGAAGAAGTATTTTGTTATCTTTTATGCAGAGGCAGAACGAGGACATGTATGTGGGACATATATATCAGGATGGTGGGCATATATACTATGTTGGCATATACAGTACAGACCAAAAGAGAATGCCAAGAATGCCAAGAGTGTGCAAAGCAGTTATCAAAGCAAAAGGTGGCTACTTTGAAGAACCTAGAATATAAGACATAATTTCAGTTGTTTCACACTTTTTTGTTAAGTATATAATTCCACAGTGTTAATTCATAGTTTTGATGCCTTCAGTGTGAATTTACAATTTTCATAGTCATGAAAATACAGAAAAATCTTTAAATGAGAAGGTGTGTCCAAACTTTTGGTCTGTACTGTATACTAGGACAGGTCCCAGGATGGGGGACATGTATACCTGGATGGGGATATGGATACCAGGATGGGGAAGATATATACCAGGAAGGGTCCTACGATAGGGGATGTTAGGAGTCGAGTTCCCGCTGCTGCACGGGGAATCTCGAGCCGTGTCTGCTGCGGTCTCCCATTCTGAATCGGCCGCAGTGGAGCCTGCTCAGTGGAGACGTCGGTCCAAGCATCTCACTGAGTCTGATACTGTGCAAAGGGTTACTGCTGTCTCTCCAGGCTCTGCTATTGTACCCTGCTCTGATCTGCGGCGAGCAGGCTTTTCTGGGACTAAGTCCTGCTTTGCACACACTGAGCATGCCCAGGGTAAGATCTCTCAGTGGAGATCAAGGGTCACATGCTCAGGTACTGCAGCAACTTCCATTGGTCCTCCAGGAAGGTCCTGTACCTGATCAAGTTCTGTGGCAGCCTTCCATTGGTCCTTCTTGGAAGGTCCTGTAGGTGCTGCAGCTATATAAGGTTCTCATGACCGCACAGCCATGTGCTAGTGTCAAATATGTACGAGCTCAGCGCCAGTGTGGTTGTGTGTGTGGTCAGGGACCTGGCTGAAATAAGCCACTAGAATGCTGGCACCTCCGGCGAGGAGTTTTGTGTATGCAGTCAGGGACCCGGCTGAAATAAGCCCCTAGAATGCTGGCACCTCGGGCGAGGAGTTTATGTGTGAATTCAGGGCTGGCTAATAGCCGATAGAATTCCGGCTCCACCAGAGAGGAGCTGCGTGTTTGGTTCAGACTGCATGACCACTGTCGGCTCTACACAGTAGCTGTGTCCCCTGTGAGCTAAACAGGGCACAGCGTTCTCTTTACTACGGGCTCTGTAAAGTAACAGAGTTCGTTTATTCTTTATTGCTTAGCCGCCTTACTAAGCAGCAGGTTCTTTCCTGCACGGTGGATCCCGGGTTGCGAACGCACCTATCTCACCTAATAAATATATTCCGTGCGTTCCGCCAACCCTAACAGGGGACATGTATACCTGCATGGGGATATATATACCAGGATGGGAAAGATGTACCGTATATACCAGGAAGAGTTCAAGAATAGGGGATAGAATATATAACTATATATTCCATGATGGGGGATATATATGCCTGGAATGAAAATTGAAGCTCCAAAATTTGTTGTTTTTTTTTGGTCACAAAAATAAAAACAGATCAAAATGACATATAAAGTATAGCTAAAATGGTAATAATAAAACAGTAAACATGTCATGCAAAAAATAAGCCTTCAACCAGTTAAATCGATGGAAAAACAGAGATATTACAGGTCTTGGAATATGGCAACACAAGCCATTTTTTTTTAAATAAATATTTTATTTTATTTTCTCCACTTAAATAAAACAAAAAGGCATTCAAGTTTGGTATCACCATTTTCGTAATAACCTGGGAAATAATAATGCAGAGTAAGTTTTTACACAGAATGTGCGCCATAAAACCAAACCCCCCAAAACATGGCAGAATTGGATTTTTAATTTCATTTCACTAGGATTTTTTTCCTCACTTTTCAGTACAGTATTTGGTGAATTTGGTGAAATAAATGGTGTAATTCAAAATTACAACTCTTCCCACAGAAAAACTGTCATGCAGTTATGTGGTTGGGAAAATAAAAAAAGTCATCGCTCTTAGAAAAAAGGCAGGAAAAAAAGTTCAAAAATAAAAACTGACAACGGAGGGAAAGGGGATAAAGGTGCACATTGGCTTCAGGATGTTTAAATCTGTCAGATTTTTCAGTAAAAACTGCATACATTTTTAAATAGATCTCTTGGACTTGAGCCTGGTGTACTTACTTTGAAAATCCACAACAGAAACGTTTATCCCAAGCTCTGCCTACCTAGACTGATTAATAGCTCCTCAGTGGCCTCCTTTCTGCTGAGATCCTGCGCTGCTCAGTACAAGCTGCACTTGTCAGGTTAGGAGTGCAGATTTTGTATACTTATGAGCTTCCTAACTCTGTAGCTGGACTCTTAAAATCTTATTATGTATGAAGATTATACAGCCATTCCAACATTTTTTATATAAAAAAGTCTTCCAGCCTCATTAGTAATTAAAGGGAATCTATCAGCTGATTCTATCCCACACTCCCAAACTAACAACATGTGTGTTTGTTAGAAGAACACAAGTGAACCCACACCTTTATTAAACAAAGATGCTATTCTGTTGCCGAAAGATCCACTTTAGAAGTTATATGCAAATGACATTGGAAGTGCTTTGGGTGGAACAGAGCACCTAAACTGCTTCAACATCCTGTTAGGACTGGCGGAATGCACCGAGTAAAAGGTGAGATATTATTAGGTGCGTTTGCAGTCCGGGGTCCACCGTGCAGGTGAGAACCTGCTGCTGGCAAATGGCAGCGCTATATGGCGGTGGAAGCGACCCCTGTTAAGTCACAGGGCCGCGGTACCGCACAAAAGAGCGCAAGCAAGGAGTCACCGAACTCAGTCCCAAGACTCGGGATTTGAGTCCGTCTAGACTACTTGCGCTCGACACCACTACTGGGTGTAAGAGATAAATAGAAATAATAATTTTGAGCACAAGAGTGCGAACTGTGCCGTACTGGCGGATGCCACTAACCACCCAGACTTGGGCTAAGGAAGCACTCTAATGGCACGTGGCGCCATACTGGCGGTCACAGTAGTAGACGCTGTTTCGTGTGTTATAACGCTGAGAGTTCAGTCGGGCACTAGATAGCAGCCATACACCATATGCGAACAGTCATACAATAGGAAAGGGATATTTAAGAATGACTTGCATTCATCAACACACACACGAATACAAATGTACACTAGCGCATGGCCATGCGGTCATGCGAACCTTTTATAGCTGCAGCATGTACAGGACCTTCCTGTCATGGTTCCCAATGGCAAGGGAACGTCAGAGAACTTAAACTACAGACTAGCTCTTGGGTGATGGAATCTCGAGCTGACCGTGAGCTAAACCTACCACACAACTAGCAGTGGCCGGGTGGCGTACCTACGTTTTATCCCTAGACGCCTAGCGCCAGCCGGAGGACTAACTAACCCTAATAGAGGAAAAGACAGACCTGGCTTACCTCTAGGGAAATTCCCCCAAAAAGGAGACAGAAGCCCCCCACATATATTGACGGTGAGTTCAGAGGAAAAGACATACGCAGTATGAAGGTAGGTTCAGCAAAGCGAGGTCCGCTTACTAGATAGCAAGAAGATACAATAGGGAACTTCACGGTCAGCTGAAAACCCTATTAAAATACCATCCCGAAATTACTTTAAGACTCATGTGTCAACTCATGACACCGGAGTGGCAATTTCGGCCCACAAGAGCTTCCAGCTACAGAAAAATAACATAACTGTGAACTGGAACAAAAATGCAAAACAAACTTAGGACTAAGAGTCCAACTTAGCTGATAGTAGTCTAGAAGCAGGAACATGCAACAGAAAGGCTCTGGTTACATTGATGGCTGGCACTAGAATAACTGAGCAGCAAGGCTAAATAGGATACACCCATATCCTGATGGAAACAGGTGAACAGAGAAAGTGAAGCACACAAGTCCAGTACCACCAGTGACCACCGGGGGAGCCCAAAAACCAAATTCACAACACCTTCCCAAAAGGACCAAAGGGAGGCTGCCACAGAAGTTGAGCACCTTCATGACCTTCCTGGAGGACCAATGGGATCTGCTGCAGTATCTGAGCATGTGACCCTCGATCTCCAATGGGAGATCTTGCCCTGGGCATGCTCAGAAGAGGAAAAGCAGGACTTAGTCCCAATAGCGTCTGCTCGCCGCTGCCCAGCACTGGCTTCAATGGCAGAAGCTGGAAAAGCAGCAGTAACCCTTTGCACAGAGTGAGACTGAGCAAGACGCTGGGACCGATGTCTCCACTGAGCAGGCTCCACTGTGTTCTCATAACCCACACACATCATCGGTTTGGTAGGGGTAGAATGAGTTGATGAGTTACTATTCTAATATTTGGTGATATTTCTCCTTTAAGATAAAGTAGTGATTATTGGGAAGACGTCTTTACCAGTAGTCACTCTCTCACCATCCTAAATGACTGCGTAATTCTCTACTCTTAAAATCTAGAGGCAAACTCAATATTTAGTGACAGCTTTTTGACAGATGAGACGTTATTTGAAGATTGAGTATTGTTCAGAGGAATGGTGCAGATGAAGCAGACAGATCGCTGTCATGTGGCTCCTGCTGTGAGATCTGGAGCTCGGCGAGTGACAGGGTCCTCCGAAGAGAAATAGCAGTGGCATTGCAGTAACGCCGCCAGTTATCCATCGCTCCCACGTGTCTCTGCACCTATGTGATGTGCACGCCGGTTACTAACACAACATTTTAGAGTTTAGCATCATATGGACTGATAAATCCCTACCCCACTGCTCCTCTGTCCACTCACCAATCAAAGCAGCAACAAATATTAAGAAAATTACCTAGAAAACTAATCAATGTATTCTGTTCATTACTAATTAAATAGTAGGAAAAGCAGAAAAGAATAAGATGTAAGGTAACTTCAGCTATATCCAAAATAGAAGAAAAAGACAATAACAGATCACACTTGGGCAGCAGGGTGGCTCAGTGGTTAGCACTGAAGTCCTGGGTTCATGGTTAGCACTGGAGTCCTGGGTTCATATCCCACCATGGACAACATCTGCAAGTAGTTTCCATGTTCTCCCTGTGTTTTCATTGGTTTCCTCTTTGTTCTCCGGTTTCCTCCCACGCTCCAAAGACGTACTGATAGGGAATCTAGATTGTGAGCCCCAATGGGGACAGGGATGATATTTTCTGTAAAGCGCTGTGGAATATGATGGTGCTATATAAGCAAAGCATAATAAATAAATAATAACCTCTGCCTTGCCCAATGGATTTAGGTCAAGGACTAGAGCTGCAAACTTATATTGGGTTGTGTGGGACTGGGATATTGACAATCTATCTTTCGAATCAGTAATCAATATTAGAATGATAGGGGTCTGCCACCCACCACCCTTTCTGATACCTTGTGTTGCAAATAGCAGAAGTTCACAGTGGACACAGCCTGGACACTACAACTCCTGTGTAATGGCCATACTCAGGTACTGCAACTCGTATCTGTGATGACACAGACAGTGTTCCTGCGGAAAGCCCAGATGGTGCATTTGTGAACGGGGAATCAACCGAGAGCGGAGCACTGGGCACCGAACAATAACGTAGTCAGAGGGGAGCTGGAGGTCAAAAGCTAGACCATGGACAAGACAGAAGAGTAAACCGAGACGAGCCAGGGGGTCAGAGAACCAGGAAGGACAGATAAGTTCCGAGCGGAAAACAGAGGCAGAAGTCAGGGGGCAAAACCTGGTCATGCATAATAAAGGTTACACGCACAGAGGCACAATGATTACAGATGAGTAACCTGGGTCAGCAACCACTAACCGAGACCACAGAAGTATCACTGACACCAGACCCAGGAAGCACCAGAATTAAATAGCCGCCGCAGAACCAGAAAGAGGCAACTCAAATTAACCCTGACCTGACCAGGACGGAGGCTAGATCATGACAGTATCACATTCATTTCAATAGCAGCCGAGCCATGATACCCGAGTACGACCCCTACACAATGTACAGATCGGTAGTTCTCCAGCTCCATGGAGTGTGAGTTCCTGCAACCACAGCACCAGGAATCTTCTCAGCAGTTGATTCGGATATCCTCCTAGTTGAAGCTACTAACCTAGATATGTCATCAATATCCTAGTCCTGAACAACAACTGTAACCCTTCTTGATGCCAATCCTTAAATATACATTCTGGGATGCCCCACACAGCCATGCTGTATACCTACAATCCTGACTGTAATGTGCTGCACGGCAGCCAGCCATTAAGGTGGTCCGGGAAGGGAACATAGTCTTTGCTCTCCCAGCAACAGTCTATTGCAGACCATTGTTAATAGTGATCCAATGCTCTGAAGGTCTTAAATCACTACTTCATGTGTGTGTCTATACATACTGTACATATATATTTATTTATTCATATGTACCGGGGGCAAAATATGTATTGAACACATCACCAATTTGGAAATCTGTGGTTTGATTTCTTTACTTGTATTGATTGGATGAGTTGTTACAGACATCTGGTGAGAATTTCATGTCAAAGCACTTTTTGAAAAATATTAACTTAGAAAATTGATGACGTGTTCAATACTTATTTCACCCGCTGTATATTTACATATACACTGTATATAAAAAACATACTGGTTTTGCTTTGGTATAACAATAACCCCTTAATGTCCAATGACGGGCATAGCTCTTCATGGCCGGGTGTCAGTTCCCGCACTAGGATGGGCTTTGCCCTCATGCATTTAAACATTTCAGTGCCGACAGTGAATTGCCGGCAGTGTCTATGACAGTTGAGAGGCACGGGGAGAGGTGTGGGGACCCATGCTGTCGGTCCCCACATCCAGATCGCTGTGATTGGTCAGTTAATCTGACTTATTGATCACAGCATGATCGCTCAGGAGATGCTGAAATATCAGCACTTCCTGCCCGATCAGTGCCGCAACTCAGCTCTGACAGTGGCTGAGAGTCTGCACTAACAGCCAGGAGTGGTGTCAGTGCCGCCCCTGGCTGTTAAACACCTAAATGCTGTGATTGAACATGATCGGCAGCAATCAAGAGGAAGGCAAAGGGACGGGAGATCCCTCTGCCTTCAGACCTCCAGGTCACCAAGCTATAGAAAGCTTCTGAGACCATGTTCACAGCATGGTGTCAAAAGCTTTTAGTATATGCATAAAGCAGTGCAATGCTTCAATCAAAGTAAAAAAAAATGAAAGTCCTATAAATGGATTAGGTAAAAAAAAAGGAACATTTTTTAAAAATATGTGAAAAAATATATTACAAAATAATAAATAAAAATCCACTAATAAATACACATTTTTATGTTAAAAAATTAAATAAACAAAAAAAGTACGCCGTGTCTGGAACAATCCGATTTATAAAAAGTTTCATGCTAGTTAAGCCCTTCAGTGAAGGCTGTAAAAAAAAATACAAAAAAAAGTAGCAAAGTGGCAACTATGCTTTATCATCATACTGCTTGGAAAAAGCCGCCACACAGCTCCATTAGCAGAAAAATAAGAAAGTTATAGCTCTCAGAAAAAAGCGCCAAAACATTAAAAGAACTATAGAAATGAGGGATCGCTGTAATCGTGCTGACCCGAAAAATAAAGCGGCCTTATCAATTTTACCACACGCAGAACGTTATAAACTTATGTGAAGCACTTGGGGGTTCAGGGTGCTCAACAAATATCTAGATAAGTCCATTGAGGGATCTAGTTTCCAAAATGGGGTCACTTGTGGAGGTTTCTACTGTTTAGGCACGTCAGCAGGTCTCCAAACGCGACATGACTTCCACTCTCAATTCCAGCCAATTTTACGTTCAAAACGTCAAATGGCGCTCCTTCCCTTCCAAGCTCTGCCGAGCGCCTAAAGAATGTTCTTCCTCCACACATGGGGTATCGGTGTACCTAGGAGAAATTTCACAACAAAAATTGTCATTCATTTTCTCCTGATACTCTTGAGAAAATAAAAAAAATTGTGTCCGAATTAAAAATTGGGTGAAAAAAAAGTTAAATGTTCATTCTTTCCTTCCACATTACTTCAGTTCTTGTGAAGCACCTGAAGGGTTAATGAACTTCTTGAATGTAGTTTTGAATACATTGAGGGGTGTAGTTTTTAGAATGGTGTCACTTTTGGGTATTTTCTGTAACATAGGCCCCCAAAGTCACTTCAAATGTGAAATGGTCCCTAAAAAAAATGGTTTTGTAAATTTTGTTGGAAAAATGAGAAATCGCTGGTCAACTTTTAACCCTTATAAATTCCTAACAAAACAATATGTTTAAAAAATTGTGCTGATGTAAAGTAGACATGTGGGAAATGTTATTTGTTAACTATTTTGTGTGACATAACATTCTGATTTAGGGGCATAAAAATTAAAACTTTGAAAATTGTGAAATTTTCAAAATATTTGCCAAATTTTAATTTTTTTTCACAAATAAACACAAATAATTTTTAAGAAATTTTAACATTATCATAAAGTACAATATGTCATGAAAAATTATTCTCAGAATCAGTGGGATACGTTGAAGCGTTCCAGAGTTATGACCATATAAAGTGACAGTGGTCAGATTTCAAAATTAAGGCCTGGTCATTAACCTACAAAGTGGCTTGGTCCTTAAGTGGTTAAAGCCCTAGTTGGTCCTGGAAGGATTTAGTGAAGTCTAAATATATTTTGCAAAACTCTTGTGCTCAATGGATTTGAAAATTTCTACATTATTTTTTATACTTTCATGATGTATAAAAGGGTGAAGGTAAAAAATCCTCTACTCTCTTAAGATTTTGATGAAAATCTGTCATTTTTGTGTTTTTTTTTAAAGACATCCTCTCAGAAGGTCAATTTAGTTGTAAGACAGAATAGACGGTTCTTTCTTCCTTCTGTTCTTTTTAATGCATTTTGGCTTATATCTGACTAAGAGAAAATCAAAAGCTTTAATGAAAAGAAATACTTGTAATGATGAGCAAAACAACACACAGCACAGATGGAGCCATTTCTCTCATCTGCTCCTCACATCTGAGGTCAGAAGACGAGTAGGCAGTTTCTGGGATGACCTTAATTTCAACCTGGCGTCAGTGTAGATTACTATGACTAAACTCAGCCATGTGTACACCTTTCGCTTGTAGACAATTTCATCACAGGTTAACAATAAGCTAATGTTCACAGTTCTCTGGAGCAAATCAATAGGAAAAGGAGAGGACGAAGCCTGACTGCTAATTTAATTCGAGTGAAGGAGAAATTTCCTCTTAGGCCTCATTCAGATGTCCCTTTTTCACAATCGTGGGACGGTATGAAAGTCTGTTTTTTGGGGGACTGAGGGTCTGCAGAAAAATATGGAGTCCTGTCCTCAATTAAAGTCACGTATCAAGTACGCCCATTCAAATCAAAAGGTCTGACTTTTTCACACACCCCTGGTTTTGGCTTACAAATACTGAGGTAAAAGACTCCCTAAATACTCAATGTGTGAATGTGGCCTAATTGTTTAGAAAATGAAATTTCTCCAATTGTATTTGTATATTTCTGCAAAAGCAGTAGCCAGAAATTGAGATGGAAAATCAATTGGCTATAGAGCCAAGTAATTCAATGGCAAAATCAATTTTCAAATAATTTTTTGCTTGTATTAGATAGGAGTGAAATTATTTGAATGGATTTTAATTCTTATCAAAATTTACAAAAATATGCATTCTGAAGAATAAGGATTTTTTTCTGTAATTTGGGACACCATCTTGATGAATAGTAAAGGGATGGGAAAAGGTTAAAAAGAAAAAGAAATACTTCCTCACCTCCCCACTCACCCCGCTGCTCACTGCTTTCATCGCACCTTCAGCCTGGTATTCACTCTAGGCAGCAAGCAGGCCCTAAAGTTCACTGTGCATGCTTTGAGGCTTGCTGAATGGAAGTTCCAGCCTAACGTTAACACCAAGCCATGACTTTCGGCTGCAGGATCCTGAGGTAAAAGTGTGTGCATAGTTAACTCAGGGGCTTGCTCACAGTTTAAAGTGAAGACCGGGCCTGAAATGCAACATGATTGAAGCACAGAAAATGAAACAGAGGACAGGGAACAGCAAAAATATTGTGACTTTTGGTGTTCATACAGACAGCTATGCCAATATGGGCGGAAAATAATCAGGACATGGCACGGGACAGGGCGTGGTAACCCCCCAACCTTCAAATTCATCATAAGTTAGGTCACTAAAGTGGCTTAACTATCTCCAAAAATCTACGCCAGCTGGAGGCTAGAGTACACTTTGGGTGGCAGACAAGCCTAATTTTTTTAGCAGTGCGTACTGCTTAATCAATCAGGTCAGTGTACTCCAGGGAGTGATACGCCTGTCTTAATGAATCTCCCACATTTTATGTTTATTAACGCATCTTGAAAGATCCCAGAGCATAATAAGGGACATTTAACTCATAGAGAAAAACTTTTATGCAAATCAAATTAAGAGAAGACTTGTGTACCTTGAGGGAGCAGCATATAATCACTCCTATCAAAGCTACCTCCTTAATTGTGTCTTGTCAAGGGAGTTTATTTATTTTGCTCACTTATACAGCGCCATTAAAGCCATGGCGCAATACAGGCATCGTCATTGCTATCCCCATTGGGTCTCACGATCGAGATTCCCTATCAGTATGTCTTTGGAGTGTAGACGAAAACTGGAGAACCCGGAAGAAACCCACGCAAACACGGGGAGAACATACAAACTCCTTGCAGATGTTGTCATTGGTGGGATTTGTGCCATATTAATTAACACAGGATAGGTAATAACTCACTGATCGACAGCTGGGACCCCCACTAATCCCTGGAACTAAAATGTCTGATTAGAATGAAGCAAGGCCCAAGCATGCAAGCCAGTGCTCCACCCATTGTCCATTAGACTGTCAATGATAGTAGACGACACAACTCCATTGTAACAGAGCATTTCAGAGCCCCTTGATTAAGAACCTTGGTAGTCTAAGCAGTCGGACCCTATACTTTTTCTTCCTGTGGACAAGTAACTTATACAGTTGGGAGAACCCCTTTAAGAAACAATTTGAGAAGCAGTACAATAAGTCCATCACCAGTCAATGACTATGATAGCTGAGAGCAGAGAACTTAGATCAATAAGATGCATGGAAAAATATTTTAGCCTAATAGCATGACTATATATGTTCCTTACATTTCCCATCCAAGATTATTTGGCCACTGTATGCGCTTTCTAGCAATGATGAACTAGAACTTTCAGTAATAATTCTTCATACATTACATTATACAATGATTACCAAGCTTGGTTGGACTCTGAGATCCGTCTTTAATGACCTCTTTTGGGATCTCACAGGCAGATGTGTATCTCTGTCCCTTGTGTCCTTCTTGTTGCCTGCATTCTGCTTTTATTATAGTGAAGAACTGTTATTTTTAGCAGCAGGGTCAATGAGAATGGAGCGTGAAATATGTCCTACCTTCAAGCCTTATGCAATTAGTCTGGAATAATGACACTGGCGCTCACCCAGAAAATAATGATCCTCAGCTGCTGGAGTCAACCAGGGTAGTGCACCCCTGTATAGCAATATAACCTATAGACCAATTAGACACCGCGCTAAAGGATCCCAAGACAGATGATACTGAGGTGGAAAAAACTAGGAAACAAGAAATCCACAGAGTCTCCACTTGGATTCCTGGTACAGAAAAACCCCTCAAAAACCCTCAACAACAATAGCAGATACTTACTCAGACCCCATGACACAACACAATCCTACGTAAGCCACACAATGCATTTGACTTAGGTGCCAATAAACTTTTAGCTTGTGCTCACCTCTTATATGGTTGCAGCAGTCGCTGAGTGTGAACCTTTGCTGGATGTGTATCCTCGCCCACCCGGTAGGTGCAGCTGGGGGCTTAAGCGCAGTGCGTACCGAATGGCAGAGTGCTGTGTATACCCAGGGAAGCCCCGGCCGGTAGCGTTCCCTGGATACCGCATGCAAAAAAAGATGGCCACTAAGCTCCTCCTACTTCGTGACGTCACCTGTAGTACGGAGCGCTGGAAGACTCAAAAAGGGAAAGAGGATCAACCAACGCGTTTCGAAGAGCAACGCTCTTCTTCCTCAGGGTTACCTAAACCATTGTCATTTTCTGTTTGCTTATTGAAGGTTACCTTATTGTAACATTATCCATATTCACCAAATACTTACTTTTTCCAACTTATTCAATATTTTCTTTTAAAAACAGGTTTTATGTGGTATTGCTTTGGAAGATCTTGTGAAATAGGTCACAGTAGAAGTGTAGGATTAGGAATTTCAGTGCATAAGGAAACAGACCATCTCCAACAATCTGGAGCGCTGGCACACTTTTGGACATCATTTTGCTTCTGAATTCTTTGGGTGCCTTTGTTCTTATTTATATTACTTTAAGCATAGCTTTAGCATTGTCTCTTGGTCGAATGAAGGATGATCTAAGTCTTCGTGAACTTATAATAAAAGGTTGTGTATATCTGTAAATTATTCTACCTTCAGGAACGCATAGTTCTACATCAGATGTCCAAAAGTGTTTTTTTTCCCCACTTGCCATTTAGATTATTCGACCAATAGTAAAGATCATTTTAAATTTGAATTCGCCAAATTTTTCCCCAAAATAAATTTGCTTGAATCACAATACTGCAAAGCCTCCAATTGTCTGAAAAAGATATGCATAATACTATGAGGTCTAGGAGTGTTACGAACTCCTTTTGAGCACTTTAATGTAAACAGTCTTATTAATTTCCATGTGACCTCAACCTACAGTATCCAGGTTCTCGATGCAGTGATTCGGTAAGCGCTACAGCTATTTGGATAAGGAGTTATCCAAAGCTATTCGCTCATCCCTAGTTGCAATGCATTATGGAGAAGCCCACCTGCTGTCAGTAGCCCGCTCTCTGAGTCTTCAGCAGTGTGTTAAATGACACTGGATAATTTGTTCTGGGTTTCTCGTGACTCAAATCTCAAAGTGTTCAAGTTCATGGGGACCTGAGAATATTCACCTCACTGTTGATCCTGTAGATGTAAGCCCCTGCTGTTTCTTCTGTATAGTTACTTATCAAAATTGTCAAATGCTTCACCCCTTGGTCCAGAGCTGAGGTAAGTGCTGACCCTAAAATGGAGTAGCTCTGCATGGTTAGACACAGCCATCACACAGTACACAGCAGGGTCACATTTATATCATTATCTAGGCACAGATTTTTTATAAACACATCCAATTGTAGATCTAAATATTATTCCAAGATCTATTAATAAAAATGTCCTTTTTTTGTGGAAAAATTCCTTGTAACATTTATCTAGTAGGTCTTTCAGGCTATACCCAACTGAAAAAGACGTATGTACATACCTTTAGTATGACTTACAAGTAGGGGGCAAAAAAATGCCAAATACGGCCCTGGCCTCAGGTGTAGGGAAAACAGCACCTGCTATGCCACACAACATTAGTAGAGCTGATCTGAAAATGTACGGATCCAGCAGTTTGTGAAGATGGGCAGACACCCAGCCATCATGTGATCATACGATCGGTACTCGCTCATCACTAACTAATACCCAACCTATTCCTGCTACATTGCAAAAGTAGGAGCTTTATCCCCACATTGTAAATTAACAATGGAGTAGGGTTAAAGACCAGGACATAGAGCTGGCACTTTATAGAGTTCGGTCAATTTGACCCATCAAATACATTCATCATCTGTCCTGTAAGGGGTGATAAATGTATAATCGCTATGGGTCTGCCTGCTGGGAGCCCCAAGATCCAGGAAAAATTGTCCTAAAGTCCTTTGTGTGTGGCTAGAGCAGCACCCCGCATGCTTGACCAGTTCTCTGTTCATTTCTTTGGAGCTAACAAATGGCTATCTATGGTCAGGTATGCACATCTTCATTGACAGAGACCGCAAATTTTAGGATCAGTCTCCAGTGATCATACATTTATCATCTTTACTTGTGGTCTGATTGACTGTATGTAGTAGGACATCTCCTGTGTTTTAAACATTAAACCATTGAATGGATAGAATAGGGCACAGACTAATTATTACTTAAAAACCAATGTACAGTGCCTACAAGTAGTATTCAACCCCCTGCAGATTTAGCAGGTTTAATAAGATGAAAATAAGTTAGAGCCTTCAAACTTCAAACAAGAGCAGGATTTATTAACAGATGCATAAATCTTACAAACCAAAAAGTTTTGTTGCTCAGTTAAATTTTTATAAATTTTAAACATAAAAGTGTGGGTCAATTATTATTCAACCCCTAGGTTTAATATTTTGTGGAATAACCTTTGTTTGCAATTACAGCTAATAATCGTCTTTTATAAGACCTGATCAGGCCGGCACAGGTCTCTGGAGTTATCTTGGCCCACTCCTCCATGCAGATCTTCTCCAAGTTATCTAGGTTCTTTGGGTGTCTCATGTGGACTTTAATCTTGAGCTCCTTCCACAAGTTTTCAATTGGGTTAAGGTCAGGAGACTGACTAGGCCACTGCAACACCTTGATTTTTTGCCTCTTGAACCAGGCCTTGGTTTTCTTGGCTGTGTGCTTTGGGTCGTTGTCTTGTTGGAAGATGAAATGACGACCCATCTTAAGCTCCTTTATGGAGGAGCGGAGGTTCTTGGCTAAAATCTCCAGGTAGGCCGTGCTATCCATCTTCCCATGGATGCGGACCAGATGGCCAGGCCCCTTGGCTGAGAAACAGCCCCACAGCATGATGCTGCCACCACCATGCTTGACTGTAGGGATGGTATTCTTGGGGTCGTATGCAGTGCCATCCAGTCTCCAAACGTCACGTGTGTGGTTGGCACCAAAGATCTCGATCTTGGTCTCATCAGACCAGAGAACCTTGAACCAGTCAGTCTCAGAGTCCTCCAAGTGATCATGAGCAAACTGTAAACGAGCCTTGACATGACGCTTTGAAAGTAAAGGTACCTTACGGGCTCGTCTGGAACGGAGACCATTGCGGTGGAGTACGTTACTTATGGTATTGACTGAAACCAATGTCCCCACTGCCATGAGATCTTCCCGGAGCTCCTTCCTTGTTGTCCTTGGGTTAGCCTTGACTCTTCGGACAAGCCTGGCCTCGGCACGGGAGGAAACTTTCAAAGGCTGTCCAGGCCGTGGAAGGCTAACAGTAGTTCCATAAGCCTTCCACTTCCGGATGATGCTCCCAACAGTGGAGAAAGGTAGGCCCAACTCCTTGGAAAGGGTTTTGTACCCCTTGCCAGCCTTTTGACCCTCCACGATCTTGTCTCTGATGGCCTTGGAATGCTCCTTTGTCTTCCCCATGTTGACCATGTATGAGTGCTGTTCACAAGTTTGGGGAGGGTCTTAAATAGTCAGAAAAGGCTGGAAAAAGAGATAATTAATCCAAACACGTGAAGCTCATTTTTCTTTGAGCCTGAACTACTTCTTAAAACTTTAGGGGAACCAAACAGAATTCTGGTGGGTTGAGGGGTTGAATAATAAATGACCCTCTGAAAAGACTTTTCCCAATTAAAAAAAAAAATAAACAAAGAAATAACATTCTTTTTTGCTGCAGTGCATTTCACACTTCCAGGCTGATCTACAGTCCAAATGTCACAATGCCAAGTTAATTCCAAATGTGTAAACCTGCTAAATCTGCAGGGGGTTGAATACTACTTGTAGGCACTGTATATAACGTGGTTTAGTCTGTGAAATTACAATCAACCTAAAAAAATGGCTTTTCCCCTTCTCGAATGTGTTCAACTTGGTGAGCCCTTTATGACGGAGTACTCAAAGCTCTTCCTGATTAATACCTACAGGATTTCATTAAATCACTTTTACTCTCCGTAGATATGTGTTTTGTGCTGTAAAATAATGACCTATTGTGTCAAACGAGTGTAAAAAATGGAGAGATGTATATTTAATGGTTGGCATATGAGGAAGTTGTAGGAGAAGATGTTTAGCAACCAGCGGATGAGTCACCGTTCTGATATATCGGTGCTAATGAGAGAACCACCTGCAAGTGGCAATCACTCTCATAGGGTAGGCTGGATCCTTTGAAATGCTTTTCTCTGGGGCTCATATTTCTCGGTGCAACAGATTAGATTATAAAGAAAGAAAAACTATTTTATTACAACAAAGTTGTACCGAGGACAAGTCTCTACCTGCGTGGAGAAGCAAATTCAACAGCTGCTCATTAAATTCCCTGTTTCCTAGTCAATAAGCTATATGCCACCAGCTGTTTCCATTTAGACATTAAAAGTAAAAGTAATGAATTTTGTTACCAAACAGCAACGATAAGTAAATGTTAGAGCTAGTAAAAGTCACTGTAAAGGCTGGAAAATAACAAAATGTTTTCTAAGTTAGAATGTAGCACCTGTAACTCGGAGACGCTCTGAAATTAACTGCGCAGACTTTAATAATTAGAAAACTGATACAATACCAGAAAGATGAGCCTCATGCACATGGCAATACCCCGTGCACACTAGAGTTCCTTGTTACATAGTAGTTTCCTCTATAGTGATAAAAGATTGCACACTTTTTCACTTAAGGCTGTGTGCCAATGATCAGTTTTTGGTGAGTTTATGCTGTGTTTTTTTTTGATGCATCAAAAATGCCGTGTGTTAGGCTACTGAAAGATGGCTACCAGACACATAGTTGATGGGAGGTACAGTGGTGTGAAAAAGTGTTTGCCCCCTTCCTGATTTCTTATTCTTGTTACATGCTTCTCACACATTTAATTCTTCAGATCACCAAACAAATTTCAATATTAGATAAAGATAACACAAGTAAACACAAGATGCAGTTTGTAAATGAAGGTCTTTATTATTAGTGGAAAAAGAAATCCGAACCTACAAGACCCTGTATGAAAAAGTGATTGCCCCCTCCCCCCATTCCAACATGAATTAACTGTGGTATATTACATCTTTGGGAAGTTGAGTTATATTTCCGTAACCATACCCAGACCTGATTACTGCCACACCTGTTCTCAATCAAGAAATCACTTAAGCAGGATCTGCCTGACAAAGTGAAGTAGACGAACAGATCATCAAAAGCTAGACAGACATCATGCTGTGATCCAAAGAAATTCAGGAATAAATAAGAAACAAAGTAATTGAGATCCATCTGTCTGAAAAAGATTATAAAGCCATTTCTAAAGATTTTGGACTCCAGCAAACCACAGTGAGAGCCATTATCCATAAATAGCGAAAACATGGAACATTGGTGAACTTTCCCAGGAAAGGCCGTCCATCTCAAATTACCCCAAGAGCGCAGCGATCACTCATCCAAGAGGTAACAAAAGACTCCACAACATCCAAAGAATTGCCTCAGTTAAGATCAATGTTGATGACTCCACCATAAAAAAGAGACTGGGCAAAAATGGCATGCATGGCAGAGTTCCAAGACAAAAAACATTGCTGAGGCAAAAGAACATAAAGACTTGTCTAAGTTTTGCCAGAAAACATCTTGATGATTGCCAAGACTTTTGGGAGAATACTCTGTTGACTGATGAGACAAAAGTTGAACTTTTTGGAAAGAGTATGTCCCATTATATCTGGTGTAGCCATAACACAGCATTTCAGGAAAGGAACATTATACCAACAGCAAAATATGGTGGTGGTAGTGTGATGATCCTGGGCTATTTTGGTGCTTCAGGATCTGAAAGACTTTCTATGGTAAATGGAGATATGAATTCTTCTGTCTACCAAACAATCCAGAAGGAGAGTGTACGGCCATCTGTTTGTGACCTCAATCTGAAGCGCACTTGGTTTATGCAGCAGCACAATCATCCAAAACACACCAAGAAGTCTACCTCTGAATGGAATGGCTTAAGGAAAACAAAATTAAGACTTTGGAGTGGCCTAGTCAAAGTCCTGACCTTAATCCAATTGAGATGTTGGGGCATGAGCTTAAAAAGGCAGTTCATGCTCGGAAACCCTCCAATGTGTCTAAATTACAACAAATTTGCAAAGATAAGTGGGTCAAAAATCCTCCAGAGCATTATAAAAGACACATTGTCACTTATCGCAAATGCTTGATTGCAGTTGTTGCTACTGAGGGTGGCCCAACCAGTTATTAGGTTTAGAGGGAAATTAAAGGGCCAGTGTGAAAAAGTATATTTAGATTTCTTTTTCTCTCAATAATAAAGACCTTCATTTAAAAACTGCATTTTGTGTTTACTTGTGTTATCTTTGTCTTATATTTAATTTGTTTTCACAAATCAATTTTGGAACAAATCAAGCCAGACATGTCACTTGATCATCAAGATACGACTTACCTACTTTGGATACATCATACAAAGAGAGCAATCACTGGAGAAGGACATCATGGTCGGAAGAATAGAAAGAGCTCTATGCTGAGTGCTTACACTGGGGTTTTTTAACAGTTAAAAAAGTTCACTGTTAAATTCTTTATTCCACAATACTTCAGTTCCTGTGAAGCACCTGAAGGGGTAATAAACTTCTTGATTGTGGTTTTGAGAACCTTGGGGGATGCAGTTTTTAGAATGATGCCAATATTGGGTATTTTCTGTTATAAAGACCCTTCAAAGTCTCTTCATACGTGATGTTGTCCCTCAAAAATGATTTTGATAATTTTGTTGGAAAAATGAGAAATCGCTTGTTAACTTTTAACCCTTCTAACTTCCCAACCAAAAAAATGACATTTCAAAAATTATGCTGATGTAGACATGTGAGAAATGTGGGAAATGTTATTTATGAACTATTTTGTGTGACATAAGTCTGGTTTAAGGACATATGGAACAAATTTTACCACTATCAGGAAGTAAAATGTCACAAAAAAACCTCTCAGAATCAGTGGGATCAGTTGAAGCTTTCCAGAGCTTCCATGTAAAGGAACCCTGGTCAGAATTGTAAAATTTGTCAAGGTCATGAAGGTGAAAACAGGCTTGGGGGTGAAGGAGTAAAAGGATGAAGTCACAGCAGAGGACTAACATGCACAAAGGTGAAAAGAGAGATAATACACACGGCATCAAATAACTATTGAGACACCTTTGCAGTACAGGAGTGGGACCTCAATCTATATTCTATCAACGACATTCATCATTAACTGTAACAGCCTTTATACCTGCTAATCATAGTTATACCCATGTGCAGGGCCATATTTGCCACTAGGCACTTGAAGGCTCGTGCCTAGGGCGGGACGATGTGGGGGGACGGCACCTGAGCAATTTTTTTTATTTTTTTTAAATTAAAGTCCGGGGTCACCTCCCGACCGACCACCCCCCTGGCCACCTGCCTGCCTGCCTTCTTGAAGACGTCATACTCACCCTACTCCAGCGATGCCTGGTCTCCACGCCGGTAGCTCGTCCTGTGTGAGCGGTCACGTGGTACCGCTCATTAAGGTGATGCATATTCATGACCTTAATGAGTGGTACCACATGACCGCTCATGCAGGAAAAAGGTGCTGCACCGGGACAGAGATGGAGGGATGTTCGGCATGGTGTGGGAAAGGTGAGTATGACAGCCAGGGAGGACAGGGGGAGGATGAAGGAGGACAGGGAGCCGAGCCATGCAAGATGGGAGCGGGGAGCCGAGCCATGCATACAGGATGGGAGGAGGGTGTCATGAGCCATGCCTACAGGATGGGGGGGTGAGGGGAGCCATGCCTACAGGATGGGGGGGTGAGATGAGCCATGCATACAGAATTGGAGGGGGGTGAGATGAGCCATGCATATAAGATGGGAGGGGGGAGATGAGCCATGCATACAGGATGGGAGGGGGGGAGATGAGCCATGCATACAGAGGGGGAGGGGGAGATGAGCCATGCATACAAGATGGGAGGGAGAGGGCCATTATGCAGTATGGAGCATCATGTGTGGCCATTATACAGTATGGAGCATCATGTGTGGCCATTATATAGTATAGAGCACTGTGTGGCCATTATACAGTATGAAGCATCATGTGTGGCCATTATACAGTATAGAGCATCATGTGTGGCCATTATACAGTATGGAGCATCATGTGGGGTCATTATATAGTATAGAGCACTGTGTGGCCATTATACAGTATGAAGCATCATGTGTGGCCATTATACAGTATAGAGCATCATGTGTGGCCATTATACAGTATGGAGTGCAGCGCCCCAGAGTCCTGGTCGTTTCAGTACTGTGGCTCCGCCACTATGGGGAGCTACGGTGCGTCCGATGGCACTGAAGGAGTTCATCTGATCAGGTATCACAGACACCAATACATTTCACAGCAGGGCCTCCGGGGGGGAGCTAAGGGTGCTATTCATTAGGCCACTCCCCACCATAGTGGGTAAACCGGGGGTCAGGCAGGAAGTTAGATCAGAAAGCTGACTGGATTGGACGAAGCAACACCTAGTGGCAGAGGGTGTTGTGGAGGAAGAGACAGTAGGGTCTCTGTCAGGGGTGGGATCCTGACAGAGGCTTGGCATTGGAAAGAACGTAACGGGTCCGCGCCAGCTCCGGGAAGCGGCGGGACCCAAGAAAGGACTAGAAGCGAGATAGATTGTGCTGAGTGAGAAATGAGATCAAGCAATAGGAGAATTCCAGTAGGGGTCGTGCTGTAAGACCGGAGCAACACCCTACTGAGGCGCATTACCGGTGGCCGGAACGCCGAGGGAGTATTATAACATTCAGCTTCAAGCAATACTCTAAACAGCGGCAGGACAGTCAGTTTAAGGCGGGCTGTCTAACACATATCACCTATGAAGTCTTGGGAGGCAATTGCGGGAGAGGGGCGTCTCTAGGGTCCCGGAAGAACTCCAGGCCTATCCGACAAACGGGTGCCGTTCCAACTGTAACATCAGGAAGGGACGGAAGATTAGAAGAACATCATTTAATCGAGTTGTGAGGGAACTTAAGAAACAGACACAACGGTTGTGGGGTACTTTCCGTAAGCACAGCAGGGAAGGACTACAACACATAGCGCTAAGAAGGAAGGCACCGATTTCCACCTGTGAAGTGAACTCTGGAGGTGCCATTGGACCGGCCGGACTTGCGCAGCCTGGTGAACCGTATTCTGGACTGAGGACTCAGAGATCTCCAGTAAAGAGGTAAAGAGACTGCAACCTGGTGTCCTCGTTATTTACCGCGATCTGCACCCCACAACTGCACCGTTACAACACGACTTATTGCACCGGACGTCCCCCACTGACAGACAGGGCCACGGACCGGGTCTAACCACCGTGACAACCCCAGGACTGAGACCTAGAGGCCCGGCTCCGGGTACCCCTCGGCCCTGCGGCGGTGTGGGGGCGCTCCAAACTTGGCATCACGAACAGGATCTACTTAAGCCTGAAGAATCGGGTCATGTGTGCCTTGGAACTGTGATTTACTGTGCTTTGACTGTACTTTATTACAAAGACTGTGTGCCGTGTCATTTGCCGCCAAAATCCGCCGCCATTACAGCACTGAGGGGAGCGCAGGAAGAGAAGAGGGGCGTGAGGTGGGCGTAGACAATCTGGAGAGCGCGAACAACAATGGCCGCCCAGTCCAAATATTTCTGTGTCCTGAGGACGTGTCCGTCAACAGCTGAGGTCCGCCTCCTGATTCTGGTCGGAGGGTGGAGACCATGGGGACGGGGCCGCCCACGGAAGAGACCGCGGGAAGAAGACGCGGGAGAAGAGACCAAGATGGCCACGCCAGAAGCCCCGCATGAGAAGGATCGGGTGCGGAGAGAGGTCGGACAGTCCAATGTAGCTCTGGGTACGCCGTCGCTGAGAGGACTGACCCTAGCAGGACCAACGATGGGCCGACCTCCCCGGCCGCCATCGGAAGAAAGCATGGCCGCGGCAGAGGCCCGGCAAATTGCTGCCCGCCTGGAGGCCGATGCCCGCGTGATTGCTAGGCTGGGCCAGCTGTTGTGAAATTGGATTCTGGGCTCCCCCGGTGGCCACTGGTGGAATTGAACTTGTGTGCATCATCCTCTCTGTTCACCTGTTCCCATCAGGATGTGGGAGTCTCTATATAACCTTGCTCCTCTGTCAGTTTCATGCCGGTCAACAATGTAATCAGAAGCCTTTCTTTGCATGTTCCTGCTACTAGACAACTCCCAGCTAAGTTGGACTTTCGTCCTTGTTTGTTTTTGCATTTTGTTCCAGTTCACAGCTGCTGTTTCGTTACTGTGTCTGGAAAGCTCTTGTGATCTGAAATTGCCACTCTGGTGTTATGAGTTAATACTAGAGTCTTAAAGTAATTTCTGGATGGTGTTTTGATAGGGTTTTCAGCTGACCATGAAAGTGCCCTTTCTGTCTTCCTGCTATCTAGTAAGCGGACCTCGATTTTGCTAAACCTATTTTCATACTACGTTTGTCATTTCATCTAAAATCACCGCCAATATATGTGGGGGCCTCTGTCTGCCTTTTGGGGAAATTTCTCTAGAGGTGAGCCAGGACTGTATTTTCCTCTGCTAGGATTAGTTAGTCCTCCGGCTGGCGCTGGGCGTCTAGGGATAAAACGTAGGCACGCTACCCGGCCACTGTTAATTGTGCGGCAGGTTTAGTTCATGGTCAGTTTAGATTCCATCTTCCAAGAGCTAGTTCTTATATATGCTGGGCTATGTTCTCTCGCCAT
Organism: Ranitomeya variabilis; assembly: GCF_051348905.1. Classification (NCBI taxonomy): domain Eukaryota; kingdom Metazoa; phylum Chordata; class Amphibia; order Anura; family Dendrobatidae; genus Ranitomeya; species Ranitomeya variabilis. Next base: position 86,639,509 of record NC_135232.1, read on the forward strand.
TGAGAATCATGACAGTTTGACCGGCCCAAAAGGGTTAAATTATTGGCTGAGAAAGGAGAGAAAAAAGAAGTCTGCTGAAAATTTTTTTTTTTTTTTTTTCCTCTAGTTCTGAGTGTGCTCATAATTGAATCACTTGCTAGTCTGCCTATACTGCAGCCTTCCTCTCTTTCTCTCCTTCTAATCCTTGAATGGCTCTGTGTTCACCTGTTTGAAATGGATCTTCAGAGTGTAGCTACAGGTTTGAATAATCTCGCCACGAAGGTACAAAATTTGCAAGATTTTGTTGTTCATGCACCTATGTCTGAACCTAGAATTCCTTTGCCTGAATTTTTTTCAGGGAATAGATCTTGCTTTCAAAATTTTAAAAATAATTGCAAATTGTTTTTGTCCCTGAAGTCTCGCTCTGCCGGAGATCCTGCACAGCAGGTCAGGATTGTAATTTCCTTGCTCCGGGGCGACCCTCAAGATTGGGCTTTTGCATTGACACCAGGGGATCCTGCGTTGCTCAATGTGGATGCGTTTTTTCTGGCCTTGGGGTTGCTTTATGAGGAACCTCATTTAGAGCTTCAGGCGGAAAAAGCTTTGATGTCCCTATCTCAGGGGCAAGATGAAGCTGAAATATACTGCCAAAAATTCCGTAAATGGTCTGTGCTTACTCAGTGGAATGAGTGCGCCCTGGCGGCGATTTTCAGAGAAGGTCTCTCTGATGCCATTAAGGATGTTATGGTGGGGTTCCCTGTGCCTGCGGGTCTGAATGAGTCCATGACAATGGCTATTCAGATCGATAGGCGTCTGCGGGAGCGCAAACCTGTGCACCATTTGGCGGTGTCTACTGAGAAGACGCCAGAAAATATGCAATGTGATAGAATTCTGTCCAGAAGCGAGCGGCAGAATTTTAGACGAAAAAATGGGTTGTGCTTCTATTGTGGTGATTCAACTCATGTTATATCAGCATGCTCTAAGCGTACTAAGAAGCTTGACAAGTCTGTTTCAAGTAGCACTTTACAGTCTAAGTTTATTCTATCTGTGACCCTGATTTGTTCTTTATCATCTATTACCGCGGACGCCTATGTCGACTCTGGCGCCGCTTTGAGTCTTATGGATTGGTCCTTTGCCAAACGCTGTGGGTATGATTTGGAGCCTTTGGAAGCTCCTATACCTCTGAAGGGGATTGACTCCACCCCATTGGCTAGTAATAAACCACAATACTGGACACAAGTAACTATGCGTATTAATCCGGATCACCAGGAGATTATTCGCTTTCTGGTGCTGTATAATCTACATGATGTTTTGGTGCTAGGATTGCCATGGCTGCAATCTCATAACCCAGTCCTCGACTGGAAAGCTATGTCTGTGTTAAGCTGGGGATGTAAAGGGACTCATGGGGACGTACCTTTGGTTTCCATTTCATCATCTATTCCCTCTGAGATTCCTGAATTCTTGTCTGACTATCGTGACGTTTTTGAAGAACCCAAGCTTGGTTCACTACCTCCGCACCGGGAGTGCGATTGTGCCATAGATTTGATCCCGGGTAGTAAATACCCTAAGGGTCGTTTATTTAATCTGTCTGTGCCTGAACACGCTGCTATGCGAGAATATATAAAGGAGTCCTTGGAAAAGGGACATATTCGTCCTTCGTCATCTCCCTTAGGAGCCGGTTTTTTCTTTGTGTCTAAGAAAGATGGCTCTTTGAGGCCGTGTATTGATTATCGGCTTTTGAATAAAATCACGGTTAAATATCAATATCCGTTACCACTGCTGACTGATTTGTTTGCTCGTATAAAGGGGGCCAAGTGGTTCTCTAAGATTGATCTCCGTGGGGCGTATAATTTGGTGCGAATCAAGCAGGGGGATGAGTGGAAAACCGCATTTAATACGCCCGTGGGCCACTTTGAGTATTTGGTGATGCCTTTTGGTCTTTCAAATGCCCCTTCAGTCTTCCAGTCCTTTATGCATGACATTTTCCGCGATTATTTGGATAAATTTATGATTGTGTATCTGGATGATATTCTGATTTTTTCGGATGACTGGGACTCTCATGTCCAGCAGGTCAGGAGGGTTTTTCAGGTTTTGCGGTCTAATTCCTTGTGTGTGAAGGGTTCTAAGTGCGTTTTTGGGGTTCAAAAGATTTCCTTCTTGGGATACATTTTTTCCCCCTCTTCCATCGAGATGGATCCTGTCAAGGTTCAGGCTATTTGTGATTGGACGCAACCCTCTTCTCTTAAGAGTCTTCAGAAATTTTTGGGCTTTGCTAACTTTTATCGTCGATTTATTGCTGGTTTTTCTGATGTTGTTAAACCATTGAGTGATTTGACTAAGAAGGGTGCTGATGTTGCTGATTGGTCCCCTGATGCTGTGGAGGCCTTTCGGGAGCTTAAGCGCCGCTTTTCTTCCGCCCCTGTGTTGCGTCAGCCTGATGTTGCTCTTCCTTTTCAGGTTGAGGTCGACGCTTCTGAAATCGGAGCTGGGGCGGTGTTGTCGCAGAGAAGTTCCGACTGCCCCGTGATGAGACCTTGTGCTTTTTTTTCCCGTAAATTTTCGCCCGCCGAGCGGAATTATGATATTGGGAATCGGGAGCTTTTGGCCATGAAGTGGGCTTTTGAGGAGTGGCGTCACTGGCTTGAGGGGGCCAGACATCAGGTGGTGGTATTGACTGACCACAAAAATTTAATTTACCTTGAGTCTGCCAGGCGCCTGAATCCTAGACAGGCGCGCTGGTCGTTGTTTTTCTCTCGGTTTAATTTTGTGGTGTCATACCTACCGGGTTCTAAGAATGTTAAGGCGGATGCCCTTTCTAGGAGTTTTGAGCCTGACTCCCCTGGTAATTCTGAGCCCACAGGTATCCTTAAGGATGGAGTGATATTGTCTGCCGTTTCTCCAGACCTGCGGCGGGCCTTGCAGGAGTTTCAGGCGGATAGACCGGATCGTTGCCCACCTGGTAGACTGTTTGTTCCTGATGATTGGACCAGTAGAGTCATCTCTGAGGTTCATTCTTCTGCGTTGGCAGGTCATCCTGGAATCTTTGGTACCAGGGATTTGGTGGCAAGGTCCTTCTGGTGGCCTTCCCTGTCACGAGATGTGCGAGGCTTTGTGCAGTCTTGTGACGTTTGTGCTCGGGCCAAGCCTTGTTGTTCTCGGGCTAGTGGATTGTTGTTGCCCTTGCCTATTCCGAAGAGGCCTTGGACGCACATCTCGATGGATTTTATTTCGGATCTGCCTGTTTCTCAGAAGATGTCTGTCATCTGGGTGGTGTGTGACCGTTTCTCTAAGATGGTCCATTTGGTTCCCTTGCCTAAGTTGCCTTCTTCTTCCGAGTTGGTTCCTCTGTTTTTTCAAAATGTTGTTCGTTTGCATGGTATTCCGGAGAATATCGTTTCTGACAGAGGGACCCAATTCGTGTCTAGATTTTGGCGGGCATTCTGTGCTAGGATGGGCATAGATTTGTCTTTTTCGTCTGCTTTCCATCCTCAGACTAATGGCCAGACCGAGCGGACTAATCAGACCTTGGAGACATATTTGAGGTGTTTTGTGTCTGCGGATCAGGATGATTGGGTTGCTTTTTTGCCATTGGCGGAGTTCGCCCTCAATAATCGGGCCAGCTCTGCCACCTTGGTGTCCCCGTTTTTCTGTAATTCGGGGTTTCATCCTCGATTTTCCTCCGGTCAGGTGGAATCTTCGGATTGTCCTGGAGTGGATGCTGTGGTGGAGAGGTTGCATCAGATTTGGGGGCAGGTAGTGGACAATTTGAAGTTGTCCCAGGAGAAGACTCAGCTTTTTGCCAACCGCCGTCGTCGTGTTGGTCCTCGGCTTTGTGTTGGGGACTTGGTGTGGTTGTCTTCTCGTTTTGTCCCTATGAGGGTTTCTTCTCCTAAGTTTAAGCCTCGGTTCATCGGCCCGTACAAGATATTGGAGATTCTTAACCCTGTGTCCTTCCGTTTGGACCTCCCTGCATCTTTTTCTATTCATAATGTTTTTCATCGGTCATTATTGCGCAGGTATGAGGTACCGGTTGTGCCTTCCGTTGAGCCTCCTGCTCCGGTGTTGGTTGAGGGTGAGTTGGAGTACGTTGTGGAAAAGATCTTAGACTCCCGTGTTTCCAGACGGAAACTCCAGTATCTGGTCAAATGGAAGGGATACGGTCAGGAGGATAATTCTTGGGTGACTGCCTCTGATGTTCATGCCTCCGATCTTGTCCGTGCCTTTCATAGGGCTCATCCTGATCGCCCTGGTGGTTCTGGTGAGGGTTCGGTGCCCCCTCCTTGAGGGGGGGGTACTGTTGTGAAATTGGATTCTGGGCTCCCCCGGTGGCCACTGGTGGAATTGAACTTGTGTGCATCATCCTCTCTGTTCACCTGTTCCCATCAGGATGTGGGAGTCTCTATATAACCTTGCTCCTCTGTCAGTTTCATGCCGGTCAACAATGTAATCAGAAGCCTTTCTTTGCATGTTCCTGCTACTAGACAACTCCCAGCTAAGTTGGACTTTCGTCCTTGTTTGTTTTTGCATTTTGTTCCAGTTCACAGCTGCTGTTTCGTTACTGTGTCTGGAAAGCTCTTGTGATCTGAAATTGCCACTCTGGTGTTATGAGTTAATGCTAGAGTCTTAAAGTAATTTCTGGATGGTGTTTTGATAGGGTTTTCAGCTGACCATGAAAGTGCCCTTTCTGTCTTCCTGCTATCTAGTAAGCGGACCTCGATTTTGCTAAACCTATTTTCATACTACGTTTGTCATTTCATCTAAAATCACCGCCAATATATGTGGGGGCCTCTGTCTGCCTTTTGGGGAAATTTCTCTAGAGGTGAGCCAGGACTGTATTTTCCTCTGCTAGGATTAGTTAGTCCTCCGGCTGGCGCTGGGCGTCTAGGGATAAAACGTAGGCACGCTACCCGGCCACTGTTAATTGTGCGGCAGGTTTAGTTCATGGTCAGTTTAGATTCCATCTTCCAAGAGCTAGTTCTTATATATGCTGGGCTATGTTCTCTCGCCATTGAGAATCATGACAGCCAGCCCACAGAGATCTGCCTGGTTCCAGTGCCCCCTGCTTCTCCCAACCTGGCCGCGGCTGAAGGTATGCCGCAGGCATCGGACCTAAAGATCACGCCAGAGGCCGAACACCTGCGGCACTTGATGGCTGCATGGCGAACCCAACCTCGGCCGGCCGTGCAGGTGGACCTGACCCCCACTGCAGAGGTTCCCTCATCCCACTGGGGGGTCGTGATTTCTTTTAACCCCCAATACGGACGCGGGGTTATCCAGGAAATCGGGGAGCCGCTACAGATCCACGTGGATCGGGAAGAGGTGGAGCCCTGCAGCGGAAGATTTCCCCGCGATCTGGAACCCGGTGATGCGGTGACTTACACCCGATGGAGGAGGGCTACGGGAGAGGCTGGCTGGATGGCGCGAGGCGTGCAGCGATGCATTGCCCTCCAGGCTGCTGCCGGAAAACCGGAAGAGGATGCTCCCGTGGGGAAAGCAGCAGAGCCCGGCCCCGCGGAACCTCGAGAAGCCCGGCCTCGCCGTGCCCCGGAGGGACGTGTGTGCCTGCCAGCAAGAAGGGCCTCCCGGCGAGGGATCTTAGCGTTGCTGGGACCAGAACCACGTCCTGGCTCACCAGTGCGAGCTGTTGGCTTGGTGAGACCGGATAGGAGACCACCTTCCGCTTCACCACAGTAAGATTTTACTGTACTTCTTTTATTTGTAAATAGTTGCTATTTTATTGCCTTTATGACTGCTAACACCCGTTCAGGGTAAACTCTTAAGGGGATCCTTCTACGGACCTGGGATCCCTATTGTTTTGTTTGTTTTGTTTTTGTTACCAAAAGTTTTGCACAAGTTTTAAAAACTGCTGAATCATGAACTGTGCATGATCCGAACTCTTTTGTATATAGTTTGCACCTTATTAAAGGCGCTCCCTACTGGTTTTACTTAAACAAGGACTCTTTGCGAAGATACCGTACTGGAACCTTTGATAAGTATGGACTGGTAGCTTGAGAAGATGTGCTACCTCACAGAGACTTGGTCTTCTCTTAAAGGGGATGTTCATTTGTTATGCTTCGATAGTAATATTGCTTAAGATGAGTAGCAATAATGTCTTGACCGAAGGAAATAATGATAATGTTTATATGAGAAAAGTTATATGTGTTTAACTGGTTAAATGTGAAGAAATATTGATAATGTTCTCTGAAAGAAAAAGTAGAAGGAAGAAATGAGCAAGTTTAATGTTGTGAAAAAAAGATAGTTGATAATGTTGATAAGAAAAGGGGGGGGGGATAGAAGGTAAACCCTGCGTTCCCCATCGAAAGTTAGTAATGTGTTACTAAGGACAGAAAGTGAACCTGTAAGGGTTAGTGGGTGAGTCCTTATAGGAGCCAAGTAGAGCCGGCTCGGTGTTCTCAAACTGAAAGAAAAGTTATGTTCTATACTGTGTATAGTAGTTGAAAAGGCAGTAGGCCCTGGCTGAACGGGGCGGTCCTGTAACAGAAAGGAGAGGCAGTAGGTCTGGTGCCGATAGGACAGGCGGTCCTGCAGATTCAAAGTAGGAGAATGTAAAAGTTAAAATACCTTGTAATGTGATTATAGGAAGGTCTTTAGCGGATTAAGAGTGTATATCCTTAAAGACAAAGTTAAATTATTGGTTAATAATGTTTGCACTTAGTAGAATACCCGGTTGGGTAAGAAAAGTTAATTATAGCATGTTGCTATGATATTTTTGCCATGTTTGTAACGTTCAAGTGTCCTTACCTCCCATAAAGGGAAGCCTGTTCAAGTATACTTATTGTTATTGCACTCAACAAAATTGTATGTCTTTTTGCTAACTTGTATTGTTGTTTTCTTCCCAGTCCCGGAGTACTGTGTTTAACCAGGGGGGAGTGCAGCGCCCCAGAGTCCTGGTCGTTGCAGTACTGTGGCTCCGCCACTATGGGGAGCTACGGTGCGTCCGATGGCACTGAAGGAGTTCATCTGATCAGGTATCACAGACACCAATACATTTCACAGCAGGGCCTCCGGGGGGAGCTAAGGGTGCTATTCATTAGGCCACTCCCCACCATAGTGGGTAAACCGGGGGTCAGGCAGGAAGTTAGATCAGAAAGCTGACTGGATTGGACGAAGCAACACCTAGTGGCAGAGGGTGTTGTGGAGGAAGAGACAGTAGGGTCTCTGTCAGGGGTGGGATCCTGACAGAGGCTTGGCATTGGAAAGAACGTAACGGGTCCGCGCCAGCTCCGGGAAGCGGCGGGACCCAAGAAAGGACTAGAAGCGAGATAGATTGTGCTGAGTGAGAAACGAGATCAAGCAATAGGAGAATTCCAGTAGGGGTCGTGCTGTAAGACCGGAGCAACACCCTACTGAGGCGCATTACCGGTGGCCGGAACGCCGAGGGAGTATTATAACATTCAGCTTCAAGCAATACTCTAAACAGCGGCAGGACAGTCAGTTTAAGGCGGGCTGTCTAACACATATCACCTATGAAGTCTTGGGAGGCAATTGCGGGAGAGGGGCGTCTCTAGCGTCCCGGAAGAACTCCAGGCCTATCCGACAAACGGGTGCCGTTCCAACTGTAACATCAGGAAGGGACGGAAGATTAGAAGAACATCATTTAATCGAGTTGTGAGGGAACTTAAGAAACAGACACAACGGTTGTGGGGTACTTTCCGTAAGCACAGCAGGGAAGGACTACAACACATAGCGCTAAGAAGGAAGGCACCGATTTCCACCTGTGAAGTGAACTCTGGAGGTGCCATTGGACCGGCCGGACTTGCGCAGCCTGGTGAACCGTATTCTGGACTGAGGACTCAGAGATCTCCAGTAAAGAGGTAAAGAGACTGCAACCTGGTGTCCTCGTTATTTACCGCGACCTGCACCCCACAACTGCACCGTTACAACACGACTTATTGCACCGGACGTCCCCCACTGACAGACAGGGCCACGGACTGGGTCTAACCACCGTGACAACCCCAGGACTGAGACCTAGAGGCCCGGCTCCGGGTACCCCTCGGCCCTGCGGCGGTGTGGGGGCGCTCCAGGAGCATCATGTGGGGTCGTTATACAGTATGGCGCACTGTGTGGCCATACTTTTTTTTGTTTATAATTATTGTTTATGAAACAGTGCAATCAGCAGTACTTAACCCTTTCGCGACATGCGCCGTACATGTACTGCGCATGTCGGGTCCCCTGCTTTGATGTGCGCTCCGGCGGTGAGCGCACATCAAAGTCGTGACATGTCAGCTGTTTTGTACAGCTGACATGTGCGCGCAATAGCGGCGGGTGAAATCGCTATTCACCCGCCGCTATTAACCTGTTAAATGCCGCTGTCAAATGCAGACAGCGGCATTTAACTACCGCATCCGACCGGGCGGCCGGAAATGACGTCATCGCCGACCCCCGTCACATGATCGGGGGTCAGCGATGCATCAGGAAGGTAACCATAGAGGTCCTTGAGACCTCTATGGTTACTGATGCCGGCCTGCTGTGAGCGCCCCCCTGTGGTCGGCGCTCACAGCACACCTGCATTTCAGCTACATAACAGCGATCTGATGATCGCTGTTATGTAGCAGAGCCGATCGGGCTGTGCCTGCTTCTAGCCTCCCTTGGAGGCTACTGAAGCATGGCAAAAGTGAAAGAAAAAAGTTTTTAAAAATGTGAAAAAAATATTAAAAATATAAAAGTTTAAATCACCCCCCTTTCGCCCCATCCTAAATAAAACAATAAAAAAAAAAAAAACTACACATATTTGGTATCGCCGCGTTCAGAATCGCCCGATCTATCAATTAAAAAAAAGCATTAACCTGATCGCTAAACAGCGTAGCGAGAAAAAAATCCGAAACGCTAGAATTACATTTTTTTGGTCGCCGCAACATTGCGTTAAAATGCAATAACGGGCGATCAAAAGAACGTATCTGCGCCGAAATGGTATCATTAAAAACATCAGCTCGGCACGCAAAAAATAAGCCCTCACCCGACCCCAGATCACGAAAATTGGAGACGCTACGGGTATCGGAAAATTGCACTTTTTTTTTTTTTTTTTAAGCAAAGTTTGGAATTTTTTTTCACCACTTGGATAAAAAATAACCTAGACATGTTAGGTGTCTATGAACTCGTAATGACCTAGAGAATCATAATGGCAGGTCAGTTTTAGCATTTAGTGAACCTAGCAAAAAAACAAACAAAAAACAAGTGTGGGATTGCACTTTTTTTGCAATTTCACCGCACTTGGAATTTTTTTCCCGTTTTCTAGTACATGACATGGTAAAACCAATGATGTCGTTCAAAAGTACAACTCGTCCCGCAAAAAATAAGCCCTCACATGGCCATATTGACGGAAAAATAAAAAAGTTATGGCTCTGGGAAGGAGGGGAGCGAAAAACGAAAACACAAAAACGAAAAAGGGCCGCGACTTGAAGGGGTTAATGGGTATGGTTGGGGCGTGGATATGGGTGTGACTAGTTGTGAAATGGGTGGGGTCAGAGGCACGGCCTAAAATTCACCGCTAACTTTATCCCGCTTTCCCTTTTCAAAAGTTGGGAGGTATGATACCGCGCATTTGCCGGATCGCGGCAAGTGCCGCAAATGTCCACAAATCCCATAGGAAATGATTGAGGCTGAATGCAGTGTTGCCGTAAGTGATCCGCTATGCAGCAGATGTGGAAAAACTGCCCGATCTGCTGCAAAAGGCAACTTTCACATCAGCGATTTTTGCCAAAGTCCCTGCCGATAGTGTCATACTCACCAAAGGGGGAGGCAGCACTAAAAGTGCCTAGGGCAGCAGAAACTCTAAATACGGCCCTGCCTATGTGTTTAATATCACTGTGTACCTGTCATTGAACTGTACAGTACTTGTTTTAAGTAAGACAGATTTTCTTAAAGCACAGTATATTATATAACTACAGAATAAAAGAAAGTGGAAAACACATTCTACACTTACCGTGAACAGAACGTTTAGGTCCTTTCAGTTATGTCAGCGTCAGGGTCAACTTGTAAATGTAAAATAGACACATAATGGCTATAAATGCATATTATCATATGTTCCATAGCACAGGTAAAACCAATTGAATAGTTTAATACAGAGAAAATAAAGGCAGAATTCTAAAGTAGCACAGTTCTCATTGTAGAAGACCTTCCTTTGCTTTTACAAGGTCATGTAAAACTGCTGTGAACAAGTTAAAACATATTATCTTATGGGGGATTCTATTTTTTTTTTTTATTATATCCACTTATAAACTGGGTAGTGGTAAAACCTCCAATAAAAATATAGTGAGACTTTATTAAATAAGCGTCAGACATGAGATCCATAAAAAGCTGATGTGATTAGTCTCGGAAGACAAAACCAGACAATACAGTAAGCTCGTGGGATGAAATTTTATAAGGAAACCCATGCAGAACATCATATGGAACTCTCACAGAAGTACACAACATTCAAGCAGAACCTTTAGGAAATACCATATGGTAACACAGAAAAAAAAATTCAGTACCATCAGGAAGACACATGGTCCCCATTTTTATTATGGTTCTGTGCTTGGGTCTTTACAGAGTAGTTTTGCCTAATGAGTTCTCTACAAGATTGAAAACGTAAATCTAGGATTCCCCTGATTGAGGCTCAATAGACAGTGGCAGTTAAGCCCCAATACACATTAGATAACTATTGGTCAACATCTATCTCCCTGACACTTCAATACACGAGAGAAATCCTCTCAGTGAAGAGTTCCAATGTGCTCTATGAGGGAGCCGCTGTCAGACACGTCCACCGGTTTATCTCCCTGAGATCAAACGCATCGGCCAATGGAAATACAATATGCCGGATCCTCACCTATTCCATCATCTGTCGGGAAAGTCGGCAGACCACTATACACAAACAGTTGGCTGATTCTGGCGGGTCTTGCCATCCTTGGTCTAATACGTGTGTGGTCCCTTACGTTATCTATTGTTAACTATTGTTTTAACAGTTTACATTTTATTACCACTTTGCTCCATCATAAAATTCACTTGCTAAGAACTTACTTTCTGGTGAGCTCATCCTATCTGTACTAGCAGACCTACAGTATAAGAGCTCATTCAGGTTTTTCCATGCACAAGAAAAATTGACCAACTATTTTGATCAGACTTTGATCAGTGTTTGGTCCAAGAGCAAACCATTTTTCTCAGACATAGAGAGAAAAAATAAAAAGAAGTTTCTCCACCTTCTCTTTTCTGACAGTCTGTGAAAATCGGGCTGCACTTGGATGTCATCAGATTGCAGTCTGATTTTTTTTAATGGACCTATAGACTTGCATTGCTGATTTTGATCTGACCCTAGGATCAAAATTTGACATGTCTCTCATATCTTCTGTGAACCACTCGGTCAGAGTTAAAAAAATTGGAAACAGCCCCATAGACTATCACAGGTACAGGTCTTGTCTGTGAAAACTATGGACAGCACTCGTATGAGAAAATAGAATGTGTGAACAAGCCCTAAGTCATGAAGAAGTAGAAATGGAATTTAGATATTAGCAGAAATAATGCAGAATGTGGAGTCACTGATTACAGTTTGTATAATTTGTATTTTAGTCTTAAAAGAGGAAAAGGTCTTGCTCTTATTTCATTTTTGCTGTTCCCCTGAGAATTGTCTTTTATTTTTATGTTTTTTATATTTACCGTATATACTCAAGTATAAGCCAACCCGAGTATAAGCTGAGGCACCTAATTTTGCCACGGAAAACTGGGTAAGCTTATTGACTCGAGTATAAGCCGGGTATGTATTGTCCCCTCATCATTATTCCGGTGTGCATGGTTCCCCCAGTCCTGTCCTGCTCTGTGTGGCTCCACCTGTTGTATGCATGGCTCCCCCCATGCCATCCTTGTATGCATGGCTTGGCTCCCCGGTCCCATCCTTGTATGTGGATCGCCCCCAGAGTAGGGCAATGTGGTACTCGGCACCGGGTCCTACGGTTCGGGGGATGTCATGGTGGCTGACCCGGTCCGTGGCCCTCAGGGGTGTCCAGTAAATGAGTTTATATATGGGCAAGGTGCAGTAAAGAACGAGGAGACAGGTTTGCAGTCTTTTACCTTGTTTACTGAAGACTTCAGATGGTATCCTCAGCCCGGAGCGCCAGACCACAGGGCAGGCAGAGTCCGGCCGGTCTGAAGGCAAATCCAGAGTCCCCTTATCCAGGTGGAAATCAGTAGCCTTCCTACTAGCGCCTGTGTGTTGTAGTACCTCCCTGCTGAGCTTCTCGGTAAGGTCCTCACAACTCTTGTAGATGTTCTAGATATTATTTCTTCCGCTCTGTCCCCCAGATGGTATGGATAGGACAAACCTGTATGACTGATGGCCTGAGGCTTTTTATAGGGACCCTAGAGATGCCTCGGCCCCCGCAAGTTGCCACTGTGTCTTCTTAGATATTAAGGTCGGGCAGCCAACTTGGAATTGACTGTCCTGCCGGTCTCTGGAGCAAGGCTTGGAGACAGTTACTCCCTCGGTGTTCCTGGCTACCGGCTTCTGCACCTCAGAAAGGAGCCGCTTGTTCCTGGCTGATCTCCCTCTTGTATTCCTCTCCTGTGCTCTGCTTTCCTGCACACTCTCTGCAGTATGTTCACCTTTTAGTGTCTTTTCCCAGGAGTTGCAGCATTTCATGCCAGCAGAGCTCCTCTCCTTCTGTCTGCCTGACAGGAACTGAACTCCTTTTTCCTCCAGATCAGGATGTTAAATAGGGGAGTTCACCCTAAACAGGCTTAGAGCTCCCCCTTCTGGTCTGGAGTGTGAACATGTTGTATGTGTGTGATACCTGAATGTGGTTGTCTTTCATTGCCTTCAGACATGACATCACTTCTCCCCTGAAAGGATAATGACATCACTGCGACGACCATGACACTGGGGCGCGGCACATGCATGGCTCCCCTGGTCCCATCCTTGTATGCATGGCTCCCCCGGTCCCATCCTTGTACGTTCAGCTCCCCCAGTCCCATCCTTGTACGCTCAGCATTCCCGGTCCCATCCATGTACACTCGGCTCCCCGGTCCCATCCTTGTATGCTCGGGTCCCCCGTCCTCCCCATCATACTCACCCTCCTTGTACCGTAGCTGAACGTCCCTGCATCTCCATTGTCCCGGCACGGCAGCTTCTTCCTGTGCAGCCCACACAGGGAGCATAGGGAGCATCAATAGTAAAAAGTTGGGGACACACAGGGTTAATAGCAGCGGTAACGGAGTGCATTACCCGCGCCATAACGCGGTCCGTTACCGCTGGTATTAACCCTGTGTTTGCGGTGACTGGAGGGGAGAATGCGGGCGCTGGGCAGTGACTGCAGGGGAGTAGGGAGGGACTAATCGGACTGTGCCCGTCGCTGATTGGTCGCGGCAGCCATGACAGGCAGCTGGTGAGACCAATCAGCGACGCAAAATTTCCGTGACGGAAGTTGCAGACAGAAAGACGGAAGTACCCCTTAGACAAAAAAAAATAATATATATATATATATATATATATACACACACACACATATATATATATATATATATATATATATACATACAGTATATACTAGATGGAGCCTGATGCTATAGCATCGGGTGGGTGGTAATTAGTGATGAGCGAATATACTCCTTGCTCGGGTGGTCTCCAAGTATTTGTTAGTGTTCCAAGATTTAGTTTTCATCGCCTCAGCTGAATGATTTACAGCTACTAGCCTGGCTGAGTACATGTATGGGTTGCCTGGTTGCTAGGGAATCCCCACATGTACTCAGCCTGGCTAGTAGCTGTAAATCATTCAGCTGCCGCGATGAAAACTATATCTCCGAACACTAACAAATACTCGGAGACCACCCGAGCAAGGAGTATATTTGCTCATCACTAGCGGTAATGTCACGATGGGGGCAGGCTTTGCAGCATTGAGAATCTCTCAATTTTGTGTAATCTCCACTTGTAGTCCACTTGGGATTGCATGTCATGGTGGCAAACAGATCTGGTCGACTATACTTTGTTACTGTACACATAGCATCCTGGTAGCGCTGTTGCATGTTTCTTCGACTGCCTTCAAAAGATGATGGCAAAATTACTGTCTTTCCAATTGGGATGCCCTTTTCAATAGATTTTTTTTAGCAAATGTTGTTGTAGGAGGCAGTAATCTTCCACTTTTAAATCTTTCTGGTGCATCCTGATCTAATGTAGATGATTTGCCTCGATTTTGACGTATGCATCGACCAAATATTGCTGTGTAAGTTTGCCACCATTGAATAGTGGATTAAATCCGCCATGTTGGCGTTGATATTTGCTTTTTAAAGGGGTTTTCCCATGAACAAAAGTTCAAATTAAAAAATTGTCTGTGTCTGACCGTGTACAGAACATACCACAGCTCCTGGGCAGGGGAAAAAGCAAAAGACAATACTGACATTAAAGCAGAAGATCGCAGAGGATACATTTTGTGAGGTAAAATATTGTTTAAAAACAGTCAGTGAAATATTTAACCTGACAAAATGAATCCTCTGTGATCCCCTGCTGTAATGTCAGTATTTTCTTTTGCTTTCTCCCCTGCCAAGGAGATGAGGTATTCTTAAAATGAACTTTTGTTCATGGGAAAACCCCTTTAATGTGACCGGCTTCCTCTGCCTGTAGACACGTTGCGCATCTGCCGCTGGGATCAGCCAAATGATTCACTGCACCTGAGCGGAATTCGCGCAGGCGCAGTAAATCAGACCGCCGTCATCTCTGTGCAGACAGATAGCGGCGATCACATTTAAACTGCGCATGCGCTCCTCTTATACAAAGATGGCGGCGGTCAGTGAATCATTCGGCTAATCTCGGTGGTGGCGTGTTTGCGACGGTGTTCCACTGGTGGTACCACGCAAGAGGCTGCGTACGGCGTATACAGTGTGTGTGTGGTGCGTACAGCATATACAGTGTGTGTGTGTGCGGTGCGTACTGCGTATACAGTGTGTGTGTGTGCGGTGCGTACTGCGTATACAGTGTGTGTGTGTGTGGTGCGACGGTGTTCCGCTGGTGGTACTGCGCAAGCATATGCAGTGTGTCTGCATGTGTGTGGTGCATATGGCATATACAGTGTGTGTTTGTGTGTGTGTGTGTTTGTGTGGTGCGTACTGCGTATACAGTGTGTGTGTGGTGCAACGTTGTTCCGCTGGTGGTACCACGCAAGAGGCTGGTACCACTAGCAGTTTCTATATTGAGACACCCGTCACTTGGGCGTCGCAATATGGTGGTCGGTGAACTTCCGCCTCTTGGAATTCTGGGATCCGGACACATCTGGACGGAACAGGATGTGAAGACATTACAAGGTAAGTATATATTAAGATATATACACACACATATATAAATATTTACACAATTAGTTAATTGAGTTTTTCAAGCCTCACTGGAGCTGTAAAAGTTGTTTGCAAGAGTCCATATTGTCTTAAAAATGTAAGAGTAAACTTCAACTAGATGGGTATTTCCTGAAGGAACTACAGATAGTGCTTTGGAATGGTGCCCAGGCTGCCCCTGCAAGACTTTCACACTTGGGTGCCCCTCAGGCGCTGGTTTGGTAGTTGTAGCCCCTCAGGGTTGAGGCTTGGTGGGCCGGGTCACTCTGAATCCGATTTGGTGGGCCGGGTCACTCTGGGTCCGATTTGGTGGGCCGGGTCACTCTGGGTCCGATTTGGTGACCCGGGTCACTCTGGGCCCGATTTGGTGGCCCGGGTCACTCTGGGCCCGATTTGGTCAACTCGGGTCACTCTGGGCCCGATTTGGTGGCCCGGGTCACTCTGGGCCCGATTTGGTGGCCCGGGTCACTCTGGGCCCGATTTGGTGGCCCGGGTCACTCTGGGTCCGATTTGGTGGCCCGGGTCACTCTGGGTCCGATTTGGTGGCCCGGGTCACTCTGGGTCCGATTTGGTGGCCCGGGTCACTCTGGGTCCGATTTGGTGGGCCGGGTCACTCTGGGTCCGATTTGGTGGGCCGGGTCACTCTGGGTCCGATTTGGTGGCCCGGGTCACTCTGGGTCCGATTTGGTGGCCCGGGTCACTCTGGGTCCGATTTGGTGGCCCGGGTCACTCTGGGTCCGATTTGGTGGCCCGGGTCACTCTGGGTCCGATTTGGTGGCCCGGGTCACTCTGGGTCCGATTTGGTGGCCCGGGTCACTCTGGGTCCGATTTGGTGGCCCGGGTCACTCTGGGTCCGATTTGACGGGCGGCGCCACTCTGGGTCCGATTTGACGGGCGGCGCCACTCTGGGTCCGACTTGGCGGGCGGCGCCACTCTGGGTCCGACTTGGCGGGCGGCGCCACTCTGGGTCCGACTTGGCGGGCGGCGCCACTCTGGGTCCGACTTGGCGGGCGGCGCCACTCTGGGTCCGACTTGGCGGGCGGCGCCACTCTGGGTCCGATTTGGCGGGCGGCGCCACTCTGGGTCCGATTTGGCGGGCGGCGCCACTCTGGGTCCGATTTGGCGGGCGGCGCCACTCTGGGTCCGATTTGGCGGGCGGCGCCACTCTGGGTCCGATTTGGCGGGCGGCGCCACTCTGGGTCCGATTTGGCGGGCGGCGCCACTCTGGGTCCGATTTGGCGGGCGGCGCCACTCTGGGTCCAACTTGACGGGCGGCGCCACTCTGGGTCCGATTTGGCGGGCGGGGGCACTCTGGGTCCGATTTGGCAACCGGGGGCACTCTGGTCCGATTTGGTGGGCTGGGTCCGATTTGGTGAGCGGGGCAATAATGATAAGACTACAGATAGTGCTTTGTAATTGTGCTGTACTGTCACTTTAAGAGCTGATATTATCTGACAAAACTTGTGACCTGGTGGGCTGGTAGAGTTTATAGGCGTTGGCATAGTAACTGGGTCTCACTGCGCATATCAATGAGGTAATCAGCCAGGTGGCAGTTATTTTTAGAAATTGCCTCAGAAATCAGGCCCATTATAAACGTATTGGAAAATTTCCCTATTGAAATGCATTGAGACACTTTTTTCAAACGCAAATTGCGCCAAAACTACAAATCCGATCGACACGAAAAATACTTAGCACACCTCTCAGGAGCGCTGGCTTCGAAATGACACCTCACTGGAGTCTGTGAGTTTAGCGGTTCGGGCCGCATTACGTGCGGACTGAATAATAATAATAAGAACTAGATGGGTATTTCCTGAAGGAACTACAGATAGTGCTTTGGAATGGTGCCCGGGCTGCCCCTGCAAGACTTTCACACTTGGGTGCCCCTCAGGCGCTGGTTTGGTAGTTGTAGCCCCTCAGGGTTGAGGCCACTCTGGGTCCGATTTGGTGGGCCGGGTCACTCTGGGTCCGATTTGGTGGGCCGGGTCACTCTGGGTCCGATTTGGTGGCCCGGGTCACTCTGGGTCCGATTTGGTGGCCCGGGTCACTCTGGGTCCGATTTGGTGGGCCGGGTCACTCTGGGTCCGATTTGGTGGCCCGGGTCACTCTGGGTCCGATTTGGTGACCCGGGTCACTCTGGGTCCGATTTGGTGGCCCGGGTCACTCTGGGTCCGATTTGGTGGCTCGGGTCACTCTGGGTCCGATTTGGTGGCCCGGGTCACTCTGGGTCCGATTTGGTGGTCCGGGTCACTCTGGGTCCGATTTGGTGGCCCGGGTCACTCTGGGTCCGATTTGGTGGCCCGGGTCACTCTGGGTCCGATTTGGTGGCCCGGGTCACTCTGGGTCCGATTTGGTGGCCCGGGTCACTCTGGGTCCGATTTGGTGGGCCGGGTCACTCTGGGTCCGATTTGGTGGGCCGGGTCACTCTGGGTCCGATTTGGTGGGCCGGGTCACTCTGGGTCCGATTTGGTGGGCCGGGTCACTCTGGGTCCGATTTGGTGGGCCGGGTCACTCTGGGTCCGATTTGGTGGCCCGGGTCACTCTGGGTCCGATTTGGTGGCCCGGGTCACTCTGGGTCCGATTTGGTGGCCCGGGTCACTCTGGGTCCGATTTGGCGGGCCGGGTCACTCTGGGTCCGATTTGGCGGGCCGGGTCACTCTGGGTCCGATTTGGCGGGCCGGGTCACTCTGGGTCCGATTTGGCGGGCCGGGTCACTCTGGGTCCGATTTGGCGGGCGGCGCCACTCTGGGACCGATTTGGCGGGCGGCGCCACTCTGGGTCCGATTTGGCGGGCGGCGCCACTCTGGGTCCGATTTGGCGGGCGGCGCCACTCTGCGTCCGACTTGGCGGGCGGCGCCACTGGGTCCGATTTGGCGGGCGGCGCCACTCTGGGTCCGACTTGGCGGGCGGCGCCACTGGGTCCGATTTGGCGGGCGGCGCCACTCTGGGTCCGACTTTGCGGGCGGCGCCACTCTGGGTCCGACTTGGCGGGCGGCGCCACCCTGGGTCCGATTTGGCGGGCGGCGCCACCCTGGGTCCGATTTGGCGGGCGGCGCCACTCTGGGTCCGATTTGGCGGGCGGCGCCACTCTGGTCCGATTTGGTGGGCTGGGTCCGATTTGGTGAGCGGGGCAATAATTATAAGACTACAGATAGTGTTTTGGAATTGTGCTCTACTGTCACTTTAAGAGCGGACATTATCTGACAAAACTTGTGACCTGGTGGGCTGGTAGAGTTTATAGGCGTTGGCATAGTAACTGGGTCTCACTGCGCATATCAATGAGCTAATCAGCCAGGTGGCAGTTATTTTTAGAAATTGCCTCAGAAATCAGGCCCATTATAAACGTATTGGAAAATTTCCCTATTGAAACGCATTGAGACACTTTTTTCAAACGCAAATTGCGCCAAAACTACAAATCCGATCGACACGAAAAATACTTAGCACACCTCTCAGGGACGCTGGCTTCAAAATGACACCTCACTGGAGTCTGTGAGTTTAGCGGTTCGGGCCGCATTACGTGCGGACTGAATAATAAGAAGAATAATAATAACTAGATGGGTATTTCCTGAAGGAACTACAGATAGTGCTTTGGAATGGTGCCCGGGCTGCCCCTGCAAGACTTTCACACTTGGGTGCCCCTCAGGCGCTGGTTTGGTAGTTGTAGCCCCTCAGGGTTGAGGCTTGGTGGGCCGGGTCACTCTGGGTCCGATTTGGTGGGCCGGGTCACTCTGGGTCCGATTTGGTGGGCCGGGTCACTCTGGGTCCGATTTGGTGGGCCGGGTCACTCTGGGTCCCATTTGGTGGGCCGGGTCACTCTGGGTCCCATTTGGTGGGCCGGGTCACTCTGGGTCCCATTTGGTGGGCCGGGTCACTCTGGGTCCCATTTGGTGGCCCGGGTCACTCTGGGTCCCATTTGGTGGCCCGGGTCACTCTGGGTCCCATTTGGTGGCCCGGGTCACTCTTGGTCCGATTTGGTGGCCCGGGTCACTCTGGGCCCGATTTGGTGGCCCGGGTCACTCTGGGCCCGATTTGGTCAACCCGGGTCACTCTGGGCCCGATTTGGTGGCCCGGGTCACTCTGGGCCCGATTTGGTGGCCCGGGTCACTCTGGGGCCGATTTGGTGGCCCGGGTCACTCTGGGTCCGATTTGGTGGCCCGGGTCACTCTGGGTCCCATTTGGTGGCCCGGGTCACTCTTGGTCCGATTTGGTGGCCCGGGTCACTCTGGGCCCGATTTGGTGGCCCGGGTCACTCTGGGTCCGATTTGGTCAACCCAGGTCACTCTGGGCCCGATTTGGTGGCCCGGGTCACTCTGGGCCCGATTTGGTGGCCCGGGTCACTCTGGGTCCGATTTGGTGGCTCGGGTCACTCTGGGTCCGATTTGGTGGCCCGGGTCACTCTGGGTCCGATTTGGTGGCCCGGGTCACTCTGGGTCCGATTTGGTGGCCCGGGTTACTCTGGGTCCGATTTGGTGGCCCGGGTCACTCTGGGTCCGATTTGGTGGCCCGGGTCACTCTGGGTCCCATTTGGTGGCTCGGGTCACTCTTGGTCCGATTTGGTGGCCCGGGTCACTCTGGGCCCGATTTGGTGGCCCGGGTCACTCTGGGCCCGATTTGGTCAACCCGGGTCACTCTGGGCCCGATTTGGTGGCCCGGGTCACTCTGGGCCCGATTTGGTGGCCCGGGTCACTCTGGGGCCGATTTGGTGGCCCGGGTCACTCTGGGTCCGATTTGGTGGCCCGGGTCACTCTGGGTCCGATTTGGTGGCCCGGGTCACTCTGGATCCGATTTGGTGGCCCGGGTCACTCTGGGTCCGATTTGGTGGCCCGGGTCACTCTGGGTCCGATTTGGTGGCCCGGGTCACTCTGGGTCCGATTTGGTGGCCCGGGTCACTCTGGGTCCGATTTGGTGGCCCGGGTCACTCTGGGTCCGATTTGGTGGCCCGGATCACTCTGGGTCCGATTTGGTGGCCCGGGTCACTCTGGGTCCGATTTGGTGGCCCGGGTCACTCTGGGTCCGATTTGGTGGCCCGGGTCACTCTGGGTCCGATTTGGTGGCCCGGGTCACTCTGGGTCCGATTTGGTGGCCCGGGTCACTCTGGGTCCGATTTGGTGGCCCGGGTTACTCTGTGTCCGATTTGGTGGCTCGGGTCACTCTGGGTCCGATTTGATGGCCCGGGTCACTCTGGGTCCGATTTGATGGGCGGCGCCACTCTGGGTCTGATTTGACGGGCGGCGCCACTCTGGGTCCGACTTGGCGGGCGGCGCCACTCTGGGTCCGACTTGGCGCGCGGCGCCACTCTGGGTCTGACTTGGCGGGCGGCGCCACTCTGGGTCCGAGTTGGCGGGCGGCGCCACTCTGGGTCCGACTTGGTGGGCGGCGCCACTCTGGGTCCGATTTGGTGGGCCGGGTCACTCTGGGTCCGATTTGGTGGCCCGGGTCACTCTGGGTCCGATTTGGTGGCCCGGGTCACTCTGGGTCCGATTTGGTGGCCCGGGTCACTCTGGGTCCGATTTGGTGGCCCGGGTCACTCTGGGTCCGATTTGGTGGCCCGGGTTACTCTGTGTCCGATTTGGTGGCCCGGGTCACTCTGGGTCCGATTTGATGGCCCGGGTCACTCTGGGTCCGATTTGATGGGCGG
This sequence comes from Ranitomeya variabilis, assembly GCF_051348905.1. NCBI lineage: Eukaryota > Metazoa > Chordata > Amphibia > Anura > Dendrobatidae > Ranitomeya > Ranitomeya variabilis. The sequence goes on from NC_135232.1 coordinate 86,660,426, forward strand.
CGCCACTCTGGGTCTGATTTGACGGGCGGCGCCACTCTGGGTCCGACTTGGCGGGCGGCGCCACTCTGGGTCCGACTTGGCGCGCGGCGCCACTCTGGGTCTGACTTGGCGGGCGGCGCCACTCTGGGTCCGACTTGGCGGGCGGCGCCACTCTGGGTCCGACTTGGTGGGCGGCGCCACTCTGGGTCCGATTTGGTGGGCCGGGTCACTCTGGGTCCGATTTGGCGGGCCGGGTCACACTGGGTCCGATTTGGTGGGCCGGGTCACTCTGGGTCCGATTTGGCGGGCCGGGTCACTCTGGGTCCGATTTGGCGGGCCGGGTCACTCTGGGTCCGATTTGGCGGGCCGGGTCACTCTGGGTCCGATTTGGCGGGCCGGGTCACTCTGGGTCCGATTTGGCGGGCCGGGTCACTCTGGGTCCGATTTGGCGGGCCGGGTCACTCTGGGTCCGATTTGGCGGGCGGCGCCACTCTGGGTCCGATTTGGCGGGCGGCGCCACTCTGGGTCCGATTTGGCGGGCGGCGCCACTCTGGGTCCGATTTGGCGGCCCGGGTCACTCTGGGTCCGATTTGGTGGGCGGCGCCACTCTGGGTCCGATTTGGCGGGCGGCGCCACTCTGGGTCCGATTTGGCGGGCGGCGCCACTCTGGGTCCGATTTGGCGGGCGGCGCCACTCTGGGTCCGATTTGGCGGGCGGCGCCACTCTGGGTCCGATTTGGCGGCCCGGGTCACTCTGGGTCCGATTTGGTGGGCGGCGCCACTCTGGGTCCGATTTGGCGGGCGGCGCCACTCTGGGTCCGATTTGGCGGGCGGCGCCACTCTGGGTCCGATTTGGCGGGCGGCGCCACTCTGGGTCCGATTTGGTGGGCGGCGCCACTCTGGGTCCGATTTGGCGGCCCGGGTCACTCTGGGTCCCATTTGGTGGCTCGGGTCACTCTTGGTCCGATTTGGTGGCCCGGGTCACTCTGGGCCCGATTTGGTGGCCCGGGTCACTCTGGGCCCGATTTGGTCAACCCGGGTCACTCTGGGCCCGATTTGGTGGCCCGGGTCACTCTGGGCCCGATTTGGTGGCCCGGGTCACTCTGGGGCCGATTTGGTGGCCCGGGTCACTCTGGGTCCGATTTGGTGGCCCGGGTCACTCTGGGTCCCATTTGGTGGCCCGGGTCACTCTTGGTCCGATTTGGTGGCCCGGGTCACTCTGGGCCCGATTTGGTGGCCCGGGTCACTCTGGGTCCGATTTGGTCAACCCAGGTCACTCTGGGCCCGATTTGGTGGCCCGGGTCACTCTGGGCCCGATTTGGTGGCCCGGGTCACTCTGGGTCCGATTTGGTGGCTCGGGTCACTCTGGGTCCGATTTGGTGGCCCGGGTCACTCTGGGTCCGATTTGGTGGCCCGGGTCACTCTGGGTCCGATTTGGTGGCCCGGGTTACTCTGGGTCCGATTTGGTGGCCCGGGTCACTCTGGGTCCGATTTGGTGGCCCGGGTCACTCTGGGTCCCATTTGGTGGCTCGGGTCACTCTTGGTCCGATTTGGTGGCCCGGGTCACTCTGGGCCCGATTTGGTGGCCCGGGTCACTCTGGGCCCGATTTGGTCAACCCGGGTCACTCTGGGCCCTATTTGGTGGCCCGGGTCACTCTGGGCCCGATTTGGTGGCCCGGGTCACTCTGGGGCCGATTTGGTGGCCCGGGTCACTCTGGGTCCGATTTGGTGGCCCGGGTCACTCTGGGTCCGATTTGGTGGCCCGGGTCACTCTGGGTCCGATTTGGTGGCCCGGGTCACTCTGGGTCCGATTTGGTGGCCCGGGTCACTCTGGGTCCGATTTGGTGGCCCGGGTCACTCTGGGTCCGATTTGGTGGCCCGGGTCACTCTGGGTCCGATTTGGTGGCCCGGATCACTCTGGGTCCGATTTGGTGGCCCGGGTCACTCTGGGTCCGATTTGGTGGCCCGGGTCACTCTGGGTCCGATTTGGTGGCCCGGGTCACTCTGGGTCCGATTTGGTGGCCCGGGTCACTCTGGGTCCGATTTGGTGGCCCGGGTTACTCTGTGTCCGATTTGGTGGCCCGGGTCACTCTGGGTCCGATTTGATGGCCCGGGTCACTCTGGGTCCGATTTGATGGGCGGCGCCACTCTGGGTCTGATTTGACGGGCGGCGCCACTCTGGGTCCGACTTGGCGGGCGGCGCCACTCTGGGTCCGACTTGGCGCGCGGCGCCACTCTGGGTCTGACTTGGCGGGCGGCGCCACTCTGGGTCCGACTTGGCGGGCGGCGCCACTCTGGGTCCGACTTGGTGGGCGGCGCCACTCTGGGTCCGATTTGGTGGGCCGGGTCACTCTGGGTCCGATTTGGTGGCCCGGGTCACTCTGGGTCCGATTTGGTGGCCCGGGTCACTCTGGGTCCGATTTGGTGGCCCGGGTCACTCTGGGTCCGATTTGGTGGCCCGGGTCACTCTGGGTCCGATTTGGTGGCCCGGGTTACTCTGTGTCCGATTTGGTGGCCCGGGTCACTCTGGGTCCGATTTGATGGCCCGGGTCACTCTGGGTCCGATTTGATGGGCGGCGCCACTCTGGGTCTGATTTGACGGGCGGCGCCACTCTGGGTCCGACTTGGCGGGCGGCGCCACTCTGGGTCCGACTTGGCGCGCGGCGCCACTCTGGGTCTGACTTGGCGGGCGGCGCCACTCTGGGTCCGACTTGGCGGGCGGCGCCACTCTGGGTCCGACTTGGTGGGCGGCGCCACTCTGGGTCCGATTTGGTGGGCCGGGTCACTCTGGGTCCGATTTGGCGGGCCGGGTCACTCTGGGTCCGATTTGGTGGGCCGGGTCACTCTGGGTCCGATTTGGCGGGCCGGGTCACTCTGGGTCCGATTTGGCGGGCCGGGTCACTCTGGGTCCGATTTGGCGGGCCGGGTCACTCTGGGTCCGATTTGGCGGGCCGGGTCACTCTGGGTCCGATTTGGCGGGCCGGGTCACTCTGGGTCCGATTTGGCGGGCCGGGTCACTCTGGGTCCGATTTGGCGGGCGGCGCCACTCTGGGTCCGATTTGGCGGGCGGCGCCACTCTGGGTCCGATTTGGCGGGCGGCGCCACTCTGGGTCCGATTTGGCGGCCCGGGTCACTCTGGGTCCGATTTGGTGGGCGGCGCCACTCTGGGTCCGATTTGGCGGGCGGCGCCACTCTGGGTCCGATTTGGCGGGCGGCGCCACTCTGGGTCCGATTTGGCGGGCGGCGCCACTCTGGGTCCGATTTGGCGGGCGGCGCCACTCTGGGTCCGATTTGGCGGCCCGGGTCACTCTGGGTCCGATTTGGTGGGCGGCGCCACTCTGGGTCCGATTTGGCGGGCGGCGCCACTCTGGGTCCGATTTGGCGGGCGGCGCCACTCTGGGTCCGATTTGGCGGGCGGCGCCACTCTGGGTCCGATTTGGTGGGCGGCGCCACTCTGGGTCCGATTTGGCGGGCGGCGCCACTCTGGGTCCGATTTGGCGGCCCGGGTCACTCTGGGTCCGATATGGCGGCCCGGGTCACTCTGGGTCCGATTTGGCGGCTCGGGTCACTCTGGGTCCGATTTGGCGGGCAGCGCCACTCTGGGTCCGATTTGGCGGGCGGCGCCACTCTGGGTCCGATTTGGCGGGCGGCGCCTCTCTGGGTCCGATTTGGCGGGCGGCGCAACTCTGTGTCCGATTTGGCGGGCGGCGCCACTCTGGGTCCGATTTGGCGGGCGGCGCCACTCTGGGTCCGATTTGGCGGGCGGCGCCACTCTGGGTCCGACTTGGCGGGCGGCGCCACTCTGGGTCCGATTTGGCGGGCGGCGCCACTCTGGGTCCGATTTGGCGGGCGGCGCCACTCTGGGTCCGATTTGGCGGGCGGCGCCACTCTGGGTCCGATTTGGCGGGCGGCGCCACTCTGGGTCCGACTTGACGGGCGGCGCCACTCTGGGTCCGATTTGGCGGGCGGGGGCACTCTGGGTCCGATTTGGCAAGCGGGGGCACTCTCGTCCGATTTGGTGGGCTGGGTCCGATTTGGTGAGCGGGGCAATAATGATAAGACTACAGATAGTGCTTTGTAATTGTGCTGTACTGTCACTTTAAGAGCTGATATTATCTGACAAAACTTGTGACCTGGTGGGCTGGTAGAGTTTATAGGCGTTGGCATAGTAACTGGGTCTCACTGCGCATATCAATGAGGTAATCAGCCAGGTGCAGTTATTTTTAGAAATTGCCTCAGAAATCAGGCCCATTATAAACGTATTGGAAAATTTCCCTATTGAAATGCATTGAGACACTTTTTTCAAATGCAAATTGCGCCAAAACTACAAATCCGATCGACACGAAAAATACTTAGCACACCTCTCAGGAACGCTGGCTTCGAAATGACACCTCACTGGAGTCTGTGAGTTTAGCGGTTCGGGCCGCATTACGTGCGGACTGAATAATAACTAGATGGGTATTTCCTGAAGGAACTACAGATAGTGCTTTGGAATGGTGCCCGGGCTGCCCCTGCAAGACTTTCACACTTGGGTGCCCCTCAGGCGGTCCGATTTGGTGGGTTGGGTCAATCTGGGTCTGATTTTGTGGGCGGGGTAAATCTAGGTCCGATTCGGTGGGCGGGGTCACTTTTGGTCCGATTCTGTGGGCGCGGCCACTCTGGGTCCGATTCGGTGGGCGGAGCCACTCTGGGTCCGATTTGGTGGGCGGGGCACCTTAGGGACCAATTTGGTGGGTGGGGTCACTCGGTCCGATTTGGTGGGCTGGGCACCTCAGGGTCTGATTTGGTGGGCTGGGCACCTCAGGGTCCGATTTGGTGGGTGGGGTCACTCTGGGTCCGATTTGGTGGGCGGGGTCACTCTGGGCCCGATTTGGTGGAAGGGGTCACTCTGGGTCCGATTTGGTGGAAGGGGTCACTCTGGGTCTGATTTGGTGGAAGGGGTCACTCTGGGTCCGATTTGGTGGGCGGAGCCACTCTGGGTCCGATTTGGTGGGCGGGGTCACTCTGGGTCTGATTTAGGGGGCGGGGTCACTCTGGGTCCGATTTGGTGGGCCGGGCCCCTCGGGGTCCGATTTGGTGGGCCGGGCCTCTCGGGTTCCGAATCGGTGAGCGGGGTAATCTACTATCTAATTATCTAAGGGCACTTCCGTCTTTCTGTCTCACAACACCGCTACGTCATCATCTCGTGAGACCGCAATGCACTCTTGGGACCGGAGCGCGCAACAAGCATCGGGTACCAGCCACTCCAGGTGCAACAAGCACCTATTTTAATTCTTTTTTTTTTAACAGGGATATGCAGTATACTATGTGACTGGACAATATACTACGTGACTGGGCAGTATAACTACGTGGCTCTGCGCTGTATACTGCGTGGCTCTGTGCTGTATACTGCGTGGCTCTGCGCTGTATACTACGCGGCTCTGCGCTGTATACTACGCGGCTCTGCGCTGTATACTGCGTGGCTCTGCGCTGTGTACTGCGCGGCTCTGCGCTGTGTACTGCACGGCTCTGCGCTGTGTACTGCGCGGCTCTGCACTGTGTACTGCGCGTTCTGCGCTGTATACTGCGCGGCTCTGCGCTGTATAGTGCGCAGCTCTGCGCAGCTCTGCGCTTTGTACTGCGCGGCTCTGCGCTATATACTGCGTGGCTCTTCGCTGTATACTACGCGGCTCTGCGCTGTGTACTGCGCGGCTCTGCGCTGTGTACTGCGCGTGTCCGTGCTGTGTACTGCGCGTGTCTGCGCTGTATACTGCGGGGCTCTGCACTGTATACTGCGGGGCTCTGCGCTGTATACTACGCGGCTCAGCGCTGTATACTGCGCGGCTCTGCGCTGCATACTGCGTGGCTCTACGCTGCGTACTGCGCGGCTCTGCTCTGTATACTGGGTGGCTCTGCGCTGTGTACTGCGCGGCTCTGTGCTGTGTACTGTGCGGCTCTGCACTGTACTGCGCGGCTCTGCGCTGTGTACTGCGCGGCTCTGCGCTGTGTACTGCGCGGCTCTGCGCTTTATACTGTGCGGCTCTGCGCTCTGTACTGCGCGGCTCTGCGCTGTGTACTGCGCAGCTCTGCGCTGTATACTGCGCGGCTCTGCGCTGTGTACTGCGCGGCTCTGCGCTGTGTACTGCGCGGCTCTGCGCTGTGTACTGCTCGGCTCTGCGCTGTGTACTGCGCGGCTCTGCGCTGTGTACTGCGCGGCTCTGCGCTGTGTACTGCGCGGCTCTGCGCTGTGTACTGCGCGGCTCTGCGCTGTGTACTGCACGGCTCTGCGCGGTATACTGCGCGGCTCTGCGCTTTATACTGTGCGGCTCTGCGCTCTGTACTGCACGGCTCTGCGCTGTCTACTGCGCGGCTCTGCGCTGTGTACTGCTCGGCTCTGCGCTGTGTACTGCGCGGCTCTCCGCTTTATACTGCGCGGCTCTGCGCTTTATACTGCGCGGCTTTGCGCTGTGTACTGCATGGCTCTGCGCTGTGTACTGCGCGGCTCTGCGCTGTGTACTGCACGGCTCTGCGCTTTATACTGCGCGGCTCTGCGCTGTGTACTGCACGGCTCTGCGCTGTGTACTGCGCGGCTCTGCGCTGTGTACTGCACGGCTCTGCGCTTTATACTGCGCGGCTCTGCGCTGTGTACTGCACGGCTCTGCGCTGTGTACTGCGCGGCTCTGCGCTGTGTACTGCGCGGCTCTGCGCTTTATACTGCGCGGCTCTGCGCTTTATACTGCGCGGCTCTGCGCTGTGTACTGCGCGGCTCTGCGCTGTGTACTGCGCGGCTCTGCGCTGTGTACTGCACGGCTCTGCGCTTTATACTGCGCGGCTCTGTGCTGTGTACTGCACGGCTCTGCGCTGTGTACTGCGCGGCTCTGCGCTGTGTACTGCACGGCTCTGCGCTTTAAACTGCGCGGCTCTGCGCTGTGTACTGCACGGCTCTGCGCTGTGTACTGCGCGGCTCTGCGCTGTGTACTGCGCGGCTCTGCGCTTTATACTGCGCGGCTCTGCGCTGTGTACTGCGCGGCTCTGCGCTGTGTACTGCGCGGCTCTGCGCTGTGTACTGCACGGCTCTGCGCTTTATACTGCGCGGCTCTGCGCTGTGTACTGCACGGCTCTGCGCTGTGTACTGCGCGGCTCTGCGCTGTGTACTGCACGGCTCTGCGCTTTATACTGCGCGGCTCTGCGCTGTGTACTGCACGGCTCTGCGCTGTGTACTGCGCGGCTCTGCGCTGTGTACTGCGCGGCTCTGCGCTTTATACTGCGCGGCTCTGCGCTGTGTACTGCACGGCTCTGCGCTGTGTACTGCGCGGCTCTGCGCTGTGTACTGCGCGGCTCTGCGCTTTATACTGCGCGGCTCTGCGCTGTGTACTGCGCGGCTCTGCGCTGTGTACTGCGCGGCTCTGCGCTGTGTACTGCACGGCTCTGCACTGTATACTGCGTGGCTGTGCAATATACTACGTGGACATGCATATTCTAGAATACCCGATGAGTTAGAATCGGGCCACAGTCTAATAATCATAAGACTACGGATAGTGGTTTGGAATTGTGCTGTACTGTCACTTTAAGAGCTGATATTATCTGACAAAACTTGTGACCTGGTGAGCTGATGTAGATTTCATAGGAGTTGGCATAGTAACTGTGTCTGACTGCGCATATCAATGAGCTAATCAGCCAGGTGGCAGTTATTTTTAGAAATTGCCTCAGAAACCAGCCCATTATAAACGTATAGGAAAATTTCTCCATTGAAACGCATTGAAAGACTTTTTTCAAACACAAATTGCGCAAAAAATACAAATCCGATCGACACGAAAAATACTTAGCACACCTCTCAGGAACGCTGGCTTCGAAATGACACCTCACTGGAGTCTGTGAGTTTAGCGGTTCGGGCCGCATTACGTGCGGACTGAATAATAAGAATAAGAAGAAGTTTACCACGGTGGAATAACAGTATAGTGCTTTGTTCCAAAGCACTATAATAACTAGATGGGTATTTCCTGAAGGAACTACAGATAGTGCTTTGGAATGGTGCCCGGGCTGCCCCTGCAAGACTTTCACACTTGGGTGCCCCTCAGGCGGTCCGATTTGGTGGGTTGGGTCAATCTGGGTCTGATTTTGTGGGCGGGGTAAATCTAGGTCCGATTCGGTGGGCGGGGTCACTTTTGGTCCGATTCTGTGGGCGCGGCCACTCTGGGTCCGATTCGGTGGGCGGAGCCACTCTGGGTCCGATTTGGTGGGCGGGGCACCTTAGGGACCAATTTGGTGGGTGGGGTCACTCGGTCCGATTTGGTGGGCTGGGCACCTCAGGGTCTCATTTGGTGGGCTGGGCACCTCAGGGTCCGATTTGGTGGGTGGGGTCACTCTGGGTCCGATTTGGTGGGCGGGGTCACTCTGGGCCCGATTTGGTGGAAGGGGTCACTCTGGGTCCGATTTGGTGGAAGGGGTCACTCTGGGTCTGATTTGGTGGAAGGGGTCACTCTGGGTCCGATTTGGTGGGCGGAGCCACTCTGGGTCCGATTTGGTGGGCGGGGTCACTCTGGGTCTGATTTAGGGGGCGGGGTCACTCTGGGTCCGATTTGGTGGGCCGGGCCCCTCGGGGTCCGATTTGGTGGGCCGGGCCTCTCGGGTTCCGAATTGGTGAGCGGGGTAATCTACTATCTAATTATCTAAGGGCACTTCCGTCTTTCTGTCTCACAACACCGCTACGTCATCATCTCGTGAGACCGCAATGCACTCTTGGGACCGGAGCGCGCAACAAGCATCGGGTACCGGCCACTCCAGGTGCAACAAGCATCGTGTACCGGCCGCTCTAGGAGGTGCAACAACCATCAGATACCGGCCGCTCCAGGAGGTGAGTATGTAACTTTTTTATTTTAATTCTTTTTTTTTTTAACAGGGATATGCAGTATACTATGTGACTGGACAATATACTACGTGACTGGGCAGTATAACTACGTGGCTCTGCGCTGTATACTGCGTGGCTCTGTGCTGTATACTGCGTGGCTCTGCGCTGTATACTACGCGGCTCTGCGCTGTATACTACGCGGCTCTGCGCTGTATACTGCGTGGCTCTGCGCTGTGTACTGCGCGGCTCTGCGCTGTGTACTGCACGGCTCTGCGCTGTGTACTGCGCGGCTCTGCACTGTGTACTGCGCGTTCTGCGCTGTATACTGCGCGGCTCTGCGCTGTATACTGCGCAGCTCTGCGCAGCTCTGCGCTTTGTACTGCGCGGCTCTGCGCTATATACTGCGTGGCTCTTCGCTGTATACTACGCGGCTCTGCGCTGTGTACTGCGCGGCTCTGCGCTGTGTACTGCGCGTGTCCGTGCTGTGTACTGCGCGTGTCTGCGCTGTATACTGCGGGGCTCTGCACTGTATACTGCGGGGCTCTGCGCTGTATACTACGCGGCTCAGCGCTGTATACTGCGCGGCTCTGCGCTGCATACTGCGTGGCTCTACGCTGCGTACTGCGCGGCTCTGCGCTGTATACTGGGTGGCTCTGCGCTGTGTACTGCGCGGCTCTGTGCTGTGTACTGCGCGGCTCTGCACTGTGTACTGCGCGGCTCTGCGCTGTGTACTGCGCGGCTCTGCGCTGTGTACTGCGCGGCTCTGCGCTTTATACTGTGCGGCTCTGCGCTCTGTACTGCGCGGCTCTGCGCTGTGTACTGCGCAGCTCTGCGCTGTATACTGCGCGGCTCTGCGCTGTGTACTGCGCGGCCCTGCGCTGTGTACTGCGCGGCTCTGCGCTGTGTACTGCTCGGCTCTGCGCTGTGTACTGCGCGGCTCTGCGCTGTGTACTGCGCGGCTCTGCGCTGTGTACTGCGCGGCTCTGCGCTGTGTACTGCACGGCTCTGCGCGGTATACTGCGCGGCTCTGCGCTTTATACTGTGCGGCTCTGCGCTCTGTACTGCACGGCTCTGCGCTGTCTACTGCGCGGCTCTGCGCTGTGTACTGCTCGGCTCTGCGCTGTGTACTGCGCGGCTCTCCGCTTTATACTGCGCGGCTCTGCGCTTTATACTGCGCGGCTTTGCGCTGTGTACTGCATGGCTCTGCGCTGTGTACTGCGCGGCTCTGCGCTGTGTACTGCACGGCTCTGCGCTGTGTACTGCACGGCTCTGCGCTTTATACTGCGCGGCTCTGCGCTGTGTACTGCACGGCTCTGCGCTGTGTACTGCGCGGCTCTGCGCTGTGTACTGCACGGCTCTGCGCTTTATACTGCGCGGCTCTGCGCTGTGTACTGCACGGCTCTGCGCTGTGTACTGCGCGGCTCTGCGCTGTGTACTGCGCGGCTCTGCGCTGTGTACTGCGCGGCTCTGCGCTGTGTACTGCACGGCTCTGCGCTTTATACTGCGCGGCTCTGCGCTGTGTACTGCACGGCTCTGCGCTGTGTACTGCGCGGCTCTGCGCTGTGTACTGCACGGCTCTGCGCTTTAAACTGCGCGGCTCTGCGCTGTGTACTGCACGGCTCTGCGCTGTGTACTGCGCGGCTCTGCGCTGTGTACTGCGCGGCTCTGCGCTTTATACTGCGCGGCTCTGCGCTGTGTACTGCGCGGCTCTGCGCTGTGTACTGCGCGGCTCTGCGCTGTGTACTGCACGGCTCTGCGCTTTATACTGCGCGGCTCTGCGCTGTGTACTGCACGGCTCTGCGCTGTGTACTGCGCGGCTCTGCGCTGTGTACTGCACGGCTCTGCGCTTTATACTGCGCGGCTCTGCGCTGTGTACTGCGCGGCTCTGCGCTGTGTACTGCGCGGCTCTGCGCTGTGTACTGCGCGGCTCTGCGCTTTATACTGCGCGGCTCTGCGCTGTGTACTGCGCGGCTCTGTGCTGTGTACTGCGCGGCTCTGTGCTGTGTACTGCACGGCTCTGCACTGTATACTGCGTGGCTGTGCAATATACTACGTGGACATGCATATTCTAGAATACCCGATGAGTTAGAATCGGGCCACAGTCTAATAATCATAAGACTACGGATAGTGGTTTGGAATTGTGCTGTACTGTCACTTTAAGAGCTGATATTATCTGACAAAACTTGTGACCTGGTGAGCTGATGTAGATTTCATAGGAGTTGGCATAGTAACTGTGTCTGACTGCGCATATCAATGAGCTAATCAGCCAGGTGGCAGTTATTTTTAGAAATTGCCTCAGAAACCAGCCCATTATAAACGTATAGGAAAATTTCTCCATTGAAACGCATTGAAAGACTTTTTTCAAACACAAATTGCGCAAAAACTACAAATCCGATCGACACGAAAAATACTTAGCACACCTCTCAGGAACGCTGGCTTCGAAATGACACCTCACTGGAGTCTGTGAGTTTAGCGGTTCGGGCCGCATTACGTGCGGACTGAATAATAAGAATAAGAAGAAGTTTACCACGGTGGAATAACAGTATAGTGCTTTGTTCCAAAGCACTATAATAATAACTAGATGGGTATTTCCTGAAGGAACTACAGATAGTGCTTTGGAATGGTGCTCGGGCTGCCCCTGCAAGACTTTCACACTTGGGTGCCCCTCAGGCGCTGGTTTGGTAGTTGTAGCCCCTCAGGGTTGCCACTCTGGGTCCGATTTGGTGGCCCGGGTCACTCTGGGTCCGATTTGGTGGCCCGGGTCACTCTGGGTCCGATTTGGTGGCCCGGGTCACTCTGGGTCCGATTTGGTGGCCCGGGTCACTCTGGGTCCGATTTGGCGGCCCGGGTCACTCTGGGTCCGATTTGGCGGCCCGGGTCACTCAGGGTACGATTTTTCGGCCCGGGTCACTCTGGGTCCGATTTGGCGGGCCGGGTCACTCTGGGTCCGATTTGGCGGCCCGGGTCACTCTGGGTCCGATTTGGCGGCCCGGGTCACTCTGGGTCCGATTTGGCGGCCCGGGTCACTCTGGGTCCGATTTGGCGGCCCGGGTCACTCTGGGTCCGATTTGGCGGGCGGCGCCACTCTGGGTCCGATTTGGCGGGCGGCGCCACTCTGGGTCCGATTTGGCGGGCGGCGCCACTCTGGGTCCGATTTGGCGGGCGGCGCCACTCTGGGTCCGATTTGGCGGGCGGCACCACTCTGGGTCCGATTTGGCGGGCGGCGCCACTCTGGGTCCGATTTGGCGGGCGGCGCCACTCTGGGTCCGATTTGGCGGGCGGCGCCACTCTGGGTCCGATTTGGCGGGCGGCTCCACTCTGGGTCCGATTTGGCAAGAGGGGGCACTCTTGTCCGATTTGGTGGGCTGGGTCCGATTTGGTGAGCGGGGCAATAATTATAAGACTACAGATAGTGTTTTGGAATTGTGCTCTACTGTCACTTTAAGAGCGGACATTATCTGACAAAACTTGTGACCTGGTGGGCTGGTAGAGTTTATAGGCGTTGGCATAGTAACTGGGTCTCACTGCGCATATCAATGAGCTAATCAGCCAGGTGGCAGTTATTTTTAGAAATTGCCTCAGAAATCAGGCCCATTATAAACGTATTGGAAAATTTCCCTATTGAAACGCATTGAGACACTTTTTTCAAACGCAAATTGCGCCAAAACTACAAATCCGATCGACATGAAAAATACTTAGCACACCTCTCAGGGACGCTGGCTTCGAAATGACACCTCACTGGAGTCTGTGAGTTTAGCGGTTCGGGCCGCATTAAGCGGACTGAATAATAATAAGAATAATAATAACTAGATGGGTATTTCCTGAAGGAACTACAGATAGTGCTTTGGAATGGTGCTCGGGCTGCCCCTGCAAGACTTTCACACTTGGGTGCCCCTCAGGCGCTGGTTTGGTAGTTGTAGCCCATCAGGGTTGCCACTCTGGGTCCGATTTGGTGGCCCGGGTCACTCTGGGTCCGATTTGGTGGCCCGGGTCACTCTGGGTCCGATTTGGTGGCCCGGGTCACTCTGGGTCCGATTTGGCGGCCCGGGTCACTCAGGGTACGATTTTTCGGCCCGGGTCACTCTGGGTCCGATTTGGCGGGCCGGGTCACTCTGGGTCCGATTTGGCGGGCCGGGTCACTCTGGGTCCAATTTGGCGGGCCGGGTCACTCTGGGTCCGATTTGGCGGCCCGGGTCACTCTGGGTCCGATTTGGCGGCCCGGGTCACTCTGGGTCCGATTTGGCGGCCCGGGTCACTCTGGGTCCGATTTGGCGGCCCGGGTCACTCTGGGTCCGATTTGGCGGCCCGGGTCACTCTGGGTCCGATTTGGCGGGCGGCGCCACTCTGGGTCCGATTTGGCGGGCGGCGCCACTCTGGGTCCGATTTGGCGGGCGGCGCCACTCTGGGTCCGATTTGGCGGGCGGCGCCACTCTGGGTCCGATTTGGCGGGCGGCGCCACTCTGGGTCCGATTTGGCGGGCGGCGCCACTCTGGGTCCGATTTGGCGGGCGGCGCCACTCTGGGTCCGATTTGGCGGGCGGCGCCACTCTGGGTCCGATTTGGCGGGCGGCGCCACTCTGGGTCCGACTTGGCGGGCGGCGCCACTCTGGGTCCGACTTGGCGGGCGGCGCCACTCTGGGTTCGATTTGGCGGGCGGCGCCACTATGGGTCCGATTAGGCGGGCGGGGGCACTCTGGGTCCGATTTGGCGGGCGGCGCCACTATAGGTCCGATTTGGCGGGCGGGGGCACTCTGGGTCCGATTTGGCGGGCGGCGCCACTCTGGGTCCGATTTGGCGGGCGGCGCCACTCTGGGTCCGATTTGGCGGGCGGCGCCACTCTGGGTCCGATTTGGCGGGCGGCGCCACTCTGGGTCCGATTTGGCGGGCGGCGCCACTCTGGGTCCGATTTGGCGGGCGGCGCCACTCTGGGTCCGTTTTGGCGGGCGGCGCTACTCTGGGTCCGTTTTGGCGGGCGGCGCCACTCTGGGTCTGTTTTGGCGGGTGGCGCCACTCTGGGTCCGTTTTGGCGGGCGGCGCTACTCTGGGTCCGTTTTGGCGGGCGGCGCCACTCTGGGTCCGTTTTGGCGGGCCGGGTCACTCTGGGTCCGTTTTGGCGGGCCGGGTCACTCTGGGTCCGATTTGGCGGGCGGAGCCACTCTGGGTCCGATTTGGCGGGCGGAGCCACTCTGGGTCCGATTTGGCGGGCGGCGCCACTCTGGGTCCGATTTGGCGGGCGGCGCCACTCTGGGTCCGATTTGGCGGGCGGCGCCACTCTGGGTCCGATTTGGCGGGCGGCGCCACTCTGGGTCCGATTTGGCGGGCGGCGCCACTCTGGGTCCGACTTGGCGGGCGGCGCCACTCTGGGTCCGACATGGCGGGCGGCGCCACTCTGGGTCCGATTTGGCGGGCGGCGCCACTATGGGTCCGATTTGGCGGGCGGGGGCACTCTGGGTCCGATTTGGCGGGCGGCACCACTATGGGTCCGATTTGGCGGGCGGGGGCACTCTGGGTCCGATTTGGCGGGCGGCGCCACTCTGGGTCCGATTTGGCGGGCGGCGCCACTCTGGGTCCGATTTGGCGGGCGGCGCCACTCTGGGTCCGATTTGGCGGGCGGCGCCACTCTGGGTCCGATTTGGCGGGCGGCGCCACTCTGGGTCTGATTTGGCGGGCGGCGCCACTCTGGGTCCGTTTTGGCGGGCGGCGCTACTCTGGGTCCGTTTTGGCGGGCGGCGCCACTCTGGGTCCGTTTTGGCGGGCGGCGCCACTCTGGGTCCGTTTTGGCGGGCGGCGCCACTCTGGGTCCGTTTTGGCGGGCGGCGCTACTCTGGGTCCGTTTTGGCGGGCGGCGCCACTCTGGGTCCGTTTTGGCGGGCCGGGTCACTCTGGGTCCGATTTGGCGGGCGGAGCCACTCTGGGTCCGATTTGGCGGCCGGGGCCACTCTGGGTCCGATTTGGCGGGCGGCGCCACTCTGGGTCCGATTTGGCGGGCGGCGCCACTCTGGGTCCGTTTTGGCGGGCGGCGCTACTCTGGGTCCGTTTTGGCGGGCGGCGCCACTCTGGGTCCGTTTTGGCGGGCGGCGCCACTCTGGGTCCGTTTTGGCGGGCGGCGCTACCTCTGGGTCCGTTTTGGCGGGCGGCGCCACTCTAGGTCCGTTTTGGCAGGCCGGGTCACTCTGGGTCCGTTTTGGCGGGCGGAGCCACTCTGGGTCCGATTTGGCGGGCGGCGCCACTCTGGGTCCGATTTGGCGGGCGGCGCTACTCTGGGTCCGTTTTGGCGGGCGGCGCCACTCTGGGTCCGTTTTGGCAGGCCGGGTCACTCTGGGTCCGTTTTGGCGGGCGGAGCCACCCTGGGTCCGATTTGGTGGGCGGCGCTACTCTGGGTCCGTTTTGGCGGGCGGCGCCACTCTGGGTCCGTTTTGGCGGGCGGCGCCACTCTAGGTCCGTTTTGGCAGGCCGGGTCACTCTGGGTCCGTTTTGGCGGGCGGAGCCACCCTGGGTCCGATTTGGTGGGCGGCGCCACTCTGGGTCCGATTTGGCGGGCGGCGCCACTCTGGGTCCGATTTGGCGGGCGGCGCCACTCTTGGTCCGATTTGGCGGGCGGCGCCACTCTGGGTCCGATTTGGCGGGCGGCGCCACTATGGGTCCGATTTGGCGGGCGGCGCCACTATGGGTCCGATTTGGCGGGGGGGGCACTCTGGGTCCGATTTGGCGGGCGGGGACACTCTGGGTCCGATTTGGCGGGCGGGGGCACTCTGGGTCCGATTTGGCGGCGGGGGCACTCTGATCCGATTTGGTGGGCTGGGTCCGATTTGGTGAGCGGGGCAATAATTATAAGACTACAGATAGTGCTTTGGAATTGTGCTGTACTGTCACTTTAAGAGCTGACAAAACTTGTGACCTGGTGGGCTGATGTAGAGTTTATAGGCGTTGGCAAAGTAACTGGGTCTCACTGCGCATATCAATGAGCTAATCAGCTAGGTGGCAGTTATTTTTAGAAATTGCCTCAGAAATCAGGCCCATTATAAACGTATTGGAAAATTTCCCTATTGAAACGCATTGAGACACTTTTTTCAAACGCAAATTGCGCCAAAACTACAAATCCGATCGACACGAAAAATACTTAGCACACCTCTCAGGAACGCTGGCTTCGAAATGACACCTCACTGGAGTCTGTGAGTTTAGCGGTTCGGGCCGCATTACGTGCGGACTGAATAATAAGAAGAACTAGATGGGTATTTCCTGAAGGAACTACAGATAGTGCTTTGGAATGGTGCCCGGGCTGCCCCTGCAAGACTTTCACACTTGGGTGCCCCTCAGGCGCTGGTTTGGTAGTTGTAGCCCCTCAGGGTTGAGGCTTGGTGGGCCGGGTCACTCTGGGTCCGATTTGGTGGGCCGGGTCACTCTGGGTCCGATTTGGTGGGCCGGGTCACTCTGGGTCCGATTTGGTGGGCCGGGTCACTCTGGGTCCCATTTGGTGGGCCGGGTCACTCTGGGTCCCATTTGGTGGGCCGGGTCACTCTGGGTCCCATTTGGTGGGCCGGGTCACTCTGGGTCCCATTTGGTGGCCCGGGTCACTCTGGGTCCCATTTGGTGGCCCGGGTCACTCTGGGTCCCATTTGGTGGCCCGGGTCACTCTTGGTCCGATTTGGTGGCCCGGGTCACTCTGGGCCCGATTTGGTGGCCCGGGTCACTCTGGGCCCGATTTGGTCAACCCGGGTCACTCTGGGCCCGATTTGGTGGCCCGGGTCACTCTGGGCCCGATTTGGTGGCCCGGGTCACTCTGGGGCCGATTTGGTGGCCCGGGTCACTCTGGGTCCGATTTGGTGGCCCGGGTCACTCTGGGTCCCATTTGGTGGCCCGGGTCACTCTTGGTCCGATTTGGTGGCCCGGGTCACTCTGGGCCCGATTTGGTGGCCCGGGTCACTCTGGGTCCGATTTGGTCAACCCAGGTCACTCTGGGCCCGATTTGGTGGCCCGGGTCACTCTGGGCCCGATTTGGTGGCCCGGGTCACTCTGGGTCCGATTTGGTGGCTCGGGTCACTCTGGGTCCGATTTGGTGGCCCGGGTCACTCTGGGTCCGATTTGGTGGTCCGGGTCACTCTGGGTCCGATTTGGTGGCCCGGGTTACTCTGGGTCCGATTTGGTGGCCCGGGTCACTCTGGGTCCGATTTGGTGGCCCGGGTCACTCTGGGTCCCATTTGGTGGCTCGGGTCACTCTTGGTCCGATTTGGTGGCCCGGGTCACTCTGGGCCCGATTTGGTGGCCCGGGTCACTCTGGGCCCGATTTGGTCAACCCGGGTCACTCTGGGCCCGATTTGGTGGCCCGGGTCACTCTGGGCCCGATTTGGTGGCCCGGGTCACTCTGGGGCCGATTTGGTGGCCCGGGTCACTCTGGGTCCGATTTGGTGGCCCGGGTCACTCTGGGTCCGATTTGGTGGCCCGGGTCACTCTGGGTCCGATTTGGTGGCCCGGGTCACTCTGGGTCCGATTTGGTGGCCCGGGTCACTCTGGGTCCGATTTGGTGGCCCGGGTCACTCTGGGTCCGATTTGGTGGCCCGGGTCACTCTGGGTCCGATTTGGTGGCCCGGATCACTCTGGGTCCGATTTGGTGGCCCGGGTCACTCTGGGTCCGATTTGGTGGCCCGGGTCACTCTGGGTCCGATTTGGTGGCCCGGGTCACTCTGGGTCCGATTTGGTGGCCCGGGTCACTCTGGGTCCGATTTGGTGGCCCGGGTCACTCTGGGTCCGATTTGGTGGCCCGGGTTACTCTGTGTCCGATTTGGTGGCCCGGGTCACTCTGGGTCCGATTTGATGGCCCGGGTCACTCTGGGTCCGATTTGATGGGCGGCGCCACTCTGGGTCTGATTTGACGGGCGGCGCCACTCTGGGTCCGACTTGGCGGGCGGCGCCACTCTGGGTCCGACTTGGCGCGCGGCGCCACTCTGGGTCTGACTTGGCGGGCGGCGCCACTCTGGGTCCGACTTGGCGGGCGGCGCCACTCTGGGTCCGACTTGGTGGGCGGCGCCACTCTGGGTCCGATTTGGTGGGCCGGGTCACTCTGGGTCCGATTTGGTGGCCCGGGTCACTCTGGGTCCGATTTGGTGGCCCGGGTCACTCTGGGTCCGATTTGGTGGCCCGGGTCACTCTGGGTCCGATTTGGTGGCCCGGGTCACTCTGGGTCCGATTTGGTGGCCCGGGTTACTCTGTGTCCGATTTGGTGGCCCGGGTCACTCTGGGTCCGATTTGATGGCCCGGGTCACTCTGGGTCCGATTTGATGGGCGGCGCCACTCTGGGTCTGATTTGACGGGCGGCGCCACTCTGGGTCCGACTTGGCGGGCGGCGCCACTCTGGGTCCGACTTGGCGTGCGGCGCCACTCTGGGTCTGACTTGGCGGGCGGCGCCACTCTGGGTCCGACTTGGCGGGCGGCGCCACTCTGGGTCCGACTTGGTGGGCGGCGCCACTCTGGGTCCGATTTGGTGGGCCGGGTCACTCTGGGTCCGATTTGGCGGGCCGGGTCACTCTGGGTCCGATTTGGTGGGCCGGGTCACTCTGGGTCCGATTTGGCGGGCCGGGTCACTCTGGGTCCGATTTGGCGGGCCGGGTCACTCTGGGTCCGATTTGGCGGGCCGGGTCACTCTGGGTCCGATTTGGCGGGCCGGGTCACTCTGGGTCTGATTTGGCGGGCCGGGTCACTCTGGGTCCGATTTGGCGGGCCGGGTCACTCTGGGTCCGATTTGGCGGGCGGCGCCACTCTGGGTCCGATTTGGCGGGCGGCGCCACTCTGGGTCCGATTTGGCGGGCGGCGCCACTCTGGGTCCGATTTGGCGGCCCGGGTCACTCTGGGTCCGATTTGGTGGGCGGCGCCACTCTGGGTCCGATTTGGCGGGCGGCGCCACTCTGGGTCCGATTTGGCAGGCGGCGCCACTCTGGGTCCGATTTGGCGGGCGGCGCCACTCTGGGTCCGATTTGGCGGGCGGCGCCACTCTGGGTCCGATTTGGCGGGCGGCGCCACTCTGGGTCCGATTTGGCGGGCGGCCCCACTCTGGGTCCGATTTGGTGGGCGGCGCCACTCTGGGTCCGATTTGGCGGGCGGCGCCACTCTGGGTCCGATTTGGCGGCCCGGGTCACTCTGGGTCCGATATGGCGGCCCGGGTCACTCTGGGTCCGATTTGGCGGCTCGGGTCACTCTGGGTCCGATTTGGCGGGCAGCGCCACTCTGGGTCCTATTTGGCGGGCGGCGCCACTCTGGGTCCGATTTGGCGGGCGGCGCCTCTCTGGGTCCGATTTGGCGGGCGGCGCAACTCTGTGTCCGATTTGGCGGGCGGCGCCACTCTGGGTCCGATTTGGCGGGCGGCGCCACTCTGGGTCCGATTTGGCGGGCGGCGCCACTCTGGGTCCGACTTGGCGGGCGGCGCCACTCTGGGTCCGATTTGGCGGGCGGCGCCACTCTGGGTCCGATTTGGCGGGCGGCGCCACTCTGGGTCCGATTTGGCGGGCGGCGCCACTCTGGGTCCGATTTGGCGGGCGGCGCCACTCTGGGTCCGATTTGGCGGGCGGCGCCACTCTGGGTCCGACTTGACGGGCGGCGCCACTCTGGGTCCGATTTGGCGGGCGGGGGCACTCTGGGTCCGATTTGGCAAGCGGGGGCACTCTCGTCCGATTTGGTGGGCTGGGTCCGATTTGGTGAGCGGGGCAATAATGATAAGACTACAGATAGTGCTTTGTAATTGTGCTGTACTGTCACTTTAAGAGCTGATATTATCTGACAAAACTTGTGACCTGGTGGGCTGGTAGAGTTTATAGGCGTTGGCATAGTAACTGGGTCTCACTGCGCATATCAATGAGGTAATCAGCCAGGTGTAGTTATTTTTAGAAATTGCCTCAGAAATCAGGCCCATTATAAACGTATTGGAAAATTTCCCTATTGAAATGCATTGAGACACTTTTTTCAAACGCAAATTGCGCCAAAACTACAAATCCGATCGACACGAAAAATACTTAGCACACCTCTCAGGAACGCTGGCTTCGAAATGACACCTCACTGGAGTCTGTGAGTTTAGCGGTTCGGGCCGCATTACGTGCGGACTGAATAATAACTAGATGGGTATTTCCTGAAGGAACTACAGATAGTGCTTTGGAATGGTGCCCGGGCTGCCCCTGCAAGACTTTCACACTTGGGTGCCCCTCAGGCGGTCCGATTTGGTGGGTTGGGTCAATCTGGGTCTGATTTTGTGGGCGGGGTAAATCTAGGTCCGATTCGGTGGGCGGGGTCACTTTTGGTCCGATTCTGTGGGCGCGGCCACTCTGGGTCCGATTCGGTGGGCGGAGCCACTCTGGGTCCGATTTGGTGGGCGGGGCACCTTAGGGACCAATTTGGTGGGTGGGGTCACTCGGTCCGATTTGGTGGGCTGGGCACCTCAGGGTCTGATTTGGTGGGCTGGGCACCTCAGGGTCCGATTTGGTGGGTGGGGTCACTCTGGGTCCGATTTGGTGGGCGGGGTCACTCTGGGCCCGATTTGGTGGAAGGGGTCACTCTGGGTCCGATTTGGTGGAAGGGGTCACTCTGGGTCTGATTTGGTGGAAGGGGTCACTCTGGGTCCGATTTGGTGGGCGGAGCCACTCTGGGTCCGATTTGGTGGGCGGGGTCACTCTGGGTCTGATTTAGGGGGCGGGGTCACTCTGGGTCCGATTTGGTGGGCCGGGCCCCTCGGGGTCCGATTTGGTGGGCCGGGCCTCTCGGGTTCCGAATTGGTGAGCGGGGTAATCTACTATCTAATTATCTAAGGGCACTTCCGTCTTTCTGTCTCACAACACCGCTACGTCATCATCTCGTGAGACCGCAATGCACTCTTGGGACCGGAGCGCGCAACAAGCATCGGGTACCGGCCACTCCAGGTGCAACAAGCATCGTGTACCGGCCGCTCTAGGAGGTGCAACAACCATCAGATACCGGCCGCTCCAGGAGGTGAGTATGTAACTTTTTTATTTTAATTCTTTTTTTTTTTAACAGGGATATGCAGTATACTATGTGACTGGACAATATACTATGTGACTGGGCAGTATAACTACGTGGCTCTGCGCTGTATACTGCGTGGCTCTGTGCTGTATACTGCGTGGCTCTGCGCTGTATACTACGCGGCTCTGCGCTGTATACTACGCGGCTCTGCGCTGTATACTGCGTGGCTCTGCGCTGTGTACTGCGCGGCTCTGCGCTGTGTACTGCACGGCTCTGCGCTGTGTACTGCGCGGCTCTGCACTGTGTACTGCGCGTTCTGCGCTGTATACTGCGCGGCTCTGCGCTGTATACTGCGCAGCTCTGCGCAGCTCTGCGCTTTGTACTGCGTGGCTCTGCGCTATATACTGCGTGGCTCTTCGCTGTATACTACGCGGCTCTGCGCTGTGTACTGCGCGGCTCTGCGCTGTGTACTGCGCGTGTCCGTGCTGTGTACTGCGCGTGTCTGCGCTGTATACTGCGGGGCTCTGCACTGTATACTGCGGGGCTCTGCGCTGTATACTACGCGGCTCAGCGCTGTATACTGCGCGGCTCTGCGCTGCATACTGCGTGGCTCTACGCTGCGTACTGCACGGCTCTGCGCTGTATACTGGGTGGCTCTGCGCTGTGTACTGCGCGGCTCTGTGCTGTGCGGCTCTGCACTGTGTACTGCGCGGCTCTGCGCTGTGTACTGCGCGGCTCTGCGCTGTGTACTGCGCAGCTCTGCGCTTTATACTGTGCGGCTCTGCGCTCTGTACTGCGCGGCTCTGCGCTGTGTACTGCGCAGCTCTGCGCTGTATACTGCGCGGCTCTGCGCTGTGTACTGCGCGGCTCTGCGCTGTGTACTGCGCGGCTCTGCGCTGTGTACTGCTCGGCTCTGCGCTGTGTACTGCGCGGCTCTGCGCTGTGTACTGCGCGGCTCTGCGCTGTGTACTGCGCGGCTCTGCGTTGTGTACTGCACGGCTCTGCGCGGTATACTGCGCGGCTCTGCGCTTTATACTGTGCGGCTCTGCGCTCTGTACTGCACGGCTCTGCGCTGTCTACTGCGCGGCTCTGCGCTGTGTACTGCTCGGCTCTGCGCTGTGTACTGCGCGGCTCTCCGCTTTATACTGCGCGGCTCTGCGCTTTATACTGCGCGGCTTTGCGCTGTGTACTGCATGGCTCTGCGCTGTGTACTGCGCGGCTCTGCGCTGTGTACTGCACGGCTCTGCGCTGTGTACTGCTCGGCTCTGCGCTTTATACTGCGCGGCTCTGCGCTGTGTACTGCACGGCTCTGCGCTGTGTACTGCGCGGCTCTGCGCTGTGTACTGCACGGCTCTGCGCTTTATACTGCGCGGCTCTGCGCTGTGTACTGCACGGCTCTGCGCTGTGTACTGCGCGGCTCTGCGCTGTGTACTGCGCGGCTCTGCGCTTTATACTGCGCGGCTCTGCGCTTTATACTGCGCGGCTCTGCGCTGTGTACTGCGCGGCTCTGCGCTGTGTACTGCGCGGCTCTGCGCTGTGTACTGCACGGCTCTGCGCTTTATACTGCGCGGCTCTGCGCTGTGTACTGCACGGCTCTGCGCTGTGTACTGCGCGGCTCTGCGCTGTGTACTGCACAGCTCTGCGCTTTAAACTGCGCGGCTCTGCGCTGTGTACTGCACGGCTCTGCGCTGTGTACTGCGCGGCTCTGCGCTGTGTACTGCGCGGCTCTGCGCTTTATACTGCGCGGCTCTGCGCTGTGTACTGCGCGGCTCTGCGCTGTGTACTGCGCGGCTCTGCGCTGTGTACTGCACGGCTCTGCGCTTTATACTGCTCGGCTCTGCGCTGTGTACTGCACGGCTCTGCGCTGTGTACTGCGCGGCTCTGCGCTGTGTACTGCACGGCTCTGCGCTTTATACTGCGCGGCTCTGCGCTGTGTACTGCGCGGCTCTGCGCTGTGTACTGCGCGGCTCTGCGCTGTGTACTGCGCGGCTCTGCGCTGTGTACTGCACGGCTCTGCACTGTATACTGCGTGGCTGTGCAATATACTACGTGGACATGCATATTCTAGAATACCCGATGAGTTAGAATCGGGCCACAGTCTAATAATCATAAGACTACGGATAGTGGTTTGGAATTGTGCTGTACTGTCACTTTAAGAGCTGATATTATCTGACAAAACTTGTGACCTGGTGAGCTGATGTAGATTTCATAGGCGTTGGCATAGTAACTGTGTCTGACTGCGCATATCAATGAGCTAATCAGCCAGGTGGCAGTTATTTTTAGAAATTGCCTCAGAAACCAGCCCATTATAAACGTATGGGAAAATTTCTCCATTGAAACGCATTGAAAGACTTTTTTCAAACACAAATTGCGCAAAAACTACAAATCCGATCGACACGAAAAATACTTAGCACACCTCTCAGGAACGCTGGCTTCGAAATGACACCTCACTGGAGTCTGTGAGTTTAGCGGTTCGGGCCGCATTACGTGCGGACTGAATAATAAGAATAAGAAGAAGTTTACCACGGTGGAATAACAGTATAGTGCTTTGTTCCAAAGCACTATAATAACTAGATGGGTATTTCCTGAAGGAACTACAGATAGTGCTTTGGAATGGTGCCCGGGCTGCCCCTGCAAGACTTTCACACTTGGGTGCCCCTCAGGCGGTCCGATTTGGTGGGTTGGGTCAATCTGGGTCTGATTTTGTGGGCGGGGTAAATCTAGGTCCGATTCGGTGGGCGGGGTCACTTTTGGTCCGATTCTGTGGGCGCGGCCACTCTGGGTCCGATTCGGTGGGCGGAGACACTCTGGGTCCGATTTGGTGGGCGGGGCACCTTAGGGACCAATTTGGTGGGTGGGGTCACTCGGTCCGATTTGGTGGGCTGGGCACCTCAGGGTCTGATTTGGTGGGCTGGGCACCTCAGGGTCCGATTTGGTGGGTGGGGTCACTCTGGGTCCGATTTGGTGGGCGGGGTCACTCTGGGTCCGATTTGGTGGACGGGGTCACTCTGGGTCTGATTTGGTGGAAGGGGTCACTCTGGGTCTGATTTGGTGGAAGGGGTCACTCTGGGTCCGATTTGGTGGGCGGAGCCACTCTGGGTCCGATTTGGTGGGCGGGGTCACTCTGGGTCCGATTTGGTGGGCGGGGTCACTCTGGGTCCGATTTGGTGGGCCGGGCCCCTCGGGGTCCGATTTGGTGGGCCGGGCCCCTCGGGTTCCGAATTGGTGAGCGGGGTAATCTACTATATAATTGTCTAAGGGCACTTCCGTCTTTCTGTCTCACAACACCGCTACGTCATCATCTCGTGAGACCGCAATGCACTCTTGGGACCGGAGCGCGCAACAAGCATTGGGTACCGGCCACTCCAGGTGCAACAAGCATCGTGTACCGGCCGCTCTAGGAGGTGCAACAACCATCAGATACCGGCCGCTCCAGGAGGTGAGTATGTAACTTTTTTATTTTAATTCTTTTTTTTTTTTTAACAGGGATATGCAGTATACTATGTGACTGGACAATTTGCTACGTGACTGGGCAGTATAACTACGTGGCTCTGCGCTGTATACTGCGTGGCTCTGCGCTGTATACTGCGTGGCTCTGCGCTGTATACTACGCGGCTCTGCGCTGTATACTACGCGGCTCTGCGCTGTATACTGCGCGTTCTGCGCTGTATACTGCGCGGCTCTGCGCTGTATACTGCGCGGCTCTGCGCTTTGTACTGTGCGGCTCTGCGCTATATACTGCGTGGCTCTTCGCTGTATACTACGCGGCTCTGCGCTGTGTACTGCGCGGCTCTGCGCTGTGTAATGCGCGTGTCCGTGCTGTGTACTGCGCGTGTCTGCGCTGTATACTGCGCGGCTCTGTGCTGTGTACTGCACGGCTCTGCACTGTGTACTGCGCGGCTCTGTGCGGTATACTGCGCGGCTCTGCTCTTTATACTGTGCGGCTCTGCGCTCTGTACTGCGCGGCTCTGCGCTGTGTACTGCCCGGCTCTGCGCTGTGTACTGCGCGGCTCTGCGCTGTGTACTGCGCGGCTCTGCGCGGTATACTGCGCGGCTCTGCGCTGTGTACTGCACGGCTCTGCGCTTTATACTGCGCGGCTCTGCGCTGTGTACTGCGCGGCTCTGCGCTGTGTACTGCGCGGCTCTGCGCTGTGTACTGCGCGGCTCTGCGCTGTGTACCGCGTGGCTCTGCGCTTTGCCCTGTGCCGCTCTGCGCTGTGTACTGCGCGGCTCTGCGCTGTGTACTGCGCGGCTCTGCACTGTGTACTGCGCGGCTCTGCGCGGTATACTGCGCGGCTCTGCTCTTTATACTGTGCGGCTCTGCGCTGTGTACTGCGCGGCTCTGCGCTGTGTACTGCGCGGCTCTGCGCTGTGTACTGTGCGGCTCTGCGCTGTGTACTGCGCGGCTCTGCGCTGTGTACTGCGCGGCTCTGCGCTTTGCACTGCGCCGCTCTGCGCTGTGTACTGCGCGGCTCTGCGCTGTATACTGCGCGGCTCTGCGCTTTGCACTGCGCCGCTCTGCGCTGTGTACTGCGCGGCAATGCGCTGTGTACTGCACGGCTCTGCGCTGTGTACTGCGCGGCTCTGCACTGTGTACTGCGCGGCTCTGCGCGGTATACTGCGCGGCTCTGCTCTTTATACTGTGCGGCTCTGCGCTCTGTACTGCGCGGCTCTGCGCTGTGTACTGCCCGGCTCTGCGCTGTGTACTGCGCGGCTCTGCGCTGTGTACTGCGCGGCTCTGCGCGGTATACTGCGCGGCTCTGCGCTGTGTACTGCACGGCTCTGCGCTTTATACTGCGCGGCTCTGCGCTGTGTACTGCGCGGCTCTGCGCTGTGTACTGCGCGGCTCTGCGCTGTGTACTGCACGGCTCTGCGCTGTGTACTGCGTGGCTCTGCGCTGTGTACTGCGTGGCTCTGCGCTGTGTACTGCGCGGCTCTGCGCTTTGCACTGCGCCGCTCTGCGCTGTGTACTGCGCGGCTCTGCGCTGTGTACTGCGCGGCTCTGCGCTGTGTACTGTGCGGCTCTGCACTGTGTACTGCGCGGCTCTGCTCTTTATACTGTGCGGCTCTGCGCTGTGTACTGCGCGGCTCTGTGCTGTGTACTGCGCTGTGTACTGCGCGGCTCTGCGCTTTATACTGCGCGGCTCTGCGCTGTGTACTGCGTGGCTCTGTGCTGTGTACTGCGCGGCTCTGCGCTGTGTACTGCGCGGCTCTGCGCTTTGCACTGCGCCGCTCTGCGCTGTGTACTGCGCGGCTCTGCGCTGTGTACTGCGCGGCTCTGCGCTGTGTACTGCGCGGCTCTGCGCTGTGTACTGCGCGGCTCTGCGCGGTATACTGCGCGGCTCTGCTCTTTATACTGTGCGGCTCTGCGCTGTGTACTGCGCGGCTCTGCGCTGTGTACTGCGCGGCTCTGCGCGGTATATTGCGCGGCTCTGCGCTGTGTACTGCACGGCTCTGCGCTTTATACTGCGCGGCTCTGCGCTGTGTACTGCGCGGCTCTGCGCTGTGTACTGCGCGGCTCTGCACTGTGTACTGCGCGGCTCTGCGCTTTATACTGCGCGGCTCTGCGCTGTGTACTGCGCGGCTCTGCGCTGTGTACTGCGCGGCTCTGCACTGTATACTGCGTGGCTGTGCAATATACTACGTGGACATGCATATTCTAGAATACCCGATGAGTTAGAATCGGGCCACAGTCTAATAATCATAAGACTACGGATAGTGTTTTGTAATTGTGCTGTACTGTCACTTTAAGAGCTGATATTATCTGACAAAACTTGTGACATGGTGAGCTGATGTAGAGTTCATAGGCGTTGGCATAGTAACTGGGTCTCACTGCGCATATCAATGAGCTAATCAGCCAGGTGGCAGTTATTTTTAGAAATTGCCTCAGAAATCAGGCCCATTATAAACGTATTGGAAAATTTCTCTATTGAAATGCATTGAAACACTTTTTTCAAACACAAATTGCGCAAAAACTACAAATCCGATCGGCACGAAAAATACTTAGCACACCTCTCAGGAACGCTGGCTTCGAAATGACACCTCACTGGAGTCTGTGAGTGAAGCGGTTCGGGCCGCATTACGTGCGGACTGAATAATAATAATAACTAGATGGGTATTTCCTGAAGGAACTACAGATAGTGCTTTGGAATGGTGCCCGGGCTGCCCCTGCAAGACTTTCACACTTGGGTGCCCCTCAGGCGGTCCGATTTGGTGGGTTGGGTCAATCTGGGTCTGATTTTGTGGGCGGGGTAAATCTAGGTCCGATTCGGTGGGCGGGGTCACTTTTGGTCCGATTCTGTGGGCGCGGCCACTCTGGGTCCGATTCGGTGGGCGGAGCCACTCTGGGTCCGATTTGGTGGGCGGGGCACCTTAGGGACCAATTTGGTGGGTGGGGTCACTCGGTCCGATTTGGTGGGCTGGGCACCTCAGGGTCTGATTTGGTGGGCTGGGCACCTCAGGGTCCGATTTGGTGGGTGGGGTCACTCTGGGTCCGATTTGGTGGGCGGGGTCACTCTGGGCCCGATTTGGTGGAAGGGGTCACTCTGGGTCCGATTTGGTGGAAGGGGTCACTCTGGGTCTGATTTGGTGGAAGGGGTCACTCTGGGTCCGATTTGGTGGGCGGAGCCACTCTGGGTCCGATTTGGTGGGCGGGGTCACTCTGGGTCTGATTTAGGGGGCGGGGTCACTCTGGGTCCGATTTGGTGGACCGGGCCTCTCGGGTTCCGAATTGGTGAGCGGGGTAATCTACTATCTAATTATCTAAGGGCACTTCCGTCTTTCTGTCTCACAACACCGCTACGTCATCATCTCGTGAGACCGCAATGCACTCTTGGGACCGGAGCGCGCAACAAGCATCGGGTACCGGCCACTCCAGGTGCAACAAGCATCGTGTACCGGCCGCTCTAGGAGGTGCAACAACCATCAGATACCGGCCGCTCCAGGAGGTGAGTATGTAACTTTTTTATTTTAATTCTTTTTTTTTTTAACAGGGATATGCAGTATACTATGTGACTGGACAATATACTACGTGACTGGGCAGTATAACTACGTGGCTCTGCGCTGTATACTGCGTGGCTCTGCGCTGTATACTGCGTGGCTCTGCGCTGTATACTACGCGGCTCTGCGCTGTATACTACGCGGCTCTGCGCTGTATACTGCGTGGCTCTGCGCTGTGTACTGCGCGGCTCTGCGCTGTGTACTGCACGGCTCTGCGCTGTGTACTGCGCGGCTCTGCACTGTGTACTGCGCGTTCTGCGCTGTATACTGCGCGGCTCTGCGCTGTATACTGCGCAGCTCTGCGCTTTGTACTGCGCGGCTCTGCGCTATATACTGCGTGGCTCTTCGCTGTATACTACGCGGCTCTGCGCTGTGTACTGCGCGGCTCTGCGCTGTGTACTGCGCGTGTCCGTGCTGTGTACTGCGCGTGTCTGCGCTGTATACTGCGGGGCTCTGCACTGTATACTGCGGGGCTCTGCGCTGTATACTACGCGGCTCAGCGCTGTATACTGCGCGGCTCTGCGCTGCATACTGCGTGGCTCTACGCTGCGTACTGCGCGGCTCTGCGCTGTATACTGGGTGGCTCTGCGCTGTGTACTGCGCGGCTCTGTGCTGTGTACTGTGCGGCTCTGCACTGTGTACTGCGCGGCTCTGCGCTGTGTACTGCGCGGCTCTGCGCTGTGTACTGCGCGGCTCTGCGCTTTATACTGTGCGGCTCTGCGCTCTGTACTGCGCGGCTCTGCGCTGTGTACTGCGCGGCTCTGCGCTGTGTACTGCGCGGCTCTGCGCTGTGTACTGCGCGGCTCTGCGCTGTGTACTGCGCGGCTCTGCGCTTTATACTGCGCGGCTCTGCGCTGTGTACTGCGCGGCTCTGCGCTGTGTACTGCGCGGCTCTGCGCTGTGTACTGCACGGCTCTGCACTGTATACTGCGTGGCTGTGCAATATACTACGTGGACATGCATATTCTAGAATACCCGATGAGTTAGAATCGGGCCACAGTCTAATAATCATAAGACTACGGATAGTGGTTTGGAATTGTGCTGTACTGTCACTTTAAGAGCTGATATTATCTGACAAAACTTGTGACCTGGTGAGCTGATGTAGATTTCATAGGAGTTGGCATAGTAACTGTGTCTGACTGCGCATATCAATGAGCTAATCAGCCAGGTGGCAGTTATTTTTAGAAATTGCCTCAGAAACCAGCCCATTATAAACGTATAGGAAAATTTCTCCATTGAAACGCATTGAAAGACTTTTTTCAAACACAAATTGCGCAAAAACTACAAATCCGATCGACACGAAAAATACTTAGCACACCTCTCAGGAACGCTGGCTTCGAAATGACACCTCACTGGAGTCTGTGAGTTTAGCGGTTCGGGCCGCATTACGTGCGGACTGAATAATAAGAATAAGAAGAAGTTTACCACGGTGGAATAACAGTATAGTGCTTTGTTCCAAAGCACTATAATAACTAGATGGGTATTTCCTGAAGGAACTACAGATAGTGCTTTGGAATGGTGCCCGGGCTGCCCCTGCAAGACTTTCACACTTGGGTGCCCCTCAGGCGGTCCGATTTGGTGGGTTGGGTCAATCTGGGTCTGATTTTGTGGGCGGGGTAAATCTAGGTCTGATTCGGTGGGCGGGGTCACTTTTGGTCCGATTCTGTGGGCGCGGCCACTCTGGGTCCGATTCGGTGGGCGGAGCCACTCTGGGTCCGATTTGGTGGGCGGGGCACCTTAGGGACCAATTTGGTGGGTGGGGTCACTCGGTCCGATTTGGTGGGCTGGGCACCTCAGGGTCTCATTTGGTGGGCTGGGCACCTCAGGGTCCGATTTGGTGGGTGGGGTCACTCTGGGTCCGATTTGGTGGGCGGGGTCACTCTGGGTCCGATTTGGTGGAAGGGGTCACTCTGGGTCTGATTTGGTGGAAGGGGTCACTCTGGGTCTGATTTGGTGGAAGGGGTCACTCTGGGTCCGATTTGGTGGGCGGAGCCACTCTGGGTCCGATTTGGTGGGCGGGGTCACTCTGGGTCCGATTTGGTGGGCGGGGTCACTCTGGGTCCGATTTGGTGGGCGGGGTCACTCTGGGTCCGATTTGGTGGGCCGGGCCCCTCGGGGTCCGATTTGGTGGGCCGGGCCCCTCGGGTTCCGAATTGGTGAGCGGGGTAATCTACTATATAATTGTCTAAGGGCACTTCCGTCTTTCTGTCTCACAACACCGCTACGTCATCATCTCGTGAGACCGCAATGCACTCTTGGGACCGGAGCGCGCAACAAGCATCGGGTAGTGGCCACTCCAGGTGCAACAAGCATCGTGTACCGGCCGCTCTAGGAGGTGCAACAACCATCAGATACCGGCCGCTCCAGGAGATGAGTATGTAACTTTTTTATTTTAATTCTTTTTTTTTTTTTTTTAACAGGGATATGCAGTATACTATGTGACTGGACAATATACTACGTGACTGGGCAGTATAACTACGTGGCTCTGCGCTGTATACTGCGTGGCTCTGCGCTGTATACTGCGTGGCTCTGCGCTGTATACTACGCGGCTCTGCGCTGTATACTACGCGGCTCTGCGCTGTATACTGCGCGGCTCTGCGCTGTGTACTACGCGGCTCTGCGCTGTATACTGCGCGGCTCTGCGCTGTGTACTGCGCGGCTCTGCGCTGTGTACTGCGCGGCTCTGCGCTGTGTACTGCACGGCTCTGCGCTGTGTACTGCGCGGCTCTGCGCTGTGTACTGCGCGTTCTGCGCTGTATACTGCGCGGCTCTGCGCTGTATACTGCGCGGCTCTGCGCTTTGTACTGTGCGGCTCTGCGCTATATACTGTGTGGCTCTTCGCTGTATACTACGCGGCTCTGCGCTGTGTACTGCACGGCTCTGCGCTGTGTACTGCGCGTGTCCGTGCTGTGTACTGCGCGTGTCTGCGCTGTATACTGCGCGGCTCTGTGCTGTGTACTGCACGGCTCTGCACTGTGTACTGCACGGCTCTGCGCTGTATACTGCGGGGCTCTGCACTGTGTACTGCGCGGCTCTGTGCGGTATACTGCGCGGCTCTGCTCTTTATACTGTGCGGCTCTGCGCTCTGTACTGCGCGGCTCTGCGCTGTGTACTGCCCGGCTCTGCGCTGTGTACTGCGCGGCTCTGCGCTGTGTACTGCGCGGCTCTGCGCTGTGTACTGCGCGGCTCTGCGCTTTGCCCTGCGCCGCTCTGCGCTGTGTACTGCGCGGCTCTGCGCTGTGTACTGCGCGGCTCTGCACTGTGTACTGCGCGGCTCTGCGCGGTATACTGCGCGGCTCTGCTCTTTATACTGTGCGGCTCTGCGCTGTGTACTGCGCGGCTCTGCGCTGTGTACTGTGCCGCTCTGCGCTGTGTACTGCGCGGCTCTGCGCTGTGTACTGCGCGGCTCTGCGCTTTGCACTGCGCCGCTCTGCGCTGTGTACTGCGCGGCTCTGCGCTGTATACTGCGCGGCTCTGCGCTTTCCACTGCGCCGCTCTGCGCTGTGTACTGCGCGGCTCTTTGCTGTGTACTGCACAGCTCTGCGCTGTGTACTGCGCGGCTCTGCCCTGTGTACTGCGCGGCTCTGCGCGGTATACTGCGCGGCTCTGCTCTTTATACTGTGCGGCTCTGCGCTCTGTACTGCGCGGCTCTGCGCTGTGTACTGCCCGGCTCTGCGCTGTGTACTGCGCGGCTCTGCGCTGTGTACTGCGCGGCTCTGCGCGGTATACTGCGCGGCTCTGCGCTGTGTACTGCACGGCTCTGCGCTTTATACTGCGCGGCTCTGCGCTGTGTACTGCGCGGCTCTGCGCTGTGTACTGCACGGCTCTGCGCTGTGTACTGCGCGGCTCTGCGCTGTGTACTGCGCGGCTCTGTGCTTTGCACTGCGCCGCTCTGCGCTGTGTACTGCGCGGCTCTGCGCTGTGTACTGTGCGGCTCTGCACTGTGTACTGCGTGGCTCTGCTCTTTATACTGTGCGGCTCTGCGCTGTGTACTGCGCGGCTCTGTGCTGTGTACTGCGCGGCTCTGCGCTGTGTACTGCGCGGCTCTGCACTGTGTACTGCGCGGCTCTGCGCTTTATACTGCGCGGCTCTGCGCTGTGTACTGCACGGCTCTGCGCTGTGTACTGCGCGGCTCTGCACTGTGTACTGCGCGGCTCTGCGCGGTATACTGCGCGGCTCTGCTCTTTATACTGTGCGGCTCTGCGCTGTGTACTGCGCGGCTCTGCGCTGTGTACTGCGCGGCTCTGCGCTGTGTACTGCGCGGCTCTGCGCGGTATACTGCGTGGCTCTGCGCTGTGTACTGCACGGCTCTGCGCTGTATACTGCGTGGCTCTGCGCTGTGTACTGCGCGGCTCTGCGCTGTGTACTGCACGGCTCTGCGCTGTGTACTGCGCGGCTCTGCACTGTGTACTGCGCGTTCTGCGCTGTATACTGCGCGGCTCTGCGCTGTATACTGCGCAGCTCTGCGCAGCTCTGCGCTTTGTACTGCGCGGCTCTGCGCTATATACTGCGTGGCTCTTCGCTGTATACTACGCGGCTCTGCGCTGTGTACTGCGCGGCTCTGCGCTGTGTACTGCGCGTGTCCGTGCTGTGTACTGCGCGTGTCTGCGCTGTATACTGCGGGGCTCTGCACTGTATACTGCGGGGCTCTGCGCTGTATACTACGCGGCTCAGCGCTGTATACTGCGCGGCTCTGCGCTGCATACTGCGTGGCTCTACGCTGCGTACTGCGCGGCTCTGCGCTGTATACTGGGTGGCTCTGCGCTGTGTACTGCGCGGCTCTGTGCTGTGTACTGCGCGGCTCTGCGCTTTATACTGTGCGGCTCTGCGCTCTGTACTGCGCGGCTCTGCACTGTGTACTGCGCGGCTCTGCGCTGTGTACTGCGCGGCTCTGCGCTTTATACTGTGCGGCTCTGCGCTCTGTACTGCGCGGCTCTGCGCTGTATACTGCGCAGCTCTGCGCTGTATACTGCGTGGCTCTGCGCTGTGTACTGCGCGGCTCTGCGCTGTGTACTGCGCGGCTCTGCGCTGTGTACTGCTCGGCTCTGCGCTGTGTACTGCGCGGCTCTGCGCTGTGTACTGCGCGGCTCTGCGCTGTGTACTGCGCGGGTCTGCGCTGTGTACTGCGCGGCTCTGCGCTGTGTACTGCACGGCTCTGCGCTGTGTACTGCACGGCTCTGCGCGGTATACTGCGCGGCTCTGCGCTTTATACTGTGCGGCTCTGCGCTCTGTACTGCACGGCTCTGCGCTGTCTACTGCGCGGCTCTGCGCTGTGTACTGCTCGGCTCTGCGCTGTGTACTGCGCGGCTCTCCGCTTTATACTGCGCGGCTCTGCGCTTTATACTGCGCGGCTTTGCGCTGTGTACTGCATGGCTCTGCGCTGTGTACTGCGCGGCTCTGCGCTGTGTACTGCACGGCTCTGCGCTGTGTACTGCACGGCTCTGCGCTTTATACTGCGCGGCTCTGCGCTGTGTACTGCACGGCTCTGCGCTGTGTACTGCGCGGCTCTGCGCTGTGTACTGCACGGCTCTGCGCTTTATACTGCGTGGCTCTGCGCTGTGTACTGCACGGCTCTGCGCTGTGTACTGCGCGGCTCTGCGCTGTGTACTGCACGGCTCTGCGCTTTATACTGCGTGGCTCTGCGCTGTGTACTGCACGGCTCTGCGCTGTGTACTGCGCGGCTCTGCGCTGTGTACTGCGCGGCTCTGCGCTTTATACTGCGCGGCTCTGCGCTTTATACTGCGCGGCTCTGCGCTGTGTACTGCGCGGCTCTGCGCTGTGTACTGCGCGGCTCTGCGCTGTGTACTGCACGGCTCTGCGCTTTATACTGCGCGGCTCTGCGCTGTGTACTGCACGGCTCTGCGCTGTGTACTGCGCGGCTCTGCGCTGTGTACTGCACGGCTCTGCGCTTTAAACTGCGCGGCTCTGCGCTGTGTACTGCACGGCTCTGCGCTGTGTACTGCGCGGCTCTGCGCTGTGTACTGCGCGGCTCTGCGCTTTATACTGCGCGGCTCTGCGCTGTGTACTGCGCGGCTCTGCGCTGTGTACTGCGCGGCTCTGCGCTGTGTACTGCACGGCTCTGCGCTTTATACTGCGCGGCTCTGCGCTGTGTACTGCACGGCTCTGCGCTTTATACTGCGCGGCTCTGCGCTGTGTACTGCACGGCTCTGCGCTGTGTACTGCGCGGCTCTGCGCTGTGTACTGCGCGGCTCTGCGCTTTATACTGCGCGGCTCTGCGCTGTGTACTGCGCGGCTCTGCGCTGTGTACTGCGCGGCTCTGCGCTGTGTACTGCACGGCTCTGCACTGTATACTGCGTGGCTGTGCAATATACTACGTGGACATGCATATTCTAGAATACCCGATGAGTTAGAATCGGGCCACAGTCTAATAATCATAAGACTAAGGATAGTGGTTTGGAATTGTGCTGTACTGTCACTTTAAGAGCTGATATTATCTGACAAAACTTGTGACCTGGTGAGCTGATGTAGATTTCATAGGAGTTGGCATAGTAACTGTGTCTGACTGCGCATATCAATGAGCTAATCAGCCAGGTGGCAGTTATTTTTAGAAATTGCCTCAGAAACCAGCCCATTATAAACGTATAGGAAAATTTCTCCATTGAAACGCATTGAAAGACTTTTTTCAAACACAAATTGCGCAAAAACTACAAATCCGATCGACACGAAAAATACTTAGCACACCTCTCAGGAACGCTGGCTTCGAAATGACACCTCACTGGAGTCTGTGAGTTTAGCGGTTCGGGCCGCATTACGTGCGGACTGAATAATAAGAATAAGAAGAAGTTTACCACGGTGGAATAACAGTATAGTGCTTTGTTCCAAAGCACTATAATAATAAGAATAAGAAGTTTACCACGGTGGAATAACAGTATAGTGCTTTGTTCCAAAGCACTATAATAAGGATAATTGCCAACACTAAGCAATGCATTCATATATCAAAATTATAATGTAGGGGGCATCTGTCTCACCATGCACCTACCCCCAAGTCATGTTTCTCTCTTAAAGATAATGTCATCCATACCTTTAATGTACACAATCTGTTTCAATTCATATGCATAGGAGGCTTAAAGGAGGGTTTAAGAAGGGGTTGCCTGAGTAGTAGACAACCCTTTAAAGGTCCGACACCCAGCACCCCCGATAATTAGCTGTTCTCAGTGTCAGCTGCTGGCTGGAAATGCTCAATTGTGGAGCTGCTCAGTCTTCTGAGGCGACGGCAGGGTACTATACATCTGCTTTCTATACAAATTAATAATATGCGTACATGCAGTACCCAGCTGCAGCCACTATCAGAAGCAGCTCCGCAATTGAGCATTTCCGGCCGCCGCCAACACCGAAAGCAGCTGATCGGCGGGGTTCCGAAAAGTCAGACCCTGACCGATCAGACATTGATAACCTATCCTAATGATAGGTCATCAATGATAGAGTAGTGGACAACCTCTTTAAGTGTTCTGGGCATGTCAAAGCACTTCCCAAGCGGGTTGTCTGCCTGCAGGAATATAGACACATTAGAGGGGTGTACTTTCTTCATATCCTTTTATTCAGCAAAGTAGGGGGCAGCTACAAAGAACATCTGTAAATCTGTGGGCTAGGGCATCTTTGTTCAGCATCATACATCCTGAATTCAATGGGTATAACATGATGCTTTTCTCTTGTGGTAACGCTGCAGAATATGATACACTTTTGGCTAGGATACCCTATT
This sequence comes from Ranitomeya variabilis, assembly GCF_051348905.1. Classification (NCBI taxonomy): domain Eukaryota; kingdom Metazoa; phylum Chordata; class Amphibia; order Anura; family Dendrobatidae; genus Ranitomeya; species Ranitomeya variabilis. Next base: position 86,695,907 of record NC_135232.1, read on the forward strand.
GATAACAGCTGATGGCAAGAGGTACTGTATGAGGATTTTATTTTAAAGAATGCAAGAGCCTGTTTAAGTTGTATTGTATGCATTGTATTTTACACCTATCCCTCCATCATAATTTTCCTTTTAAATATGACCTGTCATTTACCATAAATATATAATTTTGTTACATGGTGTAAATCCCACTGTTCTGAATCAAACAATGTTTTATTCTGGTTTCTGTGCCTATTCCTTTTTGACATATGGCTCCCTTTTCCATGTATATGTATATAATTCTGGTCAACATAGGTGTGGTCGACGTAGGCTAGGTTATGACCATACCCAATTAGATAAAAAGACTAGAGGGATCTGTATCTGAGGAATACAGAGTTGAAGAAACAAAAGAAAAACAGTGCTAGAAGTAGCCAAATGGTAGCATTAATACCAGATAAAAAAAGAAAATTACATTTATTGCAAGTGACAAGTCCTCATTAGTGAGTTAGCACTATATAGTAGAAGGTTAATAAAAACATTTTACACACTTTATTCATTAGACTGCTGCATTAAAAATGACACAAAAAGGTATGTGCACACATTGCGTTTTCACTGAATTTTTTGTGTTTTTTCTGTGTTCCGCTAAAAATGTAATATTTTACTATCCCAGAAAAGCGAATGAGATTCCTGAAATCTCATGCACGGTTCTTATTTTTTCCTTGCAGATTTTCAGATCTTCAAAATGTCAATTTCTATCGAATGAGTCTAAAAAATGCATCCAAAGAACGTATAAAAAATGCATGCAAAAATGTAGCAAAAATGCACTTTTAGTGCAGCATTTTTCCTGCCAAGAGACACGTTTATGATGCAGGAATGTCTGCAACAAATACTTAATGCATCCACACACCCCAAGAGCTATAACATTTTTAGTCATTCTGTATATTTCCTACATACAGAATGTTTACCATCTCCCATCATTGTGAGATAACGAAGAGTAGATGGTTGACCGAATGTCAACTAAAAGAAATAATTCTAGTTCTCAAGTTAAGCAAAATAGGAGAATATTCGAAGAATGTCACCAACGAGAAAAAAAATTACATAAAATTTGCAGTGAGTAAAGTTAATGAAATAGCCACATAACATGAGATCCATATGAAATGGCTTAGTGACTCCTGCATGGAGCAGGGGGTTGGACATGATGACCCTTGAAGTCCCTTCCACCTCTAACATTCTAAGAAATACAGTACCAATTAAAAGTTTGGACAACCCGTTCATTCAATAGATTTCCTTGCTCATATTGGACGTGCACTGCACATTGTAGATACAAACTGAAAGCAGCAAAACCATAAGGAACACATAAGAGAACAAAAAGGAAAGAAACACGTGACACAAACCAGAATTTGTGTTAAACATTATATTCCTCAAAGTACCCTCCTCCCCCTTAACTCTGAAGACAGCTTTTTGCAGCCAGGTTTCATGATACCTGTGGTTTGGGCAGCATGAATCAGGTAACAAGATCCTTTTAATTTGTAGATTCTAACATAAGCATTTCCTAAGTTATGTTTGTAATCCAATGAGTGTCACAGAAATATTTTATTTCCAGAGTAACAATGATTGAGCGCAATGATGAGCTCCTGGATGCCATGGTCTATAACATTCCATAGCCTTGGCAACATCTGACAGTTTTGTATATTTTACAATGGTACTGGTTGACCTCAACCTCCAGGGACTGGGGAAAGATTTGTGACATAAGCTACTCCACATCTCATCATGAATTAATTGAGTGGGCCCCATCATACCCCATCCCACCTCAGATCCACCCATTTTGGCGGAGATGACTGGAAGCAGCATAAAAATGCAAAACGTTACAAAAGTTTGAGGAGTTTTCAAATTGTTTTATGCAAAATTTGTGCTATAAATCCTTTGAACTCCAGCAATACATAGTCAGATGGTCCCGATTATTCAATTTATTTAGAGATGGTTTAGTAACTTTTTCCTGCCTGATCAGCATCAACATTCTATTTCTGAGGTCCTGAGAAATCTTCCTTGTTAGTACCGTAATACACTTCCTCAAGCATGTTGTGAAGAACAAACTTTCATAAATCCCTGTTCTTCAAATAAAACAGATGGGTGGACAATTGCTTGTGGTTGACCAATTGATTGAAAACCCCAGACTTTTAATTTCACCTTCACGTTATCTGCCAAACTTAAAGGTTCATATTCTTTTGCTAACCACAGACAAGTGATATTGGATCATGTTCTTCAATAAAAGTTATATTTTTGATTCATTTGTTTGATCTTGTTCTTTATATACTTTTAGGGCTTGAGTAAATATCTGATACAGAACAGATCTAGAAGATCCGTTTTTTGCTTACTGGATCAGTCAAATAGATGATTACTCGAAAGTTCCCACATGTCCAGTAGTATAGGGTAAATATTTATTTTTTTCACCTCCAGTTAACAATAAATTAATTATTTGGGAGAAAATCGGATGACTAATTAGTTGATACGTTTTCCATAGACTTAAAAAAACGGATCCAGTTGAAATCAATTTTTTCAGATGGACAAAATAGTTGTGTCTACACAACTTTTTAATCGATGGATTGCTGCTGGATCCGTTCTAATGGACGATTACTGGATATGTAAATTTAGCCTTAAAAAAAAGAAAAGCGGCTCTGAAGCACAAACTGCTAATCAAACAAATGAAATGCTTTAGATATTTAAGGATTAATGTTGTTGCTCATAAATACTGTTATCTAGAAGGATGTCCACTTTATATACAGTAGATATGCTTTTGGTTTTTAGACACATTAAAGATTAAACTTCAACCAGATATATCGAATTTGTTGTAATTGACCACAACTGAGACCACAAATGGACCATTTGCTGTATGATATATTCAGACGGTGTTGATGGTTGGGATACGATTCTATCAGACGTGTATTATAAATGTGCACACATTCTATCAAGGGAGACGATATTTTGAATTGAAATTCTGTTCCCTTGCGGCAATCATAAACAGTGAATATCTGATCCATTGTGGCACAAAGCAGCAATTAAAAAATCAATAGCAGTAATATTCAGGCTTTCATGAGAATACATTAAAGTCATTTACAGCACGGGCTCAGTGCATCGGTATTGCTTGTTTTATTCGGTGGCGAATTATAGTGATTTATGCATTATTTTTTATCTGTAGATAACATGCACAATATCTAGCATGTCAGATTCAGTATAGTTGCAAAGATTTACAGTATTGTCCAAAAATTTTACACAGGTGTGGAAAAAAATGCTGCAAAGTAAGAATGTTTTAAATTAGAAGTGGTAATAGTTTTCATCAATTAACAAATTAGATTGAGAATGAACAAATCAAAACAATATTTGGTGTGACCACTCATTGCCTTCAAAAAGGCATAACTTCATTTAGGTATACATGTAGTTTTAAAAGGAGCTCGGCAAGAAAGTTGTAACAAACATCTTAGAGAACTAGCCATATATCTTCTGCAATACTAAAGGTATTAGTTAGTGTCAGCCAACGAACTCAAATTTTAACTCATCGGCCCATTTTTCTGCACCCTAGTTCCTATGTTTTCATGCATAACTGAGTCACTTGGCCTTGTTTCCTTGTCAATGGTACAGCATTTTTGCAGCAAATCTTCTATGAAGACCACTTCTGGCCAGACTACTCTGAACCGTTCATGGGTGTAATCGAGTCGCACGGGTTGCTGCCAGTTCTGAGCTGATGGCACTGATTGACATCTTCCACTTTCAAAGGGAGTAATTATGATGTGACTCTCATGTGTTACACTGAGTTTTCCTGGCCAAATATGACATCTACAGTATTCAAAGCTGCCAATTTCTTTGTGGTTCTTCAAAAACATCTTGAAACCCGAGTCTGTTTTGAAAATTGTTGCTTGGGCAACACCTTGCTGATGCAGTATAACTATCTACAGTTTTGTTGCTGTGCTCAGTCTCACCATGGTGTTTTACCTGTGCTATGAAACAGTCTTCCACAACCTTACTTTTGCAGCAGAGTTTGGCAGTTTCTCACCCAGTTTTAAGACTCCTGCACACCTGTTACTGTTTCAGTTAATGTTAATATGCTTCAACCTACATATGAAAATGATTATCATTATCACTTGTATGATATAATTTGTCACTCAGACGCCTGACTATAATCCTACAAATGTTTTGAAAGCAAAGGGTCATCACAAATATTGATTTGATTTAGATTTCTGTTTTCTTTATTCACTTTGCATTTTAATTGATAAAAATAAAATATTAACATTTCTATTTTTGCAAGCATTCTTACAGTACAGTGTTTATACATATATATGTATATAGTGTATATATGCAAATTTTATGAGACATTGTCAGAAATGCTGGAGAGAAAATGATACTATTTATTTTCACTCCTTCCTGCCACAGTAAATTTTCGTTTATGTGCTTCGCCTTTTGTTCAAGGAGTCACAGCTGTTTTATATTCCCATTGATATAACCATACAAGTCTTGTTTTTTTAAGGATAAATCGTGGTTTTGAATAACATTTTAACTTGCAAATTATTGAAAAATGAGAAAAAAAAACTTCAAACAAGGGGACATTGTGAAAAAAAATGCGTTGATTCCGCCATTATATTTTTGGGCTTTGACGCTTTTAATAAAAGATAGCCGGCACTATAGCTTTGCTTGGATTGGGCTCAGCAACCTGAGGAGGTGTCAAAGCACCATTAATTCTAAAGGTGCTGTATATGTGAGGAGGGTTTACATAAAAAAGCGCAATAAACATGAAGTAAAGGTGATAGACTGGTACAGAGGGGGAGAGGACCCTGCCCTTACAGACTTACATTCTACAAGGTACTGGGGAAGAAGACCGTAGTTTAATGGATTGGAAACAGATCAGGAGGTAATTAGGTGGCAGCAGGGTAATTGCAGGCTGTAAGTTTTCCAATTGCATCTGAAGGCTTTATTAGTGTAATAGTGTAATGTTATGTGCTAAGCTTGTTAGTTCCAGGGTATGGGGGACACACATGAGATATCTTGAAGATAGTTGTGCAAGGAACAAAGAAGAGGAGAGCAAAGAAGGAGATTTTGGAAATGCTGGAAATGACTTGTGGGAAAGTGTCAGTAGTTAGACATTTGGTTGGAGAAGAATGGACAGATTATAGACAACCCTGTTATACTATCTCTTTGCCAAAATCATGAAAAATGCAAAGGATGTAAAATCTCTGATATGATCCCAATCTCATATGCTGGGTAGTTGCCAATTTATGCTTTATAAGACTTCTAAAACTTTTACCCAGACTACTGTTATTGTAAAATGCAGCAGATTTTCCTTCTAGAAATTATGGGTGGAAAATTTGCTGTTGTTTTGACTTGTGGGAACATGCCCTAATTCTATTTCAGGGAAGAAGACATTTATGGAAGTTCTAGGATGTGCAAAATACTATAGTCGCATGAAAAATAAAAAAAAAAAACCATTGTTGTAATATGTATGGAGTGTTATTTATAACACAATTTGCCATTTCAGATTTCATTGAAGCAAAGACCCATGTCTTCTATTTCGATGCGTCACACAAAGCATTTTCTCTCGTTACATTTTCCCAAAGTAATTTCACAGTTTGGATTTGCAAAACTAATTCAAGACTTGTAACTATCCATACATTCAGGAGTTAATGTTAAGTTCATGTCCTACCTTGTAGAGTCAGCTGCCGTGATTGCAATCAGCGGAGGAATCCTCAGTGCTAGAGAAGTTGGCCGCTGCGGACTCTCACAATCCGGCTTTTTTTCCCATTCTGCTTGCTCTGCCAGTCTGAATGCCAAAGGAGGTAGTTGTATATTTCTACATGAAAGCCGGCGAACTAAATATGGCTCCATTCCCTCAGGAATACCATCATCTTCCTCCATCTTGGAATGAAGAGCTTCTTCTGACACCTAGGAAACATGAAAGGGATGATAAATGAAAAAGGAAATAATGGTATGTTACATTTACTACACTGCCCTAATGAATTATATACAACTTTAAGGCATCTACATGACCTTACTCTATCTTAAATATAGTTAATAGTCCTGTTATTAGTTTTGTATATGAACATTGGCATGAACTGGTATTGTATCACAGATGGCAGTATCGAGGCACGGGTGCATGTTATTAATGTGCACAGTTCAGTAGGGCATGAAGGAACAATTTTCTCCATTGGAAACTGGATAGCTTTGTCTGACAACGCATTGCAGATTGCAAATTTCAGCAAATAAGTGAATCTGACAGCGCCACTTTGAATGTACGCACTGTTGTTTTTCCTAGCCCATTCAAGATTGTTGGAAGACCATTCCCGGTGACTACCTCTTGAAGCTCATCAAGAGAATGCCAAGAGTGTGCAAAGCAGTCATCAAAGCAAAAGGTGGTTACTTTGAATAACCTAGAATATAAGACATATTTTCAGTTGTTTCACACTTTTTTGTTAAGTATATAATTCCACATGTGTTAATTCATAGTGTTGATGCCTTCAGTGTGAATTTACAATTTTCATAGTCATGAAAATACAGAAAAATCTTTAAATGAGAAGGTGTGAGCTGATTACTTTTATGCACTTAGGTATTTGAACCGTTGATTTGTACTTCCAATTACTTTTTCACTCCTTACTTACTGGTAAATTTCTATATGTTTGCCATGTATTAAAGGGTAAAAAGTCTTTCATTGGCAAATTAAGTACACAGATATATGTACATGTATGCATATATTGTTAAATTATTCAGTGTATATGTATGATCACTATATGGCCATCTGTAGACTGTGCATTCATGTATCCCAAAACTCTACAAATAAATGTGCCCTCTATCATTTCAATTTAAGGGGTTATCCAGGACCTAAAAGAGGTGGTCTGAAGGCAAAGCATTTTTCTCCTATCTCCCTATCTATGAGTCTTTAGTCCCATAAGTCTAAGGCTACGTTCACATTAGCGGCGGGCGCCGTAGCGGCGCCGCATGCGTCATGCGCCCCTATATTTAACATGGGGGCGCATGGACATGCGTCGCACTTGCGTTTTGCGCCGCATGCGTCGCTGCGGCGCCCGCGTCCGGGCGCAGAGGACGCAGCAAGTTGCATTTTTGCTGCGTCCAAAATCCATTTAAAAAAGGACGCATGCGGCACAAAACGTAGCGTTGTGCATGCGTTTTGCTGCGTTTTTGTTTGCGTTGTGCGCTGCGGCGCCGACGCTGCGGCGCACAACGCAAATGTGAACGTAGCCTTAGATATTTTCTCATTTTCTTGCTGTAAAATTCCTTACCGTTCCCTAACTACACTATCTAACTGCTTTTGTATTTTTTTCCTATTTCCTGTCTGATGATGATACGTTTGAGTATCAACACTGCATGTGAGATTGGCAAAGGATGCATCATCAGAGAGGAGAGACTGCAGCCACTGTCACAGCCCCTGCCCCTCCCTGAAAGGAAGTGTCATCCCTACTATGTGTTACAATGTGCACAGAAAATACACAGTTGGTACAGAAAGTATTCAGACCCCTTTAAATTTTTCACTCTGTTTCATTGCAGCCATTTGGTAAATTCAAAAAGTTCATTTTTTCTCATTAATGTACACTCTGCACCCCATCTTGACTGAAAAAAAAGAAATGTAGAATTTTTTGCTAATTTAATAAAAAAAATAAAAACTGAAATATCACATGGTCATAAGTATTCAGAGCCTTTGATCAGACACTCATATTTAAGTCACATGCTGTCCATTTCCTTGTGATCCTCCTTGAGATGGTTCTACTCATTCATTGGAGTCCAGCTATCTTTAATTAAACTGACAGGACTTGATTTGGAAAGGCACACACCTGTCTATATAAGACCTCACAGCTCACAGTGCATGTCAGACCAAATGAGAATCATGAGGTCAAAGGAACTGGCCAAGGAGCTCAGAGACAGAATTGTGGCAAGGCACAGATTTGGCCAAGGTTACAACAGAATTTCTGCAGTACTCAAGGTTCCTAAGAGCACAGTGGCCTCTATAATCCATAAATGGAAGAAGTTTGGGACCACCAGAAGTCTTCCTAGACCTGGCCATCCAGCCAAACAGAGCAATCGTGGGAGAAGAGCCTTGGTGAGAGATGTAAAGAAGAACCCCAAGATCACTGTGGCTGAGCTCCAAAGATGCAGTGGGGAAATGGGAGAAAGTTCCACAAAGTCAACTATCACTGCAGCCCTCCACCAGTCAGGCCTTTATGGCAGAGTGGCCAGGCGGAAGCCTCTCCTCAGTGCAAGACATATGAAAGCCCGCATAGAGTTTGCTAAAAAACTAAGGACTACTAGACTATGAGAAATAAAATTCTCTGGTATGTGTGGAGAAAACCAGGCACTGCTCATCACCTGCCCAATGCAATCCCAACAGTGAAACATAGTCTTGAAACATCCACCTCTTGTGTCTCCCCTTTTCCTCATAGATTGTAAGCTTGCGAGCAGCAGGGCCCTCATTCCTCCTGGTATCTGTTTTGAACTGTGATTTCTGTTATGCTGTAATGTCTGTTGTCTGTATAAGTCCCCTCTATAAGTTGTAAAGCGCTGCGGAATATGTTGGCGCTATATAAATAAAATTATTATTATTATTATTATTATTATAGTGGTGGCAGCCTCATACTATGGGGGTGTTGTTCAGCTGCAGGGACAGGATGACTGGTTGTCATTGAAGGAAACATGAATGCAGCCAAGTACAGAGATATCCTGGAAGAAAACCTATTCCATAGTGCTCTGGACCTCAGACTTGGGCGAAGGTTCCCCTTTTAACCAGACAATGACCTTAAACACACAGCTAAAATAACAAAGGAGTGGCTTCAGAACAACTCTGTGACCATTCTTGACTGGCTCAGCCAGAGCCTTGACCTAAACCCAATTGATTATCTCTGGAGAGACCTGAAAATGGCTGTCCACCAACGTTCACCATCCAACCTGACTGAACTGGAGAGGATCTGCAAGGAAGAATGGCAGAGGATCTCCAAATCCAGGTGTGAGAAACTTGTTGCATCATTCCCAAGAAGACTCATGGCTGTACTAGCTCAAAGGGTGCTTCTACTGAATACTGAGCAAAGGGTCTGAATACTTATGACCATGTAATATTTTTTCTTTTTTAATAAATTTTCAAAAATTACTACATTTCTGTTTTTTTCAGTCAAGATGGGGTGCAGAGTATACATTAATGAGAAAAATAATAACTTTTTTGAATTTACCAAATGGCTGCAATGAAACAAAGAGTGAAAAATTTAAAGGGGTATGAATACTTTCTGTACCCACTGTATAGCACCATGTATATATGTATACACACAGAGTGACATGCCCCATGAGCAGTGTAAGGGTAAGTTCACACAGGGCGTTTTTGCTGCTTTTTTTCTGCAGCAAAACCTGTTCTTCTTGGCAGGAAAGAAGCTGCACCAAAATTGCAGGTTTAGGTGCGTTTTTTGGTGCGTTTTTGGTGCGTTTTTTCATGCTTATTTTTCTGTTTGTGCATGCCAATAAACTTGATGCACACAGAGAAAAAAACAACTTCCTGTAGATAGATATAATGAATTTATAGATTGATAGTATAGATAGATTGACAGAATAGATAGAATGAATAGATAGATTGATAGAATAGATAGATTACCTGCGCTAACCTCTTCCCTGGCATTTTCCCATGGTCCAGAAGTTACCTCAGGTTAGGCTGTGGGAGAGCGCATGCTTATTGACATCACCCTCGGTCACTGAAGCAAGCGCCGGAAGCATCTCCTCATTCCCCAGTAGTTCACAGCCGGGAGCAGTCGCATTAGCAGTGCTCCCAGTTGTAAGCCTTATCTCCCCCAGATTAAGGATTACTGCGTGAGACACTCGTTATATTGGACTGCGTCAGACCAGGGAGTATTTATTTTGGTTTATTATTTTTATTTCAGGAGATCGAGGGATTTGCTTGGAATGGCAGACTAATAAAAGTGACAAAACTGTGTGGTGTTTTATTTCATTAAAAGACTTGTTTCTACTATAGGATTAGTAATGGAGAGGTGTCTTATTGACACTTCTCCATTACTAAGCAGGCTAAATGTCACCTTACAATAGGAAGGTGACATTAACCCCTCATTACCCCGCTTGCCACCACTACAGGGCAATTGGGAAGAGCCGGGCAAAGTGCCAGAATTGGTGCATCTAATAGAAGTGTGACGCCCCAGGGTCCTGGTTGTCACAATGGCATTGCTTTCCTCACTGGGAGAGTGATGTCACGCTTGGAAGTGATGGAGGATTCCTTTTAACAGGTAATTAGCACATACAACACCATTCTGACTTCAGGCCAGAAGAGGGAGCTCTACACCTGACTTCAGGGGAACTGCTCTCTCTGGTCGGGAGGAGGAGTTAGTTGCTAGGCAGTTGCTAGGCAGTGGGGAAGATTTAGACAGTTGGTGCCGGACAGCAGACTGGAGCAGTCTGAGGCAGAAGGACGAGGGAAGGGGCCGTACAGCCTGAGGTGCTGTAGCTCCTAGATGGCGAGATACAGAAGGAAGAACAGCTTTCATCTAACGTGCCGGAGAGCGAAGCACAGGAGAGTGACAATAGGGGAGAATAGCTGCGAATGGGCTACATCCCTGACAGAGCGCAGATACCGGTAACCGGAAGACCTAGGCTGTGTCATACTCTAGGAGGCACAGCAGATACCGGTAGGACAGTTAGACTACATGTAACTTGTCCGCCCTAACACCCAGGAGACACAGTGACACATAGAGCCCGGGTCGTGATAGAGACCCCGTAAAAAGGCTCGAGTCACCTGTCATACGGGTTTGAGTCCTACCTAAAGGGGGACAGAGATAACTGAGAGGACCTTGCTACAAAGCCATAGGCAGTAAGGGACTATAACAACACAACGCTAGAAGGAAGGCTTTTAACTCCACCTGATAAAGCTGGAAACTGAACTCGCTTCCAAGCCAGCTGAACCCTGCCTGTACCTGTGATCTGGTGCCCTGGACTGCGGCTGCCTGCTAACATCAGTAAACCAGGTAAAGAGACTGCAAACCTGTGTCCTTCGTTCTTTACTGCACCACTCACCATCTTCCATCTATTCACCGGAAGCCCTGGGGACCTACTTCACCTGTGGGAAGTTATACCATCCGGCTGCCATAACATCACCCCAGAGGGCCCCTTTAAGCAGCGTCGGTCACCCCTGACCGAATACCACACGTGGCGTCATAAACTTTCTTTATTTCAAAAACCCATTTAAAGACCGTCCCTTTAACATGGGCGCCCTGGGCCACGGACCAGGTTGCCGCTGCCGTGATACATCCCTTTAAGCATCGGACCTGGTACCAAGTACGCCACTGCCCTGACGGGCGACTCAGATGCGCCTTTTCTGGGCAGCTGTGGGCTGCTATTTTTAGGCTGGGGGGGCCTATATCAATGGCCCCTTACCAGCCTGAGAATACCAGACCCCAGCTGTGTGCTTTAGCAAGGCTGGTTGTCAAAAATGGGGGGGACCCCACGCCGTTTTTTAAAATTATTTATTTAAATAATTTAAAAAAAAAGTGTGAGGACCCCTCTATTCTTGATAACTAGCCTTGTTGAAGCTGACAGCTGGGGGTTGCAGCCCCCAGCTGTGAGTTTTGTCTGGCTGGCCATCAAAAATAGGGGGAACGCACTCCGGTTGATGTAATCAGCGCTGAAGAGGGGCAGCTGTGATTGCTCGGCGTGAGGCATTTTATTGCCGCTAGCTCCAGTTGGTCTCCAATGTCAGACAGCTGGGCCAGCATGCAGATTGTAAATTTCTTTTAATACCAAATCAATATTATTTTTCATCCATTGCACAGGGCCCTCAAAAGACGCCAGGCTCATAGTTTGGTGCCTACCATACCTATTGGTAACCCAGCACTGAGAGTGTGTCTGTGACAGACAAATAACAAATGGAACCGCTCATCTTTAGCTTTCTGGATTGGCAGTATTCTCACGTTCTCACTTCAGATGGCTTTACGATTTATGCCTCATCAGTTTTATAATTTTGTATTGTAAGGCCCAATGTATTCTTCTATTTCAGCATAATAGCGCTTTTTACTATATATATATATATATATATATACAGTATATATATATATACTAGACTGTGGCCCGATTCTAATGCATCTGGTATTCTAGAATATGCATGTCCCCGTAGTATATGGACAATGATGATTCCAGAATTCGCGGCAGACTGTGCCCGTCGCTGATTGGTTGAGGCAACCTTTATGACATCATCGTCGCCATGGCAACCATTATGACATCTACGTCGATACTGTGCCCGTCGCTGATTGGTCGAGGCGAATTCGCGGCAGACTGTGCCATCGCTGATTGGTGGAGGCAAGCTTTATGACATCATCGTCGCCATGCTGTGCTCGTCGCTGATTGGTCGAGGCCTGGCGGCCTCGACCAATCAGAGACGCGGGATTTCCAGGACAGACAGACAGACAGAAAAACCCTTAGACAATTATATATATATATATAGATATACACATGCATACACACTGTATATTGTACTATTAATATTATTATAATATGAGGCATGCTACAATCAGGATTTATAATAATTTGTTCTTATTAGCAACTAAGGGAGATGAAACTTGTCCTAAAATAGACATATTAATTACTGCCACCATATGCTGCTTTCATATTTCCGAAGAGCCTAATTTACATGTGTAATTTCCTCACCTCATCCTGGGTCATTAACAAGCAGCTGAAGAGCAACCTTGTAAAATGTACTTGATGCCTTCAATTCCCCTTACTATGAGTAATAGCATTTCAGGCTTATTCGTTTGTATTACCAATACTAGTATTAAAGGTATTTGTGTAAAGGGGGATCTTGGCCAACATCAATTTCCACGTCCCTAAACACTTTACATAAAGGTCCCTGGGTGTGTGTCTTTGGTTGTGGTTCTACAGTGGTCACCTTCTGGATAAGTTCTGGCACCAATTGTGTAGCACCAGACCCCTTTAAATTCACGGTGAAGAAACGAGATGAGTTTGCAAAATAAAGTCCTTTTTACTGACAATAAAACTTCTGTACAGAGAGTAGCAGAAATAAAGCTCTCTGTTTTCTTATGCACAATACAGAGGAACATTCTTGGTGGTTATGGATGGAGGCACATCACTAGTAAGAAACGTTACTGAGGAACAACAGGACAAATCTGGTAACTCCATCTTCCTGGTTCAGGACCACATGGGTCATTGTATTTTGCTGTGACCACTGCACCCTACCTGCACTACCAACTTACTGATATGCCCCAGCCTGGGTGACCCCGTGTTCCTTCACGGCTGATGTCGAGGTCTGTCTATCATTACCACTTCCTTTGGCTTTTCCATCCTAAGTGACCCAACTTGCCTACTATGAGAAACTGCCACCACAGTAAAATTCTTGCTGAGTCTTGCTCACTTTCCTAGTCTTGGGTGCCACACACAAACCTAGTGAGGAAAAATTTCCTCTGAGGGTGTCCTTTCCTATCTTCTTGCTTACTACAGGTAACTCTCAAGCCAGGAACCAACACACAGGTCCTAATACTCCTCAACTCTGGGCCGGCCCTACAGTTAACCCTGTCACCCCTGACTACCAGGAACTGCAGCCTCTAGGAGGATAAAAACATGCAACTCAATACATTTTGCACACAATAAAAAAACAGGGGTCTTCAGACAGATGTTATTCCATTTTCTCCACCTCTACATGTGATGGTGTAACGTGATCAGCGAGAAATGATGTACAATGCATGATTCGTTCTGCAATGTGAAGTTAATATGCAACCAACATGAAAGAACGTTTCAAAGACGAATTCCAAAAACCCCAGTCCAATGCTCCTCCCTGTTTTAATAATGAGGGTTTTTTGAGTGTTTTAGATTGATAGTGTCCATAGTTTTTTATTGCCAGATGGAGGACAAAAAAATTTATGGAGCTGCATAGTAGACTACTCTGTTCCATATTCCGGTATCGTAAAAAAAAAAAAAACACTGTTTAGTGGACATCCTCCTAATAGTTTGTGGGAGACAGATGCCACTTTATGTCATTTGTCACAAGTATCTATGAAATGTATACCTCAGAAAGCTCCAACCGTACCACTGTCCATATTTGGATCATTACATCACTTGAGCACCACCAGCAGGTTCATTGGGCTAAAAATTATTAACTATTCTTCTTCTGTGTTATGTCAGAGAAAAAAAGTTGACCTTGTTGAATTTGAGCATGACCAATCTTTTTGTTTCCGTGGGAGATAGACCACCACCTGAGGTGTCTGACAGCAGCTTACTCTCTTATCCCCTTTCAGAACACAAGCATGACCCAGCCGATTATACATATATATGGGTTGGAGGAGTTACGAGAAATAGCAGTTGGCTGAATCAGCATTAGATGACAGTTAGCTAAGGGTACTTTCACACTAGCGTTTTTTGCAATACGTCACAATGCGTCGTTTTGGCGAAAAAACGCATCCTGCAAAAGTGCTTGCAGGATGCGTTTTTTCACCATTGACTAACATTAGCGATGCATTTGCGACGCATTGCCACACGTCGTGCGACGGTTGCGCCGTGTTGTGGCGGACCGTCGGCTGCAAAAAACGTTATATGTAACGTTTTTTGCTGCCGACGGACCGCCATTTCCGACCGCGCATGCGCGGCCGGAACTCCGCCCCCACCTCCCCGCACCTCCCCGCACCTCACAATGGGGCGGCGGATGCGCTGGAAAAATGCATCCGCTGCCCCCGTTGTGCGGCGTATACAATGCTGACGCACTGCGACGGGCCGAGTACGACGCTAGTGTGAAAGTAGCCTTAGGTTCATGGCCATCTTTAGCAATTAACGGAGCTAATAAAAGTATAGAAGTTCAAAGCCATGTCTGCAGCTTCTAAATCTTTTAACCCAGCCATCGGGGGATCATTTGTCACGATAGGACTGGCGAGAAAACTGGGACCAGGGTCATCTTTCCTGGCCCTATCAGTAGGGGGTGCCCTAACTTGCCCTGTTCCCCGGGATACCTCAGATGGTGAGGATGCCAGGGCCTCTGCCCTGTCTCCTAACTGCAGCTCAGCGTCTGTCCCCTTCCTCCACCCGGGGAAGAGAGGCGCTACCATGTACCGCAATACACCAAGTCTACTGACAGGAGAGCAAATACAAGGGAAAAAGAAAATTCCACTCACACAAATATACTCTCATAAAAAACAGACGTATTAACCAGGGTGTGAAGGACGGGGGGAAGAAAATAAGGCAGGTAAGTGTACAAACCAAGCAACAGTTACACAATAAACTCCTCCCGTTCTCGACACCAGCTCTTCACTCTCCAGGTCTATCTAGAAAGGCTAAATCAAACAAGGATCTGGCCAGAAGGCCTAGCTGTTATAGGAGAGAGGAGTGGCTAACTGAGCACAGCTGAAAGCAGGGATTTCCACATGGCCAATTAACCCCTGTCCTGCTTAAAGAAAACAAACACATGTAATACATAGAATGTAAGTCCGCAAGGACAGGGTCCTCTCCCCTCTGTACCAGTGTGTCACTGTAAACCTGTTTACTGTAAATGATATCTATAACTCTGTATGTAACCCCTTTCTCATGTACAGCACCATGGAATTAATGGTGCTATATAAATAAATAATAATAATAATACACTGGAGAAGTGCTTCTTCTCAGCGGTGAAGCAGGAGCAATCAGACGCTGTGGTCTTCTGGTACTGCTCTGTCGCAGTAACTCCGTGACATCATTACAGAGAAAGGTAGGGTCTTTGCTGAGAAAATTATGTCCTGTAAAGTATTGCAAAGTAGTTCCATTATAGTAATCCCATTAAAGGAAACAGTCTAACGTGAGTGCAAAACAACCAAAAGGAAAAACTAAATTTCAAGAATATTTAGAATTTTCTGCTGACAGATTGCTTTGTAGCATCCTGAACTCTTAGGGAAATAAAACCATAAATCACTCCATTGTATATCCAGACATGGGAAAACTACAGTCTTACGAAACAAGCACCGTAGTAGGGTCCTATGGCTAGGTTCATTTCACATCTAAAATATATACACACACACTCTGGTTTCCACTCCGTACACTCTAGTGGAACTGCCCTTACTAAAGCCTCATGATCTACTAACAGCTAAATCTAATGGTCACTGCTCCCTGCTGATTCTCCTGGATCTCAATGCCGCATTCGATACTGTGGATCACAAGCTCCTCCTCACTAAGCTCTTCTCTATCAGCTCAAGGATACAGCTCTCCCTTGGTTCTCCTCCTACCACTCTGATTGCTCCCCCACTGTATCTTTTGCCGGTTTCTCTTCCCCTTACTGTCGGGATTCCACAGGGCTCAGTCCTAGGCCCGCTACTCTTCTCCTTATATACTGCCCCTATTGGACAAAACCTCAGTAGATTCAGATGTCAATACCTTCTGTATGCTGATGACACCCAATTATACACATCGTCTTCTAACATCACTCCTGCACTACTATAAAATTATTGAATTTCTGCTGTCTCTAAAATTACATTCTCTATCTAAAACTAAATGTGTCAAAAATTGAATTCCTTGTATTTCCCCCCTCTATTAACATACCTTTACCCAATATTGCCATTTCTATGTGTGGTTCTACCATTACACCCCAGCAATATGCCTGCTGTCTGGGGGTTGTATTTCATTCAGATCATTCATTCAATCCCTACATCCTATCACTCACCTACTCATGTCACCTACACTTAAAAAACAATTCTAAAATTTAAAGCACCACTCCAGCATTTTTTGTATTTATTTCAGCACTGGAGTGGTGCAGCTAATCTAAGTTCCTTGACCCTAGTCTCATACTTACCTATCTCTGTCTTCATCTTTTATAGGTGCTGCTCTGATTGGTCTTCGGAAGTTTGTGACATGTTGGATCGCAGTGTTTGCTGGGCGAGCCTTAGGTCACTTTTCAGTGTACGACTGTGAGAGCTTGAATGAGGCCAGAACGAAGGCCTCATAGACTTATATTTTTGATGATTTCCTCTGACTTAGGTTACTCCGAAGTTGAGGTCCCAAGATGGATGTGCGGGATTGGACCGGCGTTGAGAACAGCTGAAGACAACGGCTGGTAAGTAGAGTATAAGACTAATTGCAGGGAACTTAGATCAGAAATTGTGAAGAGTTAACGTGTTCAGATATAACAAGCATCCTCGGGTGCTAACTGGGTGACTCGAATAATATGCTCAAGTCCATCGCTGCATCTCTTGTGGCTGTTTGACAGCCACAACATATGCAGGGATTGTCTAATAAACAGGCAATCTCTACATGTGTTGCGGCTGTTGAACAGCCACGCCCACGAGACAAGCAGCTGCGAGGACTCAAACATATTTTTCGAGTATGCAGAAGACCTCGGTTAATACCCGAGCATGCTCTGATAACACCTTATCCGAGCACGTTCGCTCATCACTAATTAGAAACACTACTCCATAAAATTCATTTTATGAATGTTGATCCAGCCAATCAACACTTCGGAACAGTAAAGAAAATTGGCCCTTTTATGGCTCCTTCATCGATATTGAAGGATGTGTTTTTGTTTCCACCCATACTATATAACTGTATGCACAGTTTTCAATTAATTATTTTTGTGTTGGGTGAAGCATTATCTAAATATTATTCTTATTTTCTGGCATAATCAGCTGCTTCATTTCAATGCACTAGTGCTACATTGCAGAATAACATCACAGTAGAGTGGGCTCATATAAAACAAGTGACCTATTGCAATGAATCATTTTGTTAAGAAATATAATTTTAATTATTTCAGGAGACTGACTTTTTGGATCAGATTAATTTAATTAATGGTCTTGTTGCCTAGTTAGTAATAAAACAATGTGCAGTAGACTAGAAATCGCAGTTTGTGGTTGTGTCTACTCCAGTACAACCTGTCATTTAAAGCAAGTTTCTATCTTTGAAAACTTTTTAGCCAAAATGTTGAGCAATGACAAAAAAGAAAGCATTTTTATAGGCTGAATTTGCAATTAAAAAATAACCTGTCATTAGGGTTATGCTGCCTGAACCATCGGCAGCATAGATCAGCGCCCAGCTGGACAATTTCAGGCCGGTATGATTAAGGGTTCATGCCAACGAGCGTATAAATCAGACGTGTTATCAAATTTTTTAATCGGACAGAACACTTACCCATGTTATTCAATAGGACTATTCAGATGAATTATTTTTTTCTCTGTCCAAGTGTCCGTGAGAAAAAAAAAAATCGCAGCATGCACTACTTTCATCTGAGTATCGGATGAGACACATTAAAGTTTATGTATGCAAGAAAAAAAAATTGGATCCCACATGGACCATAAAAGCGGCATACAATTTTTGTGGATGGATTTCTAATATAAACCTAGAAAACTCTGTGTTCATGTACATGTTTTAATGTAGTTGTATGAAAACGGATCACACACGGACATATAAAATGGACACAAGGATGGTACAATGGTACAGGGATGAAAATTAGAAAAAAATTGTCTGAGTGTTCTGGATGAAACTTGAACGATTTTTCATACTTTCATCTGCAGTTGCCCTTACTTTGAAACCGAGCAGAGAAAACATAATTGGAAAAGTCAATCAGGGACTATACGAAGAGATGTGAATGGTCTGTAATTTTTATCGTAGGTACACTTCAACTGTGAGAGACAGAATCTTAAAACAAATTCAGAAAATCACATTAAATGATTTTTACATAATTAATTTGCATGTTATTGCAGGAAGTAAGTATTTGACACAATAGAAAAACAGAACTTAATATTTGGTACAGAAACCTTTGTTGGCAATTACAGAGGTCAGACGTTTCCTGTAGTTCTTGACCAAGTTTGCACACACTGCAGCAGGGATTTTGGCCCACTCCTCCATACAGATCTTCTCCAGATCTTTCAGGTTTCAGCGCTGTCGCCGGGTAACATTGCGTTTCAGCTCCCTACAAAGATTCTCTATTGGGTTCAGGTCTGGAGACTGGCTAGGTCACTCCAGGACCTTGAAATGCTTCTTATAGAGCACTCCCTTGTTGCCCTGGCTGTGTGTTTTGGGCCATTGTCATATAGGAAGACCCAGCCACGACCCATCTTCAATGCTCTTACTGAGGCAAGGAGATTGTTGGCAAAAATCTCACAATACATGACCCCATCCATCCTCCCTTCAATATAGAGCAGTCGTCCTTTCACCTTTATAGAAAAGCACCCCCAAAGTATGATGTTTCCCCCTACCACGCTTCACGTTTGGGATGGTGTTCTTGGGGTTGTACTCATCCTTCTTCCTCAAAACACGGCTAGTGGAGTCGATACTAAAAGGTTCTATTTTGATCTCATCTGATTACATCACCTCTCCAATGCCTCCTCTGGATCATCCAGATGGTTACTGGCGAACTTCAAACTGGCCTGGGCATATGCAGGTGTGAGCAGGGGAACCTTGTGTACCCTGCAGGATTTTAATCCATGATGGTATAGTGTGTTCCTAATGGTAATCTTTGAGACTGTGGTCCCAGCTCTATTCAGATCACTGACCAGGTCCTTTAATGTAGTTCTGGGCAGATTCATGACCTTTCTCAGAATCATTCTTATTCCACAAGGCGGAGATCATGCATTGAGCCTCAGGATGATTGACAGTCATCTTGTGTTTGTTCCATTTTCTAATAATTGTACCAACAGTTGTTGCCTTCTCAATAAGCTACTTGTCTACTGTCCTGTAGCCCATCCCAGCCTTGTGCAGGTCTACAATTTAATCCCTGGTGTGATTAGACAGCTCTTTGGTCTTGGCCATACTGGAGAGGTTGGAGTGTGATTGATTGATTGATTGATTGATTGATTGTGTGGATAGTTGTCTTTTATACAAGTAGCAAGTTCAAACAGGTGAAATTAAAACAGATAATGAGTGCAGTTGGTAGGTGATCAAATACTTATTTCATGCAATAAAATGCAATTTAATAGTTTAAAAATCATACAATGTGATTTGCTGGATTGTATTTTTTATATTACGTTTCTCAAAGTTGAAGTGTACCTAAGATAGAAATTACAGACTTCTCCATAGGTGAGAATACTTGCAAAATGGGCAGTGTATCAAATACTTATTTTACCCGGTGTTTTTGCATAAATATGGATAGAGACTTGTCAATCAACTGAAGCAGAATTGGGAGAAACCATCTGGAACACACTTTAGACTATTGAGGTCTCTCCCTAGAGCCCCTGGTCAACTTTTGAAAATATGTTTTACTCAAATGCCCCAGCAGTGATTTTTCACATTCACTGATCCCTAGCCTTGCATGGCTGATTTTGATCTGTGACTCAGAGATCAGACCAATTTTTTTGCTGTAAGATCAAAAACAGATATGTGTCCCTGAATTTTTGCGGAGATGTCAATAGCACTATAGACTAAGTATTCTATCTCTGAAAATCACTACATGAAAAACAGAGGTCTTAATGAGAACTTAGAAACAGCTCAGTGTTGTTCTCTCTTACCCATAGTCTAGATTAGAGCTTCCCTGGTTCAGACTGACTGCTATATATTGCCTAAGTATAAGCCCAATACAAACCTAGCGGCAAGTCAGTGCTCCAGAGATGAGTTTTTACTCCAGGAATTTGAGTGTTTTTTTATGATAACTGCATGCCCTCAACCATTTAGCAGAGATGACTGTTCTTAAAGGGAACCTTTCATGTCCTTTTTGTGTTTTAAACTGCACCAAAGGTGTTGTTAGTGTGAAAAGTGTGACCGGGGAGTTAATGGAGAGTGTTCAAGAGTGAAATTTCCAAGGCCAGTCACGGCAATCAATTACAATGCGATGGGTGTGAATAATTTTGAACAGGACCATGACTGACTGTGACTGAAGTGGTAAAAAGTGCCACCCCTATGACTGAAACAAACATATGTGATGGAATCTGCTAATGATATAAGTGTTTTACTCATATACTGGGAGCTTTTCTTTCAGAAAACAATGTTAGTGATGCACGTTGCATCACTAACACACTGACGGCAGTTAAAAACACAAAAAAGGACATGACAGGTTCCCTTTAAAGTGGGTCTTATGATAGTGTAGCAACTCACTTGGGAAAAATAGGTTACAAACTAAAAACTGCAACTGACCCTGCTGGTTCCTGAACAGACAAGAGATCCTGTCCCCACAGTCTATAGTGGTTGATCTGGGATAGCGCTAAACAGAGACTAGATTATGGCAACTTGTACTTATGCTGCCTGAAAGGCCGTGGAGCACCTCATGTTCCTCCTAAAGAACTGGAGGGGAGAACAGAGTGCATATTATCTACAGAACAGAAAGTGTGCTGAAATAGAAAGAGATCCCTGAGTGTATAAAACAAACCATGAAATACAAAATAAATGATCACTCACCATCTGCTAATGTTCAGTCTTTATTGTACCACATGCCAAATGCAAAAATAGCAGGGAGAAACGTGATATAAAAAGACGACGATAGTTTCGCGCTGCTGCGCTTCCTCGGGTCTTGAATCACTTTTTTCTACATTTTTGCTATTTCATGGACTATATTTCTGTGGCAGCACCCAAGTTCTGCAAGTGGCATATACGCTGAATATCTGACACACACATGTACAGGTGTTTTCACTAACGGTTGGTGCGGCAATCTGTTTTTCTTTTTGCTTTGAAAATAAATGATTAATTACGTACTGTTAGAGAATATGCTGCATACTTCCTAGAAACAAACAGAAGATATGTGCAGGGAAAAGAACATAAACAGCAAAGAGATAAACCCTATCTGATCTTTCACTGACTTACTTAAACTGCTTAAACTACAGCAGTATGGCTGGGTATCCAAATGAGATGATGACCATCAGGAAATACCGGCAGGGGAAAAGTATGTAGAGCTGCACCCAAAGGGTGATAGGGCAGATAAATGAGGAAAATGAAAACACCTGTTACTCTAAAGAGACAAACAATTATAACAAAAACTAGATACCCACAGAAAAGGTGTATCTACTGTGGCTCCACAAAGCACAGTCTCAGGGGTTCAAACCAAGACAGTGGGTCTGTCACCAGATTTCACAAAATAAACTACTTACGGTATATTATTACAAAGATTGCTGAGGCCTGATGAGGTTGGTGTATTTCCAGTACTCTGAAAATCTATGTCAAGATGGCTGTGTAATCTTGATATTAAAGTTAACATTTATGAGTCCAGGTAAAGAATGGGAGAGCTAACGAGTCTGACTGTTCAGTCTCTATGAACACACAACTACTTCTAACCAGTGAGCGAATTCAACAGTAGCAGCAGCAATGATAATCTGTCAATTAGGATAAGTAAGCAGAGATTCATCAGCAGTAAGAAGGAGGGATACTAAGGAGCTATCAGTCCAGCTAGGTGGGCAGAGGTTCAGCAACAACAAGAAGGAGGGACACTGAGGAGCTATCATTCAGGCTAGGGGAGCAGAGATTTAACAGCAGGGAAGAGGGGCACTGAGAAGCTGTCAATCAACCTAGGTGTCCAGAGATTGCATAATCCTTTTAGATAGTATAAACCCAATCAGACTAATATGCATTTTCTGTTATTTTACAGGACTTTGAAATTGATATCCTATCTTTAATATAGGCCATCAATGTGAAATTGCTGAGAGCCTGACTCCCAACACTACAACATATCAGCTAATTGAAGGTGCTGTCTGCTTTATTGTTTAACCCCTTTCTGTCATTGGACGCACTATTCCATCCATGTGGGGTGGGCCCTACTTCCCAAGGATGGAATAGTACGTCCAGCGCGATCGGCCGCGCTTACGGGGGGAGCGCGGCCGATCGCGGCCGGGTGTCAGCTGACTATCGCAGCTGACATTCGGCACTATGTGCCAGGAGAAGTCACGGACCGCCCCGGCACATTAATTAATTGTGTCTGTACTGCTACATACTTAGGCTGTTAACTGGTTCATGCAGCTTTACATGAACACCCGAGCCTTACACTATGGCTGGTCCCAATAACTAAAGCAATTGTTACCATCCACCTCTCGTGTCTCCCCTTTTCCTCATAGTTTGTAAGCTTGCGAGCAGGGCCCTCATTCCTCCTGGTATCTGTTTTGAACTGTGATTTCTGTTATGCTGTAATGTCTATTGTCTGTACAAGTCCCCTCTATAAGTTGTAAAGCGCTGCGGAATATGTTGGCACTATATAAATAAAAATAATAATTATTATTATTATTATTAACCCCTGGCACACTGTGATCAAACATGATCGCAGTGTTCCGGCGGTACAGGGAAGCATCGCGCAGGGAGGGGGCTCCCTGCGTGCTTCCCTGAGACGATCGGTACAAGGCGATGTTCTCAACTTGTACCAAGCGTCTCATCCCTGCAGTCCCCGGATCCAAAATGGCCATGGGGCTGCATCCGGGTCCTGCAGGGAGGTGGCTTCACAGCGCCTGCTCAGAGCAGGCGCCGGGAAGCCTCCCTGCTGTGCTGTGTGATCGCCGATCTGACACAGTGCACAGCAAAGTGTCAGATCGGCGATCTGTCACTTTACTGTGATGTCCCCCGCTGGGGCAAAGTAAAAATGTAAAAAAAAAAAAATTACATGTATAAAAAAAAATAAAAAATCCTAAATAAATAATAATAATAAAAAAATATTGTTCCAATAAATACATTCCTTTAGCTAAATAAAAATAAAAAAAACAATAAAAGTACACATATTTAGTATTGCCGCGTCCGTAACGACCCGACCTATAAAACTGTCCCACTAGTTAACCCCTTCAGTGAACACCGTAAAAAAAAAAAAAAAACGAGGCAAAAAACAACGCTTTATTATCATACCGCCGAACAAAAAGTGGAATAACATGTGATCAAAAAGACGGATATAAATAACCATGGTACTGCTGAAAACGGCATCTTGTTCCGCAAAAAACGAGTTGCCATACAGCATCATCAAAGAAAAAAGAAAAAAGTTATAGTCCTCAGAATAAAGCGATGCAAAAATAAGTATATTTTCAATACAATAGTTTTTATCGTATAAAAGCGCCAAAACATAAAAAATTGATATAAATGAGGTATCGCTGTAATCGTACTGACCCAAAGAATAAAACTTCTTTATTAATTTTACCAAATGCGGAACGGTATAAGAGCCCCCTCAAAATAAATTCATGAATAGCTGGTTTTTGGTCATTCTGCCTCACAAAAATCGGAATAAAAAGCAATTAAAAAATGTCACATGCCTGAAAATGTTACCAATAAAAACATCAACTCGTCCCGCAAAAAACAAGACCTCACATGACCAAAATATGGAAAAATTATAGCACTCAAAATGTGGTAACGCAAAAAACATTTTTTGCAATAAAAAGCATCTTTTAGTGTGTGACGGCTGCCAATCTTAAAAAGCTGCTAGAAAACCCACTATAAATAGTAAATCAAACCCCCCCTTCATCACCCCCTTAGCTACGAAAAATTAAAAAATTAAAAAAATGTATTTATTTCCATTTTCCCATTAGGGTTAGGGCTAGGGTTAGGGCTAAGGTTAGGGCTAGGGTTAGGGCTAGGGCTAGGGTTAGGGCTAGGGTTAGGGTTAGGGCTAGGGTTACGGTTGGGGCTAGGGTTAGGGCTACAGTTAGGGTTAGGGTTGGGGCTAAAGTTAGGGTTGGGGCTAAAGTTAAGGTTGGGGCTAAAGTTAGGGTTAGGATTACATTTACAGTTCGGAATAGGGTTGGGATTAGGGTTAGGGGTGTGTCAGGGTTAGGGGTGTGGTTAGGGTTACAGTTGAGATTAGGGTTAGGGGTGTGTTTGGATTAGGGTTTCAGTTATAATTGGGAAGTTTCCACTGTTTAGGCACATCAGGGGCTCTCCAAATGCGACATTGCGTCCGATCTCAATTCCAGCCAATTCTGCGTTGAAAAAGTAAAACAGTGCTCTTTCCCTTCCGAGCTCTCCCGTGCGCACAAATAGGGGTTTACCCCAACATATGGGGTATCAGAGTACTCAGGACACATTGGACAACAACTATTGGGGTCCAATTTATCCTGTTACCCTTGGGAAAATACAAAACTGGGGGCTAAAAAATAATTTTTGTGGGGAAAAAAATAATTTTTATTTTCACGGCTCTGCGTTATAAACTGTAGTGAAACACTTGGGGGTTCAAAGCTCTCACAACACATCTAGATGAGTTCCTTAGGGGGTCTACTTTCCAAAATGGTGTCACTTGTGGGGGGTTTCAATGTTTAGGCACATCAGTAGCTCTCCAAACGCAACATGGCGTCCCATCTCGATTCCAGTCAATTTTGCATTGAAAAGTCAAATGGTGCTCCTTCCCTTCCGAGCTCTGCCATGCGCCCAAACAGTGGTTTACCCCCACATATGGGGTATCGGCGTACTCAGAACAAATTGTACAACAACTTTTGGGGTCCATTTTCTCCTGTTACCCTTTGTAAAATAGAACAAATTGGAGCTGAAGTAAATTTTTTGTGTAAAAAAGTTAAATGTTCATTTTTATTTAAACATTCCAAAAATTCCTGTGAAACACTTGAAGGGTTAATAAACTTCTTGAATGTGGTTTTGAGCACCTAGAGGGGTGCAGTTTTTAGAATGGTGTCACACTTGGGTATTTTCTATCATATAGACCCCTCAAAATGACTTCAAATGAGATGTGGTCTCTAAAAAAAATGGTGTTGAAAAAATGAGAAATTCCTGGTCAACTTTTAACCCTTATAACTCCCTAACAAAAAAAAGTTTGGTTCCAAAATTGTGCTGATGTAAAGTAGATATGTGGGAAATGTTACTTATTAAGTATTTTGTGTGACATATCTCTGTGATTTCATTGTATAAAAATTCAAAGTTGGAAAATTGCGAAATTTTCAAAATTTTTGCCAAATTTCCGATTTTTTCACAAATAAACGCAGGTAATATCAAAAAAATGTTACCACTATAATGAAGTACATTATGTCACAAGAAAACAATGTCAGAATCACCAGGATCCGTTGAAGCATTCCAGAGTTATAACCTCATAAAGGGACAGTGGTCAGAATTATAAAAATTGGCCCGGTCCATAACGTGCAAACAACCCTTGGAGGTAAAGGGGGGTAATAATCACATTATGTAGTGAAAGTGCTCATTATTGCTGCTCTTTTTATATGAGACTGAGCTGCAATACCAGTGACAGCTGATACATAGTTTATGGCATTTTGCCTGGTAAATGTCTTGTTGAGCATACCAGTACCCTCAAGGATAACTAAAGGATAAGCCATGAGTATCAAACTATAAGAAAAAACCCTTTAACATAGAGTATGCAATATCTCATTCCCTGGTCAAATTATTTAAAAAGATATATAACCGATTCCCTGTAATGTGTGAACATGAATACGCATCGGATACCTCATTTACAGTCTGTATCTGTGATAATTCTGCATCTGCTTTTTACATTCATAATGATAACATACAAGCTTAAGACAATGGCCCACATAAGAGAAAGGAGCCCATGAGTAAATATTTAAGTCAATCCTAGCTTTTAAAAAGGACTCTGATGTCAGTGGTTGAAGAACTAGAAAGATAGAGCGATGCTGGGCAACAAAAAGGGCCCAAGAAAGTCAGAGCTCTGAAACTGGGAATGGACAGCTGCTGAGAAAAAACCCAGGAGTGTGCTTAGGTGGTCCCTGGAGCATATGGACACAGCACCAAATGCTCAGAGAGGGGACAGGAAGTGGCAGCGCTATGTAAGTGCTTTGAATAGCGGTGTATAAAACAAGTGTGGGCCTTAAAGTGGTCATAGAACTCTGCTGTGGGTATAAATCAAGTTTCTTTCAAAGCAGGAGAACTTTTATAGGATTTACTAGAGGCAGTGGAGTCGCTCCTAGAGTTAAACGGGCAACAGAAAGCAGTGGAGAGAGAAACTACTGGGAGCAAATGTCCAAAGTTGTAGAAAGGATGGTGGTTGAGCTAGTGATATAATCCAGCAACAAGTAAATGGCATCTGGATGTTGTAAACTAGTTGGAACATTGTCAGGTAGGTCCTGGAGGTGTAATGGAGGTCTTAATCAAGGAGTAGAGGACTGTGTAGATAATTATGGACTGTAAATAGTGCTTCTGAATCTACTGCAACACAAGACTTATCACTGATCACCAAGAATATTGTGCCTCTGTTGTAGGAGCCTGGTGTCTAATCCTTGTACCTCTAAGTTGACTGCTAGGTCACTACAGATGTCAGATTACATTCTATTATGTATGAAGAGTTTAAATATATTTGATTTTAAGAACTCAAGCAAAATAAAGTGTTAAGTTGTGGCAAGGTGTTAGGCTTATTTTGTACGTTTCTATCACTAGCAGCACTATACTCCGTTTTGGGTTTAGCAGAAGAACATTTTCGAACTATTTCTCCAACCACTTATTCGCTAAAAATGTAGTTCACCTGGAGATGGGTCATCACCCAGTGTTAATGAAAACAAAATCAATCTTTTTGGTAGAGCATTGAACAGCAAGGTGGATTGTTGCTGAGGAGAAAAAAAACAAAAAAACACTCTTTAAATCTTCAGCTTAGCGAGTGTGAACGAGCTGAGTGTGACCTGAGCATAAGTGTGAACGGCGGTAAGTGTGACTTGTGATTCAGTGACTTTGGAATCAGGGAGTTTCCAAGGGAGGAATTGCTGTCTGTATTTTATTAATACTTTGTATTTATTTTATTTAACGTTTCTGTCTGGTGCAATCCCCATTAGGAAATGTGCTCCACTATTGTTAATGCCATCCAGTGCACATCTTGCCACATGTATGCAGTCCTTGATCAGCCGGTCGAGGGTGCATACTGCTGTGCGAGATGTGAGCACGTTGAGCATTTGGAAGCCCAGATTCTGGATCTAAATGTGCAGCTGGCAACACTGAGATCCATAGACAATATGGAGAGGAGTCTTCTGCTCACTGTCAGATGCTCAATGGGATAGATGAGGGGGGAATGGTAGGATGGAGCTGTAGGACAGTGAAGTAGCTAGCTGAGTGACATTCAGAAAGCGGGGTAGAGGGAAGAGTGCCAGGGAGGCTAGTCCTGATCTGGCACACCCCAATAAGTTTGTTAAGTTGGCAGATGAGGGGGGTGTCAGTACAGGGGTAGCACTGCTGCAGTCAGGCATGTCCTCTGAAAGCCGGAGGAGTGACTGCTACAGTAAGGAGGGAAATAGGAGAGCAGTACAGGCCAGACAGGTGCTGGTAGTGGGGGACTCAATTATTAGGGGAACAGATAGGGCAATCTGTCACAAAGACAGGGATCGTCGGACGGTGTGCTGCCTACCTGGCGCTCGAGTCCGACACATCGCTGATCGGGTGGACAGATTACTGGGAGGGGCTGGTGAGGACCCAGCGGTCATGGTGCACATTGGCGCAAATGACAAAGTTAGAGGTAGGTGGAAGGTCCTTAAAGATGATTTCGGGGAATTAGGCTGCAAGCTGAAAGCAAGGACCTCCAATGTGGTATTTTCCGAAATACTGCCTGTACCACGTGCCACGCCAGAGAGGCAACGGGAGATTAGGAAGCTTAATAAGTGGCTCAAGAATTGGTGTAGGAAGGAGGGGTTTGGGTTCCTGCAGAACTGGGCCGACTTCTCTGTTGGCTACAGGCTCTACGCTAGGGACGAGATGCACCTCAATGGGGAAGGTGCAGCTGTGCTGGGGGAGAAAATGGCTAGAAGGTTGGAGGAGTGTTTAAACTAGGGATTGTGAGGGAGGGTATTCAATTTATAGGAGGGGAAGATAGGGCAGATAGAGACCTGGGCACAAATAAGGAAGTTGGGGGTGGCGGTGGCATGGGGGGTGAAGTTAGAACAGTTGGTGGGGATATCTGAAACATGGCTGGATGAGAGCCATGACTGGGCTGTTAACTTGCAGGGCTATAGCCTTTTCAGAAATGACCATACAGATAAGCGAGGGGGTGGGGTGTGTCTGTATGTAAAATTGTCCTTAAAACCCATCCGGCGTGATAATATAGGTGAATCTAATGAAAATGTAGAGTCCCTGTGGGTGGAGATAAGGGGAGGGGGAGAAAATAATAAATTACTGATAGGGGTTTGTTATAAATCTCCAAAAATAATGTAAGCAATGGAGAATATCCTCGTAAAGCAAATAGATGAAGCTGCGACTCAAGGAGAAGTCATTATTATGGGGGACTTCAACTACCCTGAAATAGATTTGGGAACAGAAACCTGCAGTTCCAGCAAAGGTAATCAGTTTTTGACATCTGTGAGAGACAATTACCTTTCACAACTGGTTCAGGACCCAACAAGGAGGGGGGCACTGCTAGACCTAATATTAACCAACAGGCCAGACCGCATATCAAATATAAGAGTTGGGGGTCACTTGGGGAATAGTGATCACAAAATAATAAGTTTTCGTGTATCCTTTAATAAGATGTTTAGTAGAGGGGTGACAAGGACACTAAACTTCAGGGCAAATTTCCAACGGATGAGAGATGATTTTGGTGCAATTAACTGGGACGATATCCTGAGACATAAAAATACACAAAGAAAATGGGAGACGCTTATTAGCATCCTCGATAGGACCTGTGCACAGTATATACCGTATGGGAATAAACATACTAGAAATAGGAGGAAACCAATATGGCTAAATAGAGCTGTAAGGGGCGCAATAAGTGACAAAAAGAAAGCATTTAGAGAATTAAAGGAAGTAGGTAGTGATGAGGCATTAAATAAATACAGAAAATTAAATAAATTCAGTAAAAAGCAAAGGCAGCAAAGATTGAGACAGAGAGACTCATTGCCAGAGAGAGTAAAAATAATCCCAAAATATTCTTTAACTACATAAATAGTAAGAAACTAAAAAATTAAAGTGTTGGCCCCCTTAAAAATAGTCTGGGGGAAATGGTGGATGAGGATGAGGAAAAAACCAATATGCTAAATGACTTTTTCATCAGTATTTACACAAGAAAATCCCATGGCAGACAATATGATCAGTGATAACAAAAATTCCCCATTAAGTGTCACCTGTTTAACCCAGCAGGAAGTACGGCGGCTTCTAAAAATCACTAAAATTGACAAATCTCCGGGCCCGGATGGGATACACCCCCGAGTACTACAGGAATTAAGTACAGTCATTGATAGACCATTATTTTTAATCTTTAACCCCTTCACCCCCAAGGGTGGTTTGCACGTTAATGACCAGGCCAATTTTTACAATTCTGACCACTGTCCCTTTATGAGGTTATAACTCTGGAACGCTTCAACGGATCCTGGTGATTCTGATACTGTTTTCTCATGACATATTGTACTTCATTATAGTGGTAAAATTTCTTTGATATTACCTGCGTCTATTTGTGAAAAAAATGGAAATTTGGCAAAAATTTTGAAAATTTCGCAATTTTCCAACTGTGAATTTTTATGCAATTAAATCACAGTGATATGTCACACAAAATACTTAATAAGTAACATTTCCCACATGTCTACTTTATATCAGCACAATTTTGGAACCAACATTTTTTTTTTTAGGGAGTTATAAGGGTTAAAAGTTGACCAGCAATTTCTCATTTTTACAACACCATTTTTTTTAGAGACCACATCTCATTTGAAGTCATTTTGAGGGGTCTATATGATAGAAAATACCCAAGTGTGACACCATTCTAAAAACTGCACCCCTCAAGGTGCTCAAAACCACATTCAAGAAGTTTATTAGCCCTTCAGGTGTTTCACAGGAATTTTTGGAATGTTTAAATAAAAATGAACATTTAACTTTTTTTCACACAAAATTTACTTCAGCTCCAATTTGTTTTATTTTACCAAGGGTAACAGGAGAAAATGGACCCCAAAAGATGTTGTACAATTTGTCCTGAGTACGCCAATACCCCATATGTGGGGGTAAACCACTGTTTGGGTGCATGACAGAGCTCGGAAGCGAAGGAGCGCCATTTGACTTTTCAATGCAAAATTGACTGGAATTGAGATGGGACGCCATGTTGCGTTTGGAGAGCCCCTGGTGTGCCTAAACATTGAAACCCCCACAAGTGACACCATTTTGGAAAGTAGACCCCCTAAGGAACTTATCTAGAGGTGTGGTGAGCACTTTAACCCACCAAGTGCTTCACAGAAGTTTATAATGCAGAACCGTAAAAATAAAAAATCATTTTTTCACAAAAATTATATTTTCGCCCCCAATTTTTTATTTTCCCAAGGGTAAGAGAAGAAATTGGACCCTAAAAGTTGTTGTCCAATTTGTCCTGAGTACGCTGATACCACATAGGGGGGGTAAACCACTGTTTGGGCGCATGGGAGAGCTCGGAAGGGAAGGAGCGCCGTTTGACTTTTCACTGCAAAATTGACAGGAATTGAGATGGGACGCCATGTTGCATTTGGAGAGCCACTGATGTGCCTAAACATTGAAACCCCCCCACAAGTGACACCATTTTGGAAAGTAGACCCCCTAAGGAACTTATCTAGACGTGTGGTGAGCACTTTGACCCACCAAGTGCTTCACAGAAGTTTATAATGCAGAGACGTAAAAATAAAACAAACATTTTTTCCCACAAAAATTATTTTTTAGCCCCCAGTTTTGTATTTTCCCGAGGGTAACAGGAGAAATTGGACCCCAAAAGTTGTTGTCCAATTTGTCCTGAGTACGCTGATACCCCATATATGGGGGGGAACCACTGTTTGGGCGCATGGGAGGGCTCAGAAAGGATGGAGCGCCATTTGGAATGCAGACTTAGATGGAATGGTCTGCAAGCGTCACATTGCGTTTGCAGAGCCCCTAATGTACCTAAACAGTAAAAAAAACGAAAATAAGTGACACCATTTTGGAAAGTAGACCCCCTAAGGAACTCATCTAGATGTGTTTTGAGAGTTTTGAACCCTCAAGTGTTTCACTACAGTTTATAACGCAGAGCCGTGAAAATAATAAAAAAAAAAATTCCCAGAAAAAATATTTTTTAGCACCCAGTTTTGTATTTTCCCAAGGGTAACAGGAGAAATTGGACCCCAAAAGTTGTTGTCCAATTTGTCTTGAGTACCCTGATACCCCATATGTTGGGGTAAAACCCTGTTTGGGCGCACGGGAGAGCTCGGAAGGGAAGGAGCACTGTTTTACTTTTTCAACGCAGAATTGGCTGAAATTGAGATCGGACGCCATGTCGCGTTTGGAGAGCCCCTGATGTGCCTAAACAGTGGAAACCCCCCAATTATAACTGAAACCCTAATCCAAACACACCCCTAACCCTAATCCCAATGGTAACCCTAACCACACCTCTAACCCAGACACACCCCTAACCCTAATCCCAACCCTATTCCCAACCGTAAATGTAATCCAAACCCTAACCCTAACTTTAGCCCCAACCCTAACTGTAGCCTTAACCCTAGCCCCAACCCTAGCCCCAACCCTAACCCTAGCCCTAACCCTAGCCCTAACATTAACCCTAGCCCTAGCCCTAACCCTAGCCCTAACCCTATCCCTAACCCTAACCCTAATGGGAAAATGGAAATAAAAACATTTTTTAAATTTTTTAATTTTTCCCTAATTAAGCGGGTGATCAAGGGGGGTTTGATTTACTTTTATAGCGGTTTTTTAGCGGATTTTTATGATTGGCAGCCGTCACACACTGAAAGACGCTTTTTATTGCAAAAAATATTTTTTGCGTTACCACATTTGAGAGCTATAATTTTTCCATATTTGAGTCCACAGTGTGATGTGAGCTCTTGTTTTTTGCGGAACGAGTTGACGTTTTTATTGGTAACTAGTGTTGAGCATTCCGATACCGCAAGTATCGGGTATCGGCCGATACTTGCGGTATCGGAATTCCGATACCGAGTTCCGATATTTTTGTGGTATCGGAAATCGGAATTGGAAGTTCCCAGTGTATGGTTCCCAGGGTCTGGAGGAGAGGAGACTCTCCTTCAGGCCCTGGGATCCATATTCATGTAAAAAATAAAGAATTAAAATAAAAAATATGGATATACTCACCCGTCCGGCGGCCCCTGGACCTTACCGATTGTAACCGGCAGCCTCCGTTCCTAAGAATGAGGAGTTTAGGACCCTTGATGATGTCGCGGCTTGTGATTGGTCGCGTGCCGCTCATGTGACCGCTCACGTGACCAATCACAAGCCGCGACGTCATCGAGGGTCCTAAACTCCTCATTCTTAGGAACGGAGGCTGCCGGTTACAATCGGTAAGGTCCAGGGGCCGCCGGACGGGTGAATATATCCATATTTTTTATTTTAATTCTTTATTTTTTACATGAGTATGGATCCCAGGGCCTGAAGGAGAGTTTCCTCTCCTTCAGACCCTGGGAACCATCCAGGATAGCTTCCGATACTTGTGTCCCATTGACTTGTATTGGTATCGGGTATCGGTATCGGCGATATCCGATATTTTTCGGGTATCGGCCAATACTATCCGATACCGATACTTTCAAGTATCGGAAGGTATCGCTCAACACTATTGGTAACATGTTTGGGCACGGGAGATTTTTTGATCGCTTTTTATTCCGATTTTTGTGAGGCAGAATTACCAAAAACCAGCTATTCATGAATTTCTTTTGGGGGAGGCGTTTATACCGTTCCGCATTTGGTAAAATTGATAAAGCAGTTTTATTCTTCGGGTCAGTATGATTACAGCGATACCTAATTTATATTTTTTTTATGTTTTGGCGCTTTTATACGATAAAAAATATTTTATAGAAAAAATAATTATTTTGGCATCGCTTTATTCTGAGGACTATAACTTTTTTATTTTTTCCCTGATGATGCTATATGGCAGCTCGTTTTTTGCGGGACAAGATGACATTTGCAGCGGTACCATGGTCATTTATATCCGTCTTTTTGATCGCGTGTTATTCCACTTTTTGTTCGGCGGTATGAGAATAAAGCGTTGTTTTTTGCCTCGTTTTTTTTTTTTTTACGGTGTTCACTGAAGGGGTTAACTAGTGATATAGTTTTATAGGTGGGGTCGTTACGGATGCGGCGATACTAAATATGTGTACTTTTATTGTTTGATTTTTTTTTTAGATATAGAAATGTATTTATGGGAATAATATATATATTTTTTTCTTTATTTAGGAATTTTTTTTTCTTTTTTTTACACATGTGGGAATTTTTTTTAAACTTTTTTACTTTGTCCCAGGGGGGGACATCAAAGATCGCTGATCTGACAGTTTGCACAGCACTCTGTCAGATCACCGATCTGAGTTCCAGTGCGGCAGGCTTACCAGAGCCTGGTCTGCACCCGGAAGTAATCCCTGCAGGACCTGGATGCAGCCCCGCGGCCATTTTGGATCCGGGGCCTGCAGGGATAGGAGGTAAGAGACCCTCGCAGCAACGCTATCACATCGCATTGCTCCGAGGGTCTCAGGGAAGCCCGCAGGGAGCCCCCTCCCTGCGCGATGCTTCCCTGTACCGCTGGCACACCACGATCATGTTTGATCGAGGTGTGCCGGGGGTTAATGTGCCGGGGGCGGTCCGTGACCGCTCCTGGCACATAGTGCCGGATGTCAGCTGCGATAGGCTGGACGTGCTGGACGTACTATTCCTTCCTTGGGAATTAGGGCCCACCCCACATGGACGGAATAGTACGTCCAATGGAAGAAAGGGGTTAAAGAGTCCATAATAACAGGGTCTGTACCACAGGACTGGAGTATAGCAAATGTGGTGCCAATATTCAAAAAGGGGACAAAAACTGAACTCGGTAATTATAGGCCTGTAAGCTTAACCTCTACTGTGGGTAAAATCCTGGAGGGCATTCTAAGGGATGCTATACTGGAGTATCTGAAGAGGAATAACCTCATGACCCAGTATCAGCACGGGTTTACTAGGGACTGTTCATGTCAGACTAATTTGATCAGCTTCTATGAAGAGGTAAGTTCCGGACTGGACCAAGGGAACCCAGTAGATGTAGTGTATATGGACTTTTCAAAAGCTTTTGATACGGTGCCACACAAAAGGTTGATACAAAAAATGAGAATAATGGGGATAGGGGAAAATATGTTTAAGTGGGTTGAGAGCTGGCTCAGGGACAGGAAACAAAGGGTGGTTATTAATGGAGCACACTCGGACTGGTTCACGGTTAGCAGTGGGGTACTACAGGGGTCAGTATTGGGCCCTCTTCTTTTTAACATATTTATTAATGACCTTGTAGGGGGCATTCAGAGTAGAATTTCAATATTTGCAGATGACACTAAACTCTGCAGGGTAATCAATACAGGGGAGGACAATTTTATATTACAGGATGATTTATGTAAACTAGAAGCTTGGGCTGATAAATGGCAAATGAGCTTTAATGGGGATAAATGTAAGGTCATGCACTTGGGTAGAAGTAATAAGATGTATAACTATGTGCTTAATTCTAAAACTCTGGGCAAAACCGTCAATGAAAAAGACCTGGGTGTATGGGTGGATGACAAACTCATATTCAGTGGCCAGTGTCAGGCAGCTGCTACAAAGGCAAATAAAATAGTGGGATGTATTAAAAGAGGCATAGATGCTCATGAGGAGAACATAATTTTACCTCTATACAAGTCACTAGTTCGACCACACTTAGAATACTGTGCACAGTTCTGGTCTCCGGTGTATAAGAAAGACATAGCTGAACTAGAGCGGGTGCAGAGAAGAGCGACCAAGGTTATTAGAGGACTGGGGGGTCTGCAATACCAAGATAGGTTATTACACTTGGGGCTGTTTAGTTTGGAAAAACGAAGACTAAAGGGTGATCTTATTTTAATGTATAAATATATGAGGGGACAGTACAAAGACCTTTCTGATGATCTTTTTAATTATAGACCTGAGACAGGGACAAGGGGGCATCCTCTACGTCTGGAGGAAAGAAGGTTTAAGCATAATAACAGACGCGGATTCTTTACTGTAAGAGCAGTGAGACTATGGAACTCTCTGCCGTATGATGTTGTTATGAGTGATTCATTACTTAAATTTAAGAGGGGACTGGATGCCTTTCTTGAAAAGTATAATGTTACAGGGTATATACACTAGATTCCTTGATAGGACGTTGATCCAGGGAACTAGTCTGATTGCCGTATGTGGAGTCGGGAAGGAATTTTTTTCCCCAATGTTGAGCTCACTCTTTGCCACATGGGTTTTTTTTGCCTTCCTCTGGATCAACATGTTAGGGCATGTTAGGTTAGGCTATGGGTTGAACTAGATGGACTTAAAGTCTTCCTTCAACCTTAATAACTATACAGTATATATATAATCAATGCTGGTCCTTCTCCAGCTGAATGCACAATAAATAGCTTTGACATAAAAACCAAGATAAAATACTAAAAGTAAGAATAACAAAAAATACAATCTTCTGGAATATAGTGGCTTGTGAAAGGATTCACCCCCTTGACTTTTTACCTATTTTGTTACATTAAAACCTCCCCTTCATTCCCCATTTCCCCTGGTCCCTTTGGGACCCTATGGATCATTAGAACTATTTTATGTGTGGGCATGCATACACCTTTTAATTTTTCGTGGCTAATTTGTATATTTTATTATTTTTTTACCTATGGTCCTGGGTGGATATGTTCCAGTCTCACAGCCCTTAGCTGCCTAAGTACCCACGTGGGCTTGGATTGTAAACCCTCACGTTTTTATTCATATACTTTTCGCCCGCATTCACCATTAAGTTTTCCTATTTTATGTTTCGCATATCTGTTTTAATTACATCTTCCTATGGGATCTTTTAATATATTATTATTTATTAAAGTATGTTTTCATCAGCTCATATACTTATGTAGGCATCTAAACATTCTCTATCAGCTATAGGCATTAGCATTTACAAATAGCGGTATGACCATGAGTTTACAGCATTTCTCATTATTTCTATTGTCTCTCACTCTTTCGGGGTTTTATTTATTCCCCCTTTTTTTCCTTCCTTTTTTTGACCAAGTGACTCATCTATTCACATTATCACACTTTCGTCTGTGCTCATTAATATCTTTCAATAGCTCTCCATACTCTGATGCAGATGGGCGGGCTATTCTGACAGTGATTGACAGGGTACTGGCATAAATAGCTCGGAGCAACAGGGGACATGCAACCCTGATGAAGAAGGACGCCGTTCCTTTGAAAAGCGTTGGTAGCTTTTTTTGGCCCCAGCATTGCTCCGTAGCTCCTTGTGACGTCACACCCTGGTTACCCTTGTCGGCCATTTTTTTCCCTCGCTGCACGCATCCAGAGACGCCACCGGCCGGGGCCTCCTCTGGCTCTGCGTAGCGCACCTTCCTCTACAGCACACAGATGCCTACCTCGCCTCTATTGCGGCTCACTCGTCGGCTCTCCGCTGTCAGCGCTCCTTCTGATCTTGGTGAGTTTTGCGTGTATGCATCAGTCACCTTCATGCACAATCACTATGTGTGTTCTTTATTGACGCTGCCGCAGATATACGGTCGTAGTCTTGGATCAGTCCATGTCTATACCTACTGACCCTATTTTCAGCTTTATATTTGTGTATACTGCAGGACTCCGGACGACAGTGTGCAAACATACTTTCTTACCCATCAGACGTATACCACCTATTTTACAGCCACATGTATTTTATCCGTTAGATTCATCACTATAGGTTAGCATCTATCTCATAAGAACCTCTCATTTTATCTGCTCTTCATTGATTTTTTTGCTATATATATATATATATATATATATATATATATATATATATATATATATATATATATATATATATATATATACAGTGTATATATATATATATATATATATATATATATATATATAATATTTTGTTATAGATACGTACCATCTATACCACGTGGGCCTACTATAGCATCATCTGTTCTCTTTTCCCCTCCTCATTCAGGTATATATGTACTATTATCCCCCTTTTTTCCCCTAGGTTACTCCAGCATTTGTTCCCACAT
Source organism: Ranitomeya variabilis (assembly GCF_051348905.1). Taxonomy (NCBI): domain Eukaryota; kingdom Metazoa; phylum Chordata; class Amphibia; order Anura; family Dendrobatidae; genus Ranitomeya; species Ranitomeya variabilis. The sequence goes on from NC_135232.1 coordinate 86,733,622, forward strand.
ATCTCGGACATCTGCCTTAGAGTTTTAATTTCCCCCCCTTAAGCGCGGTGTCTATTCTTTTACATTAAAACCTGTGTTTAAATATTTGTATAATCTGATTTGTGTGTGATGCATCAGCACTAAATACTGTAGTCTAAGTTAGGGACATAAAGTGAGAAAAATGTAGGCATAAATTAAATATATGGGATCAAATAACTAAATATTGGCATGTGCACCCTCCTAAAGTCAGTACTTTATAGAGCATCATTTTGCAGCAATTATAGCTTGGGATAATTCTTTATGAGCTTTCCGCATCTTGCCAATGGGATTTTTGCACAGTCCTCAAGGCAAAAATGCTTCAGCACCGTCAAGTTAGATGGTTTCCTCTGGTGAACAGCAATCTTCAAGTCTGACCACAAGTTCTGAATTGGATTAAGGTCTGGGCTGTGACTAGGCTACTCCAAAACATTTACATGTTTCCCCTTAAACCACTCAAGTAATGCTTTAGCAGTGTGCTTTAGGTCATTAATAATAATAATAATTTTTATTTATATAGCGCCAACATATTCCGCAGCGCTTTACAACTTATAGAGGGGACTTGTACAGACAATAGACATTACAGCATAACAGAAATCACAGTTCAAAACAGATACCAGGAGGAATGAGGGCCCTGCTCGCAAGCTTACAAACTATGAGGAAAAGGGGAGACACGAGAGGTGGATGGTAACAATTGCTTTAATTATTTGGACCAGCCATAGTGTAAGGCTCGGGTGTTCATGTAAAGCTGCATGAACCAGTTAACAGCCTAAGTATGTAGCAGTACAGACACAGAGGGCTATTAACTGCATAAAGTGTATGAGAACATGATACGAGGAACCTGATTATGTTTTTTTTTTGTTTTTTTTTAATGATAGGCCACACAGGGATAGTTAGGTTAATGCATTGAGGCAGTAGGCCAATCTGAACAAATGAGTTTTTAGGGCACGCTTAAAACTGTGGGGATTGGGGATTAATCGTATTAACCTAGGTAGTGCATTCCAAAGAATCGGCGCAGCACGTGTAAAGTCTTGGAGACGGGAATGGGAGGTTCTGATTATTGAGGATGCTAACCTGAGGTCATTAGCGGAGCGGAGGGCACGGGTAGGGTGGTAGACTGAGACCAGAGAGGAGATGTAGGGTGGTGCTGAGCCATGGAGTGCTTTGTGGATGAGGGTAGTAGTTTTGTACTGGATTCTGGAGTGGATTGGTAGCCAGTGTAATGACTGGCACAAGGTAGAGGCATCGGTGTAACGGTTGGTGAGGAATATGATCCTGGCAGCAGCATTCAGGACAGATTGGAGCGGGGAGAGTTTGGTAAGAGGAAGGCCGATTAGTAGAGAGTTACAATAGTCCAGACGAGAATGAATAAGTGAGACAGTAAGAGTTTTTGCAGAGTCGAAAGTAAGAAAAGGGCAAATTCTAGAAATGTTTTTGAGATGCAGATAAGAAGAGCGAGCCAGTGATCGGATGTGGGGGGTGAATGAAAGCTCGGAATCAAGGATGACCCCAAGGCAGCAGGCATGTTACTTTGGAGTAATGGTGGAACCGCACATGGAGATGGCAATTGTCAGGCAAAGGTAGGTTAGTAGAGGGAGAGAACACGAGGAGTTCAGTTTTTGACAGGTTCAGTTTCAGATAGAGGGAGGACATGATGTTAGAGACAGCGGTAAGACAATCACTGGTGTTTTCTAAAAAGGTCGGCGTAATAACAGCAGAAGAGGTGTATAATTGGGTGTCGTCAGCATAGAGATGGTACTGGAAACCAAATCTACTGATTGTTTGTCCGATAGGGGCAGTGTACAAAGAGAAGAGGAGGGAGCCTAGGACTGATCCTTGAGGGACCCCAACAGTAAGGGGAAGGTGAGAGGAGGAGGAACCAGCAAAACATTCAGTGAAGGATCGGTCAGAGAGATAGGAGGAGAACCAAGAGAGAACGGTGTCCTTGAGGCCAATGGAGCGGAGCATAGTGAGGAGGAGCTGATGATCCACTGTATTGAATGCTGTGGAGAGATCCAAGAGAATTAGCATGGAGTAGTGACCATTAGATTTAGCTGTTAGTAGGTCATTAGAGACTTTAGCGAGGGCAGTTTCAGTAGAATGTAAAGAGCGGAAGCCAGATTGAAGAGGGTCGAGAAGAGAGTTATCTGAGAGATAGCGGGTAAGACGGGAGTGGACCAGGCGTTCGAGGATTTTAGAGATGAAGGGAAGATTGTCATGTTGGAAGGTGAACCTCCATCATAATCTCAAATCACTGACAGACTAAAACAGGTTTTGCTCAAGAATATCCCTGTATTTTGCACCATCCGTATTCCTCTTGACTTGGACCATTTTCCCCATCCCTACTGCCAAAAAACATCTCCACAGCATGATGCTGCCACCACCTTGTTTCACTGTGGGAATGGTGTTCTTAGGGTGATGAGCTGAGTTTGTTTGGTGCTAGACATATCATTTACCTTGAGGGCCAAAAAGTTAAATTTTAGTCTCATCTGACCACAGCAACTTCCTCCATACATTTGGGGAGTTTCCCAAATGTCTTTTGGCAAACTCAAAATGAGCCTTACAATTTTTGTGTATAGGTAAAGACTATTTTCTGCCCACTCTTCCGTAAAGACCACCTCTATTGAGTGTAGGGCTTATTGTGGTCATATGGACAGATTCTCCAGTCTCTTCTTGGGAACTCTGCAGCTCCTTCATGGTTACTTTTCATCTCGGTGCTGCCTCCTTGCCCGGGCTTTGAGTTTTGGTGGGCGGCCCTCTCTTGGCAGGTTTGTTGTGGTACCATGTTCTTTCCATTTGATGACAATGGATTTGATGGTGCTCCGGGGGGGATTACCAGAGTCTGCAATATTTTTTTATAACCCAACCCTGACTTGTACTTCACAACAACTTTGTCCCTGACTTGTTTGGAGATCTCCTTGCTTTTCATGGTGTTTTTTTTGGTTAGTGGTGCCTCTTGCTTAATGGGTTTGCAGCTTCTGTGGCTTTCCTCACTAAATTTCTGACTTATGAAGGTAATTGCTTGCATCAAAATTTTTTAGGAGCTTCACTGCAAAAAGGGGTGAATACATATACACATAACAATTTTTAGCTATTTGACTTAATAAATTTAATTTATGCCTATATTTTTCTGTCGTCACCAACTTAGACTATTTTGTCCATACAAATCGGATTACAAAAACTATTTAAAACACAGGCTGTAATAAAGTCTAGGGTGTGAATACTTTCACAAGCCACAGTACATTTGAATTACTGCAGAAATCTTGCATTACAAGTGACAGAAGGATTCACTCTCAGTCCTGTGCTATTCATTGACTATAAATGAGGTTTCTCAGCCACTTTAGAGTAATGTTTTCTCTGCACTTTAGATAATTTGGTTTGTCCGAGTGACTGACTTGTTTACCTGTCATGGCATTAACGTTGTGCTAAGCTGTACCTGGGTGATGAATTGCATTCATTAGCCCGGGAAGTCGTTCTTTAGTTACATACAGGCAGGGTGCGCTTATTGTAAATTGCTTGAATAATGTCATTGAAGGAGACACTTAAAGGTCACTTGGCTCCGGATAGAGGAAGGTGGGTTGTTTTTTTAACTAAGATAGTGGCTAGATTAACTCCCTCTGCATCCAATTATTTGCTTGAAGCCATTAAAAATGACCGATGCAGCGCATTTTCCCAATGCTTTGCTACTTGCCTATTGAATAAACACAGACGTTGATAAACCCAAGCACTTTGCTTACCCTCTAGTGAGCTGTTGTAATGATTAGCTCCTAGGTTTGCACACAGCTGGTGTAATAAAGGATCAATATCGCTAACGTATAACAACCTTTACACTGTCAGTAATATTACAGTTGGAACAACGCCATTTTACAAAGGGCAATAATTCTTTATTGCAAAGTACCAGAAATTGACTCATCTGATCAAAATTTTGTGAAATGGAGCTGAGAGCGGGCACTTTGTGACCATCAGCATAACGCTAGGGTCACACAAACCGTTTTCTCTCATCTGACAAAAGCGGATCCCATTTTCTCAAATGTGGAGATTTAAAAAAATAAATAAATTCTCCATCTCCTGCATTTTGTCAGTCCGTGAAAATTGGACCAGACTTGGATGTCATCTGAGTGCAGTCCGATGTTTTCAACGAACCCACAGACTTGAATGGCTGAGTGCATTCTGGTTTTTGGTGGCAACTCATGCATGCTGTTATGATTTTTTCCCTCTCATCGAATCAGAAAAAATGGTACGTGCACAACCCCATAGAATAACATGGGGACGAGTGCTATCTGACAAAACGACAGATGTAATTTGTCCGATTTATTATGATCGGGTGCACAAGCCCTTAATCCAAGTTCACACGAGCGTATTAAAAATTGTCAATTTCATCCAGAAATCTCGGACGATTATTTTCTCATTTGCTATCTGTGTGCACCCCATGTCCAGTCTGTGTGCAGTTTTATACAGCAACAATTAGTAATAATTTACAAGACCATTTCCAATGTTAAACAATTGCAAAGTATCCACAAAAATCGGATTCTACACGTATGGAATCAATTTATTTTTTGCGCATCCATGGACTAGAATGGGCGATTCTCACCCGACACATGGAAGAAACTAGTGAATGCTGTGATTTTCTTCATATGCAGATTAGATCATTGGAAAAAAAAAATCGCTTTTCTGCACTATTCCATTGAATAACATTGGTCATAGTGCTGCCCATTAAAATGTTAAAATGTTTATCATGGCCACACTTATAAGATAGCTTTTAGCAGCAGGTAGACTCTGTCCTCTACATGCAAATTGGATTCGGCCTAGTTCTTTACGTGGAAGGAACAGTAAAGTTAAAGAGGTTGTCCATTACTTTTTCATTTATGTCCTATCCTTAGAGATAGGTCATCAGTGTCTGATCGGTCGGAGTCAAACATCCGTTACCTCTGCAGATCAGCTGTTGTCAGTGTCGGCAGTGGTTGCCGCCAGCCAGAGCTGCTCAATTGCGAAGCTGCTCCATCTTTTGATAGTGGCTGCGGCAGGGTACTACACAACCGCCTCCTATTTAATTCAATAGGAGGCGGATGTATAGTATCCTGTCGAGGCCTCTATCAGACGGAGCAGCTCCGCAACTGAGTGGTTCCAACCAGTGACTGCTATCGCCGACCGAGCACAGCTGATCAGAGGGGGTGCTGGGTGTCAGACCCCGAGCGATCAGGCATTGATGACCTATCCTAACTTCTTTAACCCCTTCACGACATGCGTCTTACATGTACTGGGCATGTCATATCTCTCCCTGATGTGGGCTCCGGCGCTGAGCTCACATTTTTCCTGGCACATGTCAGCTGTTTTGAACAGCTGACATGTGCCACTAACAGCCGCAGGTGGAATCGCAATCCAGCCGAGGCTGCTAACCTATTAAATGCCACTGTCAATCTCTGACAACGGCATTTAATGTGATCGCACCGGAAGCGCGTCACTAATCCCGCCCATCGGCGCCCATGTCACATGACTGCGGGTAGCCGATGGGTTGGCATAACAACCCAGGATCTGCAGCAGACCCCTGTGGTTGTCATTGCCGGATTGCAATGGTACTGAACAGAGGTCGGCGCTCATAGCAAGTGAGCATTTCTGCTACATAGTCTGTTTAGACTGCATGATAATCATGAATTGAATGTTTTCAGGATCTCTGATTCATGATAATCATGCAATGAAAATGTATGTTAAGTAGTTGCAATGTAGATAAAGCACAAAGTTAGTCACAAGACTTTTTGATCTGTAATTACTGGAATTTTCTATATGCTTTTTACTGGCCATTTCTAATACTCATCATTTTTTTTCAATTCATGTTTCATATCATTTTTAGGACAGAATTTGCAGACTATTACATTGACTATATTGACCATAATAGCGCCCCTAATATTATACAGGTCCTTCTCAAAAAATTAGCATATAGTGTTAAATTTCATTATTTACCCTAATGTAATGATTACAATTAAACTTTCATATATTATAGATTCATTATCCACCAACTGAAATTTGACAGGTCTTTTATTGTTTTAATACTGATGATTTTGGCATACAACTCCTGATAACCCAAAAAACCTGTCTCAATAAATTAGCATATTTCACCCGTCCAATCAAATAAAAGTGTTTTTTAATAACAAACAAAAAAACCATCAAATAATAATGTTCAGTTATGCACTCAATACTTGGTCGGGAATCCTTTGGCAGAAATGACTGCTTCAATGCGGCGTGGCATGGAGGCAATCAGCCTGTGACACTGCTGAGATGTTATGGAGGCCCAGGATGCTTCAATAGCGGCCTTAAGCTCATCCAGAGTGTTGGGTCTTGCGTCTCTCAACTTTCTCTTCACAATATCCCACAGATTCTCTATGGGGTTCAGGTCAGGAGAGTTGGCAGGCCAATTGAGCACAGTAATACCATGGTCAGTAAACCATTTACCAGTGGTTTTGGCACTGTGAGCAGGTGCCAGGTCGTGCTGAAAAATGAAATCTTCATCTCCATAAAGCATTTCAGCCGATGGATGGTTGGCACAGTGGACCAACACCAGCAGCTGACATGGCACCCCACACCATCACTGACTGTGGGTACTTGACACTGGACTTCAGGCATTTTGGCATTTCCTTCTCCCCAGTCTTCCTCCAGACTCTGGCACCTTGATTTCCGAATGACATGCAAAATTTGCTTTCATCAGAAAAAAGTACTTGGGACCACTTAGCAACAGTCCAGTGCTGCTTCTCTGTAGAAAAAAAGTGGCTTTACCTGGGGAATGCGGCACCTGTAGCCCATTTCCTGCACACGCCTGTGCACGGTGGCTCTGGATGTTTCCACACCAGACTCAGTCCACTGCTTCCTCAGGTTCCCCAAGGTCTGGAATCGGTCCTTCTCCACAATCTTCCTCAGGGTCCGGTCACCTCTTCTCGTTGTACAGCGTTTTCTGCCACATTGTTTCCTTCCAACAGACTTACCATTGAGGTGCCTTGATACAGCACTCTGGGAACAGCCTATTTGTTGAGAAATTTCTTTTTGGGTCTTACCCTCTTGCTTGAGGGTGTCAATGATGGCCTTCTTGACATCTGTCAGGTCGCTAGTCTTACCCATGATGGGGGTTTTGAGTAATGAACCAGGCAGGGAGTTTTTAAAAGCCTCAGGTATCTTTTGCATGTGTTTAGAGTTAATTAGTTGATTCAGAAGATTAGGGTAATAGGTCGTTTAGAGGACCTTTTCTTGATATGCTAATTTATTGAGACAGGTTTTTTGGGTTATCAGGAGTTGTATGCCAAAATCATCAGTATTAAAACAATAAAAGACCTGACAAATTTCAGTTGGTGGATAATGAATCTATAATATATGAAAGTTTAATTGTAATCATTACATTATGGTAAATAATGAAATTTAACACTATATGCTAATTTTTTGAGAAGGACCTGTATGTCATAATGGGGTCCAACACCCTGACCCTAAGCTAAGAGTACAGCTATTAATAATGATGTTTTACATAATTCATTCTAAAAGCACTGATCAAAGTATTAATCACTAAGTATTACACCACATGCATGCTGAGTAAAGAACAATCTCAAAGAAATCCTCATTATAAGGAACAATAGTGTTTATTCTCTGTGATAGGAAAGATATTTCAATCCTGGCATTTATCTCTTTATGTAAATGGCTAGGTACGATTAACCCGTTAGCCATAAATCATTCAGTATTTTTTTACTATTTGATGCAAGAAATATAAAATTTAACTAAATGTATATTAAAAATCAAAAGGTGATTTCTGATTTTTCCCTATTAGATCTCATTCAGATGTCCCTTTTGTGTATGAGAAAACAATTGTTTTTCCCCTTTTTTTCTTTTTTAAATTCCACTGTATGGTATCAGAGAAGTGGACCTTTGTATATTTTCTACACCCAGTATGCACATTTTTATGGTCTTAACCACGGGGACATTACTCACAGGGTAATTGCCACAAGGAGGTTTTTGCAAGTATCACCGAATGTCATGTCGGCGTCATGTGGAATGCATACCTCATTGAGGGCTATGATCAGCGCAGGGAGCCTCGAATGTTGACTCAAGGACTTGAAGCTCCTGGGCAGATTAGAGTTTAGTGGGGCTAAGGTTGTTAATCTCTTTTAGTCACATGCTGTGGGAGAACCAGTCATATCTTCTCTACTCCAATATATGCTGACTTAAGGTACCTTCACACTTAACGACGCTGCAGCGATACAGACAACGATGCCGATCGCTGCAGCGTCGCTGTTTGGTTGCTGGAGAGCTGTCACACAGACAGCTCTCCAGCGACCAACGATGCCGAGGTCCCCGGGTAACCAGGGTAAACATCGGGTTGCTAAGCGCAGGGCCGCGCTTAGTAACCTGATGTTTACCCTGGTTACCAGTGTAAAATGTAAAAAAACAAACAGTACATACTCACCTTCGCGTCCCCCGGCGTCCGCTTCCTGCACTGACTGAGCGCCGGCCCTAACAGCAGAGCTGTGACGTCACCGCTGTGCTGTGCTTTCACTTTGCGGCCGGCCGGAGCTCACAGTCAGTGCGGGAAGCGGACGGCGAGGGACGTGTGACAGACATCAGAGGGTGAGTATGTACTGTTTGTTTTTTTACATTTTACACTGGTAACCAGGGTAAACATCGGGTTACTAAGCGCGGCCCTGCGCTTAGTAACCCGATATTTACCCTGGTTACCATTGTAAAACATTGCTGGCATCGTTGCTTTTGCTGTCAAACACGACGATACACGCCGATCTGACGACCAAATAAAGTTCTGAACTTTAATCAACGACCAGCGATATCACAGCAGGATCCTGATCGCTGCTGCCTGTCAAACTCAACGATATCGCTAGCCAGGATGCTGCAACGTCACGGATCGCTAGCGATATCGTTTAGTGTGACGTTACCTTAAGACAAACTATAGCTGGCATTACCTAAATAGCCAATTTGGGTCTGGGCAGGTGGATATATCCAGGCTTACTGGTGGTTATTTCTATGTTTGTTACTAGCTGTTTTTGGTGTAGCCTTTCTTTTCCCTTTGGTGTCTTTGTGTTGCTTCTTTGCTTCTCTGGCTTTACACTTTTCATTCCTTAGTAGAGACCCAACCCAAGCTTTTGTAAAATGTTCAGCGGAATCAGAACATCCACGGGTTAGTGCTTCTCAGTTATCATGTTCTGGTCAGTGTGTTCCGGTCGGCATTGAGAGGAGTCGCATCACTGATGTGACAGTTCGCCAAACCATCCTGATCGCCGTGGGACACATATGGATTATCTTCTTGTTTGACAGGTGAGGAATATGGTGTTTTATTATTTTCAATTTTTAATAAATGGGTAAAAGAGGGAGGGGAGTTTTATTTCAAATAAAGAACTTTATTCTTACTGTGTCTTTATTGCAATCTGACTATAGGTTTAGTAAGAGGGGCGTCTTAGGCTGGTTTCACATTTGCGGTTGTGTCCGCAGCGTTTCTACCGCATATATCCGCATGCGTTGTGTATTCCTATATTTAACATTAGGGACGCATGCGTTTTTAATTTTTCGCGTTTTGCCGCGTGCGTCGTTTCGTCGTTTGCGACTTGGCGCGGAAATGCAACATGTAGTAATTTTTAGAGGCGTCAATTTGCCACCCGGAAACGCATGCGGTCGATTGAGCAAGGATTGCGGCAAAAAAACGCATTGCTGTCTATATGAACGCATGCGTTTACAAGCACATGCGTTTGCTTGCGTTCATGAACGCATGTGTTTCAATAGAGAAAAACATGTCTAGACACTGATAAGCCACCCCCCACATACAAGGTGATAAAGGGAGGGAGTGGACATTTGCAGGTCACTATTCAGCAGACTCTGAAGCAGACGAGACACAGACAGGCTACATCTTGGAGGAAAACAAGACTCTGAACAATGTGAGTATATCCTAGCCAATGCCTTTATTTTCTATTTTCTGTCTCTACATGTCCTAATTTCTTGCATTTCTTTCTTTCTGCATGCATCAGAATGTCTTCTTCTTCTGATGAGGAGCAACGTCCTGGGCCTTCTGAAGTAGAACATGTCAGTGAGGTGAGTACTTGCCTCCTCAGATTGGTAAGTATTCACTGTCACATCTACACATGTGACAATTTGAATTTTTCATTTTTTTAGAGCTCTTCTTCAACTGCGGCACAAGCTGGGCAGGAGCAGCGGACTCAAGGTCGGGTGGAAAGACGGCAGCGGGTACGTATACAAGGCTGACTGTTTACTGTATCTGTAGCGACCCCACCGCCGCAGGGCCGAGGGGTACCCGGTACCGGGCCTCGGAGTCTCTGCTCTGGGGTTGTCACGGCGGCTAGGCCCCGGTCCGTGACCCTGCCGTGGGGCGCACAGTTCTATAACAGGTGTGGATGATGTTAGTGGTGATGCGGTGCAGTAAATAACGAGGACACCAGGTTGCAGTCTCTTTACCTCTTTACTGAAGATCTCTGGGTCCTCAGTCTGGAATACGGTTCACCAGGCTGCGCAAGTCCGGCCGGTCCGATGGCACCTCCAGAGCTCACTTCACAGGTGGAAATCGGTGCCTTCCTTCTAGCGCTATGTGTTGCGGTCCTCCCCTGCTGTGCTTACGGAAAGTCCCCACAACCGTTGTGTCTGTTTCTTAAGTTCCCTCACAACTCGATTAAATGATGTTCTTCTAATCCTCCGTCCCTCCCTGTTGTTCTGGTTGGGACGGCACCCATTTGACGGGTAGGCTCGGAGCTCTTCCGGGACCCTAGAGTCGCCCCTCTCCACAAGGTGCCCCCCAAGACTTCATAGGTGATTTGTGTGAGACAGCCCGCCTTAGACTGACTGTCCTGCCGCTGTTTAGAGTATTGCTTGAAGCTGAATGTTATGATACTCCCTCGGCGTTCCGGCCACCGGTAGTGCGCCTCAGTAGGGTGTTGCTCCGGTCTTACAGCACGACCCCTACTGGTATTCTCCTATCGCTTGATCTCGTTTCTCACTCAGCACAATCTATCTCGCTTCTTAGTCCTTTCTTGGGCCCCGCCGCTTCCCGGAGCTGGCGCGGACCCGTTACGTTCTTTCCAATGCCAAGCCTCTGTCAGGATCCCACCCCTGACAGAGACCCTACTGTCTCTTCCTCCACAACACCCTCTGCCACCAGGTGTTGCTTCGTCCAATCCAGTCAGCTTTCTGATCTAACTTCCTGCCTGACCCCCAGTTTACCCACTATGGTGGGGAGTGGCCTAATGAATAGCACCCTTAGCTCCCCCCGGAGGCCCAGCTGTGAAATGTATTGGTGTCTGTGATACCTGATCAGATGAACTCCTTCAGTGCCATCGGACGCACCGTAGCTCCCCATAGTGGCGGAGCCACAGTACTGCAACGACCAGGACTCTGGGGCGCTGCACTCCCCCCTGGTTAAACACAGTACTCCGGGACTGGGAAGAAAACAACAATACAAGTTAGCAAAAAGACATACAATTTTGTTGAGTGCAATAACAATAAGCATATTTGAACAGAGCTTCCCTTTATGGGAGGTGAGGACACTTGAACGTTACAAACATGGTAAAATATCATAGCAACATGCTATAATTAACTTTTCTTACCCAACCGGGTATTCTACTAAGTGCAAAAATTGTTGAACAATAATTTAACTTTGCCTTTAAGGACATACACTCTTAATCCACTAAAGACCTTCCTATAATCACATTATAAGGTATTTTAACTTTTTCATTCTCCTTCTTTAAATCTGCAGGACCGCCTGTCCTATCGGCACCAGACCTACTGCCTCTCCTTTCTGTTACAGGACCGCCCCGTTCAGCCAGGGCCTACTGCCTTTTCAACTACTATACACAGTATAGAACATAACATTACTTTCAGTTCAAGAGCACTGAGCCATCTCTACATGACTCCTATGAGGACTCAGGGTTTACCTTCTATCCTAACTATCTATCAACATTATCAAGCATTTTCTTCTGAACATTAAGCCTTCTCATTATCTTTCTTTCTTGCATGCTGGACACCACATCTATCCCTACGGGTCCACTGCATCCTTCTTCTATCTTTCACCTTTTTCTTCTCAGATAACATCATTAACATTTCTTCACAATTAACCCGTTGAACACATATGACTTTCTCGTACAAACATTATCATCACTTTTCTCTCATCAACATTATTGCTACTTGTTTTAAGCAATATTACTATCGAAGTGCGGCAAATGAACATCCCCTTTAAGAGGGGACCAAGTCTCTGTGAGGTAGCGTATCTTCTCAAGCTACCAGTCCATACTCAGCAAAGGTTCCAGTGCGGTATCTTCGCAAAGAGTCCTTCTTTAGGTAAAACCAGTAGGGAGCGCCTTTAATAAGGTGCAAACTATATACAAGAAGTTCGGATCATGCACTGTTCATGATTTCACAGTTTTTGAAGAACGTAGAAAGAAAATAGAAAATAACCAAAAACAATAGGGATCCCGGGTCAACAAAAGGATCCCTTTAAAAGTTTACCCTGAACGGGTTTTAGCAGCAACATAAAAGCAATAAAACAGTAACTATTTACAAGTAAGAAGGTACAGTAAAATCTTACTGTGGTGGTCTCCGATCTGGCCTCACCAGGCCAACGGATCGCACTGGTGAGCCAGGAAGCGGTTCCGGTCCCAGCAGCGATAAAATCCCTCGCCGGGAGGCCCTTCTCGCTAGCAGGTGCACACGTTCCTCCGGGGCACGGCGAGGCCGGGCTTCTCGAGGTTCCGCGGGGCCGGGCTCTGCTGCTATCCCCACGGAATCATCTTGTTCCGGCAGCAGCCTGGAGGGCAATGCATCGCTGCACGCCTCGCGCCATCCAGCCAGCCTCTCCCGTCGCCCTCCTCCATCTGGTGTAAGTCACCGCATCACCTGGCTCCAGGTCGCGGGGAAATCTTCCGCTGCAGGGCTCCACCTCCTCCCGATCCACGTGGATTTGTAGCGGCTCCCCGATTTCCTGGATAACCCCACGTCCATATCGGGGGTTGAAGGAGACCACTACACCCCAGTGGGACAGCGGGATCTCCGGAGCTCTGACCAAGTCAATCGGCGCTGCAGGCTGGGGCCGGCTCCGCCATGCCGCCATCAGACGCCGTAGATGTTCGGCGTCCGACAAGATTTTCAGGTCCGGCGTCTGTAGCGTACCTCCAGCCGCGGCCAGGCGGGAGGGAACAGGGGACACTGGGGACAGACGGATCTCCGTGGGCTGGCCTAGCCGAGTAAGCACGCGGGCATCAGCCTCCAGCCGGCGGGCTAGCTGTCGGGCCTCGGCTGCAGCCACACGCTCCTCAGACAGCGGCAAAGGGGGTCGGCCCACCGGTGGCCCCGTAGGGGTCAGACCCCGCAGCGTTGGTGCTTCTGGGGCTGTGTCGGGTTGCGCAGCCTCAGGCCGGGTCGGGTCAGTCCCACGCGGGGTTCTTGGTGTCGCCATCTTTGCCTTCTCTCCAATGTCCTCTTCCCGCGGTCTCTTTCGTGGGCGGCCCCGTCTCCATGGTCTCCACCCTCCAAACAGGATCAGGAGGCGGACCTCGGCTGTTGACGGGCACGTCCTCAGGACACAGAAATACTTAGACTGGGCGGCCATTGCTGTTCGCGCTCTCCAGCTTGTCTACGCCTACTTCACGCCCCTCCTCTCTTCCTGCACTCTCTTCAGCGCTGCAATGGCGGCAGATTTTGGCGGTAAATGGCGCAGCACAGTCTTTGCAATAAAGTACAGTCCAAGCACAACAAATCACAGTTCTAAGGCACACATGACCCGATTCCTCAGGCTTAAGTAGATCCTGTTCGTGACGCCAAGTTGTAGCGCCCCCACCGCCGCAGGGCCGAGGGGTACCCGGTACCGGGCCTCGGAGTCTCTGCTCTGGGGTTGTCACGGTGGCTAGGCCCCGGTCCGTGACCCTGCCGTGGGGCGCACAGTTCTATAACAGGTGTGGATGATGTTAGTGGTGATGCGGTGCAGTAAATAACGAGGACACCAGGTTGCAGTCTCTTTACCTCTTTACTGAAGATCTCTGGGTCCTCAGTCCGGAATACGGTTCACCAGGCTGCGCAAGTCCGGCCGGTCCGATGGCACCTCCAGAGCTCACTTCACAGGTGGAAATCGGTGCCTTCCTTCTAGCGCTATGTGTTGCGGTCCTCCCCTGCTGTGCTTACGGAAAGTCCCCACAACCGTTGTGTCTGTTTCTTAAGTTCCCTCACAACTCGATTAAATGATGTTCTTCTAATCCTCCGTCCCTCCCTGTTGTTCTGGTTGGGACGGCACCCGTTTGACGGGTAGGCTCGGAGCTCTTCCGGGATGCTAGAGTCGCCCCTCTCCACAAGGTGCCCCCCAAGACTTCATAGGTGATTTGTGTGAGACAGCCCGCCTTAGACTGACTGTCCTGCCACTGTTTAGAGTATTGCTTGAAGCTGAATGTTATGATACTCCCTCGGCATTCCGGCCACCGGTAGTGCGCCTCAGTAGGGTGTTGCTCCGGTCTTACAGCATGACCCCTACTGGTATTCTCCTATCGCTTGATCTCGTTTCTCACTCAGCACAATCTATCTCGCTTCTTAGTCCTTTCTTGGGCCCCGCCGCTTCCCGGAGCTGGCGCGGACCCGTTACGTTCTTTCCAATGCCAAGCCTCTGTCAGGATCCCACCCCTGACAGAGACCCTACTGTCTCTTCCTCCACAACACCCTCTGCCACCAGGTGTTGCTTCGTCCAATCCAGTCAGCTTTCTGATCTAACTTCCTGCCTGACCCCCAGTTTACCCACTATGGTGGGGAGTGGCCTAATGAATAGCACCCTTAGCTCCCCCCGGAGGCCCAGCTGTGAAATGTATTGGTGTCTGTGCTACCTGATCAGATGAACTCCTTCAGTGCCATCGGACGCACCGTAGCTCCCCATAGTGGCGGAGCCACAGTACTGCAACGACCAGGACTCTGGGGCGCTGCATATCCTCAGTCTAATATTCTTGAATCTTCTTTTCTTTCCATTCCTATTTCTTAACTTTTTTCTTCTGGAATCCTTTTGTATGTTGACTTTCCTATTCATGCCATTTCTCAGCATCTTTTTTCTTTTTTTACCTTATGTTAATTCACTAAACTTTAATGACTTTATTTAATTTTTAGGTTCCACAACGGGAGGATGACCTAATTGAAAATGACCTCCTCATCTCCATGGTCCAGGAGTGAGTCCCGTTGTGGGACACCCGGGATCCACTGCACTCAAACAACGTCACGATCCGGCGCCTATGGAATGAGGTGGCCAAAGATGTGGGATGGCTGGGACAACGCCCTGACTCGGGTCAGAAATGCATTTGGTAAGTATTTCACTGCAGTGTGAAGCAGCAGAAACCTTGGCCGTGCTCACACAACTGTGTGTGATGAAAGAAACGCTCAGGAGTTTCTCTCATCACACACAGTTGTGTGAGTATGGCCAAAAGTCCATTTTCTGACCATTTTTTTTTTTTACCAGTGGCCAAAGTCAAAACAGATTGGCGTTCGATGAAGGACCGCTTCAACAAGGACCTGCGTCAAGAGAGCCGTGTTCCCAGTGGTTCAGGAGCAAGGATCAGAAAATACAAATACCATCGCGTTCTGGCATTTTTAAGACTGGTCCTTGCCCAGAGAACGTAAGTATTTTTCCCTTGCATTAGGTTGTATTGTATTGCCATAATCTGTATATTTCTATTCCACAGGATTTTGCGTCTGGTTAATTTTTGGTATTTTCTTTTTCCTTTTTTCACAGCACATGGAGCACAACTGTTGGCCCAGGTTCTGGAGCGGTCCTTCATCTGACAGCCACGGACCAGTCCCAGCCATCCAGCAGCGCTGCAGCAAGTGGGCCTTCCACACTAACTGGAGACCAGGGAGCTGGTCCATCAGGTCTTCCCCTTTCGCAGTCCTCTTCCACTGCCCCTTTTTTTTGGGCTCCTCCCAGCAGCGGCAGAGGGCATCGGACAGGTCACTCATGCCCGAGTTTTTGCACTTGAGCTCGGTTTTACACGACGCAATCAAAGCTTTGAGCGACCGAATGGATATTTCACATAACCTCTTGAATGCACGTATCCAGGAGGTCACCAAAAGCCTTGACCAAGTGAAAGCTGACCTCCAGAGGCCAGGACATCATTTTTTTAACCAAATTGAGCAGGGCATGTCGGAACACCTTACTCCTGATCTCCAGCTGAGTGTCATGCAGGCCTGCAATGCTGCTTACGTGCAGGCTATGCAGCAGAGTCTGTATTTCCAGCAGACAGTGTCAGCATATACACCTGTGCCTTCACTGTCACGATTGACCTCAATGCCGACCTCTGCTGCATACCGGTGCACGGACACCTCAATTCCTAGCACTGCCGGACACCACTACAGCACCACCACCATGCCGAGTGCAGTTGGACATCCCACCGCCACCACCATGAAAACCGCTGCTCCTGCTTGGACCTCCTCCACTGGCACCACGATACAGCAAGACCCTGGCATGGCCTTCCGTACCACCACCACCACAATGCAGCAGGACCCTGGCATGGCCTTCCGTACTGCCACCACCACGATGCAGCAGGACCCTGGCATGGCCTTGCGTACCGCCACCACCACGATGCAGCAGGACTCTGGCATGGCCTTCCATACCGCCACCACCACGATGCAGCAGGACCCTGGCATGGCCTTGCGTACCGCCACCACCACGATGCAGCAGGACCCTGGCATGGCCTTACGCTCTACAAGCGCTATGGACTCTGGCATGGCTGCAAGTTCTATGAGCACTATGGACTCTGGCATGGCCTTACACTATGAGCACTATGGACTCTGGCATGGCTGCACACTCTACGAGCACTATGGACTCTGGCATGGCCATACGCTCTACGAGCACTATGGACTCTGGCATGGCTGCACGCTCTACGAGCACTATGGACTCTGGCATGGCTGCACACTCTACGAGCACTATGGACTCTGGCATGGCTGCAGCCAGACCCTGACAGGTCACCCACTACTACGCCACGCCATATGAGCTCTCAGAACCCGGCAAACCCCCCCCCAAAAAAAACAAAAAACAGAGGACTCTTAGTATTCCTCCCCCTTCACCTCCCAATGTGTCTGTAATGTCAGGTTTGTCTCACCCTTCCAGTGCGTCTCAAGCCTCTCATGTGTCAAGCCCCATCCCCGAACTTCCAGACCCTACTAGTTTCATTGCCCCTTCTCCTGCCACCTCTGCGTCATCCACGGTTAGCCAGGCCTCAGTGCTTCACACCCCCCGTTTACATCACTCTACCCCAAGCCGGCGCAGTTAAATAAATATTTTGGTTGTTAAAAAATAAATAGAAAGTTTTTTTGCCCCAATTATGTTTGGTTTATTGTGTCTTTCGCCGCCGGCAACACACACCGTGCGCCAAATAAGAAACTTCGCCACACACTTTATTTTTTGGCAACATCATATCTCAGGTAGTTATAAAAAAAAGACTGTAGTTTTGTGTGTCTATAGTATAGAGATATGAGGTGGGCCAAAAAATGTATACTTGTATTATCTCCATAATCTATTCTTTCTACTTTGTCTGTGACTAGTGTTGCAGTCAAAAGAGAAAATGGCGGACATACAGTGCAGAACTCTACTGAACAGGTCAGGTGTCAAAAAACTCATTAGTTAGGACACCTGACCTGGTGAGTAGAGAACTGCCTTGTATAACCTCCATTTTCTCTTCTGTGTACATAATCTATTACACACAAATTGAAGTGACGATGGTGATCACACACGGCATATCTATGCTCACCTGCTCATGTTAATGGTGGCGTTCTGGCCTGAACGCTTGAAGAATCCGGTGTCATCTTGGTATGAAAGGGGCCTTGGATTCCGGTGTTATCGGTGGTCCTAGGATGTCCGATCGCAGGTCCTGGGTCAAAGGGGGAGATCCGCTGAAGGAGGAACAGTCCTTTCTTTTAAGCGCTGACACAGCACGGGAGTATGTGAGAGTGGATATGTCAGGCAGCCGCACTCTGTCTGCGACCTATTCGTCCCATCTGGGAGTGTGCCCTCTGTGGTCTGGCTGTACGTAGGAACCACTCACGGTCAGTGGCACTATGAGAGTCAACACGGACAGCGATCCCTGGAAGTGTCTCACCTGAAGTCTCTGGTAAGCTTCCATAGGCCATTCTGGCTTGGGCCTACTTTGTCCTGACCGTGCAGCGCAGGTTGGCTCACACTCAGTCCCTACACACTACAGCTTCCCGCCCACACTGAAGTCGTTCCCACACACCCTGGCCTAAAGTTCAAAGGTCTGTCCAGGGAACTAAACTCTCCCCCCTGCAACTCGGGTGACAGCACCGGTGGTTCTGGACTCATCTTGGACAAGGCACGCCAAGGCCGTCTCTCCTCCTTACACAACCACACTTCAATACCAATGATTGGGCCTGCATACGGAACGTGTGTGCCATGTTGCGCTGCTTTGAATATTCCAGCAACATGGCCAGCAATGATTACTTCATCATCAATACCAATACAACATCAATATCAATACAATACCATTTGTTTGTCTGCTGGAAAAAAACACTACAGGCAATGATGGAAGTGGGAGAGCAGGAATAGGAAATAGAGGAACAGGGATCATTTGCAACGTTATCAGGCCTGTCATCAACACAAGTGTACAACCAGGGAACAGTATTGGAGAATGAGGAGGACGAGGAGGAGGAGGAACAACAGCCGTGTTCACAGCATGATGGCTCTCAATGCAGCTCACTTGCAATACTGGAGCCTGGATGGGGGGAGATAGTTGTTGCTTCTTGGCAGCCTAAAGGCCCCGTCTCACATAGCGATTTACCAACGATCATGACCAGCGATACGACCTGGCCGTGATCGTTGGTAAGTCGTTGTGTGGTCGCTGGGGAGCTGTCACACAGACCGCTCTCCAGCGACCAACGATCAGGGGAACGACTTCGGCATCGTTGAAACTGTCTTCAACGATGCCGAAGTCCCCCTGCAGCACCCGGGTAACCAGGGTAAACATCGGGTTACTAAGCGCAGGGCCGCGCTTAGTAACCCGATGTTTACCCTGGTTACCAAAAAACCAAACAGTACATACTCACCATCTGATGTCCGTCAGGTCCCTTGCCGTCTGCTTCCTGCTCTGACTGAGTGCCGCCGTACAGTGAGAGCACAGCACAGCAGTGACGTCATTGCTGTGCTGTGCTCTCACTGTACGGCCGGCAGTCAGTCAGAGCAGGAAGCAGACGGCAAGGGACCTGACGGACATCAGATGGTGAGTATGTACTGTTTGTTTTTTTTTACATTTACGCTGGTAACCAGGGTAAACAGCGGGTTACTAAGCGCGGCCCTGCACTTAGTAACCCGATGTTTACCCTGGTTACCAGTGAAGACATCGCTGGATCGGTGTCACACACACCGATTCAGTGATGTCAGCGGGACCTCAACGACCAAAAAATGGCCCAGGTCATTCCGACACGACCAGCGATCTCGCAGCAGGGGCCTGGTCGCTGGTACATGTCACACATAGCGAGATCGCTACTGAGGTCGCTGTTGCGTCACAAAACTTGTGACTCAGCAGCGATCTCGCTAGCGATCTCGCTATGTGAGACGGGGCCTTTAAACACATGAACCAATAGATGCTGCAGTGCCTGCACAATGACAGCCAAGTTGCCCGTATTTTCACCAGTGCCGATTACTGGGTGACCGCCCTGCTGGATCCCGCCAACAAGAACAACATCCCATCATTGCTACGGTCAGTGGAGTGCTATCTAAAAATGCGTTTGTACAGAAAGTACTAATGGCTTTTCCACCTGACAGTGGTGGTTCAGTGGAACAACAAAGCAGAGGTGGAGGAGGAAGTCACCCAATAGCTCTGGCATGGCTGCCATGTAGAAAGACAGGGTTAGCATGGCCGCAATGTGGCAAAATTTCATGAGCACGCCACAGCACACAGCATCACCAAGCATTACTGCCCATATCAGCAGGACGCAGAGTTTACAAACATGATGGAAGAGAACGTGTCCACACATCCATGTGCAAACCAACGGGTTTGCCCCATTTAACTATTGTGTGTCTAAATTGGATACATGGCCAGAGCTTGCCCTGTATACCTTTGAGGCGGTGGCCTGCCCTGCATCAAGTGTCATGTCAGAGAGTGTCTTTAGCACCGCACATGCTATCATCACGGACAGGCGCATCCGTCAGTCCTCCGACAAAGTGGGAAAGATAACATTACTAAAAATGAACAAGGGGTGGATTACAAAGGACATTACCATACCTTTAGCTGGCTAAATAATTATACCAGCTGCACCCAGCCATGGTTACACTGTATTTCAATAGAATAGGTAAGATGTAGCGGCATCAGGAAATGTACGGTATTTGAGTTTATGATGTGACCAAGTGTTATAACTGAGTTCTGTATCTAAGAATGACAAGTTCTCAGCAAAAAAAAGACTTTTAATGTACAACTTGAGCATAAAGAAAGTGCAGCAATCACCAACTCTGAAAAAATTTAATAGTCCTTTATTCCTTACTTTGGGACATGGACATGGTGTACAGGATTGCAGAGGAATGCGGAGAGAGAAAGTGACAGGACACTTTCTCTCCCTGCATTCCTTTGCAATCCTGCACACTGTGTCCATGTCCCAAACTATGGAATAAAGGACTATTAATTGTTTTTATCGAATTGTTGAGTGCTGCACTTTCTTTATGCTCTAGTTGTTACACTGCATTTTGTTTCATTGTGTAGAGTACACCACCATGTCCACCTCCACCCTCTCCTCCACTTGAACCTATGTGTCATGGTTCAATTTGTTTTATTTTTGGTAATTTTTGGTTGGCTGTGTTATTTTTTTAAACAAACATAAAAAGTTAAGAAATTTGGGCCCTCTCCCCTTCTTCCATGTACACCACCATGTCCACCTCCACTTTGACCACTGTGTCATGGTTGTATTTGTTTTATTTTTGTTTATTTCATTCTTTCTCTCTGTTACTTTAAGTCATTTACCTTAACAAAAAAGTGTGTAATGGATGGTTGGATGGACCTATTTTTGATAGGCTATTAAAAATAGGGGGGTCCGCAATGATTTTCTTCATTTATTTATTTCTAATTTAAATAAATTGAAAAAATACATGGGCCCCAATTTTTAATAACCAGCTGAGGGAAAGTCGACGGCTGGTGACTGATGTTAATATTCTGGGAACGTGCCAATAGCCATAAAGATTCTCAGTCTAGTCTCACAGCTTAGCTTGGCCTTTACTGGTTATTATAGGAGAGACCCGCCCAAAAATTGACTTGGGGTCCCCCCTATATTCAATAACCAGCAAAAGCTAAACAGACAGTTGTACCCACTCAATGTCAGCTAACACTGAGGATCTTTAACTGCACCCTCAACTAAACAGAGTGTAACCTAAAACAACATCAGGAAGTAGTGAACACAGAAAGGATGAGACACAGGACTAAGGATGTATTCACACAGTCATGCAAGAAAGATGGAAGAAAAAGAAAGGAACCCTAAAGGACCTTCGGTATATATAGAAACCCCCAGACCCTAAATCTAACAAAACAGAAACATGCAAATAAACGGCATTAAAAGCAACAGAGAAAACCCTCAGCAAGCAAATCCTTGACTGGGGAGCTGGGACTCCAAACATCCATCTAATTTGGAATATAGCCAGCAAAGGCTACATGTGCCAGGAGAGTATACATAGGTTCTCCCAAGATGTGACAGGACAAACCAAACAAGGAAGTGAAAACACCTGTATAGAAGCAGAACAGCAAAGCAAAAAGAAAGACGAGAGCATTAACAGCAGTTGGACAGAAACAACACAATCTGTGGTCTAACAGAGAGGAAAACCGACCATATAGCCAGAGGTCATCAGATCGTGCCCCGGAGTCGAGCCATTATAGAAGCATAATTATATTATCCTAATATATAATTTTTTAACATGCTCCATTACCAAATTTTGCCTCCTTCTCTCCCAATCAACTATCTGCAGCACAGCTTCAATGCCAATTTCATGCTCCTTCAGAAGTTATTTTCAACTGCTTCTCAGCAAGGCTTGTACATTATACTTAAACAGTCTGTATATGGGAACTTTAGATGGGAGGCCCATAAATCTTATATTCTGGCATGCCTAGCACAGCTTTTGTTTTGCCAGGGCTGATACAGCATCATCTGTGTTTCAGATTGCACAGATGATGTCGCACCAGCCCTGATCAATCAAAAGCCATGTCGGGGACGCCGGAAGGTTTAGCTGCCAGATACCACCGACTTGGATGCTGGACTAGAGTGCCGTGAATCAATTCGCTCATGTTTAATATGGATCTTTACTGAGAAGCAGTTAAAAGCACCTAAAAGGAGTATAAAGTTAACCTTGAATTAGCACCTCAGTATAGTGTTTGAGAGAGAAAGAGGAAAAATAAGGTAATTAAGTATATTACAAAAATTATAAATGTTGCAAAGCCTGGAATATAACTTAATAAAAGAAAAAAGTTTACTTACTATTTATGCATTTTAATAATGACAAGCCGACCGCGGGGATCCCATATCCCCAGTAAGCATGAATTGCTAGTGCTTATACTTAATCACTTTTCTGTTATATGGGAAGAAGTATCACATGCGCCCTACCGCTCCATTCACAAAGTGGATACAGGAGCACAGTGGTGGGGGGATCCCAGTGGTCGAACCTCGTACATTTATCACCTGTTTTGCTATTGATGGGAGAAACTGATTCTGTATCTCCTATCTGGTGTATATATGAGCAGGTAGTGGGAGATGCAGTGACAGGCAGGAAACAGAGCAAGGGTTAACTGGGTTTTAATCAACCGTGGGATTCTCCAAGCAGGGAGATAAAGGGTAAAACAAGGAATGTAACAGTGAAATTGTGGGCAGGGTTAAAGAACAACAATGACAGTTCTTGTGGGGTTAACATATGCTATCCGCTGATCCTCAGGCCGTGGGTGTTGTAAAGTGGTGATGGCTACAACAACGGCTGACGTGACACTTGTCCAGAGAGGTCCTGGATGTAAGGGTGTTTCGTCTTCTGGCAGCAGCGGTTGGTTCTCCGGTACCTTCCACTGAGCCCTTAGTCCATGTCTGAAATCTGCTGCCTTGGGTTAACTCTCGAGTCAGCCCTGTCCTTCAAACCACACGTCCAAACTCTTGCCACCTCCTGTCACCTCCAACTCAAAAATATTGCCTACAATCTACTAAAACTGTTGTGCATGCCCTCATCATCTCCCGCCTCAATTACTGCAACACCCTCCTCTGTGGCCTCCCTGCTAACTCCCTTGCATCACTCCAGTCTGTCCTCAACTCTGCTGCTCAGCTAATCCACCTCTCTCCTCGCTACTCCCCTGCTTCACCCCTCTGCAAATCCCTCCACTGGCTCCCAATTCCCCAACAAATCCAGTTCAAACTACTAACACTGATCTACAAAGCCATCCACAACCTGTCCCCTCCCTATATCTCTGAACCAATCTCCCACTATCTTCCCTCACGAAATCTTCGATCCTCCCAAGACCTCCTACTCTCCTCCACACTTATTCGTTTCTCACACAACCGCCTCCAAGATTTCTCCTGAATATCCCCCATCCTCTGAAATTCCACGTCTCAACACGTCCGATTATCCACCACCCGGATCCTTCAGACAGAACCTGAAAACCCATCTCTTCAGGAAAGCCTACAGCCTGCAATAACCATTCTACCACCTAACCAACCACCCAAGCTGCCACCTCACCAACCACCCGAGCTGCCGCCTCACCAACCACCCGAGCTGCTGCCGCCCTGCCAACTACCCGAGCTGCCATGGCACCACCACCAGAGCTGCCGCCTCACCAACCACCCGAGTTGCCGCCTCACCACCACCAGAGCTGCCGCCTCACCACCACCAGTGCTGCAGCACACCGACCTCCTGTCTCTTCTCCATTATCCTGAAGAATGTAAGTTTGCAAGGACAGGGTCCTCTCCCCTCTGTACCAGTCTGTCATTGTAAATTTGTTTACTGTTAACGATATCTATAGCCCTTTTCACATGTACAGCACCATGGAATTAATGGTGCTATATAAATAAATAAATAATAATAATAATAATAATGTATCAGTGTGGCTGTAAGGATGGAAGCCACTGCACGGTCTGAGCCCACTTGGTCCGGCAAAAGTATACTGGGAGAAGCAGAGCGCTGCGAGCAGTTCCATTCTCAGTCTCTCTCTCAAGCGGCACCCGCACTGTACTGATGGGCCCGGAGCGCTCAGCTTCTTGGTTAGTCACGATAAGCGGGCGCACTGCACATCTTTGCTCACAAGTTCTGCTGGAAGCAGAGGGGAACTCCTGCGCGGGCCTGTGTTGCACCGCTACTCCAGGGCCGGAGTGCTCATGCCTGTCTGCTGAGATCTGTCCCTTCCTGCCAAGTCTGCTCTCTTTTTCGCATGCTCCGCTCTTTTTAAGCTAACGAATCCCCCTGCTGCTGGGTGCAAAGGTCTGTCCAGTTGCTTAAGCTTTCCCCTGGACAACAAGGAGACAGCTCCGATAGTTCCAGACCCGGAGCAAGAAAGGCGCCCCCAGCCCGGTCCCTCTGCCTACATATACACAATGTTTTCCTTTTTAATCACCACTGAAGAGTGAATCAGCGGCTTAATAATGACAGTGATTTAATTTACCATTATTATTTGGTACAGCACACATCAAAGCTCGTAAAACTTCTTAATGTAATAGTAATAAAGTTACTTTCCAGGATATAATTAAAGATGGAATGTATCAATTTGTTTTATACTAACTTGGAACCTTGAGTAATCTTTTCCCCTAGTCTGTCATTTCGCTGCCAGGCAAATTGGTTCAAAGAAATAAAAGGAGATAAAAAGAGCGGGCAACATGGAGTGAAGCATTTCTGTAGGCGGACCTTGTACAGTCCCTGCAGAGAGATTACATATGGGTCCAGAGGGGGAAAGGAAGCTGGATTGTTAATAATAAGAGAATACTTCAAAAAACAGCGCAAATCAAACAGAGCGAAGGCAGAGCATCAGATGTGCTGTGACAATATGCCGTGTATCCAGAGTAGGAATCAATGGAACAGACTTCATCTGCTTTCTGAATTATTACTAAAACCAATACAACGGTTTCAGACTTAAGCTGCTTTTTTTATGAACCTTGGTCTGAAATTCTAAAAAAAATCAGTTTATGGAGCCAACTGAGCCAACGACTCTAGAAATAGCTTAGACTGTAATGATGATATAATTAAGCCCAGCTTACATGGACCATGATTTCTGGACTGGTTGCTTGCAAAGTTGCCAACTGGATTTTTACTTTTTTCTGGATAGTTTACATAAAAAAATCACAGTCAACTTTTTTTATGGACACATTGTAAAACTATAAGAAATCATAAAAAATGTATGTGATCTATGTCTCCAGGCTGTAATACTGATATAAATACATCAGCTGCATTCACTGTGAACTCTAAATGGATCACAATAGTCTTTACAAGTTTCTCCAGCTTCAAAAAAATTACGTATGCAAATTGCCTCTTCATAGAGGAAGAGGACTAGAATCTAGTGCCACCTGTTGGAAGTAGCGATCCTAAAGTCATTATCAACCCTTTAACGAGCCTTGTCACATGACTTCAAATAAAAGCCAAACCAGAATCTCAATTTGCAGGCACCCCGAAACACTGTGTCTGCAAATTATTGAGATTCTGGTTTGGCTTTTATCCAAATTCATGTGGCTAGGATCAATATTGACCTTAAGGATTTCTGCTTCCAAAAGGTGACACTAGATTCTAGTCCTCTTCCTCTATGAAGAGGCAATTTGCATATTTAATTCCCCAGAGGAGCATTGCAAGGCTTGGAAGCCTCCTTACATTGGCATGCCAGGTTTGGCATATCACTCTACACAAGGAGAAACCTTAAAGGGAACCTGTCACCCCGTTTTTTGAAGATGAGCTAAAAATAGCGTTAAATAGGGGCAGAGCTGGGCGTTACATTAGTGTCTTTGTGTGCCTTTATTACCCACCTATGCTGCCGAAATACCTTTGTAAAGTCGCCGTTTTCTGCTGTCACTCACGCTGGTCTGGTCCTATGGGCGTGGTGACAGCGCTGTTTCTCCCCCAGAATCCTGCTCATCATTACGTTGGTGGCGTAGTGGTGTGCGCATGTCCAAAAGGCTAATCCACTGCCCAGGTGATGAAAAACAGCGCGATCTGCGCTATTCAGCCGTTTACCGGTGGGCGCGGCCATCTTTCCTGTGGCCACGCGTGCGCAGATGGAGCGCTCTGCTGCCCGGGGCTTCAGGAAAATGGCCGCCGTGATCTCCATCTGCGCACGCGCGGAATCCCGAACAAAACAGGGTCCCGACTGTTCAGACACCTGCCCATAGGAAGCTATATACCATATATACTCGAGTATAAGCCGACCCGAGTATAAGCTGAGGCACCTAACTTTGCCACTGAAAACTGGGTAAGCTTATTGACTCGGGTATAAGCCGGCTATGCATTGTCCCCTCATCCCTGTCCTGCTATGTGTGGCTCCCCCTGTCGCTGTCCTGCTATGCGTGGCTCCCCCGTCCAGTCCTGTATGCATGCTTTCTCCCGTCCTGTCCTGGTATGTGTGCTTTCTCCCGTCCTGTCCTGGTATGCATGCTTTCTCCCCGTCCTGTCCTGGTATGCGTGCTTTCTCCCCGTCCTGTCCTGGTATGCGTGCTTTCTCCCCGTCCTGTCCTGGTATGCGTGCTTTCTCCCGGTCCTGTCCTGGTATGCATGGCTCACCCCCATCCTGTCCTGGTATGCATGGCTCCCCCCTCATCGTTGCATGCATGGCTTCCCCGGTCCTGTCGTATGCATTTCTCCCCCCATCCCATCATTGTATGCGTGGCTCCCCCTCGTCCCGGTATGCTGCCTGCTTCCTATTCCAAAAAAAAACCCCATCATACTCATCCCTCCACGTCGTCGCAGCATCTCATTGGTCCCAGCGCCTGCAGCTCTTCCTGTGCTGAGCGATCACGTGGCACTGCTCATTAAGGTAATGGGAGTGGAGAGTCATGCATATTCATTACCTTAAGGAACGATGCCACGTGATCACTCAGCAAAGGAAGAGCTGCGGGCACCGATACCATCGAGATGCTGCAACGGCGTGAAGGAGGGTGAGTATGATGTCTTCTGGAAACCGGCGGCTGCAGCTGTCACTGTGCGCTATAAGAGAAATGAATATTCACTTCTCTTTAGCAGCTGCACAGTTAGAGCCACAGCCGACGGCTCCTGTCGCTGCTCCGACGCCCCCCCTCCCCCACTGGCTTTCTGGACAATGACTCATGTATGAGCCGAGGGGGGCGTTTTCAGCACACAAAAAATGTGCTGAAAAACTTGGCTTATACACGAGTATATACTGTAGATTTAATGCCTAACTCAAAAAGCGGGGTAGGGGAAAGGGAGGGGGCAGAGACCTGTTTGTACAAAGTATAAGAAACTACAAAAAAAACAAAGAAATGAGCAGGAGCAAAAATTGGTATATGTGCAATGTGTTAGAGCATGTTCACATTGTGGCCTTAGGCCTCTTTCACACTTCCGTTTTTTTGCAATCCGTCGTTTTGGGCAAAAAACGGATCCTGCAAATGTACCCACAGGATGCGTTTTTTGCCCATAGACTTGTATTAGCGGACTTGTTTTGGCAGACCGTCGTCACAAAAAAAGTTCAATGTAACGTTTTTTTGTACGTCGCGTCCGCCATTTTCGACCGCGCGTGCTTGGCCGGCACTCCGCCCCCTCCTCCCCGGACTGCAGAATGGGCAGTGGATGTGTCGAAAAACTGCATCCGCTGCCCATGTCGTGCAAAACTTTCACAACGTCTGTCGGTACGTCGGCCCGACGCATTGCGACAGACCCGTACCGACGGAAGTGTGAAAGAGGCCTTAGAGACCACAGAGGAAAGGCTCCTGCGTATGGGAGAGTTAGGCAGGACAGCTACCGGCCCAATGATAATTACATAAAGAGAATGGGGGGCTCTTAAGGTTTTTTTAAATCCAGCAGTCAATTTTCCAAGATGTCTAATAATTTGGCAATTATTTATTCGATAAAAAAAACCCAACAACATAACAATTTTTATGAAGCATAAGCATGTTACTGAATTATTTGTATTTCCTTGTACAATACCATAGAACTTAAAGAGTTATTCCCATCATCACAGGTTATCATATCATGTTGCCCAAGCCATTTTTGAACAGTTCTGCAGTGTAGCAAGGGGCACTATTCTGCTGACAGAAGGCACTGCCATAATGAAACGATGCTATCATGAAGGAAAGCACTAGGTGTGCAAATATGTTAGGTACGTCAAGTATGTCAAATCCACAGGAATATCAGGTCACAAGGTTTCCCAGCAGAACATTGCCCAGAGCATCACACTGCGTCTGACAACTTGTCTTTTTCCAATAGCACATCCTGCTTCCACATCTTTACTAACAAAGCAACTCACACGCACTTATCCATCCATCTGATATATAAGATACTATGAATAATATGTTATTCAGCAGACCAAGACATCTTCTGCCGTTGCTTCACAATCATATTCATTTGCTGGTAAAAAGTGGTTAGCATGGGCACTTTCATGCTCATGCAACGCACAGTGTGTTCTGACACCTTTCTATCATAACCAGAATTACATTTTTCAGCTATTTGTCTTCTGTGTCATTCCCTTCCTACGTGAATCAATGAGCCTTGAGCACCAAAGACCATCTCAGTTTTACCTGTGGTCCTTCTATGAACAATGTTTGGTTGTGACCAACCACTGGATACCAAAAGACCCACAATATCTGTCATTTTAGAAATGATTTAACCCAGTCATCTAGCCATTACAATAGACTGAATCATGTATTGTCTAGAGATGATCGAATCAATGTGAGTCGAATCAAATTGATGTTAAATTTTATGAAATTCAAGGGGCCCAATGCATTTGAACAATCTGTGATACAATCAAGGGAATAGCCAAAAAAGATTCCCTCCACATTGCAGAAGATTTTATTAGGCTGGAGTCACACTAGAGTGTAATACGGACGAGTGCTATGCGATAAAAAATCGGACTAATCTATGGGGCAGCTCCCATCATCATTGTTTTCTCGGCCATTTTATACATTCGAGAGAAATCACAGCATGCTGCGATTTGTACCTTATATCGACCGAGACTCGCCAATGAAAGTCTATGAGTGTGAGAAAAACTAACATATATATATATATATATATATATATATATATATGTTTTCACAAATATTTGAGCCCATAAATCCATTATATGTCCATTTTGCAAGCCAGCAAGAAAATCTCGCCATACGGATGCCATGCGGATACTTTTTGGAGAAAAAAATCGCATCCTCCCATTGAATACGGATGACATACGGATCACTGTTCATGAACATTTCTGCGTATCTCGGCCGTGTAAAACGGACCGATTTTTTTATACGTTGTGTGTGACTCCAGCCTAGTCACAGAATACGGTTGTGACCTCAGGCGTGTGTGTGTGGATTTCCCAATAATCCCTTGCAGCTTTCACATTATATGGTATAGTATAATCAATCAGGAAGGACTATCTTAACCTATAGAAAAGTCTAGGCATTGAATGCAACAGCAATTTTAGGGTGATTTTAGGATAGTTAGAGGACGTCAGAGCTCACAGCCCAGCAATAGATATAAGAAGAGAAAGCCATAAAGCTTTGGACAAATATTCCAGAGAATAATGTATAACTTGTATAACTGAAACAGTGAAGTAGATGAGTATGATATTTAGTGAATAATATAAAGATACAATTGATAAGGTGAGGATTGGAAATAATGGGAGATGGACAGCAGAAGTGTCAGGATCAGTTCAACTGATCATTTGGTGTAGCTGTTATCTGTATTGCTGCATTTTAATTGCAAATTACATGTTTTTGTTCATTCTTAATGCACTAGGAAGCAGCAGCAAGACAGCACAACAGTTTGTACAGAAAAAAAAATCTGAAATCTATCGCACATGTTGTTCTTGCGTTTTTGCATGCCTTGTCCAATAGTTTTTGTGAAGGGGGAGGGCCTAATAATTGTTTTTTTAATTACCAAAAAAATTCCATAAAATCCAGACATTTAACTGTGACTGTCTACCTCACAAAGTGTGCATGTTGCCAAAATGTTGTTGCATATTTTTTACTAGTTAAATTTTACATTCGTACACACAACAGTAATACCGTGCGATTTTTAAAGGACTTACAAATAAGAAATGTTAGGTATGCTACCAAAAAGTAATTTTTTGGAAAAGTGTTGAATTTTGTTGAAAAAGTAAAAAGAAAAAAAAAAACTAACAGTCAACAGAATCGGTGATGCAGGTTGTGATGTGAAGTAATATACCTCTGACAGAATTTACAGTGATTCAAGATGATATTTCTCTCAGAAGAATTAAGTTTAAAATAATTATCTGTGAGAGGTGTGTACATTTTTTTTAATATATATGTTTATGAGAGTAAATTTTGGCCTTCCCTACATGTTATATTGGTGGTATATTTTCTAATTTGCATGTAAATATTCTCTAGCTCGCTGCAATCAATTTACCAATGCCAAATTAAGATCTCATCTGTAGCTAACATTGTTAAGGTCTCGGAGGGATATCGTTTATACATGACATAACAAGGCCTATAGAAAAAGAAAGGAGGATCAAAGTGCAGCATACAGCAGAAGAATGAGTAATTGTGGATTCCTTGGTAGTGATTTTGCTTTCATTGCCTAACAAAGTGATGCAGACTTATTTGTACTGTACTATATTTAGACACCATAAAAATAGGCACGATTTTTCAGCAAATTAGCGATGTATCTCTAATACCACTAAAGTGGCAGACCATGTGGCCGCCATGGAGTTGCCGAGTCGGGGGTGTGGGAAGCTTGTGCTAAATGGAAAAATTCCTGTTTGACTTTTCAATTTCAACAGTATCTGCACCCTCAGGATGTAGGCACAAGCTGAATACAATGGTGAACCTGGGAGCCGTTAACTCACTGTTCCTCCTTTCAGCCTATTTGACTGAGGATTAATGCAGTAGGAATAATTACTAGTGATGGTTGAACTCATGGATGTTAAAAAAATTCAGTTCGGGTACCAGAACGGTACCCGAAATCGAATCCCATTCAAATTAATTGGGGGCCCGAACATCCATTATTTCCCATGATGTCATCTATGTGACAGGGCGAGAAACTCTGGCTCTGATCGGCGATAATCTTTCAAGTTATCACTGGTCAGAATGCTGTGGTTCCCATGCTGTCAGACATAAGACAGTGTGTGAGCAGCAGCTGTGACTGGAGGTAAAAAGGTTAATGCCGGTCACAGGCATCATCTGATGAGAGTACTACTCTCATCATCATACTCCCAGTCTCGTTAATAGCAGCAAGAAAGTATTCATCAGCCGACGCCTGTGCAATAAATAAGTAATAAAAAATTGGTGTGGGGGTCCCCTCTAATTTTGCTAATCAGTGCAGAAAAAACTGACAACTGCGGGCTGCAGCCCTCAGCGGTCAGCATTATCTTGGCTGGTTATCAAAATTATCGGGGTCCAATGCGATTATTTTAAAATATTTAAATAAATATTGACAACCAGCCAAGCTAAAGCAGACAGCTGGGGTCTGGTACTCTCAGACTGGGAAGGAGCCTTGGATATTAGCCCTTCCAAGCCTCAAAATAGCAGCCCACTGCTTCCCCAGAAAAGGTGCATATAGATGCGCCAATTCTGGCACTTTGCCTGACTCTTCCCATTTGCCCTGGTGTTCTGATAAGTGGGATAATATTTGTGGGGTTGATGTAATCAAACCACAGGTTTTCACTCTGTGGGGGCCTAGGACCTCATCCACCCCTCATTATCTTCAAACTACTCCACACCCATGCCCTCCTTCCTAGTCGGCACACTGCAAAAAGAAGCACCAGTATGGTATCTGTGTTTCCTCATCTCCTGAGATGTCCTGCAGTGGTCCGCTGACCATGTGCACTGGCCCTCCCATGTACTCCTCCTCTGACATAACAAGTTGTTGAGCATCAGTGCACTCAGTGTCTTTCCCTTGTGGGGCAGGACCAGGTGGATGGGTCACGGAACCATAGCCAGCGGAGTCCTCAAAAAGCAGAAGTGACTGCTGAGCGACTTGTGGCTCAGACAGCTTGGCTGTTTTGTAAGGGGATGATATGGAAGAATGTTCATGACTAGGGATGAGCGAAACGGGTCGGCCATTTTCAGAAGTCGCCGACTTTTGGCAAAGTCGGGTTTCATGAAACCCGACCCGACCCCTGTGTGGGGTCGGCCATGAGGTCGGCGATCTTCTGAATCTGGTATCGGAATTCCGATACCAAGTTCTGATATGTTTGCGATATCAGGAATCGGTATCGGAATCCATATTTAAGTGTTAAATAAAGAATTAAAATAAAAAATATTGATATACTCACCTTCGGACGCGCCCTGGTACTAACCGGCAGGCTTCCTTCCTAAGAATGAGCGCGTGAATGACCTGCGGTGACGTCGCGGCTTGTGATTGGTCGCGAGCGGTCACATGGACAAGCCGCGACGTCATCTAAGGTCCTTCACGCGCTCATTCTTAGGAAGGAAGGCTGCCGGAAAGAAGCAGGGCGCGTCCGAGGGTGAGTATATACCTAATAGGAATAGCAGCCATAAACTAGCTGACATCAACCCCAGAATTATTGCCCTACTTGCCACCACAGGTTAAGTGAGAGGAGCTGGGCAAAGTGCCAGAATTGGGGCACACAAAAGATGTGCCTTTTCTGGGGTGGCTCCGAAATGCTTTTTTAGGCTGGGGAGGGCCAATATCCATGGCTCCTTCCCAATCTGAGAATACCAGCACCCAGTTGTCTGCTTTAACTTGGCTGGTTGTCAAAAATGTGGGGGACCCCACTCCGGTTTTTTATCTAAATGACTAAAAAATATGGCTTGGGGACCTCTCTATTTTTGATAGCCAGCCAAGATAAAGCTGACAGCTGGTATTCTCAGATTGGGAAGGGATCATGGATATTAGCACTCTCCAGCCTAAAAACAGCAGCCCTCAGCAGCTCCAGAAAAGGCACATTATATTAACCAGCTTTACCTGCGCTGGTTATCAAAAATAGATGGGAACCCATGCCATTTTTTTATTTATTTTACTGAACTGGCGCCAGCTGAAGAATACTCTCCTCAGGATCGCCTGCTGTCCCTGCCATCAACGAGAGCAAGAATATGCTCATGAGAGTAGTACTCTCATCAGCCGATGCCTGTAATCAGCGGTAACCTTTTTAACGCCGGTCAGAGCTGATTTAATCTGTCTGACAGCTTGGGAACCACAGCACTCTGATCTGATTTAATGAGCTTACCACCGATCAGAGCCAGTATTTCTATCACTGACACACAGATGACGATGTTCAGGCCACCAAACCCGAACAAAAACATGGGCTTCCTGGAGAAGTCCATGTTCGGGGTCCGTTCACGAACACTAAGTGTTTGGCATGGACCCTGAACTTTACAGTTCGGTTGGCCCATTCCTAATGATTACATCATTAGATCGCACCTGCTGCATGAAGCCTCAATCCACAAATGCGCAGACTGGAGCAGCATATTGATAAAATGGAGCTAGGTGAGTAGTTGTGGGCCATTATACTGTGAGGTCATCATACTGTTTTGGGGTATCATCAAATTGTGTGTGTGGAGAGCTGTGTGGGCATCATACTATGTGTATTCGGCTGTGAGGCCATTGCACTGTGTCGGGGAACAGATGGGGTATCATACTATGTGAGGAACTGTTGGAGCATTATACTGTGTGGGGGATTGAGGAGGTCATTACACTTTGTGTACGAGCTTTGGTGGCCATCATACTTTAAGTGAAGACTGTTGGGGCCACCATTTTGAGTGTGAGGAGACAGAGGAGGATCATACTATCTGTAGACATACTATGGTAGGGTTGTGGGGGCCATTATATTGTGTGGGAGGCTGTGGGGGGGATCGAGCTGTGTGTGGAAGGTATGAGGACATCATATTGTGAGAGAGGCTGTGGGAGCATCATACCGAATGGGGAGCTTTGCAGGGATCATACTCTGAGGAGCTGTAGGGCACCATACTTTGAAGGGAACTGTAGGCATCATGCTGTTAGGGCATTAGACTGTGTTGGAGGCTGTGGGGACATCATGCTGTATTAGGGGGAACTGTGGGGACATCATTTATTGGAGGTCACTTTAAATGCATCATAATTATGTTAGAGAGCTAAGTGGACATCATACTGTGAAGGGTCACTGTGCGGATGTCACATGTGGAGGGGCCACTTGGGGGGCCTCATAATGAGTATCAGCTATTATGAAAGCATAAAACTGTATGGAGTCCATTAAAAAGGTATCATACTGTGTGAAGTAGCTATGAGGGCATTATGTTTGGTGTAGGAAGCTAACATACTGTGTATGAAGGGGCTTTTTAAGTGGCATCATACTCTATGGAGGTATGAAAGGGGTATATAGTAGTTGGTGAAAACACAAGTGATTTTCAGTAGGGGCTGAATTACCCTTTACATGTCCCTTTCCGTGACTGCACCTATGCACCGTGACTGCACCGAGTAAAGGTTCATCCCAAGTAGTACTTTTTCTATGGGCCCCATGATATCACTGTAATTCCCTGCTGCATATATTAGACAAACTACTCTTTTTTATGCCTTTATGCCAGTTGCTCAGTGCCTTAGGGAAAGGGTGGGGAATCTTTTTTCTGCCAAGGGCCATTTGGATATTTATACCATCCTTCATGGGCCATCCAAATTGTACACTAATTCTGCCCACAAAGTACACAATGGCACTGGTGTCAGGACGTAATCTTTCATTGCTTGTGCCTCAACGCTTAGTAGTGAACACTGTGTGCGAGTGCTCACAGAGCAAGAAGAATTAATGTGCTGGCGGTCATCTAGATACAGCTTGCAGCCCAAGTATTGTGGTCCCCAGGAATCTGCCCATGAGCCAGATAAAGGGTAATTGAGGGCCATAAATGACCTGTGGGCCTGAGGTTCCCTATACCTGCCTTAGGATGTGTTCATAATGCGTCCTTGTTCAGTTTACCTCTAGGATCACCACTTTTCTGGAGTTCCGCTCTCCTCACATGCTGAACAATGACTGTCTCTGGAGGCCAGCTATTAAAGCCTCAGACCACTCCCTGGGTTGAGATAAGGTGGACAGCCTCGCACCCACTCTATGGTTGTCCACAAAAAAACAGCCCTTTAAACAAATTAGCTGTGAATTCCTTGCAGCATTTAATGTGATGGAGGAAAATCTCTGTGTTTTATTTACATCACTGAAGCCATTAAGCGCAGCACTTTACCAGTGAATTTGTCACATTATTTAAAACGAACTTGTTGTTCATATGTTCAGACTTTTGGAGTTTCTTGTAACCATTTCATGCTTTCAAAAACGGCAAGCATTTAAAAGTGACATGTCCATTCTTAAGGTGCTTTCAATTTGGAAAACGCTCAATACTTACAAGTCAAAGGGACAGCTAAAAAGATGGCTGAAAGACACCAGACGGGCAGTTTGACACAGTTTTTTAGTGGTGTTTTCACCATAAAAATGCTAGTATTTTCTTCATTGCTTAAGAGAGTTAAAAAATCTAAAAAATCATAGGAGAACACCTGAAAAACGCCCAGAAAATGCTCTGGAAAAGACCAAAAGCAGCTAGAGAAGATGATTCCGGTTTACGAAATTATTGAGAAGGAGAATGTCCTAGAATATCTTTTGTTTGAACAACAGACGATTTTAAACAGCAGTAAATGTGCAAGGTGAACCTTAAGGCTATGTTCCCACAATAATGTTTTGGTGCGTGTTTTAACCCTTCATATTATTGCTGTGTCTTGTAGATCCAGCAAAGTGGATGGGATTTATAGAAATGTACTGCCCCCTGTGTTTTTTTTTACTCAATTTAAATTGATCTGCAGTGTATGTTTCAAATCTGCAACATGTCAATTTCTTTTGTGGGTACACTGAGTTATTGTTATGGTTAGGACATGGTTAATGTCCTGTTCTCTCAGGGTTAATTTCCTGGCCTTCCTTTCGATGTGGGAGGGGTATTTGAACTCACTCCAGACTAGGATTCGCTGTCAGCTATACTTTCTGTTCTAGTTTGTGTGCCTGACCCCTGGACTGTGTGCCCGGTTTGCAATTGTGTTTCTTGTTCTCTGTGTGCGTTACTCTGTTTGTTTGTTCTTCTGTATTTCTGACCTCTGGCTTCACTTATGATGATCCCCTGTCTCACCCCTTTGGTAGTTCGTGATCTCCTGGCTCCGATCTTAGCTTGTTCGACTACTCTCTTGTGTTTATCCTTTCTCTGTTTCCTGGCATCTGGCTCCACCTCCAATCACCTCCCACTCTGTCACATGGTTCAGGTCCTGTTTGTACCTGGTTAGTAACCCGGCACTTTGCTCAGCTCCCTTGCTGCTGTATGTGGCGTTTCCCATAGCAGTATTACCCAGGAGCCGTGACAGTTATGTGCAGATTTTTCCTAAAGACTTACATTAGATGCAGAACATCAGCAGGTAAAAAATACATATGCAATTTTAGTGCGTTTCCGTGGTGGAAACGAATGGTAAGTAAATGTAGTCCGCACCTAAGAATATCAATAAAAATGTTTCAAGGTGTAATATTAACCCCTTCATGACACAGCCTATTTTGACCTTAATGACCTGGCCATTTTTTGCAATTCTGACTAGTGTCCCTTTTATGATGTAATAACTCAGGAACGCTTCAACGGATCGTAGCGATTCTGAGACTGTTTTTTCATGACGTATTGGGCATCATGGTATTGGTAAATTTAGGTTGATAATTTTTGCATTTATTTGTGAAAAAAAATGGAAATTTGGTGAAAATTTTGAAAATTTCACAATTTTCAAATTTTGAATTTTTATTCTGTTAAACCAGAGAGTTATGTGACACAAAATAGTTAATAAATAACATTACCCACCTGTCTACTTTACAAAAAACATTTTTTGCTAGGAAGTTATAAGGGTTAAAATTTGACCAGCAATGTCTCATTTTTACAGCTAAATTTACAAAACCATTTATTTAGGGAACACCTCACATTTGAAGTCATTTTGAGGGGTCTATATGGCTAAAAATACCCAAAATGACACCATTCTAAAAACTGCACCCCTCAAGGTGCCCAAAACCACATTCAAGAAGTATATTAACTAGTGTTGAGCATTCCGATACCGCAAGTATCGGGTATCGGCCGATACTTGCGGGTATCGGAATTCCGATACCGAGATCCGATACTTTTGTGGTATCGGGAATCGGTATCGGGATTAATATCAATGTGTAAAAGAAAGAATTAAAATAAAAAATAGGGATATACTCACCTCTCCGACGCAGCCTGGACTTTACCGCCGTAACCGGGAGCCGTTGTACCTAAAAATGCGCGCTTGAAGGGCCTTAGATGACGTCACGGCGCTCTGATTGGTCCGTAGCGGTCGCGTGACCGCTACGCGACCAATCACAAAGCAGTGACATCACCTAAGGTCTTTCAAGCGCTTGAAATACCTTAGAAGACGTCACTGCTTTGTGATTGGTCGCGTAGCGGTCACGCGACCGCTACGCGACCAATCAGAAGCTGCGGACGTCTTCTAAGGTATTTCAAGCGCTTGAAAGACCTTAGGTGATGTCACTGCTTTGTGATTGGTCGCGTAGCGGTCACGCGACCGCTACGGACCAATCAGAGCGCCGTGACGTCATCTAAGGCCCTTCAAGCGCGCATTCTTAGGTACAACAGCTCCCGGTTACGGCGGTAAAGTCCAGGCTGCGTCGGAGAGGTGAGTATATCCCTATTTTTTATTTTATTTCTTTCTTTTACACATTGATATGGATCCCAGGGCCTGAAGGAGAGTTTCCTTTCCTTCAGACCCTGGGAACCATACAGGATACCGTCCGATACTTGGTGTCCCATTGACTTGTATTGGTATCGGGTATCGGTATCGGATTAGATCCGATACTTTGCCGGTATCGGCCGATACTTTCCGATACCGATACTTTCAAGTATCGGACGGTATCGCTCAACACTAATATTAACTCTTCAGGTGTTTCACAGCAGCGGAAGCAACATGGAAGAAAAAAATGAACATTTAACTTTTTAGTCACAAAAATGATCTTTTAGCCTCAATTTTTTCATTTTCACATCAGCAACAAGATAAAATGGATCCTAAAATTTGTTGTGCAATGTCTTCTGAGTACACTGATACCTCATATGTGGGGGTAAACCACTGTTTAGGCACACGGCAGGGCTCGGAAGGGAAAGAGCGCCATTTGACTTTTTGAATGAAAAGTTGGCTCCAATCTTTAGAGGACACCATGTCTCGTTTGGAGAGCCCGTGTGTGCCTAAACATTGGAGCTCCCCCACAAGTGACCCCATTTTGGAAACTAGACCCCCCAGGGAACTTATCTAGATGTGTGGTGAGCACTTTGAACCCCAAAGTGCTTCACAGAAGTCTATAACGCAGAGCCGTGCAAATAAAAAAATCATTTATCTTTCCTCAAAAATTATTTTATAGCTCACAATTTTTTATTTTCACAAGGGTAACAGGAGAAATTGGACCCCAAAAGTTGTTGTCCAGTTCGTTCTGAGTACGCTGATGTGGGGGTAAACCACTGTTTGGGCACACGCCAGGGCTCGGAAGGAAAGTAGTGACGTTTTGAAATGCAGACTTTGATGAAATGGTCTGCGGGCGTCACGTTTCGTTTGCAGAGCCCCTGATGTGCCTAAACAGTAGAAACACCCCCACAAGTGACCCCATTTTGGAAACTAGACCCCCCAAGGAACTTATCTAGATGTGTGGTGGACACTTTGAACCCCCAAGTGCTTCACAGAAGTATATAACGCAGACCGTGAAAATAAAAAATAATTTTTCTTTGCTCAAAAATGATTTTTCAGCCCACAACTTTTTATTTTCAAAAGGGTAAATGCACTGCGTTTTACCTGCAGATTTACTGTGGATTTCCAGTGTTTTTTGTGCGGATTTCACCAGCGGATTCCTATACAGGAACAGGTGTAAAAAACTGCGGAATCTGCACAAAGAATTGACATGCTGCGGAAAATACCGAGCGGTATTTTCCGCATCATGGGCACAGCGGATTTGGTTTTCCATAGGTTTTCATGGTACTGTAAATGTGATGGAAAACTGCTACGAATCTGCAGCGGCCAATCCGCTGCGGATCTGCAGCCAAATCCGCACCATGTGCACATGGCCCAATTCTATCCCTAACCCTAATTCTAACCGTAACCCTAACCCTAATTGCAACCTTAACCCAAATTGCAACTCTAACCCTAGTTCTAACCCTAACCTGTTATGATCCCAGTGGCTGGGGATCACAGGAAATACTAGCTAAGTAACTAAACATAGACACGAGCTCTAGGGAGGTGGTAACTGGACTGACCGCAAAACCTGATCCTATCCAAACACACTAAAGGTAGCCGGTGAACGTGCCTAAAATCCTGGACGTCTCGATGCAGCCTGAGAAACTGACTACCCCTAAAGAGAAAGCAAGATCTCACTTGCCTCAAGAGAAATAACCCCAAAGATATAGGAAGCCCCCAACAAATAATAACGGTGAGGTAAGGAGAAAAGACACACATAGGAATGAAAACAGATTCAGCAAATGAGGCCCGCTAATACTAGATAGCAGAAGACAGATAGCGAACTGTGCGGTCAGTAAAAAACCCTACCAAAATATCCACGCTGAGAATTCAAGAACCCCCACACCAACTAACGGTGTGGGGGGAGAAACTCAGCCCCCAGAGCTACCAGCAAGCTGGGAAATCACATATTAGCAAGCTGGACAAGAAACATATAGAACACTGATGATCAAAAAATGAACAAAACGGAAACTTAGCTTCTCTTGAAGAGACTGGGAGCAAGGTAGTCAGAAGGAATCAGAATAGCACTGAATACATTGACAGCAGGCATAGACTGAGAGTCCAAGTGAGCTTAAATAGAAAACCAGCCCACAGATAACGAGACAGCTGATGCCAGTCACAAACCTGCAGAAAGACAGCACTCACACAGTACCATTTGTGACCACAAGAGGGAGCCCAGAAATAGAGTTCACAACAGTACCCCCCCCTTGAGGAGGGGTCACCGAACCCTCATCAAGACCCCCAGGGCAATCAGGATGAGCCGCATGGAAGGCACGAACCAAATCGGCCGCATGGACATCAGAGGCGACAACCCAGGAATTATCCTCCTGACCATAGCCCTTCCACTTAACTAAATACTGAAGCCTCCGTCTGGAAATACGAGAATCCAAGATCTTCTCCACCACGTACTCCAATTCGCCCTCAACCAGCACCGGAGCAGGAGGCTCAACAGAAGGAACCACAGGCACCACATATCTCCGCAACAAAGACCTATGGAACACATTATGAATGGCAAACGATGCTGGGAGGTCCAAACGAAAAGACACCGGGTTAAGGATTTCCAAAATCTTATAAGGACCGATGAAGCGAGGCTTGAATTTAGGAGAGGAAACCTTCATAGGAACATACCGAGAAGACAGCCATACCAAATCCCCAACACGAAGTCGGGGACCAACACCGCGACGGCGGTTTGCAAAGCGCTGAGCCTTCTCCTGTGACAACTTCAAATTGTCCACCACATGGTTCCAAATCTGCTGCAACCTATCCACCACAGAATCCACCCCCGGACAGTCAGAAGGCTCAACCTGACCCGAGGAAAAACGAGGATGAAAACCAGAATTGCAGAAAAAAGGCGAAACCA
This sequence comes from Ranitomeya variabilis, assembly GCF_051348905.1. NCBI lineage: Eukaryota > Metazoa > Chordata > Amphibia > Anura > Dendrobatidae > Ranitomeya > Ranitomeya variabilis. Next base: position 86,774,340 of record NC_135232.1, read on the forward strand.
AAGTAGCAGAACTAGCCCGATTATTAAGGGCAAACTCGGCCAATGGCAAAAAAGTCACCCAATCATCCTGATCAGCAGAAACAAAACATCTTAAATAAGTTTCCAACGTCTGATTAGTTCGCTCGGTTTGGCCATTCGTCTGAGGATGGAAGGCCGACGAAAAAGACAAATCAATGCCCATCTTAGCACAAAAAATCCGCCAAAATCTGGACACAAACTGGGATCCTCTGTCAGACACAATATTTTCAGGGATGCCGTGCAAGCGAACCACATTCTGAAAAAATAAAGGAACCAAATCGGAGGAGGAAGGCAACTTAGGCAAGGGCACCAAATGGACCATTTTGGAAAAACGATCACACACCACCCAGATGACAGACATTCTCTGAGATACTGGAAGATCTGAAATAAAATCCATGGAAATGTGCGTCCAAGGCCTCTTCGGGACAGGCAAAGGCAAAAGCAAACCGCTGGCACAAGAACAGCAAGGCTTAGCCCGAGCACAAATCCCACAGGACTGCACAAAGGAACGCACATCCCGCGACAAGGAAGGCCACCAGAAGGACCTAGCCACCAAATCTCTGGTACCAAAAATCCCAGGATGACCTGCCAACACAGAAGAATGAACCTCGGAAATAACTCTGCTGGTCCATCTATCTGGGACAAACAGTCTCTCTGGTGGGCAACGGTCAGGTCTATCAGCCTGAAATTTCTGCAGCACTCGTCGCAAATCTGGGGAAATGGCAGACAAAATCACTCCCTCTTTGAGGATACCAGCCAGCTCTGAAACTCCCGAAGAGTCAGGCACAAAACTCCTACTGTTGTGAACTCTATTTCTGGGCTCCCTCTTGTGGTCACAAGTGGTACTGTGTGAGTGCTGTCTTTCTGCAGGTTTGTGACTGGCATCAGCTGTCTCGTTATCTGTGGGCTGGTTTTCTATTTAAGCTCACTTGGACTCTCAGTCTAGGCCTGCTGTACTGTTATGATCCCAGTGGCTGGGGATCACAGGAAATACTAGCTAAGTAACTAAACATAGACACGAGCTCTAGGGAGGTGGTAACTGGACTGACCGCAAAACCTGATCCTATCCAAACACACTAAAGGTAGCCGGTGAACGTGCCTAAAATCCTGGACGTCTCGACGCAGCCTGAGAAACTGACTACCCCTAAAGAGAAAGCAAGACCTCACTTGCCTCAAGAGAAATAACCCCAAAGATATAGGAAGCCCCCAACAAATAATAACGGTGAGGTAAGGAGAAAAGACACACGTAGGAATGAAAACAGATTCAGCAAATGAGGCCCGCTAATACTAGATAGCAGAAGACAGATAGCAAACTGTGCGGTCAGTAAAAAACCCTACCAAAATATCCACGCTGAGAATTCAAGAACCCCCACACCAACTAACGGTGTGGGGGGAGAAACTCAGCCCCCAGAGCTACCAGCAAGCTGGGAAATCACATATTAGCAAGCTAGACAAGAAACATATAGAACACTGATGATCAAAAAATGAACAAAACGGAAACTTAGCTTCTCTTGAAGAGACTGGGAGCAAGGTAGTCAGAAGGAATCAGAATAGCACTGAATACATTGACAGCAGGCATAGACTGAGAGTCCAAGTGAGCTTAAATAGAAAACCAGCCCACAGATAACGAGACAGCTGATGCCAGTCACAAACCTGCAGAAAGACAGCACTCACACAGTACCACTTGTGACCACAAGAGGGAGCCCAGAAATAGAGTTCACAACACTAACCCTAGTTCTAACCCTAACCCTAGTTCTAACCCTAACCCTAGTGGAAAAATAAAAATAAATATATTTTCTTTATTTTATTCTGTTCCCTACCTATGGGGGTGATAAAGGGGGGGTTTATTTACTATTTTTTTATTTTGATCACTGTGATATGATCTATCACAGTTATCAAAGCGAATGAACGAATCTGCCGGCCGGCAGATTCGTCGGGCGCACTACGCATGCACCCGCCATTTTGGAAGATGGCAGCGCCCATGCAGAAGATGGATGGACACCGGGAGGGACACCGGAGGTCGGTAAGTATGAGGGGGTGGGATCGGAGCATGGGGGTGGGATTGGAGCACGGGGGAGTGGACAGGAGGATGGAGGGGATCAGAGGACAGAACGGAGGAAGGAGGGGAGGAGATCGGTGGCAGTGGCGGGGGCAGATCGTGGTCTCCAGCCATGACCGATGATATTGCAGCATCGGCCATGGCTGGATTGTAATATTTAACCAATTTTCATTGGTGAAATATTACGATTGTTCTGATTGAAAGTGAAAGTAAAACATCACTTTCAACAGCCAATCAGAGCGATCGTAGCCACGGGGGGCAAAGCCACCCCCCTGGACTCAAGTACCACTCCTCCTGTCCCTGCAGGTCGGGTGAAATTTCAGTTAACCCTTTCACCCGATCTGCAGGGATGCGATCCTGCCATGACGCCACATAGGTGTCACAGGTCGGATTGGCACCAACTTTCATGATGCCTATGTGGCGTCACAGGTCAGGAAGGGGTTAAGCATACCGAGATGAGGAGACATAAAGCCTCAATGCTCCTCTGGGAAATATACAGATTGTCAGTTCAGAGAGGAAGAGGACTAAAACTCTAGTGCCACCTATAGAAAGTAGCAATACTAAAACTCAATGTCGACTCTTTAACGAGCCTAGTCACAAGACTTAGAATAAAAGCCAAAAACAGATCTCAATTGGCAGACACTGTGTGCATATCAACAAGAGACAAAACCCTCAGCATTAAAAAAAGTGATAAAAACGCATGTTGAAAAACGTGCACAAAAATCCAATGAAAAACCATAACCTAATTTAAACAATAGGTACAGACATTCTGCGGTATCAATTCTGCAGTATCAAAAACTCACCAAAAGCACATTGTGGGAACATAGCCTGATGGTATATGCACAATGAATTTTTTGAGAAGTTTTTGTAGCATGGAAAACTGAATGGAAACTGAACAGAAATTCTTTAAATCCTTCTTAAAAATGCAAAACTCCTTTGAAGTTTTTGTTGCAAAAACTGAGTAAAAAGACTCTATGTGCACATAGCCTTTTGATATATTCACACTGACACCCCAATTCATCAAAACCGATGATTTTCATGAGCATGGTGAAGGCAGACGTACCCCTCTTCATGAATCAGGATCGTCTGACAAGTGGCATACACCCTGTCACAAATCTTTCTGGCATAAAGATTTCTAGGGTAAGGAACATCTCATCTGTCATGCACAGTGTGTTAAGATGAAGTGCAACACGTGGGGGTGAGGGGAAGGCAGCCTAAACATTAGGGAAAGGGGGAGTGGAGACCCCTAGGCAGATCTAGTAGAACCCTGCCTACCCTGCCATCCCTATATAGGTTCCACACCAATCGCCGAGCAGGAAACCTAAGCCCTGTATATCCCTAGAACTAGGCCCTAAATAGGGAAGGAGGGAGAGCAGTGGTCAGTCCCAACTGTACACTAAAGACAAGAAGAAATACAAACAAAGGGGAAGAAACTTAGCTTGAGCAACAGAGAGGAGGTAAGCCGACTGCTATAGCTCCAAGCCTTCACAAGGTAAAATGTGAATATCACCAGCGGCTCCCTGAAACAGACAGAGTCTATAAACACCCAGGTCCAGGTGTATCAATTAGAGCCAGAGGGAGGTTGCCACTGGATCCAAACATCAGAAGGATTAGGAAGGCGTCTGCAATGCCAAATGCAGAGATCTTCTGCAGCCAGATGCAGAACGACTGTTGCATCTGACACACCTGTGACAACATCAGAGCTCTTCATGAATTAGGCAAGCTAAAGCATCATGTCCCCTTCTCGCTCAAGCTCTGCCCTTTTTCTCAGAACTGGGTTAAACTGGGCAGAAAATAACAAAAGTTACAAAATTTTTGTGCAAGTTTTGCTAGCATTTTGCCAATGCAGGCCATTTATCCAGACTTGGCTTTTGTTCAAATGTGGATTTATCATCATGGTACTAATTCAGATGTTTGTGCACTGTAGCAATAAAAATATAGAATTGAGCATTAGTAAAGGGATAGTATAGACAGAAAATGACCTATTGTATACATATTTTTTTCTTAAATGTACTTAAATAATTTTGAATATATGTCCATTTATTTAAACTTTACATATGACTGTATTAATAAAATATGAAAAAATAAATATTGCAAATTTAACACTGTCCACTGGTGTCTGATACCAAACTCCAAACACAGACTTTTTAAGGGAAGTTTAGTTTAATGTTTGGGTTCGGTGTCGAATAAAGTTTGTTTAAAGGCTGCATTGCTGCCAATCAACAAGCTTTAAGGTTGTAGTCACTTCCACAGCCATCGCAGCCATGTCAAGGTGTGAATTGCAAGCACACCACGTGACCATGACCTGGATAAATGCTGGTTCACGAGTGCTGCCGCTATTCTGCTCTGATTAGCTTATGGACAGGACCCAGCTGGAGTGAGGGACAGTGTTAGCACGCTGCCAAAAAGGCTCTGTGTCCTCTGCACCCGTGTTTATGGGAGTAGTGTACCTAAAAGCAATTCTTTTTTACCCTGCACCTGTGTCTGTGGGAGTATTGTGTATAAAAACAAAGTGTTGCACTCTGCACCTATGTCTGTAGGAGTAGTGTGCGTATAAACAAATTTTTCTCATCTGCATCCGTGTCTGTGTGAGTAATATGCTTTTAAGCCATGGTTTTTACTCTTAAACCATATCTGTGTCTAAAAACCACCCTTTTTACACTGCATGTAGTGGAAATGAGAGGCAAAATTAACTGATTTATTGACCAGTAGCAGTTTCACTGTACTATACATGTGTACTCGTTAGTTGTGGGAGAGGGCCTCATCTTCCAAACTTTTTCCAATACAATTCACAATTATAAAAAAAATATATAATATTTTTTTTCAATTGTTTGAAAAAAATTTCAGAGGCCAAGTCAAGTTCTTTTTTTGTCCCTTCCTATTGCATTTCTCCTCAAATGTTAGGACACCTAATATCCTGTGCTGAACAGAGACTTTTTTCTGGAAGTCTCTTGTATTGTTGTATTCGGATGCCAAATAAGGTTTGTTGAAAGGCTACAGTGCAGCCAACCAACAAGCTTTTAGGGTGAGGGCACTTCCGGAGCCATCATAGCCAAGTACTGGCATGGCTGTGATTGGCTGGCGCACCATGTGACCTGGTCTATATAACCGCCGGATCATGGGTGGTGCTGCCATTCTGCTCTGATTAGCGTAGGGACAGGATGAAGCTTGGGTGAGGAACAGTGTTAGATTCTGTGTGTGCACTCTGCCAAAAAGCCTCTTGCTAAATTTTTTTTCTAATTATTTTTTATTTCAATTTTGGGAGGCCCCTCAAAAATTAGGAATGGCAAATAGAATGAACAAACTGCGTTGTAGTGTAGGGGACGGGGACCTGGCGAGCCGTACAGATGGGTGGAACCATTGTTGCCGGGAGTCGGGGTTCCGGGGAACGGATTTGAAGGGCGGAGGAGAAGCCAGGCGGAGGGGACAGGAGACAGAGTGACGCAGGGAGAGGGGAGGATAAAAGGGAAAGCGCGCGAAAGCAGGGGCAGAGAAGCGCGGGAGAACTCTGAGGAGAGGGAACTGCAGCGCAGTTGTCGTGTGTGTGCAGGCCGCAGGGAGACTTGCTGGAAACAGGGGGAGAACGTGCAGCAGACGCTGCGGGCAATTACCAGAGCCCCCAGAAAGCGGCGCATTCGTCGTCAGCGACCCCCAAAGCAGAGGGGTAGCGCTGATCATCTCAGGGACAGTATTACCGCGCTCCCCGGGAGTATCTTGCCAGAAAGTGCTCCGGTCCCTCCTGGGTTTGTCTCAGCTGTCACTGATACGGATTACTCCGCTAATTCTCCTCGAAAAGACTCCTCTTTGGACTTGGAAACTGTTACCCCGGATCAACGTCCGCCTGCAGGGGGTGACGCAGCACCGCAACAGACATTCTGGTCTCGAATTTACACCTGGGCCCGTCGACGGAGGACACCTCCTTCCCCCGCCATCAGGACTACGTCGCTGACGGAGCTTCACCATCAGGACTGCATCGCTGAAACAGCGCTGATAAGTGAACTTTGTTGATTTTTCTCGTTTGGGGGTCACTAGTGAGGCGCTGTCGCGTTCCGCGGGTATAGTTCAGGGCGTCTATATAGTAGATAGGATTTACTGTGAAATTGTGATCTTGTACTTAAGTTCCCTGCGTGGAAAACTGTTGTTATCTTTGTTGGGTTGGAAGTTAAAGGAAAGTTAAAAACGTTACTTGCTTTCTGGCTCCTTTTTGTCCCTGCATCCTTCTTTACCTGCGGTTTCTTCATTTGGCGTAGTCGGCAGGATGCAGGATCCAAAGAGGGAGCCAGAAGATATGGAGGATGGGGCTGGGCCGAGAGCGTCTCTCTCATTGGGGGCCATGTTAAATAATCTGCCCAAGTTTAATGGGAGCAACATGTTGTTGTGGAGCTGGACTGAAAGGATGCGGGGGCTGCTGAGAATGCATCCTATGACCCCGGCCCTGGAAGCAGAGGTGGCCATTATGGCCTTAGACGGAGAGGCCCGGGATTCAGTGATGTTGAGACCCCCCACAGAGCGGAATACTTTTACCCGGGTGTTAAATGTGTTAGAGGGGACGCACGGGGATCCCACCGACGTGGGAGAGCTGCGGGCCCGGTTGTTTAGACGGCGACAAAAAGAGGGCGAGACTGTCACTCAGTACATGAATGCTCTGCAAGAGCTAAACATTGCAATCGTGCGGAAAGATGGGATGGGGATGGGACATGTTGATGTGACCCTGCGCGACCAGCTGGTGACGGGACTGAGAGATGAGTTGACCAAACAGGCTCTACGTGAACGAGTGCGGGTCGACCCGCGCCTGACTTTTTCCGACATAGGCAATGAGGCCCGCACCCGGGAGCAAGAGAGGGGGGTGACGGTCCCGACAGGAGAGACTCGGGTTATCCAGACTGCCGCCGCAGGAGGGGGTGAGCCGTCGTGGGTTCAGGAGATGCGGCAGGAGCTCAAACAAATCAGAGACGAACTGGCTGAAGTTAAAAAGAATGCGCGAAGCCCAAGGGAGTTACCCCGGGGGCAAGGGTCTGGGAGTCCAGCTCGTGGCGCCCGTCCAGGATATTATCCGGTCCCCGGTGTTTGCTATGGTTGCGGGGAGGCCAGACATTTCGCACGGGAGTGCCCCCGGAGAGGGTGGGCCTCGTCTCGTCGGGCGTTAAACTAGAGGGCTCCGAGCTAAGGGGACGACGCTCGGAGTCAGAGTCCCCGCGGATGGGTGGTGAAAGTCCCGGAAATTTGGTTGCCAGCTGCCCCCTGGTTTGGGCAGAGTTTGAAGGGCGGGCTGTACGTTGTCTGGTGGACACCGGGTCCCAAGTCACGACTATGCCCGAGGCTTATTTTAGAAAACACTTTCCTTTGTCAGTCAGACCCCAATGGGGCCCCGTAATTCGGTTACAAGCCGCCAATCAGCTGCCCATCCCAGTGGAAGGGGTCACCTGGATGCAAATATCTTTATGTGGGAAAGACCTGGGCCGCCGGGGGGTTGTGTTAACACGGGGAGATCCCAGCCCACAACATACCGTGACCTTGGGGATGAACGTATTGAAAGATTTTGGCAGTTTTCTGTTAGGGGAGACTACACAAGGGACACTCAATCAGTGGGGGACCAGTACACCTCAGGGTTCCGTGTTCAGACAGTTAGTGAGGGAAGTCCGGGTACAAGAGACCTGTCAGGAGGGAGACATACTAGGGAGAGTAATTACTTCCCCGACAGCAAAGGTGACGTTCCCCCCAGGACAGACTGTTATATCCCTGCCCATACGAGCTCGCATCCCTCTAGAAGGAGTACAAGTGCAGATTGAGCCCACCTTTACATCCCCTTTGCCCACAGGACTGCTGGTGGCCCGATCTCTGGCTACTGTTAAAAATGGGGCCGTACCAGTGTGATGTGTGAATATGGACGAACACGATGTCGTGCTACGGGTCCGAAGTGAGATGGCCAAAGTGTTACGACCTTTAGAAGTGATGCCTCCTCCAGATACTTTGCAGTTAAAGGTGGATTCCCCTGATCCCTGGATGGTCAGTGTCCGGTCTACGCAGGATCCTGAGCCAAAAGCGTTCCGAAAGGGACAAACTATTCTGGAGCACATGCGGACAGGATTACCGGGCCTGGATCCATCACAGGTCTCGCGAGTGCAGCGACTCCTTGGACACTATGCTGAAGTGTTCGCGCAACATGAAGATGATTTTGGCTGTACCACGGCCATCGAACATGGAATTCCTACCGGGGATACAGTGCCCATCAGGGAGCGGTACAGACAGATTCCCCCGCAGATGTACCAAGAAGTAAAGACGTTGTTAGGCCAGATGCTGCAAAAAGGAGTGATCCGCGAGAGTCAGAGCCCGTGGGCTGCCCCGATCGTGCTGGTGCGGAAAAAGGACGGCACGCTACGGTTCTTTGTGGACTACCGTAAGCTAAATGCGTGCACCGTCCGAGACTCTTATCCACTTCCCCGTATTGAGGAATCTCTCTCCGTGCTGGGTCGGGGCAAATATTTTTCCACCTTAGACCTAGCCAGCGGATACTGGCAGGTCCCGATGTGAGAAGCAGATCGTCCCAAGACAGCGTTTATCCTGCCCATGGGATTATTCGAGTTCAATCGAATGCCGTTTGGACTGGCCAACGCTCCCGGCACCTTTCAACGATTAATGGAGCGGTGTCTGGGGGATTTGAACTTCGAGGCCACTCTCATTTATCTGGATGACATCATCATCTATGCCCCAACATTCGAGGAACATCTGTGCCGACTAGAGCAGGTGCTGGACCGGTTACTGAAATACGGGCTTAAGGTGAAGCCCCAGAAATGCCACTTGTTCCGGGAACAGATCGAGTACCTGGGGCATGTGGTGTCCGCCGAAGGAGTTCGGCCATCACAGGAGAAGATTGCCGTAATCCAGGAGTGGCCCACACCGGAGACCGCCAAGGATGTACGGACGTTCTTGGGCCTCGCTGGGTACTACCGGCGCTTTGTGAAGAACTTTGCTCGCCGCTCTTACAATCTACAAGTCTTGCTGAAAGGAAGCTCCCCCAAGGAACGGGGGAAGAAGATACAATGGCAGGAGCCACAAGAGGCAGCGTTCCAGGACTTGAAGACAGCTCTCATGGAGCCGCCTGTGTTGGCTTATGCGGACTTTTCGCAACTGTTCATCCTGCACACCGATGGCAGCTCTCAGGGATTGGGGGCTGTGTTGTCTCAGGTTCAGGATGGGCGGGAGAGAGTGATCGCCTATGCGAGTCGGTCTCTTCATGACTCTGAGTTGAACCAGGACAATTACAGTTCTTTCAAGGTGGAGTTGCTAGCCGTGGTGTGGGCTATGACGGAGCGGTTCGCTGAGTACCTGGCCGGTTCTGAGGTGCTGGTACGCACGGATAACAACCCATTGGCACATCTGGAAAATGCGAAATTGGGTGCCCTGGAACAGCGATGGGTAGCCCGGATGGCCAAGTACAGATACCGTATCCTCTACAAGCGAGGAGCGGAGAATGTTCATGCTGACGCATTATCTCGTCTTCGGAGGATCACCCCAAGAACTAACCGAGACGAAAAGCTGGAGGGAGAAGAAATCCCCTACGCCATCGGGGGCACTGCTCGGACGGCTGTGAGCCGGGAGCAGACCGGGAACGGAATGGCTACAGGACTGTTGGTTCAGAGTCGGGACGAATGGATACGGCTGCAACAAGAAGACCAGGAACTAGCTCCATTGCGACAGTGGGTAACGAATGGTCTATTGCCCGTGAGAACTCCTGGACAAACCCTCCCGTCAGACCTGAACCTTCTTCTGCGGCAATGGGAGCGCCTAACTCTTCAGGAAGGGCTCTTATGCCACTTAACCATGACTCAGGCAGATTCCGGGCCGACGTGGCAGATGATCTTACCAGGGCCCGTGGTGGCCGCAGTTGCTAAAGAAGCTCATGAGTCCGGGGCACACTTCGGAGTGAAGAGGACGTTTAAGTGGCTGCAAACTCGGTTCTATCATCCTCGGCTGCTCGCGGAAGTACAAACTGCCTGTAGGCAATGTCGACAATGTGAGTTAACCAAGTCACCGGAGGAAAGGGCGCCTGTGCAGAGCATCACGACGTCTGCCCCTTTTGAAGTATTGATGATAGACTACATCACTATTGGAGCAGCGCATCAAGGCTACGAACACTGCCTCGTTATGGTGGATCATTTTTCAAAGTTCACAGTAGTCACCCCTACCCGCGATCAGACAGCTGAGTCTGCGGCAAGCGCTGTCTGTAAGAACTTTATCCAAGTTTACGGCTGTCCGAGGCGAATACATTCGGATCAAGGAGCCTGTTTCTTGGGCAAAGTCATGGATGAGCTGCATCGCCTCTACGGCATTGATAAGTCACGCACCACACCGTATCACCCCCAGGGAAATGGGGCTTGTGAGCGGTTTAACCGGACTTTGCTTCAAATGTTGCGTGCGCTAGAACAAGATCAGAAGACCCGCTGGCCGGAGTATGTGTCTGACCTAGTGTGGGTCTACAACAATAGAGTTCATCAAGTCACAGGACGCACCCCGTATGAAGTGGTCTTTGGGCGCCCAGGGAAAGGCATGACAGATCTGGAACTGTCTTCGGAGGAAGAAGGCCCCCGAACAGGGATGGCTTCGTGGGTGCGTGATCATCGACATCGGCTGCAGACCTTACACCGGATGGTGCACACTCGAATTCGGGAAGTGGAGCATCGGAGCACCCCTACAGCAAAACCCCCAGAATTCCGGCCAGGTGATCGAGTACTCGTTCGAGAGCAAAGACCACAAAACAAGTTAGACTATCGTTGGGAAAAAACACCCTATCGGGTGCTTCGCCGTATAGACCCGCATGGACCTATATATGAAGTGCGGTCTGAGGTCCCCGGAAGTACAGGTACTCGCATTCTCCATCGCAACATGCTCCGTTTGTGTCGCTCTGTTGACTCGGACACCCCGGAATCCGCAATCAGGGAAGAGCCACCTACGACTGAGTCCCCCAACAACCATTGGTGGGATGGAGAGGATGATGAAGAAGAAGAACGGCGTCAAAATACTCCCCCTATCTCAACTACTACACTACCCCTGATCAGTCGTCCCTCCGTTGACTGCATTCCCCCGACACCCCCTACACAAGGACCCGAGCTACGACGTTCTGAACGTTCTACTGCAGGTAGACCCCCAACTCGCTACAGTCCTGACTTACACGCTAGACAGACCCAAGTGTGGAACAATCCGTCAGGTGGGCGACCTGTCAGTTCGAAGGCCTCGCCCAGGGACTGGCGAGCATACAGGGTGGGGGAATGTAGGGGACGGGGACCTGGCGAGCCGTACAGACGGGTGGAACCATTGTTGCCGGGAGTCGGGGTTCCGGGGGATGGATTTGAAGGGCGGAGGAGAAGCCAGGCGGAGGGGACAGGAGACAGAGTGACGCAGGGAGAGGGGAGGATAAAAGGGAAAGCGCGCGAAAGCAGGGGCAGAGAAGCGCGGGAGAACTCTGAGGAGAGGGAACTGCAGCGCAGTTGTCGTGTGTGTGCAGGCCGCAGGGAGACTTGCTGGAAACAGGGGGAGAACGTGCAGCAGACGCTGCGGGCAATTACCAGAGCCCCCAGAAAGCGGCGCATTCGTCGTCAGCGACCCCCAAAGCAGAGGGGTAGCGCTGATCATCTCAGGGACAGTATTACCGCGCTCCCCGGGAGTATCTTGCCAGAAAGTGCTCCGGTCCCTCCTGGGTTTGTCTCAGCTGTCACTGATACGGATTACTCCGCTAATTCTCCTCGAAAAGACTCCTCTTTGGACTTGGAAACTGTTACCCCGGATCAACGTCCGCCTGCAGGGGGTGACGCAGCACCGCAACAGACATTCTGGTCTCGAATTTACACCTGGGCCCGTCGACGGAGGACACCTCCTTCCCCCGCCATCAGGACTACGTCGCTGACGGAGCTTCACCATCAGGACTGCATCGCTGAAACAGCGCTGATAAGTGAACTTTGTTGATTTTTCTCGTTTGGGGGTCACTAGTGAGGCGCTGTCGCGTTCCGCGGGTATAGTTCAGGGCGTCTATATAGTAGATAGGATTTACTGTGAAATTGTGATCTTGTACTTAAGTTCCCTGCGTGGAAAACTGTTGTTATCTATGTTGGGTTGGAAGTTAAAGGAAAGTTAAAAACGTTACTTGCTTTCTGGCTCCTTTTTGTCCCTGCATCCTTCTTTACCTGCGGTTTCTTCAGTAGCATAACAATGTGTGATATCAGCTGGTGTAATTCTCTATTAGGTCAAAAGGTACATGCTAAACGCATGTCCTGACAGCATACTTGCTGCAGGGCAGGCCAGCAACTCCAAGGCGTTGAAAACAAGCTCAGGCCATGTGCCTAATTTGGAGTCCCAGAAGCTAAATGGGGCCATCATTCAGGCTGCAAGGGCAGGGTTCTCGCCCCTCTGTATCAGTCCGTCATTGTTAGTTTGTTTACTGTAAGTGATATCTGTAACTTGTATGTAACCCCTTCTCATGTATAGCACCATGGAATCAATGGTGCTTTATAAATAAATAATAACAAATAATAATTCAGTATGTGGAGACGAGTGAACTCATACTCTTCCACAATGTTGTTGAAATGCTGCCTCCTGCTAATACGGACCATATCAGATGGTGGTGCTGGATGTTGTGGCATGCTAAAAAAGCTTTTCCACATTTCGCCCATTCTAACTCTCCTTTCCAAAAAGGTGCCAGTGCCCCAGCTGCATTGGTGACTTCCTCCTCTGCCTTCTTTTTCCACTGATCCCCCGTCAAGTCAAGTGGGAACGTTGTCACTAGTGTGTCTACCAGCTTGCGCTTGTATTCCCACATTTTTCGATCCCGCTTTAGTAACTGAACTAAGGATGGTACTGTATGTTGTCTTTGTAGTATGGATACAACAGGGTGGAAACTCACTAATCAGCACTGGTAACAATCTGGAAAACTCAGCAGTCATTGCCCAGGCACAGCAGCATGTATTGTCTCATGTGTGCCAGGCTTCCCAGAGGTAATAACAAGCTGTCCTCGGTGGGAGGTGTGTCGCCTTTGTCCATTGTATTGTCTGTATCCTCCGTCCCCCCAGTCATGCTCCAGAGAAGCCCATGAGCTGTTCTGAGTGCCACCCTGCTGTGAACATGGTTCCTCCTTCTCCCCATCCTTTAAAACTATCCTCTGGCTGGACAGTTGTGTACCTGGCTGCTTTTGGTACAGGAACCCACTCTCCGCACCATGTAGGAATGACTGGCCACCCTGCCCGTGTTTACTGGTCCACGTATCGGTGGTTATTTGGACCTTGACACTGATGACATTGCAAAGTGCATACCTGATTTTCTACATAACATGTTCGTGCAGGATTATTCCCCTGGAAAATCATATATCACTTGTGAGCGGGAGGAAGAGGCCAAAACTGCAGTGGAAGAGGGAGCAGAAGAAGGCTCAGATCTCTCCTGGTTTTTCAGGTGTGTACAACACTGTAGCTGCTGCTTTACATTCAGATGCATGGTTATGCAGGTGGTGCTCAGGTTAACAACACGACATGACGTACTAGTACTGCGCAAGTCGTGTCTCCCCCTTTGATGTGTGCTCCGGCGCTAAGCCCACATCAAAGCCGCAACATGTCAGCTGTTTTGAACAGCTGACATGTGCACGCAATAGCGGCAGGTGGAATCGTGATCCACCCGCTGCTATTAACGAGTTAAATGCCACTGTCAAATGCTGACACCAGCATTTAACTACCGCTTCCGGCCATCGGGCCGGAAATGAGCGCATCGCCGACCCCCGTCACATGATCGGGGGTCAGCGATGCATTGGCATAACAACCAGAGGTCTTCAGGAGGCCTCTATTGTTGTTGATGCCGGCTTGCTGTGAGCACCATCCTGTGGTCAGCGCTCATAGCAAGCCTGTAATTCAGCTACATAGGAGTGATCTGATGCTTCTATGTAGCAGAGCTGATCAGGCTATGCCAGCTTCTAGCCTCCCATGGAGGCTATTGAAGCATGGTGAAAGTAAAAAAATGTGTTTAAAAAAATATGAACAAAATAAAAAAATATAAACGTTTAAATCACCCCCCCTTTCGCCCCATTCAAAATAAAACAATAAAAAAATCAAACCTACACATATTTGGTATCGCCGCATTCAGAATCGCCCAATCTATCAATAAAAAAGGTTAAACTGATTGTTAAACGGCGTAGCGAGAAAAAAATTAGAAAAGCCAGAATTACGTTTTTTTGGTCACAGTGACATTGCATTAAAATGAAATTATGGGCGATCAAAAGAACGTATCTGCACAAAAGTGGTATCATTAAAAACGATAGCTCTGTACGCAAAAAATAACCCGAGATCACGAAAAATGGAGACGCTGCGGGTATCAGAAAATTAAGCAATTTAAAAAAAAAAAATTAAAGCCCTTCCGGCTATTGAACACGTGAATCTGCATGTGTTGATTGAACTGTGTGGATTCACCACATCCAATACATTATACGGGTCAAATTTCTCTTGCGGAGACTCGCCGTCCATAATATGTCTCCCACATATATATCTGAACTAATCTCCCCATATCTCCCAGAAGATAATCTCTAGTCCTCCTAAGACCTTCTCATCCACAATCGTACATTCCTCATCCAATCACTTGCAAGACTTCTTCAGAGTACCCCATCCTCTGGAATTCTGTGACGCAACATGCCCGATTATCCCCTACATTCAGAACTTTCAATCAGATCTTGAAAACCAATCTTTTCAGGACAACTGATAGCCTGCAATGACCCTGCTGCCACCTCACCACTACCAGAGCAGCCACCTCACCAAAACCAGAGTTGCTGCAACCCACGAGCCTACTGTCTCCTTCCCCAATATCCTGTAGAATGTAAGGCCGCAAGGGTACGGTCCTCTCCCCTATCCATACCTATCTGTCATTATTAGTTTGCTCATAATAATTTCTATGTGTTCTTTGTATGTATAAATGCACCTGCTCTGTGATAGTCTCAGGGTTCTGTTTGAAGCACAGAGAGCATCATTGAAGACCAAGGAACACAATAGGCAGGGCCGTGGTACTGTTGTGGAGAAGTTTAAAGCCGGATTTGGATACAAAATGATTTCCAAAACTTTAAACATCCCAAGGAGCACTGTGCAAGCGATCATATTGAAATGGAAGGAGTATCATTCCACTGCAAATCTACCAAGACCCAGCCGTCCCTCTAAACTTTCATCTCAAACAAGGAGAAGACTGAGATGCAGCCAAGAGGCCCATGATCACTCTGAATGAACTGCAGAGATCTACAGCTGAGGTGGGACAGTCTGTCCATAGGACAACAATCAGTCGTACACTGCACAAATCTGGCCTTTATGGAAGAGTGGCAAGAAGAAAGCCATTTCTCAAAGATATCCATAAAAATTGTCGTTTAAAGTTTGCAACAAGCCACCTGGGAGACACACCAAACATGTGGAAGAAGGTGCTCTGGTCAGATGAAACCAAAATCGCAACACAGCTCATCATCCTGAACACACCATCCCCACTGTCAAACATGGTGGTGGCAGCATCATGGTTTGGACCTGCTTTTTTCAGCAGGGACAGGGAAGATGGCTAAAATTGATGGGAAGATGGATGGTGCCAAATACAGGACCATTTTTGAAGAAAACCTGTTTTAGTCTGCAAAAGACCTGAGACTGGGACGGAGATTTGTCTTCCAACAAGACAGTGATCCCAAACATAAAGCAAAATCTACAATGGAATGGTTCACAAATAAACGTATCCAGGTATTAGAATGACCAAGTCAAACTTGAGACCTCAATCCAATAGAGAATCTGTGGAAAGAGCTGAAAACTGCTGTTCACAAACGATCTCCATCAAGCCTCACTGAGCTTGAGCTGTTTGCCAAGGAAGAATAGGCAAGAATTTCAGTCTCTCGATGTACAAAACTGATAGAGACATACCCCAAGCGACTTGCAGCTGTAATCGCAGCAAAAGGTGGCACAACAAAGTATTAAGTTAAAGGGGCCAAATAATATTGCACGCACCACTTTTCAGTTTTTGAATTTCCACAAAAATTTAAAATAACCAATAAATTTTGTCCAACTTCACAATTGTGTTCCACTTGTTGAAAAGTTCCAGGGAGCCGAATACTTTCGCAAGGCACTGTAGTCCTCACACCTTCCTTCCTTTCCTGGTTCCAGATTATTATTTTAAGTCATTTCCCTTTCCACATTTGCTTGCAGGACATATGTCTTCCTCTTACCCCCATTTTGCTTTTTTTTGCAGCCCCCAAACCCTTAATATGGTCATTTTACATTTTAAAGCATCAAAGTTCAGGTTCCCATTGACTTCTATTGGGTTCAGGGTCAAGTTCTTATACCCAAATCAACCCTACTCTCATCCCTACTGGCCGCCAGACCTAATATTAGACTGAAACTTCCTGTTTTGTACGAATGACTTTTCAGCAGTCTTATTATCACAGACAGGGTTACAATGTCTGATAACACATCTATGTACAGAAGATAACAGAATTCACCATTAATATAGATTATTAATAATTAATAAAGATTAATAAAAGCTGAAAAATACATTATAGATAGCTTTTTTACTCATTTAACAAAGAAACCTGCTTTAAACAGTTGGTCATTTTTCTGAATACATGTTTCTTTTAAAGAGTATTTGTAGAATACTTGTTCCAAACTAGCATGTTATTAATAAATGTTTTGCTGCGTCTTTATCTTTCTTGCTATCACCTCCTGTTCAAATAAACTCAAAAGAAACTGGTACAAAATCATAAAGATGAGAATGAACCTCTACTGATTAATACTTCACAAGGATGGGATAGCATTTAATGTGAAGTACTTTGGAAAAAAGCTGTTTTAAGAATTATATTAAAAAAATCCAGTCGTATTAATTTTATAGTTTGTCAGTCATTCTTGTAGTTTTTCTCTCTGGGTTAGCGACACTGATCTTATAACCAGTCTGGAGACTGCTATGCTCCACAATGTGTCCCTGTCTGACCCAGAATGAGTCATTTTTTTAATCTACTCCAGGCACCAAATTCAGCCTGCAAATCTTCCTGTGACATGAAGTGTCGAGGAAAAAAAACATTTAGATCTATATCACAAGTAGCCTTAAGAGAGCTTTTTCTAGAATGGGCAAAAATTCACATAATTTTTCTTGCTCATCTTAAGGTGCCTTTTGTCAGTTTTTAATAGTTCTTCAACCATTTCATGGGCTTGTTGGAAGACAAATCCTAGGTACACTAGTGGACAGACAGAAGAGGGCCTTTGTACAAGAATATAATGGCTATTTACAGTCCAATAGAAAGGGAAAGGAAAGTTTGAAGAAGACAAAATGCCTTGCGTGGTAGTTTGGAGTTGTCAGTAGCAAGAAAGCTGCTATGGAGAGAAGACCACCATACCGTGGGTTGGAGCTTATGACTCTTGCTTACTAGCCAGGGTGCGGAAGATGAGGATCTCACCCACAGCTTCTGCCCCTCGCCACGTTACAATATGTCTGTCCCTACCTGGCAAGAATAGGTACCACACTTTCTTGCATTAGAGGCATCCCTACTGGATATAGATGCCATCCCTTCTTGCATTGAGATTCCACTACTGGGAATAGATGCCATTCCTTCTCATGCCAAGACACCACAACTGTGAATAGATGCTATCCCTTATCACACTAAGACACCACTTCTGGGAATAGAGGTCAACCCTTCTTGTATTGAGACACCACTACTAGGAATAAATGCCATTCCTGATCACTGTGAATCAACACTAGTGGGAACAGATCCTACCATTTCCCACAAGAAGTGAGTAATAAGAGGAGCGCAAAAGAGACAAAATGACTATTTACAGGATGTAGCCTTTATGTGGAGAGTTGTCTTTTTTTCCTAAACAGGAATGAAAATGATATGCCCACGTAAATCCTTTTGAAAATCAAATGTAAAACACTGTTAAGGAAAACAAAATGATTCATTACATTTATTTCATTGTATTCTTATTCAACCATTAATTTAGGTATATGAACAATGACTGTTCACGCATTCCCTTTTATAATGAGACTAGCTGAAGAGCCCAGCGTTGCCTGGGCATAGTAAATATCTGTGGTTAGTTATAGCACCTCACTTCTCTTATTTTCCCATCACGCCTCTCATTTTCCCCCTCACATCTTTCATTTTCCCCTCACATCTCTCATTTTCTCCCTCACACCTCTCATTTTCCCCCTCACTCCTCTTATTTTCCCCCTCACTCCTCTCATTCTCCCCTCACTCCTCATTCTCCCCTAACACTTGTCATTTCGACCTCACATCTGTCACTTTCCGATCACTCCACTATTTTCCCTCACTCCTCTCATTTTCCACTCACACCTTTTCATTTTCACCTCACACCTCTCATTTTCACCTCACACCTCTCATTTTCCCCTCAGTATATACATGTTTGTCATCTCCCTTATATATAGTATACACCTGTATGTCATCTCCTGTATATAGTATATACCTGTATGTCATCTCCCCTGTATATAGTATATACCTGTATGTCATCTCCCCTGTAAATAGGATATACCTGCTGTATGTCATCTCCTCCTGTATATTGTATATACCTATGTGTCATTTCCTCCTGTATATAGTATATACCTGTATGTCATCTCCCCTGTATATAGTATGTACCTGTGTGTCATTTCCTCCTGTATTAGACCTCGTTCACACGTTATTTGGTCAGTATTTTTACCTCAGTATTTTTAAGCTAAATTGGCAGCCTGATAAATCCCCAGCCAATAGGAAGCCCTTCCCCCTGGCAGTATGTATTAGCTCACAAATACACATAATAGACAGGTCATGTGACTGACAGCTGCCGTATTTCCTATATGATACATTTGTTGCTCTTGTAGTTTGTCTGCTTATTAATCAGATTTTTATTTTTGAAGGATAATACCAGACTTGTGTGTGTTTTAGGGCGAGTTTCATGTGTCAAGTTGTGTGTGTTGAGTTGCGTGTGGCGACATACATGTAGTGACTTTTGTGAGATGAGTTTTGTGTGGCCACATGCGTGTAGCAACTTTTTGTGTGTCGAGTTGCATGTGACAGGTTGGTGTTGCAAGTTGTGTGCAGCAGGTTTTGCGCATGGCGAGTTTTGCGCGTGGCAAGTTTTATGTGTGGTGCGTTTCGAGTATGTGCAAGTTTTGTGTGAGGCAACTTTTGCATGTGTTGCAACTTTTGTGCATGTGGCAATTTTTCTGCGTGTGCAAGTTTTGCATGTGGCGAGTTTTCCACATGTGCAAGTTTTGCATGTGGCGAGTTTTCCATGAGGTGAGTTTTGCACGTGTGGCTAGTTTTGCGTGAGCCTAGTTTTGCATGTGGCGAATTTTGAGCATGGCGAGTTTTGAGCGGTGACTTTTGTGTTTATCATGACGTGCTACAAAACACTTTGACAAGCTCCAAGTCAAATCAAAAATACATAGAGTCCTACAGCATAAATATCACCCAACAGAGTATCAGAGAATTATTATTTTTTTAATTTTTTAGACAAACATGGTCTATATGTGCCGATCAACTTGACTTATTTCACCAAAAAAAGTCAGTGTGGTAGATCAGCTCACTCGGCTGCACACAGAGGTAGACACGGGTACACTGTGGCTTTAAGAACTTCCATTGGTTTATTGTAGGCAGCATAAACCAAGGTGTGGTAAAGAAAATACAGCCCTCTGGGCAAAACAGGAAAACAAAACAAAATGGTGGCAGAACAAACACAGCCCTTCTGTGAGTGGGGTTCCTCCCAATCGAGAGAATGGTGGAGAAGACCCTGGTTGACCTATGTTAGGCCAATAAATAAAAAAAATATATTATACTACACTGCATGTTGCTGATATCTTGAGACAGTGACACCCTATGTATGTATTATATAATCATAAAGGCTTGAAGCAATAAGAGTGGAATTCAATAATTTTTATTTTCCTTCAGAAAATGATGTGCAGGCAAAGCTTTGAGCGCTCAGTCAGAGGTTTTCCCCCTTTGACAATGACCCTGCTGCAGTATTGAATTATAATAGATAATTCCAAAATTATTATCACAAACTGAATTAAAACATACATATAAAATGTTTTCCCCCATGCCTTGAAAACCCCTTTAAATAGAAGAAAGACAATTTTTATAGAATAGAACAAGAAGAAAAGCACATAGTAGAATGTAAAGTTTCTGTGGAGAATCTGGGACATGTCATCAACAGGGGGTAAGCACCTGGCATTCACACGTACAAGGCTAAAATATAGGACGAAAGGGAGAGAAAAGAACAGAACATGGTAATAGCTGCTGCTACAAAGTGTATTCATTTATTTTGCATGAGCAAATAACGGAGCTACCGAAATGAAAGAATACACCAGCAAAAATAACCTATTAACGCCAAAGATGCAAAAAAATAAATAAATAAAATAAATAAATTTGTGCTCCAATCATTACTGAGAACTGGTACAAGAATAAATTTACATGTGCAATTTTGTGGTATTATTTCTATTCTATTTCATAGTTGTAGAGGAGGGTCTGATGACATTTTATGTCAACTATATGCAATAATTCACATGTAACACAGGTAAACTATATGTACTTAATAAGCAGGTGTCCACCTTCAGGGATCACCACTGAATCTGAAAAAGAGATGTAAAGTATTGTTTTGTCTGTGGAAACCTGTCGATACAGTATATGAGATAAGTATTGAACACGTCACCAATTTTCTAAGGAAATATATTTCTGAAAGTGCTATTGAAATGAAATTCTCACCAGATGTCAGTAACAACCCATTCAATCCACACATGCAAAGAAATCAAACCGTATATTAAGTTATGCGTAATAATGAGAAATTACACAAAGAAAAAAATATTGAACAGTATTGAAAGAGGTGCAAAAATCCATGGAAAGTCATGAGAGCAGCTGAAATCTATCAGCAATTAGAAAGCAATTCTGCCCCTTAGAGAAAAATAATATCAGCTGGTTCAACTGATGGCTTATAAAAAGGTGTCTCATTACGAAGGTGCCACACAAAATAATCTCTTGATGGGTAAAACAAATGAGCTGTCTCAAGACCTTTGCAACCTTATTGTTGCAAACCTTACTGATCGCATTGCTTACAGAAGAATTTCTCAACTACTGAAAGTTCCAGTGTGCACTGTTGGGGCCATAATCAGGAAGTAGAAATGTGTTAAATACTTATTTCACCCACTTTATGTCCATTGTCACTTTAAATTGATCTTTCTAGGAGTCAGTGGCAGATTGGCTATCTAGGTTATTGGGCAGGGGCAGACACACCATTGGAACAGCCTTTTCAGCTGCATAGGGTCCAAGAGGTAAGGGGGCCCACTTCTATCTCCAAAGCAGTTGGAATTTTGTATTATGATGAGCTATTTGATTGCAAAGGGCCTGTATATTGTTCTTGCCCAAGACCCCTTTTCTGTCTGTGTCCATCACTGCTATTCGGCATGGTAAAAAGTCAAACCAACATATATGTTATACACTTTATTAGTGTTTTACAAATGTAATATCTACTGTATATGAAAAAAGTAAGAAGCTTTGTAACTGATAAGCTGTAACTGTAGGCAACCATTTGCCATGAACGCAAACACCAGACTGCCAGACTTGTAGATATTGAAGTGCACTGTTTCTGTATCTCCTATAGACTTTATATATTGGATAGGTACTGTTGCTTATTGCCAGGAGGGTGTTTGCTGTGAAACAAGGGAGCTGTTTAGCAGTAAAATAGCCATTGTCCTCTCCATCAAAATATGTTTTTTTTATTCTCTTGGCATAATAGAGTGTGAAGATAAATTCTCATTCTTAGCAGCAATGCTTTCAAAAGCTGCAGACTATAAAGTGCATTTTATAAATCTCATTATTTTCACAAATCGTTAAGGTCCATCAACTTATTATAATATACATAATAATGGCATGGTAGCTCATGTTTCTGAGCTTAGTACCTTTTGGTCAAATAATTGCAATTATGGAGGCTTTTATTCCACAGATTCATATTTTGATGCAAAGATCATCAGGGGACTTAAAGTCTTTGTAACAATGTAAAGATTAGAGATCAGTGAACCTTTTAAGGTGGGAAGAGCTGGGAAAAGTGCCAGAATTGGTGCATCTAATAAATGCGTCATTTCTGGTTTTTAGGCTGGGGGGCACAACATCCATGGTCCCTTACCAGTTTGAGTTTACATTACATTAAAAAATATAGTTTGCTGCTACTTTGACCTCTAACTACCCCCTCCCATGAAACACGTCCCCCTATTCATCATGCAGCACCACTATCCTAGCCAAAGTACTAACAAAAGCATTAGTGCTCTTTCACACGTCATGATATTCCTGGTACTGAAAAAAAGAGTACAGGAGATATCAGTGTCCGTCTGTCCGTTTGTTTAATACTTGTAGCATACGTGTGTCAACTGTGATCTGCGTACCAGCGCCTAGGAATCAGTGATACTGCTCCTCGGCTCAGGGTGCTGAGACAGCTCACATCACTGCCTCTTGCTTGTGCTGCGATCAACAATAGTGGAGGGAGAATGTTGACAGATGTATTCAACTGTTAACAGCTAGAGTAGGTAGTGGCTGATGGGCGAATTTGAGAGCCGTCAACTGCACGATAAATGAATAATTAAAAACAAATTGACGTGGATTCCCCTGTTGTTTTTGATAACCAGCCAGAAAGACTGATAGCTGTGGGCTGCAATCCTCAGCTGTCAGCTTTAGCAAGGCTGGTTATCAAGAATAGAAGGGTCACCAGGCTGTATTTTTTACTTAAATATTTAAAAAAAATGTCTGGTGTCCTCCCCCCATTTTTGACATCCAGCTAAGGTAAAGCTGACAGCTGGAGGCTGTTATTTTCAGGCTTTTAATGGGCCATGGATATTGCCCCCTCCAGCCTAAAAATGGCAGTCCACAGCTGTTGCAGAAAAGGCACATCTATTTCATGAGCCAATTCTGGCACTTTGCCCTGTTCTTCCCACTTGCCCTGGTGCGGTGGCAAATGAGGTGATAGTTGGGGCGGTTGATGTCACCTTTGTTTTGTCAGGTGACATCAGGCTCAGATGTTAGCTATGGAGAGGTTTCTATAAGATGCCCCCATTACTAGCCCCACAGTGATATTTTATAAGAAAAAAGACATCCAAAATAAAGTCCTTTCATTGATTCTAAATTAATCCATACTCACCTCATCGCACATTCCACAGAATGTTTCCTGTAACAGAAGTAAAATAATAAACAACAACATCCCTCACCTCACAAGATAGTCCATTTATCCCACGATGGGTCTAGCTCTGCTACATCTAGATAGGAGGCTGCATTGTTGCATGATGCAACTATACAGCCTGCCATCCAGCCGAGACACTGAGCTCAGTGTCTCGTGGTGAATTCCAATGACCTGACTGATGTCACCGCATGCATGAGTAAATCCTCACACTCGAGGTGCCGTAAGAAAGGTCTTGGGAGTTCACAGCCATTGAAATCAGTTCAACTCACTGACATCAGCATGAACGCCGTGGGAATAGTTTTAATGGCGCTCGCGCTGATGTCAGGGAGTAGAACTGAGTTCATTAGCTGTGAAGTCCCAGGACCTTTCTCACAGCATCGGGAGAATGAGAATTTTCTTACTCTTGCGGTGATGTCAGTCAGGTCATAGAAGTTCACCGTGAGACACTGAGCTGAGCAAGCATGCACAGCTCAGTAACTCTGCTGGATGGCATGCTGTACAGTTGCTTCATTCAACAATGCAGCCTGCCATCTATTTGTAGCAGAGTTAGATTCATTAAAGCAGTCTGTGACATTCTTTCAATATAAGGACTTTATTATGGGTGAGTATTTATTTACAATATACCTATAGGGCTATTAATGGATAGGCATCTTCTAGATGCCTGCCCAGTACTAATTCATGGGCTTGATGTTACCGGACAATACAAAGGGGACATCAACTTCACAAATATGAATCCCACTTGCCACCACACCAAGGCATGTGGGAAGAGCAGGGCAAAGCACCAGAATTGGCTCAGTTAATAGATGCGCCTTATCTGGGGTGGCTGCGGGCTACTATTTTTAGGCTGGGGGAGCAATATCCATGGCCCCTTGCCAGCCTAGGAAGACCAGCCCCCAGCTGTCAGCTTTAGCTTGGCTGGTTGTCAAAAATGGGAGGGATCACACGCCGTTTTTTAAATGTTTACTTAAATAAGTATAAAATACAGTGTGTGGACTCCTCTATTTTTGATAACCAGCCTTGCTTATGCTGACAGCTGAGGGTTGCAGCATGTAGCTGTCAGTTTTGCCTGACTAGTTTAAAAAATGACGGGGTTGCCCTGTATTTTTGGTAAAGATATTTATTTGCAGGCAACAGCTGATGAATATTCCCATCTCTCGCTGTTAACAGTGGAATAAAACTGAACATTTGTCCCCTGCCAGTGCTGATTGTAGCTCGAGCAGGAGACAGTGATGTGAGCAGTCTTTAGCACCCGACACCGGGGAACATCAGGAACAATACGGCTGATTCCCAAGCGCCGATATGATGTCCTCCATGTGCCAGTGGGAGGGACGTTTTGTGGCCCGTGCGGCTACTGGAAACACTGACGTCTAAAAAAGCCTTTAGTGGAAACTCGATTATTTACCGATCTTTGGCCAAATTTTGTCGACTTTGGAAAAATGCTCTGGACTCCAAGCACGAATCTGAATGTGCAATGTTTGTGCCGAATTTGAGGTTGGCAAACATTTTTCCAAACAAATCTGCTCATCTCTAGTAAAGATATTGTTTTGCAATGAAAACATAAATTACAGGGTAATTATCATTTGTAAAATGTATCAACATGTTATAGGGGCTGCAAAGTGTTGCTGATTGGTGGAAATCCAGGTCCTGACACCCCCACAATTTGCTGGAAAGGCATATATGAAGCATGAAGCGTCTGCATAAGCTGCACAATTAGGGAGGTGCACAGGCTCAATAGTAAGTCTATAGGACCATACACCGCACTCTGCAGTTATATTTAAGGTCCACTTAATCTGGTAAGTAGAGAGGAATTAAATTTTAATCAATATGCTCATGTAAAATTTTTAGGAAAATTTTTAGCATCAACAACAGAGTGCTCACATGGCTTCAGGTGATAGGTTTTCCCAAGTGCCTTGCAAATATCACATAAAATGGTTCAGCATAGCCAATCAGTAGGGATACCAGGTTCCTGTATAAAAGAAGGAGTAGGGAATACTGCAGCATTTTTGTAGTGAACCTGGATAATGAAAAGATGTCACATCTCACAGCTTAGCTATAAAGGTAGTGAAGGAAAACCATAAAACACTGAAGAGAGTAGAGATAGTATGTAATAGCACAACACTGAAGAATATATACCATCTTTTAACCCATGGCCATGCATGTCCAAGTCACTGTGACATCTCAAAGGCAGTGTTTGTGTTAAAAAGTACCTTGTCACTAGAGATGAGCAAATATGTTCGGTTCCCTCCTTATTCGGCA
The DNA here is from genome assembly GCF_051348905.1 of Ranitomeya variabilis. Taxonomy (NCBI): domain Eukaryota; kingdom Metazoa; phylum Chordata; class Amphibia; order Anura; family Dendrobatidae; genus Ranitomeya; species Ranitomeya variabilis. The sequence goes on from NC_135232.1 coordinate 86,799,855, forward strand.
AGCTATAGCACTTACCGAATAAGCTGCAGCGGGAACCCGGATGCCTGGAGTGCTCCGATAATCAGGTGTCTGGCGCCACAGCTGCATGTGCATGGAGAGCCTGTGTGTTGTGACTGTCACGCAGCCGTGACACATGTAGCTGCGACCCCAGACACCTGATTATCGGAGTACTCCAGGCATCCGGGTACCCTCTGCAGCTTCTTCGGTAAGCGCTACAGCTTGCCGAATAAAGAGGGAGCTGAACATATTCGCTCATCTCTATTTCTCACTTGTTAAAAAAAGGAGTGAAATATCTTGTGAAAACCCATGAGCTCCCTTTATGCTAACACTTTTTTTCCAGTTTTCGCTGATTAGCTCCATTGCAGAAATGTTCGCATGGATAGCATTTGGAGTCCAATATGTGAAATTTTTGCTTGCAGTTCAATTTGACATTTCTTCCGTGTTTACTCATTGAAGGCATGCACTTTTACCACTCACTTTCAGATGCTGCCAATCACAGCTCGGCAGCTGATTTATCAATCTATCAGTCTCAAATGCTGCAGAGCTGTTATTAGCAGTGTCTTGGAGGGAGGGTTGAAAGTACATGACCCCAGAGAAGACTCTGAAGAAACACCCAGTTGGACAGCATGCAGAGATTTGACATACTGCACTCCAGAAAGAAATGAGATTACCTCTACAATGGAGTAATGCAGTGCAAAACTGTAAAAAGTGTTAAAACTAGGGGAGAAAAATGATTTTTATAAGATAATTAACTACATTTTTTTTTAGCAAGCAACAGTTCTATTTTAAAGAGCTTGAATTAACTGGATATGGTCCTAGAAGATATCAAAGATTTCTATAGAACATGTATTTTCAAAGAAAATGAAATATTTCCGATTAGCTAGGAATTAATTAAAAAAAATTTGCTAATTTGGATTTCAAAGGATTCACTCATTTGTATTGGTGACAGATATGGGGAATAGGTAAGGTTACTGAATACTCACTGAGAACTAGGGGTACAACCCTCTAATTCTTGGAGTCCTAGACTGTGGGCTGCCTTTAGGATTTTAACAGCTTGGACTCATGAACTCAGAGTGAATGTTGACAAACGCTAAGTGTTGGCTTCACAGTAATAACTGGGTTGAGAGAAAAGTATTATCTAAAAGAATTAAAAGAATGCTTGTTAGTGTTTTTTTTAGAAATTCTGTAGATTTTTTTACTTTAACCCCTTAGTGACAGAGCCAATTTGGTACTTAATGACCGAGCCAATTTTTACAATTCTGACCAGTGTCACTTTATGAGGTTATAACTCTGGAACGCTTTATCGGATCCCGCTGATTCTGAGATTGTTTTTTCGTGACATGTTGTACTTCAAGTTAGTGGTAACATTTCTTCGATATTACTTGCGATTATTTATGAAAAAAATGGAAATATGGCGAAAATTTTTAAAATTTTGCAATTTTCAAACTTTGTATTTTTATGCCCTTAAATCAGAGAGATATGTCACAAAAAATAGTTAATAAATAACATTTCTCACATGTCTACTTTACATCAGCACAATTTTGGAAACAATTTTTTTTTTTGTTAGGGAGTTATAAGGGTTAAAAGTTGACCAGCAATTTCTCATTTTTACAACACCATGTTTTTTTTAGGGACCACATCACCTTTGAAGTGATTTTGAGGGGTCTATATGATAGAAAATAACCAAGTGTGACACCATTCTAAAAACTGCACCCCTCAAGCTGCTCAAAACCACATTCAAGAAGTTTATTAACCCTTTACGTACTTCACAGGAACTAAAACAATGTGGAAGAAAAAAATTAACATTTTACTTTTTTTTGCAAACATTTTACTTCAGAACCATTTTTTTTAATTTTCACAAGTGTAAAAACAGAAATTTAACCACAAATTTTGTTGTGCAATTTTTCCTGAGTACGCCGATACCCCATATGTGGAGGTAAACCACTGTTTGGGCGCACCGCAGAGCTTGGAAGTGAAGGAGCACCGTTTGACTGTTTCAATGCAGAATTGGCTGGAATTGAGATCGGACGCCATGTCGCGTTTGGAGAGCCCCTAATGTGCCTAAACAGTGGAAACCCCCCACAAGTGACACCATTTTGGAAACTAGACCCCCCAAGGTACTTATCTAGATGTGTGGTGAGCACTTTGAACCCCCAAGTGCTTCACAGAAGTTTATAACGTAGAGCCGTGAAAATAAAAAATCGCATTTGTTTTCACAAAAATGATTTTTCGCCCACAAATTCTTATTTTCACAAGGGTAACAGGAGAAATTAGACCACAAAAGTTGTTGTGCAATTTCTCCTGAGTACGTCGATACCCCATATGTGGAGGTAAACCACTGTTTGGGCGCACCGCAGAGCTTGGAAGTGAAGGAGCACCGTTTGACTTTTTCAATGCAGAATTGGCTGGAATTGAGATCGGATGCCATGTCGCGTTTGGAGAGTCCCTGATGTGCCTAAACAGTGGAAACCCCCCACAAGTGACACCATTTTGGAAACTAGACCCCCCAAGGAACTTATCTAGATGTGTGGTGAGCACTTTGAACCCCCAAGTGCTTCACAGAAGTTTATAACGTAGAGCCGTGAAAATAAAAAATCTAATTTTTTCTACAAAAATGATCTTTTTGCCCCAAAATTTTTATTTTCACAAGGGTAACAGGAGAAATTAGACCACAAAAGTTGTTGTGCAATTTCTCCTGAGTACGTCGATACCCCATATGTGGAGGTAAACCACTGTTTGGGCGCACCGCAGAGCTTGGAAGTGAAGGAGCACCGTTTGACTTTTTCAATGCAGAATTGGCTGGAATTGAGATCGGATGCCATGTCGCGTTTGGAGAGTCCCTGATGTGCCTAAACAGTGGAAACCCCCCACAAGTGATACCATTTTGGAAACTAGACCCCCCAAGGAACTTATCTAGATGTGTGGTGAGCACTTTGAACCCCCAAGTGCTTCACAGAAGTTTATAACGTAGAGCCGTGAAAATAAAAAATCTCATTTTTTCTACAAAAATGATCTTTTTGCCCCCAAATTTTTATTTTCACAAGGGTAACAGGAGAAATTAGACCACAAAAGTTGTTATGCAATTTCTCCTGAGTACGTCGATACCCCATATATGGGGGTAAACCACTGTTTGGGCGCACCGCAGAGCTTGGAAGAGAAGGAGTGTCGTTTTACTTTTTCAATGTAGAATTGGCTGGAATTGAGATCGGACGCCATGTCACGTTTGGAGAGCCGCTGATGTGCCTAAACAGTAGAGACCCCCCACATATGACACCATTTTGGAAACTAGACCCCTTAAGGAACTTATCTAGATGTGTGGTGAGCACTTTAAACCCCCAGGTGCTTCACAGAAGTTTATAACGTAGAGCCGTGAAAATAAAAAAATCGCATTTTTTCTACAAAAATGATCTTTTTGCCTCCAAATTTTTATTTTACCAAGGGTAACAGGAGAAAATGGACCCCAGAAGCTGTTGTACAATTTGTCTTGAGTACGCCGACACCCCATATGTGGGGGTAAACCACTGTTTGGGCGCATGGCTGAGCTCGGAAGCAAAGGAGCGCCATTTGACTTTTCAATGCAAAATTGACTGGAATTGAGATCGGACGCCATGTCGCGTTTGGAGAGCCCCTGATGTGCCTAAACAGCAGAAACCCCCCAAAAGTGACCCCATTTTGGAAACTAGACCCCCCATGGAACTTATCTAGATGTGTAGTGAGAACTTTGAATGCCCAAGTGCATCACAGAAGTTTATAATGCAGAGTCGTGAAAATAAAAAATATATATTTTTTAACAATAAAGATTTTTTAGCCCCCAAGTTTTTATTTTCACAAGGGTAACAAGAGAAATTGGACCCCAAAAGTTGTTGTCCAATTTGTCCTGAGTATGCTGGTACCCCATATGTGGGGGTAAACCACTGTTTGGGCGCATGGCAGAGCTCGGAAGGGAAGGAGTGCCATTTTGGAATGCAGACTTTGATAGAATTGTCTGCGGGCGTTATGTTGCCTTTGCAGACCCCTAATGTACCTAAACAGTAGAAACCCCCAACAAGTGACCCCATTTTGGAAAATAGACCCCCCAAGGAACTTATCTAGATATGTGGTGAGAACTTTGAATGCCCAAGTGCTTCACAGAAGTTTATAATGCAGAGTAGTGAAAATAAAAAATATTTTTTTTCCCACAAAAAAGATTTTTTTAGCCCCAAAATTTTTATTTTCACAAGGGTAACAAGAGAAATTGGACCCCAAAAGTTGTTGTCCAATTTGTCCTGAGTATGCTGGTACCCCATATGTGGGGGTAAACCACTGTTTGGGCGCACGGCAGAGCTCGGAAGGGAAGGAGCGCCATTTTGCAATGCAGACTTTGATAGAATTGTCTGCGGGCGTTATGTTGCGTTTGCAGACCCCTAATGTACCTAAACAGTAGAAACCCCCACAAGTGACCAAATTTTGGAAACTAGACCCCCTAAGGAACTTATCTAGATATGTGGTGAGAACTTTGAAAGCTCAAGTGCTTCACAGAAATTTATAATGCAGAGTAGTGAAAATAAAAAAATATATTTTTTTCCAACAAAAAAGATTTTTAGCCCCCAAGTTTTTATTTTCACAAGGGTAACAGGAGAAATTGGACCCCAAAAGTTGTTGTCCAATTTATCCCGAGTACGCTGATGCCCCATATGTGGGGGTAAACCACTGTTTGGGCGCACGGCAGAGCTCAGAAGGGAGGGAGTACCATTTGACTTTTTTAGCGCAAAATTGGCTGTCGTGTTTGGAGACCCCCTGATGTACCTAAACAGTGGAAACCCCCCAATTCTAACTCCAACCCTAACCCCAACACAGCCCTAACCCTAATCTCAACCCGATCCATAATCCTAATCACAACCCTAACGATAATCACAACCCTAACCCCAAAACAGCCCTAATCTCAACCCTAACCATAACCCTAATCAAAACCCTAAATCCAACACACCCCTAACCCTAATCCTAACCCTAATCCCAACCCTAATCCCAAACGTAACACTAATCCCAACCCTAATCCAAACCCTAACCCTAATCCCAACTCTAACCCTAACTTTAGCCCCAACCCTAACTTTAGCCCCAACCCTAACCATAACTTTAGCCCCCGTCGTCACAAAAAAAGTTCAATGTAACCTTTTTTTTGTACGTCGTGTCCGCCATTTCCGCGGATGCGTGGCCGTAACTCTGCCCCCTCCTCCCCAGGACATAGACTGGGCAGCGGATGCGTTGAAAAACTGCATCCGCTGCCCACGTTGTGCACAATTTTCACAACGTGCGTCGGTACATCGGGCCGACGCATTGCGACCGCCCCGTACCGACGCAAGTGTGAAAGAAGCCTTAGGCTACTTTCAGACATAGCGCATTTTTGAGCGCTATTTTGCGGGCGCTTTTCAAAAATGCGCAATGTCATTTTCGTCTGCCGGCAAAGTGAATGAGAAATTCACTTTGCCGTTCAGACACACCGCAAAAAAACGCGGCGCTTTTGTCTGCAAACACGCCGGCGTAAAAAGAATTGACATGTCAATTCTTTACGCAGCGGCGTGTCTGCGTATCCCCCTAGGGCCCCATATTACCTTCCACACACAGCGCCTTTGTCCTGGGTGTCGGCGTCTTTGTACGGAGGGGTTGACACCCAGGACCGGACGTGACGTCGGACAGGAAGAGGGAAGCCCCCGCCCCCCAGTGAAGCAGCATGGAGTCCTTCTGTGTGTGTGTGTGTGCGTGTGTGTGCGTGTGTGTGTCCCCATGCGACGCTAGTGCCACCATTGTGCTAAGTCGCCGTATGGGACTACTACTCCCATCCGGTATTAGGATGGGAGAGTTGTCCCTGTGTCCGGCGACTTAGCACAATGGTAAAGTTACACCAAACACCTACACACAATACACAAACATGACACACAGTACAGTACATACAACATATAACACAGAGTATATACTCACCAACAGCACACTTGTAGGCGAAGCCCTCGATCCTCCAGGAAAAAATCCAAAAATAATAAACCAAATTCATACTCCCTGTCTGCAGAATCCATAAAACGAGTGTCCCACGCCGATCGGCTGCTCTCCGGCGATACACTGCCAGGAGCGAAGCTCCTAGCAGTGTATCGCGTACTGTTCCGGAGTTCAATGACTCCGGCGTCTCGGTTAACAGCAGTACAGCTGCGTTGAACTTTCCCACGCAGCACTGCCGTTAAGCGAGAGTGCCGGGGTCAATGACCGCCGGTAAACTCGCTCGCGCATGCGCAGTGACACACCGACAGGAACTATGGCTCCTGTCAGTGTGTTGCTGCAGCCGTGGAGAGCAGACATATCTCTGGATGTGTCTGTTCTCCATGGAAAATCTTGATACGTGGCACTTAAATATGTGGCAATTAAATACGTGACACGTGGCACTTATACATGATACGTGTCACTTAAATACGTGGCACTGAAATACGTGGCACGTGGCACTTTGATACGTGGCACGTGGCACTTTGATACGTGGCACGTGGCACGTGGCACTTTGATACGTGGCACTGAAATATGTGGCACGTGGCACTTTGATACGTGGCACGTGTCACTTAAATACGTGGCACGTGGCACTGAAAGATGTGGCACGTGGCACTTTGATACGTGGCACGTGGCACTTTGATACGTGGCACGTGGCACTGAAATATGTGGCACGTGGCACTTTGATACGTGGCACGTGGCACTTTGATACGTGGCACGTGGCACTTTGATACGTGGCACGTGGCACTTTGATACGTGGCACTGAAATATGTGGCACGTGGCACTTTGATACGTGGCACGTGTCACTTAAATACGTGGCACGTGGCACTGAAATATGTGGGACACGTCGCACAAAAAAGTTACATGTAGTTTTTTTTGTGTCGACGGTCCGCCGAAGCACGACGCATCCGTCGCACGACGGATGCGACATGTGGCAATCCGTCGCAATGCGTCGCTAATGCAAGCCAATGGAGAAAAAACGCATCCTGCAAGCACTTTTGCAGGATGCGTTTTTTCTCCAACGACGCATTGCGACGGAAGCCAAAAAATGCTAGTGTGAAAGTAGCCTAACCCTAACCCTAGCCCTAACCCTAAATTTAGCCCCAACCCTAACCCTAACCCTAACTCTAACCCTAACCCTAACCCTAACCCTAATTTTAGCCCCAACTTGTCTTCTCCTGCCGGCAGCAGATGGCGGGCGCACTGCGCATGCGCCCGCCATGATGAAAAAGCCGGCTGGCAGGAGAAGACAGAAGAGGACCCAGGGACCCCGGGTGAGTATGTTAGGGTCCCCGAATCCCCCTATTTCTCTGTCCTCTGATGTGCGATCACATCAGAGGACAGAGAAATAACTGATCGCTTTTTTTTTTTTTTTTTTTTGCGGTCGCCGGTAAACTGTTAATTACCGGCGATCGCAAAGCAGGGGTCGGTGCAAATCGACCCCGATCATGTTCTTTGGGGTCTCGGCTACCCCCGGCAGCCGAGACCCCAAAGAACATCCGGGTGCCGGGCGGCGGGCGCACTGCGCGTGCGCCCGCCATTTTTTCCCGGAAAAAAGATGGCGGCGCCCATGGGGAGACACGAGGAGCACCGGGGGAGGTAGGTAAGTATTGGGGGGCTATTGGGGGCCATCGGGGACCACATTTCTCTGTCCTCCGATGTGCGATCACATCGGAGGACAGAGAAATTAAACGGCAAATCGCGTTTTTGTTTTTTTTGTTGCGACCGCCGGTAAACGGTTAATTACCGGCGATCGCAACTCGGGGGTCGGTAAAACCCCCCCGAATCATGTTCTCTGGGGTCTCGGCTACCCTCGGCAACCGAGACCCCAGAGAAAATCCGACTCTGGGGGGCGCTATTCACTTTTTCCACAGCGCCGTTAATTAACGGCGCTGTGGTTTAAGTACCCTTAGCGGCCGCCGTTAAAAGGCGTATCGGCGGTCGTTAAGGGGTTAATTTATAAGTGTGATTTACTTACCTCTTCTGACAAGCCTACAACCTGCAGTAACCACCGATCCACCAAACAGCTGCACGACCAGCTCTGCTCTTGCCTATTGTATCCTCAACAATCCCATGTAGACTGTGAGCCCTCGCGGGCAGTGTTCTCTCTCCTCCTGTACCAGTCATGACTCATGACTTCTATTGTTTAAGATTACTGTACTTGTTGTTATGTATACCCCTCCTCACATGTAAAGCGCCATGGAATAAATGGTGCTATAATAATAAATAATAATAATTTATCATAAAAAGTGTAGACTGTCGAGTTTAAGGAGTTATACTATTAGGTCAATGATTGTCCATATATCCTATTAGGTATGTTCATGTCATAAAGGGAAGTCGCATGCTTCCAGTGTATTAGCTAGCATGAAGAACTATTGCAAAGAACTGCTCCTGCTCTGCAGTACTAAGGCATGTATTGAATAGTCACCCAGTTTTTCCAATAGGTGCCATGTGTAAGAAGGTGAACCAACTGTCATGTTTCTCCCCTGAATGTATCAACAAGTTTAATGTAAATGTGGGAAATATGGTTTCTTGTGTTAACAAGTGTCAATTTCCCTGTGGGCTGCAGTACTAACCGATGGCCAGATGTGGGAGGCTCTGTAAGGAAGGGTCTTGCCCAGCTGAGGACACAATAGAGGGAAGTTGCTCTCAGAGAGGCCCTCTTTAACGGATCACAGACTGCTGTTTGGCAGCAGGGTTAACAGCTTAACATATCTACCAGTGTGTCCCTGTATTGGGAAGTTGGAGGATTATTTTATTTGCTCAGCTTGTTTACCTGTAATAAGAAGCAGTGATATCTCTGGAGGACTCTTACAGGATGTGCCATTAATGAGAAGAGACTTCCATCTGCTGGCCAGCTGAAATCAAGCTGACCCAAATTGTGTTGGAAGATTTTCAGAGGGAGCAGTGTTGTGTGCTGAACTGGATCAGGTGACCCACAGGACAGACTTCGCTGATATAAAAGAACTGCTTGCTAAACCACAGGGAAATTTGGTGCCAAGGAAAAGAGCGGAGCAGACGTGCTCCAGAGACACCGCTAAGACCAGCGTGACAGGCCTCAGCGGGAAATCTACGCCACCCAGATGCCGGTCACCGCCTGACAAGGTCTAGATTCCCTGCAGGAGACCCCCCAATTACCACCTATGCTGGTCAGAGGCAGAATCTGCGTCCTGCGCTGGTCATGCCTCCAAGGCCTGATGTTGCTTGTTAAGAGCGGAGGCTTAGTTCTCTTCGTGCCGAACATAAGAGACTTCCACCAATAAGTCAAGCAGAGAAGATCCATGAGGAGACTGCAACAGGCGAGGCACGCTGGCAATGGTGAAGAAACAGAGCCGTCACTTCCAGCTATTATCTAAGATAATGGCGTTGGGTGGAATTATGATTACAGAATGGGAAGCTCAGTGAGCTTTGATAGGCTACATCAGAAAGAGACTTGCGGCCTAGCGCAAAACCTGGTGTCCCCTGCTAGGCCCAGAGCTTCAGAAAGAACTTACATGGTGACACCCATGACTGGGCACATCACCTTTTGTGGAAAGAACATTAACATTGAATTGTGAAAGACTTTCTTGAATATTCAAAAATTAGTTATTCTTTCTCCTGCTCATTTGCATACTTACTAACATGAATTGTTTAAAGTTACTGTTGTATATAAATAGAATTATATCAATCATTGACTGTTTCCCACCTCGTGATTAGGGTTGAGTGACTTTAACTTTTTTAGGATCGAGTCGGGTTTCATGAAACCCGACTTTCTCAAAAGTCGGATCGTGTGAAATCGGCCAATTATTGTGAAAAGTCGGAGGGCCGACCGAAACACGAAACCCAATGCAAGTCAATGGGGATATTTTTTTTCTCTCTCTCTCTCTCTCTCTCTCTCTCTCTCCTCGGACTGTGTAAATCGCTACATCCAAAACGGTAAGATGACATTTATACCCCCACCCCTTGTGACTCCGCAGAAAGCAAGACGAGACCTATGTCATCACGCTGCCCACACTCCTTCATTGGCTGAAAAAATGGCGGTTAAAGTGTCATACGAAACGCGACTTTGGCGCGAAGATCGCTGACCACATGGCCGATCCCACACTGGGATCGGCTCGGGTTTCACGAAACCCGACTTTGCCGAAAGTCTGCGACTTATGAAATTGACCGATCCATTTCGCTCAACCCTACTCGTGATCTCTCTTCATTGCATCCAGATACCTGCATTACATACCATCCACATGTAAATCGCCCTTGCCCGAAACCAATAAGAACACACCTCTGTATGAGATAAAAAGTATTAAACTGTACTGCCTGTTGCTTTGTGTAACCAAGTGTATTGTCAAATAAAGAGTGCCCTCTTTTTATGAACACACCTCGTGTCCTTGTCTTGAAGTCTAACTTCTTTTTAGAGTGTGGGCTTCACAATAACACCAAGATAGCAATCGATCCTTGGAGGGTCCAGTTTGATTCAAATTTTCTGGAATTCGTGGTTTCACTCTAATTTGAGTATTGAGATAAGATATTGAGACTAGATTAGTAGTTCACAAAACAAATAATGTCCCAGAACTATTTCCAATACTGCTGAAGCACCAGAGAAGGCAAACATCATTTTGCATTAGCGCACGGAATTCCTCATAATTCCCAGCAGCGATGACATTTTACGGATTGTCATACATTGTACAATAGTGGGCAATACCTGAGCCATCACAGATCAGTGGTTCCCAGTGGAGTATAGCTTGAACGGCATCTCCAGAATCACTTGGTAAATCTCTCTCTTCTGTAGAGTATAAGCTCTTATGGTTAAGGCCGGCGTCACACTCAGCGTATGTAAATACGGTCCGTTTTTTACGGCCGTAATACGCAGAAAAGTCCCCAAAATAGTGGTCCGTATGTCATCCGTTGGCAGGGTGTGTCAGCGTATTTTGCGCATGGCATCCTCCGTATGTAATCCGTATGGCATCCGTACTGCGATATTTTCTCGCAGGCTTGCAAAACCGACATCTAATGGATTTATGTGCTCAAATGTTCGTTAAAAAATATGTACAGTATATATATATATATTTGTCATTGAGACACATATATATATTCTGTATTTATATTTAATTCAGCGCGATATATGTGAAAAGCCGGTAATTCAATTGCCGGCCTCTCATTTCTCCTTCACAAACCCGACAGGATATGAGACATGGTTTACATACAGTAAACCATCTCATATCCCTTTTTTTTTGCATATTCCACACTACTAATGTTAGTAGTGTGTATGTGCAAAATTTGGGTGCTGTAGCTGCTAAAATAAAGGGTTAAATGGCGGAAAAAATTGGCGTGGGCTCCCGCGCAATTTTCTCTGCCAGAGTGGTAAAGCCAGTGACTGAGGGCAGATATTAATAGCCTAGAGAGGGTCCATGGTTATTGGCCCCCCCTGGCTACAAACATCTGCCCCCAGCCACCCCAGAAAAGGCACATCTGGAAGATGCGCCTATTCTGGCACTTGGCCACTCTCTTCCCATACCTATCCATTATTAATCCAATTGTATGAAAGGGTTAAAAACCACACACACACATTATTAAAAATTATTTTAATGAAATAAACACACAGGTTGTTTTAATATTTTATTGCTCTCTCAATCCACCTGAAGACCCTCGCTATACATACCTTCTGATGAACTGTCACGTCCCACGAAGTAAATCCATCTGAAGGGGTTAAATCAATTTACAGGCAGGAGCTGTACTAAAGCACTCACTCGTGCCTGTAAACCCCGGGTGCTGAAAGGAAAGCTGGGTGATCTGTACTTACATTGAGTCGCGGTGAGGCGCCCTCTGCAGGATGAACTCACATGAACTCGAGCGTGGGAACTTTTCCAAGGCTGCAGTTCATGAGAACATCCAGCAGAGGGCGCCTCACCGCAACTCAATGTAAGTACAGATCACCCAGCTTTCCTTTCAGCACCCGGGGTTTACAGGTACGAGCGAGTGCTTTAGCACAGCTCCTGCCTGTAAATTGATTTAACCCCTTCAGATGGATTTACTTCGTGGGACGTGACAGTTCATCAGAAGGTATGTATATTGTTGGTTTATTATTTTGCCAAGCGAGGGTTTTCAGGTGGATTGAGAGAGCAATAAAATATTAAAACAACCTGTGTGTTTATTTCATTAAAATAATTTTTAATAATGTGTGTGTGTGGTTTTTAACCTTTTCATACAATTGGATTAATAATGGATAGGTGTCATAATTGACGCCTCTCCATTATTAATCTGGCTTAATGTCACCTTACAATAGCAAGGTGACATTAACCCTTCATTACCCCATATCCCACCGCTACACGGGAGTGGGAAGAGAGTGGCCAAGTGCCAGAATAGGCGCATCTTCCAGATGTGCCTTTTCTGGGGTGGCTGGGGGCAGATGTTTGTAGCCAGGGGGGGCCAATAACCATGGACCCTCTCTAGGCTATTAATATCTGCCCTCAGTCACTGGCTTTACCACTCTGGCAGAGAAAATTGCGCGGGAGCCCACGCCAATTTTTTCTGCCATTTAACCCTTTATTTTAGCAGCTACAGCACCCAAATTTTGCACATACACACTACTAACATTAGTAGTGTGGAATATGCAAAAAAAAAGGGGATATGAGATGGTTTACTGTATGTAAACCATGTCTCATATCCTGTCGGGTTTGGGAAGGAGAAATGAAAAGCCGGTAATTGAATTACCGGCTTTTCACTAACACCGCTGCGTATTTCTCGCAAGTCACACTGCTGGTCCGTGTGGAATCCGTATTTTTCTCGCCCCCATAGACTTTCATTGGCGATTTTTTTGCGCAATACGGTGACAAACGCAGCATGCTGCGATTTTCTACGGCCGTACAAGACCGTATATTACCGATGCGTAATATACGGCTGATAGGAGCAGCCCCATAGAGAATAATTGGGCTGTGTGTAATGCGTTTTTTACGGACGTATTTTCGGCACTCATACGTCCGTAAAACTCGCTAGTGTAACGCCGGCCTTAACGGAGTCCTTTCTCTCCTGTTGAGTGTAAGCTCTTATGGTCAGCGGTGTCCTTTTTCTCTCTTCTCTTCCCCACGTGTATTTTCTGGGCAGTTATAAACTTTCCAGTATTGTGAATTGTGCAAATGTATTCACCTTAAACTGAATTTTTATAGAAAATTTGGCGAAGTCAGCAAATTTGAATTTCTAATGATCCGCTTATCTCACATAGGCACCTGAGGTTGTGTTGCTGGGAGAGGTGATGAGTGCCTGAGTAGATGCCATACTGGTATCGTGACACATAAATTGACAGCTGCATTTAATTGGTTACACACCAAGGATCAGAACAAGCTGCCTATTGATCTATTAATGCTGCACCTATATTTGTTGATTAGCCAAAATGCATTAAATATTCATATTCCTGAAAATATTTTACAGTCAGTCAATTCCCCAAAGGTCAATGACACATTGTTTCTCCATGATGTCATGAATGATCTCTTAGAAAAAATGAATGTGATGAATTTGCATTTATCCTCATACAGCTAGTGGCTGTGAAGTCAAAGTGAAAAGAGTGCTCCTCAGGAGCTTCATTTATAATTCATTTTATTAAGAATTAACAAGTATCCTCATCAATGAAACATTGTATTCCTAAATAAAGCTTAATATCTGCTGAATAAACACCTACATTTCCCTCTCGTCCTTGGTTTATAATAGAGCAATAACATCTAACTCCACATTGACAATGCTTATGAACCCTATATTCATACTCAATTTGCACCTGCATGGATATATATATATATATATATATATATATATATATATACACACACTGTGTGTGTGTATATATATATGTATACAGTATATATAGGTAATATTCACTTTACAGAATCCCCAACACTCACTTTCCAACCCTGCCAGTCTCTGTACTCCCTGCCCCATCCGATTACACAACTGATCACTGCAGCCAATCACTGGCCAAACTAGTGGCAGCATATCGCTACAACAGCCAGTGATTGCCTGCAGTGGTCACATATCTGTCTGGATTGAACAGGAGGTATAGCAAGTATTGGATTGGGTGCAGAAATGACTTGCTTGAGTGGTACTTATTATTTTATTGCTTTACAGCTTTGAGAAGTTGTTTTTTTTTCTAATTTGCAGTTGGACAACCTTTTTAACAAAAAAAAGCATGAGTGTCAGACCAATAAACAGCCATTTACATATAAGAAAAACACGATTTCTCTGAAACAAGTCATCGGATCGCAGATCTCTAGATAATATGTGACACAATTTTCCACGACCTACATGCTCATATAGACGGCTTAGGAGGGTTGATCCTACTGACAGATTCCCATTAAAGGGGACATCATAGAGACTTGGCAGAATTTGACTTACAGTACTTAGTATGTGCACTGGGGGAAGTTGGGCTGGCATCTATTACTGCTTTTGGGCTTACATCCTTTTGTGCTGGCACCAGGTATTAGATGAAGCTCTACTTTGTTATCGCACACCCTCTGCTGCCATTTGACCATTTTGTACTATTAGGAACTAATTTGTTAATGAAAAAAACGAGAGGGGGCTTCTTCATATCTTGAGGCATTATGCATAATTGAGGCATTGACATCTCCACTACAGAAAAAAAAATCTTTGTAGGTGAGAATAGCTATGTAATCAGGCATTTGATAATGTCACACTTTTTTTTAGTCATTGCATTTGCTTTCTTAGGATAATAGCCGACTAGTCATGTTCATTTAGATGGGTCAGAGATGTAATACTAAAACACAGCCAATGAAAAAGAATGGCACTATTTCTTTTAAAAAATACAAAATATATAAGGTAGTATGCTCATGCAACCCCTTTAAAAATGTCAACGTGACATTAAACTCCAGTCCATCTGGCCATATAATTGTACAATTTCTTATCCGTTTCTGATTATTTTCCAGTAATAATCATACATGGCTAATCCACCATATGCAGGATGCTGTGTAGAAACCACATTTGATTATTCTCTAACATATCCCTTTTACAGTATAATATATAATAGAGTAAAGCAGATAATTCAATTTAATCTGCAGACAAAACATCTGTGGATACCATGACACTGGATAATCTGTAAAAGGTCTTGTTATACATGAGCCGCAAAAATAATGTATATTATTGATAAACTATCTCGTACCAGATGAGGCCACGTTACAAATGAAGGAGTGCAATAACATCAACAGCTTAATGAGGCATTTACATGTCAGTACCAAGGACAATATTCTACTATTAATTCAAGGCTGAACATTTCTTGCAGGGGCCATATTGCTAGATGCATCTGTACACCCGCCAATCACGTAGAGGCAACTCAAAGTAACATAGTCAAAAAATTAATGACTGGCTGCAGTGATCACATTTACATCCGGACTAATCAGGAAGCACCAAGACTGGTAGGGGACCAGAGCAGTATTGGAACAAGTCTAACGAGGAATCAGTAAAGTAACAATCAGCTTCAGCTGATGTGATGAAAGTCCATTTTGCAATGTGTACTTCCGAGTGGGTTGAGACTGGGAAGCCATTCAAAAAGTGAAGTGCCACAGCATGGAGAGAGTTGAGGGGGTAGAGAGTTATGAGCAAGTTGTATTGTGAAGGGTACGTACAAGGGTGAGAGCCATCCGCAGGTGGATGAAGTAGGTGAAGAGTCCTGATGTAGAAGGAGACCAGAAGGCTAGCCTAAACTGGGTGTTTATTAATTGCCTGTTCAAACAATGGAAAATACTCGCCTGCGCAGTAGCAGCTATAGGAGATCACCGACAGCTGCTTTGCGCATGCTAGGGCGGTGCCATCTTGGTGGAAGACATTTTTTTTCTTCTCCAGCAAGATGGTGGCGCTGGTGCCTGCGCAACAGCAGCTATCTAATCTTTATACAAGCCAAAAGCTGCTACTACGCAGGCGCGGCGGGTGCCATTTTCACCATGACTTTTTTTTTTTTACCTCGCTCAAGTAAATCTGCAAAAGGGAATAAGTACATATGCGATTATGCCGGCACCTGCCTGCCGAAGTGTTTTTGTTTTTTTTTTAATCAGTATGTGATGGTATTCATTATGTAAACTAGGGGGCAGGTCAGTGAGGAATCAGTGACCTGTCAGCAGTCTGCAGTATGAATACCTAATCAGAGCACCACATACATGAGCCCCGCCTTAGGGCACGAGCATATCATTTACACAAAACTGAAAATAAAGATTGCACAACCACAAGACAGATTTCATCAACCAAGATATTATTTTATTCAGTATAACAGCGCCGATCTGACACTGTGTGTAGGTTACTGTGCACAATCCTGCTGACAGGTTCCCTTTAGGCTATATGCACATGTTCAGGTTTTTCCGCCTTTTTTCACGCTAAAAACGCTATAAAAACTCATTAAAAATGCATACATTATGCATTCTATCATTTAGAATGCATTCTGCATGTTTTGTGCACATGGATGCATTTTTTTCCGCAAAAAAAACGCATCGTGGTAAAAAAAGAGCATGTTCATTATTTTTGCGGATTTTCTGCGTTTTTCCCGCAATTCTATGCATTTGGGAAAAAACGCGTCAAAAACGTGTCAAAAACGCATCAAAAACGCGAAAAAAACGCATGTGGATTTCTGGCCGAAATGTCCGGTTTTTGTCAGGAAAATTTCTGCAAGAAATCCTGACGTGTGCACATGCCCTTAAATAAAATGTTCCTGTGCTGAGGAAATCTTATAAATGAGCCCCTGCTGAGTACTGTGTAATGGCCGTGTCTGACCTTACAGGAACATGGTTCAATCATACCACATCTCCTTGACTGGAGCGGGGGGGGGGGGAAGCAAAAGAGTATACTGACATAATGGCACCAAATCCCAAATAATTCTTTCTTTGAGGCAAAACATTTTTTAAAAACAGGCAGTGAAATGTTTACCTCACAAAAAGAATCAGCTGTGATCCCTTGCTGTAATGTCTGGCTAATCACTTTTGCTTCCTCCCCAGCCCAGGAGCTGTGGTATGAACAGACCATGTCCCTGTATATGCGAGTGAATATTTTGGATGCCTGGTGTTTTCAGTTTACCCTCATTTGTGTAGCCTTGTTTGTTGGGTTGGTGTACTGCGGGGCACAGTAGAGCCCCTCTTTCCTGGGTAGGGCCTGTAATGTCAGAGACAGGGAAGGATCCCCTGGTTCCGGGTCACCCGACAGCGAGACACCAAGTGTTCAAAAAAATGCCATATTTTGGTATAATTTACCAAGCCCTGCATCTTTAATGGTCTGGTTCCAGTAGGACTATCACAGCAAAAGCGTTGGGAAGTATGCTGTTAGATTCATGCACAATCATTAGGATAAATTACCCCACCCCAACTTTATTGGATTTTTGAATGGCGGTACACTAGGACTCATATGAAGCTTTTGCTCTGTAGCCATGAATTTTCCAGAAGTTTCATGGTTCATTAGTTATTTTTGTTAATGTTAGACCACCCGATTCTGGATAAATTAAGTTTTATAGTAAATATGTAAGTCGATTGAACACAAAGGATCTAAAAATCTGTTTATTTTTAATAAAACACAAAATTGCCAACATATTAATATTTTAGATTGGTTTCACATCCCTACCTGGTACTATTCTAACTAAATCTTTTCCCATCACCAGGTGCCATTGTATGAATTCCGCGAGCGGAACTGGTGATGGAGGAAACCTTGTGTTCAAGAGCACTGGGCAGGGTAGACTGTTGTGAATTCTGCTCTTGGGTTCCCTCCGGTGGTTGTAAGTGGTACCGCTGCTGTCTCTGAATCACAGCAGTTATCAGGTGTGTTCACTTCTTGTAATTTTGACTGGGCTATTTAATCTTGCTTCACCCTTTAGTCAGTGCCAGTTGTCCATGGTTCCTGGAGGATACACATGCCTGCCTGGTCTCTTCTGCTTTGCAGTTCATTTCAACAAAAGCTAAGTTCTGGCCTTGATTTTGCTGTCCACATGCTGTGGACTTATTGTTCAGTTCCTTTCCATGTTTTTGTCTTGTCCAGCTTGGTCTGTATAAGGATTTGTTTAGCCAAGCTGGTATCTCTGGAGATGCAGATATACCCTCCATATCTTTAGTTAGCTGTGGAGATTTTGTATTTTCTGTGGTGGATATTTTCTAGTGTTTTAATACTGACCGCATAGTACTCTGTCCTATCCTTTCTGTTTAGCTAGAAGTGGCCTCCTTTGCTAAATTCTCATTTCTGTCTGTGTATGTTTTTTCCCTCTCCTCTCACAGTCAATATTTGTGGGGGGCTGCCTATCTTTTGGGAAATTTCTCTGAGGCAAGATAGTTTTCCCTTTTCTATCTCTAGGGGTAATTAGTCCTCCGGCTGTGTCGAGGTGTCTAGGGAGTGTCAGGTACATCCCACGGCTACTTCTAGTTGTTGTGTTAAGTTCAGGGTCTGCGGTCAGTACAGGTACCACCTTCTCCAGAGTACGTCTCATGCTGCTCTTAGGCCACCAGATCATAACAGTACAACTGGCCAACAATGAGTTAACCGCATCTCAGAAGAAGGAAAGGAAAGTGCTGAGCCATTTTTTTTTCTGTAGTCTGTTGTGTTTTTTTTTTCCTTCCCTCTTTACCTCTGGGTGGCTCAGGAGTTCAGCGCTGATATGGATGTTCAGGGATTGGCTTCTCGTGTGGATCAACTTGCTGCTAGAGTACAGGATATTTCCGATTATATCGTTCAGACTCCAATTTTAGAGCCTAGAATTCCAACTCCTGATTTGTTTTTTGGGGATAGGTCCAAATTTCTGACCTTTAAAAATAACTGTAAACTGTTTTTTGCTCTGAAACCCCGTTCCTCTGGTGATCCCATCCAGCAGGTTAAAATTGTTATATCTCTGCTGCGTGGTGACCCCCAGGATTGGGCATTTGCCCTGGAACCTGGGAATCCGGCGTTGTTTAATGTAGACACCTTTTTTCAGGCACTTGGGTTATTGTATGACGAACCTAATTCAGTGGATCATGCTGAGAAGACCTTGTTGGCCCTGTCTCAGGGTCAAGAAGCGGCAGAATCATATTGCCAGAAGTTTAGAAAATGGTCTGTACTAACTAAATGGAATGAGGATGCTTTAGCGGCAATCTTCAGAAAGGGTCTTTCTGAATCCATTAAAGATGTTATGGTTCTGGTTATGGTTATGGTTCCCCACGCCTGCTGGTCTGAGTGATTCTATGTCTCTGGCCATGCAGATTGATCGGCGCTTGCGCGAGCGCAGAGTTGTGCACACTATGGCTTTGTCTTCTGAGCGGAGTCCTGAGCCTATGCAGTGTGATAGGATTGTGTCTAGAGCTGAACGACAAGGATTCAGACGTCAGAATAGGTTGTGTTTTTACTGCGGCGATTCTGCTCATGTTATTTCTGATTGCCCTAAGCGTACCAAGAGAGTCGCTAGCTCTGTTACCATCAGTACTGTACAACCTAAATTTCTGTTGTCTGTGACCCTGATCTGCTCATTATCGTCATTTTCTGTCATGGCATTTGTGGATTCAGGTGCCGCTCTAAATTTAATGGACTTAGAATTTGCCAGACATTGTGGTTTCCCCTTGCAGCCTTTGCAGAGTCCTATTCCTTTAAGGGGCATTGATGCTACACCGTTGGCTAAAAATAAACCTCAGTTTTGGACACAGTTGACCATGTGCATGGCGCCAGCCCATCAGGAAGATTGTCGTTTTCTGGTGTTGCATAATTTGCATGATGCTATTGTGATGGGTTTCCCATGGTTACAGGTGCATAATCCAGTATTAGATTAGAAATCTATGTCTGTGACTAGTTGGGGTTGTCAGGGGGTTCATGGTGACGTTCTTCTGATGTCAATTGCCTCCTCCCCCTCTTTTGAAATTCCTGAGTTTTTGTCAGATTTCCAGAATGTATTCAATGAGCCCAAGTCCAGTTCCCTTCCACCGCATAGGGACTGTGATTGTGCTATTGAATTGATTCCAGGCTGTAAGTTCCCTAAGGGCCAACTTTTCAACCTGTCTGTGCCAGAACATACCGCCATGCGGAGCTATGTTAAGGAGTCCTTGGAGAAGGGGCATATTCAGCCATCTTCTTCACCATTGGGAGCAGGTTTTTTTTTTGTTGCCAAGAAAGATGGCTCCTTGAGACCCTGTATTGATTATCACCTCTTGAATAAGATCACGGTCAAATTCCAATACCCTTTGCCTTTGCTTTCTGATCTGTTTGCTAGGATTAAGGGGGCTAGTTGGTTTACTAAGATTGACCTTCGATGGGCATATAATCTTGTTCGTATTAAGCAGGGTGACGAATGGAAAACTGCGTTTAATACGCCCGAAGGCCATTTTGAATACCTTTTGATGCCATTCGGACTCTCTAATGCTCCATCTGTGTTTCAGTCTTTCATGCATGATATATTTCAGAATTATCTTGATAAATTCATGATTGTATATCTGGATGATATTTTGATTTTTTCAGATGATTGGGAGTCTCATGTGAAACAAGTCAGGATGGTATTTCAGATCCTTCGTGATAATGCCTTGTTTGTGAAGGGGTCTAAGTGCCTTTTTGGAGTACAGAAGATTTCTTTTTTGGGCTTCATTTTTTCTCCCTCATCTATAGAAATGGATCCGGTTAAGGTTCAGGCCATTCATGATTGGATCCAGCCCACATCCATGAAGAGCCTTCAGAAATTTTTGGGCTTTGCTAATTTTTATCGCCGTTTCATTGCCAACTTCTCCAGTGTGGTTAAACCCCTGACCGATTTGACGAAGAAAGGCGCTGATGTGACGAAATGGCCCTCCGCGGCTGTTTCTGCCTTTCAGGAGCTTAAACGCCGATTTACTTCTGCCCCTGTGTTGCGTCAGCTGGATGTTTCTCTTCCTTTTCAGGTTGAGGTTGACGCTTCTGAGATTGGGGCAGGGGCTGGTTTGTCTCAGAGGAATTCTGATGGTTCCTTGATGAAACCGTGTGCCTTCTTTTCTCGAAAGTTTTCGCCTGCGGAATGCAATTTTGATGTCGGCAATTGTGAGTTGTTGGCTATGAAGTGGGCATTTGAGGAGTGGCGACATTGGCTTGAGGGGGCCAAGCACCGTATTGTGGTCTTGACCGATCATAAGAATCTGATTTATCTCGAGTCTGCCAAACGGCTGAATCCTAGACAGGCCCGATGGTCCCTGTTTTTCTCCCATTTTGATTTTGTGGTCTCATATCTTCCGGGTTCTAAGAATGTTAAGGCTGATGCCCTCTCTAGGAGCTTTTTGCCGGATTCTCCTTGGGTCCTTGAGCCGTTCGGTATTCTGAAGGAAGGGGTGATTCTTTCTGCTATCTCCCCTGATTTACGTCGGGTTCTTCAGGAATTTCAGGCTGATAAACCTGACCGCTGTCCAGTGGGGAAATTGTTTGTTCCCGACAGATGGACTAGTAAAGTGATTTCGGAGGTTCATTGTTCTGTGTTAGCTGGTCATCCTGGGATTTTTGGTACCAGAGATTTGGTTGGTAGGTCCTTTTGGTGGCCTTCTTTGTCACGGGATGTGCGTTCTTTTGTGCAGTCCTGTGGGACTTGTGCACGGGCCAAGCCTTGCTGTTCCCGCGCTAGTGGGTTGCTTTTGCCTTTGCCGGTCCCTGAGAGGCCTTGGGCGCATATTTCTATGGCTTTTATTTTGGATCTTCCGGTTTCCCAGAGGATGTCAGTTATCTGGGTGGTTTGTGACCGGTTTTCTAAGATGGTTCATTTGGTACCTTTGCCTAAGTTGCCTTCCTCTTCTGATTTGGTTCCTTTGTTTTTTCAGCATGTGGTTCGGTTGCATGGTATTCCGGAGAATATTGTGTCCGACAGAGGTTCCCAGTTTGTCTCTAGGTTTTGGCGTGCCTTTTGTACTAAGCTGGGCATTGATTTGTCTTTTTCTTCCGCATTTCATCCTCAGACAAATGGTCAAACCGAGCGAACTAATCAGACTTTGGAAACTTATTTGAGATGCTTTGTGTCTGCTGATCAGGATGATTGGGTGGCTTTCTTGCCATTGGCCGAGTTTGCCCTTAATAATCGGGCTAGTTCTGCTACATTGGTTTCGCCCTTCTTTTGTAACTCTGGCTTTCATCCTCGTTTTTCTTCGGGGCAGGTTGAGCCTTCTGATTGTCCTGGGGTGGACTCTGTGGCTGACAGGTTGCAGCAAATTTGGGCTCATGTTGTTGACAATTTGGTGTTGTCTCAGGAGGGGGCTCAGCGTTTTGCTAACCATCGTCGGTGTGTTGGTTCCCGGCTTCGGGTTGGGGATTTGGTCTGGTTGTCTTCCCGTCATGTCCCTATGAAGGTTTCCTCCCCTAAGTTTAAGCCTCGGTTTATTGGCCCTTATAGGATTTCTCAGATTATCAATCCAGTGTCTTTTCGTTTGGCCCTTCCAGCCTCTTTTTCCATTCATAATGTTTTTCATAGATCTTTGTTGTGGAAATATGTGGTGCCCGTTGTTCCCTCTGTTGATCCTCCTGCCCCGGTGTTGATTGATGGAGAGTTGGAGTATGTGGTTGAGAAGATTTTGGATTCTCGTTTTTCGAGTCGGAAGCTTCAGTATCTTGTCAAATGGAAGGGTTATGGCCAGGAGGATAATTCTTGGGTTGTTGCCTCCGATGTTCATGCTGATTTGGTTCGTGCCTTTCATTTGGCTCATCCGGATCGGCCTGGGGGCTCTGGTGAGGGTTCGGTGACCCCTCCTCAAGGGGGGGGGTACTGTTGTGAATTCTGCTCTTGGGTTCCCTCCGGTGGTTGTAAGTGGTAGCTCTGCTGTCTCTGAATCACAGCAGTTATCAGGTGTGTTCACTTCTTGTAATTTTGACTGGGCTATTTAATCTTGCTTCACCCTTTAGTCAGTGCCAGTTGTCCATGGTTCCTGGAGGATTCACAGTTCATTTCAACAAAAGCTAAGTTCTGGCCTTGATTTTGCTGTCCACATGCTGTGGACTTATTGTTCAGTTCCTTTCCATGTTTTTGTCTTGTCCAGCTTGGTCTGTATAAGGATTTGTTTAGCCAAGCTGGTATCTCTGGAGATCCAGATATACCCTCCATATCTTTAGTTAGCTGTGGAGATTTTGTATTTTCTGTGGTGGATATTTTCTAGTGTTTTAATACTGACCGCATAGTACTCTGTCCTATCCTTTCTGTTTAGCTAGAAGTGGCCTCCTTTGCTAAATTCTCATTTCCGTCTGTGTATGTTTTTCCCTCTCCTCTCACAGTCAATATTTGTGGGGGGGCTGCCTATCTTTTGGGAAATTTCTCTGAGGCAAGATAGTTTTCCCTTTTCTATCTCTAGGGGTAATTAGTCCTCCGGCTGTGTCGAGGTGTCTAGGGAGTGTCAGGTACATCCCACGGCTACTTCTAGTTGTTGTGTTAAGTTCAGGGTCTGCGGTCAGTACAGGTACCACCTTCTCCAGAATACGTCTCATGCTGCTCTTAGGCCACCAGATCATAACAGTAGACACTGTTCAGCCAGAGATAGAGCTGAGCTCAGGTAGAATGTGTAAGTGCCCTGTCCTGTAGCATCGGGTATTCTAGAATATGTATGTAGTTTATTTATAAAGATTTTAGAATAATTCATTGAATACACAGGATTCGGCCGGCCGCGACCAATTAGCGAAGCGTGGTTCAAATCCCACGCCAATTCATGGCCGGACTGCGCCTGTCGCTGATTGTTCGCTGCCGGCCATGTAGTATATAACAGCCCACGTAGTATATAACACAGCCCATGGAGTATATAGCACAGCCACGTAGTCTATAGCACAGCCCACGGAGTATATAACAGCCCACATAGCATATAACACAGCCACGTAGTTTATAACTATATAATTGTCTAAGGATCACTTCCGTCTTTCTGTCTGTCTGTCTTTCTGTCACAGATATTCATTGGTCGCGGCCTCTGTCTGTCATGGAAATCCAAGTCGCTGATTGGTCACGGCAAAACGGCCACGACCAATCAGCAACGGGCACAGTCCGGCAGCAAAATGGCCACTCCTTCCTCCCTGCAGTCAGTGCCCGCTCCATAATCTCCTCCAGTCAGCGCTCACACAGGATTAATGGCAGTGGTAACGGACCGCGTAATGCCGCAGGTAACGCACTCCGTTACCGCTGCTATTAACCCTGTGTTACCAATTTTTTACTATTGATGCTGCCTATGCGGCATCAATAGTTAAAAGATCTAATGTTAAAAATAATTTAAAAAATAAAAAATCGTTATATACTCACCATCCGTTGGCACCTCGGATCCAGAACCGGCCTTTCCCGCTCCTCACGACGCTCCGGTGACCGCTCCATGCATTGTGGTCTCGCAAGATGATGACGTAGTGGTCTCGCGAGACCACTACATCATCATTTCACGAGACCGCAATGCACTCTTGGGACCGGAGTGCCCGAGGAGCGTCTGTAACCGCTTCGCCTGGATCCGGGGCCAACGGAAGGTGAGTATATAAATATTTTTTATTTTAATTCTTTTTTTTAACAGGGATATGATGCCCACAATGCTATATACTGCATGGGCTGTGCAATATACTACGTAGGCTGTGCAATATAATACGTGGGCTGTGCAATATACTACGTGGGCTGTGCAATATACTACGTGGGCTGTGCAATATAATACGTGGGCTGTGCAATATACTACGTGGGCTGTGCAATGTACAACGTGGGCTGTGCAATGTACTGCATTGGCTGTGCAATATACTACGTGGGCTGTGCAATATACTATGTGGCTGTGCAATATACTACGTGGGCTGTGTAATATACTACGTGGGCTGTGCTATATACTATGTGGGCTGTGCAATATACTACATGGGCTGTGCAATGTACTACGTGGGCTGTGCAATATACTGCATGGGCTGTGCTATATACTACATGGGCTGTGCAATATACTACATGGGCTGTGTTATACACTATGTGGCCTGTGTTATACACTACGTGGGCTGTGTTATACACTACGTGGGCTGCGTTATACACTACGTGGGCTGTGTTATATACTGCGTGCGTGGGCTGTTATATACTACCTGAGCTGTGTTATATGCTATGTGGGCTGTTGTACACTCTGTGGGCTGTGCTATATATTACGTGGCTGTGCTATATACTCCGTGGGCTGTGCTGTATATTCCGTGGGCTGTGCTATATACTACGTGGCTGTGCAATATACTATGTGGCTGTGCAATATACTACGTGGCTGTGCTATTTACTACGTGGGCTGTTATATACTACATGGCCGGCCGCGAACAATCAGCGACTGGCACAGTCCGGCCGCGAATTGGCGTGGGATTTGAACCACGCTTCGCTAGTTGGTCGCGGCCGGCCGAATCCTGTGTATTCAATGTATTATTCTAAAATCTTCAGAAATAAACTACATACATATTCTAGAATACCCGATGCGTTATAATCGGGCTACCATCTAGTTCAAAATAATTGACTCCATGCTTTTGACTTTGGGGGGTAAAACACTCTACTGAAATACTTAAATTGCCAGAGTACTGTTGGGAGTTGCCAGTTATAAGTCTATACTAGTTTGCTTCAACTATGTTAAGTGCAATCTAACCTTGCTTAATTGATTTGATTGATTTTCATTGTGTAGTCTAGACTGACTTATTCCACCATTTTCCTGATCTCATCCTCCCTTCCTGTTTTCGTCTTGTGCCCTCTTTGGTTTTGACCTGGTTAGTCGACCTGCTTCTGCCAGTTCACTCCACCGGCCAGTAAGAACTTTGTGGCTGCAGCCAGGGTACGCTGTTGTCTTTTCAGATTTTCAGATTCCTTTATTAAGGGTTAAATGGTGAAGGCCAGGGTATACTAGGGACTTGCTAAACAGAATAGCATGAGCAAAGTCTGTCTGTGGATGCCCTATAAAGGAGCTGCCAGGTTTCCACAAACAGTTAACCCTTATAATTTGGGTTGTAATCATCATTGTTAAATACAGTCTGAACTTGACCAAGCGTGCTCCAGTCTTGTCACATAACAGATTTTGTTATGAAGCTTTTCCGAAAATAGAGCTTACCAATGAATAGCCCTTTTCTTGAAATGCTACATTATATTTAGTCAATGCATAATTTTTTTCTTCTTTTTAAATATAACATTTTTTTCTACATTAGCAAGCATACATCCAGTTCAAATACTTACGTTTGACTTTGTAGTTATTCTTTGATACAGAACCCCCACGCTGAGATATATGGGAATGATATAGATGACGTACATATAGACATAGGAATGTATTAAAGACCATCCACATCTAGTGCTCTTTGATCTAGTATTTCATACAGATTCATTACAATGGACCACGGCCCTGTTGCTTCCACACTGTCACACTCAAAGAATTTTTAAACATGTTGACACTATAGCTGAACTCCGCACAAAAAATCCAGCGTTAATTATCTTATTAATGGTTATGGGGGGGGATTTTACCTGCAGATATAATGACCTCTGGACTCAATGTGCCATTGACTGAAAATTACAATTCTTAACGTATTTAGTGCAAAATAAAGATCTGTGAAGTGGTAATGTATTCTTGTTTTTACTGTTATCCTTCTTTAGCAATCATGTGAATATGACCCCTCGGAACAAGAGAAAACAAATAATGAAATATATAACCAATTTTGATAAGCCTCTGGATATTGTGTAACACAGAGGGATAGGAATTAGCATTTACCCATTATTCAAATTTATAGCTATTGTCAGCAGAGGCTGCACTTTAGCGTCCATAGCGTTACTGCAGCACCCAAACGTTTTCCGATGGTGCTGACCTCAACTTATGGTATGTGCATGCGAAGGTTTTTTTTTCTTCCTGGCACCCAAACCTTAAGAGTTTCTCAAGAGGAAGAGGCTTTAGGAAACTAGAGGGATTTTTTTTTAATGAAGGGTATTTTTTTTAGCTTTTGTTTATTTGTTTCCTGAGCACTTTATCAATGGTTTTGACCACCAGCTTTTTTTTAGTGTTTTCCAGATGACAGTGTTTATTTAACTCCATTCAACAATGAAGAAACCACTGACGTTTTTTCAAGCAAAAACACTTACAAAATGCTCAAAAAGATGCCCAGGAGGTGTCTTGAGCCTTTCCTTTGACATCTATAATAAAGTATAATGCGTCCACAGAAAGGAAAACACCAGAGTTGTCAGGTTACTTTTTTTTAACCACTTGATGTTTTTGGAAATCTGAAGTGGCTAAAAGAATCTGAGCATATGAACAGCAAGTCGTTTTAATAATTATGCATGTGCTCATTCTTTTGAGCATTTAGGTAGCAGTTTTTCAAAAATCAGCAAATGAAAAAGATCCAGCTTCCAATCCAATAACTATTAAAAACATATACTTTAATGTAGTTCAATTAAGAAATCAAGAGGCACTGGACACATGTTGTGCACAAGTGTGTATGTTGGCATGGGGAGAACATCCACTAAAAACAAGTGTATGTTCGAAACGCATTTTGTAAGCCGAAACATTTTCATTTGCACTTTACTGAACCCCAAGTGGCAGCGTGATCACGCACTTCCTCATCACCTATACACATTCTCAAGGGTGAACTGATCCTTTTTCCTCCTTTTTCAGAGATCAACCTCAAAAATATGTACTATAATGTGCACATACCCTTATAACACCAAAGTGAAAAGTTCAATTCAGCAGCCCTGCATGGGTCCAGATGTTGAATGTGTAATGAAAGAGTTGGGGAAGGGAGCATGACTACAAGAGATGTTGAGGTATATATATATATATATATATATATATATGTATTATAGTGGTAGATCGGCTCACTCGGCTGCACATGGAGGTAGACACAGGTACAATGTCTCTTTAAATCTTCAGATGTTTTATTATACATATGGCATAAACCAACGTAAAGTTGCCCTTTGGGCAAAACAGGTAAAACAAACGAAAAAAATGCACAGTCTGTGCAGCTGCGGGGATCCACCCGCTTAGGAACTCACAGACAGTTTCAGTATAGTTCACATAAACAAAACCACTTCTCTGAATCTGCCAACTCCAGAACCACTGGACACTGAATACCTCAGGAGGCAGACTATTTAAACCTCAGCCCACACCTTGGGGTGGAGATAAGGTGGACAACCTCCCACCCACTCTATGGTTGTCCACAAAAAAATGGCCGAATAACCCTTCTCATCACAGTGTGCTAGAGCAAATTTCTGGGCTTCAAATCACTGAAGCTAATAGCCTCAGTGAAACGTATCTCCACTCCAGTACTTTGCCAATGACTTTGTATACACACACATACCATTGCAGACTGCACTATAGATAAACCGTGAGACAGTTTAGAAGCACAATGGCATACCCTAAAAATGGTTATCATATGGAGATCATTGCAAGATGTTCACCATTTTCATCATCATATATTGCACATCCATTGCTTTCAGCGTTAGTGTTGACATTTTACCCTAAATCATTTCGTGATTGCAGGAGCTGATTTCAGAAAGGGAGATGTCCTCCTCTTTAATTAGACAGCTTGATTTGAACTACAAAAAGTTTTCCACTGCTATAATATCGAGGTCATGTCTAGGTCCTCAATATCAGATCTGTGTTCTCATGAACTGACAGAATTTTAATTCTATAGTTTACAACTCATTGCCTACGTTATCGGCCATCACTGCACGACTGCACATCTTCAAGCCCTTTCCTTTAAAGATTATGTTCTCCTTCTGCACAGGGTCAATCCCAAGCCTTGCCTGCATCTGCAGTCTCCATTCTGCTTTGACCTCTGCGGGTGCTGCTGAGCATAGACGTTGGTCCCAGCATCTTGCGCAGGCACATGCTATTCGTCTGGTTACTGCTGGCTCTTCAGTCGGTCGTCAGCTGCTCTAGTGATGTGTCAGCTCTGGATTGATCCATGGGCAAGGTCCTGTCCAATTCGACTTGAGCTGCACGTATAAAAGGTTTTCAGAGGCGCACACCGGTGCACTAGTGTCAACCTAATCTCATGTGTGAGTGTAATTTGCAACTGTGTGGTCAGTGTCAGCATGTGCTCAGGGTCGGCTGATAGTGTTTAGAATTCTGCCACCTCCGGAGAGGAGTTTGTTCGTATGGATTCAGTGCTGTCGTATAGCCACTAGAATTCCAGCACCTCTGGAGAGGAGTTGTTTGAGTGCTGTTACTGTCTGACCACTGTTGCTGCCTGCTCCATTGGTGGGCTTCGATCCTCTGTGAAGTTAACAGGGATCGTGTCTAGAGTCAAATCTTTCGTTGCCATGTGTGAGTGACACGGCTCTATTGCTGAGCATCTGCTTCGTTGCTGTGTGTGACTGACATGACTCTATTGCAGAACATCAGATTCGCTACGGTGTGTGAGTGGCACTACTTTGTGCGCTGCTCACTGAGTGATTTTAACTCAGTGTGAGCAAGCAATCGCTCACAGCATTCTCCACCATTGTTCACATTAGCTGCAGTTTTACATCTCTGCACGGTAGACCCCAGGTTGCGATTGCACTTCCTCATTAAATCTATTTTGTGCAATCCGCCAACCCTAACAGTAAGCTATGCTCTCACTATTCAGATCACCAACTTCAGTCCCACTGTTCTCCTCCTGGGCAAAGCTGCATGTGCTTGTAGCAAAGGAATGGGCACAGTTTTGGCAAGTAGAGTAATCATGCTGCCATTCGGAATGGTCAGTGTTCAGGAGCACGTCACTCTGGCCAGCAGGATGCATGATCATGAGAACTTCTTTAGGCTTTATGCACACAATGCGCCTCAGTCGCTGGTGCAACGGTCAAGTTTTCTCATGCAATGCAATTTCAAGAAAATGCATATTTTTCTTAAGCGGCTTTGGTGGAGTTTTTGCCATCATTCTTTTAGTGGCTCTGCTGTAGGCCTCTTTTACTCTATACTGTGAAGTATGAAGAGTGGTTGGCTTCCAAGCGGAAACCACAAGAATGAGCATGTCACATCTTTTAACTACTTTAGGATTTCCAAACCCTGAAGCAGTTAAAAGAAGTGCCATAAGATGAAAATGTTGTTTTGCTAATGCTATGAACTTTTTGCTGCGCTTTGTGCCAGTTTTACATTATAATTCTGGTCGGAATCTGGCTGAAAAAGTCATCTGCACATAGACGAAGAAGGAGATGGACCAAAACCATCTATGGCTGTCCTCATCTCTCTTAAAAGACCTTATAGCAGCTGCATGGGAGGCCTTGAATAAGTGTTTGGACAGGTTTAGACAAACAAATTTAGGTAAATGTGGTGTTGACAACGGACTGCACTCAGACAGCAAACTAGCCCATGATAGTCAATGTGCAAGTGCACATGAGCAATTACGTCAGCGTAGTAAAAAAATGCAGCATGTACTTTCCAGCACAAACAGGTCATGTTTGTAACAGCACAACAGTTTCTGCACTTGTCGGCTGTACGGATATGTGCAAACAGACCCAGCCATGCCCACAATTAATAGTCATCTGAGCTCAGGCTTTCATGGCATTTCCCATTTTCATGTCACCATGGTAAAACTGGCAGGTTGCAATTGGTTCAAAGACAAGAAAGTAGCTAAAATTTGAGCACTCATTACCAATGCATTGTGTATTTTTTTATCTCTAATGGTTGCTAGTACTACCTTCACAGCAAAATTACAGCAACCATTGCAGGAGCGAGGAGATAATTAATATTGCGAGCAGAGCACGCCAGTTTTTCCTGCAGAAGCATTGAATGCTTTCACATTTAAAGACATTGAATGAGCGATTATTGATTTCTTGTTTTCAGAGACTTTTCTTTCCACGTACGCCAACTGTCAAGTGGGAAACAGAAAGACAATCTGTTGAATAGAGTCTGAAAATTGCCCCCATTCTGAGCACTGAGCGCAGTCTGAGACACTGACAATCAGACCGAAGAGGGAATATTTACACTGCGACTCTTTCTAAAGCTATAATCAGCAAGTCAAGAAATAAAATTGTAAATCAGGGCTCCGCTCAACAGCCTATGACTGAACTGATGTTTTACTGTAGGCTATAAGTATCTGGGGTACTGGTGTGAATGGGACAATTATCTACTGAGCAGTTTTGGTTTTCGCTAAGCCAAAACCAAACACCAAACAATACAGTGCATAGGACACAACTTGAAACGTGCAAAAAGCTGTGGAAGTGTTACAAGTCAACATAGCCGACAGGTACAATGCAACGTGATATCACAATATCTGTGGTTTCCTCTAGATTACCTATTTTCATCAAAAGAAATAGCTAGCCCCCTTAATCGAACAGCCAATTGTCTGTATTCTGTTTTTTCCCTCTCTAATTCTTCCAAGAGGCATAGTTTTTTTTTTATTGACATAGCCATTTGATGTACTAAGTATAAAATAAAATTCCAAGTAAGGTGAAATGGTAAAAAAACAGCAATTGTGTCATGGTTTTTGAAATTTTGTTTGTTCCGTAAAAGTTACATAGCAAAATGAATCTCCAGGACAGTGCGCTTATGAAGATACCTTACATGTATTTTTTATATTTTAGTGACATAAAATATTCAGAACTCTAAAAAAAGTTAATACCTATATCTTTTTTTCTTTTGCTTTACTTTTTTATTTCTTTGTTTTTGGATGGGGAAATAGGTGTGAAAAAAATGATGTTTTTTTTATTTTTTACAATGTATTAAAAACTTTACAAATCTTCACTTTGCGATTCTTTGATAGCTTGTACTATGCGATAAGAACATGGAGATTGTTTGATTATTTGTATTTCAGAAGATAGAAGATGATTATTTGTACTATGAAGCCCAGAAAGCAGCTAGACTTCACATCAGGATGCCCCTAACTAACAACAACCGATCAACATCCCATGATCATATTGGGAGCAGGAAGAGGAGCAATGGGCACAGGAAAAGAAAACTCACCGGGATTTCGTAATTTATATGCTGCTGTCAGAAATTGGCAGCAACATGTAAGTGATTTAATAGCAGTGAGCGTTTAAAGTGACAACTAGTTTTTTAAAAAATAGGTGGTCATGAGGGCACAATAGTCCTAGTATTTTCCATGCTTGTCTTGATGAGGGGGTGGGGTAGAGTGTGAGGCACTGGATTCAGTAAGAGGCACATGCCAAAGTGGCGAAGGGCTTCATGCACCTCGCCACAAAGCTTACTCCATTCTAGAACTGGAGTAGGATTTGTGGTATAAGAAACACCACTGCTCATCATGAAATTTGATGAGAGGATGACACCATGCCATGTTACATCTACGTTCCGACCGACCAGGGCTGTGGAGTCGGAGTCGTGGAGTCGGATCCCATTTTCGTGGAGTCAGAGTCAGAGTCATGGAAATTGAGGAGTCGGAGGTTTGGCTTACCGACTTCACAGCCCTATCAGGGCTGTGGAGTCAGAGTCGTGGAGTTGGAGTCCGAGCCCATTTTGGTGCAGTTGAAGTCGGAGTCGGAGTGGGTGTCATGGAAATTGAGGAGTCGGAGGTGGAGAGTTGGCTTACCGACTCCACAGCCCTGGTTCCGACACAGCTCTGTCGTCTTTGTCAGAGCAGTGTAAAAATTACGCAAAAATACAGAAAGCCAAAAATGTTGAAGCCTCACTTTACGCAAACATTTCATGACTTTAAAAGCTTTTCATGCCAGAAAATCTTTGATTAATCACGGCCAAAGTCTTCAAGAAATTAATTCAACTCTTTTGCCATTTTTTACTGGTTGAGGATTTAAAAAAACAAAACAAAAAGAAAACAAAAAAAACACACTTCGATCATATCTTCGATCACAAAAACAATGATGAATCATCAGAGAGCAGGCTAACATCATTTTATACTGATGCATGGGTTCTCTCTCACCTTTATATCGTAAGCTCTTATTGTCATTGGAGTTCTCCCTCTCTCCCCTCCCGTAATTGTATTTTCCAAACAATTTCCAATTTCTAAGCACTCTTACTAGCTGCAAATCGAATTTTGGTTGAAAATTCAATGAAGTCGTCAAATATGAGTTTCAAAAGGTCCACTCATCTCTAACATATATATTTTACGCTATACACTATATACAGAGCTCCTGTGAATAATATCACCGGTGGTCACTGTATTTAATACCTGTGTTCGGTCACTATTTGGTGGTATAGTCATGGTGTAGTCTGTGTATGGTTGAGTATGGAGATCACTTGTTCTCTTTGCC
This sequence comes from Ranitomeya variabilis, assembly GCF_051348905.1. Taxonomy (NCBI): domain Eukaryota; kingdom Metazoa; phylum Chordata; class Amphibia; order Anura; family Dendrobatidae; genus Ranitomeya; species Ranitomeya variabilis. Next base: position 86,832,883 of record NC_135232.1, read on the forward strand.
ACCAGTAAAGAGAAGATTTCTTATTTCTTTTACAGATTCAATGATCAAAAGTTTAACTTCTCCCTGTCCTGTGAAATATTTTTACACTGTGGCAGAGATGAACTTAAGGGTTTCTTTGGTGAAAACATATTTCCACCTATCCACTGTAAAGTAATATCTTACTGATTAGAGGGGTCTTACTGCTGGGACCCTCTTTGATCAACGGAACACCGAAGTGTTATCCCTGTTAGAATGGAGCAGCATGTTTGATCACCATTCCATTCTTTTCCTATATGGCTGCCATGCACTGCGTTCGACTTTTCTTGCAGACTCAGAATAAAGTTGTTAGATATTCATTTATTTTCAATGAAAAACCTTTTTAATGCAAGGAATTTTTTTAAAACGATAAATTGGTATAGTAATCTAACACTTTATTAACAATAACTAGTACCTAAAAATATTTTTTTATTGATGAAAGCTAATAAAAACCTTTTAGACAAATAACCACAAACCCACAAACTAAAAAAAATGACAATAACTCCTAATATACCCTATCACTCCCTAGTATGCCCTTCCTGACAGCGGAGGTTGGCACCCTACCTTGTTTGCAAAATGGTGCCCCCACTCACCGGCGGCTCACCCTAGATCTACTCTATTGAACCCTACAAAAATTGACCACAATACAGTCCATAAGTGAGATAAACCGGTTCAAACAAAAGCGTGCCGCGCAGAAAAAGAGAGTAGAGAGTGATCCAATAGAGAGATATTACAATTACAGAAGCAGATCCAATTTGTTTTGCCTCTTAAACAAGGAGCCAATAATACCTAAATATACATGCATGACTAAAAATGGAAATCCAGATAAGTGGCTAACGGCTAGGGTGAAAAAATGATGAAAACTTGGGAAGGCCTAATCTGGCTGGCCCTTGCAACACCCTAATGTCACTGTCCCTGCCTGACAGTGGAGGTTGACACCCTACAAATCAACGCCAGTGGTGCCCCCGCTCCCGTCGGCTGACCCTTGATCACCCTACACACTTACCCTATCACCTCTCAAATAATAAAGGCGGTAGGGGAAAGAAAGGTGAAAGAAGGGGGGGGGGAAGAGTGCAAAGGACAGTGTCACAGATAGATATATATAAAAAAGGCCAAAAAGAGGAGAATGACCTAACTGTATAGTCAATAAGGGTATTTCACATAATTTGGGTAAATACATGATAAATACATGTGCCAGTCAAATTATGGATTGCTCTACTGATATAGTCAGAGAGAGAAAAAAAAAAAAGGACAAGGAGCAACCCTTTGAAAGTCAAACCATGGGACAATACCCTGGCTGACAAAACCAAAGTGGGTTTTTATAGACGGCACTAGTTTGATATTATTGCACAATTCTTTATAAAACTACGTACTGTTATCTGGGGTCAAAAAGTGATACACAAATACCTCAAAAGGCAATAATGATAGATGTTAAGCCTAATTTTTTTAACCACTAGGGGGGGTACATCACACTAAACATCATTAAGATAAAAGTATCTAGCAGTCCCCATATAGATTGTGTAAACTGACGCCTCAGCAGTTCTCCCCTATTGCACAATACCCAACATGTATGGAATGCCACATTTAAACAACATGATCTTATCTGGAATCCATATGATCAACAGACGCCTCAACGCGTTTCCCTTCCATGATGACAGTTCGTCAGGAGGCTAATGGAAAAGCCGATGTCTCAAGATGCAGCATATGGCAGTCATGACATCCTGGTTGCAGGTGTGCAGTCCAGCAAAAAACTGGGGTTTAAAAACACCCGGGGCTGGTTAATCCGGCCCACGTGTTATATGAGAAGGAGTGCGAGGGGGAGCATCAGATAGGCAAATACCCTATCTACTTGTCCTCACTCCGGAACGGCGCATGTCACGGAAAGTGAAGGCACTAGAGGTCCAACTGCTCCTCCTCCTATTGGCGCTCACTTCCCGTGAGTGATACTGTGCGAGCATGCGCAGTCCCCAACTCAGTATACCACCCCACGTATTCGCACTTAAAATAATACTTAATGCCTTGCGGTAATGTTAGTCAGATAGCGCATGCGCCAAGCGTCGTACTGCATCCAGAGCCGCCCACCTCGACTATACCAGGGAGCGGTGATGCAAAAAGTATAGCGCTACCATAATCGCGTCCAAGACTGCGCATGCGCACTACCGCAGAGGGCAGTGATATACAGAGTGGCGCTCCAAATCGCGCTTGCGCACTAAAGAAACCACTACAAAGTGGATAGTGGCCTCTCAAAAACTCATCCTTATGGGGAGGTGCCTCTCTTGAGTATACGTCCCGAATGGACTTGAACCTCATATAGCTTATACTTATCCTCTCTGACTATTTCAGTAGAGCAATCCATAATTTGACTGGCACATGTATTTATCATGTATTTACCCAAATGATGTGAAATACCCCTATTGACTATACAGTTAGGTCATTCTCCTCTTTTTGGCCTTTTTTATATATATCTATCTGTGACACTGTCCTTTGCACTCTTCCCCCCCCCTCTTTCACACACACGTGGTTCCCCTACCGCCTTTATTATTTGAGAGGTGATAGGGTAAGTGTGTAGGGTGATCAAGGGTCAGCCGACGGGAGCGGGGGCACCACTGGCGTTGATTTGTAGGGTGTCAACCTCCGCTGTCAGGCAGGGACAGTGACATTAGGGTGTTGCAAGGGCCAGCCAGATTAAGCCTTCCCAAGTTTTCATCATTTTTTCACCCTAGTCGTTAGCCACTTATCTGGATTTCCATTTTTAGTCATGCATGTATATTTAGGTATTATTGGCTCCTTGTTTAAGAGGCAAGACAAATTGGATCTGCTTCTGTAATTTGAGTTAATATCTCTCTATTGGATCACTCTACTCTCTTTTTCTGCGCGGCACGCTTTTGTTTGAACCGGTTTATCTCACTTATGGACTGTATTGTGGTCAATTTTTGTAGGGTTCAATAGAGTGGATCTAGGGTGAGCCGCCGGTGAGTGGGGGTGCCATTTTGCGAACAAGGTAGGGTGCCAACCTCCGCTGTCAGGAAGGGCATACTAGGGAGTGATAGGGTATATTAGAAGTTATTGTCATTTTTTTCAGTTTGTGGGTTTATGGTTATTTGTCTAAAAGGTTTTTATTAGCTTTCATCAATAAAGAATTATTTTTAGGTATTACTTTTTAATGCAAGCCACCATAATTGTATATCACAGTTACTGTGTGGTCACAGTAACTACACAGGACTCCTGTATTTTACAGTCGACACTCTGCTCTAACAGATATACAGTAATACATAACAGTGATTTACATATAGATGCAGTGGGTTCTCCAAGAGTCATTTCTGCCTGTTTTCCGCTATAGTCAGAGAAAAGAGGGAGACACAAAAGAGCAAATATCAAAAGTTATATATAAAAAAAAAATAAGTTAAATATCAAAGGTTACACAAAGTTGCCCACCAAGAGAACTACTCACCTGGTGAGAGTGAAGGAAGGACATATATTAATGGCGGCTGCTGCAGATCAACAGGTCAGTGCAGGTTTCTGATTGAAACACACACTTAGGTAGGAAAAAAGGATCATCCCCGTGCTGCAGCAAGAAGAATTCCAAAAATTGTAGAGGTTTCAACATGGTTTATTCTACGCGTTTCAGGGTTCAGGTGACCCCTTCATCAGGACATACCACAAATACTGAACCAATATTTGTTACCAGAAATATTGTACCAATATTTGTGGTATGTCCTGATGAAGGGGTCACTTGAACCCTGAAACGTGTAGAGTAAACCACGTTGAAACCTCTACAATTTTTTTGTGTTTTCTGCCATAGGCATCCCTGTCTGGCACTGCTTGCAATGGTGTGTGACCTGTGACATGAAACTGCCTTCCATAACCTCACCTTTGTAGCAGAGTTTGGTTGTTGCTTACCCAGCTCTAAGCCTCCTGCACAGCTGTTTGTTTCAGTTAATGACTGCATTACAACCTACTTATAATGTTGAAGATCATTATCACCTGTTTAGTATAATAGGTTACTCATACTTACTGTATGACTATAATCCTGCAAAATACCTGACTGTGCCAGTGACCCTAGAAGAATTGATGCTGTTATGAAAGCAAAGGCCGGTCACACCAAATATTGATTTGATTGAGATTTCTCTTTTGTTCATTCACTTTTGTATTTTGTCAATTGATCATAATAAACTATTGACACTTCTATTTTGTAAAAACCATTCTTACTTTACAGAATTTTCTCCATACATGCTTGAAAGTTTTGCACACTACTGTACAGCAGCAACTATAGGAGTATCTCTGTAAGAAGCATTTCAAGGTCCAGCTGTGGCCTAGCCAGTCTGATCTGAACCCAATAGAAAATCTTTGGATGGAGCTGAAACTTATTGTTGCCCAGCGACAGCACCAATATCTTGAAGATCTCAATGGAGGAGTGGGCCAAAATCCCTGCTGCTGTGTGTGCAAACTTGGTCAAGAACTACAGGAAACTTCTCACCTCTGTAATTGCAAACAAAAGTTTCTGTTCATATATAAAGTTGTTTTTCTATTGCATCAAATACTTATTTCATGCAATAAAATGCAAATTGATTATGTAAAAATCACACAATGTTTTTTGCTTTTTAAAGTTGAAGTGTACCTACGATAAAAATTACAGACCTCTCCATTCTTTGTAGGTGGGAAAACGTGCAAAATTTGCAGGATATCAAATACTTATTTCCCCCACTTTAGGTGCATACATATGTACAGTATAATTTATGAAAGAATACATTAGTAACATTTCATATTTCTTTACTACCTATTAATGTAAGCCTGAAATCAAATAAACATATTGCAATTTTTCTTGAAGTGTGGCAAGCCAGAGTATCCAGAAATTCCCTTGAGCAAGGGTGGTACAAAAACTCTTTGCAGTGTTGAGGAATTGTTCTAAGGAGCCATGATACCGCTTTATGAATACAGTATTTGACATATCAGTTACTAACACCATAACTCCTCCAATCTCAAAACCTTTCTTTACCGGTGAGAACACAGAAGAGGCACTGGCAAATTAAAGAAGTACTATCAAATTATTTATCCTCTTAATATATTGCAATCATCATATTATATAGCACTGTGTACTTACAATTGCTCATTTTGCCTTTCTACCCAGATAATTATTCTCTTTCATATTAGGTCTATGACAATGTCATTAAAAACTGATTAGCTGAATCCTTCTAAGCTCTATGTAGAAACAAAACATATTTTTCCCTGCACTAGTCATCACTAGTGATGAGCTAATTTGTTTGGAAAATGATTGCCAGACATAAATTCGGCACAAATATGGCACGTTCTGATTCGTGATCGGAAACACAAGCAAAATTTTATAAAATCTGTAACATTTGGTAAAAATTGCAGGAAAATATTTGTGTTGCTACAAAAGTATTTTTCAGCACTTTTGCAACGATAATGGTGGAGCATCAGGAGCTTGGGGCATGTGTTTGATGAGGGTAGGGGGTTTGCAGAGCTCAGAGGCGTGGCGTGCCTGTAAACAGTAATTTTTTTCCTAACTTTATGTGTGCACATTGAGGCTTGCCAATCAGGGCACCGGAAACATCTACAATGCCTGACACAATGGCTTAAGACGTTGGCTGCTGAAATCACATGTCCCTCTCCACATAAAGAGCAAACATCTTGTTTTAGTGCCATTTTAACACTGCAACAGCGCAGAGAGTCTGCTCCTTATGCTGGCAGTGTTAGCAACTAGATTTTAGGTAGTTAGGTAGGCGGTGTGTTGTGAATTCTGCTTTTGGGTTCCCTCCGGTGGTAGTAGGTGGTAATGCAGTTGTCCCTGGGTTGCAGTCCTGGTCAGGTGTGTCTGCTGATTGCAGTTCTGACTGGGGTATTTAGGTGTGCAGGATTCATTAGTCCTTGCCAGTTGTCAATTGTTGTTGGGAGGTGTAGGACCTCTGCCTGGTTCCTCCTGCCTTTCTGCCAAATCAGCAAAGATAAGTGTCTGTTTTTTTTTTTCCTGTGGCACACATGCTGTGTGCTTCACAATTCAGTGCTATTCTTTGTGTTTTCTTGTCCAGCTTAGATTGTGTCAGTATTTTCTCAGTCTTGTTGGATTCTCTGGAGTGGCAGATATACATTCCATATCTTTAGTTAGATTGTGGAACTTTTTGTATTATCTGTTGTAGATATTTTTGGAAGGGTTTTAATACTGACCGCCTAGTAATCTGTCCTATATTTTCCTATTTAGCTAGAGTGGCCTCTTTTGCTAAATCCTGTTTTCTACCTGCGTGTGTCTATTCTTCTCCTACTCACAGTCATTATTCGTGGGGGGCTGCCTATCCTTTGGGGGTCTGCTCTGAGGGAAGATAGCATTCCTATTTCCATCTATAGGGGTATTTAGTCCTCCGGCTGTGTCGAGTGTTGTGAATTCTGTTCTTGGGCTCCCTCCGGTGGTTGTAAGTGGTAGCGCTGCTGTCTGTCCTTCACAGCAGTTATCAGGTGTTTCCACTCTGGACTGGGCTATTTAGTCTGGCCTCACCCTTTAGTCAGTGCCAGTTGTCCATTGTATTCTGGAGGATTCACATCCCTTCATGGTTTCTCCTGCTTCCTGGTCTTTTCACCAAGATAAGTTCTGCTTCTTTTGCAGCCCACAGGTTGTGGGCCTCATTGTTCAGTGCATTTCATGTTTTTTCTTGTCCAGCTGAATCTGTGTAAGGATTTATGCAGTCAAGCTGGAATCTCTGGAGAGGCAGATATACCCTCCATATCTTTAGTTAGATGTGGAGTTTTTTTGTATTTTCTGTGGTGGATATTTCCTAGTATTTTAATACTGACCGCATAGTTCTCTGTCCTATCTTTCCTATTTAGCTAGATTGGCCTCCTTTGCTAAATCCTGTTTTCAGCCTGTGTATGTTTTTTCCTCTCCTCTCACAGTCAATATTTGTGGGGGGCTGCCTATCCTTTGGGAATTTTCTCTGAGGCGAGATAGTTTTCCCTTTTCTATCTATAGAGTTAGAGTATAGAGTCCTCCGGCTGTGTCGAGGTTTCTAGGATCAGTAGGTACATCCAACAGCTACTTCTAGTTGCGGTGTTAAGTTCAGGGTCTGCGGTCAGTACAGATACCACCTTCTCCAGAGTACGTCCAATGCTACTCCTGGGCCACCAGATCATAACAGTCGAGGTGTCTAGGGTTTGTTAGGCACACCCCACGGCTACTTCTAGTTGCGGTGTTAGTTCAGGATTTGCGGTCAGTACAGGTTCCACCGACTCCAGAGAAAGTTTTCATGCAGCTCCAAGGTCACCAGATCATAACAGTACAACTGGCCCATAATGAGTTAAATGCATCTCAGAAGAAGGGAAGAAAGGTGTTGAGCCATTTTTTTTCTGCAGTCTGTTCTGTCTTTTCTTCCCTCTTTATTTATGGGTGGCTGAGGAGTCTTGTGCCAGCATGGATGTTCAGGAATTAGCTTCTCATGTAGACCAGCTTGCTGCTAGGGTACAGGGTATTTCTGATTATATTGTTCAGACTCCTGCTTTAGAGCCGAAGATTCCTACTCCTGATTTGTTTTTTGGTGATAGGTCCAAATTTTCGGGTTTTAAAAACAATTGTAAACTGTTTTTTGCTCTGAGACCGCGATCCTCCGGTGATTCCATTCAGCAGGTTAAAATTGTCATCTCCCTGCTGCGTGGCGATCCACAGGATTGGGCATTTTCCCTGGAATCTGGGAATCCGGCCTTGCTTAATGTAGATTCCTTTTTTCAAGCTTTAGGATTATTATATGATGAACCTAATTCTGTGGATCAAGCGGAGAAAACCTTGTTGGCCCTTTCTCAGGGTCAAGAGGCGGCAGAATTGTATTGTCAGAAATTTAGAAAATGGTCTGTGTTGACTAAATGGAATGATGACGCTTTGGCGGCAATTTTCAGAAAGGGTCTTTCTGAATCCGTTAAAGATGTTATGGTGGGGTTTCCCACGCCTTCCGGTCTGAGTGATTCTATGTCTCTGGCCATTCAGATTGATCGGCGCTTGCGGGAGCGTCAAACTGTGCGCGCTGTGGCGTCGCCCTTAGAGCAAAGTCCTGAGCCAATGCAGTGTGATAGGATTTTGTCTAGAACGGAACGACAAGGATTCAGACATCAGAATAGGTTGTGTTATTATTGTGGCGATGCTTCTCATGTCATTTCAGTCTGCCCTAAGCGGACAAAAAGGATCGCTAGTTAATTTACTATCAGTACTGTACAACCTAAATTCCTGTTATCGGTGTCCTTGATCTGCTCATTGTCATCATTTTCTGTCATGGCGTTTGTGGATTCAGGCGCCGCCTTGAACTTAATGGATTTTGAGTTTGCCAGGCGTTGTGGTTTTCCCTTGCAGCCTTTGCAGAACCCTATTCCTTTAAGGGGGATTGATGCTACACCTTTGGCTAAAAATAAGCCCCAGTTTTGGACACAGGTGACCATGCACATGGCGCCAGCCCATCAGGAAGATTGTCGATTTCTGGTGTTGCATAATTTGCATGATGTTATCGTGCTGGGTTTCCCTTGGTTGCAGGTATATAATCCTGTGTTGGATTGGAAATCTATGTCTGTGACTAGTTGGGGTTGTCAGGGGGTTCATAATGATGTTCCTTTGATGTCAATCTCCTCTTCTTCCTCTTCTGAAATTCCAGAGTTTTTGTCTGATTTTCAGGATGTATTCGATGAGCCCAAGTCCAGTTCCCTTCCACCGCACAGGGACTGTGAATGTGCGATTGACTTGATTTCAGGCAGTAAGTTTCCTAAAGGCCGACTTTTCAACCTGTCTGTGCCTGAACATACCGCCATGCGGAGTTATGTTAAGGAGTCTTTGGAGAAAGGGCATATTCGGCCATCTTCTTCACCGCTGGGAGCAGGTTTTTTTTTTGTTGCTAAGAAGGATGGCTCCTTGAGACCTTGTATTGATTATCGCCTCTTGAATAAGATCACGATCAAGTTTCAATACCCTTTACCTTTGCTTTCCGATTTGTTTGCTAGGATTAAGGGGGCTAGTTAGTTTACGAAGATTGACCTTCGGGGGGCATATAATCTTGTTCGTATTAAGCAGGGTGATGAATGGAAAACTGCGTTTAATACGCCCGAAGGCCATTTTGAATACCTTGTGATGCCATTCGGGCTCACTAACGCTCCATCTGTTTTTCAATCCTTCATGCATGATATCTTCCGGACTTATATTGATAAATTTTTGATTGTATATTTGGACGATATTTTGATTTTTTCCGATGATTGGAAGTCTCATGTGGAACAGGTCAGGATGGTATTTCAGATCCTTTGTGACAATGCTTTGTTTGTGAAGGGGTCTAAGTGTCTCTTTGGGGTGCAGAAGGTTTCTTTTTTGGGCTTTATTTTTTCTCCCTCATCTATGGAGATGGATCCGGTTAAGGTTCAGGCCATTCATGATTGGATTCAACCCACATCCGTGAAGAGCCTTCAGAAATTTTTGGGTTTTGCAAATTTTTATCGCCGGTTCATTGCTAACTTCTCCAGCGTGGTTAAACCCTTGACTGATTTGACAAAAAAAGGCGCTGATGTGGGAATTGGTCCTCTGCGGCTGTCTCTGCCTTTCAGGAGCTTAAACGCCGATTTACTTCTGCTCCGGTGTTGCGCCAACCAGATGTTTCTCTTCCGTTTCAGGTTGAGATTGATGCTTCTGAGATTGGGGCAGGGGCCGTTTTGTCTCAGAGGGATTCTGTTGGTTCTTTGATGAAACCGTGTGCCTTCTTCTCCCACAAGTTTTCGCCTGCTGAACGCAATTATGATGTCGGCAATCGGGAGTTGTTGGCTATGAAGTGGGCGTTTGAGGAGTGGCGACATTGGCTTGAGGGAGCTAAGCACCGTATTGTGGTCCTGACCGATCATAAGAATTTGATTTACCTCGAGTCTGCCAAACGGCTGAGTCCTAGACAGGCTCGATGGTCCTTGTTTTTTTCCCATTTTGATTTTGTGGTTTCGTATCTTCCGGGTTCTAAGAATATTAAGGCCGATGACCTTTCTAGGAGTTTTTTGCCTGATTCTCCTGAGGTCCTTGAACCGGTCGGCATTCTGAAAGAAGGGGTGGTCCTTTCTGCCATTTCCCCTGATTTATGCCGGATTCTTCAGGAATTTCAGGCTGATAGACCTGATCGCTGTCCTGTGGGGAAATTGTTTGTTCCTGACAGGTGGACTAGTAAAGTGATTTCTGAGGTTCACTGTTCTGTGTTGGCTGGTCATCCTGGTATTTTTGGTACCAGAGATTTGGTTGGTAGGTCCTTTTGGTGGCCTTCGTTGTCACGTGATGTGCGTTCTTTTGTGCAGTCCTGTGGGACTTGTGCACGGGCCAAGCCTTGTTGTTCCCGTGCTAGTGGGTTACTTTTGCCATTGCCGGTCCCTGAGAGGCCCTGGACGCATATTTCTATGGATTTTATTTCTGATCTTCTGGTTTCCCAGAGGATGTCGGTTATCTGGGTTGTTTGTGACCGGTTTTCTAAGATGGTTCATTTGGTGCCTTTGCCTAAATTGCCTTCCTCTTCAGAGTTGGTTCCGTTGTTTTTTCAGCATGTGGTTCGTTTGCATGGTATTCCAGAGAATATTGTGTCCGACAGAGGTTCCCAGTTTGTTTCTAGGTTTTGGCGGGCCTTTTGTGCTAGGCTGGGCATTGATTTGTCATTTTCTTCTGCATTTCATCCTCAGACAAATGGCCAGACCGAGCGAACTAATCAGACTTTGGAGACTTATTTGAGATGCTTTGTGTCTGCCGATCAGGATGATTGGGTGGCCTTTTTGCCATTGGCCGAGTTTGCCCTTAATAATCGGGCTAGTTCGGCTACTTTGGTTTCGCCTTTTTTTTGTAATTTTGGTTTTCATCCTCGTTTTTCTCCTGGGCAGGTTGAGCCTTCTGACTGTCCTGGAGATGCTTTGTGTCTGCCGATCAGGATGATTGGGTGGCCTTTTTGCCATTGGCCGAGTTTGCCCTTAATAATCGGGCTAGTTCGGCTACTTTGGTTTCGCCTTTTTTTTGTAATTTTGGTTTTCATCCTTGTTTTTCTCCTGGGCAGGTTGAGCCTTCTGACTGTCCTGGTGTGGATTCTGTGGTTGACAGGTTGCAGCAGATTTGGGCTCATGTGGTGGACAATTTGGTGTTGTCTCAGGAGGAGGCTCAACGTTTTGCTAACCGTCGTCGGTGTGTTTGTTCCCGGCTTCGGGTTGGGGATTTGGTTTGGTTGTCTTCCCGTCATGTTCCTATGAAGGTCTCTTCCCCTAAGTTTAAGCCTCGGTTTATTGGTCCTTATAGGATTTCTGAGATTATTAATCCGGTGTCTTTTCGATTGGCGCTTCCGGCCTCTTTTGCTATCCATAATGTCTTCCATAGATCTTTATTGCGGAAATATGTGGTGCCCGTTGTTCCCTCTGTTGATCCTCCGGCCCCTGTTTTGGTTGATGGGGAGTTGGAGTATGTGGTTGAGAAGATTTTGGATTCTCGTTTTTTGAGGCGGAGGCTTCAGTACCTTGTCAAATGGAAGGGTTATGGCCAGAAGGATAATTCTTGGGTTTTTGCTTCTGATGTCCATGCTGCTGATCTGGTCTGAGCCTTTCATCTGGCTCATCCTGATCGGCCTGGGGGCGCTGGTGAGGGTTCGGTGACCCCTCCTCAAGGGGAGAGTACTGTTGTGAATTCTGCTTTTGGGTTCCCTCCGGTGGTAGTAGGTGGTAATGCAGTTGTCCCTGGGTTGCAGTCCTGGTCAGGTGTGTCTGCTGATTGCAGTTCTGACTGGGGTATTTAGGTGTGCAGGATTCATTAGTCCTTGCCAGTTGTCAATTGTTGTTGGGAGGTGTAGGACCTCTGCCTGATTCCTGCTGCCTTTCTGCCAAATCAGCAAAGATAAGTGTCTGTTTTTTTTTTCCTGTGGCACACATGCTGTGTGCTTCACAATTCAGTGCTATTCTTTGTGTTTTCTTGTCCAGCTTAGATTGTGTCAGTATTTTCTCAGTCTTGTTGGATTCTCTGGAGTGGCAGATATACATTCCATGTCTTTAGTTAGATTGTGGAACTTTTTGTATTATCTGTTGTGGATATTTTTGGAAGGGTTTTAATACTGACCGCCTAGTAATCTGTCCTATTCTTTCCTATTTAGCTAGAGTGGCCTCTTTTGCTAAATGCTGTTTTCTACCTGCGTGTGTCTATTCTTCTCCTACTCACAGTCATTATTCGTGGGGGGCTGCCTATTCTTTGGGGGTCTGCTCTGAGGCAAGATAGCATTCCTATTTCCATCTATAGGGGTATTTAGTCCTCCGGCTGTGTCGAGGTGTCTAGGGTTTGTTAGGCATACCCCACGGCTACTTCTAGTTGCGGTGTTAGTTCAGGATTTGCGGTCAGTACAGGTTCCACCGACTCCAGAGAAAGTTTTCATGCGGCTCCAAGGTCACCAGATCATAACAGCGGTGGTTTCTTACTCAGATAGTTTAGCTAGGTAGTGTCCTGTGTGGCTGTGAAATTGACCTTACAGCAATTTTTTTTTACATTACTGAGGTCCATAGGCAAAGACAGCAGGGCACATGACATACAAGTGTGTTGTGCACTACTTCTATTGTGCTCCATGCACGAGTATAGCGCTCTAAATCTTATCTTTTCACTAACTAAATGTGAAACAGCATGCCATATCCCACCGTGACATTTAGAGCTGTGGTAACATTATTCTGTGATTTGAGCTATCGAGCATGAAGAAATATTTTTGGGGGGCATTTGCTACCGTGACTCACCTTGCCATATCTCACCTTGCTATTTAGTGGCAGTGAAATTCCACAGTGTGCATATATCATGCACATTAAAAAATATATGTTAATTTTTTCTATTGCTAAACGTGATACAGAACGCCATATCCCATGTTGTCACTTTGTGGCAGGGAATTTATTGTCTGTGCAGAGCTGTTTCAAATAAAAAAAACAACATTTTTGGGGGTTTTCAAACGTGATACAGCAGGCTAAATTTGAATTTGAAATTGTTTTGAACATATCTTCTAGGTTATACAGGCATCACCCACACCTAAAATTCTTCTGTTATTATTAACATCGTACAGTAGGGGACATCTCACTTTCAAATTGCTTGTAGCATCCAGTCTGTTATAGAGGGCTAATCCACAGCCCCCCAAAATTCTTGTGTTACTAACATCATACAGTAGGGGAGATCTAATTTTAAAATTGTTTGGAACATATCTTCTTTGTCATATAGGCCTCATCCACACTCAAACAATTCTCTCTTCTGTGACTGTCCCTGACTGTCAGGGCAGGAAGAGGAGGAGGGAGACTCCAAGGGTGAGGAATGTAGTAAAGCCTCAGTGAGGCGAGCTACCTAGACTGGACCCTCTGGACCATGGAACTGACCCTCCCCTGGGTGAGTAGAACCTAGTGGGACTGACCCCTATACTGTCAGGGGCAAGCCCAGGGGACTCTAACACCACGGCAGCCAGTACCAAGAGAGGTGGCTTGTAGGGAAGCAAGGGTATGGTGGGGTAGCAGAAATGGATCCGAGAAGAGACTGGGAGACGTAGACTAGGACTAGGACTAGGGGTAGTGGTGAGAAAGAGGATGGGAACAAGGAACCAAGGACATGGAGCCAAAAGGATAGGAACCGAGTTCAAGGACTACCGGGGAATCACACTGAGGCAGGCGACAGTGGCAGGCACTGTGGACTGAACAAGAGAAAAGTCAGGTAAAGATAGTGCAGAGACAGTGCAGCGCACAGATAAGAGTACGGGGCCCAAGTTACTAGCACGGAACTCATGTAATAATCGGGCACCTCCACAGAAGGGAAGCAGCCTAATATACCGAATCCCTTACCCCTATAGGTTGGATGGAGCTTCCTGGTCAGGGCACATTGGCTCCATAAGATGCGCGTGGCTGTGTACCATGCTGCCCAGGGAGCATGCGCAGGTGTTGGGATCTCGCCGCTGACCACGAGATCGGAAGTGCAGGAGAAGCGCGGTGAGACCAGCGATGAGCAGCACATGCTGGAGCAGATGGAACAGGCGAGCAGAGGAGGACCGGGCCGTGGCGGTAACAAATGTGATAACACAGAGGATGATGTTGAGGTGGTAGATCTCAGTTGACGTGAACACAGAGGCACACAGCTCATCTGGAGAGAAAGACGAGGAAGTTACATTGCGCTGTATGTTGCAGACACACAGTGATGCAGCCACGATGAGCAATGCATCCTCAGCCACAACCGTGGCTGTCACCAGCAGCGTCTGCAGGTCTGCAAATCGCAGGGGTGGCAGAGGTTGCCTAGCCTGGGTCTTTTTTGATCCTACAAAGGTTGAGCCAATTCATGTAGTCTGCCAATGTTGCACAAAAAAAACTGAGTAGAGGTAAAAAATGCAATAATTTGAGACGCAGGTCTCCAACCACAGAACATCGGGTTCTTTACCCGCTCCAGTCATGCTGACTAAGAGCCAGCCATCAGCTGTAACGGAAGAGGACATGCCTGCTGTTTTTGACAGATCTCAGAGAACGAGCACACCACAACTTTCTCAATCCACCGTAACATCTCCGCCTGCCCCTCTCTCACGGTCCAGCAGTTTGTCCGGTTAACTGTACTCTGCCTACTCTCAGCATTGCAGCAAGCCCACAGTACCGCAGTTGTATTCATGTAAAAGATTGTTTCCTCCATCCCTGGGCTAACAAGCTTTACTTATCATGCAAAATTCCCTATAATTAACAGATGGAGGAGTGTCAGGTAGTTACATTTATATTCTGAGACTTTGGTGACTTTTTAACTCTGCACTTTTTGGCAGACCGAAAAATGTAGCATCTTACAGTTTCTGCAAAGTAGCAAAATGGATGGTATTCATAGAAATCTCATGCTACTGAGTGCAATTTTTTTTAGCTAACACAGCATAAACTGACCTGTTGTGCATTTTTTAAATTCACAACTTATCAGTTTCTTTTGCAGGTATGTTGAGTTTTATGAGCAGATTTTCTCCATAGAATTGGATGTAGAAAATCCACAGGTAAAAACATGCATTTTTTGTGTATTTCCACATGAGCTACATCACCGAGGTCAGCCACCTCGGTGACACATATCTTCCATCTACGACATTACCATCTGTCTTCTTACAATAAATTTACTTTCTCCCCCCATAAATATGATCATTTAAATGCACTTGTTTTACGTGCTTATTTTTTTTGCTCTTTGTGCAGCTGTTTGTTTCTCCACGTTCTATTATTTTTCATGTGCTTCCATACCATGTGCCAAAGGCTTTGTTAGAAGCCTCTACTAAAAAAAAAAAAACTATAAATTAAGCAGCACGCTCCTTTTTTTCTGGTAATATTACAAACATCACGACGGAAATCATTGATTCCCTTTTAGTCAATTGCATCCATCGTGTTCCCATCATGTCATAACAGAAACTGCTATCATTTTTGTTTTTCTGTTTCTATAATGGGAAAGAAAAACATTAATAATGGCACTGACGTAAACCTAATGTAATAATAGTAGGAGGAAGAGATAAAATGCAGTCCGCTATTTATCCAATACATCTAATTGGGACAGTAGCAATGGCCGCATATTTGTTATATGGTTTCTATGAATCTCACCTCTTAGGCAATGCTATAAATTCAAGATGCTCTCTAGCCTTATTAGTGTAGGCAGAGAGACGAAGGGCAAGGATTGATTAATACGTATATGTATTCCCAGTTTTTTCCCAATTATTGGACCGTATCCATTTCAACTGTAGAGGTCTCATGGGTGTGGAACTAAACACTTAGAGATGGCACCATCCCCAGCCTATGTTTTTATTTAACCAAGATATCATATCTGCTAGATTATATTTTTCAAGTCATATGCAGACACTACTAGAGATTTACTAAGTCAAACACACCAGAATTCCCACAAATTATGGCAAAAATGAAGGTCTACAATGTGGTTCCAATTAAGGGCTTTAGACATATTTTACACTTGTATAGAAAGGGTATAAAAACGAGACAGCCAAGACGAGTTGTAAAATGCATCAAACGTATTCAAGATATGTACGTACAATGCGGATGTGTGAACAAAGCCTTATGAAAATTCAACCATCTGAACTGTATAGAATAGTGCCTTCCTATATTGTTACCACATTGGTAGTTGTGATCTCCAGGTAGGGAAATAGTAATTACTTCTACCTTTATGACAGATTCAATGCAATAATAACTTTTAAAAGCTGAAAGGCTATAAATAAAGAAAATGTAAAAGTCTAAAAAAAAAAAAAGTACAAGTACTTGAAAATCGTTGAATGTACTAATCAGCATTCTAAATTCACTGCTCGGATGCTCTGCTTGGCTGGGTGAATTCTTTACACACAGTTCAGAGTACAGGCAATCTTTCCTGAACGTCGGTGTTAAAATGATTATTAAAACAACAGAAAGAATCCCTTGAGGCTTTTGTCATTGTGAGCGGAGATAGCGCATAGGTCATTTCAGAATGTGTGCTTACCGTATCAATAATTTACCTGTCTACATTCAAGACCTGCCAAGTAGCAACTGATGTAGCATTGCATTTCCTAATTGATTTGGCACAAAAATTCATTCACAATTCAGGCATATTAAAAACTGGTTCAATAATATAACCAGCCAGTTATTAAGGCTTTTACATAAGTAAATAACTCTTTAGAATGATGAGATTTCTATATTTCTTCCCATTTTGTAATTTACATTAATTAGAATTTACGGTACTTTTATTAAAATTTACAATTAAAAACAATTAAAAATGCAAAAGGAAACTGTAGATTGCGCAGCATGATACAGATACTAGCTGCATGATTACAGACAATAAGATCAAACCAACAGAAAAAACATGGGCCCCACACCATTTGTGTGTAAATATAAGCGGTTGATCGTCCTTACCCATGTATATAAATGGAAATTAATAACGTATACTCCAAATAACTTAATTTAACAGAAAAAAAGGGAGTTTTTATACGAACACATATATAGAAAAAAGAAAATTACCAAATGAGTAAATATAAAAATGTAAATTTTATTGTAACAATGATAAAAAACACATAACATGTTTAAATACACAGATGACAGGAAAAACCCTAGTGAACCACATCCAGGTCACAGGCAGAAAAGAAAAAGTAAAAAACACATCAGGGTGTTATCACAGGTCAGCATAAGTATCAGCGCTAAAAAGCATGGTATGACTGTGTTATATAGTTTAGAAGTCCATGTGGACATACATCCCCCATGCATAAGGCTAGTTACTGTGCCCACCTAATTCAAGACTGCTTACCCATGATGAAATAGTTAATCTGCCTGGGGCTCCGAATACCCCCTGACGCGCGTTTCGCGTTTCCTTTTTCAAAGAGGGAATGAAAGGGCTTAGCAGAGCGTGGCGCTTTTATAATGAGGTTAATAGACCTGCTCTGAAAGTACACAGCCGCGCTGTGACTCAGATGGCAGGAAGTCATCAATACACAGCTGTTCCTAACCTTTCAGACCTGCGCAGTTACAAACATTCCTCCGTAGTAAAGTGTGCAGCGTGACTACATTACAGGGAAGTCCCAGCTCCCCGGCATTCATCGAGAGCGCATGTCAGGGGGAATTCCCCCGTTGACGTCACAGACATGCGCTCTCGGATCATAGAAGCCGGAGGTACATGGGCATCCCAGCAGTCACGGAGCACACGCACAGGCCGACGAGAGGACCCCTATGTGAGGATCGAATAGCGCACAGCAAGTGGTATATATATAATAAATGTATATAGCCATATGGCCACAGCGCACTGTATTAGTTGGAATACAAATATAAGGAGTGGGAGCGAGAATCTCAGGATACAATGGGTCACTACTAATTTAAAATAAATAGGCACAAACAACATATAAATATATATAATAATAATAATAGTGCCCATAAATGTGAAACCGTGCACAATGCATTATATAATGAACAAAAATTAATGAATAATAGTGCCAATATAACACCATACATAAATATACTATGCAATAAAAAATTACATCTAAATAAAGTAATGAATTGTGAACAAATTGTGAAATTAAATAATAAATTATGAAAGGGTGCCAGTTTTCAATCTTCCCTCTGTTTTTCACAGTGAGGAGACTTGAAGTGATCAGTCTTGATATAGTAAGCCGTCATCCCGATCCAAGCTCTCACATTCCTCATGTACTGCCAGGTCATAAACCTCATAAGCACCGAGCTCAAGAAAAGCCATTAAGTCTAGGGATGTAAAAAGTGACAAACATAAATAAACAGAAAAAATGCAAAGTTTAAAATGTAATTACAGATTAAATCAATTCTACGACAAAAGAGGACGTGGGGAACAAGGCTACTTATAAAAAAGGAACAAAACTGATTGTTTCGTTTAATCCTACAGGAGACATGGAATCCAATGTCACAATCCACTTGCATTCAGCCTGTGCAAGTGTTCGTTTTATGTTGCCTCCCCTATTACCACTATGAACTTGATCGATCCCAATGACCCTAAGGCCAGTAGGATCGCATGCATGGAACTTATAAAAGTGTCTGGGGATGGTTTTGAGGGCACTGACGTCCTCAGCCTTGCGTGCGTTAACTATATCCCTTACGTGCTCTCTCACACGTACACGCAACTGGCGTGACGTCAGTCCCACATAAATTTTGGAGCAAGGACATGTGGCCAGATATACAACACAAGTGCTGGTACAGCGGATATGATGCCGGATCTGAAATTTCCTGTCTCCACACGACGACGAAAAATGAGTGCCCCTAATGAGGTTCTTTTCCCTACAAGCCAAACAATCGCCGCACGGATAGCACCCCCATAATGGACCTCTGTTTGTTGGATTAAGAGGATTGCTGATTTTTGCCACATAATGGCTTTTAACCAATAGATCTTTTATACTTTTACCCCGTTTAGCCGTGAAGCTGGGTCTCTGGGGGATACTAGAGGCGAGAACGGGGTCAGTGAGAAGGACCGGCCAATGCTTGTTTACGATGTCCTGCATACGTCTCCATTGGCAATTATACGTAGAAATGAATCTGACATTGTTCTCAGACCCATTTCTCTTTTCCTTTTTATACAACAACTCACGTCTCTCAGTTCTCTTGGCTCTAGTGTACCCCTGTTTTATGCAGCGGTTGCTATAGCCGCGGGCCCTGAATCTATCTTTTAGATCATCCGATTGAGCCTCAAATTTTTGTTCAGTGGAGCAGATCCGCTTCATCCTGAGGAACTGTCCAACTGGGATGGCTTTGATGGTGTGAATGGTATGCGATGAGGATGCATGCAACAGGGAGTTAACTGAAGTAGCCTTCCTGAATACATCCGTATGCAGCATCCCCATCTCATCAACCTCCAAATAAATATCCAAAAAATCAATTTTCTTTTGATGTGCCTTGTATGTCAATCGAATATTATGAGGATTGCTATTAAGCTGACCCACAAATTCAGTGATCCCCTTTTCGCTACCCTGCCATATAAAAAAGATATCATCAATATACCTATGCCAACACTGCACCCGGTCCACGGCAGAGGCCCCATCCTGGTGGAATATGGATCTCTCCCATAGACCGAGAAACAGGTTGGCATAGGCGGGGGCGCACGCCGCCCCCATGGCAGTACCACGTTTTTGAAGATAGCATCTGTCTTTAAAGAGAAACACATTGTGGGTCAGTACAAACCTCAGCAAGGTCACAACAAAGTCACAAATCTGGCCATCCCAGTTGCCATTCCCCAGGAAGAAACGGACCGCCTCAATTCCGTCGTCGTGTGAAATACAGGTGTACAATGATTCAACATCCGCTGTTACCAGCCACATGTCCTGCTCCAACACCATCCCCTCTACCTTTGTTAACATATCAGTGGTGTCCCGAATGTACGAGGGCAATGTTTCAACCATAGATTTTAAATAAAAGTCGATGTACCTACAAATTGGGTCACAAAGACCATCAATCCCAGAGACTATTGGTCTTCCTGGAGGACTTGTCATATCTTTGTGTACCTTGGGTAATAGGTACAGTGTGGGTGTTTTTGGAAACTCCACCATCAACCCATCACACACTTTTTTTGTAATGGTTCCCTGATCCAGTGCGTTCCGTAAGATCCTATCCAATTCATATTTGAAAGTATCTGTGGGGTTATGAGGCAGCCGGATGTAGGTATCCCTACAATTCAACTGCCTCAATGCCTCTTTTTCGTATTTTACTGTCGGCCAAATAACAACATTCCCTCCCTTGTCTGCTGCTTTTATGACAATGTCATCAAGGTTACTGAGTTCATACAATGCTTGTCGCTGAGACTTCGTGACATTGTCATGTGTTATAAATTCAGGGAGCTTTTTGAAATCTTCCGTTACCAACCTAGTAAAAATCTCTACCTGAGGGCACAAAGACAAGGGAGGGAAAGTGGTCGACCTAGGCAGGATAGATCTAGGGAACGTACCTTCTGGGTCAGGTTCCTGTTCTTTTAACAAGTCCTCCAGGACTGCCAAAGTCTCCCGATCTCCACGCTCTGCTAAGCCCTTTCATTCCCTCTTTGAAAAAGGAAACGCGAAACGCGCGTCAGGGGGTATTCGGAGCCCCAGGCAGATTAACTATTTCATCATGGGTAAGCAGTCTTGAATTAGGTGGGCACAGTAACTAGCCTTATGCATGGGGGATGTATGTCCACATGGACTTCTAAACTATATAACACAGTCATACCATGCTTTTTAGCGCTGATACTTATGCTGACCTGTGATAACACCCTGATGTGTTTTTTACTTTTTCTTTTCTGCCTGTGACCTGGATGTGGTTCACTAGGGTTTTTCCTGTCATCTGTGTATTTAAACATGTTATGTGTTTTTTATCATTGTTACAATAAAATTTACATTTTTATATTTACTCATTTGGTAATTTTCTTTTTTCTATATATGTGTTCGTATAAAAACTCCCTTTTTTTCTGTTAAATTAAGTTATTTGGAGTATACGTTATTAATTTCCATTTATATACATGGGTAAGGACGATCAACCGCTTATATTTACACACAAATGGTGTGGGGCCCATGTTTTTTCTGTTGGTTTGATCTTATTACTAATTTATTCTGTGTTTTTCACAGCAGTTGATTCCAGACAGATGGATTTCAGAGCCAGAGATTCTTCATGGCTCAGCCAAATTAATGAAGTATTTAAGGATGACCCTAGCTTGATTTTAAGTTGTAACTACAGAGAAAATCATGATTCAATTCAAAAATTAAAATCACTTCTGCACAGGCGGATGAGGACGTGGTGGAACAAGGGATTCTTGGAGAAGTATGTCTCTAAGGGGTTAATACCTAGAGGCTTGCGTGTGCAGGTGTTCCCTTCCTTTGAGACTGAACTACCATGGTTTAAAAGTGGATGGGAGGAGCTGGCCAGTAACTGTTCCAGGGGTTTTATGGAGCTACTTATCAAGCTCAATGAACTTACACTTAGTGAGCTGGAAAAAGAAATTGATAGTATCCAGACATCATTAAAAAAAGATCTAACGAGTGAAGCCATTAAAAAGGTGAATGAGGATCTGGAAAAAGATTTTCTTAAATGGGAAGAGGACATTAAAACCACAAAAACGAAAAAATTCCAAAGAGATGTACTTGATTTTCAGACTAATCAGGTTTATAAATGGAGAAAAAACAACAGAAGGGGTGGATGCCCCACATCCAGAGCTCGTAATGAGTCTTGCTCATCAGTAACATCGGGGGAAGAGCCTGATAGTGATACTTCACAGGTGGCTGGTTCCAGTCACTTTAGACAAACTAGATCCAGGTATAGGCAATTGGAACAAGGAAAGGGCAAGTCCTCGACAAAACGGAAAATATCTCCCTTACAACAAAATGATGATAAGAAAAAGAAGCCTGGAACACTGGAGGTAATCAATTTATCCCATCATAAATTGTCTGAGGCTCAGAAAGAAGTGCTGTCCTTAGGTTTGACATTTGTGCCTAATAATTCATTCAATTATTTTTCAGCGGTGAAGGATGTGAATCTTTTCTCTCGGAAACTTATATTGAAAAGGTTGCACAACAAAAGAGATTATGAGGAATTTGGACTAACATCCAAGATTGATCGGGAGACTTTGGCAGTCCTGGAGGACTTGTTAAAAGAACAGGAACCTGACCCAGAAGGTACGTTCCCTAGATCTATCCTGCCTAGGTCGACCACTTTCCCTCCCTTGTCTTTGTGCCCTCAGGTAGAGATTTTTACTAGGTTGGTAACGGAAGATTTCAAAAAGCTCCCTGAATTTATAACACATGACAATGTCACGAAGTCTCAGCGACAAGCATTGTATGAACTCAGTAACCTTGATGACATTGTCATAAAAGCAGCAGACAAGGGAGGGAATGTTGTTATTTGGCCGACAGTAAAATACGAAAAAGAGGCATTGAGGCAGTTGAATTGTAGGGATACCTACATCCGGCTGCCTCATAACCCCACAGATACTTTCAAATATGAATTGGATAGGATCTTACGGAACGCACTGGATCAGGGAACCATTACAAAAAAAGTGTGTGATGAGTTGATGGTGGAGTTTCCAAAAACACCCACACTGTACCTATTACCCAAGGTACACAAAGATATGACAAGTCCTCCAGGAAGACCAATAGTCTCTGGGATTGATGGTCTTTGTGACCCAATTTGTAGGTACATCGACTTTTATTTAAAATCTATGGTTGAAACATTGCCCTCGTACATTCGGGACACCACTGATATGTTAACAAAGGTAGAGGGGATGGTGTTGGAGCAGGACATGTGGCTGGTAACAGCGGATGTTGAATCATTGTACACCTGTATTTCACACGACGACGGAATTGAGGCGGTCCGTTTCTTCCTGGGGAATGGCAACTGGGATGGCCAGATTTGTGACTTTGTTGTGACCTTGCTGAGGTTTGTACTGACCCACAATGTGTTTCTCTTTAAAGACAGATGCTATCTTCAAAAACGTGGTACTGCCATGGGGGCGGCGTGCGCCCCCGCCTATGCCAACCTGTTTCTCGGTCTATGGGAGAGATCCATATTCCACCAGGATGGGGCCTCTGCCGTGGACCGGGTGCAGTGTTGGCATAGGTATATTGATGATATCTTTTTTATATGGCAGGGTAGCGAAAAGGGGATCACTGAATTTGTGGGTCAGCTTAATAGCAATCCTCATAATATTCGATTGACATACAAGGCACATCAAAAGAAAATTGATTTTTTGGATATTTATTTGGAGGTTGATGAGATGGGGATGCTGCATACGGATGTATTCAGGAAGGCTACTTCAGTTAACTCCCTGTTGCATGCATCCTCATCGCATACCATTCACACCATCAAAGCCATCCCAGTTGGACAGTTCCTCAGGATGAAGCGGATCTGCTCCACTGAACAAAAATTTGAGGCTCAATCGGATGATCTAAAAGATAGATTCAGGGCCCGCGGCTATAGCAACCGCTGCATAAAACAGGGGTACACTAGAGCCAAGAGAACTGAGAGACGTGAGTTGTTGTATAAAAAGGAAAAGAGAAATGGGTCTGAGAACAATGTCAGATTCATTTCTACGTATAATTGCCAATGGAGACGTATGCAGGACATCGTAAACAAGCATTGGCCGGTCCTTCTCACTGACCCCGTTCTCGCCTCTAGTATCCCCCAGAGACCCAGCTTCACGGCTAAACGGGGTAAAAGTATAAAAGATCTATTGGTTAAAAGCCATTATGTGGCAAAAATCAGCAATCCTCTTAATCCAACAAACAGAGGTCCATTATGGGGGTGCTATCCGTGCGGCGATTGTTTGGCTTGTAGGGAAAAGAACCTCATTAGGGGCACTCATTTTTCGTCGTCGTGTGGAGACAGGAAATTTCAGATCCGGCATCATATCCGCTGTACCAGCACTTGTGTTGTATATCTGGCCACATGTCCTTGCTCCAAAATTTATGTGGGACTGACGTCACGCCAGTTGCGTGTACGTGTGAGAGAGCACGTAAGGGATATAGTTAACGCACGCAAGGCTGAGGACGTCAGTGCCCTCAAAACCATCCCCAGACACTTTTATAAGTTCCATGCATGCGATCCTACTGGCCTTAGGGTCATTGGGATCGATCAAGTTCATAGTGGTAATAGGGGAGGCAACATAAAACGAACACTTGCACAGGCTGAATGCAAGTGGATTGTGACATTGGATTCCATGTCTCCTGTAGGATTAAACGAAACAATCAGTTTTGTTCCTTTTTTATAAGTAGCCTTGTTCCCCACGTCCTCTTTTGTCGTAGAATTGATTTAATCTGTAATTACATTTTAAACTTTGCATTTTTTCTGTTTATTTATGTTTGTCACTTTTTACATCCCTAGACTTAATGGCTTTTCTTGAGCTCGGTGCTTATGAGGTTTATGACCTGGCAGTACATGAGGAATGTGAGAGCTTGGATCGGGATGACGGCTTACTATATCAAGACTGATCACTTCAAGTCTCCTCACTGTGAAAAACAGAGGGAAGATTGAAAACTGGCACCCTTTCATAATTTATTATTTAATTTCACAATTTGTTCACAATTCATTACTTTATTTAGATGTAATTTTTTATTGCATAGTATATTTATGTATGGTGTTATATTGGCACTATTATTCATTAATTTTTGTTCATTATATAATGCATTGTGCACGGTTTCACATTTATGGGCACTATTATTATTATTATATATATTTATATGTTGTTTGTGCCTATTTATTTTAAATTAGTAGTGACCCGTTGTATCCTGAGATTCTCGCTCCCACTCCTTATATTTGTATTCCAACTAATACAGTGCGCTGTGGCCATATGGCTATATACATTTATTATATATATACCACTTGCTGTGCGCTATTCGATCCTCACATAGGGGTCCTCTCGTCGGCCTGTGCGTGTGCTCCGTGACTGCTGGGATGCCCATGTACCTCCGGCTTCTATGATCCGAGAGCGCATGTCTGTGACGTCAACGGGGGAATTCCCCCTGACATGCGCTCTCGATGAATGCCGGGGAGCTGGGACTTCCCTGTAATGTAGTCACGCTGCACACTTTACTACGGAGGAATGTTTGTAACTGCGCAGGTCTGAAAGGTTAGGAACAGCTGTGTATTGATGACTTCCTGCCATCTGAGTCACAGCGCGGCTGTGTACTTTCAGAGCAGGTCTATTAACCTCATTATAAAAGCGCCACGCTCTGCTAAGCCCTTTCATTCCCTCTTTGAAAAAGGAAACGCGAAACGCGCGTCAGGGGGTATTCGGAGCCCCAGGCAGATTAACTATTTCATCATGGGTAAGCAGTCTTGAATTAGGTGGGCACAGTAACTAGCCTTATGCATGGGGGATGTATGTCCACATGGACTTCTAAACTATATAACACAGTCATACCATGCTTTTTAGCGCTGATACTTATGCTGACCTGTGATAACACCCTGATGTGTTTTTTACTTTTTCTTTTCTGCCTGTGACCTGGATGTGGTTCACTAGGGTTTTTCCTGTCATCTGTGTATTTAAACATGTTATGTGTTTTTTATCATTGTTACAATAAAATTTACATTTTTATATTTACTCATTTGGTAATTTTCTTTTTTCTATATATGTGTTCGTATAAAAACTCCCTTTTTTTCTGTTAAATTATGATTACAGACAAGTACCATATAGGGTTGAGCGACTTTGACTTTTTTAGGGTCGAGTCATGTTTCGCGAAACCCGACTTTTTGAAAAGTCGAGTCGGGCGAAATCGGCCAATTACTGCGAAAAGTCGAGGATCGTCCGGAACACGAAACCCTATGCACGTCAATGGGGAATATTTTATTTATTTTTTCCTCTCTCTCTCTCTCTCTCTCCCCTCCGTCCCAGCACAGAAAATCTCGTGTTACACATTGCAAATCCCTACTGCGCACAAGCGATAAAATGATGATAGCCGTGCACGCCCCTAACCCCTATGTCATCACTCTGCCCACACTCCTTCATTGGCTGAAAAAATGGCGCTAAACGCGTCATACGAAATGCGACTTTGGCGCCAAGATCGCGTACCGCATGGCCGACCCCACACAGGGATCGGGTCGGGTTTCACGAGACGCCGACTTTGCCAAGAGTCGGCGACTTATGAAAATGACCGATCCGTTTCGCTCAACCCTAGTACCATACATTTAACTCTGAGACACTGCGACATTTCAGAATAACCTAATTTCGATAAGTCCTCCAGAGACTAATCTGTCTCAGATGACTAGTCCAAGGCGGGTCCCTTTCCTGGTGTCTATAACTGACAGGTTTCTCATTACACATGAGAAAAATCTGAATTCTAAAGAGTTCTATAGTTATGTAAAAATATTGAAATAAATCTGATGACAGTTTCCCTGTGAGGCATGCTGCAGGATGCAGTGACAGGCAGGAGACAGAGCAAGGGTTAGCTGGGTTTTAATCAACAGTGGGATACTCCAAGCAGGGAGGTAAAGGGTTAAACAGGGAATAAAACAGTTTAATGGTAAAATTGCAGGTAGAGTTAAAGAACAGTGAAGACAGTAGAGACAGTTCTTGTGGGGTTAACTTATCCTATCCGCTGATCCTCAGGCCGTGGGTGTTGTGAAGCGATGATGGCGCCAACAATGGCTGACGCAACGCTTGTCCACGTAGGTCCTGGAAATAACGGTGGTCCATTTTCTGGTGGCAGCGGTTGGTCTCCGATACCTTCCGCTGAGCCTCTAGTCTATGCATCAGTATGGCTGGAAGGATTGAAGCCACTGCACGGTCTGAGCCCAACGTGGTACGTCAAAAGTATACTGGGGAAGCAGAGCGCTAATAGCAGCTCCACTCTCGGTCTCTCTCAAGCGGCAACTGCGCAGTACTCATGGGCCCAGAGTGCTCAGCTTCCTGCTTAGACACGATCAGCAGGAGCACTGCACGTCTTTTCTCACAAGTTCTGCTGCCAGCAATGGGGATGCT
This sequence comes from Ranitomeya variabilis, assembly GCF_051348905.1. Lineage (NCBI taxonomy): Eukaryota > Metazoa > Chordata > Amphibia > Anura > Dendrobatidae > Ranitomeya > Ranitomeya variabilis. Next base: position 86,859,791 of record NC_135232.1, read on the forward strand.
CCAACGCGGGCCTGCGTCGTGCTGGTGCTCGAGGGAAGGAGCACTCACCCGTCTGCTGCACACTGTCTCTTCCCGCAAAGTCTGCCTGTTCCCAACCTCACTGTTGCCTCAGAGAAGTAGCCACGCCCTCTGCTGCTAAGTGCAAAGGTTGGTCCGGTTCTCTAAGGTTTCCCCCGAACAGCAGAGGAGACAGCCCCGACAGTTCAGTACCCGGCGCAAAACAGGTACCGCTGGTCCGGTCCTTCTTCTTACATCCCTATAAGAGATTGGTCAGTATAGATTGGGTGTTGTATGCCTGAGATATAATAACAGTTTTAGAATGGCGTTATAGGCCGACTTTGGCTGCAACATCAGACTAAAGTTCCTGAGGTTTTGCTTCTACGTCATAGCGCGATAAAAGAGAATGAGGCAGTTTAGCGACCTCAATTGTACTGCATCAAGCAAGTCTCAAAAATCAAAATTGGTTGGACGTTTAGTGACTTGCTTTTTGCTGTCGCAGTACTCTTGGGTCACAATGTGTCCGTATTCACTTCCGCAACAGTCCCAGTGAGTTATGTGGCCCCTTGGGAAAATTAATTGCCCACCCTGACTAACACGGTCCAAAGATATATTTTTTTGTTTCCAAGAAACTCCGTAAAAAACTTCAACAACCGATTAAATGCAACTTATTTTTTGATTATTATCCTATTTTTTCTTTTGCAGCAATATTTTTACAATACTCCCCATTGTGTTGTACTTCTTTTCCCTTTATCTTCTCCCTCATGAGCTTTACGACAAGGATCAAGGCAGCCCGCACACTGATGCTCATCTGATCCCGCCTCACTCCAAGGACATAAACCTAGCTATAACATCTTTACTCGGAAGAAGAATATAACATTTTAAAGGTCAGACATGAGCTCGCTGTCTGGACGGTAGTCCGTGCTATATTGGTGAACCACTTTGGCAATGTCAGAATAAGGACTAGATGACAGCAAGGTGTATGGTTCTTGTCAAATACATCAGAGCCACTTACAATCCCCCTCTGGAAGATACAGGCAGCCTTTCATTTCTTGCTCTCTTTTCTATACAGTACTTTTGGTTCTAAAAATATACTTCTAAAAGACAATAAATCTATTATGTTTCATTTCTCCTATGAGAAATTCAAAGAATTGTGCAGGAAATATTTTTTCAATATTTTACATGAAAAAGATGAAGACAACCTTCGATCCCTTAGAACCCATCAATATAGATGGCATATAGAGGTATAATAAAAATAATCTTGATCAATAATTATTCTGCAAGTAAACTTGATTTCTGCAGACTGAAATGGAAAATCTTGTTTTGGATCTTTGCATTTCATAGCGAGTCCGAGCTTCTGTGGTGGGCTCACGTCTATTCAGTCCACCAGTCAAATCAATTATTTATTGAAACCAGAATTTGACATGTCTTTCAATGTGAAGCTACTAACACAGAGATATTGGACCATGTGCTTTGTTAGTTACAGTTTAGTATGTGATGTTGAATAAACCCTAATCGGGATATACATTAAGATCATAAGGTTTTTATGATTTTTTTTAAGATTTAAGAGTGTAGAATTTTAGAATACATTTTTACTGTTCTCTGAAATTCATAGACAAATCAAAGGTGATTCGTCCGATAGTTTATGCCTACCAAACTATCTATAGCTTAGGATAAAGTCCTGTAAGAAACTTTCCAAGATACCTCTGTGGCAGCAATTGGCAGATTTATCAAAGTACAGAAAATAAAGTTTGTTTCCATTAAAGCAAATCTGTCACTAGGGTTTTGCTATGTAGTCTGGGAGCAGTAAGGGTCTGAGATCCTGATTCCAGCAATATGTCATTTGCTGGTCTGCATACTGTCAGTCATTTTGATACAATCACTGTTTTCTCTGCAGCAGATCTAGCAGTGCTCGCAATGCTGAGCCTTATATAACCCCGTCCACACCACTGATTGACATCCTATTGTGTATACTGTACATCAGAAAGCTGCTAGTCTGTGGTGTGGGCCTGGTTAGGCTAGGAGGCACAAGACATCTAGTCCTGTACAGATAATCCCCTACTGATAAAACACTGGTTTTATTTAACCCCTTAATGACCGCCGATACGCCTTTTAACGGCGGCAGTTAAGGGTATTTAAACCACAGCGCCGTTAATTAACGGCGCTGTGGAAAAAGTGAATAGTGCCCTCCAGAGTCAGATATTATCTGAAGTCTCGGTTTCCGGGGGTAGCTGAGACCCCAGAGAACATGTTTCGGGGGGTTTTTACTGACCCCCGGGTTGCGACCGCCAGTAATTAACCGTTTACCTCAGGCCTATAAAAAACCCAAAAACCGCGATTTCCCATTTAATTTCTCTGTCCTCCAATGTGATCGCACATCAGAGGACAGAGAAATGGGGTCCCCAATAGCCCCCCGATACTCATCCGTCTCCCCCGATGCTCCTCGCGGCTCCCGATGGGTGCCGCCATCTTTTTCCGGGGAAAAAATGGTGGGCGCATGCGCAGTGCGCCTGCCGGCCGGCACCCAGCAAGTCTTTGGTGTCTCGGCTGCCGGGGGTAGCCGAGACCCCAAAGAGCATGATCGGAGTCGGATTTTACCGACCCCTGTTTTGCGATCGTCGGTAATTAACCGTTTACCGGCGAACACAAAAAAAGGCGGCGTGTCATTCTCTGTCCTCTGATATGATTGCATATCAGAGGACAGAAATTGGGGGATTTGGGGACCCTATCATGCTTACCGGTGTCCCTGGGTCCTCCTGTGTCCCCTCCTGGCCGCTGGCATCTTCCTCCGGGAAGAAAATGGCGGGCGCATGCCGGCCGACAGAGGAAGATTCTTCCTCTTGTTTTATTTTGGTCACTGTGAGATCGTATGACAGTGATCAAAATAAAAATAAAAAGTAAATAACTCCCCTTTATCACCCCCTTAGTTAGGAAAAAATGATAAAATAAAAAAGTATGTATTTCTATTTTCCAATTAGGGTTAGGGTTAGGGTTGGAGCTAAAGTTAGGGTTAGGGGTGGTGCTAAAGTTAGGGTTAGGGTTGGAGCTAAAGTTAGGGTTAGGGTTGAGGCTAAAGTTAGGGTAAGGGTTGGGGCTAAAGTTAGGGTTAGGGCTAAAGTAAGAGTTAGGGCTAGGGTTAGGGTTGGTGGAAAAGTTAGGGTTAGAGTTGGCGCTAAGGTTAGGGTTAGAGTTGGGATTAGGGTTAAGGTTGGGATTAGGGTTAGAATAGGGATTAGGGTTAGGGGTGTTTTGGCGTTAGGGTTGTGATTAAAGTTATGCCATAACCCTAATCACAACTCTAACGCCAAAAACACCCCTAACCCTAATCCCAACACTAACCATAACCGTTACGGTTAGGGTTGGGATTAGGGTTAGGGGTGTTTTGGGGTTAGGGTTTTCATTAGGGTTATGGATACGGGTTGGGATTAGTGTTAGGGGTGTGTTGGGGTTATGGTTGGAGTCAGAATTGTGGGGTTTCCACTGTTTAGGTACATTAGGGGGTCTCCAAACACGACAGCCAATTTTGCGTTCAAAAAGTCAATTGGTGCTCCCTCCCTTCTGAGCTCTGCCATGCGTCCAAACAGTGGTTTATCCCCAAATATGGGGTATCAGCATACTCATGACTGATTGGACAACAACTTTTGGGGTTCAGTTTCTCCTGTTACCCTTGCGCAAATAAAAAAAATTGGGGGCTAAAAAATCGTTTTTGTGGGGAAAAAATGATTTTTTATTTTCATGGCTCTGCGTCAAACTTCTGTGAAGCACTTGGGCATTCAAAATGCTCAACACATATCTAGATAAGTTCCTTGGGGGGTCTAGTTTCCAAAATAGGGTCACTTGTTTCTACTGTTTAGGTACATCAGGGGCTCTGAAAATGCTACATGACACCCACAGACCATTCCATCAAAGTTTGCATTTTAAAATGTCACTACTTCCTTTCCGAGCCCCGATGTGTGCCCAAAAAGTGGTTTCCCTCACATATGGGGTATCAGTGTACTCAGAACAAATTGGACAACACATTTTGGGGTCCAATTTCTTCTGTTACCCTTGGGAAAATAAAAAATTGGGGGATAAAAAAATCGGTTTTGTGGAAAAAAAATATATGTATTTTCATGACTCTGCATTATAAACTTCTGTGAAGCACTTGGGCATTCAAAGTGCTCAAAACACATCTAGATAAGTTCCTTTGGGGGTCTAGTTTCCCAAATGGGGTCACTTATGGGGGGTTTCTACTGTTTAGGTACATCGGGGGCTCTGCAAACGCAACAAAATTTCCGCAGACCATTCTATCAAAGTCTGCATTCCAAAACGGCACGCCTTCACTTCCGAGCTCTGCCATGCGCCCAAACAGTGGTCCCCCCTCACATGAGGTATCAGTGTACTCAGGATAAATTGTACGATAAATTTTGGTGTCCAATTTATCTTGTTACCTTTGTGAAAGTAAAAATCTGGGGGTGAAAAGATAATTTTTGTGGAAAAAAATATGTTTTTTTTATTTTCATGGCTCTGAATGCCAAAGTGGTTCACAGAACTTTATAATGCAAAGTGCTCACCACACATCTAGATAAGTTCCTTGGGGGGTCCAATTTCCAAAATGGGGTCACTTGTGGCGGATTTCTACTGTTTAGGTACATCAGGAGCTCTGCAAATGCAACATGACGCCCGCAGACCATTCCATCAAAGTCTGCATTTTAAAACGTCACTACTTCCCTTCCGAGCCCCGATGTGTGCCCAAACAGTGGTCTCCCCCCACATATGGGGTATCACCGTACTCAGGACAAACTGGAAAACAAATTGTGGGGTCCAATTTCTCCTGTTACTCTTGGTAAAATAAAAAATTGCGAGCTAAAAAAATCATTTTTGAGGAAAAAAAAGGATTTTTTATTTTCACGGCTCTGCGTTATAAACTTCTGTAAAGCACTTTGGGGTTCAAAGTGCTCATCACACATCTAGATAAATTCCTTAAAGGGTCTAGTTTCCAAAATGGGGTCAATTGTGGGGGGTTTCCACTGTTTAGGCACATCAGGGGCTCTCCAAACGCGACATGGCGTCCAATCTCAATTCCAGCCAATTGGGCCTATTTTTTAATGAGGCCTTCCTCCAAGTCTCATCATCCACCGCCACTAGATCACTAGGGTTAACGTGTTCCATGTTGCTACAGCCAGTCTAGTTGTTTGCAAGGGTGTTTATGATACCCATAATAAAAATATTTACACAGTATGTTGATGTGTACCCCCCAGAAGAAAATGTTTGTCGCCCATATACTTAGTGTATGGGCATTACGAGGCGGCCCTTGCATTCAATGCATAAGGAAACAGTATGGCAGGATCAACTGAAGAATGTGAAGAGGGTTTTCCTGTGGCCATCCAGTACCTGGGTTCAAAGGCTTATTGTGGTGCATATGACTTGGTAGTGGGGCAGGCCTTGCAGTCAATGCATAAGAAAACAGTTTGGGAGTGCAAAATGAAGAATGTGAAGTGGATTTTTCTGTGGCCATCCAATACCTGGGTTCAAATGCTTAGTGGGGTGCATATGATTTGGTAGCAGGGCAGGCCTTGCAGTCAATGCAACATTTTTTCAGGAAGCCCTCCTGTACCTCTCGTGAAAGGGGTATTGGGGTGCGTTGTTATTCTTGGCAGCCCAGCCACTCACTGCATAGGCAATAACAGCATAGGAGACAAACAATGGCCCTTTAATAATATTAATGCCGCCTTATGCCCCTCTAAAAATAGGCTTTGTGACTTTAAGAGTCCCTCCTTCATAAATGAAACAAGATGTGTCTGCTTATGTGTCCCACACCACATTGCCAGCTAGGGTTGTTAAATGTTACAAAAACATTTCCCAGTGAGTGCCTTTGTATTGGTTGAAAGCAATGTTAAAGTTGAAAAACGCATCAAAAATGCTGCGTGTGAACATAGCCCAAGTGGAGGAGGAAAATTTTGGTCTGGGGTTAATTGTTTTGCCTTATATTCAAGTCATTACCCTGGAAAGGATGTACCTTAACATATTTCTCAACAAAATCCATTTTGGTTTTGTTTTTGTATGTTTTTGGTGCGCCTGTAAAAATGTCGTGAAACTCTGACAACGTTGTTTACAGCTGTGACCTAGGAGTCAGAAATGCTTCCAGGGGCGATCCTTATGATGTTCCCGTGTCGTTTGAGCAGTGTTTCCATCATTTTCAGATGTTTCTAGACCTTAAAAGGACCCCTGAGAGGATCGCGGTAAAAATGCTCAGGTCTCCCATAGACTTACATTGGGCTCGCTGTTCTGTCCGAGTAACCGAGTATTTCAATTTGCTCGACTCAAGCAATGAGCACCCGAGCATTTTAGTGCTCGGTCATCACTAGTAGTGGTTAGTTTGTAGGGCTTGAGCACCTGCCACAACTAGGACTGCACATCCATGTATTGCAGTCGGAGTACAGGACACAATGCATGCACTGGCTGCCGGTCTCCTGATCCTATCTCTACTTACTCATATACACTCACCGGCCACTTTATTAGGTACACCATGCTAGTAACGGGTTGGACCCCCTTTTGCCTTCAGAACTGCCCCAATTCTTCGTGGCATAGATTCAACAAGGTGCTGGAAGCATTCCTCAGAGATTTTGGTCCATATTGACATGATGGCATCACACAGTTGCAGCAGATTTGTCGGCTGCACATCCCAAAGATGCTCCATACAAGGCAGGATGGATCCATGCTTTCATGTTGTTTATGCCAAATTCTGACCCTACCATCCGAATGTCGCAGCAGAAATCGAGACTCATCAGACCAAGCAACGTTTTTCCAATCTTCTACTGTCCAATTTCGATGAGCTTGTACAAATTGTAGCCTCAGTTTCCTGTTCTTAGCTGAAAGGAGTGGTACCCGGTGTGGTCTTCTGCTGCTGTAGCCCATCTGCCTCAAAGTTCGACGCACTGTGCGTTCAGAGATGCTCTTAGGCCTACCTTGGTTGTAACGGGTGGCGATTTGAGTCACTGTTGCCTTTCTATCAGCTCGAACCAGTCTGCCCATTCTCCTCTGACCTCTGGCATCAACAAGGCATTTCCGCCCACAGAACTGCCGCTCACTGGATTTTTTTTCTTTTTCGGACCATTCTCTGTAAACCCTAGAGATGGTTGTGCGTGAAAATCCCAGTAGATCAGCAGTTTCTGAAATACTCAGACCAGCCCTTCTGGCACCAACAACCATGCCACGTTCAAAGGCACTCAAATCACCTTTCTTCCCCATACTGATGCTCGGTTTGAACTGCAGGAGATTGTCTTGACCATGTCTACATGCCTAAATGCACTGAGTTGCCGCCATGTGATTGGCTGATTAGAAATTAAGTGTTAACAAGAAGTTGGACAGGTGTACCTAATAAAGTGGCCGGTGAGTGTATATCTATAAGGCTATCGAGTTCAGGTAAGAAGACAAGTAGTGATGAGCGAGTATACTCGTTGCTCGGGTTTTCCCGAGCACTCTCGGGTGACCTCCGAGTATTTGTTATTGCTCCGAGATATAGTTTTCATCGCTCCAGTTGCATGATTTACGGCTTCCAGATAAGCTGAATACATGTGAGAATTCCCTAACAAACAGGCATTCCTCACATGTATTCAGCGTATCTGTAAGCCGTAAATCATGCAACTGAGGCGATTAAAACTATATCTCTGAGCAATAACAAATACTCGGAGGTCACCCGAGCAACGAGTATACTCGCTCATCACTAAAGATAAGAGAATATGACCATGCACAAACAACTGAATCCACTCTTATTGGTAAAAAATCTTTGAAATTTGGTAGTCAGAAATATTTGCCCCAATGCTAAAGAAAAATAGGAGCATTTGCTATGATTTTTACACATAATTAGTCAAATAAAATTGTATTGATCTTTGACAATTCTTCTACCATACTCTATGACATGTGCAGATCACAAAGGTGGATTTTGTATCTGCCTCTAGCATTAAAATACTTTGCTGTGCAGGAATGATTAAATTCCACTCCAATGCAATTTGGATATGTAACTGGATGCAAATATTCAGTAAATACCGCAATGATGTGGTGAAATTAGAAGAAAAGTTCTTTATTCAAATTGTCTCAAAATGCTCACATGTTCCTTTATTTAGAGGGAATCTCACTGTAAATAAGATCAACTATCCTAATTTATCTATATAGGCATGTAGGTCTTAGAAAGTTGAATAAAATGATACAATGATCCCTCTGATTTGATGCCTTTTTCCATAGAAATCTACTTTTTTCTTAACTTTTCCAAAATTGAAATAAATGAGCTGTTCAGATCTATAGGCCGGACATAGATCTCCCTGAAAATCTCCCCCAGAGCTCATTTTACATGATAGAGGGCATTACCAGTGTGAGACATGTAGATCAAGAGAGCAGACTGTCAGTCTGGAATTATGCCCACTGTAGCACAACCCTGAAGGTGAGGCTCCCCAACTTCAGCCTAATATTCTGTTGAAAAACTCATACTTACGCACCTGTTGACCACCTCTTCTTCTCTTTTATTTTTCTTGGTTTCCTGTTTTATTCTACCAACATCTTCAGCATTGTAATATAAGTGTTTAAGTGTTAAAAATTACAGGGTGGGCCATTTATATGAATAGACCCAATAAAATGGGAATGGTTGGTGATATCAACTTCCTGTTTGTGGCACATTAGTATATGGGAGGGGGAAAACTTTTAAGATGGGTGGTGACGATGGTGGCCCTTTTGAAGTCATCCATTTTGGATCCAACTTTATTTTTTTCCATGGGAAGAGAGTCATGTTACACATCAAACTTATTGAGAATTTCACACAAAAAAACAATGGATTGCTTGGTTTTAACATAACTGCATTCTTTCATGAGTTATTTACAAGTTTCTCTTTGTTTACAGCCATTGACATGTCACAGAGGTTAACAAGTGAGGAGCGGATAAAAATTGTGTTGATGTCTGGTGAATGCAGTACATTGCAGTAGATTTCAATGCAAGACACCCTACGATACCACCCATCTCCCATGCTACAGTTAGCAAACTTCTTGCCAAATTTTGTGAAACAGGTTCAGTGTTGGATTTGCCAAAATGTGGATGCAAGAAAATGGTCACTAATGAAGAAACATTAGTGGCTGTCCTAGCTTCATTCAGCAAGAGCTCACAGCGTAGCACTCGCCCCATGTCACTGGAGAGTGGCATCAGTCGAACATCCCTTCTGCAGACATTAGCTACTCACAAATGGCACCCTTACAAAATCCATTTGCAGCATCTCAACGAGGATGACCCAGATCGGCGCACTGAATTTGCAGAATGGGAAAAGCAAAAATTGGAACAGTACCCTCAGTTTACACAATTGGCAATTGTCTATGCTGTGAGGATACGAAATGTGCAGCATCTGAAACAATAGATACTGGAAGCCTGTGCTAGCATTACTTCTGTGGTGTTGCTATCAGTGCGTCAAGAGTGGGAGAAGAGGGTTGCATTGACAATACAACACAATAGGCAGCACTTTGAACACATTTTATAAGTGGTCATAAACTTATAAATAACTCATGAAATAATAAAGTTACTTTCAAACCAAGCACACCATTGTTTTTCTTATGAAATTCTCAATAAGTTTGATGTGTCACATGACCCTCTTCCCATTGGAAAAAAAAGTTGGATCCAAAATGGCCGACCTTAAAATGGCCTCCATGGTCACCACCCATCTTGATCCCCCTCCCAAATACTAATGTGCCACGAACAGGAAGTTGATATCACCAACCATTCCCATTTTATTTAGGTGTATCCATATAAATGGCCCACCCTGCATTTTTAAGAGCACAGAAGTGGTCTTACCATTCTTCGTAATTGTGCTTTTTATGGTGAGATGAGCGCTTACTCTGGCGTCAGTATACACATCTTTATAAAATCATCAAGACTCAGTCACCACTCACCAGTGAAAATTGTAATTGTGAAAATATATAGAAACAGGAAATCACTATAAAAAGAGTAACTCATTCCCATTCCCTGACAAATTATCACACCATAGTATAATGCAGGGGTGGGGAATCTTTTTTCTGCCAAGGGCCATTTGGCTTTTTATACCATCCTTCGGGGGCCGTACAAACTCTGCCCACAAAGTACATCCTGACTCTGGCACTGGTTTCAGGACATAATCTTTCATAGCATGCCCTTCATTGTTCAGTACACTGCATGTGTGTGCTCACAGAGCAAGAAGAAATTAATGAACTGGAAGCAATCAAAATACATCTCCCTGCCCAAGAATGAGGTCCCTGAGAATCTGCTCGGGGGCCTGAAAAAAGGTCACCGGGGGCCGTAAATGGCCTTGGGGCCTGAGGTTCCCCACCCCTGGTATAAAGCAATCAGACCGATTTTCAACCAGAAAAGTAGGACAATTTTTTTCTTACTTGTCATCCGTGTGCAGTCCGTATACAATCCCTATTTTTTTTAATCAGCTGCTATTCATCATTTACAGGACCACTGCAGCCAATTAGCAACCACTGATCAGCTGCAGCATTCTGTACTCCACTTTCAGTATTACAATGCAAATAACAATGGCTGCGAAAGATGCCAAAAAATTGCCCCATACTAGACGGGATCCCTTAGGGGGATTAAAGTAAAATAAAATAAACAGACATTTTATTGAAATGAATTTCTAATAAAATCATAGAAAGCGCATTTCATTGAAATGTCTGCATGCTGACCTTTTGAAAATTGTATTCTTCGTGACTTTTAGCATTATTATGAGAGGTAACCATTTTTATTATCAACTATATCATATCATATAAAAACTCCTGACAGAATTATGGGAGGCCTACTTAATTACTGGAATCACCTTTCAATAATATAAAAACGTATTTCACACCAAGTTCCATGTGATGAGACTTTTTAATGTCGTTTTCTAGGATTAGATTATATAGCAAACTACAGAGGATAAATGTACATAGAGAACCTATTACAGGTTGTGTGTCACCATGTATATATTGTGTATACACTTCTGTAGGGAAGATATAATACTGAAATACATATTGTGCACTCAACGCAAATAGATTTATTTAGATAACAGTGTGGAAGTCAAGATTGAAACTACTTTAAGAACTATGAGAAATACTGTATCAGGATTCAATTATCATTTGCCAGCAAATCAAGACAAACCTAAAATGAATATTGTGTGAGATTTGTCTACACAGGGCACTTGAAATGTTTATCTGCTTAAAGGGCTTGTCCAGTACTAGGACAACCCCCTTCTTGAACTAAATGTTGGCCCTGTTAAAATAATAAAGCCTATACTCACCCGTGTCAGCTCTGTTCCAGCGGTGTCGGCACTCGTGGTCTTGGGGCTGTGATGCATTTGTTATGACATGTGAGTACAGCGCCCAATCAGTGCGTCACTGTCCCCGCCTTTGTATGATCTGAACATGAAACGGAAATCTGGGCTTCAGCTGATCTTTGACTTCTTCAGGTTCAATTTGTATGAAGGCGGAGAATGTGAGGCCAGTGCTGAATGGGCGCTGGGTTCATGAGTCATAACAACTGCACGAGAGCCTCAGGAACAACAATAGCAACACCGCTGGAGCAGCGCCGGCACAGGAGGTGAATATAAGTTTTATTTATTTTATCAGGTCCAAACACTTAGATCAAGAAGGGTTTGTCCTAATGGTAAACAACCTCTTTAAAACCGCTTACAATACTATAAAATAGTAAGATCTAGTAAAAGATGTAGTTACTCACGTTTAGGGGTCCTGCAGACGACTGTAGTTTCGGTCTGAGTAAAGGTACCGTCACACTCAGCGACGCTGCGGTGATATAGACAACGAGCCAACCTAAACTAGAGCGCTGGAGCGTCGCTGTTTAGGTCGCTGTAGAGACGTCAAACACAGCAACTCCAGAACGATGCAGGAGCGATCCAGTGACGTAACGGCGACTCACTTCTCGTTCTCGCTGGTTGTTAGCTCCATTACATCCATTGTTAGCGTCGTTGCTTTTGATGTCAAACATGACGATACACGCCGACCTGGTGACGAAATAAAGTTCTGGACTTCTAGCTCCGACCAGCGATGGCACAGCGGGATCCAGATCGCTGCTGCGTGTCAAACACAACGAGACTACTATCCAGGACGCTGCAACGTCACGGATTGTTGTCGTTCTCTTTGCAAAGTTGCTGAGTGTGACGGTACCTTAAGATCCATCAAAACATTGGATTGCACTCAGACCAATGTTATTCAATGAGGCCATTAGCATGCATGACAAGGAGATGAAGGCCATTGTAATACACATATGTCCTAATTTTGCTATTGAAACAAAATTCTGACACCAAGACTTGTGTATCACATAAAGTGTGTTTCCTGCAGTGTGAGACTTGCAAGCCATAATATTTATCTTACGTCCTAATGAAATATTTCCCGATTCCAGTTTTATTGCAATCATCCTTGCTGTAATCATCCTATATTAGACCTTTTCATAACACCTAAACATTGCTATTAGTTACCTCTGGTTTCCATCTGTTTTCTCCTAGCCAAACAGATTGAGGTCAGTTGAACAATTATAAGGCTGAATTTTCATTAAAGAGCTCAAAAGGCGTTCAATACACTCCTAGGAGAACTCAAAGTCTTCTACGTGTATTTTCTGGTCATTAAGAGGGTTTTCAATATTACTATTGATGGCACATTTATTTTGCAGTGAATATAATTTTTTTTTGTTTTTTGGGGGGGGGTGCTACAAAAGCACTAAGAGGTTGTTATTAAAATAAAAATATATCTTTCCTTTGCGTACTACAGATGGAATATGTAGACTCATAGAGACTTCATCACAATGAAAATTGCCGACACAGATAAGCCCAATTGTATTTTAGTGGTTACACATGTATCAGCCCTGCAGTATAATATGAATTATGGAAACAAGAGCAAAACATTGGTAAAAAAAGAAGCATATCTCACATTTCTGTTTGACATATCCAGCATGGCAGTAGAAAATAGTAAATGCCATAGCAATGCAGTTACACTACATTACTTTGATACCTACAGGAAATAAAAGGAATCGAGCTGTCACTATACAGCCAGGCTTGCCTGGTGTTCTGCTATTTCTTTACCTTACAACACTGTTTTATATTTCACTCTGCTGATCATTTCCATGAACTTAAGCTGTCAATCAAATACATTTTTAATAACATGGTACCTGCAGTTTTAATAGCTTCCTCTAAGAATTCCCTAATCTATAGTTAATGAAATGCTAACATCAGAACCAGAAAAAGCAATATATATATAGATATATATATATATATATATACAGTACATATATATATTTATACATATATACACCGATATACAGTATAAATATATACTGTATATATATGTATATACATATATATATATATATATGTATATATATATATATATATATATATACAGGGGGAAAAAAGTAATCAGTCAGCCACCAATTGTGCAAGTTCTCCCACTTAACCCCTTAATCCCATATGACGTACTATCGAGGTGCCCTGGGACTTAATTCCCAGTGACGGGATAGTACATCATATGCGATCGGCCGCGCTCACATGATCACAGTGTTCCGGCGGCATAGCGAAGCATCGCACAGGGAGGGGGCTCCCTGCGTGCTTATCTGAGATCCTCGGAGCAACGCGATGTGATCGCGTTGCTCCGAGGGTCTCCTACTTCCTCCTCCCTGCAGGCCCCAGATCCAATATGGCCGCGGGGCTGCTTCCGGGTCCTGCAGGGAGGTGGCTTGCAAGCACCTGCTCAGAGCAAGCGCATACAAGGGTCCCTGCAGTGCCTGGCAGATCGCTGATCTGACACAGTGCATTGCAAAGTGTCAGATCAGCGATCTGACACTATAACATGATGCCCCCCTGGGGCAAAGTTATAAAGTAAAAAAAAAAATATTCACATATTTAAAAAAAAAAATTCCTAAATAAAGAAAAAAATATATATATATTGTTCCCATATATACATTTCTTTATCTAAAAAAAAAACTAATAAAAGTACACATATTTAGTATCGCCGCGTCTGTAACGACCCAACCTATAAAACTGTCCCACTAGTTAACCCCTTCAGTGATCACCGTAAAAAAAAGAGGCAAAAAACAACGCTTTATTATCATACTGCCGAACAAAAAGTGGAATAACACACAATCAAAAATACGGATATAAATAACCATGGTACCGCTGAAAATATCATCTTGTCCCGCAAAAAACGACCCACCATACAGCATCATCAGCAAAAAATAAAAAAGTTATAGTCCTCAGTATAAAGCGATGCAAAAATATTATTTTTTCTATAAAATAGTTTTTATCGTATAAAAGCACCAAAACATAAAAAAAGATATAAATGAGGTATCGCTGTAATCGTACTATCCAGAAGAATAAAACTGCTTTATCAATTTTACCAAACGTGGAACGGTATAAACGCTCCCTGTTATGACCCCAATGGCAGGGGGTCTCAGAGACAATAGCGAAGTCTGCAAACATAAAACCCAGCTCATAGGGCAGTGGTAACTGGGCTGACCATATACCTGAACCTAGCACACAAATAACAGCAGCCGGGGAACGTACCTACGTTGATTCTAGACATCTCGCGCCAGCCGGAGAACTAACTAACCCTAGCAGGGAAAAGAAAGACCTTTCTTGCCTCCAGAGGAAATACCCCAAAAAGTTGGATACAAGCCCCCAACAAATAATAACGGTGAGGTAAGAAGAAAAGACAAACGCAAGAAATGAACTAGGTTTTTAGCAAAGAGAGGCCCACTAACTAATAGCAGAATATAGGAAGATGACTTATATGGTCAGCAAAAACCCTCACAAAAACTCCACGCGGAATATTCAAGAACCCCCGAACCGTCTAACGGCACGGGGGGAGAACATCCGCCCCCTAGAGCTTCCAGCAGTATCAGAAATCACATTTAGTACAAGCTGGACAAAAATAAGAGCACAGTAAATAACCAAAAACAAGAAAGCAGGACTTAGCTTAATTTTGCAAAGAACCAGGACCAGCAGAAAGGAGCAAACAGAAGGATCTGATTACAACGATGCCAGGCACCAGACTGAAAATCCAGGAAGTTCAAATAGCGACACCCCTGGACTAACGAGGCCAGGTGGGTACCAAGCAAGGGAAGGAATATCAAAGTGTCATATCACTAGTGACCACAAGAGGGAGCCAAAAAGTCTAATTCACAACAGTACCCCCCCCTTAAGGAGGGGTCACCGAACCCTCACCAAGACCACCAGGGCGATCAGGATGAGCAGCGTGAAAGGCACGAACCAAATCGGCCGCATGCACATCAGAGGCGACCACCCAGGAATTATCCTCCTGACCATAGCCCTTCCACTTGACCAGATACTGAAGCCTCCGCCTGGAGAGACGAGAATCCAAGATCTTTTCCACCACGTACTCCAACTCGCCCCCAACCAACACCGGAGCAGGAGGCTCAACAGAAGGAACCACAGGCACAACGTACCGCCGCAACAAAGACCTATGGAACACGTTGTGAATGGCAAACGACACAGGAAGTTCCAAGCGAAAGGACACTGGATTAAGAATTTCCAAAATCTTATAAGGACCGATGAAGCGAGGCTTAAATTTAGGAGAGGAGACCTTCATAGGAACAAACCGAGAAGACAGCCACACCAAATCCCCAACGCGAAGTCGGGGACCCACACCACGGCGGCGGTTGGCAAAACGCTGAGCCTTCTCCTGTGACAACTTCAAGTTATCCACCACATGATCCCAAATCCGCTGCAACCTATCCCCCACAGAATCCACCCCAGGACAGTCAGACGGCTCCACATGTCCCGAGGAAAAACGAGGATGGAAACCAGAGTTGCAGAAAAATGGCGAAACCAAGGTAGCGGAACTAGCCCGATTATTAAGGGCAAACTCAGCCAATGGCAAGAAGGTCACCCAATCATCCTGATCTGCAGAAACAAAACATCTCAAATAAGCCTCTAGAGTCTGATTTGTTTGCTCAGTTTGGCCATTAGTCTGAGGATGAAAGGCAGATGAAAACGACAAATCAATGCCCATCTTAGCACAAAAGGATCGCCAGAACCTGGAAACAAACTGGGATTCTCTGTCAGACACGATATTCTCAGGAATGCCGTGCAAACGAACCACATTCTGAAAGAATAACGGAACCAGATCAGAAGAGGAAGGCAGCTTGGGCAAGGGCACCAAATGGACCATCTTGGAAAAGCGATCACATACCACCCAGATGACAGACATGCCCCGAGACACTGGAAGATCCGAAATGAAATCCATGGAAATGTGTGTCCAAGGCCTCTTCGGGACAGGCAAGGGCAAAAGCAACCCGCTGGCACGAGAACAGCAAGGCTTAGCCCGAGCACAAGTCCCACAGGACTGCACAAATGACCGCACATCCCGTGACAAAGAAGGCCACCAAAAGGACCTAGCCACCAAATCTCTGGTGCCAAAAATTCCCGGATGCCCTGACAACACCGAGGAGTGAACCTCGGAAATGACTCTACTGGTCCATTTATCAGGAACAAACAGTCTGTCAGGTGGACAAGAGTCAGGTCTACCAGCCTGAAATCTCTGCAACACACGTCGCAAATCCGGAGAAATGGCCGACAAGATTACTCCCTCTTTAAGAATACCAACTGGCTCTGAGGCTCCAGGAAAGTCAGGCACAAAGCTCCTAGAAAGAGCATCAGCCTTAACATTCTTTGAACCAGGCAGGTACGAGACCACGAAGTCAAAACAGGAGAAAAACAATGACCAACGGGCCTGTTTAGGATTCAGGCGTTTAGCAGACTCGAGATACATCAGATTTTTGTGATCAGTCAAAACCACCACACGATGCTTAGCACCCTCGAGCCAATGACGCCACTCCTCAAATGCCCACTTCATGGCCAACAACTCCCGATTGCCAACATCATAATTCCGCTCAGCAGGCGAAAATTTCCTAGAAAAAAAAGCACATGGTCTCATTACTGAGCAACCAGGGCTTCTCTGCGACAAAACGGCCCCTGCACCGATCTCAGAAGCATCCACTTCAACCTGAAAGGGAAGCGAGACATCAGGCTGACACAAAACAGGCGCCGAAGTAAACCGGCGCTTCAGCTCCTGAAAAGCCTCCACGGCTGCAGGAGCCCAGTTAGCAACATCAGAACCTTTCTTGGTCATATCCGTCAAAGGTTTGACAACGCTAGAAAAATTAGCGATAAAACGACGGTAGAAGTTAGTAAAACCCAAGAACTTCTGAAGACTCTTAACCGACGTGGGCTGAGTCCAATCATGAATAGCTCGGTGTTGTGGACTCTGTTTTTGGGCTCCCTCTGGTGGTTACAACTGGTACTGGGTGACTTTGGTGGGTTGCGGTCTCTGGTTTCCACCTGTCCATCAGTGGCTGGGTGTTTCCTATTTAACCTGGCTTTCCTGTCATTCCCTTGCCGGCTATCAATGTATCAGTGTGTCTCTGTTACCTTTGCTACCTGCTCCTAAAGCCTTCAAGACAAGCTAAGTCTGGATTTCCCTGTTTCATGTTTGTTTTCATGTTTTTTAGTCCAGCTTGCAGATATGTAATTCTCTGTGGCTGGTTGCTCTAGTGGGCTGAAATTACCACTCATGTACCATGAGTTGGCACATGAGTTCAAGTAATTTCAGGATGGTATTTTGAAGGGTTTTAAGCTGACCGCGCAGTTCACCTTTTGTATCCTCTGCTATCTAGCTTTTAGCGGGCCTCATTTTTGCTGAATCTATTTTCATAACTACGTTTGTGCCTTCCTCTCATTTCACCGTCATTATATGTGGGGGGCTGCTATTTCTGTGGGTACATTTCTCTGGAGGCAAGCGAGGTCTGTTATTCTTCTGATAGGGGAAGCTAGATCTCCGGCTGGCGCGAGGCGTCTAGAGTCCCCCCAGGTACGCTCCCCGGCTGCTGCTAGTTGTGAGTTGAGGTTCAGGATCGCGGTCAGCTCAGGTTCCATCACCCTAGAGCTCGTCCTGTTTTTTTGCTTGTGTTCTGTTGTTCAGATTCCCTGCCATTGGGAACATGACAGCTCGGACCTTGACTGGGTCCATCTCCACAGCAGAAGGGGAGAAGATAAAACCCAAAAAGGGAACCTTCTGCACACCAAAGAGACACTTTGAGCACTTAATAAACAAAGCATTCTCACGCAAAACCTGAAACACCATCCTGACCTGCCTTACATGGGAGTCCCAATCATCAGAAAAAAACAGAATATCATCCAGATAAACAATCATAAATTTATCCAGATACTTCCGGAAGATGTCATGCATAAAGGACTGAAACACTGAAGGAGCATTAGAGAGCCCAAAAGGCATCACCAAGTACTCAAAATGACCTTCGGGTGTATTAAATGCAGTTTTCCATTCATCTCCCTGCTTAATGCGCACAAGGTTGTACGCACCACAAAGGTCTATCTTGGTGAACCACTTGGCACCCTTAATCCGGGCAAACAAGTCCGACAACAGAGGCAAAGGATACTGAAATTTAACAGTGATTTTATTCAGAAGTCGATAGTCTATACAAGGTCTCAAAGATCCGTCCTTCTTGGCCACAAAGAAAAATCCCGCACCAAGAGGGGAAGAGGATGGACGAATATGTCCCTTCTCCAGAGACTCCTTAATATACGAACGCATTGCGGTATGCTCAGGTACAGACAGATTAAATAATCTTCCCTTAGGAAACTTACTACCTGGAATCAAATCTATAGCGCAGTCACAGTCCCTATGAGGAGGAAGAGCACTGGACCTGGACTCGCTGAATACATCCTGATAATCAGACAAATACTCAGGAACATCCGAAGGAGTAGAGGAAGCAATAGACACCGGCGGGGAATCGCAATGAATTCCCTGACAGCCCCAACTTGACACAGACATAGCCTTCCAATCCAAAACTGGATTGTGAGTTTGTAACCATGGCAGACCCAAAACGACTAAATCATGCATTTTATGCAAAACAAGAAAACGAATCACCTCTCGATGTTCAGGAGACATGCACATGGTCACCTGTGTCCAAAACTGCGGCTTATTTTCCGCCAATGGCGTATCATCAATACCTCTCAGAGGAATAATAATAACCAAAGGCTCCAGAACAAAACCACAGCGCTTGGCAAACGACAGATCCATAAGACTCAGGGCAGCACCTGAATCCACAAACGCCATAACAGGGTAGGAAGACAATGAGCAAATTAAAGTCACAGACAAAATAAATTTAGGTTGCAAATTACCAATGGCGACCGGACTAACCACCTTTGTTAAGCGTTTAGAGCATGCTGATATAACATGTGTAGAATCACCACAGTAGAAACACAACCCATTCTGACGTCTATGATTTTTCCGTTCAATTCTAGTCTGAACTCTATCACATTGCATTAACTCAGGTGTCTGTTCAGACAACACCACCAGAGGATTAGCGGCTTTGCGCTCCCGTAAACGCCAGTCAAGTTGAATAGCCAACGCCATGGAATCATTCAGACTTGTAGGAACGGAGAAACCCACCATCACATTCTTAATGGCTTCAGAAAGGCCATTTCTGAAATTTGCCGCCAGAGCACACTCATTCCACTGAGTAAGCACGGACCATTTCCGAAATTTTTGGCAATAAACTTCTGCTTCATCCTGGCCCTGAGAGATAGCCAGCAAAGCTTTTTCTGCCTGAATTTCAAGATTGGGCTCCTCGTACAGCAACCCAAGCGCCAGAAAAAACGCATCAACATCTGCCAAAGCCGGATCGCCTGACGCTAACGAGAAGGCCCAATCCTGAGGGTCGCCCCGTAAGAAAGAGATAACAATTTTTACTTGCTGAGCTGAGTCTCCAGACGAACGAGGTCTCAGAGATAGAAACAATTTACAATTATTCCTGAAATTTCTAAATTTAAATCGGTCTCCAGAGAACAATTCCGGAATAGGTATTTTAGGTTCTGACATAGGACTGCTAGTAACAAAATCTTGAATACTCTGCACACGAGCAGCAAGCTGATCCACACTAGTAATCAAGGTCTGGACATTCATGTCTGCAGCAAGGCTCCAGCCACTCTGAGATAAAGGGGAGGAAAGAAAGAAAAAAAAAAAACCTCAGAATTTCCTTTCTTATAATCCCACTTCTGCAATGCATTAAATATTCACTTATGGCCTGGCATACTGTTATGACCCCAATGGCAGGGGGTCTCAGAGACAATAGCGAAGTCTGCAAACATAAAACTCAGCTCATAGGGCAGTGGTAACTGGGCTGACCATATACCTGAACCTAGCACACAAATAACAGCAGCCGGGGAACGTACCTACGTTGATTCTAGACGTCTCGCGCCAGCCGGAGAACTAACTAACCCTAGCAGGGAAAAGAAAGACCTTTCTTGCCTCCAGAGGAAATACCCCAAAAAGTTGGATACAAGCCCCCAACAAATAATAACAGTGAGGTAAGAAGAAAAGACAAACGCAAGAAATGAACTAGGTTTTTAGCAAAGAGAGGCCCACTAACTAATAGCAGAATATAGGAAGATGACTTATATGGTCAGCAAAAAGCCTCACAAAAACTCCACGCGGAATATTCAAGAACCCCCGAACCGTCTAACGGCACGGGGGGAGAACATCCGCCCCCTAGAGCTTCCAGCAGTATCAGAAATCACATTTAGTACAAGCTGGACAAAAATAAGAGCACAGTAAATAACCAAAAACAAGAAAGCAGGACTTAGCTTAATTTTGCAAAGAACCAGGACCAGCAGAAAGGAGCAAACAGAAGGATCTGATTACAACGATGCCAGGCACCAGACTGAAAATCCAGGAAGTTCAAATAGCGACACCCCTGGACTAACGAGGCCAGGTGGGTACCAAGCAAGGGAAGGAATATCAAAGTGTCATATCACTAGTGACCACAAGAGGGAGCCAAAAAGTCTAATTCACAACAGCTCCCCCCAAAAGAAATTTTTGAATAGCAGGTTTTTGGTCATTCTGCCTCACAAAAATGGGAATAAAAAGTGATCAAAAAATGTCACGTGCCCGAAAGTGGTACCAATAACAACATCAACTCGTCCCGCAAAAAACAAGTCCTCACTTGACTCTGTGGACCAAATAATGGAAAAATTATAGCTCTCAAAATGTGAAGATGCAAAAACTATTTTTTGCAATAAAAAGCATCTTTTAGTGTGTGACAGCTGCCAATCACAAAAATCCGCTAAAAACCCCGCTATAAAGAGTAAATCAAACCCCCCTTCATGACCCCCTTAGTTAGGGATAAATAATAAAATAAAAAAATGTATTTCCATTTTCCCATCAGGGTTAGGTTTACTCACCGCTATTGTGATCATTTTGACCCTATGGGGTGAGATCTTGCGTGGAGCCCCAGATCGAGGGAGATTATCAGTGGTCTTGTATGTCTTCCATTATGTTATTGCTCTCATAGTTGATTTCATCACACCAAGCTGCTTGCCTATTGCAGATTCAGTCTTCCCAGCCAGCCTGTTGCAGGGCTACAATTTTGTTGCTGGTGTCCTTCAACAGCTCTTTGGTCTTCACCACAGTGGAATTTGGAGTGTGACTGTTTGAGGTTGTGGACAGGTGTCTTTTATACTGATAAGTTAAAACAGGTGCCATTACTACAGGTAATGAGTGGAGGACAGAGGAGCCTGGTGCTGTACATGAGAAGGGGTTACATACAAAGTTATAAATATCGTTTACAATAAACAAATTATACAAAGTTATAGATATCATTTACAGTGACAGACTGATACAGAGGGGAGAGGACCCTGTCCTTGCGGACTTACATTCTATGGGATAATGGGGAAAAGACAGAAGGTCGGGGTGCAGCAGCTCTGGTAGTGGTGAGGTGGCAGAATGGATATTGCGCACTGCAAGCTTTCCTGAAGAGATGGGTTTTCAGGTTCCGTCTGAAGGATCCGAGGGTGGTGGATAATCGGACGTGTTGAGGCGTGGAATTTCAGAGGATGGGGGATATTCGGGAGAAATCTTGGAGGCGGTTGTGTGAGAAACAAATAAGTGTGGAGGAGAGTAGGAGGTCTTGGGAGGATCAAAGATTACATGAGGGAAGATATTGGGAGATTAGTTCAGAGATCTAGGGAGGGGACAGGTTATGGATGGCTTTGTAGGTCAGTGTTAGTAGTTTGAATTGGATTTGTTGGGGAATTTGGAGCCAGTGGAGGGATTTGCAGAGGGGAGAAACAGGGGAGTAGCGAGAAGTGAGGTGGATTAGTCGGGCAGCAGAGTTGAGGACAGACTGGAGTGGTGTAAGAGAGTTAGCGGGGAGGCCGCAGAGGAGAGTGTTGCAGTAATCAAGGCGGGAGATGATGAGGGCATGCACAAGAGTTTTAGTAGATTGAGGGCTGAGGAAGGGACGGATTCTGGAAATATTATTTTTGAGTTGGAGGTGACAGGAGGTGGCAAGAGTTTGGACGTGCGGTTTGAAGGACAGGGCAGAGTCGAGAGTTACTCTGAGGCAGTGGATTTCAGGTGTGGGAGAGAGCATGATGCCATTTACCATAATAGATAGGTCAGATAGGGGAGATATGCAAGATGGAAGGAAGATGATGAGTTTGGTTTTGTCTACATTGAGTTTTAGGAAGCGAGAGGTGAAGAAGGAGGATATGGCTGATAAACACTCTGGGATTCTGGACAGCAGAGAGGTGACATCTGGGCCAGAGAGGTAGATCAAAGTATCATCCACATACAGGTGGTACTGGAAGCCATGGGATTTTATGAGTTGTCATAATAGGGGCCCCAGGACAGAGCCTTGAGGGAATCCAGCAGAGAGAGGGCGGGATCATGAGGTAGTGTGGGAGTGGGAAACGCTAAATGTGTGGTCGGAAAGGTATGAGGCAATCCAGGACAGGGCAAGGGAAGAAAGAATCGGTAGCAGTAGGCAGTGGTCGACTGTGTCGAAGGCAGAGGACAGGTCGAGAAGGAGGAGGATGGAGAACTGTCTGTTAGCTTTGGCTGTGAGTAAGTCATTAGTAATTTTGGTCAGGGCAGTTTCGGTGGAGTGGTGGGGGCAGAAGCCCGATTAGAGGTTGTCAAGGTGAGAGTTAGATGACAGGTGGTAAGAAAGCTGAGCATGGACATGCTGCTCAAGGAGTTTGGAAGCAACCGGGAGCAGTGATATGGGGCGATAGCTGGGCATAGCAGTTGGGCCAGGGCTATTTTTTTTGAGGATGGGTGTGATGGTGGCATGTTTGAAGGCAGAAGGGAAGGTAACAAAAGATAGCGATAGGTTGAAGAGATGGGTTAGGGCTGGAATGAGCATGTTAGTGAGGTTGGGGAGCAGGTGGGAAGGGATGGGGTCAAGTGCACAGGTGGTGAGGTGTGATTTGGAAAGGAGGTGCGTAAGCTCTCCTTCAATGATGTTGGAGAGGGAGGTTATTAGGGAAGGGCAGAGGTCTGGTATATGGAGTTGTTGGGGTTGTGGAGCAGTAAAGGTTTGCCTTGTTTGGTCGATCTTATTTTTTAAGCAGGTGGCAAAGTCCTCGGCAGAGATGAGGGGAGTTGTTTTCTCAATTTGACTCTCATAGTTGTGGTCTACCTATGATGTTGATTACAGACCTCTCTCATCTTTTTAAGTGGGAGAACTTGCACAATTGGTGGCTGACTAAATACTTTTTTTCCCCACTGTGTATATATATATATATATACATATATATATATATATATATATATATATTGATATTTATATAGACATATAGTGTATATACAGAAATATTTCTGACTTATATAGCGCCATTAATTTACACAGTGCCTTACGGATATAATCACCGTCCCCATTGGGGCCCATAATCTAAACTCTATATATATATATATATATATATATATATATATATATATATATATATATATATACACATATGTGTATATTGTAGTGTTTCCCCTCTACGGGTCTTGGGGACACTCACTTGGCAGCAGAATCATCATAGACAGGCACGGTTCCTCACACAAATCTGTCCGTATGGTTTATTTAAACTCCGCATAAACCATATAGGGTACAGTCCATTTCAATACAGCCACGAAACATTAAAGACATCAGACAGTTCATGTAGCAGATGGGCTTCTCTGCCGTAAATTATAATCCCCTTGTCCGGGGTTACCTCTCCAGGTCCTCAACACAGACCGCCCAGGTCTACAGTCTCCAGGTGCTTCCAGGACGACTCCACTCCCAGGAGTCTCCAACACTGACCGTCCGGGACCTTGCACAGGAACAAACGGCTCCATACACAGGAACCTCACAAGACCATGTGACCCACCCCCTGGTCACATTATCTACCCTTAACCACTCCCCTGGGTGGGAGTGTGGGTGTGTGTGGCTAGTTTGACCCTCCCATCTCTCATAACTAGCCCTGCCAATCTCCCATTAGAAATACACAATTACTTGTGGGACTACAGGTCCCAGAACACAACATATCTTTAGACTGACAGCGCAGAGTGTCCTCCTCTGCGACACACATACCGGCCATTCACAACACTGCCGGACTTTGTCTCATCACAATTATGCCTCCAAGTGCATCTTGCAGTGCACACACAGTGCCCCCTGGCTGTAACATTGGTCACTACACCACATAATCCCCCCTCTGTTCAAACCTCTGATCTCGAGACCGGGTACGCAAGTCATCTTGCCCTACCAGTCGAGAGGACAGTCTCAGTCGGATTTGGGCAACATGGTCAATCTGGCGTCGCAATCCCCTTGCACCCATACAACCTGTCTGGACTGACTCTTTGTCAACACATCCGCTACCGGGTCTCCCACGTAAGTCATTCAGCCCTGAGCTAACTGAGGAGTCACTGCCTCTAACTCTTCCTTCAGGCTGGGTACTTCCACCCCTTTGTTTGTCCACATTTCGGGTCGAAAGTGGCCGCCATCTTCCATCAAATGGGCGCAGCAGTCCTGTAAGGCGCGGTCCTTCAACCCTTAACTGCTCCATTTCCTTCAGATATACCATGCGATACTCCAGCAGAGTCCGTATTTTGATAAGACTCTCCACTGTTCCTACAACGAAGAAGGGAACCATACCCTTTTCTCGGGGTATTTGGTCTTCATGGACACCAGGTATTCTCAACCTTACCACTCCAGACTTATCCACCATCTCTTGCATGGCTTGACCATTCCTTCCAATGACTTTCTTCACCCTAGAGACGGGTACCTGTATTACATCTTCTCGAAGACTCCGAGCTTTCCTTACATGCTTTAGTCGTCTAGCAGCTTCTTCATTCCGCAATTGGGCCATGCATTTTGTACGCACATATCTCAGGTGCATGTCACTCAGGGTAGCTACTCTCTTAGCTGTGACATCAGTTGTGGACAGCATCACTAACTGATAAGTTTCTGGGAACCAATTCACCTTACATGCCCCCAGAGCCTTCTTGAACTCTTCATGCATAGACTCCCTGGCACAGGCCTCTCTCAGGTCTTCAGGTACGTCTATCATGCATTTGAACAAGGAACTCTCATTCTCTTCAGCTGTCATTAGACACCCATCTTGTTCAGCTTTCAGAGCCAACTTCCTCTGAACATCACCAGCTTCCAGATGTTAGGCCAGGATAGACACCTGCCGCTCCACCTTCTCCCAGGCTGCTTTATACATTGACTGGCTTTCTTTCAGGCAACCTCTGAGCTCCGCCACCTCTTTCTCTAAGGCACTCACACGACACTCAGCGTCCATTATCCCGCATTCTCCACCAATTGTCGCGTTTCACCGGCTACGGGTCTTGGGGACACTCGCTTGGCAGCAGAATCATCATAGACAGGCACGGTTCCTCACACAAATCTGTCCATATGGTTTATTTAAACTCCACATAAACCATATAGGGTACAGTCCATTTCAATACAGCCACGAAACATTAAAGACATCAGACAGTTCATGTAGCCGGTGGGCTTCTCTGCCGTACACTATAATCCCCTTGTCCGGGGTTACCTCTCCAGGTTCTCAACACAGACCGCCCAGTTCTACGGTCTCCAGGTGCTTCCAGGATGACTCCACTCCCAGGAGTCTCCAACACTGACCGTCCGGGACCTTGCACAGGAACAAACGGCCTCTGCGACACACATACCGGCCATTCACAACACTGCCGGACTTTGTCTCGTCACAATTATGCCTCCAAGTGCATCTTGCAACGCACACACAGCACCCCCTGGCTGTAACATTGGTCACTACACCACAATATATATATATATATATATATATATATATATATATATATATATATATAAAATCTAAACTTTATATATATGTGTATATATATATAATTTTTTTGTAAGATGGCCGCCAGACAGGTCCTTGAGGGGAGATATGCATCATCGAGGTTGATAGCCAATCCAGGGCCGGGCTTTACAAGCAGTCAAAAGAGGTGGGTGGGAATTCCTGCTCGCATATCCCTACTCCAGGGGCGTGGATTGGCAGATAAAATGGAGATCAAGTGTCTCATTCATTGTCTGTGACTAGAGGTGTGGAGGCCTCCAGTGTGTTTGCTAAAGACACTGACCAGAGCGGGCAGACCCGCAGTACTAATGGACTGTTGATTTTCTATTTGTTTTCACTTTTGTTTTGCTTTTAGCAGATTTATGAAGTTTAATAAACCTGATTGGACATTTTTTATGACAACTGCTTCCGATGCTACCATAGCTGCAGCAGAGTGAGTACAAAACCCTACAATTAGTGCTAGAAGCACGGGCACAAATCCCAAGAGGCAGTGTGACTACACCAGAGATACTGGGTGAAAGTTGACAACATGGAGGAGTTGATAAAGCAACTGGTGCAGGCTAATCTCCAACAGCAACAGATATGGCAGCAGCATCAACAGCAGCAGAGGCAACAGCAGCAGTAGATGCAGCAGCAACACAGGCAACAGATGAAACTCCTAGCTGAGGTGATCCGTGGCAGGGCAGTGCCTTGTTTCCCTAGCGTTACTCTGCATGTCTGTGCTCTTACCCTTTGCTCCTTTCCCCTAATTAGCTGAGATACTAATGCCTGTTACCTGTATGGATGCTGCTTAGTTCCCTGCTCTGCTGTGTAGCCGTATATGTGTTGTAGAATTTGTGCTTCCCTGCATGACCATCCGCGTGTGCGGTCCCTTGCTGCCGCTGTGTAAGCTATCTGTGGGTTGCGAGGTCCTCTGCAGCTGGTGCATGACTTTCCACGTGTGTCCAGGCTTGCAGCCGCTGCCAGGTGCTCTAAGCCTCAGTTCCTGTGCTGGCTATGCTGTACTGGTTTCTATCTGTGCTTAGGGTGCACGCGGCCACACCTTCCCCACTTTTATTAGGGGCAGTGTCCAGCTCCGGTCCGATGCTGTGGTGCTTGCACCATACCGCTTGAGTTCATTTCTAGGTCGTGTCCGTTCTCCGGAGCCTGAGGTCCGCTGCCTGGTGCATGGATTGAAATCAGCTCTTGCTTGGGAGGGGATTTTCTATTATTCCCTGTTGTACGACTGCATTGCTCCCGTTTTTACAAGGACAGTCCTCATGGGAATCTAAAAATCATACAATAAGTGACCAGTTGAATGATGCCATTCACTTAAATAAGGCCTGTGATACAACTGGTCACATATGGATAAGGGAATTCATGCAACTGCAGGGTCCAAATTTGTATAGTTTACATTGGAGAAATTATTTTTTGATTTCCCTGAGGAATCCCCTTCCGAAACGCATAGGGAAAATACATTCATTGAGTGATGGTGGGCATCCCATAACAACACAAACTTGGGGACTGTCCTTGTAAGGACAGGAGCAATGCAGGGGCACGACAGCAAATAATAGAAAATGCCCTCCCAAGCAAGTATACCAGATCATATATCCTGCTCCTGTCTATGGTGAACCTGTTATTGGAAAACATCTATTGGTGAGACCAAACCAATTTTTAAATTGAGCACTGGTATGCACGAGCACTTTATTTGGTTTTATTTTTGTGCCACTGTCATGTTGGTCAGTAGGAAATTTTAATATTTTATAAATAAAAGTTATATTTTACTTGATTAAAAGGGATTGCTCATAGCTATACTCCACTGGTGCCTGGAGCCTGGCGTCCGCTGCCTGGAGCCTGGCGTCCGCTGCCTGGTGCCTGGGGCCTTACCACCGCTGCCTGGTGCCTGGAGCCTGACGACCGATGCTTGGTGCCTGTAGCCTGACAACCGCTGCCTGGTGCCTGAAGACTGACGACTGCTGCCTGGTGCCTGTAGCCTAATGACTGCTGCCTGGAGCCTGATGACCGCTGCCTGGTGCCTGGAGTCTGATGACCGCTGCCTGGTGCCTGGAATCTGACGACTGCTGCCTGGTGTCTGACGACCGCTGCCTGGTGCCTGGAGTCTGACGACCACTGCCTGGTGCCTGGAGTCTGATGACCGCTGCCTGGTGCCTGGAGTCTGATGATTGCTGCCTGGTGCCTGGACCCTGATGACGTCTGATGCCTGGAGTCTTCCCTGATGTTCTGTCGGTGTTTCTGATATCCTGCCTGTGTCCTGACATTCCCTGCCTGGAGCCGTGTCTGTTGTCCGGAGTCCAGATGTCCTGCCTTTGTCCTAGATGTCCAGCCTGTGTCCAGATATCCAGTCCGTGGTCCTTGTAGTCCAGCCGGTGTTTCAGACTCAGTTAAACTCATGTTCCTGGACAGGTTCCTCCTCTGTGTTTCTGGGGAGTCTCCAGTCTACTCATGTTCCTCGGTGACAGCTCTGCCTGTGTGTCCTGGATCTGACCAGCCAAAGTCCTGAGCTGCCATGTCGATGTTCTCTGTCTGTTCCCTGGGTCCATCCTGTGATGATGTCTGTCCGAGGGCGATGTCTGATGTTCTCATGCTGTACCTGCGCTACGCCTGAGGCCAGAGAGAGGTTCTCCTGATATGCCCATGCCAGATGACCCTGGACTGCATCAACCCGTCATGACCTCTTGGCATCATCTGACATCTGCTGACCTGTATTTGCACCCTTCCTTGATGTGCGGAATCGGGAGGCTACATTGTTAAATCTTGTGTTCTGTGTGATGACTTTGTCTTAGTAACCTTTATGTTTTTTCATATCTGAAGTTGTGCAGTGTCATTTAATCCTGCATGTCACCACTTTGCCCACATGCTCAGCTGCCACAGACCCTGGTCGCTGCCCTTCCCTAGTCTGGGTAGGCCCAGGTCCCCTCTGTGGTCTAGTGGGTCCATGTTCCATTACCACCTGGAACGCAGCACGTCGCCGTGACTATGCTAAGCCGCGTCCCCTCCGGCATGACATGCCCCAAACCCATATCCAGTTGATGACTCACATGCACAGAAGACCATTGTTATGGAACTGCAACACAGAACTAGGATAGAAGGGGGAAAACTGACCCTGCACTGAGATTAGGCTGATACCCTACGATGGAGTGGGTGACCCATTCCTTGTGAATAGACCCACCGACAATCCTAGGTTAATCTCAAGCGAAGGCCTATAGACAGGGGGAAGGTGGTCCCTAAAAGATCTAAGGACTGGGTATAAAAAAAGGTCACCTCCTAATAGAAAATACAGAGAAGGCTGCAGAAACCAACAGAAAACAGAAACTAAGGATAGCAGAACTGGGCGTCCCAGAACTGCACAATATCAAACACAGAAAGCTATCAAAGCACCTAGCCAGAACTTTAGCAGATTAACACTGTTGTCCAGCAAGGACTGGGAGGCAGGTGCTGGGTGATAAAGGGTGATACAATCACCTGACCTAAGACAACCCAGCACCAGGGGAAAAAGACCAGCAGCCAGAAAACCACAACAAGATGGCGGATGGTCAAAAACAAATCAGATTCTAACAGTACCTCCCCTTTTACGAGGATCCTCCAGATCCTATTGGCCGAACCTTATTCGGAAATCTCCTGTGAAAAGCCTTAATCAGCCTTGAGGCCGAGACATCCTCAGCTTTCACCCAGGAATTATCCTCGGGATCAAAACCCTTGCAGGACATGAGATACTGTAACCTTCCTCTGTGCCACCTGGAATCTAAAATGCATGAAATCTCAAACTCTCCGTCCTCATCAACTAGAGGAATAGTCAGCATCGCCTCCTTATCTGGTGTGTTAACTTTCTTCAGTAAAGATACATGAAAAACTGAATAATTTCTCCGGGACGAGGGGATGTCTAATCTCACCGCTGGTGAGTTGACAACCTGGACCACTTTGAAGGGTCCTACAAACTTAGGCCCCAGTTTTTTAGAAGGGATATTCAAACGCAGATTCCTAGAGGACAAACAGACCATGTCCCCAAATGCAAACAACGCCTCCCTTCTTTTCTTGTCAAAATATTTCTTTGACCTCCTATTTGCCTCTTTCAGATTATGGCATACATTGGTCCAAACTCTGTCCAAATTTCCAGAAAAACTCTCCTCCTCAGGCACCGCTGCCCCAATCTTTGAAAATGGACCGAAAGATGGATGCCTCCCTGTCCAGCAAAAAAAAGGAGAACACCCAGCTGAGGAAGACGTATGATTATTAAGAGCAAACTGTCACAGGGAGACTAGGTGAGCGAGAGCTAATAACCCGGGCCCCTGCAATTTCCCTCAGACTAGGGAAATCCTGACTGACCCTCTACCTGGAGTTTACACTGATGGTGTGCATGTCCAGGCCTCGAACATCACCCTGTCTCCTATTTTAACCCTAGGCTGATACCTCTGCCCTCCACCCAGTGAAGAGGTAATATTCCAATACCCACAGTTAGCACAGACAAGGATAAAGGAAAATATACACCATGCCGCAGTCACTCAGGAATACACTATAAATGTGCAGGGCAAAATAAATACAAATATAGCAAGGAGTAAATAAGACAGAGGAAAATACACCACCAGCAACGAATCTCCAACAACCAGCTCTCCACTCCAGACCGAGATAACAACGCACAAGACAGAAGCTATAATTGGCGACGCCCAATGATCAGGAGAACTATTTAAAGGCAATGGGAATGGCCCAGCTTCCATCCGAGGATCAGGTAAATTAACCCCGGAACAGCTAGATAAGATCTAGCAGACGCCAATGAGCAAATAGTGGTCAAAAGCGGAATTACCGCTGTCTGTCGGACGACCTGGTCTGAACAGCGTCCGACATGACACAGAGTTACTCCTATGTGTGCCAATATCTCAGTCTTTGTCTTAGGCAAAATAAAGACCGCGCTCACGGGATATATTTTAGGTACTTTATTAGAGCCTACGCGTTTCAAGAGCGTTCTTGCTCTCTTCCTCAGGGCATGTCATGTTTGACATGCCCTGAGGAAGAGAGCAAGAACGCTCTTGAAACGCGTAGGCTCTAATAAACTACCTAAAATATATCCCGTGAGCGCGGTCTTTATTTTGCCTAAGACTACTACCCTCAACATCCTTTTGGATTTCTGTGGAGACCTGCTGCTACGGTTACGCCTGCATGGGAGTTGTGACCTATTTTCACAACTTCAATAGGTGAGCACATTCCCTACAAAGTCTGTATTTATTCATATACAGTGTGACACATTGGGGGCGCCTTGTGTTTTTTTCTTTCTTTTTTTTTTTTTTTTTTCTTTTTTAATATCTCAGTCTTTAACTGACTTTTTCTGTCCTGCAAGGGCAGGTCATAAGAGGCCTTCTGCGGTTCACCTGTTAAATATGGCACCAGAACCTCCACCCACTGCTCCGAGGGCAATTTTTCCTGTTCTGCCACCCTTTTGAAAACAGTCAGGAATGCCTCAATGTCATCTTTTGCAAACCTCTTCTTACGGTTGCTAGAATCTGTTTTGTTTTTGACCATCCGCCATCTTGTTGTGGTTTTCTGGCTGCTGATCTTTTTCCCCTGGTGCTGGGTTGTCTTAGGTCAGGTGATTGTATCACCCTTTATTACCCAGCACCTGCCTCCCAGTCCTTGCTGGACAACAGTGTTAATCCGCTAGAGTTCTGGCTAGGTGCTTTGATAGCTTTCTGTGTTTGATATTGTGCCATTTACCCAGCCAGCGACTCCGGTTGCATTACACGTGCGCCTACGTGGACAGGACTTCTTGATGCATCCAGGCTACCCTACCAGTATTGGAATTTATAGAGACAGGATTATCGTTTCTCCCTGCACCAGATCTCTTATATTTGTTCTGATGAAGGTCTGGATGTGGACCGAAAATGTTCGACTTGCCTTTATGGATGCACATCAATAAACCTTTTGCATATGATAATTATTCATCTAGAGTGCCAAGTTTTTTCGGATTTGGATTTGTTGGGCTGGATACCATACTTGAGCACCTACTCTATACACTACTACGAGTGCCGTGTTGTTCTATTATTGCAGTTCCGTAACAGTTTGTCCAGCCACACATATAAATTTTTTTTTTCCTGGATTCCTTCAATATGTGCAGCATCCAAGAACTTGCTCAACGCTTGCAAGGGTTAACTTTGGAAGTAGCCGATCTGCAACACCACGTGAGTAATTACTCTGGAGCACGCTCTGAAGAACCTAAGGTAGGAGAGCTGGTTGTTGGAGATTCGTTGCTGGTGGTGTATTTTCCTTAGTCTTATTTACTTCTTCCTATATTTGTATTAATTTTGCCCTGCACATTTATAGTGTATTCCTGAGTGACTGCGGCGAGGTGTATATTTTCCTTTATCCTTGTCTGTGCTAACTGTGGGTATTGGTGTATTACCTCTTCACTGGGTGGTGGGCAGAGGTTTCAGCCTAGGGTTGAAACAGGAGACAGGGTGAGGATCGGGGCCTGGACATGCACACCATCAGTGTAAACTCCAGGTAGAGGGTCAATCAGTATTTCCCTAGTCTGAGGGAAATTGCAGGGGCCCGGGTTATTAGCTCTCGCTCACCTAGTCTCCCCGTGACATTATAATCGGCCCAACAACAAAAAGAAAAAAAGAAAAAAAAAGGGATTTCTTTTTTTTTTTTTCTTTTGTCATGGATCCCATGACTTCCATAACCTGCCAGTTGGAGGCGCTGTCCCTACAGGTCACTGAGTTGAGGGGGGCAGTTCAGCAACAGGGACTAGCAGTATCTAATGTGCAAGCTGGAGCGACAGAAAGAGTTGCTGAGCCTAAATTCCCTTTGAATGAAAAATTTGCTGAGGAACGCAGTAAATTTGTTTCTTTTCATGAAGCTTGCAAACTATATTTCCGTATGCGCCCGATCTCCTCGGGTAATGAGGCTCAGCGTGTGGGCCTGGTGTTGTCATTGTGAAGCGGGGATTCCCAAGCATGGACGTTTTCTTTGCCATCAGACTCTGCTGCATTTGACTCTGTGGAGAGTTTTTTTTCCTCTCTTGGAAAAATCTACGATGAACCTGACAGAATGGCTCTAGCAGAATCTAAGATACGCACTATTCGCCAGGGGGAGCGAGTTGCAGAGGATTACTGTTCTGAATTTCGCTGCTGGGCGATCGATACACAATGGAATGATCCAGCATTGGGGAGTCAATTTATTCATGGGGTTTCTGGAAGGGTTAAAAAAGCCCTTCTGATGTACGAGACTCCTGCTTCTCTAGATTCCGCTATGAGTCTGGTTGTCCGCATTGATCGCCGTTTGCGTCAGGGGGAGCATGAGACACCGCCTATGGGAGAGGGTTTAGATTCACGTGAGGTTGCTGCAGGTGAGCCCACGAAGCCTATGCAAATCGCAGGGGTGTCACATGTGAAGCATCGAGCCCATGAGCTCAGGAAGCAGGGAGCCTGTTTTTACTGTGGTAAAACTGGTCATTTTATTAACATCTCTCCTCTGCTGTCTAAGAAAAACGCAACGGCGGAAAACTTCTAAGCTCAGAGGGTGTGGAGGAGACCAATCTGAGCTTATGTATATCCTCCATGGTGGTTTCTCAATGCATGCTCCCTGCTAAGGTTTTTATCGCTGGCAGTGAGCTGCCAATTACTGTTTTTGTGGATAGTGGTTCAGCCACAAATCTCATTGATGAGGAGTTTGCACGCACAGCAGGTTTTAGGATTGAAAAACTGTCTCATCCTATCCGCGTGGTCACCATCAATGCTGCTCCTCTCTTTCAGGGGGAGATTACTGAATTTGTGGCTGATGTGAAACTCCACATTGAGGTTCTACATTCCGAGCGGGTTACATGTAAGGTGCTCAGGAATCTTCCTGCTCAGGTGGTTTTGGGTTTTCCTTGGTTGTCCATGCACAACCTGGTAATTGACTGGAAAACTCGGGACATAATTCAGTGGAGCGAGTTCTGCCAGGAGAATTAGCTGGCCACATGTGTGGCTGCAGTTACTTCAAGCATTCCGGAGTCACTTCTGGATTTTGTGGATGTCTTCCCTGAAAAGGATTGTTCAGAGTTGCCGCCACATTGTGCATATGACTGTTCTATCAGGTTTAAACCAGGGGCCAAGTTGCCTAAAGCAAGGATGTTTAACATCTCCGGTCCGGAGAGACAAGCGTTAAAAGATTATATTGCTGAAATCTTGAGCAAAGGGCACATCAGGCCGTCATCCTCGCCGGTGGCAGCAGGGTTCTTCTTCGTGAAGAAGAAAGATGGCGGATTACGCCCGTGTTTGGATTTCAGGGAGTTGAACCAGATTACGGTTCGTGATCCATACCCGTTGCCACTGATACCAGATTTGTTCAACCAGGTGGCGGGTGCTAAGTGGTTTACCAAGCTTGACCTCAGGGGGGCGTACAACCTCATAAGAGTCCATCAGGGTGATGAGTTGAAGACGGCTTTTAATACCCCTGAGGGTCATTTTGAAAATTTGGTGATGCCTTTTGGGTTGACTAACGCACCTGCAGTGTTCCAACATTTCATCAATGATGTGTTCTCGCATGTTTTGGGGAAATTCATTATCGTGTACCTAGATGACATCCTCATATATTCTTGCGACCGTGATGCTCATTTAAATCATGTCAGGCAGGTGTTACAGCTTCTCAGAGAGAATAAGCTGTATGCTAAACTTGAGAAATGTGTATTTTCTGTTCAAGAGTTGCCTTTGTTGGGTTATATTGTGTCTGCTTCTGGTTTTAAAATGGACGCCGCTAAGGTGCAAGCGGTGCTGCATTGGGAACGTCCTGATAACCTGAAAGCACTTCAGCGGTTCCTTGGGTTTTCTAACTACTATAGGAAATTTATCAAGGATTTTTCCATCATTGCTAAACCGCTAACTGACATGACTAAAAAGGGTACTAATTTCTCCGTTTGGCCTGAGGCTGCTGTGCGCGCATTTGAATTTCTTAAGAACAGTTTTGTTTCAGCCCCCATTCTTGTGCATCCAGACATATCAAAACCCTTTTTTTGTGGAAGTCGATGCGCCTGAGGTTGGTGTGGGGGTGGTACTATCTCAAGGCTCATGTTTGAGTGGTTTGCGTCTGTGCGCCTATTTCTCCAAGAAACTGTCGTCCGCCGAACGTAACTACGATATCGGCAACAGGGAGTTGTTGGCAATCAAGTTGGCCTTTGAGGAATGGTGACACTTCTTGGAGGGGTCGGTACATCAGGTTACTGTTATTACCGATCATAAGAATCTGCTGTATTTGGAGTCAGCCAAGCATCTGTCCCCCAGGCAGGCTCGCTGGGCATTGTTTTTCACGCGTTCAATTTTGTTGTCACTTACAGACCGGGGTCTAAAAACACTAAGGCGGATGCTCTGTCCAGGTGTTTTCCAGGGGGTGAACCTCAGGAAGATCCAGTACCCATCCTCCAAAAGGGTGTTGTGGTTTCGACTCCCACTACCGAGGTTGAGGCTGAGATTGCGGAGACTCAGGAGGAGGTACCATCTGAGCTTCCCATCAACAAATCTTTTGTACCGCTTCATCTCCGCTTAAAGGTTTTGGCGGAGCATCATGATGCTGTCCTGGCTGGCCACCCAGGGGTTAGAGGTACCTTGGAGTTGGTGTCACGTCGGTTTTGGTGGCCCAAGATCTGACAGGATGTGGTCTCATACGTGTCAGCTTGTACCACGTGTGCTAGGGCTAAGACGCCCCGCTCCCGTCCTGTTGGCACACTACTTCCTCTTGAAGTACCTAGTAAGCCATGGACGGAAATCTCCATGGATTTCATCACTGATTTGCCCTCATCAGCTGGGATCACAGTCATCTTGATGATTGTTGATCGGTTTTCTAAAATGTCGCACTTTGTGTCTTTGCCTTCGTTGCCTAATGCTAAGACTCTGTCTCAGGTATTTGTGCAGGAGGTGGTCAGACTTCATGGGGTTCCGTCTGACATCGTGTCTGATAGGGGGTCTCAGTTTGTGGCAAAATTTTGGAAAGCATTTTGCTCACGGCTGGGGATCAAGTTGTCTCATTCTTCGGCGTTCCATCCTCAGTCAAATGGTCAGACTGAGCGTATGAACTATGAACCAAAATTTGGAACAGTACCTACGCTGCTTTGTCTCTGATAACCAGGAGGAGTGGTCTACCTTTCTTCCTTTGGCTGAGTTTGCCATCAATAATCACCGCCAGGAGTCGTCTGGGGAGTCTCTGTTTTTTTGTGTTTACGGGCTACATCCTCAATTTTGTACCTTGAGTCAGAGGGGCTCTTCCGGCGTTCCGGAGGAGGATCAGTTAGGAGCACAATTGTCATCAGTCTGGAGGAGAGTTAAACAGCGCCTGTTGAGTGTGGGTGCTAGGTACAAACGTTTGGCTGACAGTAGGCGTGTGCCAGGTCCGGACCTGAGTGTGGATGACTGGGTGTGGTTATCCACAAAAAACATAAGACTCAAAATACCGTCCCTTAAATTGGGTCCACGGTTTATTGGTCCATTTAGGGTCACCGCCGTCATTAACCCAGTAGCATACCGATTGGAGCTCCCTACAGTGTATAAGATACACAACGTGTTCCACAGGTCTCTTCTAAAGAAGGTGGTGGGTTCTGTGGATGCGGCGCCTATGCCACCTCCAGTCTTGGTGGATGGTAATTTGGAGTTTGACGTCTCCAAGGTGGTTGACTCTCATGTAGTGCGTCGCACTTTACAGTACTTGGTACACTGGCGTTGTTATGGGCTTGAGGAGAGGTCCTGAGTACCAGCCTCGGATATTCATGCGGATCAGCTGGTCAGGTTTTTTCATCGTCGCCATCCAGAGAAACCGGGTCCTATAAGCCGTGAGGGCCCTGGGGTCCCTCGTAGAAGGCGGGGTACTGTCATGTCGGACACTGTTCAGACCAGGTTGTTCGACAGACAGCGGTAATTCCGCTTTTGACCACTATTTGCTCATTGGCGTCGGCTAGATTTTATCTAGCTGTTCCGGGGTTAATTTACCTGATCCTCGGATTGGAAGCTGGGCCATGCCCATTGCCTTTAAATAGTTCTCCTGATCATTGGGCATTGCCGATTATAGCTTCTGTCTTGTGCGTTGTTATCTCGGTCTGGAGTGGAGAGCTGGTTGTTGGAGATTCATTGCTGGTGGTGTATTTTCCTTAGTCTTATTTACTTCTTCCTATATTTGTATTTATTTTGCCCTGCACATTTATAGTGTATTCCTGAGTGACTGCGGCGTGGTGTATATTTTCCTTTATCCTTGTCTGTGCTAACTGTGGGTATTGGTGTATTACCTCTTCACTGGGTGGTGGGCGGATGTTTCAGCCTAGGGTTGAAACAGGAGACAGGGTGAGGTTCGGGGCCTGGACATGCACACCATCAGTGTAAACTCCAGGTAGAGGGTCAGTCAGTATTTCCCTAGTCTGAGGGAAATTGCAGGGGCCTGGGATATTAGCTCTCGCTAACCTAGTCTCCCCGTGACACTCTGACTGCCAGGGTGCACCACTGGGCCTATTGTCCCAAATATTTGACCTCCTACACCTGATTCAAAAATGTTTACAACCTGAATCTTGCTCCCCAGCACACATGGTGGAGAGGGTCATCGTGAACGGGTTCATACATTCCCCTCCGAGGCTGGTGCAATCCTGGGTTGCTCAGGGAGATCCCCGGAATGCTGATGAACTGGTGGGTCTGGTAGAAAGGTACCAAGCGGTCAAGAGTTCCTTGGGGAAGCAAAGTATCTTAGTATTTACATATTAGGATTCCAAAATGGGTGGCGGACACCCAAAAAGAGAGGAAATAGGGCCACATCCGGGGAGCATCTAAGAGCCCGGGGATGCCTGAATTATTGCCAAAGGCCCCATCTAATAATGTAATTTGTTGGAGATGCCACACCCTGGGTCACATAGCTGCCCATTGCCCTATGACCACAGAGACAATCAACTGCAGCATAGGATGGCGCTGCTCGTATTTTGCATACCCTGCCTGCAGTGCTGTCTCTCAACCAAGACAAGGGGCCGCAGGGGTGCCCTGTGTCAGTGAACAGAGTGTAAATGAATGACCTGTTGGACTCAGGTAGTTTGGCAACCCTAGTAAGGGCCACAATACCTCATTGGCTGATTCCTGAGAAGATGGTGGGCATCCGCTGTATCCATGGGGATGCTAAGGACTACCCTGTGGCCCGAGTGTTCATAGGCACAAACTGTGGCACTGAGTCCCATGAGGTGGCTGTAGTCAAGGACCTATTGTACCCTATTATAATATGGTGTGACTTTGCATTATTTTGAGCCTTATGGGGAAAAGCGAGTACGCCTGGTTGCCCGGACAAAAGCCAGGTCCCTCCCAAAGAAACCCTGTCGCAGGCCGCAGTTTTCAGTTTTCTTAATTGCATTCTTGTTGGCAATGAGGATGAGGTAGCATCCCTGGTGGCCAACATCCCTGAGCTTGAGGTGTTTGGGGGAAATTTTAGAACCGCCCAACTCAGAGATTTAACTCTTAAAGGGGCGTTTGATAATGTGACAGTACTTAATGCTGTTGCTCAAGAGCTGGGTGCTGACCCATACTTTGCTGTAAATGGGGAGTTACTTCACCTGGTCACTAAGCTGAGAGGGGAGTTAATTAAGCAGTTACTGGTGCCAAGGCCATACAAACGCAAGGTGTAGACATGGTCCATACACATGTGTTAGGTGCTCTTCTGGACGTAGAAAAAACCCAGGAACGGATCCTCCAAATTTTCTATTGGTCCGTTTGTCACAGAAAAATTGTAAATTACTGTAGGTTATGCCCCACTGACCTCACTAGTGGCACACTTTTGTAGGGTTTCAGTGCTATTGTCCATCATTGAGGTTCAATTTGATTGCATAGCCGTGGATCTAGTGTGACCCCTGGTCAAGTCTGCCAGAGGGCACCATTATATCTTGGTGGAACTCAAAAATGCGCGCGTGTCCAGCCTCCCGGCTTGTGATTGGTTGACAGCGACGCAACCAATCACAAGCCGGGACGTCACGGGAGGCTGGACACGCGCGCATTTTAAAATGCGCGCGTGTCCAGCCTCCCGTGACGTCACGGCTTGTGATTGGTTGCGTCGCCCATGTGACTGCGACGCAACCAATCACAAAGCCGGGACGTAATTTTAAAATCCTTAAGGACCTGAAATTACGTCACGGCTTGCTGTGATTGGTTGCGTCGCCCATGTGACTGCGACACAACCAATCACAAAGCCGGAGCGTAATTTTAAAATACTGAATGACCTGAAATTACGTCACGGCTTGCTGTGATTGGTTGCGTTGCGGTCACATGGGCGGCACGCGACCAATCACAAGCCGGGACTTCACGTAAGGAAAGAAAAGCGCAAATTTTAAGCAAACAACGCTGCCGGTTCCCTCGCTGAGGTTCTGTTATGACCCCAATGGCGAGGGTTTCAGAGAAACAAGTAAGTCTGCGACGTACAAAAATCCAGCTCATAGGGCAGTGGTAACTGGGTTGACCATATATCTACTCCTAACGCCAACACTAGCAGTAGCCGGGGAACATGCCTACGTTGGTCACTAGATGTCTCGCGCCAGCCGGAGGACTAACTACCCCTAGAAGAGGAAAACAAAGACCTCTCTTGCCTCCAGAGAATAGACCCCAAAAGTAGGATAGTAGCCCCCCACAAATAATAACGGTGAGGTAAGAGGAAATGACAAACACAGAGATGAACTAGATTTTAGCAAAGAGAGGCCCACTTTACTAATAGCAGAATGTAGTAAGATAACTTATATGGTCAACAAAAACCCTATCAAAATCCACGCTGGAGATTCAAGAACCCCCGAACCGTCTAACGGCCCGGGGGGAGAACACCAGCCACCCTAGAGCTTCCAGCAAGGTCAGGAAACAGATTATATACAAGCTGGACAAAAATGCAAACAAAAACAAATAGCAAAAAGCAAGAAAGCAGACTTAGCTTAATCAAGCAGGAACCAGGATCAGAAGACCAGAGCACTACAGATTAGCTCTGATATCAACGTTGCCAGGCATTGAACTGAAGGTCCAGGGAGCTTATATAGCAACACCCCTGACCTAACGACCCAGGTGAGCATACAAGGGATGAATGACATACCCAGAGTAAAATCACTAGTAGCCACTAGAGGGAGCCAAAAGGTAAATTCACAACAGTACCCCCCCCTTAGTGAGGGGTCACCGAACCCTCACCAAGACCACCAGGGCGATCAGGATGAGCGGCGTGAAAGGCATGAACTAAATCGGCCGCATGCACATCAGAGGCGACCACCCAGGAATTATCCTCCTGACCATAGCCCTTCCACTTGACCAGGTACTGAAGCCTCCGCCTGGAGAGACGAGAATCTAAGATCTTCTCCACCACGTACTCCAACTCGCCCTCAACCAACACCGGAGCAGGAGGCTCAGCAGAAGGAACCACAGGCACAACGTACCGCCGCAACAAGGACCTATGAAATACGTTGTGGATGGCAAACGACACCGGAAGATCCAGGCGAAAGGATACAGGATTAATGATTTCCAATATCTTGTAAGGACCAATGAAGCGAGGCTTAAATTTGGGAGAGGAGACCTTCATAGGAACAAATCGAGAAGACAGCCATACCAAATCCCCAACGCGAAGTCGGGGACCCACACCGCGGCGGCGGTTGGCAAAACGCTGAGCCTTCTCCTGTGACAAATTCAAGTTGTCCACCACATGCCCCCAGATCCGCTGCAACCTATCCACCACGGAATCCACCCCAGGACAGTCAGAAGGCTCCACATGTCCCGAGGAAAAACGAGGATGGAAACCAGAGTTGCAGAAAAATGGCGAAACCAAGGTGGCGGAACTAGCCCGATTATTAAGGGCAAATTCAGCCAACGGCAAGAAGGTCACCCAATCATCCTGATCAGAAGAGACAAAACACCTCAAATAAGCCTCCAGAGTCTGATTAGTTCGCTCGGTTTGTCCGTTAGTCTGGGGATGGAAAGCGGATGAAAACGACAACTCAATGCCCATCCTACCACAAAAGGATCGCCAGAACCTGGAAACAAACTGGGATCCTCTGTCCGACACAATATTCTCAGGAATGCCGTGCAAACGAACCACGTTCTGGAAGAACACAGGAACCAGATCAGAAGAAGAGGGCAGCTTAGGCAAAGGAACCAAATGGACCATCTTGGAGAAACGATCACATATCACCCAGATGACAGAAATGCCCTGAGACACCGGAAGATCAGAAATGAAATCCATAGAGATGTGTGTCCAAGGTCTCTTCGGGACAGGCAAGGGCAAGAGCAACCCGCTGGCACGAGAGCAGCAAGGCTTAGCTCGAGCACAAGTACCACAGGACTGTACAAATGACCGCACATCCCTTGACAAGGAAGGCCACCAAAAGGACCTGGCCACCAGATCTCTGGTGCCAAAAATTTCCGGGTGCCCTGCCAACACCGAGGAATGAACCTCGGAAATGACTCTGCTGGTCCATCTAGCAGGCACAAACAATCTGTCAGGTGGACAAGAGTCAGGCCTACCAGCCTGAAATCTCTGCAACACACGTCGCAGATCTGGAGAAATAGCAGACACGATAACTCCTTCCTTAAGAATACCCACAGGTTCAGCGACTCCAGGAGCATCAGGCACAAAGCTCCTAGACAGAGCGTCGGCCTTCACATTCTTAGACCCTGGTAAATACGAGACCACAAAGTCAAAACGGGAGAAAAACAATGACCAGCGGGCCTGTCTAGGATTCAGGCGTTTAGCAGACTCGAGATACATCAGATTTTTGTGATCAGTCAAGACCACCACACGATGCTTAGCACCCTCGAGCCAATGACGCCACTCCTCAAATGCCCACTTCATGGCCAACAACTCCCGATTGCCCACATCATAATTTCGCTCTGCCGGCGAAAACTTCCTAGAGAAAAAGGCACAAGGTCTCATAGTAGAGCAACCAGGGCCTCTCTGTGACAAAACGGCCCCTGCCCCAATCTCCGAAGCATCCACCTCAACCTGAAAAGGAAGTGAGATGTCAGGCTGGCACAAAACAGGCGCCGAAGTAAACCGGCGTTTTAACTCCTGGAAAGCCTCCACGGCAGCAGGAGCCCAGTTAGCTACATCAGAGCCTTTCTTGGTCATATCCGTCAGCGGTTTAACAACGCTAGAGAAATTTGCGATAAAACGACGGTAGAAGTTAGCAAAACCCAAGAACTTCTGAAGACTCTTAACTGACGAGGGTTGAGTCCAATCATGAATAGCTCGGACCTTGACTGGATCCATCTCCACAGCAGAAGGGGAAAAAATGAACCCCAAAAAGGGAACCTTCTGTACACCAAAGAGACACTTTGAGCCTTTTACAAACAAAGAATTTTCACGCAGAATCTCAAAAACCATCCTGACCTGCTCCACATGCGAGTCCCAATCATCAGAAAAAAACAGAATATCATCCAGATAAACAATCAAAAATTTATCCAGATACTTCCGGAAAATGTCATGCATGAAGGACTGAAAAACTGAAGGTGCATTAGAGAGACCGAATGGCATCACCAAGTACTCAAAATGACCTTCGGGCGTATTGAATGCGGTTTTCCATTCATCGCCCTGCCTAATGCGCACAAGGTTGTACGCACCACGAAGGTCTATCTTGGTGAACCACTTGGCACCTTTAATCCGGGCAAACAAATCTGACAACAGCGGCAAAGGATACTGAAATTTAACAGTGATCTTATTTAAAAGCCGATAGTCAATACAAGGCCTCAAAGATCCGTCCTTTTTGGCCACAAAAAAGAATCCCGCACCAAGAGGGGAAGAAGAAGGACGGATAAGCCCCTTCTCAAGAGATTCCTTGATATATGAACGCATCGCGGTATGTTCAGGTACCGACAGATTAAACAGTCTCCCCTTAGGAAACTTACTGCCAGGAATCAAATCTATTGCACAGTCACATTCCCTATGAGGAGGCAGTGCACTGGACTTAGACTCGCTGAAGACATCCTGATAATCAGACAAATACGCCGGAACTTCCGAAGGCGTAGAAGAAGCAATAGACAAGGGCAGGGAATCTCCATGAATTCCATGGCAGCCCCAACTTGACACTGACATAGCCTTCCAGTCCAAGACTGGATTATGGGTCTGTAACCATGGCAAACCCAAAACAACCAAATCATGCATTTTATGCAGAACAAGAAAACGTATTACCTCCCGAT
This sequence comes from Ranitomeya variabilis, assembly GCF_051348905.1. NCBI lineage: Eukaryota > Metazoa > Chordata > Amphibia > Anura > Dendrobatidae > Ranitomeya > Ranitomeya variabilis. Next base: position 86,903,075 of record NC_135232.1, read on the forward strand.
GTTCGGGAGTCATGCACATGGTAACCTGTGTCCAAAACTGCGGTTTATTTTTTGCCAATGGCGTAGAATCAATACCCCTAAGAGGGATAGGATTTTCCAATGGCTCAAGAACAAATCCGCAGCGCTTGGCAAATGACAGATCCATAAGGCTCAGAGCAGCACCCGAGTCCACAAACGCCATGACAGGATACGATGACAGTGAGCAAATCAAAGTTACAGATAGAATAAATTTAGGTTGCAAATTACCAATGGCGACCGGACTAACAACCTTAGTAAGATGTTTAGAGCATGCTGAGATAACATGTGTAGAATCACCACAGTAGTAACACAAGCCATTCTGGCGTCTATGAATTTTCCGCTCATTTCTAGTCAGGATTCTATCACATTGCATTAAATCAGGTGTCTGTTCAGACAACACCATGAGGGAATTAGCGGTTTTGCGCTCCCGCAACCGCCGGTCGATTTGAATAGCCAGGGCCATAGAATCATTCAGACCTGTGGGAATGGGAAAACCCACCATCACATTCTTAATGGCTTCAGAAAGGCCATTTCTAAAATTAGCAGCCAATGCACACTCGTTCCACTGGGTCAGCACGGACCATTTCCGAAATTTTTGGCAATACACTTCAGCCTCGTCCTGGCCCTGAGACATAGCCAGCAAGGCCTTTTCTGCCTGAATCTCAAGATTGGGTTCCTCATAAAGCAAACCGAGCGCCAGAAAAAACGCATCAATGTCAGCCAATGCCGGATCTCCTGGCGCCAGCGAGAAGGCCCAATCCTGAGGGTCGCCCCGTAAAAAAGAAATAACAATTTTTACTTGCTGAGCGGAGTCTCCAGATGAACAGGGTTTCAGGGACAAAAACAATTTACAATTATTCCTGAAATTTCTAAATTTAAATCGGTCTCCGGAAAACGGTTCAGGAATCGGTATCTTAGGTTCTGACATAGGACTTCTGATAACATAATCTTGTATGCCCTGCACACGAGCAGCAAACTGGTCCACACTTGTAATCAAGGTCTGGACATTCATGTCTGCAGCAAACACAAGCCACTCAGAGGTAAAGGGGAAAAGAAAAAAAAATGAGAGAGAGAAAAAAAACCTCAGAACTTTCTTTCTTATAATCCCGCTTCTGCAATGCATTTAACATTTAATTCTGGCCTGGCAAACTGTTATGACCCCAATGGCGAGGGTCTCAGAGAAACAAGTAAGTCTGCGACGTACAAAAATCCAGCTCATAGGGCAGTGGTAACTGGGTTGACCATATATCTACTCCTAACGCCAACACTAGCAGTAGCCGGGGAACATGCCTACGTTGGTCGCTAGATGTCTCGCGCCAGCCGGAGGACTAACTACCCCTAGAAGAGGAAAACAAAGACCTCTCTTGCCTCCAGAGAATAGACCCCAAAAGTAGGATAGTAGCCCCCCACAAATAATAACGGTGAGGTAAGAGGAAATGACAAACACAGAGATGAACTAGATTTTAGCAAAGAGAGGCCCACTTTACTAATAGCAGAATGTAGTAAGATAACTTATATGGTCAACAAAAACCCTATCAAAATCCACGCTGGAGATTCAAGAACCCCCGAACCGTCTAACGGCCCGGGGGGAGAACACCAGCCACCCTAGAGCTTCCAGCAAGGTCAGGAAACAGACTATATACAAGCTGGACAAAAATGCAAACAAAAACAAATAGCAAAAAGCAAGAAAGCAGACTTAGCTTAATCAAGCAGGAACCAGGATCAGAAGACCAGAGCACTACAGATTAGCTCTGATATCAACGTTGCCAGGCATTGAACTGAAGGTCCAGGGAGCTTATATAGCAACACCCCTGACCTAACGACCCAGGTGAGCATACAAGGGATGAATGACATACCCAGAGTAAAATCACTAGTAGCCACTAGAGGGAGCCAAAAGGTAAATTCACAACAGGTTCAGGCTGCGTCGGAGAGGTGAGTATAGCAATATTTTTTATTTTAATTCTTTATTTTACACATTAATATGGTTCCCAGGGCCTGAGGGAGAGTTTCCTCTCCTTCAGACCCTGAGAACCATCAGGAATACCGTCCGATACTTGAGTCCCATTGACTGGTATTGGTATCGGGTATCGGTATCGGATTGGATCCGATACTTTGCCGGTATCGGCCGATACTTTCCGATACCGATACTTTCAAGTATCGGACGGTATCGCTCAACACTAATTACTAGTCTAATATCTATTTTCCCCTCTATCATATTTTTTCTATATAATGCTACTGTAGCTCTCAAGTCTATAGACTCATTCTAATGTCTCTTGCATTGTGCGACCGCGAACCATCACTTATTGCTTGTCATGACCGCTACAACAACTTGCTATTTCTCAAGAAATGAGAATAATATCTACTAACACAATACCACATAGTGGAATCAAATGAATTAGGTATATGTAATCAAAAATCTGACGTTCCAGACAGTAGTTTAGAATTAATTCATTAATGGTCTTACAAAATGATGGTTAGAGTGAGCCCCCTTCAAGACCAATAGGAACTCATATAGTGACCAATACAAACCTTGTTATTTTATAGATGCACTCAGTTATATTAAATTGTTAAATAAAAGTTAATTTTTAGTCACATTGTAGAATCTTTAGTTAGGGTCCATTTGCCAATGGCAATTTGTAAAGAAGTGTCAAATAACCTACGCTGATTCTTTCTGTACAAGTGAAGGTGCAAATGGAGATGTATGTGCTCAGATAACTTTGATCAAGGTTTCAGGCCTTAATTAGCCTGTTAGGGCTATGACTTGTTCACTATCACAATTAAGAAAGGCATGGTGATGCAAATTTCCCAGCTTTATAAAAACCCAGCCTCCTCTAAACTTGCGCCAAAAAAGCGGCAGCCATGGGTTCTTCTAAGCAACTGCCTAGCACTCCGAAAATGAAAATAGTGGAGGCCAACAAAGCAGGAAAAGGCTATAAGAAGATAACAAAGCTTTTTCAAGCTGCCATTTCCTGAGTTAGAAATGTAATTAAGAAATGGTAGTTAGCATGAACAGTGGAGGTCAATATTAGGTCTGAAAGACTAAGCAACATTTCAGTGGCAGCTTATTGGAGGATTGCTAGAGAGGCAGATCAGAACTCCCCGCTTGACTGTAATAGACCTTCAGAAAGATTTAGCAGACTCTGGAGTTGTGGTATGTTGTTCTACTGTTCACAGACACCTGCACAAATATGACCTTCATGGAAGAGTCATCAGAAGAAAACCTCTCCTGCATCCTCACCATAAAATTAATCTTCAGAAATATACAAAAGAACATCTAAACAAGCCTAATGCATTTTGGAAACAAGTCATAAGGACCAATGAGGTTAAAATAGAACTCTTTGGCCACAATGATCAAAGATATGTGTAACGAAAAAAGGCACTACATTTCAGGAAAAGAAAATATCGCCAACCGTTACGCATGGGGGTGGATCAATCATGCTTTGGGGCGAAAAATGGATTGCTTCTACAAATGGATAATGATCCTAAATACACGTCAAAATCCACAATAGATGACCTCAAAAGATGCAAGCTGAAGTCTTTACAATGCTCCACACTGTCCCCTGATCTGAACATCATTGAAAATCTGTGGTTAGACCTCAAAATAGCAGTGCATGCAAGATGACCCAGAAATATCACAGAACTGGAAATACTTTCCAAGAAAGAATGGATGAAAATCCCTCAAACGAGAACTGAAAAACTCTTGTCTGGCTAGAAAAAGCATTTACAAGCTGTGATACTTGCAAAAGGGGATGCTACTAGATACTAACCATGCAGGGTGCCCGAACTTTAGCATTGGCATACTTTCCTTTTTGTAATTTTTTAAATGTAAAAGATGAATATATACACAGCGGGGGAAATAAGTATTTGATCCCTTGCTGATTTTGTAAGTTTGTCCACTGACAAAGACATGAATAGTCTACTATTTTAAGGGTAGGTTAATTTTAACATTGAGAGATAGAACATCAAAAATAAAATCCAGAAAATCACATGGTATAAATTATATAAATTTATTTGCATTTTGCGTGAGAAATAAGTATTTGTTTCCTCTGGCAAACAAGAATTAACCCCTTCCCGACCCATGACGCCACATAGGCGTCATGAAAACCTGTGCCAATCCGACCCATGACGCCTATGTGGCGTCATGGAATGATCGCGTCCCTGCAGATCGGGTGAAGGGGTTAACTCCCATTTTACCCGATCTGCAGAGACAGGGGGAGTGGTGCTTCAGCCCAGGGGGGGTGGCTTCACCCCCCCGTGGCTACGATCGCTCTGATTGGCTGTTGAAAGTGAAACTGCCAATCAGAGCGATTTGTAATATTTCACCTAAAAAACAGGTGAAATATTACAATCCAGCCATGGCCGATGCTGCAATATCATCGGCCATGGCTGGAAAACCTGAAGTGACCACCCCCCACCCCACCGATCGCCCCCCCAGTGCTCCGGTGCGTGGTCCGGTCCCCTCCGTCCTGTGCTCCGCTGCCCCGTGCTCCTGCCCGCTCCCCCGTCTTGCTGTCCGCTCCCCCCGTCCTCTGATCACCCCCCCTGTGCTCAGATCCACCCCCCCACCACCCCTTCATACTTACCGATCCTCCCGGTGTCCGGCCGTCTCCTCGCTGGGCGCCGCCATCTTCCAAAATGGCGGGCGCATGCTCAGTACGCCCGCCGGCCGGCAGATTCCTTACAGGTACATTTTGATCGCTGTGGTAGTTTCTACCACAGCGATCAAAATAAAAAAAATAATAAATAAACCCCCCCCTTTATCACCCCCATAGATAGGGATAATAATAAAATAAAGAAAATATTTTTTTTATTTTTTTTTTCCACTAGGGTTAGGGTTAGAACTAGGGTTAGGGTTAGATCTAGGGTTAGGGTTACGGGTAGGGTTAGGGTTATGGCATGTGCGGATTTGGCAGCGGATCCGCAGCGGATCGGCCGCGGATCCGCAGCGGATCGGCCGCGGATCCGCAGCGGATCGGCCGCGGATCCGCAGCGGATCGGCCGCGGATCCGCAGCGGATCCGCAGCGGATCGGCCGCGGATCCGCCGCGGATCGGCCGCGGATCCGCCGCGGATTGGCCGCGGATCCGCAGCGGATTGGCCGCTGCGAATTCGTAGCAGTTTTCCATCAGGTTTACAGTACCGTGTACACCTATGGAAAACCAAATCCGCTGTGCCCATAATGCGGAAAATTCCGTGCAGAAACGCTGCGTTGTATTTTCCACAGCATGTCAATTCTTTGTGCGGATTCCGCAGCGTTTTACACCTGTTCCTCAATAGGAATCCACAGGTGAAATCCGCACAAAAAAACACTGGAAATCTGCTGTAAATCCGCAGGTAAAACGCAGTGCCTTTTACTTGCAGATTTTTCAAAAGTCGTGCGGAAAAATCTCACACGAATCCGCTACGTGGGCACATACCCTTAGGGTTAGGGTTGGAATTAGGGCTAGGGTTGGAATTAGGGTTACGGGTGTGTTGGGGTTAGGGTTGTGGTTAGGGGTGTGTTGGGGTTAGGGTTGGGATTAGGGTTATGGCTACAGTTGGGATTAGGGTTAGGGGTGTGTTGGGGTTAGTGTTGAAGTTAGAAATGAGGGGTTTCCACTGTTTAGGCACATCAGGGGTCTCCAAACGCAACATGGCGCCACCATTGATTCCAGCCAATCTTGCATTCAAAAAGTCAAATGGTGCTCCCTCCCTTCCAAGCCCCGACGTGTGCCCAAACAGTGGTTTACCCCCACATTTGGGGTACCAGCGTACTCAGGACAAACTGGGCAACAACTGTTGGGGTCCAATTTCTCCTGTTACCCTTGCAAAAATAAAAAATTACTTGCTAAGACATAATTTTTGAGAAAAGAAGAATGATTTTTTATTTTCACGGCTCTGCGTTGTAAACTTCTGTGAAGCACTTGGGGGTTGAACGTGCTCATCACACATCTAGATAAGTTCCTTGGGGGGTCTAGTTTCCAAAATGGGGTCACTTGTGGGGTGTTTCTACTGTTTAGGCACATCAGGGGCTCTGCAAATGCAACGTGACGCCCGCAGACCATTCCATCAAAGTCTGCATTTCAAATGTCACTACTTCCCTTCCGAGCCCTGACGTGCGCCCAAACAGTGGTTTACCCCCACATATGGGGTATCACTGTACTCACAACAAACTGGGCAACAAACATTGGGGCCCAATTTCTCCTGTTACCCTTGTGAAAATAAAAAATTGCTTGCTAAAACATCTTTTTTGAGGAAAGAAAAATGATTTTTTATTTTCACGGCTCTGCGTTGTAAACTTCTGCGAAGCACTTGGGGGTTGAATGTGCTCATCACACATCTAGATAAGTTCCTTGGGGGGTCTAGTTTCCAAAATGGGGTCACTTGTGGGGTGTTTCTACTGTTTAGGCACATCAGGGGCTCTGCAAATGCAACGTGACGCCAGCAGACCATTCCATCAAAGTCTGCATTCCAAAACGTCACTACTTCCCTTCCGAGCCCCGGCATGTGCCCAAACAGTGGTTTACCCCCACATATGGGGTATCAGCGTACTCAGGAGAAACTGGACAACAACTTTTGGGGTCCAATTTCTCCTGTTACCCTTGCAAAAATAAAAAATTCTGGGCTAAAAAATATTTTTGAGGAAAGGAAACACATTTATTATTTTCACGGCTCTGCGTTATAAACTTCTGCGAAGCACTTGGGGGTTCAAAGTGCTCACCACACATCTAGATAAGTTCCTTGGGGGGTCTAGTTTCCAAAATGGAGTCACTTGTGGGGAGTTCCTACTGTTTAGGCACATCAGGGGCTCTGCAAATGCAACGTGACGCCCGCAGAGCATTCCATCAAAGTCTGCATTCCAAAACGTCACTACTTCCCTTCCGAGCCCCGGCATGTGCCCAAACAGTGGTTTACCCCCACATATGGGGTATCAGCATACTCAGGAGAAACTGGACAACAACTTTTGGGGTCCAATTTCTCCTGTTACCCTTGCAAAAATAAAAAATTCTGGGCTAAAAAATATTTTTGAGGAAAGGAAACACATTTATTATTTTCACGGCTCTGCGTTATAAACTTCTGCGAAGCACTTGGGGGTTCAAAGTGCTCACCACACATCTAGATTAGTTCCTTGGGAGGTCTAGTTTCCAAAATGGGGTCACTTGTTAGGGAGCTCCAATGTTTAGGCACACAGGGGCTCTCCAAACGTGACATGGTGTCCGCTAATGATTGGAGCTAATTTTCCATTCAAAAAGCCAAATGGCGTGCCTTCCCTTCCGAGCCCTGCCGTGTGCCCAAACAGTGGTTTACCCCCACACATGGGGTATCATCGTACTCAGGACAAACTGGACAACAACATTTGGGGTCCAATTTCTCCTATTACCCTTGGAAAATTAAAAAATCCTGGGCTAAAAATCATTTTTGAGGAAAGAAAAATTATTTTTTATTTTCACGGCTCTGCGTTATAAACTTCTGTGAAGCATCTGGGGGTTATAAGTGCTCACTATGCATCTAGATAAGTTCCTTGGGGGGTCTAGTTTCCAAAATGGGGTCACATGTAGGGGAGCTCCAATGTTTAGGCACACAGGGGCTCTCCAAACGCGACATGGTGTTCGCTAACGATTGGAGCTAATTTTCCATTCAAAAAGTCAAATGGCACGCCTCCCCTTCCGAGCCTTGCCGTGCACCCAAACAGTGGTTTACCCCCACATATGAGGTATCAACATACTCAGCAGAAATTGCCCAACAAATTTTAGGATCCATTTTATCCTGTTGCCCATGTGAAAATGAAAAAATTGAGGCTAAAAGAAATTTTGTGTGAAAAAAAAGTACTTTTTCATTTTTACGGATCAATTTGTGAAGCACCTGAGAGTTTAAAGTGCTCACTATGCTTCTAGATAAGTTCCTTGGGGGGTCTACTTTCCAAAATGGGGTCACTTGTGGGAGCGCTCCAATGTTTAGGCACACGGGGGCTCTCCAAACGTGACATGGTCTCTGCTAGCGATGGAGATCATTTTTCATTCAAAAAGTCAAATGGCGCTCCTTCCCTTCCGAGCCTTGCCGTGCACCCAAACAGTGGTTTACCCCCACATATGAGGTATCAACATACTCAGCAGAAATTGCCCAACAAATTTTAGGATCCATTTTATCCTGTTGCCCATGTGAAAATGAAAAAATTGAGGCTAAAATAATTTTTTTGTGAAAAAAAAGTACTGTTTCATTTTTACGGATCAATTTGTGAAGCACCTGGGGGTTTAAAGTGCTCACTATGCTTCTAGATAAGTTCCTTGGGGGGTCTAGTTTCCAAAATGGGGTCACTTGTGGGGGAGCTCCAATGTTTAGGCACACGGGGGCTCTCCAAACGCGACATGGTGTCCGCTAAAGATTGGAGCCAATTTTTCATTCAAAAAGTCAAATGGCGCTCCTTTCCTTCCAAGCCCTGCCGTATGCCCAAACAGTGGTTTACCCCCACATATGAGGTATCAGCGTACTCAGGACAAATTGGACAACATCGTTCGTGGTCCAGTTTTTCCTTTTACCCTTGGGAAAATAAAAAAATTGTTGCTAAAAGATCATTTTTGTGACTAAAAAGTTAAATGTTCATTTTTTCCTTCCATGTTGCTTCTGCTGCTGTGAAACACCTGAAGGGTTAATAAACTTCTTGAATGTGGTTTTGAGCACCTTGAGGGGTGCAGTTTTTAGAATGGTGTCACTTTGGGGTATTTTCAGCCATATAGAACCCTCAAACTGACTTCAAATGTGAGGTGGTCCCTAAAAAAAATGGTTTTGTAAATTTTGTTGTAAAAATGAGAAATCACTGGTCAAATTTTAACCCTTATAACTTCCTAGCAAAAAAAAAATTTGTTTCCAAAATTGTGCTGATGTAAAGTAGACATGTGAGAAATGTTATTTATTAACTGTTTTGTGTCACATACCTCTCTGGTTTAACAGAATAAAAATTCAAAATGTGAAAATTGCGAAATTTTCAAAATTTTCGCCAAATTTCCGTTTTTTTCACAAATAAACTCAGAAATTATCGACCTAAATTTACCACTAACATGAAGCCCAATATGTCACGAAAAAACAATCTCAGAATCGCTAGGATCCGTTGAAGCGTTCCTGAGTTATTACCTCATAAAGGGACACTGGTCAGAATTGCAAAAAACGGCAAGGTCATTAAGGCCAAAATAGGCTGGGTCATGAAGGGGTTAATACTTGTGGCAAAACCCTTGTTGGCAAGCACAGCAGTCAGATGTTTTAATATTCTGTCTTTCAGTGTTAAAATTAGCCTACCCTTAAAATTATAGACTGTTCATGTCTTTGTCAGTGGGAAAACTTCAGCAAGGGATCAAATACTTATTTCCCCAACTGTATATTTTTACCTAAAATACAAATGAAAAGTGTCATCTTTAACTTTAGGCCTTTTAGAGATCATTTCAACTTACTTAAGTGTTTATAAAAACAGTAATTTTGTCAAGGGGTGCCCAAACTTTTACATGCCACTGTAGATAATAAAAATCATGTGAATCTAAGAAAGATATCTAGGAAGGATACAGACTATCATTTTGAATTCCAGTTTTAGGTCACCGTCACACATTCAGTATTTGGTCAGTAATTTATATCAGTATTTGTAGGCTAAAACTCAGGAGTGGAACAATCAGAGGAAAAGTGTGATAGAAACATATGCACCACTTCTGCATTTATCACCCACTCCTGGTTTTGACTTACAAATACTGGTGCAAATTACTGACCAAATATTGAACGTGTGAATGTGGTCTTAGGGGTACAAAATCTGAACTGATATCAAAGGAACCAATTTTTTCATTCCATCAATCTAGGAACCATAATTTGCATGTTCTCTGTTGCATAATATTGCATTTCTTTGCAAAGTTTATCATGTTATGTGTTGTTTTGATCAGTTCCTTTTATTTCTTTTTGTAACTTCTTAAATATAGATGTTCATTATGATACTTTTCATGTAATTGGGTTTCCTAATAGACACATCATTGAATTTATTTGATTAGCAATATATTAGCAATATATTTTTGCGGAACAAGATGTACTTTTGAACACCATTGGTTATAAGATATCGTGTACTAAAATTGCAAAAAACGTGCATTTCCAGAGTTGTTCTTTTTTCCCTATGTTCACTAAATACTAAAACTGACCTACCATTATGATTCTCCAGGTCATTACGAGTTCATAGACACCAAACGTCTAAAATTTGTAATAAAAAAAAAAAAACCCATGCCATATTCCGAGACTTGTAGCATCTCCATTTTTTGTGATCTGGGGCTGGGTGATGGCTTATTTTTTGAGCGCTTAGCTGATGTTTTTATTGATACCATTTTTGGTGTAGATGTGATCTTTTGATCACTCATTATTGCATTTTATTACAATGTAGCGGCGATCAAAACGAATGTAATTCTGACATTTTGAATTTTTCTCTCGCTATGCCATTTAGCAATCGGGTTAATTTTATTTTTACATTGATAGATTAGGCAATTCTGAACGTGGCGATACCAAATATGTGTATGTTTCATTTTTTTTATTGTTTTATTTTGAATGGGGTGAAAGGGTAGTGATATGAACTTTTATTTTTTTTATTTTTTTAATACTTTTAAAAACATTTTTTTTACGTTTTTGCATGCTTCAATTGTCTCCATGGGAGATTAGAAGCTGCAGTACATTGATCGCTTCTCCTACATACAGGCGATGATCAGATAGGCTGTATGTAGCAGAAATGCTCACGGGGCCTGATCATCCATCAGGCCTAGTGATCACTTTTTCTGGTATATTTTTTTTAGAGCGGATATCACATAAAGGTTTAAGGAATTTCTGGAATAATTTGTACTTTCCACATTTGCTATTTATATCTAGATTCTAATTAGAACATGAAGTATGCATGTAAACTGTAATATCTCAGATTAATTCTTCATATACTTTCACAACAATTAGCCTAGTGGTTTCAAAAACATGATGTTTGGTGACTGGAAGATTTTATGCATGACCTGACAAGGAAGTCTCAAAAACATTAAATTAGCACTGGACAGATGTAGCTAAATTTTTAGAGCAGCTAGTCTGTAATTGAAGCTGACAGGGTCAATTACATTTCTGGCAGAGGCACGAGCATAAAGAAGTAGACCGCTCTGAAAATGAGTTGGAATGGCAGAATAAAAGTGTCCAAATAAAATAAATGAAGAATAAGGATGTTAAAAGTGGTATAAACTTATTAAAATGTGAACCTGAAGAATAAAGACTGCAGGATGTTGGCAATTGGATTATTAATTAATTTTGTAAGGAAATACAGGTCCTTCTCAAAAAATTAGCATATAGTGTTAAATTTCATTATTTACCATAATGTAATGATTACAATTAAACTTTCATATATTATAGATTCATTATCCACCAACTGAAATTTGTCAGGTCTTTTATTGTTTTAATACTGATGATTTTGGCCTACAACTCCTGATAACCCAAAAAACCTGTCTCAATAAATTAGCATATCAAGAAAAGGTTCTCTAAACGACCTATTACCCTAATCTTCTGAATCAACTAATTAACTCTAAACACATGCAAAAGATACCTGAGGCTTTTAAAAACTCCCTGCCTGGTTCATTACTCAAAACCCCCATCATGGGTAAGACTAGCGACCTGACAGATGTCAAGAAGGCCATCATTGACACCCTCAAGCAAGAGGGTAAGACCCAGAAAGAAATTTCTCAACAAATAGGCTGTTCCCAGAGTGCTGTATCAAGGCACCTCAATGGTAAGTCTGTTGGAAGGAAACAATGTGGCAGAAAACGCTGTACAACGAGAAGAGGTGACCGGACCCTGAGGAAGATTGTGGAGAAGGACCGATTCCAGACCTTGGGGAACCTGAGGAAGCAGTGGACTGAGTCTGGTGTGGAAACATCCAGAGCCACTGTGCACAGGCGTGTGCAGGAAATGGGCTACAGGTGCCGCATTCCCCAAGTAAAGCCACTTTTGAACCATAAACAGCGGCAGAAGCGCCTGACCTGGGCTACAGAGAAGCAGCACTGGACTGTTGCTAAGTGGTCCCAAGTACTTTTTTCTGATGAAAGCAAATTTTGCATGTCATTCGGAAATCAAGGTGCCAGAGTCTGGAGGAAGACTGGGGAGAAGGAAATGCCAAAATGCCTGAAGTCCAGTGTCAAGTACCCAGTCAGTGATGGTGTGGGGTGCCATGTCAGCTGCTGGTGTTGGTCCACTGTGTTTCATCAAGGGCAGGGTCAATGCAGCTAGCTATCAGGAGATTTTGGAGCACTTCATGCTTCCTGGCACCTGCTCACAGTGCCAAAACCACTGGTAAATGGTTTACTGACCATGGTATTACTGTGCTCAATTGGCCTGCCAACTCTCCTGACCTGAACCCCATAGAGAATCTGTGGGATATTGTGAAGAGAAAGTTGAGAGACGCAAGACCCAACACTCTGGATGAGCTTAAGGCCGCTATTGAAGCATCCTGGGCCTCCATAACATCTCAGCAGTGTCACAGGCTGATTGCCTCCATGCCACGCCGCATTGAAGCAGTCATTTCTGCCAAAGGATTCCCGACCAAGTATTGAGTGCATAAATGAACATTATTATTTGATGGTTTTTTGTTTGTTATTAAAAAACACTTTTATTTGATTGGACGGTTGAAATATGCTAATTTATTGAGACAGGTTTTTTGGGTTATCAGGAGTTGTAGGCCAAAATCATCAGTATTAAAACAATAAAAGACCTGACAAATTTCAGTTGGTGGATAATGAATCTATAATATATGAAAGTTTAATTGTAATCATTACATTATGGTAAATAATGAAATTTAACACTATATGCTAATTTTTTGAGAAGGACCTGTATGAGCCAAATCACAGCAGGAAAGAAGAGGTAAAATTATAATTGATTTCACTTTTAGCTACTTGAAGACTTTGAGGACCTATAATTAACAATAAAGCACTAAAGTCATTTTTTTAATTATTATTTATGATGTCATCTTGAGTTTGTTTTGGACGTAGCTGGATTAAGCATGGGCCAATGTTGTAATGATTTCTTGGCTTAAAAGGAATAATTTCTTTCAGAATTGTTATAATGACCAGGGTTGGACGCCTGTATTTCTAAGGAAAGCACGGAATGGACATTCTTTGCCATAATGGGAATAGCACATGGTATCCTGGAGAATGAAAGTGTGACATCCATGACTGCCCACTCTACTCCAGCTTCGATCATGGACCGATATAGAATGACTATTCAGTAGTCCTGTTTTATTCCTTGGACTTGAGGCTCTGACCATTCCAAAAGCTATGGGGTTATATTCTGTTAGGTTGTGTTTCTTCTTGCTGCCAGCACTGGTTGGGGCTACTCACTATTTAAACCCATGAGAATCAGTTCCCACTGACAGTCAATAGTCCTGGAATTTATATATGTGCTGGGGAGCTGACCAATCCCCAGGAGGGGAAAATAATGCTGCCACGGACCTTTGGGCAGCAAAACAGGCACCAGGACTACGTAGGTGCCCCACCAAAGGGACTTTAAGCTTCCAGATTCTGGCATATGGACTTCATCCTCTTTTGGTCGCCATGGCTGCTGTGGGTATGGCCGTTGACATCATTAGGGAGAGAGCAGGAAGTTGTTGTTGCACTTTATTAATCTCCTTTATTAAACTGTTTCCCTGCGGACTGCACCTGTGCCTGGGATTGCGTCTGTCCTTTCTATTTCTGTACAAGGTGCCGGGGTGTACAGTGACTGTGGCTTAGTTGACTAGGCGGGAACTACCACCCTAGGCCGCCTTGTTACAGTAAGACCAGATCCCTGTACAAGGGTTAAAGGGGTAGAGTTTGGGGTTCCTTTGGATCTGCCAAGTCTGTCAGAGGTAGCCTTTTGAACCTGTGGCCACAGGCCAAAGATTTTCTTCACCCTTTTTTAAAAGGGAACCTGTCATTTTGAAAATGTTGTCTGATCTGTAGGCATGATGTTATAGAGCAGGAGGAGCTGATCAGATTGAAATAGATTTTTGGGAAAAGTTTCAGTAGATCTTCCCTTTTAATAATTTAAATAATCGGTGTTTGTAGGCATGAGTCCAGTTGGTGGTCTTATTCAATGATTCACTGTCTTCCTGTATGACTGTGCATGCAGAGATTTCTGTCAATCACTTTGTAGGACCACTCACTGGACTCAAAAGAATACAAACATCAGTGATTTCAATGAATACAATGCTGTTTTCCAAGAAATATATATATAATTCTGACCGCTTTCTCCTTCTCTATAGCATACTATCCAGATCGGATTGCATGTATAATGACAAGTTCCCTCTAAGGAATATGGTTTTCTCCAGGTCATAGATCCCAAGATAGGCTCTGATACAATTTTACTGCTAACTATAGAATGAGTTAATGTATGGCCAGCAGTTAGAGCCAATGAGGAAAGCAATACTCCAGAGTAGATTTCATAAAGTCATAATTCATAAAGTAGAAAGTCATAACTGGAGCTAAAGATAAAGGATTCGCCTTGACTTTAATATTTTTCTTGTAATTATATCACTGTTTCATTACTTTTTTATTTACTGTTGTACTTGAAAACTCATTAAATAAAGAATTATAAAAAATGCAAAGGTATGTGATCAACCTCATAGAATGTAACAGTATGAAAAACACGGACAAAACTAGTAAGTGAAAAACTGAAGTCTGAGTGAACCCTTGAGGCAGCCAGTAGACCTGAAGACACTCAAGGGAAAGTCAACGAAAGTCATGACTTATTATTCTTATGTTACATCGAGCTTATCATACTTCTCTAGAACCATCTACACAATCCATCATCCATTGATAAATCACTGGATACATTTTATCCTTTCTGTTCTTAATTATGCCATTTATATATTTATACATGCTGCACTTCTGAGTTGTTGCACTATTATTTTACTTTTATTATTGTACACTTTTATCTGTTGTGAATCACCATGACATGGATTTTGGCTATACAATATGTCAAATGGCATGAAAAAGTCTTACTAAAATTTTTATTATTTTAATTCCTTCTTTAGTGTAATACATTTTATAAGTTATTTTTCTTCATTTTCTTGCATATTTTCATTGTATTTACTGTTCTTCAAGTGTCACCTACCAGTAGGAATTGCCACCATTATCTTCAATAAAATCTGTTCCTTTGTTTTATTAAAAATAGTATTTCTAGAATCCCATTACTAAAAATTAACATATTCTACAATTTGTTTTTGCATATTTACTGACACATATATTTTAAGACAGGAAATTCAAAGGTGTCGTTTCAGATAACCAAAACTTGAAAATTGTCACACACACAGCTCTGGCAAAAATTAAGAGACCACTGCAAAATTTTCAGTTTGTCTGATTTTTCTCTTTATATGTATATTTTTGAGTAAAATGTAAATTGTTCTTTTAGTCTATAAACTTCTGACAACATGTCTCCGAATTTCAAAGCAATGCATTTTGTATTTTTTTTCTGACAAAGAGAAATGGTCAAAATTAAAAACAAGCAAACAGTGCTTTCAGACCTCAAATAATGCAAAAAAACAAGTTCATAGTCATTTAGAAACAAGAATACTAATGTTTTAACTCAGTTAGAGTTCAGAAATCAATATTTTGTGGAATAACCATGATTTTTAATCACAGCTTTCATGTGTCTTGGCATGCTTTCCACCAGTCTTTCACACTGCTTCTGGCGCAAAAATGTAAGCAGTTCTTTGTTGGATGGCTTGTGACTATCCATAATCCTCTTGTTAAAAATTCCAGAGGTTTTCAATGGGGTTCAGGTCTGGAGATTGGGCTGCCCATGACAGGGGGTTGATGTGGTGGTCGCTTAATTTTTGCCAAGCTGTATTTGGAAATATCAATTTCTATTTTTGGGTTAGAGCTGAATAGCCAGAGAGCTGTTTATGGCTATTGTAATAATTGTAGGAAACATTTACCTAATAATAGGCTAAAAAGATGGCATCCTTTTTGGCTGGCAGTAAAATGCAAGTTAGTTTTTTTCCCAATTTTCTAAGTTTATCTTTATGTGTTTTTTAAGGTTACAAAGTGTAGCTACAAACGTATAGGATATCTTTTCTTAATGGGTTTGACATTGTAGAATTCTATAGAATGTCCCCAGTTACAATTGAATGGACCCACCATGTACAGTATATAAGAGTGCAAAAAAGAAAGGCTAGAATCTAATTTACTGAATGATTTCTACCAATCAAGAATGTTCAATTATGGCTGAGCACGTTATTTTTTCAACATCAACATTATTTTTTTTCTGCTTCTTAGATAACAATTTAGCAGAAATGCTCAGCACATTAGAGATTCAGGAGATCAATGTGTTTTAGAGAGGCAAACGTGACAGTGTGAGTCATCATGTGCCAGTATGAGGGCTCAAGAGATTCCATACCAACATCGTATGGTATAATTGATAGTAGGATTCGGCAGTTATAACAAGGTGAAGTGAACTAAACTCTATGGCCTCTAAGTCATGGACATTACATGCACTTCCAAGCTCTGATATTCACCCTGGGGAGTATAAATCAATACTATTGCATTTGAAATAATTTGAAATATTGAATTAATATTGAAATAATTTATGCATCTATATTATGGCTCGGATTAATTAAAGCTTTTACTCCAGTTTTAGCTTTTAAAAGTTGCAAAATCTACAGGAAATGCGAGGCTACACAAAAAATGTTGGACATTTCATGCCATTTTCACAATGCTCAAATAACATAGGCACAGCTAGGGAAGAACAGGATGCGGCGAACCCTGCTAGTCAAATTCATAGTGTTCCTTACACCACAAATCTTACTGCAGTACTTGACTGGAGTATCATTTGTGGCAAGGCGTAAATGGAGCCACACACCAACTTTGTGAATCACCTGATTCATTCAGAGGCGTGTGCTTAATGATTCAGGTGCTGTGCATGCTAACTTTTCCCCCTCTCCATAAAGACCGGCGTGAAAAAAATGACTCTTGATGAATACTGGTCTTTTTATCTATTTTCAAGACTTTCTAATACAAAACAAGTGTCTCTGTGTGAGTTTTCGACTTACAGCTTGGATGATGTGGTTGTGGGATCATGTCCAATGGTGAGATCGTATGACTGTATGAATATGATGTCATAAGGATCTATATATATAATTGTCTAAGGGGTACTTCCGTCTGTTTGTAACGGAAATCCTGGGTCGGGCCGCGACCAATCAGCGACAGGCACAGTCCGGCTGCGAATTGGCCCCTCCGTACTTCCTTCCAGTCACTGCCCTCTTCATACTCCCCTCCAGTCAGTGCCCACATAACGCGGTGTAACACAGTCCGTTAACGCTGCCATTAACCGTGTAAGTGTGCCCAACGTTTTACTATTGATGCTGCCTATATGCAGCATCAATAGTAAAAACGTATAATGTTAAAAATAATAATAAAAAAACAAACATTATATTCTCACCTTCCGCCGTCCACGCCAGCCTTTCCCGATCCTCGCGATGCTCCGGTCCAAAAAATGCATTGCAGCAATGACCAGACATGACGTAGCGGTCTCGTGAGACCGCTACATCATCACATGTTATTGCTGCAAAGCATTACTGGGAACGGAATTTTTTAACAGGGATATGGTGCCCACACTGCTAAATACTGTGTGGGCTGCGTTATATACTACATGGCTGCTGTATACTACGTGGGCAGTATTATATACTACATGGCTGCTATATACTACGTGGACTGTACTGTATACAGTACTACATGGCTGCTATATACTACGTGGGCAGTACTATATACTACATGGCTGCTATATACTACATGGACAGTACTATATACAGTACTACATGGCTGCTATATACTACATGGGCAGTACTATATACTACATGGCTGCTTATACTACGTGGACAGTACTATATACAGTACTACATGGCTGCTATATACTACGTGGCCAGTACTATATACTACATGGCTGCTATATACTACACTACGTGGGCAGTACTATATACAGTACTACATGACTGCTATATACTACGTGGCCAGTGTTACATACTATGTGGCCTGTGTTTTGTACTGCGTGGGCTGTGCTATATATTGCGTGGCCTGTGTTATCTACTACGTCGCCTGTGTTATATACTACGTGGCTGCTATATACTGCGTGGCCTGTGTTATATACTGTTTGGGCTGTGTTATATATTGCGTGGCCTATATTAACGCATCGGGTATTCTACAATATGTATGTATGTATATAGCAGCCAGATACTATATAGCAAAGGCCACGTACTATTTGTCTGCTATATACTACATGGCTCCTATATACTATCTGGCCTGTGCTATATACTATGTGGCTGCTATATACATACATATTCTAGAATACCCGATGCATTAGAATCGGGCCACCATCTAGTATATATATATATATATATATATATATATATATATATATATATATATATATATATATATATATATATATATATATATATATATATATACATATATATGTATACAGTCATATGAAAAAGTTTGGGCACCCCTATTAATCTTAAGCTTAATGTTTTATAAAAATTATTTTTTTTGCAACAGCTATTTCAGTTTCATATATCTAATAACTGTTGGACACAGTAATGTTTCTGCCTTGAAATGAGGTTTATTGTACTAACAGAAAATGTGCAATCTGCATTCAAACAAAATTTGACAGGTGCATAAGTATAGGCACCCTTATCATTTTCTGTCAACTATACAACTCACTGTGTTTTTTTGCCGCCATGCATAACACCTTTTTGTATGACCAAACAACTCAATCTTGGTTTCATCAGTCCACAGGACCTTCTTCCAAAAAGAAATTGGCTTCTCCAAATGTGCTTTTGCATACCTCAGCCGACTCTGTTTGTGACGTGCTTGCACAAACGGCTTCTTTCGCATCACTCTCCCACACAGCTTCTCCTTGTGCAAAGTGCATTGTATAGTTGACCGATGCACAGTGACACCATCTGCAGAAAGTTGATGCTGCAGCTCTCTGGAGGTGGTCTGAGGATTGTCCTTGACTGATCTCACCATTCTTCTTCTCTGCCTTTCTGATGTTTTTCTTGGCCTGCCACTTCTGGCCTTAACAAGAACTGTACCTGTGTTCTTCCATTTCCTTACTATGTTCCTCACAGTGGAAATTGACAGGTTAAATCTCTGAGACAGCTTTTTGTATCCTTCCCCTGAACAACTATGTTGAAAAATCTTTGTTTTCAGATCATTTGACAGTTGTTTTGAGGAGCCCATGATGCCACTCTTCAGAGGAGATTCAAACAGGAGAACAACTTGCAAGTGGCCACTTTAAGTAGCTTTTCTCATGATTGCATACACCTGGCTATGAAGTTCAAAGCTCAATGAGGTTACAAAACCAAAAAAAGTGCTTTAGTAAGTCAGTAAAAAGTAGGTAGGAGTATTTAAGGCAAGAAAATGATAAGGGTGCCCATACTTATGCACTTGTCAAATTTTGTTTGAATGCAGATTGCACATTTTCTGTTAGTACAATAAACCTCATTTCAAGGCAGAAACATTACTGTGTCCAACAGTTATTAGATATATGAAACTGAAATAGCTGTTGCAAAAAAAACAATTTTTATAAAACATTAAGCTTAAGATTAATAGGGGTGCCCAAACTTTTTCATATGACTGTATATCTGTATATACATATATATTTTTTATGTATTTTATTGGTCCTTTATTGTCATACAAATTGTGAAAAAAAAGGTAAATTATAGATTTCTTTTTGTAGGGCTGGCATCCTCATGCGCCTCCACTCCCTTTTCCCGGCAAGGATGCCAACTTACTTATCACCCCAGCCACCTGTCTGGATCTCCTTCTCCGCTTCCACTCTCCAGGGTCTGCGCACATCTGGCAGATCCCCTGGCAGCATGCTGAGGGCACATGCACTTCCTGTCTCTTACAGAAACAGCATGCACTCTCCTAAAATGTCCCCAGCCAATAGTTGGGAGACACATACTACTTAAGGCACCTCCACCTGTTGGGAAATGCCTGAGCAACAATTGTACTAGTTAGTTAATATTTACTTGCCTGTTGTTAGGTCCCCTTGTCAGCCTTGTCTGATCCAGACCCTGATTTGTTTAACCTGTATCCTGCTCGCATTCCTAAACTGTCTGCTATACAGAAGCTGCACAGTCTGAACCTGTACCAGTGCCTGTCCTGTCTGCTATACAGAAACCGCACAGTCCGAAGCTGATCAGGTGCTACTGTGCCAGACACTGCCCTGGAGTGGTACCTGGCAGCTACCTGCCACACAATCCTGACTTCACCATCAGAGACTCCGAACGACAAAAAATGTACAGCTTTTTATACCGCATGTGTAGATAAACCTGTAAATGTGTCTTGTCGGGGACTCGGGAAAGTGGACAGGTCTTGAACTGATGAAGATGCTTTTATTGATGGTCTGTAAGATTATATTCTTCCAAAATATTGTATGTGCTTCAACCTTCAGAGTAATATTATTGCATGTCAGGCTCTAGTCTAGGCACACTTCTTCCATGCACATAAATCAGTAACCTTTAACATGTCCTTGACCTGTCAATGTATTCTCAAAAGCTTCAAGACCTTTTATTCATATCTTTTTCATACATTTTCTGTCTTAAATTATAATGTGTTTTCATGTTATTTTTATTCCATGTTCCTCTCTACCACATGCCATAGTTTATTCAAAGTTTTTAAACAAACATCCGGAGAGGTATATAATGAGAATGGGATGGAAATGTAGAAAATCAAGGACAGTGAAATTGCTTGCAGTGTTTAGTCCACACACACAATAAATCTCAGTGACGTGTCGAAAAATAAGCTTTGCAGTTATTGCTTGAAAATCCCTTTCGGTGTCATCTGATATTGCCTGGACTTATTTGGTTTGCTAAGATTTAAATTTTTCTATTTAAATCCAATATTAGGCTCTGTATACAAGGGAATATTTCAGATGACAGACCGAGCGATGAAACCCTCAAGGCACAATTTATGTGCATTGACATTTTCATGAGATTGAGACATGAAAAGGACTTCAAGATGAGACTGAAATTGCAGAGTCTTTAAATCTGCTTGAAGGATAACCATGAGACAGACATATTCTTTGGTCACCACTCAACACTGACAGTGATGGCTCTATCGTCCTGACCCTTCACGATTAGATTTCATGTGATATATAGGTGATTTATCATATATTTCCTTCTGCCTGATATACTGTCAAGAATGTTCTTACTTCCAATTTTTGTCAATATGGAGTTTTACCTCAAAAAATATTTGTAATTATATTTGTTCAGCATTTCTTTGGCAGAGTGATTATTTTAAAGTCTGCCCAAAAGTATATTAAGCTTAAAAAAAAGGTAAAAAAACATTTTATTTTAGTGTTAAAAATAAAACAACTGTGCCTCCCACAGTCAAGATGATTACCGTATTTTATTCAACACTTCTCTATAAGACTATAGAATCTCTAACTACAAAGACCGTCTCATGCAGTTTTTTGTCCTTCATAGATCTTACTATTACCACTCTTTAGCTAGTTAAATACCACCTGGATTATCTGGTCTAATGCCCTAAATGTCATGCTACATCAAGCACATTTTCCCATGTGTTGTACTGTGAAGCATGGGACCGAATGCAACTTACGTGAGGCATGAGGCAGAAACAGTCAATGAATGGTTTAATTCTTTCAAATGTAATGGGAGTTCACAGTAGTTAAGAGACAATTAATGATAGAAAAGAATGAAAATCAACAATGGATCATAAAACAATACAATTATAATAACAGGTAAAGCCTCTAGTTCTATTATGCTAATGTTCTCCATACAAGGGTGGTAGGCCCATTAATGGGAGCTACCATCTTAGTCCTTTCTGAAATCCTGGCTCTGGGATGGGGTGCTAATGGGTTTTCCCGCTTTGTCCTTGTGACAAAGTCTATTAGAGAACGTTGAGCTTGCTCTGCACCAACCAGCCCAATCCCCACTTTTTGTCCTAACCCATGCTAACCCCAGTACCGTGTGTTGTAGATGGACGTGACGGTCCTGCTCAATCATGCCTTCCCTCTGTAACCACAGGCATGCTCCCTTGATTGTTGTCTCCTTGTTGTTATGCCACCGCCGCTGCGCCAGCTCCGCCCACTCATACTCACCTGTCTTCGGCGTTCTGGCACGCCTCCTCTCCTGTGGCGTCTTCCTCTCTGCGCTTGCTCCTGGCCTCTGATGTTCGTCGGGCGCGCGCACACGCCAGAATCAACACTGCGCGTGCTCACTTCTGATCCTCCTGCTGGGCGCTCCTTCTCGTCCTCTCTATTCCCCTGGAGGACTGTTACCCAGAAGTGTTCTTCGTGCCGGTATGTATACCGCTTCCTGCCGCCCCCCTGTGCCTGATGCTCATTTGTGCTCTTATGTGCTCTTGGCCGCCCGTGGTCCCCATGTATTCTATGCTCTCTGACTATTGGGTCTCTTCTTTCTCCACAGTATCCCACCAGTTCCAGCGTCCCAGTGGTGTTCCCGTCTGTCCCTGTGTCTCTGCGGTACCACGCCAGTTCCTGTGTCTCTGCCGTATCCCTGTCGGTCCTTGTGTCTCTACGGTTCCTCGTCTGTTCCTGTGTTTTGGCGTGTTCCCGTCATTCCCTGTGTCTCTGCGTACCTGGTTAGTCCCTTGTTCTCCGCAGTGCTCTCGCCATTTCCACTGTTCCTGCAGTGCTGCAGTATCCACCTATCTTGTGACCCCTTCTGCTCCCGCCAGTCTGTTTTCTCGTGCTTTTTCCATCTAGGTCCTCCAGCTTCCGTGGTGATAATCCCTCACGGGCCTGCCCCTAACGCTCCCTGTATAGGGGGCAGTCCATCTGGCTAGCTCGTCTGTGAGGGGATCGTCGTCACGGTCCAGATGGTCCACTTTTGTTTTTGTACGGATCGTCACACTCATGAATTGGTGCTTGTGGGTGTCTTCTAGGCCTGGAGCTGAAAGAACTGGGTACCGACGGGTGTCGTCTGGCATCTGGGATTTGACGGGCGTACGGCGAGAGTTCTGGTCTTGACAACACAGCCTGAAATCTGGGTCTTGACCAGCGTAGTCTCACCGGATTTGGACTCGACCTTGTCTAATGATGACTGGCACCTTGGTGACGTACGCTTCTCGCTGCGGTCTGTCACTTTGGCCTTAGAGGTATCTTTGGTCCACGTCTGCCCAACTCTTCTCCTTGGCACCAAATCCTCCTGTTGTTAGGCATTCAGGGCTTTAATATCCTGGAGCTCTATCATGCATGTCACCTGGCCAGGACCCGCCCAAGAACTGGCTCCCCCTCCAACTCTGCTGGTGCCATTTGGTTCCTCTTGATGTTGTCCAGCCTGCAGATGGCAGTCTTTTCTCATGAATGCCATACCATCCAGATACCAGATGGTATCATCACTTCCTCTTACAATAGCATTATTCTCAGGCTCAGGGCTTCTACGAATAAGTGGAAAAAAATTCCTTAGCTATATTCCAAAGCTATAGTGGCCCCAGCCAAGTACTACAGATCCACTTCCTATTAATTTTAATAGGAGGTCGAGCTGCAGTACTCTGCCGAAGTAACTATATTAATCATAGAATTATAGAATGTTAGAGTAGGAAGGGACTTCCAGGGTCATTGTGTCCAACCCCCTGCTCAAAGCAGGATTCACTAAACCAATTCAGACTGAAGTCTGTCCAGCCTCTGTTTGAAGACTTCTATTGAAGGAGAACTCACCACCAAGCTATACCTTCCCAGATCCTTTAACCGTTCCCTGTAGGACATAGTTTTCAATCCGCTCACCATCCTTTTAGCTCTTCTCTGAAATTGCTCCAGTTTTTCAAAGTCGTTTTTAAAATGTGGTGGCCAGACGGACCTCTACACAGTATTCCAGATGAGGCCTGACCAAGGAGTAGTAGAGGGTATAATTACTTCAAGTGATCTAGACTCTATGCTTCCCTAAATACATCCCAGAACTGTACTTGCCTTTTTTACTGCTGAATCACACTGTTGATTCATGTGCAGTCTGTGATCTATTAGTATACCCAAGTCTTTTTCACATGTGCTGTTGCTTAGTTCTGTTCCTCCCTTTCTGTAGATGTAAGTTTGGGGTTTTTTTTGCCCATAATAGTGGAGCTGTTATGTTCTCTGTCCAATAACGAAGCTGTTGTGTTCTGGCAGCATCCGAGAACTTCTGGCCGCTGATGACGGTAACAGTTTATCGGCAGGGTGCTGGGTGTCGCACCCCCACTGATCAAATATTTATGGCCTATTCTAAGGATAAGCCATCAAAAAAGCTAGTGGGCAATCCTTATAAACTTGGCACTATTAGTCAGTTTCTAAAATTTCTGATCTGCTAGAACTGCCCCATTCACCTGTTCTATTATTGTGACTAGCTTAGGATTAACTGTAGTAATTTAGATGCAAAGCATCGGAAGCCTTCCCAGAAGATGCTGGAATAGCCAATGGTTTTGGAAAGGCATGGCCAACAAGCTCATATAGGTGTAAGAGATGTGGCTCCAGCTATGACTAAATGATAACAAGAGGCTGTTTTCTATGGCAAACCTTATAACAAAACAGTAGTCCAGCTCAATGCATAACCTTAAGTGCGATTAAGCATTTCTTAAGCCCCTTAAATATTGTTCATTGTTCATATTTGGAAATCTAATAATTTTTTTCCTTTCCATAGAAGGGTCTTTATTCCAAACGTAATCCTGTAATTCCAACTACACATCAAAATAAAAGGATTTCAATCGGTGATATCAAAGAACTGGCACAGAGAACAACATTTTCCTTGGGTGGCTAACCATGGCCCTGCCAGCATTAGTGATTGTCAGTTAACTAACTGCTTTTCTGCTGCATTAATCCTGTAGCTAAAAAGCATTTCCAGAGTGTAAAGTAAAACGGCAAGGCAGAAAAATCTGTTGTGCAGGTGTGCAGATATATCGGGAAATAAAGCAATTGGCTTACCTAAAGAAAATGAGTGATCCCTATGAGCATTTAACCGTTCGACATCACATTTGTTCCAGGTCTATGCATTACCCTCCAGTCTTACTCCAGCTCTATTTGTCATCCTCAGGTATAGAATGAGCCCAGCTGTAGGTATATAATCTCTGTATATCTCACTGGAAATGGACCAGTAATTCTCACAGCTGCAGAATGGATGGTAAAAAAACATTTATTTCCGTATAACCGTACCAAGCTGAAATTAGGAAGGCAGATCTCTCAGCATGGAAAATGACCTTTCTAATGTCCTACTGTGAATTTCACCTCCTACTTCTCACCTATTGACACAAGGAAACCAGAATCAAGAGCAAACTTGGGTACAGATTGCTTCACAGCATGCCTGGCTTTTATTCATCGATGCAAGTATAAAAACTATTGCTGCCAGAAGGTGAGGAATATTTACATGACTTGAAGTAACTGCTGGGGAACTGTTTCAAATGATCAAAAATAACTTCTAGCTAAAATGTCGACCTATTGTCACAGTTTTATCCATTCTACTTTAAATAAGGGTTAACATTCCTTCTTACAGAGAGCGACACGTCAAGCCTGACATGCCGACGTGAGGAGACTTTTAAACCGCAATGCTCCTCTGGGAATATGCAAATTACCTCTTCACCGATGAAGAGGACTAAAACTCTAGTGCCACCTGTAAGAAGTAGCAATCCTAAAAGTCAATATCGACTCTAGTGTGACAAGGCTTGTTAGAAGGTCGATATTGACTTTTAGGATTGCTACTTCCTATAGGTGGTGTCAGGAAAATATGAATTATTTTCCATTGTTCTGGATACACAAGCAGAGCTGGCCTACTACTCCTCCCATCATTGGTTTCTGTAGAACCAAATGCTTCATGCAGCCCCTCTCCCCCTCTGTGAATTTCCACTCCTCCTCCCTTCAGGCAAATGGTCAGTGTAGAATGCGAGTTTTATTGCCTGCTAGCAGAGCTGAATGCGTTTCCCTCCAAAAACCTATGTCTTCTGAGCAAAACACTCAGAGCCAAATTCAATAAGACAGATTAATCCCAGAAACATGAAAATTAGATTTCCAGGATTTGGACACTTGGGGTTACGCATGTTATGCGCCCACAGGGCAGTGGAGTACTCGGTACCGGTGTAACAGGCCAAAGTAACCCCGTCCCAGATTAACCCCGGGTATAATTTGGCCTAGGCCAGAGTATACCCCGGGGTATAAACTGGCCTAGGCCAAACTATACCCAGGCATAAAATGGCCTAGGCCAAACTATACCCCGGGGTGTAAAATAGCCTAGGCCAAACTATACCCCTCCAGGCCACATTATACCCCCCAGGGTTAAAGTGGCCTAGGCTACATTTAACCCTGGGTATATTTTGGCCTAGGCCAAACTATACCTAAGGATGTAAAACAGCCTAGGCCAAACTATAACAGGCCACACTATACCCTCAGGCCAGACTATAGCCTTTTACTGGTTGCTATGGGATTTTACATGGCCACTTTATCCTAGCAACGCCCTGGATACGGTTGGAAAAGGGGTTTATCTACCTTGGGGGGCACCCTCACAGCACTGCGGGGAAGCCGGGGAACCCTTTTACTGGTTGCTATGGGATTTTACATGACCAATTTATCCTAGCAACGCCTTGTATACGCTTGGAAAAGGGGTTAATCTACCTTGGGGGCACCCTCACAGCACTGCGGGGTGGGTGGGGATCCCTTTTACTGGTTGCTATGGGATTTTACATGGCCACTTTATCCTAGCAACGCCTTGGATACGCTTGGAAAAGGGGCTTATCTACCTTGGGGGCACTGTCGCAGCATTGCATGGAGGCTGGGGAACTCTTTTCCTGGTTGCTAAGCGATTTCAAATGATCAATCTAAGGTACTTACACCATGTAAAACCCTATAGCAAGCAGGGTGCCCCCAAGGTAGATAAACCCCTTTTCCAAGCATATACAAGGCATTGCTAGGATAAAGTGGTCATGTAAAATCCCATAGCAACCAGTAAAAGGGTTCCTCGGTGTAACAGGCCAAAGTAACCCTGTCCCAGATTAACCCCGGGTATAATTTGGTCTATGCCAGAGTATACCCGGGCATAAACTGGCCTAGGCCAAACTATACCCCGGGGTGTAAAATAGCCTAGGCCAAACTATACCCCTCCAGGCCAGATTATGTAACTAATCTGGGGTTAAAGTTGCCTAGCCCAATTTATACCTCTCAGCTCATATTATACCCCAATGAAATCATTTGCATTGAGTGATATACACAAGAATTACTTAATGCTTCAACATTTTATTGAGAAACCAAACTGACAATTCTTAAAGAGTACCTCCCACTATACAAAACTTTTGCCCATGGCAAAAGTAGTTGTAAAGGGGGGTATTTGTAATGCATATGCATTACAAATACCCCCCCATTTTATAGTTACCTTAGGGGGGCTGCCCGATTACCCCCCCTCGCTAACCGCCGCTGCCCGTCTCCTGGTAGACGGGGTCCCCCTCCTGCCGCTAGGTGGCGCTGCCTCTCCATGCGCCGACGTCACAGCCAGGCGCCATAGAGGAGAGCGGCACCTGGCTAGTGCCGTTGGAGCTTGTAGAAGCAGAGCCAGCACCACCTAGCGGTGGGAGGGGGGGCAATAATTTCTCATTAGCTATAAGTCACTTATCATGCAATGCAATTATCTGGGGCAACAAATCGCCCAACAGTCATTCTGTGTATTATGACATTTAGTCTAGCATGTCCTTGCTACCAAATTAACGTTTAAAGCTAAACACTGATAACAACATTGAAATGATCGTGCTTATTTTCAAGATACAGTGCATGTTCAGTTGTTGACTGCAGATTGAAGCTTGCAGGATATGTCAACCAATCCATGGAGTCACCGACGTTTGTGTAGATTATTATGTCGCAACTCAACAGATTCGCCGTGGTCATGATCTCTGCATCAGTTGCCCAGACTCCATCACGAGAGATTCCAGAGATGTTCACATATTCATTCACATTTTGGTTCAAGTAGTCCTGTAGTTTTTTTGTCAAGTCAGTTTTCATATGGTGGATGACTTTATCTCTGAGAAGGGAATGGTTGTCCTCTGTTCCTGTCAAGATGTAGCTGATGGCCCGGAAGAAGCAGTTTCCATCACCTTTGGTTTTATATGTACGCCGTGGTTGTTCAAGGTCTCGTCTGCATCCACAGTATACAACCTTACTAAACGTAAGGCCAAGAGTGGTGCTAAGATACTTCCTTCTTGAACTTGGTAGTAGGTTGAAAGCCTTAGTTTGCTTATTTTTCTGTGTGGCAGAGTCACTGGAATAATCATCATCGGATGGTGGAGAAGCCTCTTTATCCTGGTAAATCTTTAGGTTGCTGGTGTGGTATGTGTTGCTTAATATCTTGCCAGTTTTGTTGTTCTTAAGTTTTACTCGTCCCTTGGTCAAGGATTCCACAACTAAATAAGGTCCAATCCAGCGTGGTTCCATCTTTGAACCTATGCGTTGAATACGGCGCTGATTCTTGATATAAACTATGGTACCAGCAGTGATTTCTTTGTTGCTTTTGTGTCGGCGATCAAAGGCACACTTCTGGTGTTCTTGAGCAGAGTGGATGTTGGTACTGACGTCTGAGTGCAGCTTTTTAAGAATGCTTGACAGTGTATTTAGCACATCAGGGGTGGCATGATCTGAAATGGGCATGGGATCCACCGTATCATCTTTTGAGGGATTAAGGTCCATGGGAAGCTTGGCCTTCCGTCCATACATGACCTCAAATGGAGTAACCTTGGTTGAAGCATGCACAGATGTGTGATAGGCAAACAGAACACCAGGGATGAATTGATCCCAGTTGTTTCCTTGGTCATTGACAAGCTTACTAAGAGCTTCTTTAAGTGTCCGATTATCACGTTCCCGCTGGCCATTTGTTTGTGGGTGGTATGCAGATGAAATACGGTGATCTGTTTGAAAATGTTCCATCAGGTTGTCAATGATCGAGTTTACAAACTCTCGTCCCTGGTCGCTAATCAGAGTCTCCATACAGCCAAGGCGACAGATAACGGAGTACAAAAAATTTGCCACTGACTTGGCACTCTTATCTGGGACAGCTGTTGCTTCAGTCCATTTGGAGAAATGATCAGTGGCAGCAACTATATATTTGTTGCCATTTGATGTTTCCTGAAGAGGGCCAATCATATCAATCCCAACTAAGCTCCATACTTTTCCAGGCACTGATATACTGTTGAGTGGTGGAGCTTCCTTTGTGATTTTGGGATTTATAACAAAACATTTTTGACAGGCTTTCACATACTGGTGAACGTCATTTTTCATTCCCTTCCAGTAAAACCGGTCAGAGATTTTGGCTAAAGTTTTATCTCTGCCAAAATGGCCCCCAGATATTGGGTTGTCATGACAGGCCTTCAGGATATTTGGCAGTCGACTTTTAGTAAGAACCTCCTTTTCCCTATGATAAACAATTCCTCCTTGGGCTCGATATGGCTTTGCTGTTTGTCTAAACTGGGACTTGGCATTTGCACGTTTCTCAGGAGGTAGATCGTAGGTATACTGAGGGTACCTTTGTTCTGTTGCAGTGTAGAATCTCAAAAGCTGGTCATACAATTGATCTTCCATGGTTGTCAAAATTGGAAAAGATTTGGTGTCATAGAGAGCAGAGAGGTGTCATAGAGAACATACAAAACAAGTTATCATTAACTATGCACTGACAGGACAGCGCCATCTACTGTCAGTTCAGATCTGCACACTTTTCAACAAATAAGCAATAGGGTGAGAAAAACAGTGAAGTGATAACATTATGGCCTAGAGAAATACTATAAAAACTATTTTATACCCCCTGGTATAAAGTTTATCCCCCGGGGGTATACTATGGCCTAAGTCAGCTTTTGAATTTTTGTGCTGTTTCCTTCCTCAGTAAAAGGGTTCCCCGGCTTCCCCGCAGTGCTGCGAGGGTGCCCCCATGGTAGATAAACCCATTTTTTAAGCGTATCCAAGGCGTTGCTAGGATAGAATGGCCATGTAAAATCCCATAGCAACCAGTAAAAGGGTTCCCCACCCACCCCGCAGTGCTGTGAGGGTGCCCCCAAGGTAGATTAACCCCTTTTCCAAGCGTATACAAGGCGTTGCTAGGATAAATTGGTCATGTAAAATCCCATAGCAACCAGTAAAAGGGTTCCCCGGCTTCCCCACAGTGCTGCAAGGGTGCCCCCAAGGTAGATAAACCCCTTTTCCAAGCGTATACAAGCCGTTGCTAGGATAAAGTGGTCATGTAAAATCCCATAGCAACCACCTAAGGGGTTAACCACCTATCCTTAAGTGCTGCGAGAGTGCCCCCAAGGTAGATAAACCCCTTTTTCAAGCGTATTCAAGGCGTTGCTAGGATAGAGTGATCATGTAAAATCCCATAGCAACCAGTAAAAGGTTTCCCCACCCACCCGCAGTGCTGCAATGGTGCCCCCAAGATAGATAAACCCCTTTTCCAAGCGTATCCAAGGTGTTGCTAGGATAGAGTGATCATGCTATATCCCATAGCAACCAGTAAAGGGGTTCCCCACCCACCCCTCAGTGCTCGTCAGTGCCCCCTAGGTATACAAAGCCCTTTTCCAAGCATATCCAAGGCGCCAAGACAACGAGCTGGCACGAGCAGGGCTGAAGATTTCATGTCACATGTGACTATAGGGAGGGGGTGGGGCTTAGAAAGGGAGATCCCTGGCGTCACCAGAGGTGGAGGAGCTTGAAAAGGAGCAGTGCCCGATGGGAGGGGGAGCTGTGACCTAGAAGAATGAGCAGCTTTCCCTCAGCTTACCCTGGGGGGTATAATCTGGCCTGGAGGGGTATACTTTGGCCTAGGCTATTTTATACCCCGGGGTATAGTTTGGCCTAGGCCAAAGTATACCCGGGGTATAATCTAGCCTAGGCCACTTTAACCCCGGGTATAGTCTGGCCTGGGGGTATAATCTGGCCTGTTACACCGGGTCCGGTCGCAAAGGGGGGATGTCACAGTGGCTGCGACCCAGTCCGTGGCCCTGGGCATCAATGTTAAAGGGGGTTAAATGTTCAACGTTTGTCATGATGCCACCTGTGGAGTTCGGTCAGTATTGGGACCGACGCTGCATTAAAGGGATCCCCTGGGGTTTGTTGCAGCAGCCCAGATGTTACACTTCCCACAGGTGAAGCGGGGTCCCCAGGGGTCCTATGGTGTGTGGTGTAGATGGTGTAGCTGGTGAATAAATGGAGGAGACAAGTGATAAGTCTTTCCCTGGTTTACTTGTGGGTGACAGGCCACAGTCCAGGGTACCAGGAACGGGTGATGGTGGTCCGGCCGACTCAGAGGCAAGTGAGAGTTCTCTTTTCCCAGTAGAGGTCAATGAGCCTTTCCTACTTGCGCCTTTCTAAGTGAAGGCCCTGCTGTTTTAAGCTTCCTACAAGGTCCTCCAGTTTCCCCCTGTCCTGGGACAGGTACCTGCATGATGGTCAGCTTGAGCCTTTTTACAGGGACTCATAGACGCCCCAGGCTCCTCAGGTGTTGCTGTGTCTCAGGCGTGGTGCGGGCAGGTGATGTATAGTGCAGTGCCCTCCGGTTCTGCTCCATGTCCTAGAGTCCAAGAAAGCCTCAGGCTCCCGGTTCCCGGATTACTGCCCTTTAGCTCCGAGGGTGTACTGCCACAGTTCCCCTCTGAGCTCTGCCTCTTTCCTGTGCTCCTTCCCTTCCAGCTGCTCCACATGCAACCCAACAGGTTACTCCTTCCCAGAGGCTGCAGCTCCCTCGTGGCTGCCAGGCCTCTCACGTCTGCTCCAGACGTCCTTCTCCTTCTCTGTTTCCCTCCAACTGAATTAACTCCTCCTCCAGGTCAGGAAACATAAAACATAGGGAAGCTCCCCTGAATCCGGGTCTTGAGCTCCCCCTCCTGGCCTGGATTTAGAATGTGTTGCATGTAAGTGCCTTACCTGGTGAAGAGAACTCCTTTGCCTCTGAGTATGACATCACCTTCCCCGAAGGAAAAGCAACATCACTGCAGCTACCGGTAACCTGAGGTGCTGCACATGGCAGCGTTTTGTGGCATTTAGGGCCATCACAAACCTGGGAAATTAATTTCTACCCACCAGCAAATCTCAGACATACCTTGTTTGGACTCTAAACAATGGTAAAATCGCAGGTGAAACAATAATGCCAAAGATTTAGTAAGTTTTGGATTTTCATCCCTTTGAT
Source organism: Ranitomeya variabilis (assembly GCF_051348905.1). Lineage (NCBI taxonomy): Eukaryota > Metazoa > Chordata > Amphibia > Anura > Dendrobatidae > Ranitomeya > Ranitomeya variabilis. Next base: position 86,935,235 of record NC_135232.1, read on the forward strand.
TTCATAACTGCTTTTACATACTTGAATTTTGTCTTTTGTAATATCATTTGTTTCCTTTGTAACACTGCCAATTTTTTCTGGAGTAAACTTCTACATTTTCTAGCTATGTTCTTCTTGCTCTATGAGCGATCCACCACATACTCTGCACAAATTCACATTACCAAACGGGTGTCTGATCCACGTATGAGTGGTGGCAGCATAGTCTTCATATTTATGTAGTGTTGGGGACTTGGTGGTGACTGGAACGGGGTATATATATGTTCCCACCAGGAACCGGTGGTATATATACATCTCATCACCTCACGTGCCGCAATACTCGACATAAATTAGCTGCGCCCTATTTCTTATCCTCTGGCCAGCAGGGTGGGGGGTGCCAGAGAGCTGCAAGTTCATGACTAAATGTGAAGTGTTTCTGACAGGTGGCACTATAGTTCTCGTCCTCTTCCTCTCTGATGAGACAATTTGCATACTATAAATAAAAATGTGTTTCCGACATATCTTTTTTACAATAGGTTTTTTTTTTAATGTGGACTGTTTGGCTTTTACAGCCTGTATGTAACACAGTACAGTAAGGCTGTGTGCACACGTTGCATTTTTTCAGTGCAGATTTGTCACAAAACCTGAAGGGCTTCCTGATGCCCACAAAGTGAATGAGAATCCTGAAGTTTCATGCACACGTAAGCTTGTGACTTGCAGATTTGGTGCAGATTTAAATCTGCGGATGTCAATTCCGTCAGTGTTGTTGCTGCACATTTCACCCATAGTAATGAGTGTGGGAAAAAGCACAAATTAGGCAAAAATCCACTATTTTGCCCCTGCATTTTTCCTGCCAATAGATGCAGAAATTTCTGCACCACATGTGCACATACCCTAGCTGATTCTGGTATCGCTGCAATCGCATCGAACCAAAGAATAAAGTCGTCTTATCACTTATAGCACACAAGGAATTGGCATAAAAAATAAAACCAACTCTACACATGCTGTTGATTTTCTGCCTCCGAAAAGATCGCAGTAAGGCTCAGCTAACATTTATCCTGTGCTCTGTGCTGGATGCTTACCCCGGGGTTTCCGTGTAATTCTCTAAAATATGTATAAAATATTCCTATAATGAGGCAGATGGAGGCTGCCTTTTTATGCCTGCAAAAAAGCACAGTCTGCCACAGTTTTATGCACTTCTGAAAAGAAGGAAACCGCTGAACAGAGACCAAACGGAGTCCAGAGTTACTCTGCTGCCTCATTATAGGGAATGGGTTCCTCAGGGGTTTCATCTGAATCACATCACTCAGCGATTTAGATGGAAGCCCCAAAGTAAGTGCTCAGCGTAGAGCGCCGGATAAATGTGATCTCAAACGTTATGTAAAATGTTCCCAATAAAAGCTTCAACTCAGTCCACAAAAAAAGTCCCCACTCGGGTCTGTCATCTGTTAATGGAAATATAGGGGTTTTCCATTTAACTGGTAGCACAAAGGCTCTAGAAAAGTGCTATAGCTCCCGTTACCACAAAAGAAATCCAGCGAAATCCGCGCTCCCAAATCTAAATGCCCCTCCCTTCTGAGCCCCACAGTGTCCTTAATCCACATTTAACATCCACCTGTTTGGCATTTCTGTAGCCTGCCTAACTTAATCTACTCAGTAACGTCCACTGTTGCTTGTTTCTGGAAAACACCCATGGAGTCAAAATAGTCACTACACCAATAGATAAATTCCCAAAGGGGTATAATTTCCAAAATGGGGTCACTTGAGGGGGAGATTTTGCTCTTCTAGCACTTAGGGGCTCTGCATATGGAGTCCGCAAACTATTCTACAAAAATCTGAACTCCAAGAGGATAATAGCGCTTCATCCCTCCCAAGTCTCTTCGTATGGCTAAGCAGCACTCTACAGTCACATGTGGGTTATTTCAACATTCAGTAGAAATTGTGGGACAAATTTTAGTGCCATTTTTTACCCATTTCTCCTTGTAAAAATGTAAAATCTGGGGCGAAACCATTTTTTTTGGGGAAAAATGTAATTATTTTTACTTCACAGTCCAATGTTATAAAATTCTGTGACACACCTGTGATGTTAGTATGATCACTGCCCCCTTAGATTAACTCATCAAGAGGTTTATTTTGTAAAATTGCATCACGTATGAGGAATAATGCTATTCTGGCACCTCAGAGTCATGGCACCCACAAAACATGACAGTAAAATCTGCACTATAATATGGCACTCCTTCCCTTCTAAGCTTTGCACTGTGCCTGAAAAGTGTTTCTTGTTTCCATGTAGTGTATTGGCACACTCAGGAAAAATGTTTACAACAAACAAAGGTCCACTTTTTTTCTATTACCCCTTAGAAAAATGAAAACTTTGGGGCTAAAACAACATTTTAGTGGTAAAAATGTAATTAATTATTCTTTCTTCAATGCCCAATAGTATAAAAATCTGTGAAGCAGAGGTGGTGTCAATGTGACACAGGTGGTGTAATATGAATTCACTGGGGATTGTAGTTTGTAACATTAGGCCATATATGGGGGGTTCTGCTGTTCTGGCACCTCAGGGTGTCTGCCAATGTGAGATGGCACCCTCAGACTATTCAGGAAAATCTGAACTCCAATATGGCGCTTCTTCCCTTCTAAGCTTTGCACTGTGCTTCAAAAGTACCACATATTGGATATTGTTGTAGTCTGGAGAAATTGCAAAACAAATTTTAGTGTCAATTTTACCTGCTATCCTTGTGAAAATAAGAATAAATGTGAGGATAAACAACAGATTTGTGAGAAAACTTTTTTCATTTTCACAGCTCAACATTGTAAAATTCTGTGAAGAACCTGGGGGTTCAAGGTGCTCACCATGAGTCACCCACCAGGGCCTGGGGTACTCGGCACCGGGTCCGGTCGCGCTTAAAGGGGATGTCACGGTGGCTGCGACCCGGTCCATGGCCCTGGACACTCAATTAAGGGGGAAAGGTCTTTAAGGGGTATTTTGGAATAAAGTCTATTCGTGACGCCACCTGTGGTTCTCCGTCAGAGGGGACGACGCTGCTTAAAGGGGTCCTCTGGGGTGATGCTGTTGCAGCAAGATGGTGGCGCTTCCCACAGGTTAAGCGGGGTCCCCAGGGCTCCCAAGGTGTATGGCAAGGATGGTGGGTTGCCGGTAAATAACAGAGGACACAGGGTTGCAGTCTTTATCTGGTTTACTGAAGGTGCAAGAAGGAGTCCAGGCAGCCTGAAAACAAGTAGACATCCCCTTGTCAGGTCAGGTTGGGAGCGTTCCACTATGAGCTGGTTTTCTGGTCCCTTGCTACCTGTAGCTTGCTGGCAAGGTACCCCTTTCTCTCTCCTGTCCTGCACTGTAGGCAACTTGAGCTGTTCTCTTGGGGTCTCTGACACGGTGACACAAGGCTCTAACTGTTGCTGTACCTCAGGTTTAGTAAGGGCAATTAATGTATAGTCCTATGCCCTCCGGTTCTACTGTGGACCTTGCAGTTATCCACAATATCGGGCTTCCAATGCCCGGTTTCTGCTCTCTGGTTCACAGGAGGCCCAATCGCCGCCTCTTTGAGCTCCTAATCATTCCTCTGTGCTCCTTTCCTGTCTCTTGTCTCACACAGACTGAACTGAACTGACTCCTCCAGACCAAGATCTTTATTGAGGGAAGTTCCCCTAAAACTGGGTTTTGAGCTCCCCCTTCTGGCCTGGATTCAGAATGTGTTGTGTGTGTAGTTTACCTGCCAAAGGGATCCCACTTGTCTCCAGGCATGGCACAACCCTCCCCGAGAGTAAGGCAGCACCACTGTGGTACCCGAACTCCTAGGGTGCCACAACCACATATCTAAATAAATTCCTTGAGGGGGTCTAGTTTCCAAAATGTGGTCACTTGTGGGGGATTCCCACTATTTAGGCACACCAGTGGCTCTCCAAACACGACATGACACCAACACACAATTACATCAAAGTCTGCGTTCCAAAACATCACTCCTTCCTTTCTGAGCCCAGCCGTGTGCCCTAGCAGTAGTTTTCCCCCACATATGGTGTTTCATCGTACTCAGGAGAAATTGCACAACAAATTATATGGTGCAATTTCTCCTGTTACCCTTATGAAAATGAACATTTTTGTATAAAAAAAACATTTTTGTGAGAAAAATGTAATTTTTTAATTTTCACTTCTCATCTAGATAAGTTCCCTGAGGGGTCTATCTAGAATGTGTCTTGTGCTCCTTCCCTTCCCAGCCATGCTGTGCACTCAAACACAAGATTTCCTCCACATATTGGGCATCAGTGTACTGAGAATAAATTCTATGGTGCAATTTCTACTGTTACCCTTATGAAAATGCAAAATTTGGAGCTAGAAAACATTTTTGTTGGAAAATTTTGATTTGTTTTTGTTCACAGCTCAATTTTATAAATTTCTGAGAAGCACCTTGTGGATAAAAGTGCTCACCAAACAGCTAGAAAATTTCCTTGAGTGGTCTAGTTTCCAAACTGGTGTGACTTGTGGGAGTCTAACACTATTTAGGCACACCAGATCAGAGGCTCTCCAAATGTGACATGGTGTTTGCTAATTATTCTAGCAAATTTTGTCTTCAAAAAACAAATGGAGCTCCTTCCCTTCGAGCCCTGCCACGCACCGAAACAGTGGTTTTCCCAAACATATGGGGAACTGGTATGCTCAGGAGAAATTGCACAACAATTTTTGGTGTCCAATTTTTCGTGTTACCCTTGTGAAAATGAAAAAAAAAATTGGGGTCTAAAATGAAATTTTTGTGAAAAGAATTAAATGTTCACTTTTTCCTTCCACATTCCAAAATTCCTGTGAAGCACCTGAAGGCTTAATCAACTTCTTGAATGTGGTTTTGAGCACCTTCATGGGTGTAGTTTTTATAATGGTGTGCTTTTGGGTATTTCCTGTCATATAGACCCCTCAAAATCACTTCAAATGTAAAGTGGTCCCTTAAAAAAATGGTTTTGTAAATTTAATTGAAAAAGTGAGAAATTGCTGGTCAACTTTTATAAATTCCTGACAAAAAAATTATATTTCAAAAATTGTGCTGATGTAAAGTAGACATGTGGGAAATGTTATTTATTAACTATTTTGTGTGGCATAACTCTCTGATTTAAGGGCACAAAATTAAGAGTTTGAAAAACCAAATTTCTGTTTCTTTCACAAATAAACGCACATCACATAGAATAAATTTTACAACTATCATGAAATTACAATATGTCATGAAAAAACAATCTCAGAATCAGTGGGATGCATTGAAGCGTTCCATAAAGTGACACTGGTTAGAATTGTAATAGATGGCCTGGTCAGGAAGGTGCAAAAAGACTTGGGGGGTAAAAGGGTTAAGGGCTTGGTTTTTATGGTCAGCTGAAGAATAGTTAGGAAGCTGTTACCATATCTCCACCCCCAAGGTGTGATCCAGAAGGTAAAGGAGGAGGAGGAGCTTTTGGACTCTTTCGGTGTTTGGTGTGTCTGGAGATGAGATCTCCAGAGCTGTGCGCATGTTAAAGAGAGCTGAACATTGTTTTTATTTTTCCTGAGCGGATGGATCACCACATCCGCAGAGATTGTACTGTAAGCCGTTTTGATTTTCCCATTATGCCAGTAGGGCAGTGTTTGTTTACCTAATTTTGGACTGGTTTATGCAGTACGGCTTTAATAAACCAGTTCCTGTGTCTACCTCTTTGAGCAGCCAAGGGAGTCAGTCTGCCACAATAAATATATATTTATACAGAGCGAAAGAGAGAGAGAGAGAGATTTAAAACCTTTCTTTATTGTGGAGGTTAGTATTTTTATTATCTTTGCTGGTAACATTTATGGAGTCCATGTCAATGGATCACAAAGAAAGAATAGTGGGAGCTTATCTAATTTGTATATTCTGTCACACACCCAAGGTAAACAGACTGAGCTGCTTGTATCTGTATACTAAAGTAATTAATTAGATAAGATATTGATAATGGTATAGTCAGCAGAAATAATAACTTGAGAATTTGTACAGGAGAAAAGCATTGACTCTTTCCGTTCATAAGGTGGTAATGATCGTTATCCTCTGATTTCACTTTAGCCTTTCAGTTGTGAATATTTAAAAAACTGGATAAATGTTTCTAATCAAGAGCAAATTAGAGGTAAAGCAATCTTTTGTTATTGGGTTGTTCACTACTTTTATATTGATGACCTATCTTTAGGATAGATCATCAATAATAGATTGGTGAGAGTTTGACACCTGACACCCCAACTGATATCCGGCGAAACACCATAGAGACACCGTAGAGATTGGGAGACTCACACACAAGCCAAGTACATGCAAATATCTTCTTGAGATCCTTCGTGCGTGAGGGCCAGGTGCGACTGCTGAGTAGACTGTGAGCCCCCGTGGGCAGGGTCCTCTCTCCTCCTGTACCAGTTGTGACTTGTATTGTTTAAGATTATTGTACTTGTTTTTATTATGTATACCCCTCCTCACATGTAAAGCGCCATGGAATAAATGGTGCTATAATAATAAATAATAATAATAATAAAACAACTCCAAACCTCTGCTCCTTTCTCAGCTCACTCCTTCAGCTCCAAACAAGGTAGTTGCAAGCTATCATACCAACAATTGAAGCTTAGAGGAGAAGTGATAAACTCAGAACAGCTGAGACAACTCAGGACAGAGAGCTCCAGGAGACAAACAGGACCGTTAACCCTTGCAAAAACAGAGCAAGGAAAATCTGAACTGCTAAAAGGAAGAAGAAGCAGTTCTAACCATCACATGTAAGCAGACGCATGTTATGTCATTTTATTCAACTGTTGCCTATATCATAATTCACTCTCTTGTATCTCATCTTTGAGAACATGGAAACATTACTACTTACGCTTTTTCCCCCAGCATACAATGGACTGCTTTGTTTATTCATGATGTTTATGGTTCAGAAATTGCTTCAGGTAGACATTCAGACAGCAGCCATATAAGCACTGGTGGGGAATAAAAAAAGGCATATTAGTGATTTTGCATTACTAGATAATATCAACAAAAACATCTGTTGGTGAAGAAAAGTTAAAATGACCAAACGCATGAAACTAAAAGTCTAGAAATGAAATGAAAAGTCTTGTATAAATCCTATGTAAATCACAGGGTTAATCTCATGCTGATCATCTCCAACTTCAGCTGGTAGCAGAATGAACCAAGGGCAGAAGGTCATAACAATCTTTTGTCCTATTGCCCCGTAGGGATACGTCTGCTGCAGTCAGTTGTCTTACAGCCACACATGGGACAGTGAGGAGAAGGATATAGATGTGTTTCTTAGATACACAGCAAGAATTTCTTTCTATGCTTTTTAGTTGTAATTCTATGATGGGACAAAGTGTGATCAAATTAAGGAAAGAGACTAAAAGAAAAATTTCTATGATTTTTTTTTAAAGGGAATCTGTCACCGGAATTTGGCGGGACCAGTTTTCGGTCATATGGGTGGGGTTTTCGGGTGTTTGATTCACCCTTTCCTTTCCCGCCCATATGACTGAAAACCGGTCCCGCCAAATTCCGGTGACAGGTTCCCTTTAATATTGTGTGCATTTTCTAGTGTTCTTGTCAAGGAAACCTGTCAGAACAATTTTAATAATAAAGCTACTGGTATAGCTGTATAGGTTCTAGAAAATAATAAAATAAATAACTGTACTGAAAAATAAAGCTTTGATGCCACATGCAAATTTGCCTGAAAGTGCATTGGAGGTGTGTCAATGCACTCAGATGGCACTAATCCCGCCCAGCACCCACCAATATACTTCAAGCCTAATTTGCATGTTGCTATAAAGCTTGCTATCATAGTTAAACTCATTGGATTACTTCCAATATGTATTTGTTTGTATTGCTTTACGACCCATACAACCTGTAAAGCCATACCACTAGTTACAGGGTATGTCATATGCTAGCTCCTTGACTTTGGCTTGTGAGCCCACATCTTTGCCAGCCCATGATGGCTATTATAATGAACCATTATATGCCTCTAACAGCCAATCTGTGACAATGATGTTCACAGCACTGGCAAAGGGGGGTGCGCACCATTCTATTTGCTCATTGGCACTTCCATGATGTGATGTTGCCATGAAAGCCGGGGTCTGCTGAAGACCCTTGTGCCTGACACAGTGGTACTCCTGGGTACTCCCATGGCTGGCGTTCATAGGAGACTGTAACTTTTGCTATATACAGCACTGCTGTACCAATGTACTATGTACAGACTGTTTTTTCATTACTTTTGTTGGCAGATGTTGAACTTTATTCTTGTTGTATTGTCCCATGATTGTGCAAACATCTTCAACGGGGGGCATCTCATCAGATGTTTACAAGGCACTAAGCACCTTATACTAATTGCTGATATTTGCTGAAACCTTTAGCACCAAGTTGTTCTATTATCGTGTATTTCTCTATGGTGGCAATAGCACAATATTTGTGGATGGCAAACTGAGCACTTTATATGACTAAGGAGGACTACAATTACTGTATATCTATTGTTACAGAACTACCGCTACGGCACTTTGCACTATCCTTTTTATTGCTCAGATATTGACCCAATAATTAGCGGAGAGGAAATTACACATTACATAGCATTTTGGTTCTGATATAAAAGAATATCAACTGTGCTTTATGTCAAAATACACAAGGACATCTGTTTTCTGATGTCTACTGTTTTACTGCTGGCCTAAAATTTCTTCTGGTTGCCCTACAAGTACATTGAATATACTCACCCTTTGCCTAAATGTCAAGAATAATTTTTAAGGGTACATTGTAAACTATACTCATCTATATATTTTCTTCTGCCATCTTTTTTCCCCTGCTCTACAAATAGGGCCAGCAGGGTGAGCCGGCGAGGGTGCCAGGATCTAGGGTGCCAACCTCCGCAATCAGGCAGGGTAACTATAGAACATTATAGGGATAAGCACCTCCCGATTTGTCTTCTATAAGTGTCCTTTGACACTTTGGTGGCAGTTTGTATGTTATTCACGTCATTTGATTTTTTATTTTTCAAATATTAAGGTTACATTTTAGCATAGTACATTGGAGTATTTTTTCGGTGATTGTCAAATTGATGTGGATACTCTGATATCTTTTCTCTCTGTGAATATAGGTATTGCTGTATATAGTAGAAGCAATTGGATGACATCAGGTTCAAGTCTCCTAAGGAGTCTTACAGATACAGTGAAATGTAAAAAAAAAAAAAAAGTATGAAAAAATAAAAGTTCAAATCACTCCCCCTTCACACCAATTAGAAATTAAGAAATAAATAAAATACACATATTTAGTATTGCAACATTTTAAAAGTCCAATCTATCAAAATCTAAAATAAATTAATCTGATTGACATGACAAGAAAAAAAAATGAAAATGCCAGAATTGCAATTTTCGGCCCCTGCAACAACACAAAAAATGTAAAAAAAAAAGATCAAAACAATGTATCTACGAGTAATGATATAAAGAAAATAATCTGTTCAGATTGCAAAAACAAAGTCCTTACACAGCTCCATATGCTAAAAATTAAAAACATTACGGTCTCAGAAAATGGCATCACAGTCAGAAATGATTTTTATTTATCTTTACAAATTACTAAATTTTCCTTTACCGCTTAAATAAAACAAAAATTATACATGTTTGGTATCTCTGTAATTATACTGACCTGGAGAATCATATTGTCAGGTTTTTTTTACCATAAAATGAACGCTGTAAATGAAAAACCCAAAAAACAATTGTGGAATTGGGCTTTTTTTGTTGTTATTTCATCACACTTAAAGGGAACCTGTCACCCCCAAAATCGAAGGTGAGCTAAGCCCACCAGTATCAGGGGCTTATCTACAGCATTCTGTAATGTATCCTGAAAGATGAGAAAAGGAGGTTAGGTTATACTCACCCAGGGGCAGTCCTGGTACGATGGACGTCGCGGTCCGGTCCGGGGCCTCCTATCTTCTTACGATCACATCCTCTTCTTGTCTTCCTGCTGCGGCTCCGGCGCAGGCGTACTTATCTACCCTGCTGAGGGAAGAGCAAAGTACTGCAGTGCGCTGGGCCTCTCTGACCTTTCCCGGCGCCTGCGCACTGCGGTACTTTGCTCTGTCCTCAACAGGGCAGACTAAGTATGCCGGCGCCGGAGCCGCAGCAGGAAGACAAGAAGAGGATGTGATCGTAAGAAGATGGGAGGCCCGGACTGGATCGCGACGCCCATCGGACGGGACCGCAGTGGGACCTCTTTTTTCTCCTCTATCAGGTTACATCGGGGGCTTATCTAAAGCATTACAGAATGCTGTAGATAAGCCCCTGATGCTGGTGGGCTTAGCTCACCTTCGATTTTGGGGGTGACAGGTTCCCTTTAAGAATGTTTTTATACTTTACAGTATATCACATGATAAAATGGATAGTGTCATTCAAAAATACAACTCGGCCCGCAAAACAAAAATAACCTCTCACATGGCTATGGAATAAGGGAGAAAAAAACAAAGGCGCAAAAATGATTAAAAAAAAGTGCCCAAGGAGTTAAATAAAAAAACCTTGACAATTATGAACACAAGTTCAATTATAAAACCTGTTAAAAAGACAGATCGTGGAGGTTATTTCTGGAGAGGAAGGATGAGAGAAGCACCTGCCAGACACATCCAATGCCGCTTAGACGAGTTCAGAAAATGTATTTTTATTAGAAGACGAGTCCCCAGATAATAAGGCTAAATAGAAGCAGAAGAGTATTAACACTAGCTTTTTATGTGCCAATCTTACACTATTTTTTTAGTACATTGCATATATGTTTTTAAAAGGAACTTTCCTTTTCCATGTAATACATTTAGTGCATTCACTCTGATACTTCTGCCCACTTTAAGTGTCAATTTTTAAAGCTGCCCCAAAAAAAACACATTGCAAATTCTACGGCAAACATTACTATTTTAGGTCAAAATATAAGATCTGAACTGAAGAATAAAAACACCAAATGTATATGGCTGCAAAGATCACACGTAAACTGCGGTGAAACTCAGCAAGTGCTCTATTTCCCTGCAGTATCATCACAAGGGAAATAAAGGATTACACTTCCCATTCAGATCAATATATTCCTTAATTTATTTTTATTTTCACTTATATAGGACCATTAATTCCACAGCGCTTTGCAAACATCATCATCGCTGTCCCCATTGGGACTCACAATCTGCATTCCCTCTCAGTATTATTATCATTATTATTATTATTATTATTATTATTTATTGTTATAGCGCCATTTATTCTATGGCGCTTTACATGTAAGGAGGGGTATACATAATAAAAACAAGTACAATAATCTTAAACAATACAAGTCATAACTGGTACAGGAGGAGAGAGGACCCTGCCCGCGAAGGCTCACAATCTAGAAGGGATGGGTGAGAATACAGTAGGCGAGGATAGAGCTGGTCATGAAGCAGTTTGGTCGATCGGTGGTTACTGCAGGTTGTAGGCTTGTCGGAATAGGTGGGTCTTCAGGCTCTTTTTGAAGGTTTCGATGGTAGGCGAGAGTCTGATGTGTTGTGGTAGAGGGTTCCAGAGTAGGGGTGATATGCGAGAGAAATCTTGTATACGATTGTGGGAAGAGATAAGAGGGGAGTAGAGAAGGAGATCTTGTGAGGATCGGAGGTTGCGTGTAGGAAAGTACCGGGAGACGAGGTCACAGATGTAAGGAGGAGACAGGTTGTGGATGGCTTTGTACGTCATGGTTAGGGTTTTGTACTGGAGTCTCTGGGCAATGGGGAGCCAGTGAAGGGATTGACAGATGGGAGAGGCCAGAGAATAGCGGGGATACAGGTGGATTAGTCAGGCAGCAGAGTTTAGAATAGATTGGAGGGGTGCGAGAGTGTTAGAGGGAAGGCCACAGAGCAGGAGGTTGCAGTAGTCAAGGCGAGAGATGATGAGTGCATAGACTAGGGTTTTTGCAGATTCATGGTTGAGGAATGTACGGATTCGTGAAATATTTTTGAGTTGAAGTCGGCAGGAAGTGGAAAGGGCTTGGATATGTGGTTTGAAGGAGAGATCAGCGTCAAGGATTACCCCGAGGCAGCGAGCTTGTGGGACTGGGGAGAGTGGGCAGCCATTTACTGTAATGGATTGGTTCCTTGGGGGGGTTAGCGTGAGATGGAGGAAAAATGGTGAATTCTGTTTTGTTCATGTTAAGTTTCAGAAATCTAGCAGAGAAGAAGGATGAAATAGTGGATAGACATTGAGGGATTCTGTTTAGTAGGGAGGTGATATCTGGTCCAGAGATGTAGATCTGTGTGTCATCAGCATAGAGGTGATACTGAAAGCCATGAGATTCTATGAGCTGTCCCAGGCCAAAGGTGTAAATGGAGAAGAGTAGGGGCCCTAGGACTGAACCTTGTGGGACTCCGACAGATAGGGGGCGAGGTGAGGAGGTGGTGTGTGAGTGGGAGACGCTGAATGTCCGGTCTGTTAGATATGATGAGATCCAGGATAGGGCCAAGTCTGTGATGCCAAGGGATGAGACGGTCTGTAATAATAGGGAATGGTCCACTGTGTCAAAGGCAGCCGACAGGTCGAGGAGGAGGAGGACAGAGTAGTGTCACTTGCTCTTGGTGGTTAGGAGGTCATTGGTGACCTTAGTTAGGGAAGTTTCAGTGGAATGGTGTGACCAGAAGCCTGATTGTAAGCGGTCAAAGAGGGAACAAGAAGAGAGATGGGAGGACAGTTCAAGGTAGACGTGTTGTTCCAGTAGTTTGGAGGCATAGGGGAAAAGTGATATAGAGCGATAGCTAGATACAGAGGATGGGTCAAGAGAAGGCTTTTTGAGGATAAGTGTGATGGAGGCATGTTTAAAGCTTGAGGGGAAAACACCAGTTGTTAGCTGGTCTCCCCTGATGTTACTCTCCTGTGCTTCGCTCTCCTACACTCTCACTGAACAATGTTCGGCTTTCTGTATGTCTCCTTCCAGGAGCTGTAGTACTTCAGACTACATGGCCCCTTCAGACCTTCTGACCCTCTAGGTTGGTCTGCTCCCTTCAGGACCCTAGGGCGCCACACTTGCATACCAGGATAGGGATGAGGAGTCTGTGCATACCAGGATCGGGGTGAGGAAGCTGTGCATGCCAGGATGGGGATGAGGAGGCCATGCATACGAGGATGGGGATGAGAGGGTCAAGCTTACCAGAATGGGTCTGAGGGGGCCATGCATACCAGGATAGGGATGAGGAGTCTGTCCATTCCAGGATGGGGATGAGGATGCTATGAATAGGAGGATAAGGATGAGGAGACCATGCATACCAGGATGGGGATGAGGGGGCCATGCATACGACGATAGGGATGAGGAGTCCGTGCATACCAGGATGAGAATGAAGGGGGCCATGCATAGGAGGATGGGGATGAGGAGGCCGTGAATACCAGGATAGGGATGAGGGGACAATACATACCCGGCTTATACTTGAGTCAACAAGTTTTCTCAGTTGTTCGTGGCAAAATTAGGTGCCTCGGCTTTAATTCAGGTCGGCTTATACTCAAGTATATACGGTATGTGCTTTGAATTAATTTATGGGGTATTTCAAAATAATCAGATAAATCCTGTTGCATGGACCAAAGAAAATGTATCCTATACAATTTATATGTTAATATATTGAATCCACATCAAATGCCTAATAAATATAACACTAGATGACTTGTAAATGTAGCTTTATCTCTATTAAATTGTATGAAGACTTCCAAACAGATCAGATTTAAATATCCAAAATATTATGGATGTATAGTCCCCTTTATTAAATCTAAACTCAGTTTCCATCCACCTAGCCGATTGACAGTTCCTCAGTATCTGTCTTGCTGCTACTGCTGAAATCTCACACCGATCAGTGCAAGCTGCAGCTGCCGGTCAGGTGGGTGGATGATGGAGACTGAATACACTTGGACTCATGGGCTCTCTTACTCTTTAGCTGGACTCATAAAATGCCCAGGATTTTACAGCTATTCTGACATGGGTTTTCAAAGCAAGTATACCTGCTTTATCAGGTCTTAAGAAATCTTTATAATAGTTTGTGCATTTTATGTTGTAAAATCTGCTGACAGATTCATTTTTTAACTATGAATTTCATCTGTACAATATTATTAGGTATTGACTCAAAAAAGTGCTGGTAGGTAAGAAAATTAAAATGGCAATAATGTTGCCAACGAGTAAAAAAGGATTATTTTATGAGTAATTTTAATTCATATAACGTAACATTATCCAGTACTTTATTGAGATTTAATCAATATAATAAGTTTTTGACAATGTTCATAATTTTCACTTGTGCCAATTTTTGATTATCTTGTAACAGATTTCATGGACTGTATAGTAAAATCCAGGAGTGTTGATGACACTTGCTTTGCAATAAATATGACAGACCCATACTCCATGTCATTGTGCCCCTGGTATCTGTCATTGACAGCTTTGCTTAGTATAGCCATCCTTTCGGAAGCAGCTGCTGCAGTAATCAGAAATTGAGCTTTTGTCAGCTCTCAGCTAATAGATTTATTTTTATCTCTAAAGCTGCGGAATAAAATGTTCAATTTTGGCAACAATAAAAAATAACTCACCAATCTGTACCAGAAGGTTCAGAGAACAACTTCATATTCCCAAAAAAAGCAGGAAAAAAAATAATAAATGAAATAAAAAATATATTACTATTGTAAATGTACTTAAATTCCCGATAGTTCGGGACGAGCCAATCTTTTGAAATTCAGTTCCCCAAATTGGCTGAATTGTAACCCAAAATTTGATTTGCAGCAAGTCAATTCCCCACTAATTAAAAGTACTACAACCTTCAATTGCTCAAAAAAACATTCCGTACATGACACTATTCATTTTTCCTCTCGCCATAATTTTTGTTCACTCCTGTGCTGTGGCTTTCTCTTCCCTTATGGCTCAGTTGTAAGCTTTCACTATCCAGATTCGCCACAATATGGGTGCTGCATTCCCTGCCTCTGCTTTTATACAGACTATGATATCCCTCCTGATTTGCAGTGCACATGCAATTTGATAACTGCAAGGTATTATGGCAAAACCTGACCGAAGGCAAAGTGATCTCTCTCTAGTTGATGCAATCTCCTACAATGTGTGAAATGGAAGCAGCCATTATAGGCAATTCACCTAAAGGATGTGATATCATTATCTTTTGAGACACCTCAAAAAATATTTTGCAAGATGTTATATTCTGTAAAAATCTTCTGCCTCCTAGTGACAAAAATGTATTGCTCTGCAAAACACAAGACACATGTGGCCCCAGTTAAGAAAGCAATCTAACAATGGTAGACTGTCTTTGTCGGTGCAAGTAGCCAATGAAAATGCAGCTTTCATTTTTTTTAACTGTTCTAGAAAAATAAAAGCTGCACGGTGATTGGTTGCTATAGGCCCAGCCTGTTTTCGCAACCAATGAGAGTGTAGCTTTGGTTTCAATAACAGCACTCTAAAAATAAAAGGTGTTCTGTGATTGGTTACTATGGAGAGCAGAGGTGGTATTGGTAAGTGAGGTCCATTTTGGCAAGGCAAAAAGAAAAGATAATGCCTATTAGTAGAGAACAATTATTTGCCAGTCTCACCGCTGGTCTGAATTGTGCGCTCTTACTTAGCTTTGCTGTGACATGGGGGAGAGAAACTAGTCGGATCCAACAATAAATGCATAGAGCCTGCAAGAGGTGTGTGCTACTTGCATAAGAAACCAGCCACTTTGAAGCTTTAAGGTGGCCGGTTGACTTGGCAACGAGCTGTATGCAATAGAATTAAAAATTCTTCTTGAGAATGGAAAGGATTTTTGAATAAAAAGTAAATTGCACAAGCACTTTGCAATCTTAATAATTGGAAAGAAACATCATAGGTGATACATGGCCCAACAGGCAGCACATATCGGGCACCGGCTGTATGATTTCAGCCACGTATGATGACTCTAAATAGATTTGAAATCACCGCAGCAGCATTTTTTTTAAATGTTAGCACTGGAGAGGTAATCTAAATTTCCTGGCCCTAGTCTTAAACTTACCCGCTGCCGTCTTCATCTGTTATCAGCGCTGCTCCGGTCGGTCTCCAGGAGTTTATGACCTGCCGAATGGCTCCAGTGTTTTACTGGAAGCAGACACCGACCTGCTGCAAGTTCTCCCGAAGTAACAGTCACAGTTCTTCATGGAATCTTAAAGGCACCAACTGCCATCTCCTATATCGGTAAATAGGAAAATCTGTATTCACTGAAGACAGATTTTACCAATGAATTTATAATTTTGAAAATAAATGATCAGTTCAGGAGTAGAAAGAAGACGATTTCGCTAATAATATATATTACAAAATTTCTTATTTTCACATGTAGTCTTTTTTTTTTAATGAAAAATAATATTTAAATAAGCAATGAAAATTCTTTATAAATAAAAATTAAAATCTTGCAATTTTTTACCCTGAACGCTAGGCCTTTTTTAGACTCCTACTTCCTTTTATTTCCGGAAATAAAGCCTGTACATTAGATACAGTAGTCTGACCCTATCTTTTGTATTGAAGTGTCTAATGAGCATGTGCAAAGGTCACGTCTTGCTGTAAACGCTTTCAGGAAAGATAGGAAGTACGAGTATACAAAAAGATCCAGTGGCCAATGTGAAAATTGCAAGATTACAATTTTTTTTCTTTTTTTAAAGTTCAGAACATTGAAAAAAAACATTGCAAATATATATATTTTTTAAAAAATCATGTGTCACAAAATGTTGGTTTATGCAATGGTTTATCGACAATTGTTTAAATGATTTTCTATGACTTTAAGGAGAGACAGTTTTCCACCAAAATTGCAGCAAGGGCACCCAAGTCAAATCCTACTCTGCAATGATGAGGGGCTAGAATACTATTCTTAGGCTAGTTAAAGGGAATATGTCACCAGGTCTTTGCTGTTTAATCTGAGAGCAGCATAATATAGAGACAGAGACCCTTATTCCAGCGATATATCACTTACTAGAATGCTCAGTGTAGTATTGGTAAAGTAAAATTTAACTAGAGGACTAGTAAAATTGCTGCCATGTAGTGATCATACAGTATTTGTGAGCTCTGTATAGCCCTGCTCCCTCCACTGATTGGCAGCTTTCTTTGTATCAGGGCAGAAAGCTGCGAATCAGTGGTGTGGGCGGGGTTATACAGAGCTCAGCATTCAGAGAACTGCTGGATCTGCTGCAGAGAAAACAGTGATTTTATCAAAATGATAGCAAGTAGCTAAGTGATATGTCGCCGAAATCAGGATTTCTATCCCTACATCATGTTGCTCTGATAGGGTAGCAAAAACTTGATGCCAGATTCCGTTTAAAGGGTCTGACATTGACTTCCATTATATGGTAGCTAATTCCACTAGGCATATTACTATCTATGTTCATGACTATTTAAACCTTTTACTCATGGAGTAAGAAAACATCTTACTCCTGTCTGTGTATAGTAGTACTATTCATGTTTGGAATATTTCAGAATGCAAATCCAAACTATATTGAAAGTTCAGGTAGGCGGTGATTGCAAAGAAAAGGGAAGTTGGGTTCCAGCTCCTTAGGGTATGTTTCCACGGTCAGGAATGGCTCAATATTTGCTCAGGATTTGATGCAGGTAAAATCTGTACCAAATCTGTATCTCAGGTCACTGGCAGGTCACCTGCGTTTTTGATGCATTTTTTCATTGCATGAGTGTTTTTTGTCACTTGAAATAAAGCGAATTGAAAGTTGGCTTCTGGGAAGGAAAAAAAAGTGATTTCCTGTTTGTAGGTATATTGTGATATGTTTCCACGGTCAGTAAATGCTGCAGGTTGGATGCTGCGTACATCTGCATCATCCAACCTGCAGCGTCCAGCTGTTACAGCATAGTGTGTAGGATTTCATGAAATCCCATGCCCACTATGTGTGCACCAATGCCCACGGCTCAGCCGCAGAGATAGACGTGTGGCGTGTCTTTCCAGACCGCAACATGTCAATTTATGTAGTGGAGACGCTCCGTCTCCGCTGCGTAAATTACCCATACCGCATTATCTTCCTAGTCACATGCGTATTAAGAACGGTAATGCACCTTACTATGCATGTGTACTAATTTACATAACAGTGAATCTTGTGACACAGTCGGACATACATGACACAGAAAGTGGAGGAAAGCACAGAGAAAGGTCCCTTCCTTTTTAATAAATAAATAAATAATAATTGAAAAAATATAGCGTGGGGTCATCCTATATATGTTAACTAGCCAGGGTAAAGCCGACTAGTGGGACTGGTATTTTAGGCTGGTAAGGATCCAATATCCATGAACCTTACCAGCCTGATAATACCAGGCTGCAGCAGTCTGCTTACTTTGGATGGTTAGCAAGAATAGTTGGATCCCCTCCAAAAAAAACAGTGTAGGGTCCCCCTATTTTTATTAACCAGCCAAGGAAAAAGAAGACAGCTGCGGCCTAGTATTCTCAGGCTGGCAAAGCCCATGGATTTTGGCCCTCACCAGCCTAAAAATTGCAGCAAGCAGCTGCCCCACAATTGGCACATCCAAAGATGCTCCAATTGTGGCACTTTACCCGGCTCTTCCCATTTTCCCTGTAGATGTGTCAGGTGGGGTAAAATTTGTGGGGTTGATGTCACCTTTGTATTGTCCGGTGACATCAAGCCCATGGATTAGTAATGGACAGGCGTCTATAAGACACCTATCCATTACTAATTCTATAGTTATATGGTCAATAAAGACACAGCAAGAATAAAGTAATTTAATATTCTTAATTAACCATACTCAGGGGTGGGATTCAGCCGGTACGACCCGGTACGGGGCAGCCGTTTACTAAAATTTCTACCTGCCAGCGTTCCGGTAATTGAAAATGCCATTTTCAATTACCGGAACGCTGGCAGATAGAAATTTTCAAAATGGTTACCACTGGCAGTGGCGTAGGAAGGGGGGGGGCGGGGTGGGCGGGCCGCCCCGGGCGGCACAATGCGGGGGGCGGCACAATACGGGGGGCGGGTCGCCGGCGGCGCAGAATTTACCTGTTCGCATCTCGGCTTCAGAAAAATGGCCGCCGCGATCTCCATCTGCGCATGCGCGGCATCCCGCGGCCATTTTCCTGAAGCCCCGGTCAGCAGAGCACTCCACCTGCGCACGCGCGGCCTCAGGAAGATGGCCGCCCCCACCGATAACCAGAGAGAGCAGGATCGCGGTCAGGTAAGCAGAACTTTTTTTTTTTTTTTTATTGAGAGCGGCGATCGGGGGGGCCCAGGGCAGAAAGCTGGACACAGGGGGGCAGAAAGCTGGAAACAGGGGGTCAGAAAGCTGGACACAGGGGGTCAGAAAGCTGGACGCTGGGGCAGAACGATGGATGCTGGGGCAGAACGCTGGACGCTGGGGCTGAAAGCTGGACGCTGGGGCAGAAAGCTGGACACGGGGGCAGAAAGCTGGACACTGGGGCAGAAAGCTGGACACAGGGGGGCAGAAAGCTGGACACAGGGGCAGAAAGCTGGACACTGGGGTCAGAAAGCTGGACGCTGGGGCAGAACGATGGACGCTGGGGCAGAACGATGGACGCTGGGGCAGAAAGCTGGACACGGGGGCAGAAAGCTGGACACTGGGGCAGAAAGCTGGACACAGGGGGGCAGAAAGCTGGAAACAGGGGGTCAGAAAGCTGGACACAGGGGGTCAGAAAGCTGGACGCTGGGGCAGAACGATGGACACTGGGGCAGAACGCTGGACGCCGGGGCTGAAAGCTGGACGCTGGGGCAGAAAGCTGGACACGGGGGCAGAAAGCTGGACACTGGGGCAGAAAGCTGGACACAGGGGGGCAGAAAGCTGGAAACAGGGGGTCAGAAAGCTGGACACAGGGGGTCATAAAGCTGGACGCTGGGGCAGAACGATGGACGCTGGGGCAGAACGCTGGACACTGGGGCAGAAAGCTGGACACTGGGGGGCAGAAAGCTGGACACTGGGGGGCAGAAAGCTGGACACTGGGGGGCAGAAAGCTGGACACAGGGGGGCAGAAAGCTGGACACAGGGGGGCAGAAAGCTGGACACGGGGGTAGAAAGCTGGACACAGGGGCAGATTGCTGGACACAGGGGCAGAATGGAGAAACGGGGCATGATTGGAGACACAGGGGGCAGGATGACAGACATGGCGGCATGACTGGAGACACTGGAGGCAGGATTGGAGACAGATGGGGCAGGATCATGGGGCAGGATGGATACGATGGAGACAGATGGGGCAGGATGGGAAGATCATATGGGGCAGGATGGATACTCATTAGGGCAGGATGGGAGAACATATGGCTGACGCCAGGAATGAGACACACAGGGGCTAGGATGGCGAATATTATTACCATAGGGGGCTAATTAAGGGATATTATTACTGCAGTGATGTATTTATTTTATTTTTTGAGTACACTGTTTTAAATGGAGGGGTGGTCCTATTACTGTGTACAGTGACACTATGTCGCCTTCTTCGTGTGGTGTAATGTAAAAGTTGGGAAAATTAAGTAATGTGTTCTGCAAGTGGAACTCGAGATAACTGTGTTATTTCCTGCAGAGACGAGTCCTGGCTGGATGAAGTGATGGCGGTCTGTGCGGGATGAAAGATGAAGGACTTCACCTAGAGACGTCACTGGTGAGTCAGTGTGTTACCTATACACTGACACTATACACTGTATACTATATACAGAGGTCCTGTGTATAATGTCACTGGTGATCACTGTATTACCCATACACTATATACAGAGCTCCTGTGTATAATGTCACTGGTGATCACTGGATTACCTGTACACAGACACTGCATACTAAGTACAGATCTCCTGTGTATAATGGCACTTATGGTGATAGTATTGTGGGTTTTTTTTTATTATTGATCAGTACTATAGTATTCAGTCACTATGTGGTGGTAATATGTGGTCTGGTCATGATGTTTTGGTATTTGTTCCTTGTATTTGATATTATTCGATCACTGTGGTGGTAATATGTCATCTGGTCATGGTGTGGCGGTATTTGTGCCTTGTAGATAGTATTATAGAGGGGGGGGGCGCCCTGTAGCCTCCCCCTGGGCCCTGCAGCCCCAAGTCCCCACCAGCCTCCCCCTGGGCCCTGCAGCCCTCTAGCCTCCCCCTGGGCCCTGCAGCCCCAAGTCCCCACTAGCCTCCCCCTGGGCCCTGCAGCCCTGTAGCCTCCCCCTGGGCCCTGCAGCCCCAAGTCCCCACCAGCCTCCCCCTGGGCCCTGCAGCCCTCTAGCCTCCCCCTGGGCCCTGCAGCCCCAAGTCCCCACTAGCCTCCCCCTGGGCCCTGCAGCCCTGTAGCCTCCCCCTGGGCCCTGCAGCCCCAAGTCCCCACCAGCCTCCCCCTGGGCCCTGCAGCCCTCTAGCCTCCCCCTGGGCCCTGCAGCCCCAAGTCCCCACTAGCCTCCCCCTGGGCCCTGCAGCCCCCAGTCCCACTAGCCTCCCGCTGGACTCTGTAGCCTCCCCCTGGGCCCTGCAGCCCCCAGTCCCACTAGCCTCCCGCTGGACTCTGTAGCCTCCCTCCTGGGCCCTGCAGCACCCAGTCCCCACTAGCCTCCTCCTTTGCCCTGCAGCCCTCTAGCCTTCCCTGGGCCCTGTTGGATGTGGCAGCCAGTCATGGACTATATAGGAGGGAGAAGCTGATGTGTATATGACACGATCGTGTTCATATAGACATCACAGTGCCCCTAACACTTTCTCTCTTATTTTTAGCTACCAGCTGAAGCTGCTGGCTAGAAACACAGTGGATGCCACGTTGACATCATGGAAGACTCCTCAAGGTTTGTTTGGTCCTTGAATAATGTATAGAGAAATGCAGAGCTGTAGTACACAACCCGTATAACACCCCTCTCCCATATACAGTATCAGCGCCCTGTTCTTTGGTGCTAGCATTCTTAGAATTATAAAATTGTAGAGTTGGAAGGGACCTCAAGGGCCATCGGGTCCAACCCCCTGCGAATGCAGGTTTACCTAAGGGCAGGCGCACACGGACGATTTTGCTGCGATTATACGGTGCGTATAATCGCAGCAAAGCGGCTGTCAAACCTGCCCTGCGAGCGGGTCTGAGAGTGCTGGAGGGAGCGCATACCTGCGCTCCTGTTCAAAGCCCGGAGTCGACCGCAAGTGTCCTGAACGGGACTCAAAGAGGCAGCATCGCGCTGCCTCTCTGAGTCCCGTTTAGGACACCTGCGGTCGGGGCGGGCTCTGTAACAGGAGCGCAGGTATGCGCTCCAGCACTCTCAGACCTGCTCGCAGGGCAGGTTTGACAGCTGCTTTGCTGCGATTATACGCACCGTATAATCGCAGCAAAATCGTCCGTGAGCGCCTGCCCTAAATCATCCCAACTATATGTTTATCCAGCTTCCGCTTGATGACTCCCATTGATGGAGAGCTCACCACCTCTCATGGCAGCCTGTTCCACTCTCTAACTAGCCCCACTGTCAGAAAGTGTCTCCTAATGTCTAATCTGTATCTCCTTCCTGTTAGTGTCATCCTATTGCTTCTTGTACTTCCTTGTGCTAATGAGAATAGGACTGATCCCTCTGCACTGTGACTACCTGTCAGATATCTGTAGACCGCTATTAAGTCTCCTCTCATTCTCTTTTACAAACTAAACATTCCTAGTTCTTGTAGCCGCTCCTCATAGGACGTGGTTTGCAGACCTTCTACCATCTTGGTTGCTCTTCTCTGGACTTGCTCCAGTATATTGATGTATTTCTTAAATTGAGGCTCCCAGAACTGTACACAGTATACAGGTGAGGTCTGACCAGGGCAAAGCATAGCGGGATAATCACCTCCCCTGATCTAGATTCAATAGTTGTCTTGATACATCCCAGAATGTTGTTTATTTTTAGTGACCAACTGTAAAGCTACTGGCTCCAAACACAGTGGACGCCACATTGACTTTATAGAAGACGCCTCAAGGTTTGACCAAACCTTTTGAATCATTTACACACAAAATGAAGAGACAATCTACACTTTTGTCTTTTTTCCACACTGGAAACAAGAAGGGAAGAATTGAGGAAGTGAACATTGGTGCTAGTACTTCAAATGCCAATAAAGCATCTGAAACTTGTGGCAATATTGTTCATGGTACCAATGTTAACATTGGCCAGAACACTGATTCATGTGGTGCCAACGCTTTACATGAACTGGACAGTGATGTACAAGATGATAATGTTAGAAGGAACATGGGAAATGTAGTAGCTGAATCGGATGTCATAAGTGAGATTAGCAGTGATGTACATGGTGTTGCTGACGTTCTATGTGATCATTCTGATGATGACACTGCTTCAGCTATACATGATAGCAGCATCGTGGATGGTCAGAGTTCAGTTTCTGATGCTTCATTAGAGACCCAGCCGCTTAGTGTTCCATGTTGGTCACAAAAACAAATTGACTACTTCACAAACTTGCATCCATGGGTCAAACTAAAGGATGGAAAACTGGGGTGTACTGTGTGCAGTAAAGTTGGAAGCTCATTAGGAGCTGAAAGGGCCAAATCATGTCATCTTTCTGAGGAGTGGAAGACTTTTTCAGTGAAGCCATGTGGAACCCTGAAAAAAAAACAGCAATCCTCTTTTCGCAAAAAAATTAGAGAACATGCAATGTCCAAAGCTCATAATAAAGCAGAGGAAATTGTTAATGCCGCTAAAAATGATGCACTAGTAAAGGCACTTGACCGGGTCCATGAGAAGGCATTGGCTTCCACTGTAAATGTTTTTCATGTTGTTTATAGCCTAGCGCTGCATAATCGGCCTATGTCTGACATACAAGGGCACGTTGAACTGTTGCAAACCATTGGTGTGGACCTTGGAGTAGGCCTTCATTCTAGGAAGACTGCTATAACAATAATCCAGCATATATCCTCCGAAATGAGGAAGTCTTTGTTTTCGAAAATAATTAGTTTCAGGTCTAAATTTTCCATTGTAACTGATGAATCGTCAACTGTGTCACAGAAAAGTGTGCTTGTGATCTACATCCGTTGTGAGCTTCCCGATGCTCCAGAGCCTGTTAACATCTTTGTAGATATAAAGGAGCTTGAATGTACTAGTGCTGACTCAATAACCAATGCCCTGTTTGCCTGCTTGAAGGAGAATGGCTTTGACCAGCAGTATATGCAAGAAAATTTAATTGGATTTTGCTCTGATGGGGCTAGTGCCATGTTGGGGAGTAAGTCTGGTGTGGCTTCCAAAATTCAAAAAGCATTCCCAAATGTAGTCATATGGCACTGCTTAAGCCACAGAATACAGCTTGCACTTGATGATGCTGTTAAAACAGTTTCTCAAGTTAATCACTTTAAAATGTTTCTGGAAAAAATCTACAGCATCTACCATGTTTCTAACAAACAATATTCTCAGCTCCACAATATTGCAGCAGATTTAGAATTGGAGATTATTAAGATAGGTCGAATTCTAGGACCTCGGTGGGTGGCATGTAGTGTCCGTGCTGCCAAAGCAGTGTGGAGAGTGTTGTGATTTTGCTTTTTGCTCCCTCTAGTGGTCATTAGTGATTTGACTCTGGAGCGTCTGTCTTTTCCTATATCCTCACCTGGGCCGTTAGTTCAGGGGCGTTGCTATATAAGCTCCCTGGACCTTCAGTTCAATGCCTGGCATCGTTGAAATCAGAGCTAATCTGTTGTGCTCTTGTCCTCTGATCCTGGTTCCTGTTTTTCAAGCTAAGTCTGCTTCTTTGCTTTTTGCTTTTGTTTTGTTTGGTATTTTTGTCCAGCTTGTTCCTATCTGTATCCTAACCTTTGCTGGAAGCTCTAGGGGGCTGGTGTTCTCCCCCCGGACCGTTAGACGGTTCGGGGGTTCTTGAATCTCCAGCGTGGATTTTTATAGGGTTTTTGTTGACCAGATAAGTTATCTTGCTATATTCTGCTATTAGTAAGCTGGCCTCTCTTTGCTGAACCTGGTTCATTTCTGTGTTTGTCATTTCCTCTTACCTCACCGTTATTATTTGTGGGGGGCTTGTATCTTGCTTTGGGGTCCCTTTCTCTGGAGGCAAGAGAGGTCTTTGTTTTCTTCTCCTAGGGGTAGTTAGATTCTCCGGCTGGCGCGAGTCATCTAGCGATCACCGTAGGCATGATCCCCGGCTACTTCTAGTGTTGGCGTTAGGAGTAGCTATTTGGTCAACCCAGTTACCACAGCCCTATGAGCTGGATTTTTGTATCTTGCAGACTTACACGTTCCTCTGAGACCCTGTCCACTGGGGTCATAACAGTATGCCAGGCCAGTATTAAATGTTTAATGCATTGCAGAAGTGGGATTATAAGAAAGAAAATTTTGAGGTTTTTTTTTCCCTCTCTCATTTTTTTTTTTCTTTTCCCCTTTACCTCAGAGTGGCTTAAGCTTGCTGCAGACATGAATGTCCAGACCTTGATTACAAGTGTGGACCAGCTTGCCGCTCGTGTGCAGGGTATACAAGATTATGTTACCAGAAATCCTAGGTCTGAACCCAAGATTCCGATTCCTGAACTGTTTTCAGGAGACCGATTTAAGTTTAGGAATTTCAGGAATAATTGTAAATTATTTTTGTCCCTGAAACCTTGTTCGTCTGGAGACTCTGCTCAACAAGTAAAAATTGTTATTTCATTCTTACGGGGTGACCCTCAGGATTGGGCTTTTTCGTTGGCGCCAGGAGATCCGGCATTGGCTGATATTGATGCGTTTTTTCTGGCGCTCGGTTTACTTTATGAGGAACCCAATCTTGAGATTCAGGCAGAAAATAAGCCGCAGTATTGGACACAGGTTACCATGTGCATGACTCCTGAACACCGCGAGGTGATACGTTTTCTCGTTCTACATAAAATGCATGATTTGGTTGTTTTGGGGCTGCCATGGTTACAGACATATAATCCAGTCCTTGACTGGAAGGCTATGTCAGTGTCTAGTTGGGGCTGTCGTGGTATTCATGAGGATTCCCTGCCTGTGTCTATTGCTTCTTCTACGCCTTCGGAAGTTCCGGAGTATTTGTCTGATTATCAGGATGTCTTTAGCGAGTCCAGGTCCAGTGCATTGCCTCCTCATAGGGAATGTGACTGTGCAATAGATTTGATTCCAGGCAGTAAATTTCCTAAGGGAAGACTGTTTAATCTGTCGATACCTGAACATACCGCTATGCGTTCATATATCAAGGAGTCTCTGGAGAAAGGACACATCCGTCCGTCTTCTTCCCCTCTTGGTGCGGGATTATTTTTTGTGGCTAAAAAGGACGGATCTTTGAGGCCTTGTATTGACTATCGGCTTTTAAATAAGATCACTGTCAAATTTCAGTATCCTTTGCCGCTGTTGTCTGACTTGTTTGCCCGGATTAAAGGTGCCAAGTGGTTTACCAAGATAGACCTTCGTGGTGCATACAACCTTGTGCGCATTAAGCAAGGGGATGAATGGAAAACCGCATTCAATACGCCCGAAGGTCATTTTGAGTACTTGGTGATGCCTTTTGGGCTCTCTAATGCCCCTTCAGTTTTTCAGTCCTTTATGCATGACATTTTCCGGAACTATCTGGATAAATTTCTGATCGTTTATCTGGATGATATTCTGTTTTTTTCTGATAATTGGGACTCGCATGTGGAGCAGGTCAGGATGGTCTTTAAAATTTTGCGTGAAAATTCTTTGTTTGTCAAGGGCTCAAAGTGTCTTTTTGGTGTACAGAAGGTTCCCTTTTTGGGGTTCATTTTTTCCCCTTCTGCTGTGGAGATGGACCCAGTCAAGGTCCGAGCTATTCTTGATTGGACTCAGCCCTCGTCAGTTAAGAGTCTTCAGAAGTTCTTGGGTTTCGCTAACTTCTACCGTCGTTTTATCGCTAACTTTTCTAGCATTGTGAAACCTTTGACGGATATGACCAAGAAGGGCTCCGATGTGGTTAATTGGGCTCCTGCTGCCGTGGAGGCTTTCCAGGAGTTGAAACGTCGGTTTACTTCGGCGCCTGTTTTGTGCCAGCCTGATGTCTCGCTTCCCTTTCAAGTTGAGGTGGATGCTTCAGAGATTGGAGCAGGGGCCGTTTTGTCGCAGAGAGGCCCTGGTTGCTCTGTTATGAGACCTTGCGCCTTTTTCTCTAGGAAGTTTTCGCCTGCGGAGCGAAATTATGATGTGGGCAATCGGGAGTTGTTGGCCATGAAATGGGCATTTGAGGAGTGGCGTCATTGGCTCGAGGGTGCTAAGCATCGTGTGGTGGTCTTGACTGATCACAAAAATCTGATGTATCTCGAGTCTGCTAAACGCCTGAATCCTAGACAGGCCCGCTGGTCATTGTTTTTCTCCCGTTTTGACTTTGTTGTCTCGTATTTACCAGGTTCAAAGAATGTGAAGGCCGATGCTCTTTCCAGGAGCTTTGTGCCTGATGCTCCTGGAGTCGCTGAACCTGTTGGTATTCTTAAGGATGGTATTATCTTGTCAGCTATTTCTCCTGATCTGCGACGTGTGTTGCAGAGATTTCAGGCTGATAGGCCTGATTCTTGTCCACCTGACAGACTGTTTGTGCCTGATAAGTGGACCAGCAGAGTCATTTCCGAGGTTCATTCCTCGGTGTTGGCAGGTCACCCAGGAATTTTTGGCACCAGAGATCTGGTGGCCAGATCCTTTTGGTGGCCTTCCTTGTCTAGGGATGTGCGGTCATTTGTACAGTCCTGTGGGACTTGTGCTCGAGCTAAGCCTTGCTGTTCTCGTGCCAGCGGGTTGCTCTTGCCCTTGCCTGTCCCTAAGAGACCTTGGACACATATCTCCATGGATTTCATTTCTGATCTTCCGGTGTCTCAGGGCATGTCTGTTATCTGGGTGATATGTGATCGCTTCTCCAAGATGGTCCATTTGGTTCCTTTGCCTAAACTGCCTTCCTCTTCCGATCTGGTTCCTGTGTTTTTCCAGAACGTGGTTCGTTTGCACGGCATCCCTGAGAATATTGTGTCAGACAGAGGATCCCAGTTCGTTTCCAGATTCTGGCGATCCTTTTGTAGTAGGATGGGCATTGACTTGTCGTTTTCGTCTGCTTTCCATCCTCAGACTAATGGACAGACGGAGCGAACTAATCAGACTTTGGAGGCTTATTTGAGGTGTTTTGTCTCTGCTGATCAGGACGATTGGGTGACCTTCTTGCCGTTAGCTGAGTTTGCCCTTAATAATCGGGCTAGTTCCGCCACCTTGGTTTCGCCGTTTTTCTGCAACTCTGGTTTCCACCCTCGTTTTTCTTCGGGTCATGTGGAACCTTCTGACTGCCCTGGGGTGGATTCTGTGGTGGATAGGTTGCAGCGGATCTGGAATCTTGTGGTGGACAACTTGAAGTTGTCACAGGAGAGGGCTCAGCGCTTTGCCAACCGCCGCCGCGGTGTGGGTCCCCGACTACGTGTTGGGGATTTGGTGTGGCTTTCTTCCCGCTTTGTTCCTATGAAGGTTTCCTCTCCCAAATTTAAACCTCGTTTTATTGGTCCTTACAAGATATTGGAAATTCTTAATCCTGTATCCTTTCGCCTGGATCTACCTGTGTCGTTTGCTATCCACAACGTGTTTCATAGGTCCTTGTTGCGGCGGTACGTTGTGCCTGTGGTTCCTTCTGCTGAGCCTCCTGCTCCGGTGTTGGTTGAGGGCGAGTTGGAGTACGTGGTGGAGAAGATCTTGGATTCTCGTCTCTCCAGGCGGAGGCTTCAGTACCTGGTCAAGTGGAAGGGCTATGGTCAGGAAGATAATTCCTGGGTGGTCGCCTCTGATGTTCATGCGGCCGATTTAGTTCGTGCCTTTCATGCCGCTCATCCTGATCGCCCTGGTGGTCGTGGTGAGGGTTCGGTGACCCCTCACTAAGGGGGGGGTACTGTTGTGATTTTGCTTTTTGCTCCCTCTAGTGGTCATTAGTGATTTGACTCTGGAGCGTCTGTCTTTTCCTATATCCTCACCTGGGCCGTTAGTTCAGGGGCGTTGCTATATAAGCTCCCTGGACCTTCAGTTCAATGCCTGGCATCGTTGAAATCAGAGCTAATCTGTTGTGCTCTTGTCCTCTGATCCTGGTTCCTGTTTTTCAAGCTAAGTCTGCTTCTTTGCTTTTTGCTTTTGTTTTGTTTGGTATTTTTGTCCAGCTTGTTCCTATCTGTATCCTGACCTTTGCTGGAAGCTCTAGGGGGCTGGTGTTCTCCCCCCGGACCGTTAGACGGTTCGGGGGTTCTTGAATCTCCAGCGTGGATTTTTATAGGGTTTTTGTTGACCAGATAAGTTATCTTGCTATATTCTGCTATTAGTAAGCTGGCCTCTCTTTGCTGAACCTGGTTCATTTCTGTGTTTGTCATTTCCTCTTACCTCACCGTTATTATTTGTGGGGGGCTTGTATCTTGCTTTGGGGTCCCTTTCTCTGGAGGCAAGAGAGGTCTTTGTTTTCTTCTCCTAGGGGTAGTTAGATTCTCCGGCTGGCGCGAGTCATCTAGCGATCACCGTAGGCATGATCCCCGGCTACTTCTAGTGTTGGCGTTAGGAGTAGCTATTTGGTCAACCCAGTTACCACAGCCCTATGAGCTGGATTTTTGTATCTTGCAGACTTACACGTTCCTCTGAGACCCTGTCCACTGGGGTCATAACAGGAGAGCATATCCAGCTTTGTACCAGCATTTTTCCAGCTCTAAGTCTCTCATCGGAATGGCAAAAAAGATGGCTAACATTTCTTTTTTAAAAGATCTAGCTTTAATGATTGATATTCTAGATGAACTAGCACTTTTATCACTTGCTTTACAAGAAAAGGAGGTATCTGTAGTGAAAGCTGACCGACTTCTCTGCAGGTGCATTAGGGCACTTCAAAACTTAAAAGATTGTCCCGGAAAGTATGAGGTACAGGCTGGTACTATTATCCAAACCGAGCCATTTAAAAGTATTCCTTTTGAATCCAGTGAGAAAAATACTGCCCTTCCAAGAGCGCTCTTAATTCAGTGTGTCATAGACAATATGCAAAGCCGCTTGTTTTCCACTGCAAATAGTCGACTAATGGACAGTGACACACGTGAACACAATGCGGACCACTACAAACATTTACTGTCCCTATTCTCTTTGCTTGAGCCTGAATCGTGGCCAGCTGATGTTACATTGTCACCGTGGCGAGAAGGGGAACACAAATTGGAACAATTAAGTCAGCTAGTCAAATATCAGATTCCAATAAACGATTTCCGTGACTTTGTTGATAACCGATATCTTTCAAATCGCTCTATGCCGCCTTCCATTCAGCAGGCCAAAAAAATAGTTTGAGTCATCGCTGTTAGTAGTGCAGAGGCAGAAAGAGGGTTCAGTATTATGAACAATATAGCTACACATGAGAGAAGCGCACTCACTGTATCTAATATATCGCATCTGATGACTGTGAAGATACTTGGGAAACCTGTGACGGATTGGGAGCCGCTTAAATATGTCAAATCCTGGTTACGGAAGAAACACCATACTGCCACAGACCAGAGAGTGTGAAAAGCCCCCAAAATTCAGCATGATGATCATTCAACAGCTATATGGTCATTGCTGTAATTCTGATAGCACTTCAGTTGAGTCAAAGGGATACCTCCCTGGATTCTCCATTGAGTACTATAACCTAGATTAGAGGACTTATAGTGAGTGGCAG
Organism: Ranitomeya variabilis; assembly: GCF_051348905.1. Classification (NCBI taxonomy): domain Eukaryota; kingdom Metazoa; phylum Chordata; class Amphibia; order Anura; family Dendrobatidae; genus Ranitomeya; species Ranitomeya variabilis. The sequence goes on from NC_135232.1 coordinate 86,965,752, forward strand.
GTTCCCTTTAGAGGGCATTGTTTTTGTTAATATTGTTAATATTGCGATCCGTGGGCTGTAAAGTTCGATTTACCTTGTTGTAAGGTTTATATTGTATACTGTTTATTATAAAACTTTTAAATACTTTTATAAAAGAAAATTAAACTTTTTTATATTATATTACAGTATTAAACTTTTCTTTGGTTAGAATCCTTGAATACTGTTTTTGCTTTCAAGTGAGTACTACATAGTTTACTGTTTCATACTTCTACTTTAGTAATTTAACTAAGGATGTTGTGGACTGATCAGCTAAAGCACCTTGTACACGGACAATTGTCCTGTGCAGTACATTTGCTTTAGTCGTTTGTTTCTTTGAATGACTTTAATACCGTATGTCACAACGTATTCTTGTCATTAAGGGAGACAAACTGCTTCCAAAAATATGAATCGTGCCACTGGGCGTGGCTTATTAGTATGGGCGGGGTTATTGAAAATGGGCGTGGCCAAAATTCCGGCCGCCGCGACTTAGAGGACCTGTTGTTAAAAATTTGAATCCCACCCCTGACCATACTTATTGCATTTGTAATCTACAATGTCCTCGATCTCCTGCAAAAAAACAAAATAAACCAAAACAAATACTCCCTGTCCGACGTAGTCCAATTACCAAATGTCCCACGACGAGTCCAGCTCTGCTACATCTGGATGCCTTTGGCTTAACAGTGCCATTATGCCACCATCCAGCCTGACATCCAGACACAGCAGAGCTTGTAGATGACCACCATAGATAACTCGGTCTCCGGCGGTCACCTGCACAGCAGTTCTCATTGTCACAGTCAACTGCAGCCGCTGATGTGGCCCATCCCATAGACGCCCCCAAGCCGATTGACCTCAGAAGGCAAGGGGCACGCATCCCCGGGGATGCAATACGAACTCTTTATACCGCAGAGGGGGACCCGGGCCTACCCGAACTAGTGGAGGGCAGAGACTGGGGTTCTGTGGCAGCTGAGCATGTGGAAAAAGAAAGAGACACATAGGACTTGATTACACCGCACAACTTCAAGTATAGAGAAAGAAAAGTTTACTAAAGTAAAGTCACACAGTACATAAGCCAAACATGACTATGCCAGGCTCCCGATTCCACACCTCCAGAAGGGTACCACCCAGTGGACCCCAAGGTACCAACGGATTACCGAGGCACACATAGGTGGGACACAGGCAGGACATCAGGGTACATGAGGTTATCAGGACGTCAGGGTACAGACAGAACATCAGGACATCGGGACACAAGAAGGACATCAGGATACAGGCAGGGCATCAGGACATCAGGAATACCGGATAGACATCTCGGACAATGACGTGGCAGTCCAGGTCATCGGCTGGGACACTGGCATGGCAGCCCAGGGCATCAGTTACATCAGGACATCAGGGTACACAAGGTGTCAGTATTCCGGGTTTTCCAAGTTACCTTGTGAATGATTTTGCCCTTTGTTAAGATGGAGTTTGCTGTTTTTGTCTGCCCTACTTCCTGTTTATTTGTTTAAAACCCGGGTCAGGTGTCAGCCTCTCTGCTGGAGTATTCTGCTTGGTTTCTCCATCAGCTCAGCTGCTTGTCTGTTGTGCTTCTACCCATGGCTCTGGACATTCTCTGCCTAAGTAAGTTACGCTCTCAGTCTGTTGGCTTGGGAACTTAACCCTTGGTTCTCTTCTCCGGGTAAGAACTCTGTTTGGGAACTGTGTTTGGAGCTTGCTGCTGGACTTAGACTGTGTTTGCTACTTAATCCTTATTTACTCCCCCCGGTGGGAGCTACTGGAAATTACACCAGTATAATTCTTTATGTGAACTTGTTTCTGGACTTACCCGTGTTTATGCCACAACTGAGATAAACTTGAGAACTTGTTTCAGGACTTTCCCGTGTTCATCCCACACCTGGGATTAACCTGAGGACTTGTTTCTGGAATTCCCTGTGTTTACTTCATACCCGGATTTGACTCTTTCTGCACCAGCTGTGTTTGGATCTGCACGTCACCCGTCTCACTCACCTTGCCAAGGACTTTGGCCTAAGAACTCTTCTGTTTTGCTGTATATGGTTAAGGGACTTGTTTCATTATCAGTATATTGTTTGTGTGTTTTTGCTGTGTTACAAATACACTATTTGCACTAAAGAAACCCGTCTCTGTCTGTAAAAAAAACAAACAGTACATACTCACCTGCGCGTCCCCCAGCGTCTGCTTCCTGACACTGACTGAGCTCCGGCCCTAACAGCACAGCGGTGACGTCACCGCTGTGCTTTCACTTTCACTTTAGGGCCGGCGCTCAGTAAATGTCAGGAAGCAGACGCTGGGGGACGCGCAGGTGAGTATGTACTGTTTGTTTTTTTTACTTTTACGCTGGTAACCAGGGTAAACATCGGGTTACTAAGCGCGGCCCTGCGCTTGGTAACCCGATGTTTACCCTGGTTACCAGTGTAAAACATCGCTGACATCGTTGCTTTTGCTTTCAAACACAACGATACACGGCGATCGGACGACCAAATAAAGTTCTGGACTTTATTCAGCGACCAGCGACATCACAGCAGGATCCTGATCGCTGCTGCGTGTCAAACTAAACGATATCGCTAGCGAGGACGCTGCAACGTCACGGATCGCTAGCGATATCGTTACAAAGTCGTTTCGTGTGAAGGTACCTTTACACAAGGTCATCAGGATGCAGGCAAGACATCAGGGTACAGACAGGACATCAGGACATCTGGACCCATTGTCACCGGCAGACATCAGACAGGAGTCGTTCGGTTCTGGACATACGACACGACCTACAGGCTCCACCAATCATCAGGCTCCAAGCTTCAGGCAGCGGTCATCAGGTTCCAGACTGCGGTCATCAGGCTCCGGGCATCGGACGTAGGAAGGAACTCAAGTGGAATGGTGCTAGAAACGCAGGACTACTGGACCTGCCAGGAGCTAGCACCGCATGGTAGTCAGAGCACAGAGTAGTAGATGCTCAGCAGAAACACCGGTTACAAGAGACTTAAAGTCACTGGGTGCAAGGCTCCAGATGCAAAGGGATTCCAGGAATATAATCACAGCAGACACAGTAAAGACAGGTTCAGGTACAGGATCATGGATTCGGGCCTGGATATACCATCCAGGATAGGTGCCAGAACAGGACAAAACAGGAATCAAGGCAAGGACTTTGGTACCAAAACATAGGCAGGAGAGGTGCAGGAACACAAACACACATAGCAAAGTTCAGGAGCTTTCTGAGTAGCTCAGGCCCCGCCCATAGGGTAGGGAAACTTTATATAGGAGCTGCCCCTCAGCAATTAGCTGGGGACAGCATTTCAAGTACGCACACTAACCCTGATAAAAGCAGGGGAGGTGTGTCCACGCATGCCCTTAGCACAAACAGACACCATTACAGTGCAGGAACTGTGGCTTAGGCCACCTGGCTGTGACTGCATGCACTGACATACATGGAAAGTCATGCGGCAAATGACCTCGCAACCCGCGGACAGCTTCCACAGCGGCAACCAGGGACCACACAAGCGGATGGTCATGCAGCAGAGCAAAGACCTAACCACCCATGTACGGCTACGCAGCAAAGCAGGGAACTGAGAAGGCTCCATACAGGTAACAGCCAACAGTATCCCAGCTCAATTAGGGGGAAAGGAGCAAAGGGTTAAAGCAAAGACATGCATTTTCATGCCGAAAACCAGATACAGACAGAACGGCGTGACACTCATGATCAGCTGACCGTGAGAACTTTGGTAGTGACCGGAGATAACCCCAGCAGTCACTTGTCCGGCAGTCATCGCGGTCAGCTGATCTCATCGCGAGAACTGCAGTGTACGCGAACTTCTGGCTGAAACAGTGTAATACATTATTTAAATTAGTACATATGCATAGTTAGCTGCGTTTCTGCACTTACTACGCATGTTCAATGGAAAAGTCATTAAGCACAATGTAACGCTGTGGCCGAGAGTGAACAAGTATCACTCTCCCATCATAATCACCAGAGAAAAGTAACTGAAAGAGACTACTCCCGAGTGCAATATACTGTATACAAAAAAATGGAGTAAACTAAATGTCCCACCAATTATTATAAAACATTATTTTTATTCAATTAAATAGTACATACAAATACATCAATATACGTATTACAATACAGACCCAAACACACAGGAGGTAAAAAGGAAAAAACTAGTGATAAACTAGGGAGGAAGTCGGAGACAAAATGTTGTACCTCATGGTATCAGCATGATTACAATCACATCATGCAGAGTTCAAGGACTCAGCCTATCAAAAATCTATCGTACAATCCATAGGTCCTATATCACCCATAGGTCCAGAACTACTGCAGCTAAATCAGCGCTTACCCATGAATAGGGATGTCTCCCATGGCCTCCCAGGTGCCCCTGATGCGCGTTTCGCGGTCCAGCTTTCTCGCATGTGACTATAAAGATGATGCGGTTTTACTGCATCTAATGATAGTCTATGACAAATTTATGTTGTGGAGACTGAGCGTCTTCGCAACATAAATAGACATGCTGCGGTCTGGAAAGACGCGCCGCATGTCTGTTTATGCAGGGAGCCGCGGGCGTCTTTTAACGCATAGTGGAGATGGGATTTATTGAAATCCCCTCCACTATGCTGTAACATCTGGACGCTGCGGGTTTGACGCTGTAGCTGTACGCAGCGTTTACTGACCATGGAAACATACCCTTAAAATTTCAGGCTTTATTGATCCATTTTAAAATAACAATGGTGGGTGCTCCTCATGATGTGTGAACAAGGGGAAACGAGCATTGCGTTTTGATAGTAATGATGATCTTTATCAAAGCTACATTCCTTGAGACAGCATGGACATTTAAGGTATGCACCAACCAATCCTAAAATCACGATTGCGATTTTAGGAGCACCCACCATTGTTATTTTAAAATGGATTAATAAAGCCGGAAATTTTAAGCAGCTGGAACCCAACTTCCCTTTTCTTCGTATCTATGACTTCTTGTCAGGACGGAGTTCAGTGCACCTGTGGTGGCTGTCGGTGAGCTGGCTTTTTGCCCCTTTTCCCTTTACAGGCGGTGACTACAGCATGTGTATATTTTATTGTATGGTACATAGGAGCTGTGTGTGACCATTGTGGGAATTAAGAAAAAGTATATAATAAAATGCCTTATCTTCAGTGAGTCAAGTTCAGAGTGACCGAATTTACAGCTTTACGGCATGGGTCAGTGCATTACATGAATGCTTTTGTGTTTGTAGTCCAAACACGACCTACTAATACATTATCACCCAACAACAATTTTATTTTCATTGTTGGAAAGAAAAATAAAGAATTGAGTGTAATTATTCGAATCAATGATCCATACAAGGACGGCCTGAGAACCGTGAAAGTGGCGTGGTGCAAAACAATGGGAGCGTGTTTGTGTGAGTACAACTCCCAGGCTCTGCTTGAATTTATGACAGTTGCATGTGGTCTATCAGAAGGCAATAAAGTAAAAGATTAAATTATTGGAGAGCTGTGTACATGTTACTGAAGATTTTTTAAGACATATATTGAAACACATTACAGGAGTTGTCCGGCCTTAGTCTATAAGTCTGCAGTCACTCTATGTGACTTCAAACTTGTGAATCCTCACATCGTGTGCACTGTCCACTGTGAGTATTATCTGGTGCTGGCGCTGGGAGCAGACGGACATGTGACCTCAAGTATGAGATTTGCATATTTCTGGCCACATTCCAACTAGACTGTGTTCGGCCTCTCCCAATACACTTGCATTGAGCAAGGCCGCGCCATTTTATTCGGTACGTGACAACATATATGCAAATCACATACTTGTGGTCACGTGCCTTGCACTCCCAGAGCCGTCACCAGATAATACTCGCAGTGCGCCCAATGTAAGGATTCACATGGAGTGACTGCAGACTCGTAGACTGTGGCCGGACAAGTCTTTGCACCAATAAAGCACTAGTGATGTTATTCCCAAGCACAGTTGCCAAGAAGGGAAGATGCTTCTTTTTCACCGCCCTCAAAATCTGATGTCTCATGAATGGGTGCATTTTGTAATACACTTGATATTTTTGGGGTTTATTTCAGCTTGCACCAGTGGATGCCAATTATTCCAGATGCCGGACAAGACACTATCTACTAATTTACAAAAATTAATCATTTTCATTGAAGAAACTGTTACATTCTCCTTGAGTGAAAAAGAATTGTGTATCACATAGACTGAAAAAAAAATCAATTTCAAAAGGTAATTCCTGACGCATCGCTGACCCCCGATCATGTGACAGGGGTCGGCGATGCGCGCATTTCCTGCCTCGCGGCTGGAAGCAGTAGAGTTAAATGCCTCTGTCAGCGTTTGACAGCAGCATTTAACTAGTTAATAGCGGCGGGTGGATCACGATTCTGCTCGCCGCTATTGCGCACACGTCAGCTGTTCAAAACAGCTGACATGTCGCGGCTTTGATGTGGGCTCACCACCGGAGCCCACATCAAAGCAGGGGATCTGACCTCAGATGTACTATCCCGTCCAAGGTCAGAAAGGGGTTTTTAACATTGAAAGATACAAGAGGATACAAGTCCATTCGATTCAACCAATTACCTATTGTTGATCCAGAAGACAAAGATCCCAGATGTTAATAATAGAGGGGACAAAAATATGTCCCTCTCAATTATTGCAGACTTGTTCCCTGGATCAAAGTTACCTCTCAAGAATCTGGAAACCATATACTGTACTGTAATATTATATATATTGTATCAAGAAAGTCATCCAGGCCCTTCCTGAACTTGTTTAGTGAGTCCACCAATGTAAGTTCATGTGGCAGAGAGTTGCACAGTCTGACTGCCATGTGTTATTGCAGTGCCCCAGAGTCCTGGTCGTTGCAGTACTGTGGCTCCGCCACTATGGGGAGCTATGGTGCGTCCGATGGCACTGAAGGAGTTCATCTGATCAGGTATCACAGACACCAATACATTTCACAGCCGGGCCTCCGGGGGGAGCTAAGGGTGCTATTCATTAGGCCACTCCCCACCATAGTGGGTAAACTGGGGGTCAGGCAGGAAGTTAGATCAGAAAGCTGACTGGGTTGGAACCAGGCAACACCTTGTGGCAGAGGGTGTTGTAGGGGAAGATACAGTAGGGTCTCTGTCAGGGGTGGGATCCTGACAGAGGCTTGGCAACGAGAACGAACGTAACGGGACCGTGCCTGCTCCGGGTAGCGGCGGTGCCCAAGAAAGGATTAGAAGAGAGATAGATTGTGCTGAGTGAGAAACGGGATCACGCAAAGGAGAAATACCAGTAGGAGTCGTGCTGTAAGACCGAAGCAACATCCTACTGAGGCGCAATACCGGTGGCCGGAACGCCGAGGGAGTAGAACAACATTCAGCTTCAAGCAATACTCCAAACAGCGGCAGGACAGTCAGTCTCAGGCGGGCTGTCTAACTCAAATCACCTATGAAGTCTTGGGAGGCAATTGTGGGAGAGGGGCGTCTCTAGGGTCCCGGAAGAACTCCAGGCCTACCCGTCAAACGGGTGCCGTTCCTACCCGAACCTCAGGGAGGGACAGAGGATTAGCAGAACATCATCTAGTCGAGTTGTGAGGGAACATCAGAAACAGACACAACAGTTGTGGGGTACTTTCCGTAAGCACAGCAGGGAAGGACTACAACACATAGCGCTAGGGGGAAGGCACAGATTTCCTCCTGTGAAGAGAACTCTGGAAGTGTCATTGGACCGGCCGGACTTGCGCAGCCTGGTGAGCCGTATTCTGGATTGAGGACCCAGAGATCTTCAGTAAAGAGGTAAAGAGACTGCAACCTGGTGTCCTCATTATTTATCGCGACCTGCACCCCACAACTGCACCGTTACAACACCACTTATTGCACCGGACGTCCCCCACTGACAGACAGGGCCACGGACCGGGTCTAGCCACCGTGACAACCCCAGGACTGAGATCACAGAGGCCCGGCTCCGGGTACCCCTCGGCCCTGCGGCGGTGTGGGGGCGCTCCAACTTGGCGTCACGAACAGGATCTACTTAAGCCTGAAGAATCAGGTCATGTGTGCCTTGGAACTGTGATTTGTTGTACTTGGACTGTACTTTATTGCAAAGACTGTGCTGCGCCATTTACCGCCAAAATCCGCCGCCATTGCAGCGCTGAGGAAAGCGCAGGAGAAGAAGAAGGGCGTGGAGTAGGCGTAGGCAAGCTGGAGAGCGCGAACAATAATGGCCGCCCAGTCTAAATATTGCTGCATCCTAAGGGCGGGCCCGTCGACAGGAGAGATCCGCCTCTTAATCTTCTATGGCGGGCGAAGACCGAAGAAACGAAACTATGACTCAGATGAGGTGGAACTGGAGACCAGGACAGGCCTACAGAAAAGGATGGCTCCGCATCGACCCCCGTCACCAGCGGATTATTCTGACATGCCTCCGCTGGAGGATTTGGATCCTTGGGAGCTGCCGCTGGAGCATCCCGGGCCTGGACGGTCCCCGACTCATACGCCTTCCCCAGGAGGGGCTACCGCAAGTGGAGGTTCCCAGTGCCGCGATCCCCGGGATGGCCACCTCACTTCTGCACACGACCCGGTCACTGCTGCGACCGGTGGCGCCCCGATGTCCCCACCGTCTAGCACCAATGCACCGGGGGGGCATGACCTCGGGCCCTTCCCCTGGGGGGAATATCAGAACCATCTAATCGCAGAGTTCCAGCGTGAAGTGGAGCGGGAGGCGCGAGGTGAGCTGCTGGAGGGCTCCTTGCCGAAGTGGGGCGTGGTGGTTGTATACCTGCCCCAGACGGGAAAGGGCTTTGTGCAGGAGATCGGGACTGCCCTAAGAGTCCGCATCACCCGGGAGGAAGTGGAGCCCTGCCTGAGTGGAGACGGCGCCAAGTCCTTCCTGAAGCCGGGGGATGTAGTCACCTACCGTCGGCACCTAAAGGGGAGCGGATGGTGGGCTCGGGACATGCAGCGCTGCACCGCCGTTCTGGCAGTATCCCGCACCGAGGGGGAGGAGCTTGCCGCTGAAGCCGCCGCTGCCGCTGCTGCTGCTGCCAGCATTATTCATCGGCCCACACAGACCCTCATTGTAGCGCACGACCTGGTCGTGCAGGAGACCCGAACCCACGGGGTGCACCTGGCCGCGGGAGTGAACTTGGAGACCGACCTGCCTGGGCCGCAGAGGGCCACCTGCCAGGTAAAGCCTCAGTGGGGGCTACCGAAGGATGAATAAGCATAATTGCTTTACTAATATGTAAATAGTTCTCTGACTGCTTGTTGTTTTACTGTTTGTTGCTAAACCCGTCGAGGGTTAATTCCTTATGGATCCCTTTGTTGACCCAGGATCCTTGTTGATTTGTTTACTTTTCTTCAAGTTTGCACAAGATTGAAAGAACTGCAGTAATCATGGACCGTGCATGATACAAACTTTTTCTTGTAAATAGTTCGCACCTTATTAAAGGCGCTTCCTACTGGTTTTACTTAGAAAGAGACTCTTTGCGAAGATACCACACCGGAGCCTTTGCTGAGTATGGACTGGTAGCTTGAGAAAATACGCTACCTCACAGAGACTTGGTCCTCTCTTAAAGGGGATGTTCATTTGCCGCATTTCGATAGAAATATTGCTTAAGACAAGTAGCAATAATGTTGAGGAGAGAAAAGTGATGATAATGTTGTACGAGAAAGTTGTATGTGTTTAATTAGTTAAATGTGAAGAAATACTGATGATGTGCTCTGAGAAGTAAAAAGGTGAAAGGTAGAAGAAGGATGCAGTGGACCCGTAGGGATAGACGTGGAGTTCAGCATGCATGATAGAAAGAAAGATAATGAGAAGGCTTAATGTTCAGAAGGAAATGCTTGATAATGTTGATAGATAGTTAGGATAGAAGGTAAACCCTGAGTCCTCATAGGAGTCATGTAGAGATGGCTCAGTGCTCTTAAACTGAAAGTAATGTTATGTTCTATACTGTGTATAGTAGTTGAAAAGGCAGTAGGCCCTGGCTGAACGGGGCGGTCCTGTAACAGAAAGGAGAGGCAGTAGGTCTGGTGCCGATAGGACAGGCGGCCCTGCAGATTCAAAGAAGGAGAATGAAAAAAGTTAATTTACCTTATAATGTGATTATAGGAAGGTCTTTGGTGGATACAGAGTGTATGTCCTTAAAGGCAATGTTAAAGTATTGTTCAACAATTTTGCACTTAGTAGAATACCCGGTTGGGTAACAGGAGTTATTTATAACCTGTAATTTATAATGTTAACCATGTTTGTAACGTTCAAGTGTCCTCACCTCCCATAAAGGGAAGCTCTGTTCAAATATGCTTATTGTTATTGCACTCAACAAAATTGTATGTCTTTTTGCTAACTTGTATTGTTGTTTTCTTCCCAGTCCTGGAGTACTGTGTTTAACCAGGGGGGAGTGCAGCGCCCCAGAGTCCTGGTCGTTGCAGTACTGTGGCTCCGCCACTATGGGGAGCTATGGTGCGTCCGATGGCACTGAAGGAGTTCATCTGATCAGGTATCACAGACACCAATACATTTCACAGCCGGGCCTCCGGGGGGAGCTAAGGGTGCTATTCATTAGGCCACTCCCCACCATAGTGGGTAAACTGGGGGTCAGGCAGGAAGTTAGATCAGAAAGCTGACTGGGTTGGAACCAGGCAACACCTTGTGGCAGAGGGTGTTGTAGGGGAAGATACAGTAGGGTCTCTGTCAGGGGGGGGATCCTGACAGAGGCTTGGCAACGAGAACGAACGTAACGGGACCGTGCCTGCTCCGGGTAGCGGCGGTGCCCAAGAAAGGATTAGAAGAGAGATAGATTGTGCTGAGTGAGAAACGGGATCACGCAAAGGAGAAATACCAGTAGGAGTCGTGCTGTAAGACCGAAGCAACATCCTACTGAGGCGCAATACCGGTGGCCGGAACGCCGAGGGAGTAGAACAACATTCAGCTTCAAGCAATACTCCAAACAGCGGCAGGACAGTCAGTCTCAGGCGGGCTGTCTAACTCAAATCACCTATGAAGTCTTGGGAGGCAATTGTGGGAGAGGGGCGTCTCTAGGGTCCCGGAAGAACTCCAGGCCTACCCGTCAAACGGGTGCCGTTCCTACCCGAACCTCAGGGAGGGACGGAGGATTAGCAGAACATCATCTAGTCGAGTTGTGAGGGAACATCAGAAACAGACACAACAGTTGTGGGGTACTTTCCGTAAGCACAGCAGGGAAGGACTACAACACATAGCGCTAGGGGGAAGGCACAGATTTCCTCCTGTGAAGAGAACTCTGGAAGTGTCATTGGACCGGCCGGACTTGCGCAGCCTGGTGAGCCGTATTCTGGATTGAGGACCCAGAGATCTTCAGTAAAGAGGTAAAGAGACTGCAACCTGGTGTCCTCATTATTTATCGCGACCTGCACCCCACAACTGCACCGTTACAACACCACTTATTGCACCGGACGTCCCCCACTGACAGACAGGGCCACGGACCGGGTCTAGCCACCGTGACAACCCCAGGACTGAGATCCCAGAGGCCCGGCTCCGGGTACCCCTCGGCCCTGCGGCGGTGTGGGGGCGCTCCATTATGATGATGATTAAACCTTTTTTCCTTTAGTCTAGACATAGGGGATGGCCCCTTGTCATCATTTTAGAGCTTAGGAGGTCAGCATGACAATGGGTTGGAGGGGATGGGGCATCAATTTAGTAGGGTGGTACTGTCCTGGTGTCATTTATATGGCCAAGTTAGGGGAGGGGCCCCTCAGTTCCCGCTCACAGGGGTCAAGAATAGTCCCGCCTGCCCTTCATGGTCATTTGGTATGTTTTCGGTGTGGACTTTATGGGCAATCCTTGGGTCATGGTGGCTGTTTGGCGGTTGGGAGAGTCCTTGAATTGATTATAAATTGGTCTGGGTGATCCATTGGGATATGGATTCCTCTATTTGGAATTCAATATGGTTCTGGATCTGGTGAACTTCTGGGGGCATTTACGGCAAAGGATTGTAGGATCCCCGGGAAGTTTAAGTGAATACGGGAAGTTTAAGTGAATAATGGAACCCTTGTGGTTATGATGCTCTCGAGCCAGTGGGGTAACATCTGGGAGTAAATTATGGTCTATCTTATGTTCACGTTTTTAGGTTTGGTAATCACCAGATTTTGGGAGCTTCAAGGACCCCTCCCAGTGTGCTATATTATCTTGTGTTTTTTATCATTGTATGCTTGTTTAAATAAAGACTGCTGTGGCCATAATTATCCAAAATTTATGGTGTCATCATTTTCATTTTAAGGGGTAATAAGCGGAGTTATCAGGCAAGTTAGTCGGGGTAAAACTAATACGGGGTTATCCCACCAAAAACATCGACAATACCAGTGTCATAACCATTCTACGCCTTTTTGTTTCTAGTACATAGTATTAGGCGACTTCATTTCTTGCAACTGCAATGCACAATCACTTTGTTCAATGACACTTCAAGGTCTGTTTGGATAGATAAAATAGATTATTATAACTTTATTCTCTCCCTCCTCAAACATGTAATATATAAGAGAAGTATAAAGCTGCAGCGTAGCACCCCGGGGATGTCTTGTTTTCTTGAGTAGCATGAAAGAGAACACAGAAGAAAAATATTGGCAGACATAAACCAAGTGATTCAAAGTATGCTGTCATTTTGAAATACAATTGTTTAAGATGTGATGGCAGTAAGGTCGCAACTAGTGCACCATGATCAGCTCAATACTGTTTTATGATGATGAACAAAATGTAAAATAGAAAAATTGGAAAAATATATAAAATCAGGGTTTACATATAAAAAGAAATCATCAACAAAGGGGCTAGTACCACACAAGAGAGGCAACTTGTCCAGTTACTGACAAAATGTTCATAATTTTTTAAAGTCAAGCTTTGTTTTGTAAAGTAGTCATCGACCCCTATTTATTAGACAGGTGCAAATACAGTAAGCGTTTTGTGTCATGCTAGTGCGTATTCATATACCGTTTTAATGCCTAGGAAAGTGCAGCAGATTGTGCTTTGCTAAATAGTTTCAGGGTTTTTTTACATTATGGCCAATGGCATATTTATGCCGCTGTATGGCTTTACAATTTCAAATACATTGGAGTAATAGATTGGGGAACAGAGTCTAATTACAGTATTTTTTGGACTATAAGATGCACTTTTTTCCTCGAAAATTCTGGAGCCAAGTGGGGGATGCATCTTATAGTCCCGATGTACCTTATATATTTGTCCCCTGCGGCTGTGGATGGGAGAGGAGCAGCAGCGGATGGAGGATCGGGTCACAGGAGGCAGGAGCCAGCTGCTGTGGCTAACACTGTGCCTGCTGTTAAAAAAAATGAATATTTACTGCTCCCCACACCCATAGTCCCACGCACCTCTATGCACTGAAGTCAGCGCTGAGAGATGGGAGTGACTATGGACATCTGGAGCAGTGAATATTTATTTTCCTTAATAGCGAGCACTTCGTTAGCCACTGAGTCTGACACCGGGCGATCACGTGTGCCCACTATTTAACAGAATGACTAATCAGTGCTCTCCATACCCATGGGAGTGGAGAGCTATCATTCTCTTTAATAGCGGGAACGGTTTTAGCCTCAGCCGCCAGGTTCCTACAGAGGCTGTGAGATCACGTGTGCCCTCGATTAAAGAGAATGAATATTCACTGCTCTCCATGCTGGTGAAAATGGCCATATGAGGGCTTGTTTTCTGCGAGACAAGTTGCACTTTTGAACGACACCATTGGTTTTAACATATCATGTACTGGAAAACAGGAAATAAATTCCAAGTGCAGTGAAATTGCAAAAAAAAGTGCAATTCCACAGTTGTTTTTTGTTTTTACCATGTTCACTAAATGTTAAAACTGACCTGCCAATATGATTCTCAGGTCATTACAAGTTCATAGACACCAAACATATAATAATAATAATAATAATAATCTTTATTTATATAGCGTCAACATATTCCGCAGCGCTTTACAGTTTAACAGTTTCAAACACAACAGTCATAAGTAGTGTTGAGCGATACCTTCCGATACTTGAAAGTATCGGTATCGGATAGTATCGGCCGATATCCAAAAAATATCGGATATCGCCGATACCGATACAAATACAAGTCAATGGGACACAAGTATCGGAAGCTATCCTGGATGGTTCCCAGGGTCTGAAGGAGAGGAAACTCTCCTTCAGGCCCTGGGATCCATATTCATGTAAAAAATAAAGAATTCAAATAAAAAATATGGATATACTCACCCCTCCGGCGGCCCCTGGACCTAGCGGTGTTAACCGGCAGCCTCCGTTCCTAAGAATGAGGAGTTTAGGACCTTCGATGACGTCGCGGCTTGTGTTTGGTCGCGTGACCGCTCATGTGACCGTTCACGCGACCAATCACAAGCCGCGACGTCATTGCAGGTCCTAAGCTCCTCATTCTTAGGAACGGAGGCTCCCGGTTACATCGGTAAGGTCCAGGGGCCGCCGGAGGGGTGAGTATATCCATATTTTTTATTTTAATTCTTTATTTTTTACATGAATATGGATCTCAGGGCCTGAAGGAGAGTCTCCTCTCCTCCAGACCCTGGGAACCATACACTGGGAACTTCCGATTCCGATATCACAAAAATATCGGAACTCGGTATCGGAATTCCGATACAGCAAATATCGGCCGATACCCGATACTTGTGGTATCGGAATGCTCAACACTAGTCATAAGTAACAACGTTAACAATACAATAATAAAGCACAATAGGCCGCCCCTGCTCGTGAGAGCTTACAATCTACAATGAGGTGGGGGAGATACAAAGTACAGGTTTCTGTTTACAATGATGTATTTACAGTGATGGTCCAGCCATCTTCAGGGGGTGGGGGATAGATGGGGATAGTGAATGGGCTACACACACACACACACACACACACACACACACACACACATAAAATGACTTTGATTTGTCAACGTGGTAGGCCGCTCTGAACAAATGTGTTTTGAGCGAGCGCCTAAAACTATGCAAGTTGTGGATGGTCCTAATATCTTGGGGAAGAGCATTCCAGAGGATTGGCGCAGCACGGGAGAAGTCTTGGAGTCGGGAGTGGGAGGTACGGATTAGTGCAGAGGTTAGTCGAAAGTCATTTGCAGAGCGCAGCGGTCGGCTAGGCCGATAGACAGAAATGAGGGTTCTTTTTATTTAAGTGGTGAAAAAAAAATCCAAAATTTGGTAAAGAAAAAATAAAAAAATGGCTCCATCTTCCGACATTTTTATTGATACCATTTTGGTGTAGATACAATATTTTGATTGGTCGATTCTGAACGCAGTGATACCAAATATGTGTATTAGATTTTTATTATTATTTTATTTTGAATGAGGCGAATGGGGGGTGATTTGAACTTACATTTTTTTAATTTTTTGTAAATTTAAAAAAATCACTTTTTTAACTTTTTGCATGATTTAATAGTCTCTATAGGAGAAGCTGCAGTACTTCAATCACCTCTGCTACACATGAGATGATCAGATCGCCTGTTTGTAGCAGAAATGCTCACTTGCTATGAGTGCCAACCACAGGGCGGCGCTCATAGCAATCCAGCAATAACAATCATAGAGGTCTGTTTCAGACCTCTGGTTGTCATGCCGACCCATTGGTGACCCGTAATCATGTGACAGGGTCACCGATGGGCGGGATTAGCAACGTGCTTCCAGTAAGCGTGAGTTAATAGCCTTTCGCTGTCAGAAATTGACAGTGGCATTTAACCCTAGAACGCATACCCATAGAAATCTACACATTCACGCACCTGGGGCCTTTTAGGCCTGTTTACAATTATCATGGAATAACTCAAATAAAAATACTTTTCAAAATTTATTTTACAATTGAAAGGTAAGGATGCATTCCAACTAGCGCTGGGGTTCACCAGGAGGGGATCTGTAATGGATCTGACCTCCTGGTGACCCCAGCTAAGGCTGGCGGAATCCTGGAGTTACCAGGAGGTCAGATCCATTATGGATCCCCTTCTGGTGAACCCCAGCGCTACTGGGAACACAGCCTAAGATGTGTATATTTCAAAACATAATTATGTGCATAAAACAACAAAAAAGTAAGTAAACGGGCACGCCAAATATAGGCATTCTATATGCAATTTTTTTATGAAAACATTTTTTGGTTGTAGCAAACTTGGTGCAGGAATATTTATTTGTAACTTTACATATTCCCCCGACAATTCTCGCATATTATTTTTTCGGCTGAATGTTCCTTGCATACATTTTGTCCGCAAGTAGAACAGAAACGCTTCGATTTTCTTTCCTTCTTTGCTGGACAAATATAGCAGCGCTTTCTTTTTTTTTCTCTTTGCTCTGGATGTTCCAGAAAGCGTATTCCACATCGGATCATTGCCTCCGTAATTTGCCTTGATAAGCAAATCTGTGTATCACATGTAAACCTAGTACAGGCCTAAAAGGCCCCAGGTGCGTGAATATGGGGTAGTCCCAAAAAAAGGTTGTCATACCGAAATGTCTGTAACATAAAAATATATGAATAACTGGAAATTACTAACAACTATATACCTGAGGATTACCTAGATTTTCAAAATTCTAACTAAAGTACTTTTACAGAAAATAGAAAACAAGTAACCTGGCAGGCCTGCGAGGCCCCAGGTATGCGTTTTAGGGTTAACTAGTTAACAGCCACAGGTGGATTGCGATTCCACCCGAATCTGTCAAGCAATGTGTAGGAAAGGCTAAGTGTAACACAAAGGGATAAGGGAAAGGGAACCAAATACTAGGGAAGGGGGGAGAGGACAGATCTAATGTCACTCTGTTTGCCCTATTGCCCCTATATAGGTTCTATACCCATCGCCAAGCAGGATACCTAATCCCTGCCTGACCCTGTTGATAAGCCCTGCACCAGGAAGGACAGGATCAACGCTAGTCAATCCCCACTACCACTAAAGACAAATAGGATACACAACCAAGAGGGAACATTTAGCTTGAGTAGACTCAGAGAGAAACACTGACATCACCAAGTAACAACAAGGAGGAAGATAGCTGACTGCAATAGCTCCAAGCCGCATCAGTCAACTGGAAATAGAAATATCAACCACAACACCTTGGTCCAGGTGTGTCAGCTAAAGCCAGGGGAGGGTTGTCACTGGGTCCTAGAATCTGAAGGCCCAGGAAGAAGTCTGCAAAGTGGTCATGTGCCTGGAAAGGTGCAGTCTCAGCGCCAGAGCCTGCACCAAACAGGGGGAGTCTGACATCAACTTACTATTACGCCCGATATCGGAAAGGGGTTAAGGGAGCTCTCAAGGCTATTTATTGCCAGAAAGTAGGATTTGTAACATTATATGATTCAAAGGGTCCTTATTACTTTATAATCTCTGTAGTCATGTTGTGGCTGAAAATGTTGTCAAGTCACCCTGGAATAGGTGGAAAAGACAAGAAAAATAAACGACTCCAATCGGAAGCAACATCACTATAAATCATGATATTGTACTTAGTTGAACAGTAATCACTTATACTATATGGTTGACAGGACTGGTATCTTCTACTATAAGGTCACTGTACAATAGCAATAATGGACTTTTTAATATCATGGGTTTTTTGTTTGTATGTTTTATTTAGTAACAGTGTTTTTTTTGTGCAGAGTGTTTTATGTAGAGTTAATGGACAGTACATACTATTATGTATTCACTCTGTAGTGGTAATAATAGTCTACAATATGTAGAAGTACTATTTTGGCTTGTATAGAAGTGTTTTTTGGTGATCTTGGTCCTTTTATTGTGTGTTTCAGGGTTAACAATAATTATATATGTATAGATTCTCTTTTCCATACCGGGAATAGTGGGGAGGGAGACATGTACTTTGAAGCTTTGGCCCTTGATGTTTTAAGATCTGCCCTTTCTGATGAGATAACTTTACAACTTGAATAACTTACCTAAATTTGCAATTGCACATAATTTGTGTGTGCACAGATGAAGCTTGCTAACTAATAAAGTCCTGTGATTACAGCAGCCTTGGCACACTGTATGATAGATGTGGGGTGAAAGGAGTGTGAGATGTTGAAACCATGATCAATCCTACAGCTCCATTATATCTCATCCTAGCAGACAATTATGACTGTCCATTGAATTCAGGATGAATAATACATCTGTAGTGCAAATGCCTTGTGGACATGATATTTTTCACTGGGAATGCCCACTTTATGCTTGGGGTAGATCTTGACATTAGTTTTTCCACTACCATATTCCTGCCAATTTGCAAAGGCATTTTCTGGACCTTTTAATGCTATCTATCATAATCTTTGGCACGCATATTCAATAGACCAAACAAAAGATACTTTGTGTATTCAAAGCAGCAATTTTCATATTTCCTGTTCCAAGATATGCAAATAATTTCTCTGGATCAATAGTACTGATATAGAGCCAGTGATCTAGCATCAAAGGAGGACCAACCTGTGTGGCATTAGTTGGGTAATGGAAATTGGCACAATATTTGTTCTTACTTTGAACACATTCTGATCAACCTGCTGGAGTTGAAATCATCAGCTGACGATATGACAAAAAAGACAGCCAGGGGAGTGAAAGTATAGCAAGAGATATAAGGGGAAAAGGGTCTTAGCATACAAATGGGAATGACCACAATGTGACCAGGCAGAATGACCAGTTTTCTTACATATTCTTTTTTCTTATTAGGTGGGTGTTTTAACATGCTACAGTGGAGAGTTAGAGAAGTGTTGTGGATTCTGTTTGTGGGCTCCCTCTGGTGGTTACTGCTGGTACTGGGTGACTTTGGTGGGTTGCGGCCTTTGGTTTCCACCTGTCCATCAGAGGCTGGGTATTTCCTATTTTACCTGGCCTTTCTGTCATTCCCTTGCCGGCTATCAATGTATTCAGATGTGCTCTGTTTGGTTCCTGCCTACCTGCTCCCAGATCTTTCAGGATAAGCTAAGTGCTGATTTTCAGTTGTTTGGTTTTTTGTCCAGCTTGCTTATTATGTCTCTATGCTAGCTGGTAGCTCTAGTGGACTGAGGTTCTCCCCATGTGCCATGAGTTGGCACATGGGTTCTTGTAATCTCAGGATGGTTTTTTTGATTAGGGTTTTTTGCTGACCGCTCAGACCCCTTTTGTATCGTTCTGCTTTCTAGTTTACAGCGGGCCTCAATTTGCTGAACCTATATATATCATCTCTATGTGTGTGCCTTCCTCTCATTTCACCGTCAATACATGTGGGGGGCAACTGTACCTTTTGGGGTTCATTCCTCTGGAGGCAAGTGAGGTCTTTATTTTCTCTGCAGTACTAGTTAGCTCTTAGGCTGGTGCGTGGCGTCTAGAACCAACGTAGGCACGCTCCCTGGCTATCTCTAGTTGCGTTTGTCAGGCGTAGGGCAGCGGTCAGCCCAGGTTCCATCACCCTAGAGCTCGTCCGATATTTTGTATTACTTTGCTTGTCCCTTGCTATCCCTAGCCATTGGGATTCATGACAGTATAGCCGGCCCACAAAGTGTTAATTGTTTGGGCTGAAGCAGGAGAAAAAGAAGTGTTTAAGGGAAATTTTTTTTTTTTTTCCCTTCAGAGTTTTGCTGCCTAGCCCTTAATTGCTGTCTAGCTGCT
This sequence comes from Ranitomeya variabilis, assembly GCF_051348905.1. Classification (NCBI taxonomy): domain Eukaryota; kingdom Metazoa; phylum Chordata; class Amphibia; order Anura; family Dendrobatidae; genus Ranitomeya; species Ranitomeya variabilis. The sequence goes on from NC_135232.1 coordinate 86,985,305, forward strand.
TCTTACCTCCTCTTAACCCTTGAATGGCTCTGATATTAGCTGTTTAACATGGATGTCCAGAGTTTGGCTTCCAGCCTGAGTAATCTCGCGGCAAAAGTTCAAAACATACAGGATTTTGTTGTTCACACTCCCATGTCTGAACCTAGAATTCCTATTCCAGAGTTCTTTTCTGGAGATAGATCTACCTTCCTGAATTTCAGGAACAATTGTAAATTGTTTCTTTCTTTAAAATCTCGCTCCTCTGGAGACCCTGCTCAACAGGTCAAGATTGTAATATCTTTCCTGCGGGGCGACCCTCAGAATTGGGCATTTGCATTGGCACCAGGGGATCCTGCATTGCTCAGTGTGGATGCGTTTTTTCTGGCATTGGGATTGCTCTATGAGGAACCTAACCTGGAGATTCAGGCTGAAAAGGCTTTATTAGCCCTCTCTCAGGGGCATGATGAAGCGGAAATATATTGTCAAAAATTTCGGAAATGGTCGGTGCTTACTCAGTGGAATGAGTGCGCCCTGGCTGCAACCTTCAGAAATGGTCTTTCTGAGGCCATTAAGGATATTATGGTGGGGTTCCCTACGCCTACAGGTCTGAATGAGTCTATGGCTATGGCCATTCAGATTGATCGGCGTTTACGGGAGCGCAAACCCGTGCACCAGTTGGCGGTGTCTTCTGAACAGGCACCTGAGACTATGCAATGTGATAGAATTCAGTCCAGAAGTGAACGGCAAAATTATAGGCGGAAAAATGGATTGTGTTTTTATTGTGGTGATTCAGCTCATGTTATATCAGCATGCTCTAAACGCACAAAAAGGGTTGATAAATCTTTTGCCATTGGTACTCTGCAGCATAAGTTCATTTTGTCTGTGACTCTGATTTTTTCACTGTCTTCCATTTCCGTTGATGCCTATGTGGATTCGGGCGCTGCCCTGAGTCTTATGGATTGGTCATTTGCTAAACGCTGCGGTTTTAGTCTGGAACCTCTGGAAGTTCCTATTCCTCTGAAGGGGATTGACTCTACACCATTGGCTATGAATAAACCGCAGTATTGGACACAAGTGACCATGCGCATGACTCCCGTTCATCAGGAGGTGATTCGCTTCCTTGTACTGTATAATTTACATGATGTACTAGTGCTTGGTCTGCCATGGTTACAAACTCATAATCCTATCCTGGACTGGAAAACAATGTCTGTGTTAAGCTGGGGATGTCAGGGGGTTCATGATGATGCACCTCCGATTTCAATCGCTTCATCTACTCCTTCTGAGATCCCTGCGTTTTTGTCTGACTATAGGGATGTTTTTGAGGAGCCTAAGCTCAATTCGCTCCCTCCTCATAGAGATTGTGACTGTGCTATAGAATTGATTCCTGGCAGTAAGTTCCCTAAGGGTCGTTTATTTAATCTGTCACTGCCAGAGCATACTGCTATGCGGAATTATATTAAGGAGTCCTTGGAAAAGGGACATATTCGTCCATCTTCGTCCCCTCTGGGAGCAGGTTTTTTTTTCGTGGCAAAAAAAGATGGTTCCCTGAGGCCTTGTATAGATTATCGCCTTCTGAATAAGATTACAGTCAAATATCAGTATCCATTGCCATTATTGACTGATTTGTTTGCTCGCATTAAGGGGGCTAGGTGGTTCACTAAGATAGATCTTCGCGGTGCGTATAATCTGGTGCGGATAAAACAGGGTGATGAGTGGAAAACCGCATTTAATACGCCTGAGGGCCATTTTGAGTATTTGGTAATGCCTTTTGGACTCTCCAATGCTCCGTCAGTCTTTCAGTCCTTTATGCACAATATTTTCCGTGAATATCTGGATAAGTTTATGATTGTGTATTTGGATGATATTTTGGTGTTTTCTGATGACTGGGAGTCTCATGTTCTACAGGTCAGGAAGGTGTTTCAGGTTTTGCGGGCCAATTCTCTGTTTGTGAAGGGCTCAAAGTGTCTCTTCGGAGTCCAGAAGATTTCTTTTTTGGGGTACATTTTTTCTCCCTCTACTATTGAGATGGATCCCGTCAAGGTTCAGGCGATTTGTGACTGGACACAACCTACATCTGTTAAGAGCCTTCAGAAGTTCTTGGGGTTTGCTAATTTTTATCGTCGGTTCATTGCTAATTTTTCCAGTATTGTTAAACCTTTGACTGATTTGACTAAAAAGGGTACTGATGTTGCTGATTGGTCTCCTGCGGCCGTGGAGGCCTTTCAGGAACTTAAGCGCCGGTTTTCTTCTGCTCCGGTGTTGTGTCAACCAGATGTTTCACTTCCTTTTCAGGTTGAGGTTGATGCTTCTAATGGCTCGGTGATGAAGCCATGTGCATTCTTCTCTAGAAAATTCTCGCCCGCCGAGCGCAATTATGATGTGGGTAATCGGGAGCTTTTGGCCATGAAGTGGGCATTTGAGGAGTGGCGTCATTGGCTTGAGGGTGCTAAACATAGTGTGGTGGTCTTGACTGATCACAAGAATCTCATTTACCTTGAGTCTGCCAGGCGTTTGAATCCTAGACAGGCTCGTTGGTCGTTGTTTTTTTCTCGTTTCAATTTCGTGGTTTCATACCTGCCAGGTTCAAAGAATGTGAAGGCAGATGCTCTTTCCAGGAGTTTTGTGCCTGACTCTCCTGGAGACTCTGGGCCTACTGGTATCCTTAGGGATGGGGTAATATTGTCCGCCGTATCCCCAGACTTGCGAAGTGCATTGCAGGAGTTTCAGGTGGATAAACCGGATCGTTGTCCACCAGAAAGACTGTTTGTTCCGGATGATTGGACCAGTAGAGTCATCTCCGAGGTCCATTCTTCTGTGTTGGCTGGTCATCCTGGAATATTTGGTACTAGAGACTTGGTGGCCAGGTCTTTTTGGTGGCCTTCCTTGTCTAGGGATGTGCGTACCTTTGTGCAGTCTTGTGAAGTGTGTGCTCGAGCTAAGCCTTGCTGTTCTCGGGCCAGTGGGTTGTTGTTATCCTTGCCCATCCCGAAGAGGCCTTGGACGCACATTTCCATGGATTTTATTTCTGATCTCCCGGTTTCACAGAAAATGTCCGTTATCTGGGTTGTGTGTGACCGCTTTTCTAAGATGGTTCATTTGGTGCCCTTGCCTAAGTTGCCTTCCTCCTCTGAGTTGGTCCCTTTATTTTTTCAGAACGTGGTTCGTTTGCATGGGATTCCGGAGAATATCGTTTCTGACAGGGGATCCCAGTTTGTGTCTAGATTTTGGCGGACGTTTTGTGCCAAGATGGGCATTGATTTGTCTTTCTCGTCTGCATTCCATCCTCAGACGAATGGCCAGACGGAGCAAACTAATCAGACCTTGGAAACGTATTTGAGGTGTTTTGTTTCTGCTGATCAAGATGACTGGGTTGCTTTTTTGCCACTGGCCGAATTTGCTCTTAATAATCGGGCTAGTTCTGCCACGTTGGTCTCTCCTTTTTTTTGTAATTCGGGGTTTCATCCTCGTTTTTCCTCTGGTCAGGTGGAGCCTTCGGATTGTCCTGGAGTGGACGTGGTGGTGGACAGGCTACATCAGATTTGGAATCAGGTGGTGGACAATTTTAAGTTCTCTCAGGAGAAGACTCAGCAGTTCGCTAATCGCCGTCGCCGCGTGGGTCCCCGACTTCTTGTTGGGGATTTGGTGTGGTTGTCTTCTCGTTTTGTCCCTATGAAGGTCTCTTCTCCTAAGTTCAAGCCTCGGTTCATCGGTCCTTATAGGATCTTGGAGATTCTTAACCCTGTTTCTTTTCGTTTGGATCTCCCAGCATCGTTTGCTATTCATAATGTGTTCCATCGGTCGTTGTTGCGGAGGTATGAGGTGCCCGTTGTTCCTTCGGTTGAGCCTCCTGCTCCGGTGCTGGTGGAGGGAGAATTGGAGTATGTTGTTGAAAAGATCTTGGATTCTCGTGTTTCCAGACGCAAACTCCAGTATTTGGTTAAGTGGAAGGGTTATGGTCAGGAGGATAATTCCTGGGTGGTCGCCTCCGATGTTCATGCGACTGATTTGGTCCACGCCTTCCATAGAGCTCACCCTGATCGCCCTGGGGGTTCTCGTGAGGGTTCGGTGACCCCTCCTCAAGGGGGGGTACTGTTGTGGATTCTGTTTGTGGGCTCCCTCTGGTGGTTACTGCTGGTACTGGGTGACTTTGGTGGGTTGCGGCCTTTGGTTTCCACCTGTCCATCAGAGGCTGGGTGTTTCCTATTTTACCTGGCCTTTCTGTCATTCCCTTGCCGGCTATCAATGTATTCAGATGTGCTCTGTTTGGTTCCTGCCTACCTGCTCCCAGATCTTTCAGGATAAGCTAAGTGCTGATTTTCAGTTGTTTGGTTTTTTGTCCAGCTTGCTTATTATGTCTCTATGCTAGCTGGTAGCTCTAGTGGACTGAGGTTCTCCCCATGTGCCATGAGTTGGCACATGGGTTCTTGTAATCTCAGGATGGTTTTTTTGATTAGGGTTTTTTGCTGACCGCTCAGACCCCTTTTGTATCGTTCTGCTTTCTAGTTTACAGCGGGCCTCAATTTGCTGAACCTATATATATCATCTCTATGTGTGTGCCTTCCTCTCATTTCACCGTCAATACATGTGGGGGGCAACTGTACCTTTTGGGGTTCATTCCTCTGGAGGCAAGTGAGGTCTTTATTTTCTCTGCAGTACTAGTTAGCTCTTAGGCTGGTGCGTGGCGTCTAGAACCAACGTAGGCACGCTCCCTGGCTATCTCTAGTTGCGTTTGTCAGGCGTAGGGCAGCGGTCAGCCCAGGTTCCATCACCCTAGAGCTCGTCCGATATTTTGTATTACTTTGCTTGTCCCTTGCTATCCCTAGCCATTGGGATTCATGACAGAGAAGTGTGAAAGTAGCATCATAAATGATGGCCGATCTCACACAAAGGTAACGGAAATATTCAATTCTTCCTGAGCATTAATTTACACCCTACATTTTCAAATGGTTGCATGTTAATCATTCACAATTGAGAGCAATAAGTTTCATTCCCTCATTTTGGTTATAGTAATGGCAGCATAATTTGGCTCCATGTTGATTATCACATTTCCCGTAGTTTCTCTTATATTGACTTTTTGCAAATCTACGAATCTACCAAATCTATCACTAAATCTTTACATATCTCTAGGCAATAACTATTAGCATATAGTTCTCTTGATAAGATTCAACCCACCACTTTTTCAGCTATAGTGAGCTATTTTGATCATTCTGAACAGCATATGGTGGAACATTAATCACCCATGAAGGTACCTCTCAGTCTTAAAAATCCTTTGGTAGCTACTTCCTTTCAATTACTGGTCTGGTATCCCCCATCTTTTATCTGACATATTCAAGCTCCTAGAAACGACTTTTTGGTAACTTATACATTATATTTTTTAGTCTTCGATTGTTTGTATTGGATCCTCAATCTTCACCAGGAGAACGGCCAGAAATAATCTACATTTGTACTGTATTGATCTGCAGCTGAAGGTGACCATCCTAACCCTAGCCTTCAGCTTGATATTTACTCCACTGATTGTTTTTGAGTGACTTTTATTCCTATGGTTTCTTTTTATAGACTTTGTAAAAAATCTAATATGAAAAAAAAAATGTATAGAAGGACTATTAGTCATAGACAAAAATCCATTCTTTTTCATATATAATACTCTATTTTTGTGTCTTAGCATGGGTGATATTGGAATGTATTGCAAAGAAGGAAAGTTGACCCATTACTAAACAATTTTTATCCAATGCTACTCGGAAATGGGCCTGAACATAAATAAATGCACAGCATTATTTTGTAAGTGAAACCTCATTTGGATTGTCTTAGTTTACAAGTGTGATGACTTGAAGATCACCAAAGCACTGCTAGCTGAAATGAATATATTAAATGCTATATACTTGAACGTTTAAAGGTCAGCCTCTTTTATATCCAGTTACCATGGAAATTTATAATGTTTACATGCAGAAAAGGGCAACATAGAGTCAAGGTTTGGCGGCATGTTGAAGTTACGTGGCTCAATTATTTTGGCCTTTTAATGATGGAGAAAAATTGGGGACCTTATCACGAATAATCATGTGAATCCAATCATGATGAAACAAACATAGAAAAGGTCAATCAAAAATAAATCTATCCTTCTCAATAACAAGGAATTATGGAAATTGAAATGAAGTAACTCTGTAACTGCCAGTCCTGGTCTGAATAATTAATGGGGTTAATTTGACATTATAGGAAAATGTTGTAAAATAATAATAGTCAATATATTTACCTGTCAAAATACCCACTGTTATGACTGCACAAGCACACGGGTAGCATACAAACAAGGGGGACAAATACCTGAACAGATCCCTGTTCAGACTGGTAAAAGCCCAATTCTGACCCTGGTCTGTCCCTCCTTGACAACGGAGTTTATCACTCTAAGATAACGCAATGGTGCCCCCACTCAACAGCGGCTCACCCTGAATGCTCCTAACAGCTCCTAGTATAGCTATGCCTGTGGAGCAACTCACTCAGAAAAATAGGTTAGACACTAAAAACTGCAACTGACCTTGCTGATTACTGTACAGACTAGATATCCTGACTCTACAGTCACTGGTAGTGTTTGCAGGTGCGGAGACAGACCTAACCTCAGACTAGGAGATGGCAGCTCTAGCCTAAACTGTCTAAAAGCAGACGAGTTGCTTCACGTCTCTCCTAAAGAACTGTAGGGCAGAGCTGAGTGTGAAATACCTACAAGAAGAGAAGTGTACTGAACAAAGGAAAGATCCCAGAGTGAGTAAAGTAAATAACAAAATAGCAAGTAAAGAATAAAACAAGTACTGTTAACAAATTTCCTGCCCACTTCCCAAGGATAACCAGAAGATATGTGCAAAGTATAGCAAAGAAACAGAAATGCAAAAACCCTTTGCTGGACTCTCACAGACTGGCTCCAAACGTCAATATAATGCGAGAACATCTAAATGAATCTATCATCAGCAGGAAATGCCAGCAGGGGGACAGAATATAAAGCTGCAACAAAAAGGTGATAGCTTAAAACAGGTGTTTTCATCTGTCCACCTAAGCAGACTGCAGCCAGAAAAGCAGGAACCAAATACCCAAAGAAAAGGTGTATCTCCTGTGGCTTGGCAGAAAGGGAAGCGACCACAGAACATAAACTGAAAGAATCAAATCTATGAGTATGACACCCACTTTTCTAACACCATCAATTCTAACACGCCAATTGCTAGCCTCGGCAATGTATAGTGTAGAACCAGTGATTTGCTGCTGTAGTCTAATATGTAGATCGTACGACTTTACTGCAGGCAAGTACACAGTGAATGCTAGTGAGCCCTTGAGATGTGGCACTGGATTGCTGGCTTAGTGAACTAGTTGAAGCTACATCATAATACTGTGAAGCCTTATTTATTTAAATGTGATCATTATTACTTTTTATGGGGGCATTTGGAGTATTGTTATTTTTAAGGGGTCACTTGGTGAATTTATTTTATTACGTGACACTTTGGGAATTGTTACCTTTTTCGGGAGATTTTTTACTTTAACGGGGTTGTCCGGCCTAACATGACAAGTCTGCCATCAGGATTGCAGACTTGTGAATCCTCACAATTGTGCACACTGTGCTCTGTGAGGATTCTCCGGTGTCAGCATCAGGAACGGTGGTCACGTGATCGTAAGTATGCGATATGCATACTCCCAGCCTGAGCGACTAGATGGGCAGAAACTCATGAAATACACTTGTTTTAAGCATGCGGGAAACAGTCTAGTTGGATTCTGGCAGGGAGTATGCATATCGCATACTTGAGATCACGTGACTGCCGTTTCTGGTGCTGATACCGGAGAATGCTCACAGCGTGCATTGTGCATGTTGTCACGATTCACAAGTGTGCAGTCCCATAGAGCAGACTGCCCCTCTATGTTAGTGGGACAACCCAGGACAATAACGGGTCATTATTACCTGAATGGGGAACTTGCAGCATTATAACCTTCTAAAGAGCATAAAGGATATTTTTTATTTTCTAGGTAGCACAGAGGAGCCATTAACAATTTCCCTTGGAACACTATTATTTTGGAGGCACAATGTCTGTGTAGTATTTTTGGAGAGGGGGTAATTATAGCGTTGATCTAATTTTTGAAGTATTGGGACCACTGTTCCATAAAGTTGCTTTGATTTGCTTTGCCTAAGACCTACTTGAGCTTTTCCCAAAGTGCGTGATGAGTACAGGGGAGGAGAGGAAGGAAAAGAAGTGTCTTATAAGTGGAAAAAAGAGCGATCTTCTTTGATAAGATATACTATAAAGTTTCTTATATTCCCTTGTATCTTTTATTTATGCAAAATTTAATTTCTACAGAATGTAAGCCCGTAAGGGAAGGGGAAGGGCCCTCTCCTTTCTCTACCAGTCTGTCATTCTATGTATATTCATTGTAACTTTTATTTGTACGTAACTCCCTCTCATGTACAGCACCATGGAATCAATGGTGCTCTAAAAAGAAATAATACTAATAAGAATAACAATAATAAAATAACAGTGACCATTTACCAAACAACTATGCACTATTGGTGATGTAATAGATTTGTTTGAGCCAAACACTGTACTGAAAACTACCAACACTGGGTACATGAAAACACCATTACAGAAACTTACTGAAGAAAATGACCATCTGGTCATTCTCCATTTAACGGCATCACCACAGTTCTTGGCTAGAATAGGCACCTAATGTCAATACTACATTAACAATGCAATCATATCAACAAAGACCAGATGCAATAACAGAGAGGAAGAGGTGGAGCAGTAATGGGCAAGAACCTTGTATTTGTTATTTTTATGTTCAGACCTCTGTGTAACCCAATGCTTACATAGCTGAAAGGTGATAAAAAAAAGCCCACCATCATAGCACAAAAGGGATTCCTAACAATATGCAAAACCTTTATTCATATACACCTCTGCGGAGACAGAGCTAACCATCATCACATCAAGCAAGAGGCCCCAACATTACTGTATTTCATATTTATTCTGCAGATCTCATCTCATTATTATGCCAGCATGCTACATGTCGCTCTTGACATTCCCTTTTCTTCCAATGCTCCTGAAATAATGCCTTCATTCAATAACATTTACTAATTTTGAATCTCCTCTGAGTTCTAACAAATTGGTCCAAGAGATTTAAGCATCCATGATCAGAAACATTAAAAGAAAAGTGAACATATATTAAAACCAATGAATGCAGAATCAATCCTAGGGCCAAAGGGTTCCGCATTAAGCAAAGGGTGAAAGCTCGGCTTTTTATTTAAATGGCACACTTTGATTTCTCATAATGTTTTGGTGTCGGTTAAACGCTTCTCTGATCAATAGTCTTTGTTTTAAACATGGTAATAAATGTCAGCTTTGAAATAATAAAGGTCCATTTTTTGTAAACTGTTCGGATAATGCAAGCTGAATGATATTACATACTATTAATATTCACATTAAAGTATTTATATTCAGTGTTTATCTTTGTGTGTGCTAAATTCAATGCATTATTGCTATGAAAAAGGCTTGAAAAAAAACAAACTTGAATTTTTTGTGGGTCATTACATAGAGGTTCACCTATAAAAAGCCGATAGCTCATAATATACCAATGTGGCCAAACGTTTTGAGACTGACACAGTGTGGTTTTGGCAAAGTTTGCTGATTCATTATTTGTAAATCTTTTAGTCAAAAGTTTGGACCATGGGTCCAAAATGTTCATGTTTTGCTCACCAAGCCACTTTGTTCTCACCAGTTTTGTCTTGTGATCTGGTCTCAATCATACAGGAAAGAGCATTGTTCATCACCACATGGCACCTGAATCAATGGGAGAAGTTGCTCTTGGAGGATATTTAAATGTGAGGGAGTCCACCCCATGGATTAAAAGCAACCCCCATCATGAATGCTCTCCAGAAGCTTTACTATTAGCATGAATCAGGACTCATGGATGTCCTCACCTTTCTTCTCTGGACAATCATTCTTCCAGATGTCTCAACCAGTCTGAACGGGGCTTCATCATTCTGAGATTGGACTGCAGATGAGTGGGATAAAGATATTTTCTTTGATGATGTCTCCTTCAGACTGTTTGGTTCATCTGGAAGAATGATTGTCTGGAGAAGAAAAGATGAGCGCTACCATGAGTCATGTGTCATACCAGCCAGATGGAGGCAAAAAAAAGCTTTAAAAGGAGTATTAATTTTTATTCTTCAAATGTAAATGAACTGTTAAGATTTATGGGTGGACATAGATCTTCCTGAGAATATTGTAATGACTAACAGTCTGCTCTCCTGATCTACATGTCTCACTCTGGTAATGCCACCTTTTATTTAAAATAATCTCAGGTGGCAAATTATCAGGGTGACCTGTGTCTGTTTCATAGATCATAACACTCCATTTACATAATAAGAAAAATGTGAATTTCTTGAGCATAAGATATCAGATCGCAGATATCAATGTATTATTTTTTTCAGCTTCATATGATCTACAGGGTGGGCCATTTATATGGAGACAACTAAATAAAATGGGACTGGTTGGTGATATCAAGTTTCTTTTTGTTGCACATTAGTATATGGGAGGGGAAAAACTTTTCAAGATGGGTGGTGACCATGGTGGCCATTTTGAAGTTGGCCATTTTGGAACCAACTTTATTTTTTCCAATGCGAAGAGGGTCATGTGACACATCAAACTTATTGACAATTTCTCAAGAAAAACAATGGTGTGCTTGGTTTTAACATAACTTTATTATTTCATGAGTTATTTACAAGTTTATGACTACTTATAAAATGTGTTCAAAGTCAATGCAACCCTCTTCTCCCACTCTTGACACACTGATAGCAACACCACAGAAGAAATGCTAGCACAGGCTTCCAGTATCCGTTGTTTCAGATGCTTCACATCTCCTATCTTCACAGCATAGGCAATTGCCTTCAGATGACCCCAGCATCTGAAACAATGGATACTGAAAGCCTGTGCTAGCATTTCTTCTGCGGTGTTACTATCAGTGTGTCAAGAGTGGGAGAAGAAGGTTGCATTGACAATCCAACACAATGGGCAGCACTTTGAACACATTTTATAAGTGGTCATAAACTTGTAAACAACTCATGAAAGAATAAAGTTATGTTAAAACCAAAAAAATAAGTTTAATTCATCACGTGACCCTCTTCCCATTGGAAAAAATAGAGTTGGATCCAAAATGGCTGACTTCAAAATGGCCACCATGGTCACCACCCATCTTGAAAAGATTTCCCCCTCCCATATACTAATGTGCCACAAACAGGAAGTTGATATCACCAACCATTCCCATTTTATTTAGGTGTATCAATATAAATGGCCCACCCTGTACATGTCCATATAGATGGCTTAGGAGGAACAATCCTACTGAAAACTTCCCTTTAAACACATCTTTAATGGAGCTTTTCCTCACCCTCTGCAAACTCTTCCTCTGCCCAGTACAAGCCAATTTCCCATTCCCAACTCTATTGCAAATTTGACTTTCTGCAGATATGAAGAAGACTTGGGGATGGTCCATTTGACATCATGCAGCCATTACAGAACCAATTCTTTCTTCAAGATATAGGTTCATCTCTTGCCATCATCTTAATCATGCCTACAGTTTCTGAGCCAAGACTGGTACTGTCTATCAATTTTCCCCAATTTTTAAAACTTATGAGGAATTTCTCTTCTAAAGCATATCTGGTTTTCTGTTGGAATTGTAACATTCAATGTAATTATAACTTGTGACAAATAAGTCATGAAATTGAAGGAACCAGAAAACATCTTTATTGCTTTAGACGTCATATTTACCTACTCCAGTAAAGCAAAAATGACATTTATGTGTCCAAAACCACCACGGAGCCCTACTACCTTCCTAGATTATACATATAAAAGTCCATCATTGTGTCATAGAATCTAAAAGACTGCAATTTGTCTCCATGGCTTAAATGATATCCACGTGATAAATATAATAATTATTGACTTCAATCTATTGAAGCTTCTCAGGGAACAAGAACTTCACGCTGGCAAGATTTCCCTCCTGGTTTCTAAATAAAGACGGCATTCGTGGACTGTGGCCTGAAAAGATTCTTTTTCATTATCTCCTTCCTTCAAAGTGAATTCTTCTCTGATTATTTAGCAAACTAGTATTAACCTTTAAAACGACCTTAGGGATTATGAACAAGATGGATATTGTTGGAAGGGCAGGAGGGGAATGAACTTCACCCCAATCAATGAATGAAAGCAGACAATGCTATATAAATGTTTACAAGTTTGTGTGCTTGACCCTTCGCTGACTAAATGTCAAAACTTCTTTGGAAGAACTTAATTTTAGGAAATCCTAGGGGCTTTTCTTCTCTATTTATTGTTGTATAGCCCTCAAGGACATTTCGCAATGTCATATACAGTACAAGCAATACAGTATAAGCAATACGACACTCATTTATCTCATTGATATACAAAGTGATTTCCATAAGGTCACCTTGGACTTATGCAATAAAAGGAAGACTATGACTCCCTGAAATACAAAGAATATCTCTAAAGTCCTGGATGACATAAGCTGACACACAAGAGCATGGATTTGGAGGTTGAGACTTTAGCAATAGCATAAAAATCGCTCAAAGGAAAAGCAGAGAATTTAATATGTAATCATGGGCATGGGCTCAAACGCTCAGCATGCTGCTCGACGAGATAAATCTGTACTATCTGCAAACACCACAGTCACCAAATTGACTGCACAGGTTATCTTTCACCGAGGAGAAAAGGAGGAATACATAATAAATAATGTCTGAACTCCTATGCATGTGTCTCGGACTTGGATACCTGGTGTTATACAAGAGTCAACTTTCTCTATAGAAAGACTAGAAGGAGAAGATGAATAAATAGGGTCTTATCTGGAAAACAGATATGAAGAAAAAAAACAAAATTGTGTTCACCTGATTTGGGTTGTGTATACACAACCACTAAAAACGCTTGAGGCTGCTGCAGACCCATGAGGAATTAAAGTCTAAGCAATGGAAAAAACAGATGGGTTAATTCTTCTCTGCAGTAGGAAGAAGAATGACGGTTGCCAATCTAAATAGAAAGTGGTTTATTCAAAAGAAAAGTATAATTTAGGAAATAAACCTCACTGTGTGATGAATGTATGTTTGCTGCTCAACAGTGTAGCCAGGATCCAAGTCTGTTGACCATCAAAGAAATTTAGACCAAAAAAAGGGAAAAAGTATCCATATGCTGTATATGAATAAAAGTCGATTTTTATTTCATTAAATTAAAAGGAAAGGTGTTGTCCAGAATTTTTTTTTTATTCAACACTTTTCGAAGCATATAGCTTCTTCATCAGGACACCCATTGAGGTTATCACTATGAAGAAGCTATATGCTTCAAAACGCGTTGACGAACAAACAACTTTCTATTTAGATTGGCATCCGTCATTCTTCTTCCTACGGCAGCGCAGAATCAACCCATCTGTTTTTGCCATTGCCTAAACTTTTCTATAAGCATTGTTTTCCAATGAAAAAAAAACCCTTTTTAATGATATTTTAAACTGGTAAAGCAGATGTCATTATACAAACTATTTATTATTAATAGATCTCTTAGGCTTGATTAGGCTGATGTAGTTACTGTAAAAAGTGTCAAAATGGCTAGAAAATACTCAAATTTAATAATATCAACTAGTATTGGACTCATTTTAATATTAGGCAAGCATTTTCCTATGGGATCATAGAGACATGACATTGCATGTATTTTAAAACAAATCACATCAGATGTTATAGTACCAACAATGAGAGTGAAATTTCATCCATTGTACAAAGGGTCAAATCTGCAGCAAATCTGTAGAATTTTGATATAGGGAGTCCCCAGAATATATGCTTGGCGATGTTTCTGATGTAAGCACAGGAAGAGGGACATTAGTGTAGAGAGTCACCAGATTTCATCATTGGCGATGTTGCTGATGCAAGCACAGAACGGGGATATTAGTGTAGGGAAATTCCTTGTTGCATCCTTAGTGATGTTTATGATAGCATGTGCTGGTCACTTGCAAGTGGTATATTGATGTAATAAATTGTAAGACAGAACCATGGTTGTTCTTCTCAAAGCCTGGGCAAGAAAGGTTTAATCAGCATGGGTGTACAGTTTGGAGAAGATATTAAAAAGTACAGTAGGAGCCCTGTCATTTAGATGATGGCATGAATCCAGCTTTCAAATCCTTAGAAATCAGCTCTTATCAGGGTAATCTTTAGGCAGCCATAGGGTACATTTTCCCTGCCCTCTTGCTACTATGAAAGTCAAGTTACATTAATGGCTGCACCCTCCTGATCAGGAGCTATTCTTTCTTAGAGGTGCTTTGCTCTGGCTCATCAACCTGCCTATGAGATCTCCATATGTACTAAGGGGCATAAGGGCTTGATGGGACAATCCCTGCTAATTATGTAATTTCGTGATCATTTTTTGCGAAAACAAATAACTTCTATAAAATATATGTAACCAATGTAACGAATTGGGTTGTGGAACCACTGTGCCATGATCCCAAGAGAGTCTGGTGGGGCGTGACTAAGTGTCTCACCAAGTCCAACCTCGGGTGCACAGCGATTGACGATACCACTATCCAAGGAGGCACCATGAAGGTGGAACCAGGTGCTACTCCGGGACTGACCTTGGTCGGATGGCAGCTGACCCCCTAGGGAAAGGAGGCACGAACGGCCAAGAATGGTAAACTTGGAAAGTACACCAGAATTTGGCAAGTCTACCATTCCTTGTCGTTCGCATGGGTGGTATAGTGACTGGCACAACAGACATACAGGCAGGCAGGTAGGTACTGGCAGTCAAGACTGGTATCATGGCAGACAGGTGCAGGCTGGCACGGCTGATAAACATGCAGGCAGGCATGACTGATAGACAGACAGGTGAGTACGGCTAGTAGACAGGCAGGTGGGCTTGATTAATAGACAGACATGGCTGACAGGCAGCGGGCATGGCAGATAGGCAACCGGGCACAGCTGATAGGCAGGCAGGCACAGCTGATAGACAAGCAGGCATACGAGCACTGGGACCTGAGAACTAGTAAGCGTGTTTTAGAAACAAACTAACAATGTTGCACAGCACCTACTGTCAGGTGGAGGTGCCTTAAGTAATAATGTCTCCCAGCCATTGGCTGGGCACACTGTAGGACAACACGCTGTCCCTTTAAGAAGTGCGGGACCGCACGCCCTATGCACAGTGCTTGGGGATCTGTGAGCCATGCGCAGACCCCAGGCAACAGCAGTAGAAGGAGGAGGGAGTGTGGAGATTGGGGATAAGTGAGTCGGCATCCTTGCCGGGGGGAGAGGGGCAGCATGCCGGCACTACAAATAACATCTTTATAAAGAACATGTCTGCCATTTGTATCAGTAGTTTTGGCTGTAACTGGTGCATTGGGAATTGAGCATCATGACATGAGTACATTGATCGGCTTTTATTGGACAAAAGGTCACAGCAGCCCTGGATTATATGGCACTATGACTTTGTATTCATAAATCACAATGACTGATTCAAATTATTTTCCAATAAGGCTAGATATATCTCAGAGCTCACTGTTGACTGGAACCCTTCTTTTTTTTTACTGCCAAGGCACATGATTAATGAGAACAAAGAATTTGCAGCCGTGAAACAGGCAAACACAGATGATTTAATTTTTTGCATCCACAAAAGTTGAGTTGACAGAAAAGAATAAAATAGTCTAATATATTCTGAGGATTAACATCTTAAAGGGTTTGCAGTTGTAGTTAAATGAGCTTAAATTAGTTACGGTATTTCTTACAGCTTGTTTTTTTGTGGTCTGGGGCAAAGGTTTTAGTGATCTCATTTTGGGGTAGGGACAATATTTTTATCATGTTATTACATTATTTTCTGTTGTTGCAGTAGCCGAGAAACCACAATTCTGGCGTGAATTTTCCCTCATTACACTGTTTACAGATTGAAGTGATTTATTTTATATTTTTTGATACATTGGATTTTACAAACGCAGCGATACCAAGTATATGTATCCGCTACACTCACAGCTGTTAGAGGCACGTGATGGCTCTCAGACAAGATGCGGGCTCGGCGTGCGAGAAACAGCCAGGAGGTGCATATAGAGAATCCCATATAGGTGTAGACCTCTGAATGTCTCAGTCTAGACAACATGACCCTCAAGAGAGAGACGGGAGAAAGACAGGAGAAGACGAACCAGGAGGCGCACTTTCTTCTCTACATGTGTAATATTCTACCTTCCCCTCTTTCTTCCGATTCTCTCTTTCTGTCTGTTCCCCTCTTTGGGATCTTGTCCATACAAGAGTATTCCTTTTTAGGGTTACCTGGCAATATTCAGGGAGCTATACCCATATGCTGACCTCTATACACCTACTGGCTGTTTCTATTTTCTTTTATTTAGCTTTTTCTCATGTATATTAGGGCTGTGGAAGCTGCAGCCCATAGAAAGGGACAGACAGACCAGAATCCAAGCTGAAAGAGCTAATGCAGGGGCCATTATACATCATGGTAGCTAAAGCACGGGCAACTGTAAAGCATGGGAGTTAATGTGGGGGCAATTGCGCAGCATTGAAGCTAATTTAGTGGCCATTATACAGTGTGGGAACTAATGCGAGGGCCATTATACGGCATAGAGGCTTAAGCGAGAGCCATTGTACAGTGTGGGAGCTAATGTGAGAGTCATTATACAGTTTGATGGCGATTCTTGGGGCTATCATACAGTGTAGGGCCTATATACAGCTACTGTGGGGGCTGTCATAAACTGTGGGGGCTATTATACAGTGTGGGGACCATTAAAGAGTGTGGGGGCTACTGTGAGTGTAAGGGCACAGTGATGGTCCACCTCCTTACACCTGCAGAATTATAAATCCCCCCCAGCGCAAGCACTGTGTGCTGTGGGGATTTGCCAGTTTCTGACCGAGGACCAGAGGATAGGTATGCATTATACATACTCCCTGTCAGTGGGAATGGCCTCACTTCCAAACATTGGATGGAGCGAGACCAAGGCCTCTAGTCGGCCACACCCACTGGTCGGCCGCACCACTAGACACGGCGCAGACTCACTCAATACAAGTGGATGCGCTGGGGGATTCATAAATCTGCATTCACACAGAGTGACTACAGACTTATTGATTTGGACCAGAAATAGGCCCCCATTTTTGTTTTGGTGTCACAGTTTTTAATGACCCTTCCACCCTCTATTTGTCCACAATATAGTTACGCAGTATAGAGGGGTTCTGCACATGTTCTCTCCACCTTGTGGCAAAAGGGGATTAGACCCACCAAAGAGAAGTCACAGCAGCCAGATGGTGTGTCCCTATGTACACCCTAGGCCACAATTTTTCTTGGTTTGGATCAATAGTCTACATTGAATATGATTTCATAATGGGGTGTAAAACTTTTCTTGCAAGGCCTGAATAATAATGAATAATTTTAATGAAATGGGCACATTCTGCCAATCTACTTATGGATAATTCCAGGAGGCTAATGCTCCATGCGAGAGATCATCTTAACCTGGTTCTAAGACTGATGGTTCTAGCGCCATGAAGAATCCAAGACACTCTCAGGTCAACATCTGCCCTGATTTCAATCGGCTACTCACAAGTATTGTATAATAACTTCCAGTGAGGCAGCTCAACCCCAAGCCAAACACTGGATAATAAATTATACATCACATAATACATAGAGCATGGGTGAGTATTTTTTACATTTAATAAATATATACAGTACATATATTAACATTTGTGGGAATAACAATGATTATGGAAAAACATTTGCCTCTGATATTTTCTGTTTTTCTGTTAAACTATTCATGCTGATCTCAGTGCTGTTTCAGATATGTTCTCAAACATCTAGAAATCAATTGAATGTAAAGGTCTTATATATTATTTAGATTTTTTTTTTCAATCTTGGATATAAGGCTATACACATGAAAAACAGAAAAGGCTTCACTGAAACTACATTATTAAAATGTCAGAGATAGACGAACACAGCGAGGGTAGCTACTGTTAGTATTTAATCTTAGCATAATGGCAATTCTTATACACTTTCCATTCCAGTAGGGAAACAAATGGTAAAGTATAAATCATAAAGTCTTTTCTTTTCATTTATTTCTCATAACCAATGCTTTCTTGGTGAATCTGAAACACGGTTAACAACCTCCAGCACTGCCTTCCCTGATTCACTCTTATATCAGTTTTCAATTCAGTCAAATTTCCCGTAGTGACAACAATCACAGCTGAATAGCCAGAGCTCACATCAGTGAATTGCTCCTTCCACCCAATTCCACCTCTGCCCTCACTCATCATCCTACCTTCTTTTGAAGAACACTCTGTATCTACTCTTTTATCATCTTTATTTACTAACTGGCTCCTACTTTCCTTTTCAAAGGATATCACCATCATAATTATGGCTACGGTAAATTCAGCATTCATTTTGACTCCTGCCATTCAGTTGCCTTCAAACTTCAATCACTTGTTTTGACCTTTGCCAATTGTCCTCCACAGTCGCTTACAAGAAGGGCTACAACCTAGATTTTATTTTCACCAGCTTCTGTTCCTACTCTTACCTGTCAAACCGATCTCTCCCTCTTTGTCATCAATTTAGTAATTGTTCATCCATTTTCTTTTCAACTGCTCTCATCATTCCAGATAGCAAATTCCTGAATAACCATGAAGTTAAAAAAATGTTAAATGTTCTTGGATTTCAAAAGGACATTTCACTGTTACTGATGTAATACTGACTGCAGAGCAGAATCAATTTTTTTTTGTTGTTGTTTTTTTTTTCGCCTCTCTGATGTGGAGATGTTTGCAATCAAACAATTTGGCACCTAATGAGTTAACTTATTTATACTCAAAGTGGGTGTTATCAGACAGTCTTCACTGGGGTGTGTTCTTCTCCTTCCTTTACTGTGCTGACCAATGAAAAGCAAGTAGCAGCACTCAAAGGAAGGAACAGGTCCCTAACATAGCTTAGAATAGGTTTCTCAATGTGTGAGATGTAATGACACAGCCCTTATCTCCTGCTCTCCTGGTCTAACCTCCAGCATGATTAGAAAGCACAGATGACTAATAACACCTTTCAGATCAGGCCCCTTAGAGGGAGGGGCAGTACATGAAAAATTTGATGAAAGTCCTCTATAATCACTTTCTGAGTATTTTGTTATTCCTTATATACCTTCACTTTATGAAACCGAAGCATCTACTGTTTCATACATTCCACAATTATGGACCACTTAGACAAGCCAATAATTGAGGAACGAACATTCTTAGAAGCACTAGTTCCCTACGATGATGTTTTTTTAAGCAGGTTTAAAAGTTATCATTTTCAGCAGCTCATTGACACTTGTAAAAAGGTGATATGCTGCTAATAACATGATATTCTGTGGGTAAAGATCGATCATATTAATGATCATTATGTGAACACAGTATGTTTGTCAGACAGTTTACATATAGCCAATCAGGAGTCTTTTATTGTTCCAGTTTGGACCAACTAAAGGGGCCATTACTCTTTCAGTCCTCCCACATGCGATAGGCATCTATGATGCACCAATTTGACAAAAGTAGCGTCTAGCAATGTCTGTATTTAAATATGTTGTTTATGTGATGATATCATTTGCTAGTTTTTTTTTTGTATAAACATTTTGTCTAGAACTATTCTGTATCTAAATAGAATACTCAGTGTATAGTGCTGAATATACATCTCTTAGGGATGATGATTATTGTTGAGAATTCAAGCTGAATTCATCACCTTTTTCTATTGTACTCAATAAGAACTATGAAGCAGATAATGGGTCCCCACTTTCACCAGTCTTACACGTCCGCTATCTCAGGATAACGTATGATTTTTCAGTTTCTTGAACTGCAAATGTAAGCCCTTGCCATCTCTTACTGTCACATTTTTTGTCAGCTCTCATCATATCCTGCCTAGACTACAGTAACATCCTTCTCTGTGCCATCCTATATAATATTCTTGCACCAAGTTGCAAGATCTTTCACTCCAAGGGCCCATTTATTTTTCTATACATCATCCTTTGCTTCTTCATTGCTTTTCCCTTCTGCCTATGACTATGGCTGGCCCGACTAAGTCACGTCAAAATAAAAAATATGGCATAAAAGACTGCCCTGATCTCCCTGTTTTCTCTCACATGTAACCTCGGATCAACTCAAGACCACCATCTCTGATCTTTTCCCTCTTTGCTCCATACATAATTATTTCCAAGATTTGTATTCCCCTTTTTTCTGAAAGTCGCTTTCCAAACATTTTTACTAGTAATGAGCGAACGTGCTCGCCACTACACATTACTTGCCTGAGTATCACTATGCTCGGTCTACTCGGCGAGCAGCGAGCATTTCTGGGATTACTCGGCGGGAAGTGAGGTCTCCATCCAGAATTTTTGGCAGACTTTAGAGATCCAATCCCGCTGCAGGAATTATCTGCCAGGCCATGAAACGTCGCAGCCATCTTTGTTGTGGTCGTGCAGCGATTGGCTTGGCTGCACAACATCATCACGAGTATAAGAGATCTGGTGCCGCCCTGCTCACTGCATTCAGCTCCAGAGTTAGCTAGTGTAGGGAGAGCTCCTGCCGAAATAGGGTCAGAATTGTGCTTTTAATAGTTAGTGTAGGTCTGCAACTGTTAAAGGGAACCTGTCACCACGTTTTTGGAAGATGGGATAAAAATAGCGTTAAATAGGGGCAGAGGTGGGCGTTACATTAGTGTGTGTGTTATGCGTTTATTACCCACCTAAGTTGCCGAAATAACTTTGCAAAGTCTCCGTTTTCGCCTGTCAATCAGGCTGGTCAGGTCGCATGGGCGTTGTCTTCCCCCAGATTTTGCGTAGTTTTCCGTTGGTGGCGTAGTGGTGTGCGCATGCCCAAGGTCCCGAATCATCTTCCAGGGGATTTAAAATAGCGCGGTGTTCGTTATTGCATTGGTGATCGGTGGGCGCGGCCATCTTCCTTTGGCCGCGCGTGCGCAGAAGCGGCGCTCTGCTGGCCGCGGCTTCAGGAAAATGGCCGCCGCGATATCCATCTGCGCACGCGCGGCATCGCGGCGGCCATTTTCCTGAAGCCGCGGCCAGCAGAGCGCCGCTTCTGCGCACGCGCGGCCAAAGGAAGATGGCCGCGCCCACCGATCACCAATGCAATAACGAACACCGCGCTATTTTAAATCCCCTGGAAGAGGATTCGGGACCTTGGGCATGCGCACACCACTACGCCACCAACGGAAAACTACGCCAAATCTGGGTGAAGACACCACGCCCATGCGACCTGACCAGCCTGATTGACAGGCGAAAACGGAGACTTTGCAAAGTTATTTCGGCAACTTAGGTGGGTAATAAACGCATAACACACACACTAATGTAACGCCCACCTCTGCCCCTATTTAACGCTATTTTTATCCCATCTTCCAAAAACGTGGTGACAGGTTCCCTTTAATTCCACAACTCCTGAGAAACCAACAGTCCTTTTTAGGGCTAATTCGTGGGTCCCGATATTACAGCACTAGGTAGGCAGGGGACAGCATATCCACATCAGTGCATACATAGCTCCCACTGCATCCCTCCCAAAGCTCCATAACTGCCTGCTGCTGCTTATTTACTATATACCTAGCTGCAGTTTTCTTTTTTTTTTTCTTTTTTCCAAAAATTCACCCCCCAAAAAAAATTATACAGTCTGTTATGTTAGACTGAGTCCTGGTGTATCTGTTTAAAAATCATAGTTTTTCAGCCATACGTAGCATAGTTGTGTGTGCTAGCCTTGTGCCACTGTTTTTTTTTTTTTTATTCATCCAAAAGCCAAAAAGAAATTAATACAGTCTGAGTTCTGTCGTATCTGGTTTTGAAAAATCGTATTTCAACAGGCATACATAGCATACTTCTGTCTGCTATCCTTGGTTTGTTTTTTTTTTTTTTTTTTTAAATTCTACAAAACCACACAAAAAAATTCTGTCTGTTATGTCAGACTGAGGCCTGTTGTATCTGTGGTGGAAAAATCGTAGCTTGACAGGCATAAGTTTCATAGTTCTGTCTGCTAGCCTTGTTCTTTTTTTTTTATTTTAAAAATTCTACAAAACCCTAAAAAAAAGTTAATACAGTCTGTTATGTCAGGCTGAGTCCTGGTGTATCTGTTTTTGAAAAACCGTATTTCCACAGGCATACATAGCATAGTTCTGTGTGCTAGCCTTGGTCAAATTTTTTGGGGTTAAATTCACACAAAAAAAACACACTAATACAGTCTGTTATGTCAGGCTGAGTTCTGTTGTATCTGGTTTAGAAAAATCATATTTCAGAAGGTATACGTAGCATAGTTCTGTGTGCTTGCCTTGTGCCACTCTTTTTTGGGGGGGTTTAAATTAACCAAAAATCCCCAAAAAATGTAATACAGTCTGTTATGTCAGGCTGAGGCCTGGTGTTTGTGTTTGAAAAATCGTAGCACTGCAGGCATACTGATCAGATATAATTTAGCTCCAATTAAATACATTTGTGTTGAGCTTTTGAAATAGTGCAGTAGTCCATTTAAAATGGTCAAGGCAAGGGGCAAGGGACGGGGAAGTGGACGTTATGCTGATGGTGCATGCAGAGAACGAGGCCTTGGCCAAGGTGAAAGTGGGCCACAACAAAGACCCACATCTTCTCGCTCAACATTCCTGTCCCAGTTTCTAGGGGACCGCAGCACACCACTATTGAAGCCTGAGCAGTGTGAAACGGTTGTTGGTTGGATAGCGGATAATGCTTCCAGTCACTTAGCCGCCACCACCACTACCACCATGTCTCCACACGGTCAAGTCTGAGTAGCCGTGAGTGTGGACCAGATATTCCTCACCCTGATCCTACTTCCTCCCACCATGCCAAGTGCCCTGAGACAACTGATCCCACACTTGGACACTCTGAAGAGCTGTTCCGTTTTCCATTTCAAGATTCCAGACTCTCAGCCGGTCAACTTGAAGTGGGGACAGATGAGATCGCATGTAGAGATGCCCAAAGCTTTGACCAGCCCCGGTCACACGGAGGTGATGGTGGGAAAGTGTCACAAGAGGTGGACGATGATGAGACACAATTGCCAGAAAGTCAGGAGGAGGAGCAGGGTGCAGATGTGGAAGACAAGGTGGTGGATGACATAGTGACTGACCCAACCTGGCAAGAGGACATGCAGAGCAAGGACAGCAGCATATATGGAGAAGGAGGCATATCCCCACAACAGGCAGGAAGAAGCAGTGTGGTGACCACAGACAGAAGGCATGCATCCGTTCCCCATAACACCAACATGAGAGTAGTTGCAATCCAACTGTTAGATCTTCCCGAGTCTGGTTATTTTTCAAAGACTCTGCCGATAACCCCAAACAGGCCATTTGCAGCATCTGCCATGCCCACATCAGCAGGGGTAGCAAAAAAACCACCCTGTCCACCACCAGCATGATTAGGCTCATGGCAGCAAAGCACCTGACTTTGTGGGCCGAACCCCAGGCTCCAGAAACCCTGTCTGCAGGTGACACCACAGTTTCTTCCACTGTTTTGCGTAGAAGCCAATCCCCCGTCCACCGTGCATGTGAAGATGCCTCTAGCCCTGCACCTTTTGTTCCCCACAGTCAAGCAGCACCGTCATCAAGCCCATCCACGTCCTTGTACCAGCACAGCCTTCAGCTGTCTATACCTCAGTCTTTGGAACGCAAGCGGGAATACCCAGCCAACGCCCCACAGGCCACAGTCCTAAATTCTAACATTTCTCTTCTGCTTGCGCTAGAAATGTTGCCTTTTAGGCTCATTGAGACGGAAGCTTTCCGCAAACCTAATGGAGGCGGCCGTCCCTAGGTACTCGCTCCCCAGTCGTCACTATTTCTCCCGATGTGCCGTACACCAGCATATGTCCCACAACATTACCCGTGCCCTCAAGAATGCTGTTACTGGGAAAGTCCACCTATTGACACGTGGACAAGTGCTTGTGGGCAGGGATGGTACATCTCACTGACGGCACACTGGGTTAACATAGTGGAAGCCGGGACCCAGTCGGACCTTGGGATGGAACACATCCTCCCCACGCTGAGGATTGCGGGCCCTACGTCAATCAGGGTTGCCCAAAGAATCTACAGCTCCTGCACCACCTCCTCCTCCTCTTCATCCTCCATCTCTGAAATCAACAGATCAGTCAGAAGCTGGAAGCACTGCAGCACTGCCTCAGCCAACAGCACAATGCAGAAGAGTTGTGGACAGCGCTGAAAGAGCAGTCAGATATTTGGATGACACTGCTAAACCTACAGCCAGGCATTGTCGTGTGTGACAATGGCCATAACCTGGTGGCAGCTCTGAGGCAAGGTGAGCTTACACACGTACCTTGCTTGGCCCATGTGCTTAACCTCGTGGTTCAACGTTTTCTGAAAAGCTACCCGGAGCTGCCGAATCTGCTAGTGAAAGAACGCTGTCTGTCTGCCCATTTCAGAAAGTCAGCTACAGCTTCAGCTGCCCTTGCCATGCTTCAGCAGCGGTTTCAGCTTCCAGCTCACCGACTGTTGTGTGATGTCCCCGTGTGCTGGAACTCTACGCTGCATATGTTGGAAAGGACTTGTGAGCAGAAGAGGGCAGTTGTTGGCTACCAACATCAACAAGGCCGTCGATATTCAGTTCAGACTCCACATATAAGACCTCAGGAGTGGACATGGAAGTCAGACATATGTACCATCCTCCAAAACTTTGAGGACTGCACCAAGGTGGTGAGCGGCGATGATGCCATAATTAGCGTCACCATCCCACTTCTCAGCATTCTGAAAACCTCTCTGCTCACAATTAAAGAGGATGCATTGCAGGCAGAGCACGAGGACATGGAGCAAGGAACCATACAGGGGGATTACACTCAGCCCAGCCTCATGTCTTCTCAACATGGATTGGTAGGCAATGAGGAGGAGGAGGAGGAGGAGAAAGAACAGGAGCTACTTTCATTCGCTATAGATGGTACTACAAGCACAGCTGTCCTACCATCTGTTCAACGGGGAAGGCCTGAGGACAGGGAGGAGGAGAATAAGGGGGAGGACAGCACGGTCAGTCATCCTGTCGGTGAGGACACGGAGGTCTTTCCTGTTTGCAGTCTGGCAAGCATGTCTGACTTAATATTGCGCTGCATTTCACGTGACCCTCGCATTATAAAAATTTGGGGTGACAATCATTACTGCTGGTGACACTTCTAGACCCATGCTACAAGGAGAACTTTCAATCTCTTCTGTCAGAGGCAAGAGAGGTGTACTAAAATGTTGCAGTACTAGAGGGCCCTTGTAGCGGAATTACTTAGAAAATTCCCATGTGAGAACGCTGGCAGCAGACATCAGAGTTTGTTGTACAGCCAAGGAGTCCAAGCGAGAGAGACAGAAGTACAATCCAGCTCAGGCAGGGGAACAATAGCAAAGTTCTGGGACAGTTTTCTCAGACCCTCCCATCGTGCCGGCACAGAGGCAAGGGGTGCTGTCACAAGAAGTGCAATGTTTGGGAATATGCTGAGGGAGTTCCTTGTATATCGTACAAACGTCCTCCGGGATTCCTCTGTGCCTTTTAATTATTGGGTATCCAAGCTGGACACGTGGCATGAACTGGCTCTCTACGATTTGGAGATCCTGGCCTGCCCTGCTGCTAGCGTTCTGCCAGAGCGGGTTTTTAGTGCCGCTGGTGGAATTATACCAGATAAGCGCATCCGCCTGTCAACTGAAAATGATGACAGGCTGACTCTTATAAAAATGAACAAGGTCTGGATTGGGAAAGACTTCTGTACACCACCAAGTGAAAACAGCAAAACATAATCTTAAATACATTCTCTCTTTTGGGGAGGTGTATTCTCATGCACCTCTTCACAACCACACATGGGTATACGCTTCCAGATTTGGTCTGTTTGTTGTTATCCTCCTCCTTATCCTCATCCTCATCATCCACAACCAGTAGAACACCAGGGTGAACGGATTCCGTGATGCCAAAGTCATAATTTTTTTTTTTTTGCAAGAGTGTAAATATGATGCCGCAACTAATTGGAAACCAAAACAAAATGTTACTCCCACAGGGGAAAATGTCATAAAAAAGAGATGTATGTCTATTATTCCCATTTATTCTTATATATTCCATTTTCCCTATCTCTGGAGAGCCCTCTAATGAGGTAGTGTATACCTCTACAATAAAAAATTATTCAAAGACTTTTATATTATATATTTTTATATATTGCCCTGTCTGTGAGCTGTTTCCGGGGACAAACATATCTCGTTGGACACATTCTGGCTTCAAATCTATGAACCTGTCTTGGCCCCCCCTTTTGTTATTTACTTACATCGGTGATTCACATTTTTTTTTATTTGTTTGATTTCATTATGATTTAACTTTATGTCTCATCATTCTCCACAACTAGATCACCAGGCTTAGCGTCTTCTGTGCCGCTACAGGCAGTCAATTTTTGGCAAGGGTGTCTATGATGCCCATAGTACGTTTTTAAAAAATGTACCCCCCTTGGGGAATTGTTAGTCAACCCATGCACTGCGCGTATGAGCATTACAAGTCTAGGAGACACAATCCTTTTAATTGGGCCTAGTTTTTAATGAGGCCTTCCTCTATCTCTCATCATTTTCCACCACTAGATCACCAGGGTTCACGTGTTCCGTGCTGCTACAGACAGTCAATTTTTTGGCAAGGGTGTTTATGATCCTCACGAAATATTTTTTTAAAATGTACCCCTCATGGGCAAATGCTTGTCAGGCCATGCACTCCATTACAAGTCTCAGAGACCACATCCCTACATTGAGCCTACTTCTTAACTCTGTTTCCTGCAATGTATCTTCCTTACCTGCCACTAGATGACCAGGGTGAACGTGCTCTGTACTGTTATAGGCCGGTGAATTTTGGGCAAGGGGGCTGTGATGTCACTATTTTATTTATTAAATAATGACCCCCCATTGGGGAATTGTTTGTCAGCTCATGCACTCCATTACAAGTCACAGAGACCCACACCCCTACATTGGGCCTACTTCTTAACTCGGTTTCTTGCAATGTCTCTTCCTTATCTCAGACTACATGACCTGGGTGAACAAGTTCTGTACTGTTATAGGCCACTGAATTTTGGGCAAGGGGGCTGTGATGGCAATAGTATATTTTTAGAAAAGGTACCCCCCATTGGTGAAACCACATCCTTGTTGGCAAAGACATAACATTTGTGTACCTTGAAGAGCTCACTTGAAAAGCCCCTTTTTATGTTGCCTGGTTGCTCACATTGGACACAATACACTTCATATAAATGTGATAAATCAATGCTGTTAGTTTGGCTCAGGAGTTGATTACAAATATTTCTTTATCCACTATATCAGTTTCTCTCCTTGAGAGCCATAACTTTGGCTGCATCAAATATACAAATGGTGAATATACAAATGGCGATTTTGAATCCAGATTGAAATATACCAAATGCATTCAGACAATTACATAGCTGTATTTCTTGTAAAACATTTACAGATGTGACAGACAATGCTCATAGTGACACAATCTTGAGAAATTTTAGTTTAATAACTTTACAATCAGTTCTAAGCTCCTATATCTTTGTTGTTTGTCATTGGAAAACATTAAGGTTTACTGAAATGCTGCCTGTGGTGATTTTATCTAAATCCATGTGGCTTTTACATTCTAGTGGTTTATGGCCCCTCATCTGATGACTCCATGATATCTCAGTTTCATCCGACCTTGAAAGCTGGCCACTTGAAGGGCTGGGTGAAACTAGAGTTACTACATAGTGTTAATCACTATATAAGACCAGAGAAACATGACTAAGACAGATGCAAACACTGGGGTCCCTGTACATGTACAGTGTGCTCATACCTGCATTTTTGGGGACTCCCATGCAGTGTAGTGAATCTCATAGTGGTTCTCTGTCTTGGTGTTGCTTCTCTGATATTCCAGACGGATGATGTTTAAAAGCCTCTTGGTGATGATGTAATATGCTGTATGTAGTTAATCTTTATATATACTTAATCATTAAATGTATATGTACTAAACCTTTGCATGTTAACATATACAAAAGTGTACGCACTCATACTATTCACTCATACTATTCCTTTAATTTTGTACTTTGCAATAAAATTGCGTTGTATTGCAAGTATTAGCCTTCTTTAACCCCTTAATGACTGCCGATACGCCTTTTAACGGCGGTCATTAAGGGTACTTAAACCACAGCGCCGTTAATTAATGGCGCTGCGGAAAAAGTGAATAGCGCCCCCCAGAGTCCGATTTTCTCTGGGGTCTCGGCTGCCGGGGGTAGCCGAGACCCCAGAGAACATGATGTGGGTCGGTTTTTACCGACCCCGCTTTTGCGATCGCCGGTAATTAACCGTTTACCGGCGATCGCAAAAAAAAATCCGGTTTTGCGTTTATTTTCTCTCCCCTCTGATGTGATCGCACATTAGAGGGGAGAGAAATAGGGTCCCCCGAGCCCCCCACAGTACCTTATGTACCGAAAAAGCTGTCCCCCGGTCCCCGGTCCTCCTCCGTCTCCTCCGGCAGTAAGAAAATGGCGGGCGCATGTGCAGAAGCGCCCGCCAAAATCTAGCTTCCCCAGGGTTTCGGAGTTGATTGGGGTCGGTTTTTACTGACCCCAGGGGCGATCGCAATCCCGGGGGTCTTTACAGACCCCCGGGGTTGCGTTCGCCCCATATAACATATATATATATATATATATATATATATATATATATATATATATATATATATATAAAAAAAAAAGTTTGCTTTGCATTTTCTCTCCCCTCTGATGTGATCGCACATCAGAGGGGAGAGAAGTAAGGTCAGCCGAGCCCCCCACAGTACCTAATAAGCTCCCGCAGATGCTGTCCCCCAGTCCACGGTCCCTGTCATGATTCTCAATGGCGAGAGAACATAGCCCAGCATATATGAGAACTAGCTCTTGGAAGATGGAAACTATACTGACCATGAACTAAACCTGCCGCACAACTAGAAGTGGCCGGGTAGCGTGCCTACGTTTTTTAACCCTAGATGCCCAGCGCCAGCCGGAGAACTACCTAATCCTAGCAGAGGAAAAGACAGTCCTGGCTCACCTCTAGAGAAATTTTCCCAAAAGGCAGACAGAGGCCCCCACATATATTGGCGGTGATTTTAGATGAAATGACAAACGTAGTATGAAAATAGGTTTAGCAAAATCGAGGTCCGCTTTCTAGATAGCAGGAAGACAGAAAGGACACTTTCATGGTCAGCAAAAAAAACCCTATCAAAACACCATCCAGAAATTCCTTTAAGACTCTAGCATTAACTCATAACACCAGAGTGGCAATTTCCGATCACAAGAGCTTTCCAGACACAGTAACGAAACAGCAGCTGTGAACAGGAACAAAATGCAAAAACACACAAGGACAAAAGTCCAACTTAGCTGGGAGTTGTCTAGTAGCAGGAACAAGCACAGAAGGCTTCTGATTACATTGTTGACCGGCAAGAAACTGACAGAGGAGCAAGGTTATATAGCGACTCCCACATCCTGATAGGAGCAGGTGAACAGAGGGATGATGCACACAAGTTCAATTCCACAAGTGGCCACCGGGGGAGCCCAGAATCCAATTTCACAACAGTACCCCCCCCTCAAGGAGGGGGCACCGAACCCTCACCAGAACCACCAGGGCGATCAGGATGAGCCCTATGAAAGGCACGGACAAGATCGGAGGCATGAACATCAGAGGCAGTGACCCAAGAATTATCCTCCTGACCGTATCCCTTCCATTTGACCAGATACTGGAGTCTCCGTCTGGAAACACGAGAGTCTAAGATCTTTTCCACAACGTACTCCAACTCACCCTCAACCAACACCGGAGCAGGAGGCTCAACGGAAGGCACAACCGGTACCTCATACCTGCGCAACAATGACCGATGAAAAACATTATGAATCGAAAAGGATGCAGGGAGGTCCAAACGGAAGGACACAGGGTTAAGAATCTCCAATATCTTGTACGGGCCGATGAACCGAGGCTTAAACTTAGGAGAAGAAACCCTCATAGGGACAAAACGAGAAGACAACCACACCAAGTCCCCAACACAAAGCCGAGGACCAACACGACGACGGCGGTTGGCAAAAAGCTGAGTCTTCTCCTGGGACAACTTCAAATTGTCCACCACCTGCCCCCAAATCTGATGCAACCTCTCCACCACAGCATCCACTCCAGGACAATCCGAAGATTCCACTTGACCGGAGGAAAATCGAGGATGAAACCCCAAATTACAGAAAAACGGGGACACCAAGGTGGCAGAGCTGGCCCGATTATTGAGGGCGAACTCCGCCAAAGGCAAAAAAGCAACCCAATCATCCTGATCCGCAGACACAAAACACCTCAAATATGTCTCCAAGGTCTGATTAGTCCGCTCGGTCTGGCCATTAGTCTGAGGATGGAAAGCAGACGAAAAAGACAAATCTATGCCCATCCTAGCACAGAATGCCCGCCAAAATCTAGACACGAATTGGGTCCCTCTGTCAGAAACGATATTCTCAGGAATACCATGCAAACGAACAACATTTTGAAAAAACAGAGGAACCAACTCGGAAGAAGAAGGCAACTTAGGCAAGGGAACCAGATGGACCATCTTAGAGAAACGGTCACACACCACCCAGATGACAGACATCTTCTGAGAAACAGGCAGATCCGAAATAAAATCCATCGAGATGTGCGTCCAAGGCCTCTTCGGGATAGGCAAGGGCAACAACAATCCACTAGCCCGAGAACAACAAGGCTTGGCCCGAGCACAAACGTCACAAGACTGCACAAAGCCTCGCACATCTCGTGACAGGGAAGGCCACCAGAAGGACCTTGCCACCAAATCCCTGGTACCAAAGATTCCAGGATGACCTGCCAACGCAGAAGAATGAACCTCAGAGATGACTCTACTGGTCCAATCATCAGGAACAAACAGTCTACCAGGTGGGCAACGATCAGGTCTATCCGCCTGAAACTCCTGCAAGGCCCGCCGCAGGTCTGGAGAAACGGCAGACAATATCACTCCATCTTTAAGGATACCTGTGGGCTCAGAATTACCAGGGGAGTCAGGCTCAAAACTCCTAGAAAGGGCATCCGCCTTAACATTCTTAGAACCCGGTAGGTACGACACCACAAAATTAAACCGAGAGAAAAACAACGACCAGCGCGCCTGTCTAGGATTCAGGCGCCTGGCAGGCTCAAGGTAAATTAAATTTTTGTGGTCAGTCAATACCACCACCTGATGTCTGGCCCCCTCAAGCCAGTGACGCCACTCCTCAAAAGCCCACTTCATGGCCAAAAGCTCCCGATTCCCAATATCATAATTCCGCTCGGCGGGCGAAAATTTACGGGAAAAAAAAGCACAAGGTCTCATCACGGAGCAGTCGGATCTTCTCTGCGACAACACCGCCCCAGCTCCGATTTCAGAAGCGTCGACCTCAACCTGAAAAGGAAGAGCAACATCAGGCTGACGCAACACTGGGGCGGAAGAAAAGCGGCGCTTGAGCTCCCGAAAGGCCTCCACAGCATCAGGGGACCAATCAGCAACATCAGCACCCTTCTTAGTCAAATCAGTCAATGGTTTTACAACATCAGAAAAACCAGCAATAAATCGACGATAAAAGTTAGCAAAGCCCAAAAATTTCTGAAGACTCTTAAGAGAAGAGGGTTGCGTCCAATCACCAATAGCCTGAACCTTGACAGGATCCATCTCGATGGAAGAGGGGGAAAAAATGTATCCCAAGAAAGAAATCTTTTGAACCCCAAAAACACACTTAGAACCCTTCACACACAAGGAATTAGACCGCAAAACCTGAAAAACCCTCCTGACCTGCTGGACATGAGAGTCCCAGTCATCCGAAAAAATCAGAATATCATCCAGATAAACAATCATAAATTTATCCAAATAATCGCGGAAAATGTCATGCATAAAGGACTGGAAGACTGAAGGGGCATTTGAAAGACCAAAAGGCATCACCAAATACTCAAAATGGCCCTCGGGCGTATTAAATGCGGTTTTCCACTCATCCCCCTGCTTGATTCGCACCAAATTATACGCCCCACGGAGATCAATCTTAGAGAACCACTTGGCCCCCTTTATACGAGCAAACAAATCAGTAAGCAGTGGTAACGGATATTGATATTTAACCGTGATTTTATTCAAAAGTCGATAATCAATACACGGCCTCAAAGAGCCGTCTTTCTTAGACACAAAGAAAAAACCGGCTCCTAAGGGAGATGACGAAGGACGAATATGTCCCTTTTCCAAGGACTCCTTTATATATTCTCGCATAGCAGCGTGTTCAGGCACAGACAGATTAAATAAACGACCCTTAGGGTATTTACTACCCGGAATCAAGTCTATGGCACAATCGCACTCCCGGTGCGGAGGTAGTGAACCAACCTTGGGTTCTTCAAAAACGTCACGAAAGTCAGACAAGAATTCAGGAATCTCAGAGGGAATAGATGATGAAATGGAAACCAAAGGTACGTCCCCATGAGTTCCTTTACATCCCCAGCTTAACACAGACATAGCTCTCCAGTCGAGGACTGGGTTATGAGATTGCAGCCATGGCAATCCCAGCACCAAAACATCATGTAGATTATACAGCACCAGAAAGCGAATAACCTCCTGGTGATCCGGATTAACACGCATAGTCACTTGTGTCCAGTATTGTGGTTTATTACTAGCCAATGGGGTGGAGTCAATCCCTTTCAGAGGTATCGGAGCCTCCAGTGGCTCCAAATCATACCCACAGCGTTTGGCAAAGGACCAATCCATAAGACTCAAAGCAGCGCCAGAGTCGACATAGGCGTCCGCGGTAATAGATGACAAAGAACAAATCAGGGTCACAGATAGAATAAACTTAGACTGTAAAGTGCTAATTGAAACAGACTTGTCAGGCTTCTTAGTACGCTTAAAGCATGCTGATATAACATGAGTTGAATCACCACAATAGAAGCACAACCCATTTTTTCGTCTAAAATTCTGCCGCTCGCTTCTGGACAGAATTCTATCACATTGCATATTTTCTGGCGTTTTCTCAGTAGACACCGCCAAATGGTGCACAGGTTTGCGCTCCCGCAGACGCCTATCGATCTGAATAGCCATCGTCATGGACTCATTCAGACTCGCAGGCACAGGGAACCCCACCATAACATCCTTAATGACATCAGAGAGACCTTCTCTGAAAATCGCCGCCAGGGCGCACTCATTCCACTGAGTAAGCACAGACCATTTGCGGAATTTTTGGCAGTATATTTCAGCTTCATCTTGCCCCTGAGACAAGGACATCAAGGCCTTTTCCGCCTGAAGCTCTAAATGAGGTTCCTCATAAAGCAACCCCAAGGCCAGAAAAAACGCATCCACATTGAGCAACGCAGGATCCCCTGGTGCCAATGCAAAAGCCCAGTCTTGAGGGTCGCCCCGGAGCAAGGAAATTACAATCCTGACCTGCTGTGCAGGGTCTCCGGCAGAGCGAGACTTCAGGGACAAAAACAATTTGCAATTATTTTTAAAATTTTGAAAGTGAGATCTATTCCCCGAGAAGAATTCAGGCAAAGGAATTCTAGGCTCAGACATAGGTGCATGAACAACAAAATCTTGCAAATTTTGTACCTTTGTGGCGAGATTATTCAAACCTGTAGCTACACTCTGAAGATCCATTTGAAACAGGTGAACACAGAGCCATTCAAGGATTAGAAGGAGAGAAAGAGAGGAAGGCTGCAGTATAGGCAGACTAGCAAGTGATTCAATTAAGAGCACACTCAGAACTAGAGGAAAAAAAAAAAAAAATTGTAGCAGACTTCTTTTTTCTCTCCTTTCTCAGCCAGTAATTTAACCCTTTTTTGGGCCGGTCAAACTGTCATGATTCTCAATGGCGAGAGAACATAGCCCAGCATATATGAGAACTAGCTCTTGGAAGATGGAAACTATACTGACCATGAACTAAACCTGCCGCACAACTAGAAGTGGCCGGGTAGCATGCCTACGTTTTTTAACCCTAGATGCCCAGCGCCAGCCGGAGAACTACCTAATCCTAGCAGAGGAAAAGACAGTCCTGGCTCACCTCTAGAGAAATTTTCCCAAAAGGCAGACAGAGGCCCCCACATATATTGGCGGTGATTTTAGATGAAATGACAAACGTAGTATGAAAATAGGTTTAGCAAAATCGAGGTCCGCTTTCTAGATAGCAGGAAGACAGAAAGGACACTTTCATGGTCAGCAAAAAAAACCCTATCAAAACACCATCCAGAAATTCCTTTAAGACTCTAGCATTAACTCATAACACCAGAGTGGCAATTTCCGATCACAAGAGCTTTCCAGACACAGTAACGAAACAGCAGCTGTGAACAGGAACAAAATGCAAAAACACACAAGGACAAAAGTCCAACTTAGCTGGGAGTTGTCTAGTAGCAGGAACAAGCACAGAAGGCTTCTGATTACATTGTTGACCGGCAAGAAACTGACAGAGGAGCAAGGTTATATAGCGACTCCCACATCCTGATAGGAGCAGGTGAACAGAGGGATGATGCACACAAGTTCAATTCCACAAGTGGCCACCGGGGGAGCCCAGAATCCAATTTCACAACAGGTCCCCGGCTCACAGCTCCCGGCCCCCCTTCTTCTTCTCGGCTGGAAGAAAATGGCGGGCGCATGCGCAGTGCTTCCGCCAAGATCTGCCAGCAGACACCTGGCAACCAGTGAGAAATTTCTAATTGGCTGCTGGGTTTTGATTACTGTAATATGTCCTATCACAGTGATCAAAACCCCTAATATTTGATAAATATGGCAGCACTTGGGCTGTACCTCTCTCTTCTCTCGTTGTAGTTGTTCTGGGAGAGAAGAGAGAGAGACTACAGTTCAAGCGCTGCCCTGTCAGAGTGATAAGACATAATTTCTGCATCTGGCAGCATCCCATTTACCCACCCCTGTTCTCTGTAATCCCTGCATCATCAGCAAAACATTATTAAAAAAAACAAAAAACTTTTTTTAAAAAAAATTTTTCTAATAATTTTTTTTTTTATTTGTTAGGGTTAGGGTTATGCATATTAGGGTTAGGGTTAGGGTTACACATATTAGGGTTAGCAGAGGAAATAAATTTCAGCGCGGAGCAAGCTTACAGCCTGCTTTGCTCCAGCAGTGAAACAGAATCTGCCTCTGAAGCTGAGCAGCTTTCAGACAGTGATGACGACTCTTCTTCCACAGGATCCCCCAGCCCGATGGTAGCGGAGTCGGTCGTCACTGCTGAAGCTTCAGAGGCAGGACCAAGTACCGCAGTCCCCCCACCGCTGTGGTATAAAGACACCTCATTTTCCCCTCAAATTCCCAGTTTTTCTGCAGTCCCTGCAATAAGAGTAGATGTCACCAATTTTACCCCCATTGATTTTTTTCAAATTTTCATTAGCCTCGAAGTCCTGCAATTAATCGTCCACCAAACAAACCTATATGCCCGGCAATATATTTCCCAAAAACCCACTGCCTTTCATTCCCGTTCCTGGATCCCCACAAATGTCCCCGAAATAAAAAAATAAAAAAATTCTTAGGCCTCACCCTGAATATGGGTTTAGTAAAAAACCCACACTCCGCTCTTACTGGGCAACAAAAGCTGTCCACAGCACCCCTGTATTTGCAGCCATCATGTCCCGTGTCCGTTACGAAGCCCTGATGAGATTCCTTCACTTCAGTGACAATTCCCAAGCCCCCCAAGAACTGACCCCAACTACGATTGGCTAAATAAATTGAGACCCCTAATTTCCCTCCTAAAAACTTCATTTCTAAATTCCTATACCCCAGAGCAAAATGCGGCAGTCGACGAGTCCTTGATGAGCTTCAAGGGCCGTCTGTCATTCCGCCAATTTATTCCCTCCAAGAGAGCCAAATACGGCATAAAATTATACAAAACTTGCGAGAGCTCATTAGGGTACACGTCCACCTTCCTAATTTATGAAGGTAGGGACCACCAAATAAACCCCCCAAACTGCCCCCAGACAATTGGTATCCCAGGCAAAATTGTCTGGAAGCTAATGACGCCCTTTCTCCATCAAGGGTACCACGTGTACACTGACAACTACTACACGAGCATCCCCCTATATAAATCCCTCCATGCTGCAAATACAGGGGCCTGTGGGACAGTCAGGAAAAACAGAATGGGGTTTCCGTCACAGTTGGTGTCCAGACGTTTGGAGAGGGGGGCTTCATTCTCACTCGCAAGTGACCAACTTCTTGCAGTGAAGTGGAAAGACAGGAAGGACGTCTACATGCTTTCCACACTGCATGCGGACACCACTGTGACAGTCAGAGAGAGGGGTGCCACCAGGGACAAGGAAAAACAAGTCTGCGTCACAGACTATAACAAATATATGGGTGGCGTAGACTTGTCAGACCAGGTTCTGCAACCATACCTGGTCAAGAGGAAGACCAGGGCCTGGTACAAAAAGGTGGCAATCTACCTTATTCAAACTGCCACATATAACAGCTTTGTCCTGTATAAAAAGTCCCAAGGACCACTTACGTTCCTGCACTTTCAGGAAAAAATTGTAGAGAGCCTCATATTTGAGTCAATGGCACCGGGGGAAGCCTTTGACTCTGAGGATTCCCGGAGACTTGCAGAATGCCATTTTCCTCACCCTGTCCTTGTCACTCTCACCCAAAGGTATCCTCAAAAAAGATGCAGAGTTTGCAGAAAGCATGGCAGACGGAGTGATTCCCGATTCTATTGCCCCACATGCCCATCCCAACCAGGCCTTTGTATCTCCCCCTGTTTTGAGACCTACCACACCACCTACAATTATTAGTTTGTTTGTTTTTTCAATAATTTTTATTTTCTGCTCAGTGGCCCCAGTAGAGCAATTTGGAACAATTGATAAAGAATATTTTAATTAGTAGATCCCATTTTACCCCATTTCACAATTCCAGAACTTGATCAATCCCATACCAAACTACTATCCCAACAAATTCTCGTCCACGTACCCACGTCTGTACGCTCTAGAGTGTGGACCCTACAAATGTTCTTGCAAAGTCAGGTCATCTGAAAATTCTAGGACTTGATCAATCCCATACCAAACTACTATTCCAACAAATTCTCGTCCATGTACCCAAGTCAATAAGCGTTAGAATGTGGACCCCAGAAATGATCTTGAAAAGTGAGATCATCTGAAAATGAATTCTAGGACTTGATTACTCACAAACATTTTTGACCATTTATCTAACTTTGACTGTTTTTACGACTGTCTTGCTACACAAAACTTTGGCTTCCATTTATATTACTTATATTTATGTTAATGATACGGGCATGATCATTTTATTGTAGGATTTCTAAAAAATTAGGAAGTTCCGTACTTATACAGTATGGGCTTTACTTTATGGTTCTTGCCGAACCTCTGGTACCAGACAATACTTTCTATAGAGAACTGGTTGTTTTGTGCATATAGCGGTTCTGACCTTGGCGGGTGGGAGCTTGCTATGGTGTACCACGTCTATTGGCACATTCGTCTCTCATATAGGGATTGATGGAGCTAAAAGGACGTTGTACAACCAGTCTCTGAAAGTGTCTGCCATTCTAGCCCTGATGGTGTTCTTTTATCTTTGGAACAAGCTCCGCTTTGCCACATAGTTGGCTGCATTTTCCTCCACATTTTGCCCTTCATTCCAGTACAGTTTATTCTTCCTGCTACAATATACGCAAATGTGGGACAACGGTTTTGTTAGCAAGACCAATTTTATAATCAGCCAATGTGTTTTAGGAGCATGCCTTCCTCTGTGAGTAATAATTCCTGGAAGGATTTTCTTGTTTGCTCAACGTCTCTAGAAGCTTTGAATGGGTCCTGGATCTTCAATTTCACCCTAAAGCCCAAATGGTGTGCCATCTATTATACACACTGCTTTGTCACCAGTACTCAGATTGGTGCCATATAGGATATATTTCTGAACACTTAAAAACTAGTGAAATAAAATTTGAGGTGTGTTCCTTGGAACTTACAAAAAAGAATCATAAAAGAGACAGTGAAAAAAATGCAAATTGTAAATTTTCAAGCTTGTGTTGCATCAACTGCATAAAAAATGGTGGCATCAAACTACTCATTACCTCCCTAGATAAATAGATTAGAGGGTACAATTTATAAAAAAGACATTTATGGGGGATTTCTGTTGCTCTTGAACCATACAGGCTCTGCCAGTATAACAATCTATTTCAAATAAAGCCAAATTTGTCACATTGTGCCCCTTTCTGTCCAAGCCCTGCCATTTGTCCAAACAGAACTTTTTGACTACATATGGGATATTGCTGCACTCATAATAAAGTGGGTAACGAATTGTAGGGTCCACTTTTGGTGTTATTTCTGAAAAAAGTGAGAAATTCAGGTCTAAAACAAGATTTTCGTGAAAAAAAATGATTTTTTCCAATATGACGACCTAATGTTATCAAACTCTGTGTCGTACATGTGGATTCAAATTGCTCAATATACCACTGATTAAAATCTTTGAGGGGTATAGTTTTCAAAATGGGGTCAGTTGTGGGGTGTTTCTGCTGTTAGGCACATCTACAAACCCAAAATGGCGTCCGCTTTCGCAATTAAGAGATTAAAAAGTCAAAAGGCGCTCCTTCCCTTCCGAGCTCCGCAGTGCGTCCAAACAGAGGTTTACCCCCACATATGGGGTATCGACATACTCAGGACAAATTGCACAACAACTTTTTGGGTCCAATTTCTCTTGATACCCTTGGGAAAATAAAAAATTGGGGGTGAAAAGATCATTTTTGTGAAAAAATATGATTTTTATTTTTTTGGCTCTACGTTATAAACTTGGGTGAAGCACTTGGGGGTTCAAAGTGTTCACCACACAACTAGATAAGTTCCTTAGGGGGTCTAGTTTC
The DNA here is from genome assembly GCF_051348905.1 of Ranitomeya variabilis. Lineage (NCBI taxonomy): Eukaryota > Metazoa > Chordata > Amphibia > Anura > Dendrobatidae > Ranitomeya > Ranitomeya variabilis. Next base: position 87,024,114 of record NC_135232.1, read on the forward strand.
CAAAATGGTGTCACTTGTGGGGGGTTTCCACTGTTTAGGCACATCAGCGGCTCTCCAAACACGACATGGTGTCCGATCTCAATTCCAGGGAATTCTGTGTTGAAAAAGTCAAACGGCGTTCCTTCCCTTCTGAGCTCTACTGTGCACCCAAACAATGGTTCACCCCCACATACGGGGTATCGACATTCTCAGAACAAATTGCACAACAACTTTTGGGGTCCAATTTTTCTTGCTACCCTTGGGAAAATAAAAAATTGGGGGCGAAAAGATCATTTTTGTGAAAAAAATATGATTTTTATTTTTTTCGGCTCTACATTATAAACTTGTGTGAAGCACTTGGGGGTTCAAAGTGTTGACCACACACCTAGATAAGTTCCTTAGGGGCTCTAGTTTCCAAAATGGTGTCACTTGTGGGGGGTTTCCACTGTTTAGGCACATCAGCGGCCAGTGGCGTAACTACAAAGTTATGGGCCCCGGTGCGAACTTCCAAATGGGGCCCCCCCCCCTACCTCCGTGACGCCCCCCCACCCCCTTCCCCTAGATACGCCTCGGACTGTTGCAGGAATCTCCTGCACTGCAACATGGTGTTGGGTGCCAGCACAGCCCGCACAGTGGTATATCCAGCACAGCCCGCACAGGGGTATATACAGCAGAGCCCGCACAGTGGTATATACAGCACAGCCCGCACAGTGGTATATCCAGCACAGCCCGCACAGGGGTATATAGAGCACAGCCCGCACAGGGGTATATACAGCACAGCCCGCACAGGGGTATATACAGCAGAGCCCGCACAGGGGTATATACAGCAGAGCCCGCACAGGGGTATATACAGCACAGCCAGCACAGGGGTATATAGAGCAGAGCCCGCACAGGGGTATATAGAGCACAGCCCGCACAGGGGTATATACAGCAGAGCCCGCACAGGGGTATATACAGCACAGCCAGCACAGGGGTATATACAGCACAGCCGGCACAGGGGTATATACAGCACAGCCCGCACAGTGGTATATACAGCAGAGCCAGCACAGGGGTATATAGAGCACAGCCCGCACAGGGGTATATACAGCACAGCCCGCACAGGGGTATATAGAGCACAGCCAGCACAGGGGTATATAGAGCACAGCCAGCACAGGGATATATACAGCACAGCCCGCACAGGGATATATACAGCACAGCCCGCACAGGGATATATACAGCAGAGCCCGCACAGGGGTATATGCAGCACAGCCAGCACAGGGGTATATAGAGCACAGCCAGCACAGGGGTATATAGAGCACAGCCCGCATCTCATCTCCTCCCCCCCCCCCCCCGATAATGGCCCCACAGTCCGGTGAAAAAGAAAAAAAAAAACTCTCCTCACCTTTCCTTTTGCCCGCGCTGCTCCTGGTGGCTGCAGTCTGCCCAGGACACTGCAGGTGCGCGATGATATGACGTCATCGCGCACCCGCAGTGTACTGTCAGAGGCAGAGCGGGGAATGATGGGAGAGGGAGCGTCAGGTGACGCTCTCCTCCATCATTGCATTGAACTATACCGGTGTCATAGACGCCGGTATAGTTAAATGCGGCGGCGGCGGCGGCGGCGGCGGGGAGGAACAGTGCAGCGGCCCACTACTGGCATCGGCTCTTCTGGCATTTGCCAGAAGTGCCCGATGTCCAGCCCGGCCCTGCCCTGACCTGCCGGCCCGGGGCCCCTGACCTGCGGGGCCCGGTCGCAATGGCGACCGCTGCGACCGCGGTCGTTACGCCCCTGTCAGCGGCTCTCCAAACGCGACATGGTGTCCGATCTCAATTCCAGGGAATTCTGTGTTGAAAAAGTCAAATGGCGCTCCTTCCCTTCTGAGCTCTGCTGTGCACCCAAACAGTGGTTCCCCCCGCGTATGGGGTATCGGCATATTTTATGGTTCATTTTCTCTTTTTACACTTGTGAAAATAAAAAAATTGGTTCTGAAGTAAAATGTTTGTGAAAAAAATTAAATGTTCATTTTTTCTTTCCACATTGCTTCAGTTCCTGTGAAGCAACTGAAGGGTTAATAAAGTTCTTGAATGTGGTTTTGCGCACCTTGAGGGGTGTAGTTTTTAGAATGGTGTCACTTTTGGGTATTTTCTGCCATATAGCCCCCTGAAAATAACTTCAAAAGAGAGATGGTCCATAAAAAATTGGTTTTGTAAATTTTGTTGTAAAAATAAGAAATTGCTGGTCAAATTTTAACCCTTATAACTCCCTAATAAAAAAAATGTTGTTTCCAAAATTGTGCTAATGTAAAGTAGACATATGGGAAATGTTATTTATTGACCATTTTGTGTGACATATCCCTCTGATGTAAGGGCATAAAAATTTAAAGTTTGAAAATTGCAAAATTTTCAAAATTTTCGCCATATTTCCATTTTTTAATAAATAAACGCAAGTAATATAGAAGAAATGTTACCACTAACATGAAGTAAAAAAAGTCACGAAAAAACAATCTCAGAATCAGCGGGATCCGTTGAAGTGTTCCCGAGTTATAACCTCATAAAGAGACAGTGGTCAGAATTGTAAAAATTGGCTCGGTCATTAAGTACCAAATTGGCACTGTCACTAAGGGGTTAAAACCGTATGTGAACCTTAGTGTTAAAAACTTGGCTAATAAAATTGAAAAATTCTCCTGTTAATAATTCTGCAAAGACCATTTAAGGATACAAAAAGTTGATCGTCCTTCAATGTAGTGCGTCCTGCTCTCAACATATTGTCAGGATTTCATTACCATTTTAGAAGGGTTTGGCAGCTTGAGGCTTCATGGTACACAATTTTTTTTTAAATAACAGTCTCCTGTCTCCAATCACGTCATTCAGACTGCATTGTTGGGTATTATCAAAATCTTAACTTACAACAAACATCATTTTGTGTCACATTACTAAACTTTATAGTCTTGCAAGGATTTAAAGTATTCTGTTTCACTCACTTTTGGACCAATTGGTGATATTTTTATCAGCCACAACTCTGAATTTTTAGCAAGTTTTGGTGGAAGAGATACAGATCCTTTCCTTTTTTTCCTTGCAGTCAGTTCTCCATAACTCTGTGTGATTTTATATGTGATTTTTTATTTGAACATTGAGAAATGGATTTGGTAGGGGAAGAACGCACTTTTCTGACATTTGAAAAAAATCTTTTGGAACTATGCCTTGTTTAACGGCCACTATCTTGCAATGTACGATCTTGGCCTACAGTTTAACAGTTCAATGAATGCTTTTCTTTTCCATCAGAAGACGATTTCAGGGAAGCAACATTATTTTCTTTGTCTGATACAATAACAGTCGGAAAAAAAACTAATGATCTTCAAGTGTTTCTGTGAAGAAAATGAACACTTTGCATGGAGGTGTAATTTTTTTGGTGTGGAAATGCCATTTACCGTATTTTCCGGCGTATAAGACGACTGGGCGTATAAGACGACCCCCCAACTTTACCAGTTAAAATATAAAATCTTCTTAAAAGTCGGGGGTCTTCTTATACACCCTATGTCGTCTTATAGGGCCGGTGAATATGTGCCTTTTGGGGGGGGGGGGAGTGATCCTGATGACGAGGGGGCGTCTCACAGGAAAGTGAGTATCCCCCATTACCTTATCGTAGCGGTGCAGCGTGGGGGTCTCAGTGCTGGGAGTGGCGGCGGCGGCGGCTGCTGTGCTCTGGTGCGGCGGCTGCTGTGCTCTGGTGCGGCGGCTCCTCTTCTGTGTGGGGCCTCTGTGCTGTGCGGTGGCGGTGGCGGCGGCATATCTTTATCCAGTTGGGGCTCCTCCGGCATCTCCTTAGCCCTGGAGGCCCCGCCGCAACTCCATCGGTGCAATGCAGCGGCCATTTTCCCGGAGGCAGCTCAATAGGTGCGATGCGGTGGCCTCCGGGAAAATGGCCGCTGCTCAGATTCAGATCTCGTCCCGAAATCTCGGGACACGAGATCTGAATCTGAGCAGCGGCCATTTTCCCGGAGGCCACCACATTGCACCGATGGAGTTGCGGCGGGGCCTCCAGGGCTAAGGAGATGCCGGAGGAGCCCCAACTGGATAAAGATACGCCGCTGCCGCCGCCACCTCACAGCACAGAGGCCCCACACAGAAGAGGAGCCGCCGCACCAGAACACAGCAGCTGCCGCCGCTCCCAGCACTGACACCCCCACGCTGCACCGCTAGGATAAGGTAATGGGGATTACTCACTTTCCTGTGAGACGCCCCCTCGTCATCAGGATCACTCCCCCTCCCCACCCACCATATACACCGGCGTACAAGTCGATTCCCGGCGTATAAGACGACCCCCGACTTTTAAGAAGATTTTCGGGGGTTAAAAAGTCGTCTTATACGCCGGAAAATACGGTACTTTAATATGTTGGAAATCTTGCACTAAAGCCCCATTAATAATCACTTGGTTACATTAACTTAGACCTTTTATGTCCATCATTGGCGACTTCTGGATGTACAAAATGCATATTGTGAAGTGGATTTTCATGGGCCCATCCAGTATGTGGGTTCCAAGGCGTAATGGAGTGCATATGACTATGCAGCAGGGCTGACCTTGCTGCCGATGTGTAAAACAAAGGAGTACGGGAGTACAAAATGCATATTGTGAAGTGGATTTTCATGGGTCCATCCCGTATGTGGGTTCCAAGGCGTAATGGGGTGCATATGACTGACTATGCAGCAGGGCTGGCCTTGCTGCCAATGTGTAAAACAAAGGAGTGCGGGAGTACAAAATGCATATTGTGAAGTGGATTTTCATGGGCACATCCAGTATGTGGGTTCAAAGGCGTAATGGGGTGCATATGAATTGGTAACAGGGCAGGCCTTGAATTCAATGCAACACTTTTTCAGGAGTCCCCCCTGGACATCTTATGAAAGGGGTATTGTGGTGCGTTGTAATTCTTGGCAGCCCATCCACTCACAGCACAGGCTACAACAGCTTAGGAGACCCACTGTTTAATAATGGCCCTTTAAGAAGATTAATGCCGCCTGATGCACCAGTAAAAAGAGGCTCTGTGACTTTAAGAGTCCCTCCTTCGTACATGAAACAAGATGGGTCTGCTTATGTGTCACACATCACATGGCCAGCTAGGGGTGTTAAATGTTACAATGACATTTCACAGTGAATGCATTTGTAGTGGTTGAAAGCAATGTTAAAGTTGAAAAACGCTTCAAAAACGCTGCATGTTATGGTTCTCAATGGCAAGAGAACATAGCCCAGCAAACATAAGTACTAGCTCTTGGAAGGATGGAAACTAAACTGACCATGAACTAAACCTGCCGCACAACTAACAGTAGCCGGGTAGCGTTGCCTACGTTTTTTATCCCTAGACGCCCAGCGCCGGCCGGAGGACTAACTAATCCTGGCAGAGGAAAATATAGTCCTGGCTCACCTCTAGAGAAATTTCCCCGATAGGCAGACAGAGGCCCCCACATATATTGGCGGTGATTTTAGATGAAATGACAAACGTAGTATGAAAATAGGTTTAGCAAAATTGAGGTCCGCTTACTAGATAGCAGGAAGACAGAAAGGGCACTTTCATGGTCAGCTGAAAACCCTATCAAAATACCATCCTGAAATTACTTTAAGACTCTAGTATTAACTCATAACATCAGAGTGGCAATTTCAGATCACAAGAGCTTTCCAGACACAGAAACGAAACTACAGCTGTGAACTGGAACAAAATGCAAAAACAAACGAGGACTAAAGTCCAACTTAGCTGGGAGTTGTCTAGCAGCAGGAACATGCACAGAAAGGCTTCTGATTACAATGTTGACCGGCATGGAAGTGACAGAGGAGCAAGGTTAAATAGCGACTCCCACATCCTGATGGAAACAGGTGAACAGAGGGGATGATGCACACCAGTTCAATTCCACCAGTGGCCACCGGGGGAGCCCAAAATCCAATTTCACAACAGCTGCATCTGAACTAAGCCTAAGTGGGGGAGGAACATTTCGGTCTGGGGTTAATAATTTGGCCTTACAGGCAAGTCATTAACCTGCAAAAGGATGTACCTTGACATATTTCCCAGCAAAATCCGTTTTGGTTTTGTTTTAGTGTGTTTTTTGTTGAACTGGGAAAAATTGCATGAATCTCGGAAAAAATGATTAAAGCTGTGCACTTTATGAATGATGAATAAATAAATAAATAAATAAATCATTCACTTTATGAATGATTCTAGAGGCGATCCCTATGATGTTCCTGTGTCATTTGAGCAGTGTTTCCATCATTTTCAGATGTTTTTAGACCTTAAAAGGACCCCCGGGGGGATCACGGTAAAAATACTCGGGTCTCCCATAGACTTACATTGGGCTCGTTGCTCGGGTCGCGTACCCGAGTATTCCAATCTGCTCCACCCGAGCAACGAGCACCCGAGCATTTTAGTGCTCGCTCATCACTAATTGTTACACTTTTGCTTGTCACTGTATCTAAGCCCTAGAACTGAATGGTGCTTTAAAATAATGAAAAAATTGATAATAATGAACATGAAACCTAAAAGAATAGTACTATTTAGTCAAGATTGTGATTTGAGAAGTCAGGTTCAATATTCAGCAGCCAAAGTTCAATTTATACGATAGCCTTATATGACAATGCAGCATGTTCATCCAGGTACCGACAGGGCAGTAGCATTGTGAAGAAAGGCAACCCGTCTCCAAGGACAGCCAAGTACAGTAAGGGCCCCTTCACACTGTGCAATCAAAGTCTGAACGAGTGTTCGATTTGTGACGTTTATCCGTCCTCGTTCCGAGGTTGCAAAGTGTGACATGGCGTTACGATTTGCGACGCAGCCCAGCATCGTACGATGTGAAAGAAAGAGCAGAACTTTCTTTCGTCGTAAATGTCCCGCTGTGGCGGTCGAAATCGTAGTATGTGACGGCGGTCATACGAGCTCGTAATGCGACTACGTGGGTTGGGCTTCCGCATACCTGTCTCCTGATTGGGCGTGACGTTTTAGCACGCCCATGCTGGTAATACGTCACGCTCGGAGTCGTAGGACTATGGCGGTGTGAAGGGTAGCGTACGATTGCGACGCGTGACGTTCACATCGCAACTACGTCAGAAAAAGCGTTAACATCGTAGAGTGTGACCGCTGGCTACGAGCTCGTACTGCGATGTCGAATATGACGCAAATGCGTCGTAATCGTAGCAGAATCGACCAGTGTGAAGGTACCCTAAGTGCCTGACATACCATTGTAGTTGAGCTACGATGCCAGACACCTTCAATAAGTGAAAGTAATGCCGTTTGTTAAACAAAAACAGCAACTTTTTATTCAACCCCCTCTTAAAAAAGCTTGAAAATTTCCAGACTAAAGATGAATGTGAAATATTATCATTATTGAAATCATAATTCCTTTCTACATAAAGTATGAAGTTGCCAAGTACTTGTTCTTGTTCTCAGTAGTTTTGCTCTTCAAAGTCTCACAGAAAATCTGCTTGTTGTAATGTGTGGGAAATGATGTGGTTATTTTCTAATTTGACAGGGATCTATTATAAACTCACTTGCTCATAGATTTCTAGAGCCATGACTAAGTCTTCAGCTTAGCAATTTCCCCCCCTAAGCTCTTGAAGTGTCATGAACAAATGTATATGTGTTCACATGCGTTATACATGACTCATCAGGGAATCCACTGTCCTGCGGAGTAACAGAGCTAATTTTATTCCCTTCCCAAGTGAGCTAAACAGTGGCATCAAAAGTCATCTCTGCATGGTCCAAAAACATTCAAGGGACAGATTTATACAGGAATACGTATAGACAATGAAATTAAAGAAAAATTACCCTCCTCCAGATGTTCCCGATGTAGCTGGCCAGAGTATACAGAGTATAAACTGTACTAGGCCAAACTATACCCTGGGGTATAAAATAGTCTAGGCAAACCATACCCATCCAGGCAACAATATACCCCTCTATTTTATGAGCCCTTGTACATTAGATTTTAGATGCCATTTTCTAATAACTTAAAGCTGACTTACAAGCAGTGGGAAGGTATTTGTGCTGTTAATCACATGATGAAGATTGATTTTACAATACAATGTGACTGGTAACGGACAACAGTCATTACATCTGAGATTACACTGTTGTCCAGTAAGTTAAGTGCTTTTACCATAGAATGCAATTATAACTTGATCTTATCACTTCACTGGTTTTCTCACCCTATCTGATTGTTTGAAAAGTGAACACACAGACACACAGCTGCTTTTAATGTGGAACTACTTAGAAGTGCGGTAGAACTTGTTACCTCATTATATCTTTGTGGAAGTCTAATATTTTACTGATTAAAGTTTTTCTGGTTCAAGCAATAAAAGATTAAGTGTTTAGAACCAGAATTATTTTCTCACATAACTTACCTGACAAACCTGAACCTCCAATATGGTGTTGAAAAATTAAGTAATTCTTGTGTATATTACTCAAAGCTGCTGTTATCAAGGGGGGAATATAATTTGGCATGAGGGAGTATGAAATGGCCTAGGACAATTTATACCCCAGAGTATAAATTGACCAAGGCCATAATATACCCTGGGTATAATCTAGCCTAGACCTCTTTAACTCAGGGTATAATTTGGACTCGGGGTATACTATAGCCTGTTACGCCGGTCTTGTATATTTGTTACTCAGAATAGTTCTTAGAGTTGGAACAAAATGTAATATTATAAAAAAAGTTGGTCTATGTTCATGAATCAACCATAATGGCTTGAAAGGGTCAATAGACTCTTGTAAGCCCAATAGATGCCAAAAAGGACACTCACTGTTATACAACAGTCTACCTTTTTTAATGTACAGTATAGGTAAGTCTAGCTTGCCTCTGACTTGGGAAGGAAGAAGAGCAGTACCAGGCTTAGCGACTAGTAAGAACAAGAAATTTGTCTGTGCTGTGGTCAGACTGCCATCGACCAGTAGCCCATGCCAAGGAGAATCCACCAGTATTATAGTCAGTGATGAACTCTTTATCTGGGTTGCCCAATTTTGAAAAAATAAAAAAGCTGCAATTGCGGCAAAAGAGAAAGAGGGGATTCTCATAGACTTTTACGTTTACAATCAGTAATCACCTGGCCAATAGAGATGATCAGATTGATCTGTGGTGAATCAAATTCGAGTTAAATTTTCTGAAATTCGCAGGTCCCTGCAAATTTGAATCTGATTGGCCAAAAATAAAAATTCCCAACTCCATTTCACACACTGGTGAAGAGATCCAGAGAAGGCCAATGATGACAAGTGGCGCTCTTCCTCATTAAACTCTGCAGCATTTCACAAGTGATGGTCTAGAGCGCCAATAAGGAGGGACTACCATAGTCAGTATAAAAGATGGGGCCAGTCAAATAGCATAATTTTATGCATTTAAAGAGTAAGGAGAGCAATCAGAGAGCATACGGACAGAAAAAGGACAAAATTGCATCCATCGTGTTCTACTGCTGAACTCGCATTGAAGAACACATTGAGTTGCAATCATTCTCTTTTTCTCTCTTTTCAAAAGGGGTTTGAACATCACTAGTGACTGCAGCTAGAATAAACTCTCACTGTAGCGCCAATATAGTGGTAGAAGGGAAAATGAGAGCTGAAGCTATTGATTGGCTGCAGAGGTCATATGCTAGATTGGCAGAGGAAAGAAGAGGTGAGTAGTGTTTCAGAATTTTCTGCTGTTTTTTTTTTTTTTAAGAAAAATAGTAACATAGTATTTAAGGTTGAAGAAAGACTTTAAGTCCATCTAGTTCAACCCATAGCCTTACATGTTGATTCAGAGTAAGGCAAAAAAAAAACCCATGCGGCAAACACTAAGCTCCACATTGGGGAAAGAAAATTCCTTCCCGACTCCACATATGGCAATCAGACTAGTTCCCTGGATCAACGCCCTATCAAGGAATCTAGTATATATAACCTGTAACATTATACTTTTCAAGAAAGGCATCCAGTCCCTTCTTAAATTTTAGTAATGAATCACTCATTGCAACATCATACGGCAGAGAGTTCCATAGTCTCACTGCTCTTACAGTAAAGAACCCGCATCTGTTATTATGCTTAAACCTTCTTTCCTCCAGACATAGTGGATGCCCCCTTGACCCCGTCTCAGGTCTAAAGGTAAAAATATCATCAGAAAGGACTTTGTACTGTCCCCTCATATATTTATACATTGTAATAAGATCACCCTTTAGCCTTCATTTTTCCAAACTAAATAGCCCCAAGTGTAATAACCTATCTTGGTATTGCAGACCCCCCAGTCCTCTAATAACCTTGGTCGCTCTTCTCTGCACCCGCTCTAGTTCAGCTATGTCTTTCTTATACACCGGAGACCAGAACTGTACACAGTATTCTAAGAGTGGTCGAACTAGTGACTTGTATAGAGGTAAAATTATGTTCTCCTCATGAGTGTTGTGATCCTAGTGGTAGAGGATCTCCAATGTACAAACTAAGTCCGAAACACAAAATCTAGCTCCAAGGGAGGTGGTAACTAGGCTGACCGAATATCTGATCCTAGCACACAACTAACAGTAGCCAGGGAACGTACCTACGTTGATTCTAGACGTCTCGCACCAGCCGGAGAACTAACTAACCCTTTCAGAGAAAATAAGACCTCACTTGCCTCCAGAGAAGGGAACCCCAAAGGTAAAATACAAGCCCCCAACAAATAATAACGGTGAGGTTAGAAGAAAAGACAAATGTAAGTATGAACTAGATTTAGCAAAGTGAGGCCCACTAATTAATAGCAGAAAATAGAAAGAGAACTTATTCGGTCAGCAAAAACCCTACCAAAATATCCACGCTGAATATCCAAGAAACCCCCGCACCGACTAACGGTGCGGGGGGAGAATATCAGCCCCCTTGAGCTTCCAGCAAAAATCAGAATCAACTTATTACTAGCTGGAACAAAATATCAGAATGTGAATAAACAAAAATAAGGAAGCAGGACTTAGCTTATTTTGCAAAAAGCAGGAGACAGGAGCCAAAGGACTTAGACTGGTTACATCGATTCCAGGCACCATACTGAGTTTCCAGGAAGTCTAAATAGGAACACCCAGGCCAAACGACCCAGGTGGGTAAAAACCTGGAGAAAGACAATCCAAGTGTAATACTGCTAGAGAACACAAGAGGGAGCCAAGAAATACAATTCACAACAGTACCCCCCCTTTAAGGAGGGGACACCGAACCCTCACCACGACCACCAGGACGATCAGGATGAGCCGCGTGAAAAGCACGAACCAAATCGGCCGCATGAACATCAGAGGCGACCACCCAGGAATTATCCTCCTGACCATAGCCCTTCCATTTGACCAGATACTGAAGCCTCCGTCTAGAGAGACGAGAATCTAAGATCTTCTCCACCACGTACTCCAACTCGCCCTCAACCAAGACCGGAGCAGGAGGGTCAACCGCAGGAACCACAGGCACAACATACCGCCGCAACAAAGACCTATGGAACACATTGTGAATGGCAAATGACACCGGAAGATCCAAACGAAAAGAAACTGGATTAAGGATTTCCAAAAGTCTATACGGACCAATAAAGTGAGGCTTAAACTTAGGAGAGGAAACCTTAAGAGGGACATACCGAGAAGACAACCAAACCAAATCCCCAACACGAAGTCGGGGACCCACACCGCGGCGGCGGTTGGCAAAACGCTGAGCCTTCTCCTGTGACAATTTCAAGTTGTCCACCACATGACTCCAAATCCGCTGCAATCTATCCACCACGGAATCCACCCCAGGACAGTCAGAAGATTCAACATGCCCCGAGGAGAAACGAGGATGAAAACCAGAATTGCAGAAAAATGGCGAAACCAAAGTAGCGGAACTAGCCCGATTATTGAGGGCAAACACAGCCAATGGCAAAAAGGTCACCCAATCATCCTGATCCGCAGAAACAAAACATCTCAAGTAAGCCTCCAGCGTCTGATTAGTTCGCTCCGTTTGGCCATTAGTCTGAGGATGAAAGGCAGATGAGAATGATAAATCAATGCCCATCTTAGCACAAAAAGATCGCCAGAACCTGGACACAAACTGGGATCCTCTGTCAGACACGATATTCTCAGGAATGCCATGCAAACGAACCACATTCTGAAAGAATAAAGGAACCAGATCGGAAGAGGAAGGCAACTTAGGCAAGGGCACCAAATGGACCATCTTGGAAAAGTGATCACACACCACCCAGATGACAGACATACCTTGAGAAACCGGAAGATCTGAAATGAAATCCATGGAAATGTGTGTCCAGGGCCTCTTCGGGACCGGCAAGGGCAAAAGCAACCCACTGGCATGAGAACAGCAAGGCTTAGCCCGAGCACAAATCCCACAGGACTGCACAAAAGAACGCACATCCCGCGACAAGGAAGGCCACCAAAAGGACCTAGCTACCAAATCTCTGGTACCAAAAATCCCAGGATGCCCTGCCAACACCGAGGAATGAACCTCAGAGATAGCTCTGCTGGTCCATTTATCAGGAACAAACAGTCTGTCAGGTGGGCAAGAGTCAGGTCTACCAGCCTGAAATCTCTGCAACACACGTCGCAAATCAGGAGAAATGGCCGACAAAATTACTCCCTCTTTAAGAATACCAGCTGGCTCTGAGACTCCCGGAGAGTCAGGCACAAAACTCCTAGAAAGAGCATCTGCCTTCACATTCTTCGAACCAAGCAGGTATGAAACCACAAAGTCAAAACGGGAGGAAAAACAACGACCAACGAGCCTGTCTAGGATTCAGGCGCTTAGCAGACTCGAGATACATCAAATTCTTGTGATCAGTCAAGACCACCACACGATGCCTAGCTCCCTCGAGCCAATGACGCCACTCCTCAAATGCCCACTTCATGGCCAACAACTCCCGATTACCCACATCATAGTTCCGCTCCGCAGGCGAAAACTTCCTAGAAAAAAAAGCACAAGGTCTCATCACAGAACAACCAGAGCCTTTCTGCGACAAAACAGCCCCTGCACCGATCTCAGAAGCGTCTACTTCAACCTGAAAGGGAAGTGAAACATCAGGCTGGCACAAAACAGACGCCGAAGTAAACCGGCGCTTCAGCTCCCGGAAAGCCTCTACGGCTGCCGGAGCCCAATTAGTCACATCAGAACCTTTCTTGGTCATATCCGTCAAAGGTTTCACAACGCTAGAGAAATTAGCAATAAAACGACGGTAGAAATTAGCAAAACCCAAGAATTTCTGAAGACTCTTAACGGACGTGGGTTGGGTCCAATCATGAATAGCTTGGACCTTGACTGGGTCCATCTCCACTGTAGAAGGGGAGAAAATGAAACCCAGAAAGGAAACCTTCTGCACTCCAAAGAGACACTTTGAGCCCTTCACGAACAAAGCATTATCACGCAAAACCTGAAACACCATCCTGACTTTGCTTTACATGAGAATCCCAATCATCAGAAAAAACCAGAATATCATCCAGATAAACAATCATAAATTTATCTAGATAATTCCGGAAGATGTCATGCATAAAAGACTGAAACACAGAAGGGGCATTAGAGAGCCCAAAAGGCATCACCAAGTACTCAAAATGACCTTCGGGCGTATTGAACGCAGTTTTCCATTCATCTCCCTGCTTAATGCGCACAAGGTTGTACGCACCACGAAGATCTATCTTGGTGAACCACTTAGCACCCTTAATCCGAGCAAACAAGTCTGACAACAGTGGCAAAGGATACTGAAATTTGACCGTGATTTTATTCAGAAGTCGATAGTCTATACAAGGTCTCAAAGACCCATCCTTTTTGGCTACAAAAAAATATCCCGCACCAAGAGGGGAAGAGGATGGACGAATATGTCCCTTCTCTAAAGACTCCTTTATATAAGAACGCATTGCAGCATGTTCAGGTACAGATAAATTAAATAAACGTCCCTTAGGAAATTTACTACCAGGAATCAAATCTATAGCGCAGTCACAGTCCCTATGCGGAGGAAGGGCACTGGACCTGGACTCACTAAATACATCCTGATAGTCCAACAAATACTCCGGAACTTCAGAAGGAGTAGAAGAAGCAATAGACACCGACGGGGAATCGCAATGAATTCCCTGACAACCCCAACTAGACACAGACATTGCCTTCAATGAACAAGAAAACGAATCACCTCCCGATGTTCAGGAGTCATGCACATGGTCACTTGTGTCCAATACTGCGGTTTATTCTCCGCCAATGGCGTAGCATCAATTCCTCTAAGAGGAATGGAATTTTTTAAAGGCTCCAGGACAAAACCACAGCGCTTGGCAAATGATAAGTCCATAAGACTCAGGGCAGCACCTGAATCCACAAGCGCCATAGCAGGGTAGGAAGACAATGAGCAAATTAGAGTCACAGACAAAATAAACTTAGGATTTAAATTACCAATGGTGACAGGACTAATCATCTTTGTTAGGCGTTTAGAGCATGCCGAGATAACATGTGTAGAATCACCACAGTAAAAACATAACCCATTCTGACGTCTATGATTTCTTCGTTCAGCTCTAGTCTGAATTCTATCATATAACATTGAGTCAGGAGCCTGTTCAGACAGCACTGCCAGAGGATTAGCAGACTTGCGCTCCCGCAAACGCCGATCTATCTGAATGGCCAAAGCCATACAATCACTCAGACTTGTAGGAATAGTAAAACCCACCATCACATTCTTAATGGCTTCAGAAAGGCCATTTCTGAAAATTGCGGCCAGAGCACACTCATTCCACTGAGTGAGCACGGACCATTTCCGAAATTTTTGGCAATACACTTCAGCCTCATCCTGGCCCTGAGAGATAGCCAGCAACGCTTTCTCTGCCTGAATTTCAAGATTGGGCTCCTCATAAAGTAAACCGAGCACCAGAAAAAACGCATCAATGTTTGCCAATGCCGGATCTCCTGGCGCCAATGCAAAAGCCCAATCCTGAGGGTCGCCGCGCAAGAAAGAGATAACAATTTTAACTTGCTGAGCTGAGTCTCCAGACGAACGCGGTCTCAAAGATAGAAACAATTTACAATTATTCCTGAAATTCCTAAATTTAAATCGATCACCAGAGAAAAGTTCAGGAATAGGTATCTTAGGCTCTGACATAGGACTGCTAGTAATGAAATCCTGAATGCCCTGCACTCTTGCAGCAAGCTGATCCACACTAGTAATCAGAGTCTGAACATTCATGTCTGCAGCAGAGCTTCAAGCCACTCAGAGAAAAAGGGGAAGAAGAAAAAAAAAAAAAAACTCAGAACTTCTTTTCTTTTAATCCCGCTTCAGCAATGCATTAAAGGCCTGGAATACTGTTGTGATCCTAGTGGTAGAGGATCTCAAATGTACAAACTAAGTCCGAAACACAAAATCTAGCTCCAAGGGAGGTGGTAACTAGGCTGACCGAATATCTGATCCTAGCACACAACTAACAGTAGCCAGGGAACATACCTACGTTGATTCTAGATGTCTCGCACCAGCCAGAGAACTAACTAACCCTTTCAGAGAAAATAAGACCTCACTTGCCTCCAGAGAAGGGAACCCGAAAGGTAAGATACAAGCCCCCAACAAATAATAACGGTGAGGTAAGAAGAAAAGACAAACGTAAGTATGAACTAGATTTAGCAAAGTGAGGCCCACTAATTAATAGCAGAAAATAGAAAGAGAACTTATTCGGTCAGCAAAAACCCTACCAAAAATATCCACGCTGAATATCCAAGAACCCCCCGCACCGACTAACGGTGCGGGGGGAGAATATCAGCCCCCTTGAGCTTCCAGCAAAAATCAGAATCAACTTATTACTAGCTGGAACAAAATATCAGAATGCAAATAAACAAAAATAAGGAAGCAGGACTTAGCTTATTTTGCAAAAAGCAGGAGACAGGAGCCAAAGGACTTAGACTGGTTACATCGATTCCAGGCACCATACTGAGTTTCCAGGAAGTCTAAATAGGAACACCCAGGCCAAACGACCCAGATGGGTAAAAACCTGGAGAAAGACAATCCAAGTGTAATACCGCTAGAGAACACAAGAGGGAGCCAAGAAATACAATTCACAACACATGAGCATCTATGCCTCTTTTAATGCATCCCATTATTTTATATGCCTTTGCAGCAGCTACCTGACACTGGCCAATAAATGTGAGTTTGTCATCCACACATACACCCAGATCTTTTTCATTGAAGGTTTTGCCCATTGTTTTAAAATTAAGCACATAATTATACATCTTATTACTTCTACCCAAGTGCATGACCTTACATTTATCCCCATTAAGGCTCATTTGCCATTTATCAGCCCAAGCTTCTAGTTTACATAAACCCTCCTGTAATATAAAATTGGCCTCCTCTGTATTGATTATTCTGCAGAGTTTAATGTCATCTGAAAATACTGAAATTCTACTCTGTATGCCCCCTACAAGGTCATTAATAAATATGTTAAAAAGAAGAGGGCCCAATACTGACCCCTGTGGTACCCCACTGCTAACCGCGACCCAGTCCGAGTGTGCTCCATTAATAACCACCCTTTTTTTCCTGTCCCTGAGTCAGCTCTTAACCTACCTACACATATTTTCCCCTATCCCCATTGTTCTCATTTTATGTATCAACCTTTTTTGTGGCACCGTATCAAAAGCTTTTGAAAAGTCCATATACACTATGTTCACTGCATGTCCTTGGTCCAGTCCAGAATTTACCTCTTCATAGAAATTGTTCAGATTAGTCTGACTGGAACGGTCCTTCGTAAACCCATGCTGATATTGGGTCATGAGGTTATTCCTCTTCAGATACTCCAGCATAGCATCTCTTAGAATACCCTCCAGGATTTTACCCACAGTAGAGGTTTAGCTTACTGGCCTATAATTTCTTAGCTCAGTTTTTGTCCCCTTTTTGAATATTGGCACCACATTTGCTATATGCCAGTCCTGTGGTACAGACCCTGTTATTATGGAATATTTAACCCCTTTCTGACCTCGGAAGGGATAGTATGTCGAAGGTCAGATCCACTGCATTGATGCAGGCTCCAGCGATGAGCCCGCATCGAAGCCGGGACATGTCAGCTGTTTTGAACAGCTGACATGTGCCAACAGTAGCAGCGGGTGGAATTGTGATTCACCCGCCGCTATTAACTAGTTTAATGCCGTTGTCAAATGCTGACAGCGGCATTTAACTAGCGCTTACGGCCATCCGGCCGGAAATTCGCGCATCGCTGACCCCCGTCACGTGATTGGGGGTCAGCGATGCATCGGCACAACAACCAGAGGTCTCCTTGAGACCACGATGGTTGTTGATGCTGGATAGCAAGTCTGTAATTCTACTACATAGGAGGGATCTAAGCTTCGCTCTTATGTAGCAGAGGCAATCGAGTTGTGCCAGCTTCTAGCCTCCCATGGACGCTAATGAAGCATGGCAAAAGTAAAAAAATGTTTTAAAAAAATATGAAAAAAATATAAAAAAGTTTAAATCACTCCACTTTCGCCCCATTCAAAATAAAACAATAAAAAAATCAAACATACACATATTTGGTATCGCCGCATTCAGAATCGCCCGATTTCTCAATAAAAAAAAGGATTAAACTGATTGCTAAACGGCGTAGCGAGAAAAAAATTCGAAACGTCAGAATTAAGTTTTTTTGGTTGCCTCGACATTGCATTAAAATGCAATAACGGGCGATCAAAAGAACATATCTGCACCAAAATGGTATCATTAAAAACATCAGCTCAGCAAGTAAAAATAAGCCCTCACCCGACCCCAGATCACGAAAGATGGAGACGCTACGGGTAGGGTTGAGCGAAACGGGTCGATCATTTTCAAAAGTCGCCGACTTTTGGCTAAGTCGGCGTCTCATGAAACCCGATCCGACCCCTGTGCTTGTCGGCCATGCGGTACGCGACTTTCGCGCCAAAGTCGCGTTTCAATGACGCGAAAAGCGCCATTTCTCAGCCAATGAAGGTGAACGCAGAGTGTGGGCAGCGTGATGACATAGATCCTGGTCCCCACCATCTTAGAGAAGGGCATTGCAGTGATTGGCTTGCTGTCTGCGGCGTCACAGGGGCTATAAAGGGGCGTTCCCGCCGACCGCCATCTTACTGCTGCTGATCTGAGCTTAGGGACAGGTTGCTGCCGCTTCGTCAGAAGCAGGGAGAGCGTTAGGCAGGGTCCACTAACCACCAAACCGCTTGTGCTGCAGCGATTTCCACTGTCCAACACCACCTTCGGTGTGCAGGAACAGTGGAATCTATTTTTTTTTTTTTTTCCCCTCAGCGCTGTAGCTCATTGGGCTGCCCTAGAAGGCTCCGTGATAGCTGTATTGCTGTGTGTACGCCACTGTGGAAACCAACTGCTTTTTTCAAAGCACATATCCTCTTGTTCCTTCCTTTCTGCACAGCTATCTTTTTTGTTTGTCCACACTTTTTATTTAATTTGTGCATCAGTCCACTCCTATTGCTGCCTGCCATACCTGGCTTACATTACTGCAGGGAGATAGTAATTGTAGGACAGTTTTTTTTTTTTTTTGTTTTTTTTTTGTGGGAGATTAAGATTGGCATTTCTGCTACAGTGCCATCCCTGTGTGTGCCATCTCTCACTGAGTGGGCCATAGAAAGCCTATTTATTTTTTCCGTGATTTGTGTTCTAAAATCTACCTCAACACAGAAACACTACATCAATCAGTGGGAGAAAAATATTGGCCTCAGTCAGGGCTTGTGTGCCACTGCTGTGTGTGCGCTATCATTCAGTGGGCTATAGCAAGCCTATATTTTTTTTTTTTTTTTTTTTTTAATATTATTTGGTTTCAAAAGTCTCCCTGAAAAAAAAAAAAAACCTAAAAAAACAGTGGGAGAGTAATATTGCCCTTTCAGCTTGTGTGCCAGTCTTGACTCCTGGGTGTGCCACCTCTCTCCCTCTCATTCAGTGGGCCATAGAAAGCCTATTTATTTTTTTTTTTAAATATTATTGGGTTTCTAAAGTCTCCCTGAAAAAACAAAAAATACATAAAAAAACAGTGGGAGAGTAATATTGCCCTTTCAGCTTGTGTGCCAGTCTTGACTCCTGGGTGTGCCACCTCTCTCCCTTTCATTCAGTGGGCCATAGAAAGCCTATTTATTTTTTCCGTGATTTGTGTTCTAAATTCTACCTCAACACAAAAACACTACATCAATCAGTGGGAGAAAAATATTGGCCTCAGTAAGGGCTTGTGTGCCACTGCTGTGTGTGCTATCTCTCATTCAGTGGGCTATAGCAAGCCTATTTTTTTTTTTTTTTTTTTTTTTTTTAATATTATTTGGTTTCTAATTCTCCCTGAAAAAAAAAAAAAAACCTAAAAAAACAGTGGGAGAGTAATATTGCCCTTTCAGCTTGTGTGCCAGTCTTGACTCCTGGGTGTGCCACCTCTCTCCCTTTCATTCAGTGGGCCATAGAAAGCCTATTTTTTTTTTTTTTAATATTATTTGGTTTCTAATTCTCCCTGAAAAAAAAAAAAAAACCTAAAAAAACAGTGGGAGAGTAATATTGCCCTTTCAGCTTGTGTGCCAGTCTTGACTCCTGGGTGTGCCACCTCTCTCCCTTTCATTCAGTGGGCCATAGAAAGCCTATTTTTTTTTTTTTTAATATTATTTGGTTTCTAATTCTCCCTGAAAAAAAAAAAAAAACCTAAAAAAACAGTGGGAGAGTAATATTGCCCTTTCAGCTTGTGTGCCAGTCTTGACTCCTGGTTGTGCCACCTCTCTCTCTCTAATTGTGGGCCATAGAAAGCCTTTTTTTTTTTTTTTTAATATTATTTGGTTTCTAAAGTCTCCCTGAGAAAAAAAAATAAATAAATTAGGTGGGAGATTAATATTGACATTAGTGCTTGAGTGACAGTCCTGCGTGTGTGTCATCTCTGTGATTTTGTGCCACAGAAAACAGAGTGTGTAACATTGTGCCTGATTTTCCTTGTGGTCTCACCAACCTGTTAAGGGATATTGAAATCATACTGAAGTTATAGCTCACCGTGTAAGTTGTTTGATAGCAACAAATAAAGTTACTTTGGTTAAGATTTTAAAACAATGAGGAAGTCTGGTGCAAGAGGTCGTCGTGGGCGTTCATTGTCAGCTGGTAATGATGGTAGTGGTAGTGGAGCATCAGGTGGTCGTGGGGATAAAAATATTCCACCTAAGTCTGGAGCTGTGGAGCCAGTTTCGTCGTCAGGCTACACAAGGCCTCGAACGCTCTCTTTTCTGGGAGTAGGAAAACCGCTTTTAAAGGCGGAGCAGCAACAGCAAGTTTTGGCTTACATTGCAGACTCAGCCTCTAGCTCTTTTGCCTCCTCTTCCGAAACTGGTAAATGTAAAAGCAGCGCGTCGCTTGTGGATGTTCACGGTCAGGGACAAGTCGCTTCCTTGTCCTCCTCAGCAAAAACTACAACAAGAGAGAAGGATGCAGCAGGCGACACAACGGGTCACTCCATGGAGCTCTTTACACATACCGTCCCTGGCTTAGAAAGTGAAACATTTAACAGGCCATGCCCATTACAAGTATATTCTGACATGGAGTGCACTGATGCACAGCCACAGCCAGAGTACTATGCTGCTCCTTTGACTCAGACCACCACATTGCCCTCTCAGGGTACAGATCCACAATCAGACCCTGATGAGACTATGTTGCCCCGCCACGAACGCTATACCACCGACCGACACAGTGACACAGACGAAGTTGCACACGAGCTCGAAGAGGAGGTAATAGATGACCCAGTTATTGACCCCGATTGGCAGCCATTGGGGGAACAGGGTGCAGGCGGCAGTAGTTCAGAAGCGGAGGTGGAGGAGGGGCCGCAGCAGGCATCAACATCGCAACAGGTTCCATCTGCCGGGCCCGTATCTGGACCAAAACGCGTGTCAAAGCCAAAACCTGTTGGAGCACAGCGTTGCCATCCGGTTAAAGCTCAGTCTGCAATCCCTGAAAAGGGATCAGAGTCTAGGAAGAGTGCAGTCTGGCATTTTTTTAAACAACATCCAACTGATCAGCGCAAAGTCATCTGTCAAAAATGTTCAACTAGCTTAAGCAGAGGTCAGAATCTGAAAAGTCTAAATACTAGTTGCATGCATAGACACTTAACCACCATGCATTCTCAAGCCTGGACTAACTACCAAACGTCCCTCAAGGTTGTAGCACCCTCGGCCAATGAAGCTAGTCAGCAACGCAACATCCCTTCCGTCACTGTAAGGCCACCATTTTCCGCACCACCGGCAGTATCTGTGCAGGTTTCTTTGCCAGCCAAAAGCAGTCAGGGTCAGGGAATCACCAGTTTTGTAGGAGGAAATATTGCATGTAGGGCACCGGCGGAAACAATACCGTCTCCAACCGTCTCTCAGTCTGCCATGTCCACCGGCACACCCGAAAGTTCCACGATCTACAGCTCTCCAGTCCAGCTCACCCTACATGAGACTCTGGTTAGAAAAAGGAAGTACTTATCCTCGCATCCGCGTACACAGGGTTTTAACGCCCACATAGCTAGACTAATCTCGTTAGAGATGATGCCCTACCGGTTAGTTGAAAGCGAAGCTTTCAAAGCCCTGATGGAGTACGCTGAACCACGATACGAGCTACCCAGTCGACACTTTTTTTCCAGAAAAGCCATCCCAGCCCTGCACCAGCATGTTAAACAGCGCATCGTCCATGCACTCAGGCAATCTGTGAGTACAAAGGTGCACCTGACTACAGATGCATGGACCAGTAGGCATGGCCAGGGACGTTATGTGTCCATCACGGCACACTGGGTGAATGTGGTGGATGCAGGGTCCACAGGCGACATCAATTTAGGGACAGTTGTGCCTAGCCCACGGTCTAGGAAACAGTTGGCTGTAGGCGTTCGCACCCCCTCCTCCTCCTCCTCGTCCTCCTGCAGAAGCTACAGCTCTTCCACAGAACGCAGTCGGCCAACCACTCCATCGGCAGATGACACTGTTGCACACCAGTTGTCCCATTATGGGCCAGCTACTGCCAAGCGTCAGCAGGCTGTATTGGCTATGAAGTGTTTGGGCGACAACAGACACACCGCGGAAGTTCTGTCCGAGTTCTTGCAACAAGAAACGCAGTCGTGGCTGGGCACAGTAGATCTTGAGGCAGGCAAGGTAGTGAGTGATAACGGAAGGAATTTCATGGCTGCCATCTCCCTTTCCCAACTGAAACACATTCCTTGCCTGGCTCACACCTTAAACCTGGTGGTGCAGTGCTTATTGAAAACTTATCCTGGGTTCTCCGACCTGCTCCTCAAAGTGCGTGCACTTTGCTCACATATCCGACGTTCGCCTGTACACGCCAGCCGTATGCAGACCTATCAGCGGTCTTTGAACCTTCCCCAGCATCGCCTAATCATAGACGTTGCAACAAGGTGGAACTCAACACTGCACATGCTTCAGAGACTGTGCGAACAGAGGCGTGCTGTTATTTATTTGTGGGAGGATACACGGGCAGGCAGTAGGATGGCAGACATGGAGTTGTCAGGTGTGCAGTGGTCGAAGATACAAGACATGTGTCAAGTCCTTCAGTGTTTTGAGGAATGCACACGGCTGGTTAGTGCAGACAACGCCGTAATAAGCATGAGCATCCCCCTAATGCGTCTGCTGATGCAAAGTTTGACGCACATAAAGGAGCAGGCGTCTGCACCAGAGGAAGAGGGAAGCCTTGATGACAGTCAGCCATTGTCTGGTCAGGGCAGTGTACAGGACGAGGTAGCGGGCGAAGAGGAGGTGGAGGACGAGGAGGATGATGGGGATGAGTATATTTTTAATGCGGAAACTTTCACGGGGGCACAGGAAATTGGTTGCGTGTCACGGCCGGGTTCTGGTTTTTTGAGGGACACAAGTGACGTAGATTTGCCTGCAACTGCCCCTCAACCAATCACAACCGGAGATTTGACAAGTGGAACTTTGGCCCACATGGCGGATTATGCCTTACGTATCCTACAAAGGGACACACGCATTACGAAAATGATGAACGATGACGATTACTGGTTGGCCTGCCTCCTTGATCCACGCTATAAAGGCAAATTGCAAAATGTTATGCCACATGAGAACTTGGAACTAATATTAGCAACCAAACAATCAACTCTTGTTGACCGTTTGCTTCAGGCATTCCCAGCACACAGCGCACGTGATCGTTCTCACACGAGCTCCAGGGGGCAGCAGACTAGGAGTGTTAGGGGTGCACACATCAGAAGTGGCGTTGGACAGAGGGGTTTTCTGACCAGGTTGTGGAGTGATTTTGCTATGACCGCAGACAGGACAGGTACTGCTGCATCAATTGAAAGTGACAGGAGACAACATTTGTCCAGTATGGTTACTAACTATTTTTCATCCCTTATCGATGTTCTCCCTCAACCGTCATTCCCATTTGATTACTGGGCCTCCAAATTAGACACCTGGCCAGAATTGGCAGAATATGCATTGCAGGAGCTTGCTTGCCCGGCAGCAAGTGTCCTATCAGAAAGAGTATTCAGTGCTGCAGGGTCAATATTAACCGAAAAAAGGACTCGTCTGGCTACCCAAAATGTTGACGATCTAACATTCATTAAAATGAACCACAACTGGATTTCAAAATCTTTTGCCCCACCTTGCCCGGCCGACACCTAGCTTTCCTATGAAAAGCTCTTGCCTGTGAATTACTTTTCTAATGTCTAATTTGCTGCTGCAGATTGTACAGCATACGACATGTTTACACCTCCCTAAATGGCCAAACTCCCCACACGGGGCCGTGGTATCGCGACTTGGCGCAAGCACCCGTGAGACTGCTGTTTGTCTGAAGAGGTGGGTGTGCTCGCTTTTGGTTGACGGCATTGCTACTGGGTCCCTCATAGTACAATGTAGTGTCTCTGGCGGTGGTGGTGCGCACCCAACGTCAGACACACCGTTGTAACATGAGTGGCCCTGGGGCGGTCCCGCCGGCCTCAAGAGAGTTCCCCCCTACCCCAGCTCAAACTGGGCTGTACTACGTGCAAAATTATGTCGCACAGCTCCACCAATCTTTAGTCTATTCGCTGACATCATTCAATGTCTGGCACTGACAATACAAATTTGTAGACATCTATGATGCAACTTAAAGTAGTCTGTGTCTGTGTCCTATATTGGCACCATTAAATAGTTACTGCCAAATTACTATGTCAGAAACACAGCAGATGAGCCCACCCCTGTACCTAAGTATGCCATCTTTTTTTTTGTTTTGGTTGTTTTGCGAGACATTAACATCTATTTATATTTTGGGAGTACTGGGACAGACACTCCTTGCACTACTCCTCCACTCAGCACCAAGCTGCCTGCCCGTGTATCCATGTAACCGCTGTAAAACTGCCATGAGCCTATTGTTTGTTATTTTAGGCCTTTGATAGCCTGTCTGCGGTCCCTACTCCTCCACTGACCACCAAGCTGCCTGCCCGTGTATCCATGTAACCGCTGTAAAACTGCCATGAGCCTATTGTTTGTTATTTTAGGCCTTTGAAGCCTTTCTGCGCTCCCTCCTTCCACTAGTCCTCCACTGACCAGACCACTGCTGCCCGTGTACCCCTGGAACCAATTTTAAAGTGCCTACAGCCAGCCCATTTTATTGTGTTAGGCCTTCGAAGCCTGTCTGCGGTCCATACTTCCACTAGGCCTCCACTGACCAGACCACTGCTGCCCGTGTACCCCTGGAACCAATTTTAAAGTGCCTACAGCCAGCCCATTTTATTGTGTTAGGCCTTCGAAGCCTGTCTGCGGTCCCTCCTTCCACTAGGCCTCCACTGACCAGACCACTGCTGCCCGTGTACCCCTGGAACCAATTTTAAAGTGCCTACAGCCAGCCCATTTTATTGTGTTAGGCCTTCGAAGCCTGTCTGCGGTCCCTCCTTCCACTAGGCCTCCACTGACCAGACCACTGCTGCCCGTGTACCCCTGGAACCAATTTTAAAGTGCCTACAGCCAGCCCATTTTATTGTGTTAGGCCTTCGAAGCCTGTCTGCGGTCCATACTTCCACTAGGCCTCCACTGACCAGACCACTGCTGCCCGTGTACCCCTGGAACCAATTTTAAAGTGCCTACAGCCAGCCCATTTTATTGTGTTAGGCCTTCGAAGCCTGTCTGCGGTCCATACTTCCACTAGGCCTCCACTGACCAGACCACTGCTGCCCGTGTACCCCTGGAACCAATTTTAAAGTGCCTACAGCCAGCCCATTTTATTGTGTTAGGCCTTCGAAGCCTGTCTGCGGTCCATACTTCCACTAGTCCTCCACTGACCAGACCACTGCTGCCCGTGTACCCCTGGAACCAATTTTAAAGTGCCTACAGCCAGCCCATTTTATTGTGTTAGGCCTTCGAAGCCTGTCTGCGGTCCATACTTTAAATACTCCTCCACTCACCACCAAGCTGCCTGCCCGTGTATCCATGTAACCGCTGTAAAACTGCCATGAGCCTATTGTTTGTTATGTTAGGCCTTTGATAGCCTGTCTGCGGTCCTTACTTTAAATACTCCTCCACTCACCACCTAGCTGCCTGTGTATCCATGTAACCGATGTAAAACTGCCATGACTGCCTACTGTTTGTTATTTTAGGCCTTTGATAGCCTGTCTGCGGCCCCTACTTGCAATACTCCTCCACTGACCACAATGCTGCCTGGAGTGCCTGCCTGTGTATCCATGTAACCGATGTAAAACTGCCATGACTGCCTACTGTTTGTTATTTTAGGCCTTTGATAGCCTGTCTGCGGCCCCTACTTGCAATACTCCTCCACTGAGCACAATGCTGCCTGGAGTGCCTGCCTGTGTATCCATGTAACCGATGTAAAACTGCCATGACTGCCTACTGTTTGTTATTTTAGGCCTTTGATAGCCTGTCTGCAGCCCCTACTTGCAATACTCCTCCACTGACCACACCAATGCTGCCCGTGTACCCCTGGAACCTATTTAAAAGTTCATAGAGCCTAGTTATATATTTTATTTACTATTAATAAGGCCATGATGGACTACGCTGTACCACGCTACAAGCTAACCAGTCGACACTTCTTTTGCGAGAAAAGCCATCCCAACCCTCCACCAGCATGTAGAAGACCGCATTGTCCATGCACTCTGGCAATCTGTGAGTACAAAGGTGCACCTGACAACAGACGCATGGACCTGTAGGCATGGCCACGGAAGATTACGTGTCCATTACGGCGCAATGGGTTAATGTGGTGGATGCATGGTCCACAGGGGACAGCCTACTAAGTCTGTCTGCAGTCCCTAATTCAAATTGTCCTCCACTGTCTAAATCGGAACTTCCACCTTCTGGCTTTCGGCCTATAGTATCAGAAATTAAACTGCATTTGGCCTTCAACTTTGGTTAGGGCCTACTAACGGCTTCTGCCCCTCCCTGGTGTTGTCCTCAACTAAATAAAGCTGAGCTTCAACCTTCCGGCTCTCATTAAGTGGTTTTTAAAAAAAAAAAATTGGTGGTTAGGGCCTACTAACGGCTTCTGCCCCTCCCTGGTGTTGTCCTCAACTAAATAAAGCTGAGCTTCAACCTTCCGGCTCTCATTATGTGGTTTAAAAAAAAAAAATGGTGGTTAGGGCCTACTAACGGCTTCTGCCCCTCCCTGGTGTTGTCCTCAACTAAATAAAGCTGAGCTTCAACCTTCCGGCTCTCATTAAGTGGTTTTAAAAAAAAAATGGTGGTTAGGGCCTACTAACGGCTTCTGCCCCTCCCTGGTGTTGTCCTCAACTAAATAAAGCTGAGCTTCAACCTTCCGGCTCTCATTAAGTGGTTTTTAAAAAAAAATGGTGGTTAGGGCCTACTAACGGCTTCTGCCCCTCCCTGGTGTTGTCCTCAACTAAATAAAGCTGAGCTTCAACCTTCCGGCTCTCATTAAGTGGTTTTAAAAAAAAAAAAATTGGTGGTTAGGGCCTACTAACGGCTTCTGCCCCTCCCTGGTGTTGTCCTCAACTAAATAAAGCTGAGCTTCAACCTTCCGGCTCTCATTATGTGGTTTAAAAAAAAAAAATGGTGGTTAGGGCCTACTAACGGCTTCTGCCCCTCCCTGGTGTTGTCCTCAACTAAATAAAGCTGAGCTTCAACCTTCCGGCTCTCATTAAGTGGTTTTAAAAAAAAAATGGTGGTTAGGGCCTACTAACGGCTTCTGCCCCTCCCTGGTGTTGTCCTCAACTAAATAAAGCTGAGCTTCAACCTTCCGGCTCTCATTATGTGGTTTTAAAAAAAAAAAAAATGGTGGTTAGGGCCTACTAACGGCTTCTGCCCCTCCCTGGTGTTGTCCTCAACTAAATAAAGCTGAGCTTCAACCTTCCGGCTCTCATTAAGTGGTTTTAAAAAAAAAATGGTGGTTAGGGCCTACTAACGGCTTCTGCCCCTCCCTGGTGTTGTCCTCAACTAAATAAAGCTGAGCTTCAACCTTCCGGCTCTCATTATGTGGTTTTAAAAAAAAAATGGTGGTTAGGGCCTACTAACGGCTTCTGCCCCTCCCTGGTGTTGTCCTCAACTAAATAAAGCTGAGCTTCAACCTTCCGGCTCTCATTAAGTGGTTTTAAAAAAAAAAAAAATGGTGGTTAGGGCCTACTAACGGCTTCTGCCCCTCCCTGGTGTTGCCCTCAACTAAATAAAGCTGAGCTTCAACCTTCTGCTCCAAATTACCATTTTAAAAAATGCAATAGGCTTTTCCGGCCTACTAAAGGTGTCTGCCCCTCCCTGGTGTTGTCCTCAACTGAACAAAGCTGAGCTTCCACATTCTGGCTTTCGCCCTATACTATCAGATATTAAACTGCATTTGGCCTACTAGTGTGGTTAGGCCCTTGAAACAGTGTCTGCTGCTCTTGGGTTTGCTACTCCACTGAACAAAGCAATGCCGCCTGTTTAGTCCTGTTACCAATTTTGAACTGCATGTAGCCTACTTTATTCTTTGGCCCTATATCTGTTTCCTCCTCATCCTGCCCATTGCCCAGCCACTGCTAAATGAGTCTGCTGGTACATTGACCTAGACCACTACATTCCCCTTGTACTCTACACAGCCAGAATCTGACCCTGCTGAAAGTAAGGTTCCCCTTCCCGCATGTTATACCACCTTACACAGGGACAAAGAGGAAGGTGCAGATGAAAGTGCAGGTTCCTTCATCAGGTGGGGGGGCATACTCGTTGGCGACGTCACTGGCACAGGGCCCCTCAGAGTACGCAAAAGTGTCGCTGCTGGTGGGAGGCGCCCCCGCCATGCAAACACACCGCCGTACTTTGAGGGGCCCTGTGCCAGTGGCAATGCGAACGAGTGGGCCCCCCCTGCTTGCTCAGGATCACAGCACTTGCAACTTTTAAATACTTACCTTTCCCTGCAACACCGCCGTGACGTAGTCCGCATTTCCTGGGCCCACGAAAAACTTGAGCCAGCCCTACTCCCCCCACAACTTTCCCCCAATTCCTTATGCCCAACTATTATTATACAGTTAATTAAGATTGGCAAGCTTCAGAAACAAGAATGGATGTTTTTGGCATTAAAATGGGCACTGTAGGTGTTTTCCTGGCCTCCACTCACTGCCGACTATGCTTCCCCATTGACTTGCATTGGGTTTCGTGTTTCGGTCGATCCCCGACTTTTAGCGATAATCGGCCGACTGCACTCGACTCGACTCTGGACAAAATCGGGTTTCCCAAAACCCTACTCGATCTTAAAAAAATGAAAGTCGCTCAACCCTAGCTACGGGTATCTGAAAATGAAGCAATTTTTTTTTAGCGAAGTTTGGAGTTTTTTTCACCACTTAGATAAAAAATAACCTAGACATGTTTGTTGTCTATGAACTCATAATGACCTGGAGAATCAAAATGGTAGGTCAGTTTTAGCATTTAGTGAACCTAGAAAAAAAGCCAAGTAAAAAACAAGTGTTGGGTTGCACTTTTTTTGCAATTTCACCGCACTTGGAATTTTTTGTCCGTTTTCTAGTACATGACATGCTAAAACCAATGATGCCGTTCAAAAGTACAGCTCATCCTGCAAAAAATAAGCCCTCACATGGCCATATTGACAGAAAAATAAAAAAGTTATGGCTCTGGGAAGGAGGGGAGCGAAAAACGGAAAAAGTAAAATACCCTGGGTCATGAAGGGGTTAATGATTAACTTATCAATCAATAACTATACTTAATTCCTGCAGTACTCGGGGGTGTATCCCATCCGGGCCTGGGGATTTGTCTACTTTAGTGATTTTTAGACGCCGCCGTACTTCCTGCTGGGTTAAGCAGGTGACATTTAATGGAGAATTTTTGTTATCACTGATCATGTTGTCTGTCATGGGACTTTCTTGTATAAAAACTGTTGAAAAAAAGTAATTTTGCATATTTGCTTTTTCCTCATCCTCATCCACCATTTCACCCAGACTATTTTTAAGGGGGCAACCAGCTCTGTTCAGCCATAGTGGTTTCCTCCTTTTTCTAGTATGTTTATCCTCATACGATATATACTGTGCACAGGTCCTATTCAGGATGCTAAAAAACGTCTCCCATTTTTTTTGTGTACTTTTATGTCTCAGGATATCATCCCAGTTTATTGCACTAAGATCATCTCTCAAACATTCGAAATTTGCCTTCCTGAAGTTTAGTGTCCTTGTCACCCCTCTACTACACATCTTATTAAAGGATACATGAAAACTTATTATTTTGTGATCACTATTACCCAAGTGACCCCAACCCTTATATTTGCTATGCGGTCTGGCCTGTTGGTTACTATTAGGTCTAGCCGTGCCCCCCTTCTTGTTGGGTCCTGAACCAGTTGTGAGAGGTACCGTATATACTCGAGTATAAGCTGAGATTTTCAGCCCACTTTTTTGGGCTGAAAGTAACCCTCTCTGCTTGTACTCGAGTCATACACACGGGACGGGAGGGGGAGCGGAGCTGTGTAATAATACTCACCTGCTCCTGGCGCGGTCCCTGCACGTCCCTGGTACCCCGGCTCCGGCAGCTTGTTCCTGTAGTGAGTGGTCACATGGTACCGCTCATTACAGTAATGAATATGGACCCAACTCCACTCCCATAGGGGTGGAGCTGCATATTCATTACTGTAATGAGCGGTACCATGTGACCACTCACTACAGGAAGAAGCTGCCGGCACCAGGGAACAGACATGCAGGGATCGCGCCAGGAGCAGGTGAGTATAAGGCAGAGTGCGATATTCACCTGCTCCCCATTCCACCATCGGCGCCGCTGCGTATTCCGCCTCCTCTGCAGTGACGCTCTGGTCAGAGGGTGCGATGACGCAATTAGTCTGCGCTGCCCTCTGCCTGAAGGTCAGTGCGGAGGACGGGGAAGACACAGCAGCGGTCGGCGGTGGAACGGGGAGCAGGTGAATATCGCAAGTGTCGGGGGGGCCTGAGAGGTGAGTATGTGATTTTTTATTTTTTTAATCGCAGCAACAGCATATGGGGCATCTGTATGGAGCATCTTATGGGGCCATGTGCAGCGTTATATTGGGGCAATTATCTGTATGAAGCATCTTATGGGGCCATGTGCAGCATTATATGGGGCAATTATCTGTATGGGGCAATGTGCAGCATTATATGGGGCAATTATCTGTATGGAGCATCTTATGGGGCCATGTGCAGCATTATATGGGGCAAATACCTGTATGGGGCCATGAGCAGCATTATATGGGGCAAATATCTGTATGGGGCCATGTGCAGCATTATACGGGGCAATTATCTGTATGGAGCATCTTATGGGGCCATGTGCAGCATTATATGGGGCAAATATCTGTATGGGGCCATGTGCAGCATTATATGGGGCAAATATCTGTATGGGGCCATGTGCAGCATTATACGGGGCAATTATCTGTATGGAGCATCTTATGGGGCCATAATCCACATTTGTGGAGCATTATATGGGGCATATTTTAATATGGAACATCTTATGGAGCCCATCATAATTTGTATGGAGCATTATATGGGGCGTATTTTGTATGGAGCATCTTATGGGGCTGCTGATTCAATATTGATATTGAAAAACACTTAAACTACTGATGTCTCAATTAATTTTACTTTTATTGGTATCTATTTTTATTTTTGAAATTT
Source organism: Ranitomeya variabilis (assembly GCF_051348905.1). Taxonomy (NCBI): domain Eukaryota; kingdom Metazoa; phylum Chordata; class Amphibia; order Anura; family Dendrobatidae; genus Ranitomeya; species Ranitomeya variabilis. Next base: position 87,055,036 of record NC_135232.1, read on the forward strand.
ACCAGTAGCTGCTGCATTTTCCACCCTAGGTATATACTCGAGTCATTAAGTTTTCCCAGTTTTTTGTGGCAAAATTAGGGGGGTCGGCTTATACTCGAGTATATACGGTAATTGTCTCTCATAGTTGTCAAAAACCTATTACCTTTGCTGGAACTGCAGGTTTCTGTTCCCCAATGTATTTCAGAAGTCCCCCATAATAATGACTTCTCCTTCTGTCGCTGCTTCATATATTTGCTAAAGGAGGATATTCTCCGTTGCTTCCATTATTTTTGGAGACATAACAAACCCCTGTCAGTAACTTATTATTTTTCCCCTTATCTCCACCAACAGCGACGATACCTTATCTTTAGATTAACCTATATTATCACACAGGATGGGATGATTTTACATATAAACACACAACTCCCCCTCGCTTGTTTGTATGGTCTTTTCTGAACAGACTATAGCCCTGTAAATTAACAGCCCAGATATGGCTCTCATCCAGCCATTAATACATGTCATAATTATGTTTCAACAAAATTAATTCTAATTCCTCCATTTTGTTGGCGAGGCTACTGGCATTAGTATACATGCACTTTATGTATCTCTCTTTACCTCTACTCTTCTTTAAAATATTAGCTGTTCTATCCCCACCCCCCCATGCCACCGCCGCCCCCTACTTCCTTATTTGTGCCCAGGTCTCTATCTGCACTATCTTCCCCTCCTATAAATTGAATACCCTCCCCCCAATTCCTAGTTTAAACACTCCTCCAACCTTCTAGCCATTTTCTCCCCCAGCACAGCTGCACCTTCCCCACTGAGGTGCAGCCCGTCCCTAGCGTAGAACCTGTAGCCAACTGAGAAGTCGGCCCAGTTCTGCAGGAACCCAAACGCCTCCTTTCTACACCAATTTCTGAGTCACTTCTTTATCTCCCTAATCTCCCGTTGCCTCTCTGGCGTGACATATGGTACAGGCAGTATTTCAGAGAATACCATGTTGGAGGTCCTTGCTTTCAGCTTGCAGCCTAATTCCCTGAAATCGTTTTTAGGACCTTCCACCTACCTCTAACTTTGTCATTTGTGCCAATGTGCACCATGACCGCTGGGTCCTCACCAGCCCTCCCAGTAATCTGTACACCCGATCAGTGATGTGTCGGACTCGAGCGCCAGGTAGGCAGCACACCGTTCGACGATCCCTGTCTTTGTGACAGATTGCCCTGTTTCCCAAATAATTGAGTCCCCCACTACCAGCACCTGTCTGGCCTACCCTGCTCTCCTATTCCCCCTTACCTTACTGGAGCAGACACTCCTCCGGCTTTTAGAGGACTTGCGTGGCTGCAGCAGTGCTACTCTGTACTGGCACTCCCCGCATCTGCCAACTTAGCAAACTTATTGGGGTGTGCCAGATCAGGACTAGCCTCCCTGGCACTCTTCCCTCTACCCGGCCTTCTGTCACCCAGCTTGCTGCTCCACTGTCCTGCAGCTCCATCCTACCATCCTCCCCCACATCTATCCCATTGAGCGTCTGCTCAGTGAGCAGAAGACTCCTCTCCATATTGTCTATGGATCTCAGTGTTGCCAGCTGCTCATTTAGATTCAGAATCTGGGCTTCCAAATGCACAACGTGCTCACATCTCGCACAGCAGGATGCACCCTCGACTGGCTGATCAAGGATTGCATACACGTGGCAAGATGTGCACTGGATGGCATATCCCCTTTAATAACAGCAAGTTGCTCAGGATCTCAAGTAGCAAAGTATTAGTACACCACTGCACTACCACACAATAGGTTGTGTTCTAGTTATTGCACAATGCTGTATTTGTGATAAGCAATGAAATTGGGTTGCAAAGAAAACTTTTCTTAAACAGCTCAAGAACTTATTGACTTTGTAAGGAAATAACAAGTGAAGCAGATTTGCCACAAATCTCTTACATATCGATCATTTGTAGAACAGTGCTACAGTAGACACAGTTCATGGAACGTTTTGGAGTCTGTGTGCTGCTCTGTGAAAACTGGAAACAAGAAACAAGTTGTAGGATCAGCGTTGGATCTAGAATATAATGTTCATAAGTATAATATCTCCTTAGACATAATCTGTGACCGATGTGGAGCTGTTCTACATCAGATTTGTATTAAAACTTGGATGAGCAATGGCCAGGCCCCCTGGAATGCGCATTCACACATTTGCCCCCCATTGGGTTGCGCACTGCCTGGTTCCGGCAAGCTTCTTATGTCTAGAGGTAATTTCATCTTTTTAAGTGGGAGAACTTGCACAATTGGTGGCTGACTAAATTCCTTTTCTCCAAACTGTATATGGGGCCTTAACTGAACAGTATCCCATTAAAAGCAATAGTCAAGCTATGAGAATTTCTTTATGGACTTTAGGTTTGTACAGAAAAACAATCTCAGTGTGTTATACTTTGGTCTGATACTTGGACAGGTCTCCATTATGCAAAGTCAATGGGTCTGAGAAAAACAAACAAAACTGATTCAATTTGTATGGAGAATCAGCCATTTTTTACTGTTGAAACACAGACAAGTTTTACATCACTTGTCTGAATACAGCCTAAATCAGATGGACTGTACCAGTAATGCCGGACCGTACTTTTAAATTGACCAAGAAAGTAATTTTTCCTATCATACATATTAACAAAAAACGTAATGCCTTATCCACGCATCAGTGATTTTCCAGGGCTGAAAAAAAGGGCAATTTTTCATCGCTGTGTTGGATCCATTATTCAAATTCATTGGACCAAAGCAAGATGTGTCTCAGTTTTTTTTTTCACGTGGACAAAAAATGGGGAAAATTACATTTTTCTTTGTGGATACTGTACACAGCCGGTACGTTCAATCTGTTTGTGGTTAGGAATTGCAGTGAAAGTACTGTAGATTATTTTTACTCTGCTGATATGGAGTCTTTTCTTTCCATCAATGTCTAATTAAATCCATTCTCATGTTGTAACTGTCAAGGCTGTTACATAGTAAAACAAGTAAAGATGAAATGGGTGAACACTTTTCACAGGCGCAGTGCCGTATTCCGTCCCTCACATGTCATGGCTACATACATGCTGTCAGTAAGCTTCAGTTGTTTCAGTGACAGCAGGCTCATTATGACTCATTGCAATTTGCTTAGGAATTATTTAGCCAGTGACTAGTAAGACTAGGATCGGAATAGAAAAACTATTGTAAGGTGTGGAGTCTATTGAATGGTTGTCTTCTCAAAGAACCATCGTGAGAAAATGATTTTAAGGGGAACCTGTCATTACATTCATGCAGGGTTTTAAAGAAAACATAGTTTGAAAAGCAAGCCTGGGTCTGTAGGAAGAGAAGCAACTAGTGGGATGCAGTCCCCGACCAGTTTCTCCTCGTCCCATTCCCGTTAATTGACAGGTTTCTCCCATGTAACTACATAGCCAATTGAGGACTGATCAGACTAATAAGATATCCCCCCATAGTTTCTGGATGACTTTTGGATATGTGTACATGGGAGACACTGTCAATCAACTGGAGTGGTGTGGGGAGAAACTACTTTGGACCACCTCAGACTATTTAGGTTTCTCCATACAGTACCTGGCCGGCTTTTTTATCATGTTTTCTCTGAAACCCGTCCATATCATTGGTGTGGCATGCACACGCCTCAAATTTGAGTACTTAATCAGGTGGGCTAAAACCGTCCTGCACAGTTATGTATGTGGATTTAGTTTATTTTTTTATCTATTTTTTGCTAGCAAAATTAAATTTCACTACCCAAAAAGTACTTAAAAAAATGCCAGGCAGGTACACACCTGGAATGTAAAATGCGGCAAAAGTCTGCATTATGTTGTGTCGTGTGATTGTCAGATTGAACAAGTTGAAATAGGTCTGCAGAAAGTTAAACATATTTTTTTCTTTTATTATACACTCTTTCCCTTTCCCCCTTTAACAAAAAGGTTGTTGCTAAAAATGAGGCATTAGTAGATACACTCCCAGAAAGCAAAATGTGACAGCATTAAAAATCTTCCCATCGCTTTGATAAAATTGATAAAATAAGTAGGAACATGCCAAACAAGCAACATGTGGCAGTGGTATGTAGTAGTGGCACGTACGATTCTCAAATTGGAATAGTGAAACAAGTTTGCAAAAGCTAGATGTGTATGTTTATCTTTTTATTTATTTATTATTATGCATTGCTTTTATAGTGCTATCATATTCCCCAGCGCTTTACAGACATTATCATCACTGTCCCCAATGGGGCTCACAATCTAAATTCCCTATCAGTATGTCTTTGTAGTTTTTCAAGGAAACCAGAGAACCCGGAGGAAACCCACGCAAACACAGGGAGAACGTACAAATTCCTTGCAGATGTTGTCCTTGGTGGGATTTGAATCCAGGACCCCAGTGCTGCAATGCTAACCACTGAGCCACCGTACTGCCCTCCGAGCCACCGTGCTTTATCTATGTAAAACACTAATAAATATAGTAAGAACAGGAAAGAACTCACCAGTTAAGATAAAACATATTTTTTAACCCATTAAAAATGTGGCCAATTTTCATTTTTGCGGTTTTGTTTTTTCCTCGCCTTCTTCCCAGAGCCATACCTTTTTTATTTATCTGTCTACATAGACATACGAGTAGAGATGGCCGAACCCGAACAGTAAGGTTTGGCATCCGTACCGAACACCTACTGATCAGGCACAGACACCGAACACAGACTTCACCAGGAAGTCCGTGTTACTGTTCGGGATCGGACCCTCGAACAAAGGGTGTTTGTCACGCTGTCATGCACATGCATGCACATCAAACACGACTTCTGATTGGCGGTAAACTCATTACTGCCAGTAAGACAGCCGTAGTTCCCATGCTGTCAAATGACAGCGTGAGCCCACAGCTGTAATTGGAGTTATAAAGTTTAACTCCGGTCATGGGCGACGGCTGATGAGTCTACTACTCAGATCAGTCTACACCTGCTCCCGCTAACAACAGTGAAAGCACTTGGCAGCTGATGGGAGTATTCAACAGAAGGCGCCAATACTCTAAATAAATAATTTAGAAAATAATTATTCCTTAACTTCTACACTAAGCCACATGAAGAAAAAAGTGACAGTGTCACCCCGCACAGTAACAGGACCCCCCACACTGAAAACAGTATCGTCGAAAATAAAATACATCACAGCAGTAATAATATCCCTTATTTAGCCCCTACAGTAATAATGTCCCACAACCTGCTCACATACATACTTCATTATGGACTCCACGTGTCTCATTCCTGGCCCCATATGTACTCCCATTCCTGGCCCCCATATGTTCTCCCATTCCAGGCCCATATTTCTCCATAGCGTCCTCATGTCTTTCCTTTCTGCCCCATATGTCTCTCCATTCTGCCCCCATGTCTCTCCATTCTGCCCCTGTGTCTCCATTTTTCCCCCATGTCTCTCCATTTTGCCCCGTGTCTCTCCATACTGCTCCCATGTCTCTCCATACTGCCCCCATGTCTCTTCATGCTGCCCCCATAGAATGGTTTTACAAAAAAGAAATGTTTCTCCTTACCGGCCACGGTCCAGCGGCATCCTCTCCCCGATTCATTTGAGGCACGGACGCACCAGAGTATGGCAGTGATGGCTTTTTCTACCTATATCTAATGCCGAGCTGTGTGCTCTGAGGTCCTCTTTCTAGACTGTAAAACCTAAAATATCTGCTGACTTCCCTGCCTCAGCTTTTGTATTGGCTGCGATAGTCAATCCTGATTGACTTCGTTATGCCATGTGATGCAGGCATTATGTGGAAGCCTATGCAGCAAATCTTGGAGTTATATGAGCATACTGTGGCTAAAACAATCTTCTGCAATGTGCAAAATGGAGTTGGACATCGTTTTTTGTTATTTGCACAAATCTAATTGCAATTTCTTTGAATTCTCCTGCATTTGCAAATTTCCTCAGTTTTGACTGGAATTCAATTCAAATCAAACCAAATCGCTTATCTACTCTACTACTCAATATCACTAGGAATGCTGGCATCAACTTTCTTTCCCCTAGAAACTATTATGACCCAAAATGCAATAGAAATATTTGTCATTAAAGGTTTGGATTCATAATATTCAGGAGGACTCTAATCTCCATCCTCCTGGGTTCCTGCTTGCTGGGGAACAGCCTCTCTTGTGTGTGCTCCTTAGCCAGGAGCTGTGTGCTCCTACCTTCAGAGCTGCTCACTTCCCAGAGGTCTTTTGTGTGATTGATGGAGGTGGTAGGATTTACAGACACTTAAAGGGTGTAAAGTATATAACATAAGTCAAAAGTTTAGTTACTCTTTAAAGAAGTTGTTTCATTAGCAAAACCCTCAGACTTAAAGCAAGAGTGCCAAAGGCCCCCCAGTTATAACAGTTACTACTAAAAAGTGTTACTTCGGAAAGCACCAACCATAGCAACTTTTTGTCTGACATTTCAGATATGTTTTAACATATAAAATAAAAGCTTGTATATACCGAAGTGCTGGATTACTGGTCATCTTTGGATTGCATTAAAAAATCCCAATGCTTACTGAAATAACTTGAAGCTAAACAAACAGCACAATGGCTACTATTCACTATTCAATTAGGCAAACTGACTGATTACAAGTTTGTAGACATCTCAGATGCTAATTAAAGGACACATCTATAGTCAAATTATTTTTATTCTTTTCTAGAGGTACCATTATTTTTGTCCAGGCCAATTTCATTATTATTTTTTTTTAATTTTCTGTTGAACCACGATTCAAAAGCAATGTCTGATTTTCATTAGCTAATATTCTGTCAATTTAAATTGAAAATTATGTTTGTCAGTTTCAAGTTATTTCAGTGAACATTATGGGGTTTTCTTACTTTAACAAAACGGTATCAACAATTTTGTCCATGAGTGTACATTAATTACCTATTCTGTGGAAATAAGACAGTATCAGGCCAAAGATTATATCAGACAGAAGGTATTCAGAACAAATGGATTTGTTTCACTGTCTGCTTGGCAGATATTTAGCAATTACACATTTCTATAACTAGAAATTTTGCAAAATCAAATAACTACCAATACCTACAGAATGAGATGAGCATAACTAATAACCCACCAGGATTTACTGCTTATGTAACATCTGTCATGTACATCTGCCCACAGTTTAGTTTATGCCTTTGCCTGCCGACCCATGTATTACTGGTTTTCACAACAAAAATTATTTCATATCATTAAATTTACATTTTTTTTCTTGCATTTCATATCAGTTTCAATTGCTCTCAGATTTCCCCAAAACACCTGCATGGCAAATAATGCACACAGCCACATCATGCTTAAAGAGAATACATTGACAATTCGGAAAACACATAGTCAGCCAGTTGCTTTGCACATTTTCTTCACATAATCTCCTTCACCTGATCCCCACTAATGTATATTCATGCCTGACAGGCAGGCTCTTGAAACAGATTACTCCAGAGAGTTTTCACATACCATAATCTGTTTTCCTGTCACATACTGATGACTGTCAAGGTCAATTTGTAAGTCTTTACTTTCAGAGAGGGTAAATGTATAAATATGTATTCCGAGAGTTAATATTTCATTAGAAAATTTGGTCCAGATCTGTTGTCAAAACCTGATCATAAGCAATGTTTCTGACAATTTAAAGCATACATCCAACAAAATGTCATTCAGTACGACCCAGAGCACTCGCAATCTGCATGCTTATATTCCCAATTACCATCATAGGTAATTCTGTCTTTGCAAAACTAAAGAAAAAACCTACCCAGAGCCATAATCACTAATATGGGTGACATAATTATTCATAGACATTTATTGTATTCCTTTATTTGTGCAGTAAAAGTGAATTTAGTTGGGTGGATTTTCAAATATATCCAGTAAATCTCTGGAACTTAACAGCATAATGTTGTGTTCCAATGATTGCCTGTAGGTCCGGCCATCTGCTTAGAAAGTTAGGTCACCACTATCTGTTCCAGATCACTCTAATCCCCCTTTGATTACCAGCTTGATATGTTTGGAAAAGATCAGTGGGGTGTTTAAATAATTCATTGAAATTTTAAAAAATGTAAAAATTATATTTTGATTATTAATTCAAACATCCACAAATGTACAGGATACTCGTCCATCTGAACACTTTTCAGAAAGGAAATAATACCTGCAAAAAAATCCATATCAATACAAGTTCCAAATTCAAACTGCAGGAAGGTCAATCATCAGAGAAGCTGACCATATGAATAATCTTGTAGGGTAGAGGCCCAGTCTTGTAGGTTCACATTTGCGTTTCTGTGCGCAGTATATGATCCGCATGCGTCGTGCGTACATATCTTTAACATGGTGTACATAGGGATATGAGTTTGCATGCGTTCGCATGCGGATGCATACACATACATCGTTTCGTGGTGCGCGGCGATGGTCGGCGAACACAACATGTTGCATTTTTTGAGGCGTCAAATATTGCACAATAATGCACATGCGGATGATTGTGGATGAGTGCGTCAAATTTGCAAAAAAAATTTGCCCGTCATAATTTTCCACACTGCTGATAAATTAGAGAGAGGGCTAATGTCATTTTATGTTGCCTCCACCCCCCCCCCCCCCGAGCTTCCCCATATTTCCTATGTCATTTTACGAATAGGGATGAGCAGACCCTTTAGAATTTCAGGTTCTTCTAAACTTTAGTCTGTTTGGGTACCAGAACTGTACCCGGAATTGAACCTGAACATGAACCCCATAGAAAATCAGTGGGGACCCAAATATTGGAGCTGGAAATTCTCTCTCTCTCTACTCCCTGATCTGCACAGTTCGGGTTCGCTCATCTGTACTTACAAAGTATCATACTTTGAACAGTGGTGGTCAGGACCTGGGCCATCACAGATCAGCAGCTCCCCGAGAAGCACAGTTTGTGTGGCAGAGTCACTTTCCATCTCCAGAGTAACTGGGTAAGTCTCTCTCTCCTGTAAAGTGTAAGCTCTTATGGTTAAAGAGGTCCTCTCATTATATGTTTTTATATAGTATTTCTTTCCATTGCTGTTGCTGGATGTTTTTTTGCTTTCTACCTGCTCATTTTCACCGTGGAGCCGGCCCATGGTCTCTATATCTCTATACGTGCACCTCACCCTTATTAGATTGAATGATACCTGGACAGGGTGAGTTGATGTGATATTTTTTCTTTACCTTTGTTAGCCTGAATTGTCCTGGAAATTACAGACAGTTGGGAACCCTGCTTAATTCCTGGATTGATTTCTCCTTTATACGCTATCCTTCTTAAATGCAGCTTATTTTCTCTGCTCTTCCTGAAAATGAAGATGCTTTCTTATTTTCTAACCTCTGATCACAACTCCACCACAGCCGTAATGAAATCTATGGAAGAAGGAAAGTGAAGAGCAAAGAGAGCAGTCAAAGCTGGGAGTGAAGCTCTGAGAGATTTGTGTCCAATACTGCAGGCAGACCAGCTAGGTAGGTAAAAGATTGAAGGTCCATTTACATGGGACAGTATTGAACGCCAATAGACTATATTCACGTTGTTCAGCGATCATATATTGACCAGCCTACAAAGGCTGAGGAGCAAAAATGGGGACAAAATGACTACCAAAACTATCATTATTCCCCACTTACAGTACATATTATCGGCAACACATCATCTGCTAAGTTGTGGCAATGTGCTGGCGATAGCAATGATTTATATGCGAGCATGAAAATCAAATCACTCGATGAATAAGAGTTGGGCATGTTCATCAGATGATTGCCGGCATGTTTACATGGCCAATAGGCAGGAACAAGATGGAGATTATTGGCTTGTCTACAGGGGCCACACACACAGTCTACATCAACAAAATGGCAGGGCATTTTCAATAAAACTATTTAGCAACTTGATTAATTTAGCATTTCTTAAAAAGAAATCAGCACAAGGTCATACATAGCTCATAGGACTCCTTAATGCAAGCATAATAGACATAAGTTTGATGTCTATGTTAAAATTGGATAGTACACGAACAGCACATGGACCAATGTTATTGAGTAGAGTTGTTCAGATGTTTTTTCAAATGGAAACATATCTGCAAAATCCAAGGCAAGGACTAACATCTGCCATAATTCAAATGCGACTCATCTATTCAAGTCTATAAGTGCACAAGAAAAAGAAATCCCATAGGGATCATCAGCATAGCATCCGATTTTTATGGATACATTGCACTTATTGAGATGGGACACTGCTATATTTAATCTAGTAAATTCTTTTAAATGCTAGTGTAAAAAACTAATGCCACACGGATGTAAAAAAACAAAAAAAGAAAAAAAAACATATATATTGATGGAATACAGAAGACCATTTAGATGAAAATCGTCCATTTTTCAAACCATTTTTCATACACATGTCTAAGCCTAACAGGAATCAGAATGCTTTTCATATTAAAAATACATTTTCTAGTATAGTTCTTATAGCTTCTGATCTCAGTCTCTCTTGATGATGATGATGATGATGATAATAATAATATATTCTCTCCCTGGTCTTGAAATCTATGTGCAGTCACAGCTGAAACTGAATTTCAATTTTGTTCTTTTAATCCAAGGAAAGTGCAGCATGTGATAAAGATGAATGGAGCCATGGCAGAAATCTAAACTTAAAAAGAAATAAAACAACTTGTATACTTCAAAAGAAAAAGTTGTAGATGTGAAATTAAAAATTCAGTGAAGTAAAAGGTTATTTTCACTGGTAGAACCTACCAACCTAATATTATACTCAGCTGACTTCTGTACTGTGCTGTGGAATATGTTGTCCCTATATAATCAAGAAGAAATTAATATATTAGCAGGAACCTGTCAAGTTTTAGAGCTAATGACAAATTACAAACCTGGACAGGGCAGTAAAAGTCAAGTTAGAAAAAAACTTTCTCGGCCACAAATGGATTTCTCATTGCCATGAAAACAGGCTTTGAGGCTGTAAGTGCACCGAGAGTGTTCCAATTCCCGCTATTTCACTGATTCTCCACATTATCCCCTGCCAGCTCCTACACCATGGTCTTGATTGATGTCTGATTAGCACTGCTATATCCCTATTATCAGCAACACTAAACAGATACTGATTAACCACATAGAAATGGCGATAGGTGATGAATAATTTGGAGGATAGATATACTTCCCTGGAGTCAGCCCACCCTCTGTTGTGGCTCTAGCTGAGGAATAATTTGCGGGATAGGTACACCTTCCTGTAGTTAACCCACCCTCTGTTGTGGTTCTAGTAGGAGAAGAATTTGGAGGATAGGTCCACCTCCCTGGATTCAGTCTGCCTCTGTGTAGTGGTGCTAGCTGGAGAGTAATTTCAAGGATAGATACACCAGTCTGGAATCAGGCTGCCCTCTGTGTTGTGGCACTAGGCTGGGAATAGTTTGGAGGCTAGGTACACCTGTCATGCTGTGACTGTAGGGATGCCAGAGAAGAGGGACCCTATTCTGCCCCTAATCTAGTGAAGCCCTAGTCTATCCATAATCCCAGGGTAATGCCTGAAGGCAGAAATGCCCGATTCTCGTTCCTCTCTGTGATTCTACAAAATTGTAAGCAGATCCCATCCTATCCCCCAGGGAGGAAAGACGCAGAAATAAAAGGGGCAACTCTGGCTGGACAGACAGGGGTAAATCAATGCACATGACAGGCACACAAAATAAAATAGAAAGGGAAGATGGGAGCACAGTAATGAGGTAGAAAAGCAACACAAAGGAACTAAGGAAAGGGGAAGTAAGAGGTATTCTGTTGTGAATTCTGCTCTTGGGCTCCCTCCGGTGGTTATAAGTGGTAGCGCTGCTGTCTTTGGATCGCAGAATTCAGCAGGTGTGTCCACTTATTGCAATTCTGACTGGGCTATTTAGTCTTGCTTTACCCTTTAGTCAGTGCCAGTTGCCCATTGTTTCCTGGAGGATTCACTTCCCTGCCTGGTCTCTCTTGCTTTGCTGTTCATTTCATCAAAGATAAGTTCTGGCTTTGTTTTTTGCAGTCCACATGCTGTGGGCCTGATCATTCAGTGCTTTCCCATGTTTTGTCTTGTCCAGCTTGGTCTGTATAAGGATTTGCTCAGCCAAGCTGGTATCTCTGGAGATGCAGATATACCCCCCATGTCTTTAGTTAGATGTGGAGATTTTTGTATTTTCTGTGGTGGATATTTTCTAGTGTTTTAATACTGACCGCATAGTACTCTGTCCTATCCTTTCTATTTAGCTAGAGTGGCCTCCTTTGCTAAATCCTGTTTTCAGTCTGCGTATGTTATTTCCCTCTCCTCTCACAGTCAATATTTGTGGGGGGCTGTCTATCCTTTGGGGATTTTCTCTGAGGCAAGATAGTTTTCCCTTTTCTATCTTTAGGAATAGTCCTCTGGCTGTGTCGAGATGTCTAGGGAGTGTTAGGTACATTCCACGGCTACTGCTAGTTGTGGTGTTAAGTTCAGGGTCTGCGGTCAGTACAGGTACCACCTTCTCCAGAGTACGTCTCATGCTGCTCCTAGGCCACCAGATCATAACAGTACAACTGGCCAACAATGAGTTAATTGCCTCTCAGAAGAAGGGAAGGAAAGTGCTGAGCTATTTTATTTTCTGTAGTCTGTTGTGCCTTTTCTTCCCTCTTTGCCTCTGGGTGGCACAGGAGTTCGGCGCTGGCATGGATGTTCAGAGATTGGCTTCTCGTGGGGATCAACTTGCTGCTAGAGTACAGGGTATTTCCGATTATATCGTTCAGACTCCGGTTTTAGAGCCTAGAATTCCAACTCCTGATTTGTTTTTTGGGGACAGGTCCAAATTTTTGAGCTTTAAAAATAACTGTAAACTGTTTTTTGCTCTGAAACCCCGTTCCTCTGGTGATCCCATCCAGCAGGTTAAAATAGTCATTTCTCTGCTGCGCGGTGACCCTCAGGATTGGGCGTTCTCCCTGGAAGCTGGAAATCCTGCTTTGCTTAATGTAGGCACATTTTTTCAAGCACTAGGGTTATTGTATGATGAACCTAATTCAGTGGATCATGCTGAGAAGACCTTGTTGGCCCTGTCTCAGGGTCAAGAAGCGGCAGAATTGTATTGCCAGAAATTTAGAAAATGGTCTGTACTGACTAAATGGAATGAGGATGCCTTGGCTGCAATTTTCAGAAAGGGTCTGAATCCGTTAAAGATGTTATGGTGGGGTTCCCTACGCCTGCTGGTCTGAGTGATTCTATGTCTCTGGCCATTCAGATTGACCGATGCTTGCGCGAGCGCAGAGTTGTGCACACTGTGGCGTTGTCTTCCGAGCGGAGTCCTGAGCCCATGCAGTGTGATAGGATTGTGTCTAGAGCTGAACGACAAGGATTCAGACGTCAGAATAGGTTGTGTTTTTACTGCGGCGATTCTGCTCATGTTATTTCTGATTGCCCTAAGTGTACTAAGAGAATCGCTAGTTCTGTTACCATCAGTACTGTACAACCTAAATTTCTGTTATCTGTGACCCTGATTCGCTCGTTCTAGTCATTTTCAGTCATGGCATTTGTGGATTCAGGCGCCGCTTTAAACTTAATGGACTTAGAATTTGCCAGACATTGTGGGTTCCCCTTGCAGCCTTTGCAGAGTCCTGTTCCTTTGAGGGGCATTGATGCTACACCGCTGGCAAAAAATAAACCTCAGTTTTGGACACAGCTGACCATGTGTATGGCGCCAGGAAAATTGTCGTTTTCTGGTGTTACATAATTTGCATGATGCTATTGTGCTGGGTTTCCCATGGTTACAGGTGCTTAATCCGGTATTAGATTGGAAATCTATGTCTGTGACTAGTTGGGGTTGTCAGGGGGTTCATGGTGACGTTCCTTTGATGTCAATTTCCTCCTCCCCCTCTTCTGAAATTCCTGAGTTTTTGTCAGATTTCCAGGATATATTTGATGAGCCCAAGTCCAGTTCCCTTCCACCGCATAGGGACTGTGATTGTGCTATCGACTTGATTCCAGGTTGTAAGTTCCCTAAGGGCCGACTTTTTAACCTGTCTGTGCCTGAACATGCCGCTATGCGGAGTTATGTTAAGGAGTCTTTGGAGAAGGGGTATATTCGGCCATCTTCTTCACCATTGGGAGCAGATTTTTTTTTTGTTGCCAAGAAGGATGGCTCTTTGAGACCCTGTATTTATTATCGCCTCTTGAATAAGATCACGGTCAAATTCCAAAACCCTTTGCCTTTGCTTTCTGATTTGTTTGCTAGGATTAAGGGGGCTAGTTGGTATACTAAGATTGACCTTCGTGGGGCATATAATCTTGTTCGTATTAAGCAGGGTGACGAATGGAAAACTGCGTTTAATACGCCCGAAGGCCATTTTGAATACCTTGTGATGCCATTCGGGCTCTCTAATGCTCCATCTGTGTTTCAGTCCTTCATGCATGATATATTTCGGAATTATCTTGATAAATTCATGATTGTATATTTGGATGATATTTTGATTTTTTCAGATGATTGGGAGTCTCATGTGAAACAAGTCAGGATGGTATTTCAGATCCTTCGTGAGAATGCTTTGTTTGTGAAGGGGTCTAAGTGCCTCTTTGGAGTACAGAAGGTTTCTTTTTTGGGCTTCATTTTTTCTCCCTCATCTATAGAAATGGATCCGGTTAAGGTTCAGGCCATTCATGATTGGATCCAGCCCACTTCTGTGAATTTTTGGGCTTTGCTAATTTTTATCGCCGTTTCATTGCCAACTTCTCCAGTGTGGTTAAACCCCTGACCGATTTGACGAAGAAGGGCGCTGATGTTACGAGTTGGTCCTCTGCGGCTGTTTCTGCCTTTCAGGAGCTTAAACGCCGATTTACTTCTGCCCCTGTGTTGCGTCAGCCGGATTTTTCTCTTCCATTTCAGGTTGAGGTTGACGCTTCTGAGATTGGGGCAGGGGCCGTCTTGTCTCAGAGGAATTCTGATGGTTCCCTGATGAAACCGTGTGCCTTCTTTTCTCGAAAGTTTTCGCTTGCGGAACGCAATTATGATGTCGGCAATCGTGAGCTGTTGGCTATGAAGTGGGCATTTGAGGAGTGGCGACATTGGCTTGAGGGGGCCAAGCACCGTATTGTGGTCTTGACTGATCATAAGAATCTGATTTACCTCGAGTCTGCTAAACGGCTGAATCCTAGACGGGCCCGATGTTCCCTGTTTTTCTCCCGTTTTGATTTCGTGGTCTCGTACCTCCCGGGCTCTCAGAATGTTAAGGCGGATGCCCTCTCTAGGAGCTTTTTGCCTGATTCTCCAGGGGTCCTGGAGCCGGTCGGCATTCTGAAGGAAGGGGTGATTCTTTCTGCCATCTCCCCTGATTTACGACGGGCTCTTCAGAAGTTTCAGGCTGATAAACCTGACCGCTGTCCAGTGGGGAAACTGTTTGTTCCTGACAGATGGACTAGTAAAGTGATTTCTGAGGTTCATTGTTCTGTGTTGGCGGCCATCCTGGGATTTGTGGTACCAGAGATTTGGTTGGTAGGTCCTTTTGGTGGCCTTCTTTGTCACGGGATGTGCGTTCTTTTGTGCAGTCCTGTGGGACTTGTGCGCGGGCCAAACCTTGCTGTTCCCGCGCTAGTGGGTTGCTTTTGCCTTTGCCGGTCCCTGAGAGGCCTTGGACGCATATTTCTATGGATTTTATTTCAGATCTTCCGGTTTCCCAGAGAATGTCAGTTATCTGGGTGGTTTGTGACTGGTTTTCTAAGATGGTTCATTTGGTGCCTTTACCTAAATTGCCTTCCTCTTCTGATTTGGTTCCGTTGTTTTTTCAGCATGTGGTTCGTTTGCATGGCATTCCGGAGAATATTGTGTCGACAGAGGTTCTCAGTTCGTTTCTAGGTTTTGGCGAGCCTTTTGCGCTAGGCTGGGCATTGATTTGTCTTTTTCTTCTGCGTTTCATCCTCAGACAAATGGCCAAACCGAGCGAACTAATCAGACTTTGGAAACTTATTTGAGATGCTTTGTGTCTGCTGATCAGGATGATTGGGTGGCTTTCTTGCCATTAGCTGAGTTTGTCCTTAATAACCGGGCTAGTTCTGCTACCTTGGTTTCACCCTTCTTTTGTAATTCTGGTTTTCATCCTCGTTTTTCTTCAGGGCAGGTTGAGCCTTCTGATTGTCCTGGGGTGGACTCTGTGGTTGACAGGTTGCAGCAGATTTGGGCTCATGTTGTGGACAATTTGGTATTGTCTCAGGAGGAGGCTCAGCGCTTTGCTAACCGTCGTCGGTGTGTTGGTTCCTGGCTTCGGGTCGGGGATTTGGTCTGGTTGTCTTCCCGTCATGTTCCTATGAAGGTTTCTTCCCCTAAGTTCAAGCCTCGGTTTATTGGTCCTTATAGGTTTTCTGAGATTATCAATCCGGTGTCTTTTCATTTGGCACTTCCGGCCTCTTTTTCCATACATAATGTTTTTCATAGATCTTTGTTGCGGAAATATGTGGTGCCTGTTGTTCCCTCTGTTGATCTTCCTGCCCCGGTGTTGGTTGAGGGGGAGTTGGAGTATGTGGTTGAGAAGATTTTGGATTCTCGTTTTTCGACGCGGAAGCTTCAGTATCTTGTCAAATGGAAGGGTTATGGCCAAGAGGATAATTCTTGGGTTGTTGCGTCCGATGTTCATGCTGACGATTATGTTTGTGCCTTTCATTTGGCTCGTCCTGATCGGCCTGGGGGCTCTGGTGAGGGTTCGGTGACCCCTCCTCAAGGGGGGGTACTGTTGTGAATTCTGCTCTTGGGCTCCCTCCGGTGGTTGAAGCACACAAGTGCGAAACGGCCGTTGTCCACGCTCCATCTCTGCACCCTCTCGTCTACCTGATGTCCAAGCTTGGATGTTTGTAACCGGCTATAGTTTTATCCAATAAAGCACACGAACGCACTGCAACAAAAGGGTGAGTGACGCATTTTTTTCTTTTTTCGTATGAACATTCATGACAGTACCCTCCCTTCTACGAAGGGCCTCAGAACCCTCAGGACAAGGTTTATCTTGATGTGCTATATGGAAAGCATGAAATAATCTACTGACATTAACGTAAGATGCGGGTACCCAGGTTCTCTCTTCCAGACCATAACTTTCCAGTGCACCAGGTACTGGAGAGAGTGATGCTCAAGATGAGAATCAACAATTCTAGCAACCTGAAATTCTAAATTGCTATTTACAATGATAGGAGGCTGGTTCAGACGACGTCATATATTTTTTTGAGCAATGATTGACCTATTAACCCCTTCCCGACCTGTGACACAGCGTATGCGTCATGAAAGTCGGTGCCAATCCGACCTGTGACGCATATGCTGTGTCACAGAATGATCGCGTCCCTGCAGATCGGGTGAAAGGGTTAACTCCCATTTTACCCGATCTGCAGAGACAGGGGGAGTGGTACTTCAGCCCAGGGGGGGTGGCTTCACCCCCCCGTGGCTACGATCGCTCTGATTGGCTGTTGAAAGTGAAACTGCCAATCAGAGCGATTTGTAATATTTCACCTATGAAAATGGTGAAATATTACAATCCAGCCATGGCCGATGCTGCAATAGCATCTGCCCCCACCCCACCCCACCCCACCGATCGCCTCCCCAGTCGTCCTTTTTGCCCCGATCTCCGTTCCGCTCCTCTCCTCCCTCCTGTCGGCTCCTCCTGTCCGCTCCCCAGGTCCTCCGATTTCTTGGAAAATGGCGGGCGCATGCGCAGTGCGAATCTATCTATCTAAGTTCTATCACAGCGATCAAAATAAAAAAAATAGTAAATAAATCCCCCCCTTTATCACCCCCATAGGTAGGGACAATAATAAAATACAGAAAATATAATTATTTTTGTTTTTCCATTAGGGTTAGGGTTAGGGGTAGGGGTAGGGTTAGGGGTAGCGTTGCACTTAGGGTTGCACTTAGGGCTAGAGTTGCACTTAGGGTTGCACTTAGGGCTAGAGTTGCACTTAGGGTTGCACTTAGGGCTAGGGTTGCACTTAGGGTTGCACTTAGGGCTAGGGTTGCACTTAGGGTTGCACTTAGGGCTAGGGTTGCACTTAGGGTTGCACTTAGGGTTGCACTTAGGGTTAGGGTTGCACTTAGGGTTAGGGTTGCACTTAGGGTTAGGGTTGCACTTAGGGTTGCACTTAGGGCTAGGGTTGCACTTAGGGTTAGGGTTGCACTTAGGGTTGCACTTAGGGCTAGGGTTGCACTTAGGGCTAGGGTTGCACTTAGGGTTAGAATTAGGGTTAGAATTAGGGTTAGAATTAGGGTTGCAATTAGGGTTAGGGTTGGAATTAGGGATAGAATTAGGCTATGTGCACACGGTGCGGATTTGGCTGCGGATCCGCAGCGGATTGGTCGCTGCGGATTCGTATCAGTTTTCCATCACGTTTACAGTACCACGTAAACCTATGGAAAACCAAATCCGCTGTGCCCATGGTGCGGAAAATACAGCGCGGAAACTCTGCGTTGTATTTTCCGCAGCATGTCAATTCTTTGTGCAATTCCGCAGCGTTTTACACCTGCTCCATAATGAGAATCCGCAAGTGAAATCCACACAAAAAACACTGGAAATCCGCGGTAAATCCGCAGGTAAAGCGCAGTGCGTTTTACCTGCAGATTTTTCAAAAACTGCGGAAAAATCCACACAAATCCGCAACGTGAGCACATAGCCTTAGGGTTAGGGTTGGAATTAGAGGTAAGACTAGGGTTAGGGTTGGGATTAGAGTTAGGGGTGTTTTGGGGTTAGTGTTGGAGTTAGAATTGAGGGGTTTCCACTTTTTAGGCACATCAGGGGGTCTCCAAACGCGTCACGGCGCCACCATTGATTCCAGCCAATCTTGCGTTGAAAAAGTAAAATGGTGCTCTTTCCCTTCCGAGCCCCGACGTGTGCCCAAACAGTTACCCTTGGGAAAATAAAAAATTCAGGGCTAAAAAAATTTTTTTGAGAAAAGAAATTTTTTTTATTTTCATGGCTCTGCGTTATAAACTTCTGTGAAGCACTTGGGGGTTCAAAGTGCTCACCACACATCTAGATTAGTTCCTTGGGAGGTCTAGTTTCCAAAATGGGGTCACTTATGGGGAAGCTCCAATGTTTAGGCACGCAGGGGCTCTCCAAACGCGACATGGTGTCCGCTAATGATTGGAGCTAATTTTCCATTCAAAAAGCCTAATGGCGTGCCTTCCCTTCCAAGCCCTGCTGTGCACCCAAACAGTGGTTTACCCCCACATATGGGGTATCATCGTACTCAGGACAAACTGGACAACAACATTTGGGTCCAATTTCTCCTGTTACCCTTGGGAAAATAAAAAATTCTGGGCTAAAAATCATTTTTGAGGAAAGAAAAATTATTTTTTATTTTCACGGCTCTGCGTTATAAACTTCTGTGAAGCACCTGGGGGTTATAAGTGCTCACTATGCATCTAGATAAGTTCCTTGGGGGGTCTAGTTTCCAAAATGGGGTCACTTGTGGGGGAGCTCCAATGTTTAGGCACACAGGGGCTCTCCAAACGCGACATGGTGTCCGCTAACGATTGGAGCTAATTTTCCATTCAAAAAGTCAAATGGCGCGCCTTCCCTTCCGAGCCATGCCATGCGCCCAAACAGTGGTTTACCCCCACATATGAGGTATCGGCGTACTCAGGAGAAATTGCCCAACAAATTTTAGGATCCATTTTATCCTGTTGCCCATGTGAAAATTAAAAAATTGAGGCTAAAATAATTTTTTTGTGAAAAAAAAGTACTTTTTCATTTTTACGGATCAATTTGTGAAGCACCTGGGGGTTTAAAGTGCTCACTATGCATCTAGATAAGTTCCTTGGGGCGTCTAGTTTCCAAAATGGGGTCACTTGTGGGGGAGCTCCAATGTTTAGGCACACGGGGGCTCTCCAAACGCGACATGGTGTCCGCTAAAGATTGGAGCCAATTTTTCATTCAAAAAGTCAAATGGCGCTCCTTCCCTTCCGAGTTCTGCCGTGCGCCCAAACAGTGGTTTACCCCCACATATGAGGTATCAGCGTACTCAGAACAAATTGTACAATAACTTTTGGGGTCCAGTTTCTCTTTTTCCCTTGGGAAAATAAAAAAATTGTTGCTAAAAGATCATTTTTGTGACTAAAAAGTTAAATGTTCATTTTTTCCTTCCATGTTGCTTCTGCTGCTGTGAAACACCTGAAGGGTTAATAAACTTCTTGAATGTGGTTTTGAGCACCTTGAGGGGTGCAGTTTTTAGAATGGTGTCACTTTTGGGTATTTTCAGCCATATAGAACCCTCAAATTGACTTCAAATGTGAGGTGGTCCCTAAAAAAAAAATGGTTTTGTAAATTTTGTTGTAAAAATGAGAAATCACTGGTCAAATTTTAACCCTTATAACTTCCTAGCAAAAAAAAATGTTGTTTCCAAAATTGTGCTGATGTAAAGTAGACATGTGGGAAATGTTATTTATTAACTATTTTGTGTCACATAACTCTCTGGTTTAACAGAATAAAAATTCAAAATGTGAAAATTGCAAAATTTTAAAAATTTTCGCCAAATTTCGATTTTTTTTCACAAATAAACGCAGAAATTATCGACCTAAATTTACCACTAACATGAAGCCCAATATGTCACGAAAAAACAATCTCAGAATCGCTAGGATCCGTTGAAGCGTTCCCGAGTTATTACCTCATAAAGGGACACTGGTCAGAATTGCAAAAAACGGCAAGGTCATTAAGGCCAAAATAGGCTGGGTCATGAAGGGGTTAAAAACATTGTGGATTTTAAGTGCCAGAAGCAACTCAAAATGAAACGCCACTGGCTTTATAATGATAGTTATCTTATATGGACCAATGAACCTGGGGCCAAGTTTCCAGGAAGGAACCTTCAACTTAATGTTCGTGGTGGACAACCACACAAAGTAATTCACACACAGGTCTGGACCTGGCATACCTTTTTATCAGCAATACATTTGCAAATATCTCCCGTCACCTACAAGTTGTTCTGTACATCATGCCACACGGAAGAGAGTGACGAAGAAAAACATTCCTTCCCAGGAACCCCGAAGCTTCCTCCCTACTGAGTTACAGAAATGAGGGTGAAACCTGCATTCACAAAGGAATGGTGACTTGCGAATGGACTTGGCGACTGTTAGGAGTAAACTCAACCAAGGGTAGGTATGATGACCAATCCTCCTGATTTTCAGAAACAAAACACCTAAGGTATGTCTCAAGGCTTTGGTTCATATGTTTGGTATGACCAATTGATTGATGATGAAACGCTGAGGAAAAGATAGATGCACTTCTAGGTGAGAACAAAAAAAGTCCTCCAAAATTTAGATACAAACTGGGTCCCTTAGAGAACCCTGTTTATTGCCATTGTGCTTATCTGTAATAGTTTGTTTACTGACAAAGTATTTTATTACTATACTGGTGGCTCTGCTGCATTACTGGGTCAGTAGGGAATTGTGGACCCAATCTATTAGATGGAACTTTTAAGTTATACATAGATTTTGTTTGTGCGTTGTCCTTTTCTGATATGTATTAATACATTTTTGAAAGATATTCTGGAGATTACATTTGTTAATGATCCTATATTTCTTGTTGGGTGTATGTGGTTCTGTTTTGAGGAGTGAAGTAAACTTTCAGCACTAACATCCATGACTGTGCTGCTCTCCGAACCTTTTTAGTGCTGCAATATAAGGGTAGGTGCACACGTAGAATTGACCTCTGCGGATTTTTCCGCAGCGGATTTTAGAAATCCGCAGGTAAAAGGCACTGTGTTTTACCTGCGGATTTACTGCGGTTTTTATGCGGATTCCACTGCGGTTTTACACCTGCGGATTCCTATTGTGGAGCAGGTGTAAACCGCAGCGGAATCCGCACAAAGAATTGACATGCTGCGAAATGTAACCCGCAGCGCTTCCGCATGTTTTTTTCCGCAGCATGGGCACTGCGGATTGCGGTTTCCATAGGTTTACATTGTACTGTAAACAAATGGAAATTTGCTGCGGACCCGCAGCTGCAGATCTGCTGCGGATCCGCAGCAAAATCCGCAACGTGTGCACATAGCCTAAGAGTTTTATTTCATTCTTCATAAGCCACATTCACATGTTCAGTATTTGGTCAGCTTTTTACCTCAGTATTTGTAAGCCAAAATCAAGAGTGGAATAATCAGAGGAAAAGTATAATAGAAACACGTCACCACTTCTGCATTTTTCACCCACTCCTGGTTTTGGCTACAAATAATGATGTAAAATACTGACCGAATACTGAACGTGTGAATGTAAGCTTATTGATAAATTAAAAGGAGTTCTGTGGATATAATCCGTGCTGCTAAAAAATGCAGGTCCAGACATGATAAAAAATGGAAAATAGTGGTTTAATCTACGCGTTTCAAAGTCCAAATGACTTCATCAGGAAATTACCACATACATGAACTCATGAATACATGAGCATGAACTTTTTCACACTCACGGTGACATCAGTGGGGTGAAAGGAGTTCACAGCAAGGCAGTGTCTCTGCTGGATGGCAGGCTGTATAGTCACATGATGCAACAATACAGCCTGCCATCTAAATGTAGCAGAGTTAGACATGTCGCCGGAAAATTAGATTATTATATTCTTGGTGGACAAGTGAGGAATATGGTTGTTTATTATTTTAATTCTTTTACAGAGGACATTGACTTCAGTGGATTGGGCGTTGAGGTGAGTATAAGTGATTTTGGTAAATTTAGATTCAATAAAAGAGTCTGTGTCATTATCTCAAATAAAGAACTTTATTCTGGGTGTTACTTTTTTTACAATTTGACTATGGGGTTAGGAATGGGGGCGTCTTATAGATGCCTCTCCATTACTAACCCTTGGGCTTGATGTTACCTAACAATACAAAGGTGACAACAACCCTAATGCTATCACCCCATTTGCCACTGCACCAAGACAAATGGGAAGAGCAAGGCTAAGCGCCAGAATTGTCACATCTTATGGATGTTCCTTTTCTGGGGTGGCTAAGAGCTGATGGTTTAAGTGAGGGAGAGGTGTCAATATCATGGCCCCTTCCTAGGCTATTAAAATCAGCCCACAGCCATCTGCCTAGTCTTTGCTGATTATTAATTATAGGGGTACCCTTCATCATTTTTTGGGGGGGTCTCCCACTTTAATAACCAGGAAAGGTTAAGTATACAATTGTGAGCTGATATTAATAGCCTGGGAAGCCCCCTGGGTATTACGTCCTTCCCAGGCTATAAACAGCTGCCCTCAGCTGTCCGCTTTCCTTCCGCTGGTTAATAGAATTTTGGGGGATGCCACTTAATTTTTTTGGGGAAATTAATTTATTTAGTAATAAAATACATTTACAGTAAGCTACACACACAAAGCACTGATCATATATATCACTCTATTATTCAGATGCTAGGTGCTAAAAATTGGATTGTGCTTGCATAAAAATTGCATGCCACTTGAATGACACTTGTATGACTTTTCAGGAACAAAATCAGACCAATATTAACAACACTAGTGGGACCCTGGCCTCACCCACAGAATTGGACCATTCAATGTGACAGTTCACTTGTAGGGTGACTGCTAGCTTTTGTGTTTAGGGTGTGAATGGAGCAATATCCATTTAAAGTATGAGTTTGTTGTTGTCCTTATTACCTCGGTTGGTTATATAAAACTAGATGGTGGCCTGATTCTAACGCATCGGGTATTCTAGAATCCACAGCCACGTAGTACAGGTCCTTCTCAAAAAATTAGCATATAGTGTTAAATTTCATTATTTACCATAATGTAATGATTACAATTAAACTTTCATATATTATAGATTCATTATCCACCAACTGAAATTTGTCAGGTCTTTT
Organism: Ranitomeya variabilis; assembly: GCF_051348905.1. Taxonomy (NCBI): domain Eukaryota; kingdom Metazoa; phylum Chordata; class Amphibia; order Anura; family Dendrobatidae; genus Ranitomeya; species Ranitomeya variabilis. The sequence continues at coordinate 87,078,737 of NC_135232.1, forward strand.
ATTGTTTTAATACTGATGATTTTGGCATACAACTCCTGATAACCCAAAAAACCTGTCCCAATAAATTAGCATATCAAGAAAAGGTTCTCTAAACGACCTATTACCCTAATCTTCTGAATCAACTAATTAACTCTAAACACATGCAAAAGATACCTGAGGCTTTTAAAAACTCCCTGCCTGGTTCATTACTCAAAACCCCCATCATGGGTAAGACTAGCGACCTGACAGATGTCAAGAAGGCCATCATTGACACCCTCAAGCAAGAGAGTAAGACCCAGAAAGAAATTTCTCAACAAATAGGCTGTTCCCAGAGTGCTGTATCAAGGCACCTCAATGGTAAGTCTGTTGGAAGGAAAAAATGTGGCAGAAAACGCTGTACAACGAGAAGAGGTGACCGGACCCTGAGGAAGATTGTGGAGAAGGACCGATTCCAGACCTTGGGGAACCTGAGGAAGCAGTGGACTGAGTCTGGTGTGGAAACATCCAGAGCCACCGTGCACAGGTGTGTGCAGGAAATGGGCTACAGAGAAGCAGCACTGGACTGTTGCTAAGTGGTCCCAAGTACTTTTTTCTGATGAAAGCAAATTTTGCATGTCATTCGGAAATCAAGGTGCCAGAGTCTGGAGGAAGACTGGGGAGAAGGAAATGCCAAAATGCCTGAAGTCCAGTGTCAAGTACCCACAGTCAGTGATGGTGTGGGGTGCCATGTCAGCTGCTGGTGTTGGTCCACTGTGTTTCATCAAGGGCAGGGTCAATGCAGCTAGCTATCAGGAGATTTTGGAGCACTTCATGCTTCCATCGGCTGAAATGCTTTATGGAGATGAAGATTTCATTTTTCAGCACGACCTGGCACCTGCTCACAGTGCCAAAACCACTGGTAAATGGTTTACTGACCATGGTATTACTGTGCTCAATTGGCCTGCCAACTCTCCTGACCTGAACCCCATAGAGAATCTGTGGGATATTGTGAAGAGAAAGTTGAGAGACACAAGACCCAACACTCTGGATGAGCATAAGGCCGCTATTGAAGCATCCTGGGCCTCCATAACATCTCAGCAGTGTCACAGGCTGATTGCCTCCATGCCACGCCGCATTGAAGCAGTCATTTCTGCCAAAGGATTCCCGACCAAGTATTGAGTGCATAACTGAACATTATTATTTGATTGTTTTTTTGTTTGTTATTAAAAAACACTTTTATTTGATTGGACGGGTGAAATATGCTAATTTATTGAGACAGGTTTTTTGGGTTATCAGGAGTTGTATGCCAAAATCATCAGTATTAAAACAATAAAAGACCTGAAAAATTTCAGTTGGTGGATAATGAATCTATAATATATGAAAGTTTAATTGTAATCATTACATTATGGTAAATAATGAAATTTAACACTATATGCTAATTTTTTGAGAAGGACCTGTATATAACACAGGCCACGTAGTATATAGCATAGCCACGTAGTATATTGCAAAGCCACGTAGTATATAACATAGCCCACATAGTATATAGCATAGCCGCATAGTATATTGCACAGCCACATAGTATATAACACAGCCAACACAGTATATAACACAGCCCACACAGTATATAACAAAGCCACGTAGTATATTGCAAAGCCCACGTAGTATGTAGCACAGGCACGTAGTATATAGCACAGCCCACGTAGTATATAACACAGCCCACGTAGTATATAACACAGCCCACGCAGTATATAACAGCCCACGCAGTATATAACAGAGGCCACATAGTATATAGCAATGTGGGCACCATATCCCTGTTAAAAAACAATTAAATAAAAAATAGTTATATACTCACCTTCCGTCGGCCCCCGGATCCAGCCAAGGCCTTTAGCGATGCTCCTCGCGACGCTCCGTTCCCAGTAATGCCTAGTGGCAATAACCCGTGATCATGTAGCGGTCTCGAGAGACCACCACGTGATCTCGCGGCATTGCTGCAATGCATTCATGGGACCAGAGCGCGAGGAGCGGAAAAGGCTGCGGCGGACTTCGGAAGGTGAGAATATAATGTTTTTTGTTTTTTTTTTAATTATTATTATTCATAGGCAGCATCAATAGTAAAAAGTGAAGCGGTGTTCAATCCCGCCCCAATATCGCTGATTGCTCACCGCCGGCCGGCGGTGATCAATCAGCGACCCAGGATTTCCATTACAGACAAACGGAAGTTAGAAACAGACGGAAGTACCCCTTAGGTAATTATACATATAGCTGAGTGGAACCCATGTTATTTTTGTTTTCTAACAATTCATATATGAAGAATCAAGCATTTTTACCTTCCTGAGCCCCTGGTTATGATTTTCATTTATTTATTTATTTATTTACTCACTCATTTTTGGGGGGAGTCTGCACATTTTCATAACCAGCCAACACAAAACCAACATCAACAAACTGATTCTATTGGGATAGGACGGTCCTTAGATGCTAGTTACTTCATAATCTAAAAATATTTTTTTCCCTGGCACAAACTATCACATTGGATGGTCTATTTCTGAGGGGTAATAAACTCCTTCCCAATTCCCTTGGTGCATTGGGCAGTGAATTAATAGTGAGGGGAGATTGTCAACTTTTGAAGAAAAATACAATGCTGACTGACACTAAACATCAGTGAGAATAAGTTAAAGGTGTCAGATATGTCTATTACTAATGCGGAAATTAAAAATGTTACACAGAACAAAAATACTAAACTGAAAAAAAAAAAAAAATCACTAATCAATTAGATCCAACGAAGTCCATCAAATCCAATGTAGTCCATACAGTCATAAGAAAATTGAAAGAAATCTCTGATATTTAGTTTCACGCTATTTATCTTAATGTACACATCGCTGACTTTCTTTTTGCTGCAGACTTCAACCTTTCTTATTTCTATAGTGAATGGATGGTAGACCCCAATAATGATGTTCTCTGATGGGCCTCATGCCTGACACGGCTACCCAGTCTCACCGTGGGCATGCGCATTGAGGATTCACAACTCTGCAATCATATAAAGTGACTGCAGACTTTCGAGAAAAACTTGGACAACCCCTTTAAGCCTCATCCAGATGTCCGTGAATCACATATGCATTCATTTTGTGGTTTTTAGAATAATCTATAAAGCTGTTCACATGTCTGGTTTTTGCAAACAGAGTGCCGGCAAAAAAATCATGGAGCCATGTCTATATTTGATCCGCATTACGGATCAAAATTACTAAAACAAGTCTATCATCTTTTTTAAAATGCCACCATCACACAGAATGGCACCCTTGTGCTGTCTGCAATTAACATTGTAATGAATAGGAGAAGCTTTGCAAGTGATTTGCTGAAATCACCGATAGGCAGGGGTCACACGTGCGAGAAACTCACACGAGTCTTGCGTCTCAATACCCGGCACTGCCGCCAGCACTCGGGACTGGAGTGTGCGGCTGCATGTATTTCTCGGCAGCTGAACGCTCCGGTCCGAGTGCCGGCGGCAGTGCCAGGTATTGAGACTCGTGCGAGTTTCTCGCACATGTGACCCCGGCCATAAAACAATGATGGCAAAATCTGACACACTGACCGAATATTGATGAAACTCGGATCAAAAACAATGATGAAAATCAGATGAAAACACTGATGGTACTAGGACCATTTTTCGCTCATAAAAAATCAGTTGTCCGAATATGTCTTTATATGACATTGCATTGTATAGCGTCAATGGCCTCATTTAGAGAAAGAAAAGCTCGTATTAATAAAAAAAATCTTTGTTGGGAAAGCAGCATTTAACCTTGACATTTTGAATGACTTAATAAACTGTGCTTTGCGCTCTGTATAGTATTTATAGAGCAGGCCTTTACTTTTTTGTGAAGCCGCCTATTTACTGCTGTTCAAAATAACACTTTTGCTGCATTTCCTACGTGACCTTTATAGATAAAGAAATGTGTAACGATTTCTGCAGCAATTACGTACAAACAATGGCCAAGTTATTACAAGTGCACAGATAAGTCCCACATCAATCAGAGCAGAGACACAAGAACATCTGCCTTTTATAGTCACATATGCTTGAAAGAACCCTATAAGCAAACATTTTCCAGAGGTGTTTTCATGCTGAATAGTATTGCTTAGTCATTTCAGGATAAGAATAAAAAGATTAGAATTGAACTATTATTCAAAGTAATCTTTTCATTTGTATGTCATAAAATGTTACATTAAGTATTTAGTTATGGTCTATTCAACTTTCTACTCCTTTGCTTTCAGCTGTCTCTTGGGCAACTAATAATTCTTGGCAAAATTAATTAGTAGCCATTAAATTACAATTTTAACCATTGAAAATGTATGCATGGATGCACACAACTCAGGGGCGGATATACACAAAAAAGGGTCCCTGTGCAAGAACGGTACATTGGCCCTTTGTAGTCTAATAGCTCATCACAGTGCACAGTTCCACCTGCTTTGAAAGTGGGCCCCCTTACCTCTTGGGCCCCTGTGCAGATATGTCTGCTCGTGATATAACCTGACTGCTTACTTTGGGCTAGTAACCATAGTATTCACAGGATATATGGCACCAAGGGTTGGATATAACTTTGGCGAATCAAATTCCTGAAATTTGAATGTTTTCGCAAGTTCAAACAGATTGCAGTTCGATTTGTGTGGATCTCCTCCCCCACCCACCCTCAAAAAAATGCCCAGCGTTATTTCACACACTGCTGAAGAGGCATAAAGCCGGCTAATGGGGTCAGATGTGGCCAGACGGGCTTTCCCATAATGGCCTGTAACTAGCCTATCAGGGGCAAATGTTCCTCTAGTAATTCTGCTGGTATCCAAAGATTCAAGTGAGATCGGAAGGTGCTGTAACTGAATACTTAGTGTGAATATGAATTCGTTGTGATAGGGGGGTGCTGTACCTGAATAGTTAGTGTCACTATTAATTCTTTGAGATAGGGAGGTGCTGTACCTACGTAGTTAGCGTGACTGGGAATTCATTGAAATAGGGAGGTGCTGTACCTGAATAGTTAGTGTCACTATTAATTGTTTGAGATAGGGAGGTGCTTTACCTGAATAGTTACTGTCACTATTAATTCTTTGAGATAGGGAGGTGCTTTACCTGAATAGTTACTGTCACTATTAATTCTTTGAGATAGGGAGGTGCTTTACCTGCGTAGTTAGCGTGACTGTGAGTTCATTGACATAGGGAGGTGCCGTACCTGAAAAGTTAGCGTGACTGTGAATGAATTGATCTGTGATATACTGCAGGAACAGCACAGCACCTCAACAGCATTTTATAAAATCTTCATACACTGCAATTGCCAGTTAGGAGGACAATTTAATACCCTGTGTCCTAATTTGTACGATTAAGAAGAATCCTGAAGCCTAAGCTTGAGTTTCATAAGCAGTGAAGCCATGATTTTTTTTTATATGGTATATAAATCTCAATAATCCCAAAATTTAAAACAAATTGTGCACCTCACAAACTGTGGAAGTTGTTAAAAAATATATTTTTGTTGCACATTTCTTTGCTATAATAGCCCAATTTTATACCCATAGAGGCCACCCGAATAACTGAACTAGTAGGAAAGCCACAAAAGAGGACTAAAAATCCTCCAAAAATTCAAATATAGCTGAAAAAGGGCAGCATCACTTACTTGCCCAGGTCTCTGAACAGGTGCACTACAGGATGCAGCCAGCCCATGTAGCAAAGATGTTGGAAAAACAGGTGCAAAATACTAAACAGACAGCCACTCTCAGCCTACCAATTATTGGAGGGGGCGACTGGTTAGTATATGTTTGCACAATAAAGGCCTGTATAGGGTTCTGTTCACATGCACATGCACCTGAATAAGTGAATAAAATGCTCGCTCATGGGAAGCTAAATTAATTATTTTTCTTGTCCCTCTCTTTTTCTTAGAAAGAACGGGAGATGCATTTTTTTTCTTTTCTATAATGGACAGATTTACATTTTGGAATATCTGTTTTAAAAGTACAATTTATAAATCATATATCCCAAGATCACACTACATGCAGTTGCTATATTTTCCTTTCCCTTCTGTACTTTGCAAATTACTTCTCTTCCATGCCCTATACAAGCTATGCCTGTTTGTAACTTTGCGAGAGGAATGGGATGGGTTTAGGTGAAGTTAAAGGTGTTTTCTCACTGCTGGCTTGCAGCCTAGCAAACGGAATGATGGGAATTGTAGAAAGATGGGAGCAGAAGATTCTGAAGAGGAAGTGATTATTATGACAACAGAGCTTTTGGCAGCGCTGGCGTTACACCTGTCTGAAATCACAGGCTCAAAAAAGCTACCTCGGACGGACTTGGCACAAGCCTTTCCATCTGGCAGTTTCCTATAAAGGAATCTAGACTTACAATAGGGTCCATTGGATTGATTCCATGGAAAAGGGTTGCCATCCAGAAATATGAACCGAAGGCAGGAAGGGTTGTCAAGCAAGGTCAAAGCAGAGAAGTCACATCAAGGACAAAATCAGGGGGCAAGTGGGTAGTCAGAGTTCAAGCCGGAGTTAGAAGACAGAAAAAACAACACAGATCACAATCACAAGAGCCAAGGTCAGAGTAAGGTCAAAGAGCCTAGTACTATCTTTAACCCACAAATTAATAACTGACACCTAGAATCAGTCTGCTGGAGTTATACAGATGGGAGCCCCAGCCATGGCACCTAGCAGAGTGCTAATTACCTACCAGTTGACTGCAACAAAACACAAGTGGATAACAAAGGGGACACTAGTTTTAGCAATCTGAAGCCTAAACACCGTAGTGTTAGTATGGCACCACCACCAGGGCAGGGGTTACAGTGGCATGTTTGGACACGGATGTGACACACAAGAAGCAAAGCCAAAAGGAATAGAACATTATGAATGTTAGCAGAATAGTATATTGGGATATTTAAGCATTTATGGCAAAACTAGTAACTGGGTCGAGTTAGTGGATAACCTTTAAATGTTATACTTGTGTTAAAAATGCGTGCTAAACCAAAATGTGGCATAGGCAACAGACATGGTACCATGAGAGAAAAATCTACCCATACCATGGTGATAAATATGATTGCAGCAGCTCCTGGAGCCCTTCAGTCAGCAACCACAAACAGAAGTATGAAATACAGGACACAACTGTCCTTCTTTTGCTTATTCCTCTCTCATATTAGTGGAGAAGAAGCAGAGGGCATAATGAATTATATGTCACAAAACTTATCTCAGACACAGCAGCATGATGTCGCCTCTGACATTCCCACCATCAGCTGGAGTCAGTGTTCTGCACAGTCCACCTCCTAATTGCAGGAACACTCAATTTTGTACTGAGCAGAATTAACATTCAGTCATTGACACCTTGTTTCTGTTCTGTCCCTTAGTCCCATAACACTCAGCACCACTGGTGACTAAGAAAGATCCTACAGCAGAACTGTACACCAGAACAACTCCTTCCATATGATTTATTGCAAGAGATGAACCGTCAGCCTCTTTATTTAGAAGACATGAGGATGGAGAAGATTGAGAAGATTGAGGACCCAACTTTAATGCCAAGCAGTGTTACTGACTCTGAGAGCCATGGTGGTAGAAACACTGGAAGTGGTAGTAGTGCTCTAAGCCAGGGCAAGGTAGGAATCTTGTGAGGATGTGAGGATCTCATGCTATTTCCCACACAAAGTCAATTTTCAATTCCAGAACAATTATGATTATTCTGAGGTGGACAATGAATTGGGAATTAGACATGGATGCCGAGAGGGTGATATTATCAGAGGAGCAGATGTAAAATTTTCGTAAGCTCTGGAGCAGGTGTTGTGGCACATTCTGTGGAAACAGGCATATGCTACTAGTCATCGCTAATTTGCCAACTAAATTCTCACCTTGTCAAGTTGCTAGTGGTGCAGTCGCTACCGTACCACCTTGTGAAGTAGGCTGGCTTTCGAGAAATTATGGCATGCACTCAGCCTCACTGGAAGATACTCTTAACTAGTCTTTGAGTCCCAAAGTGCACTGCATTATAGATACCTTGAGCTACAACTATGTGCAATACATGATTTTCACAACCCACTGGGTGAATGTTTGTAGCACCAGCGATTCACCACTGCAACCAGAACAAGTGGTAAAGCCTCTGTGACTGGGAGCTACATCCGATTCTAGGAAGTGATTATCTGTCTCCTCCCACACATCTTCTGGATCATACACATCAGACATAACCTACTACCCTACCACAATGGGATACAATGTTGATTCAACACACTGACTTCACTCATTTCGCTCATGAAAGATAAAGTTTTATGCCATCAAAGCTGGGGGGAGGCAAAAGCCATAAAGAGGACTAGTTGCTGTTGTGCATCAACAGGCATCTTACACGCTGGCTGGCTTCCCGTGAACAGGGGGTGAGAATTATTGCGAGCAACAATGGCCAGAATGACTCACAGTTGGCGCAAAGTAACTCCCACAACTTGCATGGCCCTTGTCTTAAATTTAATAGTGCAAAATTTATTTCACAAACATAACCACTTGGGAAGGGTGGTGGCTATGGCCAGGAAAGTGCTAGCTCATTTCAACCATTCTTACGAGATAAAGCATTCTCTCTTGACTTTGCAAAAGCAGAATGGTCTGCTTGAGCAGTGTCTAATTTACAATGTTGCAGCCTTCTGGAATTGAATGCTGCATTTGTTGGAACAGCTGTATGAACAGTGTACTATATCAAGCAAACGCCAAACTAGAGTGTTTGGTTACTTTGAGATCTGCCGTTGACTACTGATGAGGGATGTGTGTTGCATGCTGAAACAATTCAAAGAGAATACTAAATTTGTCTGCAGAAACAAGAGGGGAATCAACAATATTGTCTCCTCATTCCTGGATTAAACACTCCCCATAATGCAGAGTGCATGGAGGAAGAACAGCAACTTTCATCTGTTAATAGCCAACCTGTATCTGTTGGGAGCCCTCAAGGTCCATTTTACATGCAACATGATTTGGAGGAGAAGGGGGATGAGCAACAGAAAATATTTATGGAGGGAAATATGGAGTTGGTAAAGCCAGATGTCAAAGATGACATTTAGAGTGAAAAGAATGATGAGAGACATTGGTCACGACAACCAACTATCATAGTAGATATTGAAAATAAGCCAACATGTCCCCTGGTCATCTTGGGCAGCATGGCAAGCTGTATGCTGGCATGTTTGTGGAATGACAGGTGTATAGAAACATCAAGCAAAGTGATGACTATTGCATAGACATGCTTTTAGACCCTCTCTACGAAAGCAAAATGGGGGACTTTATTTCAGACTTCCAGAAGGAAGCCTAAAATATCTTACTAGGATGAGCTGTGTTACCGCCTCTGCAAAGTTTTCTACAATGAGACACCTGTTAGCATCACGAATGACCAGCAAATCCTTCAGCGATCCCCTCAGATCCAACACTCTTCCACTTGTGCCACTGTAAGGCCTACAACAAGTTGATGAAGCAGCAACAGCCAGAGTATCTCACGCAAACTAGTTTTTTTCATCTGCCATTTTGATAACCTGACATGCGTCAGCAAAAGGATACACAGACTGAAATGCATCAGCTTCATCAGCTATCATGAGCCCCAATACCATGAACTTCTGGGTCAGCAGATTGGACTAATGGCAAGAACTGGTCCAGTTTGCTACTGTTTTACAAATATGCAATGTATTTAAAGGGTAAGAAATAACTGCTTACTGCTAGAAAACCCTCTCTAAAATATAACTTTTATTGCGTTGATAAAACAGAAAAAACCTAATTATCTACCAATTGAAGGTGACACAGTGTGCGCAACAAAAACACAAAAAAGTGTAGCAAATAAATGATAATACAAAATATACAGGGCTATCTACCACCCAAGGGAATCTATATTAATGATAGAAAGATGGCCTCGGGATTAAAGAAATACTTCTAGGATACTGTTGTGTCTAATAAAACAATCTCTGCTATGGTAGAAATGTGCAGAGTGTAGCCCCTGCGAACACTTAACCTCACACAATAACCCTGCGGTCCTGGGTACTACCTGGGGAATATACAATATATACATACTGAGTAATAGACTATATTGTTCTATAATAGTGCATAACACATAACATTCTTACACAGCCGAAGTGCCGAAAGGAGTGATATGACCCTGTCTTTGCACCTGCCTGAAATCCTACCTAGATGCGGAGGTTGGCATCCTAAGATGACGAGAGATGGCACCCCCGCTCGTACGACGGCTATCCCTTTACTCCTATCTGACCCTAAACAGACGTATAGTTAGAAAAAGAGGGCCAGATGGCCTGTATCCAATATGTAAATACAATGGTACAAAAATGGAAAAAATCATTATATAGTAAAGGGAGATAGTTCCCACACATGCAGTTCATTCACACTTGATGCAAAGAATAAATACCCCCGTATATTGTAGCACCCTAAGATCAGGGAAGGAATGTAAAAGTTCCAATATCTAGATGTTACTTAGCACCAAACCAACATGTGATTATTTGGAAATATACATCCATATGAAACAACGCATACCGATCAAACGTAATTAAATATTTAGGCTGCTTATACCACAAATGGATGACAAATACTCTTATTTCCAAGGATTGATGAAAATCACACAGTGGACCACCATGATACAGGACAAATCCAAAGCATACAAATTCAGAGAAAATCACATGTTGTTATGTGCCAATGCACAAAGTAACTGGATCTCACACATAAAGAAAAAGATATTCCTGCATGGAAAAATATTTCCTATGGCCATGCTAGGAGACCACCATAGTCATTATATTTTAAATACTGGCAGATAAAAATTCAATCCTAGATGAATCCAATAAATATAGTTTCACTTATCTGCCCATTCTTGGTATAGCATCCAAGCGACTAAAGGCCATGATACACCGAACAGATTACTTCAAAGCTCTCAACACGTTTCCCCTTGAAAACAGGTTCATCAGGAGAGACCGATGTATGGCAACATGGCAGTGGAGAATTGTCCATATGATGAGTCTGCTACTGGCAATTTTTAATATCCAGCCTCCAGTGTAACGTGAGAGAGGGTGTTCAGCACAACCCATGCTTTGTCACACCCAAGAAAGCCAGGTTATCCACTATAAGCATGGAAAGCCATACATTTCCCAAAGTAAAACAGACAGGGATCAGTGTCGACTTTCATTCACTGTCAGCAGATGTCAGTGATTAAATTGGCCATAAAATCTGCTTGCCTGAATGTACCTTACTGCTGCCGCTAGTGCCACAGGCGAGCGCTCAGCCGGGTGTCTGCTCCCTACACATCATGTCATCTATACCGTAGTAATACTTCTACAGGGTTGCTGTTGCTAGCCCTACACTGCGTAACATCTACTTGCCTGCTCAACCTAATTTTCTATACTGCGGCTGCTACCACTGCCCATCCATGCCAGCCACACATCTTCTCACTGCCTGCTCACTGAGTATATTGCTAAACCATATTGCTGCTCCTGTGCCTTCCATTGTTAGTCTTATACTGACATATATCTCCTTGTCTGCCTTGTGCTAACTCTCGACTACACAGCTACACCAGACACAAATCTCCTTGAGGCACTCTCTGTTAGGCTGCCGTCACACTATCAGTATTTGGTCAGTATTTTACATCAGTATTTGTAAGCCAAAACCAGGAGTGGGTGATAAATGCAGAAGTGGTGCAAATGTTTCTATTATTATTATTCCTCTAATTGTTCCACTCCTGGTTTTGGCTTACAAATACTGATGTAAAATACTGACCAAATACTGCTAGTGTGATGGCAGCCTTAGTGATAGACTGTACTGCTGATGTCAAACTCTGTTGAGGGAACACAAACAGCTGACAAAATATGGCTGATTTGTTAAAGATTTGTTGCCAACAAATCGTTGCTTCTTCACTTTGAAAACAGCTAGCCTGTTCCTTCTCCTTAAAAGGGGATAATATTTTAAAGGCTTGATTAAAAACCCTATGTAGTTGCTTACTCATTTTAAAAATGACAAAACCGTTTAGGATCCAAAAAAGGATAATTTTCACTAATTTTCACTAATGGTTGATAAGTCATAACGTCTTCACTTTCAAAAGTTCTGAGCACATGTTTTTGCAGCCAAAATATTAATAACGGATAATTTGTGGATGCTTTATGAAAAACCTTTTACTTCTTCATTTAGCAAACAAAACACAGGGATAAAGCCCCAAATTCTTCAATTTGCACCACCTGTTATAAAAACCAACAAGGCAAGTATCTGCCCATAAAAGGGATAATTATTGCACTGGTTATACAATTTAAAAAGAACCTGACAGCTGACATGGCAGCATGTATCAGACACTGGCTATATGATCTCAGGTATGCTAGACCTTAAAACTCTGTGGCATTTCAGAGAACAGTATACTTTAAAGGTGGCCAGAAACCAAACCATATAGGAGACTAGTCAGACAGGTAGATCTCCGATGGATTCAACCAGTGCCCTGGATTGGTAGATGTCTCCTTATGCAGAGAGACCTGTTACTCCAGGGGAATGGGCAGCTTTTAAATTATGTTGTTCTCTAACAACTTTGCAATGTTTCATATTCCAAAATACCTGGCCAAGATCACACAGCCAGTGTCTGATACATGTTTTCCATTGTATGGTTCTCATTAAAAAGCCTAATGTCATACCACAGTGTGTTATTAAATAGACTGTTGATTGTCAACAGTTGCTATCTGTTTTTCCCTATCCAGATAGATTTAGGTCACTTGTAAAGTACATTAATAAGGTTTTGTTCAAAACAATCATAGGAGACCTCTGGGTGTTATACACCTATTTTCATGTCAGTTAGAGGCTTTGCAGTAATGAGATCTTTTGGGAATAATTCAGTGAAACCAGTGAATTCAAATTTAAGCTCGACCTTCTTCTCTCTGTGTCCGCCCCTGTTTGGCACTATAACACAGAACAGATTTTGCCAACCTCATAAAACGGTTGGGCAGTGAAGAAGAACCATGCAGTTAAAACTGTGCATCTACCTGTGAGAATAATGCACATTAAGGGGGCTATCCACTTTAATATTTTGTTTTTCCATAGAGTTGAACACCTCAAATTTTCAGAGCATTGCTGTCATAATGTCACCATGTAGATCAAGTCTAAGGCTGATTTCACACGTCTGTCATTCACAAAGTCTGGACTGGTCGTAGTTCTCCTGACTTAAATTGAGGAATGTTGGGTATGTAAAAATAGCATTAGGCTTTAACTACTTATATGTAGCCAATTTTATATATGGTTGTTTCTTTTTTACGGAATGTAGTGAAAACTATTTGCTTTTAAAGACTATTATTATCTTCATTGAATTTCTCTTGACTCAGAATTGTCCAGGACAGTAGCGTAGCTACCGGGGGGGCAGATGGGGCAGTAGCCCAGGGCCCCACGCACCGAGGGGCCCACTCAGAGCTATGCTACTGTAACTGCATCGGCGCGTGCAGTGCACCGATACAGTTACATTCTGCGGCAGAGCAGGGAGAATCGATCTCCCTGCTCTGCCGCTATGGGGCCCCTGAGCAGGCAGGGGGGCCCGGTGCCAGCAGTTGGGCCCCCGCCTGTCATCGCAAGGTGAGCTGTATCGGCATCTAGCCGATACAGCTCACCGCATTGATGAGGGAAGGAGCGCTGTGCTCCTTCCCCCATCATCCCCATCAGCGTCTGACATCGCAGACGCCGACACTGACAGCAGGCGCGATGACATCACTGCCCTGTGCCCACTGTCAGGAGATGAGCAGGAGCACGGAGCACTGCTGGAACAAGGAGGAAGAGAGGAGTATTTATTTATTGTGTTTTTTATGGGCGCTGCCTTATAGTACAGGATATGCCTATGGGGCTGCTGCCTTATACTACAGGATCTGCCTATGGGGGGTGTGCTGCCTTATACTACAGGATCTGCCTATGGGGGGTGCTGCCTTATTATACAGGATCAGCCTATGGGGGGTGCTGCCTTATACTACAGGATCTGCCTGTGGGGGGTGCTGCCTTATACTACAGGGTCTGCCTATGGGGGGGTGCTGCCTTATGCTACAGAGTCTGCCTATGGGGGTGCTGCATAATACTACAGGGTCTGCCTATGGGGTACTGTCTTATACTACAGGGTCTGCCTATAGGGGTACTGCCTTATACTACAGGGTCTGCCTACAGGGGTACTGTCTTATACTACAGGGTCTGCCTATGGGGTGCTGCCTTGTACTATATTGAGGACTATCTGGTGCATTATACTATAAGGAGGTTATCTATGGGGCCATCATACAGTGTGGGGATTACAGTGAAGGGGCCATCATACAGTGTTGGAGCCATCAAACAGTTTGGAGGCTACTAAGGGGTCAGTATACTGTGTGTGTGGTACTATACAGTTAGGGGGCATTTTACTGTGTATAGGGGGCTGTACGAAGGGAGACTCGGGACATTATTAAATGCAAAGTTGGCACTTATTGTTATAGGGGAACTCGGGTTACTGTGACTATCAAAGGGGCACACAGGGCAATATTACTTTCTACGGGGCAAAATGTGGGCACTGTTTCTAGAGCAATTTCACCCAGCATTACTATATTATAGAGAGTTGCTTTAGAATTTAGAGGGTATAGAGAACCGCACAGCAGGTGCAGTAATAGGGACACACACGGCAGCAGCGGCTCAGTATTGGGGTATCAGGTGCAGTAATAGGGACACATATGGCAGCAGCGGCTCAGTATTGGGGTATCAGGTGATGAACACATACGGCAGCAGCGGCTCAGTATTGGGGTATCAGGTGCAGTAATATGGACAGACACGGCAGCAGCATGTCAGTATTGGGGTATCAGGTGCAGTAATAGGGACACATACGGCAGCAGTATCAGCAGGATGAGGAGTTTGTGCAGGTTGGGAATAGATGGTGATGGCTGGAATATGAGAAGTGAAACGTATCTTTGTTGTGTTCTCTGCAGACGAGTCGTGGCTGGAAGAAGTTGTTGTGTCGGTCTGGGCCAGATGGAAAAGACTGAAAAGTGAAAGATTCCATCAGAAAAGACGTTTAATAATTATAGGGGATAACTCAGGAGACTCTTTGCATGGAACAAGACAACTACAGGACACAGTTTTATAAGTGGTAAAGTCTATATTATCACACGGTGATTCAAACAGGTGCAGAGAGAATCTCAAGTCCACAACACTTGGTGTAAATATTAAATGCAGCTTAGCAGTCTATAGGAAACTTCAGAGGAAAATGCAATCACGCAGAAAGTCTATAAAGCACAATTATTCTTGAGGATACTTGACACGAATAAGTCCTTGCTTAGTCCAAAACACAGATAGATATGCTTATAAGGCAGTTCAAATAATATCTTAGCTCAACCAGGGAGGCCTGGGTAATAGTCTCAGGTTCTTGCAGAGCAGCAACAGCTTACATGTCCAGCAAATGCAGATGGAAGTAAACACGAGCAGCAGATGAAGGAGGATTAATGGAACTGGTGTATGCAGCAGGAACTCAGAGCAGAGTAGCAGGATCACCCCACAGGTTCACAGGAGCAGGTATATAGCCAGGGAGTCACCAGAGGTCAGGAGCTGGATGCAAGGCAGAATACTCTAGCACAGACTGAAGGGTGGGGTGGAGTTTTATAGCAGGAAGACACAGTGCACATGAGACCAAAGACGCCATCTTGGAAAAGGGCAGTAATGCACAAAAGGTAGTAAAAAATGTTCAGAGTCCTGACATTACTCCCTCCTTAGAAGTGGCCTCAGGACGATCCTGGACCTGGTTTCTCAGGGAATCTCTGATGAAAATGAGAAATCTTCTGTTGGGCATTGATGTTTTCCACAGGTTCCCAAGAGTCTTCCTCAGGGGAATATCCCTGCCATCATATCAGATATTGGAGCCAATTCCTGCGAATCCTGGAATCAACAATTTCCTCCACCTCAAATTGTTCTTGCCCATCAATCACCACAGGCTGCGGAGGTGGCACAACACTTCCCTGGAAGATATTAGGAGATACAGGCTTTAGTAAAGATACACGAAAAACTGGGTGTACCTTCATAGTCCTAGGCAGCTTCAGCCGGCAGGCCACAGAGCTCACAATACCGTTATCTTGAAAGGGCCAATGAATTTCTGTCCAAGTTTTTGTGAAGGAACGTTTAACTTCAGATTCTTAGTTGCTTACCACACGGAATCTCCTACCTTGAACATGGGTGCAGGTTTACGGAATCTCAGCCGATCTCTTATAACGTTCTTGAGCTGTGGTCAGGGATTCCTTCAGAACCTCCAGATTTTGCCTCACCGCAGTCAGCCTTTCCTCCACTGCCGGAACCGGAGAATTAATTGGAGACTAAGTAAGATACACGGATGAGAACCCTGATTGGCAAAGAAAGGTGTAAATTTAGTGGAGGCGCTCTGAGAATTGTTATATGAAAATTCGGCTAACGGCAGCAACTCCAACCAATCATCCTGGAGATGGCTGACATAGCATCTTAGATATTGTTCCAACGTCTGGTTGGTACGCTCAGTCTGACCATTTGTCTGGGGATGGTAAGCGGAAGAGAGACAGACATTAATATTGAGTTTATTCATAAGATTGGCAACAATTACATAAAATTTGTATATTGTA
Source organism: Ranitomeya variabilis (assembly GCF_051348905.1). NCBI lineage: Eukaryota > Metazoa > Chordata > Amphibia > Anura > Dendrobatidae > Ranitomeya > Ranitomeya variabilis. Next base: position 87,095,272 of record NC_135232.1, read on the forward strand.
TTTTTAAAATAACAATTAAAAACATATATAGTTTTTATTTGCAAGGTCCAGGAAATGTATACTGTTAATTGCACAACTCCCAGTATGGTAACTCCTTTTTAGACTATGCTATCATAGGGTACACAAGGTTAAAAAAGTGATATAACACCCAAAAAAATAAATGAACTAAATAATGTGCAAATAGCGGTTTAAATTTATAATGCTGTGCAAAAATTGCAAAAAAAGTGCTTCAAAATACTGTGCAAATAGTGCAAAAGGGTGCTTGTTAGCAAGGGATAAAAACAGCCCAATGATATAAAGTGCACACGTGTATCTGACTGTGATCAGACCAAACAGTCCATAACCATATGTAGATAGTAGATAGCACAGCACTATATGAAAGAAAATATATTGTTATATATACCTGGGGGGTAAGAGAGACCTGGACCTGCGTGCGCCCGACGCGCGTTTCCCCCTGACGAAGGACATAAATCCGAAACGCGCGTCGGGCGCACGCAGGTCCAGGTCTCTCTTACCCCCCAGGTATATATAACAATATATTTTCTTTCATATAGTGCTGTGCTATCTACTATCTACATATGGTTATGGACTGTTTGGTCTGATCACAGTCAGATACACGTGTGCACTTTATATCATTGGGCTGTTTTTATCCCTTGCTAACAAGCACCCTTTTGCACTATTTGCACAGTATTTTGAAGCACTTTTTTTGCAATTTTTGCACAGCACTATAAATTTAAACCGCTATTTGCACATTATTTAGTTCATTTATTTTTTTTGGGTGTTATATCACTTTTTTAACCTTGTGTACCCTATGATAGCATAGTCTAAAAAGGAGTTACCATACTGGGAGTTGTGCAATTAAGAGTATACATTTCCTGGACCTTGCAAATAAAAACTATATATGTTTTTAATTGTTATTTTAAAAATACAATATACAAATATTATGTAATTGTTGCCAATCTTATGAATAAAGGCATATTTTCTAATTTATTCCCAAGCTCATTTATTTTCTGGTGGTCTCCTATCCTTGGTGGTTTGGTGTTCATTTCTCTATTACAGTGGTTCCCACTGGTAATACCTCACAGTACACCCTGACCACGGTCACATATTTTTATTAAGAATATTCTTTAGATCTAATTAATTCTGTGGATCATTCTGGGTAGTCTGTGTTTAACAATTAATATTGAGTGCAGAGCAAAACCCCTTCCAGAATCTTGAAGTGAACTGTACTCCACGGTCAGAGATGATCTCATCCGGAACCCCATGCAACCGAAAGACATTCTGTATAATCAAGTTCACTGTATCTTTAGCTGAGAGGAGGCCGGTGCACAGAACAAAATGAGCAGCTTTAGTCAGGCGATCAACTACCACCATGATTGTATTCATGCCCCCCGATGTAGGCAGCTCCACAATAAAGTCCATTGATATAGACCCCCAAGGGCGGGACGGAACAGGTAATGGTTGTAGAAGACCCGTAGGTGCCACATGAGGAGTCTTGTAACGAGCACATACCTCGCAAGAGAGAACATAGTCCTTGGTATCCTTCAGGCAAGTTGGCCACCAGAAGAATTGGGTCAGGAACTCTTGTGTCTTCTGTACCCCCCTGTGACCAGCCAACTTGGAGTCATGTACCAACTTGAGGATCTGCAGACGGACGACCTCAGGGATGTAGATACGTCGATCTCTGAACCATATGCCACCGTTAAAGACAAGATTAATATCCACAGGAGGGTTGGCCAGAAATACATCACCGTCATAGGCCTCCCTGCACTCCTTCCACAAGTCTTGATCGTGGATAACTCTGATGAAATTGGCATCAGATAGAATGGTCTTGGATGGGGCTCCAGGTACGGAATCCGCAGCATGGATTCGGGATAAAGCATCAGCCTTCCCATTACGAGAACCTGGACGGTACGAGATAACAAAGTTAAATTGATTTAAAAATAAGTTCCAACGAGCCTGACGAGGAGAAAGACATCTAGAGGATCTAAGGAACTCTAAATTGCGATGGTCAGTTAGCACTATGATCTGTTGTGCAGCTCCTTGCAGATGATGCCTCCATTCTTTGAAAGCCGCAATAATAGCCAGCAATTCCTTGTCTCCCACATTGTAACTCTTCTCTGCTGAGGTTAGTCTACGGGAAAAGAAAGCACAAGGATGTAGCAGACCCTTCTTTCCAGTTCTTTCGGAGAGAATAGCCCCCAAAGCATTATCAGAAGCGTCCACCTCCACAATGAAAGAAAGTGTTGGATCTGGGTGTATCAACAGCGGTGCTGATGTAAAACAGATCTTAAGCCGATCAAAAGCTTCTTGAGCCTGTGATGACCACTTAAAGGGCTTTTCCTTCTTTGTCAAAGAAGTAATGGGACGGACAATGTCAGAAAAATTTCGAATGAAGCGTCTGTAGAAATTTGCAAAACCAATAAAACGTTGGACCTCGTTAACATTCTTGGGTACCGGCCAGTCAAGGATAGCCTGAATCTTACCAGATTCCATGTTCAGCCCCTGGGGAGAGATGATATAACCTAAGAACTGTATCTCAGAACGATGGAACTCGCATTTCTCCGGCTTAATATACAGATGGTTCTCTTTCAGACATCTTAAAACAGTTTTGACATGTTCTTCATGTTCCTGTAGAGAGTCAGAAAAGATTAGTATATCGTCCAAATAGATCACTACAAACTGGTCCAACAAATCTCTGAAAATGTCATTAGCAAGGTGTTGAAACGTTGCAGGGGCGTTACAAATCCTGAAGGGCATCACAAGAGATTCAAAGTGTCCATACCAGCATCTGAATGCTGTCTTCCACTCATCCCCTGGACGATGAGGCCTGGGTAATAGTCTCAGGTTCTTGCAGAGCAGCAACAGCTTACATGTCCAGCCAATGCAGATGGAAGTAAACACGAGCAGCAGATGAAGGAGGATTACTGGAACTGGTGTATGCAGCAGGAACTCAGAGCAGGGTAGCAGGATAACCCCACAGGTTCACAGGAGCAGGTATATAGCCAGGGAGTCACCAGAGGTCAGGAGCTGGATGCAAGGCAGAATACTCTAGCACAGGCTGAAGGCTGGGGTGGAGTTTTAAAGCAGGAAGACACAGTGCACATGAGACCAAAGACGCCATCTTGGAAAAGGGCAGTAATGCACAAAAGGTAATAAAAAATGTTCAGAGTCCTGACAAGACGTGAGCGGTAAGTCATTATCTGTAACTGTGCTGTGATCTCTTATATGTTCTGTAGGACTGGTATCGACCACTAACCATATGGCAGTAATATCCATGTTGGTCTTTGTATAGAGATTATCTTCAGTAATAGCGTGGTCATCTGCTGAGGTTCTCCTCCACTATTAGGGGGCCTCACTGAGTTGTAATCAAGGTTACCTGGTTAGGTGCCCACTCAGAAGCTTCGTTCCCCCTGAACCAAAACCCTAGCTACTCCTCTGGTCCAGAATAAAGCTATTGTATGTGTCTGATGCAGCTCAGCTTCTTTGCATTCAGTTGTTTGTATGTAGCTGACCTAACACACCACACAAAACATGTGGACATGCACTGTTTTTAAAAGAAAGCAGCCAGGTCATTGTAAATGTGGACTATTCCTTTAAATATGTTCCTAACCTCAGCAATAATTAAGCAAAAAACAATTCCCTTCTGGATACACAATTAAAATGTGTCTCGTTTAGTAGCAATGTAAAACGTCTTCTATATTCCATTAACCAATATATTGGAAAGAATTTGTGTAGCTATTTTTATACTTTATTTCCACTAGGATCTATTTTGTTTTAAAGGAAGCCATGTACATCGATGTAATAAGAGAGTAATCATAAGCTGTCAGTTGACGGAGCTGGTGAACTCCACAGCAGCCAAACCTCAAAGAACTCAGTCTCTACAGGAATGAATGCTGCACACTGATGTGGCCATGGGGATATTAGTCACAGGCTATTTTTGAAGCTCCCCCCTGCCCGGAAGAGTGCTATTCTAACCATTACAGAATGAGATGTTTGCACTCATTTCCATTCTCGAGCTTTATGGGTCATTTAACTGCAACTCTGAAATCAGTTAAAAGGTAATTGAGTTTACAGCAGAGGAAAAAAATAAGAATCCTCCCAATTTTTTTTTCCCAATAATGACAGAATGTCAAGTCAGAGCAGCTGGAGACAACATTGGAGGCATAAAATTAAAGTGAATGATTGACAGTGAGGTAGATTGCTTCTGACAAAGGCAACGCTTTCATTGGGTTCAATTACATAAAAACGTTAATTAGCAGAAAAGTTCAATCACTTATTGGGAATGAAACATTGAGCTAGATATAGAAATATTGAAATGTAACAACATGATTATCGTTGTTTGAGTGTCAGACTTATAAACAATGGGCTAATTATTGATTAGAGTTCAGTGAAAAAAAGTTCAAGACTCTGGTTCAGTGATCACATTGCTAGTCCGTGAACACTGAATGAGAGCTCTGCAGGTCTCCACCTAATTGCCGGCATGCCCCCAACTTCTGATTAGTAGGCTAAGCGTGATATCATGTGTATAAAACAATGACCGTACACCATGCATATTAATCAGGAGAAGTGCAAGGAATTAGAAGGAGATTTGTGGGCCTCTGATGTGGTGGCTACAGACTACCAATGTAGATGCTGAACTAGGGTCTTGCAAATCTTTTTCCTTAACTTCAATTCTAACTTTACTTAACATGGTTCTACCCATCCATCAGCATACTGTAGTTTTGCAGCGTAGGCTTTTTCCACACTTGCGTCGGTACGCGGCCGTCGCTAAGCGTCGGCGCGACGTACCGACGGACATTGTGAAAATTTGGCACAACGTGGGCACCTGATGCAGTTTTTCAACGCATCCGCTGCCCATTCTAAAGTCCCGGGGAGGAGGGGGCGGAGTTCCCTTGAACGTTTTTTCGTGACGACGGTCCGCCAAAACACGACGCATCCAGTGCATGACGGATGCGACGTATGGCCATATGTCGCAATCTGTTGGCAATACAAGTCTATGGGAAAAAACGCATCCTGCGGGCACATTTGCAGGAAGCATTTTTTTCCCAAAACGACGCATTGCGACGGAGGCCAAACGACACAAGTGTGAAAGTAGCCTTAGCCTTTTTTAACCTCTAGGAGATACAAATTTTGTTATCTTTTTAGCTATCACTTTAATTCTACAGAATAGGAAATAACTTATTGATTACTGGGGGTCTGACTGCTGGTATATTCAGCAATCCACAGAATGTGGTCTAAAGACACAATATCAGAGCTCTACAAAACCAGCTTTGAATGGAGTGGAGTGGCACATGATAAATATTCTCTATTAATTGTCTATGGGACTGACAGAAAAAGACAAAAAATATTCCTTTCAAGCATACTTATCGTGCCTCACAAATAGCACATGGATTGTCATTGAGTCCATGATATGGAAACCATAGGACTATAGTGTGTATTTATATAAAATTTATGGTTGCTTCTTCTCAAATACCAATAAAAAATAAAACTAGCACCCAAAAAATAGCTCTATTTACAGTAAGGTTCTGCAAAGCGAGGAAGACACAGATGCTGGTAAGATCTGCCCCCAAAAAACAAACTTTCAAGCACCTAATACTAATCCACGACATGTCGGAGTAGCATAAAAGACAGAATGAATGCGCTTTTTAAAAAATACACATTAAAGACTCAAGGCCCCGTCTCACATAGCGATTTACCAACGATCACGACCAGCGATATGACCTGGCCGTGATCGTTGGTAAGTCGTTGTGT